>NC_066637.1:9930634-12430634 GCF_025201925.1 Gopherus flavomarginatus | reverse complement strand
TGCTAAGTACATAAGAGCAAATCTTTACAGCTCCTAACAAAACTGAATAGCCACATGATACACTTACTGTAAGCTTTGTCCTTCCTGTGTCCCTGGGGATAATTACTGTCACTTGTCACTGGCTTTACTCTGCAAAGCGCCGAGCACCTTCCCGAGCCCTGCATACAGAACTACCACCCTTATGGGGCCTGTTCCCTTTTGGCACGTCACTCTACTCGGACCACAAAACTAGTTCAGGGTCAGCTCCTGCAAGCTCTTTCTGCAGTCAGAGCTGCTCACGAGGGTTGCAGGCACCTGAACTTTCTGAAAATCGGGCCCAAGGTGTCTCAACTTGGGCATCCAAAAAGTGGAGGTGCCCACAAGTTAGAGGCCGCTTTTGAAAATGCAGCTGCCTGCCTGTAGCTGGGGAGGAGAGATGGGCGTGAGACGGTAGGAGGAGGAGGAAACAGGAGTAGAGGCATGGTTATGCAGATCTCCAGGGGATGAGGAGAACCCCAGAACTGATGTAGAAGATGACAGTAAGGCAGGGGCAGATTCGAGAAGGGAATGTCAATTGCACTTAAAGACTGAATTTACCCATGCACTTCATTGTGAACACAAAACATCATAGTTTGTGAGGATGAGCTGTCAGGTCTTAGCCTCTCCCATTCCCTAGCTGAGTATGGAAGGTGGCATCAGCCTACACCCCAGCTGAGATTTCTCTTTGGCCCTGGGGAGCCAGCCCCTCCGGGATCCTCCTTCTAGCTGTTTGTACCACCCTCACCAGTGTGGTACATAAGAACCTGCATCTCACGGCCACTGGGTGCCCCTCAGCCAGTGCTCAGAGTGGGCAGGCACCTCCAATGCTGCAGCGCCACCCAGAGGTGGAGAGCAGCGCGTCAGGGATAGATACGGGACACAGCTGGAGTGAGCCCTGCACAGCAGGCCCTATTCGGTCCCTCACATTAATGTACAGTTTGGTCTTCCCTTGCTCGGGGCTCTTGCATGAAACAGGCACAAGTTCCTAAAGCCGGGGAAATATAGAGTGGGTGGCAAAGGGCACATTCATCCTCCCAACACCCTGGGAGGTAAGTGTCAACAGCCCCCTCCCTCCTTTGACTGGGCAGGAGGCAGAGAGGAGCAAGTGACTTACCCGAGCTCACACAGAGCCTGAATTAGAAACCAGGAGTCCCTGGCTCCCAGACTCACGCACCCTCCCCCCAGGTAACTCTCTAGCCAGGTCAGCAATATCACAAGAGCCAATACACGAGCGCCTCCTGGATTGCAGCAGATGAGGCGCTGTCCCTTTAAGAGGGAACCCATTCTGCCTGCTCTCCGCTCTAGCAGAGCCCTGCCAGCATTAGTTACTTGCCTGCGACAGACCAATCCAGAACGGTGCCACTGTCTCAGGAGCAGCAAGTGAGGTAGGAGCTTCTCAGTGTCTCCTGTTCCTCTCTCACTGCCGGGCTGGGATGCTGCTAGAGAGGCAGGCCTTTTGCACAGCAGCCTCTGCTTGCGCTGCAGCATCCTTGGTGCATTACGGGCATGGTTAGGACAGGTGCTTTAACCCTGCAGCGCTCCCTGCAAGGCAGGAGTGCACCTTTAAGGCTTGGGCAGATAGGGGAACAGGGCACAGGAAAGGTTTGGGAAGGGCAGGGCACCTGGGAGAGGAGACCAGAGTGTGCCCCCAAATAGAGAAAGAGCTGGAATCAGAAGTTGTTCAGTTCATTGTGGGCTCAGGTTAAGTTAAGGGGAGACTCTTCAGAAGGGGACAGGGGAGGACATGAAAGCAGGGCTGGGGGCCAAGTCTCGGGCAAGGCGGTGAAATTGAAGGAGGACCGATGAGTCTGGCTAGTCTGGAGACGCAGTGAGTTTGTCGGTGAAGGTGCAGCAAAGCTGCTGCAGACGATGAAGTCAGCAGGGACTGCAGCCTGCGTGATCGGAGTCTGGCCTGTTCTGCCCTTCAGGAATTTCCTTCATATTAAACACTGAGCTTGTAACTTGGTTGGGTGGGAGGATGCTAATACCACCCCTCATAGCTGTGGAATTTTGCCACCTGATGCCAGTGCAGGGCAGATGGGAGACACCTGGAGCTCAGAGCTTTTGGGTTCAGAATACCAACAGCAGTGACCTCTGCATCCTGCCCTGCCTGTTGGCCTGGCTGTATTAATGCTGCCAAGGTTTCTCCAACTGGCATGTCAGGTTTGCCCACTTGGTTCCATTCGCTCCCGGCAGCACACAGAAGATGGACCGAATAGAGCCTAGTGCTAGATGAAAGCTATGATTGGCTCCTGGCGAGTCTGGTCAGGTCCCCTCCAGACTGCATCTTAGTGTAGCCTCAGCAGCTTCTCAACAGCAGGAGTCGGATGGGATAAAAGCACTGTCATGGTGCATCCCATATTAATGACGTGCAGTTTGGAATCTGCACTCTCAGCTCCGGTTACTCCATCGCAGTTGGCTCCAAAGGCTGGGCTGGTGCGGGTGGGCTTGGCTCAGTGCCACAGAAGGTTTCTGAGTCTGCACACTCAAGTAGGGCAAGTGCTAAGGGACACGTCTGACCCTGTTGCCAGGATTCCTAGGCCTTGGAGGGAGGAGAGTCAGAGGAGACTCGACTGAGATATTTGCCATTGCACAAAGTGCATCATTCTGTACTGTCCTGTCACATGAGAGCAAAGGGGCCACTCTGTGATATGAAGGGCTTGCAAATTTCAAACACACCCAACTAAATCTGACGCATTGTCAAGGATTTACAGGGTGCCGATCACCATGGTATCTGGACACCATTACAGGGCATACACCAAGACATTAGTCATCTTATTAAGGGAAACCCAACACCCTGCCTGCAGCTTTTTATCTGGAAGTGAATCCAATAGCAAGGCCAGGTGTCAGTAGCTCTTGCTACAAACAGCCAGGTTCCTGCATAAGCACATTTCTGGAAGGATTGCATTCCAGAGGCACAGGCTGGCTAGTGAAAATGCCCAACCTCAAGCTTCACCCTTGGGCTGTTACATTTTAATTGTCTTACCTCACTGCCACCGGAAGTCAGAGGCTTCAGTAAGAAAGTTCTTGCAGTTCTGTAATAACTTAATATAGGAATAACCTACTCTCATGTTTCCGCGTATGAAGTGTCCAGGGGTCAGGAGGACTTAATTCCGCTTCGAACACTGGTGCCCAACAGCCTGGTGCAACATGGGCTGGGTTGTCTTTTTTCCCTTCCTCTCAGACTGCAGTCATTGGCTACTGCCAGAGGTGGGATACCAGCTCCGATGGACCAATTGCCTGCTCAAGGGGTGTAAATCCTCTCCCCTTGTTCTCAGAAAGCTCCATCCAGCCTGGCCGGAGGATGGATACTCTCCCTGAAGCTGTCCTGATCCAGATCCTGGCCTCCATCCCTGCAGTGGAGCTGGTGCTGGTGTGCCGCCTGGTCTGCTGCCAGTGGAAGAACCTTGTGGATGGAGCAGCTCTCTGGATCCTGAAGTGCCAGCAGGAGGGCTTCACCGGGACAGAGCCTAAAGAGGAGGCCGAGAACTGGCAAACGTTCTACTTCCTGAGTAAGAGGAAGAGGAATTTAATCAAGAACCCCTGCGGCGAAGGCAAGTGACTGAACTTTATAACACCTTCGCCTGGCAGGGGGAGGACCGGGCTGGTTACTGAGGATTGTGCATCTCCGATCACTTTAAGAGGCCCTGGGTTGGGGAAGAGATGCAGCACCCGTCTCACTGTGTGTGAGACTAAATCAACAGCAGCTGGCCTTGGGGTTCCATTAGCAGGGGTGGTGGCCAGGTGTTGGATCCTCTTTACACAAGCACCTGCTGGGATTTCCAGGAGGGGGGTACGTGCTCAGGTCCACGTTGGTAGTGGCTACCCTCCCCTACAACCTGGGGGGCTTCAGCTCCAGCTTCCAAAGAGGAGGAAGGACTGTGTGCTGGTCAAGGCACAGGACTGCAAGGCCTGAGATTTGGGTACCTTTTGGCTCTGCTACGGATTCAGTGGCAATTCACTTACAGGGTTGGTTTCAAAGGGTCTCTGTTGGGCCAGGATTCTGCAGAGAGTTTGGCTACTACTGGGGTCTCACAACAAAACAAAAAAACAAGGGGAATTTTCAAAGAAGAACATGGGCAGTACTTGTTTGAAAATCTGCTTTTAAATGATGTACCCAAGGCTATGTGGTGAGCTTGTGGCAGAGTTTAGAGCTCAAGAACCCCTGGTTCCTGCTCTGCCTATAGACCACTGGATCATGCTGCTTCTGGCTGTATCACTCACCAACAGTGCTTTGCTTCCAACTTTCCAATATAATTCTGGACTTGTTTAAATGATCACGGAACCACTGCAATCAATGGTGGGGTTTGTAAAAGCTTGTTTTTACCAACCGGACACTTTTGCTCTAAATTTGACCCCAAAAGCAGCTCTCTAAAGCCTTGTCCACACATAAAGTCACAGCAATTTAACATCAGTTTAACAGATATTTAATTTGTTGCAATATGTACCTAGACCAGGCTGAAATGCTGGGCAGGGCTCTCTAGTGAAGGGAAGCTGCTAAGACAATGATCAGAATGTTGGTGATGAGAATCGAGGGCCAGATTACAATAGTCCTACCAACCAGTCCCTTGCACTGCACATAGTGGCTCGCTTGCGAAGTCAAGCATAACTCAAATCGAACTCCCTGCCTAGATCTATTAAAGAAATCTCCACGGAGGAAGGTGAAAGATGCTTGAAGCCACGTGACTATAACCCAGAGCCTCTCTCTTGTTCTGCTACCTGCAGAGGATTTAGAGCACTGGGGGGAAGTGGAGAACGGAGGCGATGGCTGGAAGATTGAGGACCTGCCGGGAGACTTTGGAAAAGAATTTCCCAGCGATGGAGTCCACAAATATTTTGTCACTTCCTACGAGTAAGGCTGCCCTCTTCTCTGGCTGGGTTCTACCCTACACTGGCATGTGAGGAAACAAGGACGCGCTCAACTGGTATCTTCTCGTCTTCCAGGTGGTGCCGCAAGTCTCAGGTCATCGACCTCAGGGCTGAGGGATACTGGGAGGAATTGCTGGACACAACCCAGCCTAAAATTGTGGTAAAGGACTGGTAAGTTTCGGGGGGAGGGGTTGTGCTGTGCTGGCAGGGAGAGAGGAAAAAGGCCAAGGGAAGCAGAGAGAGGGAGATGAGGAAAGGCTGGAGTTGTGTCTACACTGGGCTTCTTTGACCCCTATAATTTCCCACCATTGCTTATGTGGGCAGGGGTCCATCAATGGGAGCAGAGGCAGCAGGTCACTGCTCCGTGCCTCTTGCAGACATACTGGGGAGAACACCAGCCCTGGCTCTGCACTAACGCTCCCCCACAGCCAGCAGCGGTGGGAGACTCGAACAAGCTCACTGTAATCCAGGCCGTGGGGGCTTTACTTTCTGGACATGGCTTGGTGTAGGACGGTGCCCAGTCCGGGCCCAGCTGCACTGCTCTCAGCACCGGGCTTGTTTGCTGAGCGGCCGCGAGGGGCAAGGCTGGCAGCTTGGGTCTCTTTGCAGGTACGCAGGTCGCAGCGACGCCGGCTGCCTCTACCAGCTGCACGTGAAGCTGCTGTCGGAGCACGAGGACGTCCTGGCCGAGTACCAGAGCGACACCATCGCCATTCCACAGGACAACGCCACCGACTGGACTGAGGTGAGTTACGGTGAACAGCTGGGCAGAGTCAGGGTGACAGGACAGGGCAGCGCATGCCTTGGGGCTGCAAGCAAAGCCTGATGGGAAGGGACTTCCCTTGGTGAGCTCAGCTGCCAAAGGAGCAGGATGGGGTGAAGGCTGGGTGGTGAGGGAGATCTTTACCCTGGGATCATGTCTCTCTCCTCTTCTGCAGCTAGGACCATGAAGCTGGGTTCCATGCAGTTCGTGAGTGGGTGGGGGAGAGGGAAGTGGCATGGAAGGAGAAAGTTGCTGATGGCTCCAGCGTAGTAGTGGGGCCCGAAGACCATCGGCTAGCCCATCTCCCACCAGCGGCTGATGACCCCAGCTCCGCACGCCGGGGTTCAAAGCCTCGCTCCCCGGAGGGGAAATTCAGGGACGGCTTGTGACTTCCAGGAAGCCATTCTCTCTCTTTCTCTCTTTGCCCCCCTCAGCTCTCCCACACCTTCTCCAACTACGGCCCCGGGGCTCGCTTTGTGCGCTTTGAACATGGTGGCCAGGACACGCTCTTCTGGAAGGGATGGTATGGGGTCCGCGTGACCAACAGCAGCGTGACGGTGGAGCCCTAGCTGGGTCATGGTCCCTCAAGCCAGACCGGGTCCCATTCACCGCAGCTGACCCCTTGGGTCCTCCATGGGCTTCGGATAGTTTCTGCGTGGTTCTGCTTCCAGAGACGAGGTGGGAGCTCCAGGCAGAGAGAGAGAGAGAGAGTGTGTGTGTGTATGTGCGCAGCTGCCCATCTTTCCTCACTGAGTTACGCAGAGCCTGGGACTAGCTGGTTTGAGGTCCATTCATGCACCAACCCTTAGAAAGCTTTTAAAAATCTCAGCGCTCTCCCCTGCCCCACTCGCCCAACACCCTTTCAGCCAGCTGCAGCGTCACTTTGGAATGGTGCCAAGGCTGGAGTAGGGGGAACGAGAGAGCTGGCTATAAATAATTCCAGGACCTTCCCTCTCCTTTGGGCTGACGTCACCTCAGACCCTAAACCTCCCTCCCTAGCAGCCATGCTGAACAGTGACTCTCACAGTGCCGCTTACCAGCATCAGATACAGTCCACTTAGAGAGGGTTTCAGGCTTCGTCTGTTCGATGCTTTGAGAGAGAGGCATGGTCCTATGGTCTCAACACAGGACCTGGAAGCCCCAAGTCCCAGAGCCCCTGAGCCCCTCTGGAGCAAGTCACTTATCTTCTCTCCCCATCTATAACAACAGTTGCCTGCCTCCTGGGGGACAGAGCTCATTGAAGTTTGCTGTGCTAAGTGGCTGGTTTCTTTATTATTAATAATCATGCAAAGCATCAGGGAGAGGAGGGCGCCTTTCATCTTAGGCTGGGCCCAGGAAAGGAACAAAAAGATAAAGGTGGAGTCTGCCCTGGAACCTGGTCTAGTTTTGTTAAAGATGAAGCAGCTTAGCTAGTATAAGCCAAAGTCTGGAGAGAAACCAGGACCTGGGCCCAGGCAAATCAGCTGGAAATAATCCAGATGGGAGAGAAAAAGAGAGTGAATGGAACCAGATCCAGCAGCCCCAATGGACCTCTAGACTGGGCTAAATCCTGACCTCAAGCTGTGGCTTTTTGTAGGCAGGAAAGGGGGAGGTCCTTAGAGAAACCCTCTTCTAAAGAGCATCTTCTGCATCATCCCTTGGGAACCGTGGCTCTCCCTCTGAATCGCCTCTGCATGCTGTACCCCACATACCAGGGAAGGGCGTGCACGAGAGCCGCTTCTCGGCTGACACACCAGGGACTGATCCAGGGACCTCCAGAGCTCAAGGTGTGACCTGCTACCTGCTTGAGCTATAGCCCCAGGGATCCTGGGTGGGGAGGACTGTAACAGCTTCACATCTTCTGCAAATCAGCCTCTGCCCCACCTCCATCTCTTCCTGCTCCCCTTCATCCTCCCCATCTCTCCGCTCTGCTTGCTCCGCTTTTCATGTTAGCCCCAGTGCTTCCTTCCCAAGCACCCTCGCTCCCCTCTTCTGGGGGACGTTCTCTTGGACTCCCGACTTTGATGCCTCCAGCGTTTCTTGGGCTTGAAGCTCCTGGGGACTGTATCTGTGGGATGTAGCTCAGGCTCTTACGTCGCATGCTACAGGCGGAAGGGAAGGCCGGGCAACACAGAAAGCCACATGCTCCAGGGATGTGCCCAGGGCCTGCAGCTAGCCCTGTGCTAGTCAGGCTTTTGGAGCCTAGAGAAGCTACTGCTAAGCGTCACCTGCCCAAGGATACCTGGCTGTTTACACAGGGCCTCTGGAAACCACAGATCCACCATGAACGCACATGCCTATATGCCAGAAAACACGTGCAGACTCCCCCTTAATGCCCCTTGACGCAGCTTAGGGCTACGCCCACAACGCCGAACAGAACGTCCTAAACTTAGCTGAGCAAGACTAACCCCCCGCCACCGCCCAGCAACCAATCCTAGTGAAAGAGCCTAGGCGACCCCTGCCCTTAAACAGGCTGACTGCATGGCTGAGCTGAGAGAGAGAGTGTGAGTGTCAGTGTCCTCTTTGCCTCTGCTGTCAGGGTAGGGCACCCAATTTAACCCCTTACACCAAATTGTGCCATTACCCAATGCAACATGCTCGTGTTTCTTTTGCAAAAGGCAAAAGTAGTGCTTAATTTGTGACAGGATGGCACCTCTAGCCTTGGCAGCTCAGAGCCCAGAGGCACCGGGGGCAGCTCAGAGCCCCAGCACTTCTGGCCTTGCCGCGTCAGTTATGGAAGTAAAACCATTGCTTGAGCCCTGGTCCCTCTGTCATTACAAACGAAGCCCTGGGCAAGCGCTTCTGAGCCGCACTGCCTTTGTCTGGCCTTCTGTCGGGCTCTCTGCGAGTCGCTGCACCGGGACACGTGGGCCCCTCTTGAATTCTAAGCCACTGTCCAAGCCGGAGGGTCTCACTGGCTGAAGACCACAAATAAAAGCACTGTGTGTACAAGCCCCGCCTGGAGGATCTGTCTGTGTCTCTCTGGGCTCAGCTCGCTTTCCTCCTGCCATACATGAGTGGGTGGGCTATGCCAGCTGCCTCCAGGCAAAGGGTGCATGGCCAAGATTCCTTCCTCAGGGCTGGATCCCTTGTGGGGAGGGCACACGCCAACATCCCAGCTGTACTCATCTCCTTACGGAGCCAAGCAGGCTATGCTTGGGCCAAGGGGCACATTGCCCCTACTCTGCAGACCAAGGGTGGCAGCCCCACCAATCAAATGTACAAAGAGGCGGAAGTAAATCTGGGGACCTCTTGCAGGCATCCCTGGGGAGCTGGGAGAGCACAGGAGCCAGGTCAGCGCCAGCAAGAGCTTTTCACCCAGCGCGTGTCCCCTCCCCTCACTTGGGGCTCTAAGATCTAAGAGACACAGTCGTAGGAAAGCTCAACGCGGGCTGTGAGCCGCCCCCTGCCGAATGGGAGATGAGGCTCTGCCTGCTCAGAGTCCGAGACCTCTCGCTGCTGCCTCCCAGGAACCCAGGCTTTCCTGGAGCCCCCGGCTGGCCCTTGAGTCCCCTCCCTTGCTTCACAATGCTGCCCTAGTTGGGGGACTGAAGCCTGGAGTTAACTCCCTGCTTGCAGTACCCATCCCTACTGCACACCCAGGCTCTCACAGCTGCTCCACATGGTGCTCATTCATATCCAGCTCCATGCCAGCTGCCTGCCCCCTGGGAAGAGAGACAAGAGCCTGGAATATCCCTAGGGAATTGATACAGGCGGCAGAGGGATCCGTGCAACCAGCCACAATACAATTCCCGTGGCACCCATCCCACGTAACGTGTGCAGGCCTGAGCTTCACCTCCTCAGGCATGGGGTGTCCCCATCTCTCCACCGGGTGACAGTGCATGTCTACAGCAGAGAAGTCACTGGGTGGGATTCTTGTGCCACCACCATGCCTGCCCTGGGCCTGTATCCGAGGTTGGGGGTTACCCTGGCAGTACCTCGTCCCAGTGGGGTCCTGCCTATTCTTTATGCCTGCACTCCAGAGCCCCCTGCCATCTTTAAACAGGGGGCTGGATTTCCCCCCTCACTAGCTTGACCTCTGTGTCATGCCACTGAAGAGCGGGGAGCCACTCCTGATTTACACCTGGTGTAAGAGCTCAGACAAAGGCCCAGGCGTCTCCTGCTCTGAGGGAGAAGGATCAGCTGAAGGGGGCCCACCTTCCATAACTGGCTGGCTGGCAGGCAGCTCCTGTGCCCAGCAGATGGCTCTGTGCTACCACAACAGGCCCATGATGTGGATATTCTGAGCTAGCCCCAATGCCTGTAAACAACAGCTGGGCCCCTTGCAGGACACACCCCAGCAGCTGCTTTGCCAGCGCTGTGCCCAACAGCACCATGACCTGCTGTCCCCGCTGCTCTCCGGTGTCTTTCTAGCTGCTCACGCCACACATCCGGGTTTGGTGGGTAGGAATGCAACTCACCCGTCAGTCTGCCAGGGCCAGGCTGCTGGGCGGGGGGGTACGAAAGCACCGCCACCCGTTAGGCACCTAACTCCTATGGAAAGGCAATGGAAGTTGCGTGCCTGACTCCCTTAGGCCTGATCCATACTGAAAAATTAGATCAACCTAGCTACATCGCTCAGGACTAGGAACGATTTCACACCCTGCACGAGGTAGTGACGCCAACCTGAGCCCAGGCATAGACGTAGCGAGGCCGATGGAAGAAATCTTCCAGTGACCCAGCTCCCGTCTCTCGGCGAGGTGGTTAACTGAATCGGCGGAGAAAACCCATCTGTCGATATAGGAGTGCCCACCCTTCACCGGAGCAGTGCCACTGTGGGCGCCAACGTGGCCTTAGGCACTTTTGAAAATCCTGCCCCATGTGTCTGTTCTAAATGCTACGCACCTCCCCTCCTTTGCAGCACAGGTGCAGGAAACAGGGGGGCAGGGGGTGCTGCAGCACCCTCAGGTTCTATGCAGGGCTCTGGCTGCTGGCCCTGCACCTGGGGGCTCTGCTCCCGACCCTGCATGCGGGGTCCCGGCTGCCAGCCCTATGCCCAGGGCTCTGCCCCTACCCCCAGCTATTACCTCAGCCTTGCCCCCCCCAGCCTTGTCCGCATCTGCCCCCCAGAGCCATGGCCCTGCTCCTGGCTCCAGCTCTAAGGTGCGGCGGGGAGGGGATGGGGCCCAGACAAGGCTAAGGGGGGGGTGCAGCACCCCCACTCTACGAAGTGTTCCAGCACCACTGCTTTGCAGCCAGCCCACGCACCTGCTCCTGCAGCCAACAATGAAATCTGCCCCAAGGACCCTCCCCACCCCTCTCTTCAGAGAGCCAAGTATCCCCCAGTTCGCAACTCACATCTACTAGGCCAATGGAGCATGGCTGGAGCCTTGGGCTGCCCCATGTAACAGACTTCAGTGTACTTCCTTGTGCTAACAGACCACCGTCGGTGTCATACATGGGACCCACTGGGAGTTAATGTACCCATGACAGAGGAGCCTTCACCCTTAAACACCACTGTGCCACTGAAGTGCTGAATCATGGACAGCTTCAGTGAACCAAAGGGTCTCCTGCCCCTTTCTGTAAATAGCAGCATCACCTCTAGCATTTACCTATTCCTTGTATTACCATAGTGCCAGCTGTCCCAGTCACGGGCCATGGCCCCACGGTGCTGAGTGTTATACAAAGACAGGCCCTGCCCCCAAAGAGCTTACTGTGATGAACTAGGAATGTTCTTAATGTTTTCTCTGAATACTGTGCTGGTGCCTCAGTGTCCCCTAGGCAGTTCCTAAGTATCTGGGAGAGCAAAGGGCCAGTGCACCTAAATGCCTGGCACTCTGTCTCCTAGCAACTGATGGCCTGGGCCCCCCCTGCAAAGGTGCCAGCTGAAGGTGTTGGAGACAAAGGGATCAGGTGATCTCCTGGCCCGGGTAAGGGGCTGAGCAGAGAGGAGGGGCTGGAGGGGGTGGCGAGTCTGGAGCTGGCTGGGGACGAGGAATGAAGTGGAGACCTGGGGGTCTGGCTCACTGACCCCCAGAATGGACCCGGCCGAGGGGTCCCGTTCTCTGTACCTACAAGCTCTGTTTTAGACCCTGTTCCTATCATCGAATAAACCTCTGTTTTACTGGTTGGCTGAGAGTCACGTCTGACTGCAAAGTGGGGGTGCAGGACCCTGTGGCTTCCTCAGGACCCCGCTGGGGCGACTCGCTGTGGGAAGCGCACGGAGGGGCAGAGGATGCTGAATGCTCCAAGGAGAGACCCAGGAGGTGAAGACGTGTGAGCTTCTTGCCCTGAACAAGTCTTCTCCAAGGGAGAGGAGGCTCCCCAAAGTCCTGACTGGCTTGGTGGGGAGCAGTTCCAGAGCATCGCCTGGTGACTCTGTGACACTTACAATAGCACTTTCCATCAGCAGCTCTCAAAGCACGTTGCAATGCCCATTTTACAGACAAGGAAACTGAGGCACAGAGACGACTTCCCCAAGGGCATCCTGGAGGTCAGTGGCCCAGCTGAAAATGGAACCCAGGTGTCCTGAGTCCCAGTCCAGTGCCCTATCAACTCAACCACACTGCCTTACCCAATGCCCACAGCAGAGTCAGCTTTGATAAGTTCCTCCTCACCCCAAGTGCTTATCCAATGGCAGTTACTCCCCTCAACCAGCTGGTGCAGTGAAGTGTGCTAGCCAGCAAACATCCTCCCTGAGTCCCTCTCAGCCAGATCCTTCTATGCCTGCATCCTCTTCCACTGCCCACCTCTCCCACTCCGCCGCTTGCTGCTTCAGCTCCCCTCCCTCCATGGTCCAAGAACCCCCGCCCTACGCACACACACAGCTGCTACACTGTGCCCCTGCCTCCCGGGAAATCAATGCACCCCCTCCAGCAACTCCCTCCCACCTTTTCCACTGAATAAATGCTGGTGGATGATTCCAAATGGAAGGGCTAAGGATGCTTCAGGTAAGGACATGCACGTTAAGGATGGCTGGATTAAAGACCCCTCACTTAAGGATGTGTCTACTAAGGATGCTTAAATTAAGGTGATTGTATTAAAGACGTCGCAGTTTTACTTTTATGCTTTCTTTCAGTCTTCTGCTTTTTCCCCCTTAAACAAACTAGCCCCCCCCCCCCGCCCAGTAAAATAAATACAAAATCCTGTAATTACTGGAACATCAACACTCAGAAACACCGACATCTTCCTCCCCAGCCTTGATTGCACCCCACCATCTGCCCTCCTGGAACAGACCTACTGCTTGTACCCGGGCCAAGAGCAGCCAGGGGAGTAATGGCAGCTCACACTCACACAGTGCCTTTAACCCACAAATTACACTGCAGCCACCGCTGGGGTGGAACGTGGTTGCTATTGAACAAGCCCTCAGCAACAATGTCAGGAAATGGAGAAATCTACTGTCTCTAGCTGGAACCTGTGGGAGAAGGGGATGAATGAGGGGGCAATTTTATGAAAGCAGAATAACATTTCCCCAAACGTGGCCAGGAAACCAGCACTAACCCCCTTCTTTCTCTGACAAGAAAGTTCATCTTTAACGAACCCATCAACAGCTCAGGGAGATGCCAGGAGAAAAGCACTAGACACAGCCTATATTCAACCCCTAGCCAGCCACAACAGCTGGTGTCCCATCTCTAAGTGGTATCTGATGCACACAATGGCCAATCACCAGGCTAGAGCCCCACTGTCGTTTTCCTTTCTGAAAAGCCCTCTCCAGCCAGCCCTAGCTATAAATGCCACGAGAATTGAAAGGGTTCTTTCATAACAGCCCCTGCAGTTAGTCACTTGCAGAGGAACAGAACAGAACCGGATGGGGTATGCCAAGGAAGCACTAACATTCATCTCTTTGTTGGGCCTAATTGAATTTCCTACATGAAGCAGCTATTATCATCCACAGGGGAGTTCTGTGGCCAGATGGAGGAGTTTGCTCCCCTGCCTGGATTCAGGATTGGGCGGGTTGTCTGTGTGTGGGGGGGAGAAACAGGAGGAGGAGAGGGGAAATTGATCTGGTATTTCTCGAGCTCAATTGCTTCAGTCAGTTTCCTGAGGAGATTGATTCCCTTTAAATGGAATGGCTTTCTGAGGCCGCAGCAGGGCATCAGCACACCCAGCTAGCCAGGATATGCTTCCGCTCCGATGCCAAGCTACCCCGACCTCCGCACCCTAGCCCTGACATGTCCATCCCCTGCTGTCCTTTCTGGGGATCTCTTATGAAGACATTTAAGGGGACTGTGTAGCCTGCTGGTTAGAGCAGGGTACTGGGAGTCAAGAGACCTGGATTCTGTCCCTAGCCCTGCCTCAGATTTTCCCTGTAATATTGGGCAAGTCACTTTTCCCGCTCTGTGCCTCAGTTTCCCTATTTGTGAAGTGAGGCTAATGCTGCTTTCCCCACCTTTGTGGAGTGCTTTAAGAATCCCAGGAAAGCAGTGGTATAAAGGCATTATTACTTCCATGCCACGTGCTCCTGGTGGCTGGAGCGCTGGGGGGTTTTAATCCTCCAGACTCTCAGACCCTGAGTCTCTCCAAAGCCAGGGATCAGATCCTGGCCCCACTGAAATCAAAGGCAAAACTCCTAGGGACTTCAACAGTGCCGAGATTTCAGCCAAGCTCTCTCCATATTTTCCATATTCCCAGTTTTGCTGTGCGTTAGCAGCCCAAGGCAGAGGTAGCTATAATGCTCCAGTACCAGCAGGGGGCACTCTGGCTGTAGCTTCAGTGAAGCAGGACTCTTAGCTCTCAGGTTTTCCTGACTCTTTCCTTGGGAGCTGTTAACACTGCGGTGTAAAGTACCTGGAATAATTTAAGATGTTTAAATTTAATGCTGTGTTTTGATTCCGGTTTCCAATTCCTGAAGCTAGTCTCTGCCCCAGACACAGCTTGGCCTCAGCAATTTCCTTTTCTTCTGCCCATCCTAATTTTAAAAGAATTTTCAGTCTCAATTTCCATAGCCCATTTCAGCCAAACGAATCCCAAAGCTCTTTACTAACCTAAGAGCAACTGTGCTTTCCCTGTTCATGAATGCAGCCATCTCTGGTGTGGAACGCTTCAAAACCACACTGCTGTTTAGCATAGGAAGGGAAAAACTACATTACATTTAGTTCAAATTACAGGGGGAGTTTAATGGCACAGTTAACCCAGCCAGAACTGTATCTCAGCATCTTAGCTGACATCTCACGCTTCCAAAGACAGAACAGCGAGGGCGTTGTTGACCACAGGTCAAGCCACTCAACTCAAGGAACCTCCAGCAGCATGGCCCCCTCGTGCTATGCTAGGGCATTGGCTTGATGCCATGCAGTAGTAAAAGTACTGTCTACTCAACCACCAGCACTACATCTGCAGCCCCTGGCTTTTCGTGAGAGGTCCCCACTCAAAGTACTGACCCTTGACCCTGCTTATGAGTTGGCAAAAATCACAGCTGGGCCTGGCCAGTCTCTGGCTTGTACCTGTCTTGGGAGACTCATCTGCCTATGGCGCCATGTCCATTTCTGACACACAGCACCTACAGGACACCTGTCTTTGGGTTTCTTCTCAGTGCCTTTGCTCGGGACCCACAGACGTCTTTGTCGAGACTGGATGTGTGAGCACTAAGCTGGTTTGTGACGGCATCACAAGCTGAGGCATCAACTCAGGGGCTGTATAGGTATCTGCACGGAGCCTGCTGCTCGTTTGATTTATACTCAGAGGGTTTGCAGCACCAGTCTGACCACACACTCACCAGGACATGGATTGCACTAGTTTGATATCGCACTTCAACCCAAAGGTCCTGGCTATGCAGGAGGGAGACACTGACTCTGGTGTACGCTAAGGCTCAGGGTAGGAGGGGAGAGGCAGGTGGCTGCTAAATTGCCTTCCAAGGCAGGTCCTTTAGACTAGCTGTCTTGGGGCCTAACGGAGGAGTGGCTCTGAGAGGCTACGCTGATGCTACAGGAGCAGATGGTTTTCTGGGGCACTTAGCAGAGCTGGGTGAAATTATTCAGACAAATAGTTTATTCCCTGAAAAGGGCAGTTTGGGATCGACAAACAATTTGCAAAGTTGGGTGGAATTCAGCCAATAGTTTCACCCCCCCTCAAAGGAGTTGAAATGTTTCCTTTGAACCTTGTGGAAACACAGTGCTTCGACTTTTCATTTTGAAACAACGTCCTGGTTCAAAGCAATTTCATTCGGACATTATGTTAGGGTTTTTTTTTTAAGGGCTAAAAGCAGCCCCAGCCTACGTGACCCCCAAACACACACAGCTTTCGGCCGAAACAAAATATTTCTTTTGACCCAGGACAACAGATTGTAGTTTTTCATTTTGGTGAGAAAAAAGCCAAGCCCGGCAACTCTATAGATTTGATGTGATTTTTCATTTCACTCCCTGAACTGAAAAATCAATGGTCTGCTCTGCTCTGCTCAGCAGGGCGGGTGCAAAAGGGAGCTTAGCTAGTACGAGAGAGAGAGAGAGAGAGAGAATCCGCTGGCTGAGCTCAACCGCAAAACTTCTCACTCACATCCCAATCTCCTGCTGCCGTTCGCCCGCCCTCACGCAGCCAGTCACGCTGGGCCTGGCCTATTGGCAAGGCAAATGCATGCTGAAGCCCAAGTCCTGGGTACAGTATGCGTGCCCTTGGATAACCTCCTTTGCATCATTTGAGCAGCTCAAAGTTATCCAGTCGCCGCTGCTCTGCTTGAGGGAATAAAAGACCCATTACGCAGCAAAGCCAACTATCGCTCTCGAGGGGACGACAGAAGGGAGGATGGGGGGCAGGAAGAAATCAGTGCACAGAGCGTGCCGGGCCAGGCTGATGGGAGGCTGGGGACATGTTCAATCACAGTGTAGGGGAGAAACTCAGTGATCTCCCACTGGAGATAAGTGGGTTTTCAGTAATGAGACACTTTCCCAGGTAGCTCCTGGGAGCTGTGCTCCGCAGAGATGCAGGCAGCTTTGTCAGGTGAGCCACCTAGGTAGGGGGAGAGACATGCTTGTCATGCTATATCTGTGCTACGCCAGGGCCTGAAGCTGACTGGCTAAGATTAGAGAGAGAGCGCGAGCGTGTGCGAATCTCTACAGCTGCTCCCCCCAGCGCGCACACACACACACACACTCCCCCCAACCAAGAACTCCTCGACTTCTGAAGCCAACCTCCCAACCCTTTGGATCCCTTGCGACAGCAGGGCCACTCCAGACAGCGTGAGACCGTCCTGTCGGGAATGCCTATCAGTGGCGTCTCCCCTGCTCTGAGTTACCTGAGCCAAAACCAGACCTGCCTTCAGTTGGAGCTGTTTTTTTTCCCCCACAGGGCCACTCTGCCCTGTGGGCAGGCGCTCACATCCTAAACCCCATCACCATAATGGGTGGCATCACCTTGGGAGGGCAAAGACTGAACTCACCTCTCACCCATAAGGGAGCTTCTCTAGCCCAGGGTAGAGGGAGGCACATCGGAGGGGCTGGTTAGTGGAAGCCAGCCCTGCCTGTGCTGCGATGAGGCAGTACAGCAGGACACAGAGCAGGGCATATCCCTAGGGATCCTTTCCCAGGTAGGTACAGTCTGTTTCAGCTCACCTTCTTGCCTTCCACCACTCCATCCCCAGGGCTCTCCATCACCGGCAGACCCAGGAGATCAGAGCGGAATGTCTCTGCTGTGCTAAGCCTCCTGTCTCTGGGAAACGGATTAATCTCCCCTGGAAGCGGGAGCTTCCCAAGGGAGCTGGGAGAGAAATCTCAGAACCACGTGAGTGGAATACCCCCAGGGTCCTGTGGCCAGGGGCAGCTCCTCTTGTTCACATAGCCATACTATGTATTGCAAGGCGAAGCAGATAACATCCTGATCCAGATATGAGTAATGACTTCGCTTTTTTTTCTTCTTTTTGTAAATTAAACCTAATCTTGTGTTGACTCTGCTGTACAAGGAGAAATAATGAAGAAGATTAAGATGAGATCTTGTTCACTCTTGCTGAACAAAAGCCAATTAATTGCCGGCAGGATGACTGTGAAGTCTGATCTTAGACAAATAAAGGCAGAGAGGGACCAGGCGGAGGTGGCCTGCTTTGGTGTAGTGATAACTCTGGCAGGACGGATGAATTTAATGCGAAGAAGCTTTTATCCATGTGCCCCGCGCCCCCCCCACCAGGCACCTTCCCAGGCGTCCCTCGCCATCGGGGGTTGTGCAAATGGAACAGGAGGGAGGGAGGTTTCTCACCCGCCGTGCAAAGATGGCAGGATGTAATGAGAAGTTTCCAGCCTGGCTTCTTTGGCATTTCCCCCCATCTCCTGTCGTGTTATCAGGTAACTGGCGGGAAAGAGGGGAGCAGGAACTGATGGAACTGAAACCACTGCTGCCCTGACAGATTACTCAAAACCATGGCATAACGGCCAGCAGAGACTATGGCATTTGTTGAGAGACACTGGCAGTGGAAGACCATGGCACGTCATGGGAGACAATGGAAGAACGTGGCATGTGAGGACTGTGGCGTGTGATGGAAGCAGATGGCATGTAGAGAAAGACTTCAGCAGTGGCAGATGGTGGCACAGGATGGTGGCCTCCGGTGGAAGCCGACGGCCCTGAAGCACCGTGGCACCGGACAGAAGCCAGTGGCACGGGATGACAGAACCTGGCACGAAAAGAGGATTGGAGTCCCAGCAGGCACTGGTGGGTCAGGAAGAGAGAGAAGAATGCCCACCTCTTAGTCACTCTCCCACGCCTGACTGCAGCGGCGGAGTTCAGCCAAGCAAACACTCGTTCAGTTCATCACCACTCCCGCGGCCTTGACAGCACCGAGTGCCCTGCCAGGGAGGGAATCCATAACCGCCAGAAATAAAAGGCGCTGAGCGAATTTGTGGCCTATTTAGTTGGAGTTAGAGGAAATACTTCTCTCTTTCACGCTGGTTCAAAAAAAATAAATACAAATGGAGCCCATTCGAGGCCCGCAGCACTCGCACTGACAGACCAAAATGACTTCGGAGGTGAAAAATGGGCAGGGAAAGTGATTTTCTTTGCTTGCGTTGCCGGGGGAATTAGATCTTGGTTTTTTCGTCACCGCCCAGTGGAATAATCCAATATATTAAAGCTAATGTGCTTCTTGTATTTATTGCCGTGTGTTTGACCTAACAGAGCTTTATTCCTACATTAAGAATGAAACCATTCTGGGACACAAGCTGCAAAGCCCTAGATCAATTACTGCCATCTTCAAACAGCAGAAAAATGAATTATTCCTCATAAAAAGAAAAAAAAACCTTTGAAAATAATGATAAAAAAAACCCTACCGTCCTTTCTGCTCACACCATGAATTCTGCACTGCAGATTCAACTGAGTTAGATAAAATTGAGTTTGGTCTCCAAGCAACATTTAAAAAGCAGGCAGCAGTGTAAGGCCAGTGCTTTGCAGAAGTGCATGTGCACGCAAACACATCACACCCTCCTGCATCCCAGCTACCCAGGCTCTATGACCCCTGGCTCAGTGGAACACCGGACTGGTTCTAGGGCAGACGACAAGCTGGATTCAGCCCACAGATTTTACGCTGTGCCCATGTTAGGTCACATTAAAGTGGCAGAGAGCATACAAGAGGGTCAAAATCGATACAAGAAGGCTGTAGTTGACAAATAAAAAACAACCCTTGGAAAGCCAGGCGAGGCAGGGTGTGAAAGTGCTGAATTTCACCTTAACTCTGCCCGCTTCAGGCTTGAGCTAAAGCCAATTGATGCCAACAAAGAAAGATTTCCATTCAATTTAATAGGCTTTGGCTCAGCCAGCCTCCCATTGTTATGCGCGTGGAATTTCACCAATATGTGAAATTTCCTTCATGCTTGTGAGTCTCCAGTACTAAGGACAATGTTCTTTTACGGCACTAATTGTGCCCTGGGGGATTCTCATACAGGTAGACACAAGAACTTTAAAGCTACATTAACGACTTGGAATCATCTGTGTGGAGCATGCCCAGACTTCCCAACAGGCCTTTAGTGAGCTGTGGGGACTGACTGCCCTCCGTAGAGTGTTTGTCTAGCCTGGCTTGATGGGTAGGTATTTATATGTCCCTCATAACCAGAGTATCTGAGTGCTTCACAATCAGTGGATTCTCTCCTCACAAGCTCCTCCCCCCTCCAGGTGGAGATGTATTACCCAGGGTGCCAGCAGCTGTATGCACATTACCCTGGTACAGACCACTGGAGGGGCACCGATTTGAGGGCAGGGCTGCCCAGAGTGGAGGGCTAAAAGGGGCAGTTTGCCCCAGCCCCCCATTTCAGAGGACCCTCAAACCGAGTGGCATTGCAACCCAGCACGCAGGGTCACAATGCCTCTCAGGGTTAGTCCTGCAGCCCCTCTGTCATGATGGAGGGGCCACAGGGCCAAATTTCAGTGGCTGCCGTTACAACCCAGCGCTGGGCCAGACCTGAGTGGCACTGGGATCCTGTACACTAGGTCACAATGCCACTCACTGACATTTGGCCTGGTGGCCCCATGTCACAAACCCACAGAGCAGGATGGCAGGCCCAGCCCTGTGGGAAAGGAGCCAACCTGCCATTACAGGGTGAGTGGAGCTATGCGTACCTGGTGAAAAGTTGCTGGGGGGACCCCAGTTCACAGATGGAGGTCAGAGCACAGGGTGGATTAAGTGACTCACCTAAGGTCACACAGGAAGTCTGTGGCTGAGGCAAGAATTGAACCCAGGTCTATGAAGCCCTAGGACAGTGCCCTGCCCACTAGACCATCCTTCCTAGCCAACCAGCCCATGCTAAACAAGACTTTGTACAGTCCATTTCCCCTACACCTGTGGTGCACATACAGCCATGACAAAAGGCAAAGTCGGCCCAACCACCATACAATGAGTAAGACATTTGAGTCTGTGATCACAAGCAAGCTAAAGCTGTGTGCTACAGATGGAGAAGGTAGTCTCTGAAGTTGTGATTTTTCTCAGGTCCTCTCTTCACGTGCTGAGTTAAGATAATCTGGGTCCATTAGTGGGATCCGTTCCAATGGATGGGTTTCATTGACCCTTAATTTTAGCTCTAAATATCCTTGAGGCTCAAGGGCTGAGGGGTTTATTTTTTAAGTCTGTTCTAAGGAAAAGTCAATAGGCAGCCCTGGGCCAGACCCTTTTGAAAGGACCCTGAAATCTTTTTATTTACTTATGATCATCTTTCTTGTTTGGATTTTTTATTTTCTTCTTCTCTGGAGTCCGGACATTGACTATACCTTCACCAAGACATTTGGACCTTGACAAAAAACTAAACTGACTCCCCCCAATGTCAAGGGTTTTGTGAGGCAAGGGGGTAAACATCAAATTGCTGCTTTAACTCCAGCTTGCCTGGGAATTTTTAAACTATTGCGTAAGCTTCCTGGCAGCCGTGCCCTGTTTGTGACAGCGGGAACGCCAGCAGGGAGTGAGCTTCCTCACAGCAGTGGCCCGTCATTGCACGCCTCTGCAGAGCCAGAGAAGGGGTGGCTGGCAATATTCAGAACAAGCCGAGAGGGGCAGTTTGCCTCTTCACGTGGCTAGGGCAGCTCTGCTATGAGGAGCAAGAGATGGCCTTTAGCTGCTAGTCATTTCGCCTCTCTGCGGAGGAGCCATTAGGGGTGCTATTACTCTCACACATTGTCACAGAGTCCCTGGGCAATGCTTTGGAACTGCTCCCCACCAAGCCAGGCAGGACTTTGGGGAGCCTCCTCTCTCTTGGAGCAGACTTGTTCAGGGCAAGCAGCTCACACGTCTTCACCTCCTGGGTCTCTCCTTGGAGCATTCAGCATCCTCTGCCCCTCCGTGCGCTTCCCACAGCGAGTCTGCCCAGGCAGGGTCCTGAGGAAGCCACAGGGTCCTGCACCCCCACTTCGCAGTCAGACGTGACTCTCAGCCAGCCAGTAACACAGAGGTTTATTCAATGACAGGAACAGGTCTAAAACAGAGCTTGTAGGTACAGCGAACCGGACCCCTCGGCCAGGTCCATTCTGAGGGGCAGTGAGCCAGACCCCCATGTCTGCCCTCAGCCAGCTCCAGACTAACAACCCCTCCCAGCCCCTCCTCCTCTGCTCAGTTCCTTTCCCGGGCCAGGAGGTCACCTGATCTCTTTGTCTCCAACGCCTTCAGCTGGCACCTTTGCAGAGAAGGGGCCCAGGCCATCAGCTGCTAGGAGACAGAGTGCCAGGCATTTAGGTGCACTGGCCTCTTCCTCTGCAGCAATCACACACCCTTATTCCACAACCTAGATATTAAGAACTGCAGAGGGGACACTGAGGCACCACCACAGTATTCAGAGAAAACATTAAGAACATCCCCAGTTCATCACACATATACCCCCATCACGCCCTACACATTACTCAGCTGGGTCCTGACAAGCCTCTGAACCATTTAGGTGCTTAACCCAATCTCTCGTTCCCGCTGAACATTCTCCCATTGCCAGCCAAGCCGGCCAGAGGATCCGGACAACAGCAAATGCTCTGGATCTCCTCTCCGCAGCTTGCAGCTGCTGCAATGGCCTTCCATCCACACATGCCAGCAAGCAAGCAGATGGCCGTGCGGACCTTTGAACTGCATGAATAATCAAAGCTGCCTGTTCCTCTCTCCTCCACGCGGCAGCATGGCCAGGCAATTGACCCGCGTCCCCAGAGAGCATCACTGCAGACCAAGATGTGGAGCTCCTGCTGTTTTACTAATGACAGCTATGCTGAATCCCAGAAAGCCATGCTGCTTCTAACTCCTTCCCTTGCCGATTCGCTCCTTTACATCTAACGCTCATGGGATGGGAGAGGCAGAAGGGGCAGGTGGCAATTCTGCTCTGCCGGGCCTAACATCTTCCAGGCTGTCTTTTTTGTCTCAGATAAGCTCTCTTCCTCGCAGCTGAATCCATCATCAGAAAGCTGGATAAGTTTCTCCTAGTCGTAGGACAGCAGCACAGGGAGGATGGTGGGAGGCAAAAAGAGAGCAATGGTATTTGTCATTGTTGCGGTGCGTGATTCACCGCTGCAGTGCCTCCTGCTGGTCATCCAGGGAATTAGCTCACCAGCATCCAGAGTGCCCTCTGCAGGCCGGTGATCCACTACTGCTGGGCCCCCGTGTCCCTCCCAGGATCCTGGTGCCCCTTTAACTGAGTGCTGCCCCCTGGCAGGAACCCCACAATCTGGGTCTCCACCTCCCAGGGGAATCCCCACCCACTATCCCCACCTTGCCTCAGTCTTGGCTACTGCTCAGTCTCCATCTAGCCTCTGTTCACTAGGGCAGACTGCAGTATAAGCCACTCATCACAGGCAAAGGGGTTGGACCTGCTGCCTCTGGCTACCCGTGGGCTGCCCCCGCAACCCAGTACCTCATAGGCCTTACCAGTTCCCTAGGCCTTTCCCCAGCCCTGCTCCGCTCCAGATACCTGGTTAACCTCCTTGCAGCCAGGCCCTTCTCTCTCTGAACACAGAGAGAGACTGCTGAGCTCCTGGCTCCAAGCCTCTTATATAGGGCCAGCTGAGGCCTGATTGGGGTGTGGCCCAGCTGCAGCTGCTTCCCCAATCAGCCTAGTAGCTGCTTTCCCTACCACAGCCCCCTCCCAAGGCAGTTTTAAGCCCTTCAGGGCAGGACCGGGGTAACCACCCCTCTGCAGTCACAGTAAGCACTTTGCACAGCCATGGCACCTTTCAATCCAGGGATCTCAAAGTACCTTAAAAAGAAGGGCGAGTCCCATTATGCCCATGTTACAGATGGGATAACTGAGTCAGATCTGCCTACGGTCATGCAAGGAGTCAACAGCAGAGTCAGAAACAGAACCCACTTCTCATGATGCCCACGTCTGTGCTGTGGGCCACAGCACTACCCTTTGGGAAGGGAATGGAGCACCTGGGTTGGTGCTGATGGGACTTCCCTTTTGGGCTGTGCCATTTCAGGTACCTCAGTGTGATCCAAGTTCCCAGGGCCATGCACACAGGTTCTTCTTGGGGCTGTGGCTCCTCTACAGATGCAGACTGCAGGCAAGTGCAGCTGTTTGTCTCACGGCTTGGTAAAGTCCTGATGGAGAGGACAGCGCCTGCTCCGAGGATGGCTTCCAAGCTGCTAGGGCAGGTTAGAGAGTGGGGGTCAGGACTGCATAAAGGGGTCAGATGCGGGGGTGGGAGGGCTCCTGGTACAGGGATAACATTAGAGTGTAGGCCAGAGTTGTGTGTTACTCCAGACAGTGTCTAAGGTGCCAGGCTAATATTGAGGTGCAGAGGCAGAGTTGGGGTGCATAGCTGCTATAGCACTGCAGGACCTGGTCCTGGGAGTGTCCCTGGGTTGCTGAGGCTTATGGCCGTGCTGATGGCTGGGTCCCTTGAGCGCATGAATCTCCTGCAAATGTTTAACCTCTGGCAAGTTCCATCAATCCCGATGGGCTGGTGCCCTCTCCCTCCTCCGCAAACATGCCATCCCGCTATTGAGATGTTAACCACATCATTAAATCGCTGGGTACCTGCCAGAAAGCCGCTCAGCAGGTCTGCTTTCTAGTTCCTGCCTCCGACACTGATTCCTTTTTAACTCACTTGCCAGCCGCCTTTTCCGGCCCTCCACATCCTGCTCTGCCTGCAGCCAACAGCTCGGGAAGAGGAACATCCATCTCTAATGACACCGACCGGAATTGATTCCGTTCTACCTGTTTAATTATGGAGATTGGGGCTTAAAGGCTTATTCAGTCAGTCAGTCTAACCCGCAGCTTCAAAGGAACAGAAAATAATACACAGCGCTTGGAATACAATTCCCATCCCCAACCTAGGAAAAATGCTAACACACTCACTGCATGAGCACCATCCTCCATTACCCCGTAACTTGGGTAGCTGTAACAACCTCCCCGTGTCCTCACTGCTGCAGCACAGACCTCTGCCACTGGCACTCAAGGAGCGACTCCATTAGCTAGCAGTAGTAGTAGGTAATTACCCTCTAGCAGACCTATCACTAGAGGGGGATGTGACACACATTCTGCTCATGTATGCATCTGCAAAGCTGATGCAAGATGCTACCTGCACCAGAATTCTCCACTCCACCAGGGAGAGGGGTTCGCACCCACTTTGCACCTGTGTAAATAGCAAGGCAAAAGTGCAAGGCAGCACAGAGAATCAGGCTCCTTCTGACTCTGGTCTTCAACCAGCGCAGCTTTGCTTTAAATCCTGCTAACAGCCGGGACCTCATAACTAGGATGTCCTGTTGTCCCCACCGTACCCATTCCAGCTGGACTTGCTCAGCCTGCTATATCACGGCAATCACACCAACATTTTCTTACTGTAGAGGAAGTGGTGTGGATTTCAGGTCCACTTCATTTTATTTGGCAGTATTTAATATTAGTAATGTTGTGTAGTTCAGCAACGTTTGAAGGCCCCAATGGAAGGCAGGGTCCTATTGCGCCTGGCGCTGTACGAACACATAGTGAGAGATTTCCTGCAGCACAGATTAAGTAGACCAGACTAAAGGGTGGGAGAGGAAACAGAGGCAAAGGGCCACACAGCTGAGCTGGGAATACAACCAGGTCTCTCGACCCACCTCTCAGTGCTCTGCCCGTTAGACCACACTGCTGGTTTTCAGGTTCTGACCCCTCCACAGCAATTGATGCTCTGTGATTCATTCCTCTCTACTGGCTTGGGAGGGCACCTTCAAATTGACTCATTAACCCTGCAGCCAGCTTATTCCTATGGAAGGCCTGCCTTCCTCATTATGCAGAGCGGTAATTACCTGGCTCATCCACACAGGTAATCATGAGTCTGAAGCTGGCCTCAGAGACCACGTAGGCCAATTAGCAGCTCCAGACTATCACATTCCCACCTTGCGAAATTACCAAATGTGTATCTGCAAATCGCTAGATAAGGACAATTAGCTCCAATAGAAAATAGCCTGGCCTCCGCAGAATGGAGGGAGCAGTTTATAATGGCTGTGTTTGCTCAAACCACTAGGGCTGGAATGAGATGTAGAAAGGAGGGAGTGAGAGAAAAAGAGGAAGGCCAGGTCCAAGAATGGATTGAATTTGCTGCCAGCGTGAGCGTATGCCCGTGACTGCCTGCCCACATGGGTCCATGTACACGTGTAGGTAATGCATACGTACAGCTTCAACCACTTCATTGGGACAGACAACCAAGCTTTGACCCTAGTTCACAACAGGGAGAGTAACTAGCCCACGCCAAGGTGCCCGGCGAGAAAACTGGAAGCAGATGCTGTAAGAGGGGAATCCAGATTTTGTACTGCATGAATGTGAAATAACGCCAAAGGAGGAAATCAAAAGGAGGATGCAGATCCCACTGTGTCCATGAAAACACCAGACTCTGACCACAAAAGTCCTAGAGTTTCTTACACCAAGATCCCTGACACTCAGTTAATCAGTATCATCAACCTTCTCATCAACGTTAACCAGAGCAATATTCTCCCCGGCTGCCAGACGACAAAAAAATTTCTGCCTATGTCCACTCTTTTTCATATGTGCCTTTCCCAGCATGCTCTCTGCAGCTATTATGGACACTAGCTCCTTCCCTTCCCCCTTTGAGTTGAGTCTAGCCACTATCAGTCAATCAAGTCACGAGCTAACTAACCTGGTGGATCTCCAGATGAACACGTTGGCCACCTAAGCTGCTCTTAGCCACAGCAGACCCAGCACACTACGCTCCCAAAAGGCTGGGGCTTTTTCCTTTTGCTGCCTTCCTTGTAAATCAATTCCAGCAGCCTCATTATGAGGAATAAATAATACAACTGCACGTGCCAAGCAACTCCCCGAGTCAAGCTCTAGAGGGAGAAACTTCTCCTGCTCCCAAAGAGGGCCTTCCAAAAAATGCTTACAACTTCTGACGGGATTAGTAAATAACGAACTGGAGACCCTTTGCCCAGCGCTGAGTCAGAGGAGGATCATTAATAATTTACAGCTGCTAATGGGAGAAATGAACACCGACGTCCTGTCGGCTGCTTCTTCCAGGAAAAGCTCAATTCAGCTCTGCGCCGTTCTTCCAGAAACTCCAGATCACCTGCCCTCCATAAGGCACTCTGGAATGGAAAGGGCAGTTGAATAGCCCAGGAGACGAGAGGGGTATATGCAGGCCTGTGCCGGGGTCAGAGGGAGAACGACTGGACCGTGCCACTTGGATTTCAAGACTGAACTCCGGTTCGGGACAGGTGAGTGTCCTGGAGCACCCTAATGCCTCTGGGCTTCCATGACAGCATCCTGGGTCCAGCAATCATCCCCAGACTAGATTCCCCGCGCTGGGCCATTCCAAGTTCAGGAGGACGACGACAGACATCAGTGCACCTGGGCTGAGCCGCTTGTTAGGATTTCAGTTGGGAATGGAAGAGCTCACTGGTTTAGGACTCAAAGAGTCCATGGATCATCTTCCGTTTCCTTATGGGCTTGTCCCCGCCCCTGCCATGGCGAGCAGTGATTTACAAATGCCAGAGTAATCACTTGCCCCTTCTGCTTTATGCCATGTCAGTGGAGAGTCCTGCTCTCTGGAGGTGAGTGAGCTGCTCCCAGCCTACCTGCTAGGGCATGGGGTACAGAGCTTCCTGAACTGGGGGAGCGGCTCTGGAGTAGCTTATGGAGACTTTCCCCCTCCTGGGTGCTGCACCACTTCCCCTTTATGTACACAAATGTGCATTTCCCAGGGAGCCCAGGCCTTGAGTCTCTGTCCCCTAACCTCCATCGCTCTTTTGTTTCCTCATTCTTGGTCTCGGTCTTTTCAGTCTTCATCCCTCCCTGCCATTCTCTCTTCACTTTCATCTTTCTCCGCTTCCCTGCTGGATTCCCGGCCACTCTTCCTCTACCTTCCTTGTTCCTGCTCTTTATACCCACCCACTCCCTTTTAATCTTCCTCTCCCTCTCTCTCCATCTCTCTGCCCCTTTGCCTCCTGCACCGTGGGAGCCAGCCCCAACAGCTGCCACCATTCAGTCTGCTGGAGCCGTATGCACCGAGCGGGCTTTGGATAGAGAGACTCTAAACACTGAAGGGTTTTTGCTGACAAAGCTCGTGTAATCAGAGGGCAAGATGCTGCTGCCGCTCGCCCTAGGGCAGGGCCAGGGATTTGGCTGCTTTGTGGGAGAGGAGGTGTGCGCCAGCCTCCCAGGAGTCCCTCCAGGCAGCCAGACCTGCCCTATGACAGCCCTCGCTCTGCAGATCACAGGCATGACCATGCTGCTTGGCGGCTCTTCTCTTGCTGGCTTGGTCCTGGCCAGCTAAATACGATCCCCTCTCAGATGTTTGGTATCGGAGAAGGTGCTCGACCCCCACCAACATCCCTTGGGCTCATGTCTCAGCGCCGCACAAGGGGTCTTGGGAAGACAACTTCACTGAGAGCTCAGGTCCTGCTGGAGGTTGGTCTTCCCCTGGGGAGGAAGTTATCTGGAAGTGCTTCCTCCATGCACCCAGCTAAGGGGAATTCCCCACCCCTGGGTGCATGCAGAGCTGGTTGTGTACCAAGATCTTCCCCTCGCTGCCAGACCTGTGCAGGAGGGGTCGGAACCCAGGAGAGGGGTAAGGTTGTGTTTGTGGGGGGTGTGGTGTTGGTTTTTGGAAGACCCTTCCTCTGTCACTACAGCTCAGAGCACTCCAGAGGCACAGGCATCCCCAGGAGGGGCTTGGGATCCTGGAATTTGGTAGGTCAGAGTCCAAAGCTCCTTCCATCCCACTAGGGTGCTGCCTTTTACTCCTCTCCCAATTAACCCCCGAGTGTCCTGTCATCACCTGTTTTCACACATGGTGCCTTCCTTCTGCAGTTTCCTCCTGCAAAGGAAAGGCACAGCAGGAAGCAATGGGGGAGAGGAAGGATGAGCCAGGGTGCTAGCTGAGGACTCAGGACACCTGGGTTCATTTCCCTGCTTTGCCACTGACTCCCAGTGTGTCCTTGGGCCAGCCACTTAGTCTTTCAGCATCTCAGTTGCCCTCTGTACAATGGAGATCATAGCACTGGCCTGCCTCAGAGGGGTCTTGTTAGGACGCTCAGATATTACAGTAACGTGTGTGCATAGGGGGGCATATACATACTTTGCTAGAGGGGAATGGATGAACAGGTGCTAGCATGCGACTCTGTGCCATCTGATAGTCTCTGCTCCACCTCCTTGCCCCAGTACCGCCTTCCCCATCACAGTGCTCTGAAATGAGGCTGGAAGAACTCATTGAACTGAGTCACATCATCGTGGTGTTCATTTCTGACAAACAACATCATGCACTTTGTTAACACCCTTCATCCCAGCAGCTCAAAAGGCTGCAGGTCTCACAACCAGCATAAGAGAAGTCATGAAGCCCACAACACTGCTTTGAAGTCAGTAAGGAATAACAGAAGATCACTTCATAGGCTGTGGAACTGCAGCCACCTCTGGGGTGGAGTGAGAGCTGGGAGAAAAATGAAGAACAAAAGCATTTATTTAAATGAATTTTGCCTTCTGTCTCTGTTTGTGAATCATCAAAAATCAGGGTTTTTTTCCCCTCAAATTTTGTTATTCACAATTATTTGCTGAATAATTTCTGTGAATGATTTTTGGCCTGCGCTTTCTTGTATATGAAATTCATGCCAATTTGATTGAACGTGTAGGTCAGGTAGCAGGTTTCCAGACCCTTGATTGGATCAGTGGAACTCTTCGGATCCCCAGTTTCCAGTGCTGTTATTTGCAATGATGAATTTGACATTTTCATTCTGTGAATATCCAGAAGCGTTCGCTTAAAATTCCCTGTTTCACCATGTGTTCCTATGAGTCAACTCCTTTGCAGGATGTGAATGCCAAAGTGCCTGACACAGGTGAAATATAGTCATTGCAAAATTCAAATCTCACTCACAAGCATTCCTTTGCTACATTTGGCTAGTTCCAGGTGAAAACAGCTGCTCATATGTGCCGCTACAAAGCATGAGTTTGAGATAGGTTGTGAAGAAAAATAAAGTATCTAGTTGAAACTGCGTGAGTCATTTAAATGGAAGGATGTAATTACCTGGAGCTGAAATTTGGCCAGGATACTGACATTAATATGCCATCTCGTGTGAAAAATACCACGGGCTCTTTAATTATTTTGTCCCTTGGTCCAAGCGGTTCACCAGTATTTGGAGCCTTGCTGGGTTGTTTCCATTAGGAGGAAACATTGAGGCAGGTATATTCTTGATGCAATATTGTTTATCGACAAAGAATGTACACAAAGTCCTGTTTCTCTGAACACAGTAGGAACAAAACAGGAACAGCACCCTTGCTCACAAATCCAATCTTGCCCTTCCAGCCAGTCCTGTGTCCAAAAGAAGCTCTCTCCCTCTCGGCTTCCTCCCACAGCCACACTTGCCAGTGCTGCCCAGGCCTTTTCAGGTGCTGTTTACTTCTTACACACTCAGGTCCAGCCCCTGTGTTGGCAATCAGGCCAGGGAAACTCTTCTTATTCTCCCTGAATTAGTTCTTGCTAAGGTTTTCCCATGCAGTCCACAACCTTGGGCAGTGGCTTCTATTGTTTCAGCTCTCTCTCTAAACAAAGGGGCATTTAATTGCTCCATCAATTAACCTGAATGCAGGTGACTAGCACCCCCAGTAGCTTCAAGGAGGCCTATTATCCATGGATCAAAGACACACTGGTTGGCAGCCACCAAACACCCGCCAGCCTAACAAAAGTACACATGGTAAGACCCAAGGGTTTAGGTCTCATCCAGAACCTCAGCAGTACAGGAAGAGAGCCCTCTGCTGAATCACCAGCACCCAATCAATCCTGGAAGCTCTCCTAGCCACTGATTGAGGCGGTCTGCACCTGCTGAGCATGCAATCATGGCACAAGGTGACCCGGCTGCACAACCAGCCCGCAAGAAGCAACAGGGCCCAACCAACCTAGCTCGTCAATTAGCTGCTGAAAGCCGGGGCAGCGCTGGCAAGCAACCAGCTGTGAGCACAAAGCTGGAGAAGAATGTTATTACTTCTCCGGCTCCTCCCAAAGGAGAGGCTCTTCCCATCCTCTTTCCACTTACCTTGGCCCTTAAAGGGAGACCGGTACCAGCCAAGGTTCTTGGCACTCACTCAAATAATTCCCCAAAGCCCTGAAATGCCAATTGCCTCCATCAGCCACATCCATCCTCACTCCTCTCTCGTCTGCAATTACAGGATCGATTTTCTGCCTGGCTTTGTTTTCCTGGCATCGCACCAGCATGAGGCAGACACTAGCTCAGTCCTCTCTGCTGATCAGGGCACGAGGGGGACATGGTCCCCGAGAGACACAGGAGCTGCCGCGGGGGACATTTGATTCATCAAGGCTGGTGCCCCCCCTCCAACCCCAGCCCAGGCCCGAGGAGGAGGAAGGCACCAAGCCTTCTAGCAGACGTGGCCAGCTGTGCAAAGCTGCCGCACAGAGGAAGGGGGAAAGAAATTCCTTCCTGATCCCCCACAGGAGCTCGGCTTATCCCCGAAGCATGAGATTCAATTACCCTTATCATTATCTTAGCTTGTATAGCTAGGAACGTTATTAGTGGTGATGAAATTATCGAGCCCTGTTTTACAGCAGAGAGAAAAGGGGAGGCTGCTCGTGACAGCTGCTGTGAAACAATCTTCTCGTTCTACTCTGGGTCACCTCTCTGGTCTCTCCCAGGCTCCCCTAATGTGCAGCAGTCTCCTTGTTCCACATTAGTCCTTTCTCTCATTGGCTACCACCCAGACCTGGAGGTAGCACTTTCCCCAGACGGAGGGTTGAGGACAGCATCCTGTGGAGCCATGCCCCCAAGCAACCCTGGAATCCCTCCAGACCAGCGTGGGGAGAAGCTGAGGACTGAATGACCTGGATATGGAGGGGTAGAAACCTGCATGCTTCAGGGCATAAGCCAATCTCTCATTAATGGAGGTCAGGAGGCAGTTTTCCCTAGGGGCATGTTCTGCTATAGCTGTGCACTGCAGGGCTTGGAAGCATTTGGGCTGGTAATTCCTATGTCCCGAGAAGGATCCTCCAAACCAGGACTGAGGGGCCCAAGGCTGAAATAATGTAACAATGAGCCGAGTAGGGGCCATGGGTAGGGGCCTAGGGCTCTTTCCTGAGGTGCCGCCCCAGGAACCAGAACTGCAGCTTTGAGCACCTGAGGAGAGGCACCTGCTCAGCTTCTCCTCATGGCAGGACAGCGTCCTTCCCTGAGAGTGCCATTTGCAGAGCCAGGGGAAAGTCCACCCCCTTTGCACTGGGCAAATGACAGCCCAGGGCGCCCGGCAGGGCAGAACTGTGAATGCAGGGGGAGGGTTTCATTAGCAGATTTAACCCTAGCTGAAGAAACAAGCCATGAGTGCCCTTCCTCTGCTCCCACCAATAGTTCTGGGCTCGCCACCCTCAGTCCCCTTGGGGGAAAATCCCAGGGAGTTAGGAGCTAAACTACAGCTTCTAGGGACTGTAAAAACTTACAAAGCTGCCTCAATGGGTCACCAACCAACAACTAGCAAAGAACAGGCAGCAGGCAGCCCAGTAAGTGGTACCAGATAATTCTCACCAACTCCCTTCTGGTCCGCCCTGGCTACTCTCTCTGTTTGCAGAGTGGCCTCAGCCTCACTCTTGTCTAGGATGGCCCAGGCCAGGGCGCGGTTTACCCCAGAGGAGAATGGGTGTGTGGCGGGGGGGCTATATGGACAGTGTGGGCTGAAAGGGAGCGTGGAAGCCGTTGCATGGTGTGTGTGTGTGTGTGTGTGTGTGTGTGTGTGTGTGTGTGTGTGTGTGTGTGTGTGAGAGAGAGAGAGAGAGAGAGACACACAGACAGACAGACAGCATACTGTGCTCATGATGGGAACTGCAGGTGTCCGTGTGATTAGTCCAGTCACATGTCATACCAGAGCTCCAGCTAGGAACATGTGTTGAAAGAGGGTGTGTCATTTGTGCAGAGGAGCTAATGATGACTGGGTGGGGTCGGGGCATGTGAGTATAAATGTTCCTGTCTTTGGGTGTATTTGGGAAGGAGGGGCACAGGCTGTGTCGAGAATAGTGAATGAGAGGATTGTGTGTACGTGGAATGTATGTGTGCGTGGGGCTGCTGCACGGGAATGGCATGTGAGGTCTGGTGCATGTGAGGAAGGAGAAGACGGGAAGAAGGCAGAGTGTGTCGTGCACACACATGTACAGCCACTTACCATGAGTGCGTTGGAGGCAGCTGGGTGTGCGAGAGACCTCGCGTACAAGTCGATATTGGGGAGTAGCTGCCACGTCCCACCCCAGCCGTGGGTCCCTCTCCCGTGGCCGCCCCCGCCCTCACACAGCCTCCGCTCCCGCTGTTGGAACACATTTGAAATTCATCACTGTTTGTAAGAAAGCACTTAAAGAACAGAGCAGAACAGATAGCTAAATTAAACCTACTGAGAGCGCCTGTTTAATTGAAAATGCCATCTGTAATTTAAATGTCAGAGCCGGGATGGTTATTAAAACCCTCCTTGATTACTGCGCCTCATTTCACAGTTTCAAAACAGACAAGGAAAATCTGCAAATGGGCCATGTAACATGGCATTGCCGAGCAATTAATAACTTCCCCCGCCTGCCTCTGCACCGACCCGCACTCGCTCCCAGCCTCAGGGACCCAGCCCGAGCTCAGGCGCTCTGCAGAGCCCAGCTAGCAGCACAGCTTGGGCACGGCGGGCATCAGAGCAGCATCACTCATGCTGCTTCGCTCCCCTAGGTAGGCTGATCTCATGCTTAGCACAGCCCTAAATTGCTGGGAGGGAACGTCGGGTCGCCCCATTCAGTTCCGCGGCTGGGTGGGTGAGAGGACCAGGCAGTGACTGTCTCTCTCTTCTGATGATGGAAACAGGGCCACGCTGGGAGTTGCAGAGCGCGGGTGGGATGCTGGGTCTCCTAGGAAAGGCTGGCCTCTTGCTGTGGCTGTGCATGAGGGCAGCTCTAGCCCTGCTTCGACTTTTCCTAGCTGGCAGCGCATGCCCCCCCACAAACCCTCCTCTCTACTCCCCAGACTCGTCCAACAGTCCCCACACGCAGCCCTGGTGGAGCCAGAACTCTGAGCCCGTCGTGGTTACCTGTAATGACCCTGCAAGATCAGGGCCTAACTCTGGCTGCCATCGAACTTCATGGCCAAACTCCCCCTGACAAGACTGGGGCGGGGGAGTGGGAGCAGGGCCCTTTGATCCCCTGCATACCCGTGAGGGTGTTGGAGGGGAATGGCACAGAGTGCAGAGATGCTCTGTCTTTGCATCCCAACACTGCAGCTGGGGGCGAGCCTCCCAGCCCGGCTAGACAGACTTGCTCTCGCAGGGCTGGCGCTAGCTTGCTAAAAATAGCTGTGTGGATGCTACAGAACCGGCAGAGGCTCAGACTAGGCCCCACCTCCCCGCCCCCCCCCCCCAGACCCATCCTACCACCCAACACTGCCCCTGGGAGTAGGCTGACCTCCTGTTAATTAACCACTCCCACAGCTCTAGGAATAAATATGAAGGGATGGTAGGTGTTGAGGTAGCAGGAAGGGAAACTGCCTGGGATGATTCCTTTGAAGTCTAAGGTGACTTTCCAAACAGCTGCAGCATAATCCTTTCAAGGTCACTTTCCGTGAGCATTTGTGCGTTCCTAGTGCCACTACTTCTGACAGCTCCAATATTCACCAGGAGCAAGTTTCCAGTCACTGTGAAATGTGCCGTGTGCACTGTGTACATGACCCATCCCTCGGGGAGCAGACACATCACCTGATACAGGGCTGTAACATTTGAGGCCCAGAAATGTATAAACAATGAAAGCTGAGATTGTGGGGTATTCACATGACTCCAGGGGCTGGAGCTTTAAGAAAAACAACAGGTACTCTGATGAAATTGCTGGAGTTGGCAACAACAGCTGGCTAAACCCTTTGTTGCAAATCATTAGGGCACTGAGTCAAATCCTCAAAGCAAATGGATCAGCGGCGGTAGCAGTTTCTGACCAGGTGAGGGAGGAGCCCATTCGTGCCCCCATCTCTTTCAGCCCACAAAACGCGAGACCTCCACGAGTGGCACTGCTAGACTGGGGCTGCCCTCTCTTCTCAAGCCACTGCTTCATGGGGGAAGCCAAGGCACAGCAGTGCAGGGCAGAAGGGTAGCGGGGACAGCAGATGGAGCACAGTGTCCGATGCAGAACCGTGCGCAATAAGGCTGCTAGGTATCACAATGGGCCCCATAGCGCAGAGCGGTCTGGCGGAGCGTTGGGGAGCATCCCGCAGCAGTAGTGCGATCCTAAATGAATCCCCTCAGAGCTGCTTTGTCTCCTGTTCCTTTCACTGCTTATTACCTTTCCTTGCCCAGCCCAGCACACACCCGTAGCCTTCAGTCTACGCTGAACCTACCATAACCTGACCTGCCACGCAGGCTGTAATGTCTCCTGCCCTGCCCATCTGGGCCGCCCACTGTGCCCTGGTCTGGCCTGCTCCCTGTTCTGACTGGACCTAGTATCACAAATCCAGCACTGCTGTTTATCCCCCTGCATCCCACTCTTATCTGCCGTGAGCCCGGCTGCACTCCACTCCGACCATGGTCTGACAGACCGTGGACCCTGCTGAGCCTCACTCCGACCTGCAGCCCCTCCACGCTCTCCTGCTACATCCCCAGAGTTTCTTATCTAAATGGAGGAGATGAAGCTGGAGAGAAATTCACTTGTAGTTAGGTCCGGGGTCTGGCTGAGGAGGGCGTTTTAACCTGCAAGTGTTCAGCTCATTAGAGGCAAATGTATTGACAGGGGCATTGATTTGCATAAGTTAGGTGCAGGCCTCCTGTGGTATCACCGAGCTGCAGCTGGTGCCCTTGAGCTGGGATTCCCAGAGGCAGAGGGGCCCAGGTACAGAAATGCAACCCTAGCTCAGCCGGGTGAGGCATAGCAGGGTGAGGTGGGGAGGGGTCCTGCTGGACCACTCTCCTCTCACCTCCATCATCTTCCTTGCCACAGATTCTGCTTCCCCTGTCCTTGGAGAGCGCCTGGCCTGGAACCCTCCTGGCTCTTCTCTGGCTCCTCGTCTCCTCAACTCAGGAGCTCACCAGCTACCCAAGGCAAACTCCTCCAGCCTCTCCTTCCCTGCCCCATCTCAGCCTCCAGAGCTTCTCTGAGCCTCTTCACCTCAAACCCATCAGCCCATCTCCATCCCCTTCCTTTTCACCTCTCATCTCCCTCCTTCCATGCTATCCTCATCTCTGTCGGTCCCTGCCCAGCCACCTCCTCTCCGTCCTGCTCCCTGCCTCACTTTCCACCAACCAGTCGCATGCAGGTGCTGGTCCCTGCCCCTCGCCCTCCTCACCAGGAGAGCTAGAAACCCTGCAGCAAGGCCACCCAAAGAAACAAAACTCCTGGAGGTCCTCTCTCCACACCCTCCCCCTTCCCTGGACTCCCCGTATGGTCCCGCTCCACCCTGTCCTTAGGGCATATCTGTCTACCATAGGGCCTGATTTACACCCCACTGAGGTCAGTGGTGTGAATCAGGCCAGATTTGGCCCTTCAATTGGAAGGACCTTGGGTCTCATCTCTGGGTAACAGATGGTGCACACCAATTAGGTTAACAGGAAGGCTGGAGGGGTGGCAGGAGAAGGGGGGGCGGCAGGAGAAGGGGGGAAGCAGAGGAAGGAGGTAGAGGAAGCGTAGCAGAGGAAGGGCCAGTCAGGAAGCAGGGAAAAGGACACCTTAGGGGAGCCAGGCAGACCTGGGCAAAGCAAGGAGAACAGGGAGCAGGGGGTAGGGACATGCAGAGCAGCCAGCAGAGGAGAGCAGGAATGGGCTGCAGCCCAAACCAGCCCTTCTTCCACTGGTGTTTGGGTCTCCTTCTTCCCCTCCCTCCTCCCCAGCGACACAGTCAGCTCAGCTGCCTGCGTCCCTCCCTGCGGGCTAAGGAAAGAGCAGGATCAGCGGCCGCACGGGAAGGATTGTTTGCATGAGTCATTAATCATCCGTGGGCTGCAGTTAATTAGCTGCAGGACCCCAGTAAATTACAAGCCAGCGCCTCAGCGTCACAGAGCTCACGTGGACCCCAGAGGCTGGCTCCACCAGTCAGCTCCTACCTGCCTGCCCAGCTCCAGCCTCCTTCCGCCCCTCGCACACCTTGGTACCGCCGAGAGCCAGACAGCCCCTCCTTCCCCCCAAGGTCAGGAAGAGATGCTGGTGACTCCCTCTCCCACCCTTGTTCATTTCACCATTATGTCCCACTGCTTGGGAGAATCAGCCACTCCTTTAAGCAACACAACACTGCTCAGCATCGGTTAGTGTCTGGGAGGTACCCCATGCAGCCGCTGGACAGGACTAGTCCAAAGGAAGTGACAGGTGGAGCAGGAGTGGAAAGAAGGGGACGATCCTGAGAAACGGGAGTGAATATTCACATAAACTACCAGAGCCCCAGCTATTTGGGAAATCTCTTGGCGTGTCCTGTGCCCATCACCTTAAAACGACTCCATCCATGTCGGGTGGACGCATACGCCACCTCCTCTTCTAGCGGCACGGGACATCACCTGCTGTGTCCAGCTGGCAGCAGGATATTTCATCTGGGAGGAGCTGTGTCCACAGCAAAACATTCAGAGAGGGCAGCTGGTTAGAAAACGGTTGGACCTAGAGGTGCCTGTTGCCCCCAGTTCCACTCCCCCTTATGTCCCTCTCGGTTTGACAGATCCCAAGGCTGAAATACGAACCTGGAGCCATACCTATTCGATCGTAGACCCAGAGGCAGCTTAAACTTCTGAACTGAGAGAATCCCGGAAAGAAGAGGGACAAGCAGGTCAGCAGAAGAGTGTGGTCTGTAAGAACAACCAGGAAGCCTCCAGTGTTACAAAGGGGCTGAGGCCAGCTGTGTGCCAGACAAGTGAAGCCCTAGGACCCAGCGCCAGCCTGGAGAATCACAGTTACAACCAGCCAGCATCCTATTTCCTTAGGCAATTCTATAAAAGGCCCATTGATTTACTTGTTCCCAATATCCCTGCTCCTGACTAGTAAGAACCTGCACCTGGCTCTGGATGGGTCCTGGAAGCGGCACCATAATTATGTTTGATTTATCTGGCTTTGGCCATGATGAATAGCGAAGTCACAGAACAGCTCAATACATCAGATAGATGCCAAAGCGTAGTATTGCTCACCCCGACTTTCTCAGCTCACACCAATAGTTGCCGGTAGAGGAGAAATTGGCCCTACATTATGTCTGCTGAACTGGAAGGAGCTATTTCTCTCCCTCTCTAAACGGTGGCAGTGTGGGCTAGTGGTTAGGGTGGAGCTTGCCAGCCAGGACTCCTGCATTCTATTCCCATGGACTCTCCCCACCACAATGCTTACAACTTACATTTCCAGAAGTGCTGCACGCTCGACTTCAGCTGAAGCCAGCGGGGGGTGCAGGGGGCTCAGCACTTTTGAACAGCAGGCTCTTAGCCCTTCGTGCCTCATTTAGGCTACTGGTCAAATGAGGAGGAGACTAGTTACCTAACTTCCCCGGGGGATTGCAAGGCTCAGTTCACAAACGGCTTGTCAAAGCACTGGAAGGCCTCCTGACAATGGGCGAACTGTTGGTGAATTCCCATTGACAGGCCCGTTCCTGGAAGAGGTTGGGACTGTGTGTTTTGAAGGACCCGGTGATCTGTTCCAGGCGAGTAGTGGGGGAATATTAAAGCACCCATCACTCCAGAGAGAGTTCAGGACTGGTGTCACGTAGGAGATGGCGGAAGCTCTAGACACAAGGAAGTGACCAAATCATGACAAAAACAAAGCCCCAGGGACAGAGAAGCGAGTGCCCGCTGGCCCTGAATGCTGAGGTATGTGTTACCCTGATGGGGTCAGGAGATACGAGCCCTTTCCCCATACATCAGATGCCCATTTCACAGGGGAAAGGAGTGTGTTTCCCGCCAACAAAGAAACAGCTCAAATCTCTCTTCTAATGAGTGTACAGCCCCGTCACTGTACAGAAAACTTCCCTTTAGAGGGGTTAGCCTTGCTCTGTAACAGAGCCATGGCAGTGTTTCCCAAGCTCCCACTTCCCCTTGCTATCTACTCCTCCCATTCTTGCCCTCACACCTCCTTCTGCACTGCCCCTTTTGCAGCATGGAACCTGGCGGGAAGAGCACAGGTTACAGGAGGGAAGAGTTTGGAGAAGGCACCTGGCACTCAGTCTGTGTGCACATGGCTGGAATGCTGCCTGCAGTTGCACCATCTCTATAAATGGTTCTCTTAATAAAGAGCCAGTCTAGTTTTAGAAACAGAGTCCTCTTGTGTTACTACCCAGCACATGATACATGCCTGGTGCTGCTGCTTCTCAAGAATCCCCCTTCAAATCCCTCCTCATAAGCCATTTGCCCTGGCTTTGTGTGATGCAGTAGGGACTGTCTGTGTGGGGAGGGGACTGTCTGTGTGGGGAGTGGGAGAGCAGGGGAGGACTTTAGGAGATGGACGATGCCAGAGCCTGTAACCTGAGCTAGGTAAGGGAGGGGAAAGGTCAACACCTTTGCCCGGGAAGGGGACAAAGGAAGGGAGTGGCAGGAGGGAAGCAGTTTGAGTTTGGGGCTTGGGGCTGTGTGGGCGGAATTCAGGGTATCCTAGCTGGGATCCAAGCACCCTGAAAGCCCAGAAGGACTCGGTGGAGGGGTCCTGACTGTGCCTGCAAGCTCTGCTGTAACCTGTGTTCCTGTTGTCCAATAAACCTTCTGTTTTACTGACTGGCTGAGAGTCACTGTGGGTCCCAGGAAGAGGGGTGCAGGGCCGGACTCCCCCACACTCCGTGACAACTGGTGGCAGCGGCGGGAGATACTGCACCCCGTGGACGGCGCTTCCTGCAGTAAGTGACTGGGGAGCAGTAAAACGAAGGGGTGGTTAACCCCTGGGAGTGTGTGCCCAGTGAGAAGGACTTTGCAGTAACAGGGTCCCCCGGGGGATTGCAGCGAGCGGTCCCAGGGGCGGAGGAGTCTGCAGCTCGACCCTGGCAGAGAGGTGGTGACCTCAAGAAGGGCTGGTGCACTAGGGGTCCCCCTGGAAACCGTGGGGAGCGGCGAGCACCCCGGCCTGTGAGTGGTCAGCAGGAAGATGTATGCCAAGCGGCGCAAGTGTGACCTGGTGGAGCTGTGCAAGCAGAGGGGGCTGCACCCAGGGAGACGCACCAAGGACCAGCTGATTGCCCAGCTGGAGGAGGGAGACCGCATGAATGAACGGAGCCCTGTCTCTGAGGGAAGCAGCCGAGCAGATGCAGCGCAGGCACCAGTGTCTGTCCCCGCTGGGAGTGGTCAGCCGGCGGACGAGGGCTTCCCGAGACCCCCCCTTCCTAGGCGTAGAGGAAGGGCGGGGAGGAGCCCAGTGTATACCGAGGGCACCGTGACACCCCCGGCCAGCAGGGGATCTGCCCGGCGAAGCCCACCCCCCAGCAGGGGATCCTCCCGGCAACGCTCGGCATCCGTGGAGCGGATGCGGCTGGAATATGAAAGGGAGCTGAGACGGGAGGAGCTCGAGTTAAAGAGGCGAGAGCTGGAGGAGAAGGCGAAACAGCGTGAACATGAGGAGAACCAGCGCCAGCGTGAGCAGGAGGAGAAGGAGAACCAGCGTAAACATGAGCGGGAGGAGAAGGAGAAACAGCGTAAACATGAGCTGGACCTGGCCCAGCTGAGGAGCAGTGAGGCCCCAGCTGCGGTGAGTGAGGGGGGACCCAAGCCTACAAAGAGCTTTGATAAGCACTTGCTGCCCCGGCGTAAGGAGGGGGAGGACATAGATACCTTCCTGACGGCCTTTGAGAATGCCTGCGAGCTGCACAGGGTTGACCCTGCAGACAGGATCGCAGTTCTCACCCCCTTACTGGACTCCACAGCCGTGTAGGTGTACAGCCGACTGAAAGGGGCGGAGGCAGGGGACTACGAACTGTTCAAACAGGCCCTGCTCCGCGAGTTTGGGCTGACTCCTGAGATGTACCGGAAAAAGTTCCGGAGCCAGCGTAAAACCCGTGAGGTTACATACCTACAACTGGTCAACCGGGCGCAGGGGTATGCCCGCAAGTGGACAGCTGGGGCCCAAACTAAAGAGGACCTGCTTGACCTATTCATACTGGAGCACCTGTACGAGCAGTGCCCGTCCGACCTGAGGCTGTGGTTGATGGACCAGAAGCCGGAGAACCCACAGCATGCAGGCCAGCTGGCCGACCAATTTGTGGACAGTCGGGCAGGGGATGGCAGGGAGGAGTCTCGAAGGAGCAGGCCTGCCTCAACGCAGAGAGAGAGTCAACATGGGACCTCCCAAAGGGGGCCTATGGAGAACCCCCCCCCAAAAGGGGAACATCCAGCGGCAGGTCCCTCCGACCCACTCAGGGGGACCCACGAGATATGGGCTGCTATCGCTGTGGCCAACGAGGTCACATACGGGCCCAGTGCCCCAAGCTCAGGGACAGACCAAGCAGACCCAACCCGCAGAGGGTGGACTGGGTAAAAACCCAATCGGAGGAGGGGCTACATTCCCAGGAAAGGGGGGTTGGCAACATACCACCTATGGATGCTCCCGGTTCCGGGTTTTTGGTTTACCGGGTGGGCGCGGGGCTGCCCCTCCGGAAAGAGTGCATTGTTTCCCTGGAAGTGGATGGGAGGAAGGTCACTGGGTACTGGGACACGGGCGCAGAGGTGACGCTGGCCCGGCCCGAGGTGGTGGCCTCAGATCGGATGGTGCCCGACACCTACCTGACCCTGATGGGCGTGGGCGGGACCCCATTCAAGGTACCCGTGGCAAGGGTACACCTGAAATGGGGGGCCAAGGAGGGCCCCAAGGATGTGGGGGTACACCAATATTTGCCCACTGACGTGTTAATGGGAGGGGACCTTGAGGACTGGCCTACTAACACCCAGAGTGCCCTGGTCGTGACTCGTAGTCAGAGTCGGCAAATGGCACTGCACCCCGAAAACGGGGAAGGTACTCGACCTGAGGTGCAGGACCCTAACTCAGGGAGCGGGGAACGCCCAGGGGCACGGTGCAGAGAGGCTGCGGCCTCAGACCCAGCCAGCAAGGGAGAGCCGGTCCCCATTCCTGTCCCAGCTGCTGAGTTCCAGGCCGAGTTGCAGAAAGATCCCTCCTTGCGGAAGCACCGGGACCGGGCTGACCTTAGTGCGGTACAGACCATGAGGAGAGGTTGCAAGGAGAGGTTCCTGTGGGAGAAGGGGTTCCTGTACCGAGAATGGGCTCCCCCAGGAGAAGTAGAGTCATGGGGGATCAGGAGGCAGTTGGTGGTTCCCCAGAAGTTCCGTCACAAGCTGTTGTACCTGGCCCATGACATCCCTCTCGCAGGGCACCAGGGAATCCGGCGCACCAGGCAGAGGCTGCTACAGAACTTTTACTGGCCTGGGGTCTTTACCCATGTCCGACAGTACTGCCAATCCTGTGATCCCTGCCAGAGGGTGGGGAAGGCCCGGGACAAGGGGAAAGCAGCTTTGAGGCCTTTACCCATCATAGAAGAACCTTTCCAGAAGGTGGCCATGGACATAGTGGGACCTCTCAGCAAGACGACCCGGTCAGGGAAGAAATACATCCTGGTGGTGGTGGATTTTGCCACTCGCTACCCCGAGGCGGTGGCCTTGTCCTCTATCGAAGCAGACACAGTGGCAGATGCGCTGCTGACAATTTTCAGCCGGGTGGGGTTCCCCAAGGAGGTCTTAACGGACCAGGGGTCCAACTTCATGTCGGCCCTGCTCCGGTCCTTATGGCAGAAATGTGGGGTCCAGCACAACTGGGCCTCAGCGTATCACCCCCAGTCCAACGGGCTGGTAGAAAGGTTCAACGGGACGCTGAAGATGATGCTAAAAACATTTATGAACCAGCATCCGCAAGATTGGGACAAGTACTTACCTCACCTGCTGTTTGCGTACAGGGAGGTACCCCAGGAATCTACTGGGTTTTCACCTTTCGAACTGTTGTATGGAAGGCGGGTGAGGGGGCCCCTAGACCTGATGAGGGACGAATGGGAGGGGAAGGCCTCTCCCGAGGGAGAGTCAGTGGTGGAGTATGTCCTGACCTTCCGGGAAAGACTGGCCGAGCTCATGGGCCTGGCCAGGGAGAATCTGGCCCGAGCCCAGAGGAGGCAGAAGGTCTGGTATGACCGCACAGCCCGAGCCCGTGCCTTCGCCACCGGGGATCAGGTGATGGTTCTCATCCCCGTGAGGAGAAACAAACTCCAGGCCACCTGGGAAGGGCCCTTCAAGGTTATCAAGCAACTGAATGAGGTAAACTATGTGGTGGAGCTGTCAAACCGGGCACATCACCGTCGGGTGTACCATGTGAACATGATGAAACCATACTATGACAGGGGGAATGTGGTGTTGGCCGTGTGTGGACATTGGGAGGGGCAGGGAGATGACCCCTTAGTGGATCTATTCCCTGGGACAAAAACTGGTTCCCCCCTGGAGGCGATTCCCCTCTCTGATCAGCTGACCCCGGGCCAGCACGCTGAGATCAGAGGGGTGCTGCATCTGTACAGACAGCTGTTTTCCAACCAGCCTGGACGCACTAATTTGACTGTCCACCGGGTGGAGACCGGGTCACACCCCCCTATAAGATGCTCCCCTTTTCGGGTCACTGGTAAAACTGCCCAGGATCTTGAAAGAGAGGTCAGGGACATGCTGGCTTTGGGGGTGATCCAGCCGTCTTCCAGCCCTTGGGCCTCGCCAGTAGTGCTGGTTCCCAAGAAGGATGGGTCAATCCGGTTCTGTGTGGACTATCGAAAGCTCAATGCCATCACCGTATCTGATGCCTACCCTATGCCCAGGCCTGACGAGCTCCTAGACAAGCTGGGAGGTGCACGGTACCTCACCACTATGGATCTTACCAAAGGCTACTGGCAAGTGCCGCTGGACGCAGATGCCAGGCTGAAATCGGCCTTTATCACCCCTCTGGGGCTCTATGAGTTTTTGACCCTGCCCTTCGGCCTCAAGGGAGCGCCGGCCACCTTCCAGCGCCTGGTGGATCAGCTACTGAGGGGGATGGAGAGTTTTGCCGTGGCGTATATTGACGACATCTGCGTCTTCAGCCAGACCTGGGAGGACCACGTGTCCCAGGTTAAACAAGTCCTGGACCAACTCCGAAAGGCTGGGTTAACAGTAAAGGCTGAGAAGTGCAAGGTGGGGATGGCTGAAGTATCTTACCTGGGCCATCGGGTGGGGAGCAGCTGCCTGAAGCCGGAACCAGCCAAGGTGGAGGTGATCAGAGACTGGCCTGCTCCCCAAACCAAAAAGCAGGTCCAGGCCTTTATTGGGATGGCGGGGTACTATCGAAGGTTCGTGCCCCACTTCAGTGCCATAGCCGGCCCCATCACTGAACTGTGCAAAAAGGGGAAGCCAGACAAGGTGATCTGGACTGAGCAGTGCCAGGAGGCTTTCCGGGCGCTGAAGGAGGCTCTGGTTAGCGACCCAGTTCTGGCAAACCCAGATTTTGACAAACCCTTTATGGTGTTCACCGATGCCTCAGACACGGGACTGGGGGCGGTGTTAATGCAGGAGGATGAAAAGGGGGAGAGACACCCCATCGTGTACCTGAGTAAGAAGCTGCTACCCCGGGAACAAAGCTACGCGGCCATCGAGAAGGAATGCCTGGCCATGGTGTGGGCCCTTAAGAAGCTAGAGCCATATCTCTTTGGGCGACACTTCACCGTGTACACCGACCACTCTCCCCTGACCTGGCTGCACCAGATGAAAGGAGCCAACGCCAAGCTCCTGAGGTGGAGCCTGCTCCTGCAGGACTATGACATGGACGTGGTCCATGTGAAGGGAAGTGCCAACCTGACAGCGGATGCGTTGTCCCGGAGAGGGGACCCTGAACTTCCCCAGGTCACTGGGCAGAGTGACCCCGCTCAGTTCAGTCTCGAAGGGGGGAGAGATGTGATGCAGTAGGGACTGTCTGTGTGGGGAGGGGACTGTCTGTGTGGGGAGTGGGAGAGCAGGGGAGGACTTTAGGAGATGGACGATGCCAGAGCCTGTAACCTGAGCTAGGTAAGGGAGGGGAAAGGTCAACACCTTTGCCCGGGAAGGGGACAAAGGAAGGGAGTGGCAGGAGGGAAGCAGTTTGAGTTTGGGCTTGGGGCTGTGTGGGCGGAATTCAGGGTATCCTAGCTGGGATCCAAGCACCCTGAAAGCCCAGAAGGACTCGGTGGAGGGGTCCTGACTGTGCCTGCAAGCTCTGCTGTAACCTGTGTTCCTGTTGTCCAATAAACCTTCTGTTTTACTGACTGGCTGAGAGTCACTGTGAGTCCCAGGAAGAGGGGTGCAGGGCCGGACTCCCCCACACTCCGTGACACTTTGGGACTAATCCATGCGAGGCCACAGCTACGCTGGAGCTTTAGGCACCAGGCTAGGTTTGCTGCCAATGAGAATCAGTTTCTCAAGTATCGGGAAAATGTCAAACAAGCCTGGTGTGAGTTTACAGCTGATAATGAAACACGCCGCCAGCCACGTGTGATGTGGCCTCCTTGCAATTTCTTCATGGGGCTCATCTTATCTTGCAACCACTTTGAAATTCTCCCGATTTGTCATGCTTTGCTCATGTCCCTATGGTACGGTGCATCCTCAACAACATCAAGATGGCAGCTTCTAATCTGACTAGAAGGTACAGTTTGTGTGTGGTTAAGGGATTGGACAGGCTCTCAGGATGTGGGTTCAGTTGCCAGCTCTGACACAGACTCAGTGTGACACCCCGGGCAAATCACTTCAACTCTCTGGGCCCCAATTCCCAGTTGTAAAGCAGGGAGAATAACCCTTCCTTTCTTCCACCATTTCTCTGTCTTGCCTATTTAGACTGTAAGCTCTTCCTGACATATGTACATCACCTAGCACAACGGGACATCAGTCTCAGTTGGTGGCCTGGAGGTGCTAATACAGATAATAATTCATTTTTAGACAATACTGTATTTAAGACATACTTTCCTTACATTTCTTTTTAATGATGGTTTAGAACTAAAGTCTTTTGGAGAATCACCGTCGCCCCCTGAACTTTGGCAATCCAGATCAAATGGGACTCCGATCAGAACGGTCCCAAGTTTGGGGCTCTGATGCCACCAGCCACTGGTGAGGTTTTGTAAAAAGCCACCCTGACCTTTCTGGGGATGATTTTAATTTGGTTCCTTAACTTCACAGGGCAAGGACATGAAAATAAATAATTACAAAATTAGAAAAGCCACCTAGAGACGAGCGGGGGCACATGGGTAATTAATCCTGTCCCTCAGCTAATGCTGTGAAGTCCACTGTAATTAGACTGTGAAGTACATTTGCAAAAAAAAAAAAAAAAAAAAGAACAAACAGATTTATGCTACAGAAATCAAGCCCATATTTAAAAAGCTTTAATCAAAACCATAATAAGCTACGACAATTAATGAAATCCTTCCTAATAACACCTTTGGGTTGCAACGTTACAAACCAGCCCTGTTCTTAGATAATATCAGCACAGGAGGAAGTCTGCTAGAGAAGGTGAGAACTGGGGTAACCCATGGCAATCAGTTCCAGTTCTCTTCAATGCAGATCTGGTCCGCCAATGGAAAGGCTCCCATCAACCGCAACCAGTGTTGGCTCACGTCTGTAAGGTCTAGTCTTGTATTCCTGGCCTGGGGTCTTCAAAGGGAGCTTCAGATATGCAAGATCAGGCCCTAAAATGGGGATTTTCAAAGGAACCTCAGGGAACTAGGCAGCCAAATACCACTGAAATGAGCCCCCAACTCCTTTCAGTTCCTTTGCAAATCACACCTGAACCTAGGGTGACCAGGTGTCTGATTCTTGACCGGAACAGCTGGTCAAAAAGGGACCTTGGCGGCTCCGGTCAGCACCCCCAACTGGGCCGCTAAAAGTCCTGTTGATGGTGCTGCAGAGCTAAGGCAGGCTAGTCCCTACCTGTCCTGGCTCCGTGCTGTGCCCCGGAAGTGGCCAGCAGGTCCGACTCCTAGGCGGGGGGCCATGGAGCTCCATGCGCTGCCCCCGCCTTGAGCACTGGCTCCGCACTCCCATTGGCCGGTAACCACAGCCAATGAGAATTGCAGGGGCAGTGCCTGTGGGTGAGAGTAGAGCTGCACAGAGCCACGTACCACGCTTCCGACTAGAAGCCGAATCTGCTGGCCACTTCCAGGGTGCAGCACAGAGACAGGACAGGCAGGAAGCCTGCCTTAGACCCCCTACTGTGCTGCTGACCGGGAGCCGCCACGGCTCAGCCGCTGGAGGTAAGCCCGCATGGCAACCCTGAGCCCCAACCTTCTGCCCCAAGTCCCCCCCCACCCAGACCTCCTCCTGCACCCTAAACCCCTCATCCCGGCCCCAGCCCAGAGCCTGCACCCCCAGATGGAGCCTTCATCTCCTCCCAAACCCTCCTCCCACACCCTGAACCCCTCATTTCTGGTCCCACCCCAGAGCCCACACCTCCGCCCAGTGGGGGAGAGTGAGCCATGAAGGGAGGGGGAAATGTAAGTAGGGGGCCTCAGGGAAGAGGTGGGGATAGCGTGTTCTGTTTTGGGCAATTAGAAAGTTGGCAACCCAACGCAAACCTAGCCACTAGATCAGCAGATCTCACACTTCCCAGGCTGGTCACCCTTCAACTGAAGTCAACAATTTTCACTTTCCTCCCCTTACATTTAGTGTAGAAGAAATAAAATAAATGCGCTGATCATAATCACAACAAGCCTAGAGACAGAGAGGGTGTTTCCCAAGCAGTTGACAGAGAATACTTGACCTTGAAAGGTAAGCGTGTGCAGGCAGTGGGGGAAGAGAGATTTTCTTTGCTTTAGATTACGAACATTGTCTGTGCCTCACAACCCCTCCACGCTGACTGCCTTTCACCAACCCCCAGGAGATGCAACCCACCAGCTGAGAGAAACCAAACTAGATCAAAGAACATTCTACAGGCTGTCAAGGCCGATTCCCTACTCTGGCACTTCAAGTGCAGAAGGTGGGGGTCCGCAAGGATTCTAAAAATTAATACTGGCCACTCCAGGCTGGTATTAAACTCCCAAGGTTACAGCTTTTCTCTGGCCTTGGACTGGTAGATGCTGCCACCACCCAACTGCAGAACCCCTTTGAGAATCAGGAAGGCGCACTTGGGAATTCCTTCCTGTGGGGTACCCTCAAGGCCTTTCAGCCCTCTTCAGGGAAGAGCTGAGAAAGGAAAAAAAAAGAAAAACTCAGCCGTTCCCACCAGCTAATTAAACAACTTGTGCATAAACTTCTTAAGACATAAAAATCCAATTCTGTTCTTAAAAAAGGTTAATTTTATTAATAAAAAAAAAGAAAGCAAATACATTTGGGAACTCAGGTTTGCTAGCTTTTAGAAGAGCAACTACAAGGATTAAGCACCAAGAATAGCTTTCTTGAGGTCCGCTTGAAGGTTACAAGCAAAACAAAAGCACCTGGGGTTAGCACAGAGGAATCCACAAGCCAGAACAAAATAAAAGGGATAAACCTAATCGCATCTTCCTAGACATTTCCTGATCTACTTACATATCTGGGGTTTTAAATGAGTAATTTCTAGGTACGATACTGATAATTTTTCATACCTAGCCCAAGCTTCTTACAGCATAGCTGTGCCCTGTCTGCCTCTCCCCAGGAGAACAACAGCCAGACAAGAGGGGAGTCATTTTTCAATTTTAAAAAGTTCTAGCCTTCCCACTGGCTCTTTTGGCCAGGTGCCCACTCACTTCCTTTTACCTATGCATAGCAGTGAGACTTTTTAACCCTTTACAGGTAGCGCAATTAGAGAACAGCTACTAAGAGGGATTTTATAGCTACTGGCTGGCTGGATGTCCATAAAAGGGAGGTACCCCCCTCCCTTCATTTATCACACAGGCAATCTCATTTTAGAAGGAAAAGTTCAGACTTCCTAGATCTCAATCAGAGAAACCTGCTTTCAATGAGAAGAGGGTTCCTCATGCCAGGCCTGCACAGAGCAGGCTATCCATGTGTCAAGGCAGAGATAACAAAACCCATTCCCTTTACACAAATTGCTGACACTGTTGGAACTTTGGGATGTTCAAAATCTGCACCAGAATCATGCAGCTTGCGGAGGGGAAAGCTGCCTAAGGGGATTTTGACTCCTAGTATCCAAATCTCTTCAGCAGCTTGGAAAACCTCAGGCTATATTGTTTCTATTCTCTGCTGCTCCCCTACTCTCCAGCTGTGAGTGGCATCAGCACAGAACAGCCCATCCACCTAAAAGAGGATTCGTCCATTCCTGCAGGGACACGGAACTGCAGCCTTCACTTTCAGGGCCAGCCTAATTCTTAGTGTGGTTGAGTAGAATGCTGGCCATGTGGACCAGAAACACATGCAGGGATTATGGATTCCCCATCTTCCTGCCAGGCTGATGAAGGTTCAATTCAGGTCTCTATTAAATGGAGTTAGATTTAGGGCCTGATCTTGACTTGTACCGGTACATCTAGGCTTGTATGGAGCTCATGGCCAGCTGCAGTGGCTCTTACTTACACGCAAAGGTTTAGCTGCTCATCAAATTTGGGATTTTGGGATGGGGAAAGAGTTCCCCCCACCCCTCATGATACTGGGCAAGGATTATGGTTCTTTTCAATGTCCACTGGGCAAACCTTAATGGATATCAGGTGCAAGTACCCCATGCAGTCATGGGAACTGGAAGGAGATGGACACCAGTGGACCTCAGACTTCCCCCTCTGCTATTCATCTCCTAGCATGGGACTTGTAAGATGCCCCCTCACTGCTCTAGCTAAAAGATGATCCTTTCCCTTTTAATACCCAGGGCCTGGAGAACTGTACAGACCAAACAGGCTTCTGGATTCCCTTCTGCACCATCAGTTACGTGCAACATTAAATCTGGCTTGAGGATACTGTTAACATCCAAAAATAGCCTTCTCCTTTATAAATAAGCTAATTAACAGCATGCTATGAAGGTAAAATGGATTAAATTAATTAGCGACATAATAGGAATCAGCAATTATTCCTAGCTTGGCTTGGAAACATATAAAGATTCCTCGCAGGTGCAAGCCAGACAGCGTCATGAGGGTAGAGGGTCAATCTGGGGATTTGTTTGGAACCAGCAAGTTCCACCTGGCAGAGAGCCGGAGGGATTAAGGAGACAAGAGCTTACTTACTTGTCACGTAGGGCTTGAGCCTGCAAGCAGCTGAGCTCTCTGGCCCTGATCCAGCAAAGCACTTACATTCGTGCCTAATTTAATCACAGGTGTCATCGTCCCACTGATACTTAACCCTAATCTTATTTTAGATTTTAATAATTGGAGGAATAAGCTGCATATTGAATGTTCAATGCACAGTGCAGAGATGAACTAACTCTCACAACCTCCTGATCGCACCCACTCGTGTGATACTGCATTGGAGTGATTACTCTACCTGGTGCAAACGCAGTTCTCCTGGGTTACAAGGAGAGCGGAATCAGACCCTATTTGTCCATCTGACACCAGGATGCGCTTGATAAGAGAACCACGTGCTAAGTGATTTGTGCATGAGACAGTTAAATCCTTTTGAGTGTCATTTTTGCTTTTCGTTTAAAAAGCAGCCAAAATCTCAAAGGTTTAATACAAAAAAAATCTATTAATAATCCTAAGAAATGCCCTAAGGATTTTTATTCTGCACCTGAGTATGTATTTACATGATGGATTCATTATATTCCATTGAGCAAAGGATGGCGCATTTTAAAAACACTTATAAATATGTATTCACTTGATAGACTGGAGGAAATAATCTACGTTTGAAAAGGTCCATAATTATGAATTTACAAGCTACTCGCTAATTGTCCCAGAGGGATGGGCTGGGGGAGAGAGGGAGGAGGAGGAGCTGGAGTGACAGAATAATGATGTGCTGAGTTGGAGACGGTTCCGGTTCCTGGAGGATCGCTGCACATGCCACGTTCTAAATGAAGAGGGGAGAGCTGAGCTAATAAGCAGGCACGTCGCTACTGCAGTCACAAAAGAAAATGCAACATTCAGGGATATGAGTGACACCAAAAAGGGAACTGGAGTCTCCAAGGCCCAACCACCAGGCACTTTTCACCAACTCGAAAAATCCACTCACCGCCGCACAAACCTGGATCTTCTGCCAGGTTTAAATAATTAAATAGTTTAATTAGCTAAACAGTCCTAAAGCTCCCGTTTTTCACTCTTTCTCTTTGTTTGGTTTTAATTAGGGATTCTATTGCTAGAGGTCTCCGACTGACAGCCCCGCCAGCTCAAGTCCTACAGTTCCTCAGCACTCACGGGCAGCACAGCCAGCAGCAAAGCGAGACTCTCCTCCGCTGCTTGTGTCTTGCTCCTGGGCTGGCAGGTTGAGGGGGTCATTCACTAGAGCTCATTAACCCTCAGCTCCTCTGCTGAGGCCAAGAGGGTGCTCATCCACTAGGAAGCAAACAAACCTCCAGCCCAGCCTGTGCATCACCAAGCAGCCATCAGCTGGTAACTTCTCCTTTCTGCCAGCCTGAGCTGTGTTTAAACAGGCAAAGAGGCTGCTACAGCCCAGGATGCCTGGGGCATCGTTCTTAACAGGGAGGGCTTTGTGCATGGCTCAGTGACAAGCTGATCCCCTCTCACTGCACCAGAACAGGGTTACAGCCTCGACTAGAAGGAAACCAGGTTCCACGACGTTTTGGAGATGCGTGTTTTCACGGGTGTCCTGTGCTAAGTTCTCTTTGCTCTAGTGCCCTTCACTCACAGGCATCCACAGGGAGCCACTCAGCCCAGCGCCACTAGTATCCAGACTGCTCTGCAGGCCTCACCAAATCCCCGCAGACAGAGGACTTGCACTGTAAACGCCAGTCAGGCTTGAAAACCAACCCTCTGGCACCAGCTCAGCGGTCCAGGGACAGGGTGATCGCCAGGAGGGCTCTAGGTTCCTCGGCAGGGCACAAAGCTGCCCTGCCCACGCTGCAGAACCTGGGGCAGGATTCTGCACTTACACCAGTTTTACACCACTTGACTTCAGTGGAGTTGCTCCCAATTTACACCAGTCTGAGTGATGGTGGAGTCAGACCCTCCTTCCTGGTGTGCAGCTTACAAAAGCCAGTGCTCCTGCAAAAAGCCACCCGATGGCCTTCACAGCACCCAGGCTACTGCAGCTTGCTGGGGATGAAGCTAATTTTCCATGCAGTGGGACTGACTGCAGCTAGCCAACTGCACCCCGGGCAAGACACGCAGCTCGTCCCATGGAGCACTGCACGCTGGAACCCGTGAGCTCTGCCAGCCACGAATCCGTATCCAAGTGGAGGGAGGGCCAAGGACCACTTTGTGAAATTCTGGCCTGACTTGGCCCACCCAGGGCTAAGGGAAGGGACTGGCCCAGAAGCAGGAATGCAGTACATGAGCTATACCCCCCTCCCTTCGCTCCTGCGTCCCACATGGTTTATCTTCGTGGTTCAATCATGTTTACTTTTCCTACTGATGCACGGCGGAGTGCTGCATTCATGTAGGCAAAGCTGACAGAACAGCTCACAGCGCCATTCTCTCCTCTCCTGCTGAGCAGCTTCCATGGCTCTTTGATCACCTTAAAGTGAAGCCCTGCAGAGCCCCAGTACAAACAAACAATCAGTGGCAGGATGGCAGAGCCGGCAAGGACTGTTTCAGCAAAGGGTGTAAAGACTCAGCTGGCTTTATGGGGCAGATGATCACAGGTCACCAGTGGATTGTGGCTGAGCTCTTGGCTTTGACTCTACCTGGTTTACTAAGAGTTTTAGATGAAATGTGAATAGTTTGGACACAGTCTATAGTGATATTTGCAGTATTGGTCATGGGATATTGGAAAGAAGGTGGGTGAGATCATATCTTTTACTGGACCAACTTCTGTTGGTGAGAGAGACAAGCTTTTGAGCTTACATGCACCTGCAGAAGAGCTCTGTGTAAGCCTGAGAGCTTGTCTCTCGCACCAACAGAAGTTGGTCCAATAACAGGTATAACCTCACCTGCCTTGCCCATCTATATGGATAGTTATTTGAAATGGCATTAAGGTAGATCATAGAATATCAGGGTTGGAAGGGACATCAGGAGGTCATCCAGTCCAACCCCCTGCTCAAAGCAGGACCAATCCCCAGACAGATTTTTGCCCTAAATCCTTAAGTGGCCCCCTCAAGGATTGAACTCACAACCCTGGGTTTAGCAGGCCAATGCTCAAACCACAGAGCTATCCCTCCCCTCATTAATTTTTTTCTTTGTTAATAAAATGTTAATAAAATGTTAATAAAGATGTTTAATAATAAATAGCCCACGATGGAGCAAAAGGTATTTTTATTATGTTAGCGGAAACAGAGATATGGTCAAAGGCAGGCGTAATGCTAATTAATTGTGGGGTGTTATTGTGAATGTTTATAAAAAGGAAGGTATGCTGATTTTAGACAGGTTTCCCCATCCACCACGGAGGTGCCATTAGTGAAAGGATGACACCTGTTTTTTCTTATCCAGGGACTGATGCCCCCCAGATGCATCATTCCATCTCAGACCGTGGGTATGAGTGTGCGGTTATACTGGGATGTCTGTTTGCTTTAACTAACTATTTTATTTTAAATCAAGTCTTTAATTTTGATCACGCGTGTCATTCACAGTCCTCCACTAAATTAAATCATCTGTGAGCACCCTGGAGGTTCCAGCCTTAAAGAATTCAGTTTCGCTTTATTCCTTATCTTTCAGCTTCTGGTTGGGAACACAACCCAGCAGTTACACATGTCCCAGAAAGTCACCAAATTCAGGCTATTTTGGACCAGAGGGTGAAGGAGAGCAAATCCCAGACCATTGAAAAAGGGGATCCGGCTTGGCATGCCTGCTTATTGCAGCTGTGGCAGTGTGAGAGGCAGTCCTTCAAGTACACTGCTTCCAATCCATTGAGGGATTTATAGGTACCTGAAACTCCACCCAGAGACTAGGAGCCAAAACTTGGAGCCTTATGCAGCAGAAGAGCGCCCACAGGCCGCCATGCCAGCTCCAGGGCGAATACAGCACGCCAGGCAGCTGTGCAACTTAAAAAGCTAACTGACATCTCCTGCAAGCCATCACGCTCCGCCTGAGCCTCCCTCCCGCCTCTTCCCTCACAGGCCAGAGCATCATGGGTCAGAACGTCCAGAGACACAGCTATGGAGCACCGGCTCCTTCTCCCCAAATCGTACTCTCAGCAACTACTTCCTCTCCACGTCCACAGACTCTCTGGCCCCCATCATCACTCCGTCACTATCTCCTGAGTGAGAACAGCCAGCGGGCAGACGGGGGAATTCCCACACCGGGCATGTAGCGATCGCAGTTTGGAGACAGCACTCCTTGCACTCCAGCCCTGTTTTCCCCAGGTGGCTGGAGTCCTGCATTGCGGGAAAGCCGGGCCCTTATGATCATACATTTGAAAGTGCTTTCACATACGTCTAAGTTCTATTTTCTTTCCTTTGGAACTGCACTTTATATTCCCCCTGAGCCCCCAAATTGTGCTGGGATTTTTTCCTTCCTTCCTCAAGATGCTCAGGTTTCTAATTAACCAGAAAGGCTTTTTAGTCCCTACAATTCTCCATTAATAATAATGATACCAGCTCATAAATGAAAATTGCTTTTCTATTTAAATTTGGATTTCTTTTAAAAAAAATATGTCGGTGGGTAAAGGGAAGAAAAGGAGGTAAGAAGCAGCAGCCCTTGGGTCATTTGCAACTTATTAATTTCCAACCGAGCTCTTAGTTAGCTTATTAACACTGAGCATATTACAGCCAAATTTAATGGCTGGGATATTAATTACCTCACAGGCTCTTTTGTATGGAAAATGATTTATTCTGATGTTACAAAGCAGTGGGGGTGGGGGAATCACATGCTGGGCTCGTAGCAGAGTTACTAAGGGGGTTATGCAGACCCTGATCATGGCACACACTGGCGCTACAGAGACAGGAGATGCCGCCCCACCACCACCAGAGAGGATCTGGAAATTGAGCTCTCTTTAGCCCTGTGGGCTCTTATTTTTCCACCTTCTAATTTGGCCTGAATTTGGAGAGCCCCAGGCCTGATTTTTTGCTGAGCAACTGCAGCCCCAGTGGGCTTCCACTGGCACTGTGGATGACTAAGCACTGCTGAAAATCAGGCCCACCAGACTGGATACTGTGACCAAGGCGGCACTTCATGCCCACTGACAAGGAGGGATGGGTGTATCCTGATTCTGGTAGGCACATTCTGGTTCACCAAAGAATGTGATGTGAGGCCTTAAAACCTAAAATGGAGTGAGGCTAGGGTCCCCAGATGTCCCAATTTTATAGGGACAGTCCCAATTTGGGGGTCTTTTTCTTATATAGGCTCCTATTACTCCCCAGCCCCTGTCCCAATTTTTCACACTTCCTGTCTGGTCACCCTAGGTGAGGCCTCTGAAATCAGTGAACTCTTTAGAAAGTTTTGGCCCATGTGTCTCTTTCTAATGCAATGAAGCCATGGTAAGAGTTGGGAGTCAAACCCAAGAGTCCTGGATCGCAGCCATTTGCCCTGGAAGTACGATAGCCCAAGGAGGCACTTTACTTACAATGGCTTTGGCATTCTCCTACCTCACCTCTCTCTCTCGTCCATTTAGAGTTATTCTCCGCAATGCAGGAGAGCAGCCTAGCGAGTTAAGGCATGGGAATGGCGTGATGCAAAACCGAGGGCTCTGCTGACCCAAGGACATAGGCTGCAGCACCATGGATGAGTAAACATGCAAGAGTCCACTGATAATTCTGTATAGCCAATATAGTATCTATATGTGGCCCACACACCCCTTGAGCAGTGGGCAGTCCCAGTACACCTCCATCCTGCGCTGGGGGGGATCACTTTGCCCCCTACCCTAGAGGTCAGATCCAAAGCCTAATCCAATGGGCTTCCCCCCCCATTGATTTCAATGGGCTTTGGAGCAGGTCTAACTGTATGTCCCCACCCTGTGCTGGAACTCTGCATAATCATGGAGGTGCAGAATACATGGTTGCTGTCTAGCTGGGGCACAAAGCCCAGTTTACACCCCCATGTGGGCTCTGCAGGACACTGTTTCCTATCTGAGATGCCCCTTGGCACGTGGCTGCAGTTCAGCTCCCCACACCTCACCCTGAGGGGATACTGCCCCTGGGGCTTATAGTGCAGCACCGATGGGGTGCAGGAGGTCTTGAGAAAGCAGGCAAGAAAGCTGTGACATCTACAGGGAATGAGGTGAGGAGCATCACAGAGCCATTCAGGTGGGAAAAGGCAGTAGCTGGGTAGAGCGCCATAGACATGGAGTACAGAGGATAGCCTTCACTGCTGGCCCTGCAAGCAACCCCCACCAAGAACGGTTCTGCACTAAGGACAGTCTGGACTCTGGAGCCCTGCAGGAACAACCCAAGCTAGGATCTAGCTAGGTCATCTCCTAATAGCCAGGTGCTGACCAGAGCATGAATGCAGCAGTGAAGCCTCCACAGACACTAACGTCTTCCTCAGGGCTCGGACGACTCAAAAACCAGTCTCATTTTCTTTGGTAACGGTGGCTCGAGCTTTGCCTTTGAGAGCAAGCAGCAGGAGACCCTCCCACTGACTCCAGCTCACACTGACACAGATGGATCTCCCGCAGCCACAGTTCAGTGCCTGTGACAGAGCCCCAAGGGATTATGGGAAGAGGCTCTGTGGGCACTGTTTCCTGACCACCACCGAGTGTTTGGCCCAGGATCACAGTCACATTGGGGTTTCCTCTGGTCTGGTCTGGATAAAAATCTTATTCCAGCTAAACTCTGCTGCCCTGCACAACCCTATACCACCCCTCAATGACACCACAGACATTGTGATAAGCAGATAAGCCTGGAGCAGGAGAGACTGAGTTAGACCCCTACTGGCGTCTAATTCTGCCCTCCATGCCTTGCCACCTCATGAGATCCCTGCAGCGCACTTAGCTCATGCAGAAATAGACACCTTTGTTCAGAGATGCATCCCCTCCTAATGGGGTAGCTAGCACCTATGCCTACTGCCCACATGTTGCAAGGCAGTGGCTTTCAACCTTTTTCCATTTGCAGGCCCCTAAAAAGTTTCAAATAGAGGTGCGGACCCCTTTGGAAAACAGTCTGCAGACCCCCAGGGGTCCACAGATCACAAGTTGAAAGCCACTAGGGTAGGATGTTGGTGCTAAAGCACAACAGGAAGATAGGCCCATAAAGACCATAGCTGGCTAAAACTAGAGCAGCCTCTAGGGTGCTCTTACATGGGTGGGTCAGAGCAGGCACAAATTCACTAGGAGAATCAGGGACGTACAACTTACTCCCTAACGCTACCTCTTCCCATCTTGCAGGAGCAGATCTTAGCCCAGGAGAGACTCTGGGCCATGTGTGTGCGCGTAAGACAATCTCACAAATCACACAGCCTTCATATTTTTAAATGGTAATTTATTTTAAATAGATGGTCCCGTCAATTTTAGTGAACCATAATTCATAAACCACATAAATGAGGCTCTCTGTCACACACACTTAGAGGAGCCTGCTGCCTCTGTCCTTATCGCCACTAACTCGTTCAATCAGAATCCTACAGCTGCCTCTGTGCAGGATGCAGGTCAGTCAATTCACTTTATAAATGGAAAATAATACAATACGACAACCCTTTACAGCCCCTGCCCAGAGCCGTGCAGCAAGAACACTGCTCAGATGCCTAGTGCCGGGGTTTTCTTTTACAGAAGACCTTCACTACAAGCAAGGGCTCCGGTGCAACCAGAAATGCCATTTACACATGTTGAAGGAACCTGACTGTTCCATGCTACCTGGCTCCCATGACACATGCTCCTTTTATAGCAGAGCTCACTATACGCCAGCCTCAATCCTCTCCCACATGTCGTCGTTTGAGAACTGATCACCTACCGACGTCAATAGGCTTTTGAGCAGACTGCCTAGGTAACATGCCCCAGGCTCTCACTAGCCAGTAGTAATTATAGGCACTAGGAATGGGCCTTCACCAAACCCTCAGATACAACCACCCCCAAACTTTGAGCAAGGTCTCAACTGAAGTTGGGGCTCATCTCTACTCATTCCAGCGCATTATTCATAGTGCGCTCTCAGTGTCAGGGTTGGAGGACAGAAGGGCTCCCCAAGTCTGATCTCCTGCCTATCACAACCCCCTGACACCTCCCAGCCAGCCCCATGCTCACCAAAATTAGGCCAAAGTCTTACAGCCTTCAGCAGACTAGACTAGGAAGTGTCACAGGCTTTGAGCAGGAAGGATCGAGATGCGCCAATGCCCAACGTCATTAAGTGAGTTATGCCCAGACAATTCTAGCCGAGGACCCTTTGCAGCATGGGGAGCAGAAGTGTCCATGGAACATGTGGGGAGAGCCAGTCCCTGCCCCGAACAGCTCAGACTAACTCAGACACAGCTGAGTCGGGACAACAGTTCAAAAACAAGCAGGCATTGAGGTCACTGCACAGATCAGCAGAGAGGGGCTTTAGGAAAGGTGTTAAGCAGGGGATCTGAAGATTAAGGAGGCTACAATTGCACAGGGGAAGTGGGAAGCTCTTCCAGGCATAAGAGGACGCACTGGGAGGAAACATCCCAGGGGATGATGCAGGAGAAGTGAGACACAGCAGAGGTGAATTTTGTTCATTGTAGCAGCCTCTGCAAGCCCTGTTCTGAGAGCTCAAGCAGGATCTAAATGGCACCTAGCCCTTGTAATGCCGTTCTTCCCTGGGTTGAAAGTCACCCTATGTGAAGAATGTTGCCACCTCTCACAATTTTTGCTGCGTCTCTTAACGCTGCAGCTCCAGGACTCCAGTGATTCGGTGAGACTGTGGGCTCAGTTATTAAGTAAGTTTCCAGCTCTCACATTTGCAGAGAATAACTTGAAAATGTGACCTGAGTGCAGCCTAAAGTCTCGGAGAGCCAAGATTCATTATTCCTCATTCATTATGAAAACTCTCCCCAGGATTTTCACATCAATCTCATGATGATTTTTTTTGGAATGCCCGGGACCGGTGAGAGCAAGGAACGGCGTGAGATGGAGCGCAGGAGGCCGCGACGCAGAGATGTGGGTGGGGGTGCAGGAGCAGAGGCCTGATAATCTGGAGGAGCCTGCCATACCAGAGGAGAGAGACTGTTTTGTGGTGTTCTCCATTTAGACAGAAACCGGGCAACAGACTCACTGTAACTAATAAATTGACTTGGTACTGGTAACCTGCTCCAGCTTGTGGAGCAGTGACTCTGCAAGACAGGGCTCCAAGGCAGGGTAGCAGCAGGGGAATTGTTTAACATCTTCACCTTTGACAGAGCCTGGAAAGCCCACAGAATGTGCTAGGAACATGTAACTGAGCCTCAGAACCCATCTGTATGGTTCTAAAGCTCCCTTCTGCCAATGCAAACTCCCCAGCTGTTGTCATTTTCTGGTAATCACAATGTTAGCCCAGCCTAGCATTTAATATTTGTGTAAATCAAGACAGCCCGTGTGCTGAGGTCAGGCTTGGAGCTGACCTGGGAGTGACCAGGGACTGCAGCCTACAGATGTACCTCTCTATACCCAAACACCACAGGCTCTCAGGCAGCTGCTGCTGTCAGGAGGCTGGTTTCAGGAAATACTGAAGGCTTTTCCCCCCTCCTTCCTTTTCTCTCTCCCTCGGACTGAAAATAGGAGGTCATAAATGTGGCAGGTTCATTAACTAGAAAATACATTTCATACCATACAAATAAAATCCAACTGACTGGCACAATAACAAGGTTTTTATTGCTTTGCTCTTCATGGGTGAAAGAGGAATTTAGGCCCAGATTCATCCCTCTTCAGGACACCACTTAAGCACAGGCTTAAAACCCCAATGAATTCAATGGGGACTTAACCACATGCTTGAAGTTAAACACGGAATCGAGTGCTGTCCTGTACAGGGATGCTTGAAGGCCCTGATTTAGGAAAGCACTTGTCTCCCTCGTTCCAACATGACAGTCCTCAAAGGGACCCCAACCCTCATCCTGGGGGAAAACAGGACAACCAAGCCCCATGTTCATTAGACAGTCTGTTCTTCAGCCTGGTATCTCATCAACATGGCTTTAGAGAGAGAGGATGATGCAGTGGTTAGGGTGCTAGCCTGGACCTCAAGAGACAAATTCAATTCCTGGTTCCATCACAGACTTCCTGTGGGACCTTTGGAAGGTCATTTAGCCTGTGATTCCGTTTTCCCTCTGTTCTATAAATATAATGGCCCTGCCCTACCTCAGAGGGGCATGGGGGGATAAATACTTTAAAGATTATGAGGTGCTCAGATACAACAGTAATGGGCACCATATAAATACCTACAATAGGAGACTCTTACATGTTGAATTGGGCTTCCTCACTTTTCATCTCCGCCCACCTCTATATTTTTTAAATTCCAAACTTTTAATAAAAGGGTCCTTTCATACACTCATCTCTTCAAACAAAGTCAGACGCTCTGCCTCTCTTCCCCCCCTTTGTTACTTGTGCAGAAGCAGCTGCTGAATATGGAGGCGTGTTCCTTTTATATTCCACATTCAAAAGGATCAAAACCAGTATCTCGGGACTGTTTTACCAGTTAGTATTAGATTAGGACTCAGAAAGATAGATGCTGATCCGAACCTTCCTAAATTCTCCCTTAGATACCTCACAACTCAGCCTTCATCCAATATTTGTCCTTGTTTCTCCATCTCTTCAATTTCATGTTCCAGCAGTGACTGGAGCTGGATGGAGATTTTCCCCCATCCATTTTTTTAACCCAGTAGAAAATGACAAGGATGTAGCAACCTTTCACAGAAAAAAAAATATATCCAGTTTTGTACAAATAAATTCAGATATTTGTTGGGGGAAGTTGGTTGTGTTTTATATAAATAAATATATAAATAAATCTGAAACACTTCATAGAAAATTTTTCAATGCAATTTTTCCATTTGGGTCAATATTTCACACATAGATGTGCCCCACTACAGATACTAGCAACTTATTTTTGAATTTCTCTTCTTACACTAAGATCATTTGTCCAAGCTCTCTGAAAACGACCTCTTCCCATTGTTTCAGCACTGGGCTTGCCTTTGTCCGACTGGCTGGCTGAAACATTGGTGGAAGGAATCTCTAGAGGACGCTCCAATTTGGGGGCGAAAGTGGGGAAGCAACAGCAGTATCCTCGTCCTCCCTACAGTCAGCTGGGATTTGAGGCGACAATTATCTCAGTTTAGTGAAAGGTCGTTAGTTGCTCTATTTATTGGACCGACTTCTGTTGGTGAGAGACAAGCTTTTGAGCTTACACCAAGCTCATCTCTCACCAACAGAAGCTGGGCCAATAAAAGATATGACCTCACTCACCGTCTCTCTACTATCCTGGGACCCGCACAGCTACAACAACCCTGCATACACTAATTCCTCCAGGCATATTCCATAGCCAACAACAGCCCAAGGGTCAAAGACCTTTCTGCATTGAAAACAATCAAGGCAGGACCATGCAGCTGAACCTTCCCATTTTAATGTCTGCTCGGAGGGCATTTCAGGGGTGTCTTTGTTGTGTGACAGCTGGAAATTATGGGCAGTTCTTCTAGAAAGACTCTTTATGGTGCAGATGGATGCTCTAATCTGTTTTAATGGTTTTTCCAGCAAAGCCTTTGACACAATTCTCATTACGGTAAGGCTTTAATGCAGAGAGCATTCATATGATTAGGGTAACGTCTTCAAGGGCTCCTCTTCACAGAGAGCTTTTTATTTCTATGCTGATTGTCAATGTGCACAGCTGGACCCCCATTAAAAAGCCGCCCGGTACAGACAAAACTGGTCCCATTCCGGCCTCTTGTGACTAGGCCAGAGCCACAGCTGGTGTAAATTGGTGTCATTCCTCCAAGATCAACATTCAGTGGTTCAGCTGAGGTCAGCAGTGCTCTGCCAGTTTACACCAGCTGAGGATCTGGCCACTGCACAACACTTCCCGTGAGGGTTTCTCTCACATACGGGTTCTAAGCCATTTCCACAGTGAGCCCTCCCTCTCATTCAGCAATATGAGAAAGGGCAGGGCAGTCATGACCCTGATACCGATACATGGTAAGTCACAAGCCCACCCCTCGCGTGAAGAACTCCCATCCTCCGGCTTTCCCTCATCCTGGCGTCTAGGGTTCCAGTCAATGGGATTTAGACTCCTAAGCACCTAAATCCCTTTTGAAAAGGAGATTTAGGCTCCAAATCAGTTAAGCATTGTGACACTGAGTGCAGCAATGCCTAAAAAGCTTTAAAAATCTGAACCATGCCCCCGGGGCAGGGTCTATCTTGGATTTTGCATGCTGTAGAGCGCAGAGCACATCACCAGCTCTCAACAGACGATACTAACTGCCATTGGCTGGTGCTGTCCGAAGGAGCAAAGCCTCAGACCGCTATTCCAAAAGCGGGCAGACAGCAACAAGCCACCAGGGCCCCTAGGTCTCACCGTACCCGGCTTATTAGGAGCTGCGGGGGGTGTCAGCCTCAAGGAGAGGAACAGCCATTGTGCGGGCCCAGGTGGGGAAGCCACGATCACATGGGCGTTGTCTCTCTCCTTTCGTGTCAGAGTAATGCCAAGGCCTCCATCCAGTCAAAGCGGCAAGGGCCAGCTTACAGGAAATGGCCACAGGACATCTGACAGTGCTTATATTACCTAAATAAGCTACTGAAACATCTGCTCCAGTCAGCTGTGGTTTATGGAGCTTTAAATACAGCCATGCCCGCAACTGTTTGCCACAGATACAGAATTTCGTGGGATGCAGGGATCTAGGGACTGGCCAGTTGGAGATGGAGTTGGTTTAAGCTGAAGTCAGAGTGGATGCAGCGCAGGGACAAGAGACCTTTTCCCCGGGCTAACTTGCTTATCTTGTAGTTACTTCATGTCCTCGTTCTTGGCCAAGGAGTTTGACAGGGTCTGACGGACAGCTTTCCAACCTCCGGGACTGCAGTAAGGCCCCGAATTTGGAGAGGGGAGGGATGAGCAGCTGTAGCTAGAGTGCTGGATGCTCAGAACCTCTGAAAATCAAATCACTTCGTTAGATGCCTAAATCTCAGATTGCGATGCCTAGTTAAACTCCCAAATTTGAACACGTGGGCCACTATAGTTGAATTAAAGAGACAGGCTGGAGTGGTGCAACAGCAATAGCGCATTGTATCTGAGCGCCGCTGAACAACTGTCATCTCTTCGGGCCAGGGGGCTGTTTTTTCATGCTAACGAGGCCCTTAGGAGCAGTAGCTCTTTATAGTGGAGTAAGGGCCAGAAGGAAGGTGAGGCAGAGGCTGCTCTGATTTTATTGGGTGTTTTCTATGTGCACCAGGGGCAGCGTGGAGACATTTAAGAGAGAATCAGAGTGGTGGGTGGGAGAGAGAGTGAAAGCAGAGCAAAGGTGAGGGTTAATGTTCAGGCACGTTACTAGATCAGGTAGGTGGGAAGAGGCTAAACTATAAATGCCCTTAACAGGGAGAGAGGGGAAGCTTGTATTTGGTATGGGCACCACTATACAAAAGAAACACAGTAATTAAAAGATTCCCTCCCACAGCAAATCCAGCCCTAGTCACAGCTTCCCAGCCTCTAATCCAGGGGTGGCCAACCTGGGGCTCCGGAGCCACATGTGGCTCTTCAGAGGTTAATATGCGGCTCCTTGTACAGGCACCGACTCCGGGGCTGGAGCTACAGGCACCAACTTTCCAATGTGCCGGGGGGTGCTCGCTGCTCAAACCCTGGCTCTGCCACAGGCCCTGCCCCCACTCCACCCCTTGCTGCCCCCTCCTCTGAGCCTGCTGTGCCCTCGCTCCTCCCTCCCAGAGCCTCCTGCACGCCCCGAAACAGCTGATCAGGAGGTGCGGGGAGGCAGGGGGAGGGCTGGTCAGGTAAGCAGGAGGTGCTGAGGGCGGGGGAGCTGATGGGAGGCTGCTGACATATTACTGTGGCTCTTTGGCAATGTACATTGGTAGATTCTGGCTCCTTCTCAGGCTCAGATGGGCCACCCCTGCTCTAATCCTTGCCCTTGTCAGGAAACCTTGGTGCCGTTTTTCCAACACACATTCAAACCCTAAGCAGAGAACACCAAGTTCACTGCACATATGTCTTGCAATCAAACAGTCTGTCCTGCAGGGGAGGACAGCAGAGGCCTGTGCTGAACAGCTGCTCTGGACAGCACCTGCTTTTCATCTTCATTTAGATTGGTCACAGCCTTGGGAGAAAAAGCCAGGCTGTTTCTTTGGTGGAGACCCAGCCGCCTTAGCATGGCTCCGACCCGCCAGTCGGAAAGCAGGGGGCTCTCTGCAGAGCAGTGCCAGACTGTGAGAGATGTAATTACCTCTCGCCCTTCTCCTAGAAAACAGACAGGCCCGGAGAACAGAAGGAAGCGGATCCCCATTTGGAGAGGCTCAGAGGACGCTTTCAGCTCCCTGCCAGGGAGAGCTAAAAATAACCCCAGAAATAGGTGCCTTTAAGTCACCAACTTCTGAGATGCCCCCAAGTTTTCCATGGCTCCATGCTGCAGTGATTCTTGTGATAAGCTAGCCAGGCTCTTGGTAATTTGTTCTGCTGCTTCCAGATGCACTGCACAGGACGGACCCAACCAGCTTTGTAACGAGTTAGCCGAATTCTAGAGGATCCCCCCCCACCACCATTCCCTTCCCCAATTTGAACATGCTGACTGACAAGCCCTGGAGCTCCAAGTGATCCATGCTACAGCCTTGGCAGAGAGCGTGAGTGCGTTTTTCTCATGCCTCCGTGCTGTGAGCAGGGACCCAAATGGCCCACCCAGAGCACAGTCTGGCCCCTCCTGTCCATGAGGAACGCTGGCCATTCATGCTGGAGTGGGTAGATGTGTCTGGATTAGCCGGCCAACCTCCAACACTGGGTTTTTCAACCCCGCTGATCACTTCAACCATGAGCAGAAGGAGCCATAAAAAACTTGTCAACATTCCCCTCCCCCACACAGAAGTGCACTAATTTCTTTTGAAATCCCAACCATCTTCCAGTTATCAAATTCTAGTGCAGTAGCAGCACTGTCAGGGCCTCACTGTGCTAGGCGCTGCAGGTGCACGCACGGACCTCCCTATGCCCAGACCGTAAGCGACAGTGCCTGTCCCCAAGACCCTGCAAACTAACTAGACCACACAGAAGGGGACAGGGGAAACAGAGGCCCAGGGAGAGGAAGTACCTAGCCGAGTGTCACACCGCGGGGTCAGTAGCAGACCAAGGAGCAGAACTCCAGTCTCCAACTCCTAGCCCCATGACCCACCCACCAGGCAAGGCTGCCTTAGTCAGACCTTTTCCTACAACTCTCAGCCTAACAGTGACATGCTGAACGTGGAGAAGTGATCCTCAGTTACCACCCTGAGTGAATGCCTATCCCCACTGACATCCATGGCAAGCCTCCCATTGGCTTCAGTGAGGCCAGGATTTCACTCCCAGGTTTTTAACTCAGCTGAGTAATGGCTTAGAGAGTTCCCAAGCAGAGCCCTGGTGCAACTCAACCCAAGCCGCATTCCCCCACTGGAGTATCCAGCTCAGGTTTTACACTGACCCCACTGCTGCTGGGACTAGAGACTAGTGAGGGCTGTGTAGATACCCAGGCAGGGCAGACATGATCAGTGCCCTGTCCTGAGAGCTCTGGGTACCCAGAGAGGCAACCCGGACCTCTTAACGGATCAAAGCCTCTGAATGAGGACAGTCCTGTCCCCAAGAGTGGAGGGATAGATCAGTGGTTTGAGCACTGGCCTGCTAAACCCAGGGTTGTGAGCTCAATCCTTGAGGGGGCCACTTAGGGATCTGGGGCAAAATCAGTACTTGGTCCTGCTAGTGAAGGCAGGGGGCTGGACTCAATGACCTTTCAAGGCCCCTTCCAGTTCTAGGAGATTGGTATATCTCCAATTATTACCTTTCCCTTAAGCGGCTGGGAGAAGAGTGTGGAGAACAGGCAGAGATGCTAGAGGAACAAGTGATGGAGAGGACACACACAAATTCCCACCGAGCTGTGAAAGAAGATGAAACGCTTCCTCTGGTGCTGCCAGGCTGAAGACTGCCGTGAGTTCCCTCCCCTGAAGAGTGACAGTTTACAGGAACTTAGAGAGTGTTTGGATTGAAGAGATACTGCAGGGTGGCAGCTGTGATGGACTATAGCGAGACCCACAGACACATACGAAGGCTCGGGAGAGGCAGCAGCAACTGCAGAGACGCAGCACAGGGAGGACCAAGTGAGGCGCTCTTGTCCTTTGCTCCTTCCATCCTAGGAAGGTTCAAGGCAGCAGGGAGAGTCCAGTGCAAACCACAGAGACCTTTGAACCAAAGGCACGGGCTCTATTCTACAGCCCTGAAAGCAGCGAGGGAGAGCTCTGCAAAGGCCAACGGGAAAGAGAACATACCTGTCTTGCAAAAGGATGCTGCACCCGCTGGGCTCATGGAAAGTGCAGGAGAGAAAGGCATGGGCATAAGGTCTGCAATGTCTTGTGAAGACTTGGGCCAATGCCAGGTGGCCATAGCGATAGAGGCTGTTAATTCCCGTGCCCGACCAAGGGCGGCCCAAGGACTGTGCAAATTACTGAATAATCTCACTCATTGCTCATGCAAAGGAAGCGATCTGCTGCCAGGCATCCCGGGAAGAGCCACAAAACACCAGATAAAAGCAAAGAAGGAGGCACTAAAGGAAGTAGGACACCTTTGGGGGGCACGGGGGAGTGGTCAGGGAGACATGAAATCAGTCATTTGAGACCAAAATCATCATGGAGGATAGCAGGGAGATGGCCAGATTGCTCAATGCTGAAGCTCTTTCAAAGAGGCAGACGCGTAAGGTTTGCCAGACACAAAATTCTCCAGCCTGTTTTGCTGGAGGGGAACTTTTCTCTGCACGTTTGGCGCCAGTGTTCCTCACGGCCTCTGTTGAGACCCAAGGCGGGGAGAGAGAAGCCAAGGCAGCAAGAAGCAATGCCTAAAGATCTGAGCCAGGGAAGGAGGCCAGCCAAGGTGCATATGACACTGCCCCAGCTTGCTTTCCACCCTCCCGTCCTATGAGTACCACTCCGATCCTCTGGTTGCCACGGCAGGATTCAGAGCGGAAGGGAAGCAAGGGCCATCTCTAGCTCTGCTAATGATGTGGTCTCTGGTCCACCTGGAGCTGACTCTGCAGAGGAGGAGCAGGAGGCTAGGCTTGCTTTTGGACCATCTGAGAACGGGAAGAGGACAACTTTTCAGCGAGGAAGCAGCAGACTCCATGAGACAAAAGGCAGGACAAACTGGAGGGTTTTCTGCCCCCCACAGTGCATAGGAAGCAGGACCAACTGGTTGGCACCTGGCCACTGGGCAGATCTAGCTCACCCTGCTGGGAACCCGAGTCCAAGTGGCAGATTAAGAGAATGCATTCCCATCATAAAAACTGCCTCCTTAGAGGAAAGGTTTACTCCTTCGGGGGGTCTGTCTTCATTTAAAGAGCATTAAGTGAAGGAGGGACTTGTTTGAATACAACATTCCAGCTGGAGGCTGCCATGGATACTGTGCTTTATTTAAAGAAAGGGCCTTCAACAAGGTTAGCCAGAGACCAGAGAGCAAGCACACACTAGTCTGGGACCCAAGAGGGTGGCACCTGTCCACACAATTTTACATCCCCTTCCAGTAAAGCCAGAGAAGAGAACTTCTCACTCAGCCCCTTGCAGTATCCCGAATGCAAAGTGATGTCTAGGGAGCTGTCGGACAAAGGGGCGGCGAGATGGGGGGAAGGGTTTGTTGCTTCGGGAAAAGTCGTGAAGTTGGTTGGTATTTTTTAAATTAGCTCAGCAACACAAAGCCAGCTCTTTGGAGCTGGTGGGACAACACGGGCTTGGTCTCCGGGAGGAATCAAACAGGGGATTTATTTTGGGGGCTGTGGTTGCACTTAGGGGCACCAATCAAGGATTAGGGATCCATCGTGCTAGGTGCTGGACAGATCTGCAGGGAGAAGATAGGTCTTGCCCTAAGAAGTTCAAATCAGTTTAAAAAGTCTGGTGGGATTCCAGGTTAAGAGCCAGATTACTGATGTTGGGGCAGGAAGGTGGAAGTGACACTGTCCCAGCAAGGCATGTGGCACTGACACTCTGGGAGGATTGGCAGTGTCACCACCCATCCCCATGGTTTCTGCTAGGATCTGGGGCAGATTTAGCTTCACAGCCAGAGCTTCATGGGGGCTGACCTGATGGAGGATGTGGACACACCACATTTCTTAGCTACACTCTTTTTCCCTGTTTAGCTTGCCCACTTCCTGGGCTACCTTCCCCCTTCAAGCACATTTGCAGACATCTCCTCAGTGCACATCTCCGCAAGAGGTCCCCTCCACCAGGCATTAGGCCAGCACCAGTTAACCCAGTAACTAGCTCTACCTGGTGCTTAGTGGTCGAACAAATTTTGCTTTTTGAAGTTTTTGCAGAGTGGCAGCCTGGAAAACTGTTGCACAGTTCAATGAGAAAATGGAGCTTTGTCTAAATGACATTTCCAATATTGGATGTGTCAAGAGGTTTTATTAAATAAAACCATTTTTTAACATGATCCCATTTTCCGAGGGACATTTTCCAAAGAAGCCAAATCCCCGCCCCCTTTGCCCCCATTCCCAGGTTTTCAAATTTTACTGCAGAGTGTCCTGATCCTAGATTGCAGCCGGCTGTGATGTCACAATGGGAACAAAGGGCAAGATTTTCAGAACTGCCCCAGTGATTTATCAGCTTAAGTCCCATTTTCAAAAGGCGCTCAGGAGCCCAAGTGTCACTGAAAGTCAGTGGGACTTTGGTGCTTTTAAAAATGTTGCCCAAGGCCCAAGAGCGGCACATCAGCTGCCATTGTAGCATGGAGCCATAATCCATAGTCACCTGGAAAAGGCATTTTGCTCCTGCCGATTTCCAGATTGGGGCTATGGTGCCATAACGAGCTCTATCCCGAAAAGTGTTCACCACCCTCCTCTTGGAATGGCGTTGTTCTAGAAGAAGGTACTCGGCCTTTCACAGGAGAACACAACATGAATCACATGCCTGCCACTTACATAGCCCCATGCACATTCAAATCCCTGTATAGACATCAACTGATTGAACCCTTTATTATTCCATGGCTCTCCAGCGATCGGGACCACTCCCAAAGGCCTGTAAGTCTGCCGTCAGGAGGACTCCTTACAGACTTATCCTGTACAGGTAAAGGGAAACAGAAACCAAGGAAATCAAGTCCTGTAAGGTGAGATGGTCTGGACCAGAAGCCTTGATGCACATTCCCTGAATGTTGGGAAATTCCAATCGGGATTGGAATAGAGATTTGATCTCTGCAGGCCTGACCCATCTAATCCAGTGTTACAATACTGCATCACGCAGGACAAACACAAGAGACTGGCTCTACTAAGGACCTGATGCTGGGAGGTGCTGGGTGTATGCTGGGAAGTGTTGCACGCCCCCTCTGCCAACTAGCTTCATGGAGGATTTGAGGCCAATTGGTACCTCAGCAACCCCAGGAATCTTTACTTTGACCGCACTGGCTTTGGACCTGGACCTGGCAATGCAAAGGATTCTGTCTCAGGGACAGTACTCACTGGGATCTGGGTCACCGTCTCCAGGGGTGGCTCCAAGCACCAGCACAGCAAGCTTGTGCCTAGGGTGGCAAGCCGCAGGGGGCACCCTGCCAGTCGCCGTGAGGGCGGCAGTCAGGCTGCCTTCAACAGCATGCCTGCAGGAGGTCCGCAGGTCCCGCGGTTTCGGCAACAATTCAGCAGCAAGTACACCGAAGGCATGGGACCGGCAGACCTCCCGCAGGCATGCCACCGAAAGCCGCCTGACTGCTGTGCTTGGGGCAGCAAAGTACATAGAGCCGCCCCTGACTGTCTCTTCGGCAATCAAGACTGTAGTTATCAGGTTATGCTTCTCAGAGAGAAAAGCTCATTGCCGACAACTCTGCGTGATGCACTGATGCTTAGAGGGCAGCGTGGAACTATCGCATACACAAATAATTAGCAGTAACAATAAAAAAAAAACAAGAGGAAAAAAAAATCAATCAAAAAAAATATATTAGGCAAAGGGCGCAGCCGTTATTTGCAAGGAGCCCTGCCCACGAGCTATCAGCATGAGCCATTGCTCCCCTCTCATCGTGTTTATCGTTCCGCGAGTACATAACATTCTCATCAGCAGCAATCTCTGCCATCTGCACGCACTGGTCTTTTGTCACAGGAGACTCAATGGACTTCCAGTGCCTCACAATTAAACGCTTAGCGCACAGTAAATGCCGTTGTTAGCCACTTGCAGTTAGGATTAGAGAAATTCATCTCCCGCCCCGTACCCTCCCTCTCCAGGATGGTGCAGCATCACCATCTGGGGTGCCCAGGCAGCTTCCCAGCACGGAATAGCTGAGAACTCATTCATCAGTCTCTGCCAAATGTTACGATGTTTGCAACATGATGGGGAGACACTCGCTGCGAAGTCAGCGGCACAGCTGCCGAGACCTCAACAACTGCAGTGCTGCTACTTATCTGGAAATGCCCTGGCTCAGGCACTGAACATCCCCGCCTCCCTCTTTGCACCTCACGGCCATAGACCGTCCCAGGCGCCCGACGAATGGAACCAATCTCTACAAGTGGATTAATAACAAAAAAAACCAGTTTCAGCTGGTCACAAAAGGCAATTCAAGAACAAGCCAAACAGGGACTGTCCCGTTAATGAGAAATCTGCTGCCTGAAATGTCACCACTGATGGGGTAATAATTAAATCCTGGCTGAGGTCCCCAGCCCACTTCTTATTGACTGAATCAAGTGCCCGACATTGACAGCAGCCTGCGTAAAATGCGAAGACAGAGAAATCAATACATCATTAGACTAGTTGGGCCGGGGAGATACAATTGAAGAGGTTGTTGATGGAACTAGGGTGGCAAGAACCTCTCCTTCCTCCCCTCAACCCCAAAGCTCTCACACTGGGCCAACGACTGTAGGTCCAACCAGCTCTGAACAAGAGGCAAAAAGACAACCTTGGAGTCAGCTCACTGCCAATCCTCCAGCCACATTCTTGCAGCTGCTTGAAATCTGCTCCTGTGCTGGCATCCTCCCACCAGAGCAGCCTTTGCTGCTGGTGTCTCTCTAGAGATGTTCATTGATCACCAAAGGGAAGGAGATGAATTCTTCTTCTAAGTAACTATATCTCTTGGGACTTCACTGAGATGTAACACTGTGGGGCTGGTACAAAGGAGCTACCTGCACAAGCGAGTCCTGCAAGCCAAGCTCCAGCAACATAGACACTTGGGTCTCCCCATTAAGTGTAGATGGTGCCTGCATCACTCGAGTCATGGCTCAAACTCCTTGCTGGGACAGTAGGCATTGCGAAGCTCAGCCCAAGATGGACAAGGAGATAGTCTTGTCCTCACACTCCCTTGTGGGGTGATCCCTCCCGATCTGGGTTTAGAAGTATTCCAAGAATAGGAGGAGACAGAGTAAAAAGGCCCAGTAAAAAGCACATTTTGGTTAAACTCGGCACTCTTGGAGAATGGCCTGGTGATCAGAGAAAGGGACCGGGAGGCAGGTTGTCTTTGTTGAAGACCCAGCACTACCTAACACTGATACCCTCAGTGACCTTAGGTGAGTCACTTAGGCCCTAAGTGTCCATCCACTGGAGGTGTCTCCATTTTCATCCCCCATACCGCCTTCCAGCTAGAGATCCCACTCCATTGCACCCAACCCTCCCCTGGAAGCTCAACCTCTGCATTTAGCAAAGGCGTTGTAAGTGCGAACGTCCTATCTGCGAAGAGAGATCGTTACTGAATCGCTGTGCCATTAACTGCTTGTTAATGGATCAGGTAGTATTTGCTGGAATAAACCTCTATTTATCATCCCTTTAGCCCTTGTTCATGATAAAGGTGAGCCAGGAATACCCAGCGGGCCTCCGGCTTAGTTTTTCTAGCAGGGGGATGACAGGCGACTCGTGTCGCAAAGCACCCTCTTGCCCTTCTGCTATTTTCTCTTTCCCTGCTCAGAAACTGAAAGGAGATGATTCATGAACAAGCATTACAGGCTGCCGAGCAGTGGCTAGAGGCAGAAAGGCTCATGTAGGTGGCCAGTCCCCGGGGGACGCTCTTCATTCAGCTCAGGCAGCTGCTTTCCCCACGACTCTCTGGCTATCCACAACAGGCCAGAGGCCCCTGCGGCTTGGCAGAGAAATCTGAACCCATCTCCCTAGGCCAGCTGATGCACAGCCGTGGATGGGCCGGACGGAAGCTGCCTCTTCCCTCGTTAGGGCTGATCCGGCAGAGGAGCTCCTGGGGAAGGTGTAAATAGGCAGCTGTGCCTGTTAAATCAGACACCAACCCACCTTTGAGCACATGGACATAGCAGTCATCTTCCAAGGACCTCACGTCACACCGGGACATGGTTGCTGGAACTAGACATGCGGCTGCTGCCCCCTCGCACCTCGAAGTGGTTCCCACCATATACAGAGTTTACAGTTTGGTTCAATGGCTCTCAGCAGCACCCCTGCACTGGAATACAGCTTCTGCATCGGATGCAGCTGACAGACACCAGCGAGGGTCTCCGCTTCCACCTGTCACCCCTTGAAATCCAGGCCTCTCCGAGCTGTGGGAAGCCGGGTCTGAACTTTGCAGCATGAGCCCTTCTCTAGTAAGTTACCGTGCAAGGGCAGGTCTGAGTGCAACCAGAAGGTGGCACCAGTGGTGCATGCACAACAGCACATCACAGACAGGCTGCTGGGAGGCTGCTCCAGAGGGCTGGCAAACTAGCCCCAGGAAGGAGCAGTGCAGGGCAGGCATTGAACTGTACTCTAAGGGTAGGTCTGTGCAGCAACCATGGGGTGCGAATACAGCTTGTGCAGACATAGCTGAGCTAGCTCGGGTACTGGAGCCGCGAAGCCGCATGGACTTCCATACGGGTTAGACCCTGGAGCAATGACTCAGGGTGGCTGAGGTCCAGGCTGCTGTGATTTTGCTGTTCCGGTACCTGAGCCAGTGAGGTGAAAGCTAGCGGGGGTTTGGCTACAGGAGTTGCAGGCACAGCCTGTGATTGCAGTACTGAGACCCCCTTAGAATCTCAGGCTGGTCCCTACTTTCCCCAGTGCTCCATGAGGTGCAGTAAGCAGAGCCAGCCCTACTCCTGGCAAGGCTTGCACCCCTTTCTGGCAGCTCAACAGCACTGGGCAGCATATTGGGGGGAGGTTCCCTCCCCACTCATGCAGGAAGGGGACTAGTCAGGCAATAGCTGCTCTTCCATCACTAGGGTCTTGCGATGCAGGCAGCCCATGCAAAAAGTGAAGAGGTTGCTTACGCCTCCTTACTCTCCAGCATGGGCACTCAGCCAGCGCCCTGCTGAGCCCCAAATGTTAGTGGGGGTTGAATCCTGCAGATTACAGGGAGGAGAAGGAGCTGGGCATTGATTAAGGGACTCTTAAAGGATTCACCTAAGCCGGTGCCACCAGGGTACGTCTACACAGCCAGCGTCAGCTGCGGCTTGGATTGGTGCTCAGGCTCCGAAGCCTACGGCAGGGGTGGTCGAGCGAGGGGGATGCTGAAATCAAGGTGGAACGCAAGCCAGAAATATTGCTGGACTCCTCCCTGCTGTTTGCCAGGGCTGCACAAGACGTATGCGGACGATCCGTTTCCCTTTGTGGGATGCACAAACACCATTTTTCCCTAATTAAGCTCCAGTTAAGCACCAATATGGATGAATCAGAGAGATAATTAAAGAAAAATGTCCGGACACAAATTCAGTTAGAGCTGAGTCAAAAGTATATTAGGTCCAAAAATAAACAAGTCTGACGACAGGCTGGAAAAAACAGGTTTGCAAAAAGATAGTTCACCAAGAACCACAAACGCCCAGCGTGTGGCCGTGTCTCTGGTGCTCGCAGTAAACAACGGGAAATAGCGTCCCCGCAGTTTGCAGCCAACAGAGAAATTGGGCTCCCAAAGAGGAAAGCACAGCACAAAGATCATAGCTCTGGGAAGCCGCAAAACTTCCAGGATTGGCACAACAGGGGCTCCTCTGCAAGGTCCCCTGTGCTGCAGGAATGGCCCAGGAGCCCCAGCTGCAGACCAGGACTCCACGGTGCCAGGAGCTGTACAAACACACACAGAACACAAAGAGCTGACAATGGAGAGCATATGACACGAGACAACAGCTGGAGACAGCCACAGGGGAGAACAAGGAAGCAACAAGGTGGTATAGGTCAGCGTGACAGGCAGTGACCTGTCTCAGTGCACCAGCAGCCGAGCCCACAGCAGGAGAGTTTTAAAGAGGGCTAGGAGGCAGCTTCGCAGAGGTTTACAGGGGGCTCTTTGAAATGCGAGGGGCAGCATGGGCGAGAACACAAAGGGGCTCGATTGAAAATTGAACAAGTGGGCGAGAAAGTCTGGCGTCAGGGGCGGATCAGACAGACTCATGCCCTGTTGCTCACTGAATCAAGCTGAGTTGTACATAGCGCCTATCGCTATCCCCATCCCCTAACCTCTGCACGTCAGGCGGCCGGCTCCTCGGAGCCAGCCCTGCAAGAGTCCCCAGAACATTGGTGAAGCTACCATAAACTACACACCAAGGTTCCCTCCACCCTTTCATTAAGGGGGTGCTCAAGATAAAACTTAGTGTGGGAACCGTTACCGTCTTTGAGGAGTTACTGATCTCCTCTGAACACCAAGAGCCATTAGTGGGTTGGAAGGAACAATTTGCAAGGGAAAATACCAATGTACATTACACAATCCATCTTGCCTAAGCTACAGAAAAGTAGGGGGTGTGTGGGAGGTATAAACGCAGAAACAAAATGGTGGGAATTGACACGCGTTGCAGGTAGAATCATAGAAAACACCTCGTACCACGTCCATCTACTGAGAATACCACATTCAGCTAAACTGCAGAGGAAGTTTGGGGGTAGGGGGGGATACTCAGTGAAGTTGCAATGAGATGAGGACATAGGACATCCCTTACTTTTTAAGAGTGTCATGGGAACTCTAGTGACAACAGAGGAGAAGGACCACCCAGGGGCTAGAAGGCCTGGATTCAAGTCTCTGCACTGCCAGACTCCCTGTGTGACCTTGGGCCAGTCAGTTATCTCCCCATGCCTCAGTTTCCCCATCCATCCAAAGGACATAACACTAGCCGGCATTCACAGGGGTGTTGAGAGAAGAAACACATTCAAGATTGTGCAATGCTCTGACACAGCAGTGACGGGGGCCAGGTAAGTGCTTCAGTTATCACTAGTTTTATCATGGCATCCAGGAGCCCCAGTCATGGGCCAGGCGCTGTACAAATACGGAACACGACGGCAGCCCCTGCCCCAAAGAACTTACCATCAAGACAGTCTGTCAAAGTCTCACTACCCCTCATGTGAAAAAAATCAACCCTGCCAGCTGCACAGTGCCATGGCAGGGCACCAGTTCAGTACTAAGAGCCCCACCTTTCCTCTCCAGTCACTCACACTGCTTCCAGGAGCACCAGCAAGTTCCCTGAAGGTCTCCCATTGAAGCACTGGCCTGGCCCGGCCTTGCTTTGCTAGAGAGTGCTAAGACAAAGCTCAGACAAAGGGGATTTGTTTCCTACTGGGATGCTGAGCGGGGTCTGCAATGTGATCTGAATCCACTGGGCTCTTTGTTGCTGGGTACCACTGCAAAGTAGGGGAGGGGGACACCTGGGAGGGAGGACAAATCTGCCCCCATCCTGGAGTCTCTTCCCCTAGGGCATTTAACTGGAAATGGCTGGTAGTAAGTCAGCCTAGCAAACAGGAGTTATTTGATAGTGCTGAGCTCAGAGTGGGAAAGACAGAAAATCAATGAGATGCTTTGGATTTGTGTCAAAGCAGCAGGGAGAGTATCAAGCACAACAGACCCCGTGGGTTTTGCTCACTTGGCTCTCGCTAAGCTCGGCTTCTTTTCCGCCCAAAAATGAGCCTGAAGATTGAGTCCCCTTGTCAGCTCCTGCAAGTTTCTCACTCCCTCTACTGCCTGCCTGCCTCTGGCCTCTTGTGAATTTCCTTAACAAATGATCTCTCTTCAGTGCTGAAGAGCTGATCCAACCAGAGAATAAGGGGGCAAGGCTCAGGGGTCCAAGGAGCAGAGAGAACAGTGGACACAGACTCAGGGGCAGAGCGCTGGATTGGCAGATGAAGAGATCATCCTCATAGAAAACTCTTTTTCAACACTGTTACACCGGCTGGGGAAGGTGGAGCTCCAGGAGACAGGGGTTGTTTCATGGTGAAGAGGATGGGCGCTCAAATCAGTGAGGAGAAGGATAAGTATCTAGATAGGTACACAGGCACAGAAATCAATTTGTGGGGGGTGGGGAGAGAAACCCAAATAGGGAAAGATGGAATAGTGCAATACAGGGAGAGATAAGAATGTGACTCAATTAATAAGAGGGACCAGGAGTTGGGGGCTTCTCGGAAACACTGAAATTTGCATTGCTGGATCAGACCAGCAATGGTTCCAACAGGTGTTTCAGAGGACGATGCAAGAAACCCTGCAGTAGGCAGCTGATGGACAACCTATGCACAAGGAAATTTTCGCTCTAATCCCCTTGGCTGGAGGTGGATTGTTGACAAAGAATGAGAATTTAAATCCCTGTCAATGTTTTTTTTTTTAAAATCCTTGCTATACTGTAACTCTGGATGTGCTTGTTACACACAAACATCCAGTCCTGGTTAGGAATCCTGCTAAGCTGTTATCCTCCTTGATATCAGGTGGCAATGAGTTCCACAGGTGAATTGCACTTCTTGTTGTTGGGGGCAGGGTGTCAGGAGAAGCATATCCCCTATCACTGTAACATTTGCCACCTTGTGAGCCCCAGCAGCCACGTTAGCCAGCACTCTCTAAATGGACTTTTGGCTGCAGCTTCCAAAGAAGATATCCAAGGGCAGCAACTCAGGGTCTGCCACATGGAGCCAGATTGTGCCACTCTTGCTCATGCTGGGTAATACTTCGCCTTGCAGAGAGTACGGTTAAACTTGAAGGCCGCTTGCAAAGCAAGGAAGTGCTGAGTGCTAGTGGGGCCCAATCTGGCTCCGTGGCACGTCACAGCAAGGTGTGGCCGAGTGAAGCAGCTCACGCTAAGCTGAGCAGCGGCAGTGAAAGGCTGAGTCAGCAAGTCCAAATGGAATCCACATCGGGTGGGAAGGAAAAGCCTCTCTGGGTTTCTTTCTATGAGGCAGATCTCTTGGCTCTGGCAATGAACAATCCAACAGTCAGTCTAGAGACAGACATAGATTAACATGCGCGATAGAGGAGCTCATTTTCGACTTGTCGGGCTCAGCAATTTTCAATTACACATGAAAACCCCAGAATGGAAGAACAATAAGTGATTCCTTTGAAATGTAAAAGAAATCGGGAGCTCTCTGGTGAGGAGGAAGGATAAAGGACATTTGGCGATTAAATGAAACGATAATGAGCTGGGGATTAATATGCTGTGGCATCGAATTTTGGAGGGCAGTTTTCTCATGGGTTGGCGGGTGCTAAGGAAGGCAGAGGAGAGTTAAAAATAACCATGTGCTAAAAATGTAACATGCACCCACACCCAATAAACCCCCACCCCCTCCCAGCCCACCAAACCCAGCCTTCCCTCTGTCACAATTCACATCAACTGCATCTGTGCTTCCCCTCTACGGTCCAGCAAGGGAAGCCACTCGACTCCACGATCTCCGGCCATCGCCTCTCGAGAGGAGACGTGCATCTCACTCCCTTTTGAGCAGGGGATGTCTGGGCTGCACAGTGCCCTGACTCTCCTGGGACATCCGAGCAAGAGACGCTGCCGAAGCAGGCCTGCTTTCTCTGGCCCAAGAGGAGGGGAACAAGGTGAGAGGGGGGAACTGTTCATCACGTCTGAATCCTAATGGCAATACTGAGCACTCTTCATCCACGGATCTGTAAGTGCTTCGTAAAGGAGGCTAGTCATTACCTCCACTTTACAGATAGAGACACAGATGAGATCAGGCTCTGCAGACGGACACAGGTCTAATGTCTCATGAGAAGCCAGATCCCCACTGGCTCCAAGTGCTGGAAGCATCCCAGCCTGGTGAGTGGCCCATCATGGCCTGGGGGACCAGTGAATAGTCTGATAACTCATAAGCCACTAGCGCTAGAAACTCCTGCTATGAGACATTGGGAGTCCCAGCCTGGTGAGTGGCCGGTGGGGATCATCTACAGAGCCTGATCTCATCTGTGTCTCCATCTGTAAAGCGGAGTCCGGTGGCACCTTAAAGACTAGCAGATTTATTGGGCATAAGCTTTTGTGGGTAAAAAACTGAAGAAGTGGTTTTTTTACCACGAAAGCTTATGCCCAAAGAAATCTGTCAGTCATTAAGGTGCCACCGGACTCCTTGTTTTTGTGGATACAGACTAATACAGCTATCCCCGGCACTAGCTTCCCCATGGTTCAGAGAGTTATTTCCTGTCTTTGCTGGTTAATGAGAGATTTGATGCCACAAATCACATTATTCAGCTTACATCTGCTGCATGCACGTTGGCAGAACAGCAGCCTGGCCTGTAACAGATCTGGGGGGAAGTGGCTAGAAAGAATGTTCCCCAGCGCCGCAGGCCAGATGAAAAGAAGCAGTGGGCCCCATCCAGCCCATGGGACCCCCCTTAGCCTGAGATCCTAGGCTGCAACCCCTAAAGCCCCAGTGTTAATCTGGCCCTGCCAGCCCGAAAGTCACTGCTGATTTCCAGTCACCACCCTTGCCAAGCAAATCAGCATGGTTCCTTCTCAGAGGAGAGGGAAGCTTTCTAACACAGAACCAGTGCAGCCAGTCAGGCCATGGAGCTGACCCATAGAGTGCTCTGTGCATCTCCTTTGCTGGCCAAAGCAACAGATATGGGATTCAGCAGGCAAGGGAGACGCCAACACAAAATTTGAACCCAAAGCACCACCGGAAGTCAGAACCAAAACTAGCCTTCTCATTTCAAAGATTCACTTTTGGAGCATTCCCCACCCGCATCCCAAAACTCTGACTCCTCGCATCTCTCCAGCCAGCAATCGGGACATTTGTTCCTTGAACCTCTTCTCTCCCACCTCCAGTTCAGAGCTCCAGTTCCCCTGTTCCCACTCTCTCCCGACAGCTGCTAGTATGATGTTGGTATTACTAGAGGATTATGGTATCAGGCCTATCAGGGCAATGGTAGCTGCTGTTTCGTGACCTGCAGTTCTGAGCTTGTTCTTCCATGGATCAGTTACAGACAGAGCTGTCACTGACTCTGCTGTTGTTACCAGCTAACGCCAGCTGTGTCCCAAGATGCCCTGATCTCATGCTCCACCGCCACTGAAGCCTGCTGGCCACTCTTCTGAAAAGCAGATCGCTGGAAATGGTGCTGCTAGACCTAGCCGGGGGTGAAGCTTGGGCCCCTCCCTGCACCAATCCCCATACAACTTGCCCAACGTAAAGGGCTCTCCTACCCTACAGATCCTCTGCAATTAACCTGGATTTTCCTGGGACCTGCGTAATACCTAAGACTCAAGCGATCCACCTCCTCTCCTGTAGTTAGAGCATCGTGCAACGTCATTGAGACAACAAAAGCCATGAGAATCTGGCTGCGTCCAGTTCTTTGCACCAGAAAAAGGTGAATAAAGCCGGGAGGTTGCACAGAACAGCTGCAAAACTGACTACTCTCTGGAGGAGAAGAGTCTGAGAAGGTTCCGAGAGCTACACAGGTCGAGCTTGGGCCCATTCTTATTATCTGTCGTGTGGCAGTGTTAGAAGACCCAGTGTAGATCAAGGCCCCTACCATGCTAGGTTCTGTGAGCATAGTAAGACCCTCCCTGCCTTGAAGAGCTTCTAGTCGAAATAGACCATCCAGCCAAAGGGTGGGAAAATTAATGCACTGTTACCCCACTAGTAACGGAGACACCAGGCAGCTGAGGGTCAGAATATGAGCCTCTAATTTCTATTGAGTAAATCAGCAAAGGGTTCACATAACCTGGCCCCATGTGACCTACCCAAAGGTCATGCAGGGAGCCTGGGGTAGAGCCAGGAATTGAATCCGGCTCTCAGTCAAGGGCTTAGCCACAAGGCCATCCGTCCTCTCTCAGATACTAACCCTCAGAGAGACACTTCCCTAGAGAGGAATGGAGCAGGGGGTATTCCGAGGGGTAAAGGGGAGTATAAATAACTAGGGCATCATCAGGAAAAAGGTCTATTACGCTGGGGAACCGTTTCCTGTGCGGAGGGTGGGATCTCCAACCCCTGAATTCATTTAAGTTTGGAACACTCAAACATAGGGGAGAATATACTGTCGGGAGCAGAGACAAGCTACCTGGCCTAATCATTCTTTCCCAGCTAGGTTTAGAAGCCAAGAGGAAATGTTACCCTGGGCTGATATACCCCGTGCTGTGGAATAAAGTGTCACTCGAGATTTATGGAGAGAGAATTTTTAAATAGAGCCAAGTCTTGCCCACATGCTCAGGGTTTAGCTGATCGCTATATTTGGGGTCGGGAGGGAATTTTCCTCCAGGGCAGATTGGCAGAGGCCCTGGAGGTTTTTTGCCTTCCTCTTCAGCATAGGGCACGGGTCACTTGCTGGAGGATTCTCTGCAGCTTGAGGTCTTCAAACCACAATTTGAGGACTTCAATAACTCAGACATAGGTTAGGGGTTTGTTACAGGAGTGGGTGGGTGAGATTCTGTGGCCTGCATTGCGCAGGTCAGACTAGATGATGATAATGGTCCCTTCTGACCTTAAAGTCTATAAGTCAATTAAGAGAAAATATGTATGGTGGGGGATCTTAAAAAGATAAGTAGCCTTAAGACATTTATAAGAGAAATTGATCAGTTTTTTAGTGTTTGTGCTACGCTTAAACGCCATTGTATTTCTATTGCACATGAGGGCCCCCAGTCCGCGCTGCTGCATGGAACCCAATGTAGTGCCACTGATTTCAGTGGACCTCTCCATGACTGATACTCCACCCGTCTGAGTCTCCTCTCGCTCACCAGTGTCAGTCAGGAGTAAGTCCATAAGATCAGTGGGATGGAAGCAAGCTTCAAGCACAGGATCAGAGCACTTTTTAAAGGCACAGAGCTGATAATCAGCAGGCCTGGGCTCTATTTCTGGTGTTCTCCTGTATGACCTGGGGTGAGTGAAGCCCCAGAGATTGAAGTGAATGGGGGTTGTGAGTGCTTAGCACCTATTAAAACAATAATCAGACCCTACGTAACTCAAGCTGGGCATCCCAAGAGTTTCATAGACACTTGTGAAAGCTGTGACCTGAGCTTCAGTGTCGTATCTCCCTCCTCTGTGAGCCGGGGGCTACGTTACTCTGCAGGGTTGTGTGGGATTCAGGTCATTCATGTTTATAAAGTGCTTTGAGACTCAGATGAAAGAGGCTGTATAGATGCACAGCTGTCATCATTGCTGAAGTTACAATATTTTGTTTGTTCATTGCAGACACGGTCGGCACTTCAGACATCAGCCGGGGTCTGATTCAGCCTCGGGTAATTCCGTTGACTTTGATGGCGTTATTCCTGGTTTACACAGGCAGACGTGAAAGGAGAACCAGGCCTCTCACAATTATGAATCCCTTCCCATTCTAAATGATTCCAAAGCACTTTGAATCTTTCCAGGCCCCTAGACAAGAATTAGCTCACCCACTACTAAAATGCAATCACTTCTGGGCTTGGACGTGGCAGCCATTCAACACCACAGGAACAAGAATGTGAAAGCGGTTTGGTTTCATTCGCAGACTGAGCCTTCCATTTAAAAGCACTGCAGTCCAGAACCCACCTGCTGTATTTTTAATCCAATACATCTTAACCCCATTGAGAATGAAACAACATTTTAAAAATCCCTTCTGATTATCCAGCATGTTATCCCAACTCTTATGGATCTGCGTTCTCCAGGCAACACGATCACTCACGCTTTACAGACCAGACAGTCTCCCTTTCCACAGCTTTTTAATTGCCTTTCTGGTGTAAACTGAGGTTACCTAACCAGCTTGGCTGACTCACTTAATGAGGCTCAGTTGCACCTCCTCAGACCCAGACCAGCTAGGCAGGAGGCCTTCGTAAAACCTGGGTGAGACCATGGGACTTCAGAACAAGTTCCCCAGCAAACACTCTGTGCCGTGAAGCTAGTAGCAGCCTACAGTCAACCGCACAGCTAGGGCCCCGGGGATGGAGATTTACCCCATGGTGGGCAAAGAAGAGCATTAGAGGCGTCTGTTTCAAAGGGATCCCACGGGAGGTTTTATGTAGTTCCCCACATCTATACAATGCGGATACTAGAGAACAAAGGCCATGGGCCAAAAAGTGCTCAAAAATTACACCACTGGCTTTGCACTCGTGCGACTGGAAGCAGGTGATTTTTATGCTTAAAGAATCCTGATACCAGCGTTTATTCAGCAGGAGGGCCCATAACATACAGCAACGCTTCGGGCCCTGGCTCTCCCCACCTGAATACACTGGGATAGAGCTGGCTCTGACCGAAGCAGCGGTAACATCACCTGACCAGCAGTATGTCTGTAAAGCAGCAGAAGGGGATTTAGTGACACAATTTCCTACAAAGCTAAATCCCTGCAACACTCCCTGCAATGCCAAAGCCGGCCCTGCGGCAGGATCCCAGGGCATCTCCTGTAAAGCCGGGCTGACGAAAAGGCCCTGGGGTCCCTCAGTAAAGCCAAGCCTGGCTGCATCACAACACACTGGACAGAAAGCGAACACAAGGCACATGGCTAACTTCTTTGACCGTTGTGTGACTCTCCTGCTGGCAGATCCAAAGTCTTTGCTGGTTATGATCCAATAAGACAGGTACTCCCCAGAGGCAGGTAGACCTCTCTGCACAGCCTGACTTCTGCACAACAGAATGGAAAGCCCACCCCCACTCTGCGGGAGCAGGGCATCCGACAGCCTTCAGGAAAGCGGGGGTTCCTTCTCCCGTCCCTCCCATTCATTTGAGCTCCTAGGATCAGCACTGTGCAATGCCAGAGACCAGCCAGAGGTCTCCCTATGAGATACAGATGCACCAAAGAACTTTTGGACCCATGGATTGAATCCCAGTCAGTTACAGGGTGGGAAATAACTGGATCAGGAGGCAGAACCACTAGAAAGTATCGGTCTTTCCCCCTGGATTTCTTCCATGACTGGCTTGAGAGAGCAGGACACAAAACACAAATCAGTATCATACCTAGGGCGACCAGATGTCCCAATTTTATAGGGACAGTCCCGATATTTGGAGCTTTTTCTTATATAGGCACCTATTACGCCCACACACTCCATCCTGATTTTTCATACTTGCTATCTGAGCACCCTAATCATACCATTGTAAATGGTGATTCACACACACACACACACACACACACACACTCCTCAGCCTTCCTTCTTTCTACTCCTCCATCCCTCCCTCACCTGCCTGCCACCTTTTTCATTCTCTCCTGCTCTGTCAGGCTTCTTTCTTTCTTCCCCCCTGCCCCAACCTCCCATCAAACTCTCCCAGTCTCTCTGAGTCTCTCTCTCTGCACTGGTACAATATGGTTGCCCAGCCTAGGAAATTAACAGCACTCACAAGAACCATCTCTCATCATGAGTTAAAAACAAACCAACCAACCAACCAACCAAACCAACCAACCTTTATCCATCCCACAGAACGAAAGATTTAAAATAAAGCCATTAAGAGATGTTAAGGCTGGATTCTAAATCCAAGGCTTTATCCCTTTGAAAGGGGAGCTCCCAGGAGACCCTGCTGCTTTCTGATTTAGCAGCTAGTCCCTGTGTAACAGCTGAAGAGTTAGTAGCTAAAGAGCACCAGATTGATGCATGTGCTGCATCTGGTGGGGGTTGCAGATCCCAGTAGTACACGAGAGCCGTGAGGCTGGTTCCTGTCCCGTTGGCTCAGGGCTTGGCTGGATGCCCAACGCCAGAGTCCCATGCACCAGCAAAGGTTACGGGCAGAGAGTGCACTCAGCAACCTTCCTAGCAAAAGGCCAGTGAGTTCTGCATCATGAGCAGCCCTGACAACAAATAATAATTATCCTAATAAAATAAAAAGGCTAAAAAACGCTGGAACCAACATCTAGCAGGGAAGGGAAATTGAACTGGAAATGTTGTCTACAATTTAAATGTCAAAGGAAGCATCTTTTCTGCGCTTCCTGCTGTTTGCAGCTATAAAGTGGCAATTTCAGAGGCTGAGGAGAGGCGACAAGGAAGCATCAAGGAGGCGCTTTGCATATCTGCTCCCTCCCGGCTCCCCAAAGTGGAGAGAGACACACTGCTCAAGACTGGTTGATGAGACGAGACCGGTGTCTGTGGTCTCACATCTGAAGCAGGGGACTGTGCTCCTCTGCCAGCTCCCATCTGGGCAAGTTTGCGTGTGAACGCAGTGGTGCATCGCCCCAATCCTTCACTCTACCTGCCCACTTCATTCTAGCGCGCAGGGCGAGGCTAACACTTGCAAGCATCCTGGGACAGAGGATGGTGAAATGGATGGTTCAAAGGAGCAGAGCCCATCACCTATACATCACCAGTTCAAATCCAACCGGGTGGGTCACGGCACAGAGCTGCTGCTATTTCATCCGGTGCACTACGTGAAATGAGTTTGACAGGTCTCAGGCCTGTTCCTAGTGCCAAGGCATTCACACCATAGCAATGGGCTGCATGTCTCAGCAGAGGGGCCAGAGATCCAGAATTCCCCATTCGTCCCCACAGATGGCCAGGGACAAGGCACATTGGTATGGGGGCCAAGTGGGGTCAGGCTCCAGAGCAGTCAACATCTTTCCTCAGCAACAAAAAGATCCTTATTTCTTTCTCCACACACACCCTCAGCCACCCCCAAGCAATCCTGCTCTCTGCTGTTTCACTATCCGGCCTGCCCACAAGCAGCAGCATTGGCTGCGTGGAAGTGCCAAGCCTGAGAGAACAATTTCTGGCAAGTCACGCCAGATGGATTTCGCCGCTATCTGCTCAGGGAACATCCCCAAGCAGACTGCAATTTAGATGTTCAAATTTATACAGCCACTAGATTATTCCCTCAATTGAGCACAACTCGCTGACATTTGAGTTGTGCTGGCCAAGCGAGTCATGTGATATTGCCAGTGTTCCCGGATTTCTGCCACAAAGACACGTGTAAATCGGATGCTGCAACACAGACGAGTAAAACCCAAACGGCCCGGGGGGTTGCGGGACATGCACACACACAAGGAGGCGACAGAGCAGAGTCATTCAAACAATTGGATTACCAGTAAGGGGGAGGAAAAATGCTTGGGGGCTGGGCTTAGCCATTAGCCCTGTCCTGGATGCTGCACAGAGAAGCACAGACTGCAGACAAACCCAGTGTCCCCGGAGCACAGGATCTAAGCAATTCTCCCTCTTCTAGCACTCGCTGTGCTCTGCAAGCCAGCCTTGGGGGGAGGCGATCACCCCACCTTTGGACATACCCCTCCCTGGGGAGAGTAGGGCTGCTCTCTCCTGCTGCTCATGAGTTCCGGCCCTTCGCGCCATTCGCCCAGCTTTAGTAAGTGGGAGCCACAACCCAGCTAGCAGCACAAATTCCTGTCCCACCTGTTCCAGCAGGGTCCTTTTAAAAAGAGCCGCCATTCTTCTGCCCAGGAGACCCCATGGCAGTCGGTGGAATCGCACAGGCCGCAAGTCAGCACATCCGCCAGCCCTGAGCCCTGCTAAAGCGCGAAATGAAGTAGTAAATAAAACCACGAACGTGGCGCGGCAGACGTGCCGCATCGGGGAGGCTTTTTATTTACTCCTCAGTGCGTTGCTGGGTATTTAGACAGTGGCTGATGATTTGTTTCCAGTGGTGGAACTAGAGGAGCTTCCTCTTTTGCATGCTGATGACAATTACATTAAACCTCATTTCTTTGATTGCCTCCCTCTTGCTTTGTAGAGAGTGTCTGGAATTTGTTCCCTAAGAACAGAGGCAGGTTTATTCCACTGAATTCTATTTTTATGATCTTGGCAAAGGAGAGGGAGCACACGCATCCCCGTAACCCACCCACATATTCTGCCATCATGGGATAAACTCCCCAACTCTGATTAATCGAAGCCTCAACAATTCAGCCAAACACTTAAGCATGTGCTTATAGGCACTTATTCCAGGATTATCATGGCCAAGTGAGTGGGTGGATGGGGGCAGGAGGGGGCACTTATCAAGGTCATCAAACCAAGTTCATTTAAAACCTGGATCTATTCCTACTGATTGACTTCATTAAGTCAATGGGACTGAAGCATGCACTTGACATTAAGCATATATTTAAATATGCTTTGGAGAACTGGGGACATTGCGTGCAAAAGCCAAAACTTTCTCCCACACGCTGCCCACTAAGGCCTGGACGACACATCAGGAGTTTTATTGGCATAACGATTTCAATGAGGGATATGATTTTTAACCAACAAAGTTATGCCAGTAAAAAGCCTAGCGTGGGCACAGTTATACTTTATAAGGCTAAAGTATATTTTTCTTTTGACAAACCAGAGTAACCTATACTGGCATAAACAGGTTTATGCTGGTATAACTGCTTCTAACTTGCCAGACATCATTGTTGTTTTCAAACCAGCCAGTAAATTCTCTCTTAAGCCATTCCCTCCTGTCTCCCCTCAATCAAGGAAAAGCTGAGAATGAAGTTTGCATCGGTGTCAGTAACAGGATTAGACCTATTCAATCCTGGATTAGGGGCAGATTGAAGATCCATATCTAGTATGTCACTAGGTCTGGAAACACCTTGTTTGGTTTGGGTGGTTTTGCTTGGTTTTTTAATCATAAAATCATACAAATGTAGGGCTGGAAGAGACCTTCAGAGGTCATCACATATATGTCTACACACACACACACACACACACACACACACACCCCACAGCAGCTGTTTCCAGTGTTTTACGTATATAATTAATTGAGCTTGTTGAAGTATGTTCCAATTTTGGATATTTTGATTTTTTTTTAAATCAAAAGTTCTTGCTGCTTTTAAGCACCTTAGAGTGATTCAAGTTTTTCCAAAATTACAATAATTGTTTTCAAAACAAGCTCTAATTACATAGTTTGTGCGGGTCCACCGCTCCCCCACTTAATACATTTGTACGTGCACACACACACACACACACACACACACACACACACACACACACACACACACACACACACACTGCAGAGAAGCTGAAATTCTCTGCTGTATGGTGCTACGTCCATGGGAGCCTGTTATGTAGCAGAGCTCGACACTGCTGCAAAGAGTGGTTGTATTTTACTAGCGTTCACTTTTGCCTCTCCAAACAACCCATGTCATAACAAAGGGAAGTTGTCGTTTGAGACAGAGGAACAGGAAAAGCAGCACCAAGCCAAAATGTTAACATTATACATTTTAAAAAATAACTTCCCCTTATACGCTGCACAAAGACAAGACATGATGCTGCTGCGCGATGTAAAGAGTTTGTGAGTATTCATTTGCAATGTACTGCAACCCTCACAGAGTGTGTCTACACTGCAGGATAACACCCACGGCCGCCTGGGTCAGCTGGCTCAGGCTACAGGGCTCAGAACGGCACTGTAGACATTCGGGTTCTGAGACCAAGTGCCAGCCTGAGCCCAGATGTCTATACTGCAGTTTTATAACCCCCTGGCCCCAGCCCAAGTCAGCTGATACGGGCCAGCCCTGGGTGTTTTAGTGCAGTGTAGACACGCAAGCTGTAAAATGCTACGGGTAAGTAATGCAGCCATGACAAACTCATGCCACACCAACATCAGATCACACCAGCAGTAAGCCACTGACACAGCACCTTCCAATCAGAGGCGGGTAAATATCATCAGCCTCATTGTAACCCACTGACTCAGCAGCAGCGCAGAATAGAACGGTTTTGGACTCCCACACTGACACTGGACTGGACACGACTCACATTACTCATAAGTGCCGAGGCCTCGAGGGTTACAGAACAGTCAGGCTGTGTGAAAGGGGAGTTTCAGTCTTAGATCGGTTGGGCAGAAGCCTGGGTTCTAAGTTGTCTGAGATTAGAGAGCATTGTTTGGAAAATTCAGCAAAACCAGCTTTGTTCATTCCAGTCTAAATTGAAGGATCTGGGCTAAGGGCTCCCGGTATGCAGTCCTGGGGAGCACTATATGATTATGGCTGAAATCACTAGAACGTGTTTTGATGGGTGAACGTTAGTGGGATGAGGCTGACACCCCTTTGGGGGCACTGTTTATTGGGGGGTATGGGGGTAGAGAACATGTCACCGAATGGAGCAGTTGGAGGGATAGACTGGAAGCAGTGAGCATTACGCCATCAAGGCTGCCACCTCCATCGTCCTCCAAGACCTACACTGCCACTGCTAGACCCATTGTCCTGATCCCGAGACACCCAGCCCAGAGCAAGCCAGAGAGCCGTGATATCACCTGGCTCCCATTTCCACCAGCTCTGGCTCAATCCTGACCACCAGCAAGGGTGGGAGACTTGTGTTCCTGCTGCAACCGCCTTCTTAGCATGGTTTTGCCTTCCTTTTCTCCCCTCCACTGCTTTATGTTTCAAAGGCTGTAGGTGTTTTTAAAAAGTTAAACAGATATAAGTGCGGCAAAGAGTCCTGTGGCACCTTATAGACTAACAGACGTATTGGAGCATGAGCTTTCCTGGGTGAATACCTAATTCGTCGGACGCATGTAGTGGAAACACGTTGGTTAGTCTATAAGATGCCACAGAACTCTTTCACTTTTACAGATCCAGACTAACACGGCTACCCCTCTGATACCAGGTATTAATGGTGGTGGTTACAATGGGAGTCTCCAGCAATAACTTGACATGAAACCCAAACCACTTTGTATAGGTATATATGCTGGGCTTTGCAACCATGACCAATGGATCTACTGATGTCTTATTCCACACCGGGTCACAGACACCCCCTTAGCAGCCCAGGACGCCTGATTCAGCCATCCATCACTATTCAGCAAAGCACTTACGCACATGCTTAGGTCCCTTGACTTCAGTGGAAATTAAGCATGTATTTGAGGGGCTGGCTGAAATGGAGCCTTAAGGATGAGGATATTAACGGCTGCTGAGTATTCTATTTACTACAAGGTCATGCATCTGATGGATTAAGTTCTTCTCCTCACCTTTACTTCTTTCCTGGGGCTCCCTCTCGAAAACCCAGCTTCAGAAGCATTACCAACATACTTTCAGTTAAGCATGTGCTTAAGGGACTTTGCTTACCAGATCTTTGGGGGCAGGGACAGCGCAGAACATTTTCAAAAACTTTGAAGGGATTTAGGAGCTTCAGGATCCACATCCCTTTTGAAAATGGAATTTAGACCCAGGGTAACATTTTCAAGAGAACCCTCTTGTGCAAGGCACTCTCCAAAGAGACTGGGGGCACTGCAGGGAGGAATCCTAGCACTCACTGACCCCCTCCATACAAGTGGTTCTAACATGCTCTGAACACAAATCAGCGGCTAAGCACTAAGCTTTATAACTACTAATAATTAAAAAGTGTCATATTTAGTCCTCTAGGATATTTTCTTACATTACTTTCTCTCCAGGCAAGTTCTTCAATGTCTCTCACCCTGCAACCCAAGCCCCTCTTACCACCCCCTCCTTTTCAGAGCCGTTATTTGCTGACTTCAGGGTCAGCCCACCCCCTACTCGCAAAGCAATGCCGGAGGCTACTGAACCGAACCAAAGCCAAAACTCCAACAGTAGATCAAGCTCAGCCACCGCCAACATTTCCAGCTCTTGTAATGTGGAAATAAATCGTGCACACTCAGCAGAAGCTGCGCTCACGGTGAAGATTCGTTATTAAAATCTGCCTATTTAAAAATCCAGAGGAAAGCCACAGCCTCAAAGGTCTGATATGCATGGCCAGATCCTGAGCTCAGTTACGCCAGGGTAAAATCAGGAGCAGTTCCATCAACTTTGGTGGAATTATGCCCCCAGTTTGCACTGGAGTAACCAAGATCAGAGCCTGGCCGCAAGAGAGTATAAAATACAAGAGTTTTATTTATAAAGCTGCCTGTCCTGCCAAGTAAAAACAGAATTAAAACGCAGTCAGCCGTAAAAAGTCACCCCTCTTAAAATTCAAGAGATCAAGCCAATCAAGTGCAGGGAACCCAGGTCTGAAAGAGAGAGAGAGGAGGGAAGGTGATAAATAGGGGACCCAGAGAGCCTGCACCAAAGATGCTTTTTAAATGATCTGCTCTCAAGGTGAGGAGAGGGAGAGATCTTGAAGGCGGGGAGGGAGGAGACGGGATTCCCATATCCTGCAGCAGAGTCCTCCTCACCTGCCCACCTCATGGAAAATGTTTAGACTCCAAAACGTTGAGTGATGTGAGAGTGCAAGGAGCAGAGAAGGACTAAAATCTCCCCTCGGGGGGTTAGAGAGGCTGATGCACCACCACTGAAATAGATGGGGGCTTTACTATTCACCTCCATGAGCGTAGGGATGAAGCCCCTGTGGGGGAAGGATGGGCTAGTGCCTAAGGCACTAGCCTGGGACTCTGGAGATGCGGGAACAATTTCTGGCTCTGCCACTGATTCCCCTGTGCGACCCTAAGCCAGTCACCTAGGGCCAGAGTCCAATACATTGACTCATGCTCCCAGATACGTCACACACCGCAGCCAGCATCTCAGTTCCACATCTGCACACCCGAGGACCATCACACTCCCTTCACCCGTCTCATCTATTTGCAAGCTCTTCAGAGCAGGAATCTCTTTCACAATGCAGGTGTCTCGCACCTGGCACAGCCAGGATCTTAGTCTCAGCTGGTGCCTCTGAGCACAACCGTCATATAAATAACAGGGCAATTTGCAAAGCCTGCTGTGTTCGGTGGTCAGCTGGAAGTGCTCAGGTTGTGCTGTATTCCAACAGGGAATGAATGGGTCTCCAGCAGATTCTTCCCAAAGGCATCGAAAGTGCCCTTGAGAAGTTAACTACAACTGTCCCCTCTTCCCTGGCTCTGGCAGGATTTCCCTTTCCATCCTCTATAAAGTGCCTTTTGCTCAACAGGGCATCAGAGTGTTTGTAAATTAAAAAATACCGTCTACTCTATAAGATAATTAGTTGCGCTCCAAATTTATGAGTGTAATTTGCAGTGCCATTAAAGCATGAGCACCATGGCTCGCACACAACAGTAACTGTTTGCATTTCTGTAAACGAGCCAGCGTAGGACACGCTGCTGGGTTGTGAAGCTTTTCTGGAGGGAGGGAGGAGAGACTGTTGTCCTTCATCTTCCATCTGGAAGAGCCTCTTCAATTGGAGAGTGCATCATTGGCCTTTACCTGAGCACAAACACCAGGGCCACTCAGAGGATTCTAGGGGTCTGGGGCAAAGCAATTTCAGGGGCCCCTTCCATAAAAAAAAAGTTGCAATACTATAGAACACTATATCTCGTGGGGGCCCCTGCGGAGCCCGGGGCAAATTGCCCAACTTGCCCCCACCCGCCCCCCAGGCGGCCCTGGCAAACACAGGAGCCGGCAGCGAGGATGCTGAAATCTTAGCTATGGCAGTGAAGAACTCTTCGTAAAATGGTACTAGAATCATGGGGCTGCAACCTTAGCCAGTGCAAATCACCAGAGCTCACATCAGTCATGATCTGAAGTCAATGGAACGACATTCATTTCCACCAGCTGAGGGTCTGGCCCGTGATGTGTCAGCGCTAACACATGTACACACACACACCCGTGACCTTCTGACTGCAACCAATGGACAGCAGCCAGGCAGGGCCAGGTCTCCAACCCAGGGCCTCCATTTTAGCAGTTGCACCCAAAATGGTTGTAGTGGCAGAGATCAGACAGGTGCTGCCAGTTATTCAGAGGAGGCGGCCAACAAAGCCAGGCAGAATGTGCACCATGCATGCGGGGCTGACCATAAAAGGGCTGCAGAAGTACATTCCGTTATGAAAACGAGGCACCTAACAGTTGCCTAACAAAAGGTGCCACATGAGCTTCATCCACTGCCTGTGTGTTATGTAGGCCGCATCCACGCAACACAGATACTCTATATGGCCCTGAGGATGTCACATGGGCTGTGCTGATAGCCCACAGGCCACTTGTGGCCCAGAGAACCACGGTTTTAGGTGGCACCATGACTGCCCTCAGGCCAAGAGAGAGATAGGGAGGCCAAGATCAATTTAAGAGGCCAATAGAGTCACGAGAAGCTATTTAGTGACAGTGGCTCCAGCCAAGGCACCCCCTGCCCTTTAAAGCACAAAACCAGAACTTTGTTCAGGTAGCCGGCTTTCTAATGGGATCTTTGCCGCAGTTCCCCAGGTTACAGCCATACAGGGATGGAGGCACTCCAGCAGGACAGATACATCAGGGCTGTTCCTGGCTTTCTGGATGGGGCAGTAGCAGAGAGGCCAAGGTCGGATTCCTTGCTGACCTCTCCTGTCCCTACCTCCACCAAGTGTGCAGAGCCCAAGCAGAAGTATCGCTGGGAGAGGATGCAGCATTTGGTGGGGCTCCATAGAGAGCAGGCAGCCCCCATGCAGTGCAGGGCCCAACTGCACCAGCGCGCTCCCTGCAGCCGCGTGCAGGGATGGCTTGGGGGCACTGGAGGGGCTGGTGGAGCTGCTGCCATATGGATCTTCTGGTCTTTCTCCTGGTACCTGTAGGGCTGGTGGCCACAGCACTTCCCCAGCTATTAGACTGAAGTTGGTCATAGAGGGAAGATGCCTTCCAGTGACCAGCAGAGATGCTGGTGCTAGACAGTGACCTGCCTCTCCTGGACATTTCCCAAGGTTTCCCCAGGAGCATGCCTGCCCCCCTCCCAGGGTTTGGAGCAGTGGCAGGGGCCAGGGCTCAGCAGGGAGGAGGCTAGAGGCTTCTGGAGGGACGGAGAAAACATTTCACAGATTCTCTTCCGCTTTTCTCTCTTCCTCCCCTTTTCACCACCTTCTTTCCTCATCCCCACCTCCTCCTCCCCTCCCCATGCACATCTTCCTCTTCCACCACTCTCTTAGTCTCCCTCCCTTCACTGCATCTGGGCCTCTCCTCTGTCCGCATTTCCCATGGCATGCTCTACCCTAGTCTTCCCCCCCCCCCCATCAGCCTCTTCTCGCCTCTCCCTCCCTCCCGACTGTGAAGGGCATCACAGCTATAAAAAGGAATGAGACTGCAAATTGTCTAATTAGATCTCTTCCCTTCGTTCCAAGGGGACCAGCCATTCCGGCCGCTCCCTGCCTTCAAACATCAGGTAAAACCTTTCACTTCAGGAAAAGCCATTCATCATTTTTATGGCTGATCCAGAAGACAGTTCTGGCCTAGCTCAAGGTTTCTATGAAACAAACCACCGCACCAACTCACTGCGAGCTCAAGCACATTATCCTCCCACGGGCTGCAGCCAATCAGCAGAGCTCCATTGAAGACAACAGACAATAGTAATCCCTAGCTCTTAGCCCATAGATCCCAAAGTGCTTTACAAAGGAGGTATTATCTCCATTTCACAAAAGGGGACACTGAGGCACAGACAAGTTGCAACTTGCCTAAAGCCGCCTAGCAGGCAGTGGCAGGGCTGGAAATGGCACCCAGGTCTCCCATTGCCCTACTCACTAGCCCACACTGCCTCCGTCCTGCAGATTTGCACCTTCTGACAGCTATCCCGTGGAACCTGATTCTATAAGCCACTACATTCACGCAACCCCATTGGATTTCAGCGGGAGGAGGGGGGACCGGGGATGGGAATCTCACCTTGTATTTCCACTGCTGTGTTAATCAACCTGGGTTATATTAGCATGAACTAAGAGGCGGCTGCGGGCCAAGAGCACTGCAGAAATGGAAGCTGTTCATTTGGAAGGGGAGGGGGGGAAGAGAGAAAAAAAGTGACTTATTTTAATTTGGAAGTGACAGAAAATGTTTGGAAATTGTTCCCCTAAGCACAGTTCTTAAGTAAAAGTCACCGGAGTCTTATAAGAAACAATTAGTATTCTCCTGAGAGGAGCCGGGTATTAAAAGAGATGAGCCTTGATGGCGTTAATGGTTTTTCTTGTTACCAAGATCCCAGATGAAAATGAGAGTTCATTTACATATCCAACCACTCAGCACCAGCCCTGCGTCAACTAACCATCAGTCCTGACCTGAGAGAGAGACAGGGAAACAGGCAGAGAGAGAGAGCTGAAGTAAAATAAAGTTTCCTTCCCATTTTCCCCGTGTTCTGCCTCCCAGCTTTACCGTCAGCACTGCTGCATACCGTTCCCTGAGCAATAGTACGTGGGTATGACATGGTAGTTCTTCACACAGTGCACAGGCAACCGGTGGAACTCACTGCCAGAGGACACTGTGAAGCTCAAAAATGTAACTGGGTACAAAAAAGAATTAGATAAGTTCATCGTTGGTTATCAACCAAGACTGCTAAGCCTCTGATTGCCAGATACTGGGACCGGATGACAGGGGACATACCACTTGATAACCGCCCTGTTTTGTTCATTCCCTCAGAGGCACCTGGCACTGGCCACGGTCAGAAGATGGGATACTGAGCTAGATGGACCATTGGTTTGACCCAGTATGGCTGTTCTTCTGTATTAAACCTGATGCTTGAACACTTTGGTTAGGGTCCTGAAAGAAGAAAAGGGCAGTTTTAAAATCTGGAAAAGGTGGTGAAACCAAGGGGACTTTAAGGCATATGATCTTTCTGGCTTTGTATTGTTCACAGCTGCAAGGTATTTACAATTGCTTGCAAGATACTCATATCGCAGTAGCTACCCAGAGGTCCTAGCCACTGGACCATGCTTCTCCTCTTTTATCTCTCTGTAGAGCCAACTCTTTGGAATGGGGACTTTCAGGGGTAGGGCTGATCCAAAGTCAGTGGGAGTCTTTCCATGATTTTTTATAGGTTTTGGATCAGGCCGCAACTACAAAACGAAAAAGCTTGATTACCTAACAAAGAGTTTTTGACGCTCAAGCACGTCTGATGCAGTTTTTGAAAGTGGTCCTCCTTCCAGCCTTCCCCATCTCAGAGGATAAATCAATAGCGTTGGCTACCCTGGCTAATCCCGAGAGACAGTCTTCATATATTAAGAAGGCAAACACACTTCAGCAACGGTAGCCTACAGGAACTGCAACCCCTCTCTCTCTGCATACAGCCACACATCGCGCCCTCCACAGAACTGCATTGTGCTGAAGACAGATAATCCCATTAGGTCACAATTCCTGGGGACTCAGAATATATGTCTGAAGCCAAAAAGGCAGAAATAAATCAAATGCATTTTAAAGGGAGAAGGAATTCACACAAAGAACTAAATATCGGCATGACCAGAGAAACCACTGAGTCATCTGCTAGGGCATGCAGGAGGCCCTGGCACAATTTCACTAAGAAACTCAGCCACTTACATCTGGAACATGGAGCAAATTCTCCTCTCTGCTACACCAGGCCAGTCCCACTGACCTCTGCACCCATTGACGTCAGTGGGTGTTATGTCATTGGCTTCTCCAGGAACAGGACGGAGCCATGAAGAAGCCTATGGAAGTCGACAGAAAGACTCCAGTTGTGGTCAAGAGCCTGCTCCAAAGCCCATCGCACGGTAACCTATGCAAGGTGAGAACTGCTGCAGCTGGAGCACTGGAGCTATGGGAAATGGAAGAACGAAGCTGATACACCGGCTTCAGAAAGGGATGAAAACCCATACTACACAGGCTCCGTCATGCCCCTCCGCACTCAGATGCAGCTACCAGCCTCAGAACCAACCCAGCTGCTAGTGGGAACGCCGCAATTCCCACTCTGTGGAAAACCCACCCCTGTGCAGAGCACTAGCATACAGCCTATGTGCCACTTAGGCAGTGCCTAGGTAGGCTTTCTGCTGACCCTCTACTCTGGGGTCAGTTCCATCTTCTGCTCTTATGCCTGCCTCTCTCCTCTGGACTCTCCGCAGCTTGGGGTTCTCCTGCTCCCCCGTCTCATCTACAAAGCCCACATCTTCCCCCAGCACCATGCCACTTCTCTTGAATTCCTTCACCGTAATTCCTCCGCCCCCCCTCCACAGTTCTCCCTGTTGCTTTAATTGACTCTCACTGTAAAGCACATCATTATATTTCACACAAAGGAAGAGATCTATATAAAAATAAATTGTATTGTATTGTGTGGAGATGGGGCTTTAAATCATTAAGCTCCTCTTCATACACATCTTATGGCATCCTGTTTAAATGGTAGGAGCATGTCTCCAGATTCATGTGCATCGTTAAGATCTAATTTACATTAAAAAAACCAAGTGCGGAGCATTCCTTATGCCCTAAAAGTATAACAGACACAAAGAGGACACCTAATAAATTAAGAATGTTTGGATAAAACAAAAATAAAAACTCTTTCATATTCTAATAAGATGAAAGACCATAATTATGAGCTGAATAGTGTGCTCACAGCAGTGGCTCTGTGCAACAAGCAATAGACTTGTTTCAGTGTCCTTGAAGCCTAAACATATTGTGAGGAGATACTCCCTCCATAAATCTACCCCTGCAAATTGTTTTCAACACCTACGGAGAGCAGGAGATGCTAAGGGATGCTTTTCTCATAGTTTGCATAAATTTCATCTTTAGTGGGATCACCCCTATTTGAAGGCGTCTCTCTCACCTTGTGAACAGCACTGATATAAACTAATCCAAAGAGCTGTGGGTCAGATCTCTGGGATAGCTTTTATGGGAACGGGGAAGAGGAGCACAAAATTCTCTCCAACTTCCTCCCCCCCTCCCCTGAATACTCAATCTTTTCATCCAATATCAATTTTTAATACAAAGCTTGGAAGCAATAGAGTTTGTGTAAACAGCAAGCCATCGGGAGACTGCACTTCACAAATACGTACTGCCAACAAAATCCATTTCCACAGCTGTTTAATTCACAAGTCACTGTCCGTGGTTCTGAAAGTACAGTCCTCCACAACTCTAAATTAAACCTAAGTCTCCATCCATGGTGCTGAATAATAATAGCCCAACACTGCCCAGGCTGTTCCCAACTTATACTACAACTCTCAGTCCCATTAAGGAGAAGGTTGCGCTTGTATTACAGCACTTGACTCAAGGGATAAGAGTCTGTTCTCAGCTCTGCCACAAACTTCACGTTGTGACCTTGGCCAAGTCACTTAGGCCCAAAGCTTCAAAGGGTAGGTAGGTGCCTAATTCCCACTGATTTCAATAGGAGTTAGGAGCCTAAACACCTCTGAGGCTCTGGGCCTTCTTTCTTCTCTGCACTCCTCAGCTCTGTAAAATGAGGATGATCATTTCTTACTTCCCAGAGGATCAATTCTTTAATGGACACCATATATAACCACATGGCAAGGGTGCCCAGATGTTAATTTTGCCTGTGTGAACCAGGAGTAAGGCCATTTAAGGCAATGAAGTGGCCCGTAATAACTGGCCAAACTTCCGTCCAAGCTTCCGTCACTGTATAAGTACTTGGTCTCTGCCCCAGAAGGCTTACAACTTAGACAAGATGGAACAAAGAGTGGGGGAGAGGCACATAGAAGTGAAGTGATTTACCCAAGCTCACCTGCAGGCGTCAACTCCCAGCCCAGAGCCCGCTCCACCAGACCATGCTGTTTTTGCAGCATTCAATTTAGTTTCTCAGCCTTTAGGTGACAAAATAATGCATGGCCCCACAAAAGAAGTGACCTAGTTTCTGCTCATGGCCTTCTAATCTGTCTTCTAAATCTCATAGCCCTGAGCTTCTCTCTTATTCCTAAGAGCTCGGAAACCATGTATCAACCACTGAATTATTTTAATGCTGTTGGGGACCATCGTCCCCTTATAGCGATGATTGCTGTGTTGCTGAATAACTTTTAATAGTGCTATAAATTGCAAGGTTATTTAACAATACCAAATCAGATGCATTAGCCCATTATCTGGAATTAACATAAAGCAAACAGAAGTTTATTTTCTCAAAAAAAAAATAAAAAATGAAAATATGCCAAGGTTGCAGTATTGTCATGAGTTCTTCCCCACCCCCTCTTGGTTCTACTGATAGAGACATTCAGAAGTGTCTCTTGAAGCAGATCAATACAGTTTTCGAATGTGACCATCGGTCCAACTATTGCTTCAGTTACAGAATGAAGGGTGGGTTATTGCATCCTGCCCCTTTGTTAAAAAACACCACACCTGTTGCCCATTTGAAATGATACTCGGGGGAAATCATTAACCCACTAATTTGAAATCAATTTAAAGCACATTTGCCTAATGACATGAAAATTGTAAATTATCTATAAATTGTTCAGTTAGGGGAATGCCACGCCAGATTTGTGTGTTTTCTTTTGTTTTATTAATTGGCTTTTCCAGATGCATGTTATTTTAAAGCTTCAGAACCCACGCCTCTTAGTGAGAAAACATTAAACCCCCTTAATAAGAGGTCTCTTAAGAACAAGAGTAAAACAAATGTGAACCTACTCTCATGAACATTATAATATGAGGGTTTCTGTATCCAACCTACTAATTATAGCAGGAGAAATCATGGTAAGAAAAGGACTGTTCTGCAAATCTCTAGCCATGTTTTTACCAAACTTGGCTTCAGTCACATGCACTTTTTTCCTTTTTAAATGCACTTCGGCCTCTGTGCAAAAAGCCAACATGAGGCCTGTATACAGCATATTTCTCACTCACGTCCTATTTTGAGGAGTTCAATAGGCAAAGACCTCTGCACTGGGGGGGCATTCCATCTCTTGAAAATATTTGAATGACACTGACCAGAAGCATTCACAGAAAAGGAATTTCAAAGTTTTGATCTAGGGTCCTGATGGCAACTTCTAGATCGCCAATGGGAAGCTGTCCTTCAGAGGTGTATTCCCACCAACTTCAATAAATCTGTTCCCATCAGTAAGGTCCCCAGAGCCAGGCCCTACATTACCTTACCATGTTGCGGTGTCCAGGTGTCTCGTGCACCGTATGCACTCACTCTCTCTCACACATGGCAGAATTGCTTGCACACTCACCCAAGCTGTCCAGTAGCAACTAAGCAACACAGCTCAGATTTGGAATATTTATATCAATATGCAGAGTAAAAAATAAAAACATGAAAAACTGTTGATTGAATTAAGTCTGAACAGCAAACAAATCTGAGGAAACCGTGATGTTCTGTCAGATGGTCCACAAGCTGAAAGAGGCAGCAGCCACTGAAAAAATTATTTGTTGCAAATTGTTTGTTTGGCTCGACTTTTGGTAATCATATGCGAGCAGTCAGGAATGAGATCTGAAACTTTCAATATTCTGGAGGGGAAGGGAGGGAGGCACAATCATTAAATTTTCCCTGTAATTAGAAACATTCAGCACATTATTAAACACTGGATTCTCTAGCTATTTATTCCGTCTCGTTACACATTTTCAAAGGGGAAAGAACTGTTGGAGCTAGCCAGGCAGCTGCCGTGTAGATGATCAGCAGACCCAGATGGGCCACTCTGGGGTAGATCTAGAGGAAGGGAGCTGTGTGGCTAAGTTAGAAGCCTAAATCCATGATTAGGTGTCTGTCTAAGTGGGTGGATTTTCAGAAGTGCCGAGAACTCTGCAGCTCCCTCTGAAGTTAAGCTCAGCACCTCTGAACTCCTGGACTTAAACATCTACCCTGGGGCACCCATTATTTCTATTTCACAGAGATTCTTCCAGAAATGCAATGAGTGAAGTGGCCATTATATTTGTCACACACGGTCTGTTCTCGCTCATCCTCGCACAGGGCAGGGTTTTTGTTTGCTTTTAGAAAAAAAAAAATCTTCCATGCTGCTCTGTGTTTATGCTGGAGAATGAAAGGTCAGAGAAGCGTGCCTTGCACTTGCAATGGAAAGTGGGGAGGTTTGTGATGGGCCGTAGTTCTTGGAGGAGTTCATCCCCTAGTCTCGGACTGGCCACTGAGAAAACTTGTTCTCCTGCATGGACAAGCTTTACCCTGATGGTGAGAAGGTCCATTGTGCCAGAGGAGTGGAACGGTTGACAGGAGCACTTATCCCTAGACAGAAATCCAGAATCACTCTAACGAGGATGCTCCAGTTTCACTCCAGCGTCCTTGTGCTAAGGTGAGCAAGTCAGCTCTCCATGTATGACATGGGCTGATCACACTCCCACCTTTTTTTCCAGCTGGTCTATGTAGGACCTGATCTAAAGCCCATTGAAGTCAATGGAAAAACTCACATTAATTCCATCAAAAAAGAACAGGAGTACTTGTGGCACCGTAGAGACTAACAAATTTATTTCAGCATAAGCTTTCGTGGACTAACACAGCTATCACTCTGAAAATGGCATTAATTTCAGTGAGGTCTGGATCAGAGCTTTAGATTGCAAGCTCTTTGGGGCAGGAACGGGCTTTCCCTGTGTGTTTGTACAACACCCTGTATGCAGGCCCAGACTTGGTTGGCACCTCTGGGCACGCCCTGGAATATGCACACCTGCAATCTCAATCCATCCTCTCTGATTTATGCTCCATTCAGACTGCATTCACTGTCTGACTGACCAGGCCGCTCAGCAGTGAGCACATCTCTCAGAAAAACGCTTAGCAGATTCACCTGAAGAGATGCTAAGTTTAAATATGGGCTGGGCATAGCATGCAGAGAAGGAAGGTTCTGCGGGGTGGTTTGGAAAGCTCTTTTTACACATGGTAGAACAGGCGCTGTTTCTTTCCCCAGCTCCCAAGTAGAATGCCAGATTCTCAGCTACTTTAAATCAGTGCAGCCTCATCAACTTCCCCAGCGTGACGCCAGTTTTGCACCCGCTGAAGATCTGGCCCCTAGCTTTCATTTCTCTAGCAGCTCCTGATGATGCTCTGGCAGGTTGGATGATAGAGGTAATTTGGTTAAAAGTAAACTGCCAGCTGAATACTGGCCCTGGTCCCCTAGTGAAATCAATCCAACTGGAAAAAACTCCTGCCTGCTGATATGCTAATATTTTAAGTAAGCTTTAATTGGCTTCCCGACGCTGGTGTGTAGTGCAGCTCCTCTGCGGGCTGCATGCCGAATTCCATTTCCCTGTCCCAGTCTGAAGCACAGAACGGCGCCGTCAGCCTGGAGAGGAAGGAAGGAAAGGCTGGTTTCCACCAGTCTCTGGTTTTCTCGCCCCCAGTGTCATTCCAACACATATTTAGCCTGGTGTGAAATCGCAGCACCACCTGTTCGGAGCACTTCACAGTCTCAATTTAAAAGGAGACATGCTCACAAATAAATAAATAAAAAAACAACAACCAATCATCCCCATGTCAGCTGCTCTCAAAAACAGCAGGAGGCACAGGGTGAGTCACACCTCCTGAAGTTAGTAACCCCAAAACGCCCACTACTTTCACACAATTCCGGTGAGGCCAGACCCCGAAGTCTACTGACGTCTCTGCACTGTTCTTAGATAAGCTTTGGGTCTGGCCCCTTGTTCATATACCAGAACTGTCCTGTATCTAGTTGTGGCTGTTCAGAAGCAGAGGCTTCGGATCTCAGTCAACCCCATTTAAATCCAAACTAACTCCGGTGACACTATGCCGAGTTACCCCAGATTTACACAGGTGTGAACGAGAATATAGTCTGGCCCTAGCTGAGTCCATGGGGAGGTTATCAGCTAAAACTCCATGCACACACGAATTTAAAGTGATGCAAACCATGAAACCCATGTGGCTCAGGGACTGATCGTGCCTCCCTGAATCCTCCTCTCCCCACAATGCAATATGGCTTCATGCTGGATTTGCAGCGTCTTAAATCCAGCATTAATCTAATCCTGCTCTCCTCCCGAGGTCAGTAGCCTAACCCCCATTCAGTGGCATAGGAGACAAAGCAAAGGCCATTCATTCCGCCAAGGGAGAGACCAATTTAGAAGACCGCCGGTGCCAGCCGTGGAAAGCTCTCAGTGTAACTAATAGCTGCTGCAATCTTCTCTCAGAGACACATTGCTGCGGGTGGGCGGGGGAGGACTGGAAAATTAATGGAGGAAGCAATGAGATGGAACTCATGGTCCCCCTGCCTCCTTTGTAATGAGGTCAGTGTTGGGCTCCTGTCTGTATCAAGGGGGGGAAAAGCATCTCGGAGTCACAGCCCCTCCACACACATGGCCCTGCCTTCCACTTCCCATGATCCTACCATTGGCCTGTCAGCAGCTGTAGCCTGCCACAGGGAAGCCTGCAACTCCTCCAGCGGGCTGGTCCTATACTGCCAGCTTCCCCGCTCAGACGGGGTGAGGCTGCGTGGCTTGTCGTGCCCTGCGGTTTCACAGCTTGCCAAGTTCAGAGTGACTGGCACGTCCCCCTCTGACTGAGGGCCCAGTTATACCGCATGGAACCCACCCAGCTCTGGGGTGATGTCAACAGGCCCTGACTCTCCCCCAACTACCAGTTCAGTGAAGCTCCTCCTGGTGCAAGTGAGAGGAGAGTCAGGCCCATTGGACTTACACCAGGAGTATATTTGGCTCTGTACAGCTAGCAGAGAACTTTTCATGGGGAAACAATGGAAACTGCTAACAAGTCATCCCTCCTGTCTCTTTACATCTCTCCTGTGTCTGCTCTGCTGCCTCCACTCCCTCTCTCCTCTGATTCCTTCCTCCCTTCATTTTCCAGTCTCTCCCCCATGCCGTCGCAATGTGTCTCAGAAAGAAGATAGCATAACTAATAGCCTGCTGCAGAGAGCTTTCCACAGCGGGCACCAAGGGTCTTCTAAAGTGGTCTCTCCCTTGGCAGAATGAATGGCCTTTGCTTAGTCTCCAGGAACCACTGGTGGTTTGATGTTTATTTGTCTGTGTGATCATTGAGAAGGAGAGAGAAAGAAGAGACTCATCACCATCCATCATGTGCTTCATTGTTTAGTAATAAGATGCATTACCCCCTCGCAGCAAAACAACATTCCAGCCAGCGGTCCCATTTGTTATGATCGAGCTGACTGGGACAGCTGTTTGTGTCAGTTCTGTAAATACGCCATTCGGAGTCCAGACAGCACCTTTTAATGCTCTAATAAATAGGATGGCAGACTCCTGTGCACGGTGGCAGTTAGCAGCTTGTGTCCTCACGGGGCAGGCTGGATTCCTCAAGGAGTCCAAAGTGTTTGGCAGAAATCTTTCCATGGAGGAGGCGGCAACAGGCACACAGATGGCTGACTGGGCCACTCATGGTTTAGGAGTCGCCTTTAACCTAGCCTATGCCGGTCCTCAGCCCGGGGAGGGCGGTCATGGGATCAGAGCAGGGGGAGGGCAACCAAAACTCCCGAGTGCTGTTCCCAGCTCTGACCCTTCAATGAGAATTCACCTCCCTGGGCCTCTGTCTTCCCCACCTGTAGTCACAGGGGCCGAGGTTGCTGGGAGTTTGCAGTTGTCAATGCCCGCTGAAGTGCTTGGAGAGCCTAGGATTAAAATTGCGATTTACAAACAGGATTTGTCACAGCAAGGTGTCACTTTGGCCAGCAAGCCCACAAGGCTTGGTGTACTGAAGCACTGGGAGGTTGAACGCCTCTTTAGCAAGGTGAACGCAGGGTGCTCTCACTTCTCCCCTACCCACCAACTAGAGAGGGTCGCCTCATCTTTTTCAACCCTTTCATGTCTCCTGAAGTCTCAGGTGCAGAGTCTGGTGGGACAGTTCTGCCCATTTCCATGATTCATCATCGTTTTCAGCAGCTTGTACCAACAGGGCAACTCTGATCCAAGACTGAAGCCTCCTCTCTCCTGCCCCCCCACACATCCATGGTTGGGGGAGACTCCCCAGGCCAGGATCCACAAGTCAACCATGACAGCTAGAGTGTATATTGCAGGGAACGGGGGTGGGAAATCAAGACTCCCATCCATTTGGGGACTGGAGACAGGCTGGTCTCACTTGGTTTCCATTCACAAAGCAGGAGGTGGGTATTTTGGTTCCCTCCCTCCAGAGAAGTCTCTGATCATCAGCTCTCTGAGTGACATGGGTTGAATTAACAGGTGGTGGGGTCAGGCCATGAAATGAGGCAGAACCATAACTGAGAATTAACTCCTGCTTGGAGTGCAGCAGGCTGGGGAGGCGGGCAGGCTCCTGCTGGCTGGTTCTACACCGTTAGCCCCTGGAACATGTCTGGCATGCTCTGCAGAAAACAGCCACCCACTCTACAATAGGTCCATCAATAGCACGCTCCAGCCGCCAGAGTGGAGTCCTGCCACCGAGCTAGGGACAAGCCCAATTTCCTTCCGTAGCTAGGTGTGAAATGAGTGGTTACAGACAGCAAAGCTGCTCCAGCCCTCACAATTTGGCCACGTAGACTTGGCTTTTAAGGTCATACTCTGTCCCCGATATGGCTTGACACACTGTAGGAAGCAAACGCTTTTCCCCAGCTCAGAGTGGGAGGGGCAAGGACGAATGCTAGGCTGTTAATTGAACCCCTTTACAGGGGGTAATCTCACTGCAAGAGCACCTTCTTCTGGCCAGATGTGGCACAGCGGCTGTCTCCCCAGATGGCGCCTGCCTGCCCACGGTCTCTTCACTGCTGCAGTGGTCTCTCTTCTGGCCACTTGGCCCTCTGGCCAGGTCACATTTTGGTCCACTCCTTCTGGGGGTAACAGAGTCCAACCAATCTATAGCCCAATGGCCACAGAGCAACCTTCCATGGTCCATACACCCCTCACTTCAGGGTGTTTCACCCCACCCTCCTTAGTGGCTGGTAGAGGAACCCAGGCTCTCCCTCCGTTCTGAGTTCCAGCCCAGGAACCCTACAGTGGTCACCCCACGTCTACTCCCTCAGACTCCTTGCTGCTTCCCAACTGCTTTCTACCTCTTCTATCCCCTAGAGAGTGACTTCAGCCTCTCTCTGCTTGAGAGTTCACTGGCCAGTTCCCTCATCCTCAGTCAAGCCTGGCTCTCGCAGGCCAAGTGTTGCCACTTGCCAGCTCTAGTAATGGGCCTCTCAGGCCCACATTAACCCCTTCAGGGCCTGAGTGGGGGGCACACCCCATCACGGTCCCATTCTTGAAAAAGAGGAAGCCTCATCTCCCACTAAGCTAGACCCTGGGAACAAAGGACGGTCTTGTGGAGGCGGTCCTGGATAGTGACTTGGGAGATGTAGATTCTAGCCTTGACTCTGCCACAGACTTCCCGTGTGACCGTGGGCAGGTCATGTCACCTCTCTGGGCCTCAGTTCCTCATCTATAAAACGGGGATATCAGTTCCTTTCTCCCACAATCTTGTCTATTTAGACTGTTTCTTACTATGTGTAAGCATGTACAGCTCCCAGCATAACGGAGCCCCTGACATCAGTAGGCCTCTAAGCACTATAACATAAGTAATAAAATAACTATATGCAACAGGGCAAATTTAGACCCAGTGTAAGAGGGTCTCACTCCATGCACCTTAATACACTCAGTCGGACCAGGCCAGTATTTGGCACTTTCATCTCTTCTGTAACAGCACCGATGTCAATGACGTCACCCCAGGAACAAGTGTAGTGTTGAAATGAGCGAGATGCCAAGCATTCTGCCCAGCTTACCCAGGGAGGACACAGTGCCATGGGTTAAAGGGAGTGGAGTTTGTTCTACAGAGGTTAGCATCTTAGAAACACTCATAGCAGATCAAATGGTGGGGAGCTCAAGATATTCAAAAGCCAGGGATACAATTCTCAGGGAGCAGATGATACACTCCGAGGGAGGAAAGGATTAACTGCTCAGCTGGCTGGCACCCGTGAAGTGCCCTCTCCGGATCCAGGGGCTCACAGGGTGAAAGGAGGTTTATGACATAGAATTGCTAGGTGACAATATATTGTGTTGCTTGATTGGGTTCTTTTTAAAATGCCCACCTAAGCACTGAGAAAAGCTACATGGAACAAACTGCCCGGTGGCTGTATAAACTTGCCTGCAGTTGGCAATACAAACAGACCCCGCTCACTCCCCTGGCTCCAATCAGCTATAATACCAACCAGTGAGGCCAGAGGTCTGGGTGCAGTCAAAGTCATCAGCAGGGATTGGACCATGGACCTTGAAGGCCAAAAGCTCAAGCCTCCACCCTTTGAGCTAGGGACCTGTCCCGACTTCTACTGCAGGGAGGGGGATTTCTGCCACTTACTTTGATGAGAGTTGGCTCTAGCCCTGCAGGCATTCCTGCACTGGCTGCCGGGGTCAGAGGCTCTGGGGTCCGAGCTGCCTGCATTACAATAGAACTACACTCATACCCCACCCTGACATTCAACAAACTGCCTGCAGGGCGGAGTATCACAGCTGGGGACCCACGTCAGAAAACACCCACCAGTCCCAGCAAGGGTCATCCAGAGAGAGGGCAGACCCAGTCCAGAAGACAGCACGCTGCTTCGCTCCCCGCACCCCTCAAAAGAGTCTTGCTAACATTCCCAAATAGACTAAAGCCAAGGCTCCGAAATGCCTCATTAACATCCTAGCCCATCTTAGCAGCTCTTCTGCTTTCAGCCCTGGACCAGAGTCTGTTTTCATGGTGCTTCCAGCCAGGAGCAGAAGTGCAGGGATTCTTGCAAGGCAGTCTGTGCACATGCGACTCCCAGTCTGATGCTGCAGAACGGCGGGCCAGCTAGCCTAGAGAGCACAGGAAGCGCCAAGCATCTGCAGGCCTGCCCGGTACTAGTGCAGAGGAGATGTGCTGCAACGTAAGAAGGGTCCCCCAGTGGATTCATGAAGATCCCTTCTCCTAGAAACAAATACACAGCATCACCCCTGCAGCTTCAACACAGGTTTCATTTGTTTCCCTGCCAGACAAAAGCCACACAAGCTACACTAGCCACAAAAAGTCCCATCTCTGTGCTTAAAGACGAACTAGCAGGATTTGTTGTTCCTGCCGCTCTACCCTTTCACGAGGGGCACTTTTGTCTCCTCGTGCTGCTAGCAGGTGCTCAGAGAGGGCTGGATCCTGCTCTCACACCTATCTCTGGAGCAGAGATGGAACACAGGACCCTGCCAGTGACTGCCTAAGAGCTTATGGCCTCTTCCAGTGTCTCAGCCAACCTCCAGCACCAGTGATGTGCTACCAGATGCGCTGCTGCTGCTCTCTCTCTAGTGAGATCAGTACATCGTCCATCAAAAAACAGACTTCACAGGCACAGCGTAGCAGGCAGCTGCAGAGCCATGCTGCTGACCATTACCAAGAGACAACTCTTGCCTCCCTTTGATCATCCCCCCCGCCCCACTACAGAATCAAACTGGCCATGCTCTGGCAGCTGTGCTGACTGCTTCAGAGACCAAGCGTGGCCAAGGCTCAGGGTGGTATTTGTGATCCGTTCGTTCAGACACCAATCGCTCCTTCTCAGCCCCCCAACTGCTTTGCTCTCGGGTGATAGGTGGGTTTGCATTACTCAACTTGGATTTCAATAGCACCGTTTGCCGAGCAAGTTACGGCTCCTTGGGAGAAACGCTGTCAGAGAATTCTTGGAGGATAGGTCCATCAATGGCTATTAGCCGGGATGGGCAGGGACGGTGTCCCTAGCCTCTGTTTGCCAGAAGCTGGGAATGGGTGACAGAGGATGGATCACTTGATGATTACCTGTTCTGTTCATTACCTCTGGGGCACCTGGCATTGGCCACTGTCGGAAGAAAGGATACTGGGCTAGATGGACTTTTGGTCTGACCCAGTATGGCCATTCTGATGTTCTTAGAGGCATCATGCCTGTAGAGATAGTGAGGGACTAGACACAGGAAAACTGGGTTTTTTCCCCCTAGTCAAAGCTATAGACAACCTTCACAGCCGCTGTCTTCCCTCCCCATTTCCCTTTCCAGTCACAGAACCTTCCTCATACAGTTATGACATAGGTTTGTACCCAGACCAATTCTACCTCCTGCCTCAATTCCAGCCTCTGTTTTCAACAGGAGTCAACATCCTCCACATCCACCAATGTTTAGCGCTGCTGTCAAACAGCTGATGCATTTCAGCCCAGCAACAGCTGCATTTTACTGGTAGATTACGCACTGATTCCCCTCCCCCTCCCATGTATCACTGTGGCTCACTTTGGGATCCTTGGGAAGCATGTTATGCAAGTCCTCTCCAAAACCAGTAGCGAAACTCTCAGCTGTGAGCACTCCTCATCCTAATGCAAGGTTTGGAATTTGAACCCTCCGATAATCCCACAGCCCACGTCAGAGGCCCAGCAGATCCACCCCATGCAGACTTTACTGAGTCTACTTTTTATCTCCCGCCTCTTGATTGCTTTTCCGCTGACGAGATGACAGCTCAGCTGCTAGCATTTCAGCAGCTGGCCTCACTGGCCCTTTCCCACTGCCTGTTGTGTGCAGCGCTATGCAATATGCTTTTGTGCCTAGCTGGAAGAACAATAAGTTGTCTGTAACTCAAGACAAAAATAAAGACAAGCATTCTGGACCAGCACTCAAATACTTGTTGCAAACCTTCCAAGTGACCCTACATTGCCCTGCCAACTAAACACATCAGCCTCCCAGATCCACGTCCTTCACCCTTTCCTATCCAAAGGCTTCAGTGCATGCACCATAGCAGGAAAACAAACCTGACCTCCTCCAGAGAGGGAAGAAACAGAGAATTACAAGGCAAGGTGCCCTGAAAGCACTCCTGAGCCTTGTTGTTCTCCATTCAAAAGCTGTTTGGGCCACTGAGATGTGTCATCTAGGTTGTGACAAATTGCCAGGGAAAGAAAGAAAGTGAATCATCCTCTTTGACTGACCTTTGTGTCAATCATCAAAGGGAGAAGGCACTTCCTGACTTACTCAGAGGCCCATAATGAGCCACTCAGGACTGCCTGGGAAGCAATGATTGACTGAACTCATAGCTACTTCATGCAGTTGTCTGTCACCCTACCCACCAACTCCACCTACTCCCCACCACCACTACCCCCCTTCTGCCTGTGCAAAGGGAGTGGCTGTATTTATGGCAGAGAAGTGCCTGCATCTGCACATACACACACCACATATAAAGGTTGCTGCACATAGGTCTGTGTACAAGGGGGTGTTTATGAAAAAAATGGGCAAGTGAAAAAGGGATCGTGCGTAGAAAGGAAAAAGAATCATCACATGTGTTGGAGTTTGTGTAACAACACGATAATCAGGAGGGCTCAGCGCTCATCGGTAGAATGCGAGGCAGAGACACCACGCTGCAGTGTCAGCGTAAGATTTCATCGCTCTGCATTTCTTTGCGAAAGGGGCCGGGTGAGGGATTTGAAAATGAAGAGCCGGGAGAGGTTGGGCCCAATTCTGTTTACAGGCACATTGTTGTCAATCTAGATTAAATGCCACCAGAGTGAAACTCTGGCTTAACAGTGGGGGAATCCAGAGTGGAATTTGCCCTTAAATATATAACATAAGAATGTTTATTTGTCTGTCCTTTTCTGATGTGTCGGATTCTTTTTTATGTGAATGTTTCTTGCCTGATCTGGCCCCTACTTTATCCTTTTTCATCCACTCCTCCTGACTAGAACCTAGAGAATCTCTATCAATAGACTCTCTGCTAAGGGAAGTCTCCATCCGATCCACATGCTCCTCTGAAGCAGTCAGCTTTCCCCCACCTCTTAGTTTAAAAACTGCTCTGCAACCTTTTTAATGCTAAGTGCCAGCAGTCTGGTTCCACTCTAGTTTATGTGGAGCCCATCCCTCCTGTACAGGCTTCCCTTATCCCAAAAGTTCCCCCAGTTCCTAATAAATCTAAACCCATCCTCTCTACACCATTGTCTCATCCACGCATTGAGACTCTGAAGCTCTGTCTGCCTATCTGGCCCTGTGCATGGAACTGGGAGCTTTCTGAGAATGCCACCATAGATGTCCTGGATTTCAGTCTCTTCCCTAGCAGCCTAAATTTGGCCTCCAGGACATCTCTCCTACCCTTCCCTATGTCATTGGTACCTACATGTACCACGAGCACCGGCTCCTCCCCAGTACTGCACATAAGTCTATCTAGATGCCTTGAGAGATCCACAACCTTCGCACCAGGCAGGCAAGTCACCATATGGTTCTCCCGGTCATCACATACCCAGCTATGTTAGTAATGGGAGATTTGATCATTAGAAACTCCTGCCTTTTCCTAGTGACTGGAGTTCCCTCTCCTGGAGAGGTAACCTCAGTGTGAGAGGATACCCCAACACCATCTAGGAGGAGGGCCCCAACTCTGGGAAGTTTTCCCTCTGCTCCCATTGACTGTTCTCCTTCTCTGAGCCTTTCATCCTCCTTAACAGTGTAGGGGCTATCTGACCAGAGGTGGGACAATTCTACAGTGTCCTGGAAAGCCTCATAACATACCTCTCTGCCTCCCTTAGCTCCTCCAGTTCTGCCACCCTGGCCTCCAAAGCCTGAACGTGGTCTCTGAGAGTCAGGAGCTCCTTGCACCGAATGCACACATACACCACCCGACCACAGGGCGGGTAATCATACATGCTGCATTCAGCGCAATAAACTGGATAGCCCCCACTCTGCCTGCACTCTCCCTTACAGCTAACCAGGTTAATAAAAGGGTTTTGTTTAAATCAAAAAGTTTTGAATATAGTTTAGTTTACAGGTTTAAAAGGAAGGCAAGTGAACCTTGCCCCCTTCCCACTCCCCTTCCAAACTCCCTTGTGAAACTCCCTCTTAGCAGCTCTGTTTGCAAACCTCCCTGTAGCACTGTTTCTCCACCGCAGAGCTACTTTCATCTCATCCACAGTGAGCATACCCCTGGAGTCATGCACTGTCCAGCTGGAGGTTCCCACATTGGCCAAGCTCTCTCCCACTGTGTCAGTGGGGTTCTGACCATCGACTACAGTGAGGGCAGCATAGGGCCACCATCGAGGGCTTTTGGAAATCCGCCCCGAGGCCTGATTCAAAGCTCATCAGCAGGAACCGTCCCTTTCACACCCATTGGCTTCAGCTGGGGCCCTCTGCACACAGCCCATCTCACACCTCCCTCCATAACAGCTTCTACAAACCAGGATCTGCTTTGATTTACACCAGTGCAACTCATGCTCCCCAAGGGCACCACTCCAGATTTATACCCACATCAGCAAGATCAGAGGCAGGCCCTGTAAACAAGGGTTTGCAGTGAGAGATCAGGAGCCACCAGGGACCCTTAAACATGTCACCGCCATCTTCCTAATAATCCATTCCCAATCTGCTCCAGCACACAGCATGCTGGGCTAATCCCCTCTTGGGAGAGCAGAGCAGTTTCCTGCAAACAGCCCCGCTGCTGGTTACGAGGAGGATCTGATCAAGGCTGGATGAAAACTAATTAAAGGGTTGACTCCTATCCATCATGCCGGGTCCTAGACAAAAAAAGCATTTCAAGCTGGTTCTGGGGAAGCAATTGAGAGAGGACAGACATCTCCTCTCGCTCTCATCCCCTGTATGGTGGACACGTTGGGCTGGATCATGGTCTAAAAGTTATTCGAGGCCACAGGAGCAGCAGCCCTGAGCATTTGTTGGTTTTTAGCCCCTTGCTGGTACTGGGGTCAGAACAAACTCTAGGAATTTACTGTGTGCTGTAAAACTAGACAGAGAGCTGCCAGCGGGGGGCCTGTGTGCGGTGTGTTTAAAGATCCAAGTATAAATCTCAAGGCGATATTGCTTAGGCTCATGTGACAGGAATCCTCTAGCCCAGACACAGGTAAGAGTCAGCTGGGATTGCTGCCACCATCCACTCATCACAGATTCTAAAGAACTGGCAGGCCCTGGCAAAGGACAAGCTCACCAGCTTCTCTGCAAGCCAGTGGGTTCAACCCCCGTTACCCATGTGCTTCAGACTGTGGGCTGAATTAATATAACTGCCGTTCAATAAGGGAACCACATTAAAGCTACAGAGAAGAACAGAGTGCACCTGCCTCCATGCTGTTGTGAATTACACTTGAGGTCCTCATGTTGTGCAGCTAGTATGCTTCAAATCAGTGGCTCTCAACTTTCCAGAGAACTGGACCCCCTTCAGGAGGCTGATTTATCTTGTGTACCACCAACTTCCACCCCACTTAAAAAGTGCTTGCTTACACAGTCAGACATCAAAATACAAACGTGTCCCAGCCCACCATTACTGAAAAATTGCTGACTTTCTCAACTTTACCATATAAATTATAAAATAAATCCACTGGAATATAAATAATTGTACTTACATTTCCACGTATGGCATATAGAGCCATGTAAACAAGTCATCGTCTGTATGAAATTGTAGCTAGTGCTTTTTATGTAGCCTGTTTTAAAACTAGGCAAACATCTAGAAGAGTTGATGTAGCCCCTGGAAAACCTCTGTGCACCCTCAGGGGTATACGTACTCCTGGTTGAGAACCACGGCTCTAAATCCTGCAGCACTCCCGGCGCAGCAGGCTAGAGGGTCAGTGGCAGCATGAGACACATTTTAAGGAGACAGAGGTTTTTACTGAATTAAATATGAGACTAAGCAACTCAACCAGCACCACCTATGCCTGCTGGTATTTAATGTTGTTCAGTTCCATTTATCCTACACTGCCCTCTATATTTTTAATCTTCCACCTTTGGCAGAATTCACAGGTTTGTTTTAAGCAAGTTATCAGGGAGGAAGCCGAAGGGTTTAAAGCTCGAGGAGGGGGCAGTTGCGGCTGAGGGCACCCAGGAAGGCGAGGAAGGACGGACAATCATTGGAAGCTAAAATAAATCAACAGTGAAATGGCTAACAATACAGACAGCGAAATCTGCACCACTGGATTTCACTCCTCTTGCAGCCCCCTGCAGATTCAGGCAGGCCTCCATCACACTTCATATGCAGAAGCTTTTCTGAATGACCATGGGGGATAGGAAGCTTAGGCTCTGGAGTGCAGTCCTTCAGCAAGAGGTAGATTTTGCACTTTTAGAATCATGAGTAAAAGGGGCCTGGATTAGGTTTTCCTACACAGAAAGCAACCATGCTATTGGCCTACTTTAAATTGAAGGAATACAGCAGAACCTCAGAGTTATGAACACCGGAGTTACAAAGTGATCACATCCCTCATTCGGAACTGAAAGTGGGCAAGCAGGCAGCAGCAGAGGCAAGGGGGGGAAGCAAATACAATACCATGTTAAACAAGCTACTGACAAAAACAAAGGGAAGCAGCATTTTCCCTCTGCAAAGTAAAGTTTCAAAGCTGTAGTAAATCAATGTTCCACTGCAAACTTTTGAAAGAACCATGACGTTTTGTTCAGAGTTAGGAACTGTTCAGAGTTACTAACAACCTCCCTTCCCCAGGGGCTGGTCACGCTGAGGTTCTGCTTTGTTCTTGGTACAGTAGAAGCTCCATAAGAGAGAGAGGGCAACACGTATGTCGCTCTGCAACAGCTAGGAGAGTAAAATAGCTGCTGTCTGTTAACAGAGGCAAAGGCCTCAGAAACATAAAGGCGCAGGAGAGAGCAGACAGAGGCACCACAGTTTCATAGCTAGAGAAGAAGGATAGGACTGAGCCAGCACTCGCTGCCCTTGCCCTCAGGCAGGGGAATGGAGAGGGGGTCAGAGAGGCCGGGAGCTGCTGCCAAATCATGCTCAGCAGGTGCCAGTACTCACTGATCTTCACTATTAACATGGGGGCAAAACCCTGAAGCCCCCCCTCTCAGCCCTTGCTGGGGCAGAGCACCCACCCCGGCTACCACCCTTCTTCCTCACTCAAATCTGAGTTCCCCATCCAGTCAGACACATCCGCCTCCATTCCAACCTGCCCCTCACCCCTCCACAAAGGAGACTCAGCACCAGGTCACCTCAGGCACCAGCCCAGCTAACCCAAGTGCCTTTCGCCCATCACGTGCCCTAGGGTTAGACCCACAGCCAGGGAGTCACTGCACCTGAGCAGGTTTCACCAAAGTGAGGGGCACTCCAGGAGCTACTCACAGACTCATAGCAGCAGCGTGTGCTTCCCTCCTTGGGCCTCGCAGGGCCTGCATCCCTGCAGCTCGTCCTCTGGCTCAGCATGTGGAGTTAGGGGAGCAGGCCAGCCCTGGGTTTGATACCTCCCACCACCTGCAGCAAGACAGGCCCACCTTGTTAAAGGCACCATGCCCTTATTCAGCAGGGCAGAGTCGCAGTCTTTCCCCTCTTATCATAAATCCTCCCATTCAGTTCATTTGGGCTTTCCTCCATGGCCCCAGGGGGAGAGAGCAGGCAGGTAGGTTTCCCCTACAGAAACCAATGACTTTGGGGCACCGGGTTCCTGTGTATGGAATTGAGACACTTCTTCTCCGGAGTTGGGCGTTTGGCGCCATGGGCTCCTCCTGACGACACAGCCATGTCTGTGGGGCTCCAGCTCTGTTACAAGCACTTTCCTGCTGCAGGACAGTGTGTTGGAAGCGAAAGGCTATAGCGTAAGGTGGGGCTGGGTTCACCCAGGTCTTTGGCACTTTGCATCATTAGAGCAAGTTAGGCCTCCTAGCCGGACAACGACTGACTCACACACACCAGCGCTAAGGCTCGTTATCCCTGTGACACCATCGTCGGCCCCACGGGACAGCTGGTCACTTGGTGAAGGAGTGACCTTCCCTCCAAGACTCCCACCCCAATCCAGTCCTCCTCCGGGTCAGAGTATGCCCGTAGGAGCCGGCTGTCCTGGGCTGCTGGCATTTCCTGCCCTGAAGGGTTGGCTTCTCATAGTCAGGCAGGCAGCAGGAGCAGACAGCTGAGTGAACTACCTGACCCGCCTCTGTGCTAAACTCCCCTGCCCAGCGAATGCCCACCCCCAGAACTACATCCGTGCGGCATGGTGAACTCAGCTGACTGGCACCTGAGGCCACCTAGCCCAGGTGTGTGAGCAGCCCCACTGCAAAGCTCTACCCCAATCTCTAGGTCCTCTCAGGTGCTATGCTCCCCTGTGCCTGCCTGGGAGCATTTCCCAGAGTGCTTTGTGCCGAGACAAACTAGGATTCTTCCGCTGTCAATGGTTAGAGCTGTTCTTTTTCCATCTGGGGACACGCTGTGGGGATGCCCTGGAAGACTATTAGCACTGGAGCGAGTTAGCCTGCGTCCTCACTGCAAAATGGGGTGGGGGGGGGGAAGCATGGTACAGACACAGTTAAAGCAGAGTCTAGGCTTTAACTCGCCACCCCCAAAGCCAGGTAAACTACTCTGGGCTTAAAGCACCTCCAAACCCAGGTATAAGGTTTGTGTGTGTCAACAGTGCAGGGCGTTTTCTCATACTCATAAACCTCCGTAAGAGCTGAGGGTAACTCTACAGTGCATCTGTGCCGTAGTCTCATCCTGCCAGGGAAAGGGGCATTGCTGAGTTCACTGGATACAGAGCCTGGGGGTTTCAGTACCGCTCTGAAAGTCAGGAGATCTGGGCTGCGGGTCAAGCTCTGGCATGTCAGACAAGTCTTTTGAGCTCTTTGTATGCCTCAGTTTCCCCATTTGAAAGGGGAGAAGATTTACTTCCCAGAGGGGGCTGTGAGGCCATACTGGGGTTCAAACAGTGCTCGGAGATTGTTAGACAAAACTAGTGGCTGTTGTTGTACTCTGTTAGATTGTAATGAGCTGTGTCAAACCTTGTAATGGGCTGTTAAAACCTCATCCAAACTGGTAGGGGAATGGGTCCTTCACTTAAGATAGTTGTAAGAGACAGTTAAGGGGCCACACCTAAAATGAAGCCTAGCAGGGTATGTCTACACAGCAATTAGACATCCGCAGCTGGCCTGTGCCAACCAATTCGGACTCACAGGGCTCAGGCTACGGGGTTGCTTCATTGCTGTGTAGAATTCCAAACTCCGGCTTGACCCCGGGGCTCGAGGACCCTGCGAGGTGGGAGGGTCCCAACGCTCAGGCTCCAGCCCAAGCCCACAAGTCCATACAGCAATGAAACAGCCCCGCAGCCCCAGCCCTGCAAGCCCAAGTCGGCTGGCAAGGGCCAGATGCGGGTTTTTCTTTGCAGTGCAGACATACCCACCGAGTCTGCCCAGAAACTAGCACCATTGGGACCACATCATGGATGGATGACCATGTATGAGAGAACTCACAGAAACTGAGAAATGAGAAGATGAGAGGCAAAGGCAGGAGCCTGGGAGCACGCTGTGACCCTGAAGAAAACAAGGGCGAGCGCTTTGGAGTCTGGCGTTGGCTGGAGAGGCTTGAGGGCTGTAAGCGAAGACCCTGCTCCTTTTGATCTTGGTTTCTTCTCCATTCAGAGACATGGGACTTTTGCACACTCCTTGTAACTAAACAAGATCGCATCAAAGAAAATAGCAGATGCCATCAATTTCTCCTTCCTACCAGAATGCCCCCGGGATGCCAAACTTTGACTAGCTGCTCAGGTCAAAAAGGAGTGACAATATTTTACTTCCTTTTGAGGAGATGGACAATTTTGGGATGGACGTGAATGTTAATGAGAGAAGAGGCCAAGGCTGGACCATGTGCTTATGACCAGCACTTCTTCAGCAGGTAACTAGGTAATAAAACACTGGGACAGCAGCAGACATGCTCACCGCTATCATCCTATGAGAAGACTCCCCTCATCAGCCACCCTTAAGGACCTAGGAGGCCTGTCTTTTCTTACTAAGAGCCTCAACTATGGTTAAATGCTCTCCACTCAGCCAGCCAGCACAATCCATAGGGAATTATAGCCAGATATGGAGTGTGGCAACCAATATCAGGCCCTGATTCATAGACTTTAAGGCCAGAAGGGACTATGGTGATCAGCTAATCTGACCTCCTGCACATCACAGGGTACAGAATCTCACCCTCCCACTCCTGTAATGGGCTCAGAACCTCTGGCTGAGATGCTGAAGGCCTCAGATCTAGATCTTGTGTTGATGCTCATGGAGGCACTCACCCCAGTGCAATGGGAGCACCGCCTGGGGGTGAAACACTAGTAAATCAGAAGGCACTCTGGCATGCACGTCGCACTGATGTAAATGGTGACACAACAAGCAGGGCACTGGAGAATCTGGTCCAGAGACTTTTGAAGTTTTCTGAGAGCTTTTAAAAGGTCCCAAGCTACCTCCAAACGGTGGTGCAAGCCCTGAGACAGACCAACAGAGGCACGAGTGTGAATGTCAAAATCTTTTATTTACAACAGTCTCCAAAAGTCAAGGAACACCGAAAGTAGTGTGGGCAGGAGAGGACCTACAAAAGTAATGTGGGTGCCTGACATCGGAGATTGTGCTACGTCACTCGGAGAGCCAGCGCTCTCACATCTGCATACGAGGTGAAAGGTGCCGCGGCCCAGCCCTTTGCCCTTGCTACCCTCAGCTCTCAGCCCACCCCCTCCCACTAGCTCTCTCCCCACTCTTCCATTTCCCAAAGCCATCCCTTCTCTCCAATCTCTGACCACCCACCTCCAAGTTGTGTGAACTCCCTGCCTGGCCCTCACCCTTCCACCTTCCTGCCCCATCACTGCTCCACCAGCCCAGCTCACTCAGCCTCCCTCTCCCCTCTTTGCCCTCCCAGCAGCCTTTCTACAGCGGAGGGGGAGAATAGGACCCTATGCAGGACAGCTCCCTGCTTACACTGGAGAGAGGAGACCAGAGCTTGAAGGACACTTGCCCCCAGGCAGCAGAGGCAGTGTTGAACCTAACCCAGGGCAGATGGGGAGTTAGCTGAGGTATCCCCACCCCACCCAACTGCATTACCAAGGGCCCTAGCTCTGGGGTGTTCAGGCTCCATGCTCCTGCTGATTAAAAACGTGTGAGCTGAGCTGTAGACGCTACCCACTGGGAGGAGGGATTTTAAAAGGAATAACCAGGAGGCTTTGAGTTTGTCCTGCTTGGCTGTAAATCACTGGCCAAGGCTAAGCTGCAGGAGAGGGCAGGAGGATTTAGGTCAGTTGTCGTGATAAATAACAGGCCTTGTATAGCTTTCCAGGAGAGCAAGATTCTCCAGCAAGAAAATGAAGGGTCAGAAAAGTATCTCTGAAGACCAGGAAACCAACCATGCCAATCTGGCTCCAATAGAGCCACGGTTCGGGGGCCCCAGGAGTGACCGTCTTGTCCTCCCCCTCCCTTGGCTGTTGGCCTGTTCCCCTCTCCCCCTACGGAGCAAATGCTGCCGATTTTCCATTCCTTTCTCCTAGTTAACTCTCAAGCTGGCTTTACGGCATCTGCTGTGCCCTATGCCCCACAGGACAGGACCAGCACCACGGGGCTATGCTCACTGACCACCCAGGAGAACCCTCTCAAAGAGAGAGTTTGAGCTCCATGCCCCATTCAGCTCTTACAGGCTGAACCTGAAACCAAAGGAGGCCAACTTTAACATGGGTACTTCTCACCCGGATCGGGGCTGAGCCCATCAGCTCATTACAGAGACCAGCATGTTACTCAAGGGAGGCAGTGCAGGCAATGCACCAGGCTAGGAGCGAGCTCACGATCCGATTCCCAGCTTTGCCACTAGTGTAGAACCTGCCCTCGATTCCCCTCTCCCCCTCCCCCATTCAACATAGATCGTAAGCTCTTTGAGGCAGGGACTGCCTCCTACTGTGTGTCCGTACAGCACCTAGCATGGTGGGGTCCTGACCTGACTCGGGGCCTCTTGGTAGCACAAACAACGGTTACATTCATATTGTCACAGTACAGCCATGCCGCTGTAATACAAACAACAACAAATAGCAACACCCTTTGATCCTCACCTACGGCCAAGTGGTGGGAGGCTCCTGCTTACAGCTGGGGAGGAACCGGGTTTTCCATGTTACAGGAGGCTCCATGCCTTTGGAAGTGTTTTCCAGGCCAAAAAGTAATGAACACACCCAATTTTGAAATTTTCCTGCAAAACAAAATTCTGAAAAAAAAATTCATTTTGGGTCGAAGGACATGTTTCATTTCGGGAATGTCTAAACGTTTTGTTCCAATTATGACTTAAGGTTTTTTTTGTATTACATCATATACAAAATTAAAAAATTGCTTTGAAACGGAAAAATCAAAATGGTCCAGACTGCAATGATTGAAACAGAATATGTGTGCCGTGGCAGAAGGCTCCTTTTGATATTTTTTTAATACAATTTTGTCAAAAACCCCCACAACCACATTTCTAGGAAACATTTCATCTTGGACAGATCAGTATTTTCCAGTGAAAATCGTTCCACCAGGAATCCCAACCCGTTCTCTCACTGATCCCCTGAACCAGCTAATCCCCAGCTCCTCAGCCACTGGACCAGAAGTCACAAGTCCATGCAACACAGGCAATGCTGCATGACAAATAGTTCAGTCTCAGGCTTCTGAGGGCTTAGTATAGGAATCAAGTAGTTTAAAAGCCATGACAGAGTTAATGAGCCTGCAGCATCAGCTTACCCCAGAAAGCCAGGCTTTGCCTGCGCACTGCTGCTGTGTGTGTCCAGCATCAGTTTGCATTTTCCTATGTGGTGCGGTTGTTCAGTAGTGGTTTGGGTTCAAACATTGTGTGTTGGTATAGGTGTTGTGTGTGAACGCTTGCATCGGACTAACCTGTTGGAATCCTTCCGAGCAGGGATTTGGGTCTTTCTGTGTGTTAGTACAGCGCCTAGCACACGCAGCCCGGATCCTGATTAGGTCAGACAATATCAATAGGAACTACACTTGATCTTAGCCCCCCAGCCTTTTGACACCACGGTGCTGTTCAATACAGGTTCCCTCCTTCGCCCTGCTATTCCGAGGGCTCTCAGGGTTTGCCCCCACCACCCTTGCTTGCATTGTGCCGTGACCCACGCCAAGAGCTTGCCTATCGCGTTTAGAGCCGGGCAGGAATTTTTTAGACAAAATGGCGTTGCATCAGAAAATGCCCATTTGGCAAAACCAAGTTTTTGCAGGAACAGGCCAGTTTCACCAGGAAAGATTTCCCAGGTCCAGGAGGGAATTTCTGGTGAGAGATGGAGTGAGTGAGACCCTCCCCGCAGAATAGCCAATCAGCTGGTGGTCAGGGAATTATCCTAGGAGACCCAGGTTCAAGTCCCCGAGCTTTCTCAACTGCTCCTCTTGGAGCTGTTCCACTTTCTAAGAGATTCAGTATTCCTGGGACCCCCGAGAGAGACTGACCCTGGAGCCCACTGGCTTTGGCACTCACCTGGGATGTGGGAAATCTCAAAGTTTTGCAGGATGGGAAAACCATTTCCCGCCCAGCTCTAATCGATTTCAACGGGACTCCTCATTCGTGTGGCGGTCGGGCAGCATGAGAGAAATGAACCCAGACTAGGCTACACTTTCCCAGCCAGGAGATTACAAGGATAGGACCCCAGCGGAGCCTCTTCGCAGATGCAGGCTGCAGAGGAGCCATTTAGGGGAGACAGGTGAGGGTTGGGAGGGGCTGATTTAGACACAGCATCTGCTGAAGGGCTGGGACCATGCCAGCTGGTTCTTGGTTCCCAGTGCTATGAGCAGCTGTTTCAGGGCTCCGAGTCCCACTATGGCAGCATCAGACCCACCTTTGCATTTGCTCCAGCAAATGGGTCATTTTCTAATCTGGAGACTGTTGTTGTTACAGGCGATAAGGCCAATGCAGACCCTGGCTCCCTGGGGCCAAGTGTGCACATTTGCCAGTGAGGGGCCCTCTCCTCAGATGCTTGGAGAGGTGGAGGGTCTGAAGCACCTATAGGGTGGTTTGGTCCTGCTCCATTATACACATTCCGGGTGGTATTTGCTAAAGGAGGCATCAGCCCAGTGACCTGTGCATCCTAGAGGCAGCCAGCAGGCAGGGTCATCAGCAGGGGAGAGCAGCCGACAGCTATTTACAGGCAGCCCTTGGGGGAGACCCGGCCAGGGCGCTGCTAGGAGACATCAGCCTTTGAAACTCAAGTCCCGCCATGTTCTCCTTTCGGGTGCGCTGATGGCCAGGGCGCTGCTGGATAAAAGAGAGAGGTGGCTGGGATGTTGCAGCTGGGCCCCTAAAGGAAAAGCTGCTAAAAGCAGGTTGATATGTGAAGCTAAATGGTCATATCACCCAAGTTTCGGGGGGTGGGGGAGGATTAGAGGATAGGAGCTGTGTGCTCTAGCGGATGGAGCACTGGCCTGGGAGTCAGGAGACCTGTATTATATTCCTGGCTCTGCCACTGGTCTGCTGGGTGACCTTGGGCAAGTCACTTTCATCTCTTTGTGTCTCAGCCCCGTCCCCCCGCCAATGCTGGGTCTTGCCCCATAGATGGATCTCTCTGTGGTAGGTTTTGCCTCTCACTGTGCATTTATGCAGCACCTGGCACAATGGGGCCTCAGTCTCCTCACTTTCTATCTTATTCTGCTCTTTGCTCTCATTTCCCCCTCCTTGTCTAACACCTTCCAAAGCCATAAGCAGATCATCACATCCTGCGCCTGACACTAGCCAAACCCCATTCCCCTACTAGAGCTGGGATGGGGAGAGAGAAACAATGGGAACCTCTCTGCAGCCAGGCCCCAGCACTCAGGAGGAGAGCCCCAAGGAGCTGTCCATAAATTAATTACACACATCGTTTTGGTCATTTTCAAGACCTGCCTGCCCTTTGTGACACTGAAACAAACCCACAAAGTTAAGTGCCTACCCACCCACCCCTAATGCATTGCATAATTTATGGACAGCCCCTAATCCTGCCAGGTCCTGAGTGGCCTCCAACTCCCAAACAACAGTGGGAGTTGGTCCAATCTGGTGAGGTGCTGGGTTGCCCTGGGGGGTTTGCCATGTGTCCTCAAGAGATATAAAAAGTTTCCAGCTGCTCTGTTTTGCCTCCCTGGAGTGGCTGAGCTGGCGATCCCAGCATGCAGTTCCCGGCCCCCCCACCTGGAGGGGGAAGGACTTACACCAGAAATCTTTGTATATGCAGCAAAAAAAATAAAGAATCCCCTGGGCTCGCATTCGCTCTAATGCGCACTTTGCAGGGCTAGACAAATCTCTGTCCTAACCCAGACACTCCAATCCTTCCCAGCACACACAGCGGTAGTGACTCTCCAGGGGCTCTCTGTTTTTCTCTCTCTCTCTCTCACAATTACACACACACACACACAGGCCCCTTTCCTCTTCTCGGTCTGTTGACTTGGAAACAAACAAACAGCGGCTTTAATCAGCCTCAGGAGGCTGAAGCATTTCCTCAGTTCTAGTCCTGCTGTCAGACCCGCCATCGCTTTGGTGATGCTGTTCGGTTCCATCTACACTCACTCTCTGCCGGTGTCACAGGCACACACCCTGTACCCCAGCCTCCAGTGCTCAGTGAAACCAAGGGCCCCGCTGGGGGGCTGGCTAATTCATCTCGACGTTGGGACATCAGAGCAAGCTGGTGCTTGGAAATCAGGGGACGTAGGGCTCTGCAGGCCCATGGAGAAGTGCAGGTCAGAGACACAAAACCTGCCCCCGCTGCAGTCTGAGCTAACAGGGAATGACTAATGGGCCCAGGATTCATCGAATGCCAAAGCAGCTGTGGCAGGAAGGGACAAAAGGAAAACCCTGGGCCTGATTCTGCTCTCACACCAGCGTGACTTCTCTGTCGGCAGTAGAGTTGCTCCTAACTTCCCCTGGCCTCAGGACCACTGACAGGCTGCGTTCAGAGCTGGGCTTCCTCTGAGCATGCAGGTCCCTCCTAAGCGGCACAAGAGACAATCTGGTAGCTGAATTTACAGGGAGTGAAAGGGATGAAGGGCCCAGTCCTGCAAGGAGAGGAGCGCTGAGCCCTCCTCCAGCTCTCATTCAAGCCAACAGAAGCCAAACACCCTGGTAAGGTCTGGTCCTAAATCCGGTTTCCCAGCGAAAATCCTGCACCTCAAAAGGCACCAATAAACGCACAAAGTGAATTTACCATGGACTCCGCCAGGGACCTGAGCTGGGGACACAAACCCGAGCAGAAGGAGCTGCTGAGCTCAGTGATGTGGTCACCAGCCCAGGCAGCGAAAGGGGGATGGAGAGATCGAATCCCACTAGGCGCTTACATGTTTTAAAAGGGGCCGTTCAATCCAGATAGCAAACCCGAATCCACTGGGGATTCAGGATCTGCAAACAAATGATGACCCCAGCCCCACTCCTGCTGCCGCGTCTCCTGGTAAATAATGTTTAATGCTGATCCCACTGGGCCTGTCCCACGCCCCTTCTGCCGGGGAACAGATGTGCCACAGATCAATGCCCACACTTCGTTATTTCCATTTTAAGAGTATGATGGAATCAGTGATGCCTAAAATGTACTCGATAATGGCGCCACTTTGCAATTTCATTCTACTTTAATATAAACCATCTGCTCCAAGCCAGCAGCAGCACCAAAGCACATAAGATGAGCCCCCCACCCGTTTATCAATGGGACAAGGGCTATGTGCATCTTTGCTGCCAGTGGCAGAGGTCTGTGCGGTGGGGTTGAATGCCCAGTGTTCTCTTCCCAGGGGCGGTGGCAGGGGAAGGTGTTACACATACCGAGACACAGGGGATGAGCGGTAGGAACCGTGGGGGCTGGCTGCTGTTACTGCCTTAGCCCGGCTGCTGGGATGGGAGAGAGACAGAGCAGTGGCTGCATTGCTGACTGTAAATATGCCCACACACTCACTGCACAGAGTTGTGGAGGGTCTCTGCCCCAGGAGGGAGACGGGAGCACCGGCTCATCCGTTAGAGCTGGGTTCAGAACAGTGGAGGCGAGCTCCGCAGTGCCCCCAGTGAAGAGGGGAAGATGCTACCTGCCACCGACCCCATGCCAGTGCCCCCTGGAGCAGCTCACTTGACAAAATGAACCTGGGGCACAGAGGTGCCTGCTTGTACCTTAGGGCTTCACCTTAGTGCCAGGGCAGGAGAACATGCCCATAAAGTATCAGGCAAACGCATTCCCAGCACACAACACGCTCAGGAAAAGGGACCCCTAAACCCCGCTGAGCTCTCGGCTCTGGGACTGCACCCGAAAAGGACACATCAGCAGTTGCATCAGCCAAACCAGACAGGCATAACCCCAAAGCAACAAGCAAGTTCAGCCAAGAACTCCCACGACAGCCCACCCTCTAGATCCCCACAAGCTGGGGCACAGACCAGTGGCAGCAGGAGTTTCCTTGGGAATCACTGACCCTTGGACAGCCTCAACAGACTTTCTCCAGCGCCCCAAAAACCCCCTCGACCCTCTGCGGACGTAAATCAGCAGACAGATTACCCCAGCCAAGGATCAGGCCCAGGAGATGAAACTCCCAAGGCCTGCCTCTCCCTTAAGTCCTATTTTGAAGGCCTAAGCGGAATGTCTGTGGTGGCGCGTACATCACAGGGATGTCCTACAGGGGGTGGGTGCCAGGGTCTCCGAACCCTCCATTCATTAACGAACAAGGAGGAGGAGGCCATGAGTTACTGAGGCCCTGGTACACTGTCAGTCTGTCCATCTATCACCACCAAAATAAATACGAGTTTAGAGCAAAACCCAGTAGAAAATAAAGTGCCTCTGGAGTTGAAAAAACATCCGGAAAAAGGGATTTTTTTTTCATTTTTACAAAAAAATATCCTTTTAAAAAAATAGGGAGAAAGAGAGACGGAGGCAGCCCGGCGTGGGGACTACAGGGATGTCCCATTGGGGAGGGGGATCTTCACGCCACTCTGGAGCAGGGCCAGGCAGACGCACAGCCCCAGGATGCCGACCAGGAGAACCCCCACCAGAGCCTTGAGGAAGGAAGTCCTGCTGCGGGTGAAGGTGCTGGGCCCCAGGACGCCCAGCAGGGCAGTGCTCACAGTCAGGGTGTACAGGATGGAGACGCCCGTGTTGAGGGCCACAATCTTCCCGAATTTGGCAAAGGGGGCGATGATGCAGAAGAAGAGCGGGACAGTGGCGATCACCGTGGTGACAGCGCTGGAGACGATGGCCACGCCCACGTGCCGGACAGCTTCGATCGTCCTCCACTGGCGGCAGGAGGTGGCATCCTGGCGAGGCAGATGGCGGCATTAATGGGCAGCAGGTGCTTGCACTCAAAAGGCACAGGAGGGCTGGGGCCTCGTCTGCATGGGGTTTTTAGCTAGGGTGACCAGATGTCCTGATTTTATAGGCACAGTCCCGATTTTTGGGTCTTTTTCTTATATAGGCTCCTATTATCCCCCACCCCCATCCCGATTTTTCACATTTGCTGTCTGGTCACCCTATTTTTAGCCCCCGGCGCAGCTGCAAGCAGTGCAGTGCAAGCCCCTCGTGCAGAGCTGCTCTCAAGGTAAGTGGCACCAGTGCATCCCCCATACAGATCGCACAGGACAGGTGCAAGTCCGCTGCTGACAGCCTGCACCCGGGTTACAATCCCAGCAGAGCCAAGACCTGTAAAGCAGCGTTACCCCAGGGTCAATGTGGAGGGACTCCCCTGAAGCCAGCGGAGTTACGCCAGTTTGAGGGATGTAAGTCTGACCCTTGCATTGTAGATTCCCCCCCGTCTAGCCCCAGTCATTCCCCTGGAGTGGGAAAAGTGAGCATGGGGCCAAAGATGTAGCAGAGCCACTTCCTGGCCCTTCAGTTGTCCTGCCCCGAAGGAGCCTGGCCAAGCGCAGCAAGGCACAGCATTCAAGGTGTGTCTACACGGCAATACAGGACCCACAGCAGCAAGCCTCAGAGCCCTGGCCAACTGCCTCGGGCTCGCAGGGCTAAAACCAGCAGCGTAGAGACCCTCCTCGTTGCCGAGTTCCCAAGCCCGGGCTCCGGCCCGAGCCCGGACAGCCAGGCTGCTATTTCCAGCCCCGCAGCCTGAGCCAGTCATCCTGACCATTGAGCCTTGGTGCTGCAGTGTCTTGGCTGCACAATAGACGTACCCATAGTGGGAGGGGAAGAGACAGAGGCCCCTGGACTCCAGCGACCACCCCAGCGCGGGGACTGTCTTCATAAGGGCAAAGTACTAGGGAGGGGCCAGTTCTAGGGACAAGGCCCCGTCTCAGAACCACCACTCTGCCAGCCGCGGTGCAGCAGAGTCCTGTGTCAAAGCCTGGGGGTGCAGCCTGGGCCCCAGGGAACTCCTCTGGGGCTGATGGGGGGGAAGGAATCTCCCCAAGGAGGATGTAGCCTTCTTGCTGCTTCCCCTCCCCACTCCGCTCCATGCGAGAAAGGCCCTGCCCTGGCCAGCGTCCAACGTGCCCCCACATCAGCGCGAGGAAGAGGCCGGGGTGGAACTCACTTCGGCCTGCTGAAGGGGCAAGTTCTCCCCTGCCAGCAGGTAGCCCTCCACCAGGTGCACACAGTAATCGACGGAGGAGCCGACAAGGATGGAGAGAGAAATCGCCTCCACGGCTCCCATTTCCCAGCCGGACCAATACATGATGGTCACCACCAGGCAGACGACCCCTGCACAGAGAAAGGGGAACAGCAAGTGAAGTTAGGCTTCGGGCTAGATCAAGCCTGCACTCCCTGGACAGGGAGCATCAATCCGAGCAGTTCCACTGAAGTCAATGAAGCAGCTACGGCCCTGTGCACCGCCGCCGACCACAGGGCATCCCAGCCAGCGGATCCCTTCCTCCCCGCATCGGACAGAGAAAGACCCCGAACTAGAACTGGGTATGCTGCTCTCCTCTCATAGCAGATGTTTTCTGGGAGTATGGACGTTCTTACCATCGGGATGGAAAGTCAACATCTCGAAAACACTCTTGAATCAGAAAGCCCCAGACCTTTCTCATTTCTGCCGATTGACAGATTTTATTTTGATTTTGCCCTTTTTTTTTTTCAGTCTAATTAGCTTAAATTTCAAAACAAAAAGTCCTTTCAAACCAGAAAACTGGGAATGTCTAATTTTTTATGATTTTTTTCAAGTGGGGAGAGCCTCCGACATGGACCTGGTTCCACAAACAGTTTCTGTTTCTAAGAATCTGTATTTGTTTGGTGAAAAACGATTTGCTTAAAAATTGCCCCGCAGCTCTGCTGAGAACCTAGGAGTGGAGCTTCCAAATTATGCTCTCAGATTGTGAGTCGCTCAGATACTAGAGTGATTGGGGACTGTACAAGAGAGACAGACCGACTGATTATGTATGGGGATATACAGACTGACCGACCACTGTCAGTGGTTCTCAACCTTTCCAGAGAACTGGACCCCATGCAGGACGCTGATTTGTCTCGCGTACCCCCAAGTTTTACCTCACTTAAAAACCACTTGCTTACAAAATCAGACATCAAAATTCAAAAGTGTTCCAGCACACTATTACTGAACAATTGCTCACGTTCTCACTGTTACCATATGATTATAAAATAAATCAATTGGAATATAAATATTCAGTGTATGGTATAAACAAGACGTTGTCTGTATGGAATTTTAGTTTCTACTGACTTCGCTAGTGCTTTTTATGTAGCCTGTTGTAAAACTAGGTAAATCTCTAGATTAGTTGATGTACCCCCTGGAAGACCTCTGCATACCCCCAGGGCTACGTGTACCCCTGGTTGAGAACCACTGATCAACAGTAACCTTTGGTGATGAAGCACAGCCCAAAAGGGAGAGGGTGCAGCACCCATGTTACAAAACCCCTTTGATTTGCTTGTCTGCGTTCTGCATGTGTTTGGTTTCTAGAAGAAAGTGATGTTTATTTGTGAGTCATGAGTGGGAGACTAAATCATTTTCAAATGATGATTTGCTTTTTAAAAAGGGAAGTTTAGCAACATGCTCAGTCCATAATATGGTCAAATCACCAGCCAGGCAGAGGCAAGCTATTTACAAATGTGTTTAAAACACTAACAAACCCACTAAAATATTCCATGTTTATAATCTCCTACTGAGGATCTTAGGAAAGGAGAGTGATTGTTATTCAGAGCACACGGGCCTTAATCACATTATTATACACCAGAGGCAGGGCTGGAGTTTGGGTAGCTAAAACCCTTATTTAACCCAACAGAGGAGATTGTGTAGAGAAAATGCTCCAGAAACTAGACAGGAAAACAAAAAAATCTACTTTCAAGATAAGGACCCTTTGCAAACGCGGATCCTGAGTCCCTTCCCACCCACTCCCTGGGCAATCAGGAGCAAGGCGAGTGCAGTTACACTGGCAAAAGCGAGATCAGAATCAGGCCCATTGGAGTCACTCTGTTGTAAATCAGCAGTGACTCCAGTGCAGTCAATAGGAGCACAGCAGTGTAAACGAGAGGAGAATCAAGTCCTGTAGGATTCCTGCTGGCAATTGGAAGCAGAAGACCTCTGGGGTGTCTTACCTAAAATGCTGAGCAGCACGGGCAGCAGGAGGAGAAGGTGGGTGGTGAACACGGCGACTGCAGCCACGCAGATAACCAGCGAGAGGAGGAGACCATACAGGGCGCTCTGCACACCTGCAAGAGAGCAAGCGGCCTGGTTCCAGCCCCAGACTGCAGCAGCGGCTACGCTCCCAGCTGAGCTGAGCCGAGCTGAGCAGGGCCTTTCTATGGGGCAGCTCGCCCAGCTGGGAACTAACTCCCGCTGGGGCAAACGTGACGGGGAGGATGAAGGGGCTGGGGCAATGGAGTGGGAGTCAGGGGAGCCAAGTTCTACCCCTGCTCTGCCACTGCCTGGCTGGGTGACCGTGGGCAAATCGCTTCTCCTCTCCAGGCCTCGTTTTCCCCTCCCAGCCTGGTTCTGTCTGGTCTCTTTAGCCTGTGGGCTCCTCGGGGCAGTGAGCATCTGGACAGGTGTTCGTACAGCCCCCAGCACAATGGCTGCCTGATCTTGGCTGGGGCCTGGGGGTGCTCCCACAACACACAAGAATAAGAGAGTTGGGGTGAAGATCCATGACCGAGCCAGGGTGACGGAGGGAGGATATGGTGCTGAAGCTCCCTGCCTATGATCTCCATGAAGATTTGCTTCCAGTGCTCGCAGGTCTGGAACCCGTGCCGGAGAGCGGAGCTGTCAGGGAAGAGCTGGAGCTGCTGCTGCAAGAAAGTCTCCCATTTCAGGTAGTCGGAGTAGGTCTGGAAGGAAGACTTGCCCTTGTAGGTCGTCTGCAAGGAAGCAAATGGGCCGGTTCTTAGAGTCGCTAACACAACCTCAACATCCCCCATTCACGCCTACCTGCCCCAGCTCTCCCCACTCAGCCGGGGACCCACTCAGCTGCCCTACTCTGGAGCCCAGCAAGAGGAGCAGGTGTATTGGTCTGCAGGACGCCCTCTCCATGCACACCCGACAACCAAACCCAGGGCATGGTACCCCGGCTGCCGCAAAGCCAGTGCCAGCCAGCCCGTCTGATGGGCCAAAACCAGTGATCACAACCACCAGGGCAGGCTCTTTAGGGCTGGGGAAGAGGCAGCTGGGTTTGCAGCTCCCAGGAGGAGTCCACAGCACAGGCAGCTGAGAAAAACCTCGGGGATCTATGTGCCAGGTCTGCAGCCTGCTGTCAGCCTTGGCCCCCTTTGTCCAGGCCATTTTGTGGGTGCGAATCGTAGCAGTAAGATGCCTCTGTCATTTGCACCCCCAAGCAGTCAACGCCCACCTGCAGCGGAAGCACAGCTACTGGCAAGTGCAAAATGATCCTTGCAGATAAAGCAGGGCTGGTGCTGCAAAGCCGAGCCTTGGAGAGAGCCAGGTTAATACACGAACATCTGGGAGAATCGGTGAGGAAGCCAATGATGCCATCGGGACAGCCCCTTAAACGCGGCTGCTTGCTTTCCTCCTGCACCCCCGCGTCACGTGCTGGGGGAGCTGGTAGCAGGGGAAGGAACAGGGAAGCGCCCTCACCGATTCAAAAGCCATGGAGATCCACTGCACCTTGCCATCCTTCACCCCCACCGCCCCGTGGGAGAGCTGCCCGGGGAGCAGGTTCGGCTCAGGGAGGTTCTTACACTCAGGGTGCAGCATCTGCAGAAAGGAGGAGATGCTGTAGCCTGGAGAGAGAGAGGGGGAAGAGGGAGGAGGGACACACAGGAGTGAAGGGGTAGAGAAGACAGAGTTGCAGTTCTTGTTCATGAACAGCTGCTTCTCCTGTCACCTGCTCTGCTCTGGCTACAGATCTGGATTCTTGGCACCACCGGGCCTGTCCTACCAGGAGTCGAGAGCCCTCAGCTCCTGCTGGCTTCGAAGGGAGCAGAGGGCATTTGGTACCTCTTAGGAGATGCTAGTCTCCCAGCAGGATGGGGTGGTAGGCCAGTGACCCCCTATGTTCTCTAGGCCAGGCCCTTAGCTGATGTGGGTCGACACAGCTTGCTTGGAGTCAATGCAGTGGCACTGCGTTGTGCCAGCTTAGGATCTGCCTTGCTAGCTTTTCACCTCCCTTCCCCAGCTGTGAGAGGGTGGGGCTTGCCTTCAGGGATCCCCCCCTCCAAGCGCAGTTCCTGAATGCTCGGTGGCATTTACATTGGGGCAGAGAGACTTCGCATTGGGTTGCAAAGCTGCAAGGACAGGAGACAACACTGACACCCCAAATCAACAGGAGAGTTTTGCTGGCAGGGTGAGTGACAGCTGTTTGAAGGCAGGGGTGGCCGGCTCCAAGAACACTGCTGGCCTTGCCCTAGGTTACTGGGGTGCCCTTCCTTACTCACGTCTAAAACTGGCTCAGGGCTACTCCCGATACGGGGTAACTTGCAGCTCCCTCCACACCCAACACAGAAGTTTGCTGCATCATCTCCACCATGGGCTCCCGGCCATCCTTGCACAGGGGGACACCTCCTTGGGATGCGACATGCCGGGGGAGTGATTACAAAGCAGTGCCATGTACCCAGAATGGGTTACTGGTTCACTATCCGGAGTCTCTGCTCTGTGGGAACTGTGGGCTAGATCCTGCTCTCCTTTGCACTGGGGTAAAGTGGAGGAACTCCACTGACATCATGGAGTCACCATGACAGGAAAGGACTGGATGATCTGTTCCATCTCTAAGCTCCGTGATGGAGCTTCTAGGAGTGAGTCCACAAAGATAAAAGACTAACACGGCTACCCCTCTGATACTCCACAAAGATAGAGATGGAGGAAGCTGAAAGATCCCCTCTGCAGCTTGCCTGGCTAGGGCCACGTCTTGATCAAACCCAGCTACGAGCACAGCAAAAGGTTAGCAGCATGAGTAGGAGAGCAACTCCACTGGGCCCAGTGTCTATTATTTAACTACTCCCCAAAGCACAAGACAGAGCAACGGAGCCAAGGGTCACAGCCCCTGGGAGCAGGTGGCAGGAGACTCGGGAATTATGATTTCAGTTAAGATCTGCAGGGAGATGGAGAATAGGACAGGATGGGGCAATTAGTACGGCTCTGACCAAGCCCACCCACAGCGCAGGCTCGGCCTGTACACAGAGACCTGTCCCCAGGATCAGGCCAGGTGGCCTTCGTCCTACATACCTGAGGGCAGGCACTGGGCCCCTCCTGGCTTCACCAGTTCAGCATTGCCGGCAATGGCCTTGCAGATGAGGCACAGGTTGCCAATCTCTTTGAAGAGGTCAAAGCTGTCATCATAGATAACGCTGCCCTTTCACAAGGAGACAATAGCGAGAGCCAGACACGTGAGGCACGCGCCCAGCACCCAGTGAGGGGGCAGGACCCGCGCATATGACTGACCACACGTTCTCCACCCCCCCAGCTGGGCACGTGGTCCAGAGCCCCAGCTTTGGGCATAGAGAACACCTGGCATCCTAATTCCGGGAGCCGGAGTCCTGGCTTGGACACCAGGAGCAGAGGCATGAAGAGGCAACGTGGGTTGCTCAGCAGGTTAGCCTGGGGTGCCCCTGTACCCATAACCCTGCCCAGCTCCCAGCAGCACCCAGACAAGTCTGGTGATCCAACCAGAGCTCCGGAGGTGTTACAGCTACACCCCAAGGGCTTTTCTACATGCGAGATACAAGCCCCATTTATACCCCAACAGAGCGCCCCTTTAACTAGCCCAGTAGCGTTAGAGTGGCACACCCCCTGCTGGTGTGACGGTGCTTACAGCTCTATCATTTATTCCTGCAAGGAAGAGGCACGTTATACTGATATAACTGCATCCACACCAGGGTTTGGACTGATTTAACTCCTCATTAGACTGGTACAAACCCAGGGCAGAGCAGGCCCTAGACAATCAAACGCCCAGGCTAGACGACGGGAGTGTGGGCAAGTGACCACAAGGGCATTCACAGCATGGCTGATCGGACGCTGAATAAGCAGACGGACCCCCTACCCCTCCTGTAGGAGCAGCCCAGATAGCTCCTTGTGGGACCTGGAGCTCTGTCCCCTGGCTGCATTCCAGAGTGGCATTGCACTATGGGAAGTGTCTGCAGTTGCCTGGAAACGGAGGTAAGCGGGTGTTTGTTGGGGAAGCAGCATCCGTGTGTCCAGCTAGCAGATTTGGGAACTAGGCTGCACATGGACAATCTGACTTTCCCTAGAGCAACTGTCTCGTATTTATTTAATCTAATATCTCACCGCAGGCCAGACAATAATTATGCAGCAATGGCTCTTGCTCCATAGTCAAGCTTTCAGCCAAGTTTCCACTCTGAGTCTGATTTGGGTCCCCCTCTACGATCCACAACAAACCCCAGAGGGTCTCAAACGTAAGTGGTTAGATCCTGGGCTCTGGAGAGTTGTAAATTAGGATCCCCTGGTTCAAATTATTTCCATCTGTAGTAAGCTTGCAAACAACGAACGCGCTTTATTAAGTGCCTCATCGCAGCACTGCTGCCTCTGCTATTTTAGCCGGTCAGGGGTGGGGAGAGATTGCTGGAGCGTCAAGGGTGTGCACGAGAATTCGGGGAGGCAGGCATTAGCACAATCTAACTCAGGGAAGTACTCCTGCATCAGCCACCCCAGGGCTTGCCAGGCCCGCATGCAGGAAAGCACGTGTACCATGTCTCCGATGACGTGGTTATCCGGGTGTCGGGTGTGATTCACCCCGCGGATGCCGAACACCACAAACACCATGGCCCCCGTGTCCACCAGTGGCCGCACTGCCGGCTTCCCACAGCCGGCATTCCCACATGGGTTAAAGCCCGAGGTGGCCGAGAGCTTCGCCTTGGGGGACGCTGTCAAATAAAGAGGGGAGGGTTACAAGCCGAGAAAGTGAGGAACTGAGCCAACACTCCACCTGGCCAGCCCTTCCAGTGCAGCCGTGGCCACGTGCCCCCTGCAGCCCTCCCCAGCTTACCCTTCTCGCTGGGCACATAAAGGAAGCCTTTGTTGGGTCCGTCCGGGCTAGAGCTGAGAAGACAGCCAGGGGGTGCTATGCACACTCGGCCATGGTAAGGGGGCTTGTGCGACTGGGCGAAATACAGCTTCCTGCAGGGCAAACAGAGGGCATGACGGAGCACCCAGCACAGCAAGGTGGGCGCGAGATGCCAGCACAAAACAGCCCAGTGCGGCTGGGCCCTTAGGAAGCAGGTTTAGGGGCTTGGCAATGGAAACCGCGCCGGGGGGAGGAGAGGGAAGAAGGGAGCAGAGGAGGGAAGGAAGCTCTGGAGAAGCAGTGAAAAGATGTCATGAGTTTGTGCCCACAGGAGCGGGGTATCTGCACTGCCCACAGCCACACATAGCGAAGAGAGGGATTTCTTTCTATCACATAAGAAAACCACTAAAACCATCCATTCATTACACTAGCAGCATTGATGATCCCACGCTCCTGGACAGAACCTCCCACCCTGGGACACCGATGGCCTTTGCAAAGGTGAGAGATGACAGTAATGGTCCCTTCTGACCTTAAGTTTATGAATCTATGAGAGTATAGCAACAAACTCATGACTTCACAGGGCTCCCTGGGCAGGGTGCCACGGACACATGCCGAACTCAGAACCTACTGTTCCAAACACACAGGCTAGACTCTCCATGAGCCAGAAGGGGCTATGGTGCATAGCTGAGTAATTCCAATTCTACCCAGAAGAGGGCAACAGTGCACAATACGTAGCAGAATTAGACTCATTTTGCAGATGAGGAAAGCGAGGCTCAGAGAAACAAAGCCTCTTGCCCAAGGTCACACAGCGAGTCTGTGGCAGAGCTGAGGAGAGACCTGGGCATCCTGATTTCCCTGCTCCTTGCACTGACCACGAGGCAGCGCCACTCCCTGGCTGCTGAGCATTTATGGTTCCGAATCCGCTTGGGATGGTTACCGCGTTCGCTGCTGCTCCTTGGCCGCGACGTAGAAACTGAAGTCGAACTTCCAGCCTCTCTTGGCATTGCAGGATAAGGTGGTCATCATCCATTTCCGGGGGCTCATCTGCTGAAGCAGCCCTACTGTGGACACACAAGCTGTCAGCTTCTTGGTGAAGTTACCGAAAGGAACTCTATACACCTAAGCAATAGATTAACGAAAACAGACACTTAACCGCACAGTGCCGCAGAGCAGGCAAAGGTCAAAGACACGTTAGCATCACGCACCCCCCACCCCTGCTTTACCCTGAGCCCTCACAGGGCCAGAGAGAAAAGATTCTGCAGGGAGGAGCTAAGCCATTGCCACCCAGACCTGGCCCTCCCATGCTTCTGCCTCCTCCCCGAGTGTGGGGAGCTGGATCCAGCTAGAGCCTGGCTGTCAGAGGAGCTGAGCCCCCCTAGACTGCGGCTGGAGCTGTGGTTGCTCAGCCCTGCTGCAAATCACGTGCCAAGGGGGGACAGCCATCAGGGTCCTTGTGCAGGCCTGGCTCAGCCCCTTAGGCTGCGATTGAGCTGTTCGGCTGCCCTGCCTGCACATGGACAGACGGACAAAGCGAGAATTCAGCCCGTGGGACTCCAGAATGGCTCAGAAACCTCCCACAGGTCAGTTCAGCTGAGGAACCCAGGCCAGTTCTTATCCCTCGCCGCCTCCCGCCTGCTCTCCAGCAGTGGCTCTGGGATGAACGGTGGCACAACAGCAGCCCAGTATCGACACCTGGCATCCCAGCAGCACCGGGTAGGACACAAGCAGTGTTCTTGTCCGTGCCAACTGGGAAGCCAGCTGTGCGAGCTTCCTCACAGCAGTGCCCTGTTGATGCCATTTCTGAGCTCCTGCTGGCTTCCTGCAGAGCAGGAGGCTCTGCAATGCAAGCGTGCCGTAAAAGAGTCTAATGCACACACTTAACTCACCTGGAACGAGGGAACTTCCCCATCTCCCGGGGACACCATCTGCCACGAGGCAGGAACGCTGGCGTTGAGGGAGAACCTGTAGATGGTTGGCCTGCCCTGGCCTTTGGACTTGGAGACATACACAGTCCCCTGGGGATCTAGAAAAACACACCACAGTCAGCTGGGCGGTGGTGAAAGACATTTATCGGTTGGCTAACGCTACAAACCAGGAGAGCGAACGCAGAGGGCGTCCGGTCTATCCTCTCCCCAGCGCTCGCCAAACAAAACTCTCTGCCTCTCCACAGGATGGCGCCATTTCCAACATGCTCTATGAACACAGGGCCAGATCCTGAGCTGGCTCACGCTATGGATCCCCACTGACCCCGTTGGGGCTATGAAGCTCCAGATCTGACCCCCTGGGGTGCAGGCTGAAGAAACTAACAGGTTTAATGACTTCCCAAAGCCCAGCAGCAAGTCAGTAGCAGAGCAGGGACTAGGACTCGGCTGTTCCTGGCTCCCGGTCCCATGCTCAGACCACTAGACCACACTGCCACTCTGTTAAGCTGCTCTTCCCAAGTGCCTGTCTGCTGTGCAGCTCTGACAAGTTGAAGTTCCAGGAGCAACGACTATTTTGGGGCAGGAGGAAGGAGAATGTTCTCAGTGGCTTGTCACTCCCTGAACCATATGACGCCCAGCATCAAATCAGGGCTTGGGTAGGCAGGCATCTGAAGCTACGTCCCTTTTCTGTCTGTTCAGAGCCCACCTTTGTTATGTCCCTTCCCAGACAGGATCTCGGGCCCGGCCGGAAATCGGTGACAGGACAGAATGAGCGACGGCCAGTCCCCTTGTGCACTCACCCTGCTGCACAGCATCAGCCGTGCCCCCTCTGCTCACCCAAGGGGGCCCCGAGCCCCATTTCTTCTTCTCCAAGGAGGTTCGGATATTGCTCTGCAGATTGTGGGGCTTTTCCTGAAACAAACCTGTCCCGTAAGGTTAGTCAGGGAGGAAAAGGAGAATGGCATTGCCAGAGCTCGGTGTGCCAGTAACAGAGGGACCTCCATCACTTCGGCCAGCGCCCAGCGCTCCCCTCTCCTGGGCCGGTCACACCCCGGGACCTCCAGCACCTCGGCCCCATGCCCAGTGCTCCCCCCTCCAGGGCTGGTCACACCCCGGGACCTCCAGCACCTCGGCCCCATGCTCAGCGCTCCCCCCTTCTGGGTCGGTCACACCCTGGGACCTCCAGCACCTTGGCCCCACACCCAGCGCTCCCCCTCCTGGGCTGGTCACACCCCAGGACCTCCAGCACCTTGGCCCCACGCCCAGCACAGGTAGAACAGCGCAATGTTCAGCTGTCCGGGCAAAGTTCCCTTAGAGGGGTGCGGGAGGAGGAGACCAGCTGTCACAGCAGCATAGATGGAAACAAAGAGAGGGTTAAACTTAACCTCAATATCACTCCCCCCGGGGCTCTGCACAGGGCTAACGTCTCCATCTCAGTTCCAGCAGCAGCAGCGCTGCCCTGGAGTCAGTGGGAGGGGAGTTCCCCTGGAGTTGCCCCCAGCCAGATCCTGGCTGGTGTGGCCATTTCTCACTGTGGAGGGGAAGGGCCATGAGCTCCCAGAGACAGACTGTGCTGAGCGCTTGCATTTCTGCTTTCCCTCCTCCAGTCCCCAGGGCTGGCAGGCTGCCACCCCCACCCTGCACAGCCTGCTTAGAGACAAAAGTTCAGAGCACAGGCCTTTGCCTGCAGCCAGCCAATAGACACAGACACCACAGTGACAAATCCCACCAGCAACCCCAGCTGTCCAGAAAGGGGCGGTTCTTGCTCACAAGCATGGGGCTAACACTGATCACCATGGCAGAAAAGGAACATTTGCTCCCTAATCCCTGGGTTTCTCCTTCCCATGCCTCTGAGCTGAGAGCACCGGAGAGCATGGGGAAAAGGGGTCCGACACGACAGGAATCTCTCTCCCTCCCCAAGTCCCTGGGCACGTCTAGCGGGCCAGGGAAGCCAGCAGTGCAGAGGGAAAGGGGAGAGAGGGCAGCAAAGGGGGACTCAGAAGAAAGCAAGAGACGTTGGCATTGATAGGAGCAGAGTCGGCTCTAGGTATTTTGCCATCCCAAGCACGGCCGGCAGGCTGCCTTTGGCGGCTTGCCTGAGGGAGGTCTCTGGTCCCGCGGATTCCGCGGCACACCTACAGGAGGTCCGCCGAAGCCGCGGGACCAGCGGACCCTCCGCAGGCAAGCCGCCAAAGGCAACCTGCCTGCCGCCCTCGCAGCGACCAGCAAAGCGTCCCCCCTGGCTTGCCGCCCCAGGCACGCGCTTGGCGTGCTGGTGCCTGGAGCCGCCCCGAACAGGAGACAGGGTTTCCAAGGGGAGCGCTGATGCCCTGCGGCTATTCACCCCATCCCTGCCCTGCAGAAGCAGTGAAGGGCTGCCCCCATCCGACCCTTAGGAACTCTCACCTGAGCAGGTGACGCAGGAGATGCCCTCGGCACTCAGGTTGTACTTGAGGTCCAGGAGCACCTGGATGTTGGTGTCGGGCCGGAACAGGAGAGGAGCGCGGCTAGCTGGGCGGAGGCGGCTAGCGAAGAATATGGATAGGATCAGGACCATGACAAAGAGCCCTGCAACGAGAGGCGCGGCCAGCATGTGGGACTCTGCACACACAGAGCTCTCATCCACACGGTCTCCCCAGGGGCTGGCCATATAGCAGCACCCGGGGGAGCAGGGTGCCGTGGGATTCCCCAGGCTAGCAGGGAAGCGACGGGTGCTGGATGCCCAGCTGCAGAGAGTGAGCCTAATGCCATTCAGAACATGGCAGCACCAGGTCTTCCCTAAATGTAAGGTGGCTGGCAAAGCCCAGGGGGAGTGCTGTGCTAGCGGGGAAAGGGCAGAGTTATCTGCTGTACACAGAGCTGTGAAGGTGGCAGAGACAGAGTGGGATCTCAGGCCAGTGTCATTCCCCTGGGAGAGCAGGAGGAGGGGAGATCTATGTCCCATGTGCCTGTCAGAGGGACGAGGCCTCTCCTCACCGTTAAGGCTAAGGAATTCTGGGAGTGCTGACAATAAGGCACCCTAAGGAAGGGTGTCCCTCTGGCCATCCTTACCCACAATCACCCATCTGCTCTTCCCCGCAGACCACAGCGCCCAGTGCTGGAGGAGCTCCTGCAGATGGGCGATCAAGTGACCCTTCCTGACCTTCTCGGCCGGAAGCTGCAAGTTCTCCGGCAGCGCCGACACCAAGGGCACATCCCCCATTTCCAGAGCCACTAGGGAAGAAAGAGACCAAAGGCAGGCTCAGAGCTTGGCTCGGCCCCAAGCCCCTCGCAGGGGCACAGAGCAAAGAACCAAGGAGAGTGAGAAAGGCAAGTTCTCCTGGAGCCCAGAGCAGTCAGGGGCCACTTCAAATTTCACTGAGCCCTGCGCCCTTCAGTGCATCAAACCCACTGGCCAGGCTGGAGCAGGAGCCAGAGCCGAGCAAGGCAGTGATAAAGCTCCTCTTACGAATAGACGTATGTGCCCAGCAAGCCGCTACCTGCTGCTCTCATCTCTACTGTGGTAGCCGCTATAGGCGCTGCACAAACTCTTACAAGGGAAGCTGACGGAGGGTGTGGGGGGCACAGAGGTGCAGGGAGGTGAAGTTGCTGCCCAAGGACATGCGCCGGGTCAATGGCAGGAAACGAAGCCCTTTTCCTAAGTCCTTGTCTAGTGCCCTATTCACTTGGGCACGTAGCACACTGCTAAGGAGAGCAAGCAGCAGCCCTCTGAGACACTTGGGTTGGAGAAACCCCCTGCAAAGGCTGGGCTGCTGATCTGAAGTATCCAAACCTCTGGAGACTGCAGAGCAGGGCTAGAGGATTTCTGTTCTGGTTTAGGATGCCCTGATAACACCCTGTCTCTCTTGGGGTTTAGCATTTCCACGGTTACTACCGGTCGGAACCAAGAAAGAGGGGAAAAATGTTACATTCCACTTTCTTTCAAACCTCCTAATATATTTGGCATCAGTGTAGCCCCTGGGTGAAGGTTTGGGTGACTTCTTAAATGGGAATAAATAACTCAGCAGGTCTATAGGATCTCCAAGCCCTTTAACACCATTTCAATTGAGTCTTGCAGCACCCTCATGAGACAGGGAAGCACCATTATCCTCTTTTTTCAGATTGGGAAACTGAGGCACAAAGAGGGTATGCAACTTACCCAAGATCACACATTTAAACCAGAGGCAAAACAGGAAACAGACCCCAGCTGCCCTGAGTCCCAATCCTATGCTTTAGGCTGGTTCTTTCCCCCACTTTGGTCTGAACTCTGCCATCAATACAGCACGCATGAATCCAGGCAGGATCTGACCTGGCATGTCCTGTGTAGTAGGGAACTTATCAACCTCTGTGTCTCCCTGTTACGGAATCACCCCCAATGAAACCCATGGCCACAAACAACCAAGTAGGAAATGAGTCCCCATCCTGCAAAAGTACCGACACCCTCTGTTCCCACTGCCTGTGCTGGGTGTGGGTCACTCAGCGCTTGGCAGCATCCAGCCCTATAGAAAGCAAAGCAATCTGTGACGCAGAATGTTGGGGTTCAGTAGGAACCCCATCACAATCCCTAGCACCTTTACAAGGAAACGGTGATCCCTCCACCCCTCTTTCCCCAATACAACCTGGTCCCCCCTGTACCCTCACACCCCAGGGTGCCACCCCCAGGGCTTTTCTGAGGCAGCAGACACTCCAGTCTCTTTAACATGGCAGGAGAATGGCAGCATCCAATTTTCATCCAGACAGCCACATGCTGCCTCTGTGCCACGAAGCATCAGCCTCTCATCTGCAAGTGGCAAGATGGAGCTTTCTCCAGTGGGGTTGCAGAGGGCACCAGGTGCCTTCTGGCAGCCCCAGCACACCACATGGGGCCTCCGTGCAGAGTCACATCCTTGCCTCATTCACAAGTTGCCCAGGGCCTAAGGGGCCCTACAGGAAATTGTCTTTCTGTATAGTATGGTCCAGAAACGTGGAGGAAGAACTATTTCCATAAATAACCATCCTGTGCAGCTCTGGCATATTGAGGAGGCTCGGCCCTTGCAGCGGGAGCCCAGCAGCATGTTAAGAGCAGCCTGACCTCTGTTTGTTCTGGGACTGGTGAATTCACCAGCACGGGGCAGCGTGAAAGGGGGAAGATTCGCAGGTGGAGGAGGGTTAAACCTGTCCTAAGGAGACAGCTGCATTGTACCTCCCATCTCCCTGGTCACCAGGCCAAGCCTGCTGCTATCCCCGAGGGTCTGTGTCTGATGGGGACTCTCCAGAGCTCGGGGCTGCAGTTTCAACCAGGCAGCGCTAACAGTCAGCTTTAAAAATCCAAGGATGAGAGGCTTTTCCCAGTAAGATACCCTTCTCTCCAGCCAGGGCTAATCAGACCGTCTGGTCATTAAGGCACAGCAGTGCCACCAGGACTCGTGAGTTCTCTTCCCAGTTCTGAGCTCATGCAAGTCACTGCCCTGCACCATGCCTCAGTTTCCCCACCTAGAAAGAAGGAATAATTGTAATGACCTGCCTCCTGAGTGGCTGTGAGGCTCAACTACCTATGTATGTGAAGTGCTCCGAGGCCTCAGGCACCAGGCACTGAAGAATAACAAAGTACCTTTACTCACACGTGCTCACCCAATGTTACATTAAAGACTACAGAGAGGAATTGGATTTTAATTGAATATTGCCTTGCATGAGAGAAGATTGTACTGCCCAGGTGCTCTAGCCAGATGTTTCCTGGGTCCCTTCATAGGGTAGTTAGTTATTCTGGCCAAAACTGGATCCCAATTGGACTCCTGAGGAATAATAACATCATGCCTCAAGTGACATCCAGCCAAGGACCCACAGGCATCAGCAAATTCAGATTCACAGCATCCTGGGAGGTAGCAAAGGATCATTAGCTCCAGTTCACACATGGGGAAACCAAGGCACAGAGCAGCCAGTGGTCACCTGGCAGGCCAGTGGCAGAGCCAGGAGGAGAACCCAGGACTGCCACTCCCTCAGGGGAGGCTCCTTGTCCCTGGATTCTGAACACCTACCTGGCTCCTCCTCCACGCTGAGCAGTGGGATGTCATCATCGAGGTACGAGAGCGGCCCCTGGCCTGGACTGGCAGCATCCTCGGAGGCAAGTAACAGGTCATCAGCAATGGGCAAGGTGCTCGTCCTCCCACACTTCTGACTGCAGCTGGATGGGGAGGAAGGCAGCCAAAGTCAGCAGCTCTGGGCTACGTACCCTGTGAACAGCTGCTGCCTGGTCTCCTTTCTGAGAGGAGAGTGACTGTTCCAGTGACCTGCTAGGCCCTCCACTGCCAACACCACGCCAGCCATTTCCACTGCTAATGCGCCGGGGGGTATCAGGAGCTCGGCTGCTGCTAGCAAATCATCAGAGTTTGGGCTAGATGTGGGGCAGGGGTTCCCCAAGTGCTTCTGCTCTTCATCACCCAGCTAAGGAATTAAACCCGGCCAGTTGCTGTGCCACACCCGAGGGGGGAAGGGGAAGGCGCACAGACTTACAGATACAAATCTGCATCCCCGTGTCCCCAAGGGCTGGGCTGTCCCTCTGCAGGGCCTGCATGCCTCAGTCTGCAGATTAGATCCTGGGACAAGTTCTCTGCAGGTGTAAGTGAGGCAAACTCCATGGAAGTCAATGGGGCTGCACCCACTGATGCCAGCAGGGAACCTGGCTCCTCTGATTATAAATCTGGAGTCATTCTGCAGCAGCCACTCTGGGTCTATCTACTGGATACACCAGCAGAAACATCATCCAAATCCAGCCCTTGATTCCTGGCCTGATCCCGAAGGTAGAGAATAAACCTCCCCTCCCGTAAGGGCTGAATCCTGCTGGCAGCAGAGTTCTCAGGTCAGAGTGTGCCACCTCCACTGCCCAGGAGGCTGGAGGCGTGTGGGGCGAAGGGTGTTGCTAGAGGAGAGGCACACGACTGGCTGGGATGCATGGCACTCACAGTGCTGGACAGGGCCTGGTGCCCACATGCAACGGCACTTTCGATGCATTGGTTGCAACACCTGTAGCTCAGGTCTGGAGAGGAAGCCTGAAGAGGCTGCAGCTGCTTTGAGACAGCCAGTTCTGAACTCGGGCCCACAATGCACTGCCTCGCAACAGGGCTGAGCACTGCGCAATAGGTGTTTCCAAATTCCCAAAATACAGCGGTAGAACTACAGCCGCAAGGTGCCCTATGTCTGGATGCATCATGTGGATGCACTAACCCATGGCTAGGACGACCCAGGCGACCAGCTGCTCCCTGAAATCAATGCCCAGGCTGTGATTTCCTTGCCTGGCACAGGCAGGCTGCTGTGGGGGAGACAGGAAGAGCCCACACCCTGCCGCTGATCGAACAGCCCCGCGAGGGCTCTCACCTGGTCTGACAGGAGCTTTCCAGTGGAGACACGTAGAGGGTCCATATTCCAAGGGCAGCTGGCATGGTGAACAGCACGGCCACCCAGCAGCAGGACACAATCAGTGACATGAAGAGACCAAAGTCGTGCACGGCCGGGATCTGCAGAGAGAACTCTCAGCTAGGACAGAGGAGGTGGATCCCTGAGACCTTCCAGCAAGAGGCCCTACTAAGGTAACATAATGGAGGGAAGTGAACCCAAGAGGAGCCTGGGGGCGGGAACACTGGCCACTTCATGCTGCCCAAAGGCCATGGAGCCAGCTGCCCCTGGTGAAAGCTGACTGCTCAGCTGGCACCAGCCTGGGGCGCAGCCGATGGGTGGCACTTGATCGTTTGGCATTGCAGACGCTGTCCAGGCAGTCGGGGTGTTCATGGGGCAGGGGCCTATTGCATTGCTAACAGGCCAGGGAAGCTCTCCCATGTATCTGGCCCTGTGCACATGCAGGAGAGGGAGGCACAGCTCTCCCCTGTGGCTCAGGGGAAGACCCAATTCAATTCCCTCCTTGTGCTTGGTGAGCACAGCGCTGGCAGGGACAGCAGCACCGGTGTGCACGAAGTGGAAGGAAAACCTGGGGTGGAATATGCTGGGATTCCTCCCGCTACAGTTCAGGCCCCAGAGCTCCCCCATTTGGCAGATGGGACCAGAGTCTGGGAGGGAAAAGTTCCCGATCTGTTTGTGGAGGGACCCTGTGACCCTTAGACATGCCAGTTCTGCTTCCCACTGAGTCTCCCTTCCCAGCTGGAAGAGCCAGACCAGGAGAGCCAGGAGCAGATGACAACGTTAACAACATGCCCCATTTGCCTCCCAGGTCCAGCACATTGCATGTGCCACAAGCCTTGGGAACAGGAGTCCCAGCACATCAGCTGAGCTCCAGCTCCCTGCAAAGCTGTACAGCTCAAAGCCCCAGGATAGCCACAGGCCCAGGGCAACAGAGCTGGCCTGGAGTGAATCAGTCTCAAGCGGGGAGAGCACACAAGGAGCATCTACATGAGCCTGAGAGCTCAAGGGAGTCTCCCTCCAGAGCAGGCCCATGACGATGGCAGGGGAACTGCTGAAAGGCCAGGGGTGATGCCTTCTAGCAGGCAGCTGTGACCTCAGGGGGGGCTGCTGCAAAGCCCTGGCGCACCTGCGAGAAGATGTTGGCGGCGTAGGCCGCGGCCGTGGTCAAGGAGGTGAAGAAGGTGGCCTTTCCTGCCGTCTGGATGGTGTGGATCATGCGCAGCTGCAGGTCCTTCAGGTGGGTGGCTTGGCGGTAGGTGTTTATGAAGACAAAGACGTCATCGACACCTGAGGGGGGCAATAGAGGGGGGCAGAAATGCTGCTCACACTGGGGAGAGATGCCTGGGGCCAGATCCTCAGTGGGCACGTAAGGCATCACAGCTCTGCTGAAGTCAGTGCGGCTAAACAAACTCACAGCAGCTGGGGACCTGGTCCACCAAAGTCTAAGCTCACTGTCAAGCCTGCGCCTCCTGCCACCTGTCGCCCAGGGAGGCCAGGGCAGCCCGTGCTGCAGGCTGGTGTGGGTGAGGAGTGGAGCAAAGGAAAGAGGCTAGGAAAGACTTACCGATCCCCACGATGACAAAGGCAGCCACGCCATTGAGGATGCCCAGGTACTGGACCCCGAACACCACGTGGTACAGGAACAGCGCCACCAGGCAGCTCAGCCCGATGCTGGCCAGGCCAAAGAAAGACAGGAACACTGCGGGAGGAGAGCGACTCTAGGAATCTTGGCACAGGAACTGCCTGGGCTGCAATCTCCGTCCTGCCCATAGGGTGTGGGTACCTGGCCTGCTCCCGCCCCGGGCAGAGCTTTGACCTGGCCAGGGGCATCTTGGTCAGGAGGGAGGGATTCTGGCCTGTGCTGGCTGGGGCAAGGCCTGGTGATGTTTCCAAAGATGGGCGGTGGTTTTGAGGTGTCATGGGCCTGATATCCAGAGGTGCTGAGCACCCACCTCTCCTGCAAGTGTTAGTGGGGGCTGCAGGCATTCAGCACCTCTGGAAATTAGATGCATGGAGTCTCAATTCAGGCACCCAAAGTCAGAGGCTGTTATTGACCAGGTCAGCCTAAGTGTCCCCTCAGCGGTGGGGAGGGTCCAGGACCACACAATGGGACATGGAGTCTTCCACTTCCCACCAGTTCGACTCTCGTCCAGATCAGCAGGGAAAGGATCCCGATCTGGATCTCCATTACACTGGGGTAAACCTACACCAGCTCAGTTGAAGTGAGTGGAGTTATTCCAGATTTACACCAGTTAGTGAGTGGAGAAGCTGCTTCTCAATTGGTCTCATCCCCTCAAAGGAGCCCTTCCACTGCTTCCCCACCTCCACCAGCCCTCCCCTGAAAATCTCTGCCTTGGACAATTCGGGTTGTGTCTCTGCAGCCATAGGAGGCCCTGCTACTCTGCCTAACAGGGGCAGCGCATTCTTGAGCAGGCTGGAGAATGACCTGCCCAGGGACTCTCCTGGGACCTGAGGCAGGGACTCCATCAGACTGCTCACTGCAGACTTTGCCCTGCTTTAGAGAAGGGAAGGAGGGTTTGAATGCAACCTACCCGAGCAAGAGGTGAGGATATAGACCAAGACCGCTATGCAGCTACTGCTGATGAAGGCCAGCAGCATGTCGTTACTGAAAGTCCTCCTCACTTCATAGTCAAATAAATCCGTCCCACCATACAGCACCTGCACTTTGCTGGGGTGGGGAGAGTGAGGGAGAAGGCACAGAGGAAAATATACAGTGAGCAAGGCCGGAGGATCGAACCACATGCATCTCCTCCAAAACCAGAGGGAGGTCATGCGTGCGAAGCACCCGGGAAGCCACTGTGCGACCGGATCAAGTCAGATTGCAAGGAGGGGTGGCCGAGGTTTGCATCAGGAGAGCAGGTCGCATATTTTTAAAATTCCGCTGGTGTATTGCGGTCAGAGGTGTTAATAGAGTTCTCGCTGTCAGCAAACAGCTCCGGAAGCTTCCAAAGCCATTCCCATCTGGAATCTTAAATCACTGCTTATTATATTAAGCGCAGATGTAATAACTAGAGGGTGCAGGCAGAGCTCGGGCCTGTGAACCGCGGCATGATTTACCAGCCTCTGCTGCTGGCAGCTGGGTCTGAGCAGAGATAATCCAAGATAATCAAAACCAGGAATACAATAGCCCTGCACCGCAGAAGCATGCCCGTAATCCAGCCTTTTTAAAGGCTTATATGCACCTACATCCCTATTCCCCTCCCCGCTCCCCATAACTGCAATCCTTCCCCTGCCCTGTAATCAGAGGAATTTCAGAGCTGACCCGCACTGGCTGGATTTCACTTGGCTGATGAAGATCAGAGTCCCCACAGGTCAGGAGTACCAAGATCCAGAGCAGCAGATGGCTGGAGAACGAGAAGTTACACATGACACAGGCAGGTGGCCTGCTGGAAAGCCCTCTTCCAAGCCACTGCCTGGCCATCTGGTTCCCTGGGACCACTCCTCCATACTGGTCAGATGAGGTTCCCGCTCCAGGTGCTGGAGCAGGCACAGAACAAAGCCCAGATCTGACCAGGTGGCTCCCAGCAGCACAGAACACCAGGGAGGCAAGCTCCCGTTTACAGAGGGAAATCCTGCTCTGGGTAACACTCGCTGGCTCTGCTAGGCTTAGTCGTCTTCCTCCAGCCTGACACCAGGAGCAAGTGGAGAGTCAGGTCCTTAAATTGTTAGCTTTAATCAGGGCCGGCTCCAGGCACCAGCTTATCAAGCAGGTGCTTGGGGCGGCAACACTGGATGGGGCGGCACTTTCAGGTATTCGGCGGCAATTCGGTGGAGGGTCTCTCACTCCCGCTTGGAGTAAAGGACCTCCTGCTGAATTGCCGCAGATCGCGATCGCGGCTTTTTTTTGGGGGGGGGGGGAGGGGGACTGCTTGGGGCGGCAAAACCCCTGGAGCCAGCCCTGGCTTTAATTAGACTTATCCACCTCTTTTAACAGGCCAGTACGTCATCAAGGGCCAAATTCAGACCCTTCAGGTGTGAACAGGGGCAACTCTACCGAAGCCCGTGGTGCAGGATGGATGCAAGTGACAGCCCGATGTATCTGTATACACCTCCACCTGACTGAACCAGGACCTGCAAGGACAGCCTCACCTAGCGCCGGGTTCTGCTGTCAGCTGCATCTGTGCCTACCCCCAGGAGCCCCCAGACTCAGGCCTTCCCCCCCCCGCCTCCCCCCTCACACGTTGTCCCATGGTAACTGTACTGGTATAGTTAAAACCGTACAAGTGCCCTAGTGCGGATGCAGTTAGAGCTGAATAAAGAGCTACCCCCGTATGGGAAGGGGACTAAGGTGTACTGATGTGAGGCACCTTTATACTGGTATACCAGGCCATCCATTGCAGCTACTCCTGACTGACACCCTGGCAGATGAGAGTAGAATCCGGCCCTCTAGACTGGAACACCCTTTGTGTGGGGGAGTAATTCTGCCTGGCTCGTCCGCAGGAACGGCTGCCCTGGGCTCACAAGCCGAACCCCACGCCAGCTAGCACTGGCCTGAAGCATTAGGTCCTTGCATGGTCTTGTACACGTTGCTGGGGTCAGGAGGTATTAAAGCAAAGAGGAAGGGTGTGACCCATTCATTGCCACATGCTCCAGCACCTGTGGCAAGGGCGTTCTGCAGGGAGGAGACCACCCAGGCTGGCCTATGGTCCAAGCCACTCTGCCAAATCCTGCACTCCTCATTCCAACGACGAGGAGAGCCTCCTAATTGGACTTACCCCAGCAGGGTTCACGGGAGCGTGGCTGCCTGGCACCTTAGAGCCTCGCCCCCCCAGCACCAGTACAAAGCGTAACAGCTGACGGAAGCCGGATTAACCCCTCATGCACCTAACACACCAGCTGCTCCTCTAATGTAAGTGACAGACAATCTCCTCCTCTGCAGGCTGGATAGTAAGTCACCTGCTCCGTGCAGGGTCCTCCTGCCTCACCTGGTGGACTGCTTGGCCAGCATGGCCACGTAGGTGACCACGAAGCTCTGAAACTTGCTGCGCTGCTCGTCCCACCTGTCCTCCACTGAGTAATAGTTGGGCAGAGGGGCCCCGAAAAGGATCTCGCTGCGGAGGAGGGAGCTCTTCATGTTCTCTGCCGACAGCCCCTCATCCACATACCAGTAGAACTCGGGGTGGGTCATGGCCAACTCCAGGGACCCTGAGGGAGAGACCACCACAGAACCCTTTAGGTCAAGTTCTTCCGGCTGGGCACGGCGTATGGCGCCAGCCTGACGCCGACAGAGCCCCATGCGCTCTCGCCCTCTCTCTCATCAGAGAGCAACCAGGTCAGTGGGATCTCTCCCATCCTCTGCTCTCCTGGCCAGAGAGCCACCTGGACAACCCGGCCTGAGAAGGGAATAGGCCAACAAGAGGGCTCACGGCTGTGACAGCCATCCTGTCTCCACACGGTTGCTTTGCTCCCCATGTCACCTGTGCTCAGAGCTAAGGGGTGACCACACCAGTATCAGCCACAGCTGCTCTGAACTGGTGGCCTGGAGCTCAGAAACCCCAGGCCCTGTTACCCAGAGGCTCCTGAGTGCAGCAATCTGAGAGGCCCACAACAGGAAGATGGAGCCAAACATTCCCCGTGGGAGATTGGGGGCAGGGTCATTAGGGAATCTTGCCTCTGCTGCAGCCCCACGGGATCAGGATAGGGAAGCCAGGAGTGGTATCCTATAGGGTGGGATGCACTAGCCAGAGTGGGACGCTATGCAGCATCATATATCACGCAGGCCAAAGGCCACCATTGATCGTAGGGTTGCTGTGGCGAAAAAAGTGTGCGGCTCCTGCTCCACCCAACTCAGGTGAGGGGCTGGGATTCCCATGCATGCTGGAAAACAGAGTCCTACAGCATGGAGAGCACATTTCTTCCAGGGCACTGCAACGAATCGAGCCGGGTGGCTCTGAGTCACAAATTGCAACCTGGAATTCACGGATGAGTCCAGCAGCAAGGACCAAGGGCCTATTTTGGAGCAGGTAACGGGTAGCAGAGCTGCTGCTCGCAATGGAGCAGATGGAGTAAATCACGTGCCTGCTCCCTGTATGCTGCTCTGGCTGGCTTTCAATCCGCAGCATATGCCTGGGAGACAGATGGAAGCTGCTTCCCACAACCACATCCCTCCCACGGACTAGCAGTGATTCACTTCCAGCTACCTTGAAACCCCCCCTGCAGGAGGGGCTGCAGCCACAGGTAGCAGGCCTGGGCTAGCCAGCCCGAGCACATACCTAGGGGGTCCAGGCGGGCTGGTACTCTGGGCTGCTAGCCCTTGCTCCCCGGGCTCATGCAGCTACACTACAGCGCGAGCACGTCTACGTGAGCTGGGAATCACCCCCGCCCCCAGCTCCACGTGTAGACGGAGTCATAGACAGGAGATTCTCCAAGGCAAAATGATTGTCTGTACAGGGCCTAGCGCAGAGGGCCCCTGGTCTCTGACTGGGATTCCTAGGCGCTATGATAATCGCTAGCAGCGGGTCCAGGGCCCACGGTCTGACTTGGGGATTGGGCAGATCGAGGGGACAAAGGGCCTGATTCCCCACCGCTCAGCACCTCGCACTGCCATTGACACCGGTGCAATTACAGCAGAAGGGCACCCGCTTTGCATTGGCGTTCGTGACAATACAAGGGGCAGGGCGGCAGAGGATCAGGCCGAAAAGACTCAGACCCAGGGTCCTTGCTCAGCGTGCAGGGCTTCTGCCAGGTCCCCATCTCCATGGCATGAAGACTGGTACTAAGTCTTGAAACAGGGACGAGAGGGCAAATTCAGAGTCGGTTTCGCTGATCCAGTGACAAACCCACAAGGCCAGGGTGGGAAAACTCCAGGGGCATAACCCCTGAGCCTGGCTGGAAAGGCAAAGGGAGAGCCCCCTCCCTAAAACCCTGAGCTCCCCATTCCTCAGTCCAGCCAAGCCTTCCCAGGGTGGATGGATATCAGCACTACTGTATCTAATCTGGCCGGGCCCACAACATAGGCGCTGTCCAGCCATACAAGGAGACCCGGATCCGGGACACGCCTCAGTCCAAGTCCACCCACCTTCCCAGGCTCACCTTGGATGTCAGCCAGGTCCTGCCCCATGCCATCGTAGTAGATCTTGCCTCCTCGTTCGGTGGGGAAGAAGTATGTCATGAGGGAGCTGGGAGGGGAGCAGTAGGAGTAGGAGCCCAAAGGAAGATCCTTCAGGACCTCGTGGGGCTTCCAGCAGAACTCCCGGAAGCGGGGGTGGTCCATGATCTTCCGCTCTATCTCATGGATGGTGAGCAGGCGCTCGGAGGTGAAGATGTTGTTCTCGGCGTCCCCTCGGGCCAGGAAAATGAGTTCGATGCGCCAGTGGGCGTGTGTCTGGGTGTTGGCGCTGACGTAGGTGCTGGAGTAGTCCCAGTGCGGAGCGCCCCGGGCGAGGCGGGAGGTTTGGTTCACCGGGCTCCGCCAGGCCTCGAGCCCAGCAGGGCTAGTCCTCTCTCCTCCCGTGGGAAGCACCACACTGCGCTTTGGTCTGGCCCCACTGCCCAGCCGAGAGGCGTTGGGGTGGAGCTGCTGCAGCTGCTCAAAGAGCAGCCTCTGCAGGGTCTCCGAGGTGAAATCGGCCAGGTCCCGGCGGTTCCGGCCCCACGAGCCGAACTGGGACTTGAGGGCCAGGGTGAGCGCATCGAAGCGCTGCGAGGACTCGTGGTTCCTGATCTCAAAGGCGTTGTAGGAGATGTCGATATCCAGGGTAGGGTAGTGTAGGAACATGACGATGGCCAGGGCGGCGGGGATGGCACAGCCCAGGAAGAGGATAACACCGGCGCAGCATGGGTTGGTGAAGACCCAGCCAAGCACGTTCCAAAAGCCAGACACCGACAGCATTGTTGGCAGCGGCCTGGGATTCCACTGGCATTTGCCACACAGCTGGGGACCCTCACTCCTCTTCCAGGGGCCAAAGGCAACCTCCTCCTCCTCCTCGAGCCAAGCGTCTTGCAACAAGGGGTCATCCTCAGCATCCATGTCCAGCGCCTGTAGCGAAGGGGGACAGAAACAGGAGTGAGCAGGGCACCCGCAGGATGGAGAGAGCATAGGAGGGAGCCGTGGCTGGGCCCACCAAGGCACCGCAAAGGAGCTGGGGGTGGCAGAGGAATTGTCCCAGACAGCACAGACAGAGTCACAGCAATGACCTAGGCATGCCAGGCTCGAGGGAGGAATGAAGTCCCAGGCTCCCAGCTCATTCAGGCAGCAGAGAGCCTCTTTATTTTGATGCCCCAGCCTAGACCTTGCTGCTCTGTGGCTACAGCCATGCCAACCCTGCCTCCTTGCTAAGCTCCCATAGCAACCAAATGCTGGGACCCTGCCCAGCTCCATCCACACCAGGCGCTTCAGACACAGGGATCGAAAGCGACCTGCACCGCTCTCCCAACTTCCGGTGCTTTGTCGAGGGGCCCTGCGTGCCTTCAACGGCCATCGGCCAGAGACCGGAGGGAATCCTCTGGGCACGCAGCCCCCGCCTGCATTGCAGCAGCTGGGCCATTTCAGTTACCCGGCCTCCCCTTCGTGCCTAGAAATAGTTTATGCCATCAGATGAACACTGCCAAGGACTCCTCGCACTAAGGCTGAGAACCCAGATATTTATAGCCGTGTTGTGTATCTTCCCTGACAGTGCGCACAAGCACAATTCATCCCGGTCCTTGGTATCAGTCCCCAAACCTTGCCGACGCAGGGTACGGGCAGCCAGGCAGGAATCTCCTGGGCAACGCATGAAAAATGCTTCTAACTTCCAGGAGACAATTGCAACACCAAGGTCCCCAAGGGCAAAAGCAGCAGGCTGGTTTACCAGCAGTTACCTCAACACTTTGGCCTAGAACTGCCCAGCCTCAGGCCCCCCCCCAACCCCTTGCCATGGGAGTCCGTCACCAGGGTTTACCGCATGAATTTGCATCCCTTGCTATGGAACAACTGGAAGTTACAAGCAATCCCACGGCTAGAGCTCTCTGGGGAGGGTGGGGCCTGCTCATGGTGGGGGCAGCGGGGAAGACAAGGACACACCCTGGAGACGAACGGACACCTCAGGGCAAAGCACGAGCAGGGGGGCTTCTTTCCATAAGGAAGCTATTAGCACTGTGGTTCTTGGCCTAGCCCTTCCTGGGTTAAAGAAAAGTGTGTTGGGGACCCCCTCTCTCCAGACAGCCGAGCAGACAGGGAACCCCGGACACAGGTCGCGACGGCCTGGCCATTGCCTTGTGGCACACAGTCCTACCCAATCGGCCAGTAGCCCTGTACACTAGCCCGCACTCATGTCACTGTGGGAGAAGCTACTCTGAGTCACTGCCCCACCTCCACCCAGGGCTTTCGCGAGTCCTCTGTGAGGAGCTCCTGTCTCCCCCAACCTCTCCCCTCTCCCCCTTCCAGCCCAGCCAACGAAGCCACCAGCGACACTGGGAATTGTCACAACACATTAAATCCCAACTCGTCAGCCACAGATGCCTGGATTGTTCCGCCCACCTGCTGCGTCTAAGGAGGGAACAGTTGGTTCGGCAGCCATGCACACGAGTGTGTTGCCTGCCTGCTTCCACCAGCCTGAACGGAGCTGTGCCCAGCTCCCACCCTTGCCCCTCACGCTGCTCTGCTCCCTCAGGGTGAGGAGGCAGGGGACATGGCTGATGTCCAGACAGCCAAAGAGCCTCCCTTTCACCAGACTCTTAGTGCATATCTGACGGTGCAAGGGGACTCGGGCCAAAAGGGGGGCACTGGAGTCTGCCTCACAACCTCTGCTCCATTTCCCCATCGTAAAAAGCAGCAGGTCCAACACTATCCCTGGGGCAAGGCAGCAAAGGGGTGTCTCAGAGCATTCAGGAAGATCCTGGACACGACAGAGGGAGTGGGGCTGGGTTCAGGGTCAGCTAAGGGGTTATTCAATTTCCAGCGTGCATATTCCAGAACCAGGCAGGGCACCCTTGGGTTTTACTGCACATCCATGCAGTACGACACGGGGTTGAGGCCCTGGGGAAAAGCCAAAAGCAGATTAACAACACTGAGCAGAAAGGCCAGTGTTGCTCACATGATCAACTTCAAGCCAGCCCCCCAGCCAGCCAGTATTTGTGTATGGGTGCTGGAGATCGTAGGTCCAAACCCTGCTGACGACCCATGTGGAGACGATGCTATAGACATGCAATTACATTCCTCTGACCTCCCTTCCCACTGCCCAGACACCCCACCTGGGCCCCCATTTCCCTCCGAGGGGATGGGAGTACTGCAGGACCCAGCCAAGGGCAGGTATAGAATTTTTTTAAAATAATCTTTGTGAGAAAGAGAGGTAAAAAGCTATAATCATTCCGCATTTATTGAGCTTCTGAGGGAAGGTGGGAAAAGCCAGTAATCCTAAACAGGAGTGTCTGTGCGTGACAAGAAAGGGAAGAGGGGACACAGAGAGAGAGAGAAACTGACATGGTAACAGTGCAGGAGGAAAAATAATCACACCCTCTTCTTTTTTGACCAAAGCCCAGTAAGCTGCAATCTGAGGCCACGTCTACACTACAATGTTCGGTCGATTCACGTTGCATCAGTGTGCAGCCGCTGACTGTTGTCTATTGCTCGGGTGCATGCCCGCTTGGCTGCTTACATCAGTGCTGTGTGTACTCACAAGTGGCTGTGTCAATGGAAAAAGCCGTGCACCATGGTAGGTTTTCCAGCATGCCCCATGCCACTGGCTGGCGTGAGCCTCGTGGGACATTTTCACAGGGCTTCTGTGAGACACCAGCAATTCGCCCAGGGATTTGCTAGGAACCAGGGGTCAAGTACACACAAAGCCGGTCCTTCCATCCCATGATGCAGGGCATTGGGGGACAGCTACTGGAGGACTTTTAGGATGGACACAAGTAAAGCAGCATCTGCACTTGCACCGCGTCGACAGAAGTCATTTGGAGAGGTGGTGTTATTGCTTCACTGAAACGGGGGGCTTACATCAGCAGGAAAGCAATTTAGGCAGAAACGCATGCACCGCGAGCTGGAGACAAATCGATTTAGGTCGACCTAACTTTGTAGTGCAGATCAGGCCTGAGGCAGGATATCAGATGTCAAGATCTCCACCCTACCCATTGCTTCTAGCCCAACTGGGGCTGGGAAGCTGCTTATAACTGGGAAGCTACGTTGTATCCCTTTCTAGTGACACCTCCTCTTACCAGAGGTTTGGGGCCTTTATTAGCGTAAATCCAGAGTCACTCCACGAATGCCAATGGAGTTCCTGCTCCAGGATGACACATCCCAGTGTAAATGAGATTGGAGTCTGGCCCCTGGGTGGGATCCAAAGGGAGTTGCCTCCAGAAGGTGGATTGGAAGGGAGGGGAAAAGGCAGGAGGATATAAGAGGGGGGTGAGATCTTCAGGGCCTAGCCTCTGCTCCTAGGGAAAAGGAAGGACCTGGAGGAGGGCCTGGTTGACAACAGAACAATTCCTGCTCCTCTCTGCAGGTGGAGGGGCCGGCCAACAGGAGCATTTTCCCCTGGCTCAGCTCTGCACCTCCTCCTCTGCTCTGAACTCCCTTCAAAGGAGACTTCACCACGGGTGCGGGTGCAGAGCCAGACGCAGCCCAGCCTCACCCCTGGGACTCGGCTCTCACACAGCCCCTCATTGGTTCACGCCTGGGTCAAGATGAAAGCTGATCTAACCCCCGGCATGGCACCGAAGGAGATGGGTAGCATGACTCCAAGAGCAGAGAGCTCTGAGAGAACTGCATTTCCTCTGCTCATTACCACTCAGGAGCAAGCTAGCCTTCCCTCTGCTGGCTGCTGTGTTGTCTAGGGACTGCCAGTGCTCAGATAAGGCCGTGTTCCCTTTCCTTTAGCATCAGAGTCAAGCCAGCAGGCCCTGATCTCGCAGCCCTAGTCAAAGCTGGCTCCTGTGGGGACAATGCCCGCATCGGGATTGCAGGATCAGAGGACAAGGCCAGCTCAGGCTGCCGACACCATGCAGAGAAAGGGCTCACTCGGCCCTCCCTCACCAGCCATGGATCACGCGCCATGTGAGCAGTCACTCGCCAGCCAAAGAGAACCGCTTGCTGGCTGCAGTTACGCTGCTGCCGAGGCACACACGTGTCTCCTAAAGAGCCGGCACGAGAGGGACGGCAGCCCTGGAACCTAGGTGGCACTGGGCAGCTTGCCACATGTAGGGGGAAGGATGAAGAGGCACCAGCCAAACATGCCCAGGAGGGCCAGCTCCAGGCACCAGCAGAGCAAGCAGGTGCTTGGGGTGGCCAATGGAGTAGGGTGGCACGTCCGGCTCCTCGGCGGTAATTCCGCGGCGCGTCCCTCAGTCCCTCTCCACGAGGGAAGGACCTGCCACCGAATTGCTGCCGAAGGATGAAGCGGCGGGGTAGAGCTGCTGCCAATCGTGGCTTCCCCCCACCCCCCTGCTGCTTGGGGCAGCACAAACGCTGGAGCCAGCCCTGATGCCCAGACTAGGCACCGACACAGCGCACCCCTCGCGGAACGAAAACAGCAGGATTGGGAGTCTCTGGGGGCGGTTCTCTCTGCCACGGCGGCATCAGCAGGGATCTGCTTGGGAGGGCTGCACTAGAGATGGAACTAATGGGTGGCGCTGGGACCTTGATCAGATTTGGGCTTGGGTTAAGAGGCCAAACCAGGGCTAGGGTTAGGTTAGGCTTCAATGGCAGGGAATCTCCTGGGCTGTCATCCCCCTTCCAACTTTGGAACAACCCTGGACCCCAAAGGGTGGCTGAACTCCCTGAAACGAGGGGATGCGAGGCTCTGATTTGAGGACCCCCCTGCAGGCTCAGCTCCAGCTTGTCCTGTAGGATGCGGGAGGGGAGAGGAACGAGGAGACACATGGAAAAACAAATTGAATCCAAAAGCATGGCAGAAATGCACAGACGCCAAACATCTGTCATGCTCCCCAAGTTGCACACTCCATTCTTGACAACGTAGCTATGGCTTCCCTGCGCAGCTTGCTCGGCCTCGTTAGACTGCAAGCTTTTTCAGGCAGGGACCATTCCCCTCCGGATCCTTGCTTCCAGGCTGTATGTGGGAGTGGAGAGCTCTGGTGTCCTTCCCCAAGTTACATCATCCTGATTCTCCAGTGGCTTTTACACCAGGAATGTCCGAGTGCAGGGAGAAGCTCGGGAAGAATCAGAGTCGGGGGCCTTGTAGCCACACACCCATCCCCTTTTCTGTGGGGGGCAGGGGAATACCTGAAAACTAAACAGTCTCGCCACTGCCGCTTGGCACCAGGACACAAGGGATCACAGCTGCTGCCTGTAAAAAAAGGCACAAGCCCTCGTAAAGCAAACGCTAGTTCACCCTGCGGAGGAGGAAAATGCTTTTGTTCCCCTGGCACAGCCACCCCATCTGAAGGCCTGGATCTGCCTGTGAGCATGCCCTGCCCCACACCAGATGACCTCTGGGTGAAAAATCTGGTTTTCAAGCAGCTGCTAAACTCGCTCTTCCATCCCTCCTTCCCACAGCCCACCCGGCACAGTACTCCTCTGCGGCTGCTGCTCACTGCACTCCCACGCAAATGCACACTGCGTGGGCAATGCTCTGGCTTTCAGATCGCCTCTCTCATCCCTGATGCCCATTCCGGGCGGCAACCGGGAACTGGAAAAGGTAGCATGGAAAGGGACACGTCCAGCAAAGGGACGCAGGCAGAGGGGCTGACACAGAGCGTAGAGTTAGATGCTGTTGCTGAGTGGGGTCTCCTTGCATTTGTGATCTGAGCAACATGATGGCCATTCCAGTCAATCCCCGCCCCTTGCACTGACTTTATCCAGACCCCCAGCTGGAGAGCACGCAGGCTCCATTTCTGCTAGCCCTCTGCTTACAGAGCCAGCCTGCGGGACCGCACCATGGCAGAAGCCCCTCACAAGTGCCAAGCCGGTGCAAGTCACTGGTAAAGGGGTCTAGCGCCCACTTTGACCCAGCAAAGCCAAGCAGTGGAGAGTCGAGCCCTGTCCCTAACCCACTGGTTCCAGCAGTGGCAGCTTCCCCGCACATCCCACCAGCTCCCCGGGAAATCACTGGGTGGAGATCTCCCTTTGCTTCTGCTGAGCAGGGACTGTGCATCACACCCACCCCAATCTTGCCCAGACACATGCTCCTCTGAGGTGCCTTCCTCCTTCAGCCAGCTAAGTGCCACTTGAGGACAGCAAAAGCAGCAAAGAATCCTGCGGCACCTTATAGACTAACAGACGTTTTGGAGCATGAGCTTTCGTGGGTGAATATCCACTTCGTCAGATGCATGACTGCATCTTGAGGACAGTGAGAGAGGGAGAAAGATGCAGGTTCGGCAGCACAGCTGAGCTGGGAGTGAGCGTGCAGAAAACTATCTGCCCCAGGGAGCGTGTGGGGCGGGGACGAGTCCCTAATCAAGCAAATAAAAAGCCTTTGTGGTTCCTCAGCATCCAGCCCTATGGACCAGAGCCAGTCACGATTCAGTTCCATTCATCCTCCTGGGATGCCTGCCAAGGCTGCCAACAGCAGGGAGCTCAGCCTGCCACCTAGGAGGGGCTGGGACAGGCACATGGTCCTGAAAGCATCAAGAGGCTGAGCTGATGTAAAAGGGCCCAGCTCTCCTGAAGACAGTGGAGTCAATAATGCAAATGGGCACCAGCTGAGGATCTGGGCCTGCACCTCACCCACCAGCACAAGCAGCTCAGGGGATGCGTGTTCTGGGTTTGTGCAATGCACTGCACAGGGGGGTCTCGGTTCATGACTGGGGCTCCTAGGCACTGTGGTAATGCTAATGTCAATCTGGGTGGGCAGGAGAAGTCATGGCTACTGCTTGGACTCGCTCTCCAGTTTTGTAGACAAATAGGCACTACAGCATGAGAAGCCAAGACCCCACCATTGCGCTGCGCCCCATTCCCCTCTGTCTCACCCCTGGGGCTCATCACCTGCGCTGAGTGGGCCGCATCAAATGCTACCAGCGGGGTCTCACGCCCCTGCAGCATGGGTGTACGTGATGGCACAAGGGGCAAAGCCAGGCAGAACCAGGCCCACGGGTCCCTTGGGACCCGAATCCACTCAGATTCTAAAATCCGAACCTTACCGTTCTACCTGGGAGCAAGTCAACCTGGCATCGTGTTGCCACTTACCAGGCTGACTAATGGGTTAGTCAGTCATTTAAGGGGCTGCAGACCAGGGAAGCACCAAGCTCTGAGTCATTATTCCTCTAGCTCTGTAAGCATACCCAACTCCCAGCATACAAGAGGAGGCTGGGCCACATTGGTAAAACTCTTGCTGATTCCAGTCACTGGAGTAGGCAGAACCTGACCCTTCAGCTCGTGCCCCCAAAGATCTGCAAGCACTTTCATCAATTCACACCCAGGCCCAGCAAAACCTCCATGACTAAGGATGATTTCGAGTTAGTAAACGCTGGGATACAAAGCAAGTCATCACCTAGTCAGGGAGAGGCAGTGACAGACAAGGAAGCTAATTATACCTGACCTGACTAATTAATGCCAACTTTCAGATTAAAAAATCCTTGCTAGTGTTCCATTTCAATTACTCGGTTGCTCCTTTTACTGGAAAAGGGGAACTGTGCGCACCAGCGAGACAAAAAGAAACAGAGACAGAGAAAAAGGCTAGAAGTGGGAGGGAAAGACAAGTTCTGTAATATGCGAGCTCCCGATCGACAAAATAATTAAACTTCACATTCCCAGCCCCCCCGGGCAAAGCTTCTAGAGCCCAGCTAACCGTTCTGAGGCTGAATTCGTATTCCTGAAACTTCACAGAGTTGCTACAGGAGGCAGTTTTCAGCCTCTTCGTCATCTAAATAAAGTCTCTTCGGGGGGGCTTTGTGCCTTCTCACACAGCTTGCAAAATCATTTGATCAGGTGCCAGCTCAAAGAAGCAGCCATATCGCCGGGTGGAAGAGCCAACAAACCCTGTGTTGATGAGGTCCAGGGTCTTCTCTGGTCTCCACTGCCCCACACCAACACGACCATGGCTTGGTTAATTCATGAAGCCTCACAATGCCCTGTGAAGTAGGGCAGTGTCACCCCCCTTTCACCCATGGGGAAAAGGAGACACACAGAGGGGAAGGCTACATTTTGTGAGCATCTCTAACAGGAGACACCAAGCATTGGCTTTTCAGAAATGCTGAGACCCCCCTGGCATTGTGGGGCTCAGCAGGGGCACCAGCTGGGACATGTCCTATTGTTGTTAACAGGGATACTCACATGCTTAAAGTCAGGCATGTGCTTAAGCACCTTGCCGAATCAGGGCCCAGGCCTCCTGAAGCCCTGTGCTGGAGCCACCCATCCATCCTTCCCCCAGCTGTTGCAAGCCATGCAGATTCTCTCCTCGTACTGTACATAGGCGCTGACTTTTGATTTTGCTGGTGGGTGCCCCACATCAGCTCCGCCCCCTCCCCTGATAGCCCCTCCCCGAGTGCCTCCTGCTCACCACTCATTCCTTTCTGCCCCCTCCTGCCTTAAGGGCAGTGGGGGGAGAGGGGCAGAGAGGAGCAAGTAGTGGGGCATCCCCACTCAACAGCTGATGGGGGCGCAGGGCCATCCGCGGACCAGCTGATTGGCAGCCAGCCCCAGGCCACCGGAGCAGCAGCCCCAGGGTGCTGAGCAGCTCCCACTTTGGTACTGAACTATGCAGCTCAGAGACAAGGCGTTAATCAATTGTTTTTCTTGGCTCTTTGCATTTCCGTTCGCTCCAAATGCTTTGGAAAGATGCACACAGGCCCCCAGGCACTTTACAGATCAGAACGACATCAAGACACCCCAGCAGCACGCTGGTGTCGGAACTGCCGGGCGATGATGTGGACACGGGTTTGCTGGGAGAGAAGTCAGAGGAAATGAATTCCACTGGATTTTGCTTTTTTTCTTAAAGGGGCCATCCTCCGCCATCTGAAGACCACGGAGAGGGAGGGGGGCAAGACTTCACAACGGGCCATATGCAAGAGGGAAAGTTGACTAAACTCCCAATCCTTCTGCAAGGGATCAAGCATACACACACCGCTAATTAAGGCCTTCTCTTTCAAACCAATAACCGTCTCTGTCTCACCTTTGCCCTCACTTTCATTTCCAACCTGCCTGGCGTGCTGCATGGAAAGTTTTCAGCCTGGTTAACATCAGCACAGCTAGAGAGGGAAGAGGCCAGTTAGATCTAAGGTCTTGTCTCCACCAGGTAAAAAGGCTGGCTAGAGCATTTGTAGTTTGCAACACCTGTGATACCCTTGGTAGCCACATACAACTGCCATCCCAGTGGTTTTACAAGTGGTGACTGGACCTACTTGAAATTACACACAAAAATCCTACACTAAAAGGACAATATGGTTGCCAAGTCAAACCCTCAGAAGTTAGGAAATGCTAGAATTAAGGTTGCTTGTGTAACCTTAATTCAGTCCCCTTGTGTGTGCTCTTTGATAGTCTTTAATGTCATGTATCACGTGCTATTTTTTCTACAGGTTCTTTCCCTTAGTGTCCTGGATGGATGGTGCTCAGCGATTCAATATTTTGTTTTTCCACTGTGCGGTCCCAGGTCTTATTTATGGCACACTAGTCAAACACTGCTCTGAGGATAGAATTGTTAGCGTCCTCCCAGACTTTCCTTTGGAGCTCAGAGCTGTAACAGCCGAGTGCTTCGCAAACATGAATGGAGTTGTTTTCACAGCACCCCTCTGACGTGAGGGGTGGTATTATCCTCATTTTACTGATGGGGAACTGAGACCCAGATTAAGGTCAAAAGTATCCGCTAATTTTGGGGTGGCTAAACTGAGACACTTAGGACCTGATTTTTTCCAGAGTACTTAGTGTGACATTTTGGGGTATGTCTGTACCAATGAACCTGAAGCAAGGTGTGGCCTGTGGCAGCCCAGAGCTGCGATTGCAGGGAAAGTCCTGCTCAGCCCCAGGCTGGAAAAAGCCCAGCGCAGATGGAATCTTCAGAGCAAATCTAAGAAATCTGTACTGAGCATGTGAGAAGTGGGATTTTTCCTCCCCACAGATTTTATAACAGCCAAATGTGGGTGGATTTTCACAGGGACAGCAAAAGACACACGCATGACACAAAGCACCCGCCTACCAAGTGTCGAGTCGCTGCTCCAAAGCATGAAGGTGTGAGAGCTCTTCAAAGAGAGTCACCAGCATTTTTTTTTTAAACATGGGGAAAACGATGCATTTTTTTCCTCTCAAGAGCAGCTGAACCATTTGGGCAGAAATTAAAAACAAACCAAAAAAATAATGATCAGCCTGAGGCAGACACTTGGCATGGAAAATTTCAGCCCAAATGATTAAAATCTGGCAAAGTTATAAAAAACCAAAACCAGGGTCTTATCATGGGAAGTGTCAGAGAACCTTAGCAGGCAGTGCTATCAGCCCTACCTGGAATATCCTGCTCCAGCGGATTGTTCACTAGACTATGAGTCAGGAGATTTGGCTTCTGTTCCCCGCTCAGCCACTGATGTGCTGTGTGACCCTTGGGCAAGTCATTTCACCTTGCCTTGCTGGTCTTGTCTATTTCTGCATCTGTACAGCACCTAGCACCAGGGGGTCTTGATCTCCATCGAAGCCTCCGGGCACTACCACAGCACAGAGAATAAAATCGAGAGCAGAGTATAATCCCACCCCCTAGAGAGCATTTCACATCTTAAATGACACTTGATCTTAGGAAATCAGATGGAGGTTGGCTAAGAAAATTAATCGTGTGGCTCTCTGGGCTATTGCAACTAATTATTGGGGGCGCTGAAACAAAGCACCTTGGTTTTAATCATACAAAACCCCTTCTGCCGTGTTTGCTACTGGAGTTATTTATGTATTGTTAATGGTAAAGCCTCACTGTGACTCAGGCTTGTGGCACATGGCGTCAGTCCACACTGTGAGCCCCTCAGCTTGGATAGACAGACTTGTGTTAGTGGGGCTCGCGCTAGGGCATGAAAAGCAGCTGCACGGACCCTGCGGCACCAGCAGCGGCACTGGCTAGCCGCACAAGTTCCCGTCTGGGGCCCTCCTGCTGTTTGGATGCAAAGGAGAGCAGCTAGGTCAATGGAAGACTTCTTCTGTAAACATCGCCACATCTGCACCAAGGCTTAGGTCAGCTTAACTACAGCACACAGGAGCGTAGACTCACAGCACAGGTGTAATTCAAGGCTCGCACTGGAACCGCTTACCCTGGTGCGACATATTTACACGCCCATGTAGCTACACTGGTACAACAACCCCCAGTACGGGCCTGCCCTCAGACTTCAGCCATTGCCTCAGCGGAGCAGTGACCCAGCCTCACACACAAATCAACCGTTTCTTCTTTCCATTTGTTTTCTGTTTGAGATAGCTCTGCCAGTTCCAGGCGCCCCCTCTGCTGCCCAGGTGTGGAAGGCATGAGATGACAGTAACTTGTGGTGGGAGGTGCGTACGAGCCACATACATCAGCCATCCCTCATTCCAGGCACAATTTAACCTCCATTCTGCATGGACTAGAAGGTCTCACTTTTATTGCTATCATTTACTGACACCAGAAATGCCAGACTCCAGCCATCAAGGTTAGAGGGGACGTTATCGGTGCTAGAAAATTGATCCCAATGGCACTTTAACAGCACTCAGCTCTTCTATGGCATTTTCCATTCCTAGAGCTCAAAGTGCTTTGCAAAAGGGTGTAGGGGTTGGCATAGCCATTTTACAGATGAGAAAATGGAGGCACAAAGAGGGGGCAGTGAGTTGTTCAAATCTCATAAGGCAAGTGCGTCTGTGGTATTTATCCACCCCCATAACCGCAGAATCCTGAGGGCCCCCCCCCCGTCTTCTATGTAGTTGTCCTCACTGTACTCCTGAGAAGTAGAAAAATTCTACTACCCTCTTTTTACAGAGGGGAAACCGAGGCACCAAGTGGTTGAGCTGCTTGCCCAAGGTCACACAGGAAGTCTGTGGCAGAACAGGAACTGACTGCAGTTCTCCCAAGTCTGAGACTAGAGGCCTAATCCCTGGGCCATCCTGCCTCTCAACTGCCCCAATCATTCTCTTGTGTCTCTGTGTACCCCACTACTCAGTGCATGTCTGTGGTATCACCTTCTCCTGGCTGGTCCACAGAGGATAAGAGTCTCCTACACCTACCAGGTGATGGAGTTATCCCTTGAACTCAAGTGAAGGAGACTCATGCTTCCAGTGCTGAATTCATTCCTTGGTTCGTTCCCCAGTGACCCCTTTTCATGACAAATCACTACAGCTGCTTTGGGGGTCACTGGGACAAAGCCTGCCCTCAGTGAAATCAACGGGAACGCTCCCTTTGGACCCAGGAGGGTTCACATCATCCTACACTGAGGTCCTGGCAGTCTGCAGGACAGGGTCTAAGTAGGCTCAGTATCCCCTGCTGGGCTGCCCTCCCCCTTAGAAATGTATTCAGCCAGCAGCTTCCCTCACATGGAAACCTGACACTTCCAGAATTAGATCAATTAGCACTAATTTCTCATCTTCCCAGGATCAGGGAGAAATCTGGAAGCAGAGGCGTAAAACCCAGAGACTGGAGTGCCTCCAGCACCACAGCTCTGGCCAAACACGGGAGGGAAGCAGCATCATGACTCACCGAAAACTTCCCCAGGGATGGGGCGGGGTGGGGGGGGAAAGAGGGTGCTTTGGTGCTTAAACAGCACATCTGCAGCTGCCCTGCCAGGACAAGAGCTTAGAGTTCTGACCAACTGTGCCAGCCACGCAGAAACACACCAAGGGCTCCCACGGCTCAATGGGCACAGCCCTACAGACCGTTTGCACACGGTGCAGGAGGGGACAGACGGGTAGAATGAGGAAACATGCTTTAGTGGCACCTTGATCTCTTTTAGAGCCCAAGATCCTTCCAATGCAAACAGGGGCTGCTGCAAAGAAATATTCCCAGGCATTTGCCTGGCTAGCACCTGAGAGAGAGGGGCATGCTGCCGGGTGGGGCAGGTCCTGGGCTGCAGCACTGGCGAGGGTGCTCCATAGGGTGTGGGAGCTGCTGGCCAAGGAGGGCTGGGAAGGCAGATGAAGAAACAGGATTATGCTCCCTCTCCTATACCCCCCCACACACACCCCTGACACCCACTAACTGTTGCTGATAAAAGTTTGTGCTGATTCCCATTAGCATCAAGTCACATGCTTTCCCCTTCATTCCGTTAGGGGTGCTGCGTGGAAGAGAAAATCATCCTGCAGGGAGCCCAGCTTCTGCAAGAACCACATTGATTATGGGCCAGGCTGTGGTGGCAAAATGCCCCTACCCAGATGGGATGGGCCTTGGCCAACCTGAGATCAGCATGGATCTCCCTGCCAGGCCAGTTCTGCAGGGGACAAATAACTTCCCAGCCTCCCTTTCTCCCCTACCAAACACACACACACACACAATTACAGGGAAGCTTCCCAAGTCCAGCCACAGAGTTTTCCCCTAGTCCCTATGCAGTGCAATGACCCAGCCCAAGAGAAATAAACAGAGTATACCACATGGTACCCGAGGGGATCTGCCCATAGGATGCACCCCACACACCCCCTCACAGAGCCCTTCATAGGCTGAGACACTGCTTCCTCTTCTTATTTAAGGCCAGAGGCAAATGCTGCACTTAGCCACGAGGCCATCCTCTGAGGAAGGCAGAGGAGTGAGAGTCAAGACAGACCTGTTGTGTCTTCCTGCCTCTGCCACAGGTTCTCTTGCAAGGCCTTGGACAAGTCATTTAAGTGAATGTGCTGCAACTTCCACCATCTGTCAAGCCTGACATACTTGTTGCTCTTTAAATTCTATCCATTCAGGGCCGACTTCCAGCTGGTGTTGGCCCAAGGCAGCAAAGAGAACTGGCTGGCTGTGCAAGGTGCAGACATGGACAACCTGAGCTCCCCCAATTCCTACTGAAGCCAATGGGTGCTGTGGATGTCAGGCCCCTCAGGAAGTCAGGCCCTTGGCTTGCCTCAGCAGAAACACTGGAGCCACCCCCCAGCTGGGACAGAGGAGTAGAATGGACGGAGGCAGCATTGGTGGGCATGGGCCTGATCCAGAGGACACTGAAGTTGATGGGCTATATGGGGCCAAACTCGTCCCGCTGGAACTGTATTGACTTCACTGGAGTTGTGGCAGAGGTGAATTTGTGCCAAAGATTTTAGGTCAGTAGGGATGTCTTAACCCAGTGAGTTCTGAATCACGGGAGACAAAACAAAGAGGCTTTTCCCATTGGAAAGGTCATCCCAGGCTTACCATCTGTGCTACTCCAAGCCTCGTTCCCAGTAATTGGGATCTAAACAAGGTCCATCGCTTCACTGCACCAGTGACATGGCGAACTGCTCTGTGAAGTGTCCAGAATAACTACACAGCGATTTTCACAGAGGAATTCACTCGGTGTAGTGGCAGCAGATTTACAAGACGGCGGCTTCTTCTCTACAGATTAAGCAGTTCCGTCGGAAATAAAACGTTTACCTGCAGATGTATCGTGCTCCTGAATGGTGCTTTATTGCTGTGTATGATGCTGCAGAATCTTTATTGCGCTCTGTGCCCGGATGTATAGACACTAGTGACCAAAGAGAAAGAGCAACACCCAAGACCACAGCCTCTCTCTAAGCAACATGCATGACCCACTAGAGCCGAGACATGGGGGTTGGTAATTAGGGGTGGGGATGGCTGATCTCAGAACTTTGAATTCATTTGTGTAAAAATGATGGATGTCAACATGCATTGCAGGCTCCAAAGGCACCTCGGTGGAGGGAGAACTCCCAGAAATAGCTATTTAAATGCCTGCATGGATCCTCATACAAGTCTGAAACTAGCTAGAGTACAAGCCACTGCAAAAAATCCTAGTGGGTGCGGAGACACAAGCATCTCTCCCCCCAACAGGCCCAGTACCAGGGTGTTCTGAGCCTGCAGCAATTGGCAGCAAGCACCAGAGAGAGCCGCGTTCTACCTGCTTTAAGCAATGGCACAGGGGCTACAGAAAAATGGATTTGGCTTTCGAAACAAGCTTCGGCCTGGGCTGTCCAGATTCTCAGACCCCAGTTGAAATGGAGTCCACTGTTTTAGTGAGTCCCTTTCATGCTCTTGTGGGCCTGTCTCTGCCTTTTCATTTCAACTCAGCCAGAAGAATTGGCTTGGAGATTAAACTCTGCGCAGGAATCGTTAGTGGGAGAGCAAGTGCAGGGAGAGAAGCGGAGGAAGGAGGAGGAGGAGGAAGCTTCAAGAAAAACTGTTTGGGTTGGTTTTGATGTACAAGCAGGAGAGAGGCTTGCGCTTCACTTCATGCCTTTTAAACCTTCCCACAGGCTAGAGTTCAATGGCAGCTCCCTCTTCCCAGGGAGGCGGCTTGGCTTGTTTAAATAAAGAGAACAAAAAGCCCTTCCTTTGATCGGGGGAGTGGGGGTTGCACATGTGGCTGTTCCCTGAGTAAGGGGGAGAATCAGGATTTGTCAAACTCTCTCTAAACCAGCACTAAGAAGCAGATCACTCGACAGACAAGGATCAGCAAGCCAGCACATAGCAGATCTCTCTCAGAGCAGACAACACTTTGCATTTCTAGATCACATCCTCTTTTACCAGAGACTCTGCAAACCTTTCACTAACACCTAGTAAGTTTTGCAGCCCCCTTGGTAGGGTGTGGGGATTATACCCGACTTTACACATTACTAAACGAACACACGAGGGACTTGCTCCTGCTCTCCCTGAATTCAGTCAAAGCTTCTGGTGACTTTAGCAAGAGCAAGATGAGGCCTAGCGGACTATGGCTCAAATGATCAAGTAGCCCCAGATCCCACCTGCCTTGGTTCTCAGGTACCCAATTCAGAACCTCGGGCATGATTTTCAAAAGCAATGGCACCCATTGCTTCAGTGACGGGAGGCCCAAATTGGGAACTTCAAAAATCAGTAGCCATTTTTGATATATTGACCTGTGTGATCTGCCCAAGGTCACACAAGCTGGTGGCAGACCCTAAACAGGAGCCAGGAATCCTGACACCCCTCCAAAGGCCAGGCACAACAGAGAGTAAAACAGCAATTAAGCAAAACTTTGTTACGCCTAGACCCAGATTTCCTTCTTCGCTGTCATTCTGCAAATCTAAGGCTCTTTTCGGTACAGTTTGAGGGGAGCTGGCATGACTCTAGCCATGTATTTTTGTAGCTAGACTGTGAACGAAACATATCAGACCAAATGATCCTTGGATTGAAAGTGCCATGAAAAGGCAACGTATTATTATTTATTCAATTCACCGCTGGCGTAAGCAGGTGCAACTCCCTTAAAGTCAATGGAGCTGTGCCCACTTGTGCCGATATCCAAGCTGGGCCATAGCATGGATAGAGATTTCCATTCAGAGGGCGGGAGAAAACAGAACGGGAAGAGAAGAGCCCATGCAAAGGACATGACGTGGTCACGTGACAGTCAGCAGCTGATCAGAACATTCTACAGGTATCATAAGGGCTGGTAATCCTGATGAGCATCCTGTCGGGGAGACAGTCACTCAAAAGGAACACCCGGAACAAATAGCATCCCACCTCTCCGCAGCTGCACAGAACCTCCCTGGGCAGCCTGGGATAAGTCCAGCCAGAATTCCCTCGCCCCCAGGTGGCAGGCTGACAGAGACACAAGGGCCTGGTCCTCGACATTAATCCTTCAACACAGCAGCAGCATGGCCAGTTGGTGCTCTCCTGATTCCCAGATATGTCTCCTCTTCCTCCACTGCAAACACCCTGCTGACACAGCAAGGAGTGCTCCCTCACATGCATGACCTGTGGTGTGATGTGGATCATGACCACCCTCTCCCTTTAACAGCACTGAGCACTTTACAGACTATTTCTCTGATTAACCCCATCAGCAAAAAGTAGCATTAGCTCCCTTTGCAGGCTGCGAAGGAGACTCAGGCAGGGTTGGTAGGTGGCTTGCCCAAGGTCAGTCAGCAGAGCTGGGATCTGAACTCTAGACCCAGGGCTAATTAAGAGCACAGAGGACTCTCGTACCAGCTACACAAGTGCCAGGCAAAGGCATGCTGGGAAGGAAGAGAGTGGGAAACTGCCAGCAAACACCACTGACACCCATTACTCAGGACTCTGCTACACCATGATAAAAGGGCTGGATCCTGAGTTCACATATCCCATGTAAATCCAGAGCAACTCCACTGATGTCACCGGACCTACACTGGAGCGAGTGAGATCAGCATCTAGCCCCAGCTGCAGTAACATCTAAGCCCTCGAGTCCAGAGTGTGCAAATAAATGATTCTCACCTCTGACTTCCCTGCATAAAGAAACAGTTACTCGGAGCGATCAGCAGCTTAAAATAAAACCACACAGAGGACTGTCAGAGCCTCTCTTTTCATCCCCTGCATGCACAGCCACCTCCCCACCTCCACAGAGTCTATGGAACATGAACTGCCTTCAGTTCATCAGGAATGTTCTCTATTAACAAGGTTTGGCTGAGATCAGAAATTAATGGTGCCAGCTCACGAGTCTGATGCCTTAAGGCAGATGGCGGGGAAAGTATTCCAGCCCAGCTTCCCCCACCTCCTCTCCCAGCAAACAGAGAACTCTAGACAAAAATAAAGGGGGCAGGTGTCCAAGGTTACAGCCATCTGTGGAATTCTGATGTCAGTATCGAACATACGTGAGGGCCCCTGATCTGTGCCATGAGCACTCTGCTCTGAGCCCCGGGGCCTGTAAAACCCTCCCTCTCTCGACTCCCAACAGGCCTTTCGGCTGATTGCAAGGGCATGGGACTGCTCAGAGGTCTTTGCTGGGTGCCTTATTCACCCTCAGCTAAGGAGAGTGAGGCCCTGCTAGTCTCAGGAAGGAAGACAAGGAGGCAATGCTGCTCCCGTCAAAGGCAGTGGGGTGGTACCAATGACCAGGAGGACCAGGTCCTACATTTGGGGAATTACCGCCGAAGCGGGGGCCCCCCATTGCCAAAGACCCCAGGCCCCCGGCATCCTCTAGGCGGCCCTGCCTATGAGGTGCTGAGCACCCAGTGATGTCAAGAGGCATTGGGAGCGCTCAGCACACCAGGGATTGAGGTGGTTACTCTATTCACAGAACATCAGGCTCTCTTGGGGGGTTGACTAAGGTATTTCTAAGACATCAAGCACTATGGGATCTGAGCTCAGCCCCCCTTCCCCACCGTAAAGCGTTGTCAAGGGGAACTGTTCGCTGCTGAAAGCCGAAGGTGGCAAGGGAGGAGTGGGTGAAGCTGCCTCCGAGATTTGAGATGCACAGAGCAGTGCCACCTACCGTTACAGTTAAGAACTCAGAGCTCCAAGATCAGGAAGGTATAAACTCCAGTCAAAGGCTGTTAAATCCTAACTCTGCTCCTTGTCCCAGCTGCTGTCTGAGTAGAACCATTTACTCGAAAGACCTATGGAAAATAAAGCTAATCCACACGCCTTAATAGACAGAAGTGCAGGCTGGTGAACGCAATATAAATCACTCATATTCAGTAATAACCGTAGCCTGCTGATTGTCATATTCCCATCCCATGTAATTCTACTCAGCCGGCCACACTCTTACTCACCCAAGGATCAAATTAATATCACAATGGAAAAGCTGGACATTTCTACATAACTGGGCCAGAAATGAAGCGAGATTCGACTCTTTCATCTCTGATGAACAGTAACTCACAAAGCCACAGCTGTCTATGCTGCATGGAAGCCAGAGTCTCTTCCCAAATAGTCTCTTCCCGAGTAGGAGGAGATGTGGTACCTGTTTGTTCTGCCAGTTCCAAGAATAGCACCATCACACACCAGCTGCAAAGCCATAATCCCAGAATCACACCTACACACCATGCTCCTTTTCCCCAAACCCACTGACAGCCCCATCAAGTGATGAGCCTCTTGCATCTGATCTATGGGGCCATCATGAACCCGAAAGGCGCAGTACCAGTATTATCCAGCACCACCTCTACACCTTCCCATCCCTCCCCCAAAAATAAACCTGTAATGCTATCACCAGGTGTTTTTCCTCCCCACTCCTGAGCTAAAAAGCAACTACTTACTCATTCCTTCCCTGCCCCACCCACCAAGCTCTGAAATGCTGTTCTCACAAGTGAAATGGACATGCTGGGCCTCTGTCACAAGCCTTGTAGGCAGACATCCAGGCAGTTTTGCTGCCCATTCGGGTTTCAGTCTCCAGTCCTTTCCATTCCACCCTTATTACCTTGAAACAGTGGGACCAACCCTGACCCCATCAAAGCCTGCAGGGGAAAAGCTCCCACAGTTCAGCCTGAAATGTGTGTGTCACCAGTATTGCTGCCACAGAGACAATGAGCCATAGGGCAAAAAGGGCCATTATTCACAGGAGAAGCAAGACCCTGGATGTACTCAGAGGAGCAGGTATCCAGCTACCTTCATTAGTAGATCCCACTCCAGCCACAGCAGGTTTCCAATTAATGAAACTGTTGCATTGCTTTTGAACAAAGCCACCCCCTGCCACCACCATCTCAATTAGCTATCTGCAAAGAGCTGGCATCTGGCCAGAGACTGGGACCAGGAAGGGACTGGACTATGGATTCCAAGCCTGCTGGACAAGCCACAGAGCTCAAGGCCTGTGTCTCGTGCACCTCCAGGACAGAAGTCTGAATGGGTCAGAGTATAGCGTTCAGAGATGGAAGAGCCTATCGGACACCAGCCCCAGACCACCCAATCACACTCCCGCTGAAATTAATGGCAAAAACAGTTTTAATGAGAGCTGGAAGAGGCCCCCAGACTGGATGCATCAGGTGTCTTAGCCAAAAGGCCAAGAGGAGCCATCCTTGCAATGTGAATCGACTTCCACCACATATAATGCCGCCACCTTCCAGATGGATGGCACATCTGTTCAAGGCAGTGCAACTAAACAGTCAAACCACCTGAGAATCACAGTTCTCAAGAGCTAATGCCCCCATTCAGGGACCAGATTCTGCTGTCTTCACTCAGGCCTACTGGAATCACTGGAAGTGTTGCCTGAGCAAGGATGGCAGACTCAGGCCCCAAATTGTTTGTTTGGATCCATGCACAGATGAATGGCTACATTATTACTGTATTTTCTTTTTCTGAAGCAATTCCAAATACAAGAGGATTAAGAACCCTGGAAGCCTCTATTCTGCTCACATTTCCTCAACCAACCCCATAGGAGCTCCTGAAGCCTGCAAGCATAAAACAAGCCCAGGGACCAGATACAGCTTGGATTATACAATATACTGAGCGACAATCCAGTGGCGATTTGTTAAACAAGTAAAGGAATATCAGGAAGCAAACCAGATCCACAGGTGAGCCCCTTTCTAAAGGGTTGGCTGTTCTATTCAAAATGGGACACAGAAAACGTATCCAGCCCAGCACAGATCTAGGTCTTCTCCTGGGTCAAACAAGATTGTCAAGTAGGAACTAAGAATTCTAGGTTTCTACATCTGGGGGCTCTGGTTTAATGAATGGAAAACTGTCGTTTAAAACTAGTCTGTTCTTTTGGATCCTTTTCCAAACCCCATTGGGCTCCCTAAGAGACATTCCACTAGCTTTGCTCATGATTGGTGTTATTGCAGCGCTGACACACCCCAACCAAAATTAGGCTGCCAGAGAGCCAGACCCACACACACACTCACACACAGTAAGAGACAGTCCCTGGGCCAACAAGTTTACAATCCAATTGGCTTCAGAAGAGTCCCTTACCTGGTATTACTTTAAAGGGGCGGAATGTGCATATTTTAGGCCCCACTGCAACAAAGCTTCTAAGCACATGCTTGAATCCATTCTTATTTACTAATGCACAGGCTTAACTTCAAGCCCCGAGCATGTGCCTAAAGTTAAGCACGCACTTAAGTGGAATGGAGTGCAGAGGATCAGGGGCTTCACTTCCAGTGACAAAAAAGGGCATAATCCAGCACGGAAAAAATACGCATCCAAAAACCAATCATGTTTTCTTGAGACAACCTAATATTTCAGCCACTCAGATGCATTCTTTTTTTAGCCTTTATCCAGTGGCTGGAGCAAGAATCTGATCTGTTTTTCCGCTCAATGCGAGTTTTTAACTCCTCTAAAGGGATGCTTCGAAGGACTAGACTGCTTCTATTTTTGTCGCTGGTTTAGCATTTTTATTTATTTCTTCCCCCCCAAAAAGAAAAAGCCCCACAGATCCTACGCAGTCAAAATTACATACCTGTGGCTTGTTTTGACAGTTTTGTTGTTTTGTTTTTTTTAAAAAAGATCTGTATCCCCCCCCCCCACACCATGTGTGTTACTAATTGGTCTTTATATATTATTCTGCATGACTCAGTGTGATGCAGAGATCTCACAAAAAAAACTTCCCTCCTGGTGCTGCAGAGGTGTATTAATGACAGCACCAGGTACCATATCATCACCAACGCTCTTACAGTAACCACCGGCTCCCGGGTCAGAAAGGGATCTAGCCACATCTAGATCTTTAATACATTGCCTTCAATAGGATGGCTCCATGCTCATCGTTAAGCACATGCTTATGTATATTCAGAATCAGCACTGCAGAACCCAGCCCAGCTCCCCCAGAAGTCACTGGGAGCCAGATTGGGCTTTTAGTGCCTACGGTCATCTTCATGTTCTTCGGTTACTAATTTAGGGCCAGATTCCACCCCCCTGACTTGTATTGGGATTGATTCACAGCCCTTTGAAAGCAATGGCACTTCAGTGAGTGCTGAGTCACACCCACGGCGTAGTTCCTTACTCCTGGAGTAGCCCCCGCCCTGAATTCAGGAGTACGGTGCTCCCAACGTGAATAAGGGAGGCAGAATCTGGCCCTCGGAAAAGATGTTCATGAGAACTGTGACCAGACAGGGGGTCGTGTGACACAATCCCCCTACCCGCACACATAGACAGGCATATAGGTGACTATGTGAAAAAATGAGGGCAGTGCCTGCTCCTCTTGATAGAAACAAAGGAGACAAGTAGTAAATGGGACTTCTCCCCACTGAGGCGCCCGATCCCAAGACCCACAATTCCCACTGTCTCCGTCTGCCAAACCAGCAACAGCTGGGGATGCCACACAGATCCCTCTCATTCAAACTTTGCTGGCCTTAGCTCTGAAAACAACTTACATGAATACTAGATAAGCCTATAGAAGAGGAGAGTTAATTACCAGGTACCTTTCACCACCAATCCTGTATCTATAGTTACAGGCTTTTAAACAAACAATGGATAATAAAATAAGCCTATAAAACAAATCAAAGGAGAGAAATCATACGCTCTACACAGACAAACATAACAGGGTTTGATTATTTTTTTTAACGAATTAAACTGTTGAGTTCTAATTTTTGTCCTTGCTTGATAAGATTAGAGGATTAAACCAACTTTATGCTAAATGCTCCCTGTTAAGAGAGCCACGCCAGGGTTTATTGTGCGTTGGCACACACAGATCGCAGCAATATCACTCAGACTCACAGTCTGCCCAACTGTAACTTCAGAAATAAAAATCACGACTTATCCAGATATTCCAGACATATAGATAGATGGAGATATACCTATCTCATAGAACTGGAAGGGACCCCGAAAGGTCATCAAGTCTAGCCCCCTGCCTTCACTAGCAGGACCAAGATTTTGCCCCAGATCCCTAAGTGGCCCCCTAAAGGACAGAACTCACCACTCTGGGTTTAGCAGGCCAATGCTCAAACCACTGAGCCAGGGTAAAAACTCCAATCCCACTCTGCTTTCAGGGGAGGTTATTCATTAAGCACTTGTACACAACAGGCAAGTTTTTATACAAGCAGTGGGGTTTTTATCTTGGATAATTGACATCATAAGAGGATTTTGGAGTGGCGAGGGGGAGGTAAACTGCCTGACACACCCCCACACCATCTGCCCCAATCCACAGCAACAAATTAACAGCCCTACGTAATCACTCACAATACCACACACACTACCCCTACACACTCATACCATACAAAGCATTAAAATGCTCACCCTCCTGATCTGCAGCCAATGAACGATCAACACTCAACTGTTCAAAGTTCTCCCCTAAGTGATCACCTCTTCTCACCCGCCTCACAGGGGTGTTTGTGGGGCTTAATGTTCATAAAGCATGAGAACTTTGGATGGAATCAACCATGGATGATAAAGGGCAAAGCATTATTTTTAAGAACAGGTAATAAAACCTGTGACCATCTCTAGACAAACCAAGTAGAGGCTTTGTCCACATTAAATCATTTAATTCTGCAGTACTCCTAATACTAAATATAGATGGTCAGGTTCTCCTGCCCTTACTCACCGTGAGGTGCCTTACACACTCAGATCAAAGGGACTATTTGCAGGGCAAGGTATCTCTCATGTAGGTAAGAATGGCAAAATCCAGCCCAGAAAGCTAAATCTAGCCATCGTGTAACGAGTGACTTCAGTTTTGTTACCCCAGGGATGAATTTGGCCCCACATACTGCAGAAACGGAATCATATTCTTCATAGCAGTGGCTGACTGGAACAATACGGATACTATTTTCCAGTCCCCAGTCAGGAGGGCACATATTGTGCCATTACACATTGTTTTGGGCCATTGGTCCTTTAGCTTTCCCCAGCATGTATCTAGGGCAGGGGTAGGCAACCTATGGCACGCATGCCAAAGGCGGCAAGCGAGCTGATTTTCAGTGGCACTCACACTGCCTGGGTCCTGGCCACCAGTCTGGGGGATGCTGCATTTTAATTTAATTTTAAATGAAGCTTCTTAAACATTTTTAAAACCTTATTTACTTTACATGCCACAATAGTTTAGTTATATATTATAGACTTATAGAAAGAGACCTTCTAAAAACGTTAATATGTATGACTGGCACACGAAACCTTAAATTAGAGTGAATAAATGAAGACTCGGCACAGCACTTCCGAAAGGTTGCCGACCCCTGATCTAGGGGAAACAGTCAAAAATGGTGATGGCTAGTTTCCCCTTGCATGATTTTTCTATAAGATATGAATTGCCTGTCCCCAAGGAAGTGTTCCCCTCATACGAACGGCAGTCTTTGCAAGGAGAGTGATGGGGGTGGGGAGCAGATCTTTCACCATATTGAAGAGACTCGTTCCATCTGTTGTCTCTCTCACCAACCCACGTCTGTATTATTCCAGGCTCTGAGCCCATCAACCTATAAGTCTCTGCAAGGTGCTAGAGAGACTGGCTTGATGTTTCTAACCTCTGAAGATGTTCCAAGTATGATAAAAGAAATCCAGCTATTGAAACGTTTTCCCACAATGCAGTTACTGTGTTGCTAGGTTTCCATCCAGATACAGCCTAAAAGAGCAATCAGAGAGAGAGAGGCGCTGCTGCTGTGGATAGCTTTATCAGTGCTTGACAGGGGTGGTAGGGAGGAGTGGGATGGAGTGGTCCTGAATAAAGTTTGGTCTCATATGAAATAACACAACCAAGTTCCAAAATCTAATCCCACTTTTGGCTAGACTTTTTTTTTTCCTTTCATTGAGTTTGGTAGGTTGGTACATTACATGTGTGCGTATTTATTCCATCATCTGGAGTGTATTCTGATTCAAGAACAACAGCAGCAAATTGATAGACTGATCCCCCTAACACACACCTACTCACCCTCTTTCACTGATCCTGCATCCTCCAGAGGCAAAACCGAGCATGCACCAGGCTGGTTTTAAAAGGCTCTGATTTGCCGGTATATTACATTAAACCCTAACAGACTTGGTTCAGCTGTCAAAATGCTATCCTAGTAATTGCATAAGCAGAAGCAACATAATTGGCATGCTACTGCCAGGAGAGTACAAGGGTTTCTTTGTGTGGGAAACAAATGGAACAGGACAGAACCAGGGCTCAATGCAGGACATGTGTAGCATCCTGCACCTGTCCTAATGGAGGGCTGATTTTCTCTCATTCCCATATGCCCCCATTCACCCAAGGCCTCTTTCCTAGCCACCCTGGAGGCCGATTCTCAAAAGAGCCCAGCTCAGAGCAGTTCCCTTTGTTTTCAGTGGATGCCCAGCACTTTGGAAAGTCTGATCCCTATAGCCCAGCCCTTCACATGTTAATAATAAACCAGAATAAACAGTAAAACCCTTGGGGGCAGGAGCTCTCTCTGTTCTGGGTTTGTGCAGCACCTAGCACATGGGGTTCTGGTCCATGACTGAGGCTCCCAGGAGCTACAGTAATATAAACAGACAACAAAACAATACACAATAATCCTCAGAAACAGGTCTAGTTTGGGGGGCACACATTGCTCTCCTGATGAAGTCACTGCAATGGAAGACCAGGATTAGCAGAACTCAAAGTAACAGACACTGGGTTTGCTAACCTAGGGCTTGGGCATCTACTCTCATTTGTAACCTCAGGATAGAACTGTCCAAGGCTGGGCCCCAGCCTGGGGCTTCAGCATCTGCACTGCATTATGCAGGCAGGAGTCCAACCATCCACATCCCAGACATCCCACCATGTGGCTGCTGTAGCCCTTTGTTCATGGTGCTGGGTGGGAAAACTTCCCTGCCCACCAAACCGAACTGTCCAGAGGACAAAGGAAGCCAGCCCATGGCTGCTCTGGGAGTCTGCCCAAAACACAAGTCCACTAAGGGCTTGAACCCTGGGTGTCAGCTTGTCTCAGGCTCCGACCCTCCACTCTCATGGGGTCTTGGGTCCAAGCCCAGGTTAGCAGGATGTGTGTGTTGAGGGAAGGTGGTAGGGGGAGAGAAGGCTTTAGCTGGAGTTCAAACCCTGGACTCATGCCCTGAGCTCTGTTAGGGTAAGAGGGGAGCAGATTGACTCACAACTGCTGCTGTGGGGTTCTTACGCCATCCTCGGACACATTGCTGCGGGCCACTGCCCGAGACAGGACCCTGTCCTAGCTGCACTTTAGGAGCTGCCAGTCTGGATCAGATCTCCGTATTTACACACACGCTGTGCGCCCCCGGGACCCTCTCCACCCTGCACCAAGCCTCCCGCCCAGCCTGGGACACAGAGCGGCTCGGTCCTGACACTCCGCTTGGAGCGAACAGAAAGATCCCGCCGCAGCCCCAGCGCTATCGGTGCATGACAGAGTCACCGCCCGGGGAAACTCTCCTTTGGGCCAGTTCGGGACCTCTCCAAAGCCCGCCCGGAGAGCGCGCCGCACGCACCCCGGCCCAGGGACTGATCCGCGGCAGCCAGCGCAAGCCCCTGCCGTCCCTCGGCCCTGCCAGACTCAGACCCCGCAGCCCAGCCCCACCGGGACCATTCAGAGCCAGCTACGGGGAGGCAAGTGACCCAGAGGGGCCTAAGGGGGCGGCTGGGGCTCGGAGCCGGGACAGGAGGGGTCCTGTCCGCCATCGGACGCAGCTGGGTCCCGAGCTCCTGGGTCCCCCCCAGCCGGGACACCCACCCCCGCTCCCTCAGCCTTGTCCCCTGCACCTCCGGACCCCTGCGCGGCGTGGGGGCAGCGCTTACCTCGGCCCAGCCGGTGGGAGCAGCCGTGCGGGTGGCCGGAACACAGCGGTGGGCAGGGGCGAGGCGCTCTTCTCGGCGGGCGCCCGGCCACCGGGCTGCTGGATCCCCCCCGCCCCGAGCGCTACGGTGCCCAAGAACCGGGGCTCCCCTTCCTGCCGCAGCACCGGAGCGGGCTTGTTCCCCACCGCCCCCGCCTGGCACAGCCCGGACCGAGGGCACCCGGAGCGCACCGGCTCCTCTGGCCCTGACCCAAGGCACCGGGAACTCACCGGCTCCTGAGCCGCCCGGCGCACGCACCCCGCGCCCCCGGAGCGCACCGGCGCACGCACCCCTGGAGCGCCCCCGGAGCCCCACCAGCCAGGAGCGTCTCCCCAGCACCCAGCCCAGCGAGGCGCCGCCGCCGCCTTTTATTGCCGCCCCGCTTTGTTTTGGTCTCGGCTCCTACCATCGCTTGCCGGCCCGCAGGGGGGGGGGGCGCTGAAATCAGGCCCCCGCGCGCCCCCTCCGCTCGCAGCCCCCCTCTGCCCGCGGGGTGACAGCAGTGCCGGGGCTCAGCCGGCGCCGCGCCGCGCCCGAGGCGTCCTGCGCTGCGGCTTGGCTTTCCTCTCCCCCTGCAGGGACTGCAGCCTTGGTTCAGCCGAGCTATATCTGCTGCCGGCAGAGGCTGGCGCCGGGGCAGTCGCGAGTTGAGGCTTGGCGGGGAGGGTGCTTTGCTGCACCTAGGCTGCGCTTCCCAGTCCTGCTCCTTACCCAGCCTGCCTGGCCCATCCTCCTGCGCAGGGCGGCGGGGCTACACTTCTCGTGTTGGCTGCCTGCGTGCGGCAGCGAGCCGCTCCCCCGCTGAGATGGGGCAGCCTTCCCCTGCTCCAGCACTGGCAGTCACAGCAGCGCACCGCAGGTGCCCTGCAGAGGTGTTTCAGGCCTTCCTCATAAAGCAGCTGGCTGTGGACACCTTAAGAGGCGCTGTGCATTACCAGTCCCTCCCTTCTGCTCTTCGCTCCCCCGGTTAGACTTTGCACCCATCACTTAGTGCTTAATTTGTGCCAGGACTGAGCCCCAGCACCTCTGGGCTCCGTTGTTCATAGCCCCGGCGCCTCTGGGCTCCGCTGTTCAGAGCCCCGGCACCTCTGGGCTTGCGCCATCAGTTATGAATACAAAAAAATTGTTTGAACCCCAGCATCTCTTTCATTCCAAAGTAGGCACTGCTTAGCCTCTGGCTCAGCTACCTCCCCTGTAAGTGAGGGGGACTTTTCCCACTTCTGCCTTTCTTTTGAGACTCTCAAACCCACTTCCACACTAGTGAAGGAAGCTTCACAAACACCCCATAAGAACAGCCATACTGGGTCAGACCAAAGGTCCATCTGGCCCGGTATCCTGTCCTCTGACAGTGGCCAATGCCAGGTGCCCCAGAAGGAATGAACAGAACAGGCAATCATCAAGTGATCCATTCCCTGTCACTCATTCCCAGCCTCTGGCAGCTCAATAATGTTCTGAATCTATCCTGAGCCATCAGATGTTGCTTTGAGGCACAAAAAAGGATTGATGACCAGCATGGTTTCCAGAACTTCACTTCACCCTGTTCAGCTTGAGAGGACTCCTGACAGCTATCACTGGAACACATGAGCCTCCACACCACATCCCCAGGGAAGGCAATAATATTACCCCTGTTTTATAGATGAGGAGACTGAGGCACAGAGAGGCTACATGACTGACTCAAGTTCACACCAAAATTCCTAGTTCTGACGCAGGCTGGAACCCAGATCTGCTGGGCTTTAGCCACGAGACTCTTCTGCTGAATATTGTGAGGATTTGCTAGTTAATGTGCAGAAAGGGTTGAAAGGGTTAAGTGTTTGCGTTTCTATTACTGGCCACTGTTGGCAGGCAGGCCACTGACAGCGTAGCAGGACCACCCACTTGGTCCTATAGGGCAGTTCTTACTTACAGGGCCTCTAATTCTGTTGCAACAGTCTCCTCTCCCAGAGGGTGCGGATGGCAGGAGAAGCAAGTGGGAGCACCCTCTGTTGGGGTAGGAGTCCCACTTGCACTCTGCAACTCTGGTATAGTGAGTGCCCTTTCCCTGTACCTCACTGCTGCCCATCAGACTCCCTCTATCTCAGAGGATGGCAGAGAGGACAGAACTTGAAGGACAGAGATTTCTAGAGCAGTGAGCAGTTAGATTGTGGGCACGGAAATCTAGTTATTGTTGGTGCAAGTGAATCTCTCCGGCATCATGCTGACCTAGCCTTATCCGACTTGGGATTTAATGAAACCACCTTACAACAAACCTGCGACAGAATTCTGCAGTCACACCCTAGCACTGCGGTATCACAGTAGCATTGGGAACCATTACTCTAGAATTTTTGGAATTGTTTTTTTAAGCCACAACCCAAGTACCCCTGCCTCTAGAAAATGCTCCATATAGTAGTTATCTAGTACACTGTTTTCTCTACAACTGTCGTGTCAGGATTACCCATTGACAAAGACTGAAGGAAACATTTAGTGAGGAGAGGTGGGAGACCATGGTTATTAGCTCAAGTGATGGAGAGTCCTTTTTATGGTCTTGTCCCCCACTAGGGCAGCTAACCAGCCTGCATAGCTTCTCCTATAACTCAGGCAATGGTCACTTAACTTTGGGTTTCTGGAACCAAATGAGTCATGCTTATAATACAGACTTTTTTCAATGCTGGAGGGGAGGTAGTTGATGAGTGGTGCTGTTGGGAGAGCACCAGAAACTGGAGTCATGCATGTATCTACAGCACAACCAGGAGCAATGGCATGTGCCAGTATCAGTTAGGCCTGGTCTACACTAGGAAATTAGCTCAGTATAACTATGTGGCTCAGGGGTGTGAAAAATCCCCTCCCCTGAGCAATGCAGTTAAACTGACCTAGCCCCAACGTAGTCAGTGCTGGGGCAATAGGAGAATTCTCCCATCAACCTAGCTACCGCTTGTTGGGGAGGTGGACTACTTACACCCATGGGAGAAGTCCTTCCATCGGCGTAGGCAGCATCTTCCCTGAAGCACTACAGTGGTGAAGCAGCACCACTGTACCTGCAGGAAGCCAGATGGCCATTCAACCTTCACTCCCCATTCAGGTCCTGCCTGTCTGCTGGGACTGCCAATAATGGTGCCAGTTATAGCTTCACACAGACTGCCACACAGCCATTGGATGGTAACAATGTTTAATCAGTTCCGGCCTATGCCAGATTGAACTAAAAGTGTAAAGCTCCATTTTAGGTCCAGTCATCGACTCCCTGATCCTACCACGGCCCCTGACGCTTTCCACACACAGACACCCCACGCCTATCCGATCACACAGAGGTGTCAACTAGTAGCATCCAGAGAACAGCAGAGAAAAACGGGGAACAGACCTGAGTCACCATCTCCAAGCAGGTGGTCCATATGGGAGGTATTAACCTTTTTCCAGTGTGTTACTCGCAGGGATTAGGAAGCTGTGCAGGCAAAACCAGACCAACCCTTGGCTTGCGGAGGCTCCAGTAAATGGGGATTTAATGAGGCTCCTGAAATAAAGAAAAAAAATTACACCCCACCATCTTAGAGCCTGTCTGCCAGTGATGGAAGTTTCTGCAGAGAGGGCGGCACTCAGGGGGTAGCACTTCTGTTGAAAGCGGAGAGTGTGTAGTAAATGAGAAGAAAAATCATTTTTTTCTAACTTTCAATAATGTGAGCTGAGTCCACACTGACGCGAGGGACAGTATTCAGTCACACACAGAGCCCAAGAAACAGCCGTGAGCTATCATTCAGTGCTGCACACAGGCGTTCAGCCAAGCACAGTCTTCCTCAGCAGCAACTGTGCCAGCACAAGTCGGCACGTACCTGCAAACCCAATCTCTCCCTGTAAACCCATCCTCACACAGACATTCCTTGTGCCACCTGGCTGAGCGCGTGCACGCACACACACACACACAGCAGCCAACAGATGTAAACCCATCGTCATAGGGCTGCTCACACTCACATGCACAAGTTGTATCGCAATCCTCCACACCACAACACACAAACTTTGTACACTCAGACATTAGACTTGTGTTCTAGTTTCCACAAGACAACCATGTACAATATATGCAAACGCCTCCCTCCCAGCACACAAGTATTAGAATTGATCAGCGATCACACATGAGATGTGCACACAGGAGAAACACCTTACTCCACCATACACCCAGACATAAGCACTGGACCACAGTTCCCAGTGACCTCAGCTATGCCTTAGTGCACGTTAATACATACATGTTCAGACATTCAAACGTGAGCCATAAACTGCACTGACAGATACACAAATGGTATCACATGTAACCTCCTCCATATTTAGCCACCCACTGGTATTAGAAATGCATTGTAAACCTGGTAATATTACAACTGCACACCCACACACCTAGGTAATAGAACTGTATTTTAAACATAGTGCCATTAAACATACCGTACCCACACATTAGAATTGTATCCCAACCAACATTCACACACACTATCCTAATCTACATTCACAATATATGTACACTCCGAGAGCTATTAGCACTGTAGTGCAATCTTTATTGAGAACACACACAACGCACACAGAGAAACAAGAAAAGAGAATTGTCAGTGGATTAAAAACCCGTTGAAACTTGCTAAAGAAAGTCTTTAGGGTTAGGGAGGAGGGAGCTTAAGGCTTCTAACTGGAAGCGTTTCTCAGCTGGAAACGTTTCCTTCCTCCTGGCTCTCTGATCCGCCCCACCCCTAACAGGGTCAGCTTCCATGCAAAAATGAACCACTGCCGGGTGTTGGGCATGCTTATATTTATGACTTCTTTTTGAAATTCTGTCTGCTCATCTATGCAGAATAAAACTACCCAAGCAATCTGGCCTGCTCAGATGCTCATTACCAAAGCGCTCGACACCACCAGCAGGCTCACTCAGGCCTTGTAAATTTTATCTGGGGGACATTCTGCTTCCACTAGCTCGATTACTGCCTGATTCCTGAAAGGCTTGTACCCAGCCAGCCAGCCAGCCAGCCAGAAAGCTGGGTAACATCCAAGAACCGAACATTATTAAACAGCCTCGGTGGCATGGGAGCGAGACTTTGATGGGTATGTGTACACATGGAGCCTGCCTGCCTGCGTGCCCCTGGAGTGTACACAGGCCTACAAGGGTTTGCACGGTGGCATGTGCCGTGCCTGCTGATTGCAAGGAGACATACAGAGAGGAAGGTGATGGTCTGCATGAGCGAGTGAGAGACTGTCCGTGTGTGAGCGTGAAAAGGAGCAGGCCCGGGTCTGCGGGCCAGATTCTGGGCTCAGCTAGGCTAGCATCAATCTGGAGTCGCTCCTGTGAAGTCAGTAGAGTCAGTCTGGGTTTACACCGCAGCAACTGAGGGCAGAGGCAGATCCTAGGAGTCTACCCTGCTGCTATTTGAATAGCTTTAGCCATCTGCCAATCAAATAAGTAGTGCTTGATGTTCCTTATAACTGCAGCTAGAGCTCAAAGCTAGGGGAAGTGAGGGGGAATGAGGCTGTTTGTTTGAGCAAAGCAATGAGCTTAAGCCAAGGATGAGGTCATGGAGAAAAAACAAGGAAGCCAGTCCACCATGCACAGGACAAAGAGAAGAGGCCCTGTCCACAAACAAAGGGAGGTTCTGCTTCACAAGCAGCTGGCAAAGGGTCCCTGGATCCTATGCAGGTGTCTCTAGCAGAGGTTGGCTACCGCAAAAAGGCACACACAAAACAATCCCAAACCAAGCTGTAGCGGGGTGATCACCCGCTCCTGCCAGGAAGGGGTTAAAAGTAGCCCTGGGGAGGGCTGTGGGCGGGAGAAAGCAGCTACTAGACTGACTGGGGAAGGAAAGGAGCCCCAGGCAGCAGGGGTAGGGCTGCCCTTATTTGAGCAACATCTGCAGCTGTGTGTGTGTGACATGAGGTTTGCTAGTCACCACTTGGGGCCCTTCGGGCCACATCTAGGGATTAGCTCTCAGCCAGTGTGACAATCCCACCTTTGGTTGCTCCCTCTATTTCTCTCTCTGAACTCTAGTACTACCTCTTCATGGCTCCAGCTAGGACACTGTCATTCTCTCCTTCTGGGGTATCAAAGTCCCACTGGATGATCTGTCTCAGGCAGTCTTCCCTTCCACTGTTTAGACTGTGCCACTTCCCCACTGGCTGGGGAGGGAACCTGGGTCCATCCACTACTCCACGTTCTAGGGACCTTGTATCCAGCAATTACAGTCTACCCAGCCTCAGACCCTATCACCGTTTCCCTGGACTCTCTCCTACCTTCCTCTCTCTGTCTTCTGGCCTACCCCTGGAGTCTCCTTTGCTCCATGTGGATATTCCACCCTCTCAGATTCTTGCCAGAGTCTATCTTCGCAGGCAGGATCCCAGGGCTTACTCCCCCTAGACTAGAGCAGACCCCACTCTCTCCTGGAAGTGACTAGAGAGCTGCTTCCTGCAGCCCTTTCTCTTACCTTCAACGTCCTCTTTTTACACCTGTCCCACCTCCTTTGCCAGCTGGACTTCATCAGCCCTTCGGCCAAGGGTGACCACATGTCCTGATTTTCTAGGGACAGTCCCACTATTTGGGGCTTTATCTTATATAGGTGCCTATTACCTCCCCACCCCAACCCAAATTTTCACACTTATTAGCTGGTCACCCTAATTAGGCCCAATCAGCCCTGGCACTCTTCCGGGTGCAGCAGGTCACAGGGTTAACTGCACAGGGCTTGTGTGGGGTAGATGCCCCAGCACAGGGTTGCACTTGACAATCCAATAAAGCCTTCCCAGTGGGGACTAGTCTGACCCTATGAGTTTGGTCAATGGGAGAATCTCCTGTGGCCTGGGGCAGGGATACCCCCCAAAGAGCGCCTCAGAGAAAGAAAGAAAACAAGACAGAGAGCGAGACAAAGTATGTTCAAAAGCCCAGCTGAGTGCAGGGCTTTTTCCTTGCAATTAAGTCAGTTTAATGGTTTTATGTGAGTTGTTTGTTTAAAAGGCCTTCACTGCGCTGTTTAATGGAGTTTCACCAGCACTCCCTAAAGACTCCGAGATGCCATTAGTATCCCACAGCTCCCATCCTATGCAAACAAGTTCCCCCACCCCGATGTGTTTACCTTCCCCAAAGAGCAGTGCACAGCAGCATGCAGGGCTGCTAAGCCTGCACTTGCTTTTCCACTGGAGTCTCGAGGCCCCGGGGATGCAATGAATATTCATGGCACAAACATTAGCAATAAGTATTGTGCAATTTGGCCCCAAATCTATTTGAGACAGAAGAACCAAGAGCAAGGGAAGGAATTTTTATTCTTGAGCTCGGGGAACATCTGAATCGCATTTTTCTGTGCAGTAACTGGTGGGTTTTTTAAAATGCAAATCAGTCTCTGGTTTTTGAAAGACACTGTAAAAAAAGACAGAGGCAGCAAAGCTTTATCCTCTCGTAACAAACTCAGGGTTTACTAAGCCCTATGTGTTCCAGTCAATAGAAAACATGCTGGGGAGATCCCAGTCCTGTGCTCAGCTCTTCCACTGGCTCCTTGGCAACCTTGGGCGAGTCACTGCCCTGCTCCAGTTGCCTCAGTTTCCCCGTCTGTACAAAAAGGGTGGGGGGATAATGCTGCATGTTATTGAGGTTATCTGTTACAGATTATGATGAAACTGAAGCCGGTGGAGGAACTGCAGGAGCAGCTTAATCAGGACTGACTGACAACGATAATATTTTCTACAGGTTTGACTGGTCTTTCTCTGCCCTGTGATGATGGGCTGTTGGCTCCAACCCCCCTCGTCCACCCTCGCGTCTCTTCACCTCAACCTCAACACGCTTCTCCCCTTTATACCCCCCTGCTCTTCTTTTCCTCACCTGTTCTGTCCCCATTGCCCTTTCCTCTCCCCTTGTGTTTCTGTTTAGCTGATCCCTACCCCAATCCCCACGAACACAATCTTGTCTGTCCCCACAAACACAATCTTGACATTAAGTCACCATCCCCTTGACCCCTCCGCTTGTGTGTTGGACCTTTCACCTCCCCTGGGCTGTCTCATCCATTTTGATTGGAAGCCCTTTGAGGCGGGGCCTGTCTGCTGTTCTGTAAAGCATCTCACACAATGGGGCTCTGGTCTTGGTTGCTTCCCAGTCACAACTGTAATTAACACAATTACTAATAATATACACTCGCCCACCAGGGAAAATTTTCACCAAGCAGTGAAACCATCTCCAACAGGCAAACCCTTCTCCTATGCCCCCACTTGGAAGTACCAACCAACCTACTTGCCCTTTAGTTCAAAACCTACCTCTGACTATTGAGAGGCACCAGAGTCTTCTGGAAGGAGCATGGGAGTGTGGGCCTCCTCTACCACTGACTTGCTTATTCTCTTGGGCAAGTCACAGCCCCTCTCCAGGACTCAGTTTCCCCATCTGTCCGGTGAGGATAATAATCAGAGCTCAACACATAATACATAATGAATAATCTCTTCCATGCAGCTGCTGGGCTGGCCATGAGAAGCTCCACTGTTCTAATGGCAAAGGGAATTGGCCCCAGAAGGGGCACGAAGGTGGAATGTCCCAAATACAGTTTTCAATTCAAATTTTTTTAAATGATTCCTCTGCTCGTAAATAAAATCAATAATAATCACAGCTTCTAGGCAGGCAGCACAGTCCAATGAGCAGGGCCTTGAACTGGAAGTCAGGAGACCTGGGATCTCCTCCCAGCTCATCCTCCCACCTGCTGCGAGACTTTGGGCTACTTCGCCGCACGCGGTGCCTCTGCTCTCCCTCCCATCCTTTGCCCGTCGTGTCTGTTTAGACAGTGAGCTTTGGGGCAGGAGTGTCTCGTACTATAGACTCGTACTATGCATCTGTATAGCACCCAGCACCACAGGGCCATGATCTCAGTTAGTGCCTCTGGATGCTGCTGCATTATTACAACAGCCACAAGACTAAACGATGTCTGTCTCAAGGGCAGGCTAAGAGGCTAAATCAAAGAATTTCTAAAGAGCTTTGAGATCCTCAGATGGAACATAAGAGCGGCCATACTGGGTCAGACCAAAGGTCCATCTAGCCCAGTATCCTGTCTGGCGACTGTGGCCAATACCAGGTGCCCCAGAGGGAATGAACAGAACAGGGAATCATCAAGTGATCCATCCCGTCGCCCATTCCCAGCTTCTGGCAAACAGAACAATAATAGCGAAAGGCAAGAGCTACCAATGCAGCACACTGCCCAAGTGTGGGGCAGATCCTGAGCTGGTGAGAAAGGCCTGGGTGCTTTTTATGGTGGCACAGTTGTCTTCTGTTCCCTCGTCTGCGGTTCTCTCTGTAGGTGCTTGGAGGGGAGCAAAGACTCAGCCGGCCTCTCTGCCCACAAGAGCTCACTTGTGACCCCACACGTGTGTGTGACATACCCAGGATCCAATCCAGACTAGTAAGTAACTGTGTCACCCCTCCCTGTAACCTGGGGTGCCCTTTACCCTGCTTTGCTGCTGTAGCCTCCACTCCTGGACTGTTCACAAACAGTAAGTTGCTCCTGGCTACGGCTGTGGGCACTTGCAACCTGCCAGTCACCCCCAGGCTTTTACCAGCCTCAGTGATGCCAGCAGACTCTCCCAGCCTTCTCCCCAGAAATATGCACCTCGTGCTATCCAGCCCTCTCCTGGACAATACAAGCTCAGCTAGAGTCCGCCAATTTATTAGTAGAAATGATATGCACAAATCCTGTTAACATAAATAGAGTCTGAATGCAGCGTTTGGTGTGGATAAAATAATACAACACATTTATTAGCTGCAAAGAGAGAGATTGTAAGTGGCTACAAGTAATGAGACATAAAAGTCAGAAATGATTACACAAGAAATGAAGATAAAACCGCAACTAATGCCTACGTTAAATTCAAAGCAAGTTTCTCTCACCAAGTGTTCTCAATAGTGTTACTGGCAAAACTTCTGGGGCAGGATCCCTACTCCACGTAACAACTGCTTCCTTTGTTCCTTCTGGAGCAGACCATCGAAGGACAGAGCGTGAAAGAGGAGGAGGAGAGGTGCCGTGGGGTGTTTGTCCCTCACTTTTATAGTGTCAGTCCACCTCTTAGAAAACATTTCCAGCTGAGTCCTGGTCTATGCTACAGAATTACTTTGGTATAATGACATCACCCAAGCGTGTGAATAATCCACACCCCAAGCAACAGTTATACCAACCTAAGCAACAGTGTAGTCATAGGGCACCGACTCCGGGGCTGGAGCACCCACAGGGAGAAAATGGTGGGTGCTGTGCACCCATCGGCAGCCCCTGTATCAGTAACTCCCCCTCTCCCCAGCGCCTCCTGCCTGCCTCCAACAGCTGTTTTGCAGCGCACAGGAAGCTCGGGGAGGGTTAGGGAGGAGCAAGGAAGGGGATGGGAAGAGGAGGGGTGGGAAGAGGCGGGTGAGGGTAGAGCCCTGAGGGAAGGAATGGAGTGAGGGCGGGGTCTGGGGCAGAGCCAGGGGTCGAGCACCACCCACATGGTAAAGTCGCCGCACAGTAGTTGACAGCACTGTGTCGGCGGGAGGGCTTCTCCTGCTGACAGCTACCACCTCTCATGGAGGTGGATTAACTCAGCCAATGGGAGAAACTCTCTCCCCTCGGCTTAAAGCATCTTCATTAAAGCACTGATGCAGCTGTGCCAATGCAGAGTTTGAAATGTAGACCTGCCCTCGGGCTGAGGAGACAAAAAGTCTCCAAGGGAGGAGATCTGCTGGTTTCTCCACCTGCTGGAACTTTCTTTGTCTTTGATGACTCTGCTTACTGCTTAAAATGCAAATTAAGCAGAGCACACTTTTGTCTGAGACAGACCTGTCTGCCAACTTCTGTCTGGGGAGGGCTGTGGTTTGGACCAGATGTTACTAACACCATACAGTGGAATCTTATAACTTTCCATACAATATTGCCAACTATATTTTATCAGGACAATATTGACCAGCAAATTATGAGTTTTCAAATGATATCTCACGAAGCATACTTTGCACAAAGGTTACTACAGTCGTGTGCAAGGGGTGAATACAAGGGTTCACACCTTCACAGCTGCCACCCTTCCTGGGCACGGTATTTCACTCCCACAAAGATCTAGCCCTTAAGAACTAGGCTGAGAGGAGCAGCGGAAGTTCCTAAAAGCGAGGGGTGAAGCCACCGGCATCTGAACCATGGCGCTGCCCCTCCCTATTTGTTCCTCTCTGCCCCCTCCCCCCATTACTTGCCCATAGCCCTCCTACTTTTAAAAGTGATGGAACCAGCCCTCCCGGTCTGGCACCCCTGCTGAGAGTTCACCACCCAGTTCATTCCACAGAGGCCACTGAACAAGCTCTCAGCTGATAATGGATGTGCACTTGAGACCCAGAGGGGAAGGGCTTTTTATTCCATTACCAATCCCTCAAGCCACCCAGTCACCTCAGAGGGAAAGCTGTTAACTGAGCTACTCAACTGCATTTTCACTGCCAGTAATGTCCGAGCAGCTGCCTGACCTAGATGCAGTAGGAATCTCGGATTGTCTCGATTAGTGTGCACCACAGACTGACATTTCAAAACCCTCGGAAAAGTCCCTGATGAATGGGAGAAAATAGAAATATTACATATATTAAAGGCAAAAGTCCCATAAGAGAGAGAAATCAAACCCTCAGAAGTCAGGACATTCCAGAATTTAAGGGACATTTTCAGACCAAGGTGTTTAATGTTAGGTTCCCAAATCCAGATTTAAACACAGAAATACAAGTGGCCTGCGGCTTCCATTGACTTTAATATTATTTCTGGGGGTTCAGCCCTTCTGAAAATCAGGCCACTTACGTAGGTGCCTAATTTCAAAAGTGAGAGCTTGAGCTGGCTGCAAAGTGTTTTATTTCCATTTGACTCCTCAAAAATTGTGGTTGAAAATCTAAATATGTCAGTTCTGGGCTGAAATATTTTGGGTGTTCACTTTATTTTTTTTTTGTGGGGGTGACGACGAAAACTAATCAAAATGTTCCACAAAAAGAAGACAAGTTTTTTGGAGGGTGGAGAAGTGTTTAGTCAAAAACCCAATTCTGTCAAAAAATAGTTTACATGAAACATTTCCAAGCAACCCTGATAGGAGCCTGCCTTTAGGCCCCTAGATTTGAAAATGCTGGCCTTGATTCTCAATGCATTCTGGCTCTTATTCAGCACAGCACTTTAAAGACTTGCTTGACTCTCATTGCTTGAAACCAATGTGGCTTAAGCATGTGATTAAAGCTAAGCACGAGTTTAAGTGCTTTGCAGAATTGGAGCCAAACAGCCTGATCCGATGCTCACTGAGGTCAGTGGAAAGACTCCCGTTGACTTTAGTAGGCACCGAATCAGGCCCTAACTCAGCTACGTGACACAGCCCACGTGTTTCACGACACAATCAAATAAACTGTAATATCGTACGGTTGACATTTGACAAAGGACGGTGTACGTATGTGTAACAAAGCCCGGCGGATAGTGCTAGAAACCTAACCTTTTGGAATGTTCTGACTTCTGTGTTTCTCAACCTTAATGCTCCAGTAACAATAGGTTTTGTATTTCCTTAGGGGTTTTGTGAAAGAAAAGAAAACTTCAATACAATCACACCTGATTTAGCCATCTTTAAAGGAAACATCCTTAAATGAGGTTCCCTTAATCCAACCATCCTTAACTTGGATCTCCTTAACTGACGCATCCTTAATTCCTCCTGCGAGGGTGTTGCTGGAGGGGGTGCACTGGAGGAGGAAGATGTTCCTAAGGAGCAGGGAGGAAGGGAGCGCTGGGTGCGAGAGGCCCAAATGGCAGACTCAGAGGACAGGGGGAGGAGTAGTGGGCAGATAAAGTAGCAGGAGACAAGGTGCAGCAAGAGAGAAGTGGATGGGTAGAGGGAAGCAGGAGCAGATGGGGGAGAGACAGGCAGGCAATGGAAAGCAGAAACCCGAGGTGCTAGGAGGCGATGCTGTGGAATGGAAGAGGAAGCAGGAGAGGCAGCATAAGGAGAACTGGGTGCAGGTTGACAGATGAAACAAGTGGAAGCCCGACGGGGGAGCCTATCAAGGGACTAAGAGGTGCATGAACCAGACACACGAAGTTACAGCTTCCAGTCGGCCAGGATGAGTATGTTGGTTGTGAGCCATGCTCTTGGACAAGAGGAAGTGCATGCCAACTAGCGGGCAAGGAGAAGAGGTTGTTGTGTATGGGGCAGCCAGAGAGGGGAGGCACTGCAGATCTGGCAGGGGGTGGGGGAGCTGCTTCCCGGCCAGCTTTGTAAGATGGAGGATTTGGGGTGCCCCGAGTGCTGAAGCCTGAGGTTTGCATAGCCTCCCTGATGCACCGCACTAGTGGAATGTCAGACCGAAAGGGCCACTGAGGCATCTTTAACTCAGCCATCTTTACGTGTCCTTGGCCTTGTCCACACACCAACAGACACCAGACTAACTAAGTCAGGCACAGAACTGCACTGGGTTAATTTAAGGTGTGATTTTTAACCAGGGCAAAAGGCTGTGTAGAGTAGACACTCAATTTGGTTTGAACTAGGTTTATTTTGGTGTAGCTTAAGTCAGCTGAGAACAGGTGCACGCTAAAATGAAATAAGTGCCTCTCACACCATATTAAGAATGTCTACATAAGGGTTTGCAACAGTTTAACTGAACCGTTTTGACTCAACTAAGGCAAGTTTGTGAATAGACGTGGGCTTGAGCTGCCCATCAGCCTAAATGGCTCTAGTTGAAGGGCACCATGAACAGCTGCCCAGAAGATGGTCTAATGGGCACAGATGAACCTGGCACTGGAAACATTCATGGAGCTGGGGAACAGATTTCCCTGAAACTGGGACTGTATTTGCTCTCTCCACAAGGACTATAAAACAAACCCCACGTGATGCTCCCAGCCTCTGCCCTCTTTGAGTGATGGCAGCACAAATGTCTCCATTAGAACATATGGAAAAGGGGTCTCTGGATCACGCCTCTTGCATGACTCAAAACCAGCAGAACCAGTTTGGCTCAGATTTTGCAATACACGTTCACCTCGGAGCTGAGACAGAGAGGGGAAAATTCCATCCCCAATTTGATTTATTTTTGGGCAACTGGGTTGAGAAAAAACAGAGTGAGGAGAGCAAGGCCATGCACAGAGACGAGGGCCACATGCAGCCCTTAGTTCAGGGGTGGGCAAACTTTTTGGCCCAAGGGCCAAATCTGGGTATGGAAATTGTATGGCGGGCCAGGAATGCTCACGAAATTGGGGTTTGGGGTGCGGGAGGGGGTGAGGGCTCCGGCTGGGGGTGCAGGCTCTGGGGTGGGGCCAGAAATGGGGAGTTCAGGGTGCTGGAGGGAGCTCTGGGCTGGGGCAGAGGGTTGGAGTGCAGGGGGGAGGGTTCCAGGGTGGGGCTCAGGATGTGGGGTTGGGGGTGCAGGAGGGTGCTCTGGGCTGGGACTAAGGGGTTCAGAGGGTGAGAGGGGGATCAGGACTCTGGCAGGGGGTTGGAGCATGGAAGGGGGTCAGGGGTTCAGGCTCTGGGTGGCGCTTACTTCAAGCAGCTCCCAGAAGCAGTAGCATGTCCCTCTCCAGCTCCTATGCAGAGGAGTGGCCAGGCACATCTGCGTGCTGCCTGGTTCCTAGCCAATGGGAGCTGTGGGGGCAGCCCTTGGGGTAGGGCAGTGTGCGGAACCCCCTGGCTGCTCCTACACATAGGAGCAGGAGGGGGGACATGCTGCTGTTTCTAGGAGCTGTGCAGAGCCACAGCACGCGTGGAGTGGGGCAAGCCCCTGACCCCACTTCCTGGATGGAGCTTGAGGGTCAGATTAAAACATCTGAAGGGCCGGATGTGGCCCCCAGTCCATATTTTGCCCACCCCTGCAATAGATGAGGATACACCTACGCCCTTCAGGGTAGGGACTCTACACCCAGGTCTCCATTGCTCTGCGCCTTGTAGTCATGTAGTCATTTATACCAGTGCAAAGTGAGTGAGCGGGTGCAGAAAGCTACCAAATCACAGTGGTTACATTTCACTTTGCACTGGTATAAATGACGACGCACAATGCAGGGAAATGAAATATCAAAAAATCAGGGCTCGCAGTCTGGCCCAGGTTTGCAAAAGACCTTGGCATACTGGGTGCACATTGTGGGCTAAGCACTCGTAAACCTGTCCCTGAGTTCTTTGGAAGATCAGGCCTCACGTCTTCCTATCTGTCTTTACAGCACCTATCACATCCTGGGTGCTACTGCTCTTAAATTCAGACCTCATAACAACAAGGATCCTGACGCTCTGCAGCTCTGAAAGCCACATCCCCAGTGGAAGTCAATGGGACCTGCGGGTGTGCAGAACATATGCAAATCAGGCTCACTAATCCAGCCATAAGTTAGCAGTGCCCTCAGTATTGCTGAATGGCCGTGTCCCTCCAGCAAGGCTGTGCCAGTTCTGCCTTAATGCCCAAAGAGAAGAGGGTTTTGCATTGTTCATCATCTCTCTTCAAACACCACTCGTTTCTGTTGTGCATCTATTCCATTCTTGTGAGAGACTTTCAAATGAAAACCACCATGGGACAGTTCCACAGCTGGTGTAAAGCGACCTGGCTCCATTGACTTCGGCAAAGCTAGGCCAATTTACACCAGCTGAAGATGCGCCCCCCCTACATATATCTGGGGGTAGGGAGGCATTTTGCATGGTAACTGTGTGGCTAATAAACCTTTGTCCCCATTCTGCGATAGCTGAGACAGAGTTATCTCAGCCACAGCTATTTATACACTGAGACACTAAGCAGCTAAGTGCTCCTTTCATCGCGGTGTCCTTCCACCCTGCCAAGCAAGGCAGCCTGCCTTAGAGGATGAAATGGAATAAAAGCCCATATGGTTTTCTTACCTGGCGCAAGCAGGAAATGCTTCTGCTTATGCACAGCCAAAGCCTTGTTTCATTTAATGCAAACATCGCAGTTCACAGGGCGGCTCAGGCCTTGCTGAAAGCACAGAGCTGGGAAAGGGACCCCTCTGTGCGACAGGGGAGGAAACCAAGGAGCACTCACTGGTTCCCTAGACACTATGGCGATTGGTAGTGCCATGGGTGAGAGATGAACTAGACTGATAAAGAGACAGGAAAACAAGCTAGATCTAGGAAAGAGATGGATTAGGCAAGAGATCAACTCAATGCAGCTAGCTAACTAGATAAATAGACAAGCTATAGCTAGAGATCATGTGTAGATATATAGATAAGACAAGTCATCAAGTTAGATAGAGACAAGGGAGAGAATCTATAGATAAGAAGCAGTTTAGATACACTGATCGATGAAATGTGGCAACATGGAGTTAGGACTAAATTTGACACTTGCGAGGTGCAAACTTCCGTTAGCTTCTCACAGTACAGGAGCTCCAGGTTGCTGCTTTGGATTTGTTGGTTAATTTTATTCCCCTGGCCAGCCTGGAAGAAGGCACTAGAATGACTTGTTTCAGAGACAATTCAGGGGGGAGTTTCCTACATTCAGTGCCCCCTTTGGAAGAGCGATGGTTTAAATTAAAGGGGAAACTGCTTCAGAAAACTCCAGAGAAGTTTGGCAAACCCCAAAACTTAAAAAATATTAAAAAAAAAAAATTCTAGAAGGCCAACAAATCCGCCCCCTCTCCTTTCCCCACAAAGTAGCCACAGATTCTCCCATCCCGGGGTGAAAGGTCAGTGTTGTAGCCAGAAGATCATAGAAACCAAATGCAGCCCCATGACTGCCTCTTGCGAGGGAGGGGAAAGGGGCCTTTCCATTCAGTCACGTTTCCCATCCTGGAGCTTTGGGAGGCTGACAGGCAGGTTAGGAGTGAGATTTCATCTCCCAGTTGAACATCTAGGATCTAGATGCCAGCAGCTGGCTGACAGATCACCCACCAGCTTTCCAAACAGAGATGGGGTGGGGTGAGGTGAGGGACAGGGAAAGGAGAGGGGACTGAAGAGGAGAGAATAGGGGAAACAGAGGGAAAGAAACAGTGTAGGAGAGAAAGAGGAGGGTCAGAGAGAGACAGTAAAGGAAAGCCCAGTATGAAGCCGGTACTTAGATACTATGCTGAAGGGTACACCAAAGACACACAGGAAGACAGACACAGGGGTGCTTGGCTCATGTTCAGACTGAACACCTAGGGAAACGTGCCTTTGGGAGAAAAGAGACAAGCAAATTAAGGGAAATAGAAGGTACAAAAACTAGCTGGGGCCGTGCTGTTAAAAGCCCAGCAAGCTCAGGCTGCTGGACATGCAGGGTGCCATGAGAATCCAGGGCTGATGCTGCTGATGGGCTGAAAGAGGGGGGTGGAGGGTGGGAAACCAATGGCTGCTTGTTCAAATGCCATGAAAAATTGGTAGCTGCCAGGCCTTGTGCTTCGGCCACCAAGCGCCATCCATGTCCTAGGCTCTCCAGGCCGGCTGAGCCATGCTCTCCCCGGTGCTGTTTGCATTTGAGGAAAGCTGCTGTGACACATAATTAAGCCTGAGGAAAGGGGACTTTATTAGAGTCTGCAAAGCAGGGGTTGTTGCTGTTCAAACCACTTCCAGCCCAAACCTGAGGAAGCACCGCCAGCCCCGGCAGGAGTCCCCACCACCACCACAAGGCACTCGCACCCACTCCCGGGCCTGCCAGGGGTTTGGGAGCATCAGCTGGTTGTAGAGGAGAGTTTGGAACATGCCTCACTCTCCTCCCTTATGCCTGGTCTCTTAGATCTGGGCCTACGATGGGGACTGGAGGGCAAGGTGTGGATACCGGAGAACAAAGGGTGCGGAGCACGAAGGGCTGAAGTGTGGAGTCACGAAACATCCAAATATACTGTCTGGTTGCAGCCCGGCTACTTTCCTCACCAGCCTCTTTGGAGGGAGGGCCCCAGCCATCGGGAAGTAAAGAACAGCACCAGGAACCAGCCAGAGCCCATCTGACCACGCAGGGCCCGGCCCAGCCTGGATGGAGCATAACAGAACCATAGCCTTTCTAGCATGAGGGAATGAAAGCATCATAAGATGGGGCCACCCAGACAGCCTTGTAGTGGGAGGCTTCTGCCTTTCCCGATCAGTTCCAAATGGACTTGGAAAGTGCAGGTTAGCCTCAGTGTGGGTAAAATTGGATCCCTCTCTCCTCTTTGTGATTTTGGTGCATTCTACCAGCCTTCAAAGAAGATCAGAGCCCTGCTGCTACTGAGAGGTGATGGACTGGCTCCACACAGCCATGCAATCAATCTCCTGTCAGGTAGGGAAATCCCATTATCCCCGTTTCACAGACAGGCAAACTGAGGCACACCGACATTCTGGGATAGTGAGCCAGTGGCAGAGGCAGGACTAAACCCAAGTCCTTTCCCTTAACCACTGGGCCCTGCTTCCTTCCTCTGCAGCTGGAGTGGGAGAGGAGCCGGCAGCCTGACCCCATACATACACCCTGTGCACATGGTCATTTTGGCTGGAGGGGGCGGGAAGAGCTGGGTGAAGTTTCAGAACTCTTTTTTCCATTAAAAAAAACCCGCAGATTCAGCAGCAATGAAACGTTCTGTGAATCTGCGTCTGTGCACATTGCACCAAGAGCCCCCAGCCCCTCGAAAACATTCAGACCATTTCATTTGGACATTTTTCAAAACAAAACGCCTGGTCCAACACTTCCTTTCATTTCATGTAAAAATTCCAAAGAAGCCGAAAAACAGTCAACGTTGCTGTTGCTGCTTGAGCTCCCTGAAAAGTTCCACATTTGTTGATTTCAGTCCGATCCAAAGTGATTTTTCAGTTCACTTTTCAGAATTGCCACCGCACCACAGAATCCATTCCTTACCCAGCTTTGATGGTAGCACCGCTCTGAGCCCATGGACCCATTCCCAGGCTCCTGCCTGCAGGGACCCATGGGCCAGGGCAAGATGCAGCCCCACAGCCCAGACAGTGACTAAGACAGGTGCAGGGACGGCGAGAGGCAGGGGCTTCTGGAGTTATGGGCTGCATTAGCAATGACATGCTTCTACCCTTGCATGCCCTGCAGTCTGGAACGGGGCCTGCCTAGCTATGATCTGCCATTCCACTGAACCTTGAGACAAAACCTCCCTAGCTCCAAGCAGTTCACAGAGGTTCCGGGTGCCTGCTCCTCGAATGAACTCCACAGCACGATATGGAATTAACAAAATTCAAGTTATTAATTGTCTACAACAATTAGCCAGGATGCCTGGGCCTTCAGGCACCTTGGTTATGTGTGGGAGCCAATTAGAGCCTCATACATATTCATGTTGTTTAATCCAGACTTCCAGAGCACTGCTCCCCCAGCCCTCCCACCGTCCCCCACCCCGAGCTGGGAAGGATGGGAAGTTTCCTTTCCTTTCAATTAGACGGAAATCAAATATTTGATGTGGCTATAATTCAAAGGCTGTGCACATCTGAGAGAGCGGGATTGGCGTGCTCTGCGGATCCCTGAAGCTGGGTCACTGGGTGCGTGAGCGAGTTTTGCAAGGCCTTTTGCTGGACTCCTCTCTGCAGTCCCCAGGCTCTGCCGCTCAGCTCAGAGGAGCGGCTGGCAACCAAGTGATGGATTCTCAGGCAGCCTTGCCTCTCTCTACAGATCTCAAGGAGCAGGAGACCTTGCTGCTGCTTGCAGTATGCCATGGATTTAACCCCAATGGCACCAGGCCTTCCAGTTGCCTAACTATCAACACCAGGGTTTGATCCTTCGCAGGTGTAAGTCAGCGCAGCTCCCATGAATCACATGGAGGGAGGCCAGTTTCCATCAGCAGAGCCCAGGCCCGTGATTACTATAGTGTTAGCACCTTCCCACGAGGAGTCATTCAGGATTGATCAGGCCCATCCAGCCAACTCCAAATGGCCTTTCAACATGCGATCGAGTGTGCAGAAGAGCACCCTGCAGGGGATGAGGCTCGGGTGCTGGGGGGTATGTGTGGACAGTGCTGTATCCCTTGGGAAGGTGGTTACAAGGCTCAGTGGGGAACAGTGCAGCTGAGGGCAGTCCCCGTGCTGCTTGTGGAACACACTGCTCCAGAGGCTGTGGGAATGCTGCTCGGTGCAACGCACGCACTCAGAGCTGCCTGGTGAAGAGGGCCCTCTAGGGAAGGAGGTTACGGTGCCATCTATGAGCCCTACACTCCAGCAAGTAATTAACTATCTCTGTTCTAGAGATGGATGGGAAGCTCTCCAAGCATAGGCCCACAGGGCTGGCTACTATTAGTCAATGCTGACGCCAGCTTTATTAGTCCCTTACTTTAATGAACCCTAAAGACACTGATAAATTATTGAGGAAATCAAAGGCAAGGCACGCCCAGGAGCCGTACGGCAGGATGCCAGCAGCAGGACTGAGCACCCAACTCCAGGAGAACCTCCCCAGCCCCATGGCATTCCAGAGTCCTCAGGGCCCTCTCTGGGACAATGCTCTGTGCGAAATGCGGACAGAGCATTGTCTGGGCACGGTTTGTTTGGGCTGTTTTGCTGACATGCCTATGGACACATCTGGCAGTCATGCAAGGTGCAGGCAGTAGGCATGCAGAACTAGTCTTAGTGAGAATAATCTGAGATATCGGACCCCGGAGCCAGGCTAATCCCAGAGCTGGAGAATACCCTGTGCTTTGACTGCTGCCTTTGCAGCACAAGCCTCCCATCGATCTAAGTCTCATCCTCCCGCTTGCTCTCTCCCTGTAACGATCCTCACTCAGGGCTTGGTTGGGAAGCAGAGCCTAGTGGCCAGAGCTATGACCCATGACTAGCACAGGGGTTGTTGGTAGGGAACCCTGAGCTCTCCCAGCCCAGGGCTTTCTGCCCTCTGCTTTAGTGAGCTGGGACACAGCTGCTGTTTAGTGTTTACACAGGTAAAGCGAGGGGTTAGAAATCAAGACATTCTGAACAGGCCACCCGCCAAGTACAGGCTCGGCCAGGGTCCATTCGCTTTGGGGTGGTTTACCGTTGATTTAGTTGTAAGAGTTTCCCATTTAGAGCCATGATTCTAAAGCATGTTACACTTCAGGACGTTTAAGCCCCTCCTTAAGCCTGCCAAATGCCTATTTTGCCGCAACCTAGCTGGCATTAAGCAGAGAAAAAGTATCCAGGAATTGGGGCCTGTGGCATCATTAACACCCATGCACAGAGGCCATTAAATGCTCCCAAAGCAAAATGGTAGAGTTCCCCTCTCCCTTTGCACAGCTGTCAATGACATGAGGTGCAAGGCGACAGAGTCAATCAGGCCTGACAGCACTACGTCGTGCTTGGAACCCTTATGTACAATCGCTGTACGCTGTTTCAAAGGTGCTACCCCTACACAGGAAGCGGCTGCAGTCCAATGAGGGGGAAGTGTTTCCTGAACATATCTAGAGTCTGCGAAGCCTTTTAGAATGAAAGGAACTATACAAAAGCAAGATATTGTTATAGGAATCTACTCCTAGACAAGCTAAATAACAAAGCCTTCTCATTCTAAATCTGCTGCATAATGAGAGGAAAAGGAAAAGTTCCCCTGTCACACTGAATTGTTCATATACAGGTTTATATACACACTTCTGAAATGTGGGAGAAGCCTGCTTTTCTTCATATTCTTGCCACGCCAAGATCTTGCAGTCCAAATTAAAAAAAAAAAAACCTTAATTTGAGCTAAGTGGAGAGACAGTTCCAAAATATAGTGCCTGAATCATGTTTCAGAAAACAAAACATGACTCAGGATATTTTGATCTTTTTCAATGTATAATTGGGCCATTTTTACCATTAGGATAATTTTTGATGTTTTCTGACATTTGCAGGAATGTGTGATTTTCCTTTTCATTCTTAACTAGGAGCTGAGCTGGTGTCTTTTGTTTCCCTCCTGAAAGGAAACGGAACCAATGAAGAATCCCAAGATGAGTTGAGACTGGCAGTTTGTTTCAATATGACAAGAATAAGGAAAGGCGGTTCCCCGTTTTATACGTTTGTTACAAATCAGAACAAAGATTGGTGATCTCCTGAGTGTATCTATGCCATGATGATCACATCCTAGAGGTTCCCTGCTTGGAACTCCTTTTGTTCCTTCTCTGTTTCTTTCCCTTTCTCGGGCCCAAATTCAGAGGTGATACAAATGATGGTACAAACTGGACATCAGTAAACAAGGGTGAGTGGACATAACTTACTTACTGATGGGGCAGATAGGCGGGGCTGTGGCAGGAAAAGCAGCTAAGTGGATGGTAAGACAGGCCCCCTGCAGCCGGGTGGAGTGACTCAGCAGACACATAGCATTAGTCAGGAGCTAATCTCTATCACTATAACACAAAGCCCTGCCCTGTCTCAGGTTCAAAGCCGGTCCTTAGAACCAGGGTGCCAACCCATTCCTTCCCAAAAGTCATCTCCTTTCCCAGGTTCCCTAAGTACCTGTGTGAGCGGAGGGAAGCCAGTTAACCCCTCGCTCACGGGGGAGCAGGGATTGCCTCCGCGTTGTTACTCACACTTTCATCTTGGTTAGTTTCTTGCCACAGCCCCTACCTCTTGCCCGTCCCTCTCAGTGCGCAAGTGATGCCAGCATCCACACACTGCTGAGTAACTTACCCACTGCTTTCGTCCCCTCTGAACACAGATCTCAGCCTCTCCTGTCTCAGGCTATGCCCAGGGACAGTCAGGAAGGTCTCACCGTTGTGTTCACCTTGTGTCACATTCCCTTCTCCCTGCTCTTTCCAATGAAAGAGGGGAGGAGTCTCTCCAGAGCTCCAGCCGTCTTGTTCCATCCGATCCCATCTTCCATCCCACCAATCCACACCCTCCTCAGGACACTGCTCTCTCTCTTAGAAACCAAATGCAGATACTGAAATGAACCCAGCTGGGAACACGGCCCCACACACAAGGCACCAGCTCCTCCGTTGGTAGAAATCAAAGTAACTCCACTGACTTCTACAAAGCTACCCCAATTTCCACCAGCGGAGGAGCTGGCCCAAGAAATGTAGGCAGCCATGTGAGGCCCCCACTCCACCGGGAGAAGGGCAAGATCGTCACTGCACTCCTTTGAAAAATCAGACTCACAGTGTACATAGAATGCTTCCACCGACGTGCACAGGCAGAAATTGTGGAAAAACAACATCGCTTGCCTCATAACCTAAGTCGTGCAGAACGCAATGCCATCCACAGCCTCAGAAACCACTCTGACATTATAATCAAAGAGGCTGATAAAGGAGGTGCTGCTGTCATCATGAACAGGTCTGACTACCAAAAAGAGGCCGCCAGACAACTCTCCAACACCAAATTCTACAGGCCACTTTCCTGAGATCCCACTGAGGGACACACTAAGAAACTGCACCATCTACTCAGGACACTCCCTACACTAACACAGGAACAAATCAACATACTCTTAGAGCCCCAGCTGGGGTTATTCTATCTACCACCCAAGATCCACAAACCTGAAAATCCTGGACACCCCATCATCTCTGGAATTGGCACTCTCACTGAAGGACTGTCTGGATATGTGGACTCTCTACTCAGATCCTATGCCACCAGCACTCCCAGCTATCTCCGTGACACCACTGATTTCCTGAGGAAACTACAATGCAATGGTGACCTTCCAGAAAATGCCATTCTAGCCACCATGGATGTAAAGGCTCTCTACACAAACATCCCACACACAGATGGACTACAAGCTGTCAGGAACAGTATCCCTGATGATGCCACAGCACAACTGGTTGCTGAGCTCTGTGACTTTATCCTCATGCACAATTATTTCAAATTTGGTGACAATATATACCTCCAGACCAGTGGCACTGCTATGGGCACCTGCATGGCCCCACAATATGCCAACATTTTTATGGCTGACCTGGAACAACACTTGCTCAGCTCTCGTCCACTCACCCCCCTTCTCTACCTATGCTACATTGACGACATCTTCATTATCTGGACCCATATGAAAGAGACACTGGAAGAATTCCACCACGATTTCAACAGCTTCCACCCTACCATCAAACTCAGCCTGGACCAATCTACACGGAAGGTCCACTTCCTAGACACCACGGTACAAATAAGTGACGGTCACATTAACACCACCCTGTACTGAAAACCCACCAACCTATATTCCTACCTTCATGCCTCCAGCTTCCATCCTGGACACACCACACCATCCATCATCTACAGCCAAGCGTCGAGGTACAACCACATTTGCTCCAACTCCTCAGACAGAGACCAACACCTACAAGATCTTCACCAAGCATTCTCAAAACTATGATACCTGCACAAGGTAATAAGGAAACAAATCAACAGAGCCAGACGTGCACCCAGGAGCCTCCTGCTTGCAAGCCCAAGAAAAAAATCAACAGAACTACACTGGCCATCACCTACAGTCCTCAGCTAAAACCTCTCCAACGCATCATCAGTGATCTACGACCCATCCTGGACAACGATCCCTCGCTTTCACAGGCCTTGGGAGGCAGGCCAGTCCTCACCCACAGACAACCCGCCAATCTTAAGCATATTCTCACCAGCAACCACGCACCGCACCACAGTAACTCTAACTCAGGAACCAATCCATGCAACAAACCTCGATGGCAACTCTGCCCACATATCTACACCAGCGACATCATCACAGGACCTAATCAGATCAGCCACAACATCACCGGTTCATTCACCTGCACGTCCAACAGTGTAATACATGCCATCATGTGCCAGCAATGCCCCTCTGCTACGTACATCAGCCAAACTGGACAGTCCCTACGTAAAAGGATAAATGGACACAAGTCAGATATTAGGAATGGCATTATACCCAGGGGTAGGCAACCTATGGCACGTGTACCGAAGGCGGCACACAAACTGATTTTCAGTGGCACTTACACTGCCCGAGTCCTGGCCTCCGGTCCAGGGGGGCTCTGCATTTTAATTTAATTTTAAATGAAGCTTCTTAAATATTTTAAAAACATTATTTACTTTACATATAGCAATAGTTTAGTTATATACTATAGACTTACAGAAAAGAGACCTTCTAAAAACATTAAAATGTATTTGTATTACTGGCACGCAAAACCTTAAATTAGGGTGAATAAATGAAGACCCAGCAAACCACTTCTAAAAGGTTGCCGACCCCTGCATTATACAAAAACCTGTAGGAGAACACTTCAATCTCACCGGACACACAATAGCAGATTTAAAGGCAGCCATCCTGCAGCAAAAAAAACTTCAGGACCAGACTTCAAAGAGAAACTGCTGAGCTTCAGTTCATCTGCAAATTTGACACCATCAGCTCAGGATTAAACAAAGACTGTGAATGGCTAGCCAACTACAAAAGCAGATTCTCCTCCCTTGGTGTTCACAACTCAACTGCTAGAAGAGGACCTCATCCTCCCTGATTGAACTAACCTCGTTATATCTAGACTGATTCTTGCCTGCATATTTATACCTGCCTCTGGAAATTTCCACTACATGCATCTGACAAAATGGGTATTCACCCATGAAAGCTTATGCTCCAAAACATCTGTTAGCCTATAAGGTGCCACAGGACTCTCTGTCACTTTTTACAGATCCAGACTACCATGGCTACCCCTCTGATAGTGTACATGTTGCTGAAGATCAGAGGGGGAAAAGAATGGGCTGGCAGTTAAGGTGCTGGACAGGGACTTAGGCCTAGTCTACACCTCAAACTTAGATGTGAAAACCTTCACACCCTGAAGACCATAGTTAAGTTGGCCTAACCCCCGGTGTAGGCTGACAGAAGAATTCTTCCATCCACATAGCTACCGCCTCTCGGAGAGGTGGATCACATAAGCCGATGGGAAAACATTTCCGTCAAAATATGAAACATCTACAACTACAGTGCTGCAGCACAGGAGCGGCGCCACTGTAGTGTAGACGTACCCTCAGAAGACCTGGGTTCTTTTCCTGCCACAGACTCCCTGCGTTATTCTGGGCAAGTCACATCGGCCCAGATCCTCAAAGATATTTAATCACCTTAATCTCTGGCTTCCCACCTGTAATGTGGGGACAGCAAGACTTCCCAGAGATGTTGTGGGCTAAATCTAGAAATACCTGCGAGGTTCTCTGCTCCCAGGGAGCTGGTGACCATTTAAGTCCATTGATCTAGCTCTGTTGGAAAGCCCGGGTGCTTGTCCACAATGGCAGGAAGAGCAGGCCCTTTGGACATGCACATGGTTTCAAATGAGGTCAATGAGAGTTGGGTCTGACCCTAACAGAGCAGAGAATGGTCCACCTTGATGCTCAATTGATTGTGGCGGAACGCGGTTTAAAATCTCAGCACAGAGCCAGCCAGCAGCTAAACTGTTAAATCCATAATCTACTCCAGAGATGTATTCTCCCTTCAACCATGATGATTTCTCTGGGCTGTGGTGTGCACAATGATCTTACAAACATTATTTATCTAGCACACCAGAGTGACTCCTGCTCAGTCAGCGCTGGCTGCTGGGTAAATAAATCCCCCATCTGTGTTTAGGAAACAAAGCTGGTTTTGTCACACAAGGGCCCAGCCAAAGCTTTTGAAACCATCAATTTTTCATGTTGCTAATGTCTACCTTTGTCTCCTGCACCCAACAGCTTCCAAAAGGGGCCCCAATTGATTTTATCTTTCAAATTGTTTGAACTATTCCATCAGTTGGGTCAGGAACACGCTGGCCAAGAGGTTCAAGAGCAGTTAGTGATTTGGGGTGACTCAGGTTTGGCAGGGGATGCCGGGAAGGGGGGTTCTCAGGAACCGCTGAATACTTCCCTCTGGAAACCAGGCTCCGTTAAGGCATCTCAAACTGGGTGCCCAAAATCACTTTTGGGAATCATGGCCAAAGTGTTTGCCCTTCAACTTTGTCCACCCATGGTATGTTTCCCACTGTCCTTTTGCTCTGTGTTAGTACAGCGCCTGGTGCGATAACCCAGTAATAATAAAATAATAACACAACAACTGTTGGCTGGGAAAGGGAAAGTATTTAATGTTTTAAAAATAAACCAGCAATTAAAAGAAGATAATTGAGCTGAGCACCCCAGTGCACTAGCATACGGGTAGCTCTCCAGGCCCCAGCACCGTAGATAGCCTCTGCTCTGAGCTTTTCCTACCTTTCCCACGAGTGCAGCTCCACTGATGATGATAGAAGTCTGGTGTCAACAGGGCACAGGCGTTTTACCATCTTCAGCGTGCTGAGGCTTAGCCAGTAGGGTGGCCAAAATGCCAGCACCTTGCCTACGCTGTTGGGAGGGCAAGGAACTCTGAGGCACACAACCAGGGCCTAATTATTCACTGTTAATCCTGATTTATGCCCTGTGACACCGTGAACCTCAATGGAGTCAGTCCTGATTCACGCCAGTGAAAGTGAGATCAGAATCAGGCTTCACGCTTCAAGAGTGAGAAGAACTTTCCACCCAGAAGGTCCCACCCTTTACCCAGCCTCCCATACAAACACCTCCCAGCCTTCTCTAGGTCCTGGGGGAGCAGAAGCTTGATAATTTCACTGCTGCTACTGTGGGGGAGCGGTGATGGTGGCAGGGCAAAGGTCAGAAACTTTAAGGTAAAAGCTCAGTGCAGACAAGCTCAGGCAGTCTCCTGGCCAGTGCCTGTACAGTGCAGCTACTGCATTCCAGCAAGGTAAGGGGAGTGCACACCAGGATGGGGATGCCTGCCCTGAAAGCTAGCTCCACAGGGTCCTACATGGTTACAAAGCCATTTGCTATATTTGCTCCTGTGCAGATGGGCTCTGCAAAGGGGGGTAGGGCCATGGCCTGGCCTTGCCCTGCTCCTCATGTTCCCCTGGCTGGTGTACAAGGCCTTTGGCGCATGCTGTATCCTGTAAGAGAGTGAAACGGGAGCTGCTCTGGGCTTCACTCCCATAGTGATTTGATCCAAAGCCAGTGCAAAGATTCCCATTTCACTCCAATGGACACTGGATCAGGCTCCTAGTGCTCCTCAGTGCCTGCCCTTGGTACCAGTGCCCTGACCTGCCGCACACCCCTGCCCAACACAGGCAGAGTGGTCAACAGCCCTGTCTTGCCCATACAGGTTCAGAGGCTGCTGAGCTCAGGGATTAGTTTATAGGTTGGGGTTTTCCAGAAGTTCCAATTATGTTGCAATCCCCAGCTGGTAAACGGCCTCATTTGATCTCTCATCAATTTCATTTAACTCCCTCAACTGTCGTTTCCTCTCCCTCCGCTTCCTGGTTTATATATAAATATATTTCCTTTTATCACTAGGTTTCTGCCTATTACGAGGACTTTACAGAAGGGAAAATAAACAGACCATTGTTTGATGTTGTGTTTTCTGTTAGAAGTTTGTTTCCCTTTCTTCTTCCCTTGCATCAATATTAACATGTTGATTCATAAGCAAAACACCCCTACTACAAATACATTCTTTTTTATTATTATTTAAATCAGGAAATTCAAAGTTTTGGTTCCCACAGCAACTGAAACTTGGCCACATTTATTACAGCCTGGGAATTTATCACCAAAGGCAGCAATCAATTGTGCACGAGGGGGCTGAGTTACCCGCCCTGGGAGGGCTACGGAACTTTGAAATCCCTGCGGGGCCTAGGAACTCTCACTCCGAACTCTGTGTTAGCCTTTCAACCCCAGAAAACATGGACTGTCAGCACACAAATGGGTCCAGCTCTCACAGACACACAGAACCAGTTGGCTGGTTGGGGCCAGAGGCACGGTCACAGAACCTGGAAACGTGAGCCCTGCACCTGTACACGCAGCCAGTGAGAGAGTCCCAGACCCGAGAGATTCAAGCGTCATACAGTCAGCTGTATATATATACAGTGAGTGGTCCCAAGACTCCATTATCCCTGCAGATCCCCAGCGTGAGCCCTTTGTCTGAACCAGCCAGGTGGGATCACAGACCACAGCGTACGATGAAGTGTGGCTGTCTGCAACACTAGGGGAAGCATCACGGACTTTGTAGTGCTCACACACCCTGGCTGCACTCCATTCCCCTCAATCCCAAGCTGGCGTGTCAGGTTAACTTTCAGGCCTGACTCAGCCATGGCTCCTTGGAAAGGACTGGAGCCCTCTGGGGCACAGAGAAGACACAGGCAGCCCCTGAAAGCAGAAGCCCTCAAACCCTCCCCCCAAATCAGCTCTTCTACAGTGGGGCTGCCAGAGTAGCCAGCCACTGAAAAGAATTGTTTTAAGCCAGCACTGCATCCCAAAGGGCCTGGGTCAAGTTATTCTAATTTATACAATGAGATGAAAGAGCAACAGGCTCCTTTCTAATGTCGGTTTCAGCAAACAGAGTCGGCCAGGTGCTCAGGCTCTTTCCAAGAGTCCTAAATTCTACCCCTGACAAACCCACACCCAGTAAGCATGAAAGGTGAACACGCTGCGAACGGCTCCGGACAGGGGCCCTTTCCAAGGGCAGATCTGAGAGGTGCCGCCACTGGAGCACCCCGGTCACATTTACACGGGGCAGCAAGGCAGAGGAGAGTTTGGAGGAGGAAGGAACCCCACTGTACAGGTCCAGAGGAGGAGGAGAAGACAAATGCAACATGGATAGATGGTGCTGCTCTGCCTGGGAAGACGGCTCCCCTGCATGGGGGCCTTGGCAAGGCCAGGAGTAACAGGAAACATCCAACAAATGGGGATCTGCACCATGGGCTTTGAGGACGTTTGCTGGCATTTACCAATGGGTAGGCTGACCAGGCTCTCTTCACGAAACGCTGCAGTCCTGGCCCGGAACTGATCAGTTGGAACAGACAGCGCATGGTACTCAATCTATTGCATTATGGAGGAGACTGTGCGCTCACAGCTGAGTGACAGTGCAACGCACAGCGGGGAAGAGTTAAAGCTCCTCAGACAACTTTCCCTTTCATGTTTCCTGGCTGAATGGTGCTGCAGCAGCCGCTGTCCTCTTTGCTCCGCTGTCCCAAATTCCCAGACACTGGCTGCAGAGTGGAGAAGCCTCCTATAACCTCTGGGGAGGCAGGAATCCACCCAGGAATCATTACAACACAAGGACCTATTCCAACGCCTCTATCGACCTCATTCACGTGTCTCAGAACCAGTGCCAATGAAAGGACAAGGTACAGGAGTTACACACATGGTTAATTAACCAGAGCAATTATACACTGACAGCCCAGTGCAAACGACCTCAGGCAGTTCATAAAGGAACTGACTTGACGTGTTGTTGGCAGTGCTTGAAGAACCTTCCCTGCTGGATGTTAGCCTCATGCAAGCCAGCGTCCCACAGGGCAGCCATCCCCACACTGTGGCAGAGGACAGAGATGCTTGGGGACTGCCCCATGAACAGAGACCACTCCCAGTTGGGTGCTAGGCCTCATTGTTTTCTGTTCAAAGCTCTATCCTGCACCCTGAGAACTCCACTCAGCATAGCTGGCTTCCCCCCACCACTTGCAAAAGGGTCCACTTGTCTGCTTGAATTTGTCACAGGTCTCTTCCCAGACCTTCTCTTGACTCCTTGTCTTCCCCCTCACCACCACGCTTGGCCTCAGCTAGCATCTCCATTCTTCCACACCCCTCATCAATGAGGCAGTTGGACCATTCAGCCACCAACCCTGGGGCTGCAGAAACAAAGACATTTGGCCTGGGGATCTGGACCACTTGTTTCCCCCGATTCTGTATCATCAGGGATGATGTTGTGTGTTCTTCCACTGACTGGAGAGCTCCAGTCCATCCGCAGCCAAGCCCCAAATACTGAGTGGAAATCGTATGCCACCAGCGCTGCTGGGAACAGCATGTTGGAGGTGGACTGGTTCTGATTTTCCTGTGCTCCACCAGGCATCTGTTGCCCAATCAGCCTGAAGTTCAGGTCCAGGTACTGGGTCTTCTTGTTTCCCAACTGCTAAGTAACAAGGAGATAGACAATTGGCAGGGCAACTGGCAGAAAGGGCCTGTCGAGGACATGTGCCAGTGTAGGATCCATGCACTCAGCACACTGCAGGGCCAGCTGGAGACCGACAGCAAACTCCTAGTGGGCTTTTTACTCTTTTCATCTGTGTCCCTTTTGCTTCATTACAGCTCCTCCCCAGCAGCCATGCAGGACCCCAGCTCTGATGCTCAGGTCGGTGATAGATCCTGGAGGCTGCATTCCAAATTTCTCAGGAAACCACCAAGCTGGTCTGGTCATTTCCTCATAAACCAGTCACCAGTGGGCCCGGGACCCTATGTGGTATATCCTCATCTCTGGCATTACGTCTGCTGCCAGTGGAGGATTATCCTCAGCTCTCGGCCTAGATAGTCCTTCCTGGATTCCTCAAATCCTGTTCGTGACTCTACGTATGGTGGGGATTCCCCCAGTCCTCACCCACTTGCTGTGAGGGCAGACCTCTCGTCCAGCTTTTGGGAGACAGGAATTTCCCCAGGAATAGTTACAAACACCTGGGTCAACCACTCAGCAGCACAGATGCATCATTAAATGGACCAGAAAAGAAGGAAAAGCAGTTCAAGCGTTTGAGAGGGAACATATTAAGCCAGGCTCTCATTTTAACAGCACTTCTTGCTGCCTTTCCCTTTAGCTGGAGAGGAAACCCCCCCCCCCACTCCCCCTCATTTGACAGTCTCTTTGATGGTATCAAAGATGGTAACTGCTGTGCTTTGGGAGAAAAGAGACCAAGTTAGTGGCGATGAGCTGGAGCTGCCATTGTTAAAGTCCGATCCCATTCTACCTCAGGTGATGACTAGGATTCAACTGGAGCTAGCTAGGGCGGTGATGCCACCTGGATCCCTCTCTCTGGTCAGGGCATCAGGCTGATGAAGGCCCCGGGTTCCAGGAAACAGCGGGGGCAGTGGCCATGATGGAGCAGCTCTCCCCAGTAGCCTCCATCTCTTCTTGCCCCTGCAAAGTCTTTCTTTAAGGACCCACAAAGGGGCAGATGAGTGGAGTAGCCCATCCCCTTATTATTTTGTCCACCAATTAGGCCTAACTTCTGACACATCTGTTTTGGTTCACTAACCTCTGGTTCCATGTCTTCTGTTTACCTCAGGCATGATTTTGGCATAGTCCTTGAACTGTACCAACTGTACCAATAGAAGATTTTGTTTAGACTAATTCAGTTGGCCTGTCTCCCTTTTGTACCTTTTCCCATCACCGTTTTTTATTAGAGGTTATTGTGACACCTTCTGAACTGTCACATACTTTTACAGTTGAGCTCACAATTAGAACAACTTTGTTGGCCTGATTATCCGAACAGGTTCCTCGACAGAGAGAGGGTGAGAATGAGCAGCTGTAGGACAAGGTGTCCTCCGCTCCCCGCAGAGGAGAAGGGCCTGGCCTAACAACCCTCAGTCCCCAGCATCCTGTCTAGTGACAGCCCAGCTCTTCCCCTGTGTCTGCAAAACACCCCAGTTCCCAGCCCCCTTTCTGACTCTGATCCTACCCCACTGCCTCACCCTGTGTCCCTCCACACTTCCCATCTCCTGGCCTTCTTGCTACTTCCTGCCTGCCTTTACCCCACTACCTGACTAGAATCATTACTGTAGCAATTCTTATTGGAGAATGCATTGGGATACTGTGCAGTGTGTTTTAGGCTGCCCTCTGAAGCACCGAGAATTGGCCATTGCCAGAGCTAGAACAGTGGACTAGACAGACCGTTGGGAATTCCTTGGGGCCCAAAGCCTGATCTCAATTACACTTGTGTAAATTCAGAGTCACTCCATCGACGTCAATGGAGTTACTCCCAATTTACAGTGGCATGAATGAGAGCTGGATACGGCCGCCCGCTCCGAAGATTCCCACTTGGAGAACTCCTCCCACAACACCCGGGAATGATCAAAACGGGTCTCCCAGCGGGGTCAGCCTGCAACATGATGGAGTTCTGACCCTGGGTCCGTCAACTCCAACCTGCAACAAGACATTTCTTCAGCCAGTTGCTGAGGCTGAGCCACACGGGGTCTAATTCTGGCCTGAAGGTCATCGCTGTCACTGGGAGCTGCACTCAGAGGCACTGAGGGCAGCGCTTTACTGTCCCACTCAGCAGGTGGGAGTCTCTCCTTCTTCCTCCCCCACACCTTCTTCCTCCCACACCTGGGCTTCATTCATCACTGTATCATCTGCTTCTCCCAGCCAGATAATTCTCCTCTAAAAGGCAAGTCTCAGGCGCACTGGGCTGGCATGTTAATAGCCTTCACGTCTTTCTACTGCCCTTTCAGAGCTGTCCGAGGCACTCTGGGTTAGGGGATGGCACTATATTGAGTAGATTCCAGCTCAGGGTCCAAGACTCAGCCACAGGAGCGCAAGGTGCTTAGCAAAGTCACAGATGCTGTTCAGATGAGTCCCAGCAGCCTTGTGTATTATGGACCAGGGCCCAGAACAAAAGGCCACATTGTCAGAGGGAGGTAAGCACCAGGAGATGCAGATCGGCACCCAGGGGAGTTAGGCACCTCGCCTGGTGTATGCTTAAAATTTAGATCAACCTATATCATTCAAGGGCTGTGAAAAATTTCTCATCGAGTGCCTTATTTAGGCCAGCCTAACCACCAGTGTAGACACTGCTAGGTCATGTGAAAGTAGAATGAATTATATTGTGAAAATAGAAAGGATTAAAGAAATGTTGTCTGTATCTTTAAGCAAAGATGTTGGAATGTTGCAACCAGGTGTCAGAAATACAGACATTAACATAGAACAATTGCACCGTTTAAGGGCAATTGGTGAAGTATTAGCCTTAGATCGATAACAGTTAGTAAGGAAATAGGATATGCATGCTGTGCCCCAGGTGAATTTTACTGTTTTGGTATCTTTGTCCCTTTGTCTAATTCCCGCTCTTTTATCTGTATAAATAAGACTGTTTGAGCCTTGCATGGGCGCTCACATATTCTGAATGTTATTGGCAGAGCGCTGTGCTAATAAAACAGAGTGGTCTGACAAATTGTGAGTCCTGATTCTAACTTTGACAGTCAACAGAAGAATTCTTCCATCAACCTAGCTCCCGTCTCTTGAAGTGGATTAACTACACCGACAGAAGCCCTTCTTCCATCGATGTAGGAAGCATCTGCACTCTGGTACTAAAGGAGCACAGCTCTGCTGCCGGTGTGCTGCTGTAGCGAATGCAGTGTAGACACAGCCTTTATAGCTCCCTATCTGCACCTGTAGGCAGCTATATACCTTTGAAAATCTGGCCCAAGCTGTCCAACCAGGAAGACGGTAGATTCCCTGTTTGCTATTGCACAGTATGTTATTTCACAGCATTTTCAAAAGAGATGGGACAATACATATTTGAAAGCACCCAGCTCCCCTTCTGCCAGCCACTACAGCCAGGAACTGTCTGCCTCTCCCTACAGCACAGCTCCTCCATTCTCCCCTTCCCTTGGAAAAGCCTTAGTTACATTCTCTTCGCTAATATCCCCTGACTGTCCTGTCTTGTCCAAGCCCTTTCCTTGATGTAAAGCAAAGCTCCCAGAGCTAAATGCCACTGTGGCATGAATCATGTTTATCATAAACAAGAAACAAAGGAAGGAAGAGAACAAAGGAAGGAGGAAGGAGGGGAGGAAACAAGAAAGGAAAAGACAAACAGAAGAGCGAAAAGGAGGGGTATAGATAGACCCATTAATTTCCTCTGTTAGCTCTGGGATTTTAACAACAAGCTGCTATGTCTAGGGTTTATCTTGGTTCCTCAGCTGTGAAACGTGCTGTGCTCCAGCATCTTCTGAGCTTTAGAGATTTACCAAGGAGCCCAGAATGAAGCAGGAGGCTCGGTAAACAGAGATAGCAGCAGCGGCTTCATACATCACACACCGAGGAAATTCATTCCTTTCAGCGCTGCCCATGGGTGAAATTACATTATATCCTGTTCGGATAATTGGATGTCATATACCACCCGACTTGTTATAGGATGGCATTGCCTTCCCTCTCTGGGCTGTTTGCAATGTCTCAGGGTGCAAGGCAGAGGTTTCATACAGTGTGGGGGAAAGGAGGAAGGGGAAAAGGAGGTGTGGATAGACAGGCCCTGATCACTCACAACTCCCACTGACTTTCAAAGGAGGTGGGAGTGCAAAGGATCAGGCCAACCCGAGGAGGGAAGGAAATAGCAGACAGAGGCAAAAAAGGCAAAGAGAGAGAATGAAAAGGGAAGAAAGACAAACACAAAAAAGAGATCAGAGAAGGGTGCGAGAGAAAGAGAGGGAGCTGGAGAAAGTGGGTAAAGACAGACAGTGAGAGCCTCATTTTCAAAGCACAGCTTCTGTTTTGTGCACATACAGTTTTGTGCACGTAGCCACATGCAATTTTTGCACATTTATCATTTGCAAGCACAAAATGGACCCGCCAATCTTCTCTGTGCATGCAAACCCCTGGCTAACGCAGTCGGCGCATGTACAGTCTGACATGTGAGCGTGCACATGGACATCGGTCTGAAGTCTTTTGGAAAATGTGGCCAGTGATGAGCCGTGGAATGAAAAGCAAGAGGAAGTAAGTGAAAAGACCAATGCAGATAGAGAGGAGCCGTTCACACATCTTCTCTTCCAAGAGATGGCATTGAAGCAGGGCCAGGGAGTCCAAACGTACACAAGGCCAAGCCTTTCAATAATATCTGCTGGTTTGGTTGACTCAACGTTTGGGTGCCCAGATTCAGACACCTCAGAGCAGCCTGATTTTGCACAGCAAGTTCTGAGGATCAGATCCTTTCAAGCTGACCACTCACATTACCAGCCATTTTTTAAGAGCTTGGCCCCAGAGTCTGTGCTGTCTAATAGCGGCTCTGAGAAATGACCCCTGCCTGGGGATGGATGAAGAGTAATGTCGGATATTTTTAGCACAGTCACGCTGAGCATGAGGCACTGCTGACTCACCTGTGAGCCACACCGGGTGGATGGGATAGCTGCAGTCTTTTCTTGCTGAGCAGCCTTCCAGGGTGAGGTCTGAGATCTGCTTTTCAGCACTGGGGCAGGGATTGGAGCAAACTGGCTGAGACTTGCTCCACAGGTGGAGGAAATTATGCTGGCTGACTGGGGGAAGAAACTAGAAGATACAGAGAGGTTTGCATCTGCCCCTTGGAGTCAGGGGGTTTCTCTGCCATTTGTTACTCTAGTTCTCAGTCTAGGAATCAAATCTTAAATTGTCTCAAATCCGGCACAGAAAAACATGGTGCCTCAGACCAGGCCCCTTTTGGAAATATTGGCCAAGGTGACTTGCCCAAGGTCACACACTGAGTCAATGAAAGAGCTGGGAACTGAGCCCTGGGGAGGGATAGCTCAGTGGTTTGAGCATTGGCCTGCTAAACCCATGGTTGTGAGTTCAATCCTTGAGGGGGCCATTTGGGGATTGGTCCTGCTTTGAGCAGAGGGTCGGACTAGATGATCTCCTGAGGTCTCTTCCAACCCTAATGATCTATAATTCTAACTCTATGTCGCAGCCGAGTGCCTTCACCACAAAGCATCCTTCTTCCCCACACGCCTGCAGAAATAGCAGATGAGACAAAACAGAGACACTGGAAGCTGGTGACAGCTGAAGGTGGGGTTCTGGATTAGGTCTCTAAGCACTACGCTAATACAGATAATAATGAGGGGCAAAAAAGTGGAAAGACACCCTCAGAGTCAAGTGACAGCAGCAGTGTAACAACCCTGTGGTCTAGGACTCAGAACAGGGCAGGCCAAGCTGACCCGGTACCTGTGGGCAGGTATCTTGCACTGCAAGGCCAACAGGTGCATTGGCACCTGTCCAGGACATAGCGGTTGCCTGTTATTTGCATCTACGTTTTCATACATTTTAAAATGAAATAAATATGCCCAGCCAGAAGATGAGTTTGTTTTTGCATCTCTGCTGCCAGATGAAGCAGAATGTGCTTTCTTCGCTGGAAGAAAACCTGCAGCTGATCAACATTATCCTCATGGGGCAGTTACAGGGTGAGGGAAGTTTGGGGATCAGATAAAGCTCCTCCTCCTTGGGATGCCCAGGTGGGTCCCCCAGGACGCCAGCCATGGCCCCTAGTATAAGGCTGGTGTCACTTAGACAGTCTAGGCTAGGCAGCCGTGCCCATGAAGATGCTCATAGCGGTGTCCAAAGTGTGACTGTCTCTGAACAACGGCTACGTGAGAATTAGTAAGTATTTGCCAGTCGCAAAATGTACTTTGTGCTGGTGGAGCTGTCCCAGCACCTGCCAGGCCATGGGAAGGCAGCAGTTCTCAGGCTGAGCATCCCCTCTCTACTCCACTTCCCAAATCTGATTGCAGTTGGAAGAGCAGGGGTGCCGGGAAGGGGCTGGAGCAGAACAGAAGAATATGGGGGCCTAAGGGATCGCTGCATAACCAGTTCAGTTCAGACCCCCAGTGTTAGCCACAGAACAGAGACGTTCCTGGGCTTCAGTGGGAAAACCAGCTCCCAGGTGCTGGGCTGAAAGCTGAGCTTGCTTGAGTGTGGGCCTACTCTCCCCCCATTGAGTGCGGCTGTTCCATGAACATCTGTGTGGAAGGCTGTTTCCCACCCGGGCTGAGAGTAGAAGGGAGCTGGGAGGGCTGCAAGGCTCAGCCATTCTCCACACAGCAGCAGTGATGTGCACCTTCCTTCCGAGCAGCTCCAAGTGCTTTACACCGAGTGAAGCCCTGTAACTAGAGTTAAGGGTGAAATCCCACCCCGCAGCAGGTGGCTATACACCTGCCCACTAAGCCATTAGTAGTGGAGAGGCCTCACTGACTGGTTCCAGCCTCCATTCAGACTCAGCCCCGGCTTTCCCTGTTCACCTCCCAGGACCCTCAATATCAACTCCAGACTCTTCTCAGCCTAACCAGCCACCCCTGTTCCACAGACACCACCTCAGCTGCCATCCAACCATCTCATAATTCCCACCCAGCACCTCCTCAGCTACTCCCAGCTCCAAGGTGCCCCCCCTCAACTTCCCCTGCTCAACCCCAAGCCAGCCAATACCCGACCCACCCAATCCCTCTTCCTCAGGTATCTCCCAGCCAACCCAGCAGACTGCCACCAAAGCACCCAACTACCCCAGCAGCACCACGCTGCTCACGCATCCCACCTCCCCCCCCCCCCCCGTTGTCTCAGGTGGCCACTAGCCTCACCACGCATGCATCTGGTCTTAGGACAAACACCCCGGTGTCCTCGAGTGCCTTCCTCCAGTGCCTCCTTCACCCTCCCTAGTAAGGTTCTCCTGATCTATGCAACAATACACTCTGCTGGCAGGCAGTGCTGACTACTCAGTGTCTGCTCTGCAAGGGTCTGCGAGGCACGTGTCTGCTGGCCAGGAGAGAGGGCTCCATAGCTCCCCCACTACACTCCTGCGAGCTCTGTAGTTCCTCCCGGCCAGAGGAGGCGAGCTCCAGGTATGCATGGAATGCTTTGCAAGACTAATCTTGAAGAGACCAAGGCAGAGATGGGGACAGCAAAGTCTACATCTAAAACAGTTACAACCTCCTGGCTAGAGGTCGCCGGTGAGATGATGTCCTAGTCATTGCCGCTATCCTCTCGTCTAAGAGCAGTTTAAGATGTCTCAACTCAGGATCCCAAAAAGCAGACCCAGTCAGGATAGGAGGCCACATTTGAAATGTTAACCTAGCACCTATCTGCGTAACAATAGAGGACAGAGTGAAGAGCAATCCCTTTATTTCCTGAAGTGCTCAGATACTATTGCTCCAGGACTGGGGCTCCGCAAGTCTCAGATACTCACCTGCTTTTCCCACCAGAGGTGTGGAGAGCTTCCTTAAGGGGTCATCTTGTAATCTCTGCCTCTGCACCCCTGTGGAAGTCCATAAGTAAACCCGCCCTGTGAATACTGAACTCTCTCATTTATGGTCACACGGAAGTTCACAGGCTCCCAACCACATCTGGCTGCTTTTCCACCCCTCCCCTCCATGACCCTGTGTTTTGTCTGAAATCCCCTGAATTTCCCCCTCATTCTCATTGTCTCCCTTCTTACAACCCCTAACGCTGGTTTCTTTGATGGCTTTTTAATAGCACAGTTAGAGTCGCCAACGCAAGCCAGAGGACAATCTCATGTATCACTCTCCCAGCGCACCCCCGGAACTCCATTTGGCTCGAGAGGACTTATTTTATTAAAATGATCTCTGCTCGGTTCCACTAGTCATTGAATCGTCTTGGCTCAATGGCCTCGCTCAATATCAGCTTTTCATGCTTAATAATTAGTTCTGGGGAAGAGAGTTTCATTGAATAAGCGTTTGATGTCACAGACGATTAGGAGACCCAGAGATGACCTAACCAGGCAATTCAATCTGGGGCTGGAACTGTTCTGATGAGGGACAATTAGGGACACAGTGAATCTGCCCTCTGGATATAAACCAGTCATTAACTGTGAAATAACTCCTCTCCCCCATTCCCAACCCCACATCTCAGTCTTGTTTAAAGCGCTCTGACCTGCCACGCATACTGCTCTCCCTTGTGAAGGGCCCCAACACCCCGATCCAGTCAGGCTGCTTAGAAATCAAGGGTGGTAGAGGCACATCCTACTGGTCTAGGTATTAGCCAATGGCTGCAGTGATTTCCGATTTACTCCCTATTGGTTTAATCCTGGGTCTCATTGAATCCCCCAGAAACTCAGGCCCAATGAAACCTGTAAAGGCACAAGGAATGGCAGAACCATCTGTCTCCAGCCCCCATCATCAGGGCATCTTAACAGTGGCTGTACTGATCCTTGCAATGCCCCTGTGAGGTAGGGCAGGGCTATTCTCCTCATCATACAGATGGGAAACTGAGGCACAGAGAGGCTAAGGGCTAACTTCACAAAGCTACCTAGGCGCCCAGAAAATCACGGTGATTCACAAAGCCTGAGCCAGGTTCCTAGGCTCCCTTTACACTGAATGAAGGGGCTGAGATAGCAACTCACAAAAGCCAGCACACTAGGCGGGGCGCTGCCTAAGCCAGCCAATAGGGGATGCCAACGTCAGGGATGTGTGCTAAGCCCTGCCCATCTCACAGACATCGGTGCCTAAGTCCAGGCTGCAGAGAGGCACCTAGCTCTGCTGGCAAGCCACAAAGAGGAACCCTCTTGGAGTTAGGCACGTAGGGTGTTTTATTGCAACAAGCTGCAGGAGGATAAAGGGGGAACCCTCCCTTGACTTTTAGCCTACTGGTTAGGTGTGATGGAGCAGGGGCTGTCTGTGTGGGGAATGGGAGAGCAGGGGAGGACTTTAGGGGATGGACGATACCGGAGCCTGTAACCTGAGCTAGGTAAGGGAGGGGAAAGGTCAACACCTTTGCCCGGGAAGGAGGACAAAGGAAGGGAGTGGCAGGAGGGAAGCAGTTTTGAGTTTGGGCTTGGGGCTGTGTGGGCGGAATTCAGGGTATCCTAGCTAGGATCCAAGCACCCTGAAAGCCCAGAAGGACTCGATGGAGGGGTCCTGACTGTGCCTGCAAGCTCTGCTGTAACCTGTGTTCCTGTTGTCCAATAAACCTTCTGTTTTACTGGTTGGCTAAAAGTCACTGTGGGTCCCAGGAAGAGGGGTGCAGGACCGGACTCCCCTACACTCCGAGACATTAGGGTACTCACCTAGCATGCAGGAGACCCCAAGTTCAATGGCCCACTAGGAGGACCTGCAACCTCTCCAGTGAGTCCCCTAGCCCTAGGGCTATGGAATATTCTGTTGGGGGTATGTGGACTCACCGCTGTGGCACCTCCTGCTGGCTGTCCAGGGAATTAGCTTAGTTCACCAGTGCGCCTTCATCTGGGGACATCTTGCTACCACCACTTCTGTTCCAGGGCCAGGACCACAGCGTCCAGTTCCAGACATAGCCCTCCAGCTGTGCCCTACTTGGTTCTCCCCCGTCCTGGGGACCGGCAATCCACTGTTCAGCCACTTCCTCCTCAGTGGCAAGTGGCGGCAAAAGGTGGGGGGGACCCGATAGCCGGCAGTCATGTGCTGTGTCCCTTCCAGCCCCGCAGTCTACATCCCTGGGCCACTTCCACACAGCCCTGGCACCTTCTCCACCCTTGTCTGAGGGCCTCAGTCTGTCAGCAGGTAGCTCGCTCCCCTGTCCCAAGTGCTATCTATCTATCTATCTATCTATCTATCTTCCTTCCTTCCTTCCTTCCTTCCTTCCTTCCGCAAGGCAGCCAGTCCTCCCTCCTTGAGCTCCAGGGAGTGACTCCAGCTGCTCTGCCCGGCAGCCCTTTTTATATGGCACAGCCTGGTCCTGATTGGCTGCCACCTGCGCTCCTATAAGCTCTCTCCTGATTGGCTGTCTCCTAAGCAGCCTCCAAAGGGATGCTCTAACCCCTTATGGGCCAGACACCCCATCACAGGGCTCCTTCAGTCTCTTCTGTTGATGCTGTTCCACTAGAATTAAAGAGTCATTGGAGCAGTGGGACTGGATCGTGGGTCTTCTGCAGCCTGGGGGAGTGCTCTAACCACCAGGGCACAGAGTCGTTCCCTTCTGGTGCTCTGCATCTCTCTGGCCCAGATGACTAAGTATTTAAGCAGAGTGAAACAGCTTCCACAGGAGAGATTGAGGGAGCCCCACATCAGCATCCCCAATGGCCCGATGGCTAGAGTGCGCCCATGAGAGGTGATAGATCCCTGTTTAACCCCTTCTCCTCATCAGGTGGAGGGGGGACTTGAACTGGGGATTTCCTGCAGGCCAGATGAGTACCCCAACCCACTGGGCTAAAAGTCACAAGGTAGGTCCAGCCCAGCTGTTTTGCATGAAATCACCCAAGGGGCCTGATCCAGTGGGCAGCCTCTGAGCACACCTACCAGATTGGGCCCCACACACCACTTGGGTGGCTGGATGCCTTTCTTCCCCTGTCACGGAGTGTGGAGGAGTCCGGCCCTGCACCCCTCTTCCTGGGACCCACAGTGACTCTTAGCCAGCCAGTAAAACAGAAGGTTTATTGGACAACAGGAACACAGGTTACAGCAGGGCTTGCAGGCACAGTCAGGACCCCTCCATCGAGTCCTTCTGGGCTTTCAGGGTGCTTGGATCCTAGCTAGGATACCCTGAATTCCACCCATCCAGCCCCAAGCCCAAACTCAAACTGCTTCCCTCCTGCCACTCCCTTCCTTTGTTCCCCTTCCCGGGCAAAGGTGTTGACCTTTCCCCTCCCTTACCTAGCTCAGGTTACAGGCCCTGGCATCGTCCATCCCCTAAAGTCCTCCCCTGCTCTCCCACTCCCCACACAGACAGCCCCTACTCCATCACATCCCCTGGTTTGTGAAGCGCTCTGTGGCTCAGGCAGCAGCCAGGCATCCAGTGCGCTGGCTCTGAGACAGTCAGAGATGCTTAGGAAACTTTCATTGCAAAGCCTTAGGCAACTAGTGAATTTAAGTGCCTACAGGGTTCAGCAGTGAATCACAATGAAACCTATAACCAGGACTTGCGTGCCTAAGTGACTTGGCCGAGGTCACACACAGAGCAGGGACTTGAAGTCAGGTCTTCTAGCTGCAGGCCCATCCTTCTTCTCTGTAAGTAAATGAGCATGTAATTAGCCAGTGATAAGAACACTGCAAAATAAATTTTACTGCCCATACTTTTCACTCTGGTACAAGGCTGCCATATATGAACTGCAAGTCAAACATCATTTATTGCTAGTGACAGGAAAACAACCTCCTAGTCCTAGGAGAAACCTAAATCCACTCCTTTCTCTAACTCCCTGATCTCTCATCACACAAACTCCCACTCCTGCGCCCCCACCCCTCGCTTTCCAAATTGTGTTAGAAAAGAGTGCACCATTTGGTAGCAGCTGTCTCCCCCTTTAATCTTGACTACAGCTCTCCCCTACCCTTTCCCCCACAAACAAGCACATCGAGCCATCCTGCACGCTGTGTATTTCATTTCTCTGAGACTTCAGGGCCGCCTCTTGGTCCCAGAAGTGAAAAAGTGGTTAGATGAGAAACCTGCTCCTCATTTATGGCAATGTTTTACGTGTGAGAAATTGATTTGCTGGGAGATCCATCAACTAACTTCCTGCCCTGCCAACCCTGTGGTGCCACTCTCCTGCCTCTAACACTGTGGGGCCAAGGGAGCACTATGCACAAAGGACAGCTGCAAATACAGAGCAGCGTTCCACCCCATGAGACAGACAGACGTCAGGCAACTCTCTGCCTGCTCGTTGACTGCGCAAGAGAACGGTCTCCATCCCTTGGGCAGAGGATGGGGAGCCCAATAGCAGCCTTTGCACTTGGGGTGCACACAGACTCCATGGCAGCAGCGCTGCAAGCCTCTCCGAGGAGGCAGAGTGGAGCCAACATAATTGCAGCCTCCCTGTCCTACTGCTGCCGACATTGTAGCCTTTTTAAGGGCAGTGCAGCAGGCGAGCTCCTTAGAGCTCTAAGAACTGCTGACACAATCCTTCCCACGGGGGCAATGCACCCCGCACAAGGCTGTGTCCTAGGGGCCAGAGCCAAAGCCCACTGCAGGGAGTGGAAGCTTCCATTGGCTTCGGCTCAGGCCCTACGGGCACAAGATTGCCCTATATGCTGTCCATAGGAATCATTACCCTCGCCCCGAAAGGCAGCCGCATCTGGGATGGACACAGCAGCCGTTTAAACCGCACATGGGAATGCTACACACAGTGGGGTAGGGGAGTGAGGGTCTGATCCTGTTCCACTGACACCCGTGGGAGTTTTGCCATTGACTTTAGGGAAGAGAAGTCAAGCTGTAGCCAATTGAAAGTGCAGGGGGCAGGCAGGAGGCACTGACTCCCAGCAGCATCGGGCCAGTACACCGTGTTCAATAACTGACTCCTACAAGAGGAATGCCAGGAGCTCTTCAGGGTGTGCTAGCGGGCAGGGCACTTGGTGTTCTCACTCCTGTGTAGAATTGCTCCAGCAGAGCCCCACACTCACTCTGGGGGGAAAGCCCATCCTACTGAACCACCAGTGCCTTTTCCTAGCAGGCCTGGGGCTGCAGATCAATGTGTGATCTATTGAAATACATCAGTGATTTCCCTGCAGCACCCTGGAGGGCTCCCATCCAAGGCCTGGCTCTGCTTAGCTTATCGGAGCCCACATGATCACAGCTCAAGGTGGCCTGCAAATAAGAGTGCTCGTATTTAACCTCAGGAACGTCCTCTAAAAGCAGCTGTGAGCAGCCTTCCCAGAGAGCAGTCTCCACATGAACAGAACCTGATCCAAAGCTTGTTAAAGTCAATGGTAAAACTGCCATTGATTGCAGCAGGTTTGGGATCAGGCCCCAAGCAGCAACAGTGCTCACCACCAATGAGAAGCCCATTTCCACCCATGGAGCCCTCACTAAAAGCCCAGTAATTGGGAGCAAGTGTTTGCAGGCTCCGGCCCAAGGAAGGCAGCCAGTTCATCTCCTGGGATTCGTGCCTTGTCAGTCTCCCAGAGCACTGAGCTCGCACTCACAATGTAGGACCCAGAGGGGGGAAGGGGAAACGGGCCCCTCATCGAGCCAGAGTCTTCAATTGTTAATTACAGAATAATGAGTCTCAAATGAGTGGAAGTTTTCCTCCCGAAAGCTGGAGTCGGAATTGTTTCCCTCAGGGCAATGTCAGCCAATTTAGCCTGCACCAGCTGGCCCTCAGCTTAATTGGCTACTCCGGTATTGTTCAGGCAGCCCATTCTCACGCTGCAAGAGGACTGCAGTGGGTGCCCCCTTCAATAAGACAGGCGGGATTTGGGCAGCCAGCACCATCCTCCATTACCATTAATATTTAATTTTTAATTAAACAAAGGAGGAAGTCTTCTATTTTGTTAATTTCCTTCTAGTACCAAAGCTGCTGCAGAGGAACGGGGAGGGGGGAAGCACACCAAGGCTGTCTATCAAATGCCACCGGAGGGAGATCCGCCTTCCCAAGAAGCTCAACATTCATGAGTTTTCCTAGAAACAAATCCTCCCTCTGTCCCGCCTGCTAAAAGCCCATGGCCAGAACCTCAGCTAGGGAGAATCATTGGCTCCAATGGGATTAGGCCAAAATTTACAGCATGATAATACATCTTGGCTTTTCATGCCTCCCCCGTCATACCGTGATCTTTGGAGACGAACAGTCAGTAATTATGCGCACACGCGCGCACACACACACACACAAAGAAATCCACTTTCAGATCAATGGAGGCATTTATTTCATCAGGCTGCATCATTCATGGAGATGAAACACAATTACCAATAGTTCTCAACCTTTAACAGGGGGAAATCTTGAAAGACTTTGAGTGGGGGAGAAGAAAAAGAAAAACTGTGGTTTAGGACCAAGATGGGAAATGCCCTTCAAAAGCAGCACAAGCATTTCATTTTTATAAAAATCTGAGATTTTTATAAACATAAATTGAGCATTAGCTCAGAGATTGGTCCCAGGCTGAGCAGGGAATTCAGCCTATGTATTAAAAACTGAACTGCTTACAATACACCTGGTGAGGTGAGAAAAACTGTTTGATTCAAAACCTGCTTAAGTCTGATAAAGTTTAGGATTTAGACCACTATTTTACCTTTTATTTCTTATGCAACCAACTCTGACCTCTCTGCATAACACTTGTAATCATTTAAAATCTCTTTCTGTAGTTAATAAACTTATTTTAAAGTTTTATCTTTACCAGTGAGTTTGTCTAAAGTGTTAGGGGAATCTGCTCAGATCACAAAGGCCAGTGCACATCCACTATCCTTTGATGAAATGGAGAACTAATTAATAAGCTTGCATTGTTCAAGAGAAGATCTTGAGCAGTGTAGGATGGTACATTACTGGGGTGCCAGGCTGGCGGGGGTGGAAGGATTTGCTGGTGTCTCCCTGTGTATAGTTCACGAGAGGCTGAGAGAACCTACTTGCAACTCTGGGTGTGCCTTCCCATGCTAATTGCAGCGTGGGAGCAAACCCTGAAGGGGCTGCTTGTCACTAGCAGAGCGATGTGCAGGATACCCTGATCCAGAGATTTAAAGGGGACACAGCAGTCCCACAGTCCAGGTTGTACCCTGGCGGGGGGGAGGTGTATCACAAACAGAGAGTTTCCAAAGTATAGGACTCAAATGATTCCTCTGCTAGTCTCCAAGTCCTTAAGTATTAAGCCCCAGGGTCGTCTATGCAGCATTAGCAGGTTCTACCTGCAGTCTTCACCACACTGGAGTCAGAGGGCTTCTCTTGCCTTGTGTTTTGGCCATTTCCTGATTCCACAACCTGCAGCACAAAGGCCAAGGGTTTCAAAAGTCACGGGTGTGTCTAGAGGCTTTCATTTTTGGGGTGCCCCACTTGACAAACCTTAAAGGGGCCTTTCTCAGAAAATGCTGGGGGTAAAGATTGTCACCCTCTGAAAAAACAAACACACTCTTTCAAAGTGTCTTCAACCCTGATCCTGCAAACATTCTTGCACCTACCTAGGGACATGGTAGGTTATCCATCCCCTGCAGTCTTTAAGTCTAGACTGGGTGTCTCCCTAAAAGCCATGCCCTAGCCCAGATCTGAGTCATGGGCTGGAGTCACGGTTTACAGGTGAGGTTATCTGTCCTATGTTATGCAGGAGGGATGATTAGATGATCACAGTGGTCTCTTCTGGCTTTAAAAAGTGTGACTCTAGGACTCCGTGCTGAGCTAGGCCCTCGTGAGTAGTGCTCATGGCAGTAAAGTTGAGCTCATGTGTGGGTGTTTGCAGGATTGGGACTTTAACTGGCATCCATAAACATCACTAGTCAATTCTGAATCTTTTAGCCAGCCGGTATTTCCAAACAGTCTGTCCTTGGTCAACTTAATTAGCCATTTAAGAACCATAAGAACGTCCATGCTGGGTCAGATCAATGGTCCATCTCGCCCAGTATCCTGTCTTCCAACAATGGCCAAACGGATCTGAATTTAAGCCAATCAAGTTACACCAGGGATTAATTTGGCCCACTAGCTCTTCTTACCTATCTCTGACTTCTCTAATACTGTAAGTGAAGGGACTTTTCGGGAGTTGGTCAGGCCAGATATAGGGGCTCTGGTGGTTTAGTCTACCTGGAAAATGTCTGTCTTTCAGCTAGGAGTCATTTGCATAGCAAGCCACTATTGCACCTTTTGGTGCCCTAGGCAACCCCTTGCATGGCAGAGCCACTCCAGGGCCCAACCCTTTCATAGGCTGCAAATGCCAGCCTTCATATGGGAATAAGAACAGCATATGCAGTTAAACTGGAGAATCTGCACTCAGATTACAAGGGCAATCAATTCCCATGCTTCAGGGCATAATCTGCTCACCAGCTGAGGTCAGGAAGAGATGTCTCCCCTTGGCATAGTACTGCACAATGGGGTGCATTACACCTTCTTCTGCTGCACTTATCACTGGTCACTATCCACAAATAGAGGACAAGATGGACCGCAGGTTAGTTCTTTTGTGACAATCTCTGGGTCGTTGGACCTGCGCAGTCAACACTTCAGCAGCAGGGCACTCCGCTCTGTGCCAACTGTGCAAAGGGGTGGCATGAACAGGGAACCGGGTGGCTTTTCAAGCCACCGCAAGTGGCTGCAGGTTAGTATCTGATAGACTAAGAGGCCACACTGAGGAGACAGTTAATAAAGGCAGGACTAGAAGAATCAATGTGTTCTGACACGGCAGTGACAGATTGGTGAGAGGGACAGATTTAATATCCCAGCGTTATCCTCTCCCAGCCTAGGGGCCCTGAAATTGATTGAATAAATTAAAGCATTGCTGTGCATGACGCTACAGTTAAGGTCATCTCAACACTTCCATCTTCACACTCTTTTCTCCCCCAGCTTCTCTTTTTCATGGCCTGGCACCGAAATGTTAATTCCGTGCCATAACTTGGCCCAGAATCTCTCAGCTCACGTGCAATTTTACCAGTTTTCAGAAAGAAAGAATGAATCAACACACACCTTGGGGTACAAGATAAGTGGCTCTACCCTATATTCCATTTAAATCACTGGCTATCCAGGCCACGCTGCATCACTCAAACTGCTGAGTGATTGCACCACAGCATGGAATAATCTCCGTTTGGAAATACTGAACAAAAAAATAAATGTAAGGAGATCAATATATTTAAATGTAAAGGGACAGTGGAAAGATTAAAACCACAGGCCAAATTCATCTGTCACTCCACTCGTGCAAAATTATTCTTTCCTATGTTACTAAACACAGCTCAGATTGTTGGAAATGAAGACAGTTTTTAATCCAAATTTATTTTTCACCATTTTTATTTTCTTAATTCTTTGCAGTTCACTTAAGGCCAGATTCAATCCTCTTTACTCATAGCGAGCAGCGTTTTACTCCACAAGACATCCAGTTCATTTCAGTGGGACTTCTCACAAAGTAAGGTACTCCTGTGAGTGAGTACGTGCCTCAGAATCTGGCCCTCAATTGAGACAATCTAATCTGCTGTAGGTATTTGTAAGACACCCATCACCTTGGCATCAAATGCCCAGCGCCTCCTGTGAATCGCCAAGCAGCCTCAGATGAGAGGTAAGGCCACTCCAGCATCTCAGGAAAGGTGGAGAGGCCCTCTCAGGAGTGGGCCCTAACCCATTCAGCAGTGCTTTCCGTTTTATAGCCCGGGTCCCTTCCCAGTCCTCCTGCACTAGCCTAACGCCCTGGGGTTGGAATCTGAGGTGTTACAAGAGTGCTCAAGGAGAGAGATACCTATGTATGTGCAGAGATTTCATTAATAGATAAGGTGCCAGTAGAACGAGCTCCAGAAGACACAATATGGTTTACAAAGAACTTGCTGTGCACTGCAAATGGCTTTCTTTGCACAGCCCTACAGGGGAATGTTTGTAACTAACCACCACCACCACCGTTTCCTCTGATTTTTTTTAATTTCATGAAACTGTCTGCACAGAACCCCTGTCCTGAGAGACCCAGCACTCAGCACCTCTCTGGACTTGCCTCTACTTTGCAGACAACCCACTTAGCCGCACCATCCCCATCTGCTCAACCACACTGACAGCGGCAGCAGCCTTCCCATCTCCTTTTGCGAAGAAGCTGGCACCCAGCAGCTTTCATCAGGACTGCACTGTATTTCATCAGGAAACAGCCTGGAAATTTACCACGCTCATGAGCTTGGCGAATGCAGAATAGCTCCCGCTAGTCACATCCCACGATGCTCTGACATACATTTACGAGTGAGCTTAGCCATGTGACGGCCATTGTTTTAATGGGAGTCACATGACTAAGCCCCATATGAGCTACTTGGAAAATTTAGAGGGTTGCTGCTCAAATTTCAGAGAAACACATCCGCCACCTCTGCTCAGCTCAGCGCCGATCCAATGCAATGAAGCTAGGGCATGTGCATTCAACATACTACCATGCTCCCCACCTCTTCCCCAGCAAACCAGCATGGGTTAAAGTCACAGAGCCTGATTCACTTCTGTGTCACTCCAGTTTTATGCCCGTGCAATTCCACTGATTTATTGGAGGAAACATGTTGGTGAATCAAGCCCATGGCATCAACCTCACTGGGAACCTCACCAATTTTGTGTCTCTCCCCACACGCTGTTTGCCCATAAATTTAAATAGAGATCAAGCCTCAATGCCTCTATCCATAAATCAAGCTCTCTAGTTTATAACAGAGCACAAGAGCATGTTAAAAAGAGACTAATTAGACACTCAAAAGGAGGACAAATCTGTTTTGAATAGTGGGATATGGAGAAAATTCATGCAGTGCTAGGGCGTAATAAAAGGGAGCATTGGACAGTGATTGAAGTGGGGGAGCAGGGGGAAGGGCAGGACTCCTGGGTTCTATTCCTGGCTCCGTCACTGGCTCCCTTGGTTGAGTCACTTAAACTCTTTGGGCCTCATTATTCGTTGCCCTGCACAATCATTTACACCAGCGCACAGGGAACGTAAGCCCCTCACCATTCTGAGATGTCATGTTTTACACCCATTTGTCACTGGTAGGAGTGGCCACACAATGTGAAGGATAAAAGAACCAAGCCTCTGAGTGCTTTTAAAGCCCTCTGCCAGGTGGGTGAGCGTGCTTCCACCACACTCTGGCTTCAGAAAGGCCAGCTAATCGCTTTGAGCGCCTCGCCTGGAAGGTGCTCTCCATGGAAATGATTTGCTTAATCTGCCCTCACACAGATCTCACCCCCAAGGAAGATCGTGTGCTCTTTTGTGAGTCATGGAGCCTTCCGATGGGTGGGTCGAAATATAATAGCACGCCGCTGGCCAAAGTCATCTTTGCAGGCTACTCTTTGAACAGCCCCAGTTCAGAATCCTCAGGTAACGGAAGCTAATGAATCTCTCTTTGGAAGTTAATGCACTCATTAGTTCTAGGCTGATGGAGCAGATGGGATCAGTCTTGCCTTCCCTTCGATGCAGGTGGTAGAGTTGGTGCTGCCTTCCATTAAGGGCTTTGTGACTATACAAGAAACTCGTAGTTGATCTGAACAGTCATGTCTGAGGATTTTTCACCTATGATAGGGCTTAGATTTCACCCCACACACGACACCATTTCCTGCTAATGGGCAAATACAGCTCCAAAGGGAAAAGAGAGAGAACTCCGCTTCCCGCATTTATTTTAATTAGAGCCATGCAAAGCAGAGATGATGAACTCTCAAACCAGGCAAAGCTCACCTGCTAATTTGGCCACAAGACTGAAACTGCCCAGACTCAGACTGCGGTTTGCTAAAGCCTATGAACCTTTCAAGCAAGCCTGAGCCCAATGTCAAGATCATCTGAGACCCAGTGCTATGCAAACCTCCTTCCAGCTTCACTCTGAGTCCAATTTTAAATCAAACCTCATAGAATTCAGGATTTCCCCTCCAAACTACAGGAAACTGGCTGTTTTCTCTGCACAAAACAAGGTGGAATTGGCCTTTTCCGCTGGGTTTCATTGGGAATATTTCCACTCAGAACACAAAGCAAAACTCAGGAGGCACTAACCTAACTGCACCTGAATCACAACCACAGAAGAGATCTCTGAATAGAAACTAACAAGCTCTGCAGAGTTTTGGTTTTAACCCATCTCTATTCACTAGGACAATATACAATCTAACCAGACTCTCCTCTCATTCCAGTCTTACACTGGTGTAATTTCACTGAAATGAAATCCCAGTGCGCATGGATTGATGACTCGAAACCCCAGAAATGGTCAGAAGATTCGATCCTCTGTTAATTACTGCAGCATCCAGCAGTAGCAGCTCCAGAGGCTACGGTATCATTGGAGTAAGTTGTGTTGCACTCTTGGGATGCAGTGTGGCCTAGTAGATCCAGCACTAGACTGAGACTCTGGAGACCTGAGTTTTGCTCCCGTCTGCCACTGGTCTGCCGAGTTACCTTGGGCAAGTCATTCCCTTCCCCATAAACAGTGTCTCAGTTTCTCTATCAGTAGAGTGACCTTCTTTGTAGACTGCCTGGAGATCTAAGGATGAAGCATGAGACATAAGAACCAGGTATTATTGTAGAACACAATGATACTTCTTTAAAAAAAAAAGAAAAGAAAAAAAAGGAGGTAAATCATCCAGAAGGGCTGAGATGCACCAATTCATATTTTTTTCTATTGATCAGTCATTGGGACTATGATGTCATTAATAGAGACGTGTGGAGCAAAAATAGATCAGAAGTAAATTTATATGGCATTTGCAGAAGCCAATTTTTAAACAATAAAGCAATAATTGAGCTAGTATTATACGCACACAGACACACACACCATTAAATTGCAAATAAAACACTGTTGTTCAGGATGCCAAAGAGCATGTAAAATGACATGCTGGTTCTGTGATGTCCCTGTAATTTAACTGTGGTTCTACAGACTGGTGAAATGTATGATCTTGGGCTGAATCCTTATATAAAGCCTGCCAAGAGGCTGTCCTGGAGGGATGGGTTAAAAGATAGGAGGGAGGTCCAGGAGACTTGGAGACTATTCCCAGCTCTCCTACTGATTTATTGGGTAAGCTTGGGCAAGACACTTAAATTCCTGTTGCCTCTGTTTCCCCATCTGTAAAATGGGAGCAATGCCATTTTAGTTTTTCCCAGGGCTCTTGTGAGGCTATATTAATTGATGTCTGTAAAAGGCACTGAGACCCCCGTACAGACGGTGCTAAGCAAAGTATTCTAAATACACCCTAAAAATGGGGCTTTATACATGCATCAGTGATAGCACAAATGGTACCACGCACCCAGATGCTCTTTATATGTTCTGCCCTTACCCCATTGCTCCAATGATTAAGGGAAGGTTCCATCTTTCTTGCCTTTTAGGAGTCATCACTGACAATAACTAAGTCTCATAAGAATAAAACTTAAATGAGCGATAGCCTTCAGGGATGATATTAGAGTGTTAACTCTGTTTGTGGTTTAAATATTAATGACAAAGCATAATTACCATCCGCTAAGTTTCAGATTAGTGGTTGAAAACTCATTTAGCGAAGCAGAAGGAGCAAACCCACACCTTTGGAGGCACCTGTATAGAACAGGAGACAGGAGGAATGTCTCAGCCTGAATAGAGCTCCGGGGGAAATAGGGTGGGTGTTCTTGGTGCAAACTTGGCTGTTGCTCAGAAAACTCAGGGGCCCTCCAGCTGCAGTTTGCCTCAAGGCGGAATGCTCAGCCCCTAGGATAGGGTTATATTGATCAATGTCCCTTTGAGTGTGCATTGTCATATTTATCTACTTTGCCATCGTCACATTATTTGTGCCTACTTCCAAAAGAAAACGCTTAAGACCGAGTCTAGGCTAATTCCCATACCCACACCTGTTGGCTCTTCTGTGTGAATTGGCAGTGGGGCGAAGGGGCAGATTCTGTTGTGCCCCGGGTCACTCCTGTTCACTCCTTGGACTCAATGGAGGGGCATAACTACCAGCTCTACTGATCATGTCTATATTGCCTGGGCATCCACACAGCAGGCACGGCCTAAACCCCCCCATATTCTCTCCCAGGCCCTACAGGGCTCACTAACCTGGGAAGGATTCGTGAGAATTACCTTTCCTTCAGTTGTTCCAAAGTTCTGAACAGAGACATGAAGGGGATCTTGCCAGAAGCCAGGGCTCAAGATGGATTAGCCCTTCCACTGAACTGGGCTTAAAATGGAGGCATCGCTCCAGAGCCCACTCCATCTAAGGGCAGGAAGTAAGAACCTGCTGTGAATGCTCAGGGTACTAGTGCCACATCCAGCAAGCCAAACGCTAAGAGTGTATGAGTATGTGCCAGACACGGGGACTAAGAGCAAATACTCACATTCATCAGAGGTCTGATGACTCAATCATACAGCCCTAGGGCTCACCCATGCAAGGTGCTGAACACCCTCAGGGCCTGCTCCAAAGTCCAGTAGTGTCAATCAGCCTCTTTCCCTGGACTTCAACGAGCTCTGGATCAGGTCCTCAGCACCTGGCAGGATCAAGTCCTGTGTGACTTTAAGCACCATCCTTAGGAGGGGAGAAGGGACTGGTGGAGGGGAGATGAGAGAGGGGAAGCAGGGAGAAGGAGGGGAGTGGGTGCAGACGAGAGGGTTAAAATAGGAGAGGAGGAGATACTTCTTAGGAAGCGGCTACCTGGCAGCAAAGCAGTCACAGGCTGTGAGCCAGCTGCACTGGCATTTGGCTTCGCCACTGCTCTAGGTCCTGAGATAGACGATAATTCATTTCACTTCACCTCTGTTCATTTCAGACAAATAGAGCAGAAGAGTCAAACCAGGGGAAGTGGAAACAGGCATGAAATGGAGCTTTGGCTTTGCTCTGGCTTGGTTAGCCTGGGCACTAGTTACCATTATGAATAACATAAGCTCTTCCCAGCATCCCAGACACATAGGGATGAGGGAAAGGGGGCAGGGGGTGATGAGTTAAAGTGACAGATCTGCAATGCTAGGAGTAATAAAGATCACACAATGCTGCCTTAGCGTCATCTGCCCTCCCTTCCCTGCGTTCCACCTCCTTCGTGACTGCTGCACCCAACGGTTGCTGGGGTTCAATTGACACATACTCAGGGAGCTCCCCTTCTGAGAGGGCCTGGGGCATCCCTGGTTTGTCATCCAGGCCCCCTTCTATTCCATGTCTCTGGGATGGGATCAGACAGTCCCTGCCACATCTTATCCCTTTGAACAATAGCTGAGTGATTAAGGATGATTTCTCCAATGTTGCCCCACAGCCTTGGGGACAGGGGGCTCTCTGTAAAAGTCTGGCTGGCCCGGCTGGGACGATGGAGTGATCTCTCATTGGACAGGAGCTGTAAATCTCAGGGTGTTTAAAGGGATTTGGGGAATTAATCCAGCCAGGATTTAGATGATCAAAAGAATTTCTTCGAGTCAGCTGCATTTACAGTGAAATCCAGTCAAACCCCTAAAATACAGACCCTCTGCAGAGCAAAGCCTTTCTTCCTTCCTTTCTTTCTGCGTTTATGTATCTCTATTTTATCATCGCTTTAGGAAGGAAAAATAAAAGGGAGAAGTGTAAGCATGCAGATAAATTCTGCCTTGCTCAGGATCTGCCTGGAGACATTGCTGGCTCTGGTGACACATTAGCCTTCACAAGACTTGATCAATAGCTGGAGAGCTGGAAATGAGTCAAAGCCAGTTCCCTAACTACCAAAACAAAGAGAAAATCTGCCAGTGGAACTGTGAAATTAACTCTGGCTCAAAATAATTAAGAGTAAATGAATATTCCCCCCCGGTTACTATCCACTGGCTGCACAATCACAGAGTTCTCCCTCATGTGGCTATAGGGATCTTCCTTTTGACTGTTTCTTGGATCTTTGTATCATGCTCCTGGAGGAAATGGTCCGAGCATGGGATTGGCAGTCTGGACTCCTGGATTCCATCCCAGACTCTGCTGCTAACAAAATCTGCAACCTTGGTCAAACCATCTAGGTGACTACCATTGAAATGAAGACTCCCAAAATGAGAGGTCATTTCTGGAAATTCCTCTCTCCAAGCCTCTGTTTCCTCTGCTGTAAAATGGGATTAATTCTACTTGCATGCCCAAGAAGGGTTCTGTAGGACTTCCGTCGTGTTTGGAATGAGCTCAGAGACCTTGGGAGGACAGGCTCTAGGTCACATTCACAGCACACAGAAGTTTGATAAAAACCATAAAATACTCTTGTTGGAAGGTTGCAATGTAACACACACCTCTCTATATATATAGGTTTTAGACCCCAAAACTCTCATATACAAGGACTCAAAACCAGAGGGACACAAAGCAGGCTGCTCGCTGAAGCTGAGTGGCACAATTCACCCCACTGTGCACTAGGCTGGCTCTCTGGACAGACTGCTGTGAGGCCCAGATCACAGGCTTCCCTACAGAGCAGGCCCAGGAAATCCCTTCCCAACTTAAAGGGATAGTTTTCACTACTCCACACAGTAGAATAACTCCCTTTCCTGTTCCCTGAGCTGACTTTTGCTTTTCTCTGTCATTTGGATCTGATCTGCCAGGCCCTGAGCATGTTCAGCTCCCATTCCATTTGTAACAATGGCAAAGGGCTCTGAGAGAGATCGATACATACACGACACTTCCCACTGAGATCAGCTAGCCATTCCCAGGAGGGGCCCAGCACCAGGCAGGATCAGGCCCTCATTTGCCTTTCGGTCTCTCTCCTCGTCTCGCTCTGATGCCCCCTTTCTTTCTTGCTTTCCCCTCTGCCTGTTCCTCTCTGCCTTTGCATGGCTCCTCCTCCAGTTCCCTTTCCCCTCTCTCCACACTTCCCAGTCTCTGAAGTTTCCAGCTCTCCCAGCTGACAGGAAAACTCTCCTGATTGACAGGTCTCATTGCCAGACAGCTTCTCCTCACTGTGCTCCTGCATCTCTCCCCCACCCCAGTCTGGCTGCACAATGGTACACGCTGTCCAGGCACAATAAATGGCCTCTTCCCCCACAGACTAAAGCACAACAACATCCTTCCTCAATGTCAGTGCTCCAAGAGGGGGCAATGGGACAGGGACAAATAAAGCAGCAGCAAAATCCTGATGCCTCAGTGACCTGCTCCAGATGCAGCAGGGTACATCTCCACTACAGTAAAACATCTGCAGCTGGCCTGGGTCAGCTGCCCTGGGCTCACAGGGCTGCTGCAGGGCTATACAATTGCAGAGGAGATGTTTGGAGCCCAGGTTCTGGGTCCCTGTGAGGTGGGAGGATCCCAGAGCCCAGGCTCCAGACCAAGCCCAAATATCTACACCACAATTAAACAACCCCACAGCCCGAGCCCCAGTCAGCTGACACAGGCCAGACATGATACATGAAATGAAGACTCTGCAGTTGGCATGGAGGGAGAAGGGACTCTCATTCCAGAGGTTGGCAGGGATGTTTTGTAATATTTGTACTGGTTTGATGCAGCGGAGACACAGGCATGCTTTATGAATCTGATTAGAACTGGAAATCAACCCTTGATCAGGTCCAAGGCAGGAGAAGGAGGAGAGATACACAGACTCCGAAAATTCCCAGCGCAATTCTGCCCTCAGTTATCCTATCAAGCTAAGCTATCCCTGCCCCCCAATCACCATAGGATTGCAGCATCTCATAGTCTTTAGTGTAGTTATCCTCACAACACCATGGCAAGGCAGGGCCATGCTGCTATCTCTGTTTCACAGAGGGGGAATTGAGGCACAGAGAAGCTAAGTGAGGTGCCCTTGGTCACCCGGGGAGTTTATGACAGAGCAAAGATTCAACCCCAGCTCTGGCAAGTCCCAGGCGTGTTCCCTAAGCACACCAGCCCACTGAAGTCAGAGGTTACACAGATATCATCAAGGGGATAGTTTGCCGTGGTTTCTCTTTCACTGTCACAAACCCAGAGCAACTTCACTGACATCATTGGAGTTAGGGCCAAATCAGGATCCTACTGATGTGAAAAGCAAAACTTCCATGACACCATGACTTGGCCTTATCCTGAATTTAACAGCATGCAATCGAGATCAGAACCTGGCCCAACATCTGGCCGATTCGGGAGAGCTGAAAAAAGTAAGGCATCATTAAAAAAAAAATATCCCCACTCCTAGTAAGCGCAGTTCATCTCTGTCAGCGCAGTGCCAATCCATCATACAATCATCAGCACTGACAGCTGCCGCCTCTCCAGCAGACGGAACATTGCAAGAGCTCAGTGTTTCCTGGGATGCTCCCTCCATGTCCCTTCTTGTGCTCATGTCCCAGCCGCCACATCTAAAGTCTCTCACCAGCTGTGATCTGCATTTGATATTCCAGGCTCTCCTTCATCCAGGCCTTTCCACTTCACCTCTGACAATGCCTGGTGCTGCCAGCATTCACCTGTGACCACTGTGCTAGGCTGGTAGATTTTTAATGTAAGAGTAAAGTGGGGAGGGGGAGGTAACAATGAGCCACATCCTCATTTGATGATAAATCGGCCTAGCGCCATTGAAATCAATGGCAATTTACATCAGCTGATGACCTGGTCCTGTCTCTTCAATTCTCCCCTCCCCTCCTGCTCACCACCCACCTTGCGACCCCCTCACCATACCAGCGTGGCTCTGCCATTCTCTGCCCCTTCCACGTTCTCCTTATGTAAAGCAATTGCTTCAGTCCCAGCAGTAAATGGGGATCCCGGGCAAGAGACAAAAGCCTTTAGGTTAGAAACAATTGTGGACCAACAGAGCCAATGGAGTTGCACCCCATAGGTCAGGCCTGAACCCAGCCCCAAGAAGCAAGGCAGCTTAGTTCCCTGCGGGGGAAGAGGAGAGCATTCGCCATCGGACCGTAACGCAGCCTGATGGAGACCATATTAGACAAAATGGGCCAAGTTGCGCTCTGTGACACTATTGTGAATCTGGAATCATTCAATTGACTCCATGCCAGAGTGAGGGCAGAATCTGGCCCCAACCACTCTGCCATGAGACACATTCTGTCTCCTTAGCTCATAATGGGAAAAGATTTATTGATCAAAGAGTGCTGACAGGCTGCGGGTGTTCTTTCACCTCGTTGTCTGTCTCCCTCCCAGGCCTCATTTACTGCCAACGGAAGAAGAAAACCAGCATCAGCAATTTCGGCCCACAATGAAATACAAACTCGCTCTCCAGCTCCCATTTGGGAAACAAGCCCTGGCCAGCTTGGAGCTCGCGCCCTTCTCCTTTGTGACACAGGAGAGGAACGACTCCCTGACCAGTGCATTAGAAAGAGATATAAACTCTTCAGAGAGTAACGGTGCGGTACATTATCCCAGGCACTCTCAAAACACAGCGGCTCGTGACAGAGATTCAGCCCCTTGGTAAGTCCTGAACTTTCTTTGCGCAGAAGTGCTTTCCAATGTCCTGTTGAAACAGACACAATTGCTATATAGTTGTAGGGGCAGAAACTGGAACACTGGCCTTGTAGCGCCAATAGCATGGCCTTCTGCCACTTAAACTAAAGCAGAACTACCCTGTCCAAGGCCCTTTATCCTGCCTGTAAGCTAGACACTGGAAGGCCTCACACACACACACACACACACACACACACACACACACACACACACGTCTTGCTGAAAAACAGATCTTTTGACCTGGTCTCTCCTGAATAGGTGGCTTGCATCTTCCTATTGCCTGGTGGACCAGATATAAAAAAAAAAAAGTGCCCCCCGTGGCTGTAAATCTGATATTATGACACTTTGCATTTGTGGGCCAGATCTGTCAATGGACCTAATCCGCTTCACACCAGCCAAGAATCTGCCCTGGGAGCCCAAAGCACTTTGCAAACATTAAATCACTCTCACAGCATTAAGAAAGTAATGTTTTAAGTGCGTTGTCTTCATCAAATCTTTGGAATCTCCTGAAGGGACAGAGTCACCAACACTGGTGCTCAAATGGGCCAGGAATACCCAGCATGAGAACACTCCTCAAATAGAGACACTTCCGCTGGCTTGGGCATGCGTGCCGGATGAATGATAGGTGCATCCCAAAGGACATCCTCTACAGCAAATTATCATCTGGAAAAAGACCCAGAACTGTGTTTCAAGGATATGTGCAAGCAAGACCGCAAAGAAATGGACGCGGATGTAGACAGATGAGAAGATCACACTCAAGATGCAGCCTTTGGAAACAAGAGCTTAACAAAGGTCTCCAGAGTTCTGAGAGGATCCAGTTTAGCAGAGGAGAAGAGAGCTAATGGATGGCAGAGCCCCAGAGGGCCAAAACATCAACTTTAAATGTGACAGATGTGGCAGAGATTGTCTCTCTTGAGTGGGTCTCTTCAGCCACGTTCCGGCTGCCATAAAACCAGCGGAGTCAATTCGCTCTCAGGGGCACATATCCATGGTCTCTGGAGGCTGAAGGATGCCTACACTCAGATAAGAAACACATCACGCTGGTTGGCTGAGGCTAATTACGCCCAATATCATAGGGCAACTTAGTGGTAGATCTGGGAAGAGATCCCAGAAGTGCCAATTCTCGGTTCACACTTTATTCTGACTACTTTTTCCCCACACTCCTTCATATAGCACGGGGCTCAGAGATACCCAATATAATCTACTGAGCACCGAGAGCTACAACATTAATTGGTATTTATGCTACAAACGCCATGTAACTACATGGTCATTCACAAGTTCCCTTAGATCACTCTAATGAGGACATTTGATGTTGTGTAGCAATTATGGTTGTAATTTCTTGACAATTCACAGTGTACAGGTCTCATGATGACCAAGCTACCCAGAAGATATGAATAGCCTTGCATTCCCCTTGTCACTAATCAGCTGTTCCAATGCACTTCCTCAGTCAGTCGTGCTTCTTATGGAATTCTGCAGTCACTCGCGCTACAAAAATGGCAACTAATTTTACCTTATTATCTTTGTCTTGCACAGGGACGTCAGTTTAACAGCTCCTCACTGCAAGCATCCCCCTCTAGGTTTAGCTCTAGCTAAGCATTTGTGGGGCAGGAGACTGGATTCAGCAATGGTGCAATTGGGCTGATGAGAAGAGGTAATTAATTCCCTCACACCCACCCACCCCTTGATACAGGTATGCTACTCCTTCAACTCTGTGCTTAACAATAAATTGGCCACCAGGATCTTTCTCCTAGGATTCTTTCATTACCACCCTCTCTCTGCCTTGGTGACATCTAAGGATATGCCTTAAACCCTCAGCAGTCAAGTACAGCGATATTGCATCCTCTTTGCTAACTGCCCCCTGCCAGCTCTCCCCATATTTGTCTCATCTGTAAGATGAGACGAGTGGCTGCCTATGCATTAAATCGCTTCATGTCTGTGACTGCTGCCATCACTTTAGTGATAATGAGAATACCGTGTCCCTGGGGAAACAGGGAAGGGAAACTTTGTTAGAACAAGGCAGCATCTGTTTTGTTTTGTTGCTCCCTACTCACCCATCGTTCTGGGATTGAGAAGATGTCTTTGGGGAGTTGTTTCAGCATTTTTCAGGCCTGCAGTGAATTTATACAGTGACACTGGGGACTTGAATGCCATTATCCGTATCCAATGGACATGACTTAATGCCTTAGAGAGTCAGTGCAATGCTCAGAACCAGTCTGGCTGCTGGCCATGGTGCTGAAAGGATAAAAAAAATAGGCAATGTGCTAACTACAAGACTGCAGATCTAGGAAATCAAAATGCTATTGATCCTAGGCCCATCTCGGTCTTATTACAAGCTGCCCTGCTAGTAGCATCAGTAGCTTTGATGAAATCCATCATCACTAGTGGTGTAAAAATGCACCAGCTGAGCTATGCTGATCTACACCAGTTGAGAATCTGGCCCACATTGTCTGTCATTAATCATGTGCAGGAAAGTAGCATGCGGGGTCAACCCGGAGAGCAACACAGCACAGGAATGCAGAGCATTTGTATACATAATCTGTTTTACTGTGCAATCAATGTCTATTTTTCCTCCTCTAAACAGCCACAGATTAAAAAAAAATTGTTAAATGTGCATGCAGCGGATTTTGGCAAATCACTGACTTTAAAAGAAAACCTGCTATGAACAAACCTCACTTGCTGCTTATGGATTTTTTTTTGTGCCATTTGAACAAAATCACCTTTAGCTAATTGCGTAAATATAAAATTCTTTAGAGCTGCAACACAATAAAGCAGCCAACAAAACTCAGCACTTCCAGAAAGAGGAATTCCCCAAGAAACAGCTCAGAGACAAAAGAAGAACAGGGGTTGAGGGAAAATGATGAATTAAACATTTCTTTCAATTCCTCCAGATGCTAGATGAAGCTACATATTTTTTTAAAGAAATCTTTAATTAATAAAATGGAAGGAAGGATACACGGGTATAAGGCAGGGAGTTTGTTTGAAGACATTTCACTCTGGGGTCCTCAGGAAAAGGTAAACAAACTGGCAGACCATTTCCCAATCATTTCTACTGTGCACCTGTGGTTTGAGTTTAAAGACAAATCTGAGTTCCGCTAGCATTTTAAAGCAGACTCAAAGCAGTAGCCCTCTCCTGGAGAGGCTAATGCTGAAACAGGCAAGGAGGATGAACAAGATGTGACCTGACTGGCCCTTTCTGTACCTTGCCCATTTTACAGACAGGGAAATGGACTCACACAACGACATCACAACTCACTCTGGGTCATGCAGCGGAGTCCCTGGTGCTTAGCTTAGCTACTAGGAAACACTGCCTCCTATTTCCACCTCTGAGTCCTGTACGCCCTACGAACAGTGGACTGAGCAACCCTAGTCAGGCCGACTGAAGCGAGTGAAGCTGAGAAAGGGGCAAAAGTCTCTTCCCCACCCAACCCCCCGCCCCCTTTGTGGAATAGTTTCTATTGGTTTAACATCCCTCCATGGTCTTTATTAGCAAGCAAAATGTGAAGCACTTCACATGCTCTGTTTGAATGCTTATGAAGGAGGAGAACAGCCGCGCAAGATGGATGTGTCAGCTGGGATGCTGGGGAGCTCAGCTGTAAGAATTTTAAGGAGCTAATTTCAAGAAAACAGTAATCAAGGGATGCTGAAAGGTTGGGGGGAAGCTCATAAAAGAAAGAAAGCTGTCTCTCTCAGTTAGAGGCACTGGGCTGGCACGAGCCTTTGCGGGTCCAGGATCGACCACTCCCGTCCTATCAATGTCAGTAGTCAAGCAGACGGGCTATGGGAAGTGGTGTGTTAGGGATTATGAGGCGCTCCAGATTAAGTACCCATGTAAATCCTGTCAGCAGGAAAATTGTTTATTTTTTAAAGACAATAATGGAAACCAAGAACATTCAATTTTTCTCCTCCCTCCACCCCTGTTTTTTACTGATGAATCGAAACCACATTTTGGGGCAATTGAAATGGAGAGGACACAATGCTGAAGTGCTGGTAACACTAAAAGCTACAGAGGGAGCAACTGACCCAGAATTCAGCTTCTCTGTGGCCAAGCCTGCAGGCGCTTCCTAGCTGCTTCATTTGGGGCAGGCGGGATTATCCTTGTGTAAAGCAGCAGAGACTTTCAAAGAGCTTGTCTTCACTGCAGAGTTAATGCCTTTTTCAATGTGAACCAGTGTGAGAGAGGTGCTCAGAGGCAGGTCAGCATGGGGACACTGCAGCCAGGACTGGGCAGGGGAGGGCAAGGTGCCAGAGCCACTGGGAGTGCAGGGCAGAGCTGGAGTCGGGTAGGGGGCTGTCCTCAAAAGAGCCTCCAGTGGGGAGCAGGATGGAGCAACTGATACCCAGTGGGCCAAATGGAAGGAGCTCATGGGTCATATCTGGCTTTCAGGGGGTCCCCTGCTGCCTCGGGGGCTCCTGTGGTTGCAAGGGCTGCAATGCCTATCACTGCCACTGGTATTCCTGTTCACTCAACCCCCATCCGCACACAAACCGCCAGTAGTCCTGTTGTGTGGCGCTAGTGATTCAAGCCGGCTGGCACGACTAGGGTGCAGTTTGTTTTAAGCGAGGGCTTAAGCAGGCATTGAGTGGTGCAGAAGCCTAGCACTGGCAGGAATGTCACCTTTCAGCCAGAAACAACGATCCTCTCTGGAACTTCTTGGCGTTCGGAAAGAGGGTGGGGTTGGGGATCAAAAACCCAAATTCAACCAAAGAGATGCAGTCAGAGACATCAAGCTCTGACTAGTTCTTCCTCTCTGTGTAAGCAGCAACATAGGGCAGGCCAGATTCTGCTTTCACTTGTACTGCTGTGAAATGAATGGGGCTGATCTGATGTAAATGGAGGAACTTGAGGTCTTTCATAGAATCTCAGGGTTGGAAGGGACCTCAGAAGGTATCTAGTCCAACCCCCTGCTCAAAGCAGGACCAATCCCCAGATAGATTTTTGCCCCAGATTCCTAAACAGCCCCCTCAAGGATTGAACTCACAACCTTGGGTTTAGCAGGCCAGTGCTCAGCCCACCAAGCTATCCCTCCCCCCTTTGGTGTTAGGGTCAGAGGTCATAGATTTGAAAGGGGACATTGTGATCATTTAATCTAAATTTCCACATAGCATGAGCCACAGCATCTGCCAATAGCTGCATTCAACCCAACTGCTTGTGCTTGAACTAGACTGTGCCTTCAAGAAAGACATCCAGGGTGAAATTCTGGTTCCCAGGAAGTTGATGGCAAAACTCCCTTTAACTTCGGTGGAACCAGGATTTCCCCTCTGGTGTTGACTTAAATAGATTCTCTCCCTTTGAGCCTTTGATTCTGTAAATGTAACTAAGGCTGCGGCTTAGTCCTGCAGCCCTTACTCTGGCAGCAGCCAATGGTCCTTCTCAGGTGCCTGAGGAGCGCTCACCTGGGTAAGGCCTTGCGAGACCTGCTGCTGCCTTTGGCTCCAGGATGGAAGCAGCTGTCTCTGTGAAGGCGCTCGGAGGCAGATGCCGTTCCGGCATGGCTCATCCCATGCATTTTTCTTCCTGCATGCAAAAAAGGGGTAGTTCTCCCTTGGCACGTGAGCCATTCGTCTGAGCATATTGTCAAACAAGTCTCATCTGTTCCACTCGGCTGCCAGAGAGGAGCACAAGCACCGTACTGCTCTAATCCAGGCTGCTCTGCAATTGTGAAGGTGCCCTTAGGTGCAGGAACATAATGCCAGTGAATGGAGAAATGAAAGCATAGGAAATTGCTTCTTTTGCTGCTTTATTTTCTCCACTTCCTCCCTGATCCCTCCTTGTTCATCCATCAGTCTGTATCACTCCCTGCCTTGCTATCCTTGTCTGCGCATACAGGTTTTCACTCAGATGACAAAAACCCGTGTTCCTCCTCCAATCTCTGGAATGAAAGTCAACAAAAAACAGCTTCTTATCTCCAGCTTCTCCTTTTTATACCTTCAAAGGTCTTTATTTCAATCCACCACCAAATTTTAAATGGACAATTACAGCCATTGACTTGCATGCAAGGTCCTTAAAACTCATCCTATCTCTGCGCTAATACAGGCAGAGATGTGAAGCCACAAAGCTAGACAGAAGCTTCCAAAGGAGACACCTGTCAATGTATTCAAAGGAGAGGAGGGGACCCAGACACCAAACATTGGCCTTTTTCTGCAAAAACCCATATCCCTTTTCACTTCCTTTATCCCTTTCCAGAGGGCGGGAATTTCACAGCCAAGGGATAGGAGAACCAAATACAGGATTTAGAGCAAGAAGGAGCCAGGGCAGAGGCTAAGCCTATCAAGATTGTGACCTGCGACATTGTTTGCTTTTACAAAGAGAACAGGATTAGCAGCTAAGAAGCAAATCTTGGTTGTTAAAGTAGGAAAGAAACAGCCTGATTTCCTGATGGGATGCGTGAAAACAAATGGAAGCGGGGAAAGAGAGTTCCACTAGCAGGTTTGCCAATCTATGCAGTTTGGAAACACAGACCGTGATGGCTTTGTTTCACTTAGTCGTGAGACGTGGATGTTAATGAGGGGAAATAAGGCACTGAGCATTCTCCCTGCCCCCTTCTCAAGGGGGAAACATTCACTGATGACCTCCAAGAATAGTCTCCACACGCTCAGCATCCTCAAGCAGTGAAGGTCTCTGGCGGCTCTGATCTCTGGAGGCTCACTGGATGGACCAGGGGAATAGCAATGAAGGGGGAAGCTTCTCTCTTCTGGTCAACACTTACACCAGAGCAGTAGTGACCACCAGCCAGAAGTTATTGCCAGCTGACTGATCTCAGGAGCCATGAGCTTGCAGATTCAGTCTAGTTCCTCTACTCCCAAGCTCCATTGACATGGGGTAGACCTCCTCCCACACCCCCTCATGGCCTCAGGACAGCCCTGCAAGAGACCCTGCCTCAGTTTCCTCCTTCACAAGTTCTGGTTTATTAAATTAAGAAACATTCAAAATAACACTCTCAGGTCACTCTTGAATTCCATCCATTTAGCACTTATCACATGACTCCCAGGCCTTCCCTGCCTGTAGTCTCACTTCCCACATCCCAGGTTTCTCTGCTGAAACCTACTTGATCCTAGCAGCCTCTACATTCTCTTCATCCCCACTTAATTCTCCCTGGGGATCCTCCCTCTGCAGCTTCCCACCACTTTTTCTAGTGAAATTAACTGATTCCTGCTCAGCTGTGCCTCCTTAGCAACTCAGGTTGGCTGGCTGCAGGCCTTTAGCCCTTAAAGCCACCCTGTTACAGACCCCATCACAAAACTTGCATCCCCGCTGGCAGTGTTGGCAGAGAAACCGAAGGCTCAGTGGGCTCTGGAGGCTGGCACGCCTTCAGGGACTAGGAGTCCCTTTAGAAGGCACTTGCTGCAGGCTGGGTAGGAGGCCGTGTGCAGGGGAAGCTGGCACCACCCCTGCCCATGCTGGGTCTGGTCATGGCCACACAGGGCCAAAAGGAACAGCTGTCTGAAATGTGGCCACCTGGCTTCAGTGGAGATACACCCCTCTGAGAGCACGAATCAAGCCCCTGGCTTGCAGATAATGCCACACACAGTGCACATCCCTTCCTGCTGACTTCAGGGTATTTATAGTAAGCCTAATCAGATAGGAACGTACAGGACAATGTGTCCATCCATTATGTGTGGGTCTCTCTCTGACAGCTTTGGGGTGCAGTGACACCTGTCCTAAGTTTCTTCACACACATATACACACACAAAGCAATCAGACTAAGTCCCCGCCTCCTGGATTCGCAGTATCAGCACCGCTAGGCTGAATTAGCCACATGCTGGCACCAGCATTCTAATTGTTTTCAAATACGCATTGTAATAAAAGTCTATTAATTAGTGCAGGACTCTAAATGGGAGCAGATAGCACGGAGGAAGGGTTTGTGTCTGTGACACAAGTAATGAAGGATTACACAGGTCCGCCAGCTACCTCTGGGATCCCTTTTCTCGCCAAGTGTTTTGTTTGACATTGTAGAGGTTTTAAACAAATGCACAAAAACAAGGAGCGAAAGAGCAGGCTGACAAACTGCATGCATCACGATATGTAGATCGGACCCTCGGGAATGCAATCCAGCAGAGAACATTTAAATAAAGCACAGTGGCAAGGTAGCAAGTGAACCTCAGCCCCATGCGCTAACAAACAGCACGCAGTCACTCGCACACTGACCAGGGTGGCTACCTACACACGGCTATGCACACACACAGCAGTGACACAGGCAGGACTACATATGCACACACGTCCATGTAAATATACCAGCAGTAACACAGCAATGCACAGACACACCCCATATACAGTCACACGCATGCTGTAACAGACACGTGCTCATCCACAAACCACACTACTCAGCCACATACATGGACCTCTACACGTAAAAATAGACAGCCGCTTCCAGATATGCGCTTACACACACAAAAAAAATCACACATATGCACCACAAAATCACACACCCTAACACCTGCTGCTCATCAAGATGCAACGGAAGTTTAGTGCTCATGCTACAGCTGCAAACACAGAGGTAGCTACAACATCTAAGATTCCCAGACTAATAAGGACAGCTCCCGAAAAGTACGCAAGGAGCCCATTCCCCAAGGCCTTCATCTCGTGTTAGTGTCTCAGTAGTCTGGGATGGCCCTGGGGTGAACAGAATGAAGGCTTCCATCATCCCTCCTTCTATCTGTGCCCCTGGATCTTTGAAAAAAAGTTATTTTTGATCTCAAGAAAGGATTAAAAAAAAACCCTACTCAAGCTGCAAGAATTCCTTGCTGCTTCTGCCAGAGCTCCACTTGGCTCGCTAACCCTGTTCCTGGGCTCCATTAACTCCTCTGTCCTGATGGATCAGCCAGCCCTGGTCTCCCGAGCAGGGAGAGGGTAAACACACAGGAGGGACAGGCCAGCCTATGGTCATCCTTGCCCAGCCCTGCAGGAAGCAGGGGATCAGCCAGGCACACGACACAGGGATGATGGTTAGAACCATTCTAGACCCAGACAGAGGCTGGCGAACAGATCTCCCTCACCACACAGGAGCATTCAGCAGTTGGATTGTTCTTCTTCTTGTGCCCACTATCCAGCTACTGAGAAACAGCTTGGAGGTCTGAGGACCATTCCCCACTCCTACCCCAACAATCTCCTCCCAGGATGAGACACTCTACCCCAGTGACAGAGAGAGGATCTATCCAGAGCAGGTCCAGCTTTACTGAAGGTGAGACTCCACGTTGCTGAGGGGCGGCAAGAAGTCAAGCCCTCTGCTGCTTCTCCTTCCAGCCTTGCTAGCCAGTGAGAGACCAAGACAGGCAGTGAACCCCTGTACTCTCAGTGGCCACAGCACATGCTTTTGCTGCATATGCCAAGAGCTGGTCCTGCTCCAGGCCAGAGTCAGCATGAGAGGCCAGAGCTGAGCGAACACAACTACTGAATAATTTGCCCTCGGGCCAGCAATCTGATGCCCCAAAGACTCAATACCTTGTGCACATAGCCACCTCAGCATGCACAGCCCATGAATAAGTGGTGCGGTGCCCACCAGGGCATCTGTCTCCACCTCGCCCAGGGATCTGCTGCATTACCACACAGGCAAACACAGCAGAGGAGCTTGTGTGCACTCCCCGCTCCCCGAACCTGTCACCATGTTTGTCTGAGCCAGCCAGATCTATGTAAACAGAAGGGAGCCAATTAGTGGCTGATGTGAATGCTTCAGCAGAAAGTTATTATTTAAAAGCTAGTTAAGATAATTGGGGGCCAGTTTAATTAAAACATCAACTTAAATACAAAATTAATGCCAGAGATTTCTAGCCCAGCGATACATGCAGCCGGTGCCTTCCCTGGGAAGGATGCTAATTGGGCATCGGCAGTGACTGCAAAGCGCTGAGAAGGAGGCATCAGCTTTGGAACAGGGACCTGGAGCCTGCCCCCAAGGACACACTTCCCGTCTGTGCATTCTAGCAGGGCCCACGTCAGAGTGTTGGAGAAGGGCTGGAACTCAGAGCGATTCAGGCAGAGATTTTCAAAAGCCATCAGAGGGTTTGGAGGCCCCATTCCCCATCCACTTTAAAGGGAACTGGACATCTAAATCCTCTGGGAGGCTTGGAACAACCTTCACCTTGACATCAAACTCCAATTCCAATAAACGCCTTGGTGCATCCCTGCCCTGGGAGAGATCCACTAGGGGCATCTGCCAGGAACACACCCCAGGGGTCACATGCAGCCTGGCAGAAGCAGGAGTGCCTCTGGGACCTCTTCAGTGCTGCCAGCAGCCCTTGGTGCATGTGGGCCTGGTCAGGGTGATTGGTGAAGTTGAATGGAGCCTGCCCCGATATGGCATTCAGTGGATGGCAGATGGGTGAGTTGCAGCAGGAAGAGCAGCTAAGAGGGCCTGAGGTACCACAAGCAGTCGGCCAGCTTGATCTTACACCTTTCCACTAACCTGCAGCTGAGTGTGACACCAGCTTCACACCCACCCAATGCCAGATCAGTACTGGTTCCCAGTGAGCTGCCATTTACACCTGCTCTCTGACCAGTTCGCACCCTAGCCTTAAGGCAGCTCCCTTCCCCTTTGACATCCCTCGCATTCATCCTGGTCAGCTGCTGCTGCACCTCTGAGTAGCGAGCAGGGCCTGGGATGGCAGGTGGGGGGAAACAGCTGGATCTCACTGTGGGCCAATGGCCAGTCACCATCTCCAGTTCTCTTCCCCATTATGGGCTCGGCATGGAGTCCTGGGGTTTCCTCTCGAGCACAGAAATCTTCCCTTGGATTTGCATGGAACTGGGGCGTTTAACTGGCCCGTGCTGTGTTTCTCCTCATTTTCCACCTGCTCACTGAGCATCGCCAAGGGACCCACCACTGGGAAGTGATCATTTTTGAGGAAGAGTCCAGCAAAAACTTCAATTCCTCTCTGCTCTGAAGTGAGGGACAGACATACAGAATCTGGCTGGGGGCATGAGGAAGAGCGGCAGGTTTCTTGGTTCATGGTGCTTTACAGACAGACAGCATCACCTAGTAGTTATAGCAAAGGACTGAGCATCTGCAGACCTGGCTCCAGCTCCAGACTCAGGGTAAATTTAGGACCAGATCAGCTATGCTGATTTACACCAACTGAGGACTTGGCCCAGATTCTCTGCACCTCCGATTTCCATTCTGTAAAATGGGAACGACAGAACTTATCCCCCTTTGTCAAAGTGGGGCCCTCGGGTGAGAGGCGCAGTATGACTGCTAAGGGCTCAATTCAGACCTGTTACACTAGTGTGAATCAGGAGCAACTCCAGTCATTTCACGCTGCTCATTGGAGTGGGGGCGGGCCTGGCCTATGGGGCTGAACAGGACAAACACAGAATGCCCAGGGCACTGGGGGCAAGATCCAAAAACAAAGCATCCAATTAGGTAGGGGATGAGCAATCACACTCCCTGCCGGAGACAGAACCGAAGGCCCATGGCATGGGAGGGGAAGATCTTTCCAGCAAAAGAGGTAACAGAAGAGAGTAACCCCCAGCGATGCAGGCACCCAACCCTCCCTCAGCCCCTCGGGAAATGCCAGTGGGGAAGTCTCCCCTTGTTGTAGAGAGGAGCCGTTTTATCTCCTTCCTGAGCTATAGATCCCGAGCGGCCCTGGGGAAGGGGAATGCTTTAATTACTTATGAATCGATTGATCTGCTGCTGGTTCAGGGACATCTATCTAATGGCTCTGTAATAGACGATTCCCAGCCAGCGGCTCCACCGTTTAACACATTCACTTCACTGCAGAAGGGTGGTGGGGGGAGGGGGGACCACAAGCAACGGAGGCTTTAAGGTCATAGGGATAAACTTTCCCCAGCAGATGCTGGGGCCTGATTCTTGGCTGCCCTGCAGCTTGTGTCATCATTTACACCAGTGCAGAGAAGAATTAAAGCCAGCCTTGCTGGCCCCCGGAGGATCACCTAGTGCAAGGGCAATCCTCTGCTGGGGCAGAGCCTATATAGAGACCTCAGTGCCAACATTGTCCCTGCTGCTGGCAGAGCCCGAGAACAGGGGCCTGGGCAGAGCACCTGCTCACTGCAGACAGCCCAAGTCAGAGAAGCCTCCAGGGTTTTTCCTCATTTACCCTAACAGCCCAGCACAGACCAGCCCCTTCCCCAGGGGAGTTCAAAGGGCATCCACAATGCCCACCCTTGTGGCCCTGCTTGCAAGCTTAGCCACACCCCAGGATCCGGCCCTTTAATTTTAAAATTTGCATGTTTGTGTTCCAAAATGAATAAACCAGCTGTTTTCCCATCCACTTACCCTGCAGTTTTCCCCCAGTCTCATCTGCCATGTCAGCTTTATGTGTATTAAGGCGTCGGGATTAAAAAGTATACAAGATGTAGATACATGAAATGCTTAGTGAACATGACCTTTGATTTTGCTCACTCATAGACTCCAAAGTCAGAAGGGACCATTAAGATCATCTAGTCTGACCTCCTGCACAATGCAGGCCACAAAATCTCACTCACTCACTCCTGTAACAAATCATTAACCTATGTCTGAGTTACTGAAGTCCTCAAATCATGGTTTAAAGACTTTAAGGTGCAGAGAATCCTCCAGCAAGTGACCCGTGACCCATGCCCCATGCTGCAGAGGAAGGTGAAAAACCTCCAGGGCCTCTGCCAATCTTCCCTGGAGAAAAATTCCTTCCCGACCCCAAATATGGTGATGAGCTAAACCCTGAGTATGTGGGCAAGACTCACCTGTCCTCTTCATTATTTACCACTCCCTCAATTTTTGTGTCATCTGCAAACTTTATCAGTGATGATTTCATATTTGCCTCCAGATCACTGCTGGGTCCTTGGCCTGATGTGGCCAGGTCACAGACCTGGGGGGCTGAGTGCAGAATTGCTCCTTCATTTTTTCCATACGTATTCTCAGCTGTAAGTGAGATTTGGCTGGCACTGGCCTTTCCACAACACAATACCTTATAAAAATAAAAGCACAGGATCTATCTGCCCTACGTTTTTTATAGTGCTTGTTAGCACGGGGCCAGTTCTCAGCTGTTATGTATGGCACAGCTTCATCAAGAGCAATGGTGCGATGCCAGCTTCCAGCAGCTAAGAAGGATCTAGCCCAGAGCTGAGAAGTGCTGAGAGCAGTAACAGCCCCAGACACTGCGAGGTGCAGTGGTTGGGTCTATGACTGTAGAAATTGTTTATTTCAGCCTTCAACCAGGCCAGCAGGGTGTAAGATGCTCCCCTGTACCACTAAACGTCAGTGTAGACTGCACAAGTTAGACTGTAAAGTCCTTGGAGAAGGGGCTGTCTTTTCCCTGGGCAGCCCCCAGCACACTGGGGCACATCCCTAACTGGGGGCTCCAGGCACTACCACAATGCCAACATGAGATCAGAAGCCTTAGCTAATAGCGCTGTTATTCCAAACAGATGCTCTTTGACTGAACCTTACCCCAGTCTCTGCTGCTCTGTGCAGTTCTATCCCTCCTCTTCCTCCCCAATGTCTGCTCAGTAATTAGATTCTTGCTCTTCAAAGAGTTTGAGCCTGCTCCTATTGAAGTAAATGGCAGCGCTCCCATTAAATGCCTCTAGGTGGAGGATCAGTGTAAACTTCTAAAGTGTGCTCCTGGATGGGAGCTTTGGCCCAGATCCACAAATGGAGTTAGGTGCCTAAATACCTCTGACAATCTAGGCCGCTCTGCCTCTTCCCCCATTGCATTCAGTTTGCACCTGGGAACCATCAGGAATTTAACCAGCAGTGAATTAAAAGCTATTTGAATGTTTCTTGAGATCCAAAAGTTGTGCAACCCATCCCTCATTTTTAACACTAATTTTGTTGTTAAGGCTTTGAACTTTCCCTTGAGTCCCCCCCAAAGGGAAACACTGCTTTTTCCCTCATATTACTAGTCTATTTCCAAGGGGAAAAACAGAGAGTCAAATTCCCTACACAAGATACAGAATTACACCTGTCAAAGTCTTCTTGCTTATTCTCTATAATTGGAGCTCAGTTATCAACCCCAGTCTCACAGCCCCATCTTCAGCTAAACTCCTAAATAAATTAAGTTCTTCATGAGCCATCTGAATGCCCACAATGTAAATGTGGCCAAAATACAGAGGCTTGCTAAGGGGAAGATTTAAGGCTTGACTTGCAGACAGAAATTTGTCCACGATGTTTAAAATCTGCAAGGACTGTTTTCCTGGGTCACTTACTTGTAACTGGCTGTGTCCTTTGCGCCTATTGGACTTGCATATAGTCATCTTTTTAGATAGCATCTTTTATCTTGAAGCACTCATAATGTGCTACACAAGCCAGAGACTGTGTTATACGTGAGGATTGGCCACTCGTCACTGAAACACAACCCCCTCTGGGGTGGAAAAGAATAAGTAGCTAACAGCACACAGCAACACTACATTTCAATTTAGGACAGGAAGTAAGCTCCCTGTCTGAGACACCTTCTCCAATTTAAGTCAGTAGAATGTCTGCTAAATACTTGAATTTGTGTTTGGCCAGGACAATGGGATTAACACCTCTGCAATACAGCAGTCCCAGCCAGGGCTGTATGAACCAAGCCTCACACTTACGTTATAGCAGTTGAGGAAAGTCCAGCCTGGAGAGGCTGGCAGGACAGCACAGGTCAGCTAGCACACATTTAACAGCTGTGGCTTCCAGCCTAGGGGAGGAACTGCATGCTGGCTGTGCACAGAGACAACCAAGTGCTGGCTGGAAAGACACAGGGGAGCAAAGACGCAGGAGCTGGAAGGAGCATTGGGGATGAGGGACAGAGAAGCAAAATGAGCCGCCAGGGGCCAGCTCAGAAAAGAAAAGGCTGCAAGCCACTGCTCTCTGGGCTGTGTGAAGCACCTCAAAGGGCCAAAGGGTTTTTGAAAAAAGCAAGGCTCACACAAAGCTGCCTGGCCTATGGATGCTCACTGGCTTGAGCCAGCTGTCTCCATAGCCCCTTGCTGGCCACCAGCCTGCCTCAGCCCATCACAAAGCTGGGATGCTAGGTCAGCAGCGACCTGGAGGGCAGGGTGCCAGCTACTGCTTAGCACACTGCTTGGAGGGGGGGGGAAGGAGCTCCTGACGGGAGCTAAATGAATCCGGATTGTATTTGCATTCCATTTAGATTTAATAAGATAGTTATTGTGTGCTAATTACATGGCAATTGATTATTGCAGCAACATATTTACTGAAGAGGAATAATTCAGCTGGAGATGCCTATCCTACTCATCTAAATTGAATTAAGCAGATTCAAAGCGACACTCTGTCACGCATTGGGAGCCTCCAGTGTGACACACATCCCTGGAAATTGCTACAGTCTGGGAGCAAACCCTGCTCCCAATGGGAGCCTGCTGCCCTGCAAGAAGGGAGCCAGTGCAGGGCTGACATGCAGGATGCTGGCAGCCCTGCATGGGTCTGCAGCTCCAGAAAGCCATGGAGCTGTGCACTTCAAAAGGCTCCCTGCCATCACTTTACTTCAGCATCTCGTCTCCCTGTCTGGTGGCACGAGACCAAAGGGACAGTCAATGAAGTTAAAAGGGGAAAGTTCAAACTGGCTCGACGGAAATGTCTTTTGACACCCTACAGAATAAGACCGGGAACTTTTTGCCACAGGATGTTAATAACAAAAATTCATGAGATTCAAAACCAGATTGGACACTTGCCAACAAGAACAGCCAGCATTATCCTACTCATTAACATCAACTCCAGACAGCATAATAAACCTCCTGCCACCGTGTTTAACACAACCTCTATTCAAGATCAGCATCAGACTGTGGAGCACAGACCAGTCCACATTTGATCACAGTCAAGCTCCTATACCTTCTTCTGATGCATCTGGTGCAGGCTGCTGTTGGGGACATGGTCCTGCACTAGCTGGACCTAGGGTCTGATCCAGTCAGGGCCAGCTCTGGGTGTGAGCAAGCAGGACAGTCACCATCTTCCCAGGGGCACCAGACTGCTCAGCTCCCCTCCTTTTGGCTTGCTGGTTGGCCAGCCAGTTTTGCTTTGAGGATTCCCCTCCTATCCCATCCAACCACCCATACATCATTCTGGTAGAGGGGCACCAAAAACATTTTCTGCTGTCACGAGCAAGAAAGCCTAGGGCCACTTCTGGATCTCCAGTGTGGCAATTCCTATGCAACATTAACTCAGACCAGAATTTGGCCCCTGCTGAGATATTTTCCAGTTTCTATTTTTATTTCTTTAATTTGATCTTTTCTAAGGAATAAATAAAGGCCACCATTTTTCACTGACCCAGAGAAACCAATGTGGGAACTCCCTCTGCTGGCTGCCCGGCAGCACCAAACTCACCACAAATCTGTGCATTCATGCCAACATCAGCAGCGATGCTGGCACCTGCACAAGTGAAGAAAAGGAGCCCTGTTTATTTCCTCTTCACAGGAAACATGGGATGGGAGGGATAACATGGGGCAAAAAGACAGCAAAGCACCGTTGGAGAAGAGTCATTTTTCAGCTTCAAAGGAGAGAAGAAATAATGGGAATTAAGAATAAAAAAGTTAAAAGCTATACAAAGTTGCTGTCAGCGAGCATTTAACAAGCAAGTTAGTGTTATCAATTTCAGACACTAACATGTATATGTGGGAGAATCCTTGTATTTATCCATGTAAACACCCATGCACACATACCCAGGCCTTCGCACACACACAAACACATGTGCACATTCACACAATTTCACAGAATTGTATGCACACGCCAATTCACAAGTCTCATATACATTTCCACACATCAGGCACGCACACATTTGGGTGCACAAGAGAAGAGTCTGAAGGTTCCATCAGGAGCACTAGACATGTGATTCTCCAAAACCTGACTCAGGCAAGTAGTTTTTTACTCACACAGATAGTCCCATTGCAGTCAATGGAGCAACTCACCGGGACATGGGTTCCAAGGTAGAGCCCTACCTCACATCCTGGCAGGCAGATGGGCTTGATAAGGCCTTTACCATCTACATTTAACGATGATCCTCAGGGTTTTTTCTGTTTGAACTGAATTCCCTGAGGGATGCAGTGCAATGGACAGGCCTCTTTTGTAGTAACTCCTACTCTATTTGCAAAGATTGCCTGACCTGTCTCTACAATGCAGTATAGACACGCAGTCAGCCTTAACCCAAACCAGCCATGAGACTATTGTGTCTGTGTCGTAAGGAACTCTACAAGGGCTCAGAAATGCACAATCCAGCTCTCCCCAGCCCTATCCCAACCCAACTTTGTACTGGGACAGAAACAGAAAGCGAACAAGGCCCAAGTTTCTCCCTCAGCAGCAGAACCTGAGGAGAAGCCAATTCATCCCCACTCCTGATAGTGGGACCAAAGGATGAAGCCAGCAGAACCTCACAGAAAAATCCTAAGAATTTCATAGAAAATGGTCATCTAGGTGCTTCTGAACCACACCTGACAATTCTCTCCTCGCTAAAGGATTCTATAAGGCGGTCCCAAAACTCGCTTGAAAGCAGGTCATTCTCTGTTCAGTGCTGTGGGGTTTCATAGTCATTGCTCTCAAACCCTGGTACCTTGCCTTGAGAATGCCTTTAGTTTCACCCCTACTGAACCCTGCGGGACTTTTCTTTAAATCCCCACCCCAGGCCCTTAGGTAGTTTGGGGGATGTAGGCCAATTTCTCCAAGCACAGGATGGACTAACACACCACACCAAAGTCTGTTTCAGGCCCTTCCCTCAGGGCACCATTTGTTAATTCTCACACACAAAGAATCTCACAGAGTAACACAAAACAAATCTATTCCCCTAACCAATACCAGCAGCAGACACCTACCAGCCTTGTACTCTGCTCCAGGGTCAGTCACATAGGAACCAATCTCCTTCCAGTTGAGTGCTCACAGCCCATTATGGCATAGCCCCTTCCCAGCTGGATCTGATAAGCCCTTAAGGAGCAAACTACCCTGCATCTCTTGCTTGGAGCTTATCGGCCAGATCCTCAGCTAGTATTGGGTGACATAGCTCCACTGATATCAATGATGCTATGGTGATTTGCACCAGCTGAGGATCTGGGCCTTTATCACCAGGCCTAGCTATAACAGCTAAGAGGGAGCCTTGTGGGAAGGAGAGCCAAGGGAATCCCCAAAAAGCACCAGCATGGGACCTGGCCCTGAGTATGATTCCTAGCTTGACAGCCTTGACTTAAGGGGGGACACACGTCTGATATGCTATGGGGGAGGGGAACAGTGGTATATGTGGCAGGTACCATCAAAGCAAGATGAAAGTGTCTGTCCAGGATACAGCAAGGCATTGGGGAGAAGAGGGTGGGGATCTCAGAACAACAACAGTCTAATACACACACACACAGTCTCATTCTCTCTCACTCCTGTTTTTTATTATTCACCTCCTAAAACTGAACTTCAAAACCTTCCAGTCCCGAGGCAATTTGATTTTAAGAACTGGAGATGTCAGCATGAAACAGAGAGAGACCCAGAGATGATGCTTCTCCCACATCCTTGCTGAGAGCGCATGGCCTACAGAGCACGGCAGATGAGAAGGTGCAGCTTACACCTGTGAGTGCAAGGGGATGACAGAGCCCTACAGCTACATCTCTCATCTCGCTTTAGTTTTCTATTTGTACCTGTCATGTGCCCTCTTTCTTCTTCCTCTTCCCTCCCAAAGGCTGCAGCAATAACATTCTCCCCCTGCATCCAATCTCACTGAAATCAGAGCACTGTAGCCCAGATTTCACTAACAAAATACAGGCGCAGATGCACTACACAAAGTTCACACACCTTGATGTGTAGACGAGATTAACAATGGACAGAACTGGATCAGCAGAGATTGGACACTCCTTTTCTCCTGTAGATGAAGTCTCAATCTGGGGCCTGCCTGGCATTGGTACAGACCAACTGAAATTCAGACCTTGTCTACCTGGTTTGATTTAAAATATATCATGTAGTTTAACCAGTGCAAGCCCCCTACTATAGACACACTTAACCCAGTTGAACCCTGCCTTGAATCAGTTGTGTTGGTAAATCACCAAATTAAGATTCACTGATTTAAGCAAGGGTTAAATCAGTTTAAGTGTGTCTACACTAGGGGTTTGCACCAGTTTAACTAGATTGATTTAAGGTGGGTTTAGTCAAACCAGTCTCATAGAGGGTATGTCTATACTGCAAGTGAAGGTGTGAGTGTAGCATGTAGGCATACCCAGGCTAGTTTTATGTAGCTTGCACAGATAACAACACTGCTACACACCCAGGCTCCCTGTCAGGTTTGTACTCAGGTTGCTAGATTGTGTTGAAGCCTATGCCACCATGTCTGTAGTACTATATTCACCTGAGCTGCTAGCTAGATTGAAGCTATGTAGCATTGTGGTTATGCTTACCCAGGCTACAACCACACCTTCGCTGGCAGTGTAGACATGCCCTGAGAAAGCCTTCAGCTTGGGCCTCGTGAAGGGCAGGAAGAAAGGGGGCTGCCCAGCTCTTGCTGAGAGCAGGAGGAGGTGCCAATTAGACACTACCTCCTCCCAAGACCCTCACGCCCTGCTTTGTAAGGGAACCATATCCCAGCCTTGCAATGAAGGAGGTTTCCACAGGGAGCAGCATTTACTCCGGCTCTCACCCCCACCCTGCAGAGCTGTGTGTTTTACAGCCTTGTCAAACACAATGATTCTTACCCGGGAGAGAAGTTGGGTCCCATTTTATATTTTATTGCTTTGAAAGGGACATTTTTTACCTTCCACAGTCCAGGAAGAGCCCTGTAAATCTTGGCAAATGCATTGTGTTGATATAGTGTCCAGCAAGAAGTCTGTGGTGCTCCAATCCCCGTCCAAAGAGGGGAAATAGCCCGGGGGGGATGGTGGAGACACAGGCGCATCTGCAGCCAGAGACCAGCAGCTGGAGAGTGAGTGATGCAGTTAGGGCTGTTTGATCCCAGCGCTTCACTTAACCCAACATGCAAATGCCAGAGCTGCTTCTTGGCATTCAGACTATGCATCAAAGGTGGGCTTTGTGCCACCGGGGACAGCTGACTCTGCCACTGGCGGCGTTTGCCTCAGGAGTCACAGCTGGTGCTGACGCGGCACTGCTGAGTGGAAGAACACAGCACTGGAGTCACAGCTGGGCAATGACTGGGCACTGCCAAGAGGAGGCTCACAGCACTAAAGTCCTAGCTGACACCAACAGGACACTGCTGTGAGGAATCCCCACCTGAGAGAGGATTAGTGGAATGTGCTGCCTAGGAGAGAGAGAGAGAGACACACACACACACACACACACACCAGGAGTGGCATCACCTACCCACCCCCACCCCAACATGACTTTGATGCTTCGGGGGTTTGCATCTGCCTCAGATGCCGGGGTAGGAGAAGTTGTGTTAAGTGTGTTTTATTCCAATCACCAGAGGGAGAAATGACAAAGTGGGAGGCTGGCCAGGGAAATGGACTCAAAGCCCTCGAATTTCCTTCCCGTTTGGCCATCTCTCAGGGGGTCGCAGTGGGTGTGCAGAGACTCTCTAACGCCACGCCAGGAATTTTAGTCCTCCTGCCATGCTCCCCTCACTTCCGGGCCCTTCTGTGGCCCAGCACAGGTACTGAGAGGCAAGTGCTCACTGCTGTGCAGATCCCCATGCTCTTGATTTATCCTGGCTGATGCTGGAGGCCATTTTATGCTCGTGACTGGAGAAAGCACGTGACGTGGTGGGGCATGTGCCTTCCACATACCATTATTCTGTGGGCGTTTCTCTCTGTGCCAGTCACTGCAAGGCTCCTGTGGACAGAACAGCCACCCAGGCCCTGCTCTCTGGAGGCCTGAACTGCTCCCACAGGCAGCATGACAGGTGTGCTGGACACCCCACTCAGAAATCCCCTGGCAGCAGAGGCAGGGAGAGGCCTGCTGGAAGCATCAGTACTTTGCTCCCTGCAGGGACCTCTCCAGCGCTCTGCCTGCTGTAGCAGGGGAAGTGGTGGGGAGTCTCCTGCTTTTTTGAGGTGCCTGGGCCTTCTGGGAGGAGCAGCCTCATCAGTTGGGTGCTGGATTGGCAGCCCCAGAGACCGAAGGCCTCTCTGCTCATCTGCAAGTCAGGCAGCCTCATGCAAGCTCCCCCCGCCCAGTCCTCATGCCCCCAGAGCTGCCTGCATCTGGAGCAGGAGAACTCATATCCAAGAGTGAGTGGGCAGGGCGGGCAGTCTTGGTGAGGCCAGCCGGTGCCACTCAGTGTGTGTGTGTGTGAGTGTGTACATGTGGGGAGGTTGTGATGTGGTCACCTGCCCATGAGGCACTAGACTGAGATCTACAGGCCACCGAACAGCCACGGCCGGTAAGTCACCACCAGCCTCGGCTGGACTCAGACCTACACGCTAGAAAGGAAGTGTTCCTATCTCTTTATCAATTCCCTCAGGTACCGAGCTCCCACCAAGGGCCAATCTCATGTGCCCGAGTGTGGACAGGGGGCTCCGCACATACCTGCCCCCTTGCTCCAGATGTATGGGCCAGCTGGGGGCGCCATCTCTCACAGAGCACGCGGCATGTCTTGAGACCAGGCGCAGCCCAGCCAGTCTCAACTGGGGAACCCTGGCAGTCTGTTCTCAGCAGCAAGGGGGGACCTGCCAGGGTGGGGTGTGCAAGAAGGTGTGAGCTGGTGTGGGCCATGTGTGCAGGTTAAGGAGATACACTTTAGGATACACTTGAGGCACTGTAGGTGCAAGGGTAGGAGTTTGTTGATGGTGGGAGTGTGTGGACGTGTGCAGGTGTGTGTGTACAGGGGTAGGTTCATGAGTAGAGGGAGGGGTATATGTCTGTGTGGGGTAGAGCATCCATAGGGTGTGTGTACAGCTGGGGTGTATTGTGAGACTAATTGCACGTAGATGTCCTAGTGGTGTGTGTTATTGGGACTAAGCGCAGAGGTGTAGCGAGCTTGTGTAGATGTAACTGTGTGTTGTACATTGTTGTCAGCAGATTGAATGACAGAGCTGTACGTGTCTCTTGGTATGAGAGTAGGTTGGGAGGGGATTGTAGGGTTAGGGTAGGAGTGTGTGAAGGGGAGGCTTGGGAATGTGTGTTTGTTCTTGCCAGGCATTAGTGGGGAGGGAGTCGGTGTGTGTGCAGCTGATATCCTGTGCATGTGCTCTCATGGGCACACCTCTGACACACACATGTGCACTCCCGAGCCCACCTCTACTTTCTAACAAAGGCTGCCCTTTGCAGCAGCATCTCACCCCCATGCAGCGACAGCACCATTCCCTGACAGCAGGGATGCTGAGTCCGATTCCTGCAAGCAGCTAATGACTCAATTCCCCTTCTCGCCCGCTCTGGCCCCGGCTTTCCTCCCTGTGCTCCAGCAGCAGCTCTCAGTGTAATGAAGAGACAATGCCGAATGACTCGATACATTTCACTTGGCCCGAGCATAATGCATTAGAACAACCAATTGCCACCTCTCAAGGGCCCTGTCCATGCAGCGGTGCCCTGCTGGAGGACTGCCCTGCGTTTATCTGGCTGCCAGGGCAACCAGGGAGAGATGCTGCAAGAACCAGCCCTACTCAAGGTGCCTTCACTGCATCTCTCCATCCAGGGAATCCTCTCCCCTCCCACAGCTGCGGGGAAGGGATGAATGATTGCATAGCCCTGTCCCATCCCAGCCTCCTTTACCAGCTCCAGTTCCGTGTGAGCCGGAACCTCCCCCAGTGCCTCAGGAATGAAAATGTCACCAACCTTGGCTGGAGGGCTAATGAAGAGGGAAAGAGACTGACTGTGATGGCTGTAATTAACTGAGAGGCCTCCATGGCCTCGTAAACCTCAAGAGCCAAACCAGAGCCCAAGATGGAATCACAGAGGTGTAGCCTAGTCCCCTTCCATCCCCGGCCCCATTCCATGGCAGGGCTGGGGCCATCAGGATTTTGAGCACGGATCAGACCTACTCCTGCCCTCGCAGGCTTAGAAGCATTTTATGCAGAGCACTTTACAGGGGGCGGGCAATGAGCATCCCGCAGACTGATGTGACAGGAGGCTGCAGGACCCGAGGTGGGAGGGAGCCGGAGCTAACGCACTGATTTCCAGAGAGGCCACATCTCAGTCCCTGCTTCGCCCTAAAGTGTCTCTATGCATTCAGCACACTGGGTTGTACCCATCTGTAGACTTTAAAGAGCACCTCAGCGACAGGTGGGGCAGGGGAGAGGAGGAGGGAAGAAATATCTGCCAAGAACTCAGAGCCAATAAGATTTACACTCCTGCTCAGCCATAAACATTGCAAAGATGTCTGGAGAAAACTAGACACGTTCGCTCTATGCTGAGTCAAATGCTGCCTGCCAGTGCACAGAGGCCAGGCATCCCCAGCGCCAGTCCATTCCCTCAGGGCACAAGGCTCTTTTACTCCCCCTCCCGCTCTCCTCACACATTGCAAAAACTAGGGCTAATTTTACAACTTCCTGTAAAACCCTGTTGGAGAGGAGGCCTGGGTAGTTATTACCTTGCTGCTGTACCTAGTCGAGGTCAATCCTATACCTTATGCAGTGCGGACATAGGCACAGGCTCCTTTAGTCAGACCGTGCACAATACACGCCCTTCACCCACCCCCTCTCATCCCCTTCTCCTGGCAGAACTACTTCCTCCATGCTACTGCAGCCGCGCACTGGATGAGAAAGCTGGGATTCCCTCCCTCCAATCACACGAATAACAATCCCCATGTCCCTTTGCAAAACTCCCTCCATCACAACATCCTCCCCTTTGTGAGGCTTTCTGTCATAACACCCCCACTTCTGATCCCCAGCCTCACTCCTCCCTATAACAGGAGGGTGGACTCGGGTGGCCTACCAAAGTCTCAAGCACAGCCACCATAGCTGCATGCGGCCACCAGCAACTTCATGTGAGGCCACCTTGACTTTTGGTGGGACCTGCCTGAGCATTCAATTCACTACAAAGAACATGTGCGTGTGGCTACAGTGACTCTAGCGGTGTTTCCAACTACAGCTAGATGTGAATGTGCATTCAGCGTGCTTCACTTTCTGACGAGTCAGTTCAGAAACAAGTTTACTGACCAAAACCCAGAGGCTGCATTCCACTGTGCTCTGGAAGACAGAAGCATTGAACTATTTACCCTTTCAAGAATCTTTTGAAATAATAATAATAAAAAAAAGAAGCTTACTGATATTTACATCATAGTTTGCTACTAAAGATATATGAGAAATTTAATTATCAACTTTAAAAATGATATAGTCAGTAATAACTGTGTAAGCATGTGGTGGTATTAATAGTACATGTCATCCTTTACATGAAAAAGATTTGCTATTTTATTGACATGACACTTCTAAATAACCACATAACTAGACAGTCACTAGTATAATATTTTAGCTGTCAAAAGGTGGCCACTGTCAATTTATTGTGGCCGCACGTGACCACAGCAAAAATTCGTTTGAGAACCACTACGCCTTCCCATCACTATGTCTGTCCTAACCTCAACGCTGCACCAGATACACCTCCACCTCGTTACCAGACTCTCTGTCCTGTAACTCAATTCCACCCCAGCAGCAGAACACACTCCCCAGCCCCAGCTACCAGCCTCTCCCAGCACAAGGCTCCTTTCCTCTCTTCAGATCCTCATCTCGCACTCCCCCTCGCTCGCAGATCCTCTGTCACGGAAGGGGCTGAAACTGCACTTACAGCTCTAAACTTCTTTGGAGCTCAGTGGGAAGGGAATGGGGCAGATCTGGCATTTCACATCATGCTCACTAACAGACACAGCTTCCTGCAGAATGTTTTCTTTGGCTCTGGTTCATGCAGCCCGTGACTCTCACTGTGAGCTTGAGGGTTCAAAATCTTCACTGAACCCAAAGGGGTTCCCCTGATTTTGTGCCCAAGCCAGGAATACAGAAGGATTTCAATCCCCAAAAGTGACCCCAGGCTCTCTTGATCAACTCATGATCCGCAGTGAAGCTGCTGACACATCTGGCCCTGGCTTTGAGCTTGCGATGGACAAGGAGCCTGCTGAAAACCTTTTGCACAGCTCTGGATCTCTGCAGTTAGGGGACCCCCAAACTTGCATGATAACCTGCAGACTTGTATGGTCTCCAAGATTCAGGGCAACTCCAAAGGCTGTTCCCTTAATAAATGGCCCGTCTGTTTCATTGGAACAGTTGCTAGGGAACAGAGTCACTGCATTCCAAAAACTCACAGCATGGGACAAGTAAGTGGTATTTAAGTGGCACATGTGATCTTGTCTTTGCAATTGGGCTAGTAGCTGCTATGTCTTTACTCCTAACTAACCCCTTGCTAACTTAGAAGTATACCAGGCCTGTAAGACCTTGCTTGCCTAGCCTTTTAGCTCAACTCCAGCTATGTCATATTCCTCCCAGGCCTGGCAGCAAGACCCAGTCCAGTCTTCCTCTAGCTCATGGAATACAGGGGAAGGGGTACCTGCTTAGGGCATCTACTTCCTCACCCCAGCCCTCAGGGGTTTCTGGTTCTGCTCCTTGGCAACTGTCATTCTGTTGCTGATTCTGAGCTCTCGGCCTCTCTGGCAGCCAGCCCCATCTGTCTGGGCAGCAGCCTCTTGAGGCAGTTGTTGCTCGTCAACCAATTAGTCCCAGCTGGGGAGGAAGGAAGCTATTCTGTGCCTTTACCCCTTAGCAGCTGTGGGACAGTGAGGTGTATATAGCCCATCACAGAACTCCTGGAGCTCTGCCACTAACACCTTGTGGGACTTTGGCAAAGTTGCTTCATCGCCTTGTGCCTCAGTTTTCCCCTCTGGACCTGCCTCACAGAGGATGTTGTGAGTTTGAATGAGCCGATGTGAGAGCCTCGGATGAAAGGGACTAGTGAAGAGCACAGTCACATTATTCTACCATCCCTTCAAGCCTCTTGGTAACCAGGGTGATGGCTTAACTAGCAGAGTGCTGTTCTAACCTGTGTCTGAGCCAATGTCTGAGTTGGGAGCATTCTGCTGTATCATCTCAACCTGAACTTTCTCTTCACTGTGCCTTGTGTCCTCCAGCCTTGACCTCTGCATGTCCAGCTCACACACACACGTCCATGCCATCTTTGTCCCTCACGCATTGTTGGCCCTGAAACTCTGAGCGCCATGGGCAACAGACGCATCGGGAGAACGACAAGCTGTGAGAGTCCGCAAAATGCAGCCTGTTGCCATGGAAATCCAAGTCCTCTTTTTGAGCATCTTTGCAGCTCAAGCGAACATGGCCAGCTCTGACTGTGAAAAATCTTTGCAAACATTTCCATTGAGAGTTGGTTTTGTGTCCCACAATGGCTCCCCAGGCCAATTATGAGTTCTACCGGGAGATGATGGACCTCAGCTTGGCTCAGGATGTGTGACGTCAAGGTGCATTGTCTAACGGAAGAGCCTGCAACCAAGGAGATGATTTTCTATCACAAAATCTCTGTGTGAAAAAGTTCAGCTGGTTTTTAATATTTGAAATGATCCATTTTCACTGCAACATTACCGAGAGTCACCAGATGGCACCACAGAAAATAGCCGTGCAAGGTTCATTTATCTGAACTCATAGGAGTTAGGGTATGTCTACACTACTGCAGCTGCAGCTGGGCCACTTTAGCACTGTAGTGTAGATGCTTCCTACATCGATGGAAGGAGTTTTTCCATTGCTGTAGTTAATCCACCTCCCCAAGAGGCAGTAACTGGGTTGATGGAAGAATTCTGCATCTACAGTGGGCTTAGGAGGTTGACCTAACTATGTCACAACCAGGCACAACATTTTCCACAGGCCTGAGTGATGTAGCTAGATTGATCTAATATTTAAGTGCAATCCAGGTCTTAGATCTTGGAGAAATGTTTATTTGTCCACTGTGGTACAGTTTGTTTTGGATGCTGAGAAAATCACTAAGAAAAATCTGCATAAATCTTTTGCTGACTACATCATTTTATTAGGTATAATCACTGTCTCAACGTTATGCCCAGGCAAGGAAACAAAACATGCTGTCAAAACATCATATTCACTAGTGTGCCCTTCTACGAAGGATCAAGGAGACCAAGCAGTACAGCTGGCAAATGCACTCTTAGCAACCTGAAATCTTCTTCATTTTTGTGTGCAGCTTGATTTGCAGCTGCAGAAAATGCGAACAGAGCATGCCAGTTGTCAACCAATATTTATCATTTTGTCATTCTTGAGCTTTTGCAGCATGTGCCTATCCATGCAGGTGTACATGCATATCTGTATGTGCAGACATGTCTTCATGTCTGTGATCATGTATCTTCAGGGATGTATGTATCCATATGCGCGTGCAAGCTGATGAAGGAAAATGGGCATGTATTCAAGACTTCATGAATTGAGTGTGTGCTGTGCACGTTTGCGTGTGTTCCTAAGCATACGCAGATGTATGCAAGCGTGTGCGTGTACACAGATGTATTCAAATGAAGGTAGACGTGTGCATGTACATAGTGGATGTGGAGGTTGCACAAAGCTGCATTTTGCTACTTTAGGCCACTCCCATGCTGCAATTGGTTATTACCAAGAAGCTAAGCCATGTCTAATTACCTCCCCGGTTTGCCTCATGAAATGTCTTTCTCCAGATCCTGGGGTATTCCCCACTGAGCTGTTTGTTCCCTTTCCTTCTCACAGAATCACAGGTGCTTAAATGGCTCTTTGGTGCTGGCAGACGCACCACCTACAGGAACCACTTACCGACCGCCGGCAGCATGCTAGTGCTTTCAAAACCACTGACAGCTTCCTTAGCCAAGCAAAGGCCACTTGCCCACAGCTGTAAGAAAAGACAGTGGATGGGAGGCAGGAGGGCTTTAATCTGAGATTGAAAACAACAGCTCCTCAGCTTACACAGAGCCCATTGGGAGATGCCAGTTGTGGAAGGAGATGTGATAATAAACTCTCCAAGGAGTTTGGCTTGTGATTTGCAAAGCTCAGACTTCAGAGATAATCCTGCAGAAATAAACCCCCTTTTGCTTTCAGGCATCACTACAGAAGCCTTTGTTTCATGGGAGGCATTTAGGCCCATTCACCATCGACCTGCCCCTCCTGCAGTCAGGCCAGTGCCAGTTGGGCATCAAATGCTATTGCTCCAGGCTGGCAGAATTTTTGCCTACACGGCATTAGAGTCAGTGATGACACAAGGTGCAGGAGAGCAACAATCAGACCCTCAGAGCCTCTGTCCATGCAGAGATGGGACTCAGACCTCCACACAGCATGGCCCCATCCACAGACATGCCAACCCATCTATTTACCAAAGGTAGGCTCTTCCCCACTGCCCGTTTCATTCTGTAAATCATCCATGGCCTGTGTTATGCAGATGCTCTGGCATTGAAGTCAATGAAGATCTCTCCATGCCCCAAGTAATTCCATACCACTGAAAGGGGCTTGTTTGGTCCCTGCTGTTCTTCCCCAATGGCCTTCCTCACCAGGTTCGAGAGAAGGCAGACATGGAGGGGAGAGAAAAACCCAACAAATGCCCCCTCCTCCTCTTGTTCCCAGTGTAACTGTCAACACAAGTTCTGGGAAACAAGAGGTCTCATTTTCAGCTGGTAAATCCATTCCAGGTGTAAGTGCTCACTAATGACCTGGAAAAGAAAGAAAGAAAGAAAGAAAAACACTGTCATATTAATCTTTGCCCCTGCGTGGAATGCAGTGCACAATTATCAGTGATGAGCCCGAGGGTCACCCCGAGGTGATTTTCTTCTCTCTCCCACTCTTGATCATCTCTTCAGATGTGGAGGGCTGCAGCTCCAAGGAGAACACTTCCTTCAATCTCCTCCCCCCCTTTCCCACCACAGAGCTTGTCTGGGCACACTCAGGGAAAATAGATTTGGAAAGGAGGCTAGAAATTTAATCAAAGCAGCAGCGATGAGCAATCTGCCTTGCTGGGAGCTGGGATAAGACTCAGGTGGATGAGAATGAAAAACAGGAACAGGGAACCAGAGGAGAAGCAGTGCCCAGGGAGGGAAGCGGTCCTGGATGCACACAGCTCCTTAGTAAATGTATGGGGCTCACTGCTTGCTGTATGAAACTGGGGGGCCCAACCCTCCACCCACATAAATAACTGCTGAGCTGAAGCACAGGGTGGCATCACTGCTCTGGCTGACAGCTGTTCTGAGGACAGAGATGGCAACAGCGCCCCACCCAGGTTGGTAATGGTGGCTCCCACAGCACCATGGCCTGAGATTGCTCAGGAGAATATGGGCAGTGGGCCCATAAAGCAACAGGGTCAAACATGGAGGCAATGTCCAGTGAGAGACAGGGCCCTGCTGCTCAGCGTCTAATGCAGCCACAGCAAAACAGAAAGCCCTGCTCCACACAGAGCCCTCACTCTGGCAGGTTACCAACGGGCAGACAGACTCTTATCAAATAGCAGATCAGCTAGAGTCAGCCACTGGGCAACACAGCTCTGCGTGGAAACCTAGAGAGCTCAGGGCCAGCCTTTCAAGTGCTCAGGACTCGCTGTGCTGAGCTGTTTGGAAAATGTGGGCCACCCAGTGAAGCGACAGTACAGCCTATGTGACAGAGGATGGATCAAAGCCAAGAGAGGTTTATGCTCCCACTCTCTGAAGTACCAAGGGGCCTGAGAGGAGAGAGAGAGAGAAGCCTCTACTGAGACTTCCTGTTAGAGACCATGGCAGGAAAGCAATGCAGGAGAGAGGGCATGGCTAGCTACGGATGTGACAGCCTGCTCTCACATCACAAACGGATGCGGGGCTCAAGCCCCAACAACTCCTGTGAAGCCCCATCTAGGGCAGACACTTGACTTGTTGTCTCAGTCCTGGACAGCTCCTCAGTGTTTTCTCTTGGAAGCGCTGGTAATGCCCGCGCAGCTCGTCGTGCCAGTAAAGACGCAGTAAGGGGCATGGGGGGTTGGGAGAGGGAGGGATGTAGTGAGGGGGATGGGGGGGTTGGGGGGTTGGGACGAGGAGGGATGCAGTGAGGGAGATGGTGCTGTTGGGGGGTTGGGACGGGGAGGGATGCAGTGAGGGAGATGGTGCTGTTGGGGGGTTGGGACGGGGAGGGATGCAGTGAGGCGGATGGGGGGGTTGGGACAGGGAGGGATGCAGTGAGGGGGGTGGGGGGGTTGGGACAGGGAGGGATGCAGTGAGGGGGGTGGGGGGGTTGGGACGGGGAGGGATGCAGTGAGGGGGGTGGGGGTGCAACCCCAGTCCCAGCACTGGGAGATGGGGATACATACTCCAACTCCTGGGTGCCGGCGATGAGGCAACAGACCGCCGTTTGCCACAGGGCACATGCCGCAGCTGGAGCCCAGCCACAGGAGGAGCACGAGGAGAAGAGGTTCAGCAGCAGCGGGAGAGGCGCGTGCCACGACCCCTCAACAGTCGCCTGCTAGGCACGCTAGTTTGTCCCCTGCCTCATCCCAGCCAATGAGAGTTGCACTTGCAGGTGGGGGGCAGGGAAACACACGGACCCCCCCTGGCCATCCCTAAGCCTAGGGGCTGGACATGCCGGCTGCTTCCCAGGAGCTGCATGGCGCGGTGGATAGCAGGGCGCCTGACAGCCCCACTGCGCAGCACCGCCAACCGGACCATCAATGGTCCGGTCAATGGTGCTGACTGGAGCCGCCAGGATCCCTTTTCGACCAGGTGTTCCGGACACCTGGTCACTCTACATGCTTCCCCACAATGCACTGCTGAGCACAGCGCCCTGGAGGACACAGCTCGGGTCATGTTCCTGGCCAGCATTTCAGTGCCACCAGTGCAGCCATAACACCCACACAGGGCCCGATCTCACTTTGTTGACAGAGGTGTCCATGAGAGCACAGCACACGTAAGGGCAGCAGGCTAGGCCCATGGTGCTTGTCCAGCCACAGATGGCTGCATTCCCTTTAAGAACCCTAGATCTGGACTCGGGGGAAATGCAGACCTGGATCTTCACAGCTGGGCCATTTCCACGGTGGGGTGAAGCAGAACCCTAGGCTGAAGCCCTCCTAAACTCTGGGGAAGTTTGCGTGTAGTGATGGTTCCCCTTCCTAGTAGTGGCCGGGTTCCAGACTCCTACTGCTTGCCTTAGGGTGGAGACCACCCTACTGCCTTTGGGGAGGCAGGAATTCACCCAGGATTCACTCCAGCAGCGTTATCAGTGCAAACACTCAGCTTTATCAGCAGTGCTCACCTAGAGCGGGGACAAACCCAGCCTCTCTTCAGTGCAAGCCCACAGTGCCCAGTCCGGGTCTCTGCAGCATTTGAGTCTGCAGCCATTGTCCCAGTGCTGGCTTAAATCCTGGGTGCTCCCTGAATCTGATCCCCAGGTCAACCAGTCAGCCGCAGGTTCCAGCAGTTCTGCTCCTTCCTCACCTTACTGCAGCCACCACAACGTACTTGCCACCCAAGCACACAACACAGGACACAATGGGCACCGTGCGTCCATCCCATGCTGCCCCCCTTCATCCTTCAGTCATTGATCAGGGGGTGCCTTCCCTTTGGGCTCAGGCTGATTCTCATGAGCAGACTCACCAGGATCACACACCCAGGCTTTATCTGGACCAGTTCTCCAGCCCAGAGCTGGCTATCCACTACAGATAGGTGGGAAAGGGTTTTCCCCACCCACAAACATTTCTGAGATTTCAAAAAATGTTGGTGTCCCAAACCAGGTCAAAAAGTCACAATCTCAAAAATTTTCACAATCAAAAAATAAAAATAAAAAGTTTAGATCAGGTCAGTGAGTATGTTTTATTTTGATTTCATCATATCTAATTTTTTAAAACATTTTCCCTATAAATTATCTGAAATTTCTAAATGAAAAGTCATTTTGAACCAAAAAATGGAACTTCTAGTTTTGAAAATATCAAAATGGGACATTTCAATTATTTTGAAACTTTTTTTTCCCCAGAAACTGTTTGAAATGGGAAGTGCATCGACCCCATCTCTTTCCTGTGAAACGTTTTGGCTTTGACACATCGGTGTTATCTGACACAAGAACATCTCACTGAAGAATTCCCACCAGCTCTAGCCTGCTCTGCACCTGCCATGGCTCTCCCAGCCCACTGCTGCCCCAGCTACCCTCTTCCTCCCAACAGAGCCTGCCCCAGGGAACCAGGGCAGGATTTCATTACCATCTATCTACCTAATCAGAACTCTGGTGGGGGGACAGGGAGGGAGGTCAGTTTCTCCTGTTTGCTCATCTCCCAGCCAGTCAGAGCCCAAGGGGCAGAGCTAGTTTTCACAGCGCTATGGTTGTTCTGTGAAGTGGGATTTCACACCTCTGTAGTACCACTTCACACCTCCACACGGCTCCAGCTCCAAACTTCCTGAGGCTTGGGCCCATCCTCACTGCCTTGCCAAACACCCAGCTCATGGAGAGTCCAGAGTTGCTCTGAACTGACAATAGCAGAGAGGGCTCTTGACTGAATCCCATCTCTCCCTTTCCCCAAGCAGCGTGGAGCAAATACAGCGCTTTGCCGGGTGGTTTTCATATTGCCTGGGTGTAGATACCTTCCCCTTTCTCTCTAAAGCACTGCACTGTGCTATCCAGGGCCACTCTCCTACTGCATGGAGCCTCCAAACAGACATCCTGACCCCCTGCCTCTTCCCACTGGCATCACTGCCTTCCACCCAAACACAGGTGGCTTGATGAAATTGCCTCCAAATTACCAGCCCTCGCCTCCAGCCTGCCTTTCCATGGGGTTCTCTGATTGAGGGACCTTGCCAGCCTGACAGCTTCATTACAGGGACCTTCAGTGCCGGCTTAGTCGAGGAAGTGATTTAGAACCAAATTACAGCTAGATTTCCCCCTACGCTCCACCTCATTGCGTTCTGCAATAATAGCACCAGAGAGGCCCTCCAAGCAATGTGTGTCCTGGACACAGCAGAGAAGCAGGAACAAAGCAGCACACAGTTCTCAGCCAGAGTCAGACACAGCGAGTATCCCTGTAGAAAGGCCAACAGAGCCACCAGCCACCCAGGGTTTAATCAGTCCTTGGGTGTGGCTGGGTCTGAGCTGAAGAACTGGGAAATGGTTAGCGCTTGAAGTAGCTGGGACTCTTCCGCGAGCAGATGGAGGCTGCTTGGAGTATAGTGGACGGCAGGTGGCAATTGGGAAGTTGAGGTGGTCGCAACACAGAGGCAGAGCAGAACGGAGGCAGTGATATGGACATTTACATTACTCACCCGGGGCCAGACCCTCAGCTGGAGTAGATCAACCCAGACTGTGCTGGTGCTGCCTTGAGGAGCTGGGCATTAGTCTCTCAAGAAATCATTCTAGATGCACATAAGAGCCAGGTGTGTGGGGATGAGATCCTGTTAACAGTCATTAGTGCCTGCGACTGTGTCTCCTGGCTAGAGGGAACTAGCAAACGTCCCCTTCCTATCGATAGGGGGGTTGTGCGCACACCTCCCCTCCCCACTCAGCTGCTGGGTGTTTCTCCATTGGATTGACCCCCCATGTCTGCCTCCCCAGGAGAAGCTGCAGAGGGAAAAGGTGGCTATCTACCTCTCCCCACTGAGAGGGCACCAAGAGAAGGGTAGAATGGGGAACTGGGTGATCCATCAGCATCTTCACTGAACTACTATGGGATGAAAGAATGAAAGAATCATCCACACACACACCCCATGGGGACAACAGGAAGTGGCAACTGGGAAGGGGAGCCTAAAAATCAAACCCCAAACGTTTGGAAAACCAGGCCTAGTCCTGAAGTTCTGACTCAGTTTCTCCTCAGGCCCTGCTTAGGCCAACCTCCCCCGGCATCAGTAAGAGCTGTCAGTCTCCTGAGTGAGAAACGAGTACTCATTGGGCAGCCACTGTGAGATTGGAGCTCACTGCCTGGGCAAAAGCCAAGCCCAATCTAAGGCGCTGAGCTCCATAACCCCCATCAGAGGCAGAGAGCACTCAGCACCTCCAAGAGTGGCTTAGCACTTTGCAGGATTGAGCCCTCGGCCTAGAAGGTCACACATGGTTCCCAGGGCCTCAACGGGTATCTCTCAGAGAAGCCACATGGTTCTCAACCAGTCAAGGTCCAGAGGATATGCAGACACCATGAGCCACGCAGGGAACGAAAGCTGTTACCAAGCATGTTTTCCCTAGTCAGTTCAGCACCGTGACTCAGCAATCGGGAATGCACAGGAAGGATTTCATTTACAGTCAGAAAACATGGGCCGACAGCCTGGACTAGGCCTGGAACCGGGAGGCCGGGAGTGTATGCAGAAAGCCCCTGAGCAGCCTGCATGCTAAGGAGCAGTGAGAAGCAGCCACAGGTAGGGTGACCAGACTGCAAATGTGAAAAATCGGGACAAGGGTGGGGGGTAATAGGAGTCTATATAAGAAAAAGACCCAAAAATCGGGACTGTCCCTATAAAATTGGGACGTCTGGTCACCCTAGCCACAGGGAAACAACAGAAAGAGAGAAACTGCCTGTTTCCATCTGACATTTCTCTCCGCCTTGGAATCCCCATCTGGAGAACAGAAACAACAAACAGGGGAATTAACACTGGCCACTTTATGCAAATCTAACCTTTCTGCACCTGCCAGCTACAGAGCCTTTATTTACTACCCCACCACCTGGCTACATTGGAAGAGGCAGCCAATCAAAACAGAGTGCTGAGCTGGGCAAAGGGCCACAGCTCCCAACTGTAATTTCGGAGAGCGTGACAGCTTTAACCGGGCCGGGAAGATGTACTGACTATATTCAAATGACTTGACAAGTAAGTATGTGGGGGGGGCACTGCTCTCTAATAGATAGACTCAGAACAGCTCAGCTATGTGTCATAGCCCTATTACGGTTCACAGGGAAGGGGGATGCTCCATTAGCTCAAGTACTAGGAGTGATTCCTTTCAGGGCAGGTGGTTCTGTGTCCAATCTCCTTTATCAGCATCAGCAGAGTGACAGCTGTGAAGTCCCAGTTGGGAATGGGTTTATCACAATGGATAGAACAATAGTGCACCTGCACGCACACAAACACACCACCAAATGTTATCAAATTAATCTCCTCGTGCAACAACCTACTGAGTGACCCCAGGAGACCTGTGTAGCATGGTGGGCTCCTAGAATGAGCATGCCAATTTTTCTGCATCCTCAATAAATATCTTGTGAATTTCTATGGTGTTATTCAGCAGTTTACATACAAAGGGCTCCCTTCACCCATGTTAATGAAATGCAGACACCACTGGTGCAGGACACAACCACTGTTTCTTGGCCCACAGCACAAGAGTTTAGGAAAGGAAAGGAATTAAAATAACATATCCAATCAAAACCCCTGGGGATGGGGAGGGAGTGGGTGTCGGTAGTCAGAATGCAATTTCTCCCATGTTGAAATGTGGCCAGGATACAGGAGTTAAAAGTGTCCTCAGATCTTTAATGATCACAAGGCCAGGAATTCAGCTTTCCATCCCTTCCAGCACAGAGTGCTCCTGCACTAACAGCTCTCTCAGAGCAGTGGTTTTCAACCTGTGGTCCGCAGACCGCTGGGGCCCGCAGATTTCCAAAGGGGTCCGCACCTCCATTCGAACCTTTTAGGATCTGCAAATGAAAAAGGTTGAAAACCACTGTGCTAGATACAAGAGTGTTCAAAGTGGGGGCTGTGTCCCCTTAGGGCAAAGCCAGCTCCAGGCACCAGCATAGGAAGCAGGTGCTTGGGGCCGCCCACGGAAAGGGGCAGTACGTTCGGGTTTTCGGCGGCAATTCGGCAGTGGGTCCCTCAGTCCTTGTCGGAGCAAAGGACTTGCTGATGAATTGTGGCCAAAGAACGAAGCAGCACGGCTGAGCTGCCACCAAAGTGCCGCCGATCACAGCTTTTTCTTTTGTTTTTTTTTTTTTGCTTCACTGCTTGGGGTGGATAAAAAGCTGGAGACAGCCCTGCCTTAGGGGGTAGCAAGGTTATTATGTGGGGGGTCAGGAGCTGTCAGCCTCTACCCCCAAACCCCACTTCACCTCCAGAATTTATAACAGTGTTAAATATAAAAAATGTGGTTTTAATTGATAAGGGTGGGTCGCACTCAGAGGCTTGCTGTGTGAAAGGAGTCACCAATACAAGAGTTGGAGAACCACTTGCTAGAGCATTGGGTCAACCCAGGCAAAGAAAAATGTTCCCCTTAGCAGCATGGTTTCTACCGGCTCTCTCCGCATTCCCCATATTTCCCACCATCACTAGCATCATGGCTAGGGTTGCCAACTTTCTAATTGCACAAAATAGAACACCCCCGCCCCCTGCTCGCTCCATCCCCCTCCCTCTGACGCTCACTCTCCCCCACCCTCACTCACTTTCACTGGGCTGGAGGAGGGGGTTGGGGTGCGGGAGGGGGGTGAGGGCTCCAGCTGAGGGTTTGGGTTCTAGATAGGACTGGGGATGAGGGCTTTGGGGTGGAGGAGGGAGTTTTGGGCTGGGGCAGGGGGTTGAGGTGCGGGAGAGGGGTGAGGACTCCAGCTGGGGGAGGTTCGGGGGGGCAGGGATGAGGTATTTAGAGTGCAGGAGAGGGCTCAGGGCTGGAGCAGGGGGTTGAGATGTGAAGGGGGTTGCGGGGTGCAGGCTCCAGGAGGGAGTTTGAGTTCAGGAGGGGACTCTGGGATGGGGCAGGGGCCTGGGGTACAGGGGTGGTTCAGGGTCCCAGCAGTGCTTACCACAGCTCCCAGGAAGCGGCCACCAGGTTCTTGCAGCCCCTAGGCACATGGGTGGCCAGGGAGGCTCCATGTGCTGCTCTCACGCCCGCAGGCGCCACCCATGCAGCTCCCATTGGTGCTCTAGGCGAGGGCAGCACGCAGCCTCCCTGGCCGCCCATGCACATAGGGGCCACAGGCACCTGGTGGCTGCTTGCAGGAGCCCCATGAAGCTAGGGCAGGTGGGGAGCCTGCCTTACCCTCATCTCCGTGCTGCACCACCAACTGGACTTTTAATGGCCTGGTCGGCAGTGCCAACCGGAGCCGCCAGGGTTCCTTTTTGACTGAGCATTCCAGTCAAAAACCTGCCGCCTGGCAACCCTACTCCCTGCACAAAGACACACAGTCTCTTACACACACACACACACATACATACAATGCATGCATGCACACAGATACTTTTTCATACACTTTCTCAGGGCCCTATGGAGGAGGTGACACAGGAGACCCAACAGGTCACAGAGCCCCAAGAGGGGCAGTCTCGTTCTCCTCCCCTCCCCTCCAGCAGCCCCATTCCCAGCCCTTGGAGAGCCGGCAATGGGGCAACAAAACAAGGGGTCACCGCGGGGCACACGCTGCAGCTGGAGCGCAGTCACAGGAGGAGTGTGAGGAGGAGAAGAGGGACGGCAGCAGCGGGAGAGGCGCATACCAGGACCCCTCAACAGCCAGCTGCTGAGTGATCATGAGTCACGTTAGTTCGTCCCCTGCCATGACCCAGCCAATGGGAGCTGCGCCTGCAGGCAGGGGATGGGGGCAGCACGTGGACCCCCCTGTCCACTCCTAAGCCTAAGAGCCAGACATACCAGCTGCTTCCAAGGAGCCGCACAGCGTGAAGGCTAGCAGGGAGCCTGTTAGCTCTGCTGAGCAACACTGCAAACTGAACTTCCAACGGTCCACTCACCAGTGTTGACCAGAGCCACCAGGATCCCCTTTCGACCTGGTGTTCCAGTCAAAAACCGGACATCTGACAGCCCTAATCAGGGCAGCTCCACCACTACACGCAAAAGCGGTAGCACTAGGCCTGAATTTTCAAGCATGACTAGTGATTTGCAGGGGCTGGCTTGTCCTCAGCCCACCACGGACTCACTGCTATGCCCGTCGCCCAGCATCTCTTTGCCAGGCAATTTTATGTCTCAAACCTAGGCAACCCCCACACACAAACAGTTCCCCAGCCCACCCTGGGGTATTGCTCCCAGGGGATCTGCCCCTTCACCTCTCTCAATTCCAGCTGCTTCAGGGCCTATGGCAGGATTCTCTTCCTGGAGACTCTTCTCCCCTAGCAGGTTCCCAGTGCCTCCTCTCACAGGAGACTTCCTTCTGCTCATGCTCCCCAGGCCTCCCAGCTTGTGGTCTGTCTCTCTATTGCCAGGGAGCAGGCACAAGAGCCCCATGTCTGCTTTCTCTTCCCCTTTCCTGACTGACCCTCAAGCCAGACTCAGCCAGGCTCCTCTCTAGGGCCAAGGTGCTTTTTCTTACAGCCCAACTGGGACCAGTGCTACCCACTCACAGGGGCCCCACTGAAGACACAATAAAGAGGCCTGGTTTCCAGAGGTCAGGTGCTCAGCACTTCCTGGAAATCAGGCCCCTTTAAGGTTTCTCTGTCTAGGCCCCCAAAATCACTGGTTGTATTTGAAAGTCTTGGTCTTAGTGTAGCCCAGGACCCAGCAGCCTTTGGTGTTTTTACCATTGTGGTTTTCAGCCCTGCTCTGGGCAAGGCTAAGCATTACCAGTATTGCCACCCCCCAGCATTCCAAAATCTTTGATTTGGGCCTGAAACATCACACAATTGGCTTAAAAATCTTGATTTTTTTTTTAGATAATACATATGGGTCTATTTTTCTTTATTTTCTGGTTTCTCAGCCTTCAGGCTGCACTTGGGTCACATTTCCAAGCTTGTGGGCTGGTCATTTATTTTTTCTTTTAAATAAAAGCAGAGATTCTCACTTAATCACAGGACTCCAAGCCCTGAGGATTTAAGAATAACATCAAATATTGCAAAATTCGTGAAAAAACCATGACAGCTGGCCATGCTTCAACTTAGTGGTAAGAACAGAGGTTTCTCTGGCAGCCCTTTCCACTCTCCCCCTCCCATAGCTGGAACTAGGTAGCAACAGATGTGAAAATGAAGAAGAGAAAAGGCCCAGTGCAGACATAGCTAACTAGTTCCCAACGCTGCTTCCCATAACACACCAGTTTCCTTTCGAGCCTTTCATCCCGTCCTAGCCTTGCTTAGCTTGAAGATCTGACAAGATCCCAGCTAGGGGGGATCTGGCTGCAGGGGACGCTGGAGGCCTCTCTTCTGAACCCAGCATGCCCTCACTGCTCCTGCCCTAAGTAGCCAGCTGGCTGCTGTTATGCAGGAAGAGAAAAGATAAGGGACAAAAGAAAAAGCAAGGTTCCCCGTTGAATAAAGAGATGAGAAACCTAGAGTAGTTTTAAAGCAGTTAGGAAAGTTAAGAGCTGAAACTGACCAGAAGTCATGGAGGGGAAGGTACATGAACTTTTAAAGATTTAGGCTGAGATTATCAAAGCTGCTGAGGCAACCTGGATTCTCATTTTCTATTCACTTTAATGGGAATTTGGCATCAAAGCAGTTCTGAAACCCCTGGCCTTGAGGCCTCGATTCTTCTCTTACTGACTCCAGGTTTACTCCAACATAACTCCACTGCCTTTCCCTGGTGCTGGCGAGAGGAGAATCCAGCCCTTGATTCTTTTTGATCAGACTTTAAAAAAAAAAGGGTCTCCGCTAAAACAATAATTATTCCCTGTAGAAAGGTGGGCCTGGCAAGCAATGAGTTTTCAGCTTTTAACACCAAGGGACCAAGGGAAGGAACAGAAGCAAGTTACAGACAGACTCCAGCCCTGGAGGAGTAGACATTCTTTTCCCCAACCAGGCAGTTTACCAAGGTGTTGTCTAAACACAAACATTGAACTGCTTTAATCACACTGGCTCAGTTCTTTCAGGCCAACCCCTAGAACAGACACAGTCATAGCAGCATAACAGTGCTTATAGCAGCATTGCTAGTCCATTAAGGAAAGGGGAATACGCTGTAATGGTATAAAGGAGCAGTTACACCAGCACAACTATGTCCACACAAGGGGTTGAACTCATTTAACTACTTCGATAGGAAATCACATCCTACCTGACATAGTTAAATCCGGGCAAAATCTGAGTGTAGATCTGACCTAACTTCTTCCCAGCCATCTAAAGACAGCCGGTCAGCTCTCTGCACATGCATTGTAAGTAGCTCCAAAGAAGAGAGGCCAGGAAAGAGTGATAGAAGTGTCGGAGTGATGCTGCCTGCCCCATGGGTCTCAGCACGTCCTCCTCCCAACCTTGACTTTCCTCAGTCCTGCTGAGCTCGCAGTGTAGCACTCAAGCATTTTCACTCCCCCCTGCTAAGATTTTGCTCTGAGGTTGCCCCTTTGCCTGCAGGCTGCCACGACTGGGATCTTAGTCTGAAACGCTAAACCCGGCTGTGTGGCAGGGTAGCGCTATTATCCCTGTTTTACAGATGGGGAACTGAGGCATCAAGAGGCTAAATGATTTGCCCAAGGAGTGTGGGGCAGAACAGGGAACTGAATCCACATCTCTGGCTAGCGCCCCAGCCACTGAATCAGCTGTCCTATTATAGGGGCTTTTGGTGCAGCTGCAACACTTATGGCTTTCCAACCAGACTGGTGAGACACCATTGCTGACAGCAGTCCAACACTGCCCAAGCTAAGGACCAGGTTGCAAACAACACTGGAAAAACACCTGGGATGGCTGTTGTGGGGTGTCATAAGCTCAAGGTGCTCCAAACAGCAGTCGTTTGCAGTGCTTTTTTGTTTAGTATAGACAAGGCCTAGAGGGCCCTGCATAGTCACTGTAAAGTCAGCTGTATTGGTGCCTTTCCCCTGGGTTACCTGGGTCTCTGCAGGATCAGTTAGGCGCTCAAGAGGGCCATGCCTACCTCAGAGGATTTGACATCGTGTCTGCCTCCTATGTGGCTGTTCCATCACCAGACAATGACTCAAAATACAGGGCGCCAAAGGACGGGTGTCACAGTCCACTACCAGTACACAGCAGGCCAACAATGGGGCAGAAGCTGATTGCATTCTGGGAAGCTCTTGGCCTAACCATTTTTTTGTGAGGCTACCTATCTGGCACAGTTCCCTGGGCTTCCCAAGCCCTGGTGCCCAACTATAGGAACCCTCTCTCTGCTTGCAGCTAGTGGGGAGTGTGGTGGGGAGATTTCCCTTTCCAGCAGACAGCGGCCCACACTAGACAACAGTTTCTGTCGCTTCCAACACCCACAAGCTGCTCGCGATGAGAAGGCTCAGAGTCTCCGCACTGCTAATCTACAGAGTGCTCAAGAGGCAAAGAAAGAAATAAGTGGAAGGTAATCAATGGCAGTAGTTAGTTTCAATAGGCTCCTTAATCAATACAATTTATAGCAGAGACAGTTCCAAGCACTAAGGCAGAGAAGCCCAGCGTGGAGTGTTTATAATATTTCTTTTTGTTTATTTCTCCTCCTTTTCTTCCTTTGGCAGCATCCCATGGAGAACTAATTTGTCCAGGGACATAACAAGATCATGCTTCATTCACCAACATCTTACAAATGTCCTGTAAATTGAATTACCTGTTTGGGCCATTCTCTGGGATAGACACACAGCCAGGTCCCAGTGGAATGGATCAGAGATTTACAAAGTAATTTAATTTCTGTGTGTTATTGGATTTAAACTGACGATAAACAACTGGAAAGCAAACCAAAAAAAAAAAAAAAAGAGAGAGAGAGAATGAAAGTGGCTGTTGTAACAAAGACCTTTCATCATTAACTGGTCCCCTAACATGCTGCTTCTGGAGTGGGGAGAACTGGCTTGTGTTTAAAGCACAGATCTAAGAGCCTGGAGATCAGGGTTTTATTCCTGGCTTTGTTACAAACTTCCTGTGTGATCTTTTGTGCCTCAGTTTATCCATTGGTAAAATAGGGATACAATAATAATCCTCCCTATCTCCCTGGAGATTCATTTGCACACAGCACTGAGATCCTCAGGCAGGAGGCACTATGGAAGACAAAGTGTTCATTAGAAATGTTCCAGATGGTGGCGTGAAGCAGACCCAAGGTAACCCATGCAGCTCTGGGTGGCAAGTCACGAGTGGATACAGTGTAGAGGAAGACTTGAAGGCTCTCTGATGAATCCAAATGTAGGCAATTTACTATTCAGGCCTAATATCTTCCCAGAAAGCCATCCCAAAGTCACACCAGCCAGCCTGCCCCATCTCTTGTTGCATGGACACAGACTCATAACCCTGAGCCCCAGTGTATCTCTAGCCACTGACTTTTCGACTAGCCTGCTAAACAGAGCCCTGAGACAGTGGATTTGAAGGCCAGATTGACTGGGACAGCTCCAGGAGCAATAGTAAGGGCTTTCCAATGCATCTGCTCAGACAGATCAGGAGCCAGGAATCCAATGAACAGATGGCTGATGTCTTCTCGAGGCCCTGCCACACATTGCAAACCAAAGAGCTGTGCAATCCCAGAGCTAGGAAAAGAGCAGGTATACACTTTGAATCCCCTATCTGCAGCCCATTAAATTGTCAAGGGCTCCTTCAGCACGGCCTTTTCCATCCTTGCTTGCTGATCATCTGGAAACAGAAACCTTCCTCCTTCTCAGCATCATCTCTTTCCTAACATGATCCATCTGGAAAAGCACCAGCATTCCTTCAGTGATGGGGGGCGGGAGCCTGCTTGGATTGAGCAGCCCCAAACCATCATCCCAAATTCAAAGCTAAACCAAACTTCTTTCTTTGAGGTGAAAAAAATAACTAGAAAGGGTGAGAGGTTTTGTTTTAAGTGACATGCCGTTATTAGGGCATTTTTACTCTTCTTTGTTGCATCTGGAATGGGAAGTGCTCAGATACTAGAGCCAATCAGAAAATTAAAAGAAAAAAACCTACATGAAACATTTCTAAATTGTTTCTGTTTTGCAGGTTTCAAGGCAAAACTATTTTTAATTTCTTCCAAAATGTTTTGCAAAACCCTTATCAACATTTTTCAATCACCAAACACCAGGTTTTGCAGGAAACAAGCAACCAAAAACTTGCTTTAACCTGAAAAGCCCAGGTTTTGGTAAATGAAAATGTCAATCACCATTCCAAAGATGGATGCAGGGAACAGTGTTGATAAAGAGTCACAAAGAAAGAAATGTTTCTAAAAAGAGTCAACAATTTTCAGGAAAATTTTGTTTTATGTTTTTTAAAAAGGCCTTTTTTCAGTGGAGGAAAAAACTTTTCAATCAGATTTACGGAAAACCATGAGAAACGGGGCTTGGGGGAAAAGGCAAACTTCAAGAGAAAGCCTGTTCTGTGAGCCATCTCCAGGTCCATTCTGCTGACCCAAGAGGTTAAGACAAGCATCTAACCTTCTAGATGCTCATCCAGGTTCAACCTCAAGCCTATTGCTCCTCACTCATCACTTACCGTATAATAAGTGGGGCTTGAGAAAAAATATCCTGGGATTCAGGCAGATTTTACTGGGGAATCAAAAACAGGGATGTGAGATTCCAGGATTTCCTGAACCGATTATCATCTGCATAGATCTCCTTGGCTGATAAACAAACAGGATGGAGACAACCTCAAGACAGCTGCATTCCCCATTCTTCTAGCAAAGAGGTATTGTGGTGGCCAGTGAAGGCAGGGCAGCTGCCCCATCATCCTCTGGTGGAGGAGAAGCAGCCTCAACTTTTGCCCCATGAAAATCACGGTTGCAACAGCTTCCTCTTGCTCATCAGTAAGAAAGTTGCTTGGGGGATTATTTCCTTTGGGGAGGAGGACAGGTTCTGCAGAAGTGACTTCTCCCAGGGAAGAGAAACTTCAAGAGTAGCATTGGGAGGATGGGAAGAATAGTCCCAGAAGGAACACTGGCTCTCAGACCCCCAACCTTGAAAGCTTCCCTCTCTTCAGTGCTGGCCTGCTGCATGGGGATGTTTTTTACCCAAGGACTGGCTGCAGGATGGGTATCTCAGCAATGAGAACATGCCAGAGGGATGCTGGGTCCCATTCTGGATTTGTCTGTGTTGTAACACCGGAGCGGTGCTGCCAGCAGAAACCCCTACCCCAGGCATTGCACCGAGAAGACAAGCTCCTTCTTTTAAGACATTTTAACCCAATGAATTATTCATCATAAATGACTTTGAGTCGAGGCGACTGTCTATGTCACCACCTGATTATGCGTTCCATAAAAAGAAATGGCAGCAATTTATCTCTTTTCTCTTCCAGGGTGGGCTGGGAGCAAGGGGGATAAATACACCACCACCAAGCTGGAGTTATGAATCATCCCTCTTAGCTGTCAGACCGCAGCCAGTGACACTGTTACTGATTTGCCATTTAGTGCTTCCCACCGGGAGCTACAAGGAGAGGGCCTCAGGTTACTCTTTTGGGAAAGGAGGGGAGCGTGTGGATGGTGGAGGTCTCTGTTCTCTCTTTGCTCATTACCATGCATTTCCTTGTTGCTGAGTTCCAGATCGTAACCAGTAATGGCACCTGGACAGGTGCCCCCCAGAACTGTAGGGGGTGGAGCCTGTAACAAGGCCAGCTGCACATGCAAGCTGTCTAGAGTGTAGGGTGGTGGGTGTGACTTCTCTTCCCCATTCTATTATTAATTAAGTGGAGGGGCCGGGCTGGAGGAGGGAAACTCAGTAACTTGTTTCTTAGAGCTATGTTTCCTTGCTACCAGATTGCATCAGTCCCAGGGGCACCAAGTGTAAGAAGCAATGCAATGCAGGCAAGCCAAGAGCATTGTGGCTGGGAAACGAGAGCTGGATGGGTTTGCACTGAGAAATCAGCAAAGGGCTTCAGCGAGGGAAATGCAAGAGCTGGTAGCTCTAGGCAAGGTGCACCCTGCTGCATGTCACCTTTGCCCAGGCCCACTCAGGTCATCCTGGGCCTCTCCTGAGGGGGTGCTGTTAGCTGTGCTTCCTGGGGCTCTTGTGATAGGGATGTACTGAAACCACCAAGTTTGGTTCATTTAGTGTCCTGCCCTGAGAGAGGAAAGGTGAAGACTTGATTTCCTGACCCCCAAACCTCGCTATTACTGGGATTTGGGTGGGTTTCTGTATGGGACACATAGGCACATGGCCACGCCCAGACACACTTTCACAAACAGGTAGTCCTGCCCACAGAAGAAGGGTCATGCTGACAGGAATCCCCCCTTCCTTCACGTGCACACTTCCACACTCTGGTATGGCCACACTTAGTGACACAGGCAAACTCTTTGCCCAAGTGCACCCCTGTAGGTATGCCTTCCAATGTACACTTGAAGGACACAGGTGCACCTTAATGCACACATACACACACACGCACGCATATACCACATATCCCATGCACATATTGTGCTAGGCACTCCCACTCCCCCATTGCCCCTCAGACTATCACCCACCACTTTATATTATCACCTCCCTCCTTCCAACCTCTTGGCTGCTGGCATGTGATGGGCAGATACAGCATGGAAAAGTATTAGGGAGGCACATCTTCCCCACCCTCGCACAGGCTGAGAGGAACATAAAGCACAGCAGAGATTGCAGCTGTTTTATTATTTATGAAGCTTTGGTGATGTTGCGTATAAATAATCCATGACTGTAAAGTGTTGCTGGCACTCTCGTTGAATATTCATGAGATATTTTCGTTGGGAACTTTCACCACCAATTCAAATCCAGAGACAAAAACAAAAATCATCATCATAAAGATTTCATCTGTCACTCTGCAGTTTCAACCTCTCTCTCTCTCTCACACACACACACATATACATACAGTTGAGGTTGGATTTTACAAAAAAGCGTCGCGCCCAACGTGCTGAGCTAGTTGGAAAACCTAGTCCTAAATGGTTCATAGGCCTGGTGAGCTGTATCTCACCCAGAATGTCTTATTTTTGTCTATCTCCTCTTGAACCTCCTTCGGCACCCCTCTCCCCCCGTCTTATTGCACATCACAGCCACTTTGGCAAGGACCTGCAACATAGTCTGCCCCCAACCAACACTAAAGCCCTGGCTGTTTTCACACTGTCACTGATGCGAAATGTGTAATTGGATTATAGAAAGTCCTTTTAGTGCCAGGCAAAGGAGGAGGTGTGAGCAGGGAGTGTAAAGAGAATGGGAAAAAAAAAAAAAGGAGGGAAAAACACTTAGGGTACCAGCTTCCTATTTAAGCAAAAAAATGATTTAATAGAAAATCCCTTTCCCCTGCCCCCCTTTTTATCAGCTCCCACTGTTCTATCTCCGTCTCCTATCTGGATCCTGCACCAGCATTTGTTCTTACTATGAAAGCTTGTCATGACTGGGTTTAATGAAGTTTAATTATCTTTCGAGATTCAATGAATAATTATAAATCTTTTCAAGATGCAATCACAAGCACTTCATGGTTCATTAATGGTGGAAAATCAATTGTAATTTGTGTAATTCCCCTCTCCTGGTTATCCCTATGCTCGTCTCCCCACACCCCTGCCTTGCATCCCCTTGTCTCGACAACAGGGAACAGTCCCTGTTTTCGTTTTGGAATTAATGAGGGTTTAGCGGCGTGCCATGCGAGGGGCAGGGGAATATGGAGAACACCATTAGGAAATGTTAGCAAGAGAGGGATGAAAGAGACGAGGTAGAAAAGATGGTTAAGGTTTTGATGTTGCTTTCATACACTGGCTGCAACTATCTCATTCCATCAGCCTTGGAGACACCATGAGTTCTGGATCATAAATCTCCTTAGCCTGGCGGTGCTTATTTCTCCCTCTTGCTGTTGTATAAAAAAATCCAGTTGGTTCCACTTCAGGGAATTATTTTTAAATACGCTGGCTCTTTTTCTTCTGTTGACCTGGACCTCACTTCTCCCTCCTTCAGACATGCGTTGCAAATTTCCATGCTGTGAAGCTTCCGAGGGCTCAGAGCCCATGGGCAGTTTGAAAAATAATGCCCACCAGTTTATTTTTGGAACGTTTGGAAGGACTGGAAGCCATCACCCCTGGCGCAGAAGGCTAGTTAGCGCCATCTTCTCTCTTTAAACTGCAGGTAGCGTGCGAAACTGTCTGCCAAATGATTTCCAGAGTGACCTTTCTAATTGAAGCTCTTTAACCTTTTCGCACAATTATGGGTACAAATTTTTACTGAATGCAAAAAAGTGGTTGGTTTCGTGTTGATTTTTTTTTAAGGTTAAAAGATTAAAAAACATAATAGAGAGAGAAAGAGAGATGAAAATTAATGTAGTCAAGTTTGCAGTTTCCAGCAGCCCCAGGAGAGCTCTGCAACAAAGATGACATTTCCATGCAATTGACATTTCCCCAGTTGGAGCAATCCCTCCAATCCGTGGTTGCTTGTGTGTGGAGTCAGTTGTGAAGAGGATCATTTAGTTTCTCATTTCCATCCAACGGGATTTAATTTCTCTCCCTCCCTGCTTATTCCCCCTTTTCAGATCTGACACATAAGTTTCAAGCTCTCTTAACTCAGCTCCACTCTTTGTATGGGGTGGCCTTCACTGGAGTTCCGGCTTTTTCAGCGCATTTTGGATTCACAGAGAAAATGAATACTTCTCTTTTATTAAGAGAGGGATGAGGCTGTTGGGAGCAATGATCACCAGGATCTGAACCTCCAGTTGGCCCCAGGGAGCATGTGTCTATGTGCATGACTGCATATGTGTTGGGGCATGTGTCTGTGTGCATGTGTGTTGGGTCTGTTCTTGCTCCTGTTTAAGCCAATGCCTTCAGTAGGAGCCAGGCTTTTACTTTGTCATGTCGACATGCATCCATATTGTTATGTGTGCGCACACATTTATATATATATATAGGCACACATCTTTGCATGTGTATATGTATGTGCCTTCATGGGAGTGTATGCACATACACGTTTGTATGAGCATTCAGACATTTCTACCATGTGCATGAATGCATGTGTGGAAAATCACACGTACCTTGTGAATCTGAGAGTACATACAGGTACATGAATTGGTGTGTGTACATGTGTGTCTTGTGCATAGGTGTTTGTGTGAATGTGTCCGTATGCACGTGTGCTTACACGTGTATATTCAGACATGTATGTGTGAGGATCCTTGTGTCTAGACACGTGTTAGTGTGTGGAATTGAGAACACTAAATGGCCCGTTAAATGGTCACTGACAGCTACCTTATACAGTTTTAACCTTTATTTTTAATTCCCATTATTTCTCTTCTTCTTTGAAGCTGAAAAAACATTTGATTTTCCCAGCGTTGACCTCTCTCTTTTTTTGCCCTATATCATACAACATGCAGCATACAAAAGCCTGCTGTTATCCATGTGTACTGAGGCTAGCCGGGCTCGTCTCTCCGGGCGGCAGGGAACCACACCGCCTCGCTACCTTTTGGAATAGTTCTTGCGGTGAATTAATCTGGCCGTGGGACTCTTCCTCTACAGCCTCAGTGAAGGTACAAACAAACACAGTGAGCCCAGGTCCTGGGTCAGGGCAGGGCAATGGGGAGTCAGGTGCTCAGGCAGGAAGCAGTAACAGTATATAAACAGTAGTCCCAGGCCTTAGGCTCCAAAGGGCCTGGGAGAGGGGGAGATGGCTACCCATGAGTCGGGTGGCAGGGGGGATGCAGGCCTTCCCACTCCACGGCATCCCAGCCCTGGGCCCTAGCAGCGGCAAAAGGCAGTGGGGATCCCGGCTGCAACACATTGACATGGGGTCTGACAGTGCTTCAGCCAGAATAGGGTCAGCTGCCCCCGGATTGTGTATCCAATTAACCACTGGAACATCTTACCAAGGGCCATGGTGGATTCTCCATCCCTAGCAATTTTTACATCAAGATGGGATGCTATCCTAAAAGAACCGCTCTAGTATAAGCACAGCCATTGGACTCAAAGTAGGAATTAGTACCAGGAAGTCCTATGGCCTGTGTTCTGCAGGACAGTCTGCACAAGCACAGCACAGAGAAGGGAAGCTGAAGGTCCTGCCAGTAGGTTGGGAGCAAGGAGGCTGAGCAGAGGCATATGAAGGTTGGTCACTTCCAGACAGGGGACAGAACACAGGTAGTTGGTGAGCTAGGTGCCCAGGGGGCCGGTGGAAAGGAATTGACAGACCGTGATCTATCGATTGTTGTGACTGGCTGTGGCTGCACATTTTCATTGCAAAAAGTAAGACAAGCTAACTCACGCTCTGCCTGATACCCAGAGGGTGGCAACTGCTTCCTGGTGGGGCCCAATGATGGCCCCACTGGGGGTGCTGGAGTCTGGACAGAGAGCGTGTTACAAAGAAAACTCATGATCCACAATTAATTAAACCTCTAGTGAAGACAAAGCCTGAATCAACCATCCTCCTCCTGCAGCACCCAGCCATTCCTCTCAGCCAGGGACTGAGCTGGCCCAACATTGCTTAGCATGTGTGATCTAACAAGATCTCAGCTTAGGCGGAGTCAGGCAGGAGCCCCTGAAATGAAGGAGTGGAAAGTCCAGTCCAAGTCTCCTGATGTCCTGGTGTCTGGAAGGTGTACGCGACCTCACTCAGAGATTGCTCACTCCAACCTGCTGCCACTCAGAGACCTCTCTCCTTTCCCTCCATCTCTTCTTGGTCCACTCAGGTCTGCACTTGGAGCAGGGGAGCTGATTCCCAGCTTGAGGAGACATACCCAATCTTGCTCTGATCCAGCTGGCGAGCTAAAAGAGAGTGCAGCTCCAGCGGCACGGGGAGCAGGAGGGGCTAGCTGCCTCGAGTACACACCCAGCCTCTTTGACAGGATCATACTCAGGGCAGCTAGCCCCTCCCACCACCACAGCTATCCCATAGTTTTAGTGCACTAGCTCAACCAAAGCAGGTATCTCTCACCTCAAGGTGGAAATCACCCCCCTCCAAGTGCAGACGTACCCATTGACTCTTCGCTGCCGAGGCACAGGTCCTGAATGGTCTGCCAGCAGATGGGCTGTGGATGCACCCCTGAAATTAAGATGCAGCTGGGCTTACACCAGAAAGGCTCCTAATACAAGGCAGATTTCAGAGACGGGTCCTGCTGGGGGCATGATACAAGCAGAACCTCCCTAACTGGCAGTACTGGCTGAGCGAGACAGGGCATAGCACTGATCTGGGTGAACTAGTGACCATACCAGCCAAGAGCCAGCAACATACCTCCCTCTCCTCTGCCACACCAAGCTTAGCCTTCTCTGTCCAGCATGGCTCCACCCCAGCAGTCTCACTCCCATCTACTCCCCGCTCCTTCCCTTTGCTTCTCCCAGTAAGCCTCCTTCCTCGCTGACTCCTTTGTCTCCAAAGGTAGGGCCCTGAAATCTGCTGCTGGCATGGAGCCCTGTGGCCCAAGCCCGTTGCTAATGGAGATCAGGACAGAGTCAGCGAAGCCTCGTTTCCCTGTCTGTCCCCATTGGGCTTACATTCCTCAGCCTCCTTCCAGGCTCTGCAGAACGCTGCCCCCGCTTACCAGTCCAGCCCCTCTGGCTGCTCTATTGCTCTCTCCATCTCCTTCTACCACTCTCCTGCCCACTTCCCAGTTTCCCCCTTACCCCCCACCCTGGGTTTGGGACAGCCTCTCCCATTGCACACACTCCCTCCCTCCTCCTCAGCACCCTCACATAGCCGTCTCTGCCAAGAGTCAGGCTGTGAGCTCTTTGAGACAGGGCCCTGCTCTGTAAGGCTCCCTGGGCTAGATAAATAATAAAAGAGACATTGAACTTCCCATCCCCCTACCCCAGCCTCCTTTAATTAGTGAGGTGATAAGAGACCAGCAGCTGGATTCAGTATCCCTGCCTCCTCCCAAACCCACCACAGTCCACTCTGCTGCCAGCCAGGATTGTGGTGCGTCAGCACCATGCAGACAGGGCTGGCACGCTCCGAGCGCTTTGCCTTCCAGGGTGATTTATGGGCCCTGTCAATCCAGCAGACTGAACAGCAGAGACAGCTGGAGCATACAGCGAGCGGGAGTAGCAATCCATCAGCACCGGATGGGAGTCACCCAGGAATCCATCAAGAGTTCCATCATGCAAAGGCAGAAGAGAAACAGAGGAGAGAGCACTGAGATTTCTCGGTGCCTGGGTGCTTCCAAGATACACAAATAAAACAAGATGACAGACACGGAAAACCATTTCCGGTGTTCGTAGTGACTCTGGTGGACCTGCTTTAAGTCACAAATGACAGTGTCTCACACAGCCGGGCACAGCTCTCCGGTGTCGAGGAACCAGCAGCAATAACAAAGCTCTCTCCCTTTGCTAGCCACAGAGCCTTTTGGCGGGTACTAATTGCCTCTGGGTACAACAACTGGACAGTTTTGATTGTTAGGCCATTTTAATTGCTAGGAAGCCAGCCCTCGCTGCCTTTGTTCCAGGCTGTCTACTGCAGAGGAGAAAGATGATGCCCTGCACATCAAAGAAACAATGCAGAGCAACCCACAGCTTCCTTTAATGTGCAATGAATTTTGTATTCCAACCCAGTCTGACTCCTCAACAGGCCCCCACAGCCCACCCCACCCCACACACGTGTGTGCAAGCATGTACACACGCAAAGACGCACAGCCCCAACCACAAGCAAGCACACAGAGAGGGATGCACAAAGACAGAAACACACAAAGAAACATTTAAACACACAGGAACATACATACCAGTGCAGGCACGCACACAGGCCCAGAGACACACAAGCTCTCATCAACAGGCTCTCACACATAAGTCTATGCACTGTCTACAAGCACAGGAAGGGAACACGAAAAGAACACAACGATCCAACCCCTCCTACACACAAACACACACAAGTATCCATGCGCACTGCATGCCCCATTCTACAATTCCATAGACAGAGGTAGAACGTTCCCCAGCAACAAAAGCTCCTTTCACCCCAGACTTCATCAGCAGACAAGAGACTGTGGTTCTTTCTGAACCTGCTCTGGACACCTGGGAGAGAGACAGGGAAAAGACAGGAGCGTCTGATGTGAGGAGAAGAAAAGCAATTTAACTTGCAATAGCAAACAGCAGAACAAAGCACATTATGTCTTTCTGCTCCAAAGGCAGATACTGACGTTGTTGTGAGTCACGCTGATTACAGGTTAAGTGTGTGTTCCCACAGCTGGGGAAAGATGGAGGATAAATCAGCTGCAAAGTTGGTAAAGAAAAATAATCCAGCAAACAAAAGGATTCAGGATACAGGGGGGGTGCAGAATGTGAGAGGGGTGAGTAGGAGACAGAGGATGGGCACGAGGGAGCAAGGGTTAGGAACATGTGGACGCTAGGTGTTGGAGTGGATATGAAGGGCTAGAGCAGGTGGAAGGAGCGGGTGTTAAGGGCTGAGGGTAGGAGCATGCAGAAGAACAGCAGGCATGGTGGGTCAGTGCGGCTGAGAAACAGAGGTTCAGACGGGTTCTGATTCAGGCTTATCTCAAGTGTGTGTTGCCTCTCCCTCAGTGCTCAGCCGTTCCCAGTCAGCTCAGCAAACTCCATGCTGACCTCGTTTATTCCCCCACCCCTACCAGGTGCAAAAACATCAGGACGACTTTCAGGAGCTGCTTTCACAGCCTGAAGCAGGGCTGCGCTGCGTCGGTCTCACCTTGAGCAGAGCCCATGGTGCCGGCTGCATCACAGGCAGGACGTGGTGCCATTCTGGTTTACGATCCTTTTATCTCCCTGGCCAGGGGACCATATCCAGCTCCCCCGACCAAGGGCAATGAAGCCTCAGACATTACACATCACCCAAAGGAATGCATGCCCCTTTATCTCAGGGGAGGATTCTCCTCCAGGCGCCAGCCTTTTATTAGCCATTTGTTGCTCTAGCTGCAGCCCGGAGCATAAAGGAACCTTTTATTTTTTAAGTCAGCCTTTAAGTTGGGCCTCATTAAGGCCTCAGACGGTGCCCCAGGCCGCACATGGCACTGACAGAGGGCAAGAGAGAATGGCTTTCAAGCCTGGATGGCTTTGTCTGCGCTGCTAAATGCACACAGCAAGGGCAGAGAGCATCCGGCTGCTTCGGGAAAAGATGAGCCAAAATCTCCAGGCCTTCCTTCTCCCACCCGGATATTGGATGACTCTGATAAACAGAAATGTTGAACTGACCCAGACCCAGTTTGGGTTTTGCAAGTTATTTACTTGGACTGCAGTAGTATCTCAGAGCCCCAGGCATGGGCTGGGACCTGGTTGTGCTAGGCGCTGTACAGACACACAGCAAGGACAGGCCCCGCACCAAAGGGCAAATCCAACTTCTTCAGACCCACCCCAACTGATACCAAGAATTGCTATTCAATGCAGGGTATGTGCAGCCTAGTGATTTACAGCAGGAAACTGGAAGTTGGCTCTGACACTGACTCATTGTGGGACCTTGGAGCGTTCCTAACAGAATGTTAGGCACCATTAGGAAAGGGAAAGATAATGAGACAAAAAAATGTCATAATGCCACTATATAAATCCATGGGACGCTCCATCACAGAAAGAGATATTGGAATTGGAAAAGGTCCAGAGAAGGGCCACAAAAATGATAAGGGGTATGGAACAGCTTCCATACGAGGAGAGATTAAAAAGACTGGGACTGTTCATTTTAGAAAGGAGAGAACTGGGGAAGCGGGGGGAATCTAACAGAGGTCTATAAAACCATAAATTGTGTGGAGAAAATGAATAGGAAGGTGTTATTTACCCCTTCACATAACACAAGAACTAGGGGTCACCCAATGAAATGAATAGGCGGTATGTTTAAAACAAAGAAAAGGAAGCATTTCTTCACACAACACACAGTCATCCTGTGGAGCTCATTACCAGGGGATGTTTTGAAGGCCAAAAGTATAACTGGGTTCAAAAAAGAATGAGGTAAAAACATGGAGGACAGGTCCATCAATGGCTGTCAGCCAAGATGGTCAGGGTTGCAATCCCTTGCTCTGGGTGTTCCTAAGCTTCTGACTGCCAGAGGCTGGGACTAGAGAACAGGGGATGGATCACTTGATGATTGCCATGTTCTGTTCATCCACTCTGAAGCATCTGGCACTGGCCACTGTCAGAAGACAGGATAATGGGCTATGGACCATTGGTCTGACTTGGTACGGCCATTCTTATGTTCTTAAGAAATGTCACCCCTCTGTGCCACAGTTTCCCCTTCTGTAAATGGGCACAGTAATATACCTCCATCACCACAGTGTTGTGAAGCTTAACTAATTCTTTGTAAAGGGCTTGGAGATCCTCCAGTGAAAGGTGGTAGGAGTGTTAGTTTACTACGCAGACAGGCAATGAGGTACAGGCCCCTTTCAGGGCTGCACAAGACATTCTCCCTCCATACCAGCTGTGCGGCTGCTAGTGGCAATGCGTCCTGGGTTTCCGTGGATCCTTCTCATTCCCAGGATGCAGGTGCCCCCTGACTCCTTTGTTCATTGTGCATGCGAAGCTGCTCAATAAAACGCTTCTGCCGCTGCTTTCTCTACCCCCCTGCTGCTCTCCTCACTGGCCTGGCAACTGACAGGGTGCTGAAGGTAATTTCCTTTCATTTTAAATAAATAATCATTCAACAACTCAGGCAGCTGAATTCGTTCTTGATCTTGCATCAAAAGGGAGAGGACTGCCCTTCCTAGGCTGGAAAGAAGAGGAGGACTTGGGTTTGTAATTACATTTGCTTTCCCTGCTTTCACTGTGTTTTGAAAATAAGATGCACAAAGAGAGCCTCGTGTCATGGGCCCAAAGTAACAAAAGAAGCTGCCTCTTGTTTGTCTCCTAGATCTGCTTCCACAGAACAGCATGATCTTGAGCACGTGGTTAACGCAGGTGCGGGGGCCTGGTTAGTTCTCCCTGGATGCTCTGACTCTAGCAGCATGGAGGGAAAGAGCAAAACCACCTCACTGGCTGCCGGGGATAAGAGTAGAATGAGCCCCAGGAGGTGCTAGGCACATTCTCTGACATTTTTCACATGAACTATGCTACTGGGGCATTGCTCACCCACGGCAGGGTCAGGCCATCACTGGGAAGGATGCTGGAGAGAGGAGGATCACTGTCTCTAGAATTTCTTGGCTAAGTCACCCACTAGTTGTGCTAAAGGTGCAGCTGGCACTGGTCCCTTTGCTTCCTCTTATGTTGTGGGCTCAAGTTTCTCCATCAGGGTTGACAGGAAGCCCCATATACCCAGAGTGAAACCTTCTTGTAAGTGACCTCAGCGTTACATCTCAGCTCACCAGGAGTTCCTTAAACCAAGGCACTGAGTGAGTTTCAGTGCTAGCAACTGGATGGGTCATAGCTGCACTGCATGGGCAGCCTCGCAGCATTGCCCCAACTCCTGAAGTCCTCCTGTCCCGGCATGAACTGGGTTCCGTGTAAAACCTGGAGTGAACTCTAGGGAGGCCAGTGTACCCTTTGCTGATTGCCAAGTCCCTGTCTGGAGGTGATGTCCTGGGGGCTGGGGATTACACTCAGAGAAGCTCCTCCCATAGGGGGATAGAATGAAAGGCTCTCATCATCTCAATGCACAAGGAGCACACTGCAGTTCCCTTTCCAATGCACCTCTGCTCAGAGCCATCCTTTTCAATGGAAAAACAAAGGACTTCAATAGCTGAGGGCTTTGCTAAAGGAGCTTAGGAGGGCTGTGTAAATGCTGTCTGAGGAAAGGAGTTTAATGGAGGACGAGCCACTGGCCTTTGCTGTTGCCCAGGTTAACCCCTTCAGACCCATTCTAGAAATTTGGCCAGCGGGTTATCTTTTCCATTATTAGCTCAGTCCAACAAAGACTTACATACTTAGGGCCAAATCCAACTGTGGGGTCACTCTAGTTAATTCAGGATTGACTCAGGTAAAGCCCCATTGATATCAATGGGAGCTCAGTGAGACCTTGGCCTTTGGCCCTTGGCCCAGGCATTGTGTGAACTAAAAGAACCTCTCCCACCCTCTTTCTCCCTTTCCACAGGGCACAATTCCTCCTTCCACCTTTCCCAGCCAGTCTGACTTAGGAGGGTGACAGAAAATCAGCCTTCCTTCCCATCTGCATCCCAATTGCTCTGCAGGCATCTGGGTTGCATCCCAGATGTTCCATTGCAGTGGCTGTGGTGTTGGCGGAGGACAGGGCGAGTGTGGCATGTCTGGACAGACCAGGCTCCAGCTCAGCTTTTGTCTGGAAACCTTGCTGGGCCTGCCTTCTCCAGCCATCTGGAGCCACTGTGCATTCTCCTCCATGCAGCCCCACAATTTATCTGCTGATCTGCAGCCCAATGCACCTGGCCTGTTAAAACTAGTGAATGGTAATAAAAGAAAATGACACTGTGGGGCATTATAAAAGAATGAAATTGTGCGATTTGTTTCTGCCCCAGATAGTGCAGATAATCAAAATTTTACAAAAAATGCTCCCTCCACTTCCTGGCATATGTTGTTACTGTTATTACTAGCGAGCCCATTCCTGGGGGCAGCTCTTGGCACAGGTATATTTATTTCCTCCACGGCGCTGTCACCCCCTTGCTGGCATCCCACACCCCTGCAATGTGTCCTGCCACATGGCGCAGGAGGCAGACTGGAAGGCGGGGACCATAGGTCACTCTGCAGCTTCCCAGACAGAAAACCTCCTCATTCCATTGCCCAGGAGGGGCTGAAAGGTTAGATTCTATCACTGGAATTGCATTACCTGAGTCTTGTTGCTCTATTAGTTCCTGTTCCTACCCAATGAATTGAGGTTGCCCTTTAGGAGACATAAACACACTGGCATTTACCTCCTCCCCCATGAGTTAATGGGAATGTGAGCTGCCACATAGTCTCCCTCATTATTGAGGAGAAGCTTTCTCCCAAGCTTCTTTTATTCGTGCCAGCCATGCTCTGGGCATCGCCCTGGATACCCTCAGCCTTGAAACTGCACAAGCCCCTGCTGTTCCCCCCATGGGACTAGGGGTTTTGTCACATGGCCCTGTCATGGGATCATAATAAACCCCCTATGATTTTCCAGATGTGCTAATCACAGAGCTGTGAGAGCCTCAGGTGTGTCCAAAGTGTCCCTATCCCTGCACCATGGTAAGCCTCAGGTGGTCCCCATCACTAATCCACAGCAAGCCTTAGGGACCCCCATTCTTGAACCACAAGAAGTCCTGGGCATTCCCCCAAGTGTTTCCCCTCACTAGACACAGCTGTTTCTCCAGTTTCCTCATCACTGAACCATGATGGGCCTCAGGTGTTTGCCTAGGTGTCCCATACCATGGCACCAAGAAAAAGAATTTGTCAAGCCATCATGGCAACTAAACCCTCCTTTAAAACACATGCCATGGAACACATCCCAGCTGGAGTACTGGCGGGCTAATGGTCAAGGAGCTACCCTAGGACTCAGGAGATCCAGGCTCTAGTCTTAGCTCTGCCCCTGAGCTGCTGGGTGCCTTTGAATAAGTCACTTTGTTTCCCTTCCCAGACTTTATCCATCTTGTCTATCCACACGGTAAACTGGGTGGGGGAAGAGATTGGATCTGTACAGTGCCTAATGTAGACGGGCACAGGTCTTGATTGGGGCCTCTGTGTGCTACTGTAATAGATAATGATTTTCCAGCATTGGTGCAGGCAGGAGAAGAGTCAGGAGTGTCTGGAGAGCTACTTAACGCTAAGATCTTCCCACCTACAGCTTGGCCTGGAATCCCATCCCACAATGTGGACTGTTGATCTTTTTCCTGGGACAGACACAGTGCTGAACTCCCTTCTTCCATGCAGCTCATAGGACTTGGCTGCTCTTCTGTTTTCCATTGCTCTTTTGCACTGGGAACATACCCCAGGCTGTCACTCTGGCACCCATCCATCCATCGCCCATGGAATCCAAGCAATCATGAATGTTAGCAACTTGGATCCACTGGTGGAGTGCACCTCCCCCACCCCTGCCTCCTATGATTATCACTGGCACACGGTAACGTTGTATAGCCATTTAGTAACACAGCTCCTTAAGCTGCTAACAGGGAGATGGCGGTCTCTCAGAATGAGGAGCCTCATGACTCTACTTACTTCTGCAGATTTCAGGTGAGATCTGTAGAAACTTCCCAGCACATCAAGGATGCCCGTCCGGGGAGAGAAAGGCCTAGAGGCAAGCAGCCCGCCTGAGGAAATCTCCTAGTAATTCTCAGGTGATAAACGCCTCGCACAACGATTTTGTTCATTGCTCAGACTGAAGAGCCGTTTCCTTCTTTCGTTCTTGGCTTCAGTTCTGCTTTGCTGTAGCAATGAAGATGCATTAGAGACCGGTCTTTGGGCTTGGGGAAGTCTGTGAAAATTCAGGCTTTGGCGCAGCTGTACGCAAAGCCCTGCCATCTCTCTCAGCACCACAGAAATGCAGCCAAACACCCGCCAATTTGAGGGCTCTAGAAAGCTGGAGCCAGCTGTTATGACCTGAGCCCATGTCTAGTCAGGGGCAGGGTTTGAGTACAATGGACAATCGTTCCTGTTCTCTAGCATAGCTCAAGTTTCTACTGCCCCACGTTCTCCAAGGGAGGCCTGCTCTGTCTGCCCTTCACTGTTCAAGAGAAACCTCTCTTTTTCCCTTCTTGATCCTACCTACCTACAATCCTAACCCCAGCATCTCTTTGGTACCCTGAACTCTGGATGTCATTCCTCCCTCCCTGACCAAACCCATCAATGCCCCCCAGCCCCTCACTACGGAGGCTCCTTCCTGCCCTGGGTATGTGTTGTGCTGTTTGGGGGAAAAAGCAGCAGCAGCCAAGGAAACTCCCAGGCTTGCAGACCAGTGAACTTCATCTTGATTCCGAAGAAATCAGCTGAGAGGAATTGAGGCTAGAATTGTACAATACTTGGGGCAAGGAGACAGTGATCAGGTCAGCCCAAAGTTGCTGTTGTAAGGGAAATGAATCCCTCCCTGGCTTGGCGGACATAATACTATAGTAAGTAGAGGTGACCTGGTGGAGATAATTTACTTGGCCTCTCAAGGGCAAGGGGCCAGACTGATTTCAGTAACACTGGGATAAATCCAAAGTGATGCCATAGGCTTCAGTGGAGTTACTCCAGATTTACACTCGTCTGAGATCAGGTTCAGGCCCTAGGCTTCACTGTTTTCTCAGACGTTGGTATGCAATGGGAAACAGGCATGGCGAGCAACCACTCCGCTGGGTGGAGAGAGGTTAATAGTGAATAGGGTGACCAGACGTCCCGATTTTATAGAGACATTCCTGATATTTGGGGCTTTTTCTTATATAGGCTCCTATTACCCCCACCCCCAATCCTCTGTCTCGATTTTTCACACTGGCTGTCTGGTCACCCTAATAGTGAACTGCTGTGGGGATCAGAATTACTGGAACCAGAGTTATTTCATATAAAAGGCCCAATGTAGTAAGCAGAATTTCACTGGTTTCAGCCTCAGCAATGGACTCTTCGCTGGCGAAGGAAAGTCTGGGTCTGTCAGCAGTGCAGGCATGGAGTGCGACAGACAGCATAGCCGTTCAGGTGAAACTGTACCAGCCATGAACTGAGGGTAGAGACATGGACAAACCAAGCCCGACAGTGCCCCTCCCCAGCATGAATACTCACATGTGCAAATGTAAATGTTGATCCATGAGTGCTTGTGCACATGACTTTGGACCCCGATTTCCAGGAGGTCTGTGCTGGTAAAATGCAATCACTCGAATGTCTGTGGAAAGCAGACACAAAAGGAGAATGAACCTGGAGGCAGTGAATTGTTACAAATTCCGAAGTCCTTTGATTTTTGCAGTATTCATCCAGTTCCAGCAGAGGGGGCTGATGAAAATTCTGGCCAGAATTTTCAGGTGGGCTCAACACTCACTACAGGGGGTCAAATTTTCCAAGGGGCTTAGTAGTATCTTGGGTGAATTAGAAAATCTGTCAAGTATCAGAGGGGTAGCTGTGTTAGTCTGGATCTGTAAAAGCAGCAGAGAGTCCTGTGGCACCTTATAGACTAACAGACGTTTTGGAGCATGAGCTTCCATGGGTGAATATCCACTTTGTCGGATGCTTGTAGTCATCCGACGAAGTGGGTATTCACCCACGAAAGCTCATGCTTCAAAACGTCTGTTAGTCTATAAGGTGCCACAGGACTCTTTGCTGCTTTTAGAAAATCTGGACATCAGCAAGTTAGCTGAAGTCAAGCCCCTGATTTAATCATATTACCCAACATACTGCAGACAGCCTCCTTCTATCATCCCAGTCTGCACTACATATCCGGTTTTATTATTTATTAGTTTCACATTCACCTTTCTTTGGGAATTGTAGCTATCCATTTCGCTTCTTCCTCTACCCCACAAGAGCTCCTTAAGCAGCATCATGGGAAACATTTCTGCAGTGCTTTAACAAGGATCAGAGTCTAACTGGGACACTTTTGGGGCTTAATCCAGGTGTCTAGGGTGAATCGCTACCACCTGCTTTCAGCAGGAGGAACCCGCCTCTGTGCTGCTGACAATACAAAACTACCTGGCAACATAAGCACTCCGCTCCAGGCTCCACAAGCCCCGTTCTTTCCCAATGCAGGGTAGCGATTTACACAGCCCACTTTGTTATACTCAAGTGCCTAGTCCCTTGTCTTCTGGTTATCCACAATTCACACTGATCTGCTGCCTCTTCTGGAAGCAGTGCACTCATTTACTGGTTTCACCTTAGTTCAATACTCTCCTTAGCACAAGGCACTTGGCCATCTCTATAGTAAATCCAAACTGAAGTTTATTTAACAAAGCTTGAGGTAAAGGTTCAAATAAAAGCAAAGCAAGAGAATTTGGAAACATAAGGTTACAGGTCTAAGAAAAACTTAGTAAGTATAGGCTATTGCTTGTGTTTTAACAAGTTACTTTCCTATCTAATAATGACTCGTTTCACTTCTGCCTGTCCAATGCTCAACCCTTGCTTTTCCATTCTCTGCGCACACGTTTTCTCTCCTGCTTGCGATTAGCATTCCTTTTAAATTCACACTCTTATTTCTCACCCAACAGTCAGCCCTTACAGTGCTTGTCCAGTCCAGTGGGAGGGACCCACTTGTCATGAGACACTCTTGCTAGCAGAATGTCGCCTCTATTTGTGCCGTCTTTCCTTCTCTTGTACAGTCCCAGACTTTCGTCTTTATCAAATCAAGTCTGCATCTACTCCAGACTGTAGACTCTGGGCTGGACTGACAGATGTCAATTGTTCTCAATTTTGATTGAGTCAGCTCTGACACCTACCCTACCTCACAGGACAAGTTTCAACTCCACCAGTTTTGGAAACCAATATTCTACATATTACATAACTCTGGAAATGTTTCCTGTACAAACATCCCACAATGTCCTTTGGTGAAATATCAGGAAGATAGTCAAACACAGATGTAATATATTTGCCAGGGCATGCCTGGGCATATCTGGGCATGTTAGTGTCACAGCACCCTAAAGAGAAGAAATTACTCTTTTGAGTTCCTGCCTGCCCGATTCTCAGCCCTTGCTTTTCGATTCTCCGGGTGTACATTTTTCTCTCCAGCTTGAAATTAGCATGCCTTTAAAATGTTTTCACACTCTCAAATTGTTTCCTAAATGTGCATATTAGCCAGTGAAACAGCTTGGCTTAGTTACTCCACATGCACTAACATCCATCTCAGCAAAAGTCTATTACCCTTAATATGCCTTCCCCTCACTTCTCAGGCTCATAAAATCCAGGGGCACTAATGAAACCTGCTCTGTGGCTCTTTACACTGGTGCTAGAGAGTTCAGAGTGTCAAGCACTGGGAAAAGTGACACGGTTTTGCTTTGGGAGCAGATGTATGCAAAAGACCGAGAGAGTGGGATGTTGGCGTGAAGGTTTAACAAGCATTTGTAAATGCTACCCAGGGCAATATTCAGTCATGTCCATAAGCAAGCGCACACTTCACTGGCACCAATGGCAAAACAGCACCACTCTGGCAAAGGCATGCATTTCAGTGACTTATGACCCAATGCCATTTCTGTACGGCTCTTTGTGGTCCAATAACTCTTCAAGGGAATACTGTGAAAACAGCCTGTTTTCTGCATGGGAAATTGGAACTGAAGACAAAAAATGGTCATTTGGGGAGAGATGAAACCACAAAAAAAAAGTGATTCTATTGATTTTGGTTGCCTGCAGTGGTGAGGATGTTTGTTTTTCACTCAGCTTCAGTAGAGTCAAGGCTCTGGCCTGCTTTCCCAAAGTAATCCTGGATCTATGCAGAAGGACATGTGAGACAATCAGCTTTCCCCAAGTCATATCAGTGAATTTGGCACAGGGACTCTGACTTTGTGATGGGTGAGACAGTACCCAACCGAAGCAGCCCTGCTCCCCTCCCTGCTCAGCTGCAAGAAAGAAAATATGCACAGATATGCATTTATGCAGAGAGGTTCTCTTTTTAGTTTTGCAGGTCACAGACAAGCTTGCATTGATCTCTTAGCATGCACTGCTACAGACTAGGGACCGAATGGCTAGGAAGCACTTCTGCAGAAAAGGACCTAGGGGTTACAGTGGATGAGAAGCTGGATATGAGTCAACAGTGTGCCCTTGTTGCCAAAAAGGCTAACAGCATTTTGGACTGTTGTATAAGTAGGGGCATTGCCAGCAGATCGAGGGACGTGATCATTCCCCTCTATTTGACATTAGTTGAGGCCCCATCTGGAGTACTGTGTCCAGTTTTGGGCCCCACACTACAAGAAGGATGTGGAAAAATTGGAAAGAGTCCAGCAGAGGGCAACAAAAATGATTAGGGGGCTGGAGCACATGACTTATGAGGAGAGGTTGAGGGAACTGAGATTGTTTAGTCTGCAGAAAAGAAGAATGAGGGGGGATTTGATAGCTGCTTTCAACTACCTGAAAGAGGGTTCCAAAGAGAATGGATCTAGACTGTTCTCAGTGGTACCAGGTGACAGAACAAGGAGTAATGGTCTCAAGTTACAGTGGGGGAGGTTTAGGTTGGATATTAGGAAAAACTTTTTCACTAGGAGGGTGGTGAAGCACTGGAATGGGTTACCTAGAGAGGTGGTGGAATCTCCTTCCTTTGACGTTTTTAAGGTCAGGCTTGACAAAGCCCTGGCTGGGATGATTCAGTTGGGGATTGGCCCTGCTTTGAGCAGGGGGTTGGACTAGATACCTCCTGAGGTCCCGTCCAACCCTGATATTCTGTGATTCTCTGATACTTAGGAACATGCACGCTAAATAGCAAGCTTGGGAGTTCCCCATGTCATTGCACTGCATTCTCTGTCCCTGCCAGGAACCAGTGCTGCATTCTCTTATTACCCTGTAGGTAGAGGTGCTGTTGTCTAGGATGGGCACTGCATTCTTTGCTGGTCTGAAACTGCCTCACAGACAGAGAGCCTGATTCTGATCTCTCACACACCAGGATAAATGAGGTGGATTCCAGTGACGCTACATGGAACTATCTCCAGTGTAACACCAATGCGATCAGAAAAGAGTCTAGAAACAGGAAATCGGGAGCTGGCAGAGCACGGAGTTTGACAGTCTTCTCGATTTTGTACATTTCAAAAAGGACTTAGAGCCAATAGAGAAATCCCCCTAGACTGCCTTGAACCAACCTGAGCTTTATGGCCAGGCCACTCTGAGAGCCACCACGCACAGGGCAAGAGGTCTCCTGCAGGGGTCATGATTCCAAACAAGACTTAGACAGATGGGGATTGATCCTTCCTCTCACGCTTCTTTTACACCAACATGGCCCCAGCTTCACCAGTTCCTGCTCATGTTCAGCAGAGTTACACACAAGGTCAGATCAGGCCCATGGGCAGCTCTTACATAGGACTCGCCAAACAGGGACTAACCTAACTTCACAAACTCACCTCCCCCCGAGAGGTCAGTCAGACAGCCTCAGTATCACCATTCAACAGAGGCACCAAGGCTCATGATGGGTCCATGTCAGAACTGGGAGTGGAACACAGGACGGCCTCTCTCCTAACTCTTTGCTCAGCCCACTAAACCATGCTGCTGTCAGTTAGGGTGCTGCCATCAAGCAGGAAAACAAGAAGTGAGGCTGTGCTGTGCAATGCTGAGTGTTGAAGAGGTGTTGGCATAGGGGGAGGTTTCATTGGGGGGGCTTTTCAATGGGGGGATAGAGGTGGGACCTTCCTCTCACAAAACACTATTCTTCCAGGTTTCCCTTGTGAGTCCCGTCCCTTTCATTGCTTTGCCTCTATTTTAAAAATAAGCTCCGGGCCCCTTGTGCTGAGCCTGGGTAACCCATCTCCAGTGAACTGTCACATCCTGGTCTCAGGGTCCTCTCAGACTTCATACACGCCTCTTAGCTCACCTGCAGATTGTAGGTGATCTCCAGCAGATTCAGATGCTAACTCACCAAAATGGCTAACCACTCCCAGCTGCAGCTGGCCATGCCACAGGCTCCCACACAAAGGTAGCAAGAGCTCATCATACTTGCAGGAGGTGCTGCAGGCATGCAATCAGCCAGCCAGCACCAAAACCTGGTTCCTATAAAAGGTGAGGCTGAGAAGCTGAGACCCAGCCAGGGTTAAGAGTTCAGGTTCAAGGCTGCACAGAATTCTGCTTTGAACTTAACTGCACCAAAATTGCGCAGTCTCTGCCATCTTCGGCCTCATCTACGTTGGGCCCAGGACACAGGGCTCCTTCCAGCTATGGATCTGTCACGGAAGCAGAGCTGGAGGGCAGGGCTCAGGGGCATCGGGAGATCCAGATCTGAAACTAGCCAACTATGAAATGTCTGGATGGAAGGCTCCAGTCTGGTCGCATTTCTAGCTGTAATAGAATCAGCGCAGAATCTTGGAATGATGGTAGAAGATGGAGTGGATGGCTGCTCTGCATTGTGCCTGGGGAGTCGTAACCCCTGCCCTTCCACCCTACATGTGCTTGTTGCTGTGGAAGTGTCTCCTGAAAGAGGATGTTGCAGAGGGGAGGTGTTGGGTGCTACTGATGTCTGTCTAGGAGTGGCAGGGGAAGGGGCAGAGAGATGGCCTTGGTGGCCGGGCGGGTGGTGGTGGGGGAGAGTAGAGGATGGCTGGGAGGGTGGAAGGCATTGAGTCTGTGCATATCCTGATCAGATCACTGCTATACCGTGTCTAGGAGCATGGGGTTGTGGGGAGGCTTCTAGCCATTTATCTGCAATGTAGTAAATATGCCCTGGAACCCTGAAGAAGTGGAATGAGCCAGTGCTGCCCTCCCTGCTCGCAGGACCCTACCCCTTTAAACCACAGCTTGGAAACTCAGCCTGCCTATCAAGTCTCCTTCTTCCCCCTCCCTACATCTACCTGTCTGCTAGGGGGATGCGCAGAGGAGGTGCCTGGGAGCAGAGTATAAATTAGGGGCTATATCAGAGCATTTCATCCCTGACTGTGTAAAGAGCAGCTTTTGTGACTTCCTGATGTGATTTACCATACAATGACAACCTTTAATGTCAGCTGGTGTTATAATCTACTTTATCTTAATACAATCTTTCCCTGCTGAACTCTCCGGAGTCTTAACAGCTATTTTCAATGGAGTTTTTTTTTATTATTATGACTTGATACTGTGATTACTGTCGCACTCCTGCTCTTTGTAGAAGGGGAAATTAATAAGTTTTTTCTTAAGCACTTTGCACCAGAACAGAATATCAATCAGCCTCCAAGGCGGGCTCCCGCGCCTGCTGGATTCAATTACCAACCTTTGCTCTGACTTTCCAAGACACAGCAGTTTTCAGATCAACAGCATGTCAGCACAAACAGGCCATGCTCCGCTCGAGGCATCCAGCGTCCATGGGCCTTGGGTTGGGTAATGGAGGGAGGGGATCAGGGTGGGTGGCTTTATACTCCACCCCACACTGCACTACTCCTGTTGATTCCCACATAAATATCCAGCTGAGTAACCCTCAAGGAGTCACCTCCCCACCCTCTACTGCATCTTGATACCAGAGGGCCACAACACTGCCCTCCACCCTTCTCACAGAGCCACTGCACCAGCCTCCCTTCCCCTCAGAGAGCCCATTGCACCAGCCTTCCTAGCCTCCCTCCTCCTCAGTGAGCCACTGCACCAGCCTCCCTAGCCTCCTTCCCCCTCAAGGAACCACTGCGCGAGCCTCCCTCCCCCTCAGGGAGCCACTGTGCCAGCCTCCCTCCCCCTCAGGGAGCCACTGTGCCAGCCTCCCCTCTTCCCTCCCCCTTAGGGAACCACTGCACCAGCCTCCCCAGCCTCCCTCCTCCTCAGGGAGCCACTGCACCAGCCTCCCCAGCCTCCCTCCCCCTCAGAGAACCACTGCACTGGCCTCCCCAGCCTCCCTCCCCGTCAGGGAGCCACTGCACCGGCCTCTCTCCCCCTCAGGGAGCCACTGCACCAGCCTCTCTCCCCCTCAGGGAGCCACTGCGCCAGCCTCCCCAGCCTCCCTCCCCCTCAGGTAGCCACTGCACTGGCCTCAGGCTCACAGGGCTCGGCAGGGCTATACAATTGCAGTGTAGACAGTGAGGCTCGGGTTGAAGCCCATGTTCTGAGATTGCCCCCAATTCATGGGGGCTCAGAGCCTGGGCTCCAGCCTGAGCCCAGACATTGACACTGCAATTTTAGCGTCCCATCACCTGAGCGCCACAAGCCCAAGTCAGCTGACCTGGGCTAACTGTGGTTATGCCCCGGGTTTTTTATTGCAGTGCGGACGTACCCCAAGATTTCATCTCTGCCAGACACAGGGATGGTGTTCTCATTGCTTCTGCTGCCCAGGCTGCACCTGCCGCTGGGGAAAATAGAGGAGACTCTCTGACACCTTTCCCCAGTGGCGAGGCGACTGAATAGAAATGATAGCTGAGAGCAGGGTGCTCATCAACCTTGCTGACAAAGGCCCTGCAAGAGCCAAAGGCTGGAAGTTGAAGTTAGATAAATTCAGCCTTGAAATAAGATGCAAATTCCTAGTTGCCAGGGTAATTAAACATTGGTACAGCTCACCAGGTAAGGTGGTGGACTCACCACCCCCCGGAGTCTTTACAATGAGATTAGATTTCTTTCTAAAAGACATGTTGCAATCCATCTTGTGGGAGAGGTTCTATGTGCGTGCAGAGGGCCAAGTTGCCTGTCATGGATGTCCCTTCTGGCCTTAGAGTTACAGACTCCATGAGTCCCCTAGTTCATTCCCTTCCTTCATCAGCCACAGGCAGAACAGGATTGTGTGCATTGCCCTCAACATGCTCAGAAAGCTTGCAGCTCTGCATTAGGACAATGGCTTTCTAAAATTGCAGGGCTTCAGCTGGTTGCCTGCAGGGGTCGGAAACGATCCGTTTCCTCCAAAGTACAGCTGGTCAGATGTATTCATGCTTTTTTCCATCTTCCTCTAAAGTGTCAGAGATTGACCACAGCTGGAGACAGGACACAGACAGCGTGGACCAGGGGTACAGAGAAGGGGTACAGAGAATCCGCTTTCTAGATGCCCAGCTGGTAGGTCTTGCCCACATGCTCAGGGTCATGCTGATCACCAGATTTGGAATCAGGGAAGAATTTTCCCACAGGGCAGACTGGGGTTTTTCACCTTCCTCTGCAGCATGGGGTGAATTCACCTGCTGAGATCATCCGGGCATAGCTCACCAAATCAATTCCCTGCCATTGCAAGGGCCTTGGTACTGGTCGCACCTTGGTCTTTCCTGTTCTCTCGCTGTGGCACACAGCTTCGCCTCCCAAGCACTGAAATGCTTTAGTCTGACTAAAACCTTTGGGCTTAATAGAGGGGTATCTGGGTGAAATGTGATGGGCTGTGAGACACAGGAGATCAGACTAGATGATCCAATACTCCGTCCTGGCATTAAAATCTATGAAAATATAACTACTCTGCATTCTCTAGATCAAGTATTTGAGAAGCAGGGGCATTGCTCCTGCACTTTGTCAGGCCTGATTCTCCCCTGCTCTGCACCTTGTCTCATCACTTCCACCAGTGCCAAGTGGATGTCAAATGCTTCCATTCTGATTGGTAGCATCCCTCACTCAATCTGCACTGATATAAGTGACAACATGAGGGGCAAGGGAGCAGAGAATGTCACTAGGATAAATTTGGCCTTTGATTTTCAAGACTTTCTCTAAGATGCTACCAGCAGCGCTCATCTGTCTCCATTGCAAATTCTTTGCACAGTGCCCTCCATCCAGACACAAGCCAACATGGCAGAGGGATACGTACTGCCTGGGTCAGGCAGCCAGGCACAGAGTCCAAGCTGCAGAGCCAATGCCACTATCCAACAGGTAAACTGCAAAAAGGAAACAAAGTCGCTGTGATTAGTCAAGTGGATGGATGCCAGCTAGTTTGTCTGTTTCCTGCAAAGAGGCCAAGAGCCTGATGGTGCAAACATTGAGCCATTATATAATAAAAGTACATAGGTCATTAAAAATCTTCCGGCAAGCCTGCAAAAAGAGCATTCTCTATTAACTGTTTCAATGGAGCAAGAGGATGTGGATGCCAGGGATTTAGTTGCACCCATGGGGTGGGGGTCAGATGGGAGTAAGGGATCCTCAGCATTAGTGCTGGGTCACTGATTCCTGCTAAATCACGTATGCTTCAAATGCAGCCTCTTTTTCTGACCAGGAAATATTCACTATCAGGTTGCGATTTCAACACATGTATTCAAACAGGGGTTTTTTTATATTACAGTAGTACCTAGAGACCTCAACGGAGACCAGGACCCTATCGTGCCTGGCACTGTTCAAACCCATAATAAGAGACAATGCCTGCCTTAAAGAGCTGACAGTCTAAAACAGACCAGATAGACAAAGAGTGGGAGAAAGGAAGGATTATTATCCCTGTTTTACAAATGGGAAACAGAGGTTAAATGACTTACCCAAGGTCAGAGACTGACCTGAGACCAGAACCCAGGTCTCCTAATTTCCACGGATGTGCTCTTGCCACTAGCTCGGCCTACCTCACGTGAGCGCTTTGTTCACTAGCTACCCACTCATGATACATCTTTCATTGACGTCAATGAGACCCTTTCGGCTGACTTCAAAGGGAGTGGGATCCATCCCACAGAGCCCACCTTTAAACAAATGCCTGTGGACTGCATCCATGCTAAGTGTCAAACTTTGGTTGCTTTTGCTCTGGCTCTGTACAAAGACAGTAGTTAAAATCTCCCTATAGTTTACAACAGGAAAGCGTATTTCGTTCGTGCTCCCATAGCTCAAACAAAGCTACAGGCATTTTGCTCAAACTGTCCACAGCAATTCCTCTTCATTCAGAGACCAACCGTGGAATATTTCCAGCCCAAAAGTGACATTTTCAGGAAGTTATAAGGGTGTGAAAGCAGGGAAGCGGTAATAGAAAACATTTTGCAGAATTATAGAAAAGCACCACAGGTATGCATAGAGCACTGTGCAACGGGTAACATCGGCTAAACAAACACCAAGGTCTCTGCCCAAAAGAACTTGTTGTCTAAAGGTGCACATCCCACCGTGTGCTGACTACCTGCATCTCCCCGAGGAGTCAATGGAAGTGAAGGATGTTTTTGCACAAGCAGGGGGTCAACTTTTAGAGCTGGAAAGCTTCCCAAAACAGCTGCATCTCCAGATGTGCGTTGCAGAAGGAAGTGCAGGAAGGGACTTGGCTACCATTATCTAGGCAGCTGTGCAGATGAAACTTTATCCTGAAGCCATTAACTTCAGCCGGACCTGCACCTGCTTACACCAGCCACCCTAGTGTTAAAAGCCCCGGGGCCAGTGCAGCCACAGCTGTCAAACCTGCAGACATCAGAGCCCACCCCCTCAGGGAAAGGCTGCTTGCCACTCATGTCCTAGTGCCACCTGCTGCTTGTGCTGGCTGGGCTTGGCACAGGTAACTTTAGTCCCCTGGGGGAAAATCCATGCATGTTAGTTCCGGGCACATTGCTTATCTGCCTGTTCCTCCCCCATCAGAGCTGTTGGAAGGAGGGGAAGGAAACAATTCACTGAATCTTGGGCCTTGAAGATGGGGGGTCCCAAATGAATGACCTTGCCGGGGGCCCCAGAATGGTTAGAACTGGACTAGGGGAGAGGACGAGCAGTGATGGGTTAAACTGTCCAATAAAACAAAGGGGTGAGAGTCTTTGTCATAAACAGATAGCTAAGGGTCAATGTTCTTTTACCTGTAAAGGGTTAACATGGGGAACCAAACACCTGACCAGAGGACCAATCAGGAAACAAGACTCTTTCAAATCTGGGTGGAGGGAAGTTTTGGGTGTGAGTTCTTTGTCTTGGGTCTGACCCTCTCGGCTCTGAGAGTGATTTTTCTACCTCCAGGCTTTCTAATCTTCTGTTTCCAAGTTGTAAGTACAAGGATAGTAAGACAATAGGTTTATATTTTTTTTTTGTATTTACATGTGTGTAGTTGCTGGAGTGTATTCTTTTTGGATAAGGCTGTTTATTCATTTTTCTTTTAAGCAATTGACCCTGTATATTGTCACCTGGATACAGAGACTATGTTTAATGTCTTTTTCTTTCTTTTTTATATAAAGCTTTCTTTTTAAGACCTGTTGGAGTTTTTCTTTAGTGGGGACTCCAGGGAATTGAGTCTGCAGCTCACCAGGGAATTGGTGGGAGGAAGAAGTCAGGGGGAAAATCTCTTTGTGTTAGATTTACTAAGCCTGACTTTGCATACCCACTGGGTGAAGGGGGGGGGAGAGAGATTAGCTCTCTCGGTACTTGTGTTTCCAGGACTGGAAGCAGGGAATCTCCTAGGGTTGTCCAGGGAGGGGAGCCTGGGAGGAAGTAACAAGGAAACAAGGAGAGGGGGTTATTTCCCTTTGTTGTAGGACTCAAGGCATCTGAGTCTGGGGGTCCCCCAGGGAAGGTTTTGGGGAGACCACAGTGAGCTAGGCACTGTATAATTCCTGGCTGGTGGCAGCTTTACAAGGTCCAAGCTGGTAACTAAGCTTGGAGGTTTTCATGCTAACACCCATATCTTGGACGCTAAGGTCCAGATCTGGGAAAAAATGTTATGACAGTCTTAAACCCTGTCTCTCTTATTCTGTGGGTAAGAATCATAAGGTCTTTCAAAAGCAGGGAGAGAAACTAAAGAGGAGAGTGAAGGAGTGCACATGCTCCTAGAAGACAGCACTCTGGCTGGATGGACTGCTGCAAACAGACAGTTCCCCGGAGCAAGGGGCTGAGGGTTTTAGCATCCCATTTCCTGGCGAGAGCAAGCCGCTTCAGAGTCAGCTGAAGATTTAAACAAGCTCTGAGCCGGATCTGCATCTCATCTCATTTGCTACGTGAAGCCACGAGATGAGGCAGGTTGGTGCAGGGCAGCAGCATAGCCTGGCACAGCCAGACTCCCACGCTCCTGCCTCTCTGTGGCGCGGGGCACAAAGGCTGCTCTATAGAGGCCAAGAGCACTTTTTAGAGCACTGCAGCAGAAACAGGCTGTGAACAACTTGGTTAGAGAAATGTCAGGACTGCCTGGAGTACAGTTATTAATCAGTCATAGCAGGAGCAATAACCTTCATTTCTAGAAGGCCCAGACCCACCAGGTGCATTGCAGATTAGATTAGATCCCACTTGCCCCTCTGCTGACCTGCACCCACTTTGTAGCTGCTGCATCTGTACAGCCTGCAAGGCTTCCAAGGCTGTTAAGACAGGAAGGGAAGAGTAACATACCCAATGTAAATGCATTTAGCACCTCACCCAACCAGTGTCTGGCAGCATAGTAGGGGCCTAACACAATTTTCCATTGGCTTCAATGGGAGTTGGATCTGGTCCTAAAATGGTAATCTTCCTCACAGTTCCTGCCTAAATATTCTAAAGCTCTCAGATTCCATGTGTCTAGAGTAGCTGAGGAGTGGTTTTTTCCATAGGAAGAAGCAGCCCAGCAATGTCTAGGGATTACTACTCTGGTTAGTGACTTAACTGGTGAAAGAGGACAGCACAACTGTGCTATCTGGCACCGCGGGCTTAGATTAAGGAGGCAGACCTGAGTTCTATTTCTGGCTCTGCTGGTGACCTTATGCAAGTTTCTGTGCCTCGGTTTCCCCCTCTGTAAATGAGGGGTCATATTCACTGACCCACAGACTAATTAAATCATTACTATTTCTGCAGCACTACAGATGCCAGAGGGGTCCATGCTGTTTTATTTAGCAGCCACAGACACAGTCCCTCCACCTCAAAGAGTAATTCATTCACAAGACAGGATGCTGGAGAGAGAACAACAGGAAAAGGAGCTAGGGGAAAGATGCTGAATGCTCCAAGGTCAGACCCAGGAAGGTGAAGCCATGTGAGTTTCTTGCCCTGAAGACAGTCTGCTCCAAGGGAGAGGAGGCTTCCCAAAGTCCTGACTGGCTTTGTGGGGAGCAGTTCCAGAGCACCACCCGGGGACTCCGTGACAGGTTGTGAATTCACACCCTTAAATACTATAGCCATATCAATCTAACTGATGCATAGACCAGGCCTGCGACATGGAGATGTAACGTAAGTTACTGGTTGGGCAGCTTTTCTTATTCCCTGGAAAAATATAATTAAATCAAAACAAGTTACAAAGGACCCTGAACCACAATCAAGAGTGCGTCACATCTGATCCTTTCAACTATGCCTTACAAAACACATCTCAGAGGTGATCAATCTGAGCCAGGACGCATAAGTGTCTGATGCAGAAAAGGTACAGCCAACAACAGAGGCAAATGTTGAGTTTCTGGGAAAGCCAGGCTGGCCTGAGGGGATGGAGCACAAGCAGATCAGCACAGGGATTGTGTCTCACCAGCACCTAGCACAACAGGGGTGCCAATCTGATTACAAACAAGAGTAATAAATTCTCATGCAACATGCTGACAGGCGTAGCTGTGAACTACTGTTCTGTGAGTCAGCAGGCCTTCCCATGATTGCTTATGCCAGGCCAAGTCACAGCAAGGCCCTAGATGGTGAAACTGTGCAGCAGTAGCTGTGTTAAGAACTCTGGGAACCAGGGAACCCAAGGCCCCTCTCTGCACACAGTCTCAGTCAAGAATCCCCTTTATAGTCATGATTACTGAGTTCTTCCTCTTCTCTGGAAAGAGAATAAGAGCAGATCTCACGGTGTCTCTCATCTGCGAAAGGACATATAGTTCGTATTGTTTTAAAATGACACCTTTATGAAATACTACTAAAGAAAATATTATTAAGAGGAAAAAAATCCAACAGTTTCAATGGAGGAAGTGAAGCTCCATTGCTCCCAGGAGATGTAGCTGCCCCTCCAGCAGTGAAGCAGCTTTGCTAATGGATGGAAAAATTCCTATGGCTGCCCGTATTCTAACTCGTTTAGGAAATAATGTCTGAGCGACTTTTCTTCAACACAAAAGGGCTGGTAACAACAGTGCTGACAGGATACCAACTGGAACTCCAGATTTTCAGCTTTGACAACAGAATTATTCCACATTATTCTTTCTAAGTAAATTAAACCCATTAATCATCATAATCAGTAATGCTCCGTGTCAGTGATATGGGAACACAACTAGTCATTATATTGTGCTATCAAGAAATTAACAAATGATACTGCAGCCACTACACGCCGCTGCTGTCATTGGCTGACAGTTGAGGAGTATGTTAATACCCAAGGCTTAGGAGAGACCCTGCTTCCGAGAGAAGTGAGGGCGTTTAGAGATGACAACCCTTCCTCATGGGGAGTTATAGCACCTGGGACTCAGATTGATCAGAGGAGGCCAAATCCATCCCGAGTGTAACTCCATGTGTGGCCATGAATCTGGCCCCTTAAGTTCATTCCTTTACTTGTTGCTGGTGGGGGTCAATGTCATTTAACTGTCTTGAAACATTCCATCCCTATGTCGGGCAGCTGAGACTGGCTGAATGCAGAATTCATCTGTACTTTGCATTTTGGTTCAATGCTGTAATACTGAGCTCATCAAAAGCCTAGCGTGCATTGCCCTCCATGCGCCCATATCACTTGCAGCTCTGCATTAAGATAATAACTATAATCAAATCTCATGCTTCAGGCAGGCAACTGCAGGGGACAGGAAGGAATTATTTTCCCTGGTGTACAATTGGCTAGACGTATTCTGGGGCTTGTTTTCCACCTCCATCGGAAGCATCAGAGACTGGCCACAGCTGGGATATGGGACACCAGATGGGACGGACCAGTGACTTGTGCATGAATCCTCTTTCTCAGTGCCTGGCTGGTGGTGTGTCTTGCTCACGTGCTCAGGGTCATAGCAATCATCCCATTTGTGGTCAGGACGGAATTTTCCCCCAGGGCAGATTGGTGAGGATCTTAGAGGTTTTCGCCTTCTTCTGGAGCATGGGGCGTGATTTGCCTGCAGAGATCATGTGGGCATGTCTCACCTAATCAATTCCCTGCCATTGTAGGGGCCTCAGTCTTTGCTGGCACCTTGGTCTCTCCTGTTCCTGGCCTGTGGCTCACAATTTAGTCCTGAGGTCTGAAATGCTTTAGTCTAAGGGCATGTCTACACATACAGTGTTGCAGTGGCACCGCTGCAGCACTTCTGGTGAAGACGCTCTATGCTGACGGGAGAGAGCACTTATGTCAGGATAACTTAATGGGAAGGGAAGGTATTCACACCTCTGAGTGACATAAGCTCTGCCAACATAAGCTGTAGTGTAGACATAGCCTCACTAAACTCTCTGGGTGTAATAGAGGGATTTAATGGACTAGCTGATCTAATGGTCCCTTCCAGCCTTTCTCACCATAAAAAAAAGAAAGAAAGAAAGAAAGAAAGAAAGAAAAGGCGCCACCATTTTAAAGTGTGCATTTGTATTAGAACTGAGTTAAGTGTTCTCATTATTATCATGCTTTATATTAAGATATATTGATCAATATTTCAGAAAGTGGCTCATAAATGTTTAATAGAAGCTTTAATAAACCGTTAATAATCAGGTCAACAGCTGGCTTGTAATGACCTTAATATTTTCTACTGTGGTGTATAATCATCCATGACACATACTGTTCCGGTCTGTAACTCATTGTTAGCATAGCTCACGTTCAGTTGTTAGCTTTTCCTGAGCTTCTTATAAGTGCACCCTTACTACTAAGTGTGACTTGTTATTTATTTGCGTTGTGCTAGCAACTAGAGGCTCCAACTGAGGTTGGGGTCCCACCATGCTAGGCGCTGCACAAATACAAGGAAAAGAAGGTCTCTGGCCCCAACTAGGTTATAATCCATGTAGTTCACAGCAAATAATTTACTCAACAAGTTTTGCCTCCTTCTCTTTGCAAAAATATCTGTGTGCAGAGTGAGATTTTTTCTAACCGATGCATCATCTGAAATTACTCAGCAAAATTTTTCATTAATTTCATTCTCTGTACAGCTTGCTGGTTGAGCTGGGTTGCTTAGTTACAACTGTCATATGGTACTGTTTTGGTTCCCTGATTGATTCTCATGGGAATCCTCACAGAAAGTGAAATTAAAACGTCTCTCTCTGTCCTGTATGATTTGATTGTGTGAACGTTCATAGAAAGTGAACACGCAGAAACAGTCGCACGAGCTTGCTCACGCGGAGTAGTACCTTCCTCCCACTGACTTCAAGGAGATGACTCACCAGGGCTGGGAGAGTAGCTGAAACAAATTCATGCCAATGGCTGAATACTCACTGTCTTATTTTGTGTGTGAGTGTGCGCACGCACCATGCAGCTTTGTTTAAAAGCTAACCTGAGTAGTATAGTAACTATCCTTACTAGCCACTTCTTTACCACATGCTTTTTGAACAGTAGTTATTTCATTTAGTAGCTGCAGCTTCAGCAAGCAAGTCTCCAGGGATGATCAATACATCTCGTAGATACCTTCCATTTAAATGTGCAGTAGGAAGCAATTATACTTCATAGATGCCAAAGCTTCTAGATTAGGGTGACCAAACAGCAAATGTGAAAAATGGGGCCGGAGGGAAGGGGGGGAGGGTAATAGGAGCCTATATAAGAAAAAGACTCAAAAAACAGGATTGTCCCTATAAAATCGGGACATCTGGTCACCCTATTCTAGATAGGCAGCAAAATATCTTATTGACCAGGAGTCTGAGCTGTGGTTCCACACCCCTGCCTGCACCCGTAACAACAAACACCCCATGCCCAGCGCTTAATGTGGGGAAGTTACAGCGGGTCACATCAAGCTAGGTCATTGAGAGGCCCACTTTAAGCACTGTCCTGCCAAAACCGCTTCTCCCAGACTATGATAGACCCCCACCATTCCCCCGCACACTTTTTTTCAGACCATTTTAAGCACTGTTCATACCTCCCATAGTCCCTGTTACATCTCCTGCATCTCTCATTTCACCCCTTTCTTTAACACCTGCCCCCATGGGTATAATTTATCCTATTCTCCCTGAATTAAATTCCTGCCCCTGCATGTTACCAGCCAGTCTGTTCCCACGCCCACCCTCTGAAGCGAACAGCTAGGTCCAGACAACACAACATTCATGTCTGCCCAGAGAAATATATCCTAATGCTGTGAGCTCGGTTCCCCCTAGCGGTCTAACTGACCTCGCTCGCTACTGAGCATGCTCAGAGCTACTTTGCAAGATACTGAGATGGACACAGAGGGCCTGGGGGTTGGTAATGGAATAAAGAGCCAGTCTGCAGAGGTCACTGGCTGCAATGCCTCTCAGGTCATTAGTAATTAACATGTACTAGCATTTGATAGCTGTTCAGTGGCCTATGTTAAAAGATCTGAGGGTTGTTGCGCTCTCAGCAGTCTGTGCCATGGTGACTCAGGTCCACATCAGGAAAGCAACATAGGCTGAAAGTCAGTCGAGGAGCTAGAAAGCCAGAGAAAAACCACAGGGTCAGTCTGTGTCCAGCCACAAAATAAAGAAACCCCCTTATATTGATAACAGACGAGTCCTGGCTCTTCTCTGCCATGAGAGACATTACACGGCTCTCAGACCTGTTCCTAGTGTACTTGGCACCTGCTAACCTTTTGTTGGCAGTGTCTGTACAAGGGCTGTTGGGGGAGTGAGCTCCTGGCTCTAGAGAAAAGTCCTTCCATGTTAGGATGAAACACAGTGGCAGGCAAGTTTTCATAGCTACTGCCTTTGTTCTGTAGACACACCAAGCGATTTGGTTTCCCATGCTGTCAGCACACCTTCCATCTACCAGTAGAAACAGATGCCTGATAGGAATTAAGCAACTTTTTATCTCCAGTCTCTGACTGCTTCCGTAGCTTCATATCACACTGAGGTTTGAAGCAGAGCATCTTGGATCAAAAGGTAAATTCTAGGGAGACCAGGAAGCTTTCCCATACTGCTCCAGGTACCTTTCCATTCTTCTCCAGGGTCAGTGCAATGTCTACTGTACATCTGAATGGTGACAGACTTTTTATTTGTTTAAAGGCACAGGCACCCTCAGCTGGAAGCTGTCTACTCCATGATGGTCTATACTAGCGTTTTTCTCCCAGTCCAAGTCAATGAGAGTGCAGGTTCTCTGCACCTCTGGAAATGAGGCCTGTGAAGCGCCTGGCACATTTCTCTCCTGCTGCCTTTGCGTGAAGCATTCATTGCCTCGCTGGACTGTGCTCTGATTGGTTACCTTTTGCCCCTGCACTCTGCTAATAAGCTGGTACTGAGGCCGATGCACTCTTGGAATCACGGGCAAAGCTCAGAGAGATCAAGGAGGATGAGAGTCCTGGAAGGGGAAGAAATGCAGCTACTTGGGGGGAAAAAAAAGACAAAACCTACTCGTAAGCCTGGAAATCCACAAACTCCCTCCTTTCCCCAATGGCCTCGCTCATCTAAACCCTCAGCACGCTGCTCCCTTTTCCTCGCAGCTGATTCACAACCTGCTCTAAATCGTCTCCTCTCACTTTGAGCCCGATCCAAAGGCAGTTGTAATCCATGGGAGCCTTTCCATTCATTTCAGTGGGATTTGGATCAGGTCCTTTACCATCAGAAAGACAGGAGGAAGGAAATGCAGCTATAAAAAGAGAAACGTGCTGCTGCTTTTCCCATGAGCCCTATTTCTTCCCCTAGCCTACCCTCCACAAGGAGACTGGCATATTTAGTTTCCCTATGGCATTTTATTGGGCCATCTGCAGGAAGTGAGGAGTGCAAATAAGGATATTTATTGTAAGCTAAAATTACGCTGGTTCCAGATAAACTAGAGTGGAATTTTGTTTACCTTCTTTATCCCACTCCTGCGCTCGGGTAATGATTTTACAGTAAATTCTTCCATCTAATATGCTTTGCCTTCCCATCTCTTCTGTTGAAGGGGATCTGGACACTCCAAGACAAAATGTTCAATAATTTCCCATGCTGCAGAGAGAGAACCTGCACTATATTTCTCCAATTTTGAGAGGAAATGATTTTTAGGGACATTCTCAGGACAAAAAACAAACAAACAAACAAATCTCTCTTAGAATTTCATCCCTCATGTTTGTAAAGTTAGCAAAAGGTTTATGAGCTACTCAGAGTATTATTGATAAACCCTTCTCTTCTTCTCATTGTTACATCTCATCAGCCCTTCAGCCATTATGGACTTCTGAAGCATAGAGAGATTCTCTCTGCGGCATCATTTTAGTAACAGCCTCCCTAGATTAACGCCGAGTTTTGCTAACCCATGAAATACATCATTTTCCACTCTCCCATTATGACTTTGGAAACCAGGCAGAGAACGCATTAATCCCTCGTTAAGATAGGAGCAGTGTAAGATGGAGGGAATCTAATGGATGGAACCAGATAATACGTCTCCAGAAATGCACAACCCTTAGAACTGAGCAAAGGCAGATTTCACTGAACACAAATTTAAGGCTAACATTATCACCACAAGGGAGAGGGTGAAATATTGCCAGTGTCTGTCTCTGAAATTTCTAACGGTGTCAAACGCTGATGAAGGAAAGTCTCCAAAGACTTTTGGGGCCCCATCCAAATCTGACTCTCTGCCAGCAGAGATCATCCCAACATTCCAGCTCTGTGGACCACTCCATAAGAGAAGGCTTTTCCACGGACAGTGCATGGTTCCCTACATGCCACCAAGAAAGTCTGTGCAGATGGCCAGTGGGCCATAGAGCACTGTCTGAGAACAGCTACCCTGCGTCCTTCACGTTCTCTCTTCTGCTGACCCTCACACGGAGGCGAAAGGCTGAGCTTAGTACAAATGCTACTCATTATGCAGAGTAACAACAAAAAGGCTGTCATATATAATCAGTAACCAAAACCACTCGTGATCAATCCACAGAGTTTAAAACATCTGCAAAAGAGTTCACCAAATGACAAATTGGAGGAAATCAAGATCTGTTCATAGATATTCTGCAAGAGAAAAAAAAGAAGAAGAAGCCATCTCCATCAAATACATTATTTGTTATCTATGTAAAGTACACCTCAATCTTAATTGCATTTGTCCTCACAACCCCCCAGTGAGACAGGGCAGTTCTTTTAATCCCATTTTGCAGATGGGGAAATGAGGCCCAGCGAGGCTAAGGCCATGCCTACCATTACAGACTTCAGCCAGCATCGCTATGTCTGTGAGGGGCATGAAGAAGTGTGATCTCTGACCAACACAGCCAAGTCAGCAGAAGCCCCTAGTATAGACACAGCTAAACCAGTCACGCTGCACATTTGCCAGCTGCAATAAGCTATTCGGCCAAAAGTTTTGTCAGTATAAACTGCATCCACACGAGGAGCACTTTGCCAGTAGGGGATACTGGTCTAGCGCCACCGCCAAAGCACTCCTAGTGTAGACATGGCCTTTATGATTCACCAAGGTCACACAGGAAGCTTGTGGTACAAGTGAGACTTGAACCCAGGTGTCCTAAATCCGAGGCTAATACACTGACCACTGATCATCCTTCCTCTTTACTAATTATGAAATACTCCGCTCTAATGATCATTCTTCGTGTTTCACAGCTAAAGAAAGTTAAGCACCAAGAAACTAAGCAACTTGTCTAAGGTCACCAAGGAAGTTAGTGGCAGAACCATGACTATCACCCACATTCTTAATCTGGGTCCTCTGATCTATCCCAAAGACTTTGCTTCCTCTAGGAGGAGGTTCCCAGTCCTACTCACTCATTCTTGTATTTTGAATGTAGTTATCTATGGTCACTCTTGAGGACGGGGACTGTCTTTTTGTCTTGGGTTCATCCAGCATCTGGAACCCAGGGCCTTGGACTCCCAGCCCTACTGTAGTTCATCACGTACCCATTCCCACGGCCTCTGAGAGAATGCTACATAATATCCCACAAGATGGGAATATCCTCCAGACCCTCAGCCCACAGTCAACCAAATACCAAGCTGAAGAGCTATGCTTTGCACCATGGGCTGAAGGCCAAGAAGCTGGGGGAACTGACAAGGAATGTTGGTCCCACTCTAGGGGAAATCTCCATCACAAACAACAGGAGTGTCAAAAGCAGCTGATCTCAGCCAACACACAGGTGCGCAGAGTTAGAGGCAAGCATTCAGGGCTCAATCCGATACCCTCTAAGGCAATGGGAATGCGACCATTAACTTCAGTGGGGCCAAGATCAAACCCTTAGGGGAAAGCTCCTAAATCACATCGGTCTTTAGAGATTAAAGCCACACACCTGGTTCCACCTAGAAGCAACTGGGACGCTTACTAAGAGTACGTCTACACTGCAATTAAAAACCCACGGATGGCCCAGGCCAGCTGCCTCAGACTTGTGGGACTTGGGTTAAGGGGCTGTTTAACTGCAGTGTAGACATTCAGGCTTGGGCTGCAGACCAAGGTCTGGGACCCTCCCACCTTGCAGGGTCCTAGAACCCAGGGTCCATCCTGAGCCCAATAAGCTCAGTTCCATGCTGCATGAGCTGATGCATCCAGGAGTCCTTGAAAGATATTATTATTGTACTCATTTTATTTGTGTTACAATAGCACTGAGGTCCCATTGTGCTAGGTGCTGTACAGACACATCAAGACAGTCCGTGCCCAAAAAAGCTTACAATCTGACCAGAGCAGACAGACAAAGGGAGCATTATGATCCCCATTTGATGGATGGGGAACTGAGGCACACAGAGATGAAGTCACTTGCCCAAGGTCACACACACTGTGTCTGCAGCAGAGTCAGAAACTGAAGCCAAGTCCCAACCTAGTACCTTATCCATACAGCCATCCCACGCAAAACACATTGCTATGCTTAGCCCTGCATCAAGAGCCCCGTTTCTATGAGGTTCCAAAGGACCCACCTGTTTGCTGGGCTCCTCTCATGGGGAATGGCCACTTCACTGCACCCCAGACACGTCCTGACATCTTGCCCCGCCGGCCTGATGTTTTGCTCTGGTTTTCCTGTGACAAGGAACTGCATGAGATGGGGGATTCAGGCAGGTGTCCCTCCCATCCAGGAATACAACTGCTCAGCCTGGGTAATAAAGACACTCTCCTTGTCAGTGCTAATATAGAGATACACAGGCAGCCTCTCTGAGAGGCCTCAGTCTGAACAGACTCTCCAGAGCACAGGATGCATGAGCCCTTTCGATTTTAATCCTTTCATTCTTTAATCTTTTTTGCTCATAGTTTTATCATGCACTGCAGAGTTTCAGGCGATAAGACCACAACAGAAGGAGGTAAATCTCACCTGTAGACAAGTGCGGATTCGGAATCTTCCCAAGCAAGGGAGAGGAATTCTTGGTTCTTCTTCATGGGAACTGGCAGAACCAGCAACTGCTAGCAAGCATTTCCTAAGAAACAGGCTCCTCGCAGGGGAATCACTCAGGGACGCAAAGAAATAGGGACAGGCAGTTCTATGGCACCCATCCCTGCAGTATCAGAGCACCTCACAACCTTGAGTGTATTTAATCTCCCAGCACCTCTGCGAGGCAGAACAATGCTATTATCCCCATTGTACAGATGGAGAACTGAGGCACAGAGGGGCTAAGGCCCAGATCCACAGAGGTACTTGGATTCAAGCTGCCAGTCTAGAGGCAAACAGCTCTGCAGCAATCCCATGAGTTCTTCCACCGTGCATCCTCATCATGTTGCAACACTGCAGCCCACCGAGCCTTGCATGTGTGTGTGAAAACTCTTGCTGTCACACTACAGGAACGTTCCCTGTTCCTGCATATCCACAGCCTCTGAGTCACCTTGGGAAAAGATTCCACTCCCTGTCTAATGGGCAGGGGGTTGGTTTCAGGGACCCAATGGCACTCAGGACTGAGAATGAGCTGGAGAATTGTAGGTCACTGGTTCAGATGTGGGCTGGTGTGTGACCATAAGTCATTCCCACCTGGATGAGTCTGGGCTCTAACCCCACAGTCCAGTGCACTATGCCAACCTTCCCTGGAAATCTCAGCAAGCAGGACGACGAGTGAACAGACCCAGGAAATTGAGCTCTCTGTCCCTCCAGGGCAAACTTGAGGGTCCTTGGCGGGGCATGGCAGAGACAGCTGCCTGTCCCATGGATCACTGGAAAAGTCTCTGGTACCCACAAGGCCATAACCTTTTGCAGCACTAACTGCCCTTTAAATAAAAGAGGTATGAAACGTTCCTCTGTGGTTAGGGAGGATCCAGCATCACATCTCCTTCCCTGTAGCAGGGAGCTGCTTCTCTGGCCCCCAAAAGACATTTCTTTCCTTTTAAACTAAACCCATCACATCTCTTTAGCTCTGCTTCCTGACATCTCAGACCAGAGAGAGAGAGACCGTGGGGGCAACACCCACGTACACAGGTTCCTCTTGCTCCTACATGATAGTTTTGCACTGGAGCTGCCTGTGGCCAGACAGGGTCTCCCTTTCATTCATAAATCACAGTGGGTGGGAATCACTTTGATGGCTTCACTGGCCATGTGAGGAAGGCTCAGAAGAGCACAGGCATTTGCACTAGTGTGGCACCTGCTTAGAGTGACAGAATCTGGGGCAAAAGAAGCTGGCTCTACTGGAATGCAAGGAAGTTATGGATAGCTTCAATGCATTTTCAGCTCACTAGCAGGGTCATATCCCAGCCAGAGCAGACATGCTTTGCACAGTGATTTTTATGGGGTTTAGGGAGAAATTCGTCTGCCCTGTCCTGAGGAGAGCTGGGCAAAATTTTTCAGCCAAAATTTTTTTCAGCAAAATATACAGAGTTTGGTCAACTGAAACATTTCAGAAATTCATGTCCATTTTGCCAAATTGTTTTGGTCAGGAAAAAAAAAACTAAAAATAAATTCCAGAGAAATCAAAATATTTCATTTCAACATTTTCTAAATAAAATATATCTTTTTTTTTTTTTTTTTTTTTTACTGGAAACAACTTTTCATTTTGAAATTTTCTTCAATCTTATTTTTTAAAATTTTAGAATGATTTTAAAAAGCTGGAAACCAAACCAAACCATTTCAGTTCGGGTCAAATGACGAGGTTCATTCAGGCCAAAATGATTTTAAAAAACCCAACAAACTGAACTGAAGCAAACCGAAAATCAGTAATATACACAGCTCTAAACATGGGTACGGCCCAGTGCTGGGTCTCAGCACGCCCCTTTGTGTGTCAGTTACACCTGCCTGTTTTCAGGCAATAGCACCAATTGTGTTTTTGTGTGCACGCACGCATACACACATATGTTTGTGTGCACATGTATTACAGATGGGCCCAAAACACCACATCCTTCAAACTATGGAAAAGTTTTGATCCAGATCTGGGCTCTGCGTCTTGAGGCCTTTTCACACTCTCTCTCTCTCTGGGTGGGGTGGGGAGGTATGCCAGCATGTCAGGGGGTGTGTGCAGAGCACTGTCTGCTTGTCGATCTTCCCATTCAATGGCTGTGTGAGAGTGAGCGGAGCAGTAGGAGTCCATGAAACAGAGGGGATTCTAGTTGTACCACTTCCTGGGGATTAAGGAGCCAATTTTCTACTATCAGAAATCCAGAGAATTAGGGACACCTGGGATTTCTCTCTCTTTTAACTCAGGGAGCATTTTGTTCTTAATTACAACTGGCAATAGCAGCAACCGCTTTGTCAGGGATTAACTTGATTATATTCTATGGGGGTGGGATACTCTTTTCTTATGAAAATCCAATCAATCCGGCTGTACAGAACAGAGCCCCTGCAGCTGTGGGTAGTCGCTCCTCTTGTGCAGGGATCCTAAGGGAAAGGGAGTAAGTTCATAGCAAATTTCTCCCTCTCTCCCAACTCAGAGGCTTCTTTGGAAATCTGAGTGAAAGGGGAATCCTTTATAGATATCTTGCCTCTTACCTGCTGGTAAACCCCACCCCCAAGAATAAAACTATCAGGAGAGAGCCTTAACTCCTGGGTTCTACAGCTGTTCTGCCACTGATTCACTGGGCAACCACCGCTCCATACCTCAATTTCCCCATCTTTAAAGTGGAAATAATATTCTAATTAGTTGAGTGTTTATGCAAACCACTGCCCTCTGCTGGAGAGAATCATAACTGAACAACAGCGTCTCATAGACCCCGTTCCAGCGAAAGCTAACAGAGATTCTTTGGTAGCCCAAGTAGTAGGGGGGCTAGGCTAGGCTTATGGAGCAGGGAAAACTGAGTTCTGTCCCTACAGTCAGGAATTCTGAATGTCCTTTGTGTGTGACACAGCAGCAGCCCTAAAACCCTCAGTAACCACCAATTGTTTTCAGAGCATTATCTCAGTTTCACAGCTCGGGCACCAGACCCAGAACAAGAGGTACCCACAGAAGGAAGCACCAGCAGAATCCTCAGAAGTTCTCAGCTCCTGTTCCTACTCAGACCACAGCGCTCCCTCTTCTGTACACAAGCCAGTATTGTTCTGTGCAAAGCCCCAACTCCAGAATGCCACTAGTGGGCGAGGGTGAAATGGATGGAATAAAATAATGAAAAACTTGAATATTGGCAAAGCCCAAACCTTTCCTGTGCTTCGGAAAAATTCATCTCACTCTGTTTTATCCTGCTGATTATTTTCACTTTCCATGACAACCTCTGCATTTTAAAGCTCTGGAAAGCCTATTCCCTAGCACAACCTAGTCTCTCAGACCCATGGTGTATAACTAAGCATAGAATGATCAGGTTCTTATCAGAACAGAGCCACCCTCCAACCACTGGGTTTTTGGTTCCCCTCAGCCATTCCTCTGCCTGCACATCTCATTATGCATCTCCCTTGCCTTGCTAAACCCTGTGCTGCCAGAGCAGCCATGATACTCGTGGCTTTGTCCCATATTTTGTTCCTGAGTTAATCGTCTTTTCCCTAGGGCACTTAATTTCCACCTCCCACTCAGCCCTCATGCTGTGTCTCTGAAGCAACCAACATCTGAAGTGACCCATTGAAAAGCACAGCTGGGCTGGATGCAGCAGGAAACTCAAGTGCTGTCAAAGTCTGGAAGAACAGGGGACCGGCTGGTGAGGTTTGGCACGGTAGCTTGGAGGCACTGACAGTTCTGGGTCCCTCGCTCCGGTGCAGGATTGAGGAGAAAGGGGCACCTTATGTCACTCACTAGCAACATCCTCAGGCTGACCGAAAGAATAGCACCGGAGGCAGCTGTCTGCAGGCCTCTGCTCTGGGACGGCTGCCACAATGGCTTTGTGGGGAAGAAGAGGGCTATCAGCCTCAGGAGATGATCTCCTGAGGGAGTTCAGAAGACCCCACCATCACCACCACCCCTCACACAGTGACAGATTTCTGATGCTCTTAACTGTTTATTTCCTTTCAAACACTTGGGTTATTTGTATTCCAGTAGCATCTAGAGGGCTCAATCAATGCTAGGGTCTCATTGTGTTAAGTGCTGTACAAACACCTAATGAAAGGCAGACCCTTCCCCCAAAGAGCTTACCATCAAAACAGACCCAACAGAGAAAGGCCAGGAGGGGAAATGTAGGCACAGGGCAGGGAAGTTACTTGCCCAAGATCACACAGGACAGTGGCAGAGTCAGGAATAGACCCCAGGTTTCCTGCGTGCCAGTGCAGTGCTGTAGCATGCATCACGCTGCCCCTCTGGTGGATGATATGATAGGTGATATTCTTACTTATCAACCTTGATTAGTCTCAAAGTTTGGGAATTTCCCAGGATTTGGTAGGGCTGAGGTGGGGGGAAGGAAAGAGGTGGGCCACGGGGAAGGAGGTAGCATTCATTTTTTCTAGTGTAGGTAAATGAAGACATTGGATTGTTTGTTAATTTTAAATAAGCAACAGAGACAATTTCAGATTAAATAAATGAGCATCGCTGGCCAGGCTCCTGTAGAGCCCTGCCTCATTCATTGCACAGCTGGCCAGAGGTGTGTGGTTACTAAGAGCTAGCTGGTCCATGCACTGTCACAGCCCAGCGTGCTGCATTCTGCACAGTGACAGGAAACACTAAAAACTCAGACCTGAGAGTAGAAATCTGGCAGGGTGGATAAAAATCAATGATTTCTTTTTTTAATTTAAAAAAAAATCCTATTTTTTTTTAATTTAAATTGGATTTTTTTGATAAAATGCCGTTTGAGGGAAAAAAACCTATCGAAAGATAGTTTTAATTAAGATACATTATAGCTCAAAGATATCTCATCATGGAATAGGGATTATAAATTCTAATTCTATAGTACGAGACAATATATTCATGTAATGGTTAAGAAAAGTTTTGTAAATGAGTTCCAATAGTTCACAGATTAGGGGCCCGATTTCATGAGGTTCCAGGGCTCTGAGAGCAGAGACATTAACTAAGTTTCTCACGTTGACCTGGCTGACAGAGTCAATTTAATTTTTTTTTAAACTATTTTAGTTAAAAACAATTTTAACAAAAACAAACCTGATTTTAAAAAACTTGAATGTTTAACTAAATTCAAATGTTTGTTTTATTAAAATATGTTTGCTGTTGAAGAAACAAAATCCAGAATACATAATGTTGTTGTTTTAGTTAAATAAAACAATTTAAATGTCTGTCGGGTGATGTTCCCCTCCTAATACAGTACAGCAAGAAGATCCTCCAAATATTAATAATGAACCTGTTGAACTGGAGATAGTTCACCTCCCAGTGACTTCACAAATATCTGCTTCAATTACCTTTGGTAAATGAAATAACCAAACCACCATTCATTTTCTGATATAGCTGTAAAACTAATATGAAAAGTTTTCAGAATAAATCACTTTAAAAATGTATAGTGTGTACCTTCTAAAAATGAAACCTACACCTATCTCTGAATTGTGAAGAATATGTATTAAGGTTATAACCAGGGCCGGCTTTAGGACACGTGGGGCCCAATTTGAAAGAGCTGCCGCCGAAATGCCGCCGAAGATAGCAGCAACGATTGAGACAGCTGTTTCCAGCGGCACTTCAGTGGAGGGTGTGGGGCCCCTCTTCCAGACGCTGCGGGGCCCGGGAATCGGTGGAATTGCCCTAAAGCCGGCCCTGGCTAGACCAACCAACAAGAATGCACTTTTATGTAGAAATCCATGACTAAATCAAGTCTTCCTGATTAGTGATTTAAATCAAATCCACCCTGAAGTCAGGCCTCTTGATTTCACAGCTAGCATGTGCCTGCCAAGTCACTGAACCTCCGTGAACCTCAACTCCCACTCAGCAAAAAGCAGCTAAGATTAATGCTTCACACTTCTGTGCTGCTTAGGCTGTTACAGTGCACCTGTCTTGAGTGCCAGCTAGATACACTGGAGGGGCCTGATCTCACACCCTGGAAGTCAATGGGAGTGTGGCCATTGATTTAAATGGATGCAGGATTGAACTCTGATATAATAAGTACATGATGTGTGGTCCTTCTTTCCTTCCTCTCTCCAGGGCAAAACTGCATGTGGCTTTTTTGAAAAATGCTTTTTCCATTAACAGATCTCAAAGCACTTTACATCCCATATAAAGGTTCTCCTGAGCTGCAAAACCCAGATCCAAATTCAGATTTGTGGATTTCACCCATTCAGCTGTAAAATCCAGATAAATCCAGATTTCCCCCAGAATATAGCAATGCTCAGTTTGGGGCAGGAGGAAAGTGGGGGCATTTGGGTTCTGGCCCATCCCTCTAATTACATCCTGTCACTCTAAACCCTATCACTGGCCTGAACAACTCCCATCCAGCACCTTTAAATCATTCCCTCTCACAATTTTCCAGCCAAGCTCTGCCCTTGGGCAAAAGCTCTTTAAAAAACCAAGGCCGAGAGAGGAGAATTTGCACCAAATCTTTGGGGAGAAAACCTACCAAATGTAATTTTCCGCAATATCCCTCACTCCCCTCCTCCCCTCCCTGCAGCTGCTGGGCCTTTAACTGCTCAGCCCATTAAACCACAGACTGAAAGGTGGGGGTGGAGGGAGTGATAGAGGGACATGATGCACAACAGCAAGGAGAACGGGACATGGCCATAAGCACACCAGAGATGCAGGTGTTCTGAGCACAGAGGGTTTATAAATTACTTGAATTGTAACACTTCATCAATTATCGTGATGCTACCTCAGCTATACGAATACTTCATGGATGGGAGAAGGTTTGGGCGTTGGAATCTATCTCCCATCAGTCATGATCAGCAGTAGCCTTTTAGCCAAGGCAGGCTGCAGCTTCGATCCTAATACAGAGGGGTTAAGAGACTCACAGAATTCTGCAGGAGGCGGTCAAGCAGCACAGGGCTGGCTTCTTTATTTCTCTTGGCAAGCCAGGGTAAGGAATCCAACTCCACACCAGCCCACTGGTGGCATGGCTTTAATACTGTTGATGATCTGGCCCAAATTAAGGCCACAACCCATTTGGCCTAGGCAGGGGAGGAAGGATAGTCTTGTGAGTAGCTCCACGGAGACTAGGAATTAGGAGCTGTGAAGCCTGTTCATATTGATGTAAATCAGGATCAACTCCAGGGAAGGCAATGGAGTTACACCGATGAAAAGTCAGTGTGAGAACAAATCCAGGGTCATGCAATCAATGCCTGGCTCAGCCAAAGACAGACCTGGGACAAGTCTCTAACAGTCTGACCTGTCAGAGTTACTAAGCACCCATGACTTCAGCTGAAGTCAGTGGGAGCAGTGGGTAGCCCATCACTCCTGAAAAATCAGACTTTGATCTCTATGTGCTTCTCCTTTCTCATCTAATTCTTCACATCATCAACAATCATCACTTCTAACAACTCCCTACCTCACTGAGGAGTTCTGCGGCTTGAGTCTCTCAGATCCATTAAGCAAGCAGCCAGTCTCCACTGTGCTGAGAGACATAACTCACCGCTGTCTGTAAAATGCTTGGAGATGGGCAGAGGGAAGGTAGCACAGGAAGGTGTAGCATTGGTGACAGGTACTGCAGCACACATGGTATGAAATATCGGGCACCAGTTCCCGGCCCTGCGATCAATAGCAGATCATGGCATGTGGCAAGCGGAGGATGGTGCCCGCCTGTTTTTTCTCCAATCCTTGTGGCTTGTTGTTGGTCAGTGTCACTGCTTGCTTGCTGCTTGTTAAGGGAGTTTTTGTGCCTCTAGATCTGCATCTTTGCCTCTGGATCTGCAATAATCCTGTGATTGTGATGCCAAGCGGCACCCCAAGACAATTTTATCACACTCTGTATAATACGTAAATACCATTAAGTTAGACAGATTTTCTCATTAATTCTCCGTCCCAGTGACAGGCCAGGAATTAACACAATTGATTTTCCAGTCCCTGCTCATTATCAATCATCCAAGAACTTAGTCACATTTCATCTGTTCCACCTGATCCCTAGCATTTATTTGGAGGCTTCAGCGTATATTAAACTAATCAAGAACAATGGCTGTAGCAGCCTTGGTGTTCAAAACACAGGCAGGAGCACAGAGAGTACATACCTAATTCCCTCAATGTGAAATGCTCTCCCAGGGGCCAGCGCAGCAACGCAGGACAAATGAGGTGGAGACGAAAAACAGCCACGTTAAATCACGTCCAAGGCTCTGGCATTTTCCAGACTGCCCAGCCACATGGGCACCCAGGCGCATATGTCTGCATTCCTCTCCAAAGAGTTAATCACACTGCAGCACTCACAGAGGGCTTCACCTGAGTAGTGGAGGGTGCTGAGCGCCATGCCTGGGGCAGCCAGCAGGATCAGGCCCGGATTCTGAGTCCCTTACTCTCATTGACTAGGCCATACTCCGTCAAGAGTTCCATTGCTGGAGAGGAAGGATGGCCCAGTGGTTCGGGCACTAGCTTAAGGCTTGAGAGACCCAGGTTCAGTGTCCAACTCTGTCACTGACTTCGTATGTAACCTTGGACAAATCACTTAGCCTCTCTGTGCCTTAGTTCCCTCTCTGTGCAATGGGGATGATAGTGCTGCCCTACTGCATGGGGATGCGTAGATAAATACATTGAAGACTGTGAAATGTTAAGATACTAAGGTGATGGGGGGGGACATACAACATGAAATTCAATAAAGTGTAAAGTACTTCACTTAGGAAGGTAAATCAAATGCAAAACTACAAAAGGGGGAATAACGAGCTAGGTGGTAGTACTGCTGAAAAGGATCTGGGTGTTATAGGGGATTATACATTGAATAAGAGTCAATAGTGTGATGCAACTGCAAAAAAGGCAAATATCATTCTGGGGTGTTGTATCTAACACATGGGAGATAATTGTCCCACTCTAGTTACCACTGGCGAGGCCTCAACTGGAGTACTGTGCCCAATTCTTCACACCACACTTCAGGAAAGAGGTAGATAAATTGCAGAGTCCAGAGGAGAGCAATAAAAATGATACACAGTTTAGAAAACTTGATCTATGTGGAAAGGTTAAAAAAAACAAGTATGTTTAGTTTTGAGAAAAGAAGCTGGGGGGTGGGGCGCGACCTGATAACAGTCTCCAGGGGCAGCTCTAGACATTTCGCCACCCCAAGCACAGCGGCATGCCGCGGGGGACGCTCTGCTGGTCGCTGGTCCCATGGCTCCGGTGGACCTCCCGCAGGCGTGCCAGGCTCCACCGAAGCCGCGGGACCAGCGGACCCTCCGCAGGCACGCCTGCAGGAGGTCCACCGGAGCCGCAGGACCAGCGGACCCTCCGCAGGCACGCCTGCAGGAGGTCCACCGGAGCCGCAGGACCAGCGGACCCTCCGCAGGCATGCTGCCAAAGGCACCCTGCCTGCCACCCTCCCGGCGACCAGCCTAGTTCCCCGCGCAGCATGCCACCCCAAGCACACACTTGGCATGCTGGGGCCTGAAGCTGCCCCTGACAGCCTCCACATATGTTAAGGGCTGTTATAAAGAGGACAGTGATCAGTTGGTTCTCCATGCCTGCTGAAGGTAGGACAAGAAGTAATGGGCTTAATCAGCTGCAAGGGATATTTAGGTTAGATATTAGGAGAAAGTCTTTAAGGGTAGGTAAGCTCTGGAATAGGCTTCCAAGGGAGTTCGTGGAATCCCCATCATTGGAGGTTTTTAAGAATAGGTTGGACAAACCTCTCAGGGATTATCTAGATTAATTTGGTCTTGCCTCAGCACAGGGGGCTGGACTTGACCTCTGGAGGTCCCTTCCAACCCTACTTTTCTATGATTCTATAAGCACCCAAGATAGATAAATGGATCTCCTCCCCTGAATAACTGCTCACCGTTGGGATGTTGGAGCTCACAATCTGTTCCAATGGTGTGGGGAGGCTGCGGAGAGAATGAGAATCTGGGAGAAGTCCCAGGCTGAAGTGCAGTAGGAGGAAATATAAAGCAAGGTGCTGGTTAACTCTTTGGAGTGGATTCCTGGTGCAAGGTTTGGAAGTGGCCAGTGAGGAGCAATGAGCAATGATGCTCACAGCAAGGGAAAGAGCTTGCTTAGGAGGTAGACAATTTCCGTGTTTTACCCTCACGGTGGGAATCATAGGTACAGGAGAGGCAGCTCTGCCCATCTGTCCTATTGCTTTCTGAGCTGGAGGAACCTGCCGCTCCTAGGAATTTTGTGTCTAGGTTCATGGATCTTTGAGCTTTCCTGTGCTGGGGAGACCATCCTGTCCTGGGGCAAGAAGAGAGGTCTGGCTCACACACAGCTCTCTCCATGAGTCTAGAGGGTGAGGGGGTTCCACAAATATTGACACAGATGACATGTCATCTGGCCCGATGTCTGACCATCCCTAGTAGGTATAGCCGATATCCTTTCCTGATCGCCCTCTAAGCCTCACCCTTCACATCACCTGCATTCTCCTACTGCCAGCTGCTCTGCTAATTGTCTCAAACCCTGTATTGTATTTTCTGCAAATCCAGTTATTTATCTGCAGCGCTCTGAAATCTAGGGAGCCACATTCTTTCTGGGAATGGAGACAAGCAGGTTATTTTGGACAATACATTCATCTGCGGCTATCATTTTGAGGACATCTGCTCTTTTGGCCCATGTAGTAAAAGAGGACTTATGGCCAAAACTCTCTCTCTCACACACACATTTAACCATGCTGTAATAGACTAATGATCTGTTCTCTAACAACAGCCAATGCTGAATGCTTCACAAAACTAGAGGGAAATTTCTTCCTGATTTGGTGATCATTTTAAACTGTGAAATGTGAGCCCTTGTTTTGATAATGGCTACTGGCACCGCACTGAGGATGATTACTACTATCCAATCTTGCTGAGTTATCTCCTATAGTATCCTGCAGATGTGAGTTCCACAGGTCAATCATATATAGCATGTTTAAAAAAAGTTTTCACCTAGGCTTTTGAAATGCACTGATTTCTCATCTGAATGTCCTCATTTTGCTCCTGTCCAAAAGGACAGGATACATTTTCCTCTTGGTGCTGTCAGCTCTCTTCTATTCATCAGGATATAGGCATTATTCAAGGCAGGTTTGCAGTTGGAATTATCACTAGATAATACTAATCTTTGTGGAAGCTATTTAAGAGGAATTCTAATCTGCTTTTATTAGGTGACTTTTGGCAGTTCCAGTGCAGGGAGACAGTGTGGCTGTGGAATATTAAGCAATGAGAGGTTAGAAGGGTCACTTCAATCTGGTGGCTGTTTCTCCAGCTAATTGGATTCATAATCCCTTTAAGGTTATGATCGGAGTTTAGTCAGCTGGGACAATAGGAAGGTGCCCAATTAGTTTGAGAGCACACAATTCAACCACAGTCTGCAAGAGACAAATAACAATTCCATCTGAAAATCTTCCCAGGATGGGAGACTAAGGATGTCACAGATATGGCTGTGGTGGATCAGCGCTCAGCACTTCACTTGCGTCCTTGGAAGGGGCACTGGAATATGTGCTTTTCTCCCAACAGTTTCAGAACAGCAGCCCATGCCATCTCCAAACCCAAAGGATAAGAGGTGCCAGCATCTGGAGGGCGCCTGATAGCCAGCACCTTCTCACAGCCCCCTGCTCCTATCTAAGTGGAGAGGAATGAATCTTGGAGATTCCAGTGCTCAGAAGACAGGTTCTCTTGGTTACATTCATGCTGTGCTTGCTGTTTCTCAAGGTTACTGCACTGAAAGGCTGCAGCATTAGCAAAAAGCATGGTGGTTTACATATTTTACACAAAATCCATATTAAATCACAAAAGTCTCTCTCAAGGAGTGTGAAAGTGTCTGACGGCAGCACAAAGGAGCTGGTAAATACAGCGGAACCCAACCTGCTCTTGTACAACATCTTTCATGCCTTGCAGGAACAAAGCACAGGAAACAAGCCTAACCCAACATCCCTCCCCAGGCGCTGAAAACACAGAGAGCTTAAACCCCCTCTTAGACAGCAAAGATTTGGGCCCAAATTCAGCATTGCTGTAAGAGGGTGTAACTTCAGTGCAGTCATGAGATAAACATTGATCAGTGAAATATTTTTAGGTCCAATGCTGCCCTCTCTCTGGATCCCACTGACACCAGTGAACTTTCCATGCACAGAGCACAGACTGTGGCTCTATCAATGAGTACGAAAAGACGACCCGGCTCTGAAAAAGGTGCCTTCAAGGTACTGCCCATTTCAGAGGGACTCTGCATGCACTGCTGATGGAGGACACTGATGCAGGTGGAATGAACCAGCATGTCAGCTGGGGAGGGAGTAAAGAATATCAATCATCACCAGCCAAAGTTAAAAGGTAAACTCTTGACCTGTTACTTTTCAGATATCTGAGGATGATGAGGTTGTGCAAAGAGCAGGAGGGGGGAAAAAACCCTACCCCTACACATCCTGTTAGCATAGGCAGAGGGATGAATCTGCCAGACCAACAGGGCTTGTTAAAATGGAGAAGATTTACTACACAGAGCAGACAATTTTGCTGCCTCGTGTAACTTCCTTGACTGCATGTTAACTCCACTCTTGGAGTGGCCTGCGATCTACAACGTGGAGACTTCACCACAAGACCAAGTACATAGGAAACACAAAGCACAAGAGTCCTCACACATGCATCTGATGAAGCGGGTGTTCACCCACGAAAGCTCATGCTCCAATACATCTGTTAGTCTATAAGATGCCACAGGATTCTGCTGCTTTCACATGCTTAACAGCGAGTTCTCAACCAGAAACAACATCAGAAAGGGTCCAAGATGCAGACTTGGGGCTGTTCCACATTCAAAACACCACAGTGGCACAGCAGCACCACTGTAGCATTTCAGTGTAGACACTACTTACACTAACAGAAGAGGTTCCCCTGTCAGTACAGGAAATCCACCTCCCCAAGAGGTGGTAGCTAGGTCAGAATTCTTCCATTGACCTATCGCTGTCTGCACAGGGACTTAGGTCACCTTAATAATGTCATTCAGCAGTGAGGATTTTTCACGCCCCTCACCAATGTAGTTAAACAGACCTAATTTTCTAGTGTAGACCAGGCACCAGACTGGAGAGCCCAGGACAGGTGGTCATATCACTTGTCCTCAATGGTCATCCTGTTTCTTTTCTTTTCTTTTTTTTTTTTTTTAAAGCCAGGAAGACAATGGAAAGAACGAGATCCTGGGGGAATCATAGAATATCAGGGTTTGAAGGGACCTCAGTAGGTCCTCTAGTCCAACCCCCTGCTCAATCCCCAACTAAATCAGAGAGGATGAGGTAAATGGCATCACCAGTAGATTATTATCGATTTGTATTACAATATCACCCAGCAGCCCCGATTTCTTGTTGTTTTCTCCCAAGCCTAAGTCACTGCATTCCAGACAGGCATGCCTTGCTGACGGTGCAGGAAAACAAACAGATTAACAGCCTGCAAGGGGAAAAACGTATTTTAAGGTTATGAGCATAACAAAAAAATCTGTCAAAAACCAACACTCTCTCCCCCTTCTCAACAGCTGAGCTCTTTCTCCTCTTGCAGTCTGGTAAATACATTCACCCAGGTATGACTAGTTTTATGGCAGGCTTTGGGCTGGAGGGAATTTTTACAGGCCAGTCTGGAACTCAGCATCACCATTGACATTTGCCTATCAATGAACCTGCACCTCCAGCCATGCAGCCCGCATTGGGCAGAGAGAGCTAGGCCCTAGCCTCAGGCAATGCAGGGATGAGGTCAGACAGCAGGCACTGGTGGGGTACAGCTGATTGCTGCCATGAAACTCCTCTTGCACCTCCAGCCCTGCAAAACCTCCTGCTGCTCTAGTCCTGGATGCCCCATGTGTCTCTGCTGATCCATCTTAAACCTGACCTGCAGCAATTCCAGGTCTGGGCCTATATTCCAATTCACCTTGTTTCCATCTAGCAGGCCCGCCCGCTATGCCCATCTTGGGCTCCCCACACCCAGCAGCCACACACGCATGCTGCTCCCCTCCTGGGTATTTTGAGAGCACTGAGTGAAATTATATTCATGAGCTAGGCATGGAGCCAGGGCACTCTCTCTATTGTCATTCACTTGGCAGTGATTGGCACAGTTTACAGCAGATTGAAGTGTAAGGACCTGATAATGAAACCGTTTCATTTCCATCCCTGATTCAGCTGCCACCTGTAATGCTACAGCCAGGAAAGGACTCTGGAAAGGCGTTACAACCTCCTTGCAGTCCTGCTAGGCACTGCCTTTTCCTCTACACATCACCATTCATCTTGCTATATGACTCCCCTTCCAGCTGGGCCCTGAAGGGATGCAGGCCCCAGGACAGATCTGTTACTTGCAGTACAGCTGCCTGGATGTTTAACACAAGTAGAGGCTATGGGTCCCAGCACTCAGATGCTATTTCTTGACCCGAGTGAGCCTCCACTCCACTCAAGATGAGCATTGTAGTCTCCACAGGCTGCTCTTCCACATTAAGGATGAAGAGGACCTTAGACTGCTTTTGGTCAGTGCCCTTCGGGGAATCCTTACCAGAGTGAACTGAACTGATGCCCTCCACAGGGGGTTGTCCTGGGGGTAAGTCTTCATTTGCAATGCGCTCATTTTGTGGACCCTTGGGAAAACTCAATGACCCCTTCCAAGCAACTCCAGTCCCATTCCTACATGATTCCCCATATTAATGCTCAAGCCAAAACTATTCAGATTCATAGACTTTTAAGGTCAGAAGGGACCATTATGATCATCTAGTCTGAGCTCCTGCACAATGCAGGCCACAGAATCTCACCCACTCACTCCTGTAACCAGGGCCGGCGCTTCCATTTAGGCGGCCTATGCAATCGCCTAGGGCACCAGGATTATTGGTGGGTGGCATTTTGCCGGAGGGGGCGGCAGGTGGCTCCAGTGGAGCTGCCACAGTCGTGCCTGCAGACGGTCGGCTGCTCACGCGGCTCTAGTGGACCGCCCGCAGGCACGACTGCAGCAGCTCCACCGGAGCGCGGACTAGCGCGCGGGGCGGCAAAATTGCCGTGCGCCTAGGGCACTAAAACCCCTAGTGCCGGTCCTGTCTGTAACAAACCCCTAACCTATGACGAACACCGTCAAGTAGCCCAGGCACAAAATGTGGCCTTACTTAAAAATCATCAAAACCTGGCCTGCAGATTCCACTTTTACCTTGAAATCCACTGTTTTGGAGATGCAAACTGGAACTAAAGGCCACCACACCATTGTGGTGGGACACACCAAAAATGAGTGAGCTCCCCCTGCTGGCTCTTTGTTCTGCCCAGCCATGTGCATTCCTGCTGACATCACCCCAGTTGCTAGCACATAAACAAACAGCAGCTTTTGCGCTCCTTTAGAAAAAGAGAGAAGGAGGGACATATTCAATTAAAAGGGAGTAAATTGGAAAAAATGATGTTATTTTCCAGCTTCTATGAGTATATTTGGTCTATTTCCAAATGTGCTCATCACCAGGTAGTCAAACCCCTCCATGGGACTGGCCCTGCCTCCTTGAGACAGAATCTCTCCCCTTTGCAACCATGGCCTCTTATAACAGCTGCCTTCCACCAAAATAAACTGCTAACCAGTAGGGGAGAAGGTTCAGGCATACTGGAGATAGCACTTTCATAGAGGCTACTCTTAGGGCATGGCTACACTTGCAAATATAGAGCGCTTTGAGTTAAACCCACCTTCGTAGAGCAAGCACTGCAGTCTGTCCACACTGACAGCTGCAAGCGCATTGGCATGGCCAGATGTGCGGCACTTGCAGCGGCCACAGAAAGCAGTGCATTGTGGTAACTATCCCAGCATGCAAGTGGCTGCAACGTGCTTTTCAAATTGGCGAGGGGGGATGGAATGTGACAGGGAGTGTGTTGTGTGTATGTGGGTGGGTTTTTGGGGGGCTGAGAGCATGTCAGCATGCTGTCTTGTAAGTTCAGACAGCAGCAGATTCCCCTCTCCCCTGCCTCTCTTTCTCTCTCTCACATACAGCATTCCACAGTAATGGTTTGCTTTGATATCCGCATTCCTGCAGTGATTCCAACATAGTCCACATCAACCCCATGCAAGGAATCTTTAAAAACCCAGCTCCATGCTCACTATCCTGGACTTCCACCAAACCTGGACTCTTTCAGTCTTCTTCTGCCCTTTTGCTAGGACAGCCACTCTAGACCTTCCTTTTGGGGTGCAACCTTGCTCTTCCCCGTGGGAGCTTCCAAAGACGCTCTGCTGGCTCCTCTGGGAGCCAGTTAGACGCAAGTGGGCAAGCCCCTCCACTGCTCTCCTTCCTTCTGCCCTCTCTGGCCCTTGGCTCCAGCTCAGAACCTGCAGGCATCAGCTTCGGCAAACTCTTTGCTGCTGCCTTCAGCCCTCCCCCAGGGACCGTGTTTCCTGTGCGACAGCTCTTACCTCTCAGTCTTCCTGATTAAACCAATCTGCTCTGACTCCCCGGCAGCCTCTTCTCACCAGGCCGGTGATAGCCCCCAGGTCCGGCCACACCCTCTTAATTAGCCCAACTGGCCACCCCTAGACAAGAGAGCTGAGCCCTGCTTCATTAAATGGGCCAGCTGCCCTGTTACATCTCCTCCCACTGCTCCTGCCAGAATAGCTCCCCCTCTTCCTGTAACCCTGACCTGCAAAGTTTCGAAGGACCACGGCAAAGAAAACAGCCTGGGTAGGAGATTCTAGCACTGGGCGGTGATTAATCCTTTGGAGAGCCAAGGGCAGATCACATGGGGAAGAAATCAACTCCGCCTTGCCTTAGTTTTCATTGTGCGTCATTAACTGCTTACTTAAAAACTAATTTAAGGGAGGAGAAAGGTCAGCTGGAGAAAAGTGTGACTTTTTTAGGGCTTTATTGAGCTCCATAACATAAAACAGCCAGTGAATCTGTAGCAGGGTCACTCCCAGCCTTATTTATCCTGAATGGAGCTGAGGTTTATACAGACTTAGAAATCTCCTGCCCATGGGTTGAAATATGACTTCATTGTGGCATATAATGGCCAAAGTGCCACAGTGAGGGTAATTTATTATCCACTGGAAGTCACTACATCAGCCATAGAGACAAGAGCTAACTGTGCTCAGGGACATGGTTTATTAGCCCCTCTTCCTGATCCGCCTGAACTTGAAAAACCGCCTATTAGCATAGAGCGCGACGGTGCCTCATGGCCTTATTGGAAACAGAGACCACCCAGCAGGCAGTTAATTGGCTGTTTGCTTGTTCGACAAAATAGGCAGCAAGTTTGTCTGTTTTACAAATATGTTAACAAGTTTTGGGACACACATAGCTTGTACAAATCTAAATAAACACATATGGTTTATTTCAGAAACAGGCCATTACCCATGGCATAAATCAAGTTGCTGGCAGGAAGATTTCTCCCTCTTTCTTGGGAGATGCCTTTGCAGATTTACCAGCAACAGAACTGCAAAATTGGCTGGGCTATTTGGCTTTTCCTGGCAAATGCACAAAGGGCCAGGTTTCCCAGTGCTTCACAGCAAGGTTTTTCCCGAGAGCTCTGGATCCAACATGATGAGTGCTTTTGCACAGCTAGCCTCTTTTGGTGCCTAAAGAAGAACTGAGCTCTTCTGTCCAAAGCAAGTAGCATTAGCAGATCTTATGAGAGAGGCAAAAAGACTGAAATAGGGTGAAATTCCACCTTCCCGCAAAAGCCTGAGCAAATGGCTTTGTGCAGGATCAATCATTTGGGGTGACACTGGAGAAAGAGAATTCATCCCTCTCCCCAAGCCCAGCCAAGAAGCAGGTCCCAGTCCTGAGCTGCCACTGCTGCCTATAATATCAGCTATGGTCCACTACAAACTTCCCCATCTCTACTATGTAGGGTTGTGGCCACTGGATATTCACTTGCACACTAACTAACCCTCTCACTCCTCTTGTGCGGTTCACTTTGAACTGTAACTGTTTAAGCCTCTGTACCTAGAGGATTTGCAACCTTCCCCCTTTTGCCAGCCCTGCCAAAAACATTTTCCTTAGCCATGTGCCCTGGTTAATTCACATGCTTTGCTATTTAAGCGCTGAATCACCATTTTGCTGTACAAAGCAGGCAATCGGTGCTGTTAGCTCTAACTTGTATGAAGCATTCTCTCTCTTCTCCATTTTCTGCCACCAAAACAAAGGCACTGCTTGTTCATTTGCCTTCAGCCAGGGCCTGTGCCAGGAGAAATATGGATTCCTGTGTCAAGACTGAATAACTGATTTGTAAGTTCACATGAAAGGGACTAGTCAGTTTCCTTCCCTTGTTCTCAGGCACCAGCACAATGGCGCAATATCAGGCTGCAAACACTGCAGGGAAAGATTTAAGTCAAACAAACTGTTTTCATTGATTTTTTTTCCAGTCTCATGACAATATTCCCTCCATACTATCTGATTTTAGACCCTTTTTGTGATGAAAAGAACCAATCGCTTCTCAGCCTAAGCTGCCTAACAAGGTCAGTTCCATTAAGCATCTAAGGAAGCGAGTCTGGGAAAGCGTTTCAAGGGGTGGTGGAGAGAAGGAATAGAAACGTATTGACACGGGGAGGGAGAAAGAGCGGCGCAGTATACAGCTGCGTTTGGGAGGGTTGTCTTACAGACTCAGGTAGTTCTGCCTTGTTGGGAAACTAGCATGTAGCAAACCCAAACGCAGCAGGACCCTCAGTGAGAACACTTTACCCTGTCACACATCAACTTCACTGCAAGCCAAGTTCCACTTTAATAGGAGAGAGGCCTCGTCTATACTGGCGCCTCTCAGCATTGCTATGCTAGCAGGCCTGCACCAGCGCTACCCTGGCGATGGTAGAGTCCTCAGTGGACATGCAGACTTCATGACACTGATCCTCCTTGTCACTTCAAACCTGGCACTGCTCTGGTCAGTCACTAGGCTCTTGTCACTTTCAAACCCATGCAGGGTACCTGGCTTTTCTTCAGTTCTCAGGTTAAGAAAAGCCGTTGCGTTTCGTGCGGGCTTCAGCATTTACTTTCCTACTTGACAAACTGTCTGCCTGACACGTTGCTCCACCAGGGCATTCATCTTTATTTGTTATCGGCAGGTCCGTCTGATTAACGAGCAACATGGGGGGAAGCAACACAATGGTGTCATGGATTTTTAATTTTTCAAACCACTTTGGCCTCAGCAGGGGTGACAGCAAATCTAAACAGAGCAGATGGTGTCAGGATGGCTTTGGGTTTGTTTTTTTTTAAAAAGTGAAAATGTTTGGGTCCGAGCAAAGGCTGCAAACTTCCCTTTGGAAACCTCTGCTGATCTTTTGCCCCAGGGGCTAATGACAGCCTGGAATCCAGGACAGATTTCCACATGCAGGGTTGTTTCCAAGGGAACAGAGGAACTTGGTTTGTAACTGGCTTTGTGTTTGCTATTTAACAATCCTTCAGTGCTGGAGGCCAGCCATGCTTCCTCAGAGGATTCCAGGTTCAAAAATTCAGAAGCTCTATATATCCAAAGGCTCAGAAGCCCTCTCTACCCCCCTTCTCAAGACCTGATCCAATATCTTTTGAAGACAATGGGACCTTTTCAACTGACTTCAGTGGGGTTTTGGATCACACCCCAAACACTTCTCCATCAGAGAGCACCTAATTAGTTGCTGAAATGTCTGGATTAGGACATGGACAGTCATATGATTTAGAAGGCAGGAGAGGCAAGTATAGACAAAGGAGGAGCAGCACCAGTTTTTAGAGATTGCACTGGAAGAAGATTTGAAAGAAAACCCAACAAACAGGTTCACTTTGGATCTTACTCAGTTACACACAGGAGCAAAAGGCTTATTTCAGACAGTAAAGCACGGCTGTTACTCTAGGCAGAGCTGATCTCTATGTTTCCTTCAGACATACAGCCGCAATAAGCCAGCTGTACCACAGTTTTATTAAGCCTTATGAATTTTTTAGCAGATCTGGGAGCTATAGATTTTAACCTGGGTAGATATTTAGCTCCACCTTAAAATGAAAAATCTCAAAGTCAGAGCAGCATTTCATCCCTTAAATACGTAATTGCAGCTGAAGCAAAACTCCAAGAACAAAGCGGCCAAAGGTGAGTGAATTAAAAGTGATCTGAAGGCAAACTACCAGGAAAGGGAGTAGGCTAGTGATTAAAACAACAGACTGGCAAGCAGGCTTCTTGTGTTTTGATCCCCTACTGTACACATGCTCCTGTGTAACTGTGATGAAGGGACAGCGGCTCAGTTTACCCAACCATGAAATGGGGACAACACAGACTAAGCTCCGAGGAGCACTGTCAGAGTTAACTGATATTTGGAAGGGTGCTTTGAGATCTGAGGGTTAAGGCAGCTGTATAAACACAAACTCATTTTACGGCACCTACACAAAACCTGTGCAGATACACAAATATCCACCTGTGTGAAAAAAATGTGCAGTATCACCCATGACCCACCGCTTGCTCACACTCCTTTGTAAGCTTATTCCTCAGTCTGAGCTGAAAAAGCTTAAGCCAACAGTGTCAAAAGCTTTAAGAATGCAAGGTGGGGCTGGATGGCTCTCTTCAAAGGTACATTTCCACCATCGCCTGCCAGGGCACGTCTGTCACTACTTAATCCTTACATTGGAAATTAATCTGCAGTCATTTAGCTGCATCACTTGTTTACCCCAGAGGAGACTCACGGCTTCCGTCATTGAGACAAGGCTCAAATCAGCAGCTGTTTTCTGACCTCTCACTCTTAGAGACTGAATTTCTTTGAAGACAAAAAGACAGCACAGCCATGCTAAAGCGTGTGCATATGTCTCCATCCACCAGGGCCCTGCATCCGTTGGTTGCAGAACTGTGCTCCAGAATTCAAGCTTTTATTTTCTAGCTGCAAAGAGAACCTTCCCAATTTGAAGGGAGAGCAAACGGAGGCACTGAGCTTAGTCTGCAGAGAGCCTGAAGCAATGGCTCTGAGAGGAGTGAACCGCCTCATTCGTCTGACGACGATGCAGACAGACCAGCTTTGCAAAGCACTTTGAGGTCTATTGATGAAAAGTGCTGTGTAAGACCGAGGAATTCTTATTAAAATATTATCTCAGCAGCAAGTTACGTCTGAAGACTGATGTGTCAGAACTGGTAACTATGACGTTGTTGATCACTGAACACCCAACTAATATCTCTGTCCCACAAGCCCAAACTTCCTTCCACCCCTTCCCAGGTGCCCACAACCCCAGCTGTCCCCTCCTCAAAGGCCAAAGCCTCCAGCTCCCTCCTGGACCACCTCTGCGATTCAGCCCTGCATTTCCAACACCAAGGTCTGCAGCACACTGAAAATTAAATGCTATGGGGCCATTAAAGATAAACTAAACAGTATATCCTGTTACACAACGAGGGGGATACACCGTGCTGATTGTATTATTCACTCTCATTTAATTTCATTAAAAATCAGTTAATTCAGCCAACACTGCAACAAGATATCCAGCGCTGCCGTCCTAGGGTTGCCGCCAGATGCAGGAATCTTGTTGTAGAATTTGTCCTGCATTTGCGTGGAGTACATAAGGCCTTGCCTTTCATGAGTCTTCCCAATGGCACAGTCCGTGTGTGTGTCCTCACCTGAGGCCCCAATCCTGATCCATACACAAAGACCCCAGTGGGGCTCTCCACAAAGTCCTCACATGGGCATATGTAGTAAACATCATGAAGTCTTGGCCCTAACTTGCAGGGTTTTGCGAAGCGCTTTAAATAAGGTGACAACACTGTGTGAATGATGCATTGGAGGATTCCACAAAGAGACCTGCTGCTGTCCAGGAGCACCCAAGCTGCATGACCGTGGTAGTCCCTTTGCACCTGCAGATCCACATTCCCAATTTGAAAATGATCCTCCTGCCACGCACAAGGCCATCTTGGGAGCATTAGCTGTGGATTAGCTGCTCTGTCATGTTCTCTCCCTCTCCAGGTGAAAGCAACGAGGCCCAGCAAGCCATACAAACAGTTGGTCGCTTCTACACGAGCAGCTTCCCTGCATCCAGAGTTTGTTTCCCAAGCCCCACAGTTCTCATCTGGATCCAGATCTCACATACAGCAACACTGTGCAGGGTGTTTGGAGCTGGGATTCTGGGTCTGCCTGGGAGAAAGATATAGGAGGATTCTGAACCTTCCCAGTCGTCCTATTTTGGTCTGGGTCATCTCATCCCCTATATGTAACACCAGGCTACACTCCATCCCCGCTCCCCTGATTGTAACGGTACAGAAGCAGCTCAGCCTGGTCTTCCAGATTTTAGACTAGGAGGCCTATGTTCTGGTTAACTGGGGACACCCCACTACTCTGTATCCGTTTCCCTTCCCCTTGAGCTTGAGCAGATGGAGGAGGGGTGGGTTCTGCTCTTGGCACTCCTGAGCCAGCGGTTTTCCCTCAATACACCAATGTCATTAAGGCTTTTCAGTTACAGGCAACTTTACCACCATTATCCAAGAAAGAAGTTTCCAAAATGCAATGTACGTACGATCCGCTGAGCATTCTCACCTCTCTCCAACCTACAGAGAAATTCTCGCAATGAAGGTGACAAAAGCAGGTTCAACTGGGCTAGGAGTCCAGGACGCCTTCTCAAGTGACCCCACTCTAGGCAGCGGTGAACTGGCATGGTCAATCCGGATCGGAAAGAGCAGCCATTCTGGTGCTGAACGGTACCAGTTCACTGGGGAGAAGTGCAGCTTCTCCAGATATCCCCGTCTCTGCCCTCTGTAGAATGAACTGTGAAGGATAATTCGGAGGGAACTCTGTCCGGTTCATTTTGTGCATGGAGATCACAGCTGGCAGGATAATACTGTATCATCTAGATGTCTTAGGTACTTATATGGCCCTGTTACCATACAACAGTGATACTCACAGTGCGATTCACAAGCTGCAAGTGGCTCTTTGCAGCACATGATATTAAAACACTGGGTGATTTAAATTATTAACCATTCTAAGTTATTAGCCAATCAGGATGCTTTTACTTTGTTATGATCCAATTGTAGTTGATAAAATAATACTTGGTCAGTCATTTCGCTGGGAAAGTTTTTATATTACAGTATATACATACACACACACTAAATATTTCCCCTGCCATGCTGCTTCAATATGAACATATAGTACTATAGTAAGTGAAACCATGGATTCACACTGCTGAGACTCTTTTAGGTAATGCTGATCGCTAATTTGGCTCCTGAACCATTGAGGTCTGAGTATCACAGCCATAGAATAGAGTTATTCTACCCTACTCCAGTGATTACAGTACAACACTGCCAGCTTCAGGCAATTTGCAGAAATGCAGCTCCTATCCAGGCTGAAAACCTGAACACAAATGGCACAATCTAGAAAAAAGAATGAAGAGTCCTTATGGCATCCACAAATTTATTTGAGCATAAGCTTTCGTGGGCTACAGCCCACTTCATCAGATGGGATGCAGTGGAAAATACAGTAGGAAGATACACAAACACGCACACACCCCCCATGAAAAAATGGGTGTTGCCATACCAACTCTAATGAGACTAATTGATTAAGATGAGCTATTATCAGCAGGAGAAAAAAAACGTTCGTAGTGATAATCAGGATGGCCCATTTCAAACAGTTGACAAGGAAGTGTGAGTAACAATAGGGGGGAAATTAACATGGGGAAATAGGTTTTTAGTTTGTGTAATGACTCCTCCACTCCCAGTCTTTATTCAAGTCTAATTTAATGGTGTCCAGTTTGCAAATTAAATCCAGTTCTGCTGTTTCTCATTGGAGTCTGTTTTTGTAGTTTTTTTGTTGAATAATTGCGACTTTTTGTCTGTAATTTACAATCTAGGAAGCTGCAGGGTCCCAAGATACTGGAGAGGAGAGGAAAAAGCTGGATCATGTGTCTCACCCTTTTCTCCAGCAGGCAGAAGCTGGAGTGGACCAGGCGTTGCTGAGTCAGCACAGGACAATGACAGGCACATAAGCAAAAGGCCCAAACTGCTACCTGTGCTGGGAGAGTCTGCTGAGTTCTCCTTCACCAGTTAGGATGCTCAGCAAACCAGGCTCTGCACTCTCATGAGAGACTTTTGTTCAGGTTTCCTCGTCACTGGGACAGTTCTGAGTTCAGCTCGGCCACACCTGGCTGTTACATTTTGGAGGAGAACACAAACTAATCTCAAATGTCTAAGATGTGGGGCTTGACTTAAGACACGCATTACAGAAAGGGTGGCAGGCATTTACCATGCTTCAGTAGCTCAATACTCTCCTGTCCTGGAGACACGTTAACCGAAACACTGCTGCATGGACACAAAGCATCAGCTTCAGATGCAAGAGTCTTGGAGTTAAGGCTTAAATTCCTCCCTGAACTCACTTGAATAAGCCTAGCTCGTGTAGCTCATACAATGTGCAAAAGCATCCCCCACATCTCAGTGCAGAGGTGCCAACAGGAATCAGCACTGGTAGAACTGGCAGCTTGGGCAGTTAGCATGGAGTCTGGGTGCAGGCATCAGACCCTTCAAATTAATTGAGATTTCTGTGATCTGTTCAAAATAAAGGGGAAAACATCTGACACCTGTTCAAATACACTGAGATGCATCTCTTCAAACCACCAGCAGCTAACAGCTTCCCAAGATTTATTTAGAGTTTGGGCAGTGTCGAGAGGCGGTGGGATACCCCACAGCCCCACGGAGCGACGAGCCTCCCCTAGCACTAACGTGGGCAGAGCCAGTGGGTCCTGTGCCCGCCCCCCAGAGGTCACAGCACAGGACAGGAAATAGAAAAGCCCCGCTGCAAAGGTCAGCTGAAAGCCAGCCGCCGGAAAGGCCAGATGCCTGTGGCCTAGCTCCGGTTTGGGGAACGCTGGCAACCAGAGACTGGCCGGGCCAGCCAAACCTACCCCTCGCCAGCTACCCCGAGGAGCAGCCAAGCCTACCCCTCGCCAGCTACCCCGAGGAGCAGCCGAGCCTACCGTTCGCTAGTTACCCAGAGGAACAGATGGTGCTGGAAACCGCCGAGGACACCAGCCAAACCCAAGTACCTTACGAGGGGGAATCCGGAAGTAGCCCGGGGGCAGCCGACCGTGGCCTGGCTGCAGCAGGGCCAGAACCAATGTCAGTGTGTTGTGGTCAGGATCCCCACTGATGCAGCAGCAAGTCTGTTGCTGCTAGGGCCCTGGGCTGGGACGCAATGGAGTGGATGAGCCTGCGTCCTCCCTGCTACCCCACTCACGGGTGGCAGTCTCCCCCTCGCACCAGATGCTCAGAAGCCTGAGCTCCTAACTGTGCATTTGCTGCCCCGCCCTGACCTAGGGCCTGGGCTTGTACTGAACTATTGGCTCAGACCCTGCCTAAGGGCCCGAGCTCCTGACTGTTTGTTTACTGGCCAGCCCTGACCCAGGGCTTGGGCCTAGAGCAAAACTATTGCGAGGCGGTGGGCCGAGCCTCAGCCAAGCCCTTCTACAGGCAGATCTATCCTGCAAACATTTGAGGCATGATCTGCTGTATCGGCAAAAGGCACAGTGAGTGTAGATGAGATTAGACCAGCAAGGATGTCCTTTTGCTTGCTGGAATAAGTTATACTACTAAAAGCACAACTGCATCTGCACTAGGAGCTTTTGGCCAGTATATCACACCCGTACAGCTAGATCAGCAAAGCCCTCCTCGGTAGAAGTGGGTCTACATTACAGCTGACTTTTACTTAACACTTCACAAGTAGAGTCCATCTACACTTCATTTGACCCTTACGGGCACAGCAAATTGTAAGTCAAGGGTTTATCTATGCTAGAGGGTTTTAGCGCAGGTTAACTGATAGCTAGTTAACTCGAGTTAGCCAATGTGTTTGTACATGCTAGTATGGACTCCACAAGCACATACAAACATGGTAGCTCACTTGAGTTCACTGGCCAGTGAACTCAAGTTTGAAAGACTTTAGTGTAAATGAATCCCTAGTAGAAAAAGTAGAGCAAACCCTATTCCTTAATTCCTGTTCTCTTCACTCATCTCCTTACAGCCATTGCATGGTTACAGTCCCTCCAGTGGCACATGTGATTTTTCTGGCCCCTCCCAATATTTAAGTCATGCCTTTATGGGGGCTGTTTCTTCAGATGACCATGAAATGAATAAGATTAGATTAAAGCCACTAACATTGTTTTTTAAAAATGCTTCCTATCTCCATTCCTTTCACTTTGTATAACATCCAAACTCACCTCTTGCATTCTGTAGCTGACCTAGTTATAACAGCAATGACTGGTGCAGAATCCAGCTACTGTGGCGATGTGGCCAAATAGTCACCTAGACAGTTCAAGGAGAAAGGAACCAAATATGCTCTCTGCCTGCTTCCCACTAGTCTTGGGCCTAGTAAGGTTCTGTTTTATATGTCATTTAAACCTCCTCCGACAAGAATTATTGTATTGCACATACAGGGATGTAATACACAGTACGAAGGTATTGTGTAAATGGTATTACAGCGGAAGTTCCATTAAACTTGGCCATTCACCAACCCTTCTCTGGAAAAAAGCGAAGTCACTTGTGAGAGAGAGCAACAGAAAGGTCCCAATCCTTACCCCAATGAAAGGGCTTGTCTGTATGATGCAGTTTACTGGTTTAACAAAGGTGTGATTTTAAACCCTGTGCAAGAGGCTGTGTACACAGTCTTCCGTTTAAACCAGAATTTTTTCAGTTTATCTTAAATCGATTAGGAATGGGTTTAAGCCGAATTGTAGTAAGCCTCCCGTTTAACTAAACCAGTGCAAGTCTGTAATGTAGACGAGGCCTTAGTCAGTGACAAAACTCTCATTAACTTTCAAGACAGCAGGATCGGGCCCATATTCACATGCAGGTGGGTGGACAAATAAGTAAACTTGGAAGAATTAGATTATCATCAGTAAATGTTGGTAAAAGTTGATTTCACCATACATACAAACCGACAATACGTATTTCCATAAATCGTCTAAATTTACAGATAGGCAAAGAAAGAAAAATGCTGTTTGAGAACTTAAGGGGTTGAGGGGTATGTGGGTTGTATATTTTACATGGGATGTTGACAATTTGTGTTTTACTGGTTATCAATCTTTAACTTTTTGAATTTCATTGTCTGCTATCATTAAATAATTATTGTCCAGCTCCCTCACTATCTGACCTCCCCATAGTTTCCTGCAACTGTGAACATTTAAATCAGTAGAAATTAAAAAGTGCTTAAAAGCCATAATTTTGCACAACTGTACAAATGTAAATGCTAAAAAAAGAAAAAAATGCTTAAAATAAACATGGATCTCCTCAGTCAAAATGATAAAAAAAAAATAAAAATCTGCCAAGCCTAGATAAGGCACGCACATATTTTTTGCTAACTTAGGCGCAAAGTGGACAAAAATCCAGCCCCTAAGCTTAGAAATGTGTAAAATGTCACAGGCTGAGACTTCACCAAGTTCAACCTCAGGCACATTGTCACATCTGCCTTAGGAGCGAAGAGCTTCTAATGAGAAGGATGACAAGGCACCACTCATGGAGGAATGTCTCTGACAGTTCTTTATTACAGAGCAGAGCAGTATCATTTCAAGGCCATTAGAGGATTGAATAAACTTGCAGGGAGGCGGGGGCAGGAACTCAGTCAGCACTCTATTAAAAACAAAAGAATTTAGGAAGAGCCTTCCTCTACCTGCTTAATGATTCCATAGGTCAGGCCTACATTACAGACCTGTATCAGTTAACCACCACCCGTGAGCAAGTTATACCAACCTAACCCCATCATATAGACAGTGCTTCTCCTGTTGACATAGCTACTGCCTTTTGGGGAGGTGGATTAACTCCACCAACAGAAGATCTCCCATCGGTGTAGGAACATCTTCACTTACGCGTTACTGTGGCACGGCTGCACCAATGCAGCATTTTAAGTGTAGACCAGCCCACAGGAAGTACTATTTCCTCCAAGACAGCTGAGCTGCAGGCCCCAGCATAGGCTGAGAAGGGTACGATGCCGCAACCGTCTTGTAAAAATTAAGCTTGCCCACACGTGATCATTAAAGACCCGGAAAAGGGTGAATCCCGAGGCAGATTAAATGGTGTCAGAGATAAATTAGTGTACATGGGTGGAACTTTAACTGAGCTAGCGAAAGTGAGTGTGATACCATGGCACTATTACCAGGCTAAGAGGGCTCGAGATCAGGGGTGAAGTAGAAACAGTAGCCAACAGGAGAAAAAGCAGTCTCCACCCCAGCTACAAATCTGCTTTCTGCCCCAAGCAAGTAAGTTACACCCTGATCCCCACTGTTTACATCACCTTTTCATTTGGCCCAGCATCCACAAAGCACTTCATAATCCCTCCCAATGACAGAGGCAACAGTAAAGCTTAGCACTAATAGTGCTTTGCATCTTCATAGTCCTGTTCACAGAGCAAGCCTCCAAACAGCCCTTAGAAGGACATCAGGCAGATTAGCCCCTTTTCATATCCAAGGGAAGCAATGGCAAAGAGTTGTGCCTAGAATTACACAGCAAATCAGCACTAGAGTTCTTACTCTTAGTCCCAAACTCCTTCTTCTACACCACGCTGCCTCTTGAGACATAAATAAGGGATGAGCCCCACTCCTTTATAATCTGCTAAAACAGTTATTTGTGGGCTGTGAAGTTAGACCGTGAATCACGCCGAAGCATCTAACGACAGCAGCATTATGCTGCACGTAAAAACATATGTCCCTCGAGGCAGTTTTCCCTGCCACAAGGGTTTATAGCTCCTGGGCTCTGCTGCAGATACATGTAACGCCGGATGGAACTTGGGGGCACTTTAAACCAGAATCAACAAAAGGAAAAATATAAATGAACGAATTCCCACAGACCTCCCATTCTGGCCAAAGCCCTGCATTCAAACACGCAAACCTTACACACCAGCCATTAACACAGCTTAAAGGTCTCTGCCCCAAAGCATCCCAACAGCTTGTATGAAAGAAAGAGCAAGGAAACCAGGCAGGAGAAACATGATTTTAGTGGCAGAATGACACTGACGAGGCTTAAGTGTTCCTGTGTCCTGGGCAGGCATTAGTGACCACAGCTACTCCAGAAAGCTTCCCAATAATCCTTTACCCTGGTTTGTGGCCCAGATGGGAGACTGGAGGGGGCAGCCTGCTGCCAAAGGCCTGCGGGGCAAATGCGACCACCTAAAAAATTGCAAGGAAGTCAGGAGTGGGGACTTTGATACAGGAAGAGCAGGAGAACACGCAGGTGTTGATAAGCAAGTTTATCTTTATTAAAAAGACAAAGTTCAATTGAAGTGTCTCAGTATTACAAATGCTCAGGCTCAACAGTGCCCTGCATAGAAAGCTGTATTCCAAAGTGGACTCTGTTGACAGATCAGATCACCAAAACCTATTAACATCTGCCCTCAAACATATGTCTGCCTTTCAGTTGAACTGATTATCCCTTGACATACAAGGACAGGGCTGCCTGGTTCACAAGGGGGCTCTTATGGTCAAAGGCACCTACCTCATGCGTACCTAGGGTGTGTGCTTTCCAGTGCTTCTACTTCAAAGCTTTACAGAGGAGTGTCCATAGGAAACGTTCTCCCAGAAGATCCAAACCCAGAAATGTAACACAGAGCCGTTTAAAATAAATTAACCATGGCCTGTTAAAAATGAAACATTTACACACCTCACTGAACCTCTGCCTGGGCGAGAGGAGAGGTCAGGAGGCCATTTAATACATATGATGGACAGATGTGCTACAGATCTGCTCGGCTACCAGCAGAGACTCAGTATGCAGCAATACAGCTTATTACAAGAGGCCGAAAAGGCCTATGATCAGAAGAGGTGCTGGACATCCAATATCCTCAGTTCAGATGCTGTAACACAAGACCAGTTGCCTTAGGGTTTGTCTATATGGAAAGTTTTACCAGTGATGCTAATATAAATCCCCATGTGGACATACAAGCCTGGCTTTTGTTTAGCTTAAATCCTGTCCCAAGCAACATAAATTAAACCAAAAAGGGGCTTCTCATACCAGAATAAGAGCATATGCATGGTGTAATACTGGTACAACTTTACTGGTTTAAATTCACCACCTTATGTTATACCAAAAAGATCTTCCCATATAAGTAAGGCTTGAGAAGCAGAATGCCTGAGAAAATACCCAGCATAGATATAGCACTTCTTACTTTCAAAGTTCTTTATCAAATGACATTAACCCCACAACACCCAGTGAGGTAGGCAACGGTAAGCTCCATTTTACAGATGGAAAAACCAAGGCACAGAGAAATTAAGTGGCTTGCCCAAGGCCACTGGGGGGAAACAAATGAGATGGTTAGGATTCGAATCCAGGCATTTCCAGCTCCCTTCCCATTCACAGTTCACCCCACACCGCTAAGACTTCCAAAGTCTGCTATGTATGCTGCTGCTTATGAATGGAAGCAGTCTGCACACATTTCCTTCTAATCCCTGCATCTGTAAATCACTTTGAATGCAAAAGAAAATGGCGCCACAAAGGCATGAAATGGGTCACCTCTCACTCCAGCTCTCCAGCAATAGCACTGGTCTTTCCCACTAGCAGACAGACTTTCTAACCAGGAGTCTTTTCCCTTTTTGTAAGGAAGAGATCAACCATAGTGTTACGTGTTGCTGTTCCACTGCGGGCCATTTCCTAGACTATTCACCATAAGAGCTACAGCTCTCAAATTTCTTATTCACATTCTGCCTGTCAGAAGCAACGTGGCTTAGGGAACATGCATAAAAAATTGCCACATCAATCCCCATTAAACTATAGCTATGCAAGAGCTAGACATATCATCATATAACAAGCAAGAACCGGGCACAGGATGTATCTGCTGAGAGACCTACAAACAATACAACCCTGGGATTAACCGGATCAACCCACTCCATCTTGCAGAATGGGCTCTATTAGGAAATAGCTCTCTCTACCACCAGAGTTGATTTCGCCATCACTTCCACTCCTCAGTCTGTGAGACAGAATGTGCTTGGCAGAAGGCAGAGTTGGTTTTTTGACAAATGCTCATCACCAGCCCACTGGAGCTTTAAGCCAGCACCGAAAATAGGAAGTGTACATTTTCCCAGAAAATCACTGCCAAGTATTGCTAGATGCCTCTCTCCCTCCAGCTGCGATCAACCCCTTCTGACTGGATTTCTAACCAAAGCCAGGTTCTCTACTGTACAAAGCAGCAGACTGGCTGCTTAAACCAGTCTTGCCTGGCTGTTTTCCCTGGGCAGCCTGGAGTGAAAGTCTGATCCAGGCATCGCCCTATTTTAATAACTGAATCTGAGGCTGGTGAAAGCTGTCACCTGCCTGCTAAGATTGCTCCCGAGTAACGGTGTCCAGCTGTGAAGCAATCACAACCGGCAGCTAAGTCACCAGAAACCATTTGAACACTTTGATGCCACCTATATAACACCTCAGTGCCAGTTCCATTTTATAGTTGTCATAACTCCTCCAGTACATGCAGCACTGAACAGCAATCACCCCTTTCGGGCGAGTAACCTCTCATTGCCATAACATGCCCAAGGTGGATATGCCACACTGCACACCCTGCTGGACTTTACTGATCGCAACTAAAAGGCTCCTTGGGTCCTGGTTAATACCTTCCCGTGGGGCTCAGGAACACTGTGCTCCTGGCAGTTGGAGTTCTAGAACAAGATCTAGATCAAGTCAATCGGGACATTTCAACGGAGTCCTGCAAAGAGCCCTTACATCAAACACTCGCCATTTCACACAGGGAACAAAAATATTTCCCAATGAAGAACAGGGTTCAGTGACCATGGGAAAATATGAGTGAGAGCCAAAACAGACCAGGTGGTGAGGATGAAGTTTATCAAGAGGAGTGAAGTAGCACCATCTGCTTTACCGTGATGCTGACAAAAATAAAACATTCAGTGGTGACTTCCTGTGTTACAGCATAGGGGTGGAGCTGCTGAATCCCCTTCATGTTGTACGGGGATGATTCACAGATCGGGGAAGGGACAGTTCACATTTAAGGCTCAACTCTGCTCTTACTGAAGTTAATAGTGAAAGTCCCTTTGAAATCAATGGCAGTAGCATCAAGTCCTTGAAATGTCTGTCTGCTCACATGGTGAATTGTCTCTGGCTTTCTCTTGGTGCTTATTGCACAGTCAATTCAACCCTCTTCCCAGAGAAGAAAAGTTCCTAAGACACCATCGGAAGTCTCTTGTACAAGAGAAACTGCTTATCTCAACAAGACCAAAGCCCATAAAATTCACATGGAGTCACCGGTTCGAGCCAGCCTTCTTGCTCTGGCCCCATCAACAACAAACCTCCCACTTCCACCCCGAGCTCTGGCATTAACACTCAAGTCATGGGGCTACAGCAGCTCTCGCCGTTACAGTTTGGGCAGCGTGCCTGCTGGTGCCAGTATAATACCAAAAACATAGAAGAGCCCCAGCAGGAGGTTGAGCTTGGCTGTCCGCTGGGGAATTTTGCTGAAGCTCTGGCTCCGGAACTGCCTCTCCAGCGAAAAGGCCATAGGAATGGTAAGTAGTGGCAGCGCCATGCTGATGGTGTAACGCGTGGCCAAAATGCAGAAAATCAGGTATGGCAGGAAGAGCAGCGTGTTGTAGAGCATGTAGGAAAACGTGGGGCCAATGAGGATAGCCAGGGTGACAATGCCTGCCTGCCGGTCAGACTCCATGTCCCGTGTGTTGTTGCTGTGCAGGATGGCCTCAGTGCTGAGGGCTAGTGGGACAGCATAGAGCAGCGGTGAGACAGACAGATAACCAACCTGCACTGCATGGGCAAACATGACAGCCAGGGGCCCAAATGTGATGAGGATCACCAAGTCGCCAAGTGCAACATATTTAAATCCAATTCCTGTGGCAAGAAACAAGCGGAAAACAAGTGTTACCAGGTGAAATTCACTTTATGGAGGATAAAAGATGTTACTCAAACAGCACAGCAGCTCCTACAAAATGTGGTAAAACAGCCAACACAAATGCAACTAGGACAGGGCTACACATGCTCTTTTATTGCCCCAGAACTGAGTATTATTCTCCCTTTCCAAAGATGACAAAGCAAATACAACATCTGCAATTCTCCAGTCTCACCCACTGAGCAAAGATTATGAGGCAGATTCCAGTTACCACCTGGAATACTTGTTCCACAAGCAGTCACACTGAAGTCAACGGGATTACACATACAGAAAGGTGCTACACAACGTGAGTAAAGATATTCGAATCTGGTCCTGAACAGACGCAACCATCAGGTTAGACTAACAGCTGCTACATCTTTCAAATGATATCCTCCGAATCCTAGAAACTGCTTAATCTTATCTATAGCAAAACACTGGGTGTCTCTTCAACCACCCAGCTGCAGAACTGAAGAGGCAAAAGACATTTTTATCTTGATAAGCTCCACAAAAAAATTCATGTTCCTACTCTACATTAGTGTTACTCATTAATCTTGGGTGCATTTCTTAAAGCACGTCTTAAGTTTACTTTTCATTTGAAACTAGATCTGGCTAATAACAAATGAAGAACTGTTCAGATAATACAAACTGAGCTCCATCCCTGGAGAAGAGAACACAGATAATGAACCAAACCAGTTGACATACACCAGATATACATTTCACACACAATTTCTGCCACAGACTCAGAGTACTGAATACAGTCCTTACCTCCAGTATAAAGGAAGGAGCTGGAAAGTCCCCCAAAGTAGATCAGGGCTAGGTGCTCCAACTTGAGAGTGGAGAGACAGTAGAGGCAGGCAGCACAGATACAGCCCAGGGTATAGAGGAAGACCCCAAACCAGACCACATCCTGAGGCTCCAAGATCTGGTCCACCAATGTCCGGTCATCACTCTTCTTGTGGTCAATGCCCTTGGAGAAGTCATAGTAGGTATTAACCAAGTTACCTGCTCCATGCACAGCCAGGACAGCCACTGCACTGCCCACTAGCAGCCCTGGGTCTAGGGATCCATGGGACCGATAGGCTAGGGCACTGCCCAGGGCTACTGGGGTCAAAGAGGCACTGAAGCTCCAGGGCCGCAGGGCCAGAACGTAGGCTGCACACTTCTGCCTCCAGGTGCCTGGGCGGCTCTTCGCAGAGCTGAGCAGCCCGATGCCCAGCTCCCCCACGTCACCTCCTCTGGGGCTCTCAGCGCTGATGCTAATCTTCTCGGTCTGATCCTCAGCCTCCATGCTCTTCATGCAGCTGCCTCAGCAGAAGGTGCTGGAGAGAGACCTGGGAAAGGAGAGGCAGTTTGCATCAGGAAAGGGAAACCTCCAGGCCTCGCCAGTGACTCACCGGTGACATACTCAGCCCAGGGGAGAGCCGCCAGCCCCGCAACGTGAACCTCTGCAGCTGCCACCACCCAGCGAAGGACCCACAGCACGGAGAGCGAGGGGCAGCCCCTTCCCATGCGGGGCACCACAAGGGAGAAGCGGGGTCCTTCCCCGCTTCCTCCTCCCCATGGGGCGCCTCAGCTAGGGTGACCAGATGTCCCGATTTTAGGGGTTTTTTTTCTTATATCGGCTCCTATTACCCCCCACCCCCTACCCCGATTTTTCACACTTGCTGTCTGGTCACCTTGGCCTCAGCGCCCCCGACCTCGGAATCCCCCGGGCAGGGGGCGGCTCCCGGCCCCGGGCGGGGCCGACTCTGCTCTCCCGTCTCCTGGGGCGGCTCCGAAGGCCCCTCACCTGCCGCGGAGCCGGGGTCCAGCTCCGTTCACGCGCGAGCCGGGCCCTCAGGACCATGGCAACCAGCTCGCGGTGCCGCCATCTTGCCCCCGTGGGCACCAGCCCGGGCCGCCCCCTCCGGAAACAAGGGCTCCGATCGCCCAAGTTCCGCTTGCCCTGAGCCGGAGGGATGGGGAAGAGCCCCGCAATACTAGGAATAGGGGAGCGGGGCCGGGATCTTCCCGCAGCGGGAGGTTAAACCTCATACTCGGGGTCACTCAGCCAGTCCGTGGCAGAGCTGTGCATTGACCCCGGGAGTCTTCCCGAGCCCCATCCCCCTTCTTCAAGCACAGAGAACGGACTCCCCTGCCCCCAGCCCTGCACACTGGTGCTCGGGGTGCTGCGTGCACACACAGCGCCGTAGACTCCGACTTGCAAGATCAGAGCCTGAACCTCTGAGCCTCCGTTTTCCCCAACCTGCAAAATGGGGATAACAACCCACAGGGATTAATATGTGGGAGCGACTGGAATAATCTGGTAATAAGTGGCACAGGGAAAGCCTAGAAGTTAATTCCGAGTCACTGTTATTCAATTATCAGTTAATATTTAACTATTACTGAACATTAACATCTAATCATTAGTATCAATAACAAGTCTGTTGTATGAACCCTTAACCATTAAGATTAGCGGTAAATCACGGATGTTAAACAATTCGTATTGATTATTATAGCTGTTAGCTGTTCTCCATTGTTAGGCAAACTAGGTGTCACAGAAGCGAGTACCTGCTATACGTAACATTACGGTAACAGAGCCTTTCTTCTGCCCTCGGTGCTGTTCAGGGCAGGCTGCTCCCAGAGCAGTAGAGAAGCGGGAGGAAATAGAAGGACCAAGTGTTCACGCGGCGGAAGCGTCCTACCGTATCAATGATTTAAAAAAAAAAAAAAATCGACTCGTCCCCATTCCCGCATGCGCACAATGCCTGTGGCTTCGAAGAGGGCGGACGCAATGCTGCTTTCCAAAGGAGGGCCAAGCTCTGAATTTTAACCAATCAGGCAGCACCGAACTTCTCATTGGTTCAGTTAAGTGTCAGTATATCACGATGTGTTCTTTGATTGGTCTTGAGCTACTGCGCCCGCCTCCGGCAGTTATTTGGGGGTGGAAACACGATCCCCTAGTAACCCCTCCTCACCAGTAAAACTATTGGCTGCTCCACCCGCTGGTCACATTCCACTCAGCGCTGATTGGTTGCCGGTTTTCGCCGGCCCGGCTGCAGCAGCGGGGGAGGGGAAACCCCGGGGCCCAAGCTGGGGAACCGGTCGCAAGGGGACCGGCGCGGCTGGGCCGGCCCGGCCGGAGGCGGTGAGTGCGGGGCCCGATCCGGGGCTGGGAAGTGATCCCCCGCTGTCGGGACACCCCGGCCTGGCTCCCCCGTACGGGGCCTATGGGGGCTGCCTCCCCCTCCCCATCCCTTCGCCGGCCGGGCGGGCCCAGGCCCCCTGGCAGCGGGGATGGGGCGCTGCCCCGGGGGCCTGCCGGGTGAGCGGAGCCGCGCTGACAGGGGGCCGCCCGCGGGTCCCTCCCTCCCTTCCCCGGCCGGCCGCCCCCGCAGCACGGGAGGTGCCCGACTCCCCCCCGTGCCCCAGGCGGAGCCGTGCCCGGAGCTGTCAACCAGGCCGGCGGCCGCCGCTCTACCCCCGGGACCTCCCCGCCCTGCGCCGGTCTGGACCGTGGCCTTGGGTCTGCGCCGGCTTTCCCAACGCGGGGCATCCGTGCCCCCCACTAATGCAAGCGAGGCGTCTGCCCTTGGCTGTGTGCGCAGGCTCGTAGGCCTTGCTTGCCCTAGCTAGACACACTGCATTCACCCCTTTGCCCCGGAAAACACCGCTCGTTGGAGAGCTGCTAAGGCATTTCCCTCACCAGGGAAGAGGAGGCCTATTTAGGCAATTCTTCCCATGCTGGGAGCTGATCATGGCTTCTCGGGCGATGCTGATAGCAGGAAAGATCCCACACTATCTCCTGATTCCTCAGGGGCATCTGCAGTACCCAGGGATTTTAATGAGGCAGAGTTGTCCCGTGGCTAGTGAGGAATAGGAACCCAGGACTATTAAGGTTCTGGTCCTAGTTCCCCAACTCACCTACTGTTTGCTTGCAGCAAAATACTTGAAGACCTGTTTGTCAGTTTCCTCCTTTCTAAAACATTTCTTTTTCAACTTTTAAAAAAAATGCACCCATCAAGATGGTTTCTACACATGCACAACGTTAAACATCCCATTACAATGACTGTTGCTGGCATGAATAGACTCTCAGCCCATGAATGTACATTGGAGATTATAACGCTTACCCTGGGAGTATTGAGGCTTGTAAAGAACTTTGAGGTTCTTGGATGAAAGGGGTTGTAGAGGAGCAAACTAAAGTAATGATATCAACGTACGCGCCAAGCGGTCCTTATCCTCCTTGTAACTTTGCGTGACTGAGAACGACTCTGAAACACAACCCTGTCTTGGTATTTGGGCATGTAATTCATATGGGCATGTCACATGTACCCAAGAACAATTTGTGCTGAGGCTGAGCTGGGTCCGGTTTGTTTAGGGTGTGCTGAAGGACCTAGCGTGGAATCCAAGGAGCCTGTACCCCTGTCATATATCTGTCAGGGCTCTGTAGCTACCATGCCATCTGAAAGTCCTCTGTTTCTCATGAGATGTGTATTTGGGAGCAGTAAATAGGAGCAGTGTGGTGGAGGGAGCTGTGATTAGTTTCTATACTAGCTAAATGCAATAAACAGGTTTTCTGTCTAAAGGATCCACTGGACTTGATACCCCAAGTCCCAACTTGCCGCCGTCATGTCGAGCACTGTGTCCATCCTTCAGCAATTTGCCAGCGGCCTGAAGAGTCGTAATGAAGAAATCAGGGCAAAAGCCGCCAAGGACTTGCAGCATTATGTCACCATGGAGCTCCGTGAGGTGAGTGCTGCAGATGTGGGAATAGCAGCATTTAGCTGGGGAGACATGTTTGTCCTATTTGGCTAGGGTGTGAGGTGTGTCACTTGGATGCTTGGGGTGGTAGAGATTTGGGATACTGAGGTAAGTAAGGCTCCAAAACAGGGGCTGGGTTAACAGGGCAGGGGCACAGGCAGGAGATATAATTGCTTCTTCTAGATGTTTGAATCCCACAGTTAATTTACTGCTTTTGAGTTTAGGAGCCTTGAAAAGTGGTGTTGCCCTTCTTTGGCCTGGTGTACACTGGGGGGATTGATCTAAGATATGCAACTTCAGCTACGAGAATAGTATAGCTGAAGTTGACGTATCTTAGATGGACTTACTTCGCGTCCTCGGGGCACGGGATCGACGGCCGCTGCTCCCTCGTTGACTCCGCTTCTGCCTCTCACCCTGGTGGAGTTCCAGAGTCGAAGGGGAGCGCGTTCAGGGATCGATCGTGGGTAGTGTAGACATACCTGTATCTGGGACATGTGTAATGGAGGAGAGTTTGTAAATTGATCTGAATTCCTTTCCTGTGCAGATGAGCCAGGAGGAATCTACCCGCTTCTACGATCAGCTGAATCACCACATATTTGAACTGGTCTCTAGCTCTGATGCAAATGAGAGGAAAGGAGGCATTCTGGCTATAGGTGAGTGAAGGACTTCAGAGCCTCTGGTGAACTTTCCCTTCCAATTGTTATTCTATCAGGACAGATTGTCAAGAGAACTCCACACCACAAGAGATGCCCAGTATACTTAAGAGAGTTCGGTGCACTGGGTGCGTATAGAATGTAGAGCTCTTTTGAAAATCTGACCATAAATGTCACAATGGGAGCTGCTGGATGCTGAGCACTTCTGAAAATCTGGCCCTTTTGGTGCCTCTTTGGAAACTGAGCACTTGAAAACCTGACCCCAATGTAGGTGCTGAGCACTTGAAAATCTGGCCCTGAGCTCTTCTGAAAATACTTCTCATAATGTCCAGTTTTATTGGTGGTCACAAGAGGCGAAGACTCCGGACTCCCTGTTGCCTGAGAACATTCATTCTTTTTTGTTTAAAGTCACCTGCTCAAGGGCAGCAGCCCCCATCCCTGTGGAGGGATCTAAATGGCTTTTGCCTTCATTTTGTTTAGTGTCTCCCTCAGTTGCCCTGTTGTGCTTTCATTCTTACATGGCAAAGCTACCCAAATCCTGTGACACACAAGGATGCAGGTAACTTGTATAAAAACACTCTCTGTATTCTTAGCATTTGCCTTTTGTTAACTACATAGAAATTACTTGTGGGTTGATTTCATGAACCATAACCAAACCAACCCCAAGGTATCTGGAGGTGGTGGAAGTAACTTAGGAAAAGAAATCTTTGTTGACCACATCAGATTTCAAAGCCGACAGTATCACTTTAAAATTGTTTCTGTGAATTTAGTGCTCTTGAAAGGTGCCGGAATGACAACCCTGGACACTGATGGCCTCTTTATCTACAGAGCAGGTACAACCCAGGCACCGGCAGTGCAAACTTCAGCCACACTGCCCCCTGTCAGTGTGCCTCAACTTTGACCTGGAGGCACCATCTCTAGGGGTGAGGGAGCATTCAGTCTCCTTAGTCCATTCAGTCCTTGGCGCCTCTACTGAGACTGTCAAGAAGGGGGCCAGTTGTAGTGGTTGCATGTGGATGCCTGTCAATTGGGAATGGGCCCACAATCCCAGGATGGAAGATCTGTGACCTGTGGAAAGGACTTGATAAGCTTCCCTGTTTACTAAACAAATTCTGACTTTAAAAGGCTGGTGATCCTTTCCTGTTGCTTGATTTCTCTGGTGGATTTCTGGTTTAGGAAGAGATAATGGGAGTCTCTAAAGAATGGATAGGGAATACTAACTCTTCTCCAGGGACTACCCTACTGTCTGGCAAGCTGACTCAGTGGCAGAGCTTTCACTCCTGTTGTCCTTCTCCCCAGCAAGCCTTATCGGCGTTGAGGGAGGCAATGCCACCCGCATCGGCAGGTTTGCCAATTACCTTCGGAACCTCCTCCCGTCCAATGACCCTGTCGTCATGGAGATGGCGTCCAAGGCCATCGGGCGCCTTGCTTTGGCAGGTGATACCTTCACAGCGGAATATGTGGAGTTCGAGGTGAAACGGGCTCTGGAGTGGCTGGGAGCTGATAGGAATGAAGGTCGAAGACACGCAGCTGTATGTACTCCTCTTCAGCCTTCCTGGGAAAGGGCTGGCTGCTCATGAGTAGTGCTGATGGGAGCTATGTATATAGATGGGTGGATGCAGCGAATGAGAGCTGTCAGGGATTGGAATGGCTACCATTGTATATCTGAGAAGTTGTGATGCTGGGTAGCTGGGCTGCCATTAATCATGTTCATTATCATAGTCTCTTACCAGCCAAGAATAAGGACCTGTTTTACTACGCATTGTGTAGATGTAGAGCAGATAGAAGGTCCTTGCCCCCAAAAAGCTTACAGTCTGGACAGACACAGGGGAAGGGGTCAGTCTCTGAATTCCAATCTGTCTCTAACACCACCGTCTCTCTTCCTCTCTCCAGGTTCTGGTCCTGCGTGAGCTGGCGATCAGCGTGCCCACCTTCTTCTTCCAGCAAGTGCAGCCGTTCTTCGATAACATCTTTGTTGCTGTGTGGGATCCCAAACAGGCCATCCGAGAGGGAGCCGTGTCTGCCTTACGAGCCTGCCTTATCCTCACCACCCAGCGGGAACCAAAAGAGATGCAGAAACCACAGTGGTACAGAGTAAGGAAATAATCCCTTAATCTTGTAACAGCTTTCCTCTAGAGTTCAGAAAAGCCTCAGTGTCAGCACCAAAAGCCAGGAGACTGATCCTCATATGTCAATAGGTGTTGGCCTCTCTCAATCAGGATTGAAAATGGTTTGGCCTCTAGAATAGGCTGAACCAAACTGTTTACACTGCCCTCTACAAAAGCATGTGAGACACTCCATTCCACCAGGGCTCTACTGTACATACTGTAACTTGTTGCCAACAGTAGAACAGAGTGCTCAGTAGTGAGGGACACGTGCAGATTTTATGGGTTCAGCTACCTCAAGGTCTCATCAGCATCAGTGATCAAAGAGCCAGTCAGCAATGGCAAGGTTACAATGCTGCAGCCAGGGGTTGTACTTATTTGACAATGAGTTCTGAATCCACATGTTAGGCTTGAACAATGCAATCAAACTAATTTGACACTGTGAGACCTGAGCACATGTCATACTGGCAACATGACCAGGGTGCCAAGAAATGAAAGGCCTCAACACACATTTCACATAATCCCTATGTATGCTATGATAATGGTGTGTTCTTGAGGGAAGATGGAGGACACAGGTCTCTTTGTTCACTCTTTCTGTTGAAGACAGTTTGGCTGCCAGAGTAGACTGGGTCAGAACTATTCAGTGCTCTGTTCTAGTGTTGATCAGCTGAGGTTTGTAGCTGTTTCTGGAACTTACGGGCTCCCAGTAACTACTGACTTGCTATATTCCCTTGTTCTACATTGAGGGGACTTGGTCTCTGTTAAGGTTGCTATTATCTTTATTCAGCACACATACGAAGAGGCAGAGAAAGGTTTTGATGAGACTTTGGCCAAGGAGAAGGGTATGAATCGTGATGACCGAATCCACGGTGCCTTACTGATCCTCAATGAATTAGTGAGAATCAGCAGCATGGAGGGAGAGGTGAGTGACTTATCAGGATGGCGACCAGTGTTTGGTGCTATGATTGGCCGAATGGAGGTGTCTCCTCGTTCAGTTTAATAAAATGGGGCACATGTGATTAATCCGTTTGGGTTGGAAATGGGTTGATTGAGCTGGAGAAGTTCACAAGCAACTGGGGTCTAGGGCATTTAATTGTCACAGACACAGTGGCAAAGTGAAGGGAATTAGTAGAACAGTACCAAATGTGTAGGGACAGGAGGGTTCATTCATGATGGAAAGTGACATTAAATAGCTTTAAGTGACAACTGGATGTATGGGGCAGCAAGTACAGATATTTGTGGGATATAAACACAAAGGAAGGAGAGGAATTGTGCAGGGTGTTATAGGAGGATATAGCCAGAGGAGGTGAGAACACTTCCTCGCAGTTATTAAATGAGGTGTTGGGCGGCCTCCCAAGGGAAGGGAAAGGATGAAAACCCACTTGCTTAGGACTTTTAAAATTAGATTAGAAAAAGCACTAGTGAATGTCCTTCAGGGAACAATTCTGCCTCCGTCCCTTGGGATGGACAATGTGATTGAGCAGATCTCTCTCCCTCTTTAGTTTCAATTACTCCTCCACAATCTTTTCCCAGTTGTAGCTTCAGACCTTTCTTGCATTATGCTGTCCCCTGTGATCGTATGTAGTAGGACAGATACATCACTGTCTGTTCAATGTGTGTGATATAGGATGGTCGCCTGATAGGTTCTAACCTTATATGGATACGTGTTTAATTTAAGGAGCAACTTGGCACCAATTAAATTTGAATTGAAGGTGTGTTCGTAGGGGCTGGTGGGTTCATAGGAAGTGGTTGAGTGTGTTGGACGCTAGGGTCAGCTTAGTGCCCAGAACTGTTTAATCATGTGAAACTCAGCACGCTCTGAGAGTCCTGCTAGACCAGTGGTTCCCAAACTAGGGGCGCCACTTGTTCAGGGAAAACCCCTGGCGGGCCAGGCCGGTTTGTTTACCTGCCGCATCCGCAGGTTCGGACGATCGTGGCTCCCACTGGCCGCAGTTCGCCATTCTTGGCCAGTGGGGGCTGTGGGAAGCGGTGGCCAGCATGTACTTCGGCCTGTGCTGCTTTCTGCAGCTCCCATTGGCCAAGAACGGCAAACCGCGGCCAGTGGGAGCCGCGATCGGCCGAACCTGCGGACGCAGCAGGTAAACAAACCGGCCCAGCCCACCAGGGGCTTTCCCTGAACAAGCGGCGCCCCTAGTTTGGGAACCACTGTGCTAGACTGTGAATTCACAGAATTATAGAAATGTAGAGCTGGAAGGGATCTTGAGACATCATCTAGGCCATCCCCCCCACTTCCCTTTTGTTGAGGGGGCAGTGGGTGCAGGGTTGGAACCGCATTTCCCGTGAGAGTTAGGGCCACTGCTATACCTAGTCTGTCTTGTTCAGTGAATTTCACTGGTTGACCCTGATTCTTTCCCACTCTGAGGCCGAAAAGGGAGAATTCTTTGCCTTTGCTGTCTCACTGCTGGCCACTTGGCAGGAAAATCTATTGCATGTAAGGCACCTGGATGTCAAGTCTGGTTTGCAGTTCAGTCCGTGCCATACAGCCCTCTTGGTATGGGTGCCTATGGTCCATGAGTCTGTTAGTTGTATGTGTCCTCTTCTGTTTAACTGCCTTTGAAAGTGTTTTTTTTCTGTGCCCAGCGCCTTAGAGAGGAGATGGAGGAGATCACGCAGCAGCAGATGGTGCATGACAAATACTGCAAAGACCTGCTAGGCTTTGGTACAAAGCCTCGCCACATCACCCCTTTCACCAGCTTCCAGTCTGTACAGCCCCCGCAGTCAAACGCCTTGGTGGGGCTCCTGGGGTACAGCCCACATCAAGGAATCATGGGGTTTGGAGCCTCGCCTGTCCCAGCAAAGTCAACATTGGTCGAGAGTCGATGTTGTCGGGATCTGATGGAGGAGAAGTTTGATCAGGTGAGCTGTGGGCTTTTCTCTAGCGTCTCCCAAAATCCCCTGCGCAGAGACAAGACTCTTAGTGTGACTTCCTTCCATGTCCTTTGCTGGGAGGCAAAATGGCCCAATAGTTGGATCACGGTCGCAACCCATTAACTGTGTCCCTGACTCTGATGCTGGTTTCCTGTGTGTCCTGGAGTGAGCTGCCTAACTTCTCTGTGCCTCAGTTTAGCCCTCTGTGGCACAGGTATAATTATAACCCTTCCTGAGGGGTGATGCAGCAGAATGACAGTGGAAAACCTTGTGATCCCCACAAGGCAAGGATGGCAGAGCGCCCTTTAAAGCCCAACCCCTCTGGTTCCAGGTGTGCCTCTGGGTTTTGAAGTGCAGAACCAGCAAGAACTCTCTGATCCAGATGACAATCCTCAACTTACTGCCACGGCTAGCTGCTTTCCGGCCTTCTGCGTTCACAGGTGAGGGGTCTTGCAGCTGGGCTTTGGCTGGAGCTGCAGCTGAAGGTGAGTTGGGGAGGTTCTAGCTCATGTGGTCCCATTGACCTATGTACAGGTAATGCAGCAGCAGAAATCCTGGTGCTTGGCATTGTACTAACTGGCACTTTGATTTCTGCTTTAAGTAGTGGGAATTACTGTCCTCTGGATGGTCTCCTTGACATCTGATGGGAGCTCGCTGCTTTGTAAAGCTGGCAGAGTGAAAGCCCTTGCCTGGAGTCCATGTTCAGTGCCTTAATAAAAACAGGACCTCATTTTCATGCTGCCTGAGCGTGCCATGTTCAGTGCTGAGCTGTACCCTCTTACTCCCTGCACTTTTATATCCCAGTTATCAGCAATGTCTGATCCGGATTTCCCTTTTGTGGATGAAAGAAAACCCCAGCTGGCCTTTCAAAAGTTGAATCACTCAAAGTGCTGAGAACAGCCAAAGTAGTTGGAGTTAGAGGAGCACTGTCAATATGGCTCTAACTGGATTTACCTTAAAGCTTTACTATTGTCTCTCCTCACCACCAAATCCCAGTCGGTCACTGCAGTAACAAGCAATAAACTGCTTGGCATCTTGCTTACAGGAAGCGTCTTTTAACTACTATTGCCAGGTTCTCCCTTACGCTGTTTCTGAAGTGGAGGCCATATGAAAGGGACCACGGGGCTTTTAGCCACACAGACCAATAGGAAGTTGGTTTCTCATAATCTCATAAAAACTTTGCGTCCACTCTGTCAGGCCAAATGAACTCATTGATTGTCTTGTTCTGCTCTTGTGATCAGCTGATCAGTACCTTCCAGACACAATGAACCACATCCTGAGCTGTGTGAAGAAGGAGAAGGAGCGAACAGCAGCCTTCCAAGCCTTGGGATTGCTTTCTGTGGCCGTGAGGTCTGAGTTCCAGGCCTACTTGCCCAAGGTCCTTGAAATCATCAAAGCAGCACTCCCACCAAAAGATTTCGCCCACAAGTGAGTGTGTGAAGGTTAGAGAGGCTCTTGGACAGACACCTGCTGATCATGCCATTTTTGGTGTGACAGTGGGGTATGACAGCTTATTAAACTGATAAGTGTTCCCATGAGACGTTGATAAGTGAGGGGGGTAAAGAGAGATGCAGGATTGCACTCTGAGGTAAACAGCTCTTACGGTGTCTGTTTTCAGGAGGCAGAAGTCCATGCAGGTGGATGCCACAGTCTTCACCTGCATCAGCATGCTGGCACGAGCTATGGGACCCTGCATCCAGCAGGACATCAAAGAGCTTCTGGAACCCATGTTGGCTGTGGGACTGAGGTAGGTACAAGATATGTTAGCAAGTTCTTCCATTAGCCACTGGGTGGCATTGTTGGCCATGAGCAAGGGTGATCACTGTATGTATAAAAGTGAGTTATGAAACTCCAGCAAGCAGACTTCTTAATCAGCCTTAGAGAAAAGCCTGTCAAATGCTTTCCCTTCACAAACACTCAGAGATTATATTGTTTTCTGTCTTCCCGAGTTGGAGGAAATAGTGCACTGTGTCCTGCTTTAGGGAAATTCCTAAGACATGCCACTGAGAAGCCAAATACCAGGATTAAAATAACAGTATGGTGATACTAAACTAATTCTTTTTGAGAGAAGGGATGAGAACTAATCTTTAGATTCAAAGAGCCAAAAAACCAAATTCCTTTCGAAGAGAAATACTCCAGAAGCTATTCCCTTTTCTTGAGAAGGAATCCTTCAGCTATTGGGATGGCAGCCGGAGTGAGGGTGTGCATTCGAGTCAGCCAATTCACAAACTCCTCTTAAAAGTGAAACATACCAGAAAACACACGATTTTCAAACACGGGCAATTGTATCCCGTGACCAAATCCAACCCTGGTTACACTTAGGTGTGTGAAAAGGATACTCGTGCCTTTCTGCTGCTCTGGTTATTCAAGCTCAGCACTTAGGTGAGTTATCATGGCTCCCACGTCTGGAAGTCAGGACCAGTATTTTAAATTCAGTATGTGGGTGCATTGCTGTGCTGAGCTTTCCATTCCACGCCTGGTGCTGTCAGCTAGACTCCTCCAGCACTGTGAGTGCGTATACATCCTGCTGGAGGGAGGTTACTCCTCTGAGAAGGCAACAAGCAGCAATTTGTCTTCAGTGTGAGATGTCTCTTGGGTTCTGAGCAGGTGTCACCGTTTAAAGAATTGCTCTATAAAATAACTAATCCCAGTGAAGTCAAGAGCAGAGTCCCCTGCTTCCCAGCACTCAGACATTCCTTTTAGGCAAAAACTTGGGCAAACAGGAAAACCCTGAAGGTCAGTGCACTCCATCTGTGTCAGACCAACAGGGGAAGTGAATTCAAGGTCGGACTGTCCTACGTCTTGCCTTCCCTCACCTTCAGAGTTCATATCTGGAGACTTCTAACTCATGTGTCCCAGCTTATCTCCTCTGCCAGGATGGTGGATACGGATGAAGGCAGTCTTTCAAACAGCTTGCTCCCAGATTGCACAGTGCTTCATACTCCTGGACGTGGATTGATAGCCTTTGCCTACAGATTATAGGAATGAGGTATCCAACACAGCAGGTGCCACTAAAATAAGCCTGCAGCTGCATTCTGCTCCCTGTGAAACATCAGAGCAGTGTTCAAAGGTAGCCTGATGCAGAGTGCCTTGCACCGCTCTCCTCTAGAGTTCCGCCATGCAGATAATTCCTGGTAGCGCCTAACACAGCAGCGTGGGCTAGAATCCAAGCAGTTTGTTTGTTAGCTCTGGAGTTTGCACGAAGGCAGCTATGCTGTGATAGCAGGTGTTGCTGTGACATTAGAAACACCTCAGGTAATGTTTTCATGGGCAAAGTTACAGTCATGAATGAGAAGCCAAAACATGTAACTGTTCTTGTTCCTGCCCTAATGAGGGTCTGCCTACTTGTTGCCTTCAGCCCTGCTCTGACCGCTGTGCTCTATGACTTGAGTCGTCAGATCCCCCAGCTGAAGAAGGACATCCAGGACGGGCTGCTGAAAATGCTCTCTCTTGTTCTAATGCACAAACCTCTCCGGCACCCAGGCATGCCCAAGGGCCTTGCCCATCAGCTGGCCTCTCCCAGCCTCACCAACATCCCCGAGGCCAGCGATGTGGGCAGCATCACCCTCGCCCTGCGCACGCTGGGCAGCTTCGAGTTTGAAGGTAAGGTGTGAAGCCAGCAGCAGGGTGGATGTGCATGTCAGTATTGTCAGTGCAGGTTGTGTACGCTGTCATTAAGGTTGCACAACAATATCCTTGCCTGTGTGTGTTCCCATGGCTGAATTCACTGCAGAGTTTTGGGAGCCTTCTGGAAAGCGTCACCCATTGTGGGTGCACAGTAACACAAACGTTTATATACTGTAATTAGAATTACAATCCAGAAATAGGTTTAAAAGCATCTAAGGAAGGGCTTGCCTTTTCCTTGGCTGGCACAGAAGAGAAGAGCTGACATAACTCATGCTCAGACTGACCCCATCTACACAGCTGCTTCTGTTACAGGAGGAGAGACTTTAAACCAAACAGTAACGGTGTCCCTCACATTCAGTCTGCAGCTCCATGTTTGTCTCACTGGAAAGTCTTCTATCGCTGAGGTGTAAACCTGTGTGAGAACCAATCTCTCTTTTCCCCACTCCCATCCAGGCCATTCTCTGACCCAGTTTGTCCGGCACTGTGCGGATCACTTCCTGAACAGTGAGCACAAGGAGATCCGGATGGAGGCGGCCCGCACCTGCTCTCGCCTTCTCACGCCCTCCATCCACTTGATCAGTGGTCATGCCCATGTGGTCAGCCAGACCGCAGTGCAGGTGGTGGCAGACGTTCTCAGCAAACTGCTAGTGGTTGGGATAACAGACCCAGGTAATTGTTGGGTTTGCCACCATACAGCTGTCTGTGCTTGGACCGAGGGTTGTGGTACTGTTCAGGCTTGTTTTCTGATAACCCAGGGAATCGCTCTTTCTAAATAAAATGGATTTCACACCTCCGAATCTATCCCCAGATTTGGGCATATTAGCAGAGAGCAAGTGCAGAGTGATGTAACCCCAGGAATTCTCTATTCTAGGTGGAGGCCTCAGAATTACACTCCCCGCCTCTTGCCTTGTTGTATGAGCCTGTCTCACATCACAGTCTCAATTGTTACGACTCAGGAGGGACCAGCTCCTTTTGTTGAACCTCGCTCTCTTTTCCCCCTTTTGCTGGGTGGAGTCTGTTATGGCTGAGTGGTCACCTGGGGCTGAGTGGTCACCTGGGGCTGGTTTGCCCTTTCTCTGTGGTGCTTCCAGTCACACTAGCTTTAGGAGCAACAGACTGTCCTGGACGTGAAACCCAGGTGTCTTGTTTGGCAGCACAGAGCAATAGCAAGACGCCATTGGGTAGATTCTTCAGGTCTCTCTCACTCATTGGGGTCCTCATCCACTTGCTCCAAGTTTTTGGCAGGGTTGTTCATTGATAATAGCTCTCTGGTGAAAGAAGGGGGGTATGTTATTTAGTGTGTCAAGATTGTGTAAGAACAGCAGTTGAACATGAGCAAAGACAAGTGACCATGCTCTTGCAGACCCCGATATCCGTTACTGTGTGTTGGCCTCATTGGACGAGAGGTTTGATGCCCATCTTGCCCAGGCAGAAAATCTACAGGCTCTCTTTGTGGCCCTGAACGATCAGGTGTTTGAAATCCGAGAACTGGCTATCTGCACCGTGGGCCGGCTGAGCAGCATGAACCCTGCCTTTGTCATGCCTTTCCTGCGCAAGATGTTAATACAGGTAACGGAGACAGGGTGGTAAGGATGAGGCTGGAGTCCTTACTAACTGAGGTGGGGATGGTGGCATTAAGGAAGTCAGACTGTGCTAGAATAGCTGCAGGGCAACGTAGGACGCCCTTTCTGGAAGGCTGTTTATAACTCAGCTTGATACGTCTTAGACAATGCTTTCCTAATGAGTGTTGACGGTTTCATTTTATTTATTTGCACCAGGGTCCCTCAGAATTCTATGTGGTTTTCAGTCACCAACTTCCATGGTAGGGTGGAGAGGAGAGTAGTAACTTCAGGCCCCAACATGTGCAACACTTTTTGCCTAGAGTGGAGGGGCCTTCTGCTCGGGCTGAGGTGGAGTATCCCATGCCCGAGAGTATAATCCCATAGGCTTTCCCTCCCCATTAGGGATGGATCTGGTTGCACTCCATTCCATTTTTTACAGATTAGCCATGGCCTTGTTTGGGCACCCTTGGCTGATGCCACGTATACAGCTTCTGAGATTGCTTTGTCTTTTGACACTTGAGTGGTGAGTTGCGGAGGATAGGCTCAGTCTCGTTATTTTGCTCTCTTCTATCGTTTGCTGCCTTACGTGGAGAACGCTGGCTCTCCAGTTTTTGCTCTGCTTTAATGCATCTGGTTTGCCCTTTGTGCAGATCCTGACGGAGCTGGAACACAGTGGTGTTGGCAGAATAAAGGAGCAAAGCGCCAGGATGTTGGGTCACTTGGTTTCCAATGCCCCACGACTCATTCGTCCATACATGGAGCCTATCCTTAAGGTAGGGCCTTCTTAGAATTCCTGCTGACTTTAGGTGAGGGAGATCTTCTGGCTCACAGGTGGATCACACAATAACTGGGACCAGGAGCTACATCATTTTCATTGCTCTGTAATGGCATAATAACCAGACTGGAGTGTGGTACCTACGACAACCCTGAGTGTGTGGTACTTCTTGACCTGGATAGACGTTGGATGCGCAAAATCCCTAAAGATATGATAGAAATATGTTGTAAATCTTTGAAACATACGTTGGCACCTATGAGCATCTGTTAGGGGCTCTGTCTTACTGGTATTTCCAGTGCAGGAATTGGGGAAGAGATTGCTCAGTGAAGGAGTCGGGGGTTGGGGGGAGAAGTTTCTCAGAGGAGTCTAACTTTTTCCTATGTCATCAAACAGGCGTTGATTGTGAAACTGAAAGATCCTGACCCAGATCCAAATCCAGGGGTGATTAATAATGTCTTGGCTACCATAGGGGAGCTGGCACAGGTAAGTGTCTTGCAGCTTTATGCGGAGGCATTATCATTGCTGCCTAAGTCTGTAACAGTTCTAGATGAGAGCCCTTCCTTCCTCTGTCTATAGGTCAGTGGGCTGGAGATGAGGAAGTGGGTGGACGAGCTCTTCATCATAATCATGGACATGCTCCAGGACTCCTCCTTGCTGGCAAAAAGACAGGTGCGTATATGACACCTGCCCTAAACCATGCTGTCCTCCTGTGACCAGAAGCATACAGTAAAATGTCACTGTACGCTATGAAAGCTACTAAAAAACGTTAGCTCAGAATGTCAGTCTCTCATCGAATGCAGAGTCCATTCTTGTCTGCCAAGATGGAAGTTGTAGCGCCACTCAGTCTTGTGATCAGGATGTTCTGCCACGTGACTAGAGAACCCAGCTTAGGTCAGTGGTTTTTGTGGAAGACGCTGGGATCAGGCTCAGTGCTGCAGAGACGTTTCCAAAACCAACTGAAGGAGATGGAGAAAAAGGTCCTATCTCAGAGTGGCGTGGTGTGTGTGTTGTATAAGCCTGAGGTTTGTACATTGCCATGTGTTAACTGACTTTTCACCTTCCCTTAACAAAGAGACCCTGTTTGTGGAGGCTTCCGGTGTCATGGTCTGTGGAAGTCAATCAGACATTGAGATGTTTTAAAAGAATAAAAATGGCTCTGGTAGGACAAGACAAATAGTAACTTGCTGCTTGGCCTGATCATAACTAACCCTTCGGGGCTCTATTCATTCCAGGTGGCTCTGTGGACACTGGGACAGCTGGTGGCCAGCACGGGTTATGTGGTGGAGCCATACAGGAAATACCCAACTTTGCTGGATGTGCTGCTGAACTTCTTGAAGACCGAGCAGAACCAGGGCACTCGGAGAGAGGTAGGAACGCAAAGCTCACTCCACAGCAGCAGCTTCCGCGTACTTGCATGAGAGGGCGAGGTCAGTCCTGCTAACCTTCTGAACGAACGACTGATCTGTCGTCGGGGCTGATTGAAGGATAGTTTGGCATAATGGGCAGGACTCCAAAGGAGAATCAATACACTCTATTTGGAATACGATGGGACTATCTCCCCCACCACGCAATCTTCTTCCCCTTCCCTCCACCAGCTACCCAGAGCCCTGAGTTCAGGCTTCATTTAATGTGTTGGCCTTAGCCTGGGTGATACGCCTTGACATGCCTTCTCTGTTTTGATTTTTTTTTTTTCCTCTCCTTGCTAGGCTATCCGTGTGTTGGGACTGTTGGGGGCTTTGGACCCTTACAAGCACAAAGTGAATATTGGCATGATTGACCAGTCGCGAGACGCTTCGGCTGTCAGCCTGTCGGAGTCTAAATCCAGCCAGGATTCTTGTAAGCAGAGGGAGACTGGGGAAAGAATGTGCACCCTGCACTGTTTAGTTTTAAAGGGGCCTTGGTCTTTACATTCCAGCACAGGAACTAAAGATGAAAACGATGTAATGCAGCATCTGGGTTGTTTCCTCAGTCAGTACTGAGAGGTGGGCTAGATGGAGCCTAACCAAGAGTGTTTCCCAAAAACTCCATGGGCTTTACACACAACCAGGATTTTCCCTCAGAAGTGAAATGACTTAAGCTACAGAAAGGCAAAATTATCTGTAGCTAGGGCATAGGACAGGGTGTCAAGAGACCTGAGTTCTTCCCCCAGCTCTGCCTCTGAGACTTCAGGTGAGTAACATCTCAATACCTGTTTCATCATTTGTTAAAAAAGAGCTAATGATACTGACCTGTGTTTGTGACATGGGTAGAGATCTATGGATGGAAAACGCACAGCATTAGCGCTAGAATGCACAAAAGAGAAAATACTTTGAGGGTTCCATGCCAAGTTCCATTTTTTAACTGTTGTTGACATTAGAGGGTTCCTGTTAACTAGAACTAGAGGTGAAAGTCATTTCATGTTCTCCACCTCTCACAGGTCTCCCTGCCAAATTTTGCCGTTTTACAATTGCACTTTCCTGTTTTATAAAATGTCTTTCTCTTCCCTGTTGCTGTGTGAAAGCCTAATGGAAATGGGAGACTGCCGACATAGGGGAAATCTGAATACACATGATGTGGTCAAATGTACAATAAAATGACCACTAGAGAAATATCTTCTCTAATTTTTTATCTGTAATGATCTTGGGTGCTACTTGCAGCAATAGTCCATAAATTGCAGGCAAATGTGCGAGGAATTGTTTAAGCTGATGGTGTCCCCTTAAAAATGTTACATTTAGTTGACAGGGTTTACTTAGTACTGCTTGTCTACAAGGTCACAGCACCACTCCCTGAGAACTGTTTGAGTCCTTTGAAAGTTTTCCCTGCCCTAGCCTCTTCTCCTCTTCCATGGGAGTGCAGAATACAGTGGTTTTATTCTGAGAATGAAGATCAACCAGAATTTTTTTAAACAATTACTAACATAAACCCAGTTTTTCTCTCTGAGTGCCTTCTAACCTGTTCCATTACATATTCTTGCACTAGAATGAGCTATGTTTCAGGAGCATAGGCTTTACTGTCCATTGCACAGTTCCATGCTTTAGGCCATTATTTCTGTAGCGTCCTAGGAATGTGTGGTGTCTGACAGACAAATTACACAGGCCTCTGCTCTGCGGAACTTGCTATCAAAGTAAAATGCTGAAACCGTCTAACAAAAACACTTCCCAAGTAGGAGTCCATGGAGTATGTCAAACTCATATAACTGAGGGTATCAATAGTTTTGCCCCCTTACTTTTATCATTGAATTTTGGTGCTAATGTAAGTAGAAGTTCATGTGGTTGCTTCAGCACAAAGTTCTGCTCTCGTCCCTCACTCCCTGTCTGCAGTTACCCATGTTGTATACCCGTTTCCTGACCAGAGAGCAATAATGCTGAATTGCTTGGCGATGGTGTCGGGACATAGACGGGCAGCTGTTTGCCAGGTGTTTGCTTAAATAAAACCATCAAACTGGCATCACAGGATTTTGGTTTTGGCAGGAATTTTTATTAGCACTTTCAACTGTTACAATAAAAAAATATAATACCAGATGGAGCGTGATAAACTGTCCCTGAATTCAAATAGATTTCTAAGCATTTCAAGATAGCATGCTGTAGGGCAGTAAAAAGCCCCCTGGGTTCAGCTGTGAGACTGATTGTGTATGTGTGCATGAATTTCACTGTATGCAAAATAAGAGAACAGAACAAAAATAAGTAGCCAGATTATGAGCATCTCCAGATGTGGAATTCACTATAAGTGACTTTATCGTTTAATCGTAACTTACTGTAAACACCTACAGTGGAAATAGTTATACTGACGTGTCCACTCAGCCATTGGCAAGGTTTTCTTTTGTGAAATCCAAAGAATTCAGTGGAGTCTGCTGGATTTCCATCAGTGTACATGAAGTCTAGATATGGAATAAAAAGTACCATTTCAATTGGTTTCCAAACACTAATACAAACAGACAGGGTTGAGAGTGCAAAAGGAATGTGGTCTCGGAGTAGTAGAGCAATATATGGTGATACAGAAGTTTGAGTAAATTTTCAAAAGGCCCTTAGGGTTTGTCTACACTTGGAAATTTACCAGAGTACTTATTCCAAAATAACTCTTTGTGGATACACTCATGTTCTGGAATAGTTATCTTGGTAAATTTCCAAGTGTAGACAAGTCCCAAATGACTTAGGAGCCTAAATCCCTCTGAATGTCAATGCCACATTTGAAAATGGCACTGAGGCACTTGAGAAAATGTCACCCAATAGCTACAAATTAGCATACTGATTACCCCATTTAAAATATCTGATTAGATGGGAAAAGAAGGAAGGGGATATTTCATCTTTAAAAAGAGAGAGGAAGAGGCAATCAATCAGATGTAGCTTATTCCCAGGAGAGGTTTGTATTGCGGAATATTATATAAATGGGATGTGAGAGACTGTGTCTGTCATGCTCCAACTACCTAAAAGTGCTTAAAGTCAGTCGGTCACTGCAGTGCATCTAGCCATGGAGGCAAACGTCTCAGGTGATGTGCTAGGCTCTGGCACTCTCACACTTTTGGACATGAGTAAGTGTGTCCCTAAGAGAGGAACATTGGCCAGAATGGCAGGGTTATCCCCTCCATTTTTTATTTATTTATTTATTTTTACAAAAGCAGAGTGAGATTATGAATTTTCCTCCCAGATGGCCACCAGGGACGAGCAGCAGGTGTCACGTGCAATCAAAGGGCAGATCGTGTTATTGTTGAGACACCCTCGGCTTAGCTCTTGCTGTTGTGTTGAAGAACTGCAGCTGAGAAAGATGACCAGTAGCTAGAGTTAAAACTGTACTGTTAGTGATAGCTTTTAGTCTTCTACGGGCAAACTCCCCTCTCCTGTACAAAGAACATGGGAGAGGAGCAAGAAAACCCTCCACGTTTCACCTGTTTCCCCCAACCTCTTGTGACAGAAGACATTTTGCTGAGAGGGGTCTGTTAATCTTGAAGCTGTGCCTCTACCCAACCCCATAAATCCTAGTGACATGGGAGAATCCTGGGGATCTCTTCTGCAGTGAGCCAAGACTGTGCTGCTATGCTATTCTGTCTTCCTCAGTAGCACTGCTGCAGTACCATTGCCTGGGTCCCCCTATGACTGTTTAGCAACGTTACCCTGTGCCTGGATGTTCTTATAGAAGTGTCCAGGCTCTATAGGGGCCAATACTCTAGAGATCATACCTCCCCTCTTCCACCCATTCCTACTTTGAAAGCTTCTGAACTCAAAGAGGCACCTGCTGTGGGCAGGTTGGGGCACAATGCCTTATAGATGCTACTCCCCTATTTGTATTTATTTTGTGCAAAAATTGAGAGATTCGTGCAGCCACGTTCTTTTCTGTCCTTTAAATTTAGGAATACAACTTTCAGGGTCTCAGGGCTTTGGTTTAAGTTCCCATGGACTGGTCATCTCCTCTGAGCATGTTGTTAATGTAAATTCCTCTTCTCTTCCCCCCCCTTAGCCAGCTGTGTCTGAAGTGCGATGTGGTGTGCATTGTGTGTACACATGTAAGTGACACTTCCTTCCCTTTCCCCAGCTGATTACAGTACCAGTGAGATGTTAGTGAACATGGGAAACCTCCCTCTGGATGAGTTCTACCCTGCAGTCTCCATGGTAGCACTGATGAGAATCTTCCGAGACCAATCCTTGTCCCACCATCACACTATGGTAGTCCAAGCCATCACCTTTATTTTCAAATCCCTCGGGCTGAAGTGTGTGCAGTTCCTGCCCCAGGTCATGCCAACGTTTCTCAATGTAATTCGGGTTTGCGATGGTGCCATCCGAGAGGTGAGTGTGCTAGGAATTTGCTCCCTGTCCCCAAAACAAGAATCCCTTGTAAAGCGAATACAACTGTCTTTGGGTGCTCCTGCACTGGGTGCTGCTGCCAAGCATGCTGCGAAAGTGAAGTACCAGCTTTGCTTTCTCTCTCCTCTGGGCGTTGATCAGAACATCAAATGGCGCCAATTTTTCTGCCTCTCCACTGAAACAGTTGCTCCCAAGTATCCCCCTAAATAGTCAGTTCTCAGTTCTGCTTCCTCCTTCAGCCATCCTGTGCAGGTCCCACAGCTTTCAATGGCCTCTGCAGTTTATGCCCTGTTGCACCGTGTGTCTTTACATGTAGAGTCTTAAACGTCTAGCAAAGCAGTCTGCTTTCATCCTCCTGTGCAGGAAATTTGACTTGCTGCAGTCAGCTGGCATTCACAGCTGAGTGGACAATGATTCCACAGCACCTCACTTCTTTCTCATTTAACTAGCAGTTTTCACTTAAATGTAAAATTGCATCAGAAGAATGGGCCTCAGCTGCATCTGGCCTAAGATGGCTGGTTGTAGCAGAACCTCTTCCTCAAGAGTGTATGTAATAGGGAATTCGCATGAGTTACTGGAATTGTGTTTTACATGTGGGATGGGAGCAACAGAATTACCCCCATTCCTGCTTTAGAACCACAGTCACCACTGGCAATCCTCTACCAGACTGAATTACTGCTCAGATTGGAATGAAAAACCCTGGCACTCTGGGTTTGCTGGGTGCCTAGACATGACTGACCTAACTTGCTTGAAAGCTCTGCAATTTTGCACACTCTCTTTAAAAATTTTCAGGTAAAAGAAGATGGTGAAAGTGTACTGGGGAGAAGAGCTGAGGTGGGTACAAAGCGCAAACCAGGCAGTTCCCTGCACTGTATGTAAACCTCCTCTTGCAACTCCACAAGAACTGAGTTATTTTTCAGTAAACATGTATATGTTGCCCTAGCCAAAGAGGCTGCTTTTTATCCCTTGTCCATTTACCTGATTTTCATGAAACCCCATAATCTATTCTTTCTGAGCTCCACTTGTAAATTGGAACACATTGGCCTGTATTTGCTATGAACACCAATTACAATCTACACCACAAGTTTTGCATGAAAACTGTTAAATTTAATAGAAAATGATACAAATGGTGTTTGTTTTGGTTTTAAATAAGCATTTGTGGACCAGGGGTGCTCACCCAAATTGTTATATTATTTCACACCAAACACAAACGTAAAATCATTACAGTGGATAGTTGCACATGATTTTGTTTTGCTTGATCAAAGTGAATCATGAACCCAACACAGCAAATGGTCTAAGTCACACTACTCCCAGGGTACAATTAGCCATCTTTCTAATGAACCGTTAACCTGGCAAGTACTGCAGTCTGTCCCTGTAATAGTCCACCAATATGCCTTGGTGGGGAGAGGGAAAGAATATAGAACAAAGTATCTTAAAATCTGGGTGAGTTTGGCCAGCTGCAAGAGATCGGGGCTACATTTTCACAAGCAGCCTCCAGGGCTGGATTTGTAAAGCGATGTGGTATTTCAAACTCTGGGTTCAGGCTTGCGAGTCTGTTGTTTAAATACCTAATCAATTTGCATGTGTAGAATCCCTTTTGGTGCATACATATCCAAAGTTCTAAATACTCACAGCAGTGGATAAAAATACCAACTCTGGGTTGAGGCTGAGAGAGAATTTGGCCCCAGACTTCCAGCATTTACAGCTGTGCATGTTGTTTAGTTTTTAAAGGCGCTTGCGATTAGTCTTTGAAATCAGATTTGCCCTGAATTGCGCAGGAATTTGGATAGCAGCATTGAGCACTTACCTCTCTCTTCCTTTCAGTTCCTGTTCCAGCAGCTAGGAATGTTGGTGTCTTTTGTGAGGAGCCATATTCGACCCTATATGGATGAAATTGTCACCCTTATGAGAGTGAGTACAACCCTTAGTCTGAACCCCAGTATCCTGGAAATAGTGGAAGGTGGTTAATTACGCTTTCTTTTATTGAGCAGGTGGGGTCATTCTTGAGGGAATATCACAGTCACAATACGTGCCCAATCCAGAAAGAGAGATCCGGAGAGATTAACAAACCTCTGCAGCTGTGGAAGGCAGGGAAATTATTAATAATGGGAGAAAAATATTGATTGATAAAATATCACTTAATATTACAATAATAGTTTCTTCTTCTAATCCAGTCTCAGAACTGTTACTCCAGCTGAGGGTATGTGCCATTCTCTCTTTGTTAGAATTGAACCTGGGCTTTGCTAACTACTGCTGAACAGCGTGGGATGGAAGCTGAAGCATTGTGATTGTAACCAATGATTCGTCTATTGCCCTAAAGCTGGTGTAATATGCAGTGTTAAATAGGTGGCTTGGGTGTTTTGTTTTTTCTTAAATTGCTTAAGTCAGGGGATTGCCTAATGGAGGAGAAGGTTCTCCCTAGTGTTAGCCTTATGCTGTCTCCTGGTCCAGTACTGCATGCAGCTCAGCTATAGAGAACCTTTTTTTTTATCTTTCTCCTCCAGGACTTCTGGGTCATGAACAATTCTATACAGAGCACAATTATCCTACTTATTGAGCAAATTGTGGTGGCTCTTGGGGGCGAGTTCAAGCTCTATCTGCCTCAGCTTATTCCTCACATGTTACGGGTCTTCATGCATGACAGTAGCCCAGGACGCAACGTCTCTGTCAAGGTGAGTGATTCAGCCTACGAGGTGATATATTGGGTACTGCCTGTCCAGGAGCCTAGTCCCATGGGCCCACGTCTGGCTACACTGAAGCAAGAGGGGTGGAATAGCCCTACTGCCATAATAGCACAGGATAAAGTGGTTCAGTCAGTGCTCAGGTGAATGCACTCTGCCAGAGCAGCTTCCAAATGGAGATAGGGTTACTTTAAAACATAGCTGTTTCATGACTTTATTAAGCTGGGTGGCATTGGATCATCTTTCCCTCCAGCTGTTAAATGCGATCCAGCTGTTTGGAGCTAACTTGGATGACTACCTGCATTTGTTACTACCTCCCATTGTAAAGCTGTTTGATGCCCCAGACGTCCCACTGGTGGCTCGCAAGTAAGTATCTGCCAACTCTGTACTCTCTTCTCCACTCTGCTTCCATTTATCTATGTTCCCTCAGAGGCTGCTGTGGTCCTACATGGCATAGATTGCTGATTAGTCCCTCTAGGTGTTTGATAATCAGATGCGCAGAGTACTTGTTACTTGAATGCCTCAGCCCTAGTGCTCTGTGTTTCTCAGCTGCACTAATAAATCCTAGCTTTCACCTGCCATTGTCTTAGTCACTGCCATATTCAAGCAGGCTTGCAAGTGTTGTTGTCATCAAAAGCCCACTAAACTGCCATGTCTATTTCTGTTATTGCTAATGGCTGAGACATATGTGCATAAATCGCTTGTATCTTTATAATCAACCTTCTCCTCCTATTCTGTCCCAGCAATGAGAGAGTCCTCCCCTCTTTCTGCTCTGGTTTCAGAGCTGCTCTGGAGACTGTGGACCGCCTGACAGAATCGCTGGATTTCACTGATTATGCTTCACGGATTATTCACCCCATTGTGCGGACACTAGATCTGAGCCCTGAGCTACGGCCAACTGCCATGGATACGTTGTCCTCTCTGGTTTTCCAGCTAGGGAAGAAGGTAATTTCCTTCTTAAGTGCAACAGCCCCCAGAGAGGAGGGAATTTCCTTCATGGCTTTAAAATGGGAGTGTTTAACATGTAGTCAGCCTGGATTTTAGAGAGACAATGCCCAGTTTTGCAGTCTTTCCAGTCTACAATTGTGTATTTTAGTGGGTTTGCCCTTACAGTATCTCCCCTGCCCTCCCCCCAAATGGCTTTTGGTAGCATGTGTTTTTCAGATCAAGCTCTTTCAGATTCTGCTTCTAGCTGGTCTGTGAATTGAAGATGGAATCGGTGGGTATATTTTAGTCTTGGTGAAACTGGCTAACTGGCTTTTGACTCCTTCTCCCATACAGTATCAGATTTTTATCCCAATGGTGAACAAGGTCCTGATGCGTCATCGAATAAACCACCAGCGGTATGATGTTCTCATCTGCAGGATTGTGAAGGTGAGTTGGCTTGTATGAATGCAGCCAGGTGTGTAGAATCGGATTCAGGTAGGTTCTGTACGGAAGCTACTGCAGCAGACGACTAAGGTAGGCTTCTCGCTGTTGCATGCAGAGTAACTGTTTCCATGTTCTGAGTAGTAGAAGTAATATAGTTGGGTATTTTGAGACTGAAACTGGAAAACTTATTTGCCTTGTAAAACTTGGGCTCCCCATAGAAAAGTCTCTAAACTGTCTAGGAGGAATCTATAATAGTAGTTTGTGTCTTTCCTTCTCTCTCATGTATCTTCTTCACCATTTCCACCCTAGGGCCAAGGAAGGATTCCCCTGCTCAAGCCCAGTGTACTGCAGCAGGTCCCATAGTTCATAAGTCAGGAACTGCCCCATATTTCCCAACATAATTCCATTGTTATGTCCTCTCCTGGTCACTAGCATAATGTCTTTCTGCAGCTCTCACTGAGACAACTGGACACTGATTTGTGACGTATTATTCCACAGTGGTATGACTGAGTTTAGCTTCTCCATCCTCCAGTGTTGGGAGCCAAGGTTTCTTGGCAGCTAGTGCTGATGGGAATGGGATGACCTGAGCTCAGAGATGCCAAAGATGTAATATGTTGTTGTGAAAGATCATCCCCATGCCCCAAATTGAGCTTAACAGTTGAAAACTACTTGCATTTCCTTTCACCCAGACAGGTAGCCTTGAGCAGAAAGTGGGAGGGGAGAGATAGGGACATTAAAGGAAGTCTTAATAGTGGCACACCTGGCCTTCACTCTGAGCCATTGATTGCAGGGCTACACCCTTGCTGACGAAGAGGAGGATCCCCTGATTTATCAGCACCGAATGCTGAGAAGCAACCAGGGAGAGATGCTGACCAGTGGCCCTGTGGAAACAGGACCTATGAAGAAATTACACGTCAGCACCATCAACCTGCAGAAGGTGAGTTACGGATTTCCTGCAGTAGCTTGCTACAGAATGCGGGGGGCTATTGGTGCCTTGATCGAAGAGTTATGTCTGGAGCATCTGAACATTTCAGGGCTCTCTTCCATTGCCAGCTGTCAGCCCCAAGAGCAGACTTGTCTGGTGTCAGGGGGCTTCCTTTAGAATTCTAAGCAACTTTGAGGTTCTCTTGGTTTTAGAGGATGTCTTGTGAGCAGTTCAGATGCTGGATTGAAAGGGGCCTTGTAGTAACACTGAAAGGCTCTTTCCCCATGTCTGAACATGTTCGCAAGACTCATTGATTCTGAGGAGTGAACCTTGGAATGGTCTATCACTTACTTCTGGATTTAACTGCTTCAGCTCCATTGGAATGTTTTTTCTACCCTCACTGTCCCTCAGAATAGCCCATTGTTAAAGCAGCTGTGTAAAGTGCCCTCTGTTCCATGTTAGAGAGTTAATGTTCAGATGAACTCCCTGTGGTGCTTTACAGTTCTGTGCGTGGATGCATCTCTAGGTATTGGTACGTGTGAGACTATTTAGACCACAGACAAATAGTTACTTGGCTCAGAGGGAGACAGCAGGAAAAGTATTGACCCAGAATGACAGTAACGACTTTGATATGTAGCCCTTTGCTTTAAGTGGTAAGTGCAATGAAGGAACTGGGTTCTACTTAAGACAAGTTCATGGCTACCGTTCCACTAATTGCGGTGCTTATCCTTGGCCCCTCTTCACAACAGGAGGCATTGGAGCACTTAGGCTGGCCTCTGGATGTTCTCCATCTGCTCTTAGGAGGGCAATAGCACAGTTCTGATTGGTCATGTGAGCACTGTTTGACCATAGGCTAGATTCAGAGGGGTGTATGTGTGGCACTCCCTCTCCTCAGCAGGATGGGGGGCTGAGTTGACCCTGCAGTTCTAATTCTAGACGTACGCTATTAGGTATTTCAAAGCTGGTGCTTAACATTGACGTGTGACATTGGGTGTGTTTTGCAAAGGAGAGAGAAGGGCTGCAGGTCTTGCTTGTTAAACATTTCTGGTGCTTGATGGGAACATGCTTTGGGTGGGTTGCTTAGAAATGAGGCTGGATTGTTGCAAATGGCCCTGTGGAAGGAGAACTCCAGCAGGGAATAAAAGAATAGATCGTACCAGATGAGATGTAGAGCTATGAAGTAGAAACCTCTCTTGCTGAAGCCTCTTATCCTCTACTTTGGGCTCACGTATTGGCACTGCACTCAGTAGCTGAGCTGTCTTGCTTTCTGTTTCAGGCCTGGGGAGCAGCAAGAAGAGTCTCCAAAGATGACTGGTTGGAATGGCTGCGGCGATTGAGCTTGGAGTTACTGAAAGATTCCTCGTCGCCATCCCTGCGCTCTTGCTGGGCCTTGGCTCAAGCCTATAATCCTATGGCCAGGTACAGTCATTCTGTATTTCCTGCCGCTCCTTAATGTGCTTGCAGCAGCAGGCACACGCCAAAAAAAAAAATGGTAAGGAAATGGAAACTCACATAAAAGTGTGGAATTTTACATAAAGTTACCTATTGCTTGGGCAGGGAATAAAACGGTTGGCATTACTGATTGGCAGCTCCTCGAGGTGCAGTGTTGAGTGGGAGAATTTTCAAGATGATTCTGTCTACTGCTCTTTCCAGAATAATAGAAGGCAAATGAAAGTGAAGCTGAAAAAACAGGAAAGTAAAAAATCATTTGTAGAACCTTGCATCTCAGATAAGATTCCTCTGGGTAGAATAAACTGCTCTGATTTAATATCATTGTAACCAGTAGGTCTAGGGCGACTTGGTTTTCGTGAGCAGCTGCTTGTTCATCTCTTCCCTGTGGCACATAATTGTCACTTCAGTGGGCGGGAACCTGACTTTACTGTTGTCTCAAGAGAGCCGCTCGTTTCTAGTTTTGATTTTTTGATAGAAGTGAATTGTAGCGCGCATACAAAGGAAAGGCTGATAGATTGGCAAAAGTTTGGGGCTTGCTATGTGGGCAGATATTGTGCAAGTGTCCTTTACAGCTCTGCAAATACATCTCAGTTCTGTCCTTTAGTATTTCCCTGCTATTCTAGCCCCAATCCCAGAGTGCCCTCATCTTCCCTCCACCGCATGTGCGCACAGAGTCCTGCCCATGCACTTAATCCTCTCTGCAACAACTCCTGCTAAACCCCAGTTCTACTCTGTAGTGAGCGCAGGCCATGTGATAACTTTGTGATGTCAACACATGTCCAGTAAAAATACGAAGGGACATTCTCTCTGCCCCACTAGTTCAGGCTGGAACCCAGATACAGTATTCAGAGCAGAAAAGACAGACATGCTCCCTGCTGTTCCAGTCCACCATCATCATACTGCTTTAAAAGATTTTATTTTTAAATTTTAATCTTGTTGGGCATTTTGTGCTGAAGAAATAAACACAGGAATTTCTCATTCCTGTGCATACCAGAATGAATTGCAGGGCTTTGCACAGAAGGAACATAAAGTGTTTCAAAACCAGTGCTTAAGCCGCTAAGATCTCTTGCAGTCCTGTGGTCTCAGCATAGTGTTTGGAATAACAAGACTCCTTGCAACCATATGTTTTAATCCTGGCTGCATTCGTTCAGTCCTTTGTCCTAGTCAGGTACGTAAACTAAGTTCTCTGCAGCTTGTGTGTGAGCCTCTTGAGTTAGATCTTCAAAGCAGAGATTCTGTGTATCAAACATCCTGTCGTGCTTTTTCAAAGATCAGGATCCATCCCCTTGGCCAAAAAACTCCCTCCCCTGCACTGTTGTGCAGCAGGCTGCATAGGAGCTGTCTGCCGGCTACTGTCCTTCACCCCCAGCGATGACTCCAATGATTTTTCTACATGTGGTTCGTAAAGCAGGTCGGAAACCTTTGTGCTGAAAGGCACTGTGTAAATGTAAGGTAATATTTAATATAGACAATATCAGGAATTTCAAGAGAGCATTATTTATATTCATTTCATATCCTATTTTCTCTGCATTAAAAATGAATAAAGCAGCTCATTGAGAGAAGGGTACTAAGACTATGAAAGCAAGAGCCTCCCCAGTGATGCATTTTAGTCTTTTAGTTGAGGTTTAATATGTTCTTGTAGTGTGTCCCCACGTAACCTCGAACTTAAAATCAACTACAGAAGAGAAGGCTGAGGTTGCATTTGTAGGGCTTTAATCATCTGCTCTCTTGTGAGTCTGGATTCTGATTTCTAGTACCTCAGCAAGATTCTTCTAGCTGTTAAGCTTCATAATGATCCAATAAATACTTTGATTCTCTACAGAATCCCTTAAATAGTTTCAGCAGCAGGCAGAATGCTGAGGCAGCAAGTGATAAGCCTCATATTGGAGCGCCAATTTTATGTAGAACTCTGTCTGAGGATAGTGCAAAGGGTTTGTAAAACCTCTTGTCGGGCCACGGCCTGACGGTCAATCCACTGGACTAGAAAGGACTCCACCCTCACTATCACTCCCCATCTAAAGACAAAAGTAAAATTACTTAAAATATTCTGGTCCACTAATAATAATAATTGTCTCAAATATATCCCAGGAGCACATATGAGCATCCTACCTCCCTCTTGGGAAGGGAGACTGAGGCAGATGTGACTTGTCAAGGCCATGGAGAGAAACTGTCAGGGCTGAGATTAGAACTCAGGAGCTCCTGCAGCCCAGTCCTGTGTTCTGAGTACTAGTTAGACTGAAATCCTGTCGCCAAATGACCTTATATTTGTACAGTATCTCTCACCCAGATGGTTCTTAAAGTGCATTACAGAAAGATCACTCAACCTATATGCAGTACGGAAATCACTGAGGGTACTACTGGAATGTCATTACATCTGGGGTGGAACAGAGTAGATGTTTAGGGCATGGCAGTACTACACAATGGCTTAGGAAAGGCAGTGAAGAATTCCATATCTGTCAAAATTCAAAGGGAATCGAAAGAGGCATAGTGCAGTTATCTGTGTGTAGAATTTGGGAGGGTTAAAATCTCTTATTTTAAAAAAATCCAGGACATCTTCAGTGACCACAAGTGGCCAGGAACTCAGTTTTGTTGTCGTGTTGGCTTCCGCATAACTCAGCGGTGGCCCTGAGCTGAACACAGGAGCTCAGCCCACAGCAGAAGAACAGAAGTTGGTTTTACAGTGAATGGTTAATCCCTTCCTCTAATCCTGTTTTCCCTCCATCCTCAGAGATCTCTTCAATGCTGCCTTCGTTTCCTGCTGGTCTGAGCTGAATGAAGACCAACAGGATGAGCTGATCCGAAGCATTGAGTTGGCCCTCACTTCTCAGGATATTGCAGAGGTGACTCAGACCCTGCTGAACTTGGCAGAATTCATGGAGCACAGTGACAAGGTAAAAGAGAGCCCCTCGTTGCTTGATGGGGGGTGATTATCCTTACATGCTGTCCTCCCTGTACACCCACTCGATTTCTGATTCTGACCCGTTCCTCTCCAGGGTCCGTTGCCGTTAAGAGATGATAATGGCATTGTCCTGTTGGGGGAAAGAGCTGCTAAATGCCGTGCCTATGCTAAGGCCCTGCACTACAAAGAGCTGGAGTTTCAGAAGGGCCCCACCCCAGCTATTCTGGAGTCGCTCATCAGGTAGCGTGACGCTCATCAGTTCTGGTTGTTCCTGATTTCCACCAAACTTCTCCTGTGCTCTGTTGTCATTTACAGTAGACCCACTCCACTCTCAGGCAGCAAAAAGAGCCCTTTGGTGGCTTAGAGTGTCGGCCATGGGGTCCAATGTGTAGATTAGCAGATTGTTTGTTTGCTTTCAGGGGGGCATTTGTAGCTTGCACACTGTGCACATTCACACCTGTCGAGTTCATTTCTCTTTCTGTGCAGTAAAAATTCTGGTGTGAAATTTCCCTCTCTCAATGAGCTGTAACTTGCTGAAGTTTTGCAGGTCACAGTTACAGAAGCAGATCAGACAGAGTCCTCTGATGTTCCCTGGTTAGGTGTGAGTCCCCAGGGAGTGGCTGAAATGTAAATGAAAGGTGTTTCTGCACCTTAAAGGAAATACTGTCTGTGAATCTGAAGCTCAGCAGCTGAGCAGAAAGCTTTTGGGAAATGAAATTGGCCTTTTTTTGTATCTATTGTTGCAGCTGAGTATTTCAGATTGAGCTAAACTGGTGTTTATCAGTGAGATGGCAGGAATTACTGGGTTTAAGGAAAAGCCACAAATTATGGTGTGTGTCCCCCCACTCCACTTCCCCCACAACAAGGGATTTTCAACCTGTCTGATTCTGAAGAGTTTTTTGATCATGAAATCGAGCACTGCTGAGCGAGTCTGCAGCCAGTCAAAGGGAAATACGCCACAGAAAAGTCTGAATTCCCACCAGTTTATCCAGCCATCACAATGAATGGTACCTTTTGTGCTCTTAATATTGTTACTTAAATGCCAACATTCACAATTTCATTTGTGATTGTCCTACTGGAATAACCAACCAGTGCATTTTGCAGTGTGGCTGGCGTAGTGTTGCTGCACCTTCTGTTTTCCAGGATCATGCCCTGCAAGCCTAGCTTGTGGAGTCCGTGTGTGACATCCTGTTGTTTTGTGATGATGTAACGGCCACGCTGTGGGAACATGCCACGGCAGCATCATCACGGTGGAAGCATCAAAATGCCATGATGCAAAAGTTTCTCTGTAGACTAGATGCACGTGCTTCACCCAAACCTCCCATTCACTTGAAAGAAAGGCTCCGCCTAAATAATATAGGTATATTTGCAAACAGTTAACAGAATATTCTTTATACTGGAACATGATACCTTAGCACATGTTTTTGAAAATACTGATTAGGAGGAAAGTAAATGGCCATTTATGAACTGCATGCACCGCAGTAGTGTGTTTGGGATTAGCAAATTTTCTGTATAACTTGGCCTGGTTGTAGCAGCAAAAGACATTTCAGTATAACAAGCTAATAAATGTCTTTGTAACTGACCCTCCTTGCATCTTAAAATATCATCTGCTGTTGAAATGTCTGAGCTCAAGTACAATGTAAATTCCACAGAACTTGCCAAAGTTCACTACAGACTTGCTGGTTTTGCTCATATCTCATCCAAAGCTGCTGCTGTAACAGAACATACCCTGGTGAATTTTCCTTCTGCACTCTTAAGCCTGAATAATTAGAGGTACTGTTTAAACTGTTGGTTGGTGAGGAATTTTCCAGAGCATGCGTTCGTTAGTGGGGGTTGAGGGGGGGGAATCTGCCGCTGCTGCATTACTTTAAAAAGCCATTGTTTATGGCATTTGTTCTGCTGTTCTAGAGGCAGCCAATGTAAAGAGCATTTAGCAGTCACCTGTACTTTGCTGTATGACTTGACCTTCCTGTGGTATTTTGTATCCTACATTTAGGAAATGCTGCAGTAAAGCTAACTGAGGTGCATACTCTCATGGTGAGCAGAAGACTGGGAACCGGGCGCTTTTGTTTATAGCTGACTTGAGCTGGATTTGAACTGGTGAATTAGATTATATTTATATTTGAGCAAAAATATTAGAGGCTTTTGACCCTTTGGCTGCAAAGGGCAGTTTCAGGCTGCAGCCCCAGGGTGTGCTCAGCTGAGCAGGGCTGCATTTCTATTCACTGCCTGGACTTGGCTCAGCGTTTCAAAATTCTGCTTGTTCAGCACAAATAACTTCTGTTTTTTGGATGGGCAAATAAAATGTCACATCACAAGGGTGGCAGAAAAGATTTTGTGTCTAGGCTCGTAAAATGTCATGAGAGCTCTGGCTAAAGTATGTTAGCTTAGCAGGGCCAGGCTGCCTTTGAACTGTTGTCTTGAGAATGCACAGCTCTAGAAAGCACCTCCCTGATTTTTTTCTCATTTCATATCAGCCTAGACAGCAATAACTTCTAGGTAATATTGTCAAATGCTTTTGTTCCCCAAGGTCCTGTTAGTGTCTCATGATTGACGTATTTTTCAGTAGATTTTGCCATTATGCCTAGGATCGGTTGTCTAATTTATAACTACCTGGCTTGTTTTATGTGCTGGAATTGGGGTGGGGTGAAGCCTTTTGTCCCTCTCCATTCTGGCTCCAGTTTTGTACTAGCCATAGTTCAGTCATTGCCAGCTGGTGACAAATTATCAGCTTGAAAACTATCAGAAACGAAACATCTAAAATGCGAGTGACAAAACCAGAGAGGCTGCAGCTTTTATTGCTGTAGCGGGAAGGCTCTGCAGTGGGCAGTGTGCAGCCCTGACTGTCTGTGATTTGCATTCTCAGGCACGGACACGTCTTTCTCCATTAGGACTCTAAAGGCTGACTCTGGAGGACTGGGTACAGAGAGAGGCCAAATGAAGTGTTGTTCACTCTCAGGTCACACCCTCCAAGCTGTCTGAAATTCCTGACATGGTTAACCGTGGCTTTTTTAAAAAAAAAGTTTGAAACTGAAGTTTCAGGGCCCTAGATAAATACAGAGGGGAGATGTGTGTAATTCCCCAAATAAGCACCACTTCTCCCCCTTGCGTACCACCAAGCCTGCTGTAGCATGTGTCCTGGCTCTGTAACCAAAGATTGACACACCTTGCTTGAAACAAACTCCCTGAAATCACAGCTTCAGATCCTAGATGGGTTAACTTGGTCCATCTGCCTTATGAGGAGGATAAGTTAATTGGGTAGGGCAGATGGAGAGTCCCATAGACAAGATCTTGCAAACAGACCTCTTGTCTGCACTGCAGGAATATTAAAAGTCCCATGGCACTATTTGTAAGTGGTATAATTTGGAGGCCAAACTCTGTTCTCACCTCCCAGAAAATTGCTGTACTGTGTGCTGTCCACTGGTTGGTGCCACCTTCCACAGATGGCTGTGTTTCTGCAGTGCTGTTTGAATATAGCTAGTGAAGTACTTTGGGAACATTCAGGCTCAAAGGCACTATAACTATAGGTGGTTATAAAACGCCTAGGGATTTATGGCTCTTGAGCAAAATTTAGTGAGGTGCCAATGGCAGGCCCTTTGTGATGAGTAGGGAAGAAATAGCAATACTATAGTGGTGAATACTATGGAGTTGTCTCTGATAGAGCTGTAAGGGAAAAGAGGGACAGGTGGAAAGCTGGTGCAAATTCTTTCAAATGCAAATTAGTCAGTGCCCTTGCTGCACCAGGTTTGCAGGTGTTGTGGCCATCTTGCTCTGCAGTGGTGGTCATGGCACATCCAAGAGGAGGTCACACAAAAACCCCAGCTTCTTTGTGCCTTTCAAAACTGTTCCTGAAGCAGCAAAGATTTCCCCTTGCATGTCCACTCAGTTTATCCCTCTCCACTCTTAGAGATGTTAGCGTGATCGGTGTCTGCTCCTGCATTCCGACCCCCTCCTTGTTTGTTGTTAATGTGACTTTGCTTGGCCTTCTAATACGTCTGTTCTGGGTGTTCATTGTATTTGAACTATCCGTCCAGTGCCTTGAGTGCTGCTTTGGGAGTGGGAGGGTGAAGACTTCCTGAACATTTCAGAAGTCAAGGCTCTTTTGGTGAAGAAATAACCAGAGTTGGACCAGACTTGGAGGTGCAGCTTTGGGGTGAGCATCATGGCTCTTGTCCCTTAGGTGGAAAATGCTGTTGTGGCAGATTAGGGTGGGCAGCATGATTCAGCAACTCTCGGGGCTCAGGTTGCAAACTGAAGGTTTTGTGCCTTGCCTCAAAATGGAAGGCAAAGTAGAATAGGCATAATGCAAAACGATTTGCACCAGGCTTCTGTTCCCAATAGCGAAGTAGTGGGAAACGAGCCTTTCAGCCTCCCTACCTGCTGTGTACACCTGGCCTTGTGTGCTGCTATAAGTTACTTCCCAGAGAATGGCCAGGATTTGAGTCACAACTTAGCAGCATGTCCTGCTGTCTATTTGCTGCCTTATTTTTCCTTCCTAGCTTGTGTATGAGCTTGATTCAGCTGTTGAGAGATTCAGATTACTAAACTTGTTAAGTGTACTGCTCCCAACCAGCCAAACAATCATTTCAATTTGAGATGTGGACGTTCCTGTGAAAGGATCTTTCCCCAGGGATACATAACAATAAGTTCCTTTAAATGAATAATTGTTTAATAGCATATTGCAGACTGATACTCTTCTGTCCCACCTAAAGGCCTTCAACAATCTATTTCCCTCATCTCCCGACCCCAGTGATCTCTTGAAGGCAGATTTAACAAGAGTTCAGTAAGAAACTTGCTCATGCGTGTGTCCTTGTCTCTGATTCTTCCCAGGGAATAGAAGTGCTCAGCTCCTTGTTTCAGACAATGACCTGAACACGGTTGCAAAGGCAGATGCTGCTCTACACGAGTGCCAGAGTCTCTAAAACCAAGACTCCAGTTGTAGGACTCAGCCTCAGCACAAAGAATAGGAAGCAAGTGAATAAATTAGTTATGGATTTCAGTGAGCCAGGCAGGCAGGGAGGGAGCTTGCATTCACTGATTAAAAAGAGTTTTCCTATTTGGGCCAGCAATATATAACACATTGTGAATGCTACTGTAATCAGAATGATAAAGAATAGCAAGGAATCTGTAGCTTTGAGTCCTGTATGTTAGAATTCCACATTGGCTTGGACTAGGAGAAATGTTTCCCTTTGAATTGGTATATGCAGCCTCTCTCCCTCTTGAATGATTGTACGAAGTTCTCTGTTGTGTGAGGAAGGGCACAGCCTCTCAAACAAGTTGCTTTGGTCTTTATACGATGGATTTTTAAGCTCTCTGAAGAGGTTTGCTTTTAGATTTATGCTTTCACCTTTTGTTTACTTTACAGATATTTGCTTCTGTGCAGCATGCTGTGATGTTTTTGCCTTCTCTGCAATATGCTTTCATCCCTTCGCCTCTGTTGCATCCCCTGGGATGCTTCAGAACTCGCTGTATTCCCCTTTCCTGACCTTAATCCCTCTGTGTGAGTGTTTGTATCAAACAGCAGGGTAAGGAACAAGACTTGAAGAAAACAGGCTTAAAAATGAGAGAATTTATTACAGAAATGGAAAAGTTTGGTATTAAAAAAAAAATCCATTGCACAGACTGCATATTTGTATACAACGCTGTTCCAATGTACAGTATGAATAGTCAACATATATAAGGCATTTCCCAGGAAACCTTTATCTCCCGTTCCGCATAAGACAGAAAATTTTAAATTAGGCTCAAGTTTTGTTTTTGTAAAGTGAATAAAAATAGATATATTAACTATAACTGTCTTTTTCTACATAGTCAAGCAACGGTGTGGCTGCCCTTTTTAACAATCTTTTTCAAGACACTCTTAGGTAAGGAAATGGAATGTGCTGTTTTTCAGTGTGGAACTTTTAGGCAGAGCTTACAAAAAATAACCCTCCAAAACAAACCTGGAAATTCCCGGGTATGGCATCCCACCAGCAAGGGAGGATTTTTGTACGTTTCTAATTTCCCTTGGCACTTGAGGATTCTCTGGCTTCTGTTAAAGCTCTGCTCCCAGATGCATTGCTTTGAACTTTCAATACTGTAATGAAAGGAATAGCATGCTCCTTTTCTCCCAACCCACCCCTGACATGTGGGCAGCACGGCGAAATTTACTAGGTTCCTGTATTTTGCCTTTCTCTAAAGCATCGAATACTGGTCACAGCTGGTGGCAATAGAGCTTTCTTCGTGGACCAGAGGTCAGATACAAGGTGAATAAGCCTGTGCTTGTAAACCATAAAGCAGAGTGTTAAATATTTCCCACATCTGGATTCTCTTAAGTAAAAACAGAAAGTTAAAAGCAGGTGGAGGTTCAGCATCAAGCCTCATAAAATAGAGATTCGATGGAATAAAGCTTTAAATACAACTTGGGTTCCAGTGACAACAAAACCACTCAAGATTGCTTCTCTTAGTGCGTAATATTATCCAGGATCCTTTGCTGTATAAGAGCCACAGATCATCTCTATATTATTAGATCCCTTGTTTACTAGCACTTCCATTAACCTGCCTTTTTCCAATTAAACATTAAAAGCCCCGCACCCCGCCCCTTGTGTTTTGGAATACAGTGTCAATGGTAAAAGGCTTCTGGGTGTTTGTTCCCTGTTCGCTCCTGGTCTTGCTGATAGTGTGATGAGGTGGCACAAAATGGCCCTTCTGTGTTCCAAGAGGAACACTAGTAACGTTGCAAATCAGTTCATTGTAGCTCAGAGAGTTGCATCCCAGTCCCTCATGTGCTTTCTAGTATAGATCTCCCACCTCCACATAGCTTAGAGCAGATGGGACTTGAGGTCTCTCTCAGAAAGCAACGTCCCTGGGAGTATAGTCTTGCATGGGTGTTTTCCTGTGACTAGTGGCTGGAAGGTGGTGATGAGACTTCAGGAAAGAGCAGGTGCAACATGCACTTACCTAAAGTTTCAACCTAGCTTTTCCTACATGGGGAGAATGGGCCAATTAACATGCACTGGAGGAACATCTCGTTGTGGATATTTCTAAGATGTTTGAAGAATTTGAAATAAAAGCCCTGTTCCTCTGTTTCTTGGGTCTTGGTAGAAACTCTCTTCCTTGGCAAGATTTGTGTTAACCCTCAATGAATCTAAACACTTCGGAGCTGGCAAAAAGGAGGGTAAAAGCTGCATTTTTCCTAAACTCTAACTGGTCAAACAATAAGGCAACCCTGTAAATCTCAGTGCTAGTGTAACCACAACATATCCTTCCTGAAGATGCTGCTCCTGCAGGATGTGTCTATTCTAACATAGTATGTATCCTGTTGGGGGGAGAGTGCCTTAAGAGAAGAGAACTGGGCTGAGCCATAGTAATGTTGGTACCTTTCCTCTCTCCCGAGTCTGCCTCAGAACTAATGTGTGATGCATAGTCAGTGTATGTAGCCCTTGTGTTCGCACACTTTCTAGATGAAGTTAAACCATTGCAGTGGCTGATTTATGAGATTCCAGGCTGTTTCCCCTCAGTGCAGCAGTGTCACCGTAGCTTTACAATTGAGTGTTGCTTCCCCCTAGAGTTTAAAATCCTCTGGGCGGATCTTCATCTCGACTCTTTTCAGAGAGTAGGTTGAGCCATGCCAGCCGTACCAGGTGATTCCATCCATGTTTTTGGTGTGTTCCCCTTTGCGGTAGTAAACCCCATTCAGGTTGGAATCTGTGCAGCAGCTGTACCAGTATCCACCTTGCAGGAAACAAACAGAGAAAGCCTTTGTCTACCATTTAGTTAACACTGACATTCTGTGTTCATGAGGTGAACAGTTTTCCTTCTGCAGGGAAGGAGTGGGAGAGGGGCTAGGGTGCAGAATTCATTCTGGGAGCCTGTGACCTTGGCAGCTGTCATTATATTGGGACAGGAGCTAAATTCAAGACACACTGTCTGGTGAGCCCTTCTTTGAAGAGTTCAGAGATGCAGTGAACGGGGCAAATCACCAAGATGATGTAGCCAAATAAGCCCAGTGTCTCTTTGTTAAAGTTCTTGTCTGAGGCACTTGATGCATCTTTGAAAGTTTCATCTCCATTTCTTCCCTCTCTCCCTCTTTGAAAACAAAAGGTCAGCAGAGGACACTGTTTAGTGTTTTTAGCTTATTGGCTCTAGTATGCATCTGAATGCAATTTGTCCGAGGGTTTACTTTGCAACTAAGGCAACAGTAAAGTAGAACAGCTGAATTCAGAAACTTTTCCCTTGGGGGCTATAATTGCTTCACCATAAAGCCTACAGAGGTGAAGCTTATCCCTCTACATATTGGGGCTGTTTTAAGAAATTTAAAATAAAAGAGTGAGTTCAAAAGCACTCAGTTACCTTGGTGATGAGCACAGTATAAAAAGCTGAATAGAATATTCCATCCAGAAGCTCTCAGTACAACATGAATAGAGCAGAGCTCAACGTGCATGAAGCCCCCGATGAAAATAATTCTACAAGTCACTGCAGCCCATATTTTGTATATAATCTTACATTTATTTAGTACCTTCCATCTATAACTGAATATAAAAAATACACAGGGATAATCTCACCCACATCTGGAATAGCCAAGCAGATAGTTGATGCACAGTACACTTAACAACTGTGTAGTGATCCCATTGCACTCGTGTGGAAAGTGCAGTGGGATCACTAATGTCTATAACACACATTATGGCTCTGAGTAGATCCCGTTTCAATTCTTAGATTGTCCAGATAACTGACATATGCATATTTCAGAAACACTCATCAGTTCACTGATCTGCCATCAGAATGTTAACAACTTAAAACAATTGATTAGTCTCACTCTGTAACCGTGATGCCATCCATATGTTGCATAGCGTGGTTCATTCAAACACTTGCAGAGGAGGAATCTGTGTGTCTTACCTTTACGTAACGCGGCACAGTCATCCACGCACTTGTCATTGTCCTTGTCCTTGGTGCTGAAGGCTGTGTTGTTGTGGTACCTCAGGGAGTCATGCCCTGTGTTGCCGGTGTAGTTCCCCAGGAAAAGGCGGTAGCTATTAAACTCGTTGCTCAGGGTGAACTGGTTATATTGTGCATAGCGGATGTTGCCTTCCCAGTCCTGCCACAGGATTAGAGGGGTGAAGAGGAAACAGATTCTGTTTTTAAATAAAATAAAAGTACTGTGCAGACTTTGGCAGCTGTGTTTACCTGGGATGCACGTTAGCTGAGTTTTCAATAGTAATTTCTCTTTTGAAATAGAGACTACAGACTAGACTGCAGGAACTCCATTATGGCAAACTAGGATGAACAAATTTTCACTTAGCTTAGCAGGCTGGTGAATTACCAAGGCATCATGTTTACTAGGTGGTCTGCGTTGACATTAAGTTCTATACGCAGAAATCTGGTACGTTTCCCTTCCATCCAACAGCCTTATCTTAAATGTGGACTAACTCAAGTTGGTTTTTCAGGGAGTGGCATTTAGATTCTCTGGAAGCCCCACAAACCACCATTTTGTCCATTACTCCATGCCCATCTCTCAAGGCCCTACACTTACAGCTACCATTCTTCCAGTCAGGACCTGGACTGATTAATAACTCGCCAGCCATTAATAGACTGGAGAAGTTGCTGCTGGGCAATGCAAAGCACTCCTTCCTTCCCGCATGCTGTCTCTGCAGCACTCCTCCCCAAAGGAGTGAGCTTGAGTCCCTCCAATCTGTAGTTGGGCATCCCTGTGGATCTTTAAATCCCTAAAATATGGTCAGCAGCATAATCCTCCACCCTGGGCTATGATCTTGTTCACCTCAGTGATGGGCAAAATTCACCTGAGAATCCTTTCGAGTCTGTGGCTCACCCAAGATCCAATCTGTAGCCCCGTGAAGGTTCTGTTACACCGATAGTAAACACTGGGGAATATGCTTCTGTCGTGCCCCTAATGTTGCTGCCAGGTCTCTCTCGCATTAGTCTCTCAAATCTAAATATGCGAGTCTTTTAGCCCTCCATCGCTGTTAGGAGATTGCACTTTCTACCAAAGAACCACTGTGCACTAGAAGCTTTTGCTGCTGGAAGCAAGAACCTGTGAATTACCTCCAGCTCTACTCGCAGCAGGGTCGGGCGTCTGGAGAGCCGATAGATATTTTCATTCCCTAGCCAGAAATCTCCCCGGATATTGCCAAATCCTTCCTTGTATTGTTTCCAATCTCTGTTGAAAGAGATCAGGCCAACTTTGCGCCTCTGGATGATGGTCCAGCCACCACCGTCTGTCTCCATGTCACAATACACCTGTAGCAAGAGAGGATGCAGTGCTAACCAGTCAGCAGGGTTACAGGGTCCCACTTCCGATTTCATTGCATACAAGATCAGGAAGCAGGGCAGGACACTCTCTGCACCAAACCTCATCTGTCAAGGGAGTTTGTTGGTTTGTGCAAAGAGGCATGAAAACCTGATTTGCCCTGAGCTTTTCTCTCTCCAATATACCCTTTCCATCCTTACTATATAAGATTCTGTAGGGATTTTAAATGTAATATGCCATCTCCCTCCCTCCAGCACTGTAAAAACTGGGCTTCGCTCTAAGTGTTTTCCAGCTGTACAGTATTGAAGAAGCTCTGCTAGAACCAAAGGCATGCACTCTGTATGCACAGTATTCTTACCTCTAGGTCAGGGCTCCCCAAGAATTCATCTGGAGGCAGCTTGTAAACACCGGAGATTCTGTAATTCTTCTGGTAAAGAGATGAGCAGTCATAGACAGCATCTACTTGAATCAAACACAGGAAGTAAGATGCTGAGCAGGAGAAGGACCACCTATCGCGGATGTGTGTCCTCCAAGGCTTTAACACAGTTCTTGAAATAAACATTCAGAGGGGCCATTTTGTTGCATCTCTAGTGAAGTGTGAAAGGGTGGAGAAAAATCTGCCTGGGGTGTGATGTGTGCATGGAACAGTGCCTGGGGCTGCTCAATTCTAGATGAGCTGTGTGGCAGCAGTATTGGTGCTGGTCAGGTTTGCAGGTGAGAGAGAGAGAGAGAGAGAGAGAGAGAGAGAGGTGGCAGCATTGGAACATGAGGTGCTTTCTGTGGGATGTGGGATTTCTAAGCCTTTTGTCTTCAGCCCTCAAACAGAAAATACTCCTCATAGGAACTGGAAAGCCCACAAAATGAGATGGCACTTGTTAAAAATGAGAGTGAATATCAGGCTGGTGCTGGATGGGTGGTTATGAGCCTTGAAGCAAATTGCAAAACCCCACTGCATGTCTAGGTACAGTATTTGCAGATGCTGAGATAATCCATTAGTACAACTGGAGGAAATACTTTTGTGCGCTTTAAAATATCTTTCCACTATACAAATGAAGATTTAACCCTTTCTGTGGCTGCTTAGCACAATACGATGGCATTAAAATTCTAGCACACAGGAAAGAATGCTGAATGTCGTTTTATAGTCATCTCTGGCTTGGTTATAAAATGTACAAAGAAGTGGCTTTGTGCTTGGCTCTGGCGGGGGGCTGCCTTAGCACTTTACAGCATGCAGTCTTGTCTCTCTTCTCCCACCCATCAGGAGGTGGGTACTTTGAAAGCAGCACTTTTGAGAGGGAGGAAGTGCCAGGTGCTCAATAGCAACCCCTCTGGCCTGCTCTGAAGTGAATCTGTGGGGGGTTCCTTGTGCCTGAAGCCCTTGTGTGATGGCCACAGTCTCGGGGTGCAGATGATGGTAGGGTGAGGGAGACTAAAATGGGGTAGCTCTGAAGAGCTCTATTCTGGATCTGGGGAGGAAAGGACAGAGATGCTGTGCTATACTAGGAAACAAATGGCTTGTATGTGTAGCTAGCAGAATCAGAACAGCGTCCATTGTCTGTTACCTTTATAGCCTCCTAACCTCTTACTGTAGTGCGCAAAGCTCCAGCCTTCACAGCCATTTCTGTTTTGTATTAAAATTACCAGCACGAATAAAATGTCCCTTTATACACAGGTCCCTGCGTGACAGAAAGGCAAGATCAGCTGCCTGTGCTGATCATGCAGTTGGGCAGATTAGCTGAGTTTGTGAATAAAACACATTGCGCGATAGTTTCTGTATCACAGTTTGTGATGGTGGGGATGGCATTTAGCTCATCTGAATCTCAGCCTTGCCTGCCCCCCTTCCTCTCTGGATAGAAACTGATTGACGATAGGTGGTGCACACGGCTGCTTTTACGGGAGGGGAGAGAAGCCAACTGGGGTGAGGATTTATCCCTCCTGACGGTTTTTTCAGCATATTGCAGGGTGAATGACTTTCACCTGGTGGCATGAATTCCCTGCATCTGGCTGCTGAAGTCCCTACTTGGCTGGCTTTCTCTGTGTGCTGCTTTATTTTACAAAACCACATTGTGGTGTTACTATACCCCTGATGAGACTCATTACAATAAAACATTTCTGTTTATTTAAGACGATATAAATAGTGAGCAGTGTTTCCAAACTAATGACGTTAAACCTTTTCCTTAAGCAGAACTTAGTAAACACTAGTGGTTTGAGATATTTTTTTTTCCCATTGTAAAACAGACCCAGAATTAAGGTGTTTAGCACATACAACCACCCCAGGCAATAGTAGTCTTTAGATGGAAGTTTAACCTTGTTGGAATGGGTTCCCTTTGGAGTAGACTTTCCTCAGCATATCCAAAGCAAATGTGCTGTGAAACTTTCCTGCAACACTATACCAGGGAAAGAGGGAGAATTTTAAACTATTGAAATATGTGTGTGTTATATCAGGGATTTTGCATAATCTACACGCTTGGATTTCTGAGAACTATTATTCAAAAGATGTCCTTTTTTATTTCATTCTGGGTCAGACAGGCATAAAGATGGTGTAGCATCTGCAATGGTGGTTAGAAGTGCCTCCAATTGTTTAACTAAACCTTGGTCCCCTATCAGTGTTCTGGATGATACGGGCATATTATTGCTAGAGGTTTTCCCCCACAAACTGACTGCCTCTTTATTCAGATTGGGATCATAGTACTTTAGGGCACAGGGAGGTGGGTATTAAATGAGTCCATCTCACTGCAATTGCAGCATCTGTTCTGCTCCCCCAACCCTTAACAGAGAGCGTATCTGATAGTAAACTGCTAACTGGATCTGTGGATTTCTGGCCAAATAAACCTGGCAGCTTTTTGCACTGTTGTGTCTGCAGAAGTGCACTGGGTAGACTGGCATTCAGTAGGCACAGTCACCAGCTGTGTTAATGGGACATGCTAGCATAGGTTAAAAGTTGGTGGTTAGTTGGGGTTCTGGATTAAGAGGCGCATCTGGGAGCTTAGAGGCTCCGTCCTTACCAGCTGAGGTTTGTGTGACCGTCTGGGCTGCCTGCAGCTGCATGATGTCTAGCTGGCTGTTAATTTCGGAGTACTTGCTCTCAGCATCGATGAGCCGGGACTCCATCTGCTTGGTGCTCCCTTCCAGCTCCATCATCTGCGTAACCACATTCATCCAGTCGTCTTCCTGCTTCTTGCTCAGCGTCCCCAGCATGGTGCTCAGGTTGGCTATCTGCAGCTTGAGGTCTTTCATCTCATCGCAGCAGCCCATCAGTTTGAGCTGGGTGTTCCCGCTGGTCATTCTCCTCTTGGGAGGCTTCTGTAGCCACGCTGGGTAGATGGCCAAGGACAAGGTGATAACACAGAGCCATGCCAATTGCATAGAGACTTTCACTGGCATTTTCACTCTCAGCGGTGAGAACTCCTGAGTTCTCTGACTGAGTCCACTGCAGATGCTGTGAGCACAGCAGGGGCACGTGTGAAACTCTTCTGAAAGTGCTACAGCACGCTGGTGCCCTGACTCTGTTTCTCTCCCCCTCTTGCTCAGTGAAGGTGGAGTCTAAAGGGGACTTCTGCAGCACTTTCTTGTAGGAGTCTGTGCACTCTGGAAGTCTGTCTCTCAGCATCTTAAATATCTTTTCTCTTGTGTACCTCCACCCCCCTGCAGCCGTACACAGCATTCTGGCCCCTCCCAGCTAATCTGTTCATATCAAGTGCCCACGGGCTGAAATCAACACAGACTTAGGCCAAAAAAGGGGTGGGGAGGAGACTTCCCTCCACTCACCTGTGCCCTGTCGGGTGGGAGAGAGGGCTAGGAATTCATGGGAGTTTCCATTTGGATTTTAGCCCTTTCGGTGACTTAGTCTGGCACATCAGAGAACATAGCAGCTTTGGAGGCCCAGGACATGAGGGTTCTCTAACAGGGATGATTTTGTAGCAATTTGAACAAGGTGACTTCTGTGGGGAATGCTCCTAGCTTTGACAGTCCTATTTAAAGTATTCCACATGAGCTGTATCTCTTGGGTGCTTTTCTGTTTTGATTTGGTGCAGACACTATTTTAGCCATTTCATCCCATAAACAGCTAATCCTCCTGTCTCTAGAGGATCTGTTGTTCCTGGAGTATGTGTCTTGTAGGATTTGGAACTGTTCACTTGAGAGAGGAGATGACTAAGAGGGAGTGTTGAATGGTAACTATAGAGCAGGTAAATCATGTGCCTCTTTTTACCCTTTCTCATAATACAAGAACATGGGACATTCTGTAACATCGAAAAGCAGCAAATTTAACACTGACAAAAGGAAATGCATTTTATTACCCAACATATAATTAACCCGGTGAGCTGATACTGAGGCCAGAAGTCTAACAGGCTTTTGAAAAAGAAGTAGACATTTATGTGGATAATTAGAGCATCCACAGTTTTATATATAATATAGGATTAAAAATAATCGTATTAAACCCTCATAGTTCAGGACATAAACCAGGAGAAACTTTCCCTACTGCAGATTATTCTGTAACTGTCATCCACAAGGATTGTTCTGCCTTCCTCTGAAGCTTCTGTCCTGGCTGCTGTTGGAGGCAGGATAAGGAAATAGATGGAGCAAGGGCTTTATTCAGTCTGGCTGCTCCGATGGTAAATGTCATGGATGCCTGTTTTTAAAAAAAAAAAAAAATCAGTTAATCTCGTTTGTGCCTGGTAGGAAGAAAGGGCGAAAGATACAATTGAGCCACCTTGTTCCACATGGAAGTCACTCATTGGTCTAAAAAGGAACTAGGATACATGGTGATAAGGTTTTAATTAGGTTAATTGGTTTACTAGTCCCTGATGCATCTTGGACCTAAGGAAACGTAACTTGCTCCAGCACTCAGCTTTTACTCCTCCCTCAGCCTCGTTAAACTTACTGCTAGATGTTTTGTTTGTAGGGACGGATGAACGTGCCAGCCAGCTAGTAACCTTTCAGCAGAGCAGCTGTGGTGTCCTGGCAGGGTTCAGAAAAGTGGGAAGATGAAAGCATCAGAGCATTTGCAAAGATGAAGCATGGTGACACATTGCTTCAGACACTGTATTTCCCAGGGGAGAGATGAGAGCAGGGGTAGAGATCTCTGAGCATGTAGCATGGGTGTCTTGGTGGCTGACCCCTCCTGTGTGCTGTGCTCAGGGCACACCCCTGCCATCTGAGGCGTTAGCAGGCAAAGCTCCCACATGTTTCCAGTGACCTGAGATGCCACCAGACTCCGTCAGTCAGTAGTGACAGGTGTTTTTGTTTGAAAGTACAGCAGCTCCCTCTCCTGTTGCTTATTTTCTGTTGCTGGCATTTCAAGAACCTTCCATAGCAAAATTGTGTTTTATACCACAAACCAACATGTGCCCCACACGCAGACCAAAAGCCTGATCTTTTTGTTCTGCATGTAATCCTGTCTGAGCCCTCTTCTAGCCAGAGTTTCTGACTTTCCCTGGGGGCAAATTCTTGTCGGGTTGCATGTGACAAGAAACATGTTTTTGTCAAAAACAGAGACCAATAGTGGACTAAGCTGGGTTCTTGTTTCTCTCTCCCCCCCAAAAAAAGCATACTCCCACTTGTGTCCCTGCTGTGGTCAAATCCTTGGCGTTCTTTTGAATTTCTAACAGCCTCCTTTATTTCTTCTAAGCAGTTTTGAAAGCTGATCAGTGGTGCTCAGTCCTAAAATAGAAGTGAAGCCTGTCAGTGATGTGCTACCCTCCGACAAAGGGACATGGCCCACCTTTGCTGCTGTTCTACCGCCCTGAAACTCATTTTCATTTTCAAATGCTCTTAGCTCCTGACTACATCTTTATAACCACCATACTATATGAATCTCAAAAATTGGGGACAGGGTATAGGCAGTGGAGGGGCACTTGCAGTCCCCAAGGGACACTGAAATACATCCTCCTGCTTTCAGCATTGAAGTAATGAAAGGACCCAATGTTCAGACAAATTCTTGCCTTCAGTCAGGAGTTCTAATACAGAGGAGAAACTGGTCCAGTGGTGAAGGCATTAGACTGGAAGACAGGAGACTTAGATTTTATTTCTGGTCCTGCCCCAGGGCTGTTTCCTCTGAGGCAAGTAACTTCACCTCTCTCTGACTCAGTTTCCCTGTCTTTAGAATGGGGATGATACTCCGTTTGCTAAAGTACTTTGGTGTCTATGCTGTACAACAGCTAACAAGGAACGAGCCTTGGTAGACAAGAACAGAGAAGAGGGCAAACCTAGGAAACCAAGCAAACTTGTATATTGGAAGTGTGGACAACTTTATTTTCCTTGTTCTGTTGCAATCCTGTAACCCACAATTGATTCTGAATATGGTAATATCTGGCTTCGTGCCATTCCCTAAGCAAACAGGGCTTGTATCACTAGCTGGTGTTACATAATTAGGAGTATATTAGTGTTTTCTAATTAGAAGTAGCTATCTCCTAGACCTGGCGGGATAGATTAAATCAGTGTTGGGCTTAAGTTACTCCTTCCTCTGGGAGCTGTCCCAGCAGGTGCACGAGTTCAAAGTGGGTGAAGCTAAGACTAGAAGGCAAACTGACTACTTGGTAGTCGGTCATTGCAGAGCACATGACATGCAGCTAGTAAATGCTTTTGGGGACATAACCCACTGTTGTTGCCTACTGTGATTGACAAGGTGCTTATTAGATTCTTCACTGCTGGCAAATTCCAGGAAATCTACCCCTAGCAAAAGATCCTTAGGGATGTGTGTATTTCCTCCAGATGTGTAATAAATGTATGTGTAGTTTAAGCGTTGGCTATTTTAATAATGCTCATGTTCATTGTTTTTAACTCAGCAGCTCACAATTAGTAACTGATTTCTTATTAACGTCAAATAGAATTGTTGACTGTCCAAGTGATTTGGTTATGTAACCAGTAATAGAGAATGTATCGAATATACGAGAGAATAGAATACTGCAGGCTTCCAGGCTGGAGGCACAAATCTGATGGAAGAATTATTTCCGGGAGATACAAATCTATTCCCATTGCCACATCCTGATTTTACTGAGGATGAGTAAGGACAGATACCTCTACAGTCTTTGTTGCTGCAGTCAGTAAATATATTCCATTATTATGGTTGCAAAAACAAAGAAGCACAATAGAAATGCAGTTCCTAAGAATAAAAACTGAGAGATGTAGAAAGACTTACTGCTTTTATTAGCTTTAATTACTAAAGTATCTGAGGGAAGATAGAGGAAGTGAAGTGACCTGATTTTTAAAACATCATTGGTATAACTCCTGGAATGACGTGATATTTATACTACCTTGGCAGTGTTCTTACCTTGCATATCTGATGCCAAAAGACACTCTGTTTCTGGTCTTTCCTTTTTCCCCTAAATGTTTTCCCTTGCTATTTTCTTTCACTACCTTCATTAAATCTCACTTATTAAAGGGCAGGAGATAGCAAGAGGGAGACTTTCTGCAGCGTGTCCATCAGGGTTGGCTGAGAATTCTATTATGGTTTTCACTGCCTCTCCCTACATCAGCAGGGAGCTGTGTGCAGGCTTTTATATCAACACTGGGAATCTAGCCAACTTCAGGGCCTGTAAGTGATGTGGTGAGACTTCACTGGAAAGATGAAGGGGGATTGGCGTGGCCTCTGAACAGTCAATCACTGCAATGGTTATTGAAAACAACTCTTTGCTGACATTTGTTTCCCAAAACATTTGTTCCCAAGCATGGGAATAATGTTTAGTAGCTTGATGGAGAGGTTTTGTGGTGAGTTTGTTTTTTTTCAAAAGTTTGTTGAATCAAGGACTCAGGGATGCCTGAACACAAATAAACCGTAGAATTGGAGAAACTGGCCAGCAAAGGCAACTCCCTGTGCCAGAAGATTATGTGTTCCCCAAAGCTTCCACAAAGCCTCAGCTTCTAATCCCAAAGGAGAGACCCCCACACTTCTGCACAGGGAAAAATAAACTTGATTTGGATGGGTGACACTTTCAGAACAATGGGAAAGGGAGCCTTTCAGTGGGTGAGAAGAGAAGAGGGTTTTGACCTCAGTTTGACTCCCTAATCTTGCATAGCCTCTGTGCATCTGCATTAATGCAGAAATCTGCTTTTCCTACCAAGCTTTTGAAACCTTTTCTGGCTCATGCAAGATGGCAAGTGTGTGTTCTCCACTCGCTGGGGGAAGATTAATTTTGGGGCCGCCTGAAAGATGTCTGTTAAAGTTTTTTTTGTGAGAAGGTAAGGGAGGGATCCAGTCTGTTTTCATTTACCTTCTCAGTTCTCAAATATCTTACAAATTTTAAATGACGGACAATATTGTTGGTGACCTTCAGAGAGCAAGGAGCACTGGAAAGCAACCAGGGGCATCTGAGAGAGAATCTTTCTATTATTAGATATGCAGGAGAACCTAAGGAGAGAAGAAAGCTCAGCATGTGAGTTCTTTTCCTTCTGGTGGTAGCAGCTTGGTTGATAGGTTTGTTTTTTTCACCCTCAATCCTTGTCTGATTTTTTTTTTTAAAGCCTTTACAGTACAGAAGTCTCTTTCTTATTTAGTGCCTGTTTGATGCATTCATAATTTAACATTAGTTGCATTATCTTTTAAGCAACACTAAAACAATGTGCTGAAGACTTGAGTATTATCGTCCTAATGAGCAAGGACTAGAGTTTGTCCTGGGCATCAGTTTTTGAGACTACTGATTTCCTCTCCACCCCAATAACCTTTGTCTTGTTACATTAGCTGGTCACCTCTTGTAATAACCATCCTTGCTACCATGCATGAGTGTGAAGAAGGGGAATTGCTTTCCAGGATGCCTGACCAAGCAGGACTGGGGTGAAGGGAAGGAGTTTGCACAATCACAATCAAGGCGAAATCAGAAACATGGATTAAAACCTAGATTTTATCAAAATGTGCAGTGACTCATCCGTGATTTTCTTTGCCGAGCTATCTTTACCCAAACTCGTTGCCCTTACCTGGTTGCTAAGGATTATGTATGCAGACCACATAGGTGGAAATCACCTTTTGATGACTCTTATTAGCCTCAGTTTTCATTCTTTTCTGTGATTATAGCCTGTGCCACAAATGGATCTAAATTGTTCTGAACCACGGTGACTGAAACACTCTTCCAGTGTTGCAACCTGACTGGTCTGCATTTTAAAAAGCTGTGGTTTTTACTGCTGCTTTAGATTTACACACAAAATATGAAATCAGACGGTGGAAATTAGAGAAATCAGAGCATTATTTTAAAATAACGTATATCAAATCCCTTCCATTGCTGTGAAATCATAGAATATCAGGGTTGGAAGGGACCTCAGGAGGTCATCTAGTCCACCCCCACGCCCCCCAAAGCAGAACCAATCCCTAACTAAATCATCCCAGCCAGGGCTTTGTCAAGCCTAACCTTAAAAACCTCTAAGAAAGGAGATTCCATCACCTCCCTAGGTAACCCATTCCAGTGCTTCACCACCCTCTTAGTGAAAAAGTTTTTCCTAATATCCAACCTAAACCTCCCCCACTGCAACTTGAGACCATTAGTCCGCGTTCTGTCATCTGATACGACTGAGAACAGTCTAGATCCATCCCCTTTGGAACCCTCTTTCAGGTAGTGGAAAGCAGCTATCAAATCCCCTCCCTCATTCTTCTCTTCTGCAGGCTAAATAATCCCAGTTCCCTCAGCCTCTCCTCACAAGTCATATGCACCGGCCCCCTAATAATTTTTGCTGCCCTCTGCTGGATTCTTTCCATTTTTTCCACATCCTTCTTATAGTGTGGGACCCAAAACTGGACACAGCTGCCAAGTTGTGTTCCTGCTGAGGGCTGCCATTTTAATGATGGGTATCCACACAGGAAGACAGCAATGCTGCTAGAGAAAGGGAGAACAGTGGGTGATTTCCAGAGCTCTTTTAAGGTAAGAAATAGAAGAATTCCATAGATGTTCACACTAAAACAAAATACAGAACTTACCTTAAAAAAGCTGTAGAAATTTCCTTCTGCTCCCCATGTTTGACTGCAGCTTTGATCTTCCCCCATGGTGCTTGTAATCAGCTGACAATGCAGCTAGCTCCTTCTTTGTTTAAAAAAAAATTGTATAGGATTAAAAATATAAATAGGAAGTATTTTGTCTTGCTCTTCACTTTGGATCAAGCAATTGAAACCCTCACACACAAAAAAGATAATTTGGACCTTGACATCCTTTTTCAGAGAAAACCTCAAGAAGATATAAAATGGTGGCCAAACTCTTCTGAAAATAAAAATAATTTACATTTGGTAACTAGAAGTTGGTAAAATGCATTGCAGGTATTAGTTATTAACTTAACTGATTAATTGGCACTTTGAAAGCAAAACAACTCCTGCAATACAGAAGAAGTTAGGGAGGAAAGAAAAGTAGGTTTCACTTGAGTTCAGCGGGCCTATGGCATTTTCTCTGTAATTTGAGTGAACCAGCACCAGCCCCTGGTGGATTCTCTTTATTTCAGAGATCTATTTGCAAAGTGTTTTACCTTGACAAGCAATGAGTATAAGGCACTCATCTTTTGCCCATATTGAATGTACCACTGAGTGTGCGAGTATAGGCAAAGTTAACATGAACTTCTGTGAAAAACGGTGTGTCTGCCTGCTCACTTGTGGGGAAAAAGACAGACGGTCTTACCTACTTCAAGTTGAAATCCTACTGAAAACATCTTGCATTGAAAACATACCTTTTGTTCCCAGCATGAAGACATAAGAATGACCGTACTGGGCCAGACCAATGGTCCATAGCCCGTTATCCTGTCTTCTCACACTGGTCAGCGCCAGATGCTTCAGAGGGAATGAACAGAACAGGGCAGTTGAGTGATCCATCTGCTGTCGTCCAGTCCCAGCTTCGGGCAGTCAGAGGTTTAGGGACACCCAGAGCATAAGGTTGCATCCCTGGGCGTCTAGGCTAATAGCTATCCTCCATGAAGTTATCTAATTCTTTTTTTTTTAACCTAGTTATACTTTTTTTAACCTAGTTATACTTTTGGCCTTTCCATGGCAACAAGTTCCACAGGTTAACTGCACTGTGTGAAGAAATATTTCCTTAGGTTTGTTTTAAACCTGCTGCCCTATTAATTTCTCTGGGTGACCTAGTTCTTGTGTTAAGTAGAGGGGGTAAACTACACTTTTTCTCCACACCATTCATGATTTTATAGACTTCTATCATAACCTCCATCCCTCAATCATTTCTTCTGTAAACTGCATAGTCCCATACTTTTTAATCTGTCCTGTGGAAGCTATTCCATACCCCTAATCATTTTTGTTGAGATGGGGCAATCAGAACTGCACGCAGTATTCAAAGTGTGAGTGTGCCATGGATTTCTATAGTGGTATTATGTTTTTGTTTGACAGTGCCACCTGTTGAGGGGAGGGCTATATGGAGGACTCGCTTTGTGCTGTGGTTGGCCAGCAAAGCCAGTTCTGCCTTGGGGATGTTTCCCCACCTTTTTATCCTGGAAGATTTTGCAGATCGTCTTTCTCTGGAAACTAAGAGGAAAATATCCACCTGATTCTAGTCCAGTAAATTGCTATGAATCCCAGTCACAACACTGATTAAAACTACTGATGGCTCTGCCTGACTGGAACATTAGTCCCTCGGGATTCTGTGTGTGCCTGAGTGCTTTAGCGCTGTTCTTTCTCTGTCCAGTCCCAGGCAGTGATAACTGGAAAACAGCCTTGTAAGTCCTTAAGAATGTAATAGAATTTTAGAAGATTGTGTCTGAACAATGCATTAATGGCAAGTATCTCAGACCTTCAACCTGCCTGAAAAGGGGTGAGAGCAGTAAGTCTTTGAAATCTGAGGGGGGAGAAAATACTCCATTGGTATTAATTTTAAGCATACGTTTTGAAGGTGTTGACAGTACTGCTTGTCATGTTACTGTGTGGCTTCCAGGAAAAGCACAGTCTGTCCCCCCAGCCTCAAAAGAGCTGGTCTCCAAAGAGATGTGAGTCAGTTTTTAAATGACTCGTTTCCCTTTGAAAATACATTCCAGACAGCTATGGTAATGGTGATTTAATGAGCTGTCAATATGCCTTCAATAATCAGTGAGTGAAAAGATGACTCCAAGGGAGGAGAGAAGGCAGAAATCCAGCTAATAAACAAGAAACTCGGACTCAAACAGGGTAGGGCCGAACCCCCCGCCCCGACACAGACACACACCCCCAGCATTTTCCACTCACCTACGTAAGATTTAATAGCAGCGTGCTTAGAGTTCATTACTCTTTAGAAATGGCATATTGAATGCTCTGCAGTATAATATGAACTATAACCTGTATCACTCAAACAACACCTGTCAGATTAATGAAGGGTGCACAGTGATTCATGAACCGGGCTTTGTGGGGATTTGTTTTACTCTTTATCATACATAGTAGGGATGAAAAAGACCAATGGGAATCATCAACTCCATTTGTCTGCCAGTGCATATAATCCCCTATTGCATGCAAACATGAGAACAGTATGCAAACTTGCACTGCTCAGAAATGCCGCCGTGGATCCACCTACCCTCCCTCCCCCAGTCATTAATGTGAGTTTTTCCTGCCTCACTGGAGGTTTTTGTGGTTAAAGAAACCTCTATTTATACTTACGTAACATTTAACAGAAAGTCAGTAACACATTAAGTGTGTGGCAGTTTCAGGAGCTGTCCTCGGAAGAAAAATGGTGGAAGCATGCAGTGGAGAATGTCTGCTCAATCAGCTTCTCAAAGAAATGCCTTTGCGCCTTCTTCCATGCTGCCCGCTAACTTGGTTCATCCTTCCTGCATTTATCCATAAGCAGCTAGCCCTTCAGCTCTCTCCCCGAGACCTGCCTTTTCCATATTATCTGCAAGAAATTGATGGTGATGGGTTGGGAGGCGAAGGAGGCCAAGCTGCACTCTTATTTATCTAACAATTAAAATTTTGCATCTCTATTTCTATAAAAATTGTATCCCTCTATCCTACCTTCACAAGTCACTTGTCATCTTCTATTGTAGTCTCTTTGGGACAGTGGCCATTGTGTTCATATGTCTATATGGCATCTTCCACAATGGAGTCCTGATCCTGACTGGACCTCCGGACACTATTGTGATAAAATAATCAGTACATTTATATAGCTAGCATGTTTCTCCAACCCTCTGGATGCCTCTTTTGTCTGTCACTTCTACTGCAAACCTGCCCCATCAATCCTGGCATAGCTGTTCCCCTCAAAATACAAAGATATTCTGCTCTCCCCAGTCCTCAGCAAACTTGCACTTAAACCCAACCTGCCTTGCCAGCTACCCATCCCTTTTCCTTCGGGCCTGCACCTCTGAATCCATCAGACATACCATTTTCAACTGTTCTTCAGGTTCCTATCCACCAACTTCATCTTGGAACCCCTGCAGTCTGGCTTCTGCCCCCTTTGCTCCATCGAAGCTGCTGTCTCACTGAGCTTTACCAGTTACCTTTTCCTGGATAAGTCTCAGGACCTTTACTACATGCTCAACTTTCTTGAACCCTCTGCTGCTTTTGATACTCAGTGAAACCTGCTTTAAGATTCTGTCCTCCCTTGGCTTTTGTGACTCTGTCCTCTCTTGGTTCTATTCCTGTTTTTCTTTGGTCATTCCTTTAGTCCAGCATTGTCCTCCCTTTGTGATACTGCCAGACAGCAGAGCAGAGACCATTTTATTCCCCAGAGACACTGTATCCTAAGAGCCAGACAGCAGCTCTTGGTGAAGCCCACATCACCAGCAATACAACCCAGCCTCCCCACTAAGCTATTGGCATTTGTTCTGTCCAGTGCCCTACCAATTTAACGGCTGTGAAAAACACATCATGGACCATGAAATAAGCCCTTCCCCATGAAATCCAATGTCCCCTTGTCCCTAGGAGCACTTCAGCAAAAGGGGCTTCTAGTTCCAGCTGGGCTGGGGAGGTACAGGACTTGTCCATCCCCTGCACAGTCACTTGGGGTGACGGGACCAGACCCACCTCCGGGTGCCTCCCCCTGCTGCAGAACACTCTGGTATTGGGCAGCAGCCCCAGAAATTCTGCAGATGGAGGAGGCTTGTGTAGTTGAATCTTATCTTACCTGTGCAGCTGGGAGCGCCCCAGCAAGCTGCTAGTCTAGGCAGGGCTGGGGCAGGACAAGACTTGCTCTTTCCCTGAAAGGCTGCTCTTGGGTATCGCTCTTGGGTATCTCTCCTGGCTGCAGATCAGTCCGCACCCCCTTCCCCACACTGTCCAGCTCTGAAGGCAGCACAGAAGTGAGGGTGGCAATCCCATTACCTCACTACAACAGGTTTGCAACGCCCTTCCTCCCATCTCCTTTTGGGTCGGGACCCCCACAGTTACAACACTGTGAAATTTCAGATGTAAGCATCTGAAAATGTGAAATTTGCCAGTTTTCAAATCCTATGGCTGTGAAATTGACCATAATGGACCATGAATTTGGTAGGGCCCTATCAATGCATGCTTGGCTGGTGGGTTCCTGCCAAAGACCCACTTCTGTTGTAATTCCTACAAGATATGAGCAAACTTATGCTGGCTAGGCTGAGAGTCAGATGGGTACGTTGATATTTTTGGAAAGGACGTAATTTCATAACTATCATATTTATGTGTATATAAAAATTGTATCTCTGTTTGACTGCCTCCCTTTCGCCTGCTTTTTGGTTGCTTGTCAGTATCTCTCTGGGGTAGGGACTGTATCTGTATGTCACTTAGCACTACAGAACCTTAATCCTGATTGGGTCTTCTGGGCACTACAGTCTTATAAATAAACAGCTGAGCTAGGCTCCTCTTTTGGGATTATTTCAAGGACATTTTACAAAGTAATATTTGACTCTTCTATTTAATGCCCAGAATTGATTTGTACTTAATACACTCTGAGTTCCTGTTTTGTTCTCCTGTGAATCATTCAAATAAAAATTAAAATTAAAAAATTTTATTTTTGACTTTTTTTCTTTCCCAAATGGCTAATAGTTGAAGGTATTTTTGGAAACTGAACCATTCATTCCTCTGTCTTATTTTCCTGCGTGTTCATCCAAAATAATCAGAATTGGGTCTGTCTTTGTTTTTGAACAAATGTAAGATGGCCAGATCCTGTGACAGCAGGTGTCATTACAAATAACAAGAGTATTGTCTGCTGCTCTAGAAAAGAGAACATTTTGTTTAGTAGCTTTTGCCAACTGAGTGCACAGGTTGGATTTAGGGAATTTTCCTCACGCTAATTCTTATAGGAAAAAATGCTTGATTAAAAAAACCAAACAAATAATGAAATATTTCCTTTTTTGGAGGCTGAAGAGGAGATGTCACCTCTTAAATTTAAGAAAACCCTCTCTTCTGCATTGGATAACAAAAAGAGAGAGCACATAGAAACTCTCCCCATATGAACCTCTAGTTTTAATCATAGGCTTTATGTTTTTACTTCACTGCTAATGCTCCTGGGCTGCCCATGCCAGTAATCTGGATTCTGCACTGAGAGCGTTCACTCTTAGAGCCCTTTCAGGTAGAACTTCATCCTGTACTGTGTCCATAGGAAGGTCTCACCTGGTGGATGGGGGAGAGGGGGATGGTCTACATGTGGGCAGTTGTGGGAGAAGGACACACGGGGTCGCCTCTCTCTTTATTCCTGCCAAATGAACCTCCAATGTAGAACTCGCAGGCCTGAGCACCTTCCATAGTGCGTTCCAGAACCTCCCTGGAGTAATCTGGGTTGACTGACAGATTCACTTCTAAAGACCACCATTTTAGCCGTTGTTTAGTACCTGGGCCAGAATTTTTGTCATGCCAGAGAAATATTCCTGATGGACAGCTGCCAAGCTATAGACACAGCAGCTTCCCTTCTAAATCAAGGTCATTCCTCTCTCCCTCCCTCCCTCCCTCCCTCCCTCCCCCACCTCTCAGGCTAACAACAAATTGTGCCTTGTTAAGGCTTGTCTGGAATGCAGAACATTTCATTCTACTCTGGACAGCAAAGGGGAAGCATGCACATAAAAAAAAAAAAAAAAAAGTACCAGGCTCTGTCAAGGAAGGAGCTATGCTAATTGCTGAAGAATAAAAGATAATGGCCAATTTGTTAGCTAGCGTTGACAAGAAAGATAAAGTTGGAAGTAATTAACTGTCTTAGGTACTGGGAGTGATGTGTCTGCCAATGGCTCTCTAAATCATCAGGCTATGAAATGTGACAGACATTTATCACTTTTATGATGCAGCACTGCCTAGCTCCTGCTTGGGACCTGTGGAGGCAGTATGTTCTTTGATTGTCACCACTGAGACGCGGGTATATTCCTAACCTGTCCTGCCTGGGTGAATAATTTTGGGATGTGTGGTTGGCTGTGCATACAGAGCCCAGTAGTGTCTGATTCAGCTTAGTGCATTTTGAGCTCATCTTCACTAGGCCGGTGTGCATTTTACTCCATCTGGTGATATCTGAAATGTATTGAGGAAGCTTGGTCTAACTTAACCAGGCTGGAAAGAGTTCAGGGTGAGAGAACTAAATCAGGAGCCCGTGACAACGTTATACTAATATTTCACACTTCTGCTGGTGTCTTTTTGCAAAGCACCCGGAGCATTTCACAGCCATTCGTTCAGTAAGCCTCACAACACACCCATGAGGTAGGTTAAGTCTCATGATCTCCATTCTTACAGTTAGCTTAACGGACACAGGCTGACTTGTCCTGGGCCACAGTGGAAGTCACTGACTGTCAAGAAAAGAACCCGGGAGTCCTTTCCCAGATATTTGTGCCTCTCTGAATTCTCTGAAGTATAGGATTATATCTCCCATCCCTTGCCTTGCACTGACTTAAATGGGTAAGGGACAAGTGGGTGACAGTCTGGTACCAGAATGTCTGTCTCAAGTGCTTTACGTTGCATGTTTCCCTTTCAAATCACTGTAGCAGGAAGGGAGGGTCTTGGACCATTTAGGCATCCAGAAGCCCCACAGGAGACGGCTTTGTAGTGGATTTAAAACAAACAAACAAACCAGGAGCCAGCCTGCTGATTTTCTGGCTTCTTCCTGTGCTAGGGCAGGGGATAAAGCACCACTATTGGTTATCTCAGAGGCACAGAGCTGGGTCTCTGTAGAGCAGCATGAATTAAGTTGGCACCTGTTCCCCTCTGGTGCCCATTAATGGCGTTTTGGAAATGTAGGGATTAGGAAAAGGGTTCTTCCTATCTCGAGTATGCAACAGCGCAAAACGATCCAGGCCCTGTCTTTTTCACAGCTCTTGTAGTGTTCCTGAGTCAGCATTACAAGGCTAGACTGTGGCATGAACAGTCTGGCCTGGCTGAAGAGAGTCCCATGTATCCTTATAGATGGGTTCCGTGTGCTCCATAGGGTGCACAGAGTTCTCATTGTGTAGGAAACAAGATGATATACATGATGCAGCCAGATTCAGGGTTGTGATGTAAGTAGGCTACGTGCATGGACAATGAAACTCTAAATTGTACATAGACCTGGGAAAACATGGATATTCACTACTAAAGAGCCATTGGGAACACCTGAACTTCAATAATAAAATACAATAAAGGAACTCATCCGATCTGACTGCAGGGCACCTGTGTTTTGATCATGGACTTCTCTGACAGCATTTATGTACAAAATAGATGCACTAGTTTGATTTCAGTGGCAAAAAGACTGAGGCTAGATTACGTAGGATCCAGGGTTATAGATGAAGCCAGGAAAAGCAGAGCTGGAAACCAGACCTCCAGATTCTGAGCCCGGTGGTTTAGTCACAAGCCCATCATTCCCCACAAAAGAAATTTTGAGAATAAATTTATTATACCACTAAGAAGGCTACTGAAACATTTCTTTGTCACCCCATGCCTCCTTAGCTCAGCTAGTGTGAACAATGCCACTTCAGCTGACGGCTCTCTCGGTATTCTCATTATACATCTGTATTTCCAGGGATGTTGTAATTGAAGGGAAAAAACAATCATCAGTGGGAGAGACATGAAGCACTGAGAGAGGCTGGCAATGGCTTTGGTCTTTGAAATTAGTTCTTCTGTTGGTAAAAGAGATAAAAATATGTTGTGTCTGTGCCGCTATTTCCTGATCTGTAAAATGGGTATGCCGCCTCGGTACCTGATGGCACATGGTGAGAATTAATGCTTCTAACGGGCTTGGACACTGACTTTAAAAGCACTGCATAAATGTGTATGACACTGTACTACTTGGAGCCATCTTTACTCTGAATTGGCAATTCTAGTCATTTCCAACCACCTCCATTATGGAAGTTCTGTGACCATGTTGGTGAGATGAGTGTTTGCTGGTAAAGGTTTAAGCATGATGAATTCTAGCTGCCAGGATTAGCTGTCGGTTGAATGACCAGAATCTGACTTGGGCTGTTTCCTTTCTTCCCCTTCAGTTAGTTCGATGTCATGAGGAGCCATGGGTACAATTTATGATTTGTAGGGTTCCTAGCAAGCCTGGGGCCCCAGTCCATCCCCAAAACAGATGTGAGTGGAGTTGCTTTTCCTTCCAATCCGACAGCCAGAGGAGGAAAGACAGCCCCTGAACTGCAGACTGTGGATAACAGGGCTCCAAAAGAGAAGAAACTCCAAGTGGTCACTGGCTTGGCTTATTTAGGGCCAGTGCTGTTCTTGCCACACACAAGGAAGGGCTAAGGCAGTTTTGCATTGACTAGCTTGTTTACTGTAGTGTTTAAGTGAGAGGGCTGAAGGAAGCTTGAATGTAAATTATGCTCAAAGTAGGTATTATGTTCTTCTCCCCAAGCCTGATCTTGCTGAGTGCTGAGACTTTGCAGCTTCCATAGCTTGCAAGAGAACCACTCCTGTGGGAACTCTTGAAAGTCTGTGAATGAAAAGAAGACAGACAAGGGCTTACAGAAGCCATGGAGTTGAAAATAGGGTGGGCATATTTGCAATGGCAAGAGCCTATTTGACAGGCTAGCACCAAACCCGTAAGTTAGGGTGCATACATGATAAAATTATTTCTTCTCTGTTCCCTTGGAGCAAATTATTATTTGGTACATATCTCTAATCCAGTTCTTCAAAGGGGTTGGTGGTCCTGTGTTTTTTTGTTTTTGTTTGTTTGTTTGCCTGTTTTAAAGTCAGCAGTCACTTGGGAGCTCTGAATGTCTGCAGCTGGTGCTTGATGGCACAAGGGTCTTGCATATGTGAAGGAAGATCAGAGGAAAAGGGCCAGAGAGGAAGTCTTAGCTTAAGACAGAGTAAATCAGAGGAAATTAAAATGAAGAAATGGAATACGCAAGCAGAAACATGAGTTGTGCTTAAGTCTCTTGCTGATCACTACACTAAATCTTATTTGAATCCCTAAATCTAGTGCCAACAGAGGGAAAACTGGTGGCCTAGGAACTAAATGAAGCAAAAAAACAAATCCTTTCCAGCATTCATAGCAGTGATTCTTTACAGATGGAGCAGGCGGTCCTCCACCGGTGCATTTGTAATCACATTCACTCAGCAATATCCTAGCCTTGCAACACCAAGCCAAAGCCACATTGATTTGCAAATTTATTTTTTATATACAAAATGCACACAAGTATATTCCTTGCGCTTCTGTCTCCTTTTGTTCATTGAATAGGGGGTTGGTTGAGTTTCACCATTAGTGAAAACACTGCAGTTAAGCAGCTGTGTCTTCATCCAGCGTCCTACATGGAAGCGGCAGCTGTGAACACTAGCACTGGTGTTAGGTCTCTGCAGGCTTTCCTTTTGTTTCTGGCTTCCATCAGCTTCCTCTACCATGGAAAACTGGGCAATCGGTAGCTAAAAAGACAGCACCAGAATTTAAAATGTGGGCAGTTACCTTGGACAATGGGGGAGGACAAGTCATTTTAAATACACTTCCCGGTTCTGAATATAGGCAGCAACAGATACTGGAAAATCTGTTTTTCCCCTCCGCTCCCCTTCCTCCCTCCTGTGGTTGCTATAGTCTGCTAACTCCAATTTTATTGCAGTGCATTTTATGGCACAATCGCCATGTAGTTATAGTCAGTTACACTCTGGTATTACCAACACGGCTGGGGACGCGTATGCTTCTGGGATTCTCTAACTGTAATTTGAAAATGCAAGAAGGTATGCAACAATGGGATTTCTGTGATCTGGGTATTTTCCTACACTGATTCCAGAAGGTTAGTTACAACCACAAATGCATAGTTATAGCTAAAAAAGCCTTCACTGAGATGTCCTCTGATCAACCCCCTACAGTAAGCTGTTGTGCATACCAGCCATCCCAGAGGTCACCAGCATGTTTTCAGGTAGTGCCATGTGAATCTTTAGGTATTTCCTGTCCATTTGTTTTTAGCTGGTTTTCCCTCTTTTAGTCAGGCCTCATATCCATTACAGAGAAATTAATTAAAAATGTCAAAATAAATTTTTTAAACACTGCTCGCTACAATCTCTTGACCTTTACAAGCCAAAACGGTGGCTCATCGTTACTTGTGTGACAGTTCCACAAATGGCTCTAGTGAAGGTAGCCATGGAGACTTAAACCAGCAAGTCACAGTCTTATTCATTGGGGTTCACAGATGCCATCTGGCCTGCTGAGAACTGCCAATACCTTGCATGTAATCAATGTAATTCAGAGCTCTGCAATCCAGGACCAGTCTTAAGCTCCTAGGTGATGTGGAAGCACTGGGGTCATGAGTTGATTCAGTTTCCATTCTTACTTGAGGAAGGGGAGCAGTTAGTCTCCTCTTCTCCTGGCCTGCTGCTGGAGTGGGAGATGGGGTCTCAGCCTATGAGTTGCATGGAGAAACGAGAGAATGGAACTTTTGCAGAGAAAGGAGGGAATGATGGAATTCTTGCAGCCATTCTCAATCAGTGCAGCCTCATTGTGTGAGCAGAGTTTGAATTCTGTGGAGCTATATGCACTTCTGAGTCTTGAGAGGATGTACTTCAAGAATACAGGAGAAAATGTTAGCTCATCAACAGTTGCCAACTGTCCTCCTCCCCTCTATGTAGGCTGCTCTTTAGAATCAGCAGTGTTATGCAATCACCACTTCCATAAGGGACCTTGAGACTGTGTATATTGTTTGAGCTGTTGTCTGGCTTGTGTATGTGGTGTTAATATGTCTCTTGCACAGTCCAATATGTGTTATTTTCAGCAACTCAAGAAGCTTTTGAATAAAAAAAAAAAAAGCAGGGGTGGTGTTTCATCAATAGTTGTAACTGATACTGTTTATTCTCAGAGTTGGGGAAAATTTTATGCTGGTCCTCAAACATCAGTGACTATGCTAAAAGTTTTTTTTCTCTCCTTTTCCTTTCTAGCATTAACAATAAGCTGCAGCAGCCCGAGGCAGCTGCTGGGGTGCTTGAGTATGCCATGAAGCACTTTGGGGAGCTGGTGAGTCTCTGTCTAGATGCTTGGCTCGTCCTGTTCCAAGGCGTCCCGATGTTTTCAGTGTTTCCCCTGTGGGTATACACCCGTTCTGTCATATTTCTTCTCTTCACTGTAAAATATCTTTAGCTCATGTCCCTGTAAATGTGACTCCTTCAATGTGCAATTTCAATTCCCTCCCTGTCCTAAATACTCATTTAGTGTTGCCACACCTTGTTAATCAGCTGTTGTGTTCCACTCCAAAGGTGGCTATATTTCAGTGGCAGGCAAAGTGATACTGTTTTGTTAAAACCTGCTTATAACATGCCAAGCACTTTGGAACTGTTAGGATGCAGCAGTATGTTTGTGAAAATGATTGGGCTCAATGCAAGGGTAACTGGGTGAAATTGAATGGCCTGTATTATACAGGAAGTCAGACTAGATGATCTAATGATCCCTCTGGCCTTAAACTGTATGAATCTGTGAAATTCTTAGAGCAATGGAAGCCATGTGTAAGTCTCAAAGCTCCAGACCAAGGTAAATAATGTGATTGTAATATATTTATCAAAGGATAAGGCAAGCTCCAGAAAGTTACAACAACCTGGAAGGTTAGGCAGGAAACCTACTTGTCGTTGGGAAGTATGGAATGTTTACAGGGAGAATTTCCTCGGCTGCTTCCCTACAAGTAAATCACTGTTTGAAGGGTGCTATGATAAAAGCATCACGTTCACTTTTCCACATGTTTTATAACCAACATAGAGTCTTGCCTGTCGTGACTACTCTGAACAGTGCTGCTCACTCTTTCGTTGCTGAGGAGGGGGTGTGGGCAGGAGAACAGTCCTTCAGCTCTCATGAGTTGTGCTTTAAAGCATAATGAACCTCTGAAGAGCAGCCTGAGGTTCTCTCTCTCTGCTTGTCCTGACACGTTTTAATGAAATGCCAGAAGTGATGGAGTAGAAAACAGAGGCTATTTGCCAGGTTGACTGCAGACATGATTGTTCAGCACAGAGGGAGAGGAAGGGAGAGTTAGCTGCTGTCTAGTGTACTGAATTAGTGCAGTACAATCTCACTGTGAAGCTCTTGGACAGAAATACTGGCCTATTCTGGCGCACTTTTTTTTTTAAATGCTCCTCATAAAAAGAACGGTGGGAGTATGCACGTCCCACAGAGAAGGGATTCACTCTCCTAGCCGCATTTACAGCATTCAAAGTTTTTTCACGGTTGTGGAAGTATAGGTGATTCAGGTGATGCTTGTGGGTGCAGGTGCTGTGGACTCAGTTGCCTGGCCAGGTACCAATGAAAGTACTTACCCAGGCAAAGGCAGCAGAGGAATCCCCCTTCTGAACTAATCCCCCAAGTCTCTGTAGGTGAGCTTGATCTAATGGCTAAATTCAAGACTGCTAACCTACAGGGTGGGGGCTAAAGCCAAAATGGTCAAGCTTGTGTGCCTAAAATTAGGCACTTAAATCCACACTTAGGCACCTACATAAATGACCTGACTTTTAGAAGAACCCATCTTTCAGACTCCTTCCTCTGTACCAGATCAGAATGGGTGGAGGGGAGATTCCTGAATGCAAGTGAAGTGGTGTGTGTGTGTGTGTGTGTGTGTGTGTGTGTGTGTGTGTGTGTGTGTGTGTGTGTGTGTGTGTGTGTGTGTGTGTGTGTGTGTGTGTGTGTGTGTCAGTCAAAGTGACTGACTGATTGAGCTGCCATTTTGAAGGGCCATTACCAAGAGGTACCATTGACATCTGTGGGAATTGTGGGTACTCAGGAACTCTGAGTAACAAGCCATTTTATTTGGATGTCTGTTCCTTTGACGGAATGGCGATAGATATATTATTGTTGTTCCTATTGTTACATTTTTGGTAGGCACTCAGATACTGCAGTGGCAGGGCCCCATATGTACCTAGATAGATTTTAAGAAGGGTTGTATCTCTAACCCTCCCTTCACGCAAGTGAGCACAAGAGCTTACCCGATAGCTGGTACATCTTGGTAATGGCCCTTCAAAATGGCAGCTCAATCAGTCAGTTAGTTTGACTGACACACACACACTCTCCTCTTCACTTGCATTCAGGAATCTCCCCTCCACCCATTCTGATCTGATACAGAGGAAGGAGTCTGAAAGGCAACTTTCTTGACAAAGGGGAGGCGCAGCAGAAATGCAATGGACAATGTTCCCCTTTTAAACAGGACCTTCTAGTGGGGACCATTGGGAATGTGGATACAGGTCAGGTGTAAGCACAGCAGTGATGGGATTGATTCAGGTCAAACGCTATGTAAAGTTTGGCCCTAGATTGGAAAAGGGGCCCTGTATAGGAAGAGAACTGATTTTAGAATGTCCCAACAGCTGTTGTTGCTTCCTCAAGTATCTGCTTTGTGGAGGGTGCAGAGTCACAGAATCACAGATTATTAGGGTTGGAAGGGACCTCAAGAGATCATCTAGTCCAACCCTCTGCTCAAAGCAGGACCAATCCCCACTTTCCTAAATGGCCCCCTCAAGGATTGAACTCACAACCCTGGGTTTAGCAGGCCAATGCTCAAACCACTGAGCTATACCTCCCCCTCAGGTTGCCTATTATGCCATTGTAGCCGAAATCTCTAGAAAGAATTGAGTGGGCCTGAGTGCTCAAGATTAGGAGTGGGAGAGAGTGAAGAGGATATTTCAGATGAGTTCACTTTAAACATATAAATCTAGAGAAAAGGTTCCCTCTTGCTCTTTAATGGGTTTTGAAGCAGTCGGTTGCGAGCTGCAGACCCACAGTGAACTAAGGCAAGGCACAGTCATTAGTGTCTCACGTGGAGGACACTGAAGTGCAGTGTCTAGTTTATCCTACCAACAGCCCACATGGATGTAAAAAAAAATAAAATAAAATAAAATAAATTTTTGGCGTATGCCAGAACAAGAGCTGCCAAGGGCTGAGCAGAAAAGAACATTGGCAGGGAATCCGGTGTGGAAATAATCACAAGGAATTCAAAGCAGACTTCTATTTCCTGAAAATTAAAATCCATAAAGAAACAAGAGGTTGAAGAAAGGTTTGTGCAGTAGATAATGATCACCAGTTGGTTTATTTCTACAGCCTGTGCTGCATACCACAATCTTTCCCCTTAAGGTAGGGGTTAGCTCCAGACCATCGCTCAAGAATCTTCCCCAGCACCAACTCATTCTGCACAGTTGTAGATTTTGTGGTTAGCTGTCTCATTCTTGTACAGTGCTGCTCTTCTTGCTTAAATTCATCCATGCGGAATAATGACAGATGGGTATCTTTGAGGTATAGATCCCCTCTGCACACTCCCCAAACTATTCATATTAGTATTCAGTAGAAATCAATGGGATGAAAATCTGGAATTCATCCCTGTGACATATCTAATGCATTTAGCTCCTGTCTTGCATGTTTGTCAGGTATACAGGATTACAGCTTTCTCACTAGCACAAAGTGAGCTTCCATCTGTCAGAGCAGAGTTTGTGCTGATATTCAACATGGACAAAAGGCTGGGTGTAACGAGCAGAACTGGAGAAACAACTAATTCGACTTCTCTGAGAATTAGCAATCTTGAATCTTTAAGGGCAGAGGAAACATTTTAAGTTGGAACCTGCAAACCAGAGACTGAATGTCTTTGGTGGTCTTGTTAGGAATTCTCTGTAAGCACTTTAACCACCCACAGACATGCCTATTTAGATCCCTGCGGCTAGGTTTGCTGATAAATATCCTGCATCCAGTTCCTCCTGGTACTGTTAGCAAATCTGGACTAGCCACAGTAAGATAGTGGATGTGCAGACATCATAGTGGGCTCCTATGTATGCAAAATTCTCAGCTATCTGGGACTGCTGCTGCTGAGTATATATTCAGTATCTGCACTTCTTGCCTTTTCCCAGCAAGTAAGAAATTGGATCTCAATTTACCAACCGCAATAAACATAATGGCATGTAATTTCAATTATGTATGTAAAAGAGGTTCAGTCCAACTAACTGGGAGATGGAAACTCTCCTGTATAATCATGCATCTAAATCAGTGATACTCAGACCTCAGTGGTTCAGGAGCCAAATTGGCATCAACATTACCCAAAAGAGCCATGTTCCAGAAAAAGCTACAGTAGCTGTCATCGGAGGGGGACGGGTGAGAGAGAGAGCACTGTTTCTTCTTCTTATCTATCGCCACCCTACAGGAAATCCAAGCTACCTGGTATGAGAAGCTCCATGAGTGGGAGGATGCCCTTGTGGCCTATGACAAGAAGATGGACACAAACAAGGATGATCCTGAGCTGATGCTGGGACGTATGCGTTGCCTGGAAGCACTCGGAGAATGGTAAGAGGAGAATTGAGAATCCAGAAAAGTCTATTGAGCTCAAACAGTTTTTCCTGTTTCAGTTGATATCAGACCTAGCCTCCTCCTGTTTTGCTATTTCTCTGTTTCATTTTGCTCCAGAAATGTGGCAAGTTGTTTCTGAAATCTGCTTACTATTTGCCTGGTGAATTATGCCATTCGTGCTACCCATCAGGTGAATTCCTTGAATTACCATTTATTTGTACTTTCCTAACATTTAGAAGATATCAAGTTGCTGCTCACCCTACACATCAAGGCAGCACCTTGTTGCAAGTGTTGGACATCCCCGTCTGAGCCTTTTAGGGTGGAGCCATCTGATAAGCAAAGTTCCACCTGAAAGGGGACGTGCAGCTGATCAGTTCTGTTCCGCTTTTAGTAGTGAGAGATAATATTAATAGAGAGAAGTTCTGGGAACACATAAGTAGGCAGCATGGTTCAAAACTACCACCAAAAAATGAGATCCTCCCATGATGACTCATTTAGCTTTACTTGACCTATTCAGCGTTATTCACATGCCTGTCTGGAATGCGTGGACTTTTTTGTGCAAGTGTCAACAATGTTGCCTACTTCCCGGTAGCAATCTGAATGAGAATATGCCAGATAAATCCTTCATTTTAAACCCCTTTCACCAAGTCTGCTGCAGATGTCTGAGTTTCTTATCTTGACTGTTGTTAGCATTTTATTAGTTTTTGTCTCTTTTGGCATTCGCTGATGGAAACCACATGACGTCCATGTCTTTGGCACATAGATCACGACATCGGAGTTTGTTTCCACCAGGGAGAGACCCATTAATGATTTAGAACTTGCAGATTGTGGTGTTCCCCATGCTCACCTTGAATCAAGAGGCTAATCAGAGAAGACAGGTCCTGTTCACTGTAGTGTGCAGTTCTGCCTCCAGGCACAGCAAATCTGTGCACATCCTGCCTCTGCTGAGCTTCTCATGTCACTGGGCCTGTGTGCTGATGGGTCCTGACAGGCACCTATGTGACGGCACACAGGAAGAAGATTCCTCTCCATTGAGGGCATGGTACTGCTGCATAAACTGAGCTGCCTGGAAACTGGGCTGGGCTGCCCGAAAAGTCCAAAATCCAAACAGCATTTTTCTACCTCCTCCTGCTTCCTGAGTTTTTGCAGCAGGAAGAATGGAGCTTCCTGGTGGACAGTCTCTTATTTGTCCTTGCAAGGAGTAGGCAGTTCCCACCAAGGGTTGATGGGATTTCTCCCTCCTGTAGAAATCATCCTTTCTGATTAATCATCTGCTTCCCTACATTTGGGAGAGATTTATTATGAAATATTTTGTTTTTCTATAGGAGCTATAAACCCCTGTGTCTGTTGGCATATTCTGCAGGAAGGGAGGTAATCCCAGCGTTCTGACTTGCATTCAACCCTTTCCTAATGTACAAGAGACCAACCCTCTGTCCAGATAATGTTTGATATGTGTACTGGATGTCCTGACAGCACAGGAAATGCCCTACAGCCTATTTGATATGCAGGCCGTGTTACTGGAATCCCAGACATTCTGTGTTATGGTTACATTTCACATGGCTGCTTCAGTAATGCTCCCCTTACTGTTGCTGTTTTGGCAAGGGGGTGCAGGAAGGAAGTCAGATCCAATATTTGAAGACTTTAGTGCTGGAGAGAGATGGGAGGAAACAGTGTTCCTGGAGAGGATGTAATAGGAAGAGCCAGGTCATTCCATGATCTAGGTCTCCGGAATCAAAAATGATTCTTTCCTGTGTAACTGGCTACGCTGAAGCAAGATGCAGAGAGATACCGCAACACCTCCACAGTTGGTAGTTTTTTGTATCAGATAAAAGTCTAGAGAAGTTGAGGCACGTCATGTGATTGCCTTTGGCTGTCTGAGTTTAACAGCTCACTGCTTTGTTGTATTTCCTTACCAAAGAACAGTGTGTCCTGTTCACAATTTAGAACAGCTCCTATTGCCCATCTTCTTCTTTCCTGGCTGTACACTTCTGGTTCTGTTTCATAAGATTTCTCCTAAACAGTGCAGCTTGCAGCTAAGTTTCTTTAAACTTCACAAGGTCTGCTGGGAAGGAAGCAGCAGGGCACTATTTCTGCATCAAAGAGGGAGCTTTTATCCTTCTTCTCCTGATAGGGCTTCCTTTAGAGAGACTCCAGCAGATGGAACAGGGAAGAGACCAAGGAGTTTGGAGGGCTAATCTTCCAAATGGATACTATATATCATGTCTCTCCATAGCCATCTTCTTTCCTACCTAGACATGCGACCGTAGCCATCTATCTGAGGGATACACACAAAGCTGATCTGCAGGACAAGAGGTGGTCTAAGGACTTAGCAACAACCTGGGGATGTTTGGGGGTTTTTTTTGATGAAATAAAATAATTAACACAGTAGGGAGCATTTTCCTGCCTTTCTTGATGTCAGATATTTGTGATAAATCAACCTATGCAGGATAGACACCAACTCCAGAACTCAGATGGAAAGTTGAAATTGAATTGACTCTTTCTGTATCTGACTTGAAATGTAAATATAGCTGTAGCTTATACATTTACATCTTTAAAAGCAAAACCCTGCATCAGTACAACACTAAGGTCTGAATCTGAATGCAGTCAGAATCCAGAAGTTAATGGTCTTATGGCAAAGAAAAAAGTAAACAGACTTTTTTCCTGTGGCAAAATATCCAGGAGTTGGTTTCACAAGGTTGGCAGCATATGCCACTGCAGAATTACTAGGGTGACCAGACAGCAAATGTGAAAAATCGGGATGGGGTGGGGGGTAATAGGAGCCTATATAAGAAAAAGACCCAAAAATCAGGACCGTCCCTATAAAATCGGGACATCTGGTCACCTTAAGAATTATGCTCCTAATTACCTGAAAAGAATGCTCCCATATCCATGAATGAAGTTAGCGCTCTCTCTACGTAAAACGCACTTACGTCGCTATCAAACAAAGTAAATATTTTATATAACCCAGCAGTGCCACAGTCGTGCGGCCACCTCCTTCCCACTGACTATAATGTCACAATCCCAAGGTTGAGAATTTAGTGCCTTAGTCAACTTGAGCTGCTGTCTGTCTTCTGGTGTAGTGCTGAACTATTTGTGCTGCTTGTTTCTGCTTGACAGTAACTCACGGTTCCTCTGGAATTGATGCTGCACCATGCTGTCGTTCTCAGCATGCTGTGCAGTGAACGTTTGAAAGTGCAGCCAAGGCAGGCCTAGCCGCTTGTCTCCTGGTATAATTATGTCTGCAAGAGCCACGCTTTTGTATTAGCTCATATTGGATACTGATTCACTGCTGCTGCTGTTTTTTCCTGGACCATTAAGCTGTCAGTATGACTGTCTTGCCTGTGGCAACTCATCCATTTTTTGTGTTGACTGATTCATCTTCCTCACTAGGACTAGGGACTAGCAATGAGAAGGCAAGTTGGTCTCCCTCATAGTTAACAGCTGCTTTACTACTACAGACTTTCCAGGCTGAGAAATACTGAACTTGCAACACCCAGAATAATTGGTGTGATCAACAACACATCCAAGGTCGATGAAAGCATCTTGGAGGTTCCCCTCTACTAGAGGTGAAGATTAGAGAGTCCCCTTTAAGAACCCATCGAGACAAGTCCTCATCCTTATTTGCTGTAACTGTGATTGTGTAGCTGCACTTTTTGAAGCATGCAAACCCCATAGCGTGTTTATCCAAAGTGTGTTTAACAAAGCTAGGAGGCAGGAACTGGGCAGAACCCATTCATCATAGGTGTCCATTTTACTGAGGTTTCCAAAGAAGTGCTAAATGTACGTTGCTTTAAGCAGGTGGGTTATGAATTCTGGATTTAATGTAATACCCTGTTCTAGGATGAAACTGACAGCTCCGTTTTTTTTAAAATAATTTTTCACTGGTTTAGATTAGATGTTCTAGAGCTGTTCTGAGGCTAAATAACTCCTCATTGATCAAACCACATTATGTCTGTGGACTTGCCAAAAGGGAAGCGGTAAACCCCCTTCTTCTCCTCTATGTAAAAGAGGATTGATGGGGTAGGCCAGTTAGAACTCTAGGTGTAAGATTGTTCTTATTCCCTAGAAGCTTTTAAAACATTTTAAAAACTGAACTGTCAGCGTGATCCCAGAACAGGGTATTACATTAAATCCAGAAAACATGACCCGCCTGCTTAAAACAAGGGGCATTTTTAGAACTTCTCTGAAACCTCAGTACAAGGGACACCTTGGAGGGTGGCTGTCTCACAAAGCAAACCCCATTGAGGAGGTTTTCACTAACCTGAAACTGTGAATTATTCCTCCCAGGGGGCAGCTTCATCAGCAGTGCTGTGAAAAGTGGACACTGGTAAACGATGAAACTCAAGCCAAGATGGCTAGGATGGCTGCTGCTGCTGCTTGGGGCTTAGGTAATGTACACCTTCCAGCTGTGCTTGAGGGATGGTGTAAGATAGCAATTCAGGAATGAGTTCAGGGGTGTAATTTACATCTTTTATGAAGTCTGAATCACAAGATAAGAGAAAACATTTAGAGCGGGGGCAAGCTTATTAGTAGGGTTACATGAAATAAAAAAACGAGGAGTCCTTGTGGCACCTTAGAGACTAACACATTTATTTGGGCATAAGCTTTCGTGGGCTAGAACCCACTTCATCAGATGCATATGAATAATGAAGGTCATTTAATGTTCAGGCCCACAACAAAACCTTCTATGCAAAAGCTGCCAATGCACTCTTAGGTAATGAAGAGGTACCTTTTGAGGGCGAAATAATAATAAACAGATGAATTAATATAGTACCCTTTGACCTCTGCTGACTCTAACACGGTTCAAAAAAGAACTAGATAAATTCATGGAGGATAGGTCCATCAATGGTGCTTAGCCAGGATGGGCAGGGATCATGTCCCTAGCCTCTGTTTGCAAGAAACTGGGAATGAGCAACAGGCGATGGATCACTTGATGATTGCCTGTTCTGTTCATTCCCTCTGGAGCACCTGTCAGAAGACAAGCTACTGAGTCTGACCCAGTATGGCCATTCTTATGTTCTTAGATTTGTAAGTGCCAAATCTAATGTAGTTTGTACATGAAATGAGCATGATGTGATTTCACTAGTTTTTCTGTTGTTCACAAACTGCAAAGCCATCCATTCCTTAACTATTTTGACAGGGTGTTATCGCACGAGAAGCCCCTGAGTGGAACAGTTCCGTAAATAGGTCCTGTTTGAGATGTGTCAGTGGAAAGAGGTGGGGATAGCTTGCATAGCACATGCCTGCTGTCTGCCTAGCTCCATCCAATGAGAGTAATCTTCCTCTTTTGTGAAACCCCAAAATGCAGCCAGAGGTTCCCGAAAATATTTCCTCTGCAAGAGCCCAGTGTTAATGTTGCAGCTGTTTTATCACAAAGAATACGAGAACTTTGCCTACCAAAATGAGACCTTGCCTTATAAAACCACCCACGTTAGTTTGCTGAACCTGTTAATGAAGTCGGTTGTCCCTTCTGAAGACAGATTACTGTAGTGCTTGCTTTGATGTTGGTGTTTTCACTGAGAGAAAAGTGAAAAATTATCCATTTGAAGCAACTGCACTACTTGATGCCCATATAGAAAAATACATGGAGCATTGTGCCACAAATGGGTCCTCTATTTCATTAATGCGAAGCCCCTAAAGCAGTCATACCTCTAGCTCTCAACATAAATACTGCCTTCGTGGAAGAGCCTGGTGGCCCATCTAATCCAGTGGCCTGTCTCCAGTTGTAACCAGTGCCAGATGCTTCGGAGGAAGTCTTAGAATCCCTATGATAGCTCTGTTTGTGTAATGCTACACAGTGGGAGAAATAGCTTCTGATCAATTCATTCCTTGAAGCGGAGCTGATAGCTCTTGTAATTTTTCCTTGTTGGTATAATGTAGATGGTACTCTTGTTCGTATACATGAATACATTAAAAAGTTTGCTAGGCTGATCAACAGTATCCTGGAGTAGCGGGTTCCTCAGATTAATTGCATGGTGCAGTAAAAAAATCCTTTTAATCTTTTAGATTTGTTGCCTTTTTAATTTCCTGAACTATTTTTTTCTGGTGTTATGGGCTAGGGTAGATAAGAGTGCCCACCTGGCCTGCTCTGTGCCACTCGTTGGAGTAGAATCCTCTTCATCTATATGAAAGGGGGACATCAAGTTTTCAATGCAAATGCTACATGGGGGCAGAGGGAATATAAGTGAGTTTTGGACAATGCGGGATTTCAGATAACTGAGGTTTTTCTGTAGTTCTTTCAGCCATCCCAAGGCAGCTTCTTTAAAGAGCAGTATATGAAACCTCACATGGTGCTTTTGGACTCTAAATTAGTCATTTGGCCGGGATCCAATAGCACTGTGAATCTAACCACTGTAGTCCATGCTTAACACTGGAGTCTAGTTCTAGCACTGTGTCAGAGAGGGCTATGGCATCAGCCAGTGTGTCCGTGTCTCTGCAGGTCAGTGGGATAGCATGGAGGAATATACTTGCATGATCCCAAGGGACACCCATGACGGTGCCTTCTACAGGGCTGTGCTGGCACTGCATCAAGACCTCTTCTCATTGGCTCAACAAGTGAGTATCTTCCTTCATGACTTTGCTTCTATAAATAAAGGATTGTGTGTCCTTCCATGCAGCAATGGAGCCGGTTTGAAAGCGGTTAGTCATAACTCATGAAACTGCTAATAACGTCTCTCAAATTGAAACTCTTATCCCTCACGGCTCAGTTTGTTGTGTGTTTCCATGAATACCGCACTCGCTGTGTAGAGACACGTTAGCCCAAGAGTTGTCTTAGTTGTACTCAGGTTTCTGTTCTACTGTGTCCTCTTGGCGGGTGGAGGGAAGTCATGGGACACATCCTGTCTGGGAAATTATTCTGCAAAAGACAGCATTCAGTGAAGGGCACTGATGGCTAGAGACATGAATAACAGTATCTCCTTGTCAGTCTGTGCATTCTTGGGTTTGCCAAGTCTTTTCAGAGTAATGTTAATGAATGCCAGATGCTGCAACTGATGCATACTTTTTGGTTTAGGTGCATGGCCCATCTTTACCTTCTGGTGCATCTCCTGTACCCGATCTTCCTTGCAGCAGTGAGGAGTCTGTGTAATCCCGAGGGTACATCTACACTGCAATATGAGGTGGGACTGCAGCAAGTGGAGACATACATAATCTAGTTTTGACCTAGCTAGGTCCAATAACAATACCAGTGAAACTGGCAGCACGACCTGGGTGGGGTTAAACAACCCATTCTGCCACCGTGCTGCTGTGACTTCTCTGCTATTGTTGTTTGAGCTAGTTAGATCAAAGCTAGCTTGGCTATGTCTACACATCCTGCAGCCGCAACTCTGATTGTAGCATAGCTGTATCCTTAGAGACTAGACATAAAGGGAAGGAAAGAGTCTGCTGAACAGAGCCCTGTTGGTCTGAGTGCATCTTTGTCCGACATAATTCACGGGGAACGTCATCCCTTTGCGGGTGTGAAACATGTCCATTACTTTCCAAGGAAACTTTTGTAGGATTTCTAAGAATTCTGTGCTGACTTGCAGAATTAGATAAAGGAGTGATCCAGTCTGCCCTGGTAGAACACATGCATATCTTGAGTGATAGGCACAAGAAAATGAGCTGAGTGTTAATGGACTAGGGTTTGTAATTAACCTTTAACATTTTGAAAGGGGAAAGTTACAGATGAGAGATTATATAATGAATGGCACCAGAGCAGGACCTTGTTTCATGCATTCAGAGTGTCTTATTTGTACTGTGAGACATGGGGTTTGCAGGGTCTATAATAGTTGTAAGAAGTTACGGGGGCATGTAAAACTGTGAAATCCATCTAAGGTCATATCTACACTTGCACTTATGTCAACAAAACTTTTGTTGCTCAGGAGTGCGAAAAAACCACCTCCCTGAGTGAGACAAGTTTTGCTGCCATAAGCACTTGTGTGCCCATTGCTGTCGGCAGGAGATGTTCTCCCAACATAGCTACTGCCGCTTGTTGAGCTGGCTTTATGATGTCACTGGGAGAGCTCTCTCCTGTCAGCAGAATGTGGCTACACAAGTGTTGTTACGGTGGTACCAGCTGTGCCACTGTAAGCTTGTAAATGTAGACGTGGCCTTAGTAACTGCGTGTTATCAAAGAACTAAAGCTCCTGAGGCTTTTCTGTAACTGGTTGTGTCATAAACAGATAGCTAAGGGTTAATGTCTCCTTCACCTGAAGCACCTGACCAGAGGACCAATTAGGAAACCGGATTTTTTCAACTTTGGGTGGAGGGATTTGAGTGTCTGAGTCTTTGTTTTCTGGCTGTCTGCTTTCTCTAAGCTTTGGAGAAGTAGTTCTACTTTCTAGTCTTCTTTTTCTAAGTGTAAGGACAAAGAGATCAGATAGTAAGTTCTATGGTTTCTTTTCTTTGGTATTTGCATGAATATAAGTGCTGGAGTGCTTTGATTTGTATTCTTTTGGAATAAGGCTGTTTATTCAATATTCTTTTAAGCAATTGACCCTGTGTTGTATCATCTTAATACAGAGAGAACATTTGTACTTATTTTTCTTTCTTTTTATATAAAGCTTTCTTTTAAGACCTGTTGGAGTTTTTCTTTACTTCAGGGAAATTGAGTCTGTACTCACCAGGGAATTGGTGGGAGGAAGGAATCGGGGAGATCTGTGTGTTGGATTGCTAGCCTGATGTTTGCATTCCCTCTGGGGGGAATAGGAAAGTACTTTTTGTTTCCAGGATTGGGAACAAAGAGGGAGATTCACTCTGTTTGGGTTCACAGAGCTTGTGTCTGTGTATCTCTCCAGGAGCACCTGGAGGGGGGAAGGGAAAAAAAATTATTTCCCTTTGTTGTGAGACTCAAGGGATTTGGGTCTTGGGGTCCCCAGGGAAGGTTTTTCAGGGAGACCAGAGTGCCCCAAAACACTCTAATTTTTTGGGTGGTGGCAGCAGGTACCAGGTCCAAGCTGGTAACTAAGCTTGGAGGTTTTCATGCTAACCCCCATATTTTGGACGCTAAGGTCCAAATCTGGGACTAAGGTTATTACAGGTTGTTTCACAGTTATTACCAAAATGCCAACTCCTCCGTCCCTTACTCAGCGTTACAGTTGGGCTTTGCAAGGACGCTGGGCTCAAAGCACGGCAAACATTGGTGACACAATCTATGTATGAGGGACTTTAGCAAATCCAGACTTCCATGGATAGGACCCACGTTTAGACTATAAATGCAAGTCCCAATTTTTTCCCCATGCTCACCATTGCATTCTCCAGTTTTCTGTTAGTTTCCATTTTAGAGCTAATTCTCCCTATAGGTGACTCTCCTTTTCTGGTGCCTGGCGGAGTTCGGGGTGGCTCCAACCTTCCTTGTGGGAGAATTGAGAGTGGACAGTTGAGTGTTAGTGTGAACTGTCACTGTCTTTGGACAAGGCACAACACTGAAATCTCAACTTCTGTTTCAGTGCATTGACAAGGCCAGAGACCTGCTAGATGCTGAGCTGACAGCCATGGCAGGAGAGAGTTACAGTCGGGCCTATGGGGTGAGTATCTGACCTGCAGCATCCATGTTACTTTAGGTTATTTATATAAGCTCAGGGCTTCCTAACTATATTTGTATATCAAATATAAAGGCCTGTGCAGGCCACACGGACCCACAAACTAAGTGGCTCTTGTATGTGGGGATTGTGGCTTTTTAGAAAAGGGTCTGAATCCGTTGCAAAGCAGAATGAGCAAAATGTGTCTGACTCAGTACCCCACTGCCAACCCTTACCTCTGCTCCGGTCAAGTTTTGTGGTTAGTTCGGTCTCCGTGGGGAGAAGCTCAGCTTTCACTTCTTCATACCCCAGTGGAAAGTCATCCTTAAGATCAGAGTTTAGAAGCATTGTGTGGGAGGCTCAGGCTCAAGTGAAGATGGAGATGAAATTCCCTGCGGTTCCCTTCACAAATCAGAATTGGGGGTTTTGTTGCAGCAGTTTGAGGAAACCTAGAAGACAGTGGATTATCAAGATACCTGAAAGGCAACTGCCTGTTTTTCCCTTTTGGTCAGTAGATAAACCCACGGTTTTGAGGCCAAGTGCTGATCTTTAGTCATGGACTCACTGTGCATTGATTGGGACGGAATGTGATTGTTTCATTCAGGCTATGGTATCCTGCCAGATGCTATCAGAGCTGGAAGAGGTTATCCAATATAAACTTGTTCCAGAACGACGCGAGATCATCCGCCAGATATGGTGGGAGCGACTGCAGGTAAATCTGCTATAAACCTCTGTATACCTTCTGCCAGTGGCATGGACGCTCCTGCAGTGCGCACCCACAGCTCCCATTGATGTCTGTTAGAGTTGTGAGTGCTCAGTGCTTCTGACAGTCAGGCCCTGTCTTCGTCCCTCCTCCCCCATTGGAGGGTGCACAACAACCTGCTCTCTCTCTTCTTTACAGAAGTGTCTTACGCAAGTTCTCAACATGTATTAAATGCCTCTGGTCCACCCCAATGGTGTACGTGCTCATTTTAAAGCCTGACACAGGATCTTTCAAATTTGCCTACTCCAAAGCAGGTTCTAAAGAGATCTGAGTGGAGTAGAGGTTTTAGTGAAACCTGCAGGGCCACTTGTCCAAATGTCCTGTCTAGCTTGTGGGTGCTAGGGTACTACACTTCTCAGCTCCTCTTCTTTCATTTGCGTGTCTGCACGTTAAATATAAATGAATATTAATGATGGAATGATTGGAATGAGTAATACTGAGAAACAGGACGCTGCATCAGTGTGCAAAGAGTCATAGAAATGTCCTGTATGTCGTGGTGTTGCAGCCATGTTGGTTGCAGTATGTTAGATAGACAAGGTGAATGAGGTAATATCCGTTGCTGGGTTATTACCTCACTCTCCTTGTCTCTCTAATAGAAATTTCCTAGCATTTTAGGTCACCTTATAGTGTCTTAATAATAATTATAAAATGCCTAGATGATTTGGTGGAAGGTTGATTTGAGCATTAGGGAGGGCTGCATGGAACAGGCTTTTCTGTCTAGTTTTGAAAAGTCAGGGGGTACTTAGCTATTTAATCAGAGATGAGACAACCTTCTTTTTTCCCTTCATATGAGATTTTCCCTTCAAGATCACGTGCTGATTGAGCATTTGACTTGCCTGCAAAGAAGCAGATTTATGTTGCTGCTTCCAGATAGAATCCCTTGCTGTCACCTTATCCACCCCACCTGGGCGGTGCAAGATTGTTCCCCTACTATTCTCCATTGATTTGTCCTATCCACTTTTTTAAGTGCCCCATGCAATGGAGCTTTCACCAATTCCACTGGAAAGCTAATGCATCTTTTGCCTAGAGAGTATAAGCCCAAGACACGTCTCAGGACTTTAGACCACCTAAATATTTTGAGCGGGTATCCTTTCTGGAGGGAGCTTTTCTGTGAGAGGGATGGCCTGTACATGAAGTAACATATGCAGTGCCTTCTAGCACTGTCCAGAGAGGCGTTCCTTGCAGGGGGGAAAATTATAGTCAGAATGGAGTGTATAAACTGCATTGGACTTCAGCGTTCCATCTGGAGAGAGAATTCTCTCACTGCTGTACGGTCCCCCACACTGAAGGGTGTTGACCTGTTGCTACTGTGAACATTTCAGCTATTTAGGGAGCTGTGACAATGCTTTTTGCTTCCAGACTGCATTCTTGTCTGGAAAAGCTGAGAACATTCCTCTGGAGAGGAGAGGCTGAGTGAGATGGGGAGAGTAATGCCTATGAGTACAGCTGTTTATGGTCCTGAAAACAGTACATACAGTTCTTGTACATTTTATAGTGTCTTAATAATAATTATAAAATGCCTGTTAGATGATTTGGTGGAAGGTTGATTTGAGCATTAGGGAGGGCTGCATGGAACAGGCTTTTCTGTCTAATTTGCGTGCACCCAGTTTTGAAAAGTCAGGGGGTACTTAGCTATTTAATCAGAGATGAGAAGACCTTCTTTTTTCCCTTGGTATGAGATTTTCCCTTCAAGAACACGTGCTAATTGAGCATTTGACTTGCCTGCAAAGAAGCAGATTTATGTTGCTGCTTCCAGATGGAATCCCTTGCTGTCACAAAGTTGTGCTAGTCTCCAGTGGGCACAGTCTACCATAGATCTCTGGGATGGATTAGGTCTAAGACAGTCCTGCATACACCTAAAGTTAAGAGGCCTCTTAAAGACTTATTTATCCCACCCTTGAAGAACTTGATCAGCCCAGTCAGCCCAAGCCCCAGTGGGTGGCCAGTAGCATTCAGATATGTGCACCACCGCCCACATTTTTGCATCTGAGGCTTGGTCTACACTATAGAATTAGGTCGGTGTAAGGCAGCTTATGTCTACCGAACTCTGTGTCTACACTGCAAAATTGCTCCCACCAATGTAAGTCGCCCGCTATGCCAACCTTATAACTCCCCCGTTGAAGAGGCGTAGTGTGTAGGTCGATGTAGTTAGTGCGACACACTGCGTTATTTACATCACCTGGTGGCTGTCAGCCTCGCTCGGGGCTCACAACTGGAGGTCCCCTTCTCACCACCCTGGGGCTCAAAGCTAGAGCCTGGCAGCCCCAGGGCAAGAAGGCTCCAACTGTGAGCTGACAGGGGGGGCATACTGTGGACATGAACCACTGCAGTAATTACTGCGGTGGCTGTACTTCACCTAATTTTGTAGCGTGGACAAGACCCAACTCTCTGGACGCACCCTCCAGCTTCAGGGCCAGATCCTGTCCCATCTGCTCTGTTGGACTTGAAGCTATTGTGGCGCTCAGCACAGGTAGACAATAACCAGACATGCCTGCTCTAGCAGCTTAGCAGCTGGCAATTCAATTTCTGGCAGAGTGTCAACTAAATCACTTCAATGTCTGTAAAAACCAGCAACAAGGAGGGGAAGGAAAAGGGCAATAACAAAAATATCTCTTGGCCACTTTCAGAACTTTTTTGTTTTTGTACCTTCTGATATTGGAACTAGTCACTGTTCAAACCAAAAATAAAGTTCGAAGCTGGGTTTGGAAACGTTGTGAAACCCTTGCGTTGTTGTTTTGACAGTGCAGAAGTAACTGCTCTGCTTTTGGATCTGCTTGTGCTGTAAAAGGTGTCTCTCCCTTTTTTCCATTAGAGAATCTCATTAGACTTGGAGCAACCAGCTGACATCTAATGAAGTTCTGACTATTGAGTATGAGGCTCAGGGACTTACCCTCATTCACACATAGTAATGTTAAGAATGCAGCCAGTTAGTGCCCTGTCTCTCTCTGCTGTGAAGTATAGGGACAGCAGTCATTCTAATCTTGGGGAGAGGCTCTTTGGTTGTGGAGGGAACGGAGGAATGGTCCCAGTGGAAAAGAAACATTAATAGATTCTGTCTACACTTCTCTTCCCAGGGCTGCCAGCGGATTGTAGAGGACTGGCAGAGAATACTTATGGTCCGGTCTCTCGTTGTCAACCCCCACGAGGACATGAGAACTTGGCTCAAATACGCCAGCCTATGTGGCAAGAGTGGGAGACTGGTGAGTCGGAGGATTGTGGGAAACCACTGTCACCAGGGGGCAAATAGTCACCCTAAGAGAGACTTACAGCCGAGTCCTGTTCCCATGCTGGGTCTGAAAACTTCAGTGTAATAGTGTTAGTATTATTAATACTTGGCTCTTACTTTGAACTTTCCTTTGTATCTAGATAGTTATGTTAGTATCATTGTTATGCTCCTAGTTTGGGTAATAACCTCAATAATATTTATTACCAACAAGATACATAAACCACAAAGAATTCCCACTCTTTATTGGCTACTGATGTGAAAACATAACATCTAGGGCCAGGAGAAAACATATGGTCTGTTGTGGGGAGGGAGCGGCTGTCCTTGTAAATACAGAAAATAGTAATCAGGCTGCTGGAGTATGTATCTCTCCATAACCCTCAATACAGATAACAGCAGTAACAGTTCACTCCTAAGTTTTACCACATCACATCCCTCTCCCCTGTGTATTGATACAGCTGCCTACTGCTTTCTGACAACTTGTTCCATGTCCCAGCCGGCCTTTGAGCACAGAAGCTTGTTCTAAATTGCATCAGAGCCAGTGTTCTCTGCCTCAATCCATAACCTCTGGTTTGGCAGCTATTGTGAACTGGGTTCTGTGCTGAGAATGTCAGTGTAAATGATGAAATACTAACACAAGGTACGCGGAGAGACTGTGTGACCTGGGGCTACTTCTCCACAGTGACCATGCAGAATTGTTAAATCAGACGTTATATATGAAACTCACATGGGCATACAGTGGAAGTGTAGCCTTGCACATGTTCCAGTGCACAGCTGCCCTTTCTGCATGACGTGACCTGCCTATGTCCGCCTTAGTACAGAGAAGCAATGTCGCTTTACAAGACTGTTATGAAGAAGGGACTGTAGAGGTGAGAGTAAGCGTGTTATAACCTGTTTTTTTCTTTGCCATTCTTTCAAGGCTTTGGCCCACAAGACACTTGTACTACTCCTGGGAGTAGATCCATCTCGACAGCTGGATCACCCATTGCCAACTGTTCATCCCCAAGTGACCTATGCCTATATGAAACACATGTGGAAGAGTGCCCGCAAGGTACATGTTGTTTAAAACCTCAGAATCCTTTCCAATCTCAGTTGCTCCGTTTTCAGTTTCTTGCGGTCTCATAGCTACTAGCTCTCTAGTCCCCAAGGAACAAAACCAGGCTGCAGCTGATGATGATAATGATCTTACCTAAAAAAAGGCAAATAAATCATTTTATTTTAATTTGGGAAAATCGTTTTCAAGACATATTAAAGATCCTAAAGGAGCATAGAGGATCTAAACCCAATTTGCTCTCTTTTGATTTCAAGTGCTCAAAATAAATCAGCAGCAGTTTCCTGAGAGGTGCAAACAAGCATCAGAGGTAGGTGTGATGCCCTTGCCAGGGTTTTTACCTACTTGCTGATGTATAGTGTGCTCCCAGCCACCCCATCACAAGGTTACCAAAACTGCCATCTCCCAAATCATGCCCATTTGTGCCCACCTGGCTATCCCCTGGTCAGGGCTGTAGGCTGACAGAGCGAAGGGGCTTATCATCACCACAAGCTGCCCCGGAATTATGGTCTGACAGTCACACATGTACCCCACGGTGATGGCCAGTAAAAAAAAAAAAAAAAAAAACAAGAAAACTAGTTGCAACCTCAATAAAGAAAAGGCAAAATAGATTTTTGTGATGGGCATGGATGAAAACATTCAACGGATGAAAACATCCAACCAAGAGGCAGCTGGAAAGTACCTAGGGCTTTGTAGAGAGAACAACTTGGTTGTGAGAGGCCTGGGATGAAGGTTTTAACATTGCAACACAGAGAGAGTTTACATACTCAAATCGAGAAAGCTCTAAACTGGGTGACTTAGCTTTTTTTAATATACATTAAAGCCTCTGTTTATTCTCAAATGTTGAAATGTAGCATTTTTCATAGATTATTAGGGTTGGAAGGGACCTCAGGAGATCATCTAGTCCAACCCCCTGCTCAAAGCAGGACCAATCCCCAACTAACCCCCTCAAGGATTGAACTCACAACCCTGGGTTCTACCACATCTTTCTCAGTTTTTTCTGTCTTTGGGCTTGCCAGCTCTGGGACCGTGCCATTTGCAAGCACTTAGCCTACCCCCCTTCCATTAAATGTAAAAAGCAGAAGGAGCTGCCTATGTGTAGAACAAAGTGCAACTCACTTTTGCACCAGAGTAGTCTCCTACTTTATTCAATAAATGCCATGAGATATCTCCATGGTATCATTCTCTGTCATACCTCCAGGTATATCTCTTCTCTACTGACTGCCTATGTAAGGGAAGGGTTCCTCTGATTAATGCTTTCAAGTCTTCTACTTAATCTGTGATGGAGAAAGAGGGTGCTTGGTAGGCAAGATGTGAGGGACAGTTGTAGAGAGCAGCATGAAGAAGGTGTGCACAGAGTAAGAAGCACCTGGAGAAAGGGTTGTATAGCATATGAAAGAGGAAAAAGGGGGCATGAGAGCACAGGAGGAAGCTGAGACAAGATTATGCAGGGTCATGAGAGCAAGGCTCTTCAGTATGACACAATAGAAGAAGACTGTGAAGATTGAAGGAGAGGGAGGACAGGGTCAGACACATCCCCTCCAATACCTGAGCTGTTCTCTCTCTTTATTGCATTATATAGCCTCTTTGGTGCAGGGGCTATGCCTCTCTGTTTCTAGTTTATGAAGCTCTGTGTATATTTACAGTGCTATTTAAGCAATACCTCATCCCAAGGACAGTATTCGAACTGCATGTAAGGTTCAGCATTGCTTGTGAGCTCTGTTCTGCTTGGAGACACGGACCCATGACTATTAAATAGGTTCTTTGCACACCTTTTAAATGTAAGTGCTTGATTTTTGAAATGCAGGCTAGAGCTGCAGCACTGTCATAGCAGAAGCCAGGTTACAATGTGACAGGGACTGCAATCTAGAAAATATGGATGCCTGCGTTTATCTGGACAAAACATTGAAAATGTGGGAACATTCTTATATTGCTGGGGGATGGACTACGTGATCGAAGATGGTTGGGTTTTTTTATTTATATATCTGTGAAATAAAATCACAGACATATGGCTGGTTGTAGAATGTTATGTGGCCAGGCATGTAACCTCGATGTGGGACCCTGTATGACTTTTAGTGCAGATCTGTACAGAGTTGTAGAAGACTGAGTTTTCTCCTGGTACGCTCAGGTTTGGAATAAGTCATAACTTGCCTGAAACTTGCTCTGTTGTTAACTATCTACTTCTAACTTGACAACTCCCAAATCCACTGAAAGACAAAATGAGGTCTAGATGGCGAGCTTCCACTCTGAACCTATCGACTAATATTAGACTTTCTCATAGATGTGGTGTAGGGAGAGAATAAACCCCACAGAGCCTCTCCAAACAAAGACTTTTGCCAACCACTGCAGGCCAAAGCGATTCCTCCCACTGCAAAACTGCACATTGATTTATGAATCCACTTGTTTAAATAAACTGCCCACTTTGATACTCTGGAGTACATTGCCTTAGAATTCATGTCAATTGAAGCAGAAGAGTTTTATTCTGTATAGTGACATGAGGAAGCAGATTGCCAGGCATGGGTAGGAATGGGAGGTGGGAGCATCAGGTTTTTAAAGTATATCTTCACCCATTTTAGATAAACCTTAGTTACATTCAGCGGAAGAGTACTACCAGTTTACTGGCAGATACTTAATGGGGATGGGTATCTTATTAGCCACATAAAGATCCCTCTGCTATCCCTGTGTTTGGATTAGCAGCATGACAATTTTCCATGTTCTGCCTCTTGGTTAAAACTCTTTTTTCCCCTGATGGTTGATTGAATTCAGCATGCTGAAAAGTAAGGTTGACATTTGCACTGAGCTGATGAGTCGTTGCAATTCAGGTGTCTCCTGTCTCACCCTCTTAAATAGCTTCGTTAATGAGAAAAATGCTCATTCCCATTGACAGAAGAGAAACAAATTGGCCTCTTAATAGCACATTGTGCAGTTCCTGACCTGAAGTGACCTTTTAAATTTCAAGGGCTTTAGCTTTAATCGCTTCCAGTGGAGCGCAGACACCTCTTTTGACATTTAACTTCAATTTTTCTTGCTTTTAATTTTTTTTCATTGAGTTGAAAGTATTTTTTTCCCAAATCTTGCTATCAGGAGCTGCTTCCACAATTAACTCTCTCTAACCCATCAGAAAAAGAGCCATGTGCTGTTCCATGAGGCTTCCAAAATAACCTGCAGACAAATCTGGACCTTTCAACTAGTTAAAGATCTAAAATACTTCAGGACTGGCGCTATGGGCCAGGCCTAGAGTCTGAGGGGAGAAGAGGGAAGCCCGAGAAGCTGCAAGTTTCCTTAGGCAGTTGTTCCTCAAACCAGTGTTCTCCTGCAGAGTGTGTTATAGATGGGCTTCCCGTAATCTCTGGTACCATCAATCTGCTTGCCATTTTGACATATTTACAGATGACAAAATCCCTCCTAAATTTGGTGGGCCACCAGATTATGTAAGAATGCGTGCTCTACATTTGCCACCTCTTTGCTTCCAAGTGAAGGTCAGGGTGCTGGTTACATTCATTGAAGTCCTGGATAATCTGAGACCTGCCTCTATGTCCTATGGCAAATCAGCTGAGAGGTTTTTGTTCGATTCCTAGGATCACGTTTTCCAGGCCCAGCAGTAGACCCTTCTCAGTCGAAGGTTCTCATTTGTAGAGTTGACTTTGTCAAGTCGCCAGAGCCAGGTTTTGTTGACCTGAAGAGCATAGTGCTAGGGCATGTCTCTACAGCCAGGCTTTTGGCTGAACGTATGAGATGAAGGTAAGTCCACTGAAGATAAGTCCTGAGTTAGCAGTTCAGTTGCCAGATTTGTGAGGTGGTGATTCAAGATTCATGCATGGTAAAGACTGATAGGTGCCATGAAAGAACATAGAATAAATCCATTTATACATCCATCATATAAAGCAGAGTTACTCCATATGGGTGTAAATGGTTAGAGGGCCTTGAGGGGAAAATGAAGATCTGCTTTGGCTTCCAGGAATAGCTGTATTTCCAATAGATTGCCTTCTCCCTTGTGAAGCTGTACTTAACCTGTACATTCATACTGTCGACATCTGATTGCAGATCGATGCCTTCCAGCATATGCAGCACTTTGTGCAGACAATGCAGCAACAAGCACAGCATGCCATCGCAACTGAAGACCAGCAGCACAAGCAGGAACTTCACAAACTCATGGCACGGTTAGTACGGTGTCCTTTGAAGTTCAGTGCCTGGTTATTGCCACCAACACAGATTCTGAGGTTACAGAATCCTTACAGAAAATACATGAACAGTAATTCCACTTAGAATGGGGAGGGCCAGAGTTGTCTTCCTTTTGCTGATAGAGTCTGGTTGTGTTATGTCACATGCCTGCAGGGCCGGCTTCAGGCACCAGCCCAGCAAGCAGCTGCTTGGGGCAGCCAACGGTGAGGGGCGGCACATCTGGGTCTTCAGCAGCAATTCAGTGGCGGGTCCCTCACTCCCTCTCGGAGCGAAGGACCAGCTGCCGAATTGCCGCCGAAGACTGAAGCGACAGTGGTAGAGCTATAGATTAGTGATCGTGACTATTTTCTTTTTTTTTCTTTTTGCTGCTTGGGGCGGCAAAAACCCTGGAGCCGGCCCTACATGCCTGTCCAGTGTGTAATTTCAGCAGCTAAACCTTCTGCAAATTCAGAATGCTGAATGACATTGGTTAATGACACTGAGACATCATTTAAGCAAGCTTGTGTTTGTCTCAGGCAGCTGGTTGTATTTTTCCTGCTGTGTGGCTGATTGATTGAAGAAGCCAGAGATCCCAGCATGACTAATTCTTTGTTTTTGGGGGGTTCTAGTCAGCAGTGAAGAAACACTTCCACGTGGGTAGCTCAGCCTGGTGCATCCAGGCTTCTGGCAGCTCAGGCACCTGATGCAGCTGTGTTTCTGGCAACCGGGTGCCCAGCTTGAGGTAGCCTCTTAAAAAATAGTGTTACGTTAAAAATACCTGTAGTAAAAATGTCAGGTTCCCTTCTGAGTTCTTGGGGCCTGGAGATTTTATCATTTCCTGTTCGAGTAAGAAACTGAATGATCAAAAGATGATGATGTTTTACTGCTGAATGGAACTTTAAAAAGGACCTTTATTTTTTCTTAACTGTATATTATTTCCAGAATGAGAGTTTTATAACAGCCATTCTCTTCCCAGGCCACCTGTAATGATCCAGCTTGAAAGGCAAGTGCTGATGAGTTCAGCACTTAATTTTTCCTTTGTAACACTCATTGAAAATTGAAACAGGTAGAAAGGACTGGGCTGCATTATTGTGGCACTTAAAGCTTCCTGAGGGAACTAAGCATTAAACCTCTCAGAGCATCCCTCCTGTTGCAATGAACATATTTTATTTCCTGTCTTCGGGGCAGGAGTGAACAATGATTCTTGGCTCTGGCCAAGACTAGTCTCCATGCACCCTAGCGGCTGGTTTTCATAGTGCATTCCCTCAGGGCCTGCTGGCAGTGAGTGGGTTATGTGATGCTTTTATCTGTGGCCACTCAGTACGTTATGTCAGGTACCTCATACAGTGACAGTGTCCCCTGTATTGTGATTTTCATATGAGGATTTCAGAACGTTTTATGAACATTAATTAAGTCTCCCGATGCCCCTGTGGGACACTTATTATCCTCATCTTATAATTGGGTATACTGAGGCGCAGAGAGTTTGTGACTTGCCCAGAATCAAAGCAAGTTAGCGGCAAAGTTTACAAACAGAACCTTTGGAGTCTTGACCCTCGTGAGCTACTTTAACGACAGAGTAGCTCTTCTCCATCTGTGTTTAAAGTTGGCTTATTGAATGGGTTTCCAGATCATTCTTTTCAGAGCTTGGACAAGAATTCTACATTTAAAACCGACAGTCTGATTTTGAAGTGCTTGTTCTGTTTTTGGGTTGTTAATTTCCCTGGCTTTTTCAGGTGTTTCCTGAAACTGGGCGAGTGGCAGCTTAATCTGCAAGGCATCAATGAGAGCACTATCCCCAAAGTCCTGCAGTACTACAGTGCCTCAACCGAGCACGATGGCAACTGGTACAAGGTAGCCGAGGAGAGAACTCAGTACTAACCCGTGGAGGCAATACAAGGAGTCCTGTATCCCAAAATACAACACAGCCTTGTGCGGCCCATATAACCTTCTGCCCTCTTAAACTAGGTTAGACACTGGTAGATCACTGACCTCAGTGGAACTGACCCTGCAGCTCAGGTCAAAATGCAACCGCTGATGTATGCTGACCAGTGGAACGGGACTGCAGTTCAACCCGTGCTGTCACATTTGAGATCTTCTCTCTTGTGGGTTAATTATGGCTGCTGGGGGGAAGGGGGGAAATTAATCTCTGAGGAAGTGTTTAAACTTGCTCCACTATGTCTTGTAATTCTATAGGATTTCCACTGTGAAGCCTGAAGCTCCTTTGAGAACTAAAAGTGTTCCTACACATTTGAGACCAGATTTCCCCTTGGGGAGCCTGCTCCTCACCACATACCCTTCTGTCTCTCCCTCATTGTCCTCTCCTTGTATTTCATTTCCTCTTGTCCTTCGATGAACTAGATGTGGAGAGAGGAGTCTAATTTAATTCTGCTGCAGCAGGGATCCTTTAATCACTAGAAAGTGGGGGCGGTGTAGAAGCTTCATCGTTCCTGGGATTCCTGTTGATATTCTGCTCCCCCATCGGCAGGCCTGGCACGCCTGGGCAGTGATGAACTTTGAGGCTGTGCTTCACTACAAACATCAGAACCAGGCCAGAGATGAGAAGAAGAAACTGCGTCATGCCAGTGGAGCCAGCATCACCAGCGCCAACACAGAGGGCAGCAACAGCGACAGCGAGGCAGAGAGCACAGAGAACAGTCCCATTCCATCTCCTGTGCAAAAGAAAGTCACTGAGGTACGACCCTCCCTGCCTGCTGGGGATGAGTGACGCCGCTTGGTGGGTGAAGTGATTCAAAGGCATATCATACGACTTTCCTTTCTGAGAAGTGTCTAAAGACACATATTATAGGAGGTATAATTTGAAGCAAAAAGTTTTAGTAGATCTTAGTGTTTTATGTTTTTTGCCCATAAATTCAAGTATAATAAGAACCTTAGCAGCTGTTGCACTGCAGGGGAGGCAGTGAGGAAAGAACAGGGGGTACCTATGTATTCGCTGCAAGGGTGGGAAGTAGGTGTGGGCTTAAGTATAGAGTACTGGGTGCTGGAGTATATGAATATGTCCAGTGGGAGTGAGGGCTAGAGACAGGGTTGGTGTGAATCATATGCATGCCTGCATATATTTGTTCCCTCCCCTCTGCTCAGAATTCACGAGGGCAGCCTGCAGGCTGAGATACACATGTTCAGCTTGCACTCCATTTCCTACAGCCTTCCTACTGATACTACATCCTTCACCTCAGATGCTTTTGTAGAACTAAGGCACTATTTTCATTCCCACAGGATTTGTCCAAGACCCTCTTGCTGTATACAGTCCCTGCTGTCCAGGGTTTCTTCCGCTCTATCTCTCTGTCTCGAGGCAACAATCTACAGGACACTCTCAGGTACCTACTAAAGCACACACCAAACAAAATCAAGCTGCTAGTGATATACAGAACTCACTTACTTTGGGACTCCCTGTAACGTGTTCCTGCTCTCTTCACGTACAGCTAAACAAGTCAAAGACTGAACATTCAGTCCAAGCTTGTTTATAACCACATGTTCTTGGTTGTGGGGAAAAAGGGACTGCTGTAGGTTCTGAAAACAAGACAACGGAATGTCCTGTTTTTCTTTCTTCAGAGTTCTTACTCTATGGTTTGACTATGGTCACTGGCCTGATGTCAATGAAGCTCTGGTTGAAGGGGTCAAGGCAATCCAAATAGACACCTGGCTGCAGGTATGGAGTTGGAGGGGCTGGGGTAGATTCCACTTCTTACCTAACTTTGTTCTTACCTAGCCCTTTGGAATTTCAATTACTGTAATATCCCAAATGGCACCCTGCAAATGGAACTTCGGTACGTGACCTGATGAGAGCAGGGTGCTTGCTCACAGTAGGAATTGTAAATCTTTTAATAAGCACCTTGGACAGACACTGAAGCAGCATGCCTGGATGCCTGTCTGATCTGATTAGTGCCAGAGAAGGAGAAAGGAGGAGAGATTTTAAAGTTAGAGATAACATGCAGTAATGGCGATGGGATGTGAAACCCTGCTGTGCTACTCTTCTGTAATCCAGACTCTCAGTCCGTTTCAGGATGGCTGTATAGACTATACTTCATACAAGAGACTCCACTTTTTATTTGCTTTACATTTACCGTTGTTCAAGATGTGGGAGAAGCCTGCAACAGTTTGTATGGGGAGTATCATCCACCACTGTGTGCAGGAATTAACATCTACCACAAGGGACTGGTTGCACATGATAGTCACATAGTTGTTCTGTACCTTTGACATCACCATTTGGATCTCTGTATTCTCTGTCTAGTTTGTAGAATGCATGCTGGGATCTCTGGCTACTTTGCGGTGGATAAACAGAGCCTTTGAGGTCCCTGATGAGAGTGGTTGGATTGAGCAGCTTGTGAACTATACATGCGAGTGTGACTGGGATCTTTATTTTCTCACCTTTGCTATCAGGTGATCCCTCAGCTCATTGCAAGAATCGATACCCCTCGGCCTTTAGTGGGGCGCCTTATTCACCAGCTCCTCACAGATATTGGAAGATATCACCCACAGGTAAGCTATGGCCTGAGGAAGATTCTCAATAGATTCTTGGTCAAACAAAGCTTTATTCTATTAGATGTCTATAATGAAGGTGACTAGGGAGTGAAGGTCAGATGCTGGCACAGGACTGGTTATAGTTTATATCAGACAAGCTTTATTACTGCTACTTCTCCTGAATAGCTTTATTCATTTCCCTGAAAGATTTTTTCCCTCAGCCCCCTCACAGGAAAGATAGAAATGAGGGACAGATGAAACATGCAGCATTGAGACCAGACAGAATTTAAAGTCCTCTATGTCTGTTGGGACACCTGATGGTGAAAATTGATTCCTTAAATTTAACTCCATTAAGTAATTGTTATTGGACAGTAGCTGCTAAAACTCTAGCTGCATTTCCTACCTTGGTGTAGAGAATCTGTCCCAGCATGCTGGGGAGAAGAATTTTCTGTTCCTCTTATCAGTTTGGCACTAGTTCATCACCACTGGAATTATCCTGCTACCCGATCAGTGAAAATCCAAGCATTTCAGATAGTGGGACTTTCTGGTGGAAAAACAAATGTGTTAATCCTTCAGTTATCCATTTCAATAAGGGAGTTAGTTTTTCGGCCGCAAAATTCTTAGTAGACTAGTATTGAAGCAGGTTTGTCGCTTGGTTTCTACATGCTTGGACTTATTTTATTTTGTTTTAGTCTTGTTAGTCTCTTGATCTGTGCAGCCCCTGTTTATTACTGTGTGATGTCTGTCATAGGCTTTGATCTACCCCTTGACTGTAGCCTCTAAATCCACCACAACTGCACGCCACAATGCTGCCAATAAGATCCTGAAAAACATGTGTGAGCACAGTAACACTCTGGTACAGCAGGCAATGATGGTGAGTGCTGTGTGTATGGGCGATAAAGAATCATTCCAGGGACCGATGCACCAGCCATATTAAAGTTTTTTGGTCTGTCCTTGTAGCAATTTTCTCTCTCATTAAACCAAAGAAAAATGCTGGTTAGTTGATTCTGAGTATGATTAATTCATGGGGAAGGAATGATAGTGTTAGAGTACACAGTCTCCAGGAGACTTTCTAGTGTGATGGGATCATAAACTTGAAATATTGGGATTATGATGTTTGTCACAGATGAACCTGGGAGGTGAGGCGAATGGGGAAAGGGAATCATTGGCCCCATAAAGAGAAATGTTAATTTAATGAGAAAGGGAAACAGAACATCCCAAGTCTGACTTGTTTCTGGGGAAGGGTCAGTTTATCTTGATTGCTAAATTCTTGATGAATAACTGAAAGACAGGAATATATTACCAGGAAAACTTCATGTGATTGCAAACATACTGGCAGGTGAGCAAATCGGTTTATAGTAATCCAGTAGGGTACTCACAGGAGAAAGTTTATCAAGTAGACAATTGGGAAAAGTTTGCGTGGCATCCTGTAGCCATCAGCAGGGAGTAGGTGAAATCAAGGTGAAAGTAGTCTCATACTTTTAAGCCTCTCTGCGTCCATGCGATTTTTTTCCCCCATAGGAATTTATTATCTTCCCTCTCCTAATCCAGGTGAGCGAAGAGCTGATCCGTGTAGCCATCCTCTGGCATGAGATGTGGCATGAAGGGCTGGAAGAGGCATCCCGTCTGTACTTTGGAGAGAGGAATGTGAAGGGAATGTTTGAGGTGCTGGAGCCTCTTCATGCTATGATGGAACGTGGGCCCCAGACCCTCAAGGAAACGTCTTTCAATCAGGTATCTGCTAGTAGAGTGCAGTCTGAGCTTCCTGTCGCCCCAAAAAACAGAACACCCTGCCTCAAAAACATTCCCAGCACCTTTTATCAAGGTAGTAAAAAAAGGCAATGGATTTTTTTATTATTGGATGGAGGGCTGCTGTGGGTGGCGTGTGTGTGTGTGTGTAGCTCTCTCTCTCTCAATTTTCTTAAAACTCTGGTTTTCCATTGTGGAAGCTCGACAGAGTGACTTCCCTCCTGTACAGTAAAGCCTACCTCCAAAGAGTCCCAATTCGAGGTCCCTGAGGGGAGTTTTGACAGTCTCACTGTTTGCATCCTTTCAATCAGATTGAGGAGCATGTTGAGAATGAAGAGTGCTTCAGGGAGTGAACATGCTTCAAACCCAGTTCTAGACTCTAAAACAGAGGTGGGGGGTTATTCCACCAATTGAGCTAGTTTATACAAGCTTCAAGCATCACTTAGCCATGACACTTATTTCTGCATTCTTGATCTTTGGGGACTCTAATTCTACCCGGGCATAATCTGATCAAACAAATGGCACTTGGAGTCTAGTGTCTGACAGACATTATGTGGCCTTTGTAAAAAATACCCACCAAAGCAGTCCATGAGAGTAAATGCTTCCTCCTTTGAAGTAACTTCCTCTGCCTCATGGTCACATTGCTTCATGGTCAGCATCAATGATGTCACCAGTGCAGGTGATGGAGATGACTCCTCCCTAGTCAGCATAGAAGTTTATATGACCTTGTTACTGTTGCTTTAGCCCCACAACTACACCATTAAAGGGTATTTCTGCCTTTTCTGGTTTCTTTTGGGGGTGAAATCTGCGTGGGGGCAGCTTTGTCTCATAGTGTCAACACAGCCAGAAATACCTGCGATCTAGTCTTGGTCCTGCCACTGATTTACCTTGTAACCTTGGGAACAGTTAGTGTTTGTACAGAATTTTGAAATAACATTAGTGAAGCTCTTTGTAAGTGAGAACTATTTACACCTCATTTGTTCCACTGTAGTAAGAGTTAATTTTTCTTTTTCCTCCCCAGGCATATGGCAGAGACTTAATGGAGGCTCAGGAATGGTGCAGGAAGTACATGAAATCGGGAAATGTCAAGGACCTCACCCAGGCCTGGGATCTCTATTACCATGTGTTCAGGCGGATCTCTAAGCAGCTGCCTCAGGTGGGGGGAGAGGTACAGTTCTGGGTCTTACAGTGTAAGCTGTCAAAACCCATGTGTTTATCCAAAATACTCAACAAGGGTATTCCAGAAATACCTGCTGCTGGCTTGCACCTTATGCAGTGCTTTTTGCAAGTAACTGAAGTACTGAAGGTTGACTGAACTGTTCTATGCCCTCCATAACATCAACTTTTTTTATTTCAGTGGTATTAAATAGACACATAGAAGTATATAAAACTCTGGTTTGGTTTGGTTTGTTTCTTGCTGGCAGCTCACGTCCTTAGAACTACAGTATGTGTCACCAAAACTCCTCATGTGCCGGGATTTGGAATTAGCAGTGCCAGGAACGTATGATCCCAACCAGCCGATCATCCGCATTCAATCCATTGCACCATCACTGCAGGTCATCACGTCCAAGCAGAGGCCCAGGAAATTGACATTAATGGGTGAGAAGTGCAAGTTGAGTTTAGCTCAGACTGTATACTTTTTCAGGAAAGTCTTCACTCTAGTCCCTTTAGAAAGTGGCTTTTTCATTTTCTGTAAATGATTTTCAGGACAGGCCAGCTGCTCAGATTACCCTACTTTCCTATTCCTGGAAATATCAATATGTAGTCTCTCCCTAGCTCCTCATCAAGAAACAAGCATGGAACTGGAGGATAAGAGAAATACTTGTATAGAGTGTCTTGCATCCCAGAGTCCTTCAGCTACATAGCTAAAGTAACACTGACCTGTAGCCATCTTTGGGATGGAGGCTGTCAGCCAACTGGCCCATGGCATGCTACACAATAGTGGAAAGGAAGGGAAATTATATAATCAGCATAATATCTTTGATTTTATGTTCAGAGCAAACAGGCTGTTGGATTTCTATGTTCTGTCTGAAAAAAACATTTAGTAAAATGCATTGTATTCAACTTCTCTAACCCAGCAGAGTGACAGGCTATATCGACTTTGACAGGAGTCAAATCCATGGCTGCAGAGAGAAATGTTATAAGGCTGATGTTTAGGCTACCAGTTTAGTTCCTTTGACTACACAGTTTGGAAGAGCAAAAGGAACTAAAGGAAGAGGGATACACAGACCAAGAAAGCGGGTGGAGGTCTGGAGTAGGATTAGATTTACAGTGTATATGATGGGCCGAACACAGTGCCGGGGAGCTTGAGAGTGCGTGAGTGTGGAGAGAGATGCCAAAAGTGACAACACAATTCACAACTGCAAGAAAGCAGTAGAGCTTTTGTGCATTTTGTCATCTCAGTGTCCTGTTGTCTTATTTATCATAGTATTGCATCTCCTTCTGAAGAGTGGAGTCTTTGTGATCTTTCTTTAATGAATACCAACCATTTATTCAAGAAATCAGGACTTGTTTTGTTGCATTATTCCTTAACAAGTGAATTTCTACCCTCAGAAGGAAGTTATTTATAAAATATATCTACCTAATATTCTGAATCTTGCTGTCATTCTGTCCTATTTAATGTGATTCAGACTTCATCTGATTGTTCATGTAAGATATTGCACTCCGCCTCACCACGCTCCGTATCTTTTCTTACAGGAAGCAACGGGCATGAGTTTGTATTCCTTCTGAAGGGCCATGAGGACCTTCGCCAGGATGAAAGAGTGATGCAGCTCTTTGGACTAGTCAACACTCTGCTGGCCAATGACCCGACATCTCTGCGTAAAAACCTCAGGTATTTGGAACAAATATAGGATCTTCTAATGCATTAATGCTGATGCACTTAACGCCACTACACTTTCTGCTAGCTGATGAAGAAATAGAAAATCCAATAACACAGGACACAAAATGCAACATTTATGGAACTAATAGCTGGAGATAATGTATGTCAAAAGGAGGAGGGGGCGGGGGTTATGTTTGTTTTTGTTTTAAATAAACCCCTTTCGTTGGCGTTTCATCATCTTCAAGATGATTGCAATTCAAGGCATTTCTGTTGTTGGCTCTGGAGCCTTAGAGCATTAATAACCTTGCTGGCTTACTAGAGTCCAGTGACTGTTTTGCTGAATTGTAGTGTAGTTTATAATCCTACTTTGGGAGGTACATATAATCTTGTGAAATGGTGGATACTTGACAAGAAAATTTTAAAATAGCCACTGCATACTCTCACTGGTGCTCATTTTAAGTAGCCACTGACTGTATTTCTGCACCCTTGTGAGCATCAAGCAGAATGCCATCTGCAGTTAGTAGAATGTTATGGGTCACTTACCCCAAAGCTTCAGAAAGTGAGCAGTCAATGAGCTTAACATAAACGCCTTAAGAATTATTTTAAGAGTAAACAGTAGTACTCTATCAAGAAGGGTTCTCCAGTTAATTTGAAAAAAGACTGGGTGATAAAGTAATTAATTGGATACATCACATTCCCCAGATTTAGGTGGTGGGTTGCTCTAAACCGGTAGATTTTGAACATCATGAAAATACACCAATTCCTAATGTCCAGCAATTTGAGCTGTGATGATTTTTCCCTCTCTCTCTCCCTAGCATCCAGAGATACGCCGTTATTCCACTGTCTACAAACTCTGGCCTGATTGGCTGGGTTCCCCACTGTGACACTCTGCACGCGCTCATCCGAGACTACAGGGAAAAGAAAAAGATCCTTCTCAATATCGAACATCGCATCATGCTGCGGGTAAAGGGCGAGACTGGCACACAATTAACTGTTCTGTTAGATCTCTAATATCCCTCCGAGTAGTGAAAGCAATGGGACAGGCTCTCTTCTTCCCATTTATTTACCTGTCTTTTCATCCCTTTTTGTATTAAAATTACTTTAATAACTGTGCACTAATATAAAATAAAAATGCGAGAATATCCCAAAGCACTCATAAATTAGTGATAGGCGGTGGAGCTATTCACCTCTCACTTGCCATGTTGATAGTGACCACAAGTTCTTACCATCTTACAGCTAAAATGAGGTTGGTAGAGATCAGTCTGGTTCCTAGCAGATGTGTCCATATCACGAAGAGTGCCACAGCAGCTGATATTTACTAGCATAAGCAGAGCCCAAAAATTTAATGAGCTACAAAAATTGCACATTGGTGGGGGAAGTATAGGGAAGCTTGTACTGCTGTTTCTGTCAGTAAACAGAGTGGATATCATAACCCAGAAGACTAAATCTTACTCCAGAACTAAAATTCTCTCTCGGCTCTTTTTTAAACAATAAAAGTAGCTGTTGGAATGTTGGTGGCCACACCATGGGGTATTGCATTTCAGACCCGTTCTTTTGGCTGAGTTTGCTGAAAATAAATTGGTTTATGCTGCAGAGCGATTAATTTAATCGTTTTCTCATAGTTTTACTCTGTAAACTAGTAGAGATTGACACATTCCTCATCTTGCAGCTGTTTCAGAATTGTTATGAAAAACTTGGTGGCTGCTGAACAACATTTCTCTATTTCAGATGGCTCCAGACTACGACCACCTGACTTTGATGCAGAAAGTGGAGGTGTTTGAACATGCTGTCAATAACACTGCTGGTGATGATCTTGCCAAACTGCTGTGGCTAAAAAGTCCCAGCTCCGAGGTACATTCACCTTCAGTCTCTACTAATGACTCTTGCAGACAGCTCAATATGGTGCCCTCTCTGTGAACGGAGTGTTCGCAGCATGTAAATGCATGTCTGTGTTTATAGGTACACAACTGAATGAAGATTATTCCCTTGATCCCCAAGAGCTGCATATGATGTATTTTGTATATGATGATAAACAATTCATGGATGAAAGACTTAAGATTTAATTTACTGTTAGAGAAATTAAAATGGTGAAATGTAAACTGAATTAGCATATATAACCTGCTTCAGTGCCTGTGCCTTGTATGCATTTTCTGAATTTGTTTGAGGCACACCCAGTTTAAACAGAACTGTTTCCTTTCATCTCTTATTTTTCAGGTGTGGTTTGACAGAAGAACTAATTACACCCGCTCACTAGCTGTGATGTCAATGGTTGGGTACATTTTGGGCCTTGGGGACAGGTAAGTGAAATTGGAATAGTTTCTTTGAAATAAGTGCAGCTAACAAGGATTTATAGATTCCATTCTGAAATAGTTGTCATGCTCCCATCAGCTCATTCCCTGGATATTCTGTTGTGATAACTACTTTCATCTTGGCTATTCCAAACTCCAAATGATATCATCTTTCAGGGCCTGCCACTACTCCAGTTAACGTCAGTGCTCCAGGATCAGGCCCTAGGGTTTGTATGTCTCTTGATTGCACGACATGAGTGTCTTTTCTTACAAGAGGCAGTGTGGCTGAGAGGAAAAAGCGCAAAACTAAGGAGCTGAGAGTTCTAATTCCAGACCTACCACTCACTCACTGAGTGGCCTTGAATAAATCACTTAACCTGGTACCCCATCTGGCAGAAAGAGGTAGCCTCCCAGTGTTGTTACTCTGGGAGGATAAATGACTGTTTGTGCAGTGCTTGGTAGATAGCGAGCATTCATACTGACAGCACTCAATATTTCCTTTTTAACGAGGTAACCTAAGTATATCTTGTATCACAACTGCTACAGGAAGTGCAGCTCACTGCTGCCATCACAACTTTCACACAACATCATCAGTCTCTTTCACTTGGGGCATCTTATCTGGGTAAAAAACAGGAGCTTGATATTAATGGGTTTTTAGTGAGGTCTTTAATACAGTTTCCTTTGTATCACTTAATTCTGATTTTCTTGTCCATAAAGATTACCTAGGAAGTATATGATTAAATATGTAGATAATATTTAAAACATACATTATTTTCCTCATACTAGTCTTGTTGTTCAAATGCATATTGGTATATCACTTAAATATGTATGTCAATGGAAGACTACAATGAACCAGTCAAAGACGATCTAAACTTTGGATTTAGTATGTGGATTATGGTCCCCATAGGCCCTAATAACTCCTTTGAAAATCCATCTGAAACAGGTATTTTTATACTAGAGATCTGTAACATAACAACTAAACCTTTCTGCAACTTTTTTGTAATAAAATCATTTGCTTTTGAGATTAGAACTTTTGATAATTAAGTTATAAGCCTGTGAAACTTGGGGGCTAAAATAAAAACTGAAATACAACAGCATGAAAGACAGTACTGTATCACGCAGCATCTTTCTAGTCTGACTGCCTCTGATAACAGCCTGATTTCCTCTCTTTACTTGCAATATGCTCGTTAAATTTCCCTATGCTGTAAAAATGTAAAGTCATTATAGAATTAGTGGAATATCAACCCTAAATATAAAAGGAATATAACACAAAATGTGCATATCCAGAAATATAGTGATGCGTCTGGTCTAATAGGACATTTATCTTCAAAAGCAAGAGGATTTTTGATAACTCCTGAGTTGTAATTACAGAATCTAATCACACCATGAGGGAAGTGCTTCAGGAAAGCTATTTATCATGAGATAGCTTCCCGATCAGAGGTCTCCAATCATTGGCTGTCTTCTGACTTGCAAAGATCAATGTCATCCTAGACCCAAAGCCATGATTAACTTTTTGATAGATTTTTCTATAACTCTCTAATGATCTGTCACTCTGGCTTCTCTCCTGTTCCTTCCACAAAGACACCCTTCCAACCTGATGCTAGACAGGCTGAGTGGAAAGATCCTGCATATTGACTTTGGGGACTGTTTTGAGGTGAGCTTTTGTACAAAAAATGTGTTGTTGTTTTTTAAAAAGTGTTTATTTTTATATTTAGAAAGACCCTGTTATCTAATATAGCAAAGGCAGAACTAGGATCCAGGAACTCCTGAGTTCTTATTTTAGCTTTGACACTGACTTACAGTGTGGTCTTGTGGCATGTCACTTAACTACTCTGTGCCTCACTTTACCTGTCAGTAAAATGGAGAGAATGCACACCTACCTCACCGCAATGTTGAGATTAGTTATATAATTGTTTTACAAACATTGAGTGCTAAGTATCAGTAGTGGTTTTCACATAAATCCTTACACCAATTTGTGATTGAAATATGGAGTACATTACTCTGTACCAACAGCACGGGCACAGACTCTTAGTTTGATTCTTACGTTCTTTATCTAGTCATGTTTACAGCTTCGCTCAAAAAAAATTCCAGTAACTAGGGAATCATAGAAAAGTAGGGCTGGAAGAGATCTTGAGAAGTCATCAAGTCCAGCTCCCTGCACAGAGACAGGATCAAATAAACCTAGACCATACCTGCTAGGTATTTGTCCAACCTGTTCTTAGAAACCTCCAAAGATTGAGATTCCACAACCTCCCTTGGAAGCCTATTCTAGCACTAACTATCCTTATGGCTAGAAAGTTTTTCCTAATAGCTAACCTAAATCTCCCTGCTGGCAGATTAAGCACATTAACGTCTTGTCCTACCTTCAGATGATACGGAGAACAATCGATCACAGTCATCTTTATAACAACCCTTCACATATTTGAAGACTGTTATCAGGTCCCTCTCAGTTGCCTTTTCTCAAAACTAAACTTAGCCAGTTTTTTTAACCTTTTCTCATAGGTCAGGCTTTCTAAACCTTTTATCGTTTTGGTTCCTCTGCACACATTTCTTTCCTTTTTATAACCACAACATTCAGAGTTCTAGCAGGCAAGCCAGGCCGTTACTTATTAACAAACTGCTTTTTCAAGGAATATCTGCAAAGTTAGTGTATTAGTTAACTGATTCTCTTCTATTGTGTATTCAGGTTGCAATGACAAGAGAGAAGTTCCCTGAGAAAATTCCATTTAGACTTACAAGGATGTTGACAAATGCTATGGAGGTAGGTGGGAATTAGCAGCCACCATTCTAATAGGACAGAAAAGGGACTGTTCCTAACAAGGTGCCAGCAGTTCCCCAGCTATCCATGTGTGTTCTACTGTAGTTGACTCTCCCCAATTCCATAAGGAGCCGAGGTGCTAATATTTCAGCTGCATTTTCCTTTAAATAAATTTCCCTTGTGACCTTTACAATATGAAAACAACTCTTCATTGATTAAAAGGAAACACAGTCCTGCAATTTCCCAGGCCTCTCCATATTTCCTCATCCCAAATATTGGCCATGAACCAAACACAGGCCAGAGGCACAGGGCTTCAAGATGAGTGTCACCTGGGCCTCATTTCCATGTCATCAGCGGGCAGTAAATCAGAATAATGGGGCCTCTTAAACTTGTAATGAACCTATAGCTTCTTTTAATAAATGGAACATGGTGTAAGGGGATTCTGGTCAAGACACAGGCATGTCCTGCCATGGGAATGATTAGGGCTGGTGTTAGAAGGTAAAAGGAGCACCATCATTGAGTCAGTGCTTTCTGTTCTGAAGGTGACTGGCCTAGATGGTAACTACAGAATCACCTGTCACACCGTGATGGAAGTCCTGCGAGAACATAAAGACAGTGTCATGGCTGTGCTAGAGGCCTTTGTCTATGACCCCTTACTGAACTGGAGGCTGATGGACAGTAAGTTATTTGGGGAAACAGTCAGAGCAGGGGAGAGAAGTAAATCAGAGTAAACTGTATAAATGTAAGACATTCAGTAGCACAAAATCAAATGTCTTCAAACTCAGGCCTTGGTGGTTTAAATCGGCAGTCTATGCACAGACACTAAGGTTAACAAGACTGTGTTCAAGAGTCCTAAAATAAAGAAACACAGAGATGAAATCCCATTTGCCCTTAAAGGGAGAGGTGAAACTAAATTAAAAAAAAAATTAGTGGAGTGCTTTTGAATGATTTGTCAACATCTTTATTTTGAAAAGCCGCCCCCCACACACATTATCTGCAGTTGTTAGTTTGCCTGAAGCAACAGGACACTTAACCTTGTGCCATTCAGAGGAAGTCTGATTCAGTTTGAGAAGCTGGGATTTCCAAAGTCTGTAGTTCAAAGATAAAAACACTTAAGCATTTTATTTTCTTTGCAGCAAATACAAAAGGCAATAAACGATCACGAACAAGGACAGACTCCTATTCAGCTAGTCAGTCAGTAGGTGTGTATAATGTTTTATTGTATTTCATTTAATTCATTTGGGTCCTTTTTAATTGGAGCATAATTTTGAAAAATATTTTTCTAGTCGTTTTTTTTTTTTTTCTTCAAAAGCACAATGGAAAAAGCACATATTGAAACTAGGTTTCAAGGCACCAAGTATCTGGTTTTGACTGGTGCCTGTTAATCTCATAATTACACATATATATAATCAACTGCTGAGCTACTTCAGCTTGAATAGCGGCCACTGCTTTGTAGTTATATTCACATTGTAATGTGGCATCAGGATTTTTGTGGAGTTCCTAAAAGTTGGTGCAACCCACAGAGTAATTATGACCTGTGATATGTACTGTACTTGCTCGGTTTTGCATAGTAATGCTGCTGTAAGCTCGGTAAAGTTTCACATAGCAACATAGTGATAAATATGTTACACAAAATCCTAGCAGCTGGTTGCTAATGGACTTGTATGAGAAATGTCAAAGGAAAGCATTTACTATAATGTTTAATAGTAGGGTTTCAATAACTTCAGTTACTTGACTATTTTAAGTTAATTGTGTGTCTTTTTAAAACATCTTTTAACTAGCAAAATGTACTGAAGGATCCTTTAAGGTTAACTGCGGCTTTCAGCACATAACATACAAAGAATGTTTCAATCCTGAGTTAGAATCCCTTTAATCAGAGCAATGGGGGCATTCAGCACACTTAGCCACAATTCAGCAAGCTTCTCAAAAACAAGTCAGTCAATCCAAGTCACCAGTAAGACTGCGGGGGAGGGAGGCTTACTGGTAAATGCTATATAGAATGTGATATTCTGAGCCTCATGCAATACTGAAATACATTGGCCAGTTTAATGCTCCATTTCCCTATGTGTCAGTTTTAATGACAACATAAATATTTTAGCATAGTCCTAAAAAGGCATTTTGCTCAAGATGTTCTATTTAATCTCATGATGCTCCTAGTTCTCATTCAAACACACACACACAAACAAGTGCTTTAAATAAATTCACTTGAACGTTGGGAATTGAAGAATTTATTTTCTGTAATCTTAGATGCTGTCAGAGAATTTCTTTCTTTTGTACAGTGTAGACCAGCTGGAGTGCTGTTTTCTGCAAATGTAGCAGTGACCAGGCATAAAAAAATAAGTTTAAATGTTCAGTTGCCCATCCCATAACTTCATGGTGGTAAAAACTGCATGTAAACCAGAAGTTTTAGACAACATACTTGAGCTTGAGTGTAAGGTGTTTTTGAGCTACAAACTGAACCTTAAAAAGTGTTACTTTATCTGCCTTTGGGCTTCATATCTATACTGCCATAATTTCCTTTAAAATCAAAGTTTTTACACTGTTCAAAGTGCTGTGCAGGAGAATCTCCTGAAAAGCCACCAAATGCCAATCTTCTTTATATTTGATGACTGTACTGAGATTCTCTCCTCTCTCATTAGAAATGTTGGATAATGTGGAGCTGGGTGAGACAGCCCATAAGAAAACTGGGACCACAGTGCCTGAATCCATCCATTCCTTCAGTAAGTTCCTGTGCAAACACAATACATTTTACATTATGGGCAACTAGCTCATAAATCAGCAGGCTGTACAGATGACGCTAGCCACGGTGGGGCAAAAAGGGGTTCTCTATGAGCATAGGTAAGAACTTGTAACTGTCTGCTCTTTTCTAATTAAACCCAGCAGCTTACAGCGGTGTGTGTGTGTCAAGTATTCATGGCAAAAAAGTAACTGCAACACAAATTGTTTTGATCATTGTTGTCCAAATAAAGTCTAAACATTGTTTTCACTTCTGTCTTCTAGTAGGGGATGGGTTAGTGAAGCCAGAGGCTCTCAATAAGAAGGCTATTCAAATTATTAACAGGGTTCGAGATAAACTCACTGGTAAGTGTATACTTTTCTAAAATAAAATATCATAAAAGTAATACAGACATTAGAATTATGTTCAGATTTAAGTGCTTGCCTGGCGCTATCATATTTCAGTTTTGTGCTAGTTCTTCATCAATTTTATTTCAGATTATTCTGTTTCTTAATTGGGCAGAGCCATTTAATATATTTGGGCTTTGTTTTCCAGAATACAAATGACAATCTTGTTTGGAAAATGTAGAGGTAATTTTAGTTAATGTGTATCAGATCTGACCAGTTCATCTTTTAGGTGATGATTCTAAATCAAATCTCCAGCAACCGGCTTTCCTTTTACTGGCTTTGCAACTGGAAAAATTTAGATGTGACATTTTAGACTTTTAATTATGTATATAAGAACCACTAGAATTAGGTACTCAATGTAGCTAGGCAGTTGTCATAATATAATTCCCAATTCTGAACCTTAGCGTCCAAAATATGGGTACTAGCATGAATTCCCCAAACATAATTACCAGCTTAGATCCTGTAGTGTTGCCACCAATCAGGACTTAGAGTAGAGTGCCTGATAAACTCTGGTCTCCCCCAAACCCTTCCCTGGGGACCCCAAGACCCAAATTCCTTGAATCTCACAACAAAGGGGAATAAACCATTTCCCTTCCCTCTCCTTTCTTCCTCCCAGCTCCTTTCCGCCCTGGTAAACTAGGAGATCACCGTGATTCAAACTCCTTGAATCACCAACAGAGAGGAATGATACCTTCCTCCCTCCTCTTTTCCCTTCACCCAGAGGCAATCCAGATTCAAACTCCGTGAATCTAAAACAAAGAGCAAAATTCACTTTTCCCTTCTCCCCACCAATTCCCTGGTGTACACAGACTCAGTTCCTTTGAGCCTTAACTAGGAGAAAAAAATCAGACAGGTCTTAAAGCAAAGCTTTTAATAAAAAGAAAGAAAAAAAGGTAAAAGTTTATCTCTGCAATTTAGATGGTAAAAAGTTACAGGGTCTGTCAGCTTATAGAAACTAGAAAGAAGCCTCCCCCTCCAGCAAAATACAATTTAAAATACTTCCAGCAAACTACACATTTGCAAATAAAGGAAAACAAATAAAAAGACTATACCGCCTTTCTACTTTTGTACTTACAAAATTGAAATAGAAGATTAGAGAGCCTGTAGGTACGTGTGGTCACTCTCAGAGCCCAGAGAGAACAAAGCAAAACCCAAAAAACATAAACAAAGGCTTCCCTCCACCGAGATTTGAAAGTATCTTGTCTCCTGATTGGTCCCCTGTTTGTTAACCCTTTACAGGTAGAGACATTAACCCTTAACTATCTGTTTATGACAGCAGTGGATTCCTTCTACCAGGAATTTTTAATAAGTACATTACTTTTGTCTGTTGTTTGAAGAAGAGGGTGGGGATAGAGAAAATGCTGTTGGGTCATGGAAAACACTTGTGTTCCAAAGGATTCAAAATAGACTCAATGTGGCATTTGAGGTTTTGTCTTTGAACAGTTCTGTGCCAAATATATATTATAAGAGGAGAGAAAGTCATCTTTACATTGCTCCACAACTTGTCAACCAAACCAAGCTATGTAATTTGGCTTACGGCCTTCCTTAATGTTTCTTTCACTTTAATTGTAAAGGTCGAGACTTCTCTCATGATGAAACTCTGGATGTACCCACACAAGTAGAATTGCTTATTAAGCAAGCTACTTCCCATGAGAATCTCTGCCAGTGCTACATTGGATGGTGAGTTTGTCTTTAAACTAGCCTTCCAAATGGAGAACAATCAAGTAAAATATCATTACTCTTATCTCAGTAATCATGCTGAGGATGGCTGAGTAGACATTGTGTCTAAGCTTGTAAACTTTTGTGACCATTTTATTAGGTTACCTTAGGCACTGCCCTATAAGCATGCAATCTGTTATAAATAGAAAAGGGGATTATTTAAATCAACTCAGAGGTTTTACCCATTTGAAATAAGATGTTCCAATTGTATGTATATCACCAACTGCTAGTTATGGTAGGGAAATTACATATGCTAATGTCATCAGGTACACTTTTATGATGCCTTCATCTTTCTAAGGTTTCTTAACTGTAGTTGTATTCGAGGAACCAGAGGATTTGGGGGGTTTCAGACATTAGGAGTGTTGATCAGGGATCAAGAAGTAGGCTCAGGCATGGGTCTTTCGCATCTTCAGTGTCCTTGTAATTATGGAAAGGCTTCTGGACATTAGGAGACCTCGGTCCTTCTTAACACAGTCTGTTTTTATGAAGCAATGGGTAAGATTGCACTATTAAAGTATTGTTTTTGCCATCTTTAGGTGTCCTTTTTGGTAACAGAAGATTCCACAGTATCCACAGCCTTTATTGGAGGCTTTTGCGCTCCAGATATATTCTTCTACAAACTGAAATCTTGGACTGAAATACAGCCTGTCAAATATTTTGAAATGTAAATTAAGAGTTATTGTATATTAAAAATTGGTTTAAGCCAATTCATAGCTGCTGTTGAAAAACACGAGTTGTCTGAAACATAAGACTTGATTTGGGTTTCCAGAACAATGAAGACTGACCAAGCCACAAATATATGGTTCACTTGGTCTTTGGGGAACTGGTGACCCATTACAAATAAAAAAATACGGGTTTTGACTTAACTTACAATGTAACTATACTACAATATTTGCAGATGAATCATTGCCCTGGTCAGTCCTGTTGGTATGGCTGCAGTGAACTCAATGCACTCATGCAAGAATCCTCATTTAAGTGTGGGGACAGAGTTGGAGGGTAGAGAGCAAGAGGAAAGAAGCAGAGTTTTTCTGTCTGTATTACCCCATTATCTCACCTATCCCAAAACTCTGTACACTCACCCAAAATCAGAGGGAGGGATTGTAGTTGAAAGGTTTGTATCTGACCCCAGTGGTGATGTAACCAGCACATTTCAGACTAGATCTGGATATAGGGGTAGATCCAGGATCGAAGACTCTAAGCCAGTCAAAGCAGGGTGGCTCAAAGAGGGTTGATCTGTGGCAAGGAGGATGCAAGGTAAACTCAGAATACCACTTGGGAGCTTCCCACACTGGCAGATTTAAGAGCAGTATTGGGAAATAATTAGGGAAAACTGAATACTCAGCACAAAAATCAGAAGGGAGGAGAACTGAGCATACCTGGAAATGGAGAGTAATGGATATTAAACAGGAGGGTGCAGGTAAATAAAGCTATGATTTATTAATAAAACAAAATGCACAAAATACAAAGTGTAGCCATGTTTAGATGCCATGTTGTATTTGAATATTTTTGTGCCAATAAATTACACAAAAATGTAAAACGATTTTGACTGGATTCATATTTATTCCAAAGCGCTCCTTATGGAGAGCAGAATTGAGGTACAGCAGCATTACACTAGCGCAGCGGAACTATGGGTTGGGACCCCAGAGTGGGTGTCAAACCCTTTTTAATGGGGTTGCCAGGGCTGGCGTTAAGACTTTCTGGGACCAAACCCCGAGACTCACTGCCTGGGGCCAAAGCCTAAGGACTTCAGCCCTGGGTGGTAGGGCTCTGGTTACAGGCATCCTATCTGGGGCTGAAGCCCTTGGGCTTCATCTTTGGCCTACCCACCTGAGCAGCGGGACTCAGGCTTTGGGGTTGTGTAGTAACTTTCATTGTCCGAAGGGGGTCACAGTGCAATGAAGTTTAAGAACCCCTGGCAGAAACCCACAGAAGGCACAAACACTGTTGGTAGTGGATTGGATATCTCTAAGACACTTTTTTTTTTTTTTTTTTTGTTATGGGTTTGACTGTCTTCTGTACCAGTCCAGATGGTTAGCTGTAGCTCCTTCATGACAGCAGGTGGAGAAAAACAGTCAAAATTGACTACCTGTATCAAAGGAGTTTGCCTGTTTATAAATCTTCTTGTTTTAGTTTCCAGCAATTGCAACTATATCCTTAAGTGGGCTGCAATTGGGTAAGAACATGAACTTTCTTTATTCCAGATTTTTGGGCATTTTTCTTCTCTTAGCACAAGAAACTGATCCTGTGAGACTGAAGAAATATAATTTTAATCTGATTGCTGTGCTGTGTATTTGGAGGGATGATGGTTTAGAAGATGTTTCTTCCTGGCAAATTATTTGTATTGATATAGATTCAAAGATGTTAAGGTTAGAAGGGCCCATTATAACATAGGCCACAGAAACATACAGGAAATTGAAAGCGTCTGGGACAGGGGAAAAAAGGTTTTAGCTGTTTGATTTTGATTATTTCTGTTTGAACTAATCAACTCCCCAAGACTCAATACTGGAAGAGGAATGTCATCCGTAAGAACTTGAGCTGTAGTCTCCATCTGCTGGCAGATTGAAATTTATGCCACAAATCTCTGAACGGGTGTAGAAAAAACTCCGAAAATCAAAGCTAGCTAAGAAATGTGCCCTGTTCTCTCAGGCTGTTGTCTAGTCCAGATGAGACGGGACTTTCCTCGGAAATGTCCATTTACAAAAGCGGCTGAATCAAATACTCCCGGCATCTCCCTGGGCAGCGGTGAATAACCTCCCCTCACCTGCAGCCAAGGCCCTGACTCGAGTGCGGAGTTCTAGGGCGGGGGGGCTCAGGCTCCCGGCCCTCGTCCAGCGGGGGCAGCATCCGGGACCCTACAGCCGGGGGGGGGGGGGGGGGCGCAGCATTGGGCCCTGGACCTTGGCAGGGAGATAGCCCCACTCCCAGGGGCAGCAGCAGGAGGCTTTGGGCCAGGGCGGGGGAGGGGCAGCGCCGGGGCCATAAAGCGGAGGAGTAGATCGCTCCGCTCGCCCGGCCTCTCTGAGGTAATAAGAGGGCGGCCCTCGCTCTCCCCGTCGACTCACAACGCGTGCGCATGCGTCTTCCCTCCGCCCCCTCGAGGTTCTGCTATCGCGCGAGACTAAGCTATTGTCGCGTCACGTGGTTCAGTCGAAGATGGCGGCTGCCGGCGGACGGGGGAGTTGTAGCGCAGCAGTTAAGACGGGCCGGATAATGGACACGGGGAGCGGCGGCTCCGCGGAGGAGCCGCCGGGAGGCTGTTCAGACACCGTGCTCCCGGGGTTCAGGGATGCCGACTCCTTCGTCAAGGTACGTAAGGGAGCCGCCACAGACTACTACTCCCGGCGTGCTCTGCGACACAGCCCCGCAGCGTGGCATGCTGGGGACTGTAGTTCCGGCTCGCGGTACGAGCTGAGGCCTGAGGGGATGCGCCCTACATTGTATTTCCCAGCATTCTCCGCGGCCGAGATCGAGGCGGAGTGTTGCATGCCGGGCGTTGTAGTACGGGCCTCGCGCCCTCTTTTGCCCAGGGCCCTCGCTGTAAGGTGGGGAAGCGGGGCCTTGGAGCAGTGACCCTGGGCCCATCTCCTGCTGCTGCGGCCGGGGCCTGCACCACCCGCCCTGTCAGCACAGGACTGGCCGGCATGGGCTGGGTGGAGCTTGAGTGAGCTGGGCAGCCCGAGCGGGGGGGGGTGCTACCCCCCCTACAACCTGCACCCTCTCTGCCCCCCCTCCCCGCACAGCCCGGGTAGCCAGCGCTCTCCAGTGACAGCCTGGGCAGAGTAGGGGGACAAGCTGCATCCCACTGCCGTGAAGTGAGTCCGTTTTTGCAGCTGTGTTAAATGGAGAGATGTAGGCCACGGGACTCGGGCCTGTTGTCTCCATGGGTGCTGGAGGCAGCCTCCCTTTTTCCTAATTTCATGCAGTCTTCCTATTGCTGGCAAATTGTCAGCATGACCCCTCAGATTAGTTAGGGCATTCCCTGCAGTGGAGTCTGGAGAACCAGAATCATGGTGGTGAGATAAATTGAACCTAAATAGCCGGTACTAGCTCATCCGTGGGCCCTGGTGCCAAAAGCAGCCCTACATTTAGTTATCTGTGTCTTAACCAGAAAAAAATTCATAGGAAACCCCCAGATTTGGCAACACGGGAGTGGTGGGATTCTCTGTATTCTTAAATTTTCACCAGGGTAGATGCAAGAGAGGCAGCCTCCTTTGTAATGCTCTCCCTACAGCAAGAAGGGTTTTCAATATGCATTTAGCAGCTAGGTCTTGATTTTTGGATATAGGTGGACATTATATGGGACTGTTAATCCAAGCATGACAAAGGATTCTACAAACTGATTTATGAACCACGGCATTGCCATCTCCATCATTACAAACTTAGTTCCTACCCATTCCCTCACCCAGGGACCTTTTTCATAGGCCTGGTCTACACTACTGAGTTAGATTGATGTAAACTGCCTTGCATCGACCTAACGATGGAAGTGTCTACTCTTAAAATTTTGCTCCTGCCAACTTAATTGCCCCGCTATGTCATCTTAATAACTCCACCTTCATGAGTGGCATAGAATCAAAATCAATGTAGGTAGGTCAATTCAGTGTAGACACATTATTGCTTGCACAGATGATTACCAGCTTTCAGGAAGCTTCCCACAATGCCCTACAATAAAATCGATACAAGCACTGCTGGTGAGGACACGCATCAGTGATGCAAAGAGCAAAGTGTAGGCGATACAACCACTGCAGTAATTGCATGCCGATGTAAATTAGGTCGACTTAATTTTATAGTGTAGACATGGCCCTAGAGAGAGAGCATTTCCTAGTTCTGAAATTGGAGCTAGTATACCCATAATATTTCCATTAAACCAAAACATGTTCAGTTTAAGCTTTTTCTTTTCTTTTTAGTATTAGTTTCATTAACTCAGAAAGAAATGGTTGTAAACTCTCTTGTTTAAAAAGGCCTAGTTGTGTCTTGGTTTAGGAATAGTAATATAATGCAAGAAATGGGATTACTGTGTGTTCATCTGGCAGGGTCATATTAAAATGAAGATACATTGTGGAATTATATTTTAATGATGTTTGCTTTTTAACAGCATGCACTTGGCACTGTGGTGGCTGCTACTAAGGCATCTAATGGGCTCCCTCAGCCTGGAGATGAATATGACTTCTATCGCAGTTTTCCTGGATTCCGGGCATACTGTGAAACACAAGGTGACAGGCTGCTTCACTGGTAAGGACATTTTGGCTTTCTTGTGTCAGTGGTGAAAACCTAGCTATAGGGAACAGAGTGATGGGCAGAGAATTCTCTTCTTTGCAAATTTCAAAATAAAACAATATATGAGCATTTTTTATTATGTATATTTCAGCTATATTTAAAAATGTGTCAACTGCTTTTCTGATACATGAAATTTAAATGGTAATGATAAAAATTGAGTCATTCAGTTTACCACTGTAATGTAGCTGTAACAATTTAGGTGAAGAACTGAGCAGATGGGGGCTGATGGAAAAGTGACTTCCTAACTAGATGGCCCAATCTAAGTTCTGTAGACCTAGTGGACTTGAATAGCAATACTTAGCACTTTCTCAGAGCTTCTCATGTTCAAAGCTCTTACAACAGTATCTAAAGGATCTGTATTTGATTTTGCAAACCTCAGAGTAGCCAGAGCTCAGGAAGGATCTTAATAAATTGGTCCATTATTTAGTATACATGTTTTTAATGTCATTTAAAGAGTAACTGAACTATTCTCTTGTTAGTATGAGCAAGGTGATGCAGTATCATGGCTGTCGCAGTCACATCAAGGATCGCAGCAAAGCAACAGAGCTGGAAGATAAATTTGATTTGCTGGTTGACTCCAATGATGTAATTCTTGAAAGAGTGGTGAGTAAACTTTCCCTGTGTTTTTTGTCTTGTAACCATTCAGCGGATCACTCTTTCCACAGAAATTGAAATGGCAATATTTAGCAATTACTTTGTTCCTCGCTCTTATATCTCTTTCATTTTAAACATTTATTCTCTGATAATCACTATTTCTTAGGTATCTCTTGTTTTTTGTTTTTGTTTTTGTTTTTTACAGCCCAATGAGAGGCTATTTTTTTGAGCTGTCTGTCACTTTTCTGTATTTCAAATCACAGCAGTAGGTTAGAACTGAGCCTGTAAGGATGAGAGTGATTACTTTTATGACAACAGCACCTAAGGGCTCCAACTGAGATTGGGACCCATTGTATTAGGTGCTGTACATACACACCAGCTGTCCCTTGGCTGAAGAGCTTGCAATCTAAATAGAACAGACAAAGGGCGGAAGGGAAAGCAGAGACACAGAAAGAGACATGATTTGCCCTAGGTCACACAGCAGAAGGAATAGAAACCAGGGCTCCAACTGTTCCTGAAAACCAGAGACAGTCAATCAAACCTTTCCATTGCAAACAAGGAAGAGAAGGCTGCCTGTGTGGGTGCCAGAGTGGATGTATCATATACTACCTCAGGAGAGCAAGGGAGCAGGAATAATTACCCCAGCCATAAAGAACAGAACAGGCTGGCAGCTGATTAAACTGACATGCAGCTGAGAGCAGTGACCTCAGTACCACTTACATTCAAAAATAAAGTCTCTTAAACCAGTCATTTAAATCGGTGCTTCCCAGGCCCCAGTAATGGCACATTGGGCTTTGGTGCTGTAGCCTCCCACAGTTTTATTCTCTGCTATCTGGAACCTCATGCAGTCATTTACACTTGTGCGAAGTGAGTATGAAAGAAGCCTAAGAAGGGCCATGTGATCTGGGGCTGAGAATCTGGAGCTCCATGTTCTATTCCTGGCTCTGCCGTTGACCTGTGGTGTCACCTCGAGCAAGTCACATTACCTCTCTGAGCCTCCATTTTCCTTCCAAACCTTGGTTTATTTACACTGTCATCCCTTTTGGGTCAGGGACTGTCTCTTACTATTTGCCTGTAGTGTGCCTAGCATATGTCCCTGATCTCAGTTGGGGCCTCTAGATGGTGCCATAATGTCCCCACCCCCCTACACCCCCCACCCCCCCAAAAAAAAAAAGTTAGGATTCCTAGGCCAGTGCTTCAGCACTAGAAGACAATGCCACTTCTATACAATGGTTCATTTCTCAGCATGGCTAAGAGTTGTTTACTTATCGTGCTTTACCAAGCAAATTAGATGCAAGACTAACTCTGTCTTGGCCCATCTCAAAACTGAGCAGAGTGGAGGAAAAGATATGAGAGGAGAGTGTGGGATTAGGATGATCAGCACATGAATATCTCTGAAGAAACTCCCCTTTGATTCCTTGGCAATTGCATCTCCTAATCCCTAACATTAGAATTCCATACCTAGCCTTTGGACACTCTTGCCCTTTACAAAATTCAGAGTTGATGAGCATGGAGGCAGCTGCACATTTCTCTTTCAGTCAGGCTGGACTGCCAAATACAGAATGTTTCATACAGTTTTGCTTAAGCTTCTTTTCCCAAATTTCAGGGTATTTTACTGGATGAAGCAGCAGGAGTGAACAAGAACCAGCAGCCTATCCTCCCTGCAGGAATGCAACTCCCAAAGACAATTGTTTCCAGCTGGAACCGTAAGGTGAGACTTCTACAGTCAGCTGATTTGAATTAATTTGAACTTTTTGCTTAGGCTTGAGTTGTACTGATGGTGGTTGGGGGTTCAATAACCCAAAGTTCCTTTAGATTTCTTGTTGTGCTTCCCCTCCCTTCACTCCAGATTCAGGATCCCTGGGTTTCTGATCTAGATTTTATGCACACAGATCTCTCTCTAACCTGAATTCAGGGCCCCAGGGCACCTAATTTACATGTTGTTGTATTGACCTTAGATACAGTGCTCTAATTTCAGGGAGTTTTTCATTATTGTGTCTGGAGTTTAATATTCAAATGTATATAGGGTGAGTCTTAATGGATTTTGAGAGAGTCTATTCATATATGTTTTTTAAACAGAGTGGAGAGTCCCACAGAACAAAGTCTGAAACCTTCCGGTTGTTACATGCCAAGAATATCACTCGACCACAGCTCAAATTTCGAGAGAAGATTGACAATTCCAACACTCCTTTTGTACCTAAGCTTTTTGTCAAACCCAACGCTCTGAAACCGCTGCCTGAAGGTAAGAAGGCCAGGGTGAGAGGGCTTCATTTGCCTTGGGTAGCATATAATAATAATATAAGCTAGGTGGTATTATTATTAGGGCTGTCAAGTGATTTAAAAAATTAATCGCGCAATTAAAAAAATCACAGTCGTGCTCCTAAACAATAGAATGCCATATATTTTAATATTTGTGGATGTTTTCTACATTTTCAAATATATTGATTTCAGTTACAACACAGAATACAAAGTGTACATTGCTCACTTTACATTTATTTTTATTACAAGTATTTGCACTGTAAAAAAACAAAAGAAATGGGATTTTTCAATTCACCTAATACAATACTATAGTGCAATCTCTTTATCATGAAAGTTGAACTTAACAGATGTAGAATTATGTACAAGAAAACTGCAGTAAAAAATAAACAATGTAAAATTTTAGAGCCTGCAAGTCCATTCAGTCCTACTTCTTGTTCAGCCAGTCGCTCAGACACACAGGTATGTTTACATTTGCAGGAGATAATGCTGCCCGCTTCATGTTTACGCTGTCACCTGAAAGTGAGAACAGGCATTTTCGTGGCACTTTTGTAGCCAGCATCGCGAGATATTTACGTGCCAGATGCATTAAAGATTCATATGTCTCTTCGTGCTTCGGCCACCATTCCAGGGGACATGCGTCTATGCTGATGACAGGTTCTGCTCGATAACAATCCAAAGCAGTGCGGCTCGACACTTCTTCATTTTCATCCTCTGAATCAGATGTCACCAGCAGAAGGTTGATTTTCTTTTTTTGGTGGTTCAGGTTCTGTAGTTTCCGCATCAGAGTGTTGCTCTTTTAAGATTTCTGAAAGCATGCTCCACACCTCGTCCCTCTCAGATTCTGAAAGGCACTTCAAATTCTTAAACCTTGGGTCGAGTACTGTACCTATCTTTAGAAATCTCACATTAGTCCTTTCTTTGTGTTTTGTGAAATCTGCAGTGAAAGTGTTCTTAAAATGAACAACATGTGCTGGGTCATCATCCAAGACTTCTGTAACATGAAATATATGGCAGAATGAGGGTAAAACAGAGCAGGGGACATACAATTCTCTCCTGTGACTAATTTAATTAACGCATTATTTTTTTATCAAGCGTCATTAGTGTGAAAGCATGTCTTCTGGAATGGTGGCCGAAGCATGAAGGGGCATACAAATGTTTATCATATCTGTCATGTAAATACCTTGCAATACTGGCTACAAAAGTGCCACACAAATGCCTGTTCTCACTTTCTGCTGACGTAAATAAGAAGAGGGCAGCATTATCTCCTGTAAATGTAAACAAACTTGTTTGTCTTAGCAATTGGCTGAACAAGAAGTAGGACTGAGTGGACTTGTAGACTCGGAAGTGTTACATTGTTTCATTTTTGAGTGCAGTTGTGTACAAAAAAAATCTACATTTGTAAGTTGTACTTTCACAACAAAGAGATTGTACTACAGTACTTGTATGAGGTGAATTGAGAAATACTATTTTTTAATCATTTTTACAGTGAAAATATTTGTAATGAAGAATATACACTTCAATTTAAATCACAGAATACAATATATATGAAAATGTAGAATAACATCCAAAATATTTAGTAAATTTCAATCGGTATTCTGTTGCTTAACAGTGAGATTAAAACTGCGCTTAATTGTGATTTTTTTTAATTGCAATTAATTTTTTTGAGTTAATCGCGTGAGTTAACTGCGAGTAATCGACTGCCCTAATTATTATTTTTATAATGAACATCAAACAGAAACCAAGCCACAAGAAGTCATTGAATCTAAAGAATGTGTACCTCAGAAGGAGACAAAAACCCTTTGGAAGTAGTAAGCATCCTATTATGATGGTGACGTTCTTATTAGAGTCAAGTCTGTATAAAATGTCTTGCTGTGGATGCACATGTAACAATCTGTAACACAGAATGTATTTTGGAGCTAATCCTGCTCCTGCTAAAGTCAAGGATCAGGCTCTTATTGATGTCAGGAAGTACCAGGTCCTGCGTAAATGCACTTGACCTTAGAAGAAATAATGGATTTTTTTATTAGTATAGTGGGAAAAAAGATTAGATGTGAATTTTTGCTTTCGCTTCCTTAGCCAAATAGTTGACACAAAGCAACTAAAAGCTTCAGAAGTTCTTCCCCCTACCTCCCACCCCATAACATTCCAAATCTTTGTGATCTGTCATTTGGTTGTTGTTGAATCAACATTTCTCCGTTAAAATGCAATTGCAGTTCTAGCTACTAACAGTTGATTTGACTTTCGTTTTATTATTTTTCATCACTTTCTAATAGCATATATAATGGAGGTAGAGCTGCTAGTTGCCTTTCCATTGCAGAGCAGTGTTTGGCTGCCAGAATTATTAATCTTTGGAATGCTTGCACCATGTGATTAAATTTAAAGAAATTTCTTGTTATATTAGTATTGCTCATCTTACTTAGTCTTTGCAGGGTGACATATGTTCTTGTCATACCTACTACTGAGATGTGAAACAAGGCACAGGTAGAAATCTTGTATTTAGGAGTGTTCAGGGTTTTATAATACTTAATTATTTTAATGAGTTTCAGGTTAGGCATTGGGGAGAGAAACTTGAGTTAGGAATACACGTTATTTGTACAGCGTTGTCTAATTTTTTCTTCTTGGTCATTCAGCACTCGCAAAAAGCAGGCGGGAGCGAAAGGAGCGTCCTGAAGACTTGGACGTACCAGCTGCTCTGGCCGATTTCCTCCATCAACAGAGAACTCAGCAGACTGAACAAGACATGTAAGAAATTAAATAGGCAACAGGATGCTGGAAATACACTAGATTTATATGCATTTTGTATGCAATCCTTTTATGCATGTACCTGTCATATGCAGCACCTCATGTGGCTCTTCTCTGTGTTTGTGCATGGTTCTTCACTTGTAGCTGCCCCCATATATGTTCATAATTTTTTGTATACCTATGCATAACAAATCTGCCCTGTGCTAAGATTTCTGGTCAATTCTAGGCAAACTGCGGTGGCTCACAAAGAGTATCTCTTGATAACCACTTCCTTTGGCTTGGTGAAGTTGATTGAAATGACGCAGATTCCCTTCTTGTTTCTTGTGCAGGTTTGCTCATCCTTACCAGTATGAACTGGAGCACTTTTTTCCACCGGATGAAGCTCTTGAGAAACCACAACTTCAGGTTAGTGCCCAGGTTAAATTAGCATTTGAATCTAGAAACAATGTTGGAAGAAGTAGATAATCAGTTTGCAGTAGGCCCTGGTTGTAGCCTAGTTATGATTCGGGGGGAGCAGTTACAGCCTGTGAGAGTGGTCTTTAATTCAGAAACTTTTGGCTATATGTCAGATGTACAGGCCTGTTGAAGACACAACCTGCCATTTCATCTCCACCTTGGATGAGTTGGTAGAACTGAACGAAAAGCTTGTAAGCTGCAAAGAATTTGCTGTGGATTTGGAGGTAAGTGTGTTGCTCTTTGTTTTAAATTACATATGTTGAGTTAGCACTTAGCAGGTTACATTATACTATTATCCTTCTAATTTTCATCATCTTTTGCTTTGTGTATCATATCCTTTTTATGTTGAGTTAGGTGATATGTCCCAGGTCTGATGTGGGAAGCCTGCATGGGATTTTGGCTGCCATTTTAACTTCTCAAACTTTATTCTATTGTAATAAGCTTTATACTGAATTTAGTCTGTTGTTGAATTTTTCCTATTATCCCCCTGGGTTATATTGAGATCCATGGAAAGGACCAACTTCAAAATTAATTTGGATGATGTATTATTAAAACAGTAGCAATGATTGCAAAGACCTGAAATCTGTTCATGTCATTAACTTTTGCCTAGACGAATTCTTCATTCATTTATTGTCATCTTTTCCTCTGCTTTTGGTCATTCTGTGTTTTCATAGTACCACTCCTGCAGGGGCTCTAAGTTAACTTTTGTCCTTTGTCTGGTAGCACCATTCCTATAGGAGTTTCCTGGGCTTGACATGTCTGATGCAGATTTCCACCCGGATGGAAGATTTTATTATTGACACCCTGGAGCTACGTAGTGACATGTATATTTTGAATGAGGCCTTCACAGACCCTGCTATTGTGAAGGTCAGTAGACGCTTCCAACCTATTCAGAATTATGCTTGGATAACTTATTTTTGGATTAATTTGGTCTGAAACCATGCTTTATCCTCCTGCCCTAGCCACTTCCTTCTTCCGGGGAAAGGTTGGCACAAGTGGGAGAGCCATGGTATGGGCCTGATCCAATACCCATTTAAATCATTGGAAAGATTCCCCTTGACTTCAATGAGCACTGAATCAGCCTGTATTACCTCAGGCCTTAAGATGCTAGTAACATCTAAGTCACTGTTGTGAGAGTGAGCACTGCTTGGTTGGTAATGGCCCAAAAATGGATCTGACGACCTATCAGGAGGTCTTAGGCAGGTCTGTATCCATCAGACTGTACTGAACACAAACCAGGTACCATTTTTGTTCTTGATTGTAGGTGCTTTACTGACAAGTATGAAGACAAGGTCCCTGCCCCAAAGAGCTTGCCCACTAGATAACAACGTATAAACATGAGAGGAATGGATGGGGAGTGCCATAAGAAATGTGACTGAACATTTAGCAGGCATCTTCTCAGCTCCATAGCTCTTAGGTTTTCCTATCTATTTGGGGGGTGGTGTGGGAGGAACTGAGGAGAAATAAATTTTCAGTGGTTTACCAGTTGTCTGTTGAGAGGGCTGAGTGTGGAAACATGGTCTGGGTGAAACCAAGTACTTGCTGTTATGCCACTAGCAGTGGAAGAAGAAATGCTGGCAAAGAGGTCTTGGTTTAGAAACCTAACTTTCTAACTCTGGTGCTTCTGGCCCGTAAGTGGAATTGGTTATCCTCTCATCCCAAGTGCTATTCCACCCTCTCACATCCTTGTTTCTGATGCATTTGATTGTGTTGCCTTACAGGTCCTTCATGGTGCCGACTCAGATGTGGAGTGGCTACAGAAAGATTTTGGTCTGTACTTAGTGAACATGTTTGATACTCACCAGGCTGCCCGTCTCCTCAACCTTGGCAGGCACTCCCTGGACCACTTGCTAAAACTCTATTGCCATGTGGAAACTGACAAGCGGTATCAGCTGGCTGACTGGAGGATTCGGTAAGAGTTTTATCCTGACGTGTTGCCGTTAGAGTGAAGAGTCAAATTCAGGATTTGTTTGCATGTTAATGGATGACTGTTTCACTTCTCAACCAACCCCCAAACCACATAGCTCACTGGGATCTTTGGTTAGGACTGTGGTGGTGAAGAACTGGAATAAAAGGGACGGGCTTCAAAACAGAGCTGAAATGCATTAGCCGATTTGTGGAATGGGGTTGAGATTAATCTGCCTACGGAACACTCTGCTTGGCTCTCTATTTCAGACCCTTACTTTGATGAGCACTAAGTTCTCGCCAAATGCTGTAATATGTGTTTTTAAAATCAGCAAAACAAAAGACTTCTGGAAGCTGACAATGCAATAAGAGCAGTGCATAACTACGGTGTAATGTTATGACAAAAGCTGCCACCTCCTTGAAGAAGTACTTGCTGCCACCTTCTCTGCATTGCTCAGCCTGGCATTCTAAAATTGCAATTCTGTTGTGACAGATGCCCCACTAAAAAATTCTAACTTCCAGACAAAAATGCAATGTAAACCAGTACAGGGACTGAATGATGGGTTCTAGCTTGAGAATAATCTCTGCAGTGCGATCTCCCCTGGCCCACGAAGAGCACAGGTGTGGTACGTAGGCTGTGTAGGTGCACGGTGCTAGCCACATTACTATACTGGGTACCCTTGCCATCTGATTGAATGACTCCCCTGGGGATCCTGGTCTCCTAGATATAGGCAAGAGGTCAGATGGAGAAAATCATTGTAATGGTGCCCACAAATGAGATTCTGGGGAGAGGAATCCATAGAATTCCTGGATTCGTTCTTGGAGGGGTGGACCCAGATGTAGCTTATCTTTACGTGCTGTGGCAGAGGGCACTGCAAGGATGATGGATGGGCTACTAAAACGCATTTGTGCACCACTGATAGTTCTCTGCTTCCAGCCCTTTGCCAGAGGAAATGATCCAGTACGCCCGAGATGACACTCACTACCTGCTCTACATTTATGATAAAGTGAGAGAGGCACTGTGGGAGAGAGGAAATGGACAGCCCACTCAGCTGCAGATGGTGTGGCAGCGCAGCAAGGACATCTGCCTGAAGGTAAATCTTCACCTGGGGACCAATTATCTGGGTCAGAATACAGACTGTCTAGGATGGGAAGCACCCAAGGTTGGGCCTGGCCCGTTCCCTACCTTCTGGCAGAATCCCTAATTTTCAGTATGTATATCTGGAAATAGTCTGACAGCCTTACTCTCTCTCCATTTCCACCTCGTGTGGGCTCAGCTGTTCGACTAGCTAAGGGACCTCCTAAATCAGAGGTTCTCAGCCAGCGGTCCAGGGTCCCGTAGGGGGCTGCGAACAGGTTTCAGGCGTCCACCAAGTAGGGCCAGTGTTAAACTCGCTAGGGTCCAGGGCAGAAAGCTGAAGCCCGGGGCTTGAGCCCCAACACCCGGGCTGAAGCCAAAGCCTGAGCAAAGTAGCTTCGTGGGGGCCCCTGTGATATGGGGCCCCAAGCAATTGCCCTGCTTGCTACCCCCTAATGCCAGCCCTTGCTTTTATATGCAGAAAACCAGTTATTGTGGCACAAGTGGGCCATGGAGTTTTTTATAGCATTTGGAGTGGGGGGTCAGAAAAAAGGTTGAGAAACCCCTATTCTAGATGTTCTAGAACTTTTGTTGTCTTCAAAACCGCTGCTGCTGATCCACATCAGCCTGCAGGTGGCAAGAGGCTGAAACTTTTCAAGTGAGTCAATATTTACTCACACTTCTCTGGACATCCCTAATAAAAGCCTCAGATATTGGAGCACGCAGTAACTATATGATAAATATACACTGCCAAGTGAATTCATGAGTCATTGTTGCAAACCATCCAGTCCTCTCTTGTGTGCTTGATTCTCTGGCACTTCCCAGGGTGTGTTCTCTCTAGCCCGAAGAGAGTTGCTCAATATCAAACAGTCATGTACCACCAATCTCTCTAATTCTTCCTGGTCAGAAATACATCAAACCCATCTTCTCAGAGGACTCCTACCTTGAGCTCTACAGGAGGCAGAAAAAGCATCTCAACACACAGCAGCTAACAGCTTTTAAATTGCTCTTTGCCTGGAGGGACAAGATGGCACGCCAAGAGGATGAGAGTACAGGGTAGGAAATCGTTCATTAGAGACAGTTTTAAATGGATCTCTGCAGAGCAGTACAGCTCGTTGAATGGATCTCTGCAGGGTGGTGCAGCTCATTGAAAGAAATCCTGGATCTGCTAAGAATGGTTGGTTGATTTGAGTGCTTCCTGTGTATCTAAGACACTATCCAATGAAAGGCGCCGTACTTTGGTTGCACCACTTCCTCCCATCTGTTCCTCTGACCCCCTAACCCCCAGTTCAGAAATATCATTGGGGGGCATGGGGGAGTTGCCTCTATAGTTTTCTAGATCAATCATGACTTATTTCTCCCTAACTGACCCCAACGCTTAAGAACTTGGACCCAGTGCAGAATGATACATGAGGTGTTTTGTTTTGTTTTCCCCATTACATTTCTCTGTAAACAAGTCTAACATTAACACAATTACCGTGATATCAGTGCTACTGCTCTTTATGTTGCAGGTATGTGCTACCAAACCATATGCTAATGAAGATAGCAGAGGAACTACCCAAGTATGTATTGGTGCCTTTTTGGGTTTTTTTTCCTCTGTTTTTGTACAACTCTGAATGTCCTTTGCTTGTTCCAGGTCCCAGTTGATCCCAGGTCCATCAGTCAGCCAGATTTTCCTCTTCCCTTGTTTTGTTTTTACTTCTCTGGTTAGCTTGTTGCTCCCAGTAATTAGCATTGCTTCTGCCTTTAGTTCTTCAAAGCAGAGAAATTCCGTACACAAAAAAATGAAGATGCTAAGCTCTTCTAGCATAAGCCAGATGGCTATGAAATACATGTGTCTTTATGTCAGGAATACAGAGTCTGCTAATGCAAAACATGGTCACACTGCTGCCAGTCATTGCATCTCCCTTCTCTTTTGAGCTCTCCACCAGTACTCTATAGGAGTATACACCTAGGTGTTGATTCAGTTTGGAAAGGAAAATGTGTAGGTGCCAGACCCCTCTCATGTCCCCCATGACATTCTCCTGTAAACAAGATTTTTTTGTTTTGTTTTTTGGAGGGTTTGGTATTCACAATTTACCATCCACACTTGAAAGGAGATAAAACTGCATCTATGATTTCAAAACACTCCACACTCCCTCTGTAAGAAAAATAGATATTGAACAAGGAGAGAAATTAAAGCTGGATGCAGAAAGAACGTGGGGCAGGGGGGAGCTGAGCTAATGGGATTTCCTTATGTGCCCAAACATGGTATTGACACATTAGTCATCACTGTTTATCTAGTACAACTACAAATCTGATTTGCCTTACTCAGTGAAGCGAGGCATCTGATTACATCTGGTTTACTCTCCTTTGCATGTGAAGGTTTGATTTATCAGCTGAGAATATAGTAAACTTGGTTTAATTCATGATGTCTTTAGAGAACCCCAGGGCATCATTGCTTGCTGCAACCCGATCCCACCGCTAGTCCGCCAACAGATCAACGAAATGCATCTCCTCATCCAACAGGCCCGAGAGATGCCTCTGCTCAAGGTACAAAGATCTTCTATCAACACATAACAAAACTCAAAAGACGTGGACTTTATTGTGGAATATCTCTTGCACCTCGTCCTCCAGAGGTTCCTAATGATCTCATGGGTATTGAAATCTAGAAATAGTCTACATGCAAGGCTATAGTGCAAGGCTGCTGCTGGGGATTGCCATTTGCGTCTGAGACAGTAACCTTACTTTGAAGCCTGAGTACAGTACTGTATGCTATAGTGCACGCAGAAGCACTTCTTGTAGGCATTTCTTCCTACTCCCACAATGAAATCTCACTGCAGACTTCAATGCAGTTCAGGCCCTTAAGGGAACCAGGGGAGTAACAGGGTAGAAATACTCTTGAGCAAAGCAATCATCTGTGAGGTTTCTGGGGAATAACCCCTATTCTGCCTTTACGCACACATCACATTTACCTACAAAGGGAATAAGAGCTTGCTGGATGCACATAAGATATCACCAATGACAAAGCTCACACGGCTGGCAAAGCAGAAACAGACACGTAACCTAGACCCTTGGAATGAGGCTTAATAAAGGTCAGCACAGATCTGCTGTTACTACAGTGGAGTGCATCCTCCTACAGGGAATTTAAGCCATTCCTGAGCACAAACACAGCCTTGCTATGTGAACAGCTTTGTCATTTTAGCTATCCTCACACAGACACACACCCTGGGAGGGGAAATGTAGAACTGTTCTTCTGCTAGCTGTTTTGAAAATATTGGTAGGGGGAAGCTTGTGCCTGCTGGGCTAGATGCTTCAAAGATAACCATTAGTAATTTTCTTATTTTTTCTCTCCCCTTAGTCTGAAACTGCAACGGTGGTAAAGAAGAAAGAGTCTGTGCCCAAGCCAGAGGTACTGTCTGTGTCATGCTAGACAGGCTAATGTCTTAAACCATAAACTCATAGAAACTGCTATCGCAGAGCTCAATATCATGAAGCATGAAGATTGTAATTTTATTCTAGCTAGTTACACTAAATCCACTGACTAGTTTTTTCCGTTTGACAAACATGTCCCTCTGTTTACCCAGTTTTATCCTTGTGTGCTATAATGCTTGTAAAACTACCAGTCATGAGTCAATAGTTTAAAAGCTCCAAACAAGGCTATAGTAAATAAGTCTTCCATCAGTAAACACTACAATTGCTGGACAAAGTTTTGTGTATGTTTGTTATAATCTATATTGACTGATTTTTAAGAAGGAAAATTTCAGATGAGTTACTGCAGCTGTCCCAGTTATCTGCCTTGTGTCTATGAAACAAAGCATTCTTGCTAGCCAATAGCCATTTGCACAGCCATCCTTTTAGTGTCAGATTCTCTGTGCAATTTCAGATGAGCTATATTAGAAATACTTAGCCTCAGAACATCACCCATACATTTCAATTGTGATTAGCCTGTCATTTTCCACTCTGTAAATTCCCCTAAAGCATCTCAAAGCAAGGTTCTGTATTGATCACATGTGTAATTTGAATTTGTTTGCAGAGGCTGGAGAATCACTTGTTTGGACCTCATGACAATTCACATGTTCCTCTGGATGATATTCAGAACCCCTCCGCCTTAGGTAATTTGGGAAGGATGGGAGACAGCCTCTGACTTCTGCTAATACGGAAAAAATTCAAGTAGATTTTTTTTTTTCTTTGACACCTTAAAATAAGCATTTCACCTTCAGTGGAAGCTCATTTGCAGAGCCAGGGAGATCATAGCAGAACACAAACCCAATAGGAATGGAATATTCAAAACCAGAAACTTTGTTTTCCTTTCTCTGCAGAACCTGCACCAGTTCTGGAATGTGGGAGCCTCTTTTCAGACAGCGAGGGGGAGATGGATGGCACAAGGATATTACCCAATTCCACATGTCTTGTTGCTACAGCCATCATCAGTATATTCAGTGTAAGCTCCAGTAATATGAAGGGGTCTCCATTTAAATTTTAGAAAAGGAAGGTTTGATCAACTGGTGAAGAGTTCTAGTAATGCTGCACAGAAGGTAGCTGCCGAGGAATAGGGTATTCATGGAGATACTGCTGTGATCCCTGTCAGGTGTGCAGCATAACCAAGTTCAGCAAGTAGGAAGCTGGCAAGTGGATTAGCCCTTCTTACGGTCCCAGGGTCACTGCCCACACTGGGGCTTTAGGTGGATTAGGAAATAATACGGTGATAACCTGAGGAGCCCAAAAATACAACTGAAAATTCACCTACTACTAAAACAAGCAGCAGGTGTGAAATGGGCACTGTTACAGAACAGAGCTTTCTAGGCTTGTCAAGTATCGAAGTACAATTCAGTACTGTCTCAGTTCCCCATCTCATTTCCCTCCATTTCCTCCCCCTCTCCTCTCCCCCCGCCCCCTCCTCTCCTCCCAAGCAAAACCTAGTTGATGCTGTTTCAGTTGTTGGCACTAAGGGATCTCCTAAATGTCTGGCTTTACTAACTCTACTAACCCTTAAAAGCCTCAGGTCACATATCCTGTGTTTCAAACAATGCTGGACTCATTGTCTATATACAATCTGTAAGTAACTTATGTATTTTATATGCTAATTGTTTTTCTGCATTCCTTAAGGAGCCTGATGTGGATGAAGGGAATGAGAAGAACTTAACAATCGCACAGCAGAAGGCTCAGCGCATAATGGAGTCCTTTGAAAATCCGTTTAGAATGGTAAAGGGCACTGTATATACTTTGTAGTGACAGCTGGTAAACTGAGCAATGTAGTGGGTCCCTTAAGAGAAGGAATTTTCACAAGGCAGGGTTAGTAGAGCATAGCATGAAATCAGCCACTGCTCATTTACTGGAATCACAAAGTTATATGCTAGATATATTTTGCAAGGAAAACAATGGGATTTGGTTTTGAAACTTGTAGAGAAATGGATGTTAAGGAGACACTTCAACAGGTTAAAAAAATCATTTTTTAAAAAACTTAAACTTTCGTTAGATACTTTTTTAATTAAAACCATTTTTTTAATCTAGTTTTTCATCTTTGACCATATTTTACATCTCTCAGCTTGATGGTGAAAATAAACTAGTCAGTCCTCTCTTGATATGAATCTATTTCATTTCTGGTTTGCCATGTTCTAAAATGTATTTTGCCAGTATGTTTGGACTTGCAAAGTGGAGGATAATGTTATCAAAAAGTGTTTCCATTGGATTTACTTTCAAAAGAAATATTTCTGTTGGCCTCAAGCTTTGTAATTTTGGATAGGGGTGAACTGACATTCTTTTGAACCATTAACTTTCTGTAGAATTGATGTTAAATTTGACCTTTTTTTTCAGTTAGCACCTAGTAAGTGTGCATCTCAGCCATCAGTGACTTCCCCTGACATGTATGCTGTCTGCAACCTGCATGCTGTGTTTAGAAAATGTTTTTTTCCTTTCCCTAGTATCTGCCTTCAGAACAGAATCCTGCCCACATCTCACAATCAGCAAAGTTTGACCCATCATCAAAAATTTATGAAGTGAGTGTCTACTTGCCACATTTCCTGAAAACTGCTCAGCTCCCTGTGAAAGAACCAGGTGACAACCAATGAGTTCCAAGTCTCCTTTGGAAGTTTCTGAGGGACATGAGATTACTTGGGTTAATTTTTTTCCTTTTTGCTTCCCTTTCACCTCAGAAAAGGGGAGACGTTTTTCAGACTTCTACAGCAAAGAACAAGGGAAACTTCAGCTCATATCTCCCACATTGCAAAACATTGAATTACAACTAGGCACCATACCTGACATGGATCCTTTGGTGCTAATTCATGTGGCTCAGGACTCTTTACAAAATAAAAAAAGTCATATTTTAACCATGGTTCATGCAACAGTGTAGTCAAATTTGGTGTTCTGTACTCCAAAATGAATGCTGGTGCAGGTCTGTAAACTCCTCCCCCATTCTGTCTGATTTCAGAGTGAGTGATCCTGGATAATTTTCTTTTGATGTAGATCAGCAATCGGTGGAAATTGATGAGTCAGGCACAACTGCAGAAAGAGGCAAAGGAAGAAGCCAAAAAGAAAGCAGTACAGCAGAGAGGTAACACTCCCTTTTTTGGACTGAGATGGAGGAGAGGGCTGGGGGAGGGAAGGTGGATCTTCCAAACCCCTGAATGTCCCTTTCCTTGTAACACTACTGTCCAGGCCCTGCATTTTAACTACAGCCTTTTCAACCAAGACACTCTGAGCAAGAGTCCTTTCAGAACCAGTCACAACCAATTTTAGGTGATTTGGGTGGTTAGCAGTGAATGACATCAGGTCCTCCTCTCCTTCCTTCCCAGCAATACATCCATAGTACTTCTTACCTTTACGGGGCACAAAAGGTCAGGACTGGAAATCAAATGCAGATCTGATTGTTTGGTAGTCCAGAGTGCTTGCATTAAAATTACCATCATCATAACCCATAGTTTTTAACTAGAAAGTCTCCTTTCAGCCTGGTAGGCCACCTCTTTCCTCTGTCTAATCCTTGTATATTTATAAGGGGCTAAAACATACTGCTGTTTGAAACTGGGAGATTGATACAGTCAGTAGAACAAGGCCCAGTGTAAACTAGTGCTTTGCAAACTTCCACACGCACAGCTCTTCCAGTGTTTCTGTGCTAACATGCAGTATCCCTTTTGTTTGCGTATTAGCCATTCACTGACAAGAGACTGCAAATAGTGCTTAATTACATGTATTCCAGGCTGACTCCTCTAAATTCACTTCCTCTATAACCCGTTCCACATAGAATGCAGGTATCCAGTGTTTGAAGGCTGGCATGTTAATCTGCACGGTTATTACCAAAAAACCCTTAATGGTTTACATTTTTGTTATTCCTCAGGTAGAGAAGGTGCTTAAGTTTTTGGCAGAACAGCGATTAGTCAGTTGTCTTGGGGACACCCAAAATCTTTTCTAGGGAGCCAGCCCAGCGGGGTGCCTTAGTTTGGTAATTGATGCCCTCAATTATTCAGCAGGTAGGAGTGTTTCAGGAAGAGGTGGTCAGAGAGAGCTAGGGGAACTGAGTGCTAAGTAGGAGTGAGATTTTGAGATAAACCATTCCCCACCGCCCAACAGACTACTGAGGAATCGGCCAGCTGGCTTCCCCATAATCTAGATATTGTATGCTCCTGTCCTGCCATAGTCTGGGGAACATAACCCCTTTTAGATCACAAGTTTTCTGATGAATGAGATTCACATCATGAAGATTATCTCTGTGTGGTATCTGGGGTAAGAGGATTGCCATTGCAAAGCAAGCTCCTCGTTCTTCCTTGAGAGCGATCTTTGCTAATGCAGTCCTGCTTTCCTGCATGTCTCTTGGCTGAATCTCTGTTCTTTTCACAGCCACCCGTGAACAGATGCAGAAGGAGTGCAAAGCAGCAGCAGAGAATATTATCTCAGTCCGTCAGCAAGCAGCGGTACGTACAAGTGTTTTGAGTGTGAAGGACAAAACAAGTATCTCTAAAGCTACTCCTTTAGCCTTCACAAATATAAACTCTGGGCCCTCGATCCAGGGCACTTAACATCTCTCAGGCCTTCTGAATCTATGGATTGAACCTTTCCTGGGCTTCTGACCCTGTACACAGCAACAGGCCTCGTTTCAGACCTCAGTGAATCTGTGCTGGGCCTCACCCTACTCCAGTTTCCACTCTCCTCTATCCTAGAGAATACTTGCCATGGCCTCTTCTTTTTCTTCCTCGGTTCCCCCCCCAAATGTGTACATAGAGCGACAACCGATCCAGGCCTCTAGTATTATGATTGTCAGCAGTATTTCTAATCTGAGAAGCCTCTGCTCTGGGAGCAAGGCATCTTAAACTTTGGATCCCAGTACAGAAATGATGTTTCCCCCAACCCCCATTATGGTATCCATGGCAACTGCCATCTGAGCCCAATGTGACCAGACAGAGAGGTTATCACATTTCCTTCCTTGGGTGTGTTGCTTTTACAGCAGGAACAGGCCAGCAAGAAGAGGGAGAGAGTCACCAGTGAACCAGGAACAGATACCCCAAAACAAGAGAAGAAACGGCCAAAAGCCTCCCAGCAGCCAGAGGAGAAGGAAATGCCAAAGCAGTTCACCCCCTTTGATTACAGCAAGTCTAACTTCAAAGTGTTCGCTGGTAAGAGCTGGATTCCCCACCTCCGAGGCTGCAGGCTGTGGAGACCATTGCCTGGCTGAGCCTTGAAAGGCTGTGTGGGTGTGTAGAGCTCTGTGACATCCAAACTGTAATGTCTTTGCCATGTACTAATGGAAGAATTGGGAATGGTTTAAAGAAATCAGCCTGGTTGAAGTGGATTGCTGACCATCCGTCCGTGTAATTACGAAACCAGTTTAAATGTTCTTGGAATTACCAAAGGCACTGGCTCTTTTTTTTCTGCACAATAGAGTAATGTATTTCATTAAACCCTGCAGCAGTAGAAAATAGGAGAGACTTGAATCAGGTGTAATGAGGATCCATTTAAAAGCTTATTCTCTCCTTAGCAGTATACTCTGTTTCATAGTGAGGGAAAGACAGCCCTCTATATTTCATTACAGCCAAAAAGCACTTGCTATTGGTGTGAATTTACTGTTCATTTAAAAGAACCTTTCTAATAGCAATTATTCTCCACTCCGTGTCTTTCTCAGGAAACAGCAAATCCAAGCAGTCATCCCAGTTTGATCCAGCCAAGCAGGCCCACACAGGCAAGGTAAGGGAACACTCTGAAATGAGGAACAGAAATAAAGGTGATACGGTGTGTCTGTAGAGCCAAACCTCCCCTAATAGCCACTTGATGCTGAGATGCAAGCTTTCGATCACTAATCCATAAGGCTTGTTACAAGCCCTCTTTCCATGTGCACCCTCTTCCTGCCACTCTGACCGATGTGCAGATGGTATCCACAAGCTTTTCTTTCAGATCATTACAACTATGTGTAGAGTTTAACAAGTGATCAGTTTACATGTGATACTGTGGGAAATGCAGTTTCCTGTGTAGTCACTTCAACATCAGTCCAAACTCATTCCACAGAGAGAGATGAGATGTAGAATAAAATGAAGCACAGGGGTGGGGATGAATCAGGGAGAAGAAAAGGGGATAGGGTCCTGTTCAGGATCCCTCTGTACTAACCTCTCTAATCATAGAAATTTCATCTCCATGGAATCTGTAGACAGAAATGTCAAGCAGAAGCTCCTAGTCAGGAAAGCTCATTTCAGGTGAAAGAGAGAATATGTTGTATTCCAAAACTCACAGCTTAAATGAGCAGGAAGTGTTCCTTGAAGGTATGATGGACAAGACAGGGTTGGATGCGAATAGAAGTATCATGTGAAATATATTTTGTTAGTTAATGTACTGGTGGGTCATTTTTCCTTTCATATAGAAATTCTCTGGAGCCAACAAACTTCAACTCCCAGCTGGAAGTAAAAGCATGTCCTACCTGGCAGGGAAAAGTGATCGGTATGTTGTTGAACGGTTCTCTGCAAAGTGATGGAGTGTTCCCCACTCAAGTGCCCTGGAGTCACAGGCAAAGCCACTGTTATACTAGTTCACACAGCAATATCTGGACATGCTTAGCATGACAGCTGCACAACGTCTACTGGTGTTCATTGACATCAGCCTCAGAAATCTAGTCCAAGATTAATGTGAAAAAAGATAACCCTGGCAGAGGAGGGATAGCTCAGTAGTTTTAAGCATTGGCCTGCTAAACCCAGGGTTGCGAGTTCAATCCTTGAGGGGGTCATTTGGGGATTGGTCCTGCTTTGAGCAGGAGGTTGGACTAGATGACCTCCTGAGGTCCCTTCCAACCCTAATAATCTATGATTCTATGATCTGAAATCCTGAGGTCACAGTGGTGCTAGTCTTATGGGAGATGCAGCCCTGGACCAAAGATCAGGCTGTACGGAGGGAGCACGTCTAACCAGGGAGTTAGAAAGGAAAGCAATGGTGTTGGCTCACATGAAAATTCCACAGAGGCTAATACCCAAGATATTTAGTTTGCAGTTCCCAGGCATAACTCTTATGGGGAGGTAACCAGAGGGGCAGCATTGTGGCCCATAAATCCCCTGCAGCTGCAGAAGAGCAACATTACTTTGACTCTCACTGAGGTGGGGATAGCCAGAGAGCTAGTTTCACCATCGTCTCAATACAGCCTTGCTAACATTTCACAGGCTTTAAAGCTCAAGTGAACTTTGAACCAAAGCTATTTTAAATTCTTTCTGTAACTGTTTTTGCAGGGGCTCCAAGCACAGCTGGCCAAAAAGATAGTGTTTGTAAGAGATCCTGTGGGAACTGCCAATGAACAAACGTCTCTGTCGAGCTGTGGAGAGGCAAATATCAATCACTGCTGCAGTTTTTGTACAGAAATCTTTTAAAAATAATTAAAATGCTTTTTCCAAAGGGGAAAACCAATTTTAATTGTTTTTGTCTTTGGCCTTTATTATATTTACATTTTCAGAAGTGGTTGGAAAATGTATTTGGTGTCGGGCTTGAACCTGTTGCCACCTTCCGCTGTCTGGAAGAGCAGAATTCGACATGTCAGTTGGATGTGGGATTAACCTGGTTCGTATTGCCAAAGCCAGCACAGAAATAATCAAGAGATTCAGCAAATGTGCAAATATTTGTGACTTGAACTAGATATAGGGGAACAAATCCTATACAAATATAACAGCAAAGGAACTAGAGCCAGGCTGTCCCTATGACGCCAAACTGCCTGTTTTACTGCAAGCCACAGTAATGTAGAAAATGCATTTGTCCCCAAGCAGTAATAATTTCAGTGCTTAGAAGGGAAGAGCGCAGGTACTTCTGAATTGAATGAAACCCAACAGTTACTGCTTTGCTTGACTGTTACAGAAATGAACACAGGGACTGAAAGCCATGCAAATAGGTTGAAGGTTAAAACACAAGTGGAGACGACTGATGGGATCTCTTTGACATTGCTCACTCCTGTGCTACTCTGTACTTTAATGTCTAAGAATCTCAAAGCTTGTTCCACGTGTCGACAAATGAAGGCTTGTTAATGCTCCCGTGAGGCAGGTAAGCAGTATCCCCATTTTACAGCTGAAGAAGCACCAAATTGACGTGAGTTGGCAGAGTCATACACTGAGTTAGTGGCAGAGCAGATACTAGAACTCTGGACTCCTGGTTGTCTGCTCTGACCCCTGGGAGCTGCTGCCTTTCCTATTGTCCTTGTCCTTTTTTTTCTCAAACCTGCATCACTGCATAATGCTGCTCTGTTTTTTAATCCTCCTGTTTGAGCCTAATCTCAAGTGTTAATCTAAGCCTGGTGACAAGCAGCAGGTGAGCGAATGCAAAAAGGTCTTTTCTGTTTTTGGATGCTTCCAATCTGAGAACTTTATTTCACAAAAAAATTAGTGACATGCATGGTGGGTTTTGTTCATTTAGGAGTTTTTCCATGAATAGTGTCAGGCAAATTACATCTGAAGAGTGGCAGAGCTGGGTCCGTTCCTGCTCATGAAAGCTGTTTGCACGGCTGAATATTATACCTGCATGTCTTTGAAGGGGTGCAATTGAACAGCAGTTTTCTTTGTGAACATGTGCCATTCCACAGCCCACTCCACATTTGCTGCCAATTGCAATTCCCTTTCAGCTTTGCCACCTCTGCTACTTTTTTTAATGGATGTATCAGTGAATCTATTGAAAGACCTATTGGCTATGGGGATTAAATAATCTTCTGGCTTCTATAGGCACCTTTTCCTCATTTTAGAAGTATGTGCAATGTAACATTTTCAAAGGTTGGGCTTAATCTTCATCTTGATTTTTTTTTTTTCCCCATTGTTTGAATTGAGGTTTGTCATAGGTTTTTAAAATGCTCTTAATGAATATGACTGGCACATTTATGCATGTCTTATCCACCTAAGTGAGATGATAGCTATAATTCAGATGCAGTCCTCATGCTACACTTTTATGTTGCTGGGATATCTTTTTCTACTAACAGCCAAGAAACTCTTTTTTTTTTCTTTTTTGCTTAAAAATCATTTTTGATACCGTCTTGTGGGTTTTTTTCCTAAGAATTATACTAAGGTCTGCTCCTGAAAATATGTGCCATGTGTCTGGATGTATCCCCAGGCACAATAATACACTCCCATAGCATCTAATTGTTTGTTTTTTAAAAATCCAGCTAAGATTTTTCAGAAGTGACCAGTGATTTTTGGGTTGCATCAGTTCTTGGGGTTCACACCTTCACAGACCCAATTTTCAGAGGGTAGGTGCTGAGCACTTTCTGAAACTCAGCCCCCTTTCAGATGTGTGTAGATAGACACCCAAAATCACTTGTCGGTTATTAGTATCTTAATCCATATGTTAATTACTAATTATTTTAGTACAGTAATGGACTAATATCAAAGTGTAAATGCTTGGCTGCTTAGAAGTTACTTGGTACTTTTGTAAAGAGAACAGACATCCTTTAATGTACCTGGGGTTGGCCCTTGGATAATTCTGCACCTCAGATCTGTAATATGTCCATCATTTTTCATATTGAATTATTTTAGTAAATTAATTTACAATCATATCTAATTGCTTTACAGAAAGAACTAGAAAATAAACATACACCAGTAACTGTAAATATTATTGTATGGAAGTGGGTGTTTGCATTGTCCCTTAGTGGTTTTGCCCTCAGGTACAGTATTCTTGATTAAAGAATCTGACTCTGCAATCCTTCTCACATTGAATAGCACTTACAGGAGTAGACTTTTTTTTTTTTTTAATACGACTGCTCACAGGAATAAGTACTACTCAGTGTAAGTAACAGTTGCCAAACTGAGTCCTCTATTTTAAAGTATTTGTAAGGGAGGCATTCTGGATATCATGTATACATCAAAAACTCTTTCGATATCAATTTTAATCCTAGAGTGTGGATTGTACAGTTGAACTGACTGTGCCCTGAGATCTCAAACTAACCATGTAGCAGGATGTTAAACATCTTGGAGTTATTCTTGCCTTGCAGTTAGTTAAATATTTTAATCAGCAGTATTGTAGTTCAAGTCCTATTTCCACCCATGCCTCAGAGAAGGTAGAGAGATCAGTGATGTGTTTAGTGGATATGAACAGAACACCTACAGACTACCTATTTAAGTATCCAACTTGGATTGTGGAGCTTTCATCTTCATCGTATGGCTCTAATCGGGGAATATAGAGTGGGTTATACTCACTTTTGCAACTGATGTTATTTAACCATTCTTCTGAAGATGTAACATACTTCATTTCATCTTGACTCTTAAGTAATACATCCCTATGCCTCTGAAAGGCCAGTAACCAAAGGTGAGCAATAGTCAGGCCTGAGCAAGCAGTAACTTCTCCAAATCTAAAACTGTGTCTTAGGTTTAAGTTCCACTCTTTTCCAGTATCCTGCAGGGCTACAACAGGAACTCTACACCATTAGGAAAGGGAGAATGCTTATTCCCAGTGGAATCTAGTAAAAGCTTCTATTCTTGCCAAGAGATTCCGGCTTTTAAAATCATGACATTTTAGGTCTAGAAAAGTTCATTGGAAAGGGAGTTATATTTTTTCCTCCTGCCTGCTACATCAATGCACTCCTGTGGAACCAGGTGCCTTCTTTCACAGATACTAGGAGAAAGAAAATGTCCCACTAATCTTTTTAAAACCACAACATTCCTAAAATAGTATATCTGTACCACGCCACGTACAGACTATGCAAAGTTGTGCAGGGATAGGATTTTATCAGCTCTCACTTTGTATGAATCTCATCTTCACTAATGCAACCACCCGAGACTCACTCACTGATATTTCTGTTGTACACCTAAATGTTAATATCTCTGTGTACAAGTTTGACAGTATTTGTGAATATTTTACACGTTTGGTATATAGTGCTAAAAATCAATAAAAATGGAATACAAATGACTTGCAATTCCTCTCATTCAAGAGGGACATCATCCAGGGAGCTACTATCCATATGTCCTTTCCCTGGCCTCATGTCTTTTTTCCCTCCTCACTTATTACTATTTTGTTTGAATTAGAAAACAGAAAGGGGATATGAACTCTGCTCCAAGGAGCTCCCCTAACGTGCAGGGAGAAAAGATTAAATCAACCCTGGCTTTCTACCTTTACTTTGCTAGCTGGGGGAAAGGAGGTCACATGTTCAAATCTTCAGTTTCTTTTTCAGCAGGGAGCAGTAATACACCCCCATCCCCAGAGGCGCATACACCCCATTGGCCCATCTGTCACAAGCCCAACTGCCCCCTAGTTGCACATAAAGCAGACTAGGTCACATCCCCATCTACCCCACCCACTAGCCACAGCCCTAGAGTGAGATGGGAGTATCACACATCTGTCCACCCAGCGCGGTCAACCTCCCCCCACACACGTAGCTGGCGGCAATTCCACATCCACTGTGCCCCCACACACCCAGTGGGGCAGAGAGATCACACACACACACACTCAGGGGCGTCACTTCCCCACACACCCAGTGGTTGGGGGGGGAATCACTTCACACACACCCAGCGGGGGGTTGCTTTCCCACACACCCAGCGGGGGTGGGGATCACTTCACACACACACACCGTGAGGGGGGGTTGCTTCCCATGCATCCAGCGGGGGGGGGGGGGGAATCACTTCACACACACATGCTGGGGGGGGGGAATCACTTCACACACACCCTGCGGGAGGGTTGCTTCCCCACACACACACACACACACACATGCTGAGGGGGAGTTGCTTCCCACGCACCCAGCAGGGGGGGATCACTTCACACACACACTGAGGGAGGGTCGCTTCCCCACACACCCAGCGGGGGAGGAATCACTTCACACACACACACACACACCCTGAGGGGGGGATCGCTTCCCCACACACCCGGAGGGGGAGAGGAGGGAAATCACTTCACACACACACACACACACACACACACAAGGGGATCGCTTCCCCACACACCCAGCGGGGGGGGGAATCACTTCACACACACACACTGAGGGGGGGTCGCTTCCCCACACACCCAGCGGGGGGGGGGGAATCACTTCACACACACACACCCTGAGGGGGGGTCGCTTTCCCCCGATACACACACGGCGGGGGGGTTGGCCTTCCCCATCCCCTCCCCCATCTCCTGCAGTGCAGGGTCAGGGTCTCTTTCCTATCCTTAACCCCCCACGTGGCCCCCATGGAGCCGGCCACACTAACCTGCTAGCTGAATGCGCTGTACCGCAAGATACAGTCGCTAGAGCCGCCAATAGAGGCTGAGCGCTGAGACAGCGAACCAATAGCAACCTCAATGTCACGGACGGGGCGGGCGCTTGGTTCCGATTGGCTACTGTCGGGCCAAACGGTGCCCGCCCCCCTGGCGCTATCAAGTTAGGGTGAGGAGGAGGCGGCGGTGTGCTGGCGGCAGGTGCCCGCGCGGCTGTGGCTGGCGCGGCCTGTGGGGCCCGGGCGGGATGGAGCCCGGGGCGGCGGCCGGGGCCATCCGCGAGGGCTGGTTCCGGGAGACCTGCAGCCTGTGGCCCGGCCAGGCGCTGTCCCTGCAGGTGGAGGAGCTGCTGCACCAGCAGCGCTCGCGCTACCAGGAGATCCTGGTCTTCCGGAGGTGCCGGGAGCGGAGCGGGCTGGGCAGGGGCAGGGGCAGGGGCAGGGGCAGGGGCAGGGGCCGGGGCCGGGAGCGGAGCGGGCTGGGCCGGGGCCGCGGAGTGGAGCGGGCCGGGCTGGGACAGGGGCCAGCTGGGGATGAGCTGGAGGGGGTGACTCACCTTCCCATCAACTCTCCCACCCGTGGGCAGCGGGGCCGGGGCTGGCGCTCCCGGGACGGGATCCGGATCCGGGGGCGGGGCGGTGAGGTGGCGGGGCAGGGCCCTACCGGCTGTCACCGCAGTGCAACAGCCGCTGCCCCTCGGGGACCCGGCTCCGCTTCCTCTCCGCCGGAGGGATCAGCGGTCCTGGGGCCCACCGGGTAGCTTGGCCCCCGCTCGGTGCCTGAGCAGGGTGGGCCGTGGCCGGCTTCCCCGCACTGCTCCCGGGATGCCTGGCTGAGGTCCAGTCCTGGGTGCTGGCAGGTGGCTCACAGCCCTGAGGCCGTATGCGCCCCGGGAGGGGGTGATTCTTGATACCTTTCCCAGGCACCAGAGTGGGGCCTGCCCAGCAGAGCGAGACCTGGTGCCGCAAGCCTCTTCGTGGAGGGCAGTGCCCTGAGGACCCTTATTTCTTTTGTCTTCGCAGTAAGACCTACGGCAACGTGCTGGTGCTGGATGGGGTGATCCAGTGCACCGAGAGAGATGAGTTCTCCTACCAGGAGATGATTGCCAACCTACCTCTCTGCAGCCACCCAAATCCCCGCAAGGTACGTGGCCTCTTGGCTGATGGCCGGGTCACTTGTGCCTACGGTTTTCGGAGTTGTGCTTACATGACAATTGACCTAATTTGCATTTTGACATATTGAACCCAGACACCAAGTATGTAGTCTATCCATGCAAATCCAGCACGCTACACTTGGGTAGCGCTTTCACCTCGGGCTTGCAGAGCACCTCGCAAGCAGGCCTTAGAGCTTGGGAGATACTAATATCCCTGCCTTACAGGAGGGGACTGTGTCCGTGGCAAAGCTGTGGAAGTCTCCTGACTGGATTTGCAGGGCTAACTTTCTTGATCCAGATTTTGCTATGACCCTTCCAGCTTGGCCGGACCAAGCTGACTCTCTTCTGTTGTTGGCCTCTCTCCTGTCTCAGGTGCTAATTATTGGTGGTGGCGATGGGGGAGTGTTAAGAGAAGTGGTCAAGCACCCATCCGTGGATTCTGTGGTGCAGTGTGAAATTGATGAGGTACGTACTGCAGGAGGTGAGGCTGCTGTGTCCTTGGTTTCAGTGGGCTGTGAGGTTGCAGGGTGAGTGGAAGAGCAGCTCAAGGTAAATGGGAGAGCTGCTTCAAAATATCAGCTTAGTGCTGCTACTTCATCCGCTGCTACTGACCCTACAGACAACGCTTTCATTCCTTGCCATGTTGGCATGGCAGCGACCGCCTTATCTCTGCAGCCTCGTAGCAGCAGCCTGATTGTTTCCCGTAGCCTCTTCCACATGCACAACTGGGGCTAATCCAGTCCAGGTGCATGATCTGAAGGCTGAGCTCCAGAGAAAAGACGTTCTTCTGGCTTTGGGAAGGGCCTCTTTTCTTCCCCTGATGGGGACAGCATGCATCCTCCAACGAAGGGACCTTGTCCCTCTGTTAGGTCATTGCTGAGTTGGTGTTCTACTGCTGAATGCAGGAACTGGGTCTCTTCCTACAGGGCCTTCTGCTGGTAGGTGGGTCTATCCTTCCTCCACTGGTCAGTTCATACTGGTGTTAGTTTCAGAAACGCTCGCCATTGTGCTGGGAAATAGGAGCTGTGTGAGGAATGAGAACTAACCCCAGAGTCCATTCCTAACCTCTCTACTAAATCAGGCAATGCTGCTGGTTGCGTGTGCCTTGACGTGAATAGGGCTGTGGCAACCATTGAGCACAAAGAGTGGCTCAGAACAGCTGACACTAGTTCTTCTCACATCTCTGCAAGCCGTAAGGATTTTAGTGTTTAGGGGATACACCGTGATTTCTCATCCAGAAGAAAGTGCCCCTCTACTAGGGACAAGGTGTTCTCCTCACCTGGACAAGGAAGTTTGCAAAGAGAGAGGAAGGCTGAGGGCAGGGATGGGGATATCTTTCATTGAAAACCACATTGGCAATTTTCAGGGTTTAAAAGAAAATCACCATGTTGGTTGGGATCTGCCTCTGCAGATGGTCTCCCCAGTTCTTTCAGTTCTTCCAGGCACCTTTGGAAATTGAGAGCTCTTTGGGTTTGGCATTTATTGTCCAAGAGTGTTGCTGAACTCAGGGGCCATAGCAAAGGGATGAGCCTTGTGTTTTAGCTTAAGATGCTGGAAATAGACTGCTCTGGAATGGCTGGTGAGGTGGGTCTGAGCTGAGGGTGTAGAAGGAAATGACTCAGACATTGATCAGCTTGGCTGCATGGCGCTCTGTGTACTGACCTGCTTGTGCTGTCTGTTACAGGATGTGATCCTGGTATCGAAGAAGTACCTCCCGGGGATGGCGGTGGGCTATTCCAGCCCCAAGCTGACCCTGCACGTTGGGGACGGCTTTGAGTTCATGAAACAGAACCAAGAAGCCTTTGATGTGATTATCACAGACTCCTCCGACCCCATGGGTGAGAGCCCAAAGGAGAGGGGAGAGTGGGGTTGGTCCCATCCACGCTCTCCCCTCCCATCCTCTCCATTCTAAACACCTCACTGAGGCAGTGCACAGCTGGCCAGGGCTCTTTTGAAGAATAAAGAGAGAATCTTCTCCCTCCCTTTCACTTCAGTTCCTTTGATGGGGAGTGATCTGGGTGGGGCTCCAGATGCAAATCATGGAGCTGCTGGAACTACTTCTTCCTTGTCTCTTTGGCCCCTTGAGCAATGGGGGTTGAAACTGCATCTGAAAATTGTTTCTCTGCCAACTAGGAGCAAGGCCGCCAGCCAGCTCTCTTGCTTCCTTTTTCGTGGCTCTGTGCCCCAGTCCTGCGAGGGGCTCTAATTACCACTTCTAATAACTAGTTGATCCTGGAGTCTGAAAAGAACTTCTAATTGCCAGCCCGTGTCTGCCTACTCAGCCTGTGTCTACATGTAAACTGCTACAGATGCAGCTGCACGTCTGTAGCCATTTAAGGACATGTCTACACGACAAAATTGTATTAACCTAAGTTACGTCAGCATCTAGCCACTGCAGTCATTAAATCACCTTTGCGTGTCCACCTTCACTCCTTGTGTCGGCCTAACTCCGTTGATGTTGACTCTTATGGAGGTGGAGTCAAGTCGGCAGAGCGGGGAAGTTACATCGGAGGGAGCAAAATTTTAATGTAGATGCTTCCCTAGTGAGAATGACGTAAGCTGCCTCGCATCAACATCGGTCTGTCGTGTAGACACTATCTACGCCACCAGGAGGGGTTCTCCTGTCAGTATAGGTAATCCACCTCCCCAAGAGGTGGTAGCCAACTCGATGAAAGAGTTCTTCCATCAGAAAGAACCCAAAAGAGAGTGCACCGGGGTTACGTTGGAATAGCCACATCTCTCAGGAGTGTGGATTTGTCATGCTCCTCGGAGACAGCTATAGTGATGTAAGAGTTCAGTCTTTCTACCTGTAGTGAGCTGCTGTCAGCTTCTCGAGGGGGTGGCGAGGCGCGAAGGGAGCTGGCTACCTTCTTTATATACTCACTGGCCCCATTACCATAGTAGCTGAGAGCTGCATGGTCTTTAATGTATTAGCTGCCCAACAACCGTGGGAGGCAGGGAAATGATCCTGTCCCCGTTTTACAGATGCGTAACCAAGACGCAGTCACGAAGGGCCAGATTTTTAAAAGTATTTGGGCATCTAGCTGCCCTGGAAATCAATGGGAATTAGGCACCTAAATCATTCTAAAAATCTGGCCCCAGGGTGACTTGCTGAAGGCACATGGAGAGTTCATGGCAGAATTGAACCTGGGTCCCAAGCTGGCACCCTAGGTCCTCAACCACCTTTCCTCTCTTCGACTGAGTATATAATGCTGCCTCAGGTTTTACCATTTAATTGTTTTCTGCTCCCGTTTGCAACACTACCATGCTTTTGAGCGGGGGTAGAGAGGTGGAGAATACATGCCTCAGGGGATATTCTGCTCTCCTGATTCCCATAGCAGGAGGTTCCTTCAGCTACTACTGTCTGATCTTGATAGACAAACTAGCCTAACCCCAGTGCCCTTTGCTGATGTTATCTTCTTCCCTTTAATCTGCCGAGCATTGGGGTGAGATCAGGAGATTTGTATTATGTTTGCTGATTACCAAAGAGAAAATTGGGGTGGCTCTGCTGTGCTGGAGGTGGGGCAAACTGGAACCCCAGATCCAAACACCGCAGACTGCACAGTCCCAGATCACCTCTAGTCGTTGTTTACAATTCATTAAAAAGTGATTCAGAACCTTCTTTTCTAAGACAATTGAATTCACCTAGTATCAGATCTGAGTATCTAGACCCCTAGGTGGAGCAAAGCTCTGGTCTCTTCCAGAGCCTGGCGAAGCCATGCCCTAGATGCACACAGGGATTTTCATGGATTCTGAGCCATCTCTGTGACATCCTCCCCCCAGGTCCCGCGGAGAGCTTGTTCAAAGAATCTTACTACCAGCTGATGAAGACGGCTCTGCGAGAGGATGGGATTCTCTGCTGCCAAGGTGAGACCAGACAGGGTACAGTTGGGCAACTGAGGCACAGAGAGGCGAAGTGACTTGCCCAAGGTCACAGGAAGTCTGATGAAGCAGGGAATTGAGCCCAGGTGTCCCAAGTCCCAGGCTAGAGTTGAAGGTAACTATGTAAATAGGGAAGTTCAGGTAGGTGAGGCTGGGAATACCAGAGTCCTATTGTAACAGAGGGTTATAACAAACAGGTAATGTGGGTCTGAGGATCTTCTCCCCGTGTGCCTGCTGCTGTGTATCTCCTGTAATGTTGTAATCCCCAGGCACAAATATCCGAGGCAGAAAAAAGCCAAACTTGGGATCCGTGGTATATCTACTGTTCAAAAATCTCACTTCCCAGAGCTGTCTGAGTCTGGCCTTAGTCTTCCTGTGCATTTCCAGTAATCTTCACACTGCGTCTACACTAGGGCCTTTACCAGCAAAGCTATCTCAGTGTTAAAAATCCCAGCCCATCCCGATGTAGCTGTGCCGGTAAGACTTAGGTGTAGACCAGGCCTTAGTCTTCGGATTTAAAACCAGCCTTAACCTGAAACCTCTCTGCTCAGAGTGCTAAAGGTGGCATTGTCTATTCTAACCTTTCTGTCCCTGTTACCTGCACAGGTGAATGCCAGTGGCTGCACCTGGATCTCATTAAGGAGATGCGTCAGTTTTGCAAGTCTCTGTTCCCTGTGGTGGAATACGCTTACTGCACCATCCCTACGTATCCCAGCGGGCAGATCGGCTTCATGCTGTGCAGTAAGAACCCAGTGAGTGTTGGGTGTCCCAGCAGCTACCCTCTCCCTGCAGCCTGTAGGGGCGCTGGGGATGGAGGAGGAGGACATGGAACAGGCTTGGCTCAGTTAGCAGCATCAGCCACTACTTAGTTTCTGAAAGGCCAGGAAGCCCGCTCTTGTGCAGTCAGCCAGGGGCACAGCACAGAGGCTAACTCAGAAGGATCTACATGTGGCACCTAGACCCATCTTCCCAGGAACCAGGGCCCCCTCTGGGTCCGTGCTGTGCTCGGCCATTGCTAGTCAGGGTCTAGAAGCCACGGTCCTGCTTGCCTAGCCCATGTGTCATTGGGACAGAACTTGCTGGCTACTGTAACCATATGTCCTGATGCCTGCTGTGCACATGTGTGAGAGGCAGGGTGTGGTTCCCACTGAGGAGGCTCAGCAGCAGTGCAGGCTCCCCATCAAAGAGCCCCAGCCCTGACCCTGGGGGCCACGCCAAGGAATGAGGGAGACAGTTTCAACAGCCTCTTGCGGTTCTGTTTCTGAGATGTGAGTGGCTATCCACTGGGAACCGGGTTGAGACCCACCAAACTCATTGCATGCAGGGCCCCAAACAGTCACTGGCTGTTAATAACTGGACTGGATTTGGAGCAGTGCTCTGCAGTGAAAGGCTCTGCATATGGCCTCCTGTCCCCCGACTCTCCCCCTTTCAGGCCTGTCGCAGCGCACGGCTGGGCTCTCCTGCTGGGTCAGAATGCCAGCTGCATTTCTCTGCCAGGGCTCTTTCAGTGTAGTCCCTGCTGCACTGAATACAGATGCGGATTCTGCCCTGAGTTGAGGGGTTTGATCTTCAGGCACTCAGTCACGGCATGAAAGCTTTGGTTGGCACAGGGCTCATGCAAACAGTCCCTGGTTGTGCAAGTTAATCTCACTGACTTCAGCCTGGGAATAAGGGCTAGTCATGTGATCCGGGGTTTGCAGACTCCAGACCCTAAGAAGCTGTTGTGCAGGGCTTGTGATCCCAGGGTGGGAAAATGCCATAAAAAAGGCCCGTTGGTGTGTGTGTTCTCACTGTCTGCTCCCAGCAGCCAGGACGCAGGACCCCTCTAGACGATTATGCAAACACCGAGTGCATGTATGTTTGTTCTTCGCAGAGGACAAATTTTCGGTTGCCCGTGCAGCAGCTCTCGCAACAGCAAGTGGAAAAGATGAACCTGAAATACTACAACTCTGACATCCATCAGGCAGCTTTCATCCTGCCTGAGTTTGCACGGAAGGTAAGTGAGGCTGCAGCCCCTCTTTCCCGACAAAGGCTGGTGAGAACCCAACCTTCTGTGGAGTGGAACCACTGATCTTGGAAACGAGGGTTCTCACTTGGGGGCCCCACTGTTCTGTAACTGCTGTTGGTGCCATGCCTTCATTAGAAGTACAAGGCTCCTTCTTGGGCAGGGAATGCTGAGATCCAGCTTATGGGACCCTTGACCTTGAGCCAAGGACTGTCCCTGATTAATTCCAGGGAGCGTGGGAGTTGGTGTGGGATTGTAAGGTCTGCAGAGCTATCAGCATGGAGATTGTGCTAGCTGCTCTGGGTGAGGCATGGTGAAGCCAGTGCAGGCCAATAGCCCTGGCGACGCAGGAGCTTATAGAACACACAGCTTGTCAGTATACACGTGTATAGGAGGAGACTACTACGGAGAACTAACCTGAATCAAACACCAAACAGGCTTTAGATCCACCAGTGGGCCCTGAGAGTCAGTAGAATAGACCAGTTCTCATTAGAGAAGCCCCACAAAGGGCCTGGGTAATGCAGGCATGGGCTGTGGATCCTGCTGCAAATCAGAGGACTAGAGAATGGCAGTGGTGACGGTATACAGTGGGCGTGGAGTTCATTGTGCATTGCTGAAGGATTTGTCCATGTTTTACATCACCCCCTTCGAACCATCCCTGTTCCAGTCAGGCCTCAGCCACGGCTGTGAAGGGTGCAGCAGCAGAAAGGAGACCTGCTCAGCGTGCTAGAGGAATTGCCCAAGCTAGTGGCATTGTCAGTGCATGCCCAGAAATACACTTCCCAGCCCCTGTGTAAGCAGGTTTGTCATTTCTCTAGACAATTAACAGAATTCCTCTCTTTTGGGTGTCTCCAGGCCTTGAGTGATGTGTGAGAGCCTGAGAAGCTGCTTTTCCCCCATGAGTTGGACCCTGAGATCTTCAGCGCTGCAGCATGGGGACTCTCTCAGCAGGCTGCCAACTCTTCCTCCTGGCTGGGGATTTGACCCTTTGCCAGCCAACATTCCGTCTGATACCGCTTTAAAGATGGCAGGGCATAAGCCAGATGAGACTCTCCAAGCCCCTTGTTGCTTGGGGTCAAAACTGTTTTTTCCAGTATTGGGAATGTAAGATATCTTTCTCCTTTCTTCCTTTTCTCCCCCCCTCCTCCTGGCCCCAGCTCCCTTGGTGTATTTATAACTGACATATGTCTGCGTATCAATCTTCTGGAACTTGGGACGTGTCCAGAAGGTTCATTAACTCGGCCTTAAACACAGGGAAGGGAATAGTGTGCAGGGAGGTAGCCTGTTCTCCTCCCCAGAGAGCTCCCTGCTGCTGAGCTGTTGTAACTGGTAACAGGCCTGAACCCCAGCTCCACTGTTTCCTTGGAGAGGTCACAATTCATATCCTCTGTTGCCATTCACAATAAGTCTCTAGTCTCACTGGAGCAGCAGTGTTACAGGGCCAGCTCATTGCCTGGCAGCAAAGTCTAGTAGTTTGGTGTGTTGTTTTGTTTTTAAATTGGTTGGAAACAAAGTGCTGGGGCACTAACAGGGTGACTCCTGTTTTTTTAATCCTTGCTTTCGGATCGGTTCCAAGGCATGTTCCCCAATGCAGAGGGCGGTGCTTTATATCCGCCTGTTGCCTGGTGGATAGCAGCGAGGATGGATGTCAGGGGAGCTAGTCTCTCCTGAAGGCCTCTGCCTTTTAGCCGTAAGTAGAACACTCAGGCCCGGTATTGGCTGGCCTGTGGGAGGCGTATCATGATTTGTATTCTTGCTCCCATGATCAATGGATGTATAATTTGTTCTCAGTATGTACTGGGTCCTGAGTCTCAGACTCCATCTCTCCATTACTCATTAAAAGAACTCCATGCTGCCTCTGGGCTGTTGGTATCCTCTCTCAGTGCAGCCCCCTGCAGCTGTCACTCCCAAGCTAGAGTCGGTGCATTTCCTTGATAGGGAGGGGTGTTCATCCTATTGCCTCTTACTGAAGGGTCTCGGGGCACCATCCAGTCATCCTGGTTCCTCCTCCTCCTCTTCCGCCTCCTCCCCCTGCCCTGCAGGACATATAAAAGGCATATATTGTAAACTGTGACCTGGTGCATGCTCTGCATTGCAGCCTCCACCCACGAAGAGCTCTAGCCCCCCTGCTATCCCATGTGCGCTGCACAAGTCAGCACCCCTTGGCCTCAGCTACTCTCTAGTCCAAACAAGAGGCTCCTGGCTGCTCCCCCCTGCTTACTTGTCAAACTAAGGAAGCCCCATCTCCCGGCAAGCATGGCTTAATCGCTGACTCCTCCCAGCTAGACATCATTTCTTCTTATCGTCCTCTGCAAAACCGCTACTGGTCCCTAAGGCTGACTGCTCTTCAGTCCTGCAGTGGGCTCTAGTTGTACAAACCCTGAATGCCCACTAGGGGATGTCTCGAGAACCCAAATCAAAGGGCTTGCGCTGCCAAGGAAGAGCGTTCCCTGCGGGCTCTGTCACGGTAGAGGAGCAATGTTTTGCTCCTGTTGGGACTAGGCTGTGTCACAGCCGCTGCCCAACAGTGCCTGCAGCTCATGTAGCCAGCGACTGTCTGTCACGTCTGCCTCCTCTGCTGGAGTCTCCCCTTCTGCTTTATCTCTAGCTATTGCCTCAGCATGCAGCCCCACTCCTCAGATTCCCATCAGCACAGCTCCTTCGCTGGCCTGAGGCATTGCAAAGCAATGCTCCAGTGCAGAAGTGGAGCCTGTCGGGCAGGCTGGCCAGATTTCACCCTGGTGTCTGGGCTTGAACTAGCTTGTTTAAGTGGGTGTGACAACTTTGTGTCCTTCCCTTCGCTTAGGGCCCCGGGCCTTGTTTCATCTACCCCTCCAAAGAGTTTGTCCTGTTGCCCTATATACACGTTCTTCCCACCTCAGCTGTTGTGTCTTAGGGCGGTCCCCAGAACAGAACCTTTTCTTATCCCCTAGGGGTCGCCCTAGTGCCTTACACTCTGGTTTGACCCCCTTTCCTCCCTCCCCATCCCCCGCCCCAAGATAGTGCACAGGAGCTGATCCCAACTCATCCCTTCCTTCCCTGGGGCAGCTGACCACAGTTCTGTGCACTTTGCTGCCTGTAGTTCTCTTGGTGGAAATGGAGTTGCTAGTGGGAAATCAGGCCCCTGGCATTCTGGATTGATTTTGGCCCAAAGCCATCTTTGCATCCCTGGTGCAGGTGGGTCATTCTCTTCCCTCGTGGTGTCTCAGTAAGGCTACCAAAGCACTTTGGGCCCAGTCTCTCTAGGAGGGCAGCAGTCATGAGTACGAAAGCAGCATGATGGGTGAGTGAGGGAAGAAGTAATCCTGTGTCAAAGCCTCCAGGGGGAGGCTGGGGAGACGATCACTAAAAGGGAATGGATAAGGTTTGGGGGAAGGGAGAGCTATAAAGATGTTTTGTACCTGCTAAGCCTAGGGCTATGGGGTCTGTTCCTCCTGCCTCTGTTGATAACATCCTAAAGCCCAGCAGGGAGCTGCATTCCCTGGTGTCAGCAGAATCCCAGGCCTTTGCACGCAGGTGATATGCGAAGTACTGGGGGAGGTGATTTCCAATGCTGCAATTTCACCTCCTGCATGCTCTTGTGGTTCTCGTTGAATTTTCTCTTATTTTAAAAGCTTTTCTATTCACCTTTTGAAGCTTTACCCCTCTGCCCTGTTTAAAGGGCTCCAGGGCACAGCTCTTCATGCTGACCCACCTTTGGAAAGCTCTTCCCACCTGTTGATTATTTGTATTGCTGTAGGATCCAGGAGCCCTACTCAGGGACCCTGGGTGCTGTACAAACAGAACCCAAAGCCAGGCCTTGCCCCCAGGAGCTTACAATCTAAGTTGGTGCTGGATTGACACCTCTGCAAATCCCTTTGTCCACAGATCAGGTACAGACTGGGCAAGGGGCAATGCAAGCTTCCCCCATGGCAGAGGATGGTTCAATCCCTATAACCTATTCAATCCTGCTGAGAATGCCAATGAGGCTTTTCCTATATACGGAGAAGGGGACTGAGCCTGCCACCTCAGTCAGGAAGAGCAGCTACCGTTTGATGTGTAAGATTACTGCCCCCTATGCAGCGTGCGTGCCCTAGAGATGAAAGGCTCCAGGCTCCTCCACACAGCTCGCCTTGATTGCCTTTTTCCTTAGCTCTGCAAAGATTTAATCTCACTAGAGTGGCCTAATTTACAAGTCAGTTAGCCCTACCCTGCCACGGTGGTATCTACAATCAAAGCTACCCATGATCTGCTGGTAGAGCCCTACACATAACTCCGCAGTAATGGCCAGACAGTTGTTCTTTATAGGCAGTTTAAAAACTTCAGTGCTCTGCAATGAGAGAGACAGCTCACTGCCTGAATCCGGTATTCATGAACAATGCAGCTAGGGAATGGAAGGATAGTTTGCACAAGAGTAGCTAGTGCCATCTGAGCACTTTGACTATTAGGGTGAAAGTCACCCCTGCATTGAGGGCTGACACAGGTTCTGTGTACTACTCAAGCCTATACAATGGGACTTACATGGTGTATAGAGTTTCAGCTAGGCTGCTGCACATTAATTTTATCTGTGATTTTCCCTTCCACACCTGGGGCTGCAGCTGTTTTCCCTGATCTACAGCTTGGGAAACACAGGTACCAAGAGATCAAGGTTTCCAAAAGTGACAAGTAATCTCGGGTGCTAAACTTAAGAAGCTTTAAAGTACTGAGCGTCTGCTGTCATCTGAAAACTGGGCTGGCTTCACGTGCCTCCAGCGGGGCCCTGAAAATCAGTAGTCACTTGGGATAACCTTGGCCAGCCAAACTGTGATTTGCACAATTTTAGGGAAGTTGGCAGAGTCAAGAATGGAGTCTATTAGTGTTCTCCATTTGTATTGCAGTACCACCCAGGCCCATCACAGTCTTAAAACTGGACCCCCATTGTGCTAGGTGCTGTATGAACACAACAAAAAACCAGGCCCTGCCCCAAACAGCTCACAGTGTAAGAATATGACAGGAAACAACAGGTGGAGATGGACAGAGGAACACAGTGAGAGGGTATTGGTAGGCAGCAGCCTCAGTGCCCCAGAGGCCTGTTGTCAAGTCTGCTAGCTTGGGGCTGACTCCTACCCCTGTACTTTGCCAATTAAACTTTGTCAGTTCCCCAAAAGTTTCATAAGTTTTTAGGGGGAGGAAAAAAAAACTCATTATGAAAAATATCTTGCCTATGTCCTTTCAGCCACTTAATTGGCAGGAATACCTCATTCAGCCAGTGCTAATGTTCTCACGGCCTGGCTAGATTATTGATGGAGCCTAGCCAGAGCGCGAGACTGCCAAGCTGAGGACAATTTTGTCAGAGAACAGGCGCCTCCACAGGCAAACAATCTACAAGTGATAACAACTGCCCCCAAGGTGCTGGGGGAAGCAGTTTCCTTTGCAAGGATGAGGGAAAGGAGGGGAAAGTCTGAGGAACCAGCCAGGGCCCAGACAAAGAAACTCAGGCAAAATGTCATTAAAAAGTAAAATGAGAAATTTCCCAGAGTTAAACGTCGGGCACTTTGGGTGAAGCTCTTTTCTGACTGTCTGCATAGGAGGGAGTTAAATGCTTTTAAAATATGCAAAAGGTGGGGAATTAGAAACCGGGACCTCAATTATAGGACAGTGATGTGTGAAGCAGATAAAGTGTGGGGGGAGGAATGAATGATCAAAAATGCTATGGAAGTATGTGGCCCATCTTTCAAGGCTGCCAGCTGCACGGCTAATAGAATTTTAATAGCCTCTTGCTATTGCAAACGATAAGCACTCACTTCCCTCCAGCAGCAGACTTCCTGGACAAGAGCGGGGCTGCCCTCTCCATGGTACTGAAAGGCTCTGTGTGATTTGTACACAGAAGCCGCAGATTTATCTCCTGGGGGACTCCTTTATGTGAGATTTGCTGAACAAGGCTATAGTTCTGTCTGTAGACACGGGGGTACAGCACCACTGCACGTGTCCCTGTTCTTAACTCCCTTCAACTCCAAGAGAGCAGCCAGAGGCGTGAGCTGGACTCTCCCTGGGAGCAGACTGTGAACTCATTAGGGAAGGGTCCTTGGGCTCACGGGCTCTTGTGCTGATACAACTAGTCTGATCTCTGGAATTAAACTTAACTAAAGGGCTGTGGGTACCGTGAGCTGCTGTATGAAAGAGACGCTCACAAATCTCATGGTACAAGAGGTCATTCCCCAGCGTCTCTGGCCATCTCTGAGATGAGTCTGGCGGTCTCAGCTCCAGTGAGAGTCAGTTCAGATTGCCAAGCCCCAGGCCTCTTCACACTGTTTCCCAGTATGAACTGCCTCCTCATTAGAATTCAGTGAGTTTCCACAGGCAGATGCTGTGTAGTTGAAATAGAAATTGTTTCATGGTGACATTTTCTATGGAAAAGTTTTTGAAATGTTTTGTTTTTACTTGGACTTTTACCTCATATTTGAACAAAAGACTTAGAACTGGACACATCATTACTCTGAAATGGCAAACTCTGATGCAGCTGCAACAGTGGGCAGGTGCCCACTCCCCCACAACGCACTGTATGGATATCGCTGAGGTTATGACACCATTGAAATGAAATGTTGTGATGTTTTAGAATGTTCCTCTGCAAGCAGCCCCCCCCCCCGCACCCCCTATTCAGCCTCTCTCAATCCCAGCTGGGTTTATGGAGCAGTGGCCAGAGGAGGTAGGACCTGTCTCCCAGCTCAGCCTCCCTGGAGAACTACAAAAGACTCAGTAATTCGTGGCATCCACGTTCTGGTGATATTCCTTCCTCTCTGTGCACCTGCTTTGAGACTTGGCTCAGAGATGAGCAGAGACTTCAGTCTCCAAGCCACACTCAGATATTCTCTCTTCCTTGGCTTGTTATATTAGTGCTAATGAAAGCTGTGACTGAACCATCCATCTGGTGTGTAGCCATGCTGCACCGAGGTGCCTCAGGGATGGGGCTGCTGGTGTTACGGGACTGTTCTGAGGCTGCCTTGATAAATGAGTTACAATTTCAGGCCTGTGAGCAAATTGCCAGTTGGTTTCCCCTCTCAAGGAGGATTGCTGCCATCAGCTGACTGTTGCTTTGTTTATTGTGTTGCTCTTTGGCACTCAGATCCCCGTGGAGATGTTGGGGAGGCATCTGACTACCAAGGAAAGATAGGGCCTTTGAACCCTTCAGATGCAACTTAGTTTCTGGCCTCTGGGAGCAGACCAATTCCATTTTGTGCAGCAAGAAAATACTGTGATCTGGTCTAAGGCCAGGCAAGAAATAGGCAGGAGACCATGCATATCCATCCAACAGAGTAAAGCAGCTGGGAGGGACATCCCAACCCCTCAACATGATGATCTGCCTGCACAATGCTCTATTATTCTTATAGCAGCACTTGGGGGGGGTCTGCTGTGTAAGATGCTGCACATAACCATAGGAAGAGAGTCCCTGCCTCAGAGAGCATACGGGCTAAATAGACAAAGGAAGGCTCATTATCCCTCTTTACAGAATGGGAAACCGAGGTACAGAGCCATGAAGTGACTTTCCCAAGGTCACACACAGAGCCTCTGCCACAGGCAGGAACCCAAAGCCAGTCTCCTGAGTCCCAGTCCAGAGTGGGGCCATCCGTACTAGCCCCACGTCCAACAGTGGTCACAGTCTTAATTGATTATGTACTTTTAACCCCAAATGAGAAGTGGAGGGTAAGCACCAGGGGCTGCGAGCTACATGCCAGCCAAGGAACAGCCCCTGCCTTGAGATGGTCAGTTGAGAGGCACCAGCAAGGCAGATAGCAGTGTTACGGAGGTGCTACCACCGACAGGCTTCCAAGAGGAGTTGAGTCCTGAGGAGACAGCAAGAGGAGCACAAGGAGATACAGCCTCACTGGGAGGATAAGCAGTACCACCAGCTAGGGAATAGGAGGAGGAGATGGTGAAAGCAGAGAAGAGAAGACCCCAGTGAAGGGGCGGGGGTTGCTAGGGACTGGAGCCATGCAGAACTCAGAAGCTGTGGAGAAGATTTACCTTGATATGACTCCAGTGGGGAAGCCAAGTTAGGGATTTGAGAAGCCAATGAGGTCAAGGCTCTGGAAGATGAAGTGACAGGGCAAAATGGAGGGGCTATGTTAATCCCTCACAGTCAGAAAAGTTCTTGACTTTCCCTGTACAGGTGCTTAGGGGGCTAGGAGGAGGGAATGCCTCAGAGGTCAGCTGGTCTTTAGGAAGGGGACAGCCAGATCACAGCACACAGGTCTGAGCTGGCAACTAGCCTGGGCTCGTGGGCAAATCCCCACCTCAGAGTTAATGAGACTGAACCCTACAGGGTTATTTCTTGCGGAGGGCAGAGGAGGAGTTGGCTGGGGAGTCTGTGGTGGAGAAAGGAAGGAAGCTGCTGGATAATGTGGGAGGGACATCTCTGCAGGCAAAGGAAGCTGTAATGTGGCCCATCACCACCTCTGAGGCAGCCAGCTTGGATCCTGCTGCCCAGCCAGGCTCACCGGCTCTTGGGGAGCCTAAGAGAAAAGGCATCAGCTTTAGTACCAGCAGCTAATTCCATCACTTCTTGCGTGGCCCACAGCAGCTGCCTGTATGAACCATTCAGAGCCAGGGCCGCGTGGTCTTGAACCCATCCCACCTGCGGGTGTCCGTCGGCCACCACCCCTCAGTGCACGCAGCAGCAGGGACACCAAGCTCAGCTCTTGGGAGAAGCATCGTGGAATGTTCCGGCTGGAGCCTGCCTGGCAGCTGGGAGTGGGGACAGGGACTCGGCTGTCGCATCTGGGCAGATGCTGTCTCCTGGCCTGCTCCCTGAGGAAGGTAATATTCCTTCCTGGCGTTCCTGTACCTTAAGCCTCTGTTGCTGGTCTTGCTGCAGCCTGAGAAAGTCCTGCTCAACATTTCAGGCAGCCCTCCATGCTGGTCATCGTCTGGCCCTTGGTGGTGGAAAAGCCATCTCCACAGCTTCTGCCTCCCTGGGCATCCTCCTGCCTCTCCAGCTCCTTTCTGACATCATCGCTTATCCCCCTCACCTCTCCCTTTGCTGCCAGATTGTGACTCCATTCACTCTGTTGTGGTGTCTCAGGGAACAGCCCATATGTAAGACACAGCACTACACAGAGCTGAATCCATGCAAACAAGCAGTCTGGTTCGCCTAGACAGCCTCCAGAGTGGAGACCCAGCTGTGCTGGCTGTCTGCCTCCACTGCTGGCTATCTAGCATTTGGGCTAATGTGCCCTTTGGGTTAGTCCTGTCTTGTAAGTGACTGTCTTGGATTCACCTCCTGCCTGTCTGTTATCTCAGACTGGAATGGGATGAGGCCCTGGTTCCTCTTGAGGCCCCACTTGCAATCCCCTGGTTTTGCTCCCACCGCCAAGCAGTTCAGCCCTGGGTCAGCTAGCAAGTCCCCATGCCATGCTCTGTAACTGGGATCAGTAGATCAGTGCACCCTGCGCCCCAGCAGCTCTCACTGGGCTGGAGGAGTTTGATGGACTGCATTAGGGAGGGCAGCAGGGTGGGTTCGGATAAATCGGCGCAATTGTTCCTGAAGGGAGAAGGGGACGTTTCATCCTGGATCAGGGTGCACGAGCTGGCAATGACCTTAACTCCCCAGCTATCCCAGGGCATGGGGGGAAAGGCAGTCAGGGCACATAGGTGCTGGAACAGGGGTGCTGCAGCACCCCCCTGGCTTTAAGTGGTTTCCATTATATACAGGGTTTACAGTTTGGTTCAGTGGCTCTCAGCAGCACTCCCCCCCCCCCATACGAATTGCTCCAGCACTCCTGTTAGTGTGCTGTATTTCCTGACTAGAATTCAGATCTAGGAATCTCCCAGGGAGAATCTGTTTCACACAGAATAGTTCCTTTCCTTTGTGCCTTTCAGCGAGGGAATCAAAGGTTTCTTCTAGCACTTGTGTGTTGATATCTGGGCATCAGGTACTAGGGGAAGGCTTCACTGCCCTTTGGTCTGGGTCTGTTCATTCAAACAACAGTGGAGGTGCTTAGGCTGTTAGTGGTTAGAGAGGGTGGGGTGGGGACAGAGTTCTGGGTTCTATCCTCAGCTCTGCCATTTAGTCATTGTGTCCCCTTGTCCACATCACTTCTCTGTGCCTCCACATCTGGAAAGGGAGAACTTACCTGCTCTACAGGGGGTGCTGGAAGGAGGAAAAGACCTGAGCTGCAGCGCTGGGCCTCCCCTTAGGAGCGTTCTCAGGGGAGAGGGGCAGTGGGTTCAAGGATGAGAAGAGATGTGAACTTTGAGTCCTCGGATCCCAGGAGGCAGGGGCCAGATGACACCATAGTGACAGGAGAATGGGGGGTAGGCTGCAGTGTCCTTACAGAACCTTCTCCTGGGCCACAGCCTGTTACTACAGGGACATCAGTCTGGGCAGGAGGAACCTTCTGAAGAGCTGCTTGAAAAGGGGCTGTGCAGGGCAGAGATGGGGAGAAAGGGGGGCACAGAACCTAACGCAGGTGTCATCACGCCATGAGCAAGCCTTGCTGGGCACAGCTGCTCCATGTCTGCCCAACCCAGCTATGCCTCTGCTTTTCTCTTTAGCACCATGAAACCCAAGCACAGTGGGGCTGGGATCCGTTCTGCCAAGCTACAGTCTGGAACTGGAGGACGTCTCCAGACTCCTGGAAGCCAAAGGCGCTAGAATGGGAGTGGGGAGCAGCTCGGCATTCCCCGGTGAGTGGCAGTGTGGGGAGACACGGGTGAGCTGCAGGGATCCGGACCCTAACATCTCAAGAACTCGAATTCGGGTCCAGGCCCATCTGTAACTATGGGGGAGGGCTTTGACCCCTTCCTCTGCAGCATCCTGCATTGGCCAAAGGCTCCAGGACTGGAGGGGCCATTGGCCTGCTCTGGCAGGCAGTGTCTAGGACGACAGAAGCAGCTCATCTAGATGTGGCAGCTGAGGCCAGTGCCTAGCACCTGCGGGTGTGGGATGGTGGGTTACTTTGGTCCCAGCCCCCTGCTCCCCCCTCCCCCCGAAGAGGCCTTTGCAGCAGGGGCACCTGGAAAGCCCCGGGGCGCTGAAGGGCCCCGCTCCAGCAGCCAAGTGTTGACACCCCTCCAAAGTCTAATTTGCCTTTGATAGGGACTGGATTGTTTGCGTCACCTGCGGGGCTCGGGAGAGGGCTATAAAAGGGGCTGCAGCCATTGTCTGTGGCAGAACAGAGCCCAGAGGCAGCTCCCCCCGCCCAGCCGTGCCCGATCCCTCGCTGCAGTCCCCGCCGATCCATCATGCAGCTGTTGGCCAGCCTGGTGTCCGTGCTGCTGCTGGTGTGGGGCGTGAGAGCCAGCGCCTTGCCCGGCGAGGAGGGAGCCGCCGTGGCGAACAGCAGGGTGAGGATCGCGCACCTCGGGGCGGGAGGCAGGGCGGAGGGGCCGCCGGGGCACCCGGGTGGGCGCTCCTGCTGCTGGATCCGCCGGAGCTGCGGCGCGGGGGGCTGGAGACGGCTGGGCACCTGGTTAGGTGGGAGGGGGTCAAGGCAGACTGCAGAGGGGGCCGCGAAAGCAGAGTCCGCGCTAGGCGCAAACTGGCACGGTGAAGAAGGGGAGAGAGGGGAAGGCGGGGAGGAGAAACGCAGATGGCTGGGGGAGTCTGGCGAGAAGGAGCCGGGCAGGAAAAGAAGGGGCGTGTAGGAGAACAGAAGGCTAGAGGGGGGTCCTGTCCCTGCTCCAGGAAGGACCCGAGAGGGCGGAAATGTGCTGGAAGGACCCGGTGCTATAGGAGAGAAGGAAGGTAACCGAGAAATAAGACGCGGAATAATCACACCAGAATAAAGTCACTCTGATCCAGAATAGAGTGTCCACATGGGAGATACGCCAGCATAGCTGGAGCAGTGTAATGGTACCGCTAGTCCTCTGTCGGTGTGTTCCCTCCGCTAGATAAACCCCAGGAGGTACAGCCAATGGGAGGGGGCACTTCACCGCGCCACAGCCTCTGCCCTGTGCTCCCAGCCTGTGTCCACAGCTCTGCCCCGCGCCCTGCGCTCCGCCAGCCAGCACCTGTGCTCCTCCGGAGCGGCTCTGCGCCTTTAGCTGCGCAGCTCTCACTCCAGTGTGCGTCCATCCCCGCAGCGCGGCTCGCAGACTCACCTCCCAGCCTGGGAACCGGGGGCAGCAAGAAAGGGAAAGAAAGGGACCCGGGGTACCCCGGAAAGGCACCAACTCCTCTTGCGCCCGTCTCTAGTTCCCGGGGTTGCTTTTTTCAGCCTCAGAGGTGGTTCCCCATCAGTATCCGGTGTTCATGCTCTGGAGAGGGGCTCTGGGGCGCTCTGGAGAGGGGCTCTGGGGCGCTTTGGAGGGGGGCGCGCGTCCCATGAGTAGCGAACGAGGAGACGGAACAAGAGACAGACACACAGTGAGATGCTGGGAACAGCATCCCATTAGCGAGCGGCCCTTAGATCGGCCTTAGCCCTTTTGGGCTGGGGGAGGGGGTAGCACAGTCTCTTTCCTCTGCAGATTCTCGCCACAACTTCAGGTTAACCCTTTGTGTGACCGACACGTTTTTATCCCAAGTCTAAAGCGCAGCGAGAAGGGAAGAGCGCGGGGTTAGGCGGCTAAGCCCAGTCAGCGAGTGCAAGGAACGATTCTCAGTGGCAGGTCCCATGCCGCTGCTGGGAGGGGAGATACACTTTCCAAAGTCCCGTGGAGAGCAGATAGCGGTAGGAGGGTGGATTGGTGGCTGGAGGAGAGAGACGCGGGTCCCTTTCTCAGGCTAAGCATTCCCGGGGTTGAGACATAAGCAGTTATGAAATACACCCCCAAATGCACGGGAAAGCACCGGCCGGGGTATCCCCATGTCCCGGTGGAAGCGGCACAGAGAAGCCAGCAGCCGTAAGACTCAGGGCGCGAACAGTAACCAGCTCTAGCGCCTCGGAGCTCTCCAGCGGGACATCCCGGAGGTCGGCCGCGACCCAGCGGTGGGAGCAAGGGGCGAGCGCACTGGGGTGGAGGGAGCAAGGCGGCTCTGTGGCCCCTTCCCCCTGGCACCGGTGGCTCGCTGGGGCCAGTGGCCGCCAGCTTCCAGCGCTGTCTGGTTCCCCTGGTTCCCAGGGACTGGAGCCCGGGCTTTATCTCGCCCGCCCGGCTCACGGGTAGGCGAACAGGGCAGGCAGCCCGTGCCCAGGTAGCAGGGACACCCAGTACGGGGCTGGAGCGCTGCTTCCCAGCTCAGGGCTCGAGGGAGCGGTGATCCAGGTGTTGCCAGAGGAGGCAGGGATTGGGAAATCAGCCCCCCCCCTGTGAGGCTTCTGCACGTGCCATGGCCGCAGGCAGCTGTGTGCCTCAGTTTCCCTGTCTGTCTAAAGGGCAAATAATTAGAGCCCAACCAATACCCACAAAGGTTTCCTTCAAGAATCAGAGGGATTAATGTGGCGACTCCCTGCGAAGAGCCTAGGCCAGGGGTTTGTGGCCCGGGGACAGCCTAGCCCAGCATCGGCGGGGAGCAAACGCTGAATCCGAAGGGGGGAGATTCTTCTGGGGGTAACGAAGAAACTGAGCTGAGTTTCTCTGGACCAGGGCTGGTGTGACTGAGATCAGAATCTGGCCTGAGGCTAGTTGAAAGCAGGCGATGTGGGTTGTTTCATATCTCCTTGGTCCAAGTAGCGTTTCCAGCCATTTGGGGCTACAGCTTCTCCCCCGCTTGCCCCCACAGCTGCCTCCCTCCTTCACCCTTAACTCTGGCCTGCTGGCAATGGTTGGCCAGAGGAGTCTCAGCATGAAGTTTCCCCATGTTAATAATATTTCTCAACACATTGCTGCTCCATAGCCCTTCCCAAGTGGGTGCTGGAACTGCCAGGCAATGGGGACAGTAACCCCGGGGGGATTGATAGCTAGCTGGGTTTGGGGAGGGTGGGAGGAGCAGGGGATATTGTAACAGAGTGAACCAGTTTGTTCACTGATCTAATGACACACAGGTGCTGCTGTCTCAGCCCAGCTGGCTAGTACTGTGTGATCTAGCATGGGTCTGGGAGCCAGAAATTCTGGAGCTCTCTGTCATTGACTTGCTGTGTGAGCTTGGGTGGGTGAGATTCTGTGGTCTGCATTGTGCAGGAGGTCATACTAGAAGATCATAATAGTCCCTTCTGACCTTAATGTCTATGAGTCTAAGTCATGCCCCCTTGTGCCTCGGTTTCCCCTCTTGTATGGTGGTGGTAATAACTGTTTCCTGTTACCCTGGGAGACAGGGTGAGGATTAACTAGCTCCTGTCTGCAGAGCAAGTGCTGTACAGGTACTGAGAGCCCTCAGGCTCAGGAGCCTGTGGTGAGGGAGAGGGAGCCAAGGGAACTGGGATCCTGGCTTTGTCCCCCTCTTCTGCCTCCCTTGTCTCTAATGAGACCCAGGCTTTCTGACCACTGAGAAGAGAACCAGAGACAGATTAGGGATTTGTGGGGCCCTATGCCAGAGCAAGTGGGGAGCCCCTCCCCATCCCTTTCACCTGCAGTCCCCTCCCTCCTGTGCATGCTGCCCCCCTCCCCTCTGCTGGCTCACAGGTGAAGAGATGTGAACCAGGGAAGAGGAGAAGGCCAACTGGGACTGGCAAATGTCCCCACCTTTCTGCTTCAATACCCACGCCCCCCACCATCATGAAGACCCCAGTGACTCCCATCCAGCACTATGAAACTGGCCATTCTGAGGTGATTAGCACTGCAGAGGATTGCCCAGTGTCCTAAGGGTTAGAGCTGGGCTCTGTGATGAGGAATGGAGAGCATTAGGCCAGTACCTGAAGAGTGACCTAAGGAGATGGCATCACCTCTCTTGTGCTTCCCACTTGCAGGAGCAGACCAAGGCCCGGAAGGAAATGATCCTGAAGATGCTGGTGGGTCTCCTGGATGGGATGGACACGGGGCGCGAGGCAGCTTCCACTGACTTTGAAGAGCCCCTGGAGAGCAAATTGGAGGAGGAGCGGCTGGCTTTGGGGCAGTTAGCCCAGCTATCACAGCGAGACCGCAAAGCCCCCTGTAAAAACTTCTTCTGGAAAACTTTCACTTCCTGTTAACCCCCAGGCCCCACTACCAGCCCTGGATCCAGGCCCCCTCAGATTTTCCCTGTCCACTTTAGAACACAAGAACTGTATCTGCATTGTAAATAGCATCCACATGTCAGTGGTTTCTGTTTTCCTCAAATGATTTGAGCTCTGTTTGTTTATTACTCCATTCACAAATAAAGCATGGCTGAGAGGCACCTTGGGAACATGTGTCTGCTTGTTTGTGCCTGCTGCAGCTAAATGCGCACACACACACACACACATCTGGGCCTTCTGACACACTCAGTGGGTGCTGGGAAAAGGTTAGGGGCTGGCCTGGAAGGTGTTGGGGGGAAAGGACATGCTGATTAATATACATAGGCTAGCATACACATGTGTTATGCTGATAATACTACCCACAATACATATTCCAAGCACTTAAGTATACTTATTATTAAGCATTAATATAGCAATTATATACTGGCCTATACTTTTATTATAATCCTGTTGAGTTGTGCTAAGTATCCCATAACACCTTGCATTAGAAGAAGTAAACTTTGGCTTAAGTAGATAGGAAAACTGTCAATATCAGGAGATATACATGTTTTCTAACAGCAACAGAAAGGGATTTACCCTCCTCACAAACTTATTTACCTGGTAGAAGACCAGGGGATGGCTCCAGGCCCTTTAGTACCTGGAGTGCTCAGAACAAAGATAAGGTTGCATCATGAACTGGGTTCATCACAGATGATAAAGGGGTATATCAGGGTACCAGCAACTAACAAGGTAAAAACCTGATTACTTGAGTCCAGTTTTAGATGCCATATATAGTACCTTTTACTGATAGGAAAAGGGATATAACTTCAGGGAGCATGCCTTTCGTGTAAGGTGCATGTCACATGGCTGAACAGGACTTGCTCTTCAGAGACTAGCATCATATAAAACCTTTTTCCTGCATCATAGTAATAAACTGGACTGACTTTGATGAGTTGATCTCTTGAGTATGGTTCGTAACAAACCAAAGTGTGCTCGAACAACTGACTATACAATTTATCAACAGGCATAAAAGATAACAGGTGTTTCACACATAAGGAAGCCCAGAGCTCAGCCTGCTGCAGGCCTGGCTGGGCGAAAGCCAGTTCAGGCAAGACAGTGTGCTGAGGGGAAATGGGCTAGGGAAATCCCCTCGGTGCTCCTAACCAGGATTTGGGAGCAACCAGAGACAGGCTTCTCCTGAGAGGCTCCGTGCCAAGTTTTATATTGAGCCCAGTGGACGCAGGGGCAGGGTTACTCTGCTCAGTGCTGGCCATGTGCAGTGCAGAGGCACAAGTGGGCTGGGCAGCTGGGGGTGGTTTGCTGCTTGTCGGAGTGCCCGGTTGCTGGAAGGGAGTGCGAGGAAGCACATGGTGCTGCTGCCCTCAGAAGGCACTAATGGGACACAGCTGTGACCAGACTCATCCAGGCCCTGCCCAGATGGGCATTTACCCTGCTAGTCCCAGAGCTGGCACTGCCCCCAGCCTGGCTGCTTTGGAGCATCTGGAGCAAGGGAAAGGAGAGTGGAAATACCAAGGTAAGAGGCTAATTACGTTATAATGGGGAAGCCAGAAGGGCATGACTAATTGCCCCATTAGTGAGACTCAGTAGATCTGGCCCTGCTGATGAAGGGAAGCTGGGGATGGGAGGGAGAGCCCAGCCGGCTAACTCTCTCCCTGACCTCTGTGGGCCCAGACCTTGAGGGTTGGCCCAGAAAATGGAAAATTCCCTCTGCAGCCCAGGTGGCTGCAGGAAACACAAGTACAGTCATCTCTCCTGAGGGCATCACAATAGCCCCACTACAGCATCAGGTGGGGTCGCTGAGGCTTTGTCCTGGAGGAGGCCAGAGGGTCTAGCCATTCCTCCCCAAGCCAGGACTGGTGGGGTGGGGGGAGTAGCTGGGGTGAGGCCTAGACTCTATGATTCTTTCCCCTGCCTTTTGCCATGCCCCTGGGGCATGATGGGTGTTATGCCACAGTGTCGAGAGTGCCCGTTTATAATCGGGAACTGGGGGAAGGGTCTGTTGATGTTAGAGATTCACGCACCCCAGTCGTGAGCTGGGGGTAGCAGCCAGTGTATCAGTTCAGAAGGGTATCCTGCCCCTCCGTGCCTTGTGTGCTTGGTAAAGATGATGCCTCCAGGGGTAAGGGCAGGACCTGCAGTTAGCCCTGCTGTCTCCAGTTGCCTTGATCCAGGAGCAAAGCAACTAGCTTAGCAGAGCGATTTTTCCCATTTCTTTCTCCCCACTCTGTGCTCTGACACCTGGGCAGAATTGCCTACCCCCTCATACTCTCCTCATGAGCCCAGAGTGCATTTGGGTGTGTATGGGGAGAAATGGCTGTAACCTCGCAGGAGGAATATCCAAGGAGGGAGCTATGTGCAGTGTGGTTGTAGCGGTGTAGGTCCCAGGGTATTGGGTTAGGTAAGACCTTTACTGGACCAACTTCTGTTGGTGAGAGACAAGCCACTCAGAGCTCTTCTCCGCTCTGGGAAGGGTACTCCCATCATTGCAACAAAATGCAAAGTGGAACTAATTGTTTGGCATATGTAGTTAACGCATATTGTAAGGCGGGGTAATCAATTATTTTTGTTAAGGTCCAAATTTCTTGGTCAAGGTACAGTCCAGGTCCAGACTCCAGAGAAAATAATTAAAGAAAAAATAATGATGATGATGACGATGATAAATAAATAAGATGTTGGGGCCTGTTAAAAAGCTTATGGTGGTCTGGATTTGTCCCTCAGGCTGCCCATTGACTACCCCTGTTGTAAGAAACCATTCAAGGTAGAGCAACCCATTCACCTCTGAAGCCATAGGGAAAAAAAGTGGGGGTGAGTGGGTTACAGATTGTTGTAAAAAGAACAGGAGTACTTGTGGCACCTTGAAGACTGACAAATTTATCTGAGCATAAGTTTTTGTGGGCTACAGCCCACTTCATCGGATGCATGCAGTGGAAAATAGAGTAGGAAGACACATCCACCCACCCATGAAACAATGGGTGTTGCCATACACACTCGAAGGAGAGTGATCAGTTAATGTGAGCTATTACCAGCAGGAGAGAAAATACTTTTTGTAGTGGTAATGAAAATGGTCCATTTGCAGCAGTTGACAAGAAGGTGTGAGGAACAGTTTGCGGGGGACTAAACATGGGGAAATAGTTTTACTTTGTGTAATGGCCCATCCCCTCCCAGTCTTTATTCAAACCTAATTTAATGGTGTCCATTTTGCAAATTAATTCCAATTCAGCAGTCTCTCGTTGGAGTCTGTTTTTGAATTTTTGTTGTTGTAATATTGCGACTTTTATAGGTCTGTAACTGAGTGACCAGGGAGACTGAAGTGTTCTCCGACTGGTTTTTAAATGTTATAATTCTTGATGTCTGATTTGTGTCCATTTATTCTTTTATGTAGAGACCGTGTCCAGTCTGGCCAATGTACACGGTAGATTGTTGTAACAGGCCACAAAGAGAGCTCTCTACTCCTGTACAGAGAGCCAGCCCCATGCTACAATGGGAGCTGCATTCAGTTTGACCTTCAGCCTTCAGATCCAGACACTCAGACAGGTCAGAAGCCAAATATCACATTTGGCTCCATCTCTGTAAGAAGCTGAAACAAAACTCAGGGAAGTTTGGGTCAGGATCCTACACCTCTGGCCCTGCTCTAGCTCTCACCAGAGCCTCTTTGCGCTCTGTGAGCGGCCCAGGTGCTGGCTAACCAGCTAACCTCCTGCTCCTGTTCTGGGCCACTGTGCTAGTTCGCCAGGCTGAGACCAGCGAGGTCTGCTGCCTGGGCTCATGATCGCCTGCCGAGGAGCTGGTTTAGCTTTGATCCTTCCCCTTGTGATTGGAAGGTGGGTTAGGCAATGTATGCAGCTTAATGGTGGTTAGGGCCTAGTAGCGGAACTAAGTCCAGCATGGATGCTGGTCTCTAAAGCAGATGGTGGGAACCTGATTCTCTCCTGCCTTCTACCTGGACAATAACTGACACAGGTGCAGAATGGCTATAAAATGCTGTTGCTCAGATTTGCCGTTATTCTCAATAGTAGCATTAAGGGAAAGCTTAGAGACCCCAACTGAGAGTAGAGCTGCCCTGTGCTAGATGGTGCATGAATGCCCAGTGACAGTCCCAGCCTCAAAGAACTAACAGGATAAATATATGAGACGCACAATGTGTGAGAAAGGGAATAGAGACCGAAAGAGGGGAAGTGACTTGCCCAAGGTCCCATAGCAAGTCAGTGGCAGAGACAGAAATAGTGCCCAGGTCTCCTGATTCCCATTTCACTAGGCCGCACTGCCTGTCTGGTGGTAGAACTTCACACCCTTTTTGCAGAGGTCTGAATGATGGGACCGAGAGAACCAAGCCCTGGGAGGTGATAGCATCCAAGTCGGAGGGGCCATCGTTGGAAGCCAGGAAGCACTGAATTAAGAGGGTTGGTTTCAATAAGAATCTTTGCTTTGGTTTTTGAATGTGAGTGGCACTGAGGTTTCTGCTCTCAGCAGCGTTTCAGTCAAATCAGCCCCCGGCCTGTTTTCTTCTTCCAGCTGAGGTAATGCTTCCAACTCCCCCGCTCTCCCAGCGTAATGAGTGATACAGCCACTCTGGCACCCAGATGGGCAGGCTCATCTCTGCCATTTCGCTCTCTGTCAGGCTGCATTTTCCACCTCGTTTGCCATGGAAGTTTCTGGCTCTCATTGTCTGGCTTTTGGAAGCAGTTGGAATCTTGGAGCTTGTTTTATTCCTTACTCCCTAAAGAAAAAATCAGATCCATGCTAGGGAATTCGGCAATGGGATCTGGAGCCTTCCTACCCTTGCTTACCAGTATAAGTCCAGCCCAACTTAGTAGGGGCCAAAAGGTGTAATCACAGAATCTTCTTTCTGGCAGTGGTGCTTTTAAAGGATGGAGCAAGAAGCCGGCCGGCAGATGTGGGAGAATCTGACTCATTCTAACCCCTAATAGCAATTGTCTCAAGCCCTGCAACACATGACTGTTCAGTGGCCTATAGGTTAATATGTTTATGGGTCACACAGCCTAATCCTGTAATGGAGCTGAGGACAGGAGGCTAAGATCCCTCTCTCTCTCCTGCTGATGGGCCTTTCTGGGCTGGGTTGAGGCACTCTGGCTGAGCGCTGAGGAGGAAGCTTCCACTGCCTCAGCTGTGGCTAGAAGTGATTCTCAATTATTGTGGGTCACATGTGCAGCTTTTTGTGTTTTTATGTGGGCCACGTCCACACAGTCCATATACTGCCTGTATGGCCCTGAGGATGTCACCTTACCTGGGCTGCAGCTGTGTGCTGATTAGGCCGTGGGTTGAGAACCACTGGCTACAGGCTTTCTTTCCAGGTCTTTGAAGCCAGCACCTCTCACTAGCACTGAAATCTGTGCTTGCAGTATGGCTGTTGTGTTTATTCTTGCATTTTCCTCAGGGTAAGTGGAGAGATTGGGGAGGGGCAGTGGCCTTGGGTCCCAGGTGGAGATGGTGGGGGTGATATGTGCTGGTTATCAATGAACAGGGACGTCTGTGAGTGGTTCTAAGTGGGTTTTTATTGTGAATGTTGTCTATGTGGCTGATTGGCATTTGTTTTTTAAGTGAAAAGAGCCCAGACTTCTAGATGGGCACTGGGAGCCTTCTGTGGGTATGTCAACCCCTAGGGGAAAAAGGTGTCTTGAAAACATGGTAGCGACCACGTTTATAGCCACAGATCTTGTCTTCACTGCTAAAGGTGTATTTTTACCTCAGGGTAACTGAAGTGCATGAGCTACCGTGAGGTAAAAACCACAGTGAAGACAAGGCTCTCTTGTTTTACCTCAGAGTAAACGAGGCAAGGTCAACCCCAGGCAGGGGTATAGAGCTGCTAGGTCGCCTCACGGTAAAACTAAAGTGCCTCGTCTTCACTGTGTGGATGTTTTGTTTTGTTTTGTTTTTTAAGTTTTACCGTGAGGCAAACTAGGCAGCTCTATACCCCTGCCTGGGGTTGACTTTGCCTAGTTTACTGTGAGGTAAAACAAGAGAGCCTTGTCTTCACTTTGTTTTTTTTTGTTGTTTGTTTTTTTTATCTTGGGCTAGCTCATGGACATTAATTTCCCTGAGGTAAAAAATATACCATTGTTTAGCAGTGAAGATAAGGCGCTAGTATCAGAAGGATAAGTCATTCTTTTCACATGTTCGCTGGCTTTGGTGAACGGTAGCAGGGAGTCTTTGCTAAACTACATACAATCCGTACCTGGGCACCAAGGTTGGAGGCATGTCAAGACTAACCTTTGCCAATTAACTAAAGATAGTTAGCACCTTTGTAATCAATTAATTCCAGGAAAAAAAAGTCTAGTGGAGCCAAGCGAGTGCCTTCTAGTCCAATGCCTCAACTACAGGTCAGAGTTCTGGTGTTTGCTCCTGAATCTACCACAGATATGCACATTTGACCTTGGGCAAGTCACTTAGGCACATCTTTTCAGAAGTGGCCACTGTGTATTTTTCCCCATCCCGTACCCCCATCACCAAAGGTGCTCAGCACCTGCAGCTCCCAGTGATTCCAATGAGAATCTGCACAGGTTGGTGATAGCCAATCCCCTGACATCCGAGTCCTTGGAGTGTTCCCTGTTGTGTCCAACCCTTTATCCACTGAGGGCTCACAGAATTACTGGGTCTGCTGTTCCCAAAGGCACAGTATGCTGCATCTTACTAGTAATACTGTAGAACACAGCTTCAGTGAACGCATGGCACTTAGGTATATGTACAGCGAAAACACGAATACATTTATTTTCAAAGAACAGGGAGTCAAGTGATAGTGAGTGAGAATATTGGAGACACATAGTTACAAATAAAACAACATTAGAACATGCTTTTTAGAGACTAAACTTACCATAACTAATCAAATATTCCCCTGTCTCTGACAGGATGCTTCCCCCCAGGTCTTTCCTCAGCCTTTTCAGCCAGTTTGGTTGAGACTCTTCTCATAAGACTCATAAGAGCAAGCCTGCTGACAGCTTATCTTCACAGATTGAAGGAATACCTACGGGTTCATCTTTACCCCAAATGTTGTTTCAAAAGTTCATTGTCTTACCCCTACCCAGGATAACTCCTGCTATTTACTTCTTCCTGTTAATTTCCACTCTCTGAAGATTTCACAATCCTTCATTAGCATTTGGCTCAGACTTGTGAGTGGATGCCCATTGTGAACCAGGGTACTTCATTTACATGTAAACAGATAGTTAAACATTTCTTCCTTGCCGCTTTTCACCTTTGCTGCCGACCAGTCCCTAGATACACACCTTAAGAAGATTTTTTGTGCAGATACATAACTCCTTAAATATCATCTGTACCTGCATCTCACAATGGTCAAGAGAATCAATATGACACAGGCTTTTATTAGAGACTTTGCAATAACCCCTGGGCTACCTGTGCCCTCTTCCAGTTGGCATCAAGAAGTCTTTGGGTCGCACTCACCGACTGGATTTATTAATGAGACACCTGCATCTGGCACCCTTCATCTGAGGATTTCAGGGCACTAATGAATTTAGCTTCACAACATCCCATGATACATTTGTACCATTGTCCCTATTTCATTGATCTTAGAGATGGAGTGACTTGCCTAAAGTCACAAGGCTCGTTATTGGCGGAGCTGGCAATAAATCCCACAAGTTCTCCCACATATCCTGCTCTAACCACGAGGCTGTGTTTGTTTCTGCACATGACCTTAGTGAATTTTCTGCCTCACTCAGTCTCATTTAAGTGGAAATGTAACACGGTCAAATAACCCATTTGTTCACTCTATTACTCACTCTAGCTAGCTAGCTAGTGTTGAGTTTCTCAGTTCCCTGACCTCATATCTGAACTGCGAAGGCTTTTATTTGTGAAGTGGGCTCCTAAGCTGTGTGTCTTCACTTACTCCTCTGAACAACTTCATTCACCAGACCCCCAGCAACAGCAGGCTGTGAATATATCCTTATACCCGGCAGAGGGCTTTCAATGAAAGAAATATATTGTCTTGACTATAAAGGTGACATAGCAGCTTCAGGCAAGAAGCCTACAGCAGAGGAGACTCCGGAATGCAAACGACCCTTTGGCATCTTCAAATAACATCTGAAACAATACCTTCTCCACAGCCTCGCCTAGCCCTGATAAAACTCTCAGGGATGTAAGTGGGCCAGGGTGGGGGGAGAATTGATGAGACATTGTAGCACAGGTAGGTTTGCTTTTGAAGCATGGGCAGAAAGAGCGTACTGTGCTTTCAGTTAAACTGCCATTTAAAATACTATACGCTGCAGGCACTTGAGAGAGGAGGAACAATAACAGGGCTCTGCACGGCTCTAGCATCTCAAAGAACTTTACAGAGATGGACATAGCTTCTTATTCTCCATTCCATGCGTGGGGAAGCTTGAGCGCGTGAGAATGTCCATACCAGGTCAGACCAAAGGTCCATTTAGCCCAGTATCCTGTCTTCTGACAATGGCCAATGCCAGGTGCCCCAGAGGGAATGAATAGAACAGGTAATCATCAAGTGATCCATTCCTCGTCTCCTATTCCCAGCTTCTGGCAAACAGAGGCTAGGGACAGCATCCCTGCCCCTCCTGGCTAATAGCCATTGATGGACCTATCCTCCATAAATTTATCTAGTTCTTTTTTGAACTCTGTTATAGTCTTGGCCTTCACAGCATCCTCTGGCAAGGAGTTCCACAGGTTGACTGTGCGTTGTGTGAAAAAAATTCCTTTTGTTTATTTTAAAACTGCTGCCTATTGATTTCATTTGGTGACCCCTAGTTCTTGTGTTATGAGAAGGAGTAAATAACACTTCCTTATTTACTTTCTCCACACCAGCCATAATTTTATAGACTTCAATCGTATCTCCCCTTACTTATCTCTTTTCCAGGCTGAAAAGTCCTAGTCTTATTAATTTCTCCTCATATGGCTGCTGTTCCATACTCCTAATAATTTTTGTTGCCCTTTTCTGAACCTTTTCCATTTCCAATATATTTTTTTTTAAGATGGGGCAGCCATATCTGCATGCAGTATTCAAGATGTGGGTGTGCCATGGATTTATATAGAGGCAATATAGTATTTTCTGTCTTTTTATCTATCCCTTTCTTAATGATGCCCAACACTCTGTTTGCTTTTTTGACAGAATATTGGGAATCATTAAGAAAGGGATAGATAATAAGAGCACAGAGAGGTGAAATGACTCGCACAGGTTCACGCACCAAGTTAGGGTTTGTCTACATGGGGAAATTAACTGGAATATCTTTTCTGGACTAGCTTCATATGTGGATATGCTATTCTAGAATACACATGACTTTTTCTGGATTTTTTTCTGGAATGGCATGCTTCCAAAGTGGAGTAATTATTCCAGAATAAAGTGTCCACTTGGGGAGCTTTCCTGCATTGGCTGTTCCAGTCAGTTTCCCTAGGTAGACACACCCTTAGTAGCAGAGATGGGGAATAGAACCCAGATCTCTGGGGACTTAGCCCACTAAATCATGCAACCCTTTCACAGGCAGACCTGTGCATTCCTAAAGGGTTGCTTGTGTCACCTGAAGCTTAGCTAGAGGCAAGTCCTGTTTACCAGCTGCATATTATTTCTGCTTTCCCCTCTACAGGCTCCCACAGCACTGGAGCTGCCTTGGGTCTGGTTTCCCTATTCATATCTCCTTTCACAGCCTTGAAAGGGTGCTGGGTTGTCCAAGGATGGGAGCTCTACAGACGTCTATGTGGATGAATATCTTCAAACGTGTCCTCCCCCTGCTTCTTAAAACTGTGTTTGAGGCCAACAGAACGTTTCAGACTCACGTGACTTGACCCAGGGAGATGAAGCCACTTAGGAACTGATGGAAATAGAGACAGTTCTCACTGTATTTATTTACTTAAATAATCCCTCAACCTTGCACACAAACACTTGAAATATTTGATTGCAAACTTACCCCTTTGCTCTGCAGTGTGGGGTGGTTGAGGTCTTGGACCCAAACTTGAGACGAATCATTCTTCGTTCCTCTTGTGACAAGAGATTTTGGCTCTGAAAGTGGCAAGCTCAGGAAAGAGAATCTAAGGGGTCAATGCCTTCTTGCTTCTAGTCCCGGTACAGTGGTTGAATACGAACATGATGATGGTGGGGAGAGGCAGATGGACTGGCTGGCTCAGGGGCTTGGTGTTGAAACAGGATACACTTCACTTGGAGACGACTAGTTCCAACCCTGCTCAGGGTGGTGGTGGCATAAAAGATGGCCATTGTATGGAATAAATTTGTTGGTCTCAGTCCAGCTCAGTAAATGGACGCCTGAATTACAAAGGTCCTCTCAACTGGTACTAATAGGCAGGCCTGACCAAGAGAGAGGCTAAGGATGAGTGGCTATGAAAGCTGACTGTTCCTGGCACATGATATCTAGATACGGTCTGGGAGCTTCTTGGTTGCCTGAAGGAGAGGTTTAGAACTTGTTTTTCTGGGCGCTGGTCTCTGCTGTTTTGGCAGGCTGGGGCCCATAGGTTACATGAGGATAGCAGGGGTGGTAGGTTTAGCTGTGGCTGAGATTTTAAATTTTAATGGGAGCTGAAGGTCCAAATTCCCTAGGTGGCTTTGAATACCTCAGTCTGCACTTGCTGGTGGATCTGGCAGAGGTTAAAGGCAGCTGTTGGGTGATGGAATGGAAAGGGGAGGAAGAGGGGCTAGCATGTTGTTTCCTTTGTACTGTAAGTTGCGCCCCGCCTCTCCCCTTTGCAGAACAAGTTTCTGCACAGGGCGTCCCTGAGAAAACCACCAGGGCAAAAGAAACACCCACGAGCAAGCGTGCGGTGCTGAGAAAACTTTCCCTCTTCCCTGTTCTGCTGCTGCTAATCTATTTGTGGAGGTAAACCAGCTCTGGGGTGAAAGCTAGCCAGCCAGAAGCTTCAATGCAGGTGTGCATGCGGGAAGCTGCAGCTGCTGAAAGGGCATGGGCACACACATTAGTGGCCCAACGCTGCAGGGAGTGAGTGTCTATCTCTTGGTTTGAAATCGCTGCTTCCAGGTGGTATTTGTCTCGGTCTGTGAAATGAAGAATTCGCCCACTGCTGGGAGCCAGCAGGCTGGAAAGTGCCTCCTGATTGCTCTTCCGGAAAGGATAACAAATCTGTTCAGTGCTGGTGAGCGGCGTAGTATGCTGTAGAGTGAGGGTGTGCGGGGCGGTAGGAGAAAGGCCAGCAGTGCCATCTCCTTTCTGGAGAGGAGAGGGGAGTGTCACTCTATTGTCAAGGAATCTGAATGGGACGTGACCCATAGATGTGCACGGCAATGCGTGGGTACAGCAGGGGAAGGTGAGAGTGGAGCAGCATCCCAGAGCTCTTCATTCCCAGGCATACACACACATCCCCTTACACAGGTCATTTATCACTGTCACTGGGGATATGTTCACACTGCAATTGAGAGGTGTGATTGCAGCACCTGTAGGCATACACAAGCTAGTTTTGCTGTAGATCAAGCCAGCTCTATCTGCTTGGGACCTTGGGTACATACTCAAGCAGCCCACGCCTCCTGCTATCGCAACTTCATTGCAATTGTTACTTGAACTAGGTTTGATCTTTGATTGTTACACACCGACTAGGGCATGTCTACATGGGCTGCAGTCACATCTCCGATTGCAGTGTAGACATCCACAGGGTATAGTACGCTGTGAGGTTACTCTGCGTGTGTGTGTTGTGGCGTGTGACTGCTTGGAGAGGGCCTGGGGATTATCAGATGTGTGTCTCTCTTGTTTTATAGGATAGGAATTATAACAATCTGTTTTCACTTCTGCAGCATGAATAGTGGCTTTCATGCAGTGATCTTGGGGGAGTGCTATAGACTTTGATTAATTCAGACTTGCGGTGCCCCTGTGTGGCAGGCAAATTTGATTATCCCCATTTTACAGCTGGCCAAACTGCATGAGAGAGGTGAAGTAGCTTATCCAAGATCACGCAGCCATGGAGTGGTTATGTTCAGGAATAGGGCCTGAGAAGTCTTGGTGCCTTGTCCCCTGCTCTGAGCACAAGGCAAGACTGCCTGCAAGTTACTGCCCGTTTGCAGTCTTCAGACAGAGACAGGGCAGCTCAGATTTAAACACCCGCACAACCAGCAAGTGCCTACATCACAATTGTCTGCTCATGTATGGAGCAGCCCAGCTCCAGGATCTCTTTCAACGCCCAGGATCTGGAAAGATTGAGGGGTGGGTTAATAAGTTTCATGCTTCTGCCAGTCCTGCTTTGGCAGCTGGTGAGATCTGACTGCAGGCCCTCAAGGGCTGTAAATCAGAGCTGGCGTTTTTAAGGAGAACAGTGATGAAAGCTGAAGGATTTGAGAGGAATTGTTTTCCTGAGTCTCTTGCCTCCATCAGTCAGAGGCATATACAATTACCACTGTGCACCTTCAGGAGGGGAGACTTCCTAGTAAATGAGATGTCACAGACAGAAGCAAGGCAACCCTGATTCTGGCTCCTAATGAGACTCTTAACTCCATACCCTTTTTGTGGCCTCCAGTGGGCCCCGTTGGTGAACAGCGAAATGATGGTTTCCATATTTTAAGGTTTAATGCAAAGCTGGATTCCATAAATACAAAGAGCCGCCAGCACTTTGAAGAGACGGGAGCATCTTCCAAGACATGTCTGGTACATCCTTCTTTCAAATGTAGCAGTAAGATTGTGGTAACACCCGAGAGCTGCAGGCATGGACCAGAACCCTATTGTGCCAGGCACTGAACAAACTCAGAACAGAAAGTCCCTTCCCCGAAGAGTTTACACCAGGGTTGGGCAAATGTTTTGGCCTGAGGGCCATATCTGGGTATAGAAATTGTATGGCGGCCCATGAATGCTCACGAAATTGTGGATTGGGGTGTGTGGGAGGGTGAGGGCTCCGGCTAGGGGAGCGGGCTCTGGGGTGGGACTGGAGATGAGGGATTTGGAGTGCAGGAGGATGCTCCAGGCTGAGACTGTGAGGTTCGTATGGTGGGAGGGGGATCGGGGCTGGGGCACAGGGTGGGGTTGAGGGCTCCAGCTGGGGGTGCAGGCTCTGGGGTGAGGCTGGGGATGAGGGATTTGGGGTACAGGAGGGTGGCCCAAGCTGACACTGTGGGGTTTGGAGGGTGGGAGGGGGATCAGGGTTGGGGCAGGGGGCTGGGGCACGGGGTGGGGGGTTGAAAGCTCCAGCTGGAGGTGCAGGCTCTGGGGTGGGGCTGGGGATGAGGGGTTTGGGGTGTAGGAGGGTGCTTTGGGCTGGGATTGAGGGATTTGGAGGGCTGGAGGGGGATCAGGGCTGGGGCGGAGGTTTGGGGTGCAGGGAGGTGAGTGGGCTCAGGGGTGCAGGCTCTGGGCGGTGCTTGCCTCAAGCAGCTCCCAGAAGCAGCAGCATGTCCCCCCTCCAGCTCCTGGGCGACCAGGCAGCTCTGTGCGCTGCCCCTGTCCTCAGGTGCCACCCCTGGAAGCAGCAGCATGCCCCCTCCAGCTCCTGCGCAGCCAGGCGGCTCTGTGCACTGCTCTATCCACGGGCGGCGCCCCTGCAGCTCCCATTGGCCAATGGTGCTGCAGGGGTGGTGCTTGGAGCAGAGGCAGTGTGTAGAGCCCTCTGGCTGCCCTTATGCATAGGAGCCGGAGGCGGGACATGCTGCTGCTTCCAGGAGCCGCGCAGAAAGCCCCCGACCCCGCTCCCCAACTGGAGTGCCAGAGCAGGGCAAGCCCCCGCTCCTGCTCCCTGGTGGGAGCTCGAGGGCTGGATTAAAAGTTGTGACGGGCTGGACACGGCCTGTGGGCTGTAATTTGCCCAACCCTGGTTTACACTCTAATGATAAGACACATGGATACAGACAGACGGGCAAGGGGAGCACAAGGTAGCAATGAGAAAAACCCCAGCCATGCCCTTAGGTTTCTCTGGCAGAGGATGGTTCAATACATCTCCCTTTTAAGACTAACTCCCTCCTGTGCTGCTGTAAATTCTAGGGTTGCTCAGGAAGTGTGCCAGGAACCATCTTCTACCCAAAGACGCTGTATGCATTTGGGTGATGCTGGATGTGTATAAGGCTCCGATTTATCTGGTCTGCATGGTAAGCATATGAGATGCCTCTTCCCCTCTCATTTGAACTTGCCCGCTTGCGCAGAAACTGGCTGTCTATGCATCATAGTTTTTAATAAGGGAGAGGAGAGGATGAGCCGCGATACAAGTACACTGGTAAAGCAGCCTGGGCAAGTGTACGACTGAATGCACATGGAAAATAACAGGGAAGCAGATGCATCTTCCTCTTCCTGTGTGTTTGGACAGTGCCTAGTGCAGTTATAGTTCCTCTTGGAATACAAATAATTCATAGGATAAAGAGTCTGTGTTAACCCTGCTGGGGTTTGAACGTGTCATGCCGCAGAGCCTAGCTATGCCAAACCTGCTGTTTAGACCCCTTGGTCACTCGCTACTGCATGGAGCTGCGAGGTTGTCTTCTTTCAGGGCTCCCCTTTTGTCCTACCTGCACCAGACTTTAATTCCAGTGATCCAGTTGTTTAATTCATTATTATTTGTATTATGATAGTGTCTAGAGGCCATGATGGAGGGAGAGTCATTGTGTTTGTACAGTATCTATCACAATGGGATTCTGGGCTGTGATGAGGGCTCCTAGGTGCTATGGAGCTATAAATAACACTAATAATTGGACTAGAGGCTGTACAAAGCCCTAGTAAATGACAGCCCCGGCCCTGAAGAGTTTACAGTAGGCAAGACTGATGAAGAGTGGGAAAGAAAATGGAAGCACAGAGAGTGGGAGTGACTTGCCCAAAGCCACCCAGCAGCAGAACTGGGACTAGATCCCCAGGTCTACTGACTCAGTTCAGTGCCTGATCCGTTCTAATAAAAAGTCTGCAGCCCTCTCAAAGATTTTGCCCTCTCCGACGAGTCCCTTGCCAATTTAGAAAACACAAAATTACAGTGCCAAAGATTAGGAGAGTTTATTTTTGTATGAGAATTTCTAAGATGGAAAATATGTTTCAAAGTAGAAAAGTGAAAAGCCATTTGTACCATCTGTGTCCCATTACTGAGCCGGGGCTGTCATCCATTCTCATTAGGCAGGGCCTGAGAGCGTGGGTGGGGGAAGAGACCGGGGCAGCTGCCCTGGGCACCAGGCTAAAAAGCACCATATGGAAAAGCCTAATATATGTTAACAGGCATCAGAGACCTAAATTGAAAGAATAATGGCCCATCCTCGTGTGGCAGCCACGATGAGACAAACCCTCAGCACCGATTTATCAGTTGCAATTTCAGGTCATTACAATGCTGCTAAGCAGAGGCTAACAGGCAAGTGAGAGAGATTAATCTGACTTCAGCAAGAGTGATTTTTCCAGGCCTTCTATCACTCTGGCTCCCTCTCATCCTCGCTAATGTAGAGCCAATGAAACAGCCTCCTACCTTCCCCTTCCCTTCCCCCCCGCCCCCAGATTCTTTTTGCTGGCCCTTGCCTTGAAGAACTTACTGCATCATTTAAATGTTTCAATGAGATCTTATCGTTTACTAGCTTCTAGGGGTCTGTCTCGTCCATGCTACTCCAAATGAACTCATGCAATGTAAGGACCTGAATAGTGTAAGTATTCCTCTTCCTTCCAATCCCATGGTGATGCACCTACACCATGAGCTAAGAAGCCCACAACCTGGAGCTAGAACCAGTTCTTCGGAGGATGTTTGAATTGTTTCTTCTCCATAGCCTTCCTCAAGGAAGGGAAGAAGCGGAATTCTTATGCCCTCTGTTTTGCTTTTTGCATAGCCAGTGGATTTTGACTCCATTTGCAGTTCTGTGTTAAAAATGTTTGAGAGCAAATAACGAAGCTCAGCCAATGTATTGTTGCAGACAAAACAGTATGGTACGGGGAGAGAGAGTGTGTTAATACAGCACCAATCCTTCCGGGAGGTGGGTTCTCGCAGTGTGTTCAGGTCACCTAATGCAAAAGGCGCACTCCCCAAAACTACCTCTATTTATGATGACATTGTACACAAGTTAAGACCCTCTGTATGTCATCTAAGATTCCACCCACCCATTTCAACTTGTTTTTTGGTACCATGGTGTACCCCCTCTTACCTTTTGTTTTGGACACAGCATTCCAGGTACTAACAGGCATGAAGGCACCTCCTAAGCTTGTACCCAGGGCACAATATTAACATGACTTGTCTTTGACAGGTTTCCTATTTTCTAATGCCAAAGCTGGCTTCATCTTTGCAGAGTGTTGTGGAATACTTGATGCGGGTGAACTGAATTGGGGGAAGATCATAATACTTTCAGTTGACGTGACTCCTCAATACATATATACACACCGTATGCATACTACCTAGTAGTGTATACTATACCTAACATGTGTATTGGCTAACATGGTATATTGGTACCACACTTTGTATTTTGACCTACCAGAAGTTCCAGTGTCCTGCCTGTAGCCAGCAGTCCCCCAAGACTTGGGTGAATCAGTTTTGCATGAAGCCCTTCCAGTACCCTGGGATTTCAGACCAGGGCTTGGGAGCAGTTTGATACTATGCATTCTGTTTTGCATTGCTGAAGACAGAGCCTCTATCAAAAGCCTAGATCTGAATTCTGAGTCGGGAGCCAAGTTCATTTCTCCAATCACTCTCTCGAATAGGCCAAATTGTTCTCTCTTCCAGAAAGGTTTGGCTTTACTGTAGCAGGCTAGGCTGGCATGACCGTCTGACACTGCCAGCACCTGTCCTTAGAAGATAGTTTCACCAGGAGCACTTTGGGATAGATTCAAACAGACTCCATGCCTCATTCAGAATTATATGGCTTGAGTGCCTATATTACATCCACCAGACTCTCTGCCTGTGCCGAGGGACATAAAGACTCCAGGATAAGTCAACAATCTGTAGTAGTGTTTTGTCAATAAGGATCCTAGCACTTCCAGATGTAGCCTCGACAAATTGTCAGCCAGATTTCAAATGAGGCCACAGCGGCACTAGCAAAATGTGTGTGGATGCACCAACTGCATGTGCCAATCCCACATGCAGATCTGCTTTTGTGCATGTGAATCTAGTGAGCACGTAAGCAACATCTGAAAATGTGGCCCTATTTGGCAGGATTACTTCTCCCATCCCTGAAATGCAGCCATCTCTCAGAAGGAACGCAGCAGCTATGTAACATTACTGTGTGCGGTTAAACAGTTTAGGGCAAGTGGGTAGAATACCTGAATACAGAAGTCCGCTCCTCACTCAAGATGCTTCTGATTAAGTCACATTCTACTGAGCCCCATTATGGGGCTCTTGTTTTTTATTTGTTGAATCTCTCTACTGCTAAGACTGTATGTTTGGATTTGCCAGGAAGTGTAATATATTGCACGTTGGGTGTGGGTTGGAGATGCATTTTCTCTCCATTATTCTTTCCACGGCTGGCTGGCTGCCGGATAGATAAATTCTTTCTGGAATGCTGCAGATTTTGGTTCATGCTACCAGTGGTTATGGTAACATCTTTAATCCACTTTGTCTGCAACAGGAACTGAACTACAGATATTCAGTAAGGGTATTCAGCCATAGGGAAGTGTCTGTGTCGCCACCCGATGGACTTTTCTGTAGCTCCCATTATTACAGTATTCGAGTCATAGTTTTGGAAGCACTTTAGGCTGGATCAATGGGCTAACAACTCCTCTTTTGCACAACACAGGAAGGATCATGGCCAGTTCTGGAGGAAGAGGAGTGGTGAGGAAGGCCTTTGGGTGTTGGGCCAAGGTGTGGGAGCAATGCATTTGGCTGCACACAGTTATAAGGAAGTCCGGTGCAGGCTGGAGGTCAATAGGTTTTTGGAACATGGTAGCTTTTCAGCAAGAGTTGCTACTCACTGAATAGGGGAGAGTATCCAGTTAATTCCAGTAAATCCTCTGATCTGTAGCTAGCCAGCAATTCATTTGGAAGGGGAACAAGGTACTTTGCAGAGTGTTTACTTTTCTGTGGAGGGAGAGAAGTGATGAAGTTTAAAAGATCGGGAAGAACAGATGAAAGTGGAAGGAGCTGGAGATCTGCAGCCATATTCCTAGATTGACCCACAATCTCAGCAGGTTCTAGGTCCCTTTGCTATGTTTTCAACGGACAAGATGCAACAGAGATCAGTAATTCATGTGTTTCCACCCAAGGGCAACTCGAACCTGTAAGCTAGAAGGTGCTATAGCTGCACTCTGCAGAGCTTTGGATGGGGCTGAAGATGGGTAGGAACTATGGCTCATATGGACAGGAACAGAGCCTTATCTAAAGAGGACTGGAGCAGGGGCAGAGAAATGAAACCTTGGATGGGGGAGGGATTTGAGCCCTGTTGCAAAGCTGTTCATCTGTTATCCCCGAGACACCAGTGTCCATGGGGAGAGATGCTGCTTCACAGGAGATGGGGGGTCTTTCACTGGAGGCTTAAGCATGCTGCAGGGGGCCATCTCCTAGCAGGCAGGCCATCTTCCGGCTCATCTGGTCACCATGGAAGGTGTACGGACCTGAACCACTGTTGCAGAAGGAGATGCTCCTGGTTCCTGGGGGCCGTTCCAGGAGCAGAATGACTTGGCTTGTTCAGGTTGCGTGTTAAACAAGACTGTGGTGACCTTGTAACAGCACCAACGTGCTGATCCAAATGAGGCTGATGTGGTGAGGAATCACTGTTGCAGCCCCTTTTCTGTTAGCAGAAGAACTGGAGACTAGCAATGGAGCTGTGTCCTGCCCTGGTCACTCCCCCGTATCATTAACCACGTGTTCCTTTCACTGTTCTAGGATTTTGTCCTGGGAGTATGAGTAACATGAACTTTTCCTTAGTTCCCATCTGTTGCTTTGAGCCATAATTATCTAGGAAACAGGCTGTTTGTGCCTGTAACATGCATATCTCCTCTGATCTGAGAGGCGAAGGCAGAGGACAGTATTACAACATAGGCCTGGCTCCTACTTTATCTGAACTCGAACCAAACTCTCTCTGCAGAGAGAAGCAGCTTTTCCACTGCAGTGGCAGACTCCAAGCCAATGTGGCAGACACAGTGTAGGTACCCAGGGCGTGGGGCCATGTGAGTGATTTCCTTCTTTGAGAGACAGGTGAACAGAAACAGGAGAGGGAAGACAGACAGCCAGACAGGAGAAAAGAGATTCTATTCTATATGGGTTCTTACAGCGATGCGAGCAGTACATCTGAGTGCCTTCCAGCGGTGCTTTCAGCAACGTGACTGCCATCTGTCATGTTTGTTCTCTCCTCTGCAGGAGAAGCGTGAGCAGTGGAGTGTTCTGTTTTAGAGTGTGCACGTGTGTGTCTGTGTAGGTTTGTTAGAGAAGGCAAGTCAAAGAAATGTGCCTGGCACTTGGAGTGGAAGTGATGGTTCTTGGGGGTAGTTCATTCCATGGTCTCAAACCAGCTCAGAAGGAAAGTTCTGTCTCCTCCACAGAAGAGCTGTACACCTATTGCAGAGAGTTCCACTGGGGCAGAGTGGTTTACCATGGTCTTCACGCCTGGGCCCAGGCCACAGAGTGCCTAGAAAATCAAGCTGAGACCTTGAACTTAGCTTACTTTTCTATCTGTGGAAGCCGGTGTAGGGAGCAGACAACTGGTGTGACATGCTCTCATGGTAGGAAGTGTTGCTGTGGAGACACGCTGTAGCATCCTGCATTAGTTGGAAGGCTAGCCATGGAAAATAGTGACCTGGAGGGTGAAGGCGAAGGGGAGGCAAATACTAATAGAAGAGCGAAACCGTCTTGAAGCATAACATCGATTTACCCTGTTTGCTCACCTCACCTTGGAGCAAGGAGAAGCTTGGGGCCTGTGGAAATGGGAGAAGAGGTTTATATTTGGGGAAAGCGGGTGCCCCCCAAATCAACAGGGGGCAGAACTTAGGGAACATGCAGACCTCAGCGAGTCAAACCTACAGCCCTCTGAGTGTGTTTCCCGTGCATGCCCCACTCACTTCCCTTCAGCACAGCCTTGTCTCCGCTCTCCAGCACCACCTTCCTCCCATGCCCTGCTTCTTGGCCTTCCTGGGATACTCCTGATGGGGCCTTTGGCTGGTAGACATCCTGACTGGCAAGCCACGTTTGCTGGGCCCCGACTGAACCACTCTGCTTGCACTGACTTACTGATGGGCATGGCTCAGCTGCCTGCATCCGAGCTGCTGCCCCAGAGGGGATCTGAGACCTTTCCTTGACAGGCCATGCTGCGGTGGGAGGTAGGGGGAACAGGAAAGTGAACTAAGGGGGGATCTGGGGCAGATGTTTGCTGCACTCCCCACATGGGGTCTCTCAGGCATTCTCACGTCAGACCATGTCTGCCGCTGTGGAGACATGGATTCGAAGGCAGAGCCCCTTCCCTGGACCTTGGCTTTCACACACACTTTCCTCTTGAAAGCGACTTCTCTCTGGGCTACCTTGGTCCCTCAAGCGTGGACGGGGCTGGGAGTGGAGAGACAGCTGGGCAGAATTCACAATGGGTTCCTGTCAGATAGAATAACCCAAACCTTCCTTAACTAGGTCAGTAATTAGGCAACTGGCAAATAGCTGCATCTTACAGGGACGGGGTGGGTGCACCCAGCCTTCAGGCTTGCTTGGGGCTGGGTGGAGGAGGAGGATGGGTGTTAGGAGTCATTTTGTAGGGCCTGTGGTTAGTCAGCATGATGCTGTTAAGCTAGGGCTGCAAATGACTGGCTGATGCAGCAAGACGTGCTGAAATGAGAAGGGCTTTTTGCAAGGAAACAGGCAAAACAGTGGGTGAGGATTTCATTCCAGGCACTTAATTCTAAAAGGTTTTCCCCAGCTCCAGCTAGCAGCCTGGCTTCTTCAAAGACCATGGAGGTGGGAGCCTTGTATTTGCACCAAGAATTCAGCACCTTCCCTGGTCTCTTGCCAGATCAGCTTCCATGTTCTGATGCACAGCCATTCTGAGGGCTAGCTGTGGGCCCTATGACAGGTTAGAATCCAAGCATCAAACAGGAGGACCTGGGGCTGACGGGGATGGAAGGGCTTGGTCGAACTCTCAATACACTGGAGACGTTTCACAACAACCTTAGAGCTGATACTTTCATTCTGGGACTGACTCTTGCAGCTTGGGACCCAATGCTGCTGAAACGTGCAAGAGCAGGGGCTGTTGTGTTCTGTGTTTGTGCAGTGACTCCCACAATGGGGTCTTGGTCCGTGACTGGGGCTCTGAGGTGCTCTGGTAATGCAAAGGAAAAGAGCAGCCTGCAGTTGCAGGGAGACAGTTTGGCGTTGGATGACGATAGAATAATTCATGTCCAATCACAGAGAGGGCACATAGTGGGACAGGAGAAATACTGGCAGTGGGACATGGAAGTTAACCAAAACAGATTTGCACCCTGGGATCTGATTGCTTAATCCAGACATGTACAAACAATTGCCTGATCACTGTACGTACATGTACACACTCGCTCTCCCCACATGAACAGTCGCCTGACGACTGTATATACACGCACACACTCAACACCCATGTGTGTTCCTAGACACAAACATAGCTGAGATCACAAGCGGTGACATTGCTGAGCAAACAGCCAGCATTCAGCTTGGCACTTATTGATTTCCCAAAGTTTTCTGTTTGTGGCCTGTGTAAAGTCTATGATCTGTGAGAGCTCAGTGGGGGCTGTTTAGCAATCAGTGGGCCATGAAAACATCTAGTCCTCTCTAGCTCCTGTGTGGTCTAGCCCATTAATCTCATTTACTACTGCTGTTGCATGGACTGGTGTTGACTGCCCCTTCCCCTCTGTGAAATGGTGTATTCTGGTTGCAGTTTGGTAGGGGTCACTCCCTGGCTTTGGTTTTATTTGGTGGAAAATGCACAGGTAGACTGCAGGTGATTGGCAGCTTTGCTGGCTGGAGAAGCAGACCCCTGGGAGAAGCACAGGTTCCTCTGTGGTCTGTGAAGAGGAGCTGTGCCAGGAGAGGATAATAGGATGTCCTGGCACAGCTCCTCTTCACAGACCACAGAGGAACCTATGCTTCTCATTGCAAGTCAGCTTCCCTTGTCGCCTTCCCTTCTGGGTGATGGGTGTGGGAGAGAGACAGCACCTATGCAATCTATATGGAGCTCGCTCACTCCTCTTTGATGCTTGTCTGCTGTGGCCTGTACACAGGGGAGCTGGGGTAGGGGTGTTTCTAAAAAATCTTTAACTTAAAAAATCTAAGGAGGGCCCCACTTCTGATCTCCAGTACAGCCCGAATAGCTCCAGAATCTGGCCCTGTGTTGGGAGTTAATGGCCCAAATCCTTGTCCCGGGGACTTCAGTGGAAACCAGGATCTGACCTATGAGCCAGATCCTCAGCTGGCGAGACATTGACAAAGCCACGCTGACATGCACCATAGCTGACATCATCCGTTTGGTTCAGTGGAGACTGTTATACATGGACTGGGATTTCGCCCCAGCACCGCAGGCTATTGTGCAGCTGAATGCATAGTGCTTGTAAAGTGTGTGGGAATCTGTGCCTTGGCTGGTGCTATGAGTGAGCAGGGATTGGCCCTGCCTGCACCATCTGTCAACTGAAAAGAGAGGACCCCAAGCTGCTGGTGACTGCAGGGTCCCATTTGGACAAGGAGAAACTCCCTTTATTCTCCTGCTATGCACCTTCCCTACCACACCACTTCCCTCTGCCTGGCTTCCTGCATTTGTGTGCTGGTGATGGGGAGAGCTTCTTCTGTGCTGCTTCTGCCTCCCTGCATCTCTCTTCATGGCCAACTCTCCATCTTTCCTCTGACTCCCCCTCTCCCTTTGCCACTTGGCATGGCACCCTCCATGGGACAGCTGGGTGTCATTCCACAGCTGGATTTTTAACCCTATCAGCCCAGTGCTCCAGCATGGATGCAAAATGGCAAAGGCTGGATTTGGGCTGGATTAGAACCAGCAGCTGGGCGCTTAAAGGCTCTGTGCCCCAGCCATAGGTCTGTGTACCCCAGTCCTCATAGAGCCCTCATCACCGTAGTACCTAAGCACCTCCTGTCTGGCTACAGCGTTCTGTACGACTGGTGCCCTAAAGTGTTCTGTGATCATCCTTTGTCAAAGCTGCTGGTAAAATGGATCAGCAAAGGGACCTGGTTTCCCATCCAGTTCCTCCTTGGCTCTGTGGGCTCAGGCTTATTGGGTAATAGCAACCGAACAGCTGGTAGCAGGGGGATGATGTTCCCAAACACCCTGACCATGCCCTAGCACACACAATCTTGAATCACCCTGTACCTGCCCCCACCCATCGTCTCCCCTTTCCTGGCTTCTCTGCACAAATACCAGGCCCATTGCTCATCCCTCCAGAGAGGTGGGGGCTGGAAAGTTTGGAATCCTGCTGCGCTTTCAGCTCTCCTTTGCACTTTGAGCCGGGATTGACTCGGGTCCTGTGCATTGAGCTCAGGCCCACTCTGTTATAACTGCTGTTCCCAGAACTCAGCTTTTGAGAGGGGAAAGGGAGATAAACATCAGAGTTCAAGAGCCAGACAAACACAGCAAAGCAAACTCACCCTCAGAGGCAAACGCACCAGGAGAAGCTGCTGCAGGCTCCGGAGGGACACTGGAAGGATGAGGTGAGTGCAGTCAAGGAGGGTCTTCTCAGGCAGCCTGGGTTTTCTAGCTCTTTGTCCTGTTTTTAAGCAAGGAGATGCAGCCCAGTTCTCCTCTCCTGGGTCTTATGTCAGCAGCACTCCTTTGACACCCAGGGCATTTACACAGGAGAGGAGCATCAGGTGCAGAGATGTTGACTAGTGCCCTCGGTGTGTAGCGAGCGTGATCTCTGAGCTAACATTCACCCCCCTTGTTACTGTCTGTGTTCCATTTGGGGCAGGCTGTACCTCCTCGTGGCGGCCCTTTGCCATGGAGTGGGTAGCAACATCCAGCTGCAGAAAATGTATGGGAGGATCACATCCCCAGACTTCCCAAACATGTACCCCAACAGCAAGGAGAGAACCTGGAATATCAGCGTCCCCAAGGGATACACCATCCGGATCTACTTCACCCACTTTAACATGGAGCTGTCCTACCTGTGTGAATATGATTACGTGAAGGTACGTGGAGCCTCGGGGCAAAGAGGGTGTCCGTGGTCATGTGTGAGGCATCTGTATTAATATAGAACTTTGTGTCTGTGCACGTTGAAGGCTGGATGTATATGAGACCTATGAGATGTGTATGTTTGTGGGAGTGCACGTGCACTTCTGTAGAGATGCATGCATTTCTCTAGGTAGTTTGCTTTATATTGTCTCTGTCTCCTGGAGCTGCATATCCTCTTCCACATTCAGATTGAAATGTGGATACTGATATATAGCACAACCAGCTCCATCTGAGTTTGCAAGTTTCAAGGAATCAGTTTTTCTTATGTTCAGATCTCCTTGTAATATTTGGGCTCAACTGATTTGCAAGTAACGCAGTCACATAGGCCCACAGGATCAGGAAGCATCAGTGGAAGAAAACTGGAGTTGATGGAAATGCTGAATTTCTGTGCCCTGGGCAGATGGGACATGTTGAAATTTTCTTTCATCCCACATGGAAACAAGAAGTCAGAATATTGCTGCAATTCCATTTTGGAAATACAGAAACAAGCTTACAGAATTGCATCACTTCTCATATTATATTATAATTTGTAAGACTTTTATCTATTATAATGCAATATAATAGAAGCAAAACACTTCACTCTTATTTAAATGAAATCCTTCAGTAATTTTTCATCAAAAATGTTGACAAAGTGATACGTTCTGAGGACATGTTTTGGTTTTCTTGAATCAGTGTTTTCTGTCCTGTCTGAATTTTTTTGACTGGCTCTACAAAACACTTGTGTCTCATGAGAGTTGTGCTGCCAGGACGTGGCCCAAGCATCAGCATCAGGATGTCCATAAATAATGGGAAAGAGCTTGTGAAAAGAAAGTGGTCAAAGGACTATTTGGGGGAAGTGTGAAAAAGCCTGAAAGGAGACGCTGCTGGGTCAATCTCAAAGCCAAGCTGATTGGGAGGATTTTGGAGGTTTGACCAGAACCCGTTGTGCCTACATGTTGTTGTTTTATTACAATTAATACCTAGAGGCCCTTAGAGCTGGATCGGGGCCCGTTGTGCTAGGCGCACAAATTTTCAGAATGGAGAGGGGTAACTAGTGGTGTTCCCCGAGGGTCAGTCCTATTCAACTTATTCATAAATGATCTGGAGAAAGGGGTAAACAGTGAAGTGGCAAAGTTTGCAGATGATACTAAACTGCTCAAAGTAGACCTTTGGTCTGACCCAGTATGGCCATTCTTATGTTCTTATACATCTAATAAAAAGATAGGCCCTGCCCCAGAGAATTTACAGGTTTAGCGTATGATGAGTGGCCAAAGGAATGGGGGAAGAGAGGAGCACAAGGCAGCAATCCCAGCACACCAGCTGTCCAGCCACATGTTCCTACTGATATCGGTGGGGACGTACTCGAAGGTCAGTGTGTGGTTGAGGGAGCCGTTTCTACAGGAGACATGCAGGAAGCAGGTGGTGTGCCCATATTGGCAATGGTGGTTTTAAGGTCACTAGAACCAAATCAGGCATCTTAAGTAAAATCTTAATCCCTGAGTTCCTCGGGCGAGATGTTCATGTTCCTCTAAGGCAGTGGTTCCCAAACTGGGGTTTGTGAACTCCTGAGGGTTCACAAAATGTTACAGGAGATTCTCGGGGGGGGGTGGGAGAAATTCCCTAATGGCGACCAGAGCTGTCCCTAGGGACCCTGGGCAGCACGGGGCCTGGAGCCTTGGGGACTTCCAAGAGCTAAGCAGATCAAAGCAAGCATATCTATCACACTGAGATGGATATTTTCTGCTGTTTTTTAAATTTTAATAGGCTGCTAGTTTTGTTTTTTTTAATTATTATGAAGAGCAGTCCCAGCAAACAAAGCATGTTACAACCAAGCTTAAACTTGTTCAAGACCTGAATACTTGTTTAGGAGGAACTCTTTGAGATGGCTTCCTAAATAGGTTCCTGCTGTTTCACATCTGATGCTCCTTGATGAAACATAGGACCCAGAGGCACCAGTACAGGGGGCAATGAGGGTCACATGCTGCCCCCGTGTCGGCGCCCCCGCCCTCGGGTGGGTCTCTCCCCTTTTTTTCCAGCGGCCCTTGTGGGGCCCCGCCACTTTTCTGGCAGTGCCCCCTCGAGAACCTGGGTGCGCAGGGGCTTTGCCCCTGGAGCCCTTTTTTCCACTGGTGCCTCTGATAGGAGCCTTGTCTTATAAGAGGCATAATCAAAAGTGATACAAGCTACAAAAGTGAGATCCTGGAAGACTGCTGCCATTTTCATAATGTATTAAAAATACTGTGCTACAGCGTTCTGGGTGGTAAATAAATAAATAAATCATAGTTAATAAATAGTGTGTTATAAGCATGTCATAAAAACACATTGTATATTTCCAAGATCACTGCTTTTATAATTTATGCTGAGGCAAGGGAGAAAATCCCTGGAAATATTCATTTTTAGGAGTTCACCAGACTTGACATTTTAGTGAAAGGGGTTCGCGGGTTGTTAGTTTGGGAACCCAGTGCTCTAAGGCCATAGTGCTTTTCACCACGTCTTTCTCGGAGGCTGCACCCTGTCGGTCAGACTGCTCAGCCTCTTACCCACTGCTCGAACTTGTGTGCATGAGCTCTCATCCCCCCCGCCCCCAGGGGCAGCACAAATCCTGTTTATCAAAATTGGCTTAGTAGCAGCGTCCAAAACGTTCAGGGACATGGGGCCCGGGGAGTGGGACGCTTGGGGAATCCAGTGGGTGTTTTCCACCAAGAAACATTGCATCAGAGAGAATGTGGGAATGGAGAGACCCAGCTCAGCAGGGCTTTACGGTAAATTCAAAGCTGTGTGTGTTTAACCTGTGTTTAACCCTCATCCCTACTTTCGCCTGTGACTGGGCATAGCCCAGCGGATTGCTCCCACATAGGATCAAAGAGGAAAGCAAACAGGAACAAAACCCACAGCAAACAGAACCTGGACTTGTGCGTGTGTGTGTGTGTGTGTGCGTGTGTGTGTGTATGTTGGGGGGAAGGGAGGGTTCAGGCAATGAACTTTACAGCCAAGGATTTAGGGGAGGGGAGGCAAATGGGGGGGCAAGTCAGGGTGTGGGGAAATGTGATATCCGCGATTGTATAACCAAATCCAGATGGATGGTCTTTATCACAAAGGCTGTATCTCTAAACCCCCTCATTGTGCCACTGGGGAACAAAGTTCCTGGTGGGGGAAAGTCCGCCAGGAGCAGGGGACCTTCAGCCTCAGCTCTGCCAGCAGAGTGGAGAGCACGTGGCCAGGGCACGTGGTGGATGTGCTGATTCATTCAGGGTCCTGTGGAGCCCTGGCTACAAGTTAAAGCTGCTCTTGCTAGTGCCTGTCAGTTCTTCCTTCTTTTCCTTGCCTCTCCAGCAATCACCAGTCCCTCCATCCCTGCTTGGTCATGCTTCCGAGGCTGCAGAGGGGGAGATGCCACAGCTTAAAGGGGGTGGTGGGGGAATCAAGGCAAGCTGGAAGCAGACAGGGGTGGGGATAATTATATAGAGCTGACAATGGGGCATACCATGGTTAGGGAGGGAGCTGGGTGTGGCCCTGCACAAGGACCTGCTCCTGGTCCCCCTGATTGGGCTCCATGCACTGGGTGGGGGGCGGGTGTGAAAATAGAGGCTGTAGCTGAGCGTAAACGTGACTGACTTCTCCATCCCCTGCACAGATCAGCTCCGGCGGGAAGCTGGTGGCCACACTGTGTGGACGCGAGAGCACAGACACCGAGGAGGCTCCGGGCAACAGAACGTACCACTCCATTGACAACACCCTTACTGTGACGTTCCGATCTGATTACTCCAACGAGAACCTGTTCACTGGCTTCGAGGCCTTCTACGCAGCTGAAGGTGAGAGATGGGCCCCGCAGTGAGGAGGAATGGGTAGAGAAACCAACCCAGCTACGCTAGGGACTCTGTCTGCTAGCACCAGGGGCTGGCCGAAGGAGACGGTTGGGCTTCCCAGGTGGATGGAGATTCGGCCCGCTGCTACTAGCAAATGGATTAGGAGCAGCTGTATTCGTTACAGTAGGACTCGAGTAGGTGTCTACAACTCAGGACATCTGGGTTCTATCCCCAACTCTGCCACTGTTTCATTGTGTGACCTTGGGCAAGTCACTTCCTGTCTCTGAACCTGCTCTTCCCCCATGGACAAAATGGGGAGACTCCCATTTACCACCCAGGGCTGCTGTGATGGTTAATTAACGCCTGTAAAGGATTTGAAAGAGCTGGAGGAGAGCAAAGTGTTAGGAGGTAGATTCTACCTAGGACAAGGGAGTACGGCAGGAATCCGTGTGAGATCAGAATACAAAGCTGGCATCAGTAATCACTGTGCAAGACGGCACTGTCAGAGCGGGTCAGGCGGAGCTGGTGTCTGAGGAAGGGGGAATCCCCTGTATGTTCCTTCACAAGCTGTCAGATTGTGGTGGGTGTTTGGCTTTGAATTGCATATAGTGCCTAGAGCAGGGGATCTTCCTGCAAGCTGAGGGGAAGGAGTGGGAGGAGAAGTGTGTTTGTAAAGCCCCAGAGTGATTCAGAAGCACCAGGTGCATTCGCTTCCTGGGGTAACCTGCCCCTGCCTGGCTTAGACTCCTCTGAAAGCCCCACCTTTATGTTTTACAAAGAATACCAACAAACACCCAGCCTGGCCCAAACAGACACACATGTATGTTTAAAGGGTATTGAGTCAGTTTCCAAAAACATGTCCCTGCTCTGTTCCCACCTCCCCCTAGTTCCCATTTCAGTCCTGCTCAGAGCTCCCCTCACCCAATGCAGTCAAGTTAATACTGCTGTGTTTCAACCCGTTAGATGTTGATGAGTGTGAGCTGCTGATTGACGACGAACCGCTTTGTGACCATCACTGTCATAATTACTTGGGCGGCTTCTACTGCAGCTGCAGGGTTGGCTACATCCTCCATGAAAACAAGAGGACCTGCGCAGGTGAGTCTGCCCGTGTGCAGGGTGGGCTGCCCCCTCTCTGTCAGAACAGGAGTCCCTCTCCCCCTCGAGACAACAGGTCAGTGAGCAACCCACGTCGTGGCCAAGTTCAGAGCTGGCTTATGGCCCCTGCAGGCCAGCTGAAGTCACACTGCAGGGTGTGATTCAGTGCACCCATTCCTCAGCTGATGGCAGAGTGCAGGGGAGCCTCAGTCTAGCTCCTGCAAGTCAGGCATCCCGGATTCCCGCCCCTGGCATTCACCAGCCCTAGTGTCAGCAGTCTCAGAAGAGAGGCCAGTGCTTGGCTAGACATAGAGGGTAGAACGCTGCCAGAAATCATCCCTCCAGGTCAGGTTTTTGGCATGTTGGCTGGAGAAAGGAAGCCTGCCCCGTGGCTGCTCGTATCAGAGACCTTCAGTCTGCAGGGCTGTCAGCCCAGCCACTCCGGCCAGCACTCCTGCCTTCTGAGTGCTGCGATGGATAATACATTTGAGTCTTCTGGCACTTCGGGACCTGAGCTTGGGGCTGCTTTGAGGAGGAACAATCTGCTGATGAGTGATAGTGGATTCCCAGTTCCGACAGAGAATGGCTGCTGGCTGTCTCTGCTGTTCTGCACGGGTTGCTGAAGGAAGGTTTTATGATCTGACAATAAGGAGTGAATGTCTGTCGGAATCAGTGCAATGATCAACACCTTGGGCTTGGTTCTGCCTGCAGCAAAACGTGCAGATTCCTGGTGCCAGACTCCTCCCTGCTGCATGCAGGTTTGCTGACCGGGAGCTGGCTCCTGAGCCTGGGGAGAACCAGGGCTACTTTGTACTTGGTCAAGGCTGGGGTGGAATGACACGGTGGCCCAGCTTCTCCACAACTTCGCTAAGGATTTAGATCTAAACTCTGAAGCTCAAGCCTGGATCTCTGGATCTAGAGTTTCAATCCAGCCCATTGCAAACATGCACAAATTGGGGGGATGTTTGGGCCCGATGTGGGAGCCAGACTCTGTGACTCAGGCATATCTCTAGTGCATTGGTAACTCCTGCCTGCTGCCCCAGTCCTTTTTCCTCTTCCCATCACTAGGGCTTGTAACAGCAGGGGGGCTGGGTTTGTTGTTGTTTTTAAAGCAAATCTCCCATCTTGATTTAAAACGGCAAGCACTGAGCTCATTCCAGCCTTCAGACTCCAAAGGTCTGTTTGGAAACATGCTGACAGCTGCCACCTTTGAGTTTTTGGCCCCGCTCCAGGAAGGCTGAGACTGGCTGCCCTCTTATTCATTTACTGTCTTTCTCCTTTATTTTCCAGTGTGAGATAATTAAGCTTCTCCTCGCATAGGCAGAGATCAAGACAGATGTGCTGGGAAGAGCTGGCTCATCCTTCTTCCTGACCTGTCCATAGCTGCATGTCACAGGGACACCAGCTCTGCTTGTTTGCTTTATTAGTGACTTGCGCATGTCCATGTCTCGGTTTCCTTCCTTCCAGACCTGCCTCCTGCGGACAATAAAATGGCCTTTCCTGTTTCTAAAGTCAACTGCAGCCTCCCCATCATTTCTTTGCATTGCCATGTGCTGCTGAGGAAAGGAGAAGGCAGATAAGGCAGAGGCTGATAAGAGAGAGCTGTCCTATTGGCAGTAAAGCTACCTAGAGATGGGACTGCCTCTGGTCTTAAGCCCATGGCTTTTCTTGCTTGACTGATCAAAGTGCTTAAATTAGAACAGGGCCTGAATTCCTCCCCCAGTTTGAATACTCGGTAAGTTCGACTCCAAGAGAGAACCTCGTGTCTGTGTTCAGACAAGCCCAAAGCCCCAGTTTTGAGCATGCTGACACTGTGGGGAAAAATCTGGATCTGGACCCAAACTTTATGACTTTAGCCACATCTCCAACTGGAAACCCAGCCCTGTTTTTATGGTGCAGTCTGGTGAGCCCTGTGCAAAGGGCTCCTGGTGCTTTGCTGTAGAAAAGAATGAAGCGGTTAGTGTAAGCAAAGCAGCCAGCTTTGGGGGTGTGTGTCTTTCCACTGGGTGCGGAAGGGAAGCCCCATCTCTTGCCTGACAGATCCAGAGCTCCAAATGTAGCCCCAAGGCAGCTCAGCTGAGGTCTCCTATGCTGCCAGGTGTCCTCTGTCTGCCACTGACAAAGATAGGATCCTGGATACAGCAGAGTGAAGAGGTGGATTTAAATAAGTGGCTCCATCCAGTGCCTGGTTCCTTCTTTATCAGTGGCACAGTAGTGGCCAGGTGAACTCCTGGAGTGCAGTCTCCACTGTCCCCATAGCATTGATCCATGCCTCCCTTCCTGTCTCAAGGTAACACAGGAGCTTGCTAGGTAACCTCAATGGGGTGTTCACTGGCCAGGTTCCAGTCCCTGTTTTCCTGCTGCAAGTGGGACATTCACTAGTGGAACTGAGAGGCTCCAGGAAAATCCCCCTGAAGATAAATTAAAAAGATCAGTAAGTTCATGAGCCCAAGGATAGTTTAATGGCTGTGGAGCCTCTTCATCACTGAAGTAAAAAAATCAGGGCGGGAGGACACTTAAAACAAGCCTCAGAAGCTGAGTCTCTCTACTCCAATCTCTACTTTTCTATGCTCCGTTCGTGCATACCCCAAATCCCTGTTCCAAGGGAAGACTGGGAGGAAGGATGGTCTAATAGGTAGAGCATCAGACACAGGCTTGGAAGACCTAGGCTCAGTCCCGGCTCAGTGACCGACTTATTGTGTGACATTGGGCAAGTCATTTAATCTACCCTGTGCCTCAGTTCCCCATCTGTAAAATGGGAACACCACCACTTCCCTACCTCACAAGGATGTTGTGAGGGTAACTCCGCCCATGCACCACAGGTGTGAAGCGCTTAGATACTCTGGTGATGAAGGCTATATTCAAACCTAGACAGAGATCACAGTGCCAATCTCAGACTGACTAGCTCTTTCATGGGTAGGAAGGCTCTGTCCTGATGTACTTGATCTTGTCTTGAAGGCTGCTTCATGCCCGCAATAGTTCTGTTGGCTTCCATGCTTATAGCAGCTTGAGATTTTTCTGGTGGCCCAATGGCACGATTTACAACTGACTTTTTGTTAGAAACCTAATGAGCCAGTGGCTCTGAGCTCACAAGTTTAGAAGGGCTCATTTTTTAGAGTTCAAGTCTCTGGCGAACAGCTCACTGTGATTCGAATGAAAAATACGGACTAAGTATAATTGAGTGCTCTCTGGGCAGCTCTAAAGGTTGGTCTGAGAAACCCAGGCTCTGCATTCCTGCTGAGCGCTGTTTGAACATTATTTGATTCTTTTTGTGCTGGCTAGTTTTATGAGTTTCTCACTTGCAGATCTGTGAAGTAAAAATACAGCCCTTTCAAAGGCAGCTCCCCGTGGCCACATCCAGGAGCTATTGAATAGAAAAGTAGAACAGGTCCTAAAGTGTTTCATCTTCAAGCTGCATATCCCTTGGTCTGGCATGAGGCGCCTGTTCCTGTCTGGTCCGCTGGTTTTTGCCGCTGCTCATGGCTACGCATCAAGAGGGTTTATTGATGTCTGTTCACATGTCCCCAAATGTCTTGTTGGAAAACCACCAACCACAATGAGTCGCAATGGACACTCATGGCTCAAAGGAGCCAGGTTTAAGTGAGCATGAAGAATGAATTAGCCTCCATCTTTTCTCTTCCTCAGTCCTTCAGCACAAAGTTAAGATTGAGGATCCATTTTCTGAATTAGTGAGTTGTCTGCACTTTCCTCTTCTTATTAGTATTGTGCCAGCACTGAGGGATTCCAGTTACAAACCAGGAGCCCATTGTGCGAGGCGCTGTTTGAACAGTACAAATAGACTGTTCCTGCCCCAAAGAGCTTCTCCACAAACCTCTTGTTTGTGCTATGTTAGGAGATAAACACTTTTTTGGGGCAATTCTGGAACATAGGAATTTCCTTACTGGATCAGACCTGTGGTTCATCTAGTTCAGTGTCTGGTCTTTGACAATGGTCTGTTCCAAATGCTTCAGAGAATGATATAAATCCCTCATAATCAACGGTTCTGAAATACACCTCTGTGAGCTGTTCCTTCCTAACCCTAAATGGTGGCTGCTGCCTTATGTCCTGTGTAGATCCCCCTTAAACATTTTGGTCCTAGTTAGTGTAGTTGTAATTGTCTAGTCTGCTTTTATCCCAATAAACTCTTAGTTTTATTAACATCATGTGTCAGCAAGTTCCACAGGGAACATAAGAATGGTCATACTAGCCCAGGATCCTGTCTTAGAATCGTAGGTCCCTTCCACCCCTAATAATCTCAGTAGATCATCTAGTCCAACCCCTTGTTGCCAATGTCAGGTGCCCCAGAGGGAATGAACAGAACAGGTAATTATCAAGTGATCTACCCCATTACCTACTCCCTAATTATATGCAACATTTAAAAACAATATTTCCTTATATCTGATTTTAAATTTCTTGGCCCTTAATTTCATGTAGGGTCCCTTTGTTCTTGTATTATCAGAGAAAGTAAGTAGTCTTTGGATACTGTGGTGATAGGTAATATATGCACAAAATATTGGAGCCCAACTGACCACTTCTGTAACATTCATTGTCTTAGATTTCTCTATCCTGTTGCCCTTTAATCTCTTCTCTAACTAATCCCAGTATTTTAAATATGATGATTACAGTAACTATAGTATATAACTTCCCATGTATAATAAATGGAAGCCAAGATCAAGTAGCCTAGCACAGAGGTCATTGTAACAGAGATAGCCCTGTCCCACACTCTCGCTTCCACGGGTATTCCTAATTCATGCAGTAGAAGCAAGGCATGGGTGAAGGCTTGTGTAGGTAAAGTATTGGCTTTTTGGTACTGAACATGCACTGTCTCTTTCTCCAGGCTAGAAAGGTACTGCCTGTTGGCTTCTGCCTATTTTATGACCACTCATAAGGGTGATAGGATTAGCCCAGCCTCTCGTGATACAAGGGAAATGTAGTTTTTGGAGAGCAAGCAATTTTCCACTACTTTGTTTGTGACCAGGAAGGAGTTAATGTTTTGTATTGAATAGGACTTCCTTCTTGTTCTGGCCCTGCAATGGATGAAAGTGAGGATGTGGTCATGCTACTTTCCACCAAGCTCTTAAGGGCAAAGGAAGGAACCCAAAGTCTCCCAATCAGTACTGTAAGCAACACCACCAATGGCTCAGGAAGGCATATCACAGAAGATTAATAGCATCGTGGGGCCCTAGTTTTCTAATACTCACCAAAGGCTTCAGTACATTGAGGCACAGACCGTAGAATTACAGGGCCATCCATTTAGTGGGAAAAAATGTGGCAGTGACTTAAAGAAAAAAGCAATTGCCAATTATTCTTCTGGTGTGTGTGGAGTGGGAGGAAGAAATGGGTGTCAACATCTAACCTAGCTCAACTGATTCCTTTATACCAGCTACAGGAAACAAATTAAGTGAGCAGCGGGCTGCAAGAGCAGAGTCAAAATCAGCTGCCAAACTCCTGGCACTTTAGTGCACCAAAGAACTTACTCACTCCTTCAGGGCAAAAGCAACTGCACTCTGCAGGCGGGACGGGCACTTCGTCCAGGACGTTAAGATTGAGAGTGTATTCAGATTCCATGACAGAGGAGCCTGGTATTAAAGCAAAAAGCCTAACAATCTGTATGTTGTTGTTCTAATGTTTGGGTGACAAGGTTGAAATACAATGCACTCTGATGCTCAGGTACCACGGCGATAAATAGGTTTATGTAGTTGCTCAGAGCTGCTCCAGAAGAGCTGGTCAGAGTTATGGTTCTGAAACTTCAGCTTGTTCTGGAAGGATACTACCTCTCTAAAAGAAATGTAAGCAGAGCCCAGAGCACGTTACTGTTTGTATTGTGGTAGTGCAGGTATGCTGGGCACTGTTCAAACACATAACAAACATATGATCTCTGCCTCAAAAAGTTTACAGTGTAAATTTGAGCATCAGCAGACTGGATTGTTGTATAATTGAGGGTCAGGTGAGAACAGGTTTCATTCTCCAAAATAAGAGCCCACAATTTTACCATAGGAAACCTGAGATTTTTTTAAGTGGCACGAACATGCTCTGCACCATACAATAGACAGTCCCTGAGATGCTTGCCCTCTAATTAGACAACACAAATGTGATGGGCAACGCATAGGAAAGTTCTGTTTTAGAACATTGAGTGTGTGTAATGAAGCGGGGGCCTATGATGGCATTTTTGATGACCGGGATTGGCATTGTGGGCCTATGGGTGTGTTTTTTTTAAAGCTAAACAGTTTTCCCTTTTATAATTAATTTAGCTTTACCAGTGCTGCTATAGACTGAACAATATGCCAAATTTAGCAACTGGTCCATCATTCCCTATTAATTAAAGGAAGCTGCTCATCTGACTCTTGGCAGCACATCATAAACCCTTGGTGCCCAGCTGATCCAAGCACCACTTCACAGCAATCAACAAGCAGAGAGCCTTGTGGTTGTTCCTCCCTGTCTCTCTTCAGCAGGAAGCATTGTGGCTTCAAGGGGCACAGCTGGTTTTGCCCAGAGAATAAAATATCTTCAATCTCTGGCAAAGGACGAAGGATCAGATGTATTGTGAGGCTTCTGGAAGTGAGAGACTGATAGCTTTGGCTAGAACCATGCACAGTCTGGCTACAGTAGGAAAGCCATGCATTTAGCAGTTTACAGCATTGCTGGAGCATCGCAGACCTGACGTACAGATTCTCTATTTCACTCCTGTCTGCCTTCTAGCTCAGTCACATTCTAATATTTCCCAGCCAGCCACTGCTGGACTGACACAGCCCTACTATGGCCTCTTAATTCTGACCTGCAACACCTTGGCAATTAAGTTTCTGGCTCCGCCTCTTCTTCCCACTCAATCCCTGCCCGTGTCAAGGTACCATTCCTGAGACAAACTGCTGTATGGTGCTGGGCCTCTTAACTATGCCCCAAAGTCACTGACTGATCTAGTGACTTTTGCAAGAGGGACAAATCCAGACTAGGGACATCTGTAAGCAAACCCCCCCGCCCACAGACACAATTTGTTTCCCTTGTGTCCTAAGCAATGATTTGAAAATTCTTCTCCAGAAGAGAGTCTATTGTAGCAGAGGTCCTAAAATTCCTACTGTGTGAGGAGATGCAGCTCTAGGGGAAATTATCACTGTTACTGTTTTTGTTTTTCTTCTTCTAGCTCAGTGTCAAAACAATGCTTTTACTAAGAGATCTGGAGTGATCACCAGCCCCAATTATCCCAAGCCTTATCCCAAACTCTCCACCTGCAGCTACACTATCCGGGTGGAAGATGGCTTCATGATCATCCTGGAATTTGTGGAAACCTTTAACGTGGAAAGTCACGTGGAAACAGTGTGTCCCTATGATGCCCTTAAGGTCTGTTGAGTCTCATTGTTTTTTCATCACAGCCTTCGTCGCTTGCTTCACCTTCCTCAAATTGTGCCCTTTATCCCTTGCCTTTTAAGGTTTTCTTGTTTGTGAATGTCACCAAGAACACCACACTTTCATAAAACGATTGGGAAGCAAGATTCCCAGCTTCTATCCTAAGCTCTGCCCTAAACGCACTGTGTGATTTCAGGCAAGTGACTTAACCTCTTGTTGTGCCAGCTTGCCACCCTGTGAAATGGACGTAATATCTACCTCATGAGGATGTTGTGAGGCATAATAATATTTCTAAAGCACTTTTGAGATGCTTTGATGAAAGATGCTCGATATGCAATTATTGATGACATCATCAATGAGATAACAATAGCTTTGTTTCTATTGAACATTTAACAAAATTTATCATCCCCTAAGAGAGCCACAGCTAGAGGTCTGCACAGTTCCTACCTGGGTGTCATATTGAAGTCAAGTTGTATGCTCCTTAGATGATCTGAATACCCAGGAATGGGCAAAGCATGGTTGTCTGACTCTTCTCACTGTTTCAGATTAAAACACCCAAAAAGGAATATGGCCCGTTCTGTGGGCAGAATGTACCTCCAAAAATTGAGACAGGCAGCAACATTGTGGATATTACTTTCACCACCGATATCTCCGGAGACCACACTGGTTGGAAGATCTCATACACTACAACAGGTGGGTAGCTCAGTTCTTGCCATTTGTAAATCTAGCTCTTCTGTAGGAGATAGGGCTGCTGATGCTGATTCCAGAGACAAACTTCTTTATGCTCATGTTAATTCTGGTTACATTCTCAGTCTATCACCTTTTTGGCTAGGATCAGTAGTAAGGGTATTTCTGGGAGATCCATTTCACTGACAATATTGCTATGCTATTCATTTCAAACTAACCTGCACTTCCTGTTGCATCAGAAGCTTGATCATGTAATGAACTGGTTATTGTGTAAGTGTGCCACTTCTCTATACTGGATAGAATCAACTGCATCTCATAGGCTCGATGCTGCTCACCAGTGATTCTCCTTTAGCTCAAGTAGTAAGGGCTTGCACTTCTGGAACAGGAGAATTTCGATCAGTGAGAAGTCCCAAAAGGCCAAGGTGTACAGCAGTGCTGACTGATGCAGTGCTGTTTGCTACTGCTGTTACACTACCACACAGTGCATCTCTGACACTTCCCCCTACTTAATTTTCAGCTGCAGAGCACTCCCAGGATTTCATTTCAGTGAGGCATGCACAGCAAGCAAACCATTCTAAATTGCTTTCATACTTAGGTTTTACTTAGTTCATTAACAATGTAAAACCCCTTGTGGAGAGCCAGAACAACGGTGCATGGTGAGATTTTCCTTGGGTCTAGCGTCAGAATAGTCTGGCCTGGCTCTGGCTTTAAGAAACAAGCACCCAGCTTGGTAAACTATGAATTGATGTCCAGGCTATAGAGATGCCCTTCACTCCACAGCTTCAGGAAGACTAGTCAGTCCTGTGTGACCCAGCCATTGGTCATGAGTACAACATAGCAAGTTTACACATTTCTCTATGAAATGTTTCCCTTTGGTCTTAGTTATGCTGTGAGGGGAAAATATGGTATTTGGTTTCCTAACATCAGATTTAGAAACAAAGATTAGAATCTGCTTTAGGAGGAAGGATAATGTTTTTTGTTTTCCATCCCTCTACAGCTTTGCCATGCCCCAGTCCTAAAGCACCACCCCATGGTCGCATCAATCCAGTGCAAGCAAAATACATCCTGAAAGACTACTATACTCTATCCTGTGATACTGGATATGTGCTGTTGGAAGTAGGTAAACTACAGCTCCTTCTCTGATTTCCCTAGGGAGGTTAATTTGTGGAATTAAATGCGTTTCTCTGCAGTTAAATGACTTTGTACAGTGGCTAACTTCTGTGCTGCTCCTAGTGTAATTGTGGATTCATCAACTATACACACACAGTTTGCATTAGTTATTGTGCAGGTGTGGTCCTTCCGAAATTGTCCTTTCCCAAACAAGTTTTAGTGTCAGGATTTAGAAGCTTTCTGGACATCACTTAGATTTGTCTGTAATTGAGTTGGGAGCTAGAGAATAACTTTAAAAACATTTGCCATGTTGTCTTAATAGAGTGGAATGATTTTTTAAAAAGTTCTTTAAATTGTTACTACATCTCTGCAGATGTTTGCTCTCTATTGCTGCACTGGAAGACATTTTATATTCATTCCTATAACATTTCAACTTCAGTGTTTATTAGGTAATTTCTGAAGATATTCCAAATACAGCACCCACTAAGAGCAAGGTTATCACAATTTGGCCTTTATTATATTTGTTTCACACAAGCTCATTGTCATGATCAATATAAAAAGTGTACTAGTCCCACATTAATAGTCTTCTCTCTAGTTTCTATACATTCATTAAGATTCTAGAATCTGTCCTGCTTTTGACAATTTGAGGATATTGTTGTTCATGTACAGACCCAGGGTAACTAGATGCATCTGAGTTGTGTTAGTTTAAATTAATAATCAAAATGAGATGCAATAAAGGGTGTGCTCATGTACTGAAATAGATAAAATCCAGACGCTACAGCATGCTCTTACTTGAAATATTTGTATATGACTTTAGCCATCTCCATTGTTAACCATTAGGAGCACATGGCAGGCATAAGTGGGTAGAACTGCCACTCCAAAACAAATATCCAGAAGTGTTAAGTTACCCTCACTTATTCCACCAAATCGTGGTAAGAAAGGTTATGTTTGTATCTGAGTCCAGTATAGAAAATACCTTTTCCCCTCACTAAAATGATACATGTAGTGTTTAAGAACAAAGTAGGACATCTGAGAATGGCATCACAAACCTATATACATCTGTTTTATGCATACTTTTCATTTCATATCAGTGAGCTAAAACTCTATACATTATATTTAATTGACACATTCTCCCAGTAAGCAACATCATGATTATTAATGAAGCCAAGTTAGTCATTTTAGAGAAATAAATACATTTCCTATTTTCCTCTTGCAGAATGAACTGGTTTTGAAGTCTTTTAAAGCAGAATGTCAGAAGAGCGGTTCCTGGAACAAACCGATGGCAAAGTGCATCAGTAAGTCAACACTAATTGTCTTCAACTTTACAGTATACCAGTGTCTTAATTCTCTTGTCAAACCCAGAATATAAAATTACCTTCATAAGTGCCAAGATGTAGGAGGCAATATAGGCTTGTTTTTTTTTTAAGTTGCGTAAAAGTCGCCCCTCTTATTATTTCAATTGTATTTCATATTTAAAAATTGGAAGCTGTCTTGATTTTTTTTCCACCATTCCTTGAAAGCATGTTTTATAAAGCAATGATGGTAGCAACACCAAGTTAGTTTACTTGGAAACTACACTACAGGTATCCAGAAACTTATGAGGGCTATTAGCATAGAGGGAAACTATTCCGATTGTTCAATACCTCCCCCCACAGATTACAACTACTTTATGTTAAGTAAGTTCAAATCCTCACAACACCTAGGTGGTATTGTAGGTAGTGACATGCCCATTTTGTACGTGGGCAAATGGAGACACAGTGAGGTAAAAGGGACTTGGTATAGCTCACAAAGCAAGTCACTAGCACGTGGGAACAGAACTATTAGGCATAGTCTCTTCCCTTATAAGAAGCATTGAATTCTCTGGTAGTAGAACTTCTAGATTTATTCCTACTTCCTTCTGGGCTGTGTGTCATAACAATTACCTATATGAACAACATGCACTATGACATACTTTAGATAGTAGATCTGGTCTAGATTAGAATGCATGTCTGTTTCCTTGTAAGCCCTGGGTGTAACTGCTTCCAGCACCCAAAAATGCTACCTTTAACTTTAATTTTATAAAAATGTGTGTGTCTGGTTGCATTATAATTTACTCTTCAGAAGATAGTCCAATAATTCCACTTGACCCAGACTTTCCCTCATACTCACCAATCAACCTCCTCCCTCACCCCCAGGAAAAATCTTGGGTAAAACAAGTCTTGCACCGTTCCCTCCCTGCAGATCAGCACTCAAGAGTCGATGTACAAACACTGAAAAGGGCCACTTTTTTTTTTTTTTTAATGTTTTCTTTAGTTTTAAAAGGTTCCCTTTAAGCAGTTTTCAAAGTGCATCCTAAGGAGTTAGAGATTATCTCCTGTCTCAGAGGGCCACCATATAGTAGGACATGAAGACAGCACACTTCCTCCCATGCCACACTCTTGACAGGGGTAGGAGCCGATCAACTCCTGCCCTCCTGGCTTGACTGTTGCAGCCCATTTTTACATTGGTAATTAGAAGAACCTTTCACAATTCTGTCTTTCGGAACTGTTTTCAGTTGTCAACTGTGGTCAACCTGAAGACATAGACAACGGCACGGTTACTTACATCACAGGACCAGAGGTGACTACCTACAAAGCTGAGATTCAGTATGAATGCGAGAGCACCTTCTACACTATGAAAGCAAGTAATAATGGTAAGGGGAGACATTATTCCTTAGAGCCTGCTCTTCAGATGCTGAAAACAAGCAACTCCTGACATCAGTGCTCAGCATCTCCCAGGTCCAGGCCCTGCATTAGGCAATAACATTTAGAAATCAGGCATGGCGCACAAAAAATTCAGCCAGTCACTTTGACTGAGAGGTCCAAGACAGAATTCTTCTTCTGCAGCTGGTGGATGCAGGATGGTGCAGTAGCATGTACAGGCAATACATTCAGCTCAGTAGAATGTGGCCCTAAAATATTATATTCAAGATCAGTTTAATATTCATCTCAAAAACATTGTGTATCTTTGATTTAAGAAACGATCCTTATGTGAGGACTGGCTCTGGAGTGCGACAAAAGATCTGTTTCAGAGGATTTAATTAATGTACCTAACACTTCATACATTCCCTTATCCTTCAGGGGGTGAAATTTACATTCAAGTCACATCTGCTGGTGCCACTTTACAAGTGACAGTGGTGGCTTCAGGCTTAGGTAGGATACTTATGCTGCATAATGCCCTGACCTCCCACATCTCACAGCCCAGTTGGTGAGAGGGATGATGCACAGAGCTACCTTCACATAGGAATTCACAAAAGCTAAGATTAGAGGGTATTAGGACCTGAACTCTGAGAACTGAAAAACTCTGTACTTATATGATCAGATACAGCCATGTTCCATAGATGCAGAGCTTTAAAAACATGATGGCCACTTAACATGTACATTCTTATATTTTTGCCTTTTCTATGACATTCAGGTAGATATCAGTGTAGTGCTGATGGATACTGGAAGAACTCTAAGGGAGAAAAAGTACTGCCAATCTGTGAGCCAGGTAATGTATAAATTTATACCAGTAGTTTATAATTGATGTAGGTTAGCAAGAACTTGGTATTTGTTTAGTATAATTTGTCTTAGAACTATTTGCTGTTGCCAAAAATTACACTAGTACATGGTCATTATTCATTACATTATATAAAAGGATCCAGCAGCATATAGGGTACCTTTCAGGCATGCCTGTACTCTATCACCTAAGCCATGCTTCATCATCTGTATTGCTATTTATAATGGTGCTGGTGGAGCTACCCATGCAGGTACTCTACATACTGCCGAAAAAAGCATCCAGCGTAAACATACCTTTAGAAGTGGTGTAATCTGAGACTCAACAGGATGAGGAACGTGATATAATTACAGTAAAAGATGACACATTATGGGTCTAAATTTTCGCAATAGCCATAGGACGGACCGGGGCAACCACCCTGAGCCATGTACTTTGGGGGGGCCCTTCAGGGGCACGTGGGGTCTAGGGCAGCCGGGGGGGTTAGCAGGGGGCCTGGCCCTAGCAGCAGCAAGCAACCCAGCCTGCCTTGCTCAGCTCTGTCCCACTGGCTCCCAGCATCTCAGGGGAGGGGGTGGAAGCTGGGAAGAGGATGGAATAGGGGTGGGCTGGGGCCAAGTCTCACTGCTGCCAGTGCCAGCCCCCACCCCTGCTAACCCTCCAGGCCATCCTGGACCCCATGTCCCCGAAACATGGTAAGCCCAAACATTGGTGGAGCTAGGCCCACTTAATTATTGGTGGAGAATGGGCCCATTTAACTCGCTGCCTATGTCGGGACCTCTTAAGCTCATACCTGATTCTGTCTGACCCAATTTACAGTAGAGCAGATGCCTTTTTGAGCCTGGTACCAGAAGTAGGCAAAAGTTTCACAATAAAATTAGAATTTCTTAGTTTGTATATTCAACATTGGTCCAGTTTTCATGAGTATCAGGCTAGAACAGAAAGACTTGAGTGAAAATGAGCCCGTCAGGTAGTTTTACTGCAGAATGTCATGATTTTTAATGTTTAGGCAATTAAATTACTGACTCTGTAATATTTCCTAATTAGCTGGTATTTAGAGAGCATGAAAACCCATGAAGTTGTTTTGTGCTACTCTGTAATTTCACGTGGTATTATATTAAGCGTCCTTTACAATAAAATTGATTTTCATTCACCTCTATAGTTTTACACTAAATGTTTTTGTTCCCTTCTGTTCTTCTTTGAGTGATGGTCCCTATTGTATTCCAGTGTGTATTACACATGTGCCATGCACCCACAGTTGGAGAATTTTTGAAAGTAGCATCCACTGCTTTGTGCACGCACCCTGCTCACCTCCCACTTCCAACCAAGGCGATACAAGGTGGGGTGGACCTATTGCCTCTTCAGTTCCTTTTCATTGCTGCATGGTCTAGGTTGAAATCTTTAGTGAGCTCCTAGATATCTGTAAAGCAGCCACATGGAGCTCCATCCACATTTGCAAAGCATTACACTCTGCTACAGGACTCAGCTGCTGATGCATCCTTTGGGATGGAGGTTTTCCATTCAACCCTACTGCCCTCATCAGGTACTGCTTGTCAATCACCCACAGTGGAATACAATGGGGACCATCACTTGAAGAGGAGGAAATTACTTACCTATAACTGGAGTTCTTAGAGATGTGCGGTCCCCCTGTCCACTACTTGCACTCCTTCCCCGTTGCTTCCATTCTGTTCTTTTTTGCCTCCGTCAGAGGCACAAGATGAGCCAGAGCACATGCACAGACCAGACACTACTTTCAAATTCTCTGACTCCAGGCACATGCATAACCACAGTGGAATACAGATAGGGACCACACAGCACGAAGAACCTCTTAATCTTCTCCTTATGCCCATACTTCATATGTAGCCTCTTTCTTTCTTCTTGAAGAATCCTACTTTTAATTTCTTAAGTGATGGTCCCTACGTGTATTCTGCTCACAGTGCAAGAAATTAAAGGTAGGAGTTTCAGAAGTGTGCTAGGACCACAAGGACCATTGAAAATCACCCCCTAAATCAATATTATTTGATGTCAGCCCATTTGCAAACTTAAGTTTACAACTGTGTTCTTGTCTAGGTTTTCAGGCTGGTCACAGATGACGGATTTCTGTGTTCCAAAATTGATTAGCTAGTTAGATGCAAAGTCTACACATGGTGACTTCAGCTGAGCGAGACTTAGTAACCACTTGCCATATTCCAAATCTTTACTAAATATTTATCACTTCATGTGCTTCTCTATCAGTTTGTGGAATACAAACCAGGACAACTCTGGAACGTATAATTGGAGGGAAAACAGCAAAGCTTGGACAGTTCCCCTGGCAAGTTATGCTAATTGCTGAAGATGGAAAAGGAGGTGGTGGTGCCCTCTTGTATGACAACTGGGTTTTAACTGCTGCTCACGTCGTCATTAGTCAAATAGACCCATCAACACTGACAATCAAAATGGGATTTCTGAACAAAAATTCAGTTCACTACCAACAAGCCTGGGCAGAAGAAATTTTTGTACATGAAGGTTACATCGATGGCGCCAGTTATAACAATGACATTGCACTGATTAAACTGAAACATAAAGTCCCACTTAATGCAAATATTACCCCTATTTGCTTGCCAAGAAAAGAAGAAGGATTCCATGTGAAAACAGATGATATGGGAACTGTAGCTGGCTGGGGAAGAACTGAGAAAAGGAGGCTTTCCCCTCATCTACTGTATGTTGAACTGGTAGTTATTGACAACAGAAAGTGTAAAGAGGCATTTGCAAAGTTGCCAGCTGGAAAATCTCTGCTAGTAACAGAAAACATGTTGTGTGCTGGGGAGGAGGAAGGGGGAAAAGATTCTTGCCAGGGTGACAGTGGGGGACCATTAACTTTCTTAGATAATCTGACTAAGAAATGGTTTGTTGGTGGTATTGTGTCCTGGGGCGTAGACTGTGGGGTTGCTGGCCAATATGGGGTATATACGAAAGTGACTAACTACATTTCATGGATTGAAAACACCATTATGAAAAATTCTTAAATAGTCTACTTTATGTGCAGTAACTAACAATGAAAAGGGAGTAAAACTAACATTTTCCCTTTGGGTACATTAAGGCATTTAACAGATTAGATTCCAGTTTTGTAATATTTTTAAAGTTGATTTAATAGACTTCATTTTGTCAATTAGTACTTTCAGGTGTTATCTGACCAACTAACCTAATGAATTAGTTTTACACTCAAATCTTATTTTAAAGTTGCTTTCCATACCTGTTGCTAGGTGGAAGGCTCAAATGATCAAGGGAAACTGTGCATTTAGCAGGACCTTGTTTAGTTTATTTACATTAACTAAAAAAGTATTACAGAAAACTCAATCTTAAGTGTTAAATACTTTCCATCTGAAAGTTAGTATTAAATTGTGTCCAATTTTGTGGATCACAATCCTTTTAAAAAATACACATGTAATAAAACTATAGTATAACCAATCTAGTTAATAGAACATACTTGAGACAGTGGGAAAGACAGTTTAGCACTTGTTATATTAGCACAGCCATAAATAATTCCCCTCAAATTAGAATACAAATGTTGAAATAAAAATTTTTTTACTAGTTCTTTGAGACACTTGCTGCCTCTGATAAAATCCCAACAGCTTCAGCCGGCCAGCTCTGCAAGATGATGGCAAAGTATGGACAGAACGTTTCTGTTCTATTCTTAAGAGCCAGTTTAGATATTACTAAGAATAGAGTAAACGCCCTTAGTCACAATTGCAGGGATCTTATAACAACAACCTGGCTCTACAAAAACAAACAGACAGAGCAGAGAGATAGTACAACCAAGATTCTGAAGGTGTTTTCACATTTCAGTCATAATTACATTTCAATAAAGTCATGTAGTGGTCCAGTCTCTATATTCACTCATATTTAAAGCAGTACTACCCAGGAAACTGTCAACATCCCATCAGTTTTAGCAGTACATTTCCCACTAGTCAGATTAAGAAAGATTTAGTAGATTACCCTAAAAAGTTTGCTCAGAAGCTGTTATACTAAAATGCAATTTTTATTTTATTTTATGGCTAAATGAGGCTGAAGAGAATAGCCTAATTGTATTAAACTATTTGTTTCTATAAACATCCTTTGTCTATTTAATCATGATATTGTAATACATACTTGAAATGAAAACTGTTGAAGAACAAGACAACGCTCGCAGGTGGTGACAAAAATACCTTTTATTAACTCACTTAAAACACTAGAATATAAAAAGCATATAGAGAAAATGACCAATAAAGTCTGAAATCTGCTATAAAACTTTAAGGAATTTCTTTGAGGGTCAGGGGAGACTAAAATTCATAGTCAAGATTACCCAGTGCTGCCAACTTGTTAATACCTGATCCTCAACTTAAACAAGTTTAAACAAATTAAAGCCATGCTAATGACAAACTTACCATCAGGTTCCTTGCAGGGATGCCACCGATTAAGCCTTTGGAAGTCCCAGAATACCATTTTTAAGTGTTACTCAGCAGCAGTAGCTGGTAATAGTGCAAGTGCTAAAATGCAAAATTCACAGATGGTACAGAGTTTGGAAACTGTATCTGATTTAGGTGCAGAAAAATTAAGCAGCTTTTTGCAACGGAATCTGAATAGTGAAGATTTGTAATTACAATTTATCTCTGGAGAGATCACAAACTCCCCCCCCCCCCTTTTTTTTTTTTTTTTTTAAGTATGTAGATTGAGACTTAGTTGCCAGCTATCCCCTTGGACTAGAGTTAAAGTAATACCATTGCAAATATCTAAAAATTAGATAAGTCTCCTTTTCATGATAAACCATATTGAGAATCAAATAAATAGGATACATCCTAATTAAGATCCACTTTAAGAACCTAAATATCCAAGTCAAAGCAGAAACTAAAGTAAATTGCCTTAAATTTTCATATTCAGAAGCTGCAAAATATGAAATATAGTAATAAAAGGATCAGTGTAGTGGTGGATTTCAAGCACCCACTATATCAATTTCTGAAGATCTAATATTTATGGAAGTAACCTTGCTGGATGTGTTACTACTGGATACATTTCTCTTTTGGAGATAAGAAGCCTCAAATTCATCAATACTTTCTTAAGGTGGACATTCTTCATCATGAGCTAATATTTTATTTTAGCCATAAGTTTAGTTTCTCCTGTGCTCAAATTAGAGTGGGAATATTTTCCCTTTTGTTCCCAGTCAGCAGGCTGATTTAAAGTAGCCTACAATATTTATTTTGCTTTACATTCTCATCCTCAAAGGAGCTGCTTTGGAAAATACATTTAAGAGCAGCAAGTCTACTAACAGGTATATGTGTTAGCTACTTCCCCACTGCCCCAACTCCAAAAAAAAAAAATCCACCCTCATTCCTAAAAACAAGTAGGAGCTTCCTTGGTGAGGATGCAAGCTGGAGGGAATGGCTTACCATTTTAGGTGAGAGCACTCAACCTTGTGAGAACTGGATTTTAGATATGTATCTCAGAACAATGCAAAAATAGACAGTGGATTACAAGTTGGGTGTCAGGTATCAATGCATGAAGAGTGATGGATCCATTTGACTTGTCAACTTTTAAAGCATGCTTATCTGAAACAAACTGAATTACTGCAAAAACAACTTTACAGAAGTTCATCTCAAAGGACAAAATAAATTAACTGCTATGAATTCTTTGCATTCGGGGCTGCAAAACAAAGACACATATTACTTAAATCAGTTTTATTTAAGAATTTCCTACATTGACAAGTCTTATAAAAAGCATCCAAACACAGAACTGCAGCAAACAGCATTCTTATGGATATCTTATAGACAGTGGAACTTCCACCCTTAAGAGGCACACTGAGCTCGCTAGTGAACTCTGCTACAACTACCGCAAAGCACACCACAAACTCAATGTTCTCGTCACAAACCCCATCATCTTCGATTCACATTACCACACTTACATATCATTAACAGAAAAGAACACACACCATACAACATTCACAGCAGTTGACATAAGGGGAAAAAAAATACAGATATTCATTTCACTTAACACATTCAACTAATTGGTTAACTAGGTATAAAACCCATTTAGTCTTCCAGATATGGATGTCCTTTGAATGCAAGAAACACTCGTACTTTATTTGCTATCATTGCTCTCTGCACACTCTCTCACCAAAGCCACAGGATTGAGAGACATCTCGCCAAGTAAAATAAAATCCCATAATGCACCACCAGGTCTCTGCATGCGCTCTCTCCTTTTTCTCGCACATACCAGCCCTCTCATGCCTCGGCACCACCATCAATCCCACACAAGGTTTCAAAAGTTCAAACAGCCTTCTGGTTCCATCTCACAGCCTTGCGTTCATAGCGTTGATACGATTCCATGAAATAAAGAGTAGCGGATAAAAATGGAACACCCACCGTCTAAGACGTAGCATGTGCAGTGTGATGAAGTATTCTTGGATGAGAAAGCATGTAGACAGAAGTATTCCTAAAGCAGAATATTTACAGCACTGCTTTCAACTAAGTGCTTCTTCCATACACATTTGAAATGAGATGAACTGCAGAGATTAAATGAAGCCTTCATATTGTACTTAGTATATGAGGGGAGACAGTGTTAAAAGGAAAACAAACAAACAAAAAACACCAACGCTGTGTTCTCCAACTGGGGCATTTGGAGAGATTCTTATGGTGGGGATCAAATTAAAACAAACAAGAGGAAAAGAAAGAATGTAGTTTGACCAATGGTTTCCTTTTTGAACATGCAAAGAATTCAGCTGACCAGGAAACAAGGAATAAAATATTACAGGAGAAACCCTTTCTCTCAACTGTAGTGTTAGTTTACCCATCAGGCAAACAGCAGTTCACTTTCAATCATTCAGTATTCCAACAAATTATGTAACAAAACTTATATAATTCCTTTAACCTTTCTTTTTACAAAAGAAAAATGTCAAAAATACTGTTGAATATACTACACACTGAACAAATTGATCAGGAAAATTTTAGTATATATGCAATTTACAATATACTTACCATGAGCTTAGAAAAATTTGATTTCCCACCATAGAGTCAGTATATCAGAGCCCACTGTCTACATTCCCCAGCCTGATGATTTGGAATCCATACTTGAACCAAAGCCTCCATTAAACCCACTGCTTGATCCTGCATTTGATGCTGACCCCCAACCTATTGCTGCTCCAGAGTTAGATCCTCCGTAAGAATTACTTCCTGAACTAAAACCCTGGTTCTGCTCCCTTTGCATGTTGCCTTGAGGTTGGTTGTTTCCCGATGGCCCAGACTGGTTCTGTTGACTAGCTAACATGCCCATCATTCCCCAGCTGCTCTGCAATGCTGCCTGGGCTGCTGCCATCATAGCAGGGTTGATACTAAATGCTCCAAAATTCATCCCTCCACCCATATTACTGCCCTGGTTGTTCCCCAAACCACCTCCTCCCCCCCTGCTATTACCAAATCCACCCTGATTCCCAAAGCCTCCTGGATTACCACCAAATCTTCCACCTCTTTCTAACTGTCTATTGCTATTGTGCTTAGGTTCAGCATTGGATATATGTACGCTGATTCCTTTAATGATCAAGTCCTCTCCACAAAGAGACTGGGCAACCTATAAGAAATAAGGGATGTAAATAAATATAGAATTAGACCATTTTTTAAAGTACTTGTTACAACATAACAAGACAAACCACATGATTCTGAATACAAGTGTAAACTGTAAAGGAAGAGTGTGTGAAGATTTGACACAAACTAAAAACAAAATCCTTTAACTTTACTGAATAAACTTAAGTTACTTAGTCTACTGTGAAGATCCATATGCACAGTACCAGTTGAAAAGTGTGAATCTGTAGACATGAACTGTAAGCGTATTGATGTAATTCAATAGAAATTCAAAGTACAAGTGAAATTCTCAAATTGCAATGACAAAAACAAGCACTGTACAATCAATTCCAATAATTACATGCTAAATGACAGTGTTTGTCAACATTATAGTCAGAATGGTAAAGAGAGATATTGAAAAGACGTAGGAAACTGTTTCCTAAATGTCAGGGGTTAAAATATTTTAAAGAAATACCTGATCATCTGCAAATGTAACAAAAGCAAAAGCTCTGAAGGGTTTGGGGATGAAGACATCTACCACTTCTCCATACTGAGAAAAGAACTGCCGGAGCTCATCTGCAGTCATATCCTCGGTGCAGCGCCCAACGAACACCTTTCTGCTACGCAAAGGTTCATCAGGACTTTGCTGAGTAGAATCGCAGAAAAAGAAATATTGACCAAAACACTGCATTCATCCTTCTGAATACCAAATACAACTTAGTTTCTTTTGTGATAGAGAACTTCACAACAAACTATTAACCAGGTTATGGGGGTGTATCACAGCTATAGGAAGATCTAAAGAAAAGCAACCCTCCAGTTGCTCTCCACTCTACCCAAGATAATGCAATTAAAAACTGTACCACCTGAGAGGAAGACTGCAAGGATGAACTTGGAATTCCTGAGTAGATGGAAGCAATCTTACCCCCTAGGACCTTTGCACTAGAAGTTGTAGGGAAATCTCCTATCTTTGCTCTTGTAGTGGTGCAGTTCCAGTAGTGCTGACAATGGTGGAAACACCAGGATATACTGACCACAGCCATATCTACCACCCATAATCTAAAGCTCTTCTGATAATTAGAGATTTGTTTAGAACGTCTTGCTCAAGGGGGGTCTCCTAGGTGTGGTGCCAGGGGGATATATGTGAAAAATGGAGAGCAGGAAGGAGATGAGAATTGAAAAGTGATGGCAAATGAGGACTGGTTAGGTAGGCAGCAGAGCATTCCTTGTGCTTTAAATCCTTCAGTTGAATACACATATAGTGAGGAAATATATATAGTCAAAAGTGTTGGATTCTGATCCCAGCTCTGCCACCGACCCAGTCTGGCCTTGGGCAAGTTACCTACCTATCCTCTGTGCCTCACTTTCCTTCCTTCCGCAAAATGTGGGCAGTATCTGAAGTAGGGGCTGCTAGACATTTATGATGTCAGCAGCTGGTTTCTGTAGTTTTCAGACTGGACATCTTCTCCCCTGTGCTTAGTAGTTTTCTCAAACCCCCATGCCTCTGTTCCTTCACCTAACCTCCAGGCTCCACTCCTTCTTTTTGTCTTCTCACCTGCCTCAAGGATCCCGTTAAAGTCCCCATCTCCCTTTGTTTGCCCATATATCTAATCCCCTCTTCACTCAACAGGATTCTTTAAAGGAGTGCATGTTTTGTTTCTACACACACTAAAATAATTTAAGGAACAATACCTTAGAATTAGGAAGTTTACAGTCACACCATCTTCCATCTATCATGTGTCGTTGAGACATCACTTTCACCTGGGTTTCATACTCCGTAAATCGAACAAAACCAAATCCCTTTGAGTGACCAGTCTTAATATCCTTCTTGACCTAAAGCGGGGTGGGCGGGGAGATGGGGAAAGGAGAGAAAAAGATAATCTAGATAGCTGAAATACTGAAGCAGTAATATGCATTGGTATTCTTAGGCCTTGTCTACACTACAAAGTTGCAGCACTGGTGAGGAGGTTACAGCGCTGCAACTTAGGATGTGTACACACCTGCAGGGCATTACCAGCGCTGCAACTCCCTGTTTGCAGCGCTGGCCGTACACCCGGTCGTGCCTCGGGTGTAGAGGATCCAGCGCTGGATCACCAGTGCTGGTCATCAGGTGTAGACACTCACCAGCGTTTTTGTTGACCTCCGTGGAATAAGCAGGTATCCCAGCATACCTGAGGAAGCCTCTCCGGTAATTAAGCAAACTCCACTGCCGTCCAAGCAGGTCTCCTTCCCCGCGGTGTGCTCTGGCGTTCCCTGACCCCCCCTCCAAGCAGGGCTCCTTCCCCGCGGTGTGCTCTGGCGTTCCCCTACCCCCCCTCCAAGCAGGTATCCAGCCCCGCAGTGTGCTCTGGCGTTCCCCGACCCCCCCCCTCCAAGCAGGTATCCAGCCCCGCGGTGTGCTCTGGCGTTCCCCGACCCCCCCTCCAAGCAGGTCTCCTTCCCCGCAGTGTGCAACAGCACTGCAGCGTGGCCACATCTAACACCACTTGCAGCGCTGGTTGCTGTAAGTGTGGCCACTCTGCAGCGCTGGCCCTATACAGCTGTACTAATACAGCTGTAACAACCAGCGCTGCAAAATTGTAGATGTAGACATACCCTTAGACTAGCTGCAACTAGCTGCTAATCAGTAGTCTTTTCCTAGATCAAAAGGAATGCTAGGATTACCAAAGCATAATGAAAAGAGTACAATGTGAAAAGTTTTGATCCTAATTTAATCAGGCTTCTATATCCCTCATGAAATGGCCACTGGTACAATCAATGACAATACACAAAAGCATTTGACAGTTTCATACTTACAAAATCAGGCTGTGAATTACCATTATAGCAAACAATGTTCAAAAGAGCATGGGTTTGATGCATCCTGGCAAAGTGCTAATCCAATATCAATATAAAACAAATCCTTAAACCTAAACTCAAACTTATTGTTAAAGTTAAGTTTCAAAATCAAACAAGAACTGTAAAAAGAAAGTCTTCACAAATGCTACAACTACCCCCATACCAATAAACTAATATGCAAACACAAAAACCAAACACCACACAGTGGGCCACATAATGTCTTGCTTACAACTTGTGTAACATCAGAATCATCCCCTTTTGAGAAATCAGTCTTGACATGGGTCAATGACCTGAACATATACCAAGACATCTCCAAGAAAAAATAGCTTACTGCAAAGCAAATAGTATAAAGCAAATTGTAATGTTACAACAGTTAAATGTGTGCTCTTAAATTTATACTGCCCTTTTCGCCTTGTACTGGCTCATGCAGAAAAACTTTCATCTGAATTCATAGCTTACGACTCAAGTAAATCAAGTACAACAAAAATTTACCTGCACCATGAGAACTTCTCCAAATGTACTGAAATATTCCTTTAGATCTTGTTCAGTGGTTTTCCAGGGAAGACCCAAAACTATTAAATCAGATGTCTTTTGTACTGCTCGTTTTACTTTCACAGCTGATGAGGCATCTGTTTCATCCATTTTCCTCTTGTTATCTAAATGTAAAGATGTACATCAGAAACTCATCTCCACAATACATCAAAGGAAAGGATAGCTACTTCCATTGGTCAGAAGCAGCATAGCACAAGGATTAGATTCTTTTTTGCAGGATGTATTGTGGAAGCTAAGAACTGAGACTCTTCCAGATACACACTAATTGCTCATTGTAGGATTGGACCTTTGGAAGGTAGCTATATAAGACTGTTAAATGCCTTACAAACTGTAAGACAAAGTCTTATTTGTAAAGTACCTTGTACAATTATGGTGCTATATAATAGGGAACTCTCTGAAATTCACTCTGTGGGCCAGGCACACACTTTAACTGAAAAAGACTTATTTGCAGTTGCTGCTATGGTTTATTAGTAAGTTAAAAGGAAAACATAAAAACTAAGGAATCTATAGATCTTGATGTAAAATTCCTTATAACTAAGAAAGTATGGTTGTACCAAATAGTCATGGAACAAAGACAAACCTTTGGGATAATTAACAACATAGACGAGATTTCCCCAGCCAGCATCTGGAGCATGCAGAATTCCTTCCACTAGCCGGACTCCTCTCATACACTGAGACACTGGGTTCCTGTATCGCAGGCCACATGCTCCAGGGAACTGGGCAGTAACTGTGGATAGCAGCACAGTGCCATCATCCTCTGAAGGGATCTCAATGGGCTCATCATTCTCATCCTCAGTAACACGGATGTATTCAGACATCTTTGCTGGATTTTACTAATGGATTTAAAAAAAGGGGGGCATCAGCAATTTTCTACTCTCTCTTATTTTATTCATTTTTAATCTCATAATAAATCAGTTTGTTTCTCTGTAAAACACTGACAAGGCTTTTATTCCTAGGCACTAAGAGCCTACCAAGAGATGTTGCATTTTATCTTCTCTAGGCTTTAAGTGTTGTGTTATGTTCTAACAACAGACATATAAAGCGGCATTTATGGGTAGTGCCTGGAGAGGAGGGGTTATGAACAAAGTTATTTAAAACTAGGAAAGAAAGAGGATTTGTTTACAATCTGCATTGATCTTACCAATCACCCCAATTGAGGGAATGGGGCAAGGGCCAAGCCTGTGTGGGGCGGGGCGTAAGGAAAGAACCCAACCAACTGGTATTACTGGGAGGAGAAAAAAAGGGGGGAAGCCAAGGACCAAACTATACTGGAGTGTGAGGGGGAGGGAAAGGGGGAGCAGAGCTCAGACCAGGTGAGGGCCAGGCCCAAACCATTTCCAAGGCGGGAGCTGAATGTCCAGCTCACCCCGGGGAGAGGGAGTCTGGGAACGGGGGAGCAGAGGTCAGACCATAAAGGGAAACGGAAGAAGGGAGTCAGGACCAAACCATTTCCGGGAGACGGGCGTGAGCACCACACCACATGCCTAAAAGACAGGCTGCGCCTAAATGAGGCCTAGCTTATAACCCCCCGCGCGCTAGGCCTCACCTCCGAGCCCCTCCGCGCGTGCCCGCCCCGCCTCTCTCGAGCCCCAGGCTGGGCCTAGCTTCTCGCGCCCCCCGGCCCGCTCAGGCAGGGCCCAGCCGCGGTTGGGATCCGAGATGCCTGAGCCTCTAGCTCTCCCGCCGCGCTCTGCTCACCGGGCCAGGGGGGCCTTACACGGGGCGAGGGGGCTCCAGGCGCCTCCACCTTCCTCTCCTCCAGCCGCTGCTGACAAAATGGCGGCCCCCGGCCCTCAGAGGCAGAGCCCGGCCTCTGGGCGAACCATTTCTCCCTGGGGGGGGCAGCTGGAAATAGACTGGAAAGAGCCAACGTCGGGAACTTGGCCTGTTTGGAACAGCGTCGATCAGAGATCACACAGGCCTTCGTGTCCGTCGCTCGGGATGTGCGGAGCGGTGCCTCCGGGCGAGGACAGTAGCAAAGCTGGGATTTCTTCCCCCCCGGCAGAGCAATGGTATGATCCGTCCCGCCGGAAACGCGCATGCGTAAGGCTGGGCCGGGGGGAGAGATGGGAAATTGGCGGGAGGGCCTTAGTCCTGGCCTTGGCGTTACTCTTCTTGAAGGGAGGCGGCGCTTATGGTAGCTTCAGTACTGACCCCACCAGCAGTAGGTCTGGAGCCTTCCTCTGTACTGTTAACGCGGCGTTATTGCATTTAATTCCCTTTGCTTTTTTGCCCTTAAAGACAAAAGCCCGTTTAAGGCTGAGGGAGCTGGCCAGCAGCTGGTGTTTTGCATTGCCCGCCTGCTGCTCAATTTAGTGCCTCATGCATGCATGGAAAAGCTCTGGATGGCACCGTGCCATGGACAACGCTGCCACTGAAAATGTAAGGGGTTTTTGGCTGTACATATGTGAAACTTGTTTCAGGCACAGATCAAAGGCTCAAACTCTCATGTTCTTTTATGTTGCAGTGGAGTGAAGTGTGAAGGCCAGCTGTTTTTTGTTCCTTGTGCACATAAAAATGTTTAATTTTTAAAAAATGGGGTAAGTATTTGTGTACGTATGTGTGCACACATTCTCAGACCAACCGCCCCCCCTTTTCCCCCAGCAAACCCTCTTAAAATTAAGATTGAGAATTCAGATAAACGTAAGGGTAAAAACATTAGAGATGGTGTAACAAAACAAGCATTACAGCACATGAAATTCAGAGTTGATATGGAAAAGCACATTTAAGGCACCCCAGCCACTTTAACTCTTCTCTATAGTTAACCCCCTTCATTTTCAGTTTAAACCAATTTTTACCAAAAAATTCCTAGTTTTTACAAAAAATAATATTCCTTTTTTTCTGATTTTCACCTACTTTTTTATCATTCAAACATATACAAATAACTCGTTTTATTAGGAAAATACAATACATTGCATGAGATATATGTATTATGATAATACATTAGTCTGTGTGTATATGTAAAGCTGCCTGTTGAAATAAGGCTATGTGTTAGTCTAGAAGATACACACAGGCACACATGCAAGCTCTGAAGTGTGCGCATCTGAACGTACTGATGAATCTCATGTACACATCCAAGCTGTTAGCAGATAACAGGTTTAAAGATTTGACACGCTAAAATGGGAAGAAAATGAAAATCTGTATCAATATATTTCAGAACACTAGGAAGTATTCAAAAGTTTAAAGAAAAAACAAACAGGAGAAAAGGATGAAGTTGAGTGTATGTGCTACAAATGGTGTGGCCCAATTATTAAATGTAAATATTTATAGGCTAATAGTTCTAAGTCTACAACAGTAAACTGTTTATTCAAATAATAAGTTTTATTTGATTAGAGATATATTGTTTTCTTAAACTCAAAGGTGGTGTGTTTTGATTTGCTTTGGTTCTGCAGCAAACCATATTGATGAACGGAATTCAAAGCATTAATCTACTGAATACTTTTCCCCCGTCTTTCCATCCACCAAAATCCCTATTTTACCCATAAAAATTAATAATTTTTGCACAGATTTTCACCCGTTTTTGTTGTTGTGGTAATAAACACTGATAAATTCCCAGGAAACACAAAATAAAATAAACTGAAAATGAAGGGCCCTACCTATAGTGATGCAATCCATATTAATATTTGTAGTCCCAGATTAAATTTAAACTGACTTCTAAAGACACTTTTTTCATATTAAATTTGAGGTAAGACACTCAAACAAACATGAATCTTCCCTGTAATGACAAAAAATCAGTGTACTTTAATCTTGGATCATAGGCCCAGATGCTCAATGGTATTTAGGATCCTGACTCCCACTGATTTCAATAGGATTTAGGTGCCTAAATACTATTGAGGATGTGGGCCACAAACACTGGAATACATCAGTCGTAACTGTATGGTTATTTCGTGGGGATGTGATGGCTGAATTAAGGATACCTTAACACATTTTCTGCTGTATTTGCCCAATTCTGTTACATTTCCCCTATGCTGATTATATTTAAAACAATGAAAACACTTCTCTTGGTACTACAGTATTATAGCGTTAAAGTTTATTACAAGTAAAACCCAATTCTCTGAAGGTATAAGGGGACAGTCTGATGTCCAGCTAATTGGGATCTTCAGTCATGCAGAGCTTTCCATTCAGGGCTTACTCACTCTCTCACCACTTCAAAAGTTATTTTTCCTCTCTTGGTATCCTGCTATTCATTGATTTATCTCATTAGACTGACCTAACACTTGGTAAAGCACCCCCATCCTTTCATGTATTTATACCTGCTCCTGTATTTTTTACTTCATACATCTGATGAAGTGGGTTCTAGCCCACGAAAGCTTATGCCCAAATAAATTTGTTAGTCTCTAAGGTACCACAAGGACTCCTCGTTGTTTTTTTTCTTTTTTTTTTCTTTTTCTTTTTTTTTTTTGCTAAACTCCTGTGATGCTCCTAAGGGGACAACCTATAGCCTGGAGTTTGTTAATCAGTGTGGGAAATCATTATTATCCCTTTAACCCTTGTGGGATGTTGGCTAGAGCAGGGGACTTGTTGCTGGGACTCCTGAGGTCTATTCCTATCTCTGCTACAGACTTGCTTTATGACCGTAGTCAAATTATTTAACTTCCTATTGCTGTGCCTGCCTGTAAAATGGGGAGAATAATACATAACACTGAGGTATTTTTTAGCCTTAATTCATTAATATCTGTAAAGTTCTTTGACCAAGAAAGGTGCTAGAGATCTGCAGGGTTTTATTCTTATTACCACCAAAAGGTGGTCTTCCCCAGCCATTCATTTGGTTACAATATGTCTCTAAATCATTGCTCTTCTGCTTAGGCTGTTACCACCACACCCCCAACCTACTCTTGTGCTTAGACAGCCTTGCTGCATTCACCCTGCTCATGCAAACTGCTCCTTCATTTTGTAATTTAATTGAATACATGTTTTTTCCCTGCGCATTGTCTCAGACAAAGTTGGCAGGACCTCAAAGCATGTGAGGGGGAGGGAAAGGCAAGTTAAATGCATCAAAGGAGACAAGGCTAATGAGGCCTTTTGCTGGGAATGCAATGAAGAACAAAGTGAACAAGTTATGCAGCTTTCAGAACATAACAGGCTCCTTTGCTGAGTGCTCAAAAAGTTTGTGGAGTTTGGCTTTTTGGATGAATGAAATGTGAGATAACTGTGCAAAACTTTTAGACAAAGCGTTAGTGTATGTGACAAATGTTATGTCAGCTTAATGACAGGGTGTACTTTATGCAATGAGACAGGACCTCAGAGTTTGGTCTGAGTCTTTCTAGAGAGCCAAAGCTACTCACATGGACCCTGTCTAAACGCATGTTTCCATATGTCATCTCATTGAAACCCAAAGAAAGAAAGATCCCACATGTTAGATTGACAATCTGCTTAAACCATCATAATTCTTACATAGTGGTTGACAGGTTTGAGTCTGGGGTTGATAAATGCACTGCACAAAGCTGCATTCATAGAATACAAATTGTTTTCCTTATAGCATCTTTCATTCTCAAGGTGAATGCAGTAGTTACTGGTATTGTGGTGACTGTATAGGCAAACCAGGCAACTGTTTTCTCAGCAATGACTTGCAGACAGATATACACATTAGATACTGTTTTATGAGAGAGGAAATGTAGGTAGGGCATGTGTCCCCTTTCATTAGATAAAATGCTGGGGATCTTCAGTATCAGCTTAGTTTCATGTCTTATCCAAAGCCTAGTACCTCTAATAGCCTCATTATGCTGTCAGATCCCAAGCAAGAACTCCCATTGTTTTACCCTGAGCAAGATCTATGGCTCTTAGGCTTTGAGATTCACCTAGTACTGCTGTATATAGGCTTATAACTGGACAACACCTTCTGTAAGGTTGTATTGTAATGTTAGCAGCGCTGGTTTTGAACCTCAGGCACTTTGTCACTCATGTGGCCTCCTGTATCTTGTAAGGAGGGTTCCTCTGGTCTGTTCTCTATCTGTGATTTTACTGTGGCCTTCCCTCTTAATTTAAAAAAGAATTGACTAAACCAAATTAATTGAAATCTGGACAGGTTAATATGCAATATTCATGGAACAAGCAGCATGTGGTTCCCTGGAGCTTTGCCAAGGTTGAGAGAGAAACTATTCTATTCCTGAGTAAGAAGGAATCTCATTTGAGCATTGAATCCCCATTCACCTGTCTTCCTCATTCCCCTTTTTCATACTGCTATGTTTTGGGCAAAGTGATAGGAAGAGGTTAGAACTGTAGCTGCTGGTTGTGTACAACCCCTTCAGATGTTGTGGTCTTTTCTACAAAGGGTTGTTTGTGAGGTTCTGCTTCATGAATTTCTCTTTGTGGCAAAGGGTGTTTGTAGTGACCCTTGTAGAGAAGAGACAGGACTCACTAGGACTGAACATAGAAGGGATTTGATATTTAGGCTACTGGATGTGTATGGTCAGATTACAGGACAGGCTGCACATCTGTCCCTCCTCTGGTCTCTCTCAAGTGGACTCCCTCACATGTCAGGCCTTTACCTATGCTGGGGAGGACTCTTGCAATTCACCCACTCTTAGACTGGACCCTGGGCTAGAGTATCCCGTGTACTCACTGTGCTTACCCTACAGATCCGACTGAGTTGGGGCGCCTGTGATTCTTCCTTTCTGGAGTCTGTGACTGGTGGTATCCAGCAACCAGGCAGTCTTCCCAAACCAATGTAATGCATTTTAGCAAGAAGAACAAAGCTTCCAGGGGAAAAAAAATAGGTTTTTAAAACAACAGTCTACACAGTTTTACCACTTCCTGCTGGAAATCCTAGACAGGCCTATCTTCCTCAGACCTACGTGGTCCTGGGCCTCAATCTGGTTCTTCTTGAACAACTACACGCTCTCTTTTAGAGAGGGTCCCTTTTAATTCTGAGAGTTTTTATTCTCCTGTGTTCATGGGTCTTATCCTGTCCTGGTCAGAACCATTGGGTAGGTAGGCTGGAGAGGAGGCAAAATCATCAAAACGAATAGTTCTGGCATTGTCCTGTAACAGCTCATCATTGTTTGCTGAGAGGTGGCTACCTTGAGCTATTCTTTTCCTTCTAGCATGTTTTTCCAGACAGCCTCCTGTTGAGTTAAACCAACAGAATCCTACAGAAAATACCCCACTACCCAGACCAATGTAGAATATTCATAAATTATGACTAAGGCTATGTTTTAGTCACGGGTATTTCTAGTAAAAGTCACAGGCAGTAAACAAGAAGTTGCGGTCCATGACTTGTCCATGATTTTTACTAAAAATACCCGTGACTAAAACTTGGGGGGGCTGTCTGGGGACCACACAGGTGCTGGGGCAGGGTGGCCCAAGTACTGGGGGGTGGTGCACGGCCTGGCACCCCCACTGGTGCTGGGGAGAGGGGCGGGTAGGTGGCGGGGCTGGCAGGCTCCCTACCTGGCTCCGTGCCTCCCCCCGAGCAGCAGTAGAGTTTGGGTGTGGAAGGGGGCAGGGGATTGAGGGCACGGGACAGGGTGAGGCTGGCTCTGGAAGTGGTGATATCCCCCTCGCTCAGCTGCTAGGCAGAGGTGTGACCAGGCAGCTCTCTGCTGTGGGGGATGCAGGGGCCCCAAGACTGCCCCAGCAGCAGCTGGTGCGATGGGGCTGCCTGCTGCAGAAGTCATGGAGGTCATGGAAAGTCACAGAATCCATGACCTCCGTGACAGACACACAGCTTTAATTATGACAGAGTAGCTATAAATCCATCACACAGGGAGCCTGTAGTTCTCCTTCACTAGCACAGCCTGTGCTGCCTACCCTAACCATTCAGGATCATTCTAATTCCTGCAGTCATGGAAAGGACTGCTGACTGCATGACAGTGTTGAGTGGTGTGTTGTCCTCCCTCTCCCCGATTATACAACTTTGGGTCTCCAAGAGCCACATGGAGAGGGAGAAGCAATGGCTGTTCAGAATGCTGCTATTCCCACCTGGTATGGCTGCATTAATGACATCAATGTTCTGTTTTCCATGGGGTAGCCCTCTAGATACATTAAACTCTCTCATTTCATACTTTTCAGTGATGCTATAAAACAATAAATTAATAGCTTTTTCCACATTTTTAAGCAATCACTTTTTATATGCCTGGATAATTGCCCTTAAACATTTCTGTAAATTATTGTTTAAAAATATCAGAATAAAATGATAAACTCAATAATTGGTGTATCAGTCATATAAAACATTACATTAGTTGAAAGTCATGTATGACAGATATCTGTAAATCAATTGATTTTTCTTCAAATATATATGAAGAGGAAACCATATAATGCAAGCAGTGGGAGGGGTGTAAGAACTCCAAATAGTTCTGGCTGTGGCCTTCTTTACAAGACAAGTGGAGAGAGAACTCTCAGTATATCTTCCCCATGCAATTCCTTCAGTATTACTTAAAACAGATGGCTGTACCACCCTATTCTGGGGAGAATGGGCTGTTCCATTTTGATAGTTGTATTTATTGTGGCAATGTAGGGCTGGAAGGTACCTTGAGAAGTCATCATGTGAAGCTCCCTGCGTTCTGGTAGAAGCAACTAAACCTAGACCATCCCTGACAGGTGTTTGTTCAACCTGTTCTTAACCTCCAACAATGAGGATTCCACAACATCCCTTGGAAGCCTATTCCAGAGCTTATCTACCCTTAGAATCATAAAGTTTTTCCAAATATCTAACTTAAGTCTTCCTTGCTGCAGATTAAGCCAATTACTTCTTGTCTTACCTTCCATGAACACACAGAACAATTGATCACCGTCCTCTTTATAACAACCCTTAACATATTGAAGACTATTATCAGGTCCCCCTTCAGTCTACTTTTCTCAAGACTGAACATGCCCACTTTTGTTTAACTATTCCTATGACGTTTTGTAAACCTTTTATCATTTTTGTTGCTCTCCTTTGGACTCCAGTTTTTCCACATCTTCCTTGAAGCATGGCAGCCAGAATTGGACAAAGTACTCCAGCTGAGGCCTCACCAGTGCTGAGTAAAGGGGGACAATTACTTCTCATGATTTCCCTACAACACAGCTGTTAATATACCCCAGAATGATATTAGCCTTTTCACAGCTGCATCACACTGTTGACTTGTATTCAGTTTGTGATCCCAAACCCTTTTAAGTGGTACTACCACCTAGCCAGTTATTCTCCATTTTGTAGTTTGTGTATTTTCCTTCCTAAGTGAAGTGCTTTGCCCTTGTCTTTATTGAATTTTATCTAGTTGAATTCAGACCAGTTCTCCAATTTATCAAGGTCATTTTGAATTATAATCCTGGCCTTCAAAGTGCTTGCAGCCCCTCCCAGGTTGATGTCATCTGCAAAGTTGATAAGCATACTCTCCACCCAGTTATCCAAGTCATTAGTGAAAATACTGAATAGTACCTGACCCAGGACTGACATCTGCAGGACCCCACTAGATATACCTTCCTAGTTTGACAGTGAACGATTCATAACTGCTCTTTCAACCTGTTGTGCACCTGCCTTATAATAATCTAGACCATACATTTCCCTAGTTTGCTTATGAGAATGTCATGTTGGACTATGTCAAAAGCCTTGCTAAAATCAAGGGTTCTCTACACTATTCCACCCAAGCTAGCCTCACTTGAGGGGAGAGGGTGATTCAGTTTCTAATGCCAGTCAGACTGGGGCTAAACCAACACTAGATCTCCGTTCTAGAGGGAACGCTTCCTTGGAATAGTGGATTCAGTCTCTTGGCCTGATTTTTCAGAGGTTCTGAGCACTCATGGCTCCCATTTAAATCAGTAGGAGCAATAGGTGCTCAGCACCTCTGAAAACCGAGCCATCTATGTTGATTTAACATTAGGATTGGCCATATCAGTTAACTGGCATATCCTGACACTGTTGTGAAAGGACCATGTTTTGTATAGTTAGGTTAAAGAACTGAATTCGCTTTCCAGGTTGCCATTATCCTGAGATTCCCACATTTTCTATCCATGCTCAATGTGCATCCTAAATCCTATTTTGACGGCGCCAAGCTGGCATTGAGTCAAACAGTGTTGTTTGTACATGCTGTAAGTACTGAGCTGTGATTGCAGGCTGTCAGCATTACCAGACTGCACCATGTCAAGTGAAATGTATAGGTTATCAGTCAGACTGTTTCAAGAGGTTTCTGTGGCATTTGGCCAAAGTGACCTCTTGCTAACAAAGCATCTGGTGGTAACTTCACTAATGAGCAGAGTAAGCACCAACCGTGGACTAGATTTCACACAGGTAAGCAGCTTGGAGAGAGTGGTGAGTGAACTGTCTTGATTCAGAGTCTTGTAGCTGTAAAATAGTCAGAAAAAGGACAATTATTTGCAATAAAGACTTTTTCCCAAAGCTGGTTCCTCAGTTCTGGCAGCATACAGGCTCAGAATTAAGCAATTTCAAATCAATCTGTTCATTCTCAGTGAAAGCTGTGATTTTTGCAGCACTTTCCTTGTTATACTTTGAGCTTAATATTAAGTTTCAAGTAAGACAATTAGCAGTAGCATTTGCTAACTGCACACCGGTGAGCATGCAGATATTTAATTCACTGACTCCTCCACACCAGCAGTTCAGCATGCCCATGGGTGTAGACAAAGGCAATGCAGTGATAGTAGCCATCGTGTGTGTTCAGTTAAGTGTGCCCACAGGCACAGAACATAATCCAATATAATAACTATTTGTTGCCCTAGGCTAAGTGTGCCCAGGGGTACAAGCAAACTCAGTATAATGATTAGCCACTAACCCTCATAAAGAGCGCCCACAGGTGCAAAGGAACATCTATGGGCATCTAAATACAACCTTGTGCTAAAGAATTTAGCTATGGATACTTCAAAAACACGGAGCATTTCAGCCTGTTTCTGATCTCAGTTAGGCCAGTATAAAGAAGGAGGATTCAATGGAATGATACTGTTGTAGTTAGGATCAGAACCAGGCCTTTTGTCTGTAAATATTTCATAAACTTCGCTCCTCAACGCACATCCCCACTTACCTTCTTTTAAACCTGCATTAGTCATCCTCTCACACTAAATAGCCACTGAGTCAACCTGCCACCTCATTTTAGCTCGTTGGAGGGTAGCCATATTTTGGACTCTGCAAAACATTATAGAAGCATCAGGGTCACTATGCTGCTGCCCATTAGAAATAATTGTAAGAGTAATAATAAGGCATTCATTGCCGCAGGGCCATTGGGACTGCATCCGGAAGCAGTCTGCATCACAAGTGAAATTGCCGAGCCCATGCCTGCTCTTGTATATGTCAGCACAACCTTCTTTGCCCCACACTTTGAGTACAGCACACGCTGAGTGTCACTAGTTAAGGGGACAAACAGCAGCCTGGAGGCAGTTCAGTTATTCATTTATGTTTATAGATTAAAGCTGTTAGAACTATTACATGCAGAGATTAGAGCCCCAGGAGCCATGTCTTTGAGAGGGAGGTGCTATTCCTTGGGGAGATGAGATCATCAGAGCTTCTTGGCTGTTGGCTAAAGTTGAAAAATACATGTTTTAAAAATTAAAGTCAATGCTTTTTTGTTATCCATTTTCTTACCTTCTCCTTAACAGAGCTTTCCATATCCAGAGAAAGGAGAAGAGCTCAAGGTTCCATGAAGCCCACTAGGGACTCACCATGGGCTCACTGCTGAGCTCCCCTGCTGCACAGATCACCCACATGGCCAAACCCTGCTGCTACTCCCCTTCCCAGGCTGTTGGCCAAGGAACTGGCAAGCAGGAAGGGGGCAGAGTTGGGTCACAGTCACAATGCAGCACAATCAGTTTTGCTCTGTGATGCCCCTTCTTTAGCCTGGATAGCAAGGTGCTAATCCAGCCCGAGGCTAATATAATTAACCAGGAAGGCCTTCAGATACCATCAGGATGGGGGCTAATATGAAACTCTACAATAGATACAGTTAAGGGTTCTTTATTGCCTGAACTTTTATTTTAAATTGTGGGAAGCCCAATTTCTCATCAGCACTGGGTAATACCACTGAAGTAAGTAGGATAACCTGGGTCATTCAGCGCAGTTTGGCTCTGGGTACATATTCTGTAAATTAATGATAGAGCAGTGAAGCAACACTTTGCTTCCTGGGAATAAATGGTACAGGACATTGGTCAAACTCTACACATGCAAAGTATCTGACAGTAAAATTTGTCTTATTGCCCCAATATTTATACCCCTCTCAATACCCTCATTTGGGATAGCTTACAGTATTTTGTTAGGGAAAAGTTTCAGTGGCCACTGAGGGCTTGTCTACACTTAAAGCTGTACCAATGTAGCACTTCAATGAAGACACTACCTGCCGATGGGAGGGATTCACCTCCCTGAGAGGCAGTAGCTTGGTCAATGGGAGAATTCTAGTGCTGTCTACCCTGGGGGTTAAATCAATTTAACTGTGTCGCTCATGAGTGTTGTTTTCCTCGTATAGATCAGGCCTGATTTTTAGGTATCTCAGGGCTGGTCTATACTGGAAGCTTATATAGGCATAGCTACATCTCTCAGGGGTGTGAAAAATCCACACCCCTGAACAACATAGTTATACTGACTGTAACCCCCTGTAGAGACAGCGTTATGTTGGTGGGAGATTGTCTCACAGTGACATTTCTACCGCCTCTTGTGGAGGTGGAGTAACTAAGCCAGCAGGAGAGCTGTCTCCCGTCGGCTTAGAGCGTCTTCATCAAAATGCTAGAGTGGCACAACTGCATCAGTGCAACTGCACCAATGCAGCATTTATAGTGTAGACCAGCCCCAACCCCCAATGTAGACTGCACTAGATTGATGGAGAAATTCTTCCATCGACCTAGCTGCCGCCTGTTGGGGAGGTGGATTAGCTCTTGGGAAGAGGATTAACTGGCCACTTCACCTTGAATATTCCCTTGATATTTTGTTAACTACTTATGCTAAACAATCTGTTCCATCTTGTATTTAGCTGTGATACTCTGAGTATGTTTCCCAGACCTTAAGAAGAGCTCTGTGTAAGCTTGAAAATGTGTCTCTTTCACCAACAGAAGTTGTTCCGATAAAAGATATTACCTCACCTGCTTTATCTGTCTGGTGTCACAGAGAAACAAGCAAGGGAGCCAGTGGAATTATCTGAGGGCAGGGTTGATGTGGCTGCATTTCTTTGTACGAGTGGGTTCAACCACCCATAGATCTGATGTGCTTCCAACAGCCATCCATCTGTCCAGAACCCTGCCACAATCCGCAGGGCTATTGGGCAGAGAGCTCAGTCAGGGAAGAAAACACTACTGTGGCAATTGGAAAATCAGCACAAAATGCAGGATCCCTTCTGATTCAGAGGAGACGTCCTGAGCCCCAGGAACTCCTGACCTCCACAGCTGCTGCCTGCAGTTGGACCTCACAACCTCCATCTTTGTTTATGTGCTGTGCATAAGCCTTGGAGAACAGGAGAGATCCATGAAAGCAGAGTGAGAGACATTTCCTGGTGTATCTATTGACACTGCAAATCCCCAAGTGCAAATGTCTTTCTTGTTTTAATGAGCAGAGAGCTGCACTGAAACAGTGCTGTTATAGTCTCCTGCTGGAGTAACTGCCAGCTCTGGAGCATTTAGGCAGAAATGTTTACCTGCTCTCTGTGCAATGGGCTAGGGAAATGTTTTCCCCCCAGGTAGTGGCACATGCACTGGAAAAATGCCAGCCAGTGGGAGGGTGTGGCATTAATATTTAGCAGGGCTGGACATTATGTAATATGTCCCACTCCCTGTGGCCTATAGTCCTAGCAGCCTGCAGCATATTTGGAAGATTTAAACTGGTAAGTTTATCTCTCTGTGTCTCTCTTCATACATTAGCCTTGCTCATAGGAGCTGGCAATCAGGAGGCAAAGCATAGTGGTATGTAGGCTCTGAATCTCCACCCGCTTGTTTCAGAGAGAGCCAAGCAACTGTCAAATGGTGGCGTCTTGTGCAAGGAGAGCACATGGATCACATTCATCCCATTTTGTTTTGTAGGGTCAGCTGGAATTGTTCACAAGCCACCTCCCCAGAACTGCAGGGCCATCCATAGCAGGGTATGAGAAGAACTGTCACCATGGTTGTGTTCATCAGGGACTCATCCTGTCCGTTATCAGAGTTTAATTCTTGGTTGGAGGGTGACATGGAGTTCCCGGTGGAACTTGCTGCCTTTCACAGTCCATTGGAACTGGGAGTCAGAGACCTTCTTGTGTACTGCAACCCCCACCATGGACTGATAACAGGGTATGAACCTTCACCAGAGACCTCTGTGACTAAAGGACTAAATCCATGAACTGGGAAGAGTAGCAGGAAGTTATCCTCAGACCTCTCAATCTGCCAAGGCCCAAATATGGGACACAATATGTGACAAAGATCCCAGATGAGGAGCGCACACACAAATTATTAGTGCTGGAGACTTTAAACACTATTCTTCTAGCGTGAATAACCCCTTCTGTACCCTCTGTTTCATAAGTCTTAATTTCTCATGTGAATAATGTTCTACAATGAAAGCAAGGCGCCACCATTTGGTATGGAATATAGATCACTTTAGAACTAGAAGCAGTCATGGAAAAGTGAGACAATGGATCAGCTCCAGAGAGAGGGCACATAATACACATTGCACAGTGGGGTCCAGCTTCAAGACACCGATGAGTATTTAGATTGAGGGGAGCAAGCAGCCAGCATCATAGAACCCGATGGACTCCTTATTCAGGCAAAGTCACAAAAAGAGTAAGAGCTCCACCTGTCTCCTCGTGACTCTTCTCAGCACCCTTGTGTTTATATTGCATTTACTCACTTCGGCGCTATTCAGTTAGCATTAAAGCCAACCAATGGGGAAACTGAGGCACAGAGCAGCAAAGTGATTTGCCCAATGTCACACTGGAAGTCTCTAGCAGAGACCCATGCCTCCTGACACCCAGTCCTTAGCCTGAATTATTATTTATTTGTATTAGCATAGTGCTTGGGAGCCCCAGTCACAGACCAGGGCCCCATTGGGTTAGGTGTTGTATAAGCTTCCTCCCAACAGCTATAAAAATCTTGGCCATGAGTGATCTCATGGGAAACAGGATAAGCCCTCATCACAATGATGAAGTTTACACTGTATCAAGGCAGAAGACAGGACGAATGGATGACTCAGGGTATTGCTAATGGGCAATTGCTGCCTCATCCTCAACATCCTGACCTGCACTCTAACACATGCCAATCCAGCTCTGGCAAAGCCCTCGATCCTGACCTCAGAGAAGGTGATACATGTGACCTCAATGCAGTGATAAAAATGCCCGAGCCTGCACGTGCCTCATCTCCATTCCAGCTTCCAGTGAAGCTGCACTGGTTGAGAAATCCAACTGAGAAGACTACTAATGCAGTCCAGAGTTATGTATGGAAGTGCAGAGGAAGAAAGTGGAGGCTTTTAGCTGTTGGGAAATAAGGCCAAAGAAAGAAGGACAGGCACATCAATTATATCCTAAATAAAGAAAACAAGTGAAAGTCCTGGCTTCTAAATTGTTTCTGGCCTTGCAGCTCTGTCTGTAGTTCTCTTGGCAAATGTAGCCTGAAGAAGGCTACTGGGCCTATTTAGGTTTTCCCTTTACACAATGGCATTGAGACATTTCTGCCGTGGCAAAGGGTGTGTGTGTTATTTCCGTTTCTTTCTTGAAATCAGATTACAGAATCCATGTAATATTTTAAGGGCTCTGATGATCTCTCCTTGAGGAGGATCCACACTGCTCTGAGCATTGAACCAGGTGCCTCACTCCAGTGTTGGCTGAGGGAAGGAAATTGCATGTGAAGTGCAAGGCTGACACCTGGAGGGCAACTGCTGAGGTGTAGCTAGCTGGGTCTTAATGAGAAAGCCAGAAACTCTATGCAAGATGCAAACTCAGCTTTGGGAATGTTGCAAGGGGAAGGAAAAGACCAGCTTCTTGGATCCTCCCTCCTTTTCTAATAAAGGTTTCAGAAGCACTAATTATTTCCCCTCTTTTCCATCATTAAGGAAACAAAGCTTTTCACTCCAGATTTGCCACCTCTGTTTCTCAGGAGTGGAGATGAGTCTGAGATGAGGCAAACGCTCCATCCAATCTGGATCTGCGCTCCCTCACAGTTCAAGTGTGTTTGGATCCAGGACCCATCCCTACCTACCAGTTGTTTCACATCATCTAAGGTTAGTTTCTCATTTATTTTTTTTTAGTCTGATGCTTTTGAATAGCTGGATCTCAGATTTCTCCCTATGTGCTAGCTTCTTATAGCTGCTGCTTTATTACGTGAGTAATCTTGGCCTGTAACTTTCTGGGATAATGGCTTGCTGGGGGTTGCCTTTTGGAGAACCAGGACCCAGCAGGGGCAGCATCAGGTAGAACTTGTCCTCCTCATCCCCTGGCTCTCCCAGGAGCCACAAAGAGGCTGCTCCTGAAGTTGTTCATGATTGGGGGCACAGGGCAGGTTCAAGGACATGATCTGCATAATTTTCATGTTCAACCCCTAAGCTGGCAATTGCCCCAGGCATCCATCCCACCAATCACTCAAGCTTTTGGGATCAATTTTACACCAAGACAGGAATTGTCCCTTTGATTTTGAATGTTATTTTTATTGAGTGTGTGTTAATAACAGTTATTTACTGTACTGGTGTTACAGTATATGCAGTATCTCAGGAACCCAAAGATTATGTTGATATTATATGCCCTTTAATTCCATGCATTACGTGCAACATTATACTGTTACTGTGATTCATGTCTCTATAAATTCTGCTTAGCTGTAAATTGTCATTTTTACGACATGGAGAAAATCTTAGAATTGGCTGAAGCATGGTTCTCATACACAGCTCTACCAATACACCTATGGTACCCCTTGCTATTCCTGTCCTAGGCCTCCATACTGCTCTTCTGATGAACCTCAGTCTTGACCCAAAGCACCCCCTGGTTTTCCAGCCCTCTCAAAGCTCTGTCAATACTCCTCAGTCCTCCTCAACAGCACCCCTGCTCTTCCACCCCTACTCTACCCTACCCTACCCAACCCTACAGTTCTGCCGAAGCCCCATTACCTTGACTTGCTGGAGACCCCTGCTGGTGATGACTTTGTGTCTTTATTATGGATTATCAATTGTATTGAATTATGCCGGATCACGTGGTCATTTAGGGTCGTGGTCAAATATCCACCAAGGACTAAAGTAAGGCCCTGGCCACTAAACCCTTCACCTGTGACTCACTCCGTATTTGAAATCTGGATTTGTGGTGGTGCTTTGCTAACCCAATTTGTCAGCCTCCTAACCTCCCTATTCCAGCCCTGGCAGATTATTTTCCTTGAAAATGGTGCCATAGATTGTTTCCAGGTGAATCCTAAATAGATTCCAGGTACCTTGACGTTATCCCTGAGTAGATATTTTCTAAGGGCCCAATCCTACAAGGTACTGAGCAGTCTGGCCCTGATTTAGCAAAGCACTGAAGCACATACGTGACTGTAAGCATGTGAGTGGTCCCCTGGAGGTTCATGAGACTATTCACATGCTTTAAGTTAAGCATGAGTTTGCATGCTTTACTGGTTGGGATCAGAGTACTGAGCACCTTGGAAGACTGAGCCCATAGAACTAAATTCTTGCCCCCAAATCTTTGCATTTGTCCCCCAAAACAAAGCTCCCAAGCCGAGACCCGGCCTACTACTTTCTGGAGCATTCGTCATTTCCAGCTGCAGACTCATGGAGAGAAATCCTGGAAGCATCAATAAATCCACTTTGACAGTGGATAAAGAGCTGTGAAAGAAGTAACATCAGGCTGATGATGTGGCTTTATTTCTCAGAGAAAGATCCATTTTGTGGGGTGGAATAAAAATGCCAGCCAAATCAAACGCCAGGAAGTATCATACTCAATTGACTGCCAGTAGAAATTTAAAAAAAAAAAAAAAAAAGAGAAGGGGGAGACACGTGACATATAGGAAAATCAAATACTAACGTACACTGAAGCCCTGCACACCTGCTACCTGAATGTGACAAAGGTATGTGTTCTTACATTAGCATTAATTTGCTTTGCATGTCCCTGTTTGCTCAGACAAAGCCAGGGTTACTTGTGAGGGGCTTTAAAGACCTGGTGGGATTCACACTTTGGACATGAGGGGGCAGTGTTATCTGCTGTTTGTTGGCAGTGAAACTCATTTTGCTGTGTAATATAGGGGATGGTTCATTACAGTCAGTTCACTTCTACCTCCCAAGTTGCAGTGGCGAAATCTGGAGTGCTGCCCCTTTCCAACCAGGGGATGCAGGCTTTTTAAACCACCTCGTTCAAAGTGGGGACACTGGCCTTTTAAAAGATCACAGCTCTCTCAGCCCAAATGGGGAACAAAGCCCAGCCTAACAATTACGAAACTCTTTTTTTTATTTGAGCATGCAGGTTTTAGGGGCCGCTGCCGCACTCTGAGGTTAATAATCAGTTTTAATATTCACTTAGGGGGCAGTAAAAAAAGAATGAAAATTTCCTAATTTGAAAATGGACTTGATTGGCAGCTTTATTATCTCTGTAAGGTGCATGGCATTCCACACAATCAAGTCGTTTTTAAAAATAATCTTGCTGCTTAAGTTGTACACGCCACTAATTGCATTTTAATAAGTCTCTTTAAAATTTTTCCATATTTTTTAATATCCTAATATTAGATAAGTGATTGCTGGGGACACTGGAGAGTACTGAAGTTTATAGAAAGAGGAACACCATAATGAAGCTTTATTGGGGTGGCATCACCAAACAATTGCTGTGATAGCAACACTCCCAAGCTTGGAGAAGTGCCAAATATCCCCTCTGGAACTGACTCAGACACTAGCCTTTGTGGCTCAGGAGTGACTTGGAAAATGGATGCTTTTGGCTCATAAATGGCCTCTTTCTGGGGTGGAAATTATTCAGAAACCTGCTTCTTTTGGCTTTGGACACTGGCTTCTATGGGTATACCTACAAGATTTTGAGCCTTTGTGGGTCATTTTTTCCAAATGTTCTCAGCAACCATGAAACTGAGAGAGAGCCCTGCACTAGCAGATGTGGGATGATCTGCCACCCACATAGGTCTCATCCTGCTCTTTAGTATTGATTGGCTTACACCATGGCTTGTAAGGGGCTAGACAATGGGCTTCTTTTTGGCTAAGAAATTGACCTGTTTCTGGCTCAGAAACTGGCTCTTTTCTCCTTCTCAGTGTGTATGTTCGAAGCTGTAGCAAATCAGAAACCATCTCATTCATGAAAGAGCTTTTTTATTTCCTTGTGACCTGCCTGGTCTAGATCTTGACTGATGTAATGAAAAGTTTACCAGAGTGGCGCTCACAGATGCCAGGGGTTATGAAGTGCTTCAGTGAGAATGAGAGAATGATAACTTCTGAATGAGGATGTACAAATGGGGTGATGCACTTTTACTCCTCAAAATCAGGCCGTACGTAGGATGCGAGGGTCTCTGGGAACATGTATTAAAGTATGTGTGTGTGGAAATGTATGAGTGTGTACAACCAGCATTATTAGTAGCCTCCCCAAATGGAGAGGGGCACATAGAGATGGCAACATATTAGAAATTAATCATAATGAAAAAGAGCAAATATATTTGAACTGGTGACAGAGCTGAACCAAAACCACGGATCCAAATCCAAACTGTGAGCTGGATCTTGCACCTGGATCCACATGGGTGAACCCCTGCACTGGATGGACATGAGGATGGGGGTGGGGCAGCGCACACTGTTCCAGTTGTAGGATTTGGTGCTATCTGCAGCTGAAACAGAGTGTTCCCATAGTGTGTGGTCTCCAAGTAGACCCTGGGGCAGTCAGGTAATTTTCAGTGCCATGCTCTGGCATTATTATCTAAGTGAAAATCAATGAAAAAAAGGCCTTTCAACCACCCCCCCTTTTTAAAAGCAAGTTACAGTAGAATTGGCTCATAGAGAACCTGATCATGATGAAGCAACACTTGTGTAACAGAAGAATGAACCCTGCAATTCCAGTTATACTGCAGACCAGTTATATTGGATGCTTAGCACAGAATAACATTGTTCTGGGTAAAAAATGACTCCATAGTGTTGCCAAATCTTTCAATAATTGTTGTTTTTCTTAAAGCCCCAGCTCCTGGAGTCATGGTGTAGTATGGTAGACTCTCAGCTTTCATTAAAAACCTCCCATGTTTCTAGCAGTTTCATGGTTGCTGAGAAAATTTGGAAAAAATGACCCACAAAGGGTCAAAATCTTGAAGGCAAGTAAAAAGAATCCATAATTATTATCTTTTAAAAATGTCATTTTTAAGCTAATTTCATGATTTTTTGGGAGGCTTGACTAATGATTTAACATTTTTATAAATGACTTGGAAGAAAGCATAAAATCATCACTGATAAAGTTTGCAGATGACACAAAAATCATTAGCGTGATAAATAGTGAAGGTCAGGTCATTGATTCAGAGTGATCTGAATCTCTTGGTAAATTGGGTGCATGCAAACAATATGTGTTTTAATACATCTAGGAACAAAGAATGTAGGCCAGACTTACATCAAGAAAGATGTTGATAAATTGGAGAGGGTTCAGAGAAGAGCCACAAGAATGATTAAAAGATTAGAAAACGTGCCCTATACTAATAGACTCAAAGAGCTCGATCTATTTAGCTTAACAGAGAAAAGTCTAAGGGGTTATTTGATTATAGTCTATTAAGTATCTACAAATCCCTGACAATTTTAAAATCAAGATGGGATGTTTTTCTAAATGATCTGCTCTAGGAATTATTTTAAGGAAGTTGTATGGCCTGTATTATACAGGGGGTCAGACTAGAAGATCACAACATTCCGTTCTGGCCTTAGAAGCTATGAATCTATGAACTTTTGAATGTGTGGAGTTGATGATATTACTAATAAAAAGATCCTTTGGAGTGGTGTGTTGAAAAAGAGCTACTTTCTGACTGCCTGGAGAAAAAGATTATCTGTCTGTCTGTCTGTCTATCTATCCTCATGTGCATCGTCATAGAATCTTTCGACCTGCTCCTGCCCCTCCATAACATTTCTGGTCCTTAATTTCAGTGGGAGTTTTGCCACTGCCTCTAACAATAGCATAATTGGTCCTTTTGTTTGGTACTGTGCACATAGGGACAATTTATCCATTAGTAGCCAAATGGTTATTCCCAGTGGTGCAACTTCATTGGGCCTCCAAGAAGTGTGAGATGCTACTGAACAGAAAGCAAAACCCTTAAAATTAGCCAGGAGCTAAAACAGAGTTAGCAGCTTCCAAACTTCCTTTCTTCCTTCCTTCCTTCCTTTCTTTCTTGAAACAAAAGAGGAGAAGTTCCTGAAGGTCTTACTTCTTACTGAAAGGCTGGGAGGCACATGTTCAGCAAACTTTTGAACAGGAAGTAAATATCCAGGTCATATTTAGCCCTTTTCATGTGGTTCTTTTAATCCCCCAGATTGGGTTTCAGAGAAGTTTTACAGTTTCAGTTTTACAAAGCAAACCTTCCTTTAATGTTGGCGTTTTAAAGAAAAAGCTTCAGTCAAAACATGTGTGTTTTACATCAGCCAGATGTGACGTGCAGGGGAACGGGCCACAATGTGGCAGCCAGCTCTGCTGTGGGAGTTGGATGTGTTGCTGCAGTTGGAATAACTGGACTGATGGTGGGGGCTAGAATTCCCAGTGGAGGGATAAGCATATGGACTCTTTCCTCATGTGGTTTTCTCTCCCATCTCCTTGAACTTATACTTGCAGTCCCAAGCCAGGGCTATTATTGTTTGTGTTACAGTAGCAGCTAGAGACCTCAATTGAGATCATGGCCCCATTGTGCTAGGTGCTGTACATATGGACAGCAAGAGACAGTTCCTCCCCTGAAGAGTTTTAAGTCTGTCTAGACAAGCGACACAAAGGATGTGATGGGAAACACTGGGGAAGTGAGTTACCCAGGGTCACCCAGCCAGCCAGTGGCAGAATCAGGAATAGAAGTGAGGTCTCTTGAGTCCCAGGCCAGTGCTCTATCCACTAGACTATACTGCCTCTCATATGCTGCTTTTCTATTTGATCAACCTTGTCCCTTTAAAAATATCTTCTATATTAATAATAATACTTTGCCCTTCTGCACCACTTTTTCTTGAGGCCTTTTGCAAATCTAAATGAATTCAGCTTCAGAGCATCCCCCAGAAGTAGGTGAGATTTGATTTTTAACTTTCATCTCTCCAGCAATTGGGATAGATGACACCTACTTCATCAAGGATCTTTGCTGTGCATGCCAAGAGCATTGAGGAAAGGGCTGAGGCCGGTTTATAACTTTAGTAAATATCCCAAGTTATTGTTTTTAAAGTTCACCTCATTGATGTGAATTACCTTCATCTCCATCCAACAACACAAGCTCTTTCTATAGCACATTCTCCTCACCAGCCCTGCTGCCATCTGACTCAGGAGATTAACCCATGTTCAAGTGGAGAACATCCTTGTAGGAGTGCCTTTCAGAGGTATCCTTTGAAGAATCCCCTCCATGTTCCTTACCTGGAATTTGGAGCAACGAAATAAGGGACTGTTTCCAGAACTCCAACCCAAGTTTTATCCTAAGCCCAGTGCATGATGGGACAGGAATTGGAAAGGTTGGTCAGTGCAATGAGTATAGAATGGTCATGCTATGTAGATGTGCTCCACAAAGTGGCTAGTGCTGTATCTCACTATGGAGTCTGTGTGCCTTGATTTCTGAATCACCTGCGGCAGAAAGGAGTGTGTGCCTAGAATGATTTGCTTTCCCTTTTCCTAATTACCTGTCCACACTTATGCTCCCTTACCTAGGTCATTAAACTGTAGGATTGGTCATGGAAACCTGTGTAAAAATAACAGCCCTTGAATTAACACCATTAGTTTTTCCTTTATTAGCGTTATATTTTTATTGTGTTTTATTTTTGCCAGTATAAGGTTTTTGGCATTTGAGTCTGGGCTCTCTGGTGATCTCCTAGAAGTGACATGAATAAGACTGCACTGGATTGCCCCTCTTCCCTGACTGACATTGGATGTAGGTTTCCTCTTTGCTCTGGCTGGACATATTGATCAGATGATGTATAGTGGGTTTGTGGTGTTTTTATTGCGGGTCTGTGGGGTTGGGTGGAAGTGGGTTGTTTCTCTGCATTGAATGCATGGGATGGAATGTAGTAGGGCAGATTGTCTCTGTGTATTACACTGGAGAGGATCTGATGGCTTATCTTTTTAGAGAGGGCTGGTTTGGATGGGATGTAGGCAGTAGGTCAGAAATGACTTTGGATTGTTTGGGATGGATGGTTAGTGGGGCTGGTTCAGCTGATTGTCTCTTTGCACTGGAGCTAATGAGGGGAGATAAGAGTGAGAGGTTGTGAAATGGGCTGCATGAGATAGAGAGAGACTGGGAAAGTTGTCTCTTTGGGTTGTCTGAGATAAGGCTGGATTAGATCAAATTGGGCTGGGGTTGCCCTTTTGGTGGGCATTTTATCTGGTGGAATTAGATCCTCTTCTCAGGATGAAGTGGATTTGAAACGTCACGGTGTGATTATACCCTCTCCCCAAGACCTTTCTCTTTGACTGGTGAATGTCTTGGCAAATTGTTCATAAGACAGGAGTACCAGAAAAGTGGTATTTATTTTAATAGATGGGCACTGTGATCCTGAGCATTACTTGTCTGTATAGAGTTTTCCTCTCATCCTTTCTCTGTGGTGCCACAACTCATCAACTGCCACCCTCAGCAAAGGGTCCTTGTCCTTGTTATCTTTTAATGTGCTGTGGTAGAAGTTGGGTGTGTGCTGAGATGGGAGTGGGGGCTTCTCAAAAGATTATGGGACTCTCTCAAAGATGCTGAGCACCTGAAGCATCCATTGACATCAGCTGGACTCACAGCTGGTTATCACATCTGAAAATCAGTCCCAATATGGGGAGCAGGTGGCTAAGTTAATTCCTGGTGTCACACCACTAAAGTCAGTGGAGTCATATCAAGGATAATTTTGGCCTATTATCTGATCAGACTCCTGGCTGAAAATTACTCTGTCAGAAGAGTAAACAGAAGAGAAAACAGAGACTTTGGCCCAGGGTATAACCAGATTTTGGATTCTAGTGGACACCAAAAAGCACTTCCCTTTTTCAGACCTGCTCAGTCAGTGCTCTTCTCTCTGTTGCAAGAGGAGTGGCACAACCTGAGTGTTTGCATTAAATTGACTGACTAACACATGGAAAAGGCAGGACGGCTTCCTGGGGCATCTCTTATCTGCAGGCCCAATCAGTGGGGAAGGAGGGATGGTCCAGTGGATAGGGTACCAGACTGGAACTGAAGAGATACAGGAGCAGTAACTGACTCTGCCATTGACTCCCCAAGTGACCTTGACCAAATCACTTAATCTATCCTGTACCTTAGTTTCCTGAGAATCTCCCTGTAAGATAGGGAAGTAGTAAGAATAAAATCCATTTGTAGCTGTGAGACCCTCAGTTGCTGCAGTGATGAAGGACATATAAGTACCTAGATAACACATAGTCTGCTGAATATCTATTGATGACAATACTTTACAGGGCTATTACACCATCTGTGAAAGCTTATGAAGCACCTCACTGATGCTGCTTATGCTTTCCCTTGCCTCCAGGAGGCAGCACTTTACAATCCCCGATTACAGATGGTCAAACTGATTTTTCCCCAAGTGCCAGGATGGCAAATCTGGAGATAAAACTCTGGATTCCCAGACCCCTGCTCTAACCATTAGACATTTGCCTCTCCATGACAGCTCTGTGCAATCCCAGGACTCATTTATTTTCCCTATTAAAACAGAAGTAAACAAATATTTTCTTTCCAAGGTCCATTGGGGCTGGGGAAAAAATGGAAGTAAAATTAAAAATAAAATGACATAAGTCCCTCTTGGCTCAGAGTTGTCCAGTCTCCTTTATATTCACACTTCTCTTTGTTATGTTTCCTTGAAGTCGAACCTCCCCGGAGAAGGGAACCTTAGAGTTTCTGGTACTGTAGAAGAAATGCTTCAAGAAAAAGAAAAATAATTGCAGCTGCAATGTTAAAAATAAGAAGCTAATCAAAGGCAGCCCATGTGGGCGCCACTTTCATCTCTCATCTTCAAAGAGGTGCAAACAAACATTGTCGGCTTGCCAAACAGCAGCCTCAGCGGCTGACAATCCTATTACTCCTCCAGCATCCACCCTCCCCTTCCACGCTGCCGAGCCCATAGGCATGGGAGCCCAGGTTTGATGCCAAAGTGAGAACCTCTAGCCAGTGAGGGGAAGCCACATATGGAATTCCTCTGTGGATCCAAATCATTTCATAACAAACATACTTGTGCCCCGTAGGGGAAGGTCCACTTCTTGTTCTGTTGCCTTTAGATCCTGTCTAATAATAATAATAAAACCACCACTCATTCCCCACACTTCTAAAAAGCCTCTGGATCAGAGGGTTTTTCTTCCCCAAACGGTTCTTTTTTAAATCATATTCAGACCATGATGAAATCCAGATGTAGCTAGTGCAGTTTGAGAGTGTGGACTAGCAGTCAGAGCAGGGGACTTGGGAATTTGGACTCTTGGGTTCTACTCCCAGTTCTGCTATGGACTAACTGTGGGCAAATCAACGCAACCACCCTCTCTTGTGCCTCTGTTTACGCACTGAGGTGTTGCTGATTGCTGCAAAAGTGTTCTGAATGCCTCAAAGATACAATTTAAGAGCAAAGTGTTAAAAGTGGGATTGAATCCGGACTTTTTTCTCTAGCTATAAAATAGCCAAAAGTGTCTCTCAGGGGAAATCCATAGGGACTAGTGCTGGGAAATGCCAAAGAATAATGTAACTAGCCACAGTCTTACATTTATAGGAAGCAGAACTTGGGATAGTTTCCCTTTATAGGGAATGCAAACGGGAATGACCTAAGCAACTGCTGTATGACACCATTTCTCCCTACAGACATGATGAGAAAGGAGATTTATCTGGAACTGAAAAGACCTATTTCCAGGAAGGGACAGAGCTGAGTTTAGTCATTACATAGTGCTGTGTGAAGTCTGGATGCTAGCACCTGGCTATAAAGCACCGAGCTGTATGAAATGAAGTAGCCTCTCCCATGGGTGGGGTCTGGGTATGACCTCCAAGACAAGTTGCTCTATATTTCTTCCACTAGAGACTCTCCTGGCAGCACAGTTCTAGGTCTTTGGGATTTGGGGGAGAAGTGTTATGCTTGGGTGGATATTTCCTACCTTGCCTTTTGCTGGATATATTGATGGTTAACATTTCCACAGCAGTTTGTAAAGAAATCTCCATCCAGGAGTCCTGGCAAAGTGAGCCCAGGCATGAGACCTGGTGCTGAATCTGCCCAGAATTCTCAACATTGGTGGCTGCAAATATTCGTCAATATTAATATCCAAAGTCTTTTGGAACTCTCAAGTGGAGCTGAGGTGAGATGTCTGTGAGTGGACTGAAGCTCTGAGTAACAGCTGTCAGCTCTGCCCCAGGCCTGACCCAGCTTCACCCCTGGAGCTCTGTGTTTAATTCCAAAGACATTCACAAGGAATCTCTCCCTATAAAGAAGGGGAAGGACAACATGGCAACAATACCCCTACCAGAATGATCTATTGCAAATGGTGGCTTCTGAGTGACCAGTGTGAGGTTGCTGGGTCTCAGGCTTGCCCCAAGTGTGGCACTATTGAGAGACCAAGGGTTGAATGGACTGTGGGGAATGGACTCCTTTCGGGTCTAGAGGGGGTCAGAGTGTGAGGCTGGGCTGGAGTGAAGGAGCTGTCCTGTACAGAATGGAAGCTGTCTTTTAGGACTATCAGTGCAGGGACTCACTGGACTGGGTTCTATTCCTGGCTATGCCACTTGTCTGCTGGGTGACCTTGGACAAGTCACTTCGCCACTCTGTGCCTCAGTTTCCCCACCTGTAAAATGGGGATAGTGGTACTGACCTCCTTTCTGAAGTGCAGTAAGGTCTGTAGATTAAAGGTGTTGGGTATTGTAATTCAGCATTGAATTGCATCTTGGTGCTTGCCAGAATTTTGACTGAGAACTCTCTCCTGCTGCCCTGTACCTGTCTGGGGCCTCACTGCTCCTTGACCTCATTAGTAGCATTACAGTAGCTGTGGGAGCAGTTCACTGGTGAGGTCACCCACCCGCAGGAGCCTCCTGGGGCCTGCACTGGGTTCATAAGGGGAGGGGAAGGGGGAAGCAGGATTGAATCCATGTGCCGACTTCTCAGTAATGAGGAAAACCTGTCCCAGCCAGGGAAGGATTCAGTTAAGAGGCCAGAGGAACTCCAGTGAAGTGGGGTAGGGAACTGGGATGTCTAGGGCTGCTGCACCTGGCAGGAATAAAGGTGCATGGCATAAGCACAGGCCGCTGCCATAAAGGAAGAGAAATTGACTCCCAAGTAGCCCTGATCTCCCCTTCTCCCATACAGTATGCAACAAGGTAGAGATTAGACCATTACACCCAAGGGAAGTCACAGAGCTGTGCTCTCTTTTTATGGACAGTAGCAGGAAATCAACAGATTGGAACCAAATGGGAGGCCCAACTTGAACCAGATGTGACCCCAGGGCGAGGAGAAACTCAGGGATGCTTTCACTCTGACATATCCACTGGTGTTGGGAGGACGGTGGTAGCAGCAGTCTGTCAGACACTGCTGGATTGTGTCATCCCTGTGGTAACAGAGTGACTGGATGTCATAGTTGGGCTGGAGTGAGGCAACAGTAGGGTTTTCTAATGGAAATAACAAGCTGCCTCCCAAGGTTTTGGGTGTGTGTCCTGGGTCATCATAATGAGACCTACACCCACCCCAGCACATTCCTCTCTGTTTTGAGCTAAAAGAGTGGCTCCACTAGCTAGTTGCAATTATCCCTTGTGTGGACTTGCCTCTGTAGTCACTGCTGACCCACAGTGCCCTCTTCTTCCACCTGGCCTGCCCCACAGAATATCATCCGACTCAATTTCTTTCCCACCTTCCCTCTGGATTAACACAAAATCTAAAAATATAATAAAATGGCTCCTATTGTGGACCAAATCCCTGCACCCAAACCTTGGGTTCTTTGGATCTGGGGTTTTGGTTTGAGCCTACCCCCCCTTTACCTAGTAGTAATTCAGTTTCAGACTCTGGGGAAAGAGTGAGGGCTAGTGAAATTAAAATGTGGTGTTGACTACTCATGCAATATTTAGTATTTTTCTTAAAGCCTCAACTCCTGGAGTCAAGTGATTAGGTGACAATCTTGGCTTTCATTTAAAAAAGTCAGTTTCTAGACCTGCTGGTTGCAGAGAAAAACTTAAAAAGGTGACCACTAAAGGGCTAAGAATCAGAAGGTCAGTATAAGAATCAGCATTTATTCATATTTAACTGTCATGTTTTTTAAGCCAATCTCATGATTATTTGGGGCCTGATTCATGAATTTTGCCCACTTAGGGTTGACCATGCTGAAATGAAGTTGCCAGAGGCCAATCCCTCCTCTCTTTCTCTACCCCTTTGCTCCCTTTCTAATCTAATCAACAATTTCAGAACCAGAACCAGTTAAACTCTTTCAGAGCCCATTTAAGCATTCAGCACACTCTGCCCTGTATGTGCCCTTGGACCTGAGCCAGGCCCAGGGTGATGCTGTAATGCATGATGGAGAGGCATAGACTCACCCAACTCTTGATATCCTTGGTGCTGTCTCAGGTAGGATGGTTTGCTAATGGATTATTCCAAATGAGAAGCAGCTTGTGGGGTCCCTCTGCCCACTAGAAGAGAATCTCATCAGCTAATGACTATGAGGACTTTCATGGCTGGAGCTGGTGCTTTTTCACTATTCTCACAGGGCCTGATCCTTAAGCCCACTGATGCTGATTGTCTTTCCATTGATTTAGATAGACTTTGGGTCAGACTCGTAACTCAGATGGTGGCAGGCTAGCAATAAACCAGTCAGCAGGGTACTGTCTAGCCTGGGAAAACATTCTCATCCTCCTGTACCTGCACAATCAGCTAAGCAGGTTGGTAATTCAGGAACAGCCCAAGGGAAGCAGCAGGAAGGAGATCTGATTCTTCCCTGCCTTGCGCCATTTACTGTACAATCTATGCACCGGCGAGCATGAAAACGGCACCATTCTGATCAAGTAGCATTTTACGTTTTCCTAGGATGAGTGTAAATGACACTCAAGGTGCAAAGCAGGGGAGGATCGGGCCCAGTGGTTAATAGTGGTAACGTGCGGATGAGGAAGAAGGCTAAGTCTGGACTGAAAATAAAGTAAGATGCCATAAGGGATAAGAATGGAATGTGATGAATATGGACCTAATGATACAACTGGAGCCCACTGCCTAAGACCCTGTCAGCACGCTAACATTTTACAACCCGTATCTGAACCCTCCCGGGGGAGGCGAGGAGCGGTTAGCCTCCAACATGTTTTTAATTAACCCAGTTGAAATGTGGTGTTGACAGGGCTCTCCAAGGTTTGCTGAACAGCTCTGTTAGCTGGCCCTCCCAGGTGGTCCCATATCAATGCATGGGAGGTGGTTGCCAAATGGCTACCTTGCAAGACAGGTCGGGGTTTGGACTGGACCAGCCGATGCTGCCAAAGCTGCAGCCTGAGGGGGCTCCTGGGTTCTTTATTGACATTGCTCTGCAGAGCCGATACTGGCATAGACGAATGAGCTGGATTCTAATCTGCCCCGTGCATCATCGTTCGGTGCTGTGAGTGCAGAATCATTATTTCCTGGTGGTGATGAAAGAGACAGAAAGAACCCAGCGATGTGTTCAGATCCCAGGTGGGGTTTGTGGTGGCGACAGTCAGAGGAAACATCTCATGGATTTGCAACTGGAATGACTATCCTGCTGAGTAAGTGAGAGAATTAACAGGGAATCCTACTATGTCTCTTATGCAGAGTCACCCAGACCACAACCCCGCTGAGAGACGGGTTGGGAAGGGAAAGCAGCTCTCTGAAAACACACGAAAGCCTGTACATTGGCGCTGCATTCTGGCCTTGCACCAGCAGATTTCCAGATAAGTTCCCTCAAGTCAGCAGAGCTTCTCAGGTTTGTCAGTGAAACCAGAATCTGGCCCTATGCTGACATTAATGGAATGACAGGTGGGAGTAGTCTGACTTCTGAGACCCCCCTGGCCCTTATTGCCTCTGTTACCCTGGCAGAGTTTAAGCTGCACGGGCAGCCTGCTAGTTGCTAAAGGGAGCTGGGGCTGCAGAGGCAGTGATGGACCTGGGAACAGCCTCTCAGCGCGAGGCAGAGCAAGGTGCAAGGCTAAAAGGATGTTGGGTTGGAGCTTCTGGCTATTCTCCTGCAAAGCCTGCATCAGAGAGCCCATTAAATGGAGTGAAACCACACTCCTTTCCTGGAGAAAATGCAAGTGGGCTTGTCAACAAGGCACTTTCCGACCACCATACCAAACTCCTTCATGGAAACTTAACAGAATTGACAATGTAGTGATTTACGGCCATTTCCCTCTGAGTTTGCTTCAGTCTGTTTGCACCATTGCCATGGCAGCAAAGGAACTATTTACTCATCCCGCCACCTTGCCACATCCTGGTCTTCTGTCTGAGACAAAGCTTGGCTTGATATGAAATGGCAAGCAGAGCCACTTAGAACTGGCAGGCTTTAGAGTCACGGATGGCTTTGTCTCTGGCTCTTCTCCCTTCCAGAGATTATCTAGTCAGACTGAAAGGGGAAAAGCCTCACCAAATAATCCTACCTGCTTATAGAGCTGCTTCATTCAAGGGCCTTGGAGTGCTTTATAACCATCAGCCTCTACCTGAGATAGAAAGGAGCTACACCAGCACTAGATTTGGTCATGTATCCCCAGGAAATAAGCATTGTCGTTGGGGAAACTGAGGCATAGAGCAGTGTAAGTGATTTGCTCAGAAAGTTAATGGCAAAACTGGGAACTATCCTGATGCCCAGACCCCTGCTCTAATCTCTATTACCAGGTATAGTGCTTTGTGGGCCAGATTCACCATTGTCCTACTAGTCATGCAAATATTGACATCAGTGCAGTGGTAATGTTTCACACTCACTTTACACATTTTGCACAAGGAGCATGGCAATAGTGAATTGGACCCTCAATATTCAAACTCCATTGCAAAATTAACTAATTAATCCTAACAGCATGCCTGAGAGAGAGTTTAATAACTTCATAGAGTTTAGGATCACATGGGACCATTGGGTCATCTAATCTGACATCATGTATCACAGACCATTAATTTTCTCCCGAATATCCCTATATTGAGACCAGACAGACTAAAGCATTTCATTCCCTAGGAAACAAAAGTGTATGCCATAGGGAGAGACTGAGGTGCCAATGCTCGAGGCCCTTGCAATGGCAGGGAATTGATTAGATGAGAGATGTCCAAATGATCTCAGTGGGCAAATCATGGCCTACACTGCAGAGGAAAGTGAAAAACCCCAAGGTCCCTGACAATCTGCCTGTTCCTTCCTGACTGCCAATCTGGCGACCAATATATGACCCTGAGCATGTGGGCAATACAGCAGGAAGGCACTGAAGAAGAGGATTCTAGTCTATACCACCTCAGAGCTCTGGGTCACCCCATCTAGTGTCCCTTCTCCAGCTGTGGATAATCTCTGATGCTTCAGAGGAAGGCAAAAACACTACCGCAGAATACACCTAACCAGTTGTGCATGAGGAAAAAAATCCTTCCTGAGCCCTGCAGATAACTAGATAGGTGGGCAGTACTATTGCCTGTTTACAGATTGGACAAGGGAGCTAAATGGTTAAAAGTCGCATAGCAAAGCAGTGACAGCCTTGACTAGAATCCAGGTCTCCTGGCTGTGAACGCTCTGTGCTAGTCAGTTGGCCACACTGGTGGCATTTTAATGCAAGGTGGACAAGCAGTGGCATGAGACAAACCTTTTCCCTCTGTGTGCCACTGATGTAGGTAAAATGGATCCTTAGCCCCAGCCACCAGATCTTCATAAGAGTTCAGTATACTGAGTGCTGGGCACTGGTGAAAATATGGTCCCATATTATTGCACAAAAACCCTTCCAGCGACCCCCATATACAAGAGTATTTTTCTGATTAGTTGGTTGGTTTCCCCAGAAAAGATTTGGAAAAGAGGTAGCAAAAGTGTTTGGGACCTGAAGCCTGTGGAATAAATTTACAGGGCGAGAGCAGTGGGTCATCCAGCATGTGCTTATTTAGTTAATGTCTTTAATGTGCTTTGAAATCCTGATGGGAAAATATCCAGTGTAAATTGCCACATGTGCAGCTTGTGAGAATTGTGTCACTTGGGGCTTCCCTGCCTGGTTATGTGTACTGAGTGAGGCATGACTGTACCCACACGTCCTTTTTTTTTAAATTGTAGGGGCAAGAGAACTGTCATGGGTCAAATTTTCAAATGCAGGCAACAACATTTTACCTATGAAATGAATGAAACCTGCATTTGTGCCTGCAAATAGGCTTTTGCTTGCACACTTGAGTAACTGTGCATGTGTGTCCATTTGCTCGCACAATTACCTGTTTAGAGTGTGTGCAAATGCAGGTTCTAAGGTATGCTCAGGACAGTAGAAGTTGGTTTGGATGTGCTTTGCACAGGGTTATATTGCAGTTCAGCCACTGAAAGCTACATTGTTGCAACTAATGTTACAGTCTGAACCTGTGTCTAATTCAGTCAGGGCACAGATTTGTGCTGTGTTCAAAGGCTTCTCAGCTGTGAGGCCTTGGAATCTCTTCTCTGTTTAATGCAAGCAAGGGCTCCATGTGGGTGCTTTGCAGTGCTTAGGCACACCATAAAAACAGGCTCCTGGAAGTCAGCAGAGATGTGAGTGGATCTAAAAGAGCCCATGATGACACTTGTAGGGTAAGTCAGTTTGTCAGTCAGCCCAGCGGGAGTGGCAGAAAATCTTTCTCAGCCCTTCCCTCTATTTCTGCTGCTACACTTATAGGTGGGGTATTGCAAGTTCCAGTAGTGGATGATATCGTTATGCTCTCCGTTGTGTACTGGTTGGGGGAGCAAAAAGCAATAGCTGGGTCTTCTGTATTCCCATTTGCCCTAACTGAAGCCTAAACTGCTCTTTAACAGGACTGTGGACCTGCCTTTTGGAGCCAGAGATTGTCCAGCTCTGAATGAGACAGGGATGAAAAGAGTCCCTTCTTTTTCATCTCTTGCCACAAAGCTGTGGTGAAAGTTCTTAGGGTTTCTTTGGCCTGTGTGGTCACGGTGTGATGGATTTTCTGTTTACGCACAGCCAGGCACTGTTAAATGAGCAGCACAAACCAAAGAGAGTGTAAGGGCTTGAGAAGGGTGAGCTAGTTTTCAGGAGGTGGAAGGGAAGGATTTTTGAGGTTGGAGAAGGATCACTCTCTAAAGAGCTTGCTTTCTCTTTCTACTGAGCTGGATTCTGGGGAAGACACTGGAGGGCAGGATATGCTAAAGCAGTGGTCCCCAACCTTTTTTGTCTGGCGGGCACCGGATGATGAGCCACCGAAATGCTGCTGAGAAGCGGCAACATCAAGAGGTGCCACCGCCGAAATGCTGCCGAAAATCAGTGGCGTTTCGGTGGCGACACCTCTTGATGATGATGCTTTTCAGTGGCGATGCTTCTTGATGTCACCGCTTTTTGGTGGCATTTCGGCGGATGTTTGTCTGCCGGCCAGTACAAGAGTGCAGATAGATGTCCCAGTGGGCGCTATGGTGCCTCTGGGCACCGCGTTGGGGACCACTGTGCTAAAGCATAGTAGGCCTGATATACCTAGGTTATCTGCTTTGCGCAGGCAAAATGTGAGGTAAATGAGGGGTTTACATATGCCATGAAGGGTGCAGGCATATTTTGGGGATGCACCTATCTTTGAAAATTTATACCTCTAAAATGTGAACTCTCTTAATGAGTGGGTCTTGCTCCCTAATTCTTTGGGGCCAGATTCTTACCTCGATGCGGTAGATTTACACATGTGGCAAGTGTCAGGTTAAGGCCAGTGATGCTCCTGGTTGTGATAGTCAGAGTCCTGTGATCAGATTACAGTGGGTCTCACTGGCAGTGAACTTGGAGGTAGTGAAGCTAGAGGGCAGATCCTGATTTGCTCTGGTGCATTGCTGTTGGGGTTCTAGTAAGTCTCCATTCAGAGCGGTGGTGATCTGTGAAAACAATCACTTACTATAAGAGGATTCTGCTGGCTGTGACATGCATGTTCCCTGTGGTGCTGATAGTCTTAGGCACAGCTGTGGGTCACGTCTCATAGTTGACTAGGTGCATTGGTTATTAGCAATAGGGCTGGGACCAGTGATACAAGTGGTGGGACCGCTCTGCATTTCAATAACGCCTTTCATCCAAAGTGCCGTACTAACAGTCATTGAATCCTCTGAGTAAGTTTCATTGTCTCAATTTTCCAGATAAAGAATCTCCGGCACAGAGAGCTTAAGGAATGGGTCCAGGGTCACTAGTGTCAGTGGCTGAACTCTGAATCGAACCCAGGCGTTCTCACCCCCAGTCCTGCACTTTAACTGCGAGGCTGCTCTAATGGTTGTGCAATAGTTTGCAAATTTTGGCTCTGCTGTTGGCTGGTGCTGGAAGCACTATAGAGGTCTGTGCCTGGGGGAAGAAGGCCCTTATATTGCTCATGAGCAGCACGTTCTGGCTGACCCATGGACTGCTTAGGAGGTGGTGGCCAGGAGAATGTGGTGACAGTAGCATGGCTGACCACACCCCTCCTCCCCATATGCTGGAGAAACTTTACAAAGCCTGGTCTGAGTTCTCACCCTTGTGAGGCAAAAGGCAGAAACCTCTCGATGTGCCCGAGTTCTGCTTGTCTCCTCCAAAATCCCTGGGGCAATGGTTTACAGGGGCTTAACCGTTCAGTCCATAACAGTCTAAGTAAGGGCACTCATTTTAGAATGGCCCTGGTTAACTCCGAGAGTTCTACGCCATCCCGGACAGGCTGCTTTGTGGGACAGTGATGTCAGAAAGCAAGGAAGGCTGGAATAGTATGTGAAACAAGCAGGCCCAGCATCCTTGGGGAAGAGCTGCTGGTGGGGGAGGGGGTGTCGGATAATTCATTCTCCATGTTAATTCAGCTCTTTGGGCCAAGTACCAAGTCCGTTAAAATGTTTGTTCAATACGTTTGGACCAGAGGTAAAACTCCATCTATTCTAATACATAATTTTACTGCATGACTCATTGATGCAAATCCGTTTGGCTTTCTCCAAAGGGGCTGTGCAGGGAAGGGAAGAGTGAGTGTGTGTGTGTGTGTGTGTCGGGGGTGGGGGTCTAGACTCCAGATTAACACCCAAGAATGAGATTCTGCTCTTGGTTACACTCTCATGATCCTGCTGGACTGCAGATGGAGACCCAGGTGTTGTTTCTGGTGCAGCCATGGCTCTTTGGCAGACCTGACCTGCGTTCTCACCAAGACAACGTAATTGGGACATAAGTGAATTCTAGTCAGTTCGGGAAACACATCCTTTCAGTTCCTGAAAACATGCTATTATTAATTAAAGAGCGCAAATACTAAGGGGGCCGCACGCCTTTCGTTGGCTGGTCTCAGACTTGTGCCTCTCCATTCGTCTCTTCTTGCTAAATTTTTCAGTGTTTTTAACATCAGACTGATGTTACGTATAATTACCAACTTTGCACCAAAATTATATTTGACATGGCTTGTGTGGGAAATTAGAGCATTTCAGAGACTACAAATTCACCTGGGAAGATGAGCCAGGCAAGACAAGGCAACATGGAGTGGAAGTAATTTGAATATTACATGTGCCCTCCTGAAAATGCCAAAATCATTTAAATTGCTAGAAAGGATATTTTCCCTAATTAACTGTGTGTGCTGGAGGGTTCATAACTGTGCTTTGGAGATGGAGGCCAGGCCAGGAGAGCAGAGGCTGCTTTTGCACCACAGGGGGCAGTAAAGAATGGGCAGTGGAAGGGAAAAGGCCCCCCCCCCCGCGAAATCCTAGCATGTTAATTACTATCTCTGCAGCTGTTTGCTCTTAAAAAGAGATGCTTGTTTCTGAACATGTTTTCCAGAACATGCCACATCTCTCCCCTGTCTCTCCAGTGATACCCATAGCTGGGGGTTGGGGGAGGAACAGCAATAGCCCTTGCTCCCAATCCACACCCTGCACTAACTCCTTGTTCAGGAGGCTGGAACTGCATCAATCTGTAGCTTCTTCAATACCGTCTCTCCTTCAGCTGCTGGCCTCGCCACGCTGCCCTCAGACGTTTCTCAGGGTCCCACAAACGCTCCTTCCAGGCCCTACTCTAGCCCTCTTCCAGATATCCCTGGGCCCAGCTGACACGTGCTTGTACTTCCCTTCACATGTACAACTAGCAGCCAAGCCAAGTCTGGCTTTTTTCTCTAAATTACCCTGATTGCTGTTGACATTTGCTCCTCATATATGAGGAGACTGAGAGAGAGATGGACACACACACGCACACACACAGACAGATGCGCACACACACAGACAGACAGACATGCGCACACACACATGGATCCTCTCTCTTCCTGCGCATCGATTGTTTAAGCACTAAGCCATCCGCTGACTCTTGTGACTCTAAATGACATAGTGGTTTTTTGAGGTTTTCCTCCCCACAGCTGTGGAAACCGCACTGGCTCCCTAGTCCCTCTGATGTGAGGGCTTCCCCCTGCGACTGGGGAGTGAGGACTGGCGCACACTCCATCTCCCTCTCTACCAGCACTGCGCCTGTGGTTTCTGCTTCGTTACATATTCATTTTTATAATGCAATTATTATCTTGTGGGGAGAAAAGAGAAAAAAATGATGCCCTAATTAGCTGCTTAAAGCTCTTGAAAGGCTGTTGGTAACTAGGTTCAGCAAGACTGTTTTGGACAAGTTAAGACTGAGGAGAGCTCTGTGCACTCATGCCTTCATAGGAAAGATATAGGACCAGGATAAGAGCCTGATCCTGTGGAGATGAGCACTGCCTGCACCAAGCACTCTGCTTTCTCAGCACTGTCAAGGTCACACCCTTATAGATGGATCCCCTGTCAGTGACAGCCATGAGCAGTGATCATCCACACAGCAATCCCAGTCCCTGGTTCCCCACTGCCACCTTGCACTATGCAAAGGGTGTATCAAACACTCTTTCCACTGTAAGTGAGTGGAGAGTTCAAACTTCCCCCCTTGTTTTGCACAAGTGTAAATGATGGTGCAGGTTGCGAGGCAGGGAGAACAAGGCCCCTAATCTCTTCTATAGCAACCCTGGCCCTGGCAAATGGCACCCCACTGGCTCACAGCACACTTCACATCAGCAATTATCATCTTCTTCATGGCACATCCCAGAGGGAGGTAGCCTCCTTGCAGATCAAGCGCCAGCCAGATGATCTATAACTAGGTCCTCACCACAGCAAGGAGAGTAAATGCTGGCTAAGGACACTGAGGCACATGCCTGCTCTTCGGAGAATTGCCATGGTATCTTCAATGTCCACAGCAGGGCCAGCACCTGTTATGGTCTCCTACACAAGCCTCCCTGGCTCCTCACAGTAAACAGATCCTTGGCTTACTTACCTGGCAAAGGTGAAGGACTTGGTTGATTTTGAATGTTACTCTCCAAAGAGCTAAATTGATCCCTTATGGGTTCTCCATTGATTTCAATAGAGTCCAGCTGGGGATGACTCTGGCTCAGAAGGTTGATGTGTTCCAAACCTCCAGTCAAAGACTGAAGGCCAAGAGCCTGTCCCAGATGATGAATGCCTGGGAGCTGTTTATATTAGGGTTCAGCAATGTCATGATTCTGTGTAACTTGTTGCAATTGCCCATCCCACATCCTGGCCTGAGGGAAGGATATTGCACCTGAGCAGGAAGAGGAGGAGCTCAAGGAAAATCTGAAAATCCAGAAGTGTTATTTACACGCTGTTTGCATCAGATAGTTCAGGCAGCTGCTCACTAATCCATGCTGTACAGGAAAGGAAGGGAGTGGGTGAATAATGCGCCCTGCTGTATGACTTTCCCCTTGCTCTTGAGGTGATGATTACCTCCTCATGCAGGTGGGTGGACACAAGCATGCCAAATACACATCCTTGCTATTCCCTCCGTTATTCCCTGTCCCCTTAGTGCAGCACCTGTGCTGGGGATGCACGTGCAGATTGCTGGACAGACTCAGTTTACCCTACTCCTTGTCCAATCAACCATTTTATTTCCATGCCACTTGCATGGACAGCCTGTGTCACTTTCTCAGACTGTAGTCAGTGACCGCAGGTAGGATCCGAACTCCATGGTGATAAGCACACTGAAGATGAGATCTGGATGGTGAATGGATAGATGGGCAAATGGTGGATAAGGCAGTCAACTGGTCTTTGCTAGTGCCTGTTGCCAGAAATATAGGAGAGTGTGCAATTCTCCAATCTTCCTAATATCGCAGTGTGATGCTGCCCTGTTCCCGTTCCCTACTGTCACCTCCACCAGCCTCCCTGTCGCCTAGCCTCCCAAACATGGAGTCTTCTTCAATCCCTCTCAGTCCTTTGTTCTCTGAGGCTTTGGTCAAATCCTGCCTCTTCCTCCTTTAATGTCCCTAATGCCCATCCTTCCTCTCTTTCCCCCTGCTGGTCCCTGCTTTGGTTCTCTTGCCCTGCAATGACTGTCCATACCCTCACTCCCTATTGGCCTTCCCAAAACAATATGGTTAAGGTACTCTTCCTTTCCTGCTGTTCTTACCATGTCACCCCACTTGACCCATTCACTGTCTTTCTGTCACTGCTTAGCCTCTGCCTATGTCTCTACACTCATTTCATCCCACTCCCCCAACCCAGCTGCCTTGGTCTCCCTCTCTCACTGGTGATGTTACCTTCTTGTTTTTCCTTCATGCTGCCATTATGCCTGAAAGAACCTTCCTTCTCCTATGGGCCAGGCGGCCTCTCTTGCAGCCGAGGAGCATGACAGTCTTGCAGGCTGTCGGTATAAACCATGGAAGCCGTCAGCGGAGACCCCTCCTTGCTCTAGATGGAACTGAGAATTGTGGGAGGACTCTGCAGCAAAGGAAGTAGCATGCACAGCCTCCCAGGAGCTGACAGCACCACCAGTGAGAGCATGGCAGGAGCCCGTACCCTTTGCTCAGGTGCCATTTTCCTTCCCCAGTGGGATGCCCCCCACCAGTGAGACTGTTACAGGATAGTATCTATACTGTGAGTGCAATGGGGAAAGCCACCCTCCTACTGTAGGGCTTCCCTGCTGTTCTAGAGGAGCTGCTGGTTCCGCCTGAGCAGAGGATTTGTCTAATTTCTCTCACAGCTCTCTCCATGCTGACAGGGATGCCGCAGTCTCCTTTCTTGGCACTAGATGGTGCCAAGAACCCTCGTGCAGTAGCAGTGAGCATTAGGCCCCTGCTTGCTTTGTACCATGATGAGAAGATGCCTCTTGCTTCACATGGAGGCTTTTCAGGAATTGTTCTTTGCCGAGTCCCCAAGGGGCCATTTCCCCGATCTGCCTCTCAGTGACTGGGCTCGCAGGCCCCTGTGTATCCAGCAATCAAGGCAGAGATTTCTGGAGTGGAAAGATGTCACAGATACTAGTTGGTGTGTGGGGAGGGGAGGTTTATCTTTTGGGTCATGGCTTGAGGATAGGATTTTCACAGGGTATTTGGTTCATCTCTCTCTTTCTGGTTTTTTAGTTCTTTAAATCTGGGCTGAATGTGGTACAAATGAAAGCGAGGGGCTGTGAGGCCTATCCAGAGCCAGGTACGCTATGGGCAGGGGCAAGCTCCCCATACTCTGCTCTGCCAGTGCACCTCACTCCTGGTCTGCAGTAGATCTTGCTGTTCCATTTCTGCCCCCAATACTGCCACTTATTCAGCTCTAGCAGTGCATCTCAGGCCTGACTTGCTGTCCATGATCCTTTCCTGAACAGAGACCTCTAACACGTAATTGTTTCATGGCACGGACAAAACATCCAAAAGCAAGGTTGAGACCAGCAAACTCGTTCCACTTATGTCACCACTTGGATTTGAACAGACTCCTGCAGAGCCCCCAGTAACTATCTCCTAACAATGAGCACCTGTAGAGCTTATCTCCTTCAGAGCTCCCAGCACCTACTATCTGCAGAGCCCTGAAGGTTGACACTGGTGACACCCTCCCCCCCATATCTGAAACCACTGTAATAACTGCTTTGCATTTATATAGGGCCTCTGATCTTAGGATCTTGATGCTCTTTCTGAGCATTAGAGGTAGGGTGATGTTTACCCATAACACTTGGCTACCTCACAGGTAAACTCAGGCCCCGAGAATTGAAGTGACTTGCCTGAGGTCGCACAGTCAATCAGTGGTGAAGCTGGGGATGGAAACCTGTTTCCCCAGCACTAGCTCCCAGTTGACAGTCCTTCTCCATCTCCCAGCAGCAAATGCCCCCTGAATTGCAAAGCATCACACATCACTGCAGGAAGTGGCAATGTGAAACCCCAGCTACAGAGGGGAACAAATCCAACCTTCAGGGCCCAACCTTTCAGTTTCCTAAATTGGTCCAGGTCAGAGAACTCAGCATGCCTAACTCACCCCCTACTCTGTGCCCTGTGACCCAAGATGTGGGGCAGGTGAGAATCGGCCCATTGTGTTCCCATCTCAGGGTTCTTGGCCCCTTATATCATGTCTTGTTCCATTCCCAAAGCTGCGTAATCCTTGTTTTAATTTTTTTCCTACACCATTTCTGTGACCCCCTCCTGCCCCAGATGAGTGCCTGTTCAGGGCATCAACTGTCACATCCTCTTGACAGCCCTCCGATCAGGTCACTGTGGCCATGCCACATCACTGTGCATGATGTAATGTGACAAAGCTGGTGCAACCGTAGAGGGAAATGGGGGGGGGGTGGGGGAAGAACCACTGAGGCCTGCTGAGAGTCTGCAAGGAATGAAAAGGAAAAGCTGCTTTTTCCAGGGCGGGGTGCCCAGATGTAGAGGGTCTGAGGGGTGCTGGATCCAACTATCAGCTGGAATATTTAAAGTCTATGATCTCTGTATGCAAAAAGGAAATGTACTCAAGGGGTCAGGCAGCTTTGTGGTGTCTCTTCTCCCCACCACCCTACATAAAACTGCATTACTGATTTTTCACTTGCTAAGTCCCTAGACCCAGCTGGCTCTCCTGGATGGCATACTGACAACTCCAGCTCAACAGGACCAAAACTAAGCTGCTTCTTGTCCCTCTTAACCATGTTCTGCCTCTTCTTTCTTCCACCACTACCATCTTCTCTACCCCTCTCAGGACCAAAACGTGAGTGTCCCCTGTGACTCCTGGCTCTCTTCCTCCCTACAAAGCTAGCCTGTTGCCACATCTTGCTGCTCCCTCCTGCGAAGCATTTCAAAAATTTGACCCTTCCTGTCCATCCCAGGGACTAAAACTGGTCCAGGTGTTGGTCTTCTGCCTTGAGGACTGGAATCTCCTTCTCTCTGGGACTGCCTGATATGCTATGCATTACTCCTTTTCACTCCAGCTACAGTGTGAACGTTGGCTCCCTCCCCTGTTGCTATGAGCTCACCCCGCCTACCTTTGGCTGCCATATCCATTTCAGACTTCTCCAAGACCACAGATGACGCTGCCCTGGCCTAACTTCAGATCCTGTCTCTTATGTTCTCCACTTACTTCACCCCAGTCACACTCATTGCATTCTCCCCATACTCCCGTCTTTGTGCCTTCTTCTGTGCACCTGTCCCCTTCCCTTCAGGATTCACTTCTGTCCCAGTTCACACATGGTAACCCATGACGGTCAGGAGGCCTTCTCTGTCCCCAATGTGAAACAAAAGGAGAAGCTGTGAGGAAAGGAGGCAGTTTGAAGGGAAACTGTGGCTCCCTTGAGACATGCACATAACAAACCCAATTAACCCTGTTGTATCCTCATTGGGGCAACAGGGTGTGTGTGTCTCTGTCCCCAAAGCTGAGGTAATGTGGTGGGAGAGCGGGGTGGAAACTGAAGTGGGTTATCAGAGGTTTCTACAGAAAACTGTGCTGAGATGATCAAATCTATGAGAGATGTTTGTGTGGGATAGCAGAGCTGTGCTGGATTTGACTAGTGGGGGTAGGTTCTGTGGGAATACAAAGGAGGAGGTGAAGTCTGCGATGAGATGTTGAGGCAGGATGGTGGAGCTGGCAGCAGGCTATAAAAGTGCAGGGACATCCTAAGTGTGATGGAGGATGATATGGATGGGACGGGGGTCAATGCTGGAATGGAGGGAGATGGCCCTATATGTTGTGATGGGATTTAAGGGGGAGTAGGGTAGAAACGTGGGTGGGTTTTTGAAGGGACTGACAGTATCTGCATTAGAACTTAGAAGCTAAATGGGAGTGGTGGGCATGCTCTGCAGCGTAGGGTGGTGGCGAAAGCTGTGTGCTGACAGGGCTGAGCGAAGAAGTTGAGGATGGAGAAAAGCTGATGCAATGGTTTATGGAAATAGATGGTAGAATTTGGCTGATGTGCGCCAGGGAGGCTGGGGTCAGGTGTGGAGGGAGAGTCCCCGATGCATGCTGAAGCTGCAGGGGAGGCTCTGGGAGCTGAGTAAGGCCTGTGAAGGAAATAGTGGAATTGAGCTGCCAGATGGAAGAGAGAGGTTTTGGCAGGTGGAGTTGGGGCGGGGGGAGAGTCAGCTTCCCCCCACCCCCTGCCCTTGCTCACTTTTAGATTTTTCAGCTCCAAATGGTTCTTATCATTTATTTGTATTATGGTAGAGCTCAGAGAGCCCCATGCAGTAGGCCTCATGGTGCTACCGACAGGGTAAAAACTGGCCTCAAAAAATTGATAGTCCTAAATAGGCAGAACTAGACAAAAAACAGTAACTAGAGTTGGTGGAAAAACTTAATGACCTTTTTTCCCATTGAAATTTCAGATTTTGACACCCCTTCGCCCCCAAAATGGGCCAAAATTTTCACCGAAACACAGACTTGTCTTCCGTTCTCACTGACTCATGTCGATGTCACATCTCCAAAGTACAAAGCTCATTAATTACGCTTTCCCCGCAGAGCCCCTTTCTCCAGAGCTCAGGGCTCCCCTTTTCCCTACCAGAAAATTCCCCCAACGGCCCCTTTAAACCACCTCTCACTTCCCCATCTCTCTGATGCCGAGCAAAGAGAAGAGCAGCATTAAACTGCTGAGGAGTCCTTTGCAATCCCCCCTTCCATCATTTGCTCTAATACCTTTTTGATTATCTTGGTGGACACAGATATAAATGGTGCGCCTCCGATCCCTCACTCATGAGCCATCTCCATATTATTATTATTTTTTTTTGCATTTTCTTTTTAAAATAAAAATGACTGCTGATGTTTATGCCCCTGTAATACATTATGTATTATTTTGTTTTAAGCGCTGCCTTTTGCATCCTGACAGTAACAATAAAATGTGAGTATGGGATTCCTAATACAGACAGACTAATGTTTCCACTGCTAGCCTTCCCTATCTCTTCTTTTTTTTCTTTCTGCTCTCTAAGCACTTTTGAAAAGGCTCCTTTTATATTCCTAATAAAATTAGAGCAAAATACATCGATTTACTGGAAAAGAGGGTTTGTTTTTTTTGTTTTTGTTTTTTTTTCTCCTTGATGATAGCACTTTTCCCCCTCTGCCTCCACCTTTAAAACACTGGTGAATATTCCAGTTCAAAGTTCTCTAAATTCATCTTAACCATTGAATGATTCTGCCCTGTTGTAGAGCATTGATTGGTGCCCCCAGTCCAGGCTGATTCTTCTATGGGTGTCTGATGATATAATTTTCTCTCCTCCCACCATGTGTTTTATTTGCACCAAGCACATATTTGCAGATCCCTGGTAAATGGCCAGTCCTCCTGCACTGGGAGCTGAACTGGGAGGGACCTCATCAGTCCTTTTCTATCTCTAGATTATCCAGTCCAGATTCTGATCTCACTTACACTGATTTTTGCCTTGCTGTTACTTGTGTTGTCCCTTACCCCAGGGCCAGGGGGCTGTAAAATGCTACCAAGTCACAACGACTGGGGTTTGGCACTCGCTTTATGCTGCTGTTGATGCCCATACAAAGTGCAAGACCATGGGGACCCAGGCCCATTGACTTCAGTGGCATTATTTTTGATTTGTGCTACAGAGAGGTCAGAATCAGGCTCTCTACCTCTAGTTGGATTCCTTTCTTGTGGAGCACTCTTGCAGGCAGCCTGGTTGGAGCTGCTGGAAGAGGAGGGGAGGATTGGAACCTCTTGATTGGAAAGCTTTTGGAACCTGTCATTGTGCTTTGGAGATTTTAAATTTCCAGGATATTCATTTAGTTAAGAAACAGCCTGCCACACCAATTTAATGAGAGTGGGAGGAGACAGCCTCCCTCAGTTTTCCTTGTAACAGTTGTGTTAAAATATTGATACAACACTTAAGTTTTTCCATTAACTAGTTGTTAGTTTTTAAAAAGAGTGCCCATGCTAGAGATCTCCTGGCGAGCAGAATCTTCAAGACAGGGCACCTCTTGCTGAGCAACAATTCATCCATTCAGGAGAACGAGGCTATAGATAAGGTGGGCTAGATTTTGAAGGTGCTGAGCACCCACAGCTTCCACCAAAACCAGCAGAAACTGCTGGTGCTCAGCTCGTCTGAAAACAAGACCTCTCTGCAACTCTGGAACTGTTGCATCCAGTCAAATCTCCAGCCTATCCAGTCCAGCATCCTGTCTCTGAGACTACATCTAACACTGGCAAATATAGGTCCTGTGGTTTGCCACGGGTGGTAGTGGAGGTGGAAGCCATAGCATAATTGGGGATCAGAACAGGGCTCGACAGCCTGACGGTGAAAACTCCTGAGCCCTGTCTGTGCTCCAGTTTCCACTATTACTACCACCAGTAGTGAACTGTGGGTCCCAGTCTGAGGATGGTCTTGTGCTTAAGGCTTTGGGAGTCGATTCTGAGCTCTGCTTCAGTCTTGTTGTGTAGACAACAAGTCACTTACCCTCTCTGTGCCTGAGTTCTGCATCTATAAAATGGGGCAGTAATCTTTCCTTTCTCCTGCCTTGTGCTTGCCTTGTCTCTGTAGATTGTAAGCTCTCTGGAGCAGGAACTGTCTCTTACCATGTTTGTATTGTGCCTGGTACAATGGGGGCCCATTCTCAGCTCAAAAGTTCTGACATCCAATGACAAGAGTTGCTTGGGCTCTTTCTTGGACTGATGGTGTTCAGACCTCAAAGGCACTGGCAGGATCCCACAATTCTTCTCTCTGGGGCTAGAGGGGGACTGGTTTTCTCCATCTCCATGCAGTCTAGAGCTTCATCAATGGCTCCTGACCCTTGGACTGAAGAGTGTGCTACCTTTGTTGCTGCATGTCCATTCTCCATGTGCAGACCACGAATTGAGCCAAACTGGGTATGCTGGTGGCTGTTAATGCAGATCTCTGTTCGTGGGGACTCAGCCCAAGCTGAATCCAAGCATTCTTTTTAAGATGAAAATGAGAAAAGAATTAATTTTAATGAGTGATGTTTTTGCAGCCACTTGCCCTGCCATGTGCCCCCCTCCCTGCTGTGCTGCACGATCTGCCATCATGTCAGCATTCTGTGATCAAACTCCTTCCATGAGGGGATACCTTACAAGGGTTTCTGTGTCAGTTCCAGTCCCCAAAGAACTTTGCCAGTCCATTAAGAGCCCGACAGACTGTACAGGGAAATGCTGGAACAAGAGGGGAGGAGAGATGCAGGCTAGAGAATAAGGAGGCAGGAAAGAGGAAGAAAAGATTAGTTTGAGCAGAAATTCAGTATCTGAAAATGGCTTTCACGGGGGATCGTCTTCAGCATTCTCTTTGCTGCTGAGGGTGAGGGGGGCTGCAGAGAACTGTTCACCTTGGAGGGTACAGGCAAAGAGCCTTCTGAGCTCAGGAGTTCTACCCTGGGCTCTTGACAACATTCCCATGGTGCCCGGTTTGCTCTGCATCCCTGACTCATGGCTCCTAGGGCAAGATTCTCAAGGAAACTTGGTACATTGGGTGCTGGGCTGCTCTGCAGATCTGGCTCAATTCAGATGACTAAGTGGGAGCTGAGCCCTCTTGAGCATCTGGCCCTGACTGCAGGTACTGAGCACCTGAAAATGTAGCCCTTACTGCACAATCCAGTGCCTACCGAAGTCAATGGAAGCCTTTCTGTTGGCTTCAGTGAGCATTGGATCATGCCCCAGTGAGGAAGTAAGAAAAAAATTGAGAGTCAATCTCTCTCTCTCATATGTGTATGCCAGACTTGTTTTGCTGCTGCATTAGCCTCTCCAGAAGGCCAGGGGCAGAGAAGGGTGGTTAAGCCATAGTGCCCATCATTGCCCTTTATGGTGTTTACTCTTGCGATGCAGGCACTTGTGAACCGTGATCTGGACTGAGGTCAACCCAACCGGTTTCACCTTACTTTGACACAGTCTGCAACCTGACTCCGATCTGGATGCAGTTTGCATATAGCAGTGAGAGCATGTCCTATTGAGAACGATGCCAGGATGGGTGCAGTTCCTACACTGGAGAATGAGAGCAAGGTGAGTGATTGGCTGCTTCGGCCACAGACTATCGGACAGAGTCTAGATGGTTGCATGGTGGTCCCTGTAGCCAAGGGCAGCTCTATGTTTTTTGCTGTCCCAAGCATGGCAGTCAGGCAGCCTTCGGCGGCACGCCTGCGGGCGGTCCTCTGGTCACACGGATTCGGTGGCGTTTCTGCCTGTGATCTTCCAGTCCCGCGCCTTCGGCATACCTGCTGCTGAATTGCTGCTGAACCCACGGGACCGGCGGACCTCCCGCAACAACGCCTCCAAAGGCTCCCTGACTGCCGCACTCACGGGAACCGGCACGCCGCCCTCCGCAGCTTGCCGCCCCAGGCACAGGCTTGGTGCCTGGAGCCGCCTCTGCCTTTAGCAGACTCAGTCTGGTTCCTTGCAGGGCACTAACCCTTCCCCCAAACCATCTCTACACATGACACAAATCTCACCCCTTGATAGCAGCCTCAGCACAGAGGCCAAGCTGTGGATGGGCACCAGAGGCTCAATTAATCCCTCACATCTAAGAGCTGTCCCCGCGAGTCAATGGGGATGGAGTTTGGGGAGTCTGTGCCATAACTGAGAAGTCCAAGGTTTAGGAGGCCACAACAGCTCTCACTCCAGGCTGCCCAGGTGCATAAGTAGGTACATATCCTCATCACAGTCTGAGTCCAGTCTGAGCAGGGCTTTAGTCTGGACCTTCCTCCTGCATCCAAACTGAAAAATTCGAACTCCCACTAATGAAAGCTCTGATCACATTTAATCACAGGGTGGTACAAACCCTGGCAAGGATCCACACTGGACTCTCCAGCAGGAACTCTAGACAATGCCATTCTGCTAGTGATCAGAGTGCGGTGGCTAGGAGTCCGGGAAGCTGAGTTCTAATCATCACTCTTCTACTGGAGGATCTTGGGCAAGTCACCAAGGCCCCAGCTTTCAAAAGCAGCCTCTAATTTTGGGGTCCTCCGTTGCTGGGTGCCTAACATGAGATGCTCATGCCTGAAAATGAAGACACCCTAAATCAGTGGAGACCTTTGGAAAAAAATGAGATTTCACCACTTGCTGCCTCAGTTTCCCCACCTATAAAATGGGGATGTTCCCCCATCTTTGCTCAGCATTTTGAGAGCCTTGGGTGAAGGCTTCAAGCTATTATTATCTTCACCTGCTCCGCTGTCTGTTCCAGAGCCTGTTATGAACCCAATCCTGTTCCCATGCCCCTTCCTGGTTATTACATGTGATGCATGAGCTGAGGGCGTCCTGCTCACTTTACCCCCACCATCCAGCACAAAATTCCCAATCTAACCCTCTTTATCTGTGAGATTCCCAACCGGGGCAATTTCCTCCCTGAGGTGCTAGAACAGCTGAACCCAGCAGGAACAGATGGAGAGGGAGGAGATGGTGGATTCTTGGCATGGATTTATATATATTTGGTTCCCGTCTGATAGGGATCTTGGGTACACTCCGCGCGAGGCCATGCTGCTGGCTGTGCTCCTTTTACCAGCACACCGAGATTCCCCCAAAAACCACATGCCCAAACAACTCCATTCAGATTCGGGTGTCTCCAAATCCCAGCTCACTTGGTCCTTGAAGCAGGTTCTGAGAGCAATCAAAGCTGCTGCAGTGCAGTTTCCGACCTGAGAATTTCCTTCCTGTGTGTGTGTGTGTGTGTGTGTGTGTGTGTGTGTGTGTGTGTGTGTGTGTGTGTATTTACGTGTTTCAAAAAAAAAAACAAACCCATTTTGGTTTTGTGCACTAAGCACTTTTGAGGGCAGTATGGGGCCCCGTAATATGGAGGTTTATAACCTCCTCGGCTAATGCTCTCTGACACTCTGTTTTGATATCATTACTACATTATACTCACAATTTTTGAGTGAAAAAATACAGTACTTAGAAAGTCGAAATTCATAAATAAATTCATGTCAAACCGCACTTAATATTGATTTTGTTAGTGTTCAGATTCAATAATAAGGTACTGCGTGCATGAATATTTAAATATAATCATCATTTCTGCATCTCCTAATGGCCTCTGCTCTTCTACACTCAATTTAAACACAATTTAAAAACTATAATGTATTGAAAAATACTAGGATTTAGCAATAAATCACCATTGGGATACTCCAAGCCTTTTATAGGATGGCTCAATATGTGCTTCTCAGGGGACAGCACAATTAGATTCATGTTTTTAAACTTCTCAATTATCCATATACCATAATTTTATGTGAAAGTTTGTTTCCCTTCCTCCCCCCAACCTCGGTTCCCCCCTCACCCCCCCAGCTCCTCTCCCAGTAGGAAGCGGAGAAATCGCTAAGTGTTCTCTTAGCTGGGTTAGTATAGTAAAAAGGAGTCAAAGGTTGCAGTCCTCAAACTGAATTAAATCCAGAGACTGCCAGGGAAAGCAGAACGCTGACTCACTTAATCACATTATTTGGGGAAAAAATCTTGGGGGGGGGGAATGAAAGAGATAAAATGACTCAAAATGAACTTGCCAAGGAGGAAGCAGAGTTTTTATATTTATTTAAAAAGCAATATTCATCTTTATCAAATAGAGGCAGGATGGTTCGATGAGGATGGAACTGGCTGGACTTCTGCGCAGTTGCAGGCAGAAGAAGGATAGCCCTGGCAGTTGTTCTCCCAGGCAAGACTGGCGATGGGATGGGAGAAGGGGAGTTAACTGGGACCTCTGGTCCCCTGGTGCCATCTCTATTTGTTTATTGATAGACAGTTTCTGTGGTGCTCGTTGCTGTTGGAGCTGAATGCCCCAGGCTCTGAGGTCAAAATTCTTATCCTCATTCTGTGGATGGGGAAACTGAGGCACAGGTGGGCAAAGCAACTTGCCTGAGAGCACACAGTGAGTTGGTGGTAGAACTGGGGGCAGAACCTGTGCCCTGTACCATCAGGCCCCCCTTTTTCTTGGCATCCTGGCTCAAGGAGTTGGAAAGAGGCTCATATGTGTCAATGCAAAAAAATAATACAGTGGTGCCAACCCCCATGGAAGGTAACAGCTGCTGATGGCACACTGGTATTGCTGGCTACACAGATGCAGATGGCATGTGTTACAAAATGCAGGTAGGCCACCAGTATGATTGGATAGGGATGGCGCTTTCATGTCTGATGCACATGGTACGTTAGTATCGCTGGGTGATGCACAGAAAGCAATAAATGCAGAGGGTGCCCTGGCAGTGCTATATGCAGAGGGCACAGTGATAGCAACCCATCACATGGGTAGCATCAAAGGCTACCAGTGGATCGCTGGCATGAACGGGTTGTGCAGGGATGTGAGTAAATGATGTACACTGCACTGGTAGAGAACACCTCATGATGGGGGATGGCACAAACATTGCATTGACGTGAACGTGGGCTGGCTGCCTTTGCCACGAGTTAACTATCGCAAATAAGTGGAGGTGAACCCATTAGACCACATCACATCCACTGAGGTTATGGTTATGCCACATAAGTTTGCTAAAAAACAACATTAGGAATGTGTTTTAATGTTGCATCGGCACAATTTTTTCCTCCTGCAAAGCCAGACTGCCTTAGGGCCATGCATCCAACTGCATAGACCTCTGAGGGGGAGGAAATGATGGTTAGCGAGGGGCAGGCAGACTAACCATGATCTCAGGGAGCTGTTCTGTGTACAGAACCCTATTGGTTTGAAGGCCTGCTTGCTCACCTGTCTGGGAGGGTAAGAACCAGATTCCTTGTACCCTTGAGGAGAGGAGATTCTCAGCAATTCTCCCATGAGGATGAGGCTCCCACTTTGAGCCCTAATTATTTGCAGGAAAACCTACTTGAAATCCAGTCACCAGTCCAGGAGTTGGGTATTGCCCGTCTCTGCCCTGTGCTAATTGGCTGTTTGCACCAACCCTCTGGGGCCCCCTTCCTCTCCTCCACACTTGCCCATCTTACCCTCGTCTCCTGTGCTCTGTCCTCCTAACCCACTCCCTGCCCTTTTATTTTCATTTACCTGATTCTCTCCTAACTAATCCTCCCCAGCCACCAAAACAGTGGCACTAACATGACATTTGCCTCAATCCTCTGCTGCTTTCCCCACTCTGTGTCTGTTTTATGTATTGGGATTGGAAGCACTTTAGGACGGGAACTGGCAACTCTTCTATATTTGTGCAGCGCCTGGCACAATGGGACCCCACTTTTGGTCGGACCTGAGGCGTTACCATAACAAACATGATTAGTAATTTGGTAGCGGGATGGGATTTTTTTTTTAAATGCTGCTGTTTGCAAGGTACGGGAAGGTAGAAACAATCCCAGCTGAGAGGAATGAATGGGGAGCATGCAGGTGAGGCGATACAAGTGCATAGCAAATTCCATTTCCTGGCAATTTATCTCATGGGCCCCACTCTCAGCTGTGTGGAATCACTATGGAAAATGCTTGGACTTTGATAGATTCTAGTGGATTACTGGCATTGATGAGTGCAGAAGGCACACTAGCAATGACAGAAGCCGGGGTTACCATGGCGCTGATAGATGCAGGTGGCAGATACCAAGATCAATAGGCTGATATTCAGTGATGGAGATGGCAGATCGATAAATAGTTTCCTGGAATTGATAGATTCAGGTGAATTGGGATACAAAAGAGTCGTTGTCCTTTCCTGTGTCCTGGCCTCAAACCCAGCTTCACCCATGCAAGACACCACAGTGAGATGAAACTCACCATAGACTGTGCAGCTCCTCATAATATGATTGTCTTCCTCCTTTTTTGTGTGCTTCGGTCAGCAGTGAAATGGTTAATACTGCTGACATGTAAATGGACTTCATTAGGTTTCAGAGTTAACCTTTTGTTGAGCTGAAGAGAGGGACAGTTCACACCTTTACCAGTTAGAGCAGTTGTTCCAGGCAGTCTGCAGAGTTAGCCACACATCACTACATCAGTTACACTCAGTTCAAATTCTGAAGATTATTATCACAACCAGGAGGAATAGAAGCTTAATTTTTTTTAAATGAAGGTGTAGAATCAGTAGCTCAAAAAGAGAAGACTTAAAAAAAAATAGAATGACTGGCAGAGCCAATGCAAGTGACCCAACTCAAGCCCTGCAGATGGCACTGTTGGGTTGTGTAGACAGACCCTATCCAGAGGTTGAAAGGGCAGGGCTTAAGCCTTTTCCTCTGACCAGAAGAAGCACCCCAACTTGCCTGTCCTAAGCACAGGCGTTTGCATTACATTAAGACTGCACCAGAGAATTAGCTAATTCTCCCACCCAAGACATTCTAATGAGTGAGGTGTTTTCTAGGGGAGTGCAGGTGGCACCCTAGCACACAGGGTGCTCATCAGACATTGTTTATAATAGGTGAACCACCTCTGACAACTGTGGGTTGCAATGATAAATGTGAATAGCAAATGGGTATTGATAGATACTGTCGGTGCTTTGGCGCTGGTGGATGATGCAGATGACATATTGCTATTAGTAAATAAATGCAGATGGTACCTTGGTACTGAGAGACGTGTGACACAGTGGGATAAAGTGGCATTGATGGCTGAAGGCATGCACTATTGATAGATTTGTTTTGCTGCCCCCCTAGCTCTTTGAACCCCTCCATTGGCTGCCTGTCTTTTATGCATCACACTGAAGCCCCTTATCCTCATTTGCGAGCCTCTACATAATCTTCCTCCCTCTCTGCTGCCCATTCCCTGTGTTGGTCCCAATCCTTTGGTCCTGCTTCTCTCTACTGCTCTGCTTCCGCTTTCACCTTTGGGCCTTGTCTCATACTGCCTTCTCGGCCTGGAGTACTCCTTGTCACCCATCAGGGACCCTCTTCCTCTTCATCTGTCTCAGCACTTGCTCAGCACCTGACTGTATTAAGGGGATGTCTGTCACAGTAGGGAGTTCTCTCAAGACCAGGGAAGTTTTTTTGCTGGCTGTTGCGGGAAGGAGGTGTAGGGGTTGTGTCAGGACTGAGGACTAAAATATGGGTCCCTTTGGAGAAGCATCAGAACATTTGGCTGCTTATCTGACTTGAGCCTTCATTCCAAACTCTGTGATGTTCACTCATCACTACCTGGAAGACTGGATTCTCTAACCTTATCAGATTGTTGCTTTAGCCTTTGGAAATGGGAGACCTGGACTTGAGACCCACCTTGAGACCTAATTTTCCAAGGTGATGATTTCCTGCAGCTCTGCTTGAGGTCAGTGGGCACCTCTGAAGATTAGGCATCTCAGGTTGAGCATGTAAACAGTGAAGTGTCTACAATCCATAGGAATATTTAATTTAATACAAAATTTGTATCTGCATCTATTTGCAAACATGGTACAGAGATACCTGCAGATTTGCAGGGCTCTAGATGTAAAATTTGGATCTGCATCCATCCATGATCTGCAGTGGTCCACAGATACCAAGCTGCAGATTTGCCTGGCTCTACCGATCCCTCTATCTAAAATATCTTCAGAAACACCTCCCCTTCAAATGCTGATTTGATTTTTGTTCTTTTTCTTCCTTTATCGATTGCTGAACTAATATTGGTTAGACTCCTGATTGGCTGACCAAAATCCCCAGTCACTGACTCCAAGATGCCAAATGAGATTGGAAAAATCCATAGGAATATTTAATGCAGAGAAACAGACCAAGGAACATCCTGGCTTCCTTTGCTCCCAGCCAGACAAACAAGTAACTCTGTTGGCCATTTATTTCTCTGAGAGATCTTTGTATGTGGCCTTGTACACCTTCCTGGTGGTGTTGCTGATTAGACAAGCTGGCTGTCACATGCCCTTGCCCCTTCCTTCTGGTGACCTGTGGTGAAATGTACCCTCAGTGTGAACTCTTCCTCGAAGGTGGAGGCAACGTGGTCTAGAGGCTACAGCCCAGGAATGAGAATTAAGAGACATGGATTCTACTCCTTGTTCTGCCACTGATTCAGGGTCATCTGTAAAACAGAGCTAATAATACCTTTTGTGAAGTGTTTTGAGATCGCTGGATGGGAGGTGCCAAAGATGACAGATAACACTTGTCATCCTTATGGGTCATTGCCATACTTGCTAATTAAATCTGGAGATGGATCTAGATGTGAACTTCATTGCGCAGATCTGAATTCCCTTCAAGTTCAGTTAGTTTGGATCTGGGGCTTTGGTTCAGACCCATGACAGCAATTAGGCCCATAAAGTCAGGATCTGGTTCTCCTTTCTCCCACAACTTGTCTAGACCAGACCCATTCTGTAATTAACTCAAATAGCATAAAACTCATTGGGTACCACAGCTCCAAGTGGGCTCAGGAGGGGCCAGCTGCTTTCAATGACATGGTGGTGGAGAGCTTGGTGGTCTGTAGGGGACGTTCCTGGCACGATGGACTTGCTGCTGTATGTGCTAACGTATTAGAATTGCTGCATTTCTGATCCCTGACTTGCTGGGCCTAGATTGTGTTCTAGTTCTGGCAGTGGCAAACACTGTATGCTGGGGTGGGATGGCTCATAATTAGGGACCAGCTGGCAAGAAGAATCAGTGGGTCTTGGTCGCTAGTGGTTGGTAGTTGGTACAACAATTGTAGCCTCTGGCGGATGAAGTTATGGCAGGTCACTTCAGAGTCTGAGACTCGCTTGCTGGGAGAAAAGCACAGCTAGTGCCCAGCCCTCAGGGGCGGCTCTAGACATTTCACTGCCCCAAGCATGGCGTCATGCCACCAGGGGGGGCACTCTGCTGCTCGCCGGTCCCACGGCTCTGGTGGACCTCCCGCAGGCATGCTTGCGGAGGGTCCTCTGGTACCGCGGCTCCGGTGGACCTCCTGCTGGCATGCCTGCAGAAGGTCCGCTGGTCCCTCAGCTTCAGTGGAGCCGCGGGACCAGCGGACCCTCCGCAGGCATGCCGCCGAAGGCACCCTGCCTGCCACCGTCCCAGCGACCGGCAGAACGCCCCCCGCGGCATGCCGCCCCAAGCACGCGCTTGGCGTGCTGGGGCCTGGAGCCGCCTCTGCCAGCCCTTCTAGTGGGAGTTGTCTCCTGTCATCCCCAGCACTGGCAGCTTCACCTCCCCATGGCAATCTGCTTTGCATTACTCACAGTTCCCTGGCTTGTGCTGTGGAAGCTACAGCTCATTACCCAGCTTGCCCAGTGTGAGAATCTGCCTTCATGGTGGGCAGCAGGAGCTCTTGTCACAGAAGCTTCAGTACCACCTTGGAGCCTCCAGCTTTTACCCCACATCTCAATAGTCACTGTCTCCACCAGCACATGACATCTTGTCGCAGTGACTTGCAGTCTCTTACCCCTAATGCCCAGCAGCTGAATTTCAATGTGGTGACCTATAATGTCACACACTGACATTTTCCCAATTAAATCAGAGTGCATTGGGAGGTCAGGGGAAGCATGGCCAAGGGAGTAACCTAGAGTGGGGATGCTAAGACCCTCAATCTCTCAGATATCCCCCCACTTTTCTCCCCATATAGGTTTTGGGTTGAAATGGTTCGTGTCACCAATAACCACTGACAAAGTCCAAGGCGTAGCCACGTCTTAAGAGGTCCTTTCCCTATAGTGATGTGGGCAAATTGTGCTTGGCCTAAGTGGCCTTGCTTGGGGCCGGCCCCACAATTTCTTGCAGCCGGACTGAATAGAGTTCAGTAGCACAAGGGCTGCTCCAGGCTGCTACCACCAGCAGCATTAGTCCCTTCAAAGAGAGCAGGGATGGGCTGTGGCTTCACCTCAGTTCCTGGAAAAATCATGGAGCAGGTCCTCAAGGAATCCATTTTGAAGCATTTGGAGGAGAGGAAGGTTATCAGGAACAGTCAACATGGATTCTCCAAGGGCAAGTCATGCCCGACTAACTTAATTGCCTTCTATGATGAGATAACTGGCTCTGTGGATATGGGGAAAGCGGTGGACGTGATATACCTTGACTTTAGCAAAGGTTTTGATATGGTCTCCCACAGTATTCTTGCCAGCAAGCTAAAGAAGTATGGATTGGATGAATGGACTATAAGGTGGATAGAAAGCTGGCTAGATCATCGAGCACTGATCAACAGATTGATGTCTAGGTGGCAGCCAGTATCAAGCGGAGTACCCCACAGGTCAGTCCTAGGGCTGGTTTTGTTCAACCTCTTTATTAATGATCTAGATGAATTGCACCCTCTGCAAGTTTGTGGATGACCCTAAACTGCGGGGAGAAGTAGATATGGTCCAGAGTGACCTAGACAAATTAGAGAATTGGGCCAAAAGAAAGCCTGATGAGGTTTGACAAGTGCAGAGTCCTGCACTTAGGCTGGAAGAATCCCATGCACTGCTACAGGCTGGGGACCAACTGGCTAAGCAGCAGTTCTGCAGAAAAGGACCTGGGGATTACAGTGGATGAGAAGCTGGATATGAGTCTACAGTGTGCCCTTGTTGCCAAGAAGGCTAACAGCGTATTGTGCTGCATTAGTAGGAGCATTGCCAGCAGATTGAGGGAAAAGATTTGTTCCCCTCTATTAGGCACTGGTGAGGCCACCTCTGGACTATTGTGTCCAGTTTTGGGCCCCCCACTACAGAAAGGATGTGAACAAATCGGTGAGAGTCAAGCGGAGGGTGACGGAATTGATTAGGGGGCTGGAGCACATGACTTCTGAGCAGAGGCTGAGGAAACTGGGCTTATTTAGTCTGTAGAAAAGAAGAGTGAGGGGGGATTTGATAGCAGCCTTCAACTATCTGAAGGCAGGGTTCCAAAGAGGATGGAGTTAGGCTGTTCTCAGTGGCGGCAGATGTCAGAAGAAGGAGAAATGGTCTCAAGTTGCAGTGGGGAAGGTCTAGGTTGGATATTAGGGAAAAACTATTTCACTAGGAGGATGGTGAAGCACTGGAATGAGTTATCTAGGGAGGTGATGGACTCTCCATCCTTAGAGGTTTTTAAGGCCTGGCTTTACAAAGCTCTGGCTGGGATGATTTAGTTGGGGTTGGTCCTGCTTTGAGCAGGGGTTGAACTAGATGACCTCCTGAGGTCTCTTCCAACCCTAATCTTCTATGAGTTGTGATGAAGTTCCTCCTCTGTCTTGGTGGGTTCTGTGCCTTCTGGCGAATTTGGTCACCTGAGAGGTGCGCAGCAGTCCTCAGTTTGGCTCCTTTTGTTAGTGGCACAAACCTGCCATTCACTTGGTTAACCTCATGACCGGCCAGCATTGGGAAAAGGAAAAGAACAATCCCAGCGGTCTCTGCTGGCCCACCTAATGGGTTGGGGGACAGGCCAGAGACCTTCCCCTCTGGTTGGACCCACAGTCCAGATCAACTCCTCTTATATCAAATAGGGAGTTGAGGGGATGGGGGGGAACCCAGGCCCACCCTCTACTCCGGGTTCCAGTCCAGTGGATTGCAGCTATCTATAGTGTCTCCTGTAACAGCTGCGTGACAGCTACAACTCCCTGGGCTACTTCGCCGTGGCCTCCTCCCAACACCTTCTTTATCCTCACTACAGGACCTTCCTCCTGATGTCTGGTAATGCTTGTACTTTGCAGTCCTCCAGCAGTACACCTACTCAGTCTCAGCTTCTTGTACCTCTTACTCCTCACACATGAAGTGACTGAGGTGAGGTCCTTTTTAAACCAGGTGCCCTGATTAGCCTGCTTGTCTTACTTGATTTTAGCAGCTTCTTAATTGGCTCCAGGTGTCCTAATTAGTCTGTCTGCCTTAATTTGTTCCAGCAAGTTCTTGATTGTTCTGGAACTGCTCCTGTTACCTTACCCAGGGAAAAGGGACCACCTTAACCTGGGGCTAATATATCTGCCTTCTATTACTTTCATGTAGCCATCTGGCCCGACCCTGTCACAGATTCTGTGACCCCTCCTTATCCCATTGATACTGGCCCAGCATAGTGAAGAGCATGTGCTACAGCATGTAGAAGATGTCTTAGGTGCTGCTCTGGCCTGTGCTCCCCCTAGACCTTGGATCCTCCACCTGAACTGAGCTCTGCTGGAGAAATAAATTAAGGAGTGAAGGGAATGGGAGCAGAGAGTGGAGAGGGGCTGGATAGCATATTTTAATCTCTGAACTTCCCTTTCGTCTGGTGCAAAAGCAATTACCTTTGATTTCTGCCCTGGCTGCAACTCTTCTTGTCATCACAGTTCCCAGATTGCAGGAAATAACCTGATTCTGTGTCCGAGCTGAGACGACAGCAGGTGAAACTCCTGGCCATGGCGTGGCTGGAGCAAGCCTGTTTTCAGGGGAGAAAAATCCAAGCTTCTGTGGAAGCTGCAGCTGCATTTGGCTCGAAAGCTTCTGTTTTTTCTTTTAAAAAAACACACTTCCCACACCCCCCTCAAACCAAGCCCGAGGACACTTATTCTTTGAAAGCTGCAGAACTTTGAACAGGTGCAAGAGGAAACAGCTGCCTGGGCCCTGTGCGCAGATATTCCTGCTAATGCTTTCTTAGAACTTAATCTCCAAAACCATCTGCTTATGGCAAACACATTTCCCTGAGGGTGAAGCAAACCCTTGCCTTACTCTGCTGCAGCCAGAGCAAGGATTTTTAACAGCAACAAAAAAAAAAAGCGGGGGGAAGGTTCAAGGGATATGACAAAGGGCCTGATTCTCCTCTCTCCTACACCAAGTTGACGCTGGTGTTACTCCACTGACTTTAGGCTGGTTTCTCTAGCTTCACTCGAGCCCAGGATCTGTCCCAAGGTCATAGGGACAGTGCTCACGCCAGGATTTGGAACAGCTGTGGGTCAAGAGGAAGATCATGAATGCTGGAAACACACAGGGCCAAATCTTCTTACTCAAGCTTTTAATTAGGTCCTTACTAAGGCAGAACTTCCATGGGGCCAAACTCTGAAGATCTAGCCCTGACCTGCATACTCTCCACCCTCCCCATTGAGGGATTTACCGACCAAGGCATTCAGACGATGATGCTAAAGAACCATTCTGGTGAGACAGACAGAGTGTGCTGCATGTTTATCCAGGAACTAAATAAAGTGGAGAAGCAATTGGAAGACTGTCTGGTCTCATGGCTGGAGCCCTAGGCTGGGACAGGGGAGACCTGGCTTCTATACCCGGCTCTGCTGTTGGCCTTGTGTAAGTTTCGTGGCATCTAGTAGACAAGGAGGGTGAGAAACAGAGCAATTTGAGATGGGAATACTCTCTCACAAGGGGGCCCCTTATCTTGGTTGGTGCTCATAGGCACTGCCTTGGTAATAGTTCAGAACAAGCCAAAGAAGCTCTAAATTAGTTCAAACCTGCCCATTGTCATCAGCCATTCTACTTACTCATGACCTGTGGAAATTCAGGAGCAGAGGCCAAATCACTATCACCCAATCGGCTCCTGCTGCAGCCTGAACCATTGAGCTGCTAATGAAAAGCCAGTCTGTCAATTTCAGTCAAAAAAAAAAAAAAAAAAAAGAGAAGCTATTAGCCATTGCTGCCCTGTGACTGCCAGAGGCACTGTGGTGACAGGAATGGGTCACACTTCAGCTTGTGACTGAAGGGTCCCTAACTACAGAGAGACACTTAGAGACTTCCCCCTGCATTTGGTGCTGGCCATAAAAAATTGATCATCCTTTGTTATAGCTTCACTTCTGTCACTTTCCATCCTGGAGTCTGTTTTTTACAGAAAACAAGCTACATTCATCAAAAATGACAGAACACAGACTTAATGTAATCATGTATGAGAACATGAATTGCAAATGCAGAACACAAGCACTAAAATGTATTTTCCATTACTGCCACAAAATGAAATAATCATGAACGTTTTCCCCAAGAATGAGAACACATGTAGAGTACACCGACACCTCAAGAAACGGCACCAGGCCCTGGCTTCAGGTGCAGGTGGGCATGGGACCTGCTTATGGCACGGGGCAGCATTCTGTGCTCTGCCATCACTGGCAGAAATGGCTGCACTTGTGGGTCCCAAAATAAATCCTTGCGCTGGTTATCAGCCACTGCTGCTTCATTGCTGGCTTTTTGAATGACACCTAAAGTCCTGGCCATTTGTGCTTGCTAAAGATCCCACGGAACTTTTTACAAGAGTAGAGGTGCTAGATTGAGATGCTTTATTGTCTAGCACTTAAAGCAGAAACTGGGGAGTCCAGGAGACCTGTGTTCTGTCCCCAGATCTCCCATTGACTTGCATGTGACCTGGGACAAGTCACTTTAACCTTTCTGTACCTCAGTTTACCAGCTATGCTAATAAAAATTAATAATGCGAGTTTGACAAATATGGGTATTTTTGTCTCTGCAATTTGTAACTTGGTTAATTGCATTCTGTCTTCCCCTTCCAGATTCATTGGTGTGCTGCATTCCTGTCCTCTGTTAAACAACTGCTGTCTCACAGGTAAGTGAAATTGTATGCATCAGTTTGTGAAGTACTTTGGTGCAAGGTTCTGTATAAATGGGTTGTCTCTGCTGTTCAGGATCTCAAGAGAGAAGGAAGGCTGATAATATTGGGAATTATTTAACAGATCTGTAGATGGAAGAGAATTTAATTCATGTTAGTTATTTAGATTATACGCCTGTTCCGACTTCCCCGCTCCCCCTACCCCAAATTCTTATCCGGCCTGTAGGCACATTTGCCATATATTGAAAATACAAAGCAGCTAATGGAGGAATTGTAGTTTGCCTTGCAGGAGAGCAGTCAGGCGTCCGACATGATCGTGTCCAGAAGCAAAGCTACTGACTTTATCTAAGCATTGCGTTCAGGCAACACTAAGTGCTGCACGGAATGATATAGAGGAGGGGTTCTCAAACTTTATTGCTGCGTGACCACCTTCTGACAACAAAAATTATTACAGGACCCCAGGAGGGGGGACTGAAGCCTGAGCCTGCCCAAGCCCCACCACCTGGGTGGGGACGAGGGCAAAGCCAATGCCCCAGACCAGAGGGCCAAATCCTAAGCCCAAGGGCTTCAGCCCCAGGGAGGGGGCCTGTAACTTTAGCCCTGCCGCCCAGGGCTGAAGTCCTCAAGCTCGGGCTTTGGCTTTCCAGAAAGTCTAAGCCAGCCCTGGTGACCCCATTAAAATGGGGTCACGACCCACTTTGGGGTCCCAACCCACAATTTGAGAACCATTGGCATAGAGAGAATAAAGCAGGGAGAGAGAGGCTGGTCTCTACCAGAAGAAGGCGCTGTTAGGAGTGGGTTAGATGCAGAGCAACATGATGTTGATCTCCATTTTGGCTGCAGGCCCTGGGTTAAATGAAGGGATACACATGGGATAGACTGGTTCTTCTTCAGCCAACGGGGTGCTGAAGAGAACGGGGACTAGCAATTTGTGTAGTGGTTAGAGCAGTATATGCCTCAGGCAGTGTTGAGCACTGCAGAAAATGGAACAGTGTGAGAGATTTTATTCTCTGATTTAAAATTGTGTCTCTGCATGAGAGCAGTTCAGAGTATGAAAAATACATAAAACAAATAGGCCCCGCAGCTGTAAAATCAGAGAGAAAATTTGTGGATCTGGAAAAGATTTTTAAACTTTTTTTTTGGTATCGTATCAGTAAGAAAGAAATATGCTGACACACTTCCTCTCAGCTGCTTATGCATCTCATTCTGTCAGGCATGTTTGCTCATCCATCTTCGTGTACATATCCATATGGACATTCACACTCCTACATCCATGTATATGTGTTGCGTACTTCATGTCTGATGTACGCGGGCTCACACAAATCTTATATTCAGCCACCCAGCTTCCTGTGAGTTAACATGGATTCACATGCATGTATGGCAGTGCACTTCCTTGTACATGTATGCACCTGTGTTCACACATCTGAATATGCGAGGACTGATGTAGAAGAGGTGAACAAAATATTTACAGTGAAGCACAAAGCTGTACCGTTTTCCATTTCATGCCCAGTGGGGATGTTGGGCCTATTTTAAATGAAAGGTAACAGTCCTAGGAGTCTGAAGTTCAGCATTTTAATATTTGACATGGTTTTAACTAGCCATGCCTTAGCTCAGAAGCTCTTCAGATCAGGCAGTGTGTATACCTGTTTCTCTGTACAGCATCTAGCACACAGGGCCTGACTGGGACCTCAGGTGCTATTGCAAAGCAAGTATGGTAATTAGGGACAATAGCAATTGTCTGATTTGATGGAAATTTGAAGGGCATGAAATTGCCTCAAAAGAAACTTCAGAAACTTCACATGACATTCTGCAGAAACTTGGTCATCTGATTACTCAGCTCTGTTTCACGCACTCTGATACAGCTTTGCATGTGTCCATCTATTTAAACTTGCACTTCATGCATGCATATGTACACTCAGAAAGCCATGTGCACTCTCACATGAATGTAGATGTCTATTCACACTGCTTGCATAGATGTGCACACGTACAGATTTCCGTGTAGCCACATGTTTGTAAGTCATATCTATGTGCCCATATATTCTCCCAGGCATTCATGTACAGGATGTGTACATCATTATAAGTGTGCATGTAGAATATGTACATACAAGTGTGTGTGTATGTAAAAATATAAATATGCTTTATACATGCGTTTGTTTTTATATATATATAATGAGAGATATGTACATGTATTTGTGTACACACAGAATCAGTACATTTGTTTATCCTCCCACTATACATACCTTCCAGAAGAGGGCACCTGTCTCCCAGCCCAGACAACCTTCTGTTAGCCCACAGCCTCTTACACCTGGGCACTTAAATCTTTCTTGCCAACTAGAGGTTAATAATGCCAGCACAGAGTGAAATATTAAGGCAGGCACTTGAAATTCAAAGTGTTTCTTTTAATTAATGGGTGGATGCCGCAGGATTATCCAATCTAGCTCTTAAATTAATCTTAATTACATGGATTTTGTAATTTTGGCATTAGCCAGCCTAACAAAATATGTATTTCATAATCCTAGAAACGACTGAAAAAGGCTGCAGCTGAGTAGTCAGCCGATGATGTTATCAGCCTCTGTGGCTGTGGGTGTCAGTGTCATCAGGGAGTGTCTGAGATCTTATCTGAAAGCCCAAATTAATTCACTTCTGCAAATATCAAAACAAGCTTTTTTGGCTGGCATGCGGGGAATATGCAAGACTAATTTCTGAGGTGTTACATCTTGGAGGTTCTGTGCTGTCTAATGCTGATGGAATAGGGAGTCAGGATGGGTAGGAGGCAAGGGAAGGAAACCTGTCCTACATCCTGCTAGACAATGTACTGGCTACAAAATAATGTAAAAAGCCCTCTGTTGCTCATATTCTATTTTACTTATTGGTCTAATGGTTTGGGTACAGAACAGGGAGTCAGGAGACCTGTGTTCTACTTCTGGCTCTGTCACGGACCTGCTCTGTGCCCTTGAGCAAATCACTTAACCTTTCTGCACTTCTTTTTCTCTCCTATCCTTGGTCTGCCTTGTCTGTTTTTTAAATTGCAAGATTTCTAGGTAGGGACTGTCTGTCTGTACAGTGCATAGGACAGTGGGGCCTTGAACTCGGTGGGCTTCTCTAGGTGCTACTATATAATAATGGGTGTATGGTATTGTCCTAGGAGACTTGATACTGGGACTCTCCATAAGGGATGCACCTATGGGGTCTCTCTAAGCGGTCACTGTGCCAACCTTAAATATACAACAGAGCCTGGGCTAGATCATCTGGGTTGTTTATGAGAAATATACGCCCACCTAACCAGCCACCAGACATCCTTTGAACAAGAAGCATGGCCTTTGGTATTCACCAGGGAATAACATAGCTGCTTCTCACAAATGAAATGGAAAGATGATTGAGCTGACTGGAAGTGAATGCCATTGGGAACTGCTGTTTGGCCTCCTTTTTCCAAATGCAAACCAGAGGGACGATGCAAGGGTGGGGAGTCTGTTTGTGGCCAAGAGTGACTAAATGTAGGTCAGTGGGGTGTCACCACTCCCCCATTGTCATTCCAAGCCTGCATGGGGCCAGGATTCAGCACTGTGCCCCCAGCTCTGAGAGGGAGCTGCCTGCGTGAGCGTATCCCAGAGCACACACTTTCTAATACACACAGGCACAGCTGGCCATTCACACCTGCACATTTGATTCCCATGGCGTCACTACCCAAACATCCTCCTCTCATTAATCTACAACATAATAGAAGCCTCACAAGTGGCTGTAGCATTTTTCCCTCCACCATGAGCAGGTGGAGGCTACCTGCGAGTTTCTACATCTGTCCAGCTTTGTCCTCAATGTGTGGTTGTTTGGGTGACAGAGCAGACTATCCGAAGATGAAGTCTCCAGCATACCTGTAAGCTGTACTGTATATTCTGGTCCCTATTATCAGAACCTCTTTGCGGTTGGCTGATCTTCTGTTAGAGAAGTTTCTCTTGTCCTCATTAACCATGTTTACCTGTTTGAAGCTTTTTACGGAGAGTATTTTATCACAGCATTTTGTTTGAATCAATTTGAGTGTTTGCTTTAACAGCATTTTCGCAGGCGTAATTGAAAACAATGTTAAATCTGATGTCAATTTGCCTAATTGATGTGAAAACTTGATTTAGGCCAGGGAGGGGTGGATTTCCTCACCTTGGTCTTATGAATAAATTGCTCATCTGGAAAGAGAGGTAAAATCCAGCGCATGCTAGCAGCCACTAGGGTTCTCTCTACAGGGCAGAATTTTCAAAGGAGTCAGGTGTTCATCTCTCATTGAAAGTTGATGGGATTTGGTGCCTAACTCCCTTAGGGTTACTTGAAAAGCTGAGCCCCTGCATGTGTGTTTGTATTGACTAGAGTTGAGGGCTGTAGTAGGACACTGTTGTTCCATGTGTTAGGGAAGGGGGGAAAATGTTCAAAAGTGGGATCTAATGGAATGAGATGATCTTGGAGGCAGAGTGAAGAAGATAAGAGCAGACACACAAGGAGCCGTTCAGTCAAGACAAGGCAAGTTGCAGGATGATAAAGCAGCTGGAGGCTGAGGACCAACAGCAGCCCAATCAGTAACCAAATCAGTGTAAGAGAAGTGCCAAGGAAGCGGAGGCAAGGGAGCTAAAGCAAAAGACATCTTAGGCCCCTTTTTTACCAACAGGGAGCAACTGATCTGGGAACATGAGAGTACCAGGGAACCTGAGGTGTGTGACCCTGAGTTCCTTCAATTCAGCACACAAAGAAATTGGTTTGTATAGGAATATAGTAGCACGAGGGGTTAGATCTGAAGGAAGTGTATTATCTCTCTGTTAGTCAGTCTCTAGCTATTGGGAGGAAACTTTCCTTGTGGACAGGTTATCTCATAACTGCATTCCCTGTGGTCTCTTGCACCTTCCTCCAAAGGGGGGGAGGGATATCTTGGTGGTCTGAGCATTGGTCTGCTAAACCCAGGGTTGTGAGCTCAATCCTTGAGGGGGCCATTTAGGGATCTGGGGCAAAAATCTGTCTGGGGATTGGTCCTGCTTTGAGCAGGGGGTTGGACTAGATATTCTATGAAAGCAGCTCTTCCTGGGCCACCATTAGCTCTGTTTAACTGCCCTGTAACTGATTCTCTGTTTACTAGTTGGCTTCCCTTTCCTTTCTCCATTTACAGCATGGCTTCCAGTGTTCAAAGCAGCCTCAGATCTTTGAGACAGTCCCACATGAAGCTAAGGAAGCTGCTTCTTCAGAAGGATTGTCATTTGCCCAGCCTTAACTATGGAGTCTTCTAGGATGCCACAGCCTCCTTCCTTGCTCTGATCAGGAGGTCCAGTTGATGAGCATCCTGAGATGCTGAACGTACGAAACTGTTGGTGGATATTTTTGAAAAGTTGTAGCTTAAACGAGCAGGTCCTTGATGTTGGTTCTATCCCTGTGGCCTAGAACCAAGACAGCTTGGTACCGACCTTCCAAAAAGGCCGAGAAGAGTGATGCTGGGCAATGACTGGCTTGTCAATCAAACTTTGATTCAGAGTAAAACAATTTGATCAAATGCAAAGGGGGGAAGATCCATTGTGATAGCAGCAACACAGGCATCACAGGGCATAGGTTTATAAAGGACAATCCAGACCAACTTTAGTGCTCTTCTGATTCAGATGACTAACATCACTTGTCTGAGTCCTTGTCTGTGACGGAGAACTTTCCCTGGTGTGATAGACGCTGGTCCAGTTGTGCTGTGCATCCCCTACTATAGATGCACTTAACCTTAAACCCAGTGTACCTTAAACTGGGTTAGCGTTGTGGGGTCAACTACTGCATTCAGCTCAATCTGTTTAGAAGAGTCTGTTTTGCACCAGTGGAACTGGATGCGTTTTGGTGTAAGCTTTTGATTATTGGCAAGGCCTCAGATTCTCTTCCTCTGAATTAACTTGATTTCCCACTAACTCACATGGTGCTGTCAAATGAGGGGCTGATCAGTACCTGTTGTGCCCATTTCTAAGACCCCCTTTTGAGCTGAAGTGCTGTGGCAGCTGGTAGGCAGAGTTCCAGGGCACAGCCAAGATCAGGAAGACAACTGCCACTCCTGGCTGGTCAGGAAGGGACAAAGTCATTCTCTAGGAATGACGACAGCCAGCAGAAGGAAAGCTGATGGCAGACACCTCCCTATGACTTAAATATTCTTCCAGACCCTGCCTGCAAACTGCAGTGGCATCTCCTTCAGAAGTCCATGGAAGTCAGCAGGCAGAAACCGGGGTGTATCTGAACCTTGAAATGAAGGCTGAGCAGTATAAAAAGGAACCTGCAGAGATAGAGAAATAGGGGAACAAACTAACAGGACCTACAGGGAAACAAAGTGTGTCAGGCTGAGGTGCAAGGTCTCATCTCTTGGGTTACTAAACAAAATCGAGCTGTCTGAGTAAGGTCATTGGACAGGGTTCTCATTAAAAGTCTATTAAACAGCAACAGCTGCCAGAGGATGGACATCTGCTAGGTGCAGAGAGCCAGGGGGAAGCAATGCATAAAGCCCTTTCCCCGATGGAAGCTACTTGCAGATACAGTAGGACATGGAAGGTGAGTCCTCATGTAAGATACTTTTACTTGCAGCAGGCAGGTTCTCCTAGCTGACCGTGGCTACCAAGAGACAGTTTTACTCAGAGAAGCGATACCCAGTAAAAGAGCAAGACCATTTAATGCATGGACAAGTTCGTCTTTACTGGTACTCTTAATGCCCTTCTCTAAAGGCTGCTGAATAAATCCTGCAGCTCTGCAGCGCTTCCCCAGGTGACATATTGTTCCTAGTGATGAGCAAATTCTCTGCCAGTTTTTCCAAGGTTCCTCCAAAACACAGGTTTCTCCCGGGATGTTGGCATGACATTGAAGGCTGCTGCCTGCAGTTGTCTTCATGGTCTGTATTAACTTCTGGGCCCAGGGTGAATCTTCTCCTTTACCAAAGCACTGTTCCCTTTCTGATGTTCCATGTACTGCACTGGTCCTGAAAGTCCACACATAGGGCAAACCCATCTAATTGTCAGAGAGAGATTCCAGCGCTCCTTAGACCTCCCACTTATGGGGTATGCCCTCATTGACATCCCAAATCAATAAGCGTTCAGTCAAGTTTGTGTATTTCAAGACAGCTTGCTAAATAACGCCCACCGCTACCCTCTGTGGACTTCTTTGACATTCATATTGAGGGAGGGTCTGTGGTGGTTGATGTCTTCAGGAATACGTAGTGGAGAGAGGCAGAGGAGAATAACCTTCCCTAGGTATTTGGTACCCATATTGTTTAGAGTCTCCTGTTTGCAACGAATATGTGGAACACGTTAGCAGGGAGGCTAAGATCCTCCTGCCACTCTGTTTCAGATTCCTTCCCTTTATCTATACCTGTACACACCCCTCTGTCTGTCTCTGCCCACAATGATGCCGGGAACCCAAGCTCACAATTATTCAATTTTAAAAAATATTTAATGCAAAAATTATTTTCGTTCCATGGTCTGTTCTTTGCACAGGGCCCAGAGGGGCTCCATGTCCATTATCTGTGACACTGATTCCTAGCTTCAGGCTCCTTTTCTCTGGCCTACGCATGTATGATCCTGTAGACTTATGGGGTGAGAGCCTATCCTCCACCCTCTCCATGTCTTATGGGGAGGTCTATTGTTTGCGGCCTCAGATGGAACATGGCATCTGAACTCCCCACTCTCACACAAGGAGAGAGATCCCAGACATGTGGACCATTGGAGAAGACCAGGATTACATTAAATTTCACCACGGAGTCTGCATCTCAGGCTGACTGCAGGGGGAGATGGCATCCTTGCTTGTATCCATTGATGAAGCAGTGGTAGGATATTATTATTTATTAACATTAATACCTAAGGACAAGCCAGGTCAGGGTCCCATTCTAGTAGGCTCTCTACTGGGGCTGAACGGGGCCACTACAATTTCTCTCTTGCTTCTTCAACAGCAGAGTTCTGTTCCATGGCTTGGGCTTCCAGGTGCTTTGGTCATACAAATAGCTAGTAATAATAGTAGGCGAGCCAATGCCTGCAAGTTAAGATGGGGTTTGTTGGAGGAAGAGTTTGTAGAATTAAGCTCAATTCCCTGGGCCTGATTCTTGTTTACACCAGGGCTCTGGCTTTGCAAAGAGGCCTTAAAGCAGGGGTCAATTGCCCCCTGTTGAGTTCTGTCTCCTCCAGTTTCTCGAGAGGCCTGAGATGTGGTGGTAGCAGTAGAAGGTCAGTGTCTAGTTCTCTAGCATGGTGTCTGTCTCTCTGCTCCTGCTACAGAGCTTGAGGGCACCAAGGGCTAAATAATCACACAGGGCCAGCTCCCCAGCTGGCATGAATCAGCATAACTCCCTAGCTGTGAGCAGATCAGTGCCAACTGACGGCAGCAGAGGACCTGGCCCCTAGAATGCATTACTCTCTCATTACCTCCTTTGTAAGTCAGACAAGTCCTTCGAGTGTCCTGTCCCATTGCAATGTTAGAGAAGGTCGCCTCCCCTCACCCCACCCCCCCAGACTGTCCCTTCTCCTCTGGATAAGCAGCATTCCTCCCCCTTGCATTCCCAGTCCCTCACGCTTCACCAGAATTAAATTCATCATTCATTTTTTATGGTTTATACATAGCAGTAATTTATGTTTTCAAATATATTGAGGTCACACTTTAGCAGAAAAAGAGTGTTTCACATTTAAATTGAAGACATGTTCGTTCCATTAAAGGGAGATGTTTTGGACAATTTTAAAAGGCTAAAAGTAGTAGAAAGTAACATTAAAATAAAATTTGAGAGATGTAATTACACCTAATTGTACCATAAAATAATCAATACTGCATTACATTATTTCTGACTTCCCCGGTTATAGCCTTTTTTTGTTAAGCTTTTGAATATTGATGAGGTGAAAGGGGTCGCAGTCTACTCTCGGAGGTCTAATGGAGGTGGAATTAAGGTGATGTCCTCTCCTATTATATTTGCACGGAAGGGCGAGCGCTTGCCTTGCTCGAGCCAGGGAGATAACATGGCTTCAGAAGCCAATACCTCGGCAACATTTCTTGAGCCAATATTAGGCTGTCAGTAACTGCTGACTGGGAAGCTGGGAACAGCCGCGTGCTCTCCCCTTCGCAGGCCCACTCAATTAGACACGGCAGAATGCAGAGGAAATGATGCTCACGTCAACCGAGATCACTGACAGCTGGAGACCAGGGGGGAACCAGTTCCTTCCAGTTCAACCAACACTTTTTGCTTTGTCTCCTCTTTCCGGGAATTTGAGGAGGCTTTTTGTGGTGTGTTTATATTTGTGTAAGTTCCTTCTCTCTCCCCCTCCGCCACGCAACAGACCCTTTCTCTGTTAAAATGAAAACCCCACCTCATCTAGGGGCATTCACCCTCTACCCCCTTACATACGCACATAACCACACCAAGGAGGGTTGCTGCAGCTGTTGTGATTTGCTGCAGGTGCTCAGGTTGGAAGCTCACCTCCCTCTGCATTTTATCCCAGCGAGTACAGATCTGGATGCATGTTCCTCCATCACCCCAGAGTTCCCATGCTGGTAGAGACTGAAAAATTATGCTCTTCATTTGGTGCAGCATCTCTGTTCCTGTTTAAACTCCAGAGTTCCTCCTGGCCTATGATAGGAAGGGGTCATGTGCCAGGAGGGGACTGGCTAGACCCTTCTCCTGTCCCTGTGCAGTTTTCTCCTGAGCTGGGGATGAGGCTGTCTGTCTTTTTCCTACCCTGGGCTGGAGTTGTCTCTGCATTTTTCGAGCAGTTTTGTCTTAGTAAAAATGGAATAAGGACTCCAGGATTGGGTCCTTAACATCTGTGCCTCTCAGTGCCTCCAGCTGTAGAATGAGGATAATAGCCATCTGAGAAAAGGCCTGTGAGATCTCCAAGTCCCAGGTGCTATTGGGGTAAACTTTGCACCCATTGAATCAATGTCAAAACTCCCACTGACTCAGTAGTGACAAATCAAACCATTTATAAGAGCAACAAAGTATTATTACTGTTGTTTGATTTTCCTGAGATCTCTCTTTCTATCCCCACATCTATCTATCCATCCCTCTTTTTATATTGGTTTTGTTTTAATAAATAAACAAAATCCAGTGGTACTGCTGCATTATCCATTTCACATTGCATGGCATCATCAGATTACAGCGTTCCTTACAAAAGAAAAGATAATGAGCAGACTCAGATCATTACCATTAATAATAAAAAACAATATAATGTATTTTTAAAACTTTTCTTAATGCAACACCAGCCCATTTGCCCCAGCTGCTCCTGTCTTCCAAAATTAAACAAATAAATGAATGAAAGTGGTGGGAGGGTGGTATCCAAAGTACAGCTCCAATCCTGGGATCTTACTGTTCTCTGGCTGTGGTATCTTTGCAGAGGGCCTGTTCTCCTCCCCACGCCTCAAACATCACTGCATCCTGGGAAAGCACCTTCCCTGTGGAGCCCTGCAAATTATTCCTTCTCTTACCCCTGCCTCTGTGCACTTCAGTTTATTGCCCTTGAGCTGCTTGTTGTGCACCTCTAAGCACTCCGCCTGTACCACTCGCTCTGCACTCCAAAGTTATTCCTCACCGTGACCCCCAGTGTGTAACCCCCCAATTATTCTTTCCCTTATATTGCCCCCAGGTATCCAAAAATTATTAGTTTTTGTCTCTCCCTGGGCACCCCAAACCTTATCTCCATGTGGCACCTTGTGTATTCTCCTTGTACCCACCACAGTGTACCCCATTATGTTCCACTTTGCAAGTCAAATGTTACCCCTTTTGTTAGAACAACTGGGCAGTTTATTTGCACAAAAGCAGACTCCCTGCAGCCCCCCGTTGAATTCTGAACTCTGCACCTATGAGCAGATTGAATTTGTTTCAATTGACTAACAGAACAAGCAGCAGTTTCTTTTTTTTTTTTCTAATTTGGAAATGGAAGGGACAGTATTAGGAAATTTACATTTGCGAATATGATATTTAATTAGCAATATTAATAAATTAATAGAAGTAAAGAGCCTTGGTGAGACTCGAGATTAATAAAACATGCTCTAGCTGAGTAAATGAGGTGAGCTGGAGATGTGATGCCCATAGAGAATTGAGGGTGAAACTCATTCCCCAAATACCCCTTTAACCAATGAATGAGGGGCAGTGCTGGTCGTGGTCAGGGACTGCAGGACAGTTATGCAGTTGGTCACTTCCAGAGCAGAAGTGCAGAGGGCTGGATTCTGCCACATTAACTCATGCAAGTAAAGTCGTCCCAGAATTGATGGGGTCTCTTGCATGGGGAGTCCACACTCCCATGAATGAGGAAGGGGTGTGCAGTCAGTTCCAGGGCGTGTAGAAGTTCAATTTCAAATGAAGGCCCTGATCCTGCAGTCTTCACTATGACAGCAGATCCTCAGGCAGGTGTGTTTCTGGTGCTCCGCACAGCTGGAGGGAGCCTCTCTCACAGATCAGCTGGCAGGACTGGAGCCCTGACTTCATGTTTGTAGACCATCCCCTGGGTATTCTGGCAGCACTAGAGTTAGGGGTGGGGAGGGAACCAAATCACAACCCCGAGTCTGAATCCCTTTGGAGAAGCTTGGCTCCAGATCTACCTCATTTCTTATAGGATCCATCAGAAGAGGAGCAAACTCCTGAAGTCCATGGAGGACCTCCCCAGGCAAATCTGAGTCAGTTGGGAAGCACTCAGCTGTTAAACAAACAGTGAGGTAGATGACTGAACCTCATGGTTCGGTCTCTTTTCTCTGAGATGGGGCCAAACTCTCACTCTCCATTCCAGTTCTGAACCTGGTGGCCCACCCCATCTTGAGTTATGAATGAAGTGGCTTTTTCAGCCCTCAGCCCTTGTTCTCAGTCAGTGGCAGACACTCAGTGATGGCTTCATTCACCCTCACTTCTTATAGTGTTAGATTCAAGATGGTCAGTTACCTTGGGCTGCCAACTGTCTGAGAGGCAGCTCTGGGTATGTCTTGCCCTGCTGTTGTCATCATCCTCAGCTGCTTTCAACTGCTTTATATGTTTTGGTGGTGGAAGCGGGTTAGAGAATATCTTTTGGGATGAAAATCCTCTTGCTCCTTTCTATCTGTTGGTGTTTGGTTTATACCACGCACATTTATATACTTAAAAAACCTCCATCCCCACTACACCGCACAATATATATATGTCATTTGTGGGCTTATTGTATTAGTTTTATTATAGCCATGGTAGAGGAAGTTGAGTGACTTGGCTATAATGAGGCAGTGACAGAGATGTAAATAGAACCTGGTATCCTGGGGCCCAGAAGAGCAGGAGACCAAGGGAGAAAAGTCTTTGAAATGTTTGGACAGATCCCTAGATTTATTTACTTTTTTTAAAGCCAGAAGGGACCATTATAGTCAGTTTTGATTTTCAGTGCATCCCAGGAGTTGAATCGCACCCAGAGGTTGCTGCATCCAGCTTGGTAGCTTGTGTGGACTAAAGTCTATCTTTTAGAAAGACATCAGCTCCGGATTTAAAAACTCCTAAGTGGCAGAGAATTCACCATGTCCGTTCCTAATCTGTTCCCCTGGCTTACTATGCTCCCTGTGAAAAGTTTGCTGGTTATATTGTAGTTGGCTGCTTTTGCACTGTTCATGTGCGGGTGGGAGTGGAGGTGGGGATGGGAAAGGGGTGCAGCGGAGCAGTGGGATGTGAACTATGTGGTGTAGTGGAGAGGGTAAAGGGCCAAGGGTCAGGAGACCTGGGTTCTAAATTCAACTCTGCCACTTGCTGCAGTATGGCCTTGCATGACTCATTTGGGGCTTGTCTACATAGCGAGCCAGCATGTGGCAAGCCAAGGTGTGAATCTATAGCAGGGGTTCTCAAACTGGGGGTTGGGACCCCTCAGGGGGTCACAAGGTTATTACATAGGGGGTCACAAGCTGTCAGCCTCTATCCCAAACCCTGCTTTGCCTCCAGCATTTATAATGGTAAATATATTTAAAAGTGTTTTTAAGTTATAAGGGGGAGGGTCACACTGAGAGGCTTGCTATGTGAAAGAGATCACCAGTACAAAAGTTTGAGAACCACTGCTATAGCCTGCTGCACACTAACTCACTGTGTGCACCCTGCTGCTGTGCCTTAAAAGTTCTGTGGCAGACTCTTGTGTAAAACATTAGTGCTCAGTGGCTGGGCCCACATGGTCATTTAGCATGCTATAGATTTAGACCCTGACTGGCCTCACTTTAACATGCCACATAGACAAGCTCTACACCCCTTTTTGTGCCTCAGTTTCTCCATCTGTATAAAGGGGATAATAACATTTACCCTTTGTCAAGCACTCTGCCTTGCTTGCATGAGGCGTTCTGCTGTCCCTTCCTTTGAGGGGTCCTCGGCATTTCAAGCCAAGTCTGTGCTAAAAGGAATCACAGTTGCCACTGGGCACAGGCTTTTAGTAGCACTGAGCACGGTTTGCCCTTCTCTGCACTTGTAGCTAACCCTTGTTCTGCACCAGTTCTGCTGCCCCCACCTGCTGTCAGCCAAGGGGCGATTCCTGTAGGGCAGACAAGACCGAGGAACAGGGACTTTCTCTTATGAGGGGTCTGATTCTGCCAGCCTCATTCCTGCCAAGCAGCACTCCATAGGCTATCCCATTGAAATCTGGGGAGAAGACTAAGATTCAGTTTAACTTGAGGCAGGGCATTGGAGTGTGACCCAGCTGGGGTGCTGGGGCCTCAGTGGGAGTAGGGCTTGTGGATGCTATGGCAACAATGGAACGTGCTGTACATGTGCTCTGTGTTGTTTAAAAAGGTTTCCCCTTTGAAATGCTCGCCTGACATATCACCACAGGCAGAGGCCTCCAGCAAGCTGAGTGGCTCTGCCGTCCTAGGGAAGGTTTGCCCTAGGGAGAAAACGGGTCTGAGTGCATCATCGGATGGCTCCAGCCAAAAAGGCAGCTCTTCTCAAGGCAGACCCAGCAGGGGCGACGGCAAAGCGATGTCAGCGCGGGCTGAGCGGAGAAGAATGGACGCATTAAGCAAAGGTCTGACACAGCAGGAGATAAACTACTGTGAGGTTCCCAGAGGCTAAACGCAGCTAGGTGTCCTAGTTTAAATACAGATCTGTCTTGCAGCTTGGGGCAAGGGTGCCAATCCAACCTGAAGGCTGCTGAGAGAGGAACATACTCTCTGCTTTGGACCAATTGGCTGCTTTTAACAGAGGTCCCCCCCAGTCAGCAAAGCGCTTGAGCAGCTGCCTAAAGGTAAGCACGTGCTTGAATGCTTTGCTGAATTAGGGCCTGGGCATCCGGGGTTCATCTGCACTGAACAATGTTAGATCTTTTCACGGCAAAGGGAGAGCGGGAGTTGCCCTTGCCCTGGCCTTACCTGCCCTGCTCCATCACAGCAGGCAGTGTCCTTTACGGAATTGGGGCATCAGGTGCCCTGGCTTCCGTTCTGAGGCAGGCTGCTGAGTTGCTGATGTGGTAAAATGGGATTTTTGGGGAGTAATATTTGTATGATTCCTGTGTGGGTTTTGATTTCCTCCTACACCTTGCATGGCTACCTGGGGTGGGGTAGGGCGTGCTCTTGTTCTGCCCTCAGAGACATAGACAGGTATGTGTCATCGAACTATCTGGCCCATTAAAGAACAGGCTGAAATGGACCCAAATCAGCAGAGGATCTGGCAAGATAAAGAGACGCACCAACAACTGAACAATCCACACCCAACAGCAGGAAACCCAGCGGGCAAGACGTGAACTGAGCTGGAGAGCAAAGAGGGAAAAGGAGGCAGGTGAAGGAGAGAAGGCCTGCGCCGGGAAGGATTCTAGCAGTAGCCCTGATCTGGGTGACCAAAAGGACAAGAGAGAGAAACAGAGACGGAGTCCATCACAGCTTGGCTGGCTCGTAATGTTGCTGGTTTGACGAGGATAGACTATGGTTTAACTTCCTGCAGGAGTCTGGCTGGGCTAGATTTGCTGAAGGGAACCACGAAGAGAGACAGGGAACGCTGGTGCCAAAGTCCGAGTCTCGAAGTTTTAGAGGCCACAGAAACTGTACGGGTCCTTGGGGCCAGGCACAGCTCACTGCCTGGAGACTGGTGATGAACTGGGGCATAGATCAGTGCTTGTGACTGTGACAGCTGGGAAACCTTGATCATATCACCCCTTTGTGCCCCAGCCTCTTCACCTGTAAAACTCGGATACGAAGAGCAGAACGAAGCTGGCTCTCGAGTCTGCCCGTGCAGAGCCCGTGCAGCAAATTGCTCTCAGAGGAACACAAGCTGAATGGAGCCTTCCTGGCTGGTTCAGCACCCCCAAGCCTGTAAGCATTAACGTAGTGGAGGCTGTCACCTGGACACCTGGCTCAGGAGGGGATGAGAGGGAAGAGCAAAGGGCCCCTCAGGAACTGAGCTTCCGGTAAAGGCAGCGGCTCTCCCAGGGCCTGTGTGACGTCCCTGCGCATCGCTGTGGCTCCTCTGCAGAGCGTGGGCGAGGTGATTTTTTGTTAGTGGACAGAGCTCTGGCCCCATGCGGCCGCGCAAGGCGAGAGCCAAGGCCACGGAACACTCAAACTCATGGCACCCAGCACCTGAAGGGAAGAGGCATCTGTAGCATAGATTGGACATGCCAAGTGAACATTTCAGTGGAGGGGCAGCTCTCCTCCAGAGAAGGCAGGAGGTTATCAATAAGAGGAGGAGATCTCTTGGCTGTTCTCCATATCCTCAGCGCTCGCAGAAGCTCTTGTGCTTGAGCTATGGACTAGGCGCAAGGGGCCATGTTTCCCCACTCATTACACAAGGCCCTAGGACTCCTAGATTCTAATTTCAGCTCTGCCACTACCTGTCTTTGGGCAAAGCTCCTTGCCTCAGTTTCACCATTGGCAAATGGGAATAATAGTAGATGATGGGGCTGTTTGTGAGGCTTGATTCACTCCCTGCTCCTCTGTGTGAAATGTGACCAACTCAGAACCTTCCACTCATTCCAGGCAGCACTTTGCACTACTATAAAGGATGACACCAGGGGCCAGGCTGAAGGGGGATAACCAGTGCATGTGATTACCCCCTCTCCCCTTGTTCCTGTGCTGGCCCGGCTGCTCAGCCTCCTGAGCTCTGTTTGAGCCCAGCATGTAGCTCCCTGCACTGAGTCACGTTGGCCTTACCCAAACCCTTTGTTAGTTTTGGAACGTTTGCTGACAACACCACAGCAACACCAGGCCCAGTTCTGAGTCAGGACGTGGCCAAAGTGAGCCCTGTGCCCACAGGCAATGCTTTGCACATTCTCCGATGGGATGGGACATATGCCAGAGAGCCAGGGAGCATGTCCGCACGAGGCTCTTCCTCATTGGTGAGCTGTGCAGTACTGGCTGAGTACATTGCTCAGCCCAGCCTCCGGGACGGCTCCGTCTCTCTGACCCTCTCACTCTCTGCGCTCTGACTGCTCCTCTCCTTGGCTCTGCTCCCACCTGTGCCTTTCTTCATGCCACCCTGAATCCTGGAACAGCCTCCGTCTTGCTGTGCACCAAGCGAGCAATACTTCTCCTTCGGGGCCATATCAAAACTCATTTTTTTCAGCAGTGGCTCCCGTAGGGCTCTGCACTGCATCACTGCTCCCCCCTCCCCTATGCTGTGCAGTGCATCATTGCTCCCTGCTCCTGCTCACTTTTCCCTGCGCTGCATCACTGCTCCCCACTTCCCTACTGCTCTGCACTGCATTACTGCTCCCATCATTGCTCCCTGCTCCTCTACTATTCTACATTGCATCACTGCTCCCCTACTACTCTGGCCTGCATCACTGCTCTCTGCATTACTGCTTCTTTGCTGGCCAATGCTGGATTATTGATCTCCACCAATCCGCTCTTCTTTTCTACTCTTCTGCATTGCTGCTTTCTGCTGCAACACTGATCTCTCGTGCATCACTCTGGATTGTTCTACAATGCATCACCCATCTGCACTGAGCCATTTGTCTCTGTTGTGCACTGCACCACTGCCTCCCTGCTCCACCTCTGTCTGCTCTCACACTAGGTATTTTTTTTAAATATTGAACAAGTAATGTATGAAGCCAAGTCACATAGACAACACATGTCTCCTGAGATCATCCGTGCTCTCTTGTGGTGTCATCTCTCTCCCTTTCCTATGCCCTACATGCTGCTGCGTTTGTCTTGTGTTATCTCTGTGAGCTCCTTGGGACAGAGACCCTCTCCGTTTATTCAGCCATGCGGCCTCTGCATAACCATGCTGCCAGCTAGATGATTAACAGTCAGGGCTACAGAGCACGTTGCAGTAGTGAAAATACACATCAAATGGTGTGTCTGATGCAAAGAGCTGAGAATCCAAGGGTCTGGCCGTGCGTTCCTTGTGTTCCCCAAAGTCCCATTGGCTTCAGGAGAAGTCTGGAGATCGTAGAGCCCTAGAGAAGCTCACAATGAAGTGCTAGTAGCACAGGTAGCAGTTGGTGCAATGGCATGTACGCAGGCCTCCCAGGACAGCTGGAGTTTCCAGAGGAGAGCTGAAGGAGGGCAGAAGGGTACTAGGAGAATATAGATAATGATCCTGTTTGTGGTGTAAGAGCCCACCTGGAAACAGGAGTGGGGGAAGGAGACAAAGGAGAGGAGTGAGCTTGGGCAGGTGCAGGGTGTAGGAAGTGATGAGTTCATCGAGGCAGGTAGGAATGGAGCTCTGCAGCATCAGGAAGTGGAATATGCATTGGGATCATCCGGGGTAAATAAAAAGCCATGGTGTAATCTCCAAGGTGTCGGCCAGCATGGTACGTTCTGGGGTTTGGCTGCCTTGATGACAGCAGCACATGCACAGGCTCCGGGGCTGACACACCCATACAGGGAGGGCAGCTGTGTTAGAATCTTTTAGTGACACTGCTTCTGGGACCGTGCTAGGCAGTGAACGCCTATTGGGCCTTAGCGGAACTGGGCCTTTAAGCAGTCAGGCCGCCTTGCTTAAGTTCTGAAAGGTGAGCTGTCCGGTGTGCAACAAATGAACCCCATCTAGGTGGCAAAGCGCCAAAGACAGCATTGTCAAATAATGCAGGTCCTTCTAAGGAAGAGGCTGCAGGTGCCTGGCCCTAGGGCTGTATATATATAGGGCTGTATATGTATATATAGGGCTGACTTGTGGCCCTTGGATACTGTGCTGTGCCCACTGGGCCTTTGCTTCGGCTAAGAGGTATGAGCAGTGCTCTTGGCTGGTTATGCTCACACATGGTTCCCTTACCCCCTTTGGTGTGAATGCCAGAGTGTTGCATGCGCAGATGCTGCAGAAAACCGAATCCCACTGTATTTGTCCTTCCACCTCTCCTGGGCTTCCTTGGCCTCCAGGAGCCAACTATGGGGTCCAGATTGTACCAGTGCCTGGCTCCGTGTGGAATTCCACTGTCCAGGTGCTGAAATGTCTTGCCAAGACAATAGCTTGTTCTTTCAGCCCCACCAGCAGTATAGCAAAAGGAAGACAAAGTGATCTCTAAGTGAAATGCCCTGGGCCTGGGAGGAGTCGGGATCCTGGTCTCTGCATTTAAGACCCATCCCTGAGGCATGCACAATCCCAAGAGAGAAATAGCAGTCCCCCACACAGGGCCATGGTTGTTAATGTGCATCACGTGGAGCATGGGCCTGACACATGCCAGAGGCTGGCAAGCGTCATACGAATTCCTAGAGACACCCTGCTGCAGCACGCCACCTCCTTCCTGCCCTGCCCTTCCAGTCCTGGCTCCCTAAGCTGAGGCTGCCAGTCAGATCAGACTTGGGCGCTGGTGTCGTGAAGAGGAGAGACCAAGTGGCACACATTCCTTGGAAGCCTTATGGGGGGTTGTTGGCTGAAGTCAGTAGCCAGGGATTGGCTCTGCCCCCACTACTTGAAATGGAGCTCCATGTAAATGACTAGAGTGGATGTTGCAGGAGACAGATGAAAGGGGGTCAGGGGCACTTCAGTGGGCAATATGATATGGACCAGAATGGGCGTGGAGCCTGACTCCTGAAGGCACAGCCCAAGGACGTGGTTTCAGGCCTATTCTCGCCTCTGACTCTAAAGAGCGCAACTGTGCTCTGGGAGCTCCACTCTGCCCTTGCAGCTATGTCAATGATGACACAGGTGTAACCCTAGGCAGAAGGGATCAGGGCCAGCTTTGTGCTCTGCAAGTCCTCAAGCAAGAGGAGATCCCAACCTGCCAAGAGCTGGGGCCAGAACTGGCTTGCGAGTTTTCCACACTGGCCCCAACAGGAAGCATCATGCTTGGCTGCATCCGGAATGCCTGGGGAAGGGAGACTTGTTCTTCATCCTTCTGGTAACACAGCCAGAGGAGTGGGAGTCTGGCAGTGGCTGAGTTTCCTTCCCCTTGTGTCCAGCTGAAGGACACAAGGAGTATCGTGCTGGCCCAGAGTGAAACCAGAATGGAGAATAAAGGTTGCAGCCTCCCAGGGCACAAGGCATCCCCTTGCTTTGTCTGGGCTGCAGCCCAGCTCTGTGAAGGGTTCAAAGCCCCAACAGACACCAGGATTGCTGCCTGAGTTTGGAGTCAGGGAATTTCTGCTTCCCCCTTCTTTGCTCTGGCCCTGAAATGTGGCATCCTCAGCTGAGCAGCTCATTATTTTGTGAAATGTGGCAGGGATCCAGCATCTGTGCCAGGGAGGCAGTAGGAATCTGATGCCAGTGCACAGCTCTCCCAGCAGTGTGATCCACCCACCTGCATGCTAATGCAACGATTCACACTGCCAGCCCCAGGTAGGGATAAGAGCCTCTCACTAATCCACTAGTACCTGGATTCACACTCCCAGCTATTGAGTATGGCATGAATCTGACACACCATGCACTGGTTCCAGAAGTCACACTCCCAGCTACTGAGCACGGGATGAAGCAATCTGCTGGCTTTATTTTCACCTGCTAGAGCACCAACACACTAGCTTCCTGTAAAGATCCAAGGCGTCTTCTGTACTAGGTCATGTTCTCCGAATGCCAGAAAATCGACTTCCAAAGCAGGTCATGTTCTCACTACTGAGTCATGGCTCACGGATAAAGGGTGGGCAAAAAAAGCGCTTCAAAAACACCTTTGAAGCCAGCACAAAGAAGTGCAATATTGACATAAACTCACAGGAAACCCAGGCCCTCGACCGACCAAAATGGAAAAGCACCTTGTGGCAAGGATCCCCATAGTTCGAGATCCAATGGAGACAACAGGAATCAGAGAAATAGGAAAGGAGGAAAGAACGTGCATCCTGACTCAACAATCCAGACCTGCCCCTTCCCTTGGGAAATGTCTGCCCTAATTTTGTTAAGATATGTGGATCCCAAATCAGTCTCATTTCCCACCTGCGGATCCACCAGCAATAACTGACTATCATTTTATGGAAGACAATCATCCTCTAACTCCAAGGGCTTGCCGACAAGGATAGTTAGGCAGAACTATAACTAGAGCTACCACTAGAGGGCACTCAGAACTCTGCATGTATCTCACTACCATTACACAGCCAGGGTGGATTCAGACAACCCTGGCTGGAATCCTCCATTGCTTCCTGGAGCATTACCCCAAAAGGAATTTTCCAGAAGCACTTGGGTTTTGTGATGGGGTGTTTAGAGCCCAGAGATTGGGTGGGAAGGGGTTAATCTCTCTTTCTCCCCTACCTCTCCAGAGGCAGCAACACAGTTCACTTCCCTGAGAACATAGTTTGATGGGTAGCAGGCTTAGGCTGGCTATGGGGTCTCCCACTCAGGATGCTCTCTGGGGACTGAGTCTGGCAGTGAGACTCCTGTGGGGATGGGGGCATCTTCAGAGAATGGGCTGGGGCTGAAGTGAACCACTCTCTAGACCTGTGGGTTTTGGCTGGGGGAAACCTGGTTGTGTGTTTTTAGCCCTTCAAGGGGTGGGATATTCTTTACATATCCTCTTCTGCCATACAGCACAAGACAGAACAAAGATATTAACACCTCCCCGAGGCTTGGGGCTCTCCTGGCTTTGCCCAGCCTGCTATGCTCCCCTGTGAAATGTTCCAGCATCCCCTCCCCGAAGGGAACTCGAGCATCTAATGGGCCTACTCCATTTCTAAATAATCTGATCTCCTAAGTGCCCTTGAACATAGCCATGAAACCCCCTGGGCGTGCTGTAGGGATGGGCCTGAGCCAGCACTCCCGCTCTGAGCACCCCAAGCTTTGAGGGGGCATCCCAAATTCACATTGGGATCCAGAGTTGGCACATGGGAAACTACCTTTCTAATCTGCCGGACCAGAACCCTGGTGTTACCTGCCCCATGCCCCTGCTGGGTTGACTTTGGTGATCTGAACTAAACCCATCCCAGATCCTATTTCAGTTTCAACCAAAAGGACATTTCCTGAAGCTTTCAACTTGGAATCAAATCTCCAAGGAACTTAGGGCTTCAGAAGTCCTGGACTATGTTCAGACCCGCTCTGAACCCATAGGTATCACCTGGTCCTTGGCTTTTAACAAATGTGACCATTTCTCAACAAACACCTCATACTGTAATGCCCCAATTGGATCCTTTCAGCTGCCACCAAGGATGTACAACTGGCAAGTACAGTTTGTCCAAAGTCCTTTAAGTAGGCTTGGCAGAATTCAATTTTTAAAAAATTGAATTTATCAGTTGTTGTTTTAAAATTTTTCAGATTTTTATCAGTTTATATTTTCCCAGTTGCAAGAAATTATAAGCTGCTCAAACAATGGGGTGGGGGTTCAGAAGATAATTATTTAATGCCAGTAGATGCTGAAATTTAAAAAGTTAAAGCTTTATAACCATTAAAACTTAAATTGTCAACATCACATGTCAAAATATACAAAGTCAATATCCTTAAATCAAACTCTTAAGTTCCCAAGTAGCATTTTCTTTCTTTGCCTGTCCGTACACTGTGATTGCTATGGATGGAAATTTGTTTGAGGGTGTACAGTGAAATTGATGTTTACCAACATTTACCGATAATCTACCTTTAACTGTGACTGATTCTCTGTCACCTAGGCATAGAATCATAGAATATCAGGGTTGGAAGGGACCTCAGGAGGTCATCTAGTCCAACCCCCTGTTCAATGCAGGACCAATTCCCAACTAAATCATCCCAGCCAGGGCTTTGTCAAGTCTGACCTTAAAAACCTCTAAGGAAGGAGATTCCACCACCTCCCTAAGTAACCCATTCCAGTGCTTCACCACTCTCCGAGTGAAAGTTTTTCCTAATATCCAACCTAAACCTCCCCCCCTGCAACTTGAGACCACTACTCTCTGTTCTATCATCTGGTGCCACTGAGAACAGTCTAGATCCATCCTCTTTGGAACCCCCTTTCAGGTAGTTGAAAGCAGCTATCAAATCCCCCCTCATTCTTCTCTTCCGAAGACTAAGCAATCCCAGTTCCCTCAGTCTCTCTTCATAAGTCATGTGCTCCAGCCCCCTAATCATTGAGGCAGATCTGCCATCAGGTGGGGGAAATCTATCCCCAGTTCTTTCTGGAATAGAGGCAGTAGGATATGGATATATAGGGAGCAACGTCCTTTGGGGACTCTTGTTCAGCAGTGGCTGAAGTGTTTTCTAGTTGCAACTTTGCAGAGGTTTGTAACTTGTCTAAGGACCCTGATGTCCAGTAGGGGGCGCCTTGGTTATGTATTATTCATTGCTCGGCAGTCCAAAGTCTCTCATTCATCTGAAAGAACAATCTGCCAAGGAGATCTGGTACAAGCCATCAAAATATTTTGGCAGCTCTGCAAAGTGACAGTTTAAGTGAACACAGAGGGTGTTTAACCATTTAAGGACTGAATAATGAGACAAGCACAAAGGAAGGATTTGTCGTTCCCCAGACTCAGCTAGCTCAGTACAGTTATTAGACCAAATTGTCGTCTTGCCACATCCGAGCTGTATCCCTCTCCCCCGGCCCCACCAGCACCCCTGTGCTTTGTAGAGCACCAGAATCCAGCAGCAGCCACACTACATCATGCTGCAGGTACAGGAGCCACTGCTGCCTACACACGACGCTTCTGCAAAGCCTGGTTATACAAGGTTTAATTACAATACTTGGCTCTTGTGAAGTGCTTTCTAGCTAAAGATCTCAAAATGCTTTCTAAGCACTAAGCAAGCCACAAACACCCTCTCTCCTCCTTGTGTGGGAGGGTTTGTTACACTTTTTTTTTTTTTTTTTTTTTTTTTTTTTTTACAGTTGCGAGAAACTTAGGTTTGGGGAGAAAGGATTTGTCCGAGGTCACACAGTGAGTCAGTGGCAGAGCCAGGAATATAATCCAGGAGTCTTCTTGATTTATTCTTTGCTTTTACTGCTAGGCCACACTACCCACTCTGAGAAACTGCTGTGCATGGAATCTGCTGGGATATGGTGATCAAACTGGCCGTTGTGTTGATCCAAAGTAAGATCCCCCAGTGATCTGCATGTTCATGGCAGAGCAGGCTCCTTTTGGGAGCTGCTCACCAGTCCCTGTACAGGCAGTGCTGGGGCAAGCCTGCCCACTGCCGGAGTTCGTTTCTCTTTATTTATTTTTATGAACTGCAGGTGTGGAGGGAGCAGGTCCTCAGCTCAAGGTCTCAGCATCCAAGGCTGGGGGAGCCAGTTCGGCTGCAGCGTGTTCATGTCTTGGAAAGTGCCATGCTCCAGCACCTCCTTCTCCTCCCCCGCCCCCTGCAAAAGGTCAAGGAAATGAATGGGACAGCAAGATGTGCGATCCTGGAAATTTTTAGCAAGCCGTTGGTTTTTACATTGCAGATTTCATTCCATGTGCACGGCTGTTAATATCAGCAAGACATTAGCTCTGAAAAACACCCGTCACACTAAAAGGGCTCCGTCAAACTGGCTTGCCATGAATTACTGGGCTCAAGCTTCCTTTATTAGCCTGGTATTTGTACAGCAGGGAAATCAACCTCAGGCCCCCACCAAAGACAAAACCTCATAGCAAAAATAATTTTACCTCCAGAAGAGCTGATGGCTACTCCAGAATCTGGGATAGAGGGGAATGAGAGATCACTCCTTGTGGGGAAGCTTCTATCTTGAGAGACCACCCCAAAGTCACTCTATTCTGCTTCATCTGTATTAAAATTCCCATCTCTATGGAGCACAATTTTTTTGTCATTCCTCGAACTGTCACTTAGAACCAATTACTTTATTTAGGTAGATTTTTGTCTCAGGAAAGGGATGGGCTCTCTGTGTGCTGGGGGGAGACTGAATCCCCAGATCCCAGCAGGTCTGTGGTTACGTGTTGGACTCAGGGTCACAATTTGACTCAGATTTCGTTTCATTTGCACAAAGACTCGTTGACGCCCGGGCCTAATGAACATCAATATTCTTAATGACAAGGAAAAGATCTGTTTTATGGGACTCCAGACAGGCAGCGAGTCTCTGTGCTCCTATTTTCCTGCAGAATCGCAGGAAAGTAGCCCCTATGTCTCACATGTCCGGGCTTCCGCCCTTGCAAAGTTCGGACCCTGAGTCTTAGAGAAGGCTCCCCAAAAGAGAGCCCCTTCTATGGAAACCTCTGTCAAAGTTTTGCAGACTATCTGCTTTGCTGTCCTCCCAGTCTTGCTTTTGTGTTTCCAATAAGCAAATCCAGTCACACATTCTTCCTTTATAGTGTTGATGAGACTGCTGTTTTTCCTACTATAAGATTAGTAAAAGCATGGTTAAATTTTGAGCGGGGGGGTAGTTTTTTCTTGTTTACCAAAAACTAAAAATGCAAAGAGAGGTGAGATTTAAAAAAAAAATTGTAGCAACCCAAGTTTAAGATTCAAAGGGCTGCATTTGTCAATTTCACTTGGACTTTTTGGTTTGTTTTGGGTTTAGGGTTTTTTAAATTTATTTATTAAAAAAAAAATTTCCATATAATTTTGCATTTCTACCCTTAGCCTTTTGCATCTTTGGCTACCAGATGTGTCCCACACTGAAGAATTATTTCTCCTCCCTAGAGTGAAATAAATGCAATCAATATGAGTATTGCTCTCAGGGCCTTGAAATATTACATTAATGTTCCATGTGGTGACATTTTAGCTGGAATTTTCAAATACATTATGATGGTTCAAATTAATATTTATCAGATCAGCTTTTATATTTTGCAAAAGAGAGAGAGGGAGAGAGAGAGAGAGAGTAAGCATTATTAAAATACAAAATGCAGATGAATTCCAAAATCGATGGTCCATTTTACCAGCACTTTCAAGGAGCTGTGTTTTGCTTTCTGGTTTTGTTTTTAAATTTATTAGTTTTACAGGCAAATCTATTTATCTTCCTCCATTTTTGTTCACCCTTTCAGTATTTTCCAGTTATTTCTTTATTCCACCCCTCTTTATTATCCCAAAATGTAAATTATGATGTTAGCTGGAGTTTTTAAATATTTTTTCTTTTCAATGATTAAATCTGCTACATGACATCTTTGTCCTTTCTATAAATTAAATCATCTTTGCTTTCCACCTTTAGCCACTGCCAGCAGCAATACTCTGATTGCCAGCAATAAAAGTCCTCACTTTACGGTCTTTATTTCCTACACAAAGCAACTCCCGCCTCTTTTTCCCCTCCTCCTCCCCCCCCCCAGCTTATGGTGCCTTTTTTTTGCTGAGGGGGTGGTGGGACTTACTCCTGTTTTCAGTGTTTCTCCATAAACAAGGAATTTGCGGAAAGAGATTTTGGGGGGGGGGCCCGAAACCATATTCCACTTTATTTCAGTCATTCCTAATAGATTGTTCTATGAGGTGGAAAATCCAGGCAGATTAATGGTTTCATTTGTTTTGCCTTTAAAAAAAAATTTTTTTTGATTTGGTGAAAATGTTTGAAAATACCTTTTCTAGACTAAATGCAGCTTTAAAGATTTGCAGATTATCAGCAGACCAGCTGAATTTTTGTGTGACACAGTACTACTTGCAAAATAACCCTTCCCTCCCCTACACATGAAAAAATTTAGGAACTGTCTAAGATCTTACAGCATTGTCTTGAAAGCCTGTGCAATTCTTAGAGGAGAAATTTTGAAAGGGTTAATATTCCAGTTTAGAACCAAACAGCACTTCCAAACTTTTCCAGCTTTTTTCTCTCTTGGAGATAGTTTTGCTGAAAAAATATTTCATTGTTTGGTACACATTCTCATGGAGACGTGTGTGTGTGTGTGTGTGTGTGTGTGTGTGTATATACACACACACACACACACACATACAAAGAGACATACACATTCTCTGAGTATATAGCTACACATACACAACACTGCCCTTCCTATTTTCCTTCAGTGCTGATCTGGGCAAAAGAACGACAGGAAACTTAAAAAAGAAAAGGAGGAGGAATCGATTGTTCGACCCGCACTTGAACTCTCCTGAAAGAGATAAAGCAGAATTTTCAATAGGTCCCCTGCCCTTTTCACCAGGAGGGAAAGAGGAGAAGAAAAACAAGAGATATTTATATGACAGCAGCTGCTGAAAATAGCATTTCAGAGCAATAAAAAAAAAAGGCAAAAGAGAGTCAGTGGTGAAAAAGAAAAAGCTGAGAAACTCTTCTTTCTGTGCTCCCCAACTGGTGCATGAGTGGCTCATCCTGGAAATGCACACATGCTTCCTATAGATCTGTTTGAAATTATAGTTGTCATTGAGAGTGAATTTATGCTTCTATTGATCTGCAAAAGGAAAATATTAAATGGTTTGGTTTTGATCTTTAGCTGACCTCAGGGTCAAGGGTAGCCTAAGATTAGTATTCATAAAATTCATCACCAAATTGTAGTCTGCATCCAGTTTATGCAAACATAGGGAAAACATCCAAAGATAAATAACAAAGCAACATGGCAAGCAGTTCCTTCCCCACCTCCTCCCCCAAAAACCCATACAATCAAAACAGGGAAATATATACACATGCATAAAGCCAGAGAATCATTCACAACGTACAAAGGGGGAAGAGAAACAAAATAGCTAGAGAAAAGCACACACCCAATGAAATACACAGGAAAAAGACACCGGACCCAGAACAAATATAAATACTTACAGTAAAACATGCTCACACAACCATTGCAATACAAGTAGAGAGAAACACACAGAGAGAAACACAAATATAAAGAGACATATGCACAAGTATCCTATATAGTGAAACACACAAAGAAATAATGTACCCACCAAATCTTACACAAAGAAGAAAAACAGCAAACCCAAACAAGGTGAACACATGTACAAAGTGCAGTGTACTTACATAGTGAAACATGCTTAAAACTAATGTACCTGCCCATACACAAACATCGTGAAACCCACTAATAGTGTAAAACTTGCTTGTTCTTAAACATAGTGGTACCCAAAGTTAGTGGAACATATAGGCTTAGTGAAACACACTCATGTACTAGTGAAATACATGTGTATAGTTGTGAAACTCCTTCATAAAGTGAAACCCACTCATTTCCAGATACAGGGAGGCATGCTCCTAAGCATAGCAGAATGCATTAAAAACACCCTCTGACATAGTGAAACCAACTTACTCACAACGATAATGAAGTCCACCTACAAACACTGAGGTTCATGGCCACAGTGAAAACATTTCTGCCTCTTCACAGGCAAACACACGGCCATATACAAACCAACATGTGCACCAAAGGATATGTGCATCAGCCCCAAGAGGGATGCAAGAAACACACTCAGGACTCACTATTCAAACCCATCTCTGTCCCCAATGGCAGAAGTGTTTGGTAATGTTCACTTGCTAAAAATAAACACCAATTGCCTCATTTTGCAATGGGAAGGCACCTGTGACCTGCAGAGCCCTAGATGGAATTTGGACCATGTTAAATACTTGGGTTCAAATCTGTGAGGGTGATCAAGACGTTTCTCAGACACACCTCCCCTGTGTCATCAAACTCATGCACAGGGCCCTTATAAATGAGAAAAAAAAATGGTGCAAACCAAAAAGTAGGTAGATTTTCTATAGAGAGAGGGAGGGGGAAGAGAGTAGTAACATTTCTTTATAAAGACCTTTTTTTATTCAACTTTTTTCATGGAACATTTTCATTTTGGCTGAAATTCTCGTGTTTTGTTTTGGTTGCTTAAAAAACTGAAAAAAATTTATAGGAAAATTATTTTTTAATTTCTCTTTAAAAATCATTGGCATTTTTGACCAGCCCTAAGCTTTACACATGCTTCATTTCTATTGGATAGTCTCTGCTATAATTGTTCTTTATATCACAATATACAGGCCCCAACAAGGTCAGGGACCCATTGTGCCATGTGCAATATGAACACATTGTAAGAAGCAGTCCTTGCCCTGAGGAGCTCACATTTGAGCTAGACCAGACAGAGAAAGGGAGCATTATTATCCCCATTTTACAGAGGGGAAACTGAGGCACAGAAAGATGCAATGACTTGCCCAAGATCACCCAGGGTGTCTGTGGCAAATTGAACCCACATCTCCTGAGTCCCACTCCAGTGCTTTAATCACTAGATCATCCTTCCTTTCAAGTTAAATACTTTCTGGCATGGATTTATATTGCTGATCATTTGTATCTGTAAGGCCCCAACATGTACAAGACACAAAGAACATAGCCCTGATTCTGAGCAGTTTACAGTCTAAGCCATTGGACATAATAAACCACACCCCATATACCCTAGCGCTCTCTGCTGAAGAGTCTGTCTTAGGTCTTGTCTACACTGGAAGGAGCTTGCCTGTATCCTAGTGGAGATGCAGTATATACCAGCAAAGCGTGCTTTTGCCAGTATAGTTTATACCGGTTCCCTGAATGAAATAAGCCATACCGGGAAGAGCTATTTTTTGCTTATATAACTTTGTCTACCCTAGGGCTCTTGTTGGCATAGCTATGTTGGTTAAGGTGTGTAAACTTAGTATTAGAGCATCTTTGTATGGGCAATGACCGCATTATGGACCTGCACCAGCACTCCAGGTTGTAAGAGAGGAAGGCGTGGGGTAGGTTGGTGAATAAACAGCAAGGGAGAGAATGCCAGAGCTGGAAGGAGTTGTGAAGATGGGAGTGTGAGATGGAGATGGAGGGAGAGGTGCAGTGATATTTACTGATTCAATGGAGAGGGGAAGGAATGACTGCAGAGATGTAAATACAGTTTGTTTGAAATGGGGCCGATTCTGCGTAGGTCGTACAAACTGCATCCCCTGAACCACCTGGAGTCACTGGGACAGCGGGTGAAGGCATGCAGAACAGGTCTGTACACAAGGAGCAATCTATTGTGTCTTCCTGATGGTAAGGAAGAAACAGGCTGTAGTTATTATGGGGATGCTTTATTCAGGCTGTGGGACACAGAGCCTGTGGTTCTCTCTGGCTCTGCGAGGTCTTTGGAGAGGAGCACTATGTTTTTCCTACCTCCAGAGTGCTGGGGGGATTATATATTCTATTGCAGCATTTCCAGTATCTCCTCTCCATGGTGAAAAAGGGCCGCTTTGTGGATCAGGTGTCCCCAAGCTGCTCCTGGATGCTGGCTCCTTCCCTGGCACGACCTCATCAGCATTGGTTTTAGAGATGCTGCTTCTGTTCAGTCAGACACCGCGGGGGCTGGAAGGTCAATGGGGAGAACGAGAGTGGCCTGGACTTGGCATTTTAAACCCGCCTTGTGCTGGCAGGAGCCTGGAGCTCCTGTTAGTCTCATTTTCTCTCCCCAGGCTTCTGCCAGGCCTGCACGACAGGGAGATCCCTTAGGACCTGATCCACGCCCCTTGAAGCAAGGAGGAAGATTCCCACTGACTTCAGTGGGCTTTGGATCAGCCTCCTAGTAAGCAGAGTTAAGTGCAGATGTGCAAGAACAGAAAGCCTTTAATTCACAAAACACCAGGATCCAAAACAGGCTAATGGGCCACACCACAGATTCAGTCCGGCTGCAGCCTGGCACTTTCAGACTAAGCTGGAGCCTGCATTCACGGTGAGCACGGTGGGCTCTTGTTCCAGGAGAGCTCTTTTGCTGTGTATATCTTACTAGTCTGGTGTCCTCTGGCACCGCTTTATATCTGCTCTTAACAGGTCTCACCTAGGGAGATTTTCAGGTCTGTGCGGGATGGGGTCAGGGAGAATTTCCCTGTCCCGTGCAAACCAGCCACCGCAGTTGACTTTTTGCTGTGGTTGGAGCCTGCACAGATCCCCTGCCCACAGCCCAAGGACTTGCCTGTGGTGATGAAGTACAAATAACACTCGTGTGCCACCCAGAGTGCGCTCAGCCTACTACAGCCCAAAGGGAGAGGGGAAGGGCAGCATTTAGAATTCCAAGAGACTGGTATGTGGTCATGGCATACTGGCACCAGTGACAGCACTGGCAATTCAGTGTGTCTCTGGAGGGTGGGGGATGATGAGGGGGCAGGGGACGGTTGAGAGAAGAAGACAGGATCTGTCTATTATGGAGAATGGTGTTCCACCCAGTTGGCTTCTTCCAGCAGGTTCACTGCCTGTCAGTTTGCTCAAAACCAGGGATGATTGCAGGGCTGAATGGCCTGGTCAGAGATGGGAAAGACCCACTGAGTCATTGAGTCTTGTCTCCTGCAAGGGTGGGACACAAACCTCCTGACAGGGGACAGACTGCATATTTAATGGATGTTTGCAACAGGCCAAGAAGCAGTAACACAAAGCCCTGGATTTTGCTGCTGTCTGGGCTGCTGACTCACTGTGTACGGTTCAGTCAAGACCCTTGGCCTTTTTGTGCCTTTTGGAGAAACTGGGGAACAGGCAGGAATCTCAGTGGGTGAATCAAACGGCTCTCTGAGAGCTGAGTTTTGCTGGGAATTAGTCCTTGTGTTGCTGGGAGTGACTTTGGCATGGTTAAAAGCATGGGATTCTGCAATAGCCTGGGACAGCTCTTTGGAAGGGACTGCTCGGTTTGTATAGTGCCCAGTACTGGGGAAGAAGGGGTGAGGTTTGGCGATACTAGGATGCTAATAGGAGGAGTCTGGATTGAGTCTTTCACTCCTGTATTGAAAGAAGTCTCTTGCCTACTGTGTTGAAAAAAAGAGGACGTGTCCTGCAGTTGATCCTCCCCTGGCTGTGTCAGACCTAGGAATTCAGTCATGTTTCCACCCCTCTGGAGGAGAGGGTACGGGGGAGTGTGAAAAAGGCACAGAGGTGGAGGAGGTGGGAGAGGCCTGCTGCTGTCGTTCCTGGGCCCTATTTACTGTCTATGACTCTTCGTAGACCTTTTAACTCCGCGTTTTGGAGAACAGCTGACACTGCATGCACCCTGTGGATGTCCATGGGCTGTGGGGAGTTTGGCAGCACAGGTTAGCTAATCTGGGGAGGGGCTGGATCTCCTCCTAGCTCCCCCTTTCCACGGGGTTTGAAGCTTCAGACATTCAATGGAAACAACCTCCAGGATCTGAAATACATTTCTGTGTGGGTCTTTCCTCCATTTACCAACCCACCCATCATGTTCATCTGGCTCTTCATCACTGACCCGTCCATCTGCCAATCCACCCTACCAACCAGTTGCTGAATTACTGCCCATTCATCCACCTATTCATCTCCCCACCAGTCCACCATGCACACATTCATTCCTATCAACACTGGAAGAAGTGTAGGTGCTTCGCTTTCCCCAGGGAGTCAGTGCTGAACCTCTGCCTCCACAGTGGGAAGGGGCACTGTGCTATGGAGCACCTGTCTTTGGAACGGCATATAAAACTGTGGACTTGTCAATTTGTTTTCATTAAGATCCATGGCTCTCTGCCTCAAGAGTAACAGCCCTAATGTGTGTGTCTGGACCAACTTCCAAATGAGTGACGGGTTCTGCTGACCAAAAAGTCCCCTGCAGTTTCAGCTGGGTATGGAGTTCTCCTTCACTTCCTGTCCTAAATGGATGTGTTGTGCCGCTGTGCACTTTTAAATAGCTGCTGTGGCTGGCTGAAGTGATTTTTGTATTTATAATGGTTTGTAAAGCACTTAAGGCTAACTTGGGATGGAAAGCACTATATAAATGTTCAGTAAGATGATGTTATTTATCCATGTAATCACCCATCACTTCCACCAAACCCTTGTCCCTCCCCATCCCATCCAATCTGCCATATTATGTACTCATGCATCCAGCCGTGCACTCATCAATCCACCTTTACCCATACACACAAGCACTCAGGTACTAGGAGAGTGAGGACTAGACAGATAGATTAGATTGGATTAGATTAGATTAGATAAATGCTTCCAATCCACCCACCGGCTCTATTCATCTAATGCCATCCAGTCCCTATAGAAATGTGGTAAGGTTTTCAAAAATAGCTGCATCACTTAGATTCCTGAGCCCCATTTTAAAAAGTGACTCAGGCTACTTTGGAGCCCAAATCTCATTGAAAGTCAGCAGGGCTCAGACTGTCAAGGGTAACATTTTCAAAAGTGCCTATGGACCAGATTTTCAAAGATATGCATGGGTACTAATAGGTGCAGATAGGCACCTCTTGGTATTTTCAGAAGTCCCTAAGTGGGGTAGGTACCTAAGTCCCATTGATTTCAGTGGGACTGTGAACTTGTGAAAATCTTATCTGCATCTTTAAGCACTTATTTTGAAAATCTGGCTCCAAGTGCCTAAATTCCTTTTGAAAATGGGACTTAGGCTTGTGAGGTGGTTTTGAAAATTTTACCCTTGGCCAACATCAGAAGAATAGATTTCCTATTTTCTTAAAACTAAGTGGAGAAATGGCAACAAGCTGGAAGTACAATCTCCATCTGAAATTGGTGGAGGCAGCGCTGGCACGCTGAAGCATGAATCCTGCTGACATGAACCCCATTGACAGGTCACTTAGGCTGTTTTGAAAACCCCACCTGTAGGGCACAGACCTCAGATAACCTCAGTCTGCCGTGTAAAGACTCTTCTCTCCTCAGTGAGCAGTTTCATGATGGAAGCGAGCAACCGAGCCACATCCCACAAATTGTACATGGACCATGTGATAACTTGTCAGATCATCCAGGCCCAGCCTTGTGCATGGCAGTGTCACACTCACACGACCTTCCACTTGATAAACGTGTCTCTCTTTGGTTGGCGTCTCAGCCTTTGTCAGTATGGGACCTGTTCCTTGGATGAGACTGGGTCCCAGATAGACTGCTAGGAAAGGGCTAGGAAAATGGGGTGCAGAAAGAAGGGGAAAATTTATGAAAGGCAGCTGAGAGGGACTGAAGTATCTTCAACTACTGTATAAGACCATGACTCTATTTAACAAAGTAGGGCACTAGGAGTCAGGACTAAGGCAAGTCCAGACCTTAGTAACCCAATGTGCAAAATAGCTCTCTCTCTCTCTTTCTCATAACCCTGATATCTGAGCACCAAACTCCCTTTCCAAGCAGAATATTGATGCTTCATTAGTGTTGTAAAGCATTTGGAGATCTCTAGATGATGTAAGTGCATGGCATTATGATTAGAACCTCTCATTGGTTGGGGCAGGAAAGCAGCTGGGGTGGGGTTTCTGTAGTTCCTGACCAGCGCATATATCTCTTGAGGTCTTTGAGCATCACCGACATGCCCTCGTCCTTGGCAGTAAACCAGTGCCCTGCCTTAGCATGCCTTTGGGGGAGCCAATTCAGTGTCAGGCACCGTTGACTGGAGCAACCCTTCTTGCCAACATCTGAGCACCCTAGATTCCTGCTTGACTGGACGAAGAGTGGCAGGGATGGGGTTGGGGAGTCCCTGTGTTTTTTACTGGCCTAAAAAAATACAACCCCATCTGCTTCAATCATCAAGGGACATTACTGACAAGGATGGTTTTGGACTGAGCAGCAGCAGTCCCTGGCTGGGAATGTTCCTGAGAAGGATCCCAGACAGTGCTGGCCAAACAAAAATAAAAGAATTGGGGGGCTTTTGTGGACCTGATCTTTGAACAAGCCCAACACATTCAGTGAAATGAGGGTCCTGCTTCTGGGACAACCACTGATGCCCGCCGTGGTATAGCATCACTCCGCACCGTGAACCCATCTAAATCCCATGAAAAAACTAAATTCCCCATGAAAGATTAAGGCAAGATCCTTACCCTGTTATAAATTATACTCACCAAGGCTGAGTGAGCAAACAAGCCTTAAATGGTGACGTTCGTTCCATTTCATGGCTTGCAGCTCCCAAGAGATGGGTTCTGTTCTTTTTTTTTTCTTCCTAAAGGTGTTTTCTTGGCTGGGGGCAGCACAAGGGGGGTGGGCAGATGCTCCATGAATTTATTTGGCTGGAAGAGGCAAGAATCTGTCAGCAGAAAAAGGGGCTGTCAGCAGGAGAAAGTGAGCTGCAAATTGTCCATTTCTAAGCGGCTTGTTCATATGACACTTGTAAATTCAGAAGCCACCTGTTCGGCCATCAGTCACCAAGTGAAAATGAAGCTTTCCTGAAATCAAGATTCTGACAGATACAGAAAACTAAAACAAAACCCCAAAACCCCAACCCTTAAAAAGAAGAAGAAAAGTCCTTGTGTTTGCTCTAGTGTGAAATGAGAATTGGGACTGGTTCAATCTTTCCTGAAGCCCCAGGAAAAGGGTTTTATTTCCCTGCTTCCTCCAAAAAATATGATATATGCTCCTTTCACACAAAAACAAACAAAAATAAACAAAAAACAACCCTCCCCAAAACATCAGTAAACACCCCCTCAGACACTTTTGCAAAACTCTTGGAGTGTTTCTGGGGAAACAGGTTGCTAAAGCAAAAAAAAAAAAATGACAGTAGATTTGAGGAATGGATTTATTCCTGCTAAAAGATCATTCTGGATGGGAACAAGTGGCATGTCCCTTTGAAATTGCGAAACTAAGGAGCGGATTAGCTGTGATACCAAGCGCCGTATTGGCTTTCCCCTTTCCATGCAAGGTCAAATTAAGATTGGACAAGCCAGGGACCCAAAAGTAGACTATATAAAGCAGATGATTATTTTTCGCCTCTTAGGGTGTAATGTGCTTGTTTCTCCTAGGGAGAATTGCAGGGCAGCAGCCAGCAGGGTAGGTATTACGTGCTAGGTTTTTCTGGCTGGCCACAGAGCACATAGCCCGATGCGCCTGATCAAATAGCTTGTTAATTTCATCATTTCAGACTTTTATGGTTTTTCCAGTTGCTGCTGCTTTTATAAACAAGCATTTCGGTGACCTTCCCCTCCGGACATCAGCGCATTCAGCTCTGCAAGAATCCCAAGCTCTGAAAGTTTATAAATAAGCCTTCTATCAAGTTCCACAACAGGTGTGACCTCCCCCCCTGTCCTAAAACTGAACAGTTTCAACAAGCAAATAAAGACTGCACAGTCCTGTCTTAAAGGGGAAGCACTCCAGAAAGAAAACACACAGGCCCTGATATGGCCAACACCACGCCCGACCCATCCCCAGGAAGGGCTTGCCTGGTCATGGTTTTGGGAATCCCAACCCGATTGGGTGGATAATGTAAGCGAGAATGAGAAAGAGCAGACAATGTAGACAATAGAATATGCTGTGCCACCCCATATTTTATATCAGCACCAGAGTCAGAGGGCCCCATGCTAGTGATGCTGTGAACTGGCCTTAGCCAGTGACAAGGGGTTTGATCCTGAGAGATGCTGAGCATCGTACCCACTGATTTTCAGCGTTTTGACCTAAGGCACAGGCTTTTATGGGACTTCCTTGACTCTCAAGATATCTCCCGAAATCTCAAGACTTTTGACAGGGCCAGTGCTAGTGGCAGGGGTGGTACAACAATGATGCTGGACGGAGGAGAAGAAGGATAGAAGGAAGGGTCCTACTGCAGTTGCAAAGCGTTAAATCTCAAGGTTCTCTGGATTCTCTAAAATGCTGCAGGTGATGGATTGTTTTCCTGATTTCCAGTCATTACATTTATTTTATGTCAGGTGTTTTTCCGAAGAGAGAGAAACACTGGGGCATTGGGCATGGACTGGGGGCCTCCATCTCAGGGGGAAACCCCAGCCTATGCAATTCCTCATTGAAGGGTAAGTACTTTTGATTCCAGACTGAAATCAGTGGGAGCTGAGATGCTCAGGCACCAGCACCTGCCTGATCCCCAGGACGGAGTATGGAGATAGGATGGCTTTGCTGCTTTTGATTTCTGGAAATGTTCCTGACATGCTGATGGGCCGAAAGGTCACTACAAAGAGCGGACTGTCTATCTCTTAGGTACTTCTGTGTACCCACCACTGTGGTATTTGTTTACCTCGCAATCTGTGAGACAGGGCAGGGCTATTTATCCCCATGTTATAGATGGGGGAACAAGGATCAGAGAGGCTAAGTGGCTCATTTAAAGTCACACAGGAAATCTGTGGCAGAGCAGTGGCAAGTCCTAGACCCTAACCATTGGACCATCCTTCCTCTGTTGAGATTGCCTAATAATCCTATGCCAACTGTGAAGCAGACTGTATGGTGAATGCCACGGCCAAGCAGGTACTGTGCAGGAGTTGTCTCCAAGGCACTCTGACAGAGCTAAGAGCCTCCTATCATGGGTGTGTATAAGTTAGGACATCTCAAAGGTGGGCAACATGTTTGTAAACGAGGGCATGCCATATACCCTATAATGAAACTTTTCATCCAGCTGGACATGCTCAAGGATGTATTAGTGGATCACACATGGGTCTCAGATTTGGAATTGACAGGTCAGTTTCATCCACTGACTTCCATGGAGTTTATCAGGGACAACTGGTTACAACCTTCTTTAGGTTTTCAAGGATACAGATCGCTGATGATATCAACCCAAGCACAGGCCAATCTGAAATCATCCATCACTACCATGGCCGCTGAGAGAAATTCTGCTCTGAAATACACCAGTTAAATCTGGAGTAACTCCATGGCATTCACTGGCGTACACGTGAGCAGAATTTGTCCCACTGATTCTAGTGCAAAAAACAAACTAAAAATTCTGACAGCTTCTCTCTAAAGATGGGGAAATCAGATGGATTAAAACTCAGATCAACTCAGTCCTTCACCCAAAACTCAATTGAACCTCTGGTGATTTGCGGGGAATAAATAGGGGTTAACTTTTTCCATTTTTCTTCATCTTCATGATGGCTGCTGTATTTCCAGTTTCTGGCTAGGATTGTGAAGCACTAAAATACTGCAAAAGAGGGTATTCTCAGCCCTGATCAGAATCAGGCAGTGCCAGAGAAGGAACCCTTTTCCCATGAGATTTCTGACCTAGATCTGCAGATCAATAGCTCAGCAAAACGTCCAAACTTTTGGGTGCTTATCTGAGCCCAGTCCAACCTCTGCCACCACTATGTATCCATCAGCCTCATCGATTGCTGTCTGACTTGCTCAGATTAATCCAACACTGCTGCTCTTACTTGACAAATCAGATGTCACCAACTTCACTGCAGAAGTTCTCACTACAAAAGAGGACATGGCATATGCTTCTGTAGCCTACTGGTGAGTGTGTGTTACAGGCCCTCCTCTGTGCATGGTTCACAGGGGATAGGAGTCTGTAACAGCCCCACCTAAAAAGTGTTGGCTCTTTAGTTTAGGTTCAGGCTGTAGCAGCTCTGGAGGTCCATGGTTCAATACCCAGTCCACTGGCCAAGCGCTTACGTGACGAGTCCTATGGAAGCTCTAATTGGCAACTGTTTGGATTTTTGCTGGGAGGGGCATGGGACAAGGTAGGTGCAGCCTCATGTGTTGGAGTCAAGAAACCAGATCCACATGAAATAACTTCCATCTCTCTCTGGTGTTGAAAACTCTAAATTTTTGTCTGTCACATGTGTTGCACTGGTAAGAAATTAAGTAACTGCAGAGGGGTCAGTGGGATTTTTTATATGGATTATTGAGAGGAACATCCTGTAAAATAACAGTATCATGCACAGAGGAAAAGATTCTGAGACGTCGATGGGGCACTGGCCCCAATATAATCCATGACAAATGGGCCTCAAAAAGAGATCACAGAAGAGATTGGCTTTACCCAGTTGGAGAGGAGGTTATGATCTAATCAGTACAAGCGAGGGAACCAATATAACAAGTGAGACAGGAGGGCCCAATGTAAATCAATACAACAGAAGGAATCAGTATGATCAGGCAGGCAGGAAAGCCCGATATAATCACGAACGCTACAGTGCTGAGATACTGTGGTGATGGGCACTATGGAAAAACCTAATTCAATACAATCAAGAAACTCAATGTAGTCAATGAAAGTTGGAGAGAGAGACTAGATATTATCATTGAGACTAGAGTCGTTGATAATGATACAATCAACAGGACATCAGGACATCTAGCTTGCAAGCCTCATGCTATCCATCCCAGCGCTGTCTGCTGTTATAAAGGAACTTGCTATCCTTATGGAATGTGCAGGACACATCCATGTGGTGCATGTTGCTGTGATGTAGAGACAGCACGGATGTCACCTGGAACAAACAGCTCTTGTCCATGTGGTCAGGCAGAAGCTTATGTGGAGGACGTGCAAGCACTGGGGTGGATGAATGTTCCATCGAAGGAAGGGAGTTGGCCGCTGCTGCAGTCCCATGCTGCAGTCTCATTTCTGCTGCATTATGGAAGGATTTGGGTCTAAGAACATTCTAAGTACCCTGCTGAGAACAATAAGAGAAGCCATTTGGCTCATGGTGAGCCCGTCCCTTCTAATGCACTTACTGTCCCTCAGGGCTATGTCTAATTACTGCTCGAACACAATGGTTGTAGCGATCCTTCACACAATGGGATTTATTGTCAGTTTTTTCTTCTCTTTTCTTTTGTGCTGTGCTAGTAAGGAGAATTTAGCTCACCACCCCAAGCATAGAACGAATGTCTGCAGAACCCACATCATGCCACCAGCCCACGGATGTCCCAGGAGACCCCAGCACATGTGGGTGTAGTGGGGACCGATTACTTCTGGGCCCCATGTGAGAATAGGGGATAGTCTCTCTTGGAGATAAAGGGGCAAGTTCCCTCCTGAGGCCTGAGTATGACAGATTGTGTGTGTGCGGTGCACATGCATGTGTGTGTGTGCGTTATTCTCCAGTGTCACAAGAGAGCAAGCTCTGATCTCCACCTTCCCCTAATATAAGACTTAAAGGTTGGACTTTTGATTCTAGCACTAATGCCAGTGAATAACCTCATGTCTGCTTAGCAAAAAAGAAAAGAGCCCTCTCCAGCCGCAATCTCTATTGGAAGGCAGCTTTCTAACCAGTTGTTCAGTCACATGTCATAAGGACTTGTTGCTCTTCTCACTTAGCAACAACCTAATATTACTGTTGGATGTTGGATGGTTCCTTATTTTTGCTGTGTCGGCATGATCCATCCCAGATTGATGGGCCTTGGTCACACAGCGGAGTTGTATTTTTCCCTTCAAAAGTTACTCTAACTTCTCCAGGTTTTTTGGAGTGTCTATTGGCAATAGATAGACACAAACACAGCCCATGTGCACCTGTGCATATCCATGCACACACAACGTTTAGATGCCTGCATGTTTGCAAACACACGTGCATGTACACGCGTTGTCGGTGCACATACATATGAAGGTGGATGGTTCTATATGCCAGCTGAGCCTTGTCTAGGTTCAGTTTCTGCTTTCAGATATATGCCTACCTCAATGGGAGAAATCTTACTGGTCTAATCCTGTTTACACTACTACCAGTTCCCTCAGATCCTTCAGAGTTTGTTGCTGAAACCTCCCACAGAAGCATGGTGGAGACCTGTCCACCCAGAGATGAAGGTGAAGAGCCCAGTGATGCTCACACCCCGCTGCTTGTTCCCTCCTGTTAATCTATGAAAGTGCAGCGTGCTTTACTGCCTGAGCTGGGAGCGCAGGTAGCCCCTTATGGCTTTGGTGTCCCAAATGAAAAATGTAACCACTAGGAGGAAAATAATCTATCAGCAAATCACCCATCCAGCCCAGGAGAACCTTCAAAGCACAGTGAAGTTCAGCATAAGCCAGAATTTAACCCATGATCTTAAGTCAAGAGGGTTTCCCAATAATGATCCCGCATGCCTGGCTCCAGAACAATCTCAGATGATACATGAGGCTTATCTTCAATCTCCAATGCAGGAGTAGGGCCAGAACCAAAACTCCAGCTCCAGGAACTCCCAAACTTTAGAGAGCTCAAAATCTGGATCCGAGTCTTGTGGCTTGTGCATCTCTATGGCGTGACTCTTGGGACCAAAATCAGTCCTAAGTAACTGAACCAGGTCCACTTACTGTCCAGAGTGCAGTCAAGTACTGCATAGGGCCCTGTATTAGCCTAAAGATAGAACTTGTAAAGTGTGTTTGTGCACGTGTGTGAGAACTCAAGGGGCCTGATCCTGAAGTCAGTGGGTCTTGAAGGCTCTCACCACCTCTCAGGATCAGACCCTTAATCTAGAGCTCTGCACGAAGCCCTGTGTTGCGTTAGAGACAGAGATCTCTGTGTGTGTCTGCGGACTCTAAGGACTCTGTTCTCTGCTCAATGCACGGGCCTTGTCCCCGCTAATATTAATAGGACTTAGGTGAGCACACCCACGAAGAAAATAGACCCCTAAAATAGCTCCCCTAATAGGAGCTCTGGGACAGTGCTACACTCAGGCTAGAAAGCAAGGAAAGCATCAACCTGATAAATCTAAACCCAGAGCCTGGTGCTCCTAAATCTTCGGTTAGTGGCGAAAGTGTTTGAAAGCAAATATAGACACAAATTAAAATGATACCATTTTTGACAAAGTAGACAGTAGTTGAAATATAATGAGGCACTGTAGAAAAATGCACGAGCACTTGCTGGGCGGATTAGCCAGCATTCCTTCTCCTCCATTGAGTGGTGTCACAAGCTAATAAATATTTCAGAATTGGCTGTATTCAATCCAGCCCTTGTCCCGGTTGACGTCTGTTCTCTCAGTTTTCAGAAGGAGACAGGTGCAGAAGGATGAAAAGGGATTTAATTACTAAACATCCCGGTATCCAAACACATGCTGTACTGTACACACACACCTACTGTACATGCACAGCCCACAGTGTACACACACACAGCCACACCTACTGTACCCATGTACTTTGCAGCACACACACACTGACTGCACGCACACATTGTGCACTGGAAATGCATGCCTGCCTTTTGTACATGCATATTGGGCATTAAGAAGACTCGTGCACTCAAAATGAACAGGCATTCATTTGCACTTGCATTGTACACTAGCAACGCAGCTATACACATATGACATAGGCAAGCATGGTTCTTTTGTCCCCTCCTGGTGGACAGTCCACATAAAATAATAAAACTCCATTACAGCTGCTAGATACAGGGCCAGCTCCAGGCACCAGCCCAGAAAGCAGCTGCTTGGGGCGGCCAACGGTGACGGGCGGCACGTGTGGGTCTTTGTCGGCAATTCAGCTGCAGGTCCCTTACTCCCTCTTGGAGCGAAGGACCAGCCACCGAAGACTGAAGCAGCAGCAGTAAAGCTGCAGATCACTATCACGTTTACTTATTTATTTATTTTCTTTTTGCTGCTTTGTGGGGAGGGGGAACCCTGGAGCCAGCCCTGGCTAGATAGTAGAATTCCTCTTTCAGCTCAAGTGATAAAAGCTTATGGTTATCGCAGTGAAGGTCCTGGGTGCAATCCCTGCTAATGACCCAAAATAGAGGATAGTTATACAAAAAGTTGTGAACATGCTGTACATTGACACTCATGGCTATTGCAAATACATGCTCACACACATGCTGTGTACATACACTGTGCACACACACATACATGTGCTCATCTTCCTTACTGCAAACGTTCATGTGTATTCAGTGTGTAGACACCTTCTGCACATGCTGTACATGTACATCACACCTGTAGCACATACATATACTTACAGCAACTGTATACACACAGTGTGCACTGACAAAGATGCTCACCCTACTGTAAAAGCATTCATTCATGTAGGGCTAGATTTTCAAGTGCTGGGCACCCACAGTTGGGGCCAGGATTTTAAGAGAGCTCAGCTCCCATTTAGGCTTCTAAATAGGGGCCGCATTTTCAAATGAGCTGCAGGTTCAGTGGAAGGGGAGCATCTCCCATCTGGGTCATTGCCAATGCAGTGCCCCAGAATGGTGCTAGTGGGGAGTGAATGCTGGAGGTGCCATTTTTTCTTTCAAAGCCTTGACTACTTGTTGGGACTAAAGATCCTATCGCATTTTTCACCACAATGATTGTGTTAGCCCTGGAGTCCTGGGCAAATTTCAATATGAGCAGTTGCATTCCACCTCCCTAAAGCCCCATGTAGTTTCATTTGTACACAGAATCCTCCTTCATTTCCTGCCTAAAGTGTTGTGTAGTGTTCTTATCTGCTGTTAAACAGCTGCTGTGTTCCACCATAGAGGTAGCTGCACTTTGGGGTAGCAGTGTGGCCTAGTGGCCTCAGGAGATCTGGGTTCTATTCCTAGCTCTGCCATTGGGGGCCTTGGGCAAGTCACCGCACTACTCTGTGCCTTGGTTTCCCCAACTGTAAAGTGGGGATATTGAAACTGACCTTTTAAAAATACTTAGAGATCTACTGATGAAAAGTTTATGAGAGCTAGGTATTATGGTAAAGAGATTATTAGTGTGCTGGGGGGTGGAAAGTCCTAGAGTATATAATAGTGTTGTTGTTATCAGGTGCTTCAGGCAGGGAAGAAATAAAGAGACTATGTTCTCTAGCCTAATGGAGAGGACAGAAGGGAAGGTTAGGGGCCTAATCCTTCTCCCACTGGAAATTTACATTAACTCCAGCATGAGTGGGATCAGTCCAGAGAGTTCAAACTACACGTGATGATACTGCCTAGAAAAGCACGAACGACAGATGAAGAAACCAGACGGTTGTGTGTCTGGGATAGAAAGGGTTTCAGGATAATGTATTGCTTAGGTCCAGTAGAGAATACCACTGGTAATTAGTGCATCAGAAAATTGGGGGAAATTGTGTATCTTTGTAAGCTGGGCTATTAAAGGGAGCCATGAATGCTTAAAGAGGGAAGTTGATTTTGTTGTTTTGTTTAAGTTAACCTTAGAGAGTGGGAAGTTGCACTAGTGGTCTTTGGGACATGTGCTCTGTGTAATAGCACATATGGTCACAGTGATACCAGGTCCCTCTTGCACTATATACACTGCAAATACAGGCTTATGTACGGTACATCCACCACCCCCTTTCACAGATGCGCACACTGACTCTGTGGTCATTCCTACTACATATTCACTCACAGCATGTAAGCATGTATCTCCTCACAGTCATACTTTGTATTTGGAAGCTGCATGGACACTTAATAAAAGCACTCACACCTGATATGCGCACACTCAGGTTGTATACATAGGCATGCATAGCGTACACACAAATGCTTTACACAGACTCAGATATATGGTAAACACACTTGTAGCTTGCACAGTTGCACAGAGTTTGCACTAGCCCAAATCCTCTCGCGCGCACACACATGCACACACAAACTACACAAAATCTTAGGTGTACTCTGTGTGCGCACACAAAACTTAAGCATCAAGTCTTATTGTTTATACATCAATTCTTTATGCACATTCACACATGCTGAACAAAATGCTGTACATGCTCTTACGCTATCCACACACTCACGTGCAATACAGAGTACATACAGATATACTGTATAGAACTGCACTTGTCAAAACTCTAGACACACACTAGTATTGTACACCTCAGGCACATTTGCCCGTGCTCTATACAACATACCATACTCACAAACACTCTGTTTAGTACAGTATTCTGTCCCTCCTGTAGAAATCTGTAGGATGGTCCAAAAGTCCATAGAATTGATCTCGTCTGGGTTCAGTCCTGTAGGGTTTTAGGATAATTTCCATAGAACCCTATCTCTGTTAAAGTCTATAGAACTTTTCCATAAGGGCAAGATGAGAGGGACTGAACACTTTTAAACAAAAAAGCTTAACCGAGTTGATTTCACTCTAGCCATCCTGGTTACCTGGCTTGGGATTCTACCAGGCCATGGGAGTGTTGGTTGGATTTCATATACAATATGAAGTGCATTTTGTTTGTTTTCATAAACTGCTTTTTTAGGTCCTTATCCTTCAGACACATGTACACGGACTTAACTTTTAGCGCACGAATAATCCCTCTGAGCTCAGTAGGACTAGTCATGTGCTTAAAGTTAAGTGCCTGGTGTTTGCAGGATGGGGGCCTTAAACTGTCCTTTTCCCTGCCTGGTGCTGAGCAGCCTCAGCCCATAATGACTCCACTGGAAGTAGAGGGGACCCACAAGTGGTGCTTGGCACTTTGCAGGATTGGGCCTCCCTAGTGCTTTTGTTTGCATCATGTTTCTCTGAGAAGCTGGCATGAAACTGGGCACCTTCCTTGGCCTGTCTGGCTGCTTTGACGACTCGTCTTTGAAGAAACAAATGTGTTTGGCTTTGCAAGGAATTTATTGTCTACATGCAGTGAATGGTCAGTAACTGCAAAGCCAATCCCCTACAATTCACAAGCCAGGTGAATGTATTGTGCAGGTGGGTTTGTGCCAGAGGGGTTGCTCACCTGCTTTCAATACACCTGCCTGTGGTGACAGGAAGGGAATTAGTTCTCCCTGTTTGGTCAGTCCCCAGCTTCCACCACACAGTGACTGGGAGGTACCACTCCCCTCCTTTGGGCTGCATTCAAGGTTTGAGTGTTCCTTTAATATTTATACCCCTTTCCCTAAAATGATCTTTCTAACGAGTCAAGGCCTTGCCATTCACTGTATGTCCTAGACTTGCCCTATGAGACAGAACTTGCAAGTGTATGAAATTACACTCCTCCTGTTGGGGTTTCCAGCATTCTTCTCTCATGTTGTCCTCAGTCGGAGTCCTATAACTAGCAGATACCCCTATTCAGGACAGCACTTAAATATGTGCCTAAGTCTCATTCCAGTTGATGGAACCTCAGCATGTGCTTAAAGTTAAACATGAGCTGAAGTGATATCCTGGGTGGGGATGGACTTAAGCACATGTATAACTGCTTTCCCGAGTCACAGACTAGGAGTGAGTCTGAATAAAATCCAGTGATGCAATAAACTCAGGTATGTAACTAGGACTAGGATTAGTGTGAAAAGAGCAGATCTCTTCCATTCCATTTAGGTTTAAAAAAAAACATCATTAAAAGAATTGCTGGTTTGTTCTTAGTTGGGTTGTTGGGTTTGTTTTTGTTTGTATGGTTTGTTGGTTGGTTTGTGGTGGTGGGGTTTATTTTTTTGGTGGCACCAAAATTTATCTTTCTGTGAAATGTTCACACAACGGTGGTGGTATTTGTTTTTTTGCCACAGAACAAGTGGAATTTAGAAAGGTCTCCTGTTCTGATGTGAAAATGGGTCAGTGTTTACTGGGATGAAATGCTAAAATTCCAAATGGTGAATGCTTTGAAGATTTTGCAGCAATACTGACTTTTTAAAGAAAAACACCCTGAGGTTTGGCTCTCCGTAGGCTGTTAAGGACTACAGCAGTGAACACTGTAGGGATGGATGGCTGGGAGGACAGATAGATTCTCCCCTTAACTCCAATGAGAGTCATGGCACATTTAAATTCCAACAAATTGCTTAGAAAAATGTGTCCTTTCATATTCTAATAAAACAGCTGGGTAAATTCCCTTACTTGCAGCTAAAAAAAAAAACTTGAAATGAATTTTTAATACAGATTTGAGTGGGATTGCAGCAGGCGCCTCTGATCTGGTAATTGTGCTGGATCGTCCGCAGTCGTCACTTTTCCTGTTTGAAATGTTGTGCGAGTTTAGTGCTGGTGAGAGGTGCCAGATTGACAGCCCTGGAGGCCTCCTTGTAGCCAAAGAACAGAGTGACAGGCATGGTGAGCTTCCCCTGCACTGCTCTGCTCATCCCTTCATTCCTAATCTGGAGGCCCCAGATCCAGGGAGAGAGATGCCTCCGTGGCCCATTCAGTCCTTGGCCTCTCTGCCGAACCTGCCAAAAAGGTGCCCAGTTTGTGCCTGTTGTAAGGGAACTGAACCAAGGCCGTCCTGGCTTATTTCAGACAGCCTGCCATCGCTGTCAAGATGGGCTGAATCCAAAGTGACTGCAAAGGGGGAGCTGTGATGTATCGAGCAATGTAGCATAGGAATAGGTTTTCTCTTCATTTCACTGTTGCATTTCTAAGGCTTCTCCCTGTCTGTGGGGGCAGCTGCTGTTTTTCACGTCAGAGCTTCCAATGTGAGTGAGTCACCAGGCCCTCTTCTCCCTTTTATGGAAACTTTATATTTGTTCTTTCTTTCCCTCTCGCTTTCCTGAAAGGTCACCATGCTGATAAGTACATCTTTGGCTTTAAGGCCTAGTCTACACTAGAAAAGGTTTGCTGGTCTAGCTATGCGGATAGAGATTATTATTAACTTTTACATTAATTAGTTGAGCACCTACGAACCCCAGTCATGGACCAGGACCCCTCTGTGCTAGGTGCTGTGCAAATACAGAACACAAAGAGAGTCCCTGCCCCAAGGACCTGGCAAACCTTTGTGGTGTAGCTATAGCTTATACTGACAAAACAATGCTTTTCTCAGCATACCTGATACCAGTTCTACAAGTGAATAAGCTATACCATCAAAAGTGATTTTATGTGGGTATAATTGGATCTATACTGGGGGTTTTGCTGGTATAGAAATGCTCAAAACTCACTCCTCTAACCAGCATTACAATACAGGCAGAAGTTTCTTGTTTAGACCTGGCCTAAGTGCACCAGAAAAAGGCTCCGTGTTCTGTTACCAAGCCCCCTGAGCCAGTCTGCCTTGTGAGCCCTCTCAGCTTTGCTCTTGTGGCTCCACAAGATGGAGCCGACTGGAACGGTGCAAATGCCAGAGATTGGGAACGTGGCAGTAAATGCAGAAGGCAAATCTGAGCAGGAAATGCTGGTAAAGCCACATTGTCTTCCCTGTGATTTTCCAAGTACTTAGTTTTCTTCTCATTCTGCCAAAGCTTTCAACAAGACAGTTGTGCTAAGAGATGAAAGGGCAAAGATTCTCTTTGCCTCTCTCCGTTTTTTTTTCTTTTGGCATTCTGGAGAGCCATTGGCTGCTGCCTGAGATATCCTGAGAGATGCGGCAATTAATTTTCTTTTAATCAAGGTCGGATGAAGTAAATTGGTGCGGCTCTGCAGCCCCTCATTTTCTGTTTTTGCAGTGATGCAAAACAAATATGATCAAATTATGCTCCTTCTCACCTTATTGAATTAGGAAGCGTGACTGATCCGGGAGAGCTGAGATGTTATATACTGTACCAATCCTCACCATCCCCCTCTTCCCTGACAAAGCCACCAGGAAGCTTTTTGCGGATTTTTATTTCAATCTGGGAGGGATGTGTGTATGTGGGGAGAAGAGACAGATCCCTGTGTATTTTTCTTATGCAAAGAGGTTAAGAAATATAATTCCCGCTACAGTGATGTGGGAGTGACTCCAGTAACTGGCTGCATTCTGTGCTCAGAGTTAAAACTAAACATCAGGTGAGAATCTGACAGTAGGTCCAGAATAAAGAAATTACAGGGCAGCTTTGCAAAACAAAACAAAACAAATTAGAGCCTACAGCAGGATCAATCTATTGATCTACTTATCTGTCTGTCTGTCATGTATTTAGATCCGTAACATATGTCTTTGAGAAATGGGACTGAGAGTCAGAATTCCTGGGTTCTAGTCCCAACTCTGCCACCGACTCCCCGTGAAGTCTGAGGCATATTGCGTTGCTGCTCTGTGCCTCAGTTCCCCCTCCTGTACAATCTGGGTAATGATGATGCTTTCCTTGAGATCTGAAAATGAAAAGCATGGCATACAAGCAAAACATTATTTGCACTTTGTTAGTGCTGAAAGACTGTTTTGTGTTAATTTCAGTGCAGTGTGAGACACATGCGTGCACGCACACACTCTGTGCTGTCATGTGGAGACTTTGCTTATTGTGAACTTGTTCTCTTAATCTAAAATTAATGTTATTCTGACTGACTGTCTGTTTGCTCTTTGTATGTGGAAGAACATTGCAGATGATAATCTTAATAATATTACCTCTTTTATGCCACTTTTCATCAATAGATCTCAAAGCGCTTGACAAAGAAATTGTCATGCTGTGATCGATACCTCAATGGCCATATTGCTGTGCAGCATATAGGGATTTGTAACACACACTTGAGGCCACACAGGCCCTTGCAGGGTTAGGCTGTTAGGACACCCATTGATTTTAGTGGGCCTGCTCACCTCAGTCAATGCTGCAAGATTGAGTCCTTAGGGTTAAAACTTCAGCTGTTGCGCCCCTCTAGGGTGCAGAGCTGGGGGATGCTGCAGGGGAACTGAAAGCTGAGTGGGCTGGTCTGAACATCATCTCCTTCCATAGGAGAAGCTGCAGTGAGTGCACCTTGAGAGACTGATTTGGAGCTGTTTGTCCTGGGAGAAAAATGCTAGGGGGCCTGGGCTAAGCATGTTGCTGACTGCAGAAGGTTCAATCCCGGGCACCGGTACTACTCTGCATTGGCTGGGGGGAGATGACCAGCAATGGGGAGACAAGCCTGAAGCAGTATTAAATAACAGATAGCTGTGGACCAGTGCCCAGGGCACAGCATGGGGCTCTGAGCCCTGAGGAGTTCTGACCCTGGCTCTGATGATGCTTTTCACACTGAGTACGCCATTGCACACACAGCAGCTTTACACAAGAGCTTAAGGTCTGTAGTGAAGAAGTTCAAACAGGAATTGATTCAGGGAAGTCCTATGGCCAGTGTTAGGTAGGAGGCCAGACTAGATGATCGCAGTAGTCCCTTTTGGCCTTAGAATATGATGAATCTATGCAGACTACAATACCCAGTGAAAACACAGCAGTGGTCTGGGGAAGGGTGGTGCAGTAAGTAGGACACTAGCCTGGGACTTAGGAGACCCTGGTTCAATTCCATGCTCTTCCACAAATTTTCTATGACACATCACTTAGCCTCTCTGTGCCTCAGTTTCCCTTCTGTCCAATGCAGATAATAGCTGTGCCCTACTGGACAGGGGGTGTTGTGAAGATAAATACTTTACAGATTGTCAAGTATCAGAGGGGTAGCCGTGTTAGTCTGGATCTGTAAAAGCAGCAAAGAATCCTGCATGCATCTGAAGAAGTGGGTATTCACCCACGAAAGCTCATGCTCCAAAACGTCTGTTAGTCTATAAGGTGCCACAGGATTCTTTGCTACTTTACAGATTGTGGAATACTTTGGGTGTGTCTACACTGCACTGAAAACCCAGGTCTGTGGGACCCTGGCTTGTGGACTCTGTGTTTCCAGGCCCACTCTTGAGTGTCCACACTGCACTGTAAACCTGATCTTATAATTGCTGGACTTGGGTCTCACAGCTGTACTGTCGCGTTCACATTATGCTATGCAGACCTTCTGACTTGGGTCCTCAGCTTGAGCTGCAGCCACACTGTAAAATAACAGGGTTTGGACCCAAGTCACAGTGGGACAGTCAGGCTCTCACCCACCCCCTTAGCAGGGTCCTAGAGCCTAGGTCCAGGGTGCTTGCTGACCTGAGTCAGACTGATTTGTGTGTGGACAGAAAAGGGGCTTGGTCTCAAACCTGAGTGAAAGCCTGGGCTTAGTGTGCAGGTTAGACATCCCCTTTGAGGCCTGCTGATGAAAAATGCTATCTAAGAAATAGGTATTATTATTATTATTATTTGGAGAAGCAGGATGGCATGACCAGTTAATCCTGGAATCTGGATAGGAAGCTACAAGGAACATCCAACTGTGGCAAGAACACAAGGACTTTAAGGACCACAAGTGGTCAGGGCCTGGGTTTTACAGCTCAGACAACACTTCCCAGTGCCCCAAGCAGCAGTAGAAGACATTGGTTCAAATGTGATTCAGAGGGAAGAGAGCCACTTGTTGAATTGCCAGGTCCCCTTCCTGCAGTATCTCAACCAGAGAGTCACATGCTGACCAATCCCACCCCTACTTAGCACAGGAGAGGTGACTGCTGCACAGCCTGGTAACGCTGCGGACATCTATAGAGAAACTTGGGCTTCTTGACCCATCATTTCACAGACTGAAGCAAATAGCTAATATAGATTCTCAGCCTCTCTGTGTAATATCGACAAATAAGGAGGCGCTTTAGCTTTTTTTAAAAAATTACACTGGGGGGGAATGTATTTAGCCCTTAGATCTTAAATTATAGACTTAATGTGATCCATTGCCCTGACTCTTTGCCCTATTAGGTAAATCTTTTTTGGATTGTACAGCTCATTTTATTTAATTAGAGCATGTAACTAGCCCTGGCCCAGGAGGGGGCATAAAAGGAAGGGAAGATTCCAGCACTTTTGTCTCATTTCTTGTGTTCTTCACTTAAGCACCAAGCATGAATCTATCTATCTAGCTATCTATATTTGTACTGTCACACATCACCAGAATCTGAGCACCTTCCACATAAAATAGATTGGCAATAGAAAGATTATAATGGACATTGTAGAGTCTCTGACTTGTCTCTCATTTTGGGTTATAGAAAGCTTGGCTTGGGGCAGGGATTTGTTTGTCTAGCTATTGTGAATGTCTTTCCGATTATGGTGGAAGAGCTTTATCTCTACCTCCACAAAGAAAATTGTGTTAAGAGAATGGAGGGAAGGAAGGAAAGCAAAGCTTTGAAAGCACTGATCATCCTAGAAAACTTAAAGAGAGGCAGAAGACCCAAAGAAGGTCAGAGGAAAAGAGACACCAAGAGAGACATTAAGAACATGCTTTTATTTTCCCATTCTTTCTTTTTCTATCCCTTTTCCTCTTTGCTCCCCACCCACCTTTCTTTCCAACATTTCCTTTTGAGATCATGTCGCTCTATGCATCAACCAGTCCTGATCAAACCCTTCCCAGCAAGAGCATGCAAATGTTTGAGGGTTACTCTAGGTCTCCATCAATCTCATTCCCTGGCAGGGAGTGGGTGTAAAAGTGTCTTTAAAGCAAACAATATAGATAGGGTTACAGACTAGGCTAGACTCCTGAGAGTAATTAGTGTTTTTGGCCGAGGCGGGAGGGGAGACGCTGGCCATTTCATGGTCTGAGTCAGAGTCCTCCTGGAAATGAGTAAACAGAATCAGTAAATCCCCACCTCTCCTTTACAGGAGTATCCTGTGCTAGTAGATACTGGGGAGATCCATGAAGAGAAGCCCAGGGCTGACTGAATGTAGAGATTGAGTTATCCTTTTGGCCTCCATTCCTCCTGACCTCCCACATCCTTCAGGCCGCATAACATTCCGCATCCCTTATGCCTTCTCTCTCTCATCCGCATCCCATAAGGTATCACACAGTAGCCCATGTTCATCAGTGACCCAGATTCTTAATGATCTTTATCATCCAATATCCCTCTTGCTCTGTAGTGTCAGTGCCAATACCTCTCTGCTCCTGGTAACCCTCAATGCTCTCTATCTTTGACTGTCCTGTACCTCTCTCCTCTTCCCTTCATTCTCTCATTCTCTCAGCACCTCCCGTATTAGACACATCCAGCTCCTGCAAAAGAGGAAAGAAAAACAACAACCCACAAACCCACCAGCTCAGCAGATTTTACTTGGTGGGCTTTTGGCATTGGATCCTGCCCATATTTCTGTGAGTCATTGTGCCATTCGTGATCGGAGCTCCAAATGAAACTTACCAGGAATTTTTATTACTCCAGGAACAGTAGAGTAATAGTCTAACCTACCAATCATGCAGGCTGGCAGGACGGCTCCCATGGGAGTGCAGGGCAGAGCAGTTTTAATTGTCCTCTTTTTTTTCTTTCCCTGGCAGTAAGACAGGACTCCTACTCCCTCCCACCCCCCCCCATCCAGCCTCTTTCTTCCAAAAGCTCATGACCCTTAATTTGTCTGATCTGTGTGAAGTGCAGCGACTTAGGTTTGGAGGGAAACATATTTGGAATAATTCTTCCCCTGAGGCTAAGGAGACATTCTTTGCCCTTGGGTGTCTGGATGCTACAAATCATGAATGACATCCTCTCTGTTGGTTGGAGGATGATAATATCCAGCACTTTTCATCCATAGATCTCAAGGCGCCGTACAAAGAAGGCGTGATTATCCCCATTTTATGGAGGGGTCATTGAAGCTCAAAGAGGTGAAGTGATTTGCCCAAGGTCACCCAGTAGGCCAGTGGCAGAGCTGGGAATAGAAGCCAGGTCACCTCAGTCCCAGTTCTCTGCGCTGCACAGCTCATCTCGCAAGATGTGAGAGGGTCTTCTCAGCCTTCCCCAGTGGGAATCACCTCAACTCCTCTAGGCTAGAGGCCACTCTTTTCCAGCAGGGGGTGCTGTAACAAATGGTCTCAAGGAGATGTCCAGTGCTGGGAACGATGGAATTGCATTGACTTAGGGAGAGCTCACACCCATATCCATCATAAGAATGGCCACGCTTGGTCAGACCAAAGGTCCATTTAGCCCAGTATCCTGTCTTCCAACAGTGGCCAATACCAGGTACCCCAGAGGGAATGAACAGAACAGGTAATTATCAAATGATCCATCCCCTGTCACCCATTCCCAGCTTCTGTCAAATGGAGGCTAGGGAGAGCATCCCTGCCCATCTTGACTAATAGCTATTGATGGACCTATCCTCCCTGAACTTATCTAGTTCTTTTTGAACCCTGTTATAGTCTTGGCCTTCACAACATCCTCTGGCAAGGAGTTCCACAGACTGACTGTGCATTTTGTGAAAAAAATACTTCTGTTTGTTTGTTTTAAACCTGCTGCCTATTAATTTCATTTGGTGACTCCTAGTTCTTGTGTTATGAGGAGTAAATAACCCTTCCTTATTTACTTTCTCTACACCAGTCATGATTTTATAGGCCTCTATCATATCCCCGCCATAGTCATTTCTTTTCCAAGCTGAAAGGTCCCAATCTTATTAATCTCTCCTCATATGGAAGCTATTCCATACCCCTAATTATTTTCGTTGCTCTTTTCTGAACCTTTCCCATTTATAATTTAACTTTTTTGAGATGGGGTAACCACTGCTGTACACAGAAATGTGAGTGTACCATGAATTTATATAGCGGAAAATGATATTTTCTGTCTTATTATGTGTCCCTTTCTTAATGATTCCCAACACTTCTTTAGCTTTTTTGACTGCCACTGCACATTGAGCTGGTGTTTTTAGAGAATAATTCATAGTGACTCCAAGATGTCTCTCTTAAGTGGTAGCAGCTAATTTAGACCCCATCATTTTATATGTATAGTTGTGATTATGTTTTCCAATGTGCATTACTTTGCATCCCTGCTGGAATCATCTTAGCAGTGGTGGCTGTGGGGAAGTTTGCATCTTTTCCAGTCTCAGCCTCGCCCAGATATGGGGTTGCAGTAGAGAAGGGTGGAGGAATGCTGGGTAGGGGAGCTGAGAGCTACCCTGCTTCTGCCATGAAGGCCACCCCATATGGCTCCTGCATGGAACGATGCTGGAGTGCTGCCTGCGGGGAACTTAGCCGAGGTGGGAGCAATGTCTGTACAGATGAGAGGAGGAGCTGTCCGCTACTCCAGGCCCAGTCCAGAGTCATAATGGGAAAGCGTGAGGCATTCTGGCTGTGAGAGGGCTCACCAAAAAGAAGATGAAAGAGTTAATGAAATATCACCCTCATTGGGGTACAGTTTTCCTGGGTGTAACTCTGCTGAAGTCAGTGCCCTTATGCCAGGCCTGAAACTGGCCCGGTCTTATTTTGTTCCCATCTCTCTGTGGGTCTGGGTTGTGGTGCTTGCAGTAACTGGGGCCTGTTAGGAAGGCCCCAGGACCTTGACCCAGGTGGCGGCAGCCCCTTCCTCTCTCTGAGAGGCATGTCCAAAGGCACTTCCAATGAGAAGAGGCTGGTGGGGGGCGATGGATGTGTGTGTGTGATGTGAATTGAGACATAGGTGCCAGAGACGCATGCCCCCGGTGCAGAAGAACTTCACTGCAATGGCGAGGCTGCCAGGCTTCTGGACACTCGCCTGGGATGGTGATTTCCACAGACAGGATCTCTGGATTGAGGGGATGGCTGCTTTGCTTTGGGGCTCCTCTCCCCTCCTGGGAGGAATGCCCTTCACTCCGCACACAGGATTTTCTCTCGTCCCATTGAGAGTGGGCTCGGTGCCACTTTATACTTTGGAGGATCATTAGCAGAAATCATTAGCTATAATACAACCTCGCCCATAAATCTCCCCTGTACCTGGATCATTTGTCCATGCCTAATTTCCATCTCCCTAATTTTATGATTTGTCCCTCATTTGATGAGAGTCTCTTCCATTAATTGTGTAGTAAGTGCTTCCAGATAAAGGGCTGCAGGGTTGACCCCATCTTGGAAAGACATGGTTTGGTCTTTTTTTCTGAAGGATGGAGTCCCTCTGAAATATTCTCACTTCCCTTGAAAGGGCAGTGCTCCAAATCTTAAAGGCACCACAGCAGTTTCAAGTAGGGGAAAGGACTCTCCCCAAGGAATTCTCATCACTAGAGGCGCTGCAGGGCAGATGAAGGCAGCTGAATCAAGCCCAAGGTGTCCCCTGCATAGATGTGGGAAATGACTTACTGGACACCAGTGATGTCACAATTAAGTGCAAGCCATAGGGCAAAACCACGCCTTGGTTATCCCCTAACCCCTTTGAACTCCAGATTATCACCCTCTGCTGTGCAAAAGAGATTCCACACCCACCTGCTAAATCCTCCTCCGCCAAACTATTCCATGTTACTGTGGGACCGAGCAGAAATCCCCATCCTTGCATGATAAGGGTGAGGGAGGGAATGGGGTGTGATGCTTAGAGCAGGGGACTGGGAGTCAAGTTCTCCTGAGCTCTGTCTCCAGCTCTGGACCCATTGGTGGCCTGGGAGAAGGCAGTTACTGCTCCATGCCTCTGTTGCCTTGTGTAAGATGGTGATAGTGGCAATGGGATGCAGCGAGGGTCTAATTAATTAATTAGCATAGCACAATAAGATCCTCTGATGAAAGTCCCTGCATCAGCACAAAGTGGTATTAATCTGTGATACACATATGATGACCCCAAAGATGGGATGATCCCAGCCATAGAGGAAGATGAACCCAAAGAAACGGGCATTCCTGCTCCCCTGTCCGTCAGCTAGCGGCATCTGCACGTTCCTCACTGAGGAAGACATTTTTATGTGGCTGTCAGAGAAAATGGCTAAGTTAGGGTCTGAGCCAAAGACCACTGCAGTCAGGGGAAAGACTCCCACGGTGTCAGTGGGTTTTGGATCAGATCCTTACAGTGCAGTATGTAGAGCTGGTGGATTTTCAGCCCTTCTCATGCTGCAAGGCTCTGACAGTGGCAGCGCTTGTCTTTGCAGCAAACTGTCAGTTTGCCCCGAGGGTCAGTCCCAGAGATTCCTCCCCCTTTGCCCAGTTCTCCCTGCAGGGGCAGCAGGAGTCCCAGAAGGAGTGCTGGGGAGGGGAGAGGGGAGCAGTGCTAGAAGCAGCTTGCACATTTTACAGGTAACATTATCTTTTATTGGCATCCTAAAAAGAATGTCAGGCTCTAGAGTGTTTTTTTTTTTTTTTTTAAATTTCTGCTTCACTGCCATTCCGCTGCAGGATTTTTATCACATCCAGGACACTGACGGAAGTGCAGGCAGTACTCTGTGACCCAGCTGGCCAGTCACAAGGTTTCTGGAACTATTAGTGCATGCCTGAACACTGTTTTTCTGTTCTGAAGCAGGAAAAATTCTGGGCATGAGCAAGGCACAGACTTTTCTCACCAACCATCTGGGTAAATGGGGGCCTTTCCCATCAATCATCAGGATGAACGGGGGGCTTTCCCACCAACCATCCAGTCCAATGATGGCCCTTCCTACCAACTGGCCAGGCCAATGGGAGCCTTTCCCATCAACCATTCAGGCCAGCGGGAGCCCTTCCTATTGATTGTCTGGGCCAACTGAGGCTTTCCCGCTGACTGTTTGGATCAGTGGGATCCTTTCCATTGGCTGACTGGGTCAACAAGGCCCTTCCTGCTGACTGTCCAGGCCAATGAGGGACCTTCCCACCACAATCTAGGCCAACGGGAGCTCTTTTCACCAACCATTGAAGCCAATGGGGAATCTTCCAACTGACAGGCCAGGTTAACAAAGCCCTTCCTACTGACCATCCAAGCCAATGAGGGATCTTTTTCACCAATATCTGTTCAAAAGATTCTTCGTGACCCAAGGAGCACCTCCTGCTAGTCAAGGGGGCTGTGACCATCCTCACCGTGTTAGTTCACATTGCTCCCCGCTCTTCCACACAGCACGGCTCTCTCTGGTGACCCGCTTTGCAAAGGGGAAGTCCAACCTGCCCACAGCTGAGGTTTGGGTTGGTTCTAGTGTCAATGGGTTGCCCCTCCATTCTGGGTTTCTCTTCCCCCTTGGGTGCTTTTCCTAACTGCTCTTCTTACCAGGGGAATGTGGTGTTCTCCTTGCAATGAGGAGAGCAAAGGGCATTGGCCATAGGGCTATACCCAAACCCACTGCCGGTGGGTAAAGCAATCTGCTCCAAGGATTGCTCTCCTGTGGCTGTGAGATGTGTGAGTCAAGGAGGCCTGCACCAGCGTCAGGCAGGTGGGAAGGGCTGGCTGGCTTTGTTCATTGACCATGAATCAGAGCAGCCCGTGCTCTGTGCCGGCAGGGGAAAGGACCTTAGCTGGATCACTGTGCTCCCATGGGCAGGTCTCCAGGGCACTCAGCACGGCTTTAAGGGCCAGTCCTAACAGCCCCTCCAGAATTTCATTGCCCTACCCACGGCTGAGTAGTGGAGCTTTGCAGCATCTGCCACTCTAGCCCCAAGCCAGTTTGTGTGGAGAGCACTGTCAGACGGAGAATGCTCTGTGAGGTCATCTCTTTGGTGGATTTTTACTCAGTGACTAGCACTCCTCATCAGAGCCTCCTCGGCAGCTGCAGGGAGCCAGCAGCTGAGGCTTCTGGGTGCGGGGGTTGGGTTGAGGGTTTTCATTCTGAGTTTCACAGTTGCTGTCTGACCCTGTGAAGGCCGCTTCTCACTTCTCAGGAGGCACCAGCAACCGCCAGCGAAGCATTGGCTCCAGCCCTGTTTTCTCCAGCTCCCATCACTCTCTTCTTTCGAGGCCTGGAGCCGGGTGCTACCCCCCATCCTGTGCAATAGCAACAGGCCTGGAGGATTCTCCTCTGACCCCTGCACCAGCATATCCTGGCTGCTTAGCCTTGTGCAGCTCAAAGAACCACCCAGCACAGCGCTCGCATTGTTTCAGGCTAGGAACTGTGCAGGCAGTGTGGCAGGTGGGACTGCCTGAACAGCCAGCCAAGTGGCTCTCACACCCTGTGCTCTTCAAATGCCAGGACATGTCTTCTCTGGAGATTGATAGATTAGAGCTTTAGCTGGCAATCTCACAACCTCATGCTTGCCCTGAGTGTCTGTCATCCACCTGCATCTTTGAGTGTGATCCTGCCAGTCTGTATTCAACCCTTCCGTATTGCATGTGGAGGAGTGCAGATCCTCTGTGGTCATAAGCTGGCCTGGCTCCATGGAGCAGACTGATTCACACCCAGCTGAGAATCTGTTCAGAAATCAGACCCTAGGAGTGTTTCTGCCTGCTGTGGTTCTGGGATTTCCTGCAATAAGTGGAAATGCTTTACTGGGCCGTTTTTGCAAAAAATAGGCTATTTTTACTAACAGCTGTGAAAACGATGCTGAAATTCACACAGGGCCAGATGCTGGTACCTGGGGCAAATATGGAGTAACTCCATTGACTCCACTGCAGTTATCCAGTGTAGCTGAGATCAGAATCAAGCCCAGAATGATAGGGCAGTTCACCATGAGGGCAAGTCAAAGCCCATTGAAATAAGTAGAAAGACGCCCACTGACTTTCATGAGCTTCAGAACAGGCCCCATATTCAGAAGCACAAGACTCATGCTTTTGCGCTAAAAACATCTTTGCAAAATTCAGTGAAGTTCCCCCATTTGCCTTCCTCCTTATATTTTTAGCAGTGAAAATCTGGAAAGGCAAAAACAATGGTTTTCCCTAGCAGGGAGGGAATCTGTATATTAGCCAATGACAATAGCAGGGGCCTGCGGAGCAAGACTCCTGGGTTTTTTATCTGCCTTTGCCACTGCCTCACTGCATGGCTTTGGGCAAGTCACTGCCTCTCTCTGCTCCTCAGCTAACACAGCTGTGAAATAACACTATCTTCTTGGTCAGAATAATTTTGTTTTCAAAGCGCACGTGCCACGCCCCTGCCTTGGCTTTCAGGGCACCATGCAGCGATGCAGTGACAATGTTTTAGAAGGTGACCAGTAGGAGGTAACAAATACACCAATCTCTTCTGAGTGCCTAAGGGTAGTTAGTGAGGGTCTGATTTTCAGCAGTGCTGAGAGTCTGCAGCTCCAATTGGAGGCACTTGGCAATCCTGAACGGCAAGCCACGTAGTATTTGCACAGCGCTGTGAGGTGCGTGGATGGAAAGGGCTAGAGGAACACAAAGCATTGTTATTAGCATTGCCAAGGATCTTGATAGAATGTACCTGCATAGAATATTCAGAAGATGCTGAAAATGGAGGCCTCATGGTGTAACAGCAGGATATTTATCCCCAGCTGGTTTGGCAGGGGAAGTCCAATTTGGTCTCACCTGGCATAGTGCATGGTCAGATGTTGGCTCTTTGGAAGGGAGCTGTGACCTTAGAAGAAAAAGTAAGGAGATCCTCTTTGCCTTCTGGTTAATGTGCACTGTGGGCCACTAGGCTCAGTCCTCCCTTCCTCATCTCTCAAGCAGCCACACATTTTAAACCTGGAGAAGGCACACAGTGCCGTGTAGCATATACCAGTGAGCCAAGTAGATGGCCAGCAGCAAAACCATGGGACCATGAGAGACTGAGCTATGCAAACCTTTCACAGAGTTCTTCCAAGTGGTCAGATCAGCGGGTTTGGTTCCACCCATTGTACAGATAGGAACTGGCTGCAAAGTTCTGATACAGATTTGAAATTCCCCAAACTTAGAGCGATCCCTGTGATATGACACTGACCCAGCATGGCTAGCGAGCTGGGGCTGGCTTTGTAGCCCAGAAAACTAGGAGCTTTGTTTGAAGGTGCCCTGGCTTTGTTCTTTTAATGATCCAGACACTCTTAGTATGGACCAATCATCTCACTCCCTTTTCCAAACCAATTCTAATCCCTGCAGCACTGAATGAGGGAGTGATTTTTCTTTTGTTTGCATTATATCAGTGGATATATGCGTGGTGGGGTGAGCCTGTAGCATGCATGTGAGAGCATGTGCATGTTTCTGTGACAGCTCGTGTGTGTGTGTGAGAGAGAGAGAGAGAGAGAGCGCATGGTAAAGTTATTTGAACCTGTTTGAAGGTCGGGTCTCCCCAAGGTTATCTGCTTTTTTTCCCTCGAATCTGTAAAGTAATGGTATTCACACTCACTACTTGAGAAGTGTTTCTTTTTATAGCCCTTCCCGATGACAAATAATGCCTGTTTTTGAAGTCCTTTTTAAGTCATTGGTCCCTGGATGCAGATACCATGTTTGGGTGCAGGAGAGAAGCAGAGCACAGAGCTATTTCCCCTTTCTGTCTGCAGAGAGCTTTACTGGGACTAGTGAAATTCCAGCAAGGATCATCCAAAGAGGCTGCTGCTCTTGCAGCATTTGAGCCAGTAGGAAGCCCTTCCTGAGATACAGGGAGAGAGAAGTGAAGCCACCAGGGACTCGCCCACCACTTTCTGCCCACAGCAATTTGGGGCCAAACCTGGAAGTCCTCAACCTCCCACTGAAATCAGTGGGAGATTTACTGGAGTTAGCACTTCAAGATTTGGCCCACTGTGAATGAGCCAAACTCAAATTTAGGGGGCAGGCAGGTAACGGCATCTAAGCCACATCTAACCTCATTTGGGCTTAGCAAGTGTTGCCCATGTTTAAATAGTTTGGGTGCTGTTGTCCACCTATAGGCAGGAGGAACAGGTGGGGGGCACATCAGGAGTTCTCTCTTGGCACAGATGCATGCTGGGAGAATCCCCAAAATGTTTACTTGCCATTACCCATAATGCCCTTACTCCAGCCAGTCTCTCGCTGGGGCCTTTCTTGGTCTCTGTGTTACGCTGCACTGTTAGTCTTGATGCTCAGGTTCTTGTTAGCTAAACCCCTTTGCAATTCTGTTCCTGAGAGCCATGTTGCCCCTTCTCTGCACACTAGCCGTATGGGCCTGCCCTGAGCGCACACGGAGCATAGGAGCTGCCAGTATTCTGTGCTGGTGGAGGTCAGTGGCAGTTTTGTGTGCTTGATCCTCAGAGGGTTGAGTCCCTTATCCCCAGATCTGAAGCCTGGCACCTGGTTTAACATCTTCCCTCTGTGCTGCACACCAGGCTGAAAGTGCCAGGCCCTTGCTGGGGGCCAGATCCTGAGAGGTGCCAGGCACTCCCTGTTTCAATGGGAGCTGGTTTGAGTAAGGCCAGAATGTGGCTTTCAGGATTTGGCCCAATGGGAGTTGCTGATGTTCAGCACCTCCTAGGATTTACCTTGGTTTGGGGTGCTCAGCATGGACCTGATCCAATTTCCATTGAAGTCAGTGGAAAAACTCCTATTGGGTTCAGTAGGAGCTGAATCAGGGCCCCATCGGCTCAGACAAAATAGGGGAAATCAAGACAGAGAGAAAAGGGGCAGAGGTTTGATCTTGTGAGTTGCTTTGAAAGTCTCAGAAATCAAGAGGGAGAGAAAAGGGCAGAGGTTTGATCTTGTGAGTTGCTTTGAAAGTCGTGGGTGTTGCCCAGCCCTCTTGCCTCCCCCTGAGTCCACTGGCGCTCAGTCTTTCCCAAGAGGTGCTCAGCACCCTGCTGGATTGGACCCAGAGGGAGGTGGATTGGGGGATAAAAATAATTCCAGGAGGACAGTGGAGGAAATGGGAAGAGAAGGGTCAGAAAGGTGTGTGGCGGGGGTAGGATTTGAAAGAAGAGGAGAAGGAGGAGGAGGAGTGTGGCTGAACAGAGAAATAGCCTCTGAGCAGGAAACGATATCTGACTTAATGTATTAGTCAGAAAGAAAAATTAGATGGTGTAAACTGATCCTTCCCGCATGGGGTGCTGAACTTTTTTGGTGACTTTAGAAGGCCGTGTTTACAGTAACTTCAGCTCATGACCAGGGGCTAAAGGCGAGGTCTTTGGGACAGGGAAGGAATGAGAGTTTCTTGCTGCCAGATCCCTTCTCCCGCGGGCAGCCTGGTTTGAAATTGTTGGTGGTTTTTTATTATAAGGTTGCACTTTGCTTTTTTACAAAGAAACGTCTAAATGTGTGTGTGCGTATCACTTATCAAAGGTGATAACATTCACTGGGAATGAAACGCAAGTCCACTTTATAGCAGTAAATTGCCTTCCCCACCCTGTTGGGCTGATTAGCTGCTGAGCTTCACCCTAGCTTTCTGAAGTTTTCCTTTGCATTTTCCACCTGCTTTCTTTTCTCCATTTTAGCTAACTAAACAGGAGAGAAGTTTTCAAAAGCACCAAATGGGATTTGAGAGCAGTGGCACCCTGAGGCTCCTGATTCCCACAGGCACTTCTGAAAATCGCCCCGGACATGTTTGTGTAAAATTATTGCAGGGTTTAATTGAATAATTGGAGGCAGGGGCTACTTTATTGTGCACTGACTTCTGGCTCATCAACATGTAAATTACATGAATTTGCACTGCCTTACACATCTGTTGAGTGGGTATGAGTGAGTAGGTTTAAGGGAATCCAAGGCTTGGTCTAAACCCAAAGTTATGTCACTTTAACTAAAGGTTTGATTTTAAACCAGTTTAGTAACAGTGGTGCAGCTTTGCATGTGGACACTCTCACATTGGTCTAAACATGCCATACCTCAGTTTCACTTGACCCTGTAAACCCACCAATATAAACTATTTTAAATCAATATAAATATGTTTGCATAGGGGTGTGCACTAGTTTAACTAAATCGGTTTAATTAACCAAGTGAAAGTTTATGTTTGCCAGAGTCCTCCCTACAAACAAGATGTGCACCGGTTTAACTAAAATTGGTTTTCAGTTAATTTAATTAAAACCAGTGTGGACGTCCTCAAATTAACACCTGTCGCATATGAATTTAGCTTAATTTGGTCATTTAAGTGAGTTTAATGGAGACTAATGGCTTGGTTCTAATTCCATTGAAGTTAATGGGTATGTCTAACAGCAAAGAAAAACCTGCGGCCGGCCTGTGCTGGCTGCCTCAGGCTGCGGGGCTGTGTCACTGCTGTGCAGACTTCTGGGCTCAGGCTGGAGCCTGAGATCTGAGACCCTCCCACCCTACAGGGTCATAGAGCCTGGGCTGCAGCCCTAGCCTGAAAGTCTACACAGCAATGAAACGGCCCCACAGCCCGAGGCAGCTGGCATGGGACAGCTGTGGGTTTTCCTTTGCTGTGTAGACGTACCCCCAGGGGCTTTGGATAACTCTGTAATCCCCTGACCCAGCGAAGTACTTCAGCAGGTGAGTCACTCCGTTGAAGTCGTGGGCTCAACAGTTAATCAAAACCAATTGGAGTCAATAGGTGCTTGCAGTTAAATGTGTGCTAAAGTGCTTGGGTGGGGCTGAGGCTGAGGCTGTAGCCAGTGCAGGGAAATGGAACCGAGTGTAAGGAGGTCCAATTTACCCTATCTGGCCCCATCTCTCCAGGCCATGTAAATCTGAGGCTGTGTTGACACTACAAGCTAAGTTGGGATTCCCCTGCGTTGCACACACACTCCCGCTAGCTCTCATCTTCCTAACCTGAGTGTAAGTAGTAGTGTCGCCATAGTAGCACAGATAGCAGCAGTGGAGACACAGCTGAGCCCTGGGTACATTCCCATCGGTTTCAGGTGGGTTTGTACTCAGCACAGCTTAGCCAGGCCTGCTACCATGGCCAGTTCTACCATGGCTATTCTGTTGTTCCTACTTGTGCTAGTTCTCACAGACCTAGCGTGTGTATGTGTACACAAGTGGGGGATCCCACCCCTAACCAGTAATGTAATTGTAGCCTGAGAGGCAAGTCCTGAATCCTTTATTCAGATGGAGTGTGTGAGAGCTTAACGCAAACAGAGACTCTGGGATTCAGCCTGAAACTGTTCCAAAAGAATGTGCAATGGCCTCTCGTTGGAGGGAAAAGAGCCTTTTTGCTCTGGGTTTCCATGGGACTCTGCTTGAAGCTTCTACCTGAGCTACCAGTGGCTTCCCCATACTGATGGCATCATGGTGGAAAATGTCCTGGTCCTACTGCAGCTGGCCCTTGTGTGGGCAGAGCGCTCTGCCTTCCCTCTGGGAACCAGCCCTTGCAAACACTCCCACACGCAGTGCAGTGACCTTTGTATTTCCATAGGTGTTTCGGGTACTGTGTGTTTGTACTGCCGGAGCAGGAAGGAGAGCTATCTGGAACCTACCCAATAAGCAGAGATGGGGAAAGCCCGGAGATGCAGATTGGAGTGCATTGCGTTGCTGAAAGCTCTATGCACCAGGCCTCAGCGTAGCACTGATTCCTCTTTAAGGCATCCCAGCTGAAGCCAGGACTGTTTACTCGGAACCAAATGGGTTTTCTGTCAGTGCCCACTAAAGGAATGGGATCCCAAATGCAGAATAGATCACGGGCTCCAACACCTTCCCCTCATTCCCTGTTTGGTGCAGGGCTGTTTCTTACATGGGAGTTGTCCATCCACCCACTGGTTTTGCAGGCAGCCCTGTGCCCTGATCAATAGCGTCAATGGACTCAGATTCCATTGGCCAGACGGAGAGCATGTGTTGAAGTCAGAATACTATATTGGGGGGTGGGCGAGAGGGGGAGTTAGGGCAGGACATAGGAAGTGAGAGAGGGTAAGGATAGTCTGCAGTGTCAGTGTCATTCTGGGGGATGAATATTCATTCTCCTTGGGCTACAGCCCACAGAGTTTTCCACTGTTTTCATACTTTGTGCTGGAGAATTTATGGGCCTGCGTGTTTGTTAAGTTGAAGCCAAGAGTGGGGAAAAAGTCCCTTCAGTCTTTGCTGGTGCAAAATGTTCTGTGTGGAAACCCAGTGCACAGAGTGGTGATGAGAAAATAAATAATCCTGGTGGGAAAAGTCGAATCAGAGAGAAATAAGACAATGATGAATTGCCCTTCTGCGAGCTCTTAAAGCTCTTTATGAACAGTGAGTTTGGGCTCACAGCTCCCCTATGAACGTGGTAGCTAGCCCTGTCCCCATTTTACAGAGGGAGAAACTGAGGCACAGAATGGTGAAGTGATTTCACCAGGATCTGACAGCATCTGATTTAACCACTAGACAATACTCCCTAGACCAGACTAGGAGAAGTCACAGGTGGAAAAGACCTAATAAATTGTGGCGTCTGTCCTGCTATGAGGGTGGGATATAGTCAATCCACCGATAAAGGGCAGATCATTTATTAAACTGACACTGCCCGTACTCTGCGCCAGCCTCTGTGACGTTTTTCCTGTACTGAACTGACTCACACCTTCAAACTAAATGAGTTCTTTGAGGTTTGAAACAGACCTGTTTATTCCTCCCCCCCACCAATAGCTTCTCCTTGACCCAGCATTTTCCATTTCCATCGACTTTTGCACTCCTGGGTTTCATCCAGGGGAGGAAGCATTAAAATACCAGCAGAAAGACTGGGAACAGGGAACCTGTTCTACAGAGAATCCCAATCTAATTGTTCTGACCGAAGAAATTCAGGGGACTTGGATAAACTTTGGACAAGCACAAGCCAAATGATGATGTTCATCCTGCACTGCTTCTACAAAACTTAGATTCCATCTTGAGAAGGACTGTAGGTTTACAACATATCCACACATCAGTCTTCCTTTCCTTGTGTCTGCTCACAGATCCAAGGAACTAATTCCCTCAAAGCTCATACATGGATTCTTTGCTTTCTAGTATACCGGCGTGATTATTACATGAGTTTCAAACATAGAGCTTGGCTCAGCAGTGGGTAACGAGGCAAAGGATCTGATAGTAACAGCCTACGGATACAACAAGGGTGTTAATACTTAGGAAGGAGAAGAATCCCTTAGCATATCTAAGGGAAATGGGGCGAAATGAAGGAAGAGATCACTTAGGCTGAGTATCAGGAAAAACTCCCTGGCAGTGAGATCTATGAGGCTGTGGAGCAGTCACTCAGGGAAGCTGGTGGAGGCCTCATTGATTGTGACATTTAAATCTAATTGATATGTTCATAGAGTTTAAGGCCAGAGGGGACCAATAGGATCATCTAGTCTGACCTGCTGCATGGTGCAGACCAGATAATTGTATCCAGCAATTGTGGCATCCTCCATAGTCCTGTGCAGTAGTAAATGTCCTGTAGAGAACTGTCCTGCATAGGCCAGTGAGAGAAGGACCAGAGGGGATCTATAGATTTTTATCATTCTCTATGCCTTTAATCCAGGTATCTCATTGTGGGCTCATTCTTTAAGTCTGGACTCTGACAGGTGATTTCTTTTTTTCCCTGCTAGGTAAAAGTCAGCCCAGTCTGTTTCCCGTGTGTGGTAGTAGTGCAGGGAAAAGTCATTAAAGAAGCACCTTTAAAATAAAGAAAACAGTAAGTGGCTCTTTCCTCCAGGGACCCTCTTAAGCAATGTGCTAACCAGCCCCTGAGGGGCACTGTTGCTGCACAGAAACAAAACTGCCAGTGCATTTATCAGGCTACAAGGAAAGTGATGCTTAAAGGTAGCAGATCCAAAAGGGCCATTCAGATGCTGGACTCATTGAGAGCCATCCAAATGATTCCTTGATTGCATGTGTCATCAATGAGGCTAGCACTTGGGTGCTACTGATCCAAGAGCACAGGCCTCTACCACGTGAGCTAAAAGAGAATTTATCTTAGCTACAGAAATATCTAGGCTTTGATCCTCTTTATCAGACAGCCATTTGTAGGCAAAATATCCACACTTGAACCGTCCAGTGTAAGGCAATGGAATATAAACTCATGCACACATTCCTTCCTTTGATAGTCCTTGTGCTACAAAAATAAACAGAAGCATTAGGACATTTGGGGTGAAAGTACACATAAAAGGTGAAAATGTAATCAAAGGAAACACTTCCTTTGTAGCCAGTTACTATATGCTGATATATCAGCATTAAAGGGGATAGCCGTAGACTGATCAAAACCAATCTGTGTTTAATGATACATTTTCCGATGCTGCGAAAGGACAGAACCTGGTCCAGAATTTTGGGCCAATCTCATGAGAAATGGCATCACAGGAGAAGGTTATTTTGCAGACTCAAGGCCAAGCATCAGGAATTTGAGAGATAATGTTAATAACCTTACCCTCTGCAAAGCACTTTGCAATGGGATTTGGCCTTGCAGCACCTCAGTGAGATGGATACATAGTGAGACACAGCAAGGAGGAGTGACTTGACTGTGTCCACAAAGGGGAATCACTGTGTTAGGGTGCAATTACTTGGAAGTTTCTTCCACACTTGCACACAAACTGCCAGGTGATGCTGCTCCTCTGGACTCTCACGCAGGAGTAAGGAGGTTATATTACCTCTGTGTTTGGCACAGGTGTGACTGCTGCTGGAATACTGTGTCCAGTTCTGGTGCCCACAATTCAGGAAAGGTATTGATCAATTGGAGTGAGTTCAGAGAAGAGTCACAAGAATGATTAAAGGATTGGAAATCATGCCTTATAGTGATAGGCTTTAGGAACTCAGTCTATGTAGCTTAACAAAGAGAAGATTAAGAGGCCTTGATCACAATCTATAAGAATCTACACAAGGAGCAAATATTTAATAATGGTCTGTTCAGTCTAGCAGACAAGTGTATAACAGGATCCAGTGGCTGGCAGTAAAAGCTAGACAGATTCAGACTGGAAATAAGGCAAACATTTTTAACAGAGAGGGTAATTAGCTGTCGGAACAATGTACTAAGGGCCGTGGTAGATTCTCCGTCCCTGGCAATTTTTAAATCAATACTGGGTGTTTTTCTAAAAAGATCTGCTCTGATTCAAACAGGATCTATTTTGAGGGAGTTCTCTGGCTTTTGCTATCCAGGAGGTCAGACTAGATGATCACAGTGAACCTGTCTGTTCTTGGGTTCAATGAATCTGTGGAAAAGCTTCTTGGATTTCAAAGGAAGAGGAAGATTCCATGCATGCCCAGGAGAAGTGAGATACAAAGATCAATGTAGAGATACAACATTTAAAGAAAGACACGAACAACTAAGGGCTCGATCCAAAAACCCGTCAAAGGCAATGGTAATCCTTCCAGTGGGCTTTGGATCAAGCTCTCGCTGTTTGATATAGACAGATGTATTTAAAGTTGTTAAGAAAGCTGAGATGATGGTGAGATTGTAAACTTTTGGCATTTGTGGCTAAATAGTGTAACAGCATCCTCCAAAGGGATAGATGTGGCATTAAGATGATCAGGGAATTATGTGCGTAAAATAAATCCTCGGTCTCTAAAATAAGAAGACACTGTGGTGCTTTGAAGTGTGGTTCAGACTAAAATTTCTTGCAAGTCCAGCTCAGATTTTCTTGCTTTTCCTTCCTGATATGTTCCAGCTGAACGTAGCTGTTCCTCTGCCAGTTCCAATCACAATAAAAACAGGATACTTCGGTGCCCACTAAGGTCCCAGTCCTGCAATCTGACCCATGCCGGCAGCCATGCAGAGCCCCATCAGCTTCACTGGGACTCACTGAGTGACCTGGGGTCTGTCTGAGTGTAGCAGGTAGCAGGATAGGGACCCAACTCTGCTTTTAGGGTGGGACTTTGGCAAGCACTCAGCATTAGCCAAGCTCTGCTCCCACTGAGATCCACAGGAGCTTTGCCATATGGAAGTTTTACTATTGACTCAGTGGAGGACACAGCTAGGCCCAATTCTGAGTGCTTTTGAAAGTCCCACAGGAAAGGGATGATCAGAGAAGGGTGTTACTGTAGGCCCTGGAGAGGGGGAATCTCCTAGTTGGAGCTGGTGATCTTGATCAAACTTGTCTGAAGTGCCCAGTCCAAGGCGATTGGATCTGACATGGGAGCGAGTAAGAGTGAGCTATTAATGTGACTGAATAAATATAAAAGAATGCAGGCGCCACTGGGCTTGTTGTTGATCTGGACATTGTGTAATGCTGCAGAATCGGACTTGGCCCTTCGGCTTTGCACAGACACACCCAGGAAGAAGCACAAATGTAGTGCTAAAAACCAGTAAGAGGATCCACAGCAAATCCATTGGGGTGTGTGGGGTGGGGTGGGAGGAGCATTGTCTGGAAGGAACATGGAGACTAAATCTCCCTTCAGTCCCAGAGGAGGCAGCCAGAGTAGGGCTCATGGATTGTGATGGAAGCCCAATATTTAATGGGCCAAATGGCCCCTTCTCCTTCTGCAAGTGGAGAGAGCAATAAGCAGAAGCCCAAGGATGGAGGGGCTCCCTGATTCCTCATGACTCTGCAGCAACCGCACGTCCCAGGACACCCTAGAGGAACTGGGCTTGGAGAGTATTAATTTACCCTAGTTCCCTTCCCACCCACGGTGGGGCTGGGAAGTTGTGAAGCCAGGGCCACCAGGGTTGTGCTACCATGCAGTCCGGGCTGGGCAAAGTGCAGTGTGGTGGCCTCTCTATTAGATCCGGCCAAGTTTCCCTTCTGATCTCTTCCTCCTCAAGCCAGCAATCAGCTGTGAGTGCAAACTCATGGGGCTTCCAGCCCGCTGCATGGGAAGCATCTCCATAAGAGGTTGTCCGGCTTGGGGAGTAAATTTCTGTTTCCCCCGAAGGGCAGCGCAGACAATACTGAGGGGGTCCTGGGTTGCAGGAAGACAGAGAGTAAGCCATGGCTCAGCCTCTTACCCAGGGCAGGGTAAGGCCAGACAGGAGTAGGGGAGGTCCAGGGTGTTTGAATTCACCCCCGGATGGGGTAATCCTACATGGTTGAGATGCAAGCTCCGCTAGTTGTTTAATTTAGAAACAAAGCAAGGAAGGGAGAACTGCAGAGGTTGCAAAGAAGAGCAAAGCCCTTGGCTTGCAGAAGGTCTGCGAGGTCCCGCCAGGTCTGGATTGATTAGTATTCAGTATTTATAATATTTCCATAATGGTAAAACAAAAGAAAACAAACCCAGAGAATGCATTTTTAATCATCAATCATTGCTCTTTGTTTGTTGTGAATGAGTAGCAAGGGGAAATAGTCTCCCATAATCACCTCCCTTCACATCTCCTGCCATACAGGCCTTGCCGGGTTTGCTAAAAGGAAAATAAACAAACATGCATCAGATCTCAAAATAAATCCAAGAGCCTGGGGTGCGATGTGGGTTATTGCACCCACACTCGGGGGGCTTTTTGAAGACACAAGGTGGGGGAGGGAGATGGAAAACGGGAGAACAAAGGGAAGGGGGGAGTGTGATGAGAATACGCAGCGGAGAGCGGGGGGATATGCATTAAAGGGGGAATCTCATTGGAGAATGATGCATTTCTGAGCTGGACATCTCTAGCGCTCTCCATCCAAAGACCTCACTGCCCTTTGTGGAGATCCATTCTTGAAGCCCCACAAGCCTCTGGAAGGCAGAGAAGCATCATAGTCCTCCCTTTACAGACCAGGTAACTGAGGGTATGTCTACACTGCCATTAAAAACCTGCTGCTGGCCTGTGCCAGCTGACTCAGGCTAAGGGGCTGTTAATTGCAGTGTAGATGTTCAGACTCACGCTGGAGCCCAGGCCCTAGGACCTTGTGAGGTGGGAGTGGCAGCCTGAGCCCAAACAGCTACACTGCAGTTAAGCAGCCCTGGAGCCTAAGCCCCACAAGCTCAAGCCAACTGGCACGGGCCAGCCGTGGGTGTCTAATTGCAGTGTAGATGTACAAATTCAGAATCAGCCTTTGATGACTGCCGCGAGTGCCCAGAATCGAGGCTGATGAGCAGTTCCTATTGACTTTGCTGAGAGCCATGGGTGCTCAGTAGTGATGCTAATCAGGCCCTGAGTGTGTCTGGTTGGGCACCGAAAATCAGAGGCTAATTTAGAAAAATTGAGGCTTAAGTAACTGGGCTGAGGCCACACAGGGTGGCGCTGGCTGAGCCAGAAGCAGAACCCAGCTCTACTAGTGTCCAGCCCCCATGGCTTTAACTCAAGATGACACTGAAAATGGCATCAGGGATGCCAGTCTTGATGCCCAAGTTGTCTCCTTCCCCTATGTCCACCTTGGTGCCTTTTTCCATACCACTGTAAGCCCCCCCATGCACATGCTAGACTGTCCTGCCAAACCACATCTTCCATGGTTGCCACAAGAAGTGAAACATTAGCAACAAATCTCTGAGCTAGTGTCTCCTCAGCACTTCCCCATGTTTCCTGTCTTCGCTTTCTGTTCTATTCAGGCTTTTATGGCACACCCATCGCCATGGTATGTTATGACACCTGCTTTGTGTCTGTCAATGGGCCCCCACTTGCAAATGCATAGACATGTGCTTAGCTTGACTCCTGTGAGTAATTCCTTTACAGCCGGGTCAACTGGCCTGCAGCAGTTAGGTGGGTGCATAAGTGTTTGCAGGATGATATCCTTGGACTGTGAGCACCGTGGGGACTGGGTTGGTTGTGTGTCTCCTAGAGAGCTAAGAACACTGGCAACACTTACCAGGTAACAGGCAAGTGGATGAATTAATTAATAATGTAAGAAAAACAAGAAAAAATGAAACCTCCTTCCCCTCCTTGATAATTGACACCCTTAAGCAGGGACTGACTGGACAAGCTGATCTCTTCAGATCTGACTCATCCAACGAAGGATCTCAACGCACTTCACAAACATTGCTTATGCCCCTTGCTCACCTGGGTTGAAATTAACCCCTGTGCAGAGCATGGGACCCAGGCACCACTTAAGTGCTAAAGCCCCTGAGTACCTTCCATCTCTCCACTGAAGCTAATGGGAGTTGAGGCTATTCAGCCCCTGCAATTGCCCATGTCTTGGCAAAATCGGGGCCATTATGGTGTCATAGGGGTGCTGGAGCAAGGGTCTGCCTGACTAAGGGTCTGATCCTGGTTTCACAGGAAGCAGTGTCTTTCCATTGTTTTCACTGAGCGTTGGAGCAGATTCTCAGGGCCCAATCCTGTTCCTGTCAAAGACAATAGTAAACCGTGGACTATCGGAGAGGGCCTGGCTCTCCCTCAGTCGGCTCACCTGCATAGAATTTAGCCCAGGCCTGTTCCAAAGTGGCAACAGCTGCATCTCAGCTTGCAGGGCTGACGATCCCACACCCTCTCAGAGCGTTTAGCATCAAGCCAGTGTGTTAGTGAGATGAAAGCTTTGAGCCATCAGAATAGCCAGGCCTGTGAGGAACAGACATGCTAGATCTGAATCCTATTGAAAAATAATAAAAAGGTAATTACTTTGTCATTACTGGACACTGCTTTGTCTGGGGGAAGGAGGGTTCTTTCTGCACTTGAGCTATAAATAACGCTTTCCATTACCCTGCTAAGTGGACATGCGCTCCCCGCTAACTCCAGCTTAACCTCAGCTTTACACATACCAGATTGGTGCTGCCCACTTGTTAAACGCACTGCTCACATCCTGGCAGGCTGGCACAGACCTCTTGGAGTCAGTCAAAAAGTGGGCAGGGTGAGCCAGCTTGTTTGTGAGTCCCCAGTGAGCAAGGAGGACATAGGATAAAGCCAGCCCCACAGATGGGAAAAAGGAACCCACTTCAGAACGACCCATGTAGAAAAGTGTCTGACTCTAGAAGCTGCTGTTTTCATATGTTGCCAGATAGAAATATCCCTGGTCCTCCGCAGCGTGGGAAGGTGCTCTCTTTCTGCTTTCTGTGCACTTATCTACATGAGAAAATTGCACCTATTCCACTTGAATTGGATTAGTTAAACTGGTGCTAGCCCCTGTGTGAACACCTTTAGATTATTTTAATGTAAACTGATTCATTAAGTGACACTGAAATGAGTCTGATTTAAACCCAAATCAGAGCGTCCCCTGGAGTTTGCAAGGGTTTCAAATCACCACTTTGTTTCAATAGATGCGGCTTGCCCATGTGGATAACGCCTGTTTGGGAGAGGCATTGTGATCCAGTGACTCAGCACCTGTCCACATGAGAAAATGGGAGTAGTTTAAATGAGGTACAATTTTAAACCGATTTATTGACACTGTGGGTTTATTTACTGTGGACACTCTTATTTTGATTTAAACCAGGCCTACTGCATATTAGCTTATTTTGGTTAAGAATTGGTCTAAGCCATGACCAACTAAGCCCCTCCTAATAAGGACTTGAATAAACTTGAACTCTTAAACAGAGAAAAGTGACCACACAGGACCACCAGTTTAACTAAATCACTTTGAAAACTGATGTAAATTAAACCCGGGCAACTTTCTGTAGTAAACAAGTCTTTGGAGCTAAGGGCTGACAGTCAGGACGGGCCAGTTCTGTGCCTGGCTCTGCTACTGACTCACTCTGTGACTTTAAGCAAGACTGTGAGTCAGTTTTCCCATCTATAAAATGGGGACAATAAAACCTACCTGCCTTGGAAGGCTGGCGTGGGATTGATTAATTAGTGATTGTAAAGAACATTGAGTCATGAAGGTGGTTCTGTATCAGTACAAATTAATTACTATTTTATTTTATTATTTAGTGTGATTCTGTTGTATTTTCTTTGTATTAGTTTTATTCTCACAGACAGGATACTACAAGCACATCTTCACAGTCAGAGGAGCAAAACAACCTATATTTATTTAATGCTTTGTTTACTGTTTTTATTGTTGCTGATTTATTTTATGTATGGCATCTAGAGGACTCAGTGAGACCAGAGGCGCACAGTACTAGACAGTCTTTGCCCTGAACAGCTTACAATCTAGAGGGACAAGATAGATAAACAGTCATAGGGGAACATATAAGCAGAATATCAAAGGAAAGCACTTCATGATCATGGAAGAATTAAACCCCATACCCCCCTCTGGAGGGAGTAAGTAAATAGCCATGGTCTCATTTATAGACAGGGAAACAGGGACAGAAAAGTGAAGTAACGTGTCTGAGGTCATACAGTGAGTCAGTGGTGGAGCTGGAGTTAAATCCCAGGAAATCCTGTTCCTGTCATCAGGCCTTTAGGCCTCACGTGCTATAAATAAATATTTATCTGTAAATAAAAGTAATAGCGCCAGATCGTCAGCTAGTGCAAATCTGATTTACTTGATTTACACCTACTGAGAATCTGACATGCTTTTCTGTGGGCCTGGAACTTGACTGGGTCAAGCCTGGTTACCTAGTTTTGTTTTGTTAATTTCCAAACAAATAGTTTCTGATGTTTGAAAATGACATAAAGTGTCAAAACAAAGAGCAGTATCCTCAGCTGGTGTAAACAGCCCTAGCCCCACTGCAGTCAGTGGAGTGAAGCCAATGTACACCAGCTGAAGATCCTGCCCATCACACAGATACTGATTGTTTTAAGAATGGGGTGATTTTTTTGTTTTTGTCTGGAGTTTTGTGTAAACTCACAAGAAAAAGTTGCATGTGAGAAAATGTCACTTTGCAAACTGTGGCTTTATGATACGCTCTAATTGCTTTTGATATGCAGACAGTAAAAACCAAAACCGAAACCAGATAGGATGATGCTATTTACTGTTAAAAAGCGGCTGCTACTTCTGCAGAGTCATTTGTTTATTTTCTGACACCCCCTAGCCCCTAAATCCCTGTTGCTTTTCTTCTGCATGTCTCTGTGGCATCTACATTCTTGCGGCTGGGGTTGGGTGAGAAAAGTGGGGAATGGCTGGCATGTTGGCATGGCCATAAGATATAGCCATTGTCAGTGGTGACAATCCCATGGCTATCTGGTGGCCTGTTTGAAAAGGATCCTGGGGCTGAGTGGTCAGAGGTCTAGAGTCCCAATGTTAAAGTCCCCTTCATTCATCACATATGCCACTAATTGGCCATATGAGAAATTCAGCTCTGCTATGAGGGACTTAAAGTGACATAGGCCTCATGTGGGCCTCTTCACAGGGAGGAATGCTGTCCAGGAGAGGCAGTGTGATGTAGTGGCTAGAGCACTAGAGCAGGACTCAGGAGACTTGGGTTCTATTCCCTGCTCTGCCATTGGCCTGGTAGGTGACCTGGGGCAAGTCACGTCCCCTCTCCATGCATTAGTTTCCCTGTCTGGAAGATAAGAGTAATGATGTTGATCCTTTGTAAAGTGTTTTGAGATCTGCTGATGAGAAGAGCTAGTATTATTATTAATTGTCCAATCTGAGCAGGTCAGGAATGAGGCTTCCTAACAAAGGGCACCCCTTATATGGGACCCTCTTGCTCTGTTTAACTACAGCAGTAGCCAGGTCACAGCAGGGTGAGCTGAGGACAGAGAGCCTTCCACCTGACTTTTTATGCCTTTGTCATTTTAATCCAGGCCCATCTCTTGTTGTTTTTAACCTCACTTCCCTTGTGTGAATAATTTCTTAGGGGTAAGGCTGGTCACAGCTCAGCCAGATGAGAGAATGTTCTGGGAAGGTCGGTATTGATGATGGATGGGCAAGATTGGCATAGAAGGTGTGGTGTCTCCCGAGTGGGAATAACAGAATCAGAGCAGGAAACTTGTCTACCCTAGAAAGTTTCACTGGCAGAAGTTCTGCTAGCATAGGGCTACCGGCAACACTGTCATGCTGCAGAGTGAATTCACGCTCGAGCGCTTGTGCCAGCTCATTGTGTGCTCACAGCATTGGGATGTATTGGCAAAATGTGTGTTGCATGGAGGCAACATCCCGGTGTAGTGCTGTACGAATAACTGATTTGTTGGTTTGGTGACTAACCCCAACACATTTTCCCCAAATTAATTTTTTTCAAATTGTGCTGCAAAACAAAAAAGTCAAAAAATGCTGTTTGAGGTCAAACAAAATGTGTACTTTTGAGGTTTTTTCTTTTCTTTTTTAATGAAATGGAAGTAAAATTCTTAATGAAAAGTTGTTTTGACTTGGAAAATTAAAATGTTTGGACTTTGGGCGATTTTTTGTTTTCAGCCAAAACAACAGCAAATTCAACACAGATTTTCAAAACATTTCAGTTGACCTGAATAAGCATTATTTGAAGAAAAATTTTGCCCAGCTCTAACCTGATGTTCTCTGAGCTGCCTCTGGCACACTGCATCATGGGAAATTGTCTCTGTGTATTGGGGGGCAGCTCATTGCTGTGATATCTGAGCACTTTCCAATAGTGCATTATTCTTTGAGCGTGCCAGACGTAAAGTACACACATGGCCGGTGCCAGTCTTGCAAGCATAAGAATTCGGTAGGGCCTGAAGGGTGCATGTAGCAGGGTAGGGATAGCTCCAAGGTTTGAGCAGTGGCTTGCTAAACCCAGGGTTGTGAGTTCAATTCTTGAGGAGACCAGTTAAGGAGCTGGGGCAAAAATCAGTACTTGGTCCTGCTAGTAAGGGCAGGCAGCTGGACTCAATGACCTTTCAGGGTCCCTTCTAGTTCTATGAGATAGGTATATATTTATAATGCAGAGGGGATATGGTTGTGAGTTCAATCCTTAAGGGGGTCATTTAGGGACCTGGGGCAAAAATCTGTCTGGGGATTGGTCCTGCTTTGAGCTGGGGGTTGGACTAGATAACCTCCTGAGGTCCCTTCCAATCCTGATATCCTATGATTCTAAGAGCTTGGGCTCTAAATAAAGGACTAGACACAAACTTTTGGCCAATGAGTTGCTGAAGAAGCCTTCTGCAAACTTCAGAATTATAACTATCAAAGTCTTCATTTTATTTTATAATCAAGTGTGTTGCCAACTCTCTCAGGATAAAATTGTGTGTTATGAAATTTGATGTTTATTTTTAAAGCCTCAGCTCCTGGAATCCTATGATTGTATGAGAATCTCAGCCTTCATTAAAAATAAAAGTAACTCTATAGCCTTCAGGACTCAGACAAAAGCTTGAAAATGTGAACCCTGAAGGCTCAAAAACCAAGAGGCAAATAACCTCTCCAAGAACATATTGTTATTTTAAAAAACCTCTTGCATTTTAAATCTCTCACAATTTGAGGGAGGGTCCGACTCATGATTTTTGAAGACTAGTGGTTGGCAATATGATACAGACGGTTTACTGAGGGCAGGGGGAGTGGGGTTGGCATTATTGTTTTTAATTTTCAAGCAGAAAAGAGAGCATCAAATTCTATTCATGCAGACCAATAGTAAATATGATTAAGCCATGCTAGGAACTCATGTACTGTAATTCTATGTGGCAAATCCCACTCAGCCCCTTCCTTGTATTTCCTCAACTGAGCACTGTGGCCCTGACCTTTCAAACTGCTCAATGAGGCAGGGGGTCCGCAACTGCAAGGAACCCTACTGAAGTCTGCATAGGTACCGGGTCCACCAGCATGACATTTGTCTGGGCACTTACTTCTGTGTGATTAGGTTCCGGTCCTGTTGATGGCCTGCACACAACATTCTCAATGACTTCAAAGAAAGTGCCATGCACAGGCCCTGATTCTGCTAAGTCTTGTGCACCTGCTTCACTTGACATCCTGTGACTATATACTTGCAGTGTGTAAAGCTAAGTGCATGTGTAAGTTTCTGCAGGAGCAGGCCAATTAAAGGATATTGTCAGGTCAAATTCATTCCCAGACTTAGATCCTGATTCTACAGTAGGATCCATGTGGGTAGAACTTTCCACCTACACGGAGCCCTGTTGACTTCAGTGGGGCTTCATGAGGGTTTTAGGGGCTGTCTCTGCAGATCCAATTGTGACCTAAGTCTTGCTAAAAGCAAGCTCTTCCAAACCGTAATACCAGGAGAAATGTTTTCCATGGTTAAATATGTTGATGGCAATAGTTTTAAAACAAAGTCCCAATGCCATCAGCAGGACTTAAGCAGGTACTTCACATTAAGCCTTAAGATAGATAGATGTTCCACAGCTGGGCCCCTACTGTTTTATTTTAGTTATAGCTAAAGACATGCACTTTAGAAATATGTGATCACTAACCTGACAGCATCTCTCTAGCCTATTAATTTAAGGTTTGGATTTTTAAAGCAACTTATAAACATTTCCCACTCAGTCCCTCCAACAATCTCTTTCAGTGCTTATATTATTTCAATTGAGTTTGAAAGCATATCCCTATTTCTATCTCTATTTATTGCTTTCCCAGTGTCAGCAGGTAAAAATTGATAGCTAAACCATAATTAATAATAAACAATAGCTAAATAAACAAAGGCCCCGATCCTGTAAATACATATGCAAATACTTTTCTTTACATACTGAGACCCTGCGGAACTGGATCTTCTCACTGTGTATAGTGTTCACCATGTGTATAAGTCTTTGCAAGATCAAGGCCTAAATATTTAACTAAACATACCAGTATTGCTGACCTCAACTGTTCAATATTCATGAGTCAGGCCCCTCAGAATCATGAGATTGTCTCAAAATTCATAAGATTTTAAAAATAATTGGGGTTTTTGTCTTTTGTCCTCCAGCTTTGCATCTTTAGGGTGCACTTGGCTCATGTTTACAAGCTTTTCTGGGCAACCATGAGAGCTAGAAACTTACTTTTTAAAAAAAGAAAAGGTGATAGTCTCATGGAATCACATGGCTCCAGGAACTGGTGGTCAAAGAAACATGTAAAATATTTCAAGAATCACAATAAAATCAAAAGAGTTGGTAACCCTTCTACAAACACATATACACATGTCACTTTTACTTGCATGAGTCATCTCACTGAAATCAGTGGGATGATTGAATTATTATTATTTATTTATACTTTGATAGTACCTTGAAGCCCCAGTCATAGAGCAGGACCCCATTGTGCTAGGTGCTGTACAGTCACAAAAAAAGACAGTCCCTGCCCTAAAGAGCGTATAATCTAAGACCAGAGATAACAGGTCAGTACAGACAGGAGCACAGGGAATTAATGAGACAGTCCTGCAAGGAGCTCTGTATGGATGTGCTGACCTAGAACTCATTGCAAGGAATGGCCTGAATGAGTAAAGTTACTCAAGTGTTTATAGGGATGGGCCCCCACATGCAAACCCATTGACTTCAGTGGGTCTGTACACAGAGGTCCCCCTGCACAGAACAACATGCAGGATTAGGGCCTAAATTTATAGTTAAACACACACATGGCTCATTCCTGCAAACACTTAAGCCACGGGTGTAATTTTACTATCCCATATACTCCCAGTGAGTGCATGAGAGCAGTTATTTGTGTTGGTAAGTATCTGCAGGATTTGGCCCTTAAATACAGTGCTAACATTGAAGGCTCCAATCCCTGTAGAGTGATCCACGTGGATAGAGGGGCTCTGTCTGTGTGATTTGCTTTGCAGGATTGGGCCCATGGAAAAACTATATATATAAAAACTGATTTATTAAAATATAAGCTAACTCTAGAACTAAAAATCAAAGGAGTTTATTAGAATGACCTGCTCCTGCATGCACATATACATATACATAGGAGTAATTTTAGGCATGTGAGTACTCCCCTGGTGGAATAACTTATCATGCTGATACTGCAAAGCAGAGCAGACCCCTGTACCTGGGCAGAGCCCGCTAAAGGTTGTTGCCAAGTGCAGGGGCCTGCTGACAAGGTGTGTATTACAGGATTGGGGCCCATGGGTGCAGAGTTACTCATGTGCATACATACTTGCAGGATTGGGGCCATAAACTATAATAAACTCACAAAGTGGTTTGCTAATGAAATCCAAGTTAAAGATATAAGCAGCCCCCCTCCTTTGTCACTTAAAAGGCATAGACCATCCCATAGAGAAAGGAAGGATCTCAGCTAAATGTAGCTCGGGGAAACTAGGGTGGCAAAGTTCACCAGGCTGCAAAAACTAGGCTCTTTCATACAACTTTCAGCAAGTTGCCTAAAGTTGGGGAGTTTAGAGATTTCCAGGAGAAAGCACCCAGTGGGCTGAGGGATCCGCTTGTGACAGGGGCAGGGCAAGGAAGTGCCCTGGTGACTGGAGAAGGCGGAGTTGCCCTTGTTGACTGGGAAGTGGGGACAACCCCTCCCTTTTCCTTGCCAGGGTAGCGGGATCCAGTCCGGGTTTTACAGGTGCCCCTCCCTTGTCTAGGTTCCCTGCCTGCTTGGAGCCAAGTCCATTCAATGCTCGGCTCCCTCTGCCGCTCTTCCCCCCCCCGCCTCCCCAGCCCGGGGCAGAGGGTGGCCGGGATCCAGTCCAGGTTTTGCGCGCCGCCCACCCCCCTGCTAGAAATAGGAAAATTCAATAATCAAAGCGAAGGGGAGAGAGAGGAGGAAAAAAAAAATCCGGGATCAGGGCAAGTTTGATGGCGCATGCGCGCTGCAGACTCCATCCCAAACACACACACATTTTCCTTGACTTGGAAAGTCACCCAAAGCCGCCCCAAGTGCAGGTAAGCCTGTCTGCTCTGCCCTGCCCCGCCCCAGCCTCTGCCCCCCGGGACCCCCACCCAGCCCCTGCCGCCACCCAACTCTGCGAGGCAGGGGGTCGGGGCGCAGGCGGGGGCATGGCCCTGGCAGAGAAGGGAGGCGGGGGGGGCACATGGCAGCGCAGGTGGGCATTGCTCTGGGCGGGGGGAGGAGTTGGATGGGGGGTTATTGCACGCGGGGGGGGGGGGGCAGCGCTCTGGAAGCAGGGGTGGAGGGCACTGCAGGCTGCTTGGGGCTCCGGTGCGCTCCCTCTGCGGAGGGGTTGCACGCGCGGCTCCGGCCCGGGCACTTTGGGCGGCTGTTTGCGGGGCTGGGGGTGCAGCGCTGTGCCTCGCCGGGGAGGGGGCAGCAGGGTCCAGGACTCTCACGCTAGGCTGGCGGGGGGCGGGGAGGGCGCCTGTGCTCCAGTCAGCTCGGCTGGGGGTGGAGGGGGCCCAGGGAAGGCAGAGCTGTGCCGGCTCCGGAGCTGAGTTGTTGTTGTTGGGGGAGGCCGGTTGTGCCGGACAATTTCCAGGACTTTTAAAAATCGCCGTGGAAATGGGAGAGGGGAAGGGGCTGGGGGAGGCGTGGGATCTTCGCCGCCGCCCTGTCCCGCTCTGATCCCTGCCTGAGGCGCAGGTACCCCGGGTCCCCAGTGGCTGAGCGAGGGGGTCCCGTGGGGCGCAGCTGCGGGGGAAAGGGGAGCACAGCGGCGATGCCCCCTGACTTTTTTGCGACAGAAACTTGGGCGAGAAGCGAAGGGAAAGCGCCGAGGGGTGGCGTGAGGCTGGGCACCCCGGCGGGCCGCGGGGACAGGCTAGGGGTCCCCGGGCGGAGGCGGCAGGCGATTGGTGCCAGGGAAGTTTCTCCAAAGTGCTGCGGCCGGGCTGGAGGCCGGCGAGCGGCGCTTCCCCCCGCTGGCTCCGGACGCTCGGGTCCCGGAGCGGAGATGGAGCAGGGCTGGGAGCCGTGCGCTCGGGAACTGGGAGGTGCCCGTGCCCCCTCCGTGCGCTCCCTGGAGAGCTGCGCTGCGTTCCCGACTCGGCGCGCGAGTGTGGGGGAGCCGGTGTGCCCGGACCCCGGGCTCGGTGCGCGTTTGGGGGAGTCGGTGCCCGGCCCCCGGGCGAAGCCGTGGGTTATTTTTACCCAGTGGCATTTGCAGAATGCGCAGCTGATTTGCCATCCTGAGCCAGGAAGTTTTTCCCTCCCCGTTTTCTTTTCATTTTCTTTCCTGTCTTCAAATCCGCTGCCGCGGCCGGGCAAGGCTCAGGCTGCGTCGGGCACGGGGCGCACAGAGGGGCGCTGTAGGGGTAAGGGGGCTGTACTGCTGGGGTGGGGGCGGGTTGCTTGTCTTGTGCGGGGCGGGGGTAGATATCAGCATGGGGTGGAATGAGGAGAGCAGGGTTGAGGGTGCTGGGGGGAGGGAGGCGGGCTCTGGGATCAGTAGGGTTTTGGTGAATGCTACTCTCCATGTTTGGAGACTCCCAAGACAAGGGAACAGGTGTCCGACCCGTCAATCAAACTGGGGCCCGCCAGGAAAAGACACTTTGGGGCATTGACAAAAAAGGAGAAATAAAAAGCCTTGGAAACCCAGCGGGACAGGGGTGCACCTGTCCCCTGGATAGGGAAGGGTTAATATCCCAGGGCACTACCTGCTTTTGATCTGCCTCCCCAAATCTTTAATGGCTCCCCAGCCAGTGATGAGCCCATAAGGGTTATCTCTGGCACAGGGGTCACGCTTTCTCAGACTCCCCAGGAAATTGGAAAGAGAATTAGGTGCACTTGTTCTTGGGGTCTATAAATCCAGAGAGTTCTTTATATTTGTACCTCCCTAGCTGGGCTGGGAAGAAGTAAACCAGCATAGTCTGGGAGTGGGGACATTGACCAGTAACTTCTTGGTGCTGATTTCATGAGAGATAAGTGTGTATGTACCATGACAACCTTCCTGGAGTAGTGGAGAGAGAGTCATTCCTTCTTTTTGTTTTCCGGTTGGGGTGACAGGAGACAGAGAGGAGGAGCCGTTGGGAAAGTTGGCACATTTGGTGAAGGGTGATGAAATTTGGGGTAAGGATGAGATTGGAAGGGGCTCTCTGATCCCAGCCTGGAGGCTGGCTCACTGCACCTTCTTAGCAATTTGGTTGGAAAACTTTCTGGATGGGTTGTGTCTGAGGATTGCTCTGAATCACTCTGAGTTAGATCCATCTGCCTAGATTTTCTTGGGGGGTGGTGGTGGGAGAAAGGTGAAACTTTTGATGTACTTCACACATAAATTTCATGTGCCACCTCCATCCATGCTTAACTGCATATGCAGCCACTACAACCTTTTCCCTTTGAAAATGGTTTTCTCTCCCCTCCTCCCTCAAATTACTGAGACATATTTATTTCTGTTGTTGCTGTAATAACTTTAAGGTGAAATAATCTCTTCCCAGGGCTTTGGACTTCTGCTTCCCAGTGGTGTCCCTGCCTCCCTTCCTACACCCACTTTCTTATTTATACTTTGTTGCTACCTTGTTAGCTACCTTAGAAGCAGTTAGAAAGAGTTTATGGGGGAATATTGTTCAACTTCAGTAATCAAGTTTCAAGATCTTATGCCTCCTGTTTAATTTATTAGACTAGTTGTTTATTCTGTTGATGATAATCTGTTGCTGGTTTCTATGGAGATGTTAAACTGATCTCTTTCAGAAATCAAACTCCATATGCACTAAAACGTTTAAAGGGGCAGTGTCCCCTTTTGTTTGCAGACTTTACCTTTTCAGTGGCTCTATTGGCCTCCTTTATATTTTATATATTAAAAATAATCTGAACTTGAAGCTTTGTGCAAGACAGAGCTTATTATGACTAGCAGAAAGTCAGGGCTTTGATCCTTTAGTTGCATCATCATTTAAAACAGATCATTTTCCCCCCTCATCAGACCAGATAGAAGAACCCTTTCAAGATCAAAGAGTCTAGCTAAAAACTATTGTGTAAAAAAATTAAAAAAAGGGGGAAAAAAGTGTCATCAGGGTGATGTTTCCTTAATCCGTTCATTTTATTCTAAGAGATTTATTTTAGCAATAAAACCAAAAAACTTGTAGCAACTATATTGTTGTTCTTATACTTCCCATGCCTTTAAATGTTAGAAGAAGTTCAAAGTCAAATATCTCTCCAGATAAAGTGCATGTTAGGGTATATTTATTACTTGTTTTCTAAATGTAGAAGGTCAGACTCCAGAAGGCTATCGCATTAGAGAAGGTTTTAATAGTCTTTGTTTCAGCTTAATGAGAGCGAAATATAAAAAGCATTTTCACTGTAACATTTATCCAGTTTTTAAAGGAGAATCTCTGCAGTTTATTCAGTTTTTATTCTTTTAATTAAGAAAAGATCCTCTCTTTTCATTATCCATGGAGGAAAGGGAGAGTGTCTTACATTTCTGACATACTTAAAAATTGTGAACTCACCATGAGCTCGTGTATTTATCAAGCTGACAAACACGGTACAAAGCTATTGTGTTTCCTGCTCATCTTCTTGGGGGTAAAGTTGTAGGTTTAAAAAGAAAATAATGACCCATATGATGCATTTTTAATATCCAAGTGGACTCCCCATTTTTTCCCTACCTGCATCCTCAAAACGCTTTATGTCTTCTAAAATGCTTTCCTTTTTTCTTTCAATACACTTCTGCATTTTTCTTCTTTTAAAAACGCAAATAATAACTGGAACCAAAACAACCCTAAATATGTGTTTAATTTCACCATATAAGATTATTTTCTCTGTAGTAGTTTGGTTTGTATATACATCTCATTATTATTTTTCTACTGGCTCATCAGTGCAGTCGATCTGTTTTTCTTTTTAAAAAAATATATTTTTGTAAACCTTTTGTTTGTTTGTTTGATTTGAATTGCAAACAGAATTGACTCTGACAAGTAAAAGGGGGAGGAGGGAGGAAACACTATGGCTTTAAACTCAGGAGTTTGCATATTCTCCTTGTATCTTTCCCCTTTGCTAATTATTGTGTTGTTTTCAGAGCAAATATGTCATATCCATGGCGACCAGGCAGGTTTATTGTCTTTCAGAAGCAATAGCTCACATAAGTAATTAATGACTTCTTTTTTTTTCCTCTGGCTTAGGTTAAACAGATCATTCAAGGAAAGTCATATCTCTCTCTCTCCCTCTTTTTTCTTTTTTTTTAGCCCAGTGACATAAGAACATGAGTTAGAACAAGAGAATACTTTAACCAAGAAGTCAACAGCTTATTTTTTCCCGTTTCTTTTTAAAAGCTGTAAGTGTCAGCTTTCCCCACACATGACATTGTCATTCTTGCAGTTTCAGAGCAAAGCCCTGGTGCAGGGAAAACCCATTGAAAGCTTGAGTTCAGTTGGTAGTTGTACAACAGAAGAAGGTGGTTTGGGGAGAGAAGGGGGTTATTTCTCCTTGAGGAAATCTGTGTGTGTGTAGAGGAGGGAGTCAATGACCAAAAAAGCAAACTCATCTGGATCTGACAGATTGTAATTCAGACAGTTTCCAGGAAAGAATTAATGACTTGATTTTATAGATGTATAGATATATATTTACTCCATCCAAAACAGTGAAGCTATTTGGAAAAACAAACTTTTGGAAAAAAAAATGTAAGTCCATATAAACTTGAGACTTAGCTTACAAGAACCTATTGCAAATAGTTTATTTCAGGTGTAAGGGTGATCCTTACCTTTTCCAATTCTCGTTCTTCCTGTTAACCCAGAATCTGCTATCTGTCCAACCCAGGGATTGTGATTTACTGAACTGGTGATTTCCTGCGCGCCTCCTTTCATCCTTGTATGTTTTTGTTAATTTAATTTTCAGAAGGATTCTGTCCGTCTATATAAATTCCTGAGGAGATGAAAGCACTGTTCGATTCCATAAACCAAAGCTTTTGTGTGCATCATATATTTAAAAAATAAAAACAACTCCCATGTGATCAAATCAAGTACACTACATTGCTAGTAATATTCCATATTCCACAACACTGATACTTTAACTCTTAAAATCTGTTTCCATTCTGGTTTGTAAGACTAATCAAAGAGCCACTTCCTCCCAATTTTTTTTTTTTTTTTACTGACTTGTGTTAATGAGAACCACTTGGATCGTATTTTGTGTGGATGCTATTTTGGGGTTCAGAGACATGGGCTCCTCAGTTTACTTGAAGTAGGCACCTTTAGAATTCTGTATTATTATTTCTTTCCAAATCCATATCTCCCTCATCCCTACCTTCCAGAGAGGTTTGTAAGTTCAGTGATCGGAACCTACAGGCAATAGACAATAACAGCAATAAAAAACATGAAGCAGAAGAGATTTTGCTATTAATTTCTAAAGAGCAGAAGAGAAGCCCCTAAGTATTGTAAGGCTGAGGTTTCAGCAGAGTTGATAATTGAGCCCTTAACCTTCTGATGTCTATATCAGAAAAACAGACTCTAGCAGAGGGAGACAAAGAATAAAAGCAAATACTGGGCAGGAGGGAGCTTGGGAGATTTCTGAAATATTATAGATCAGGGCACGCTTAAAAATGTATATATTAAATTTCATTAGGTTCCGTTCTTTCCCCTTGGTGAAGTGCAGCTGGCTTAAAGGTGGCTTTGGAAGAACTTGAGGTTTCGAATGCAGCTGTGCATCAGGGCGCTTCTGTGAAGTGAACAGATCGAACTTGGGAAGACTTGTCTCTTAAAATAAAATGTCTACTTTATTTTTTTAAAATGACCAATTTGTAGTGGATTTTTTTTTTAAATGAAAAGTTAAATAGCTGGAAGTTGGGAGTTTTGCAGGCTGTGATTTCTTGGCTGTACTAAAGGGAATTGAATTGAACCATTTTAGCAACCCGTCAGAGCAGTTGTTTCCCTGTTCTGTCAGTGTATTTATGTTTCATCTGTATGTTTGCATCTACAAATATGGTGCCGGGGAAGAAGGGGCAAGTGGGCACACGAGGGGGCCTTTAAAGTTAACTTGCTTTGGGTGTAGAAGACTGGAGCTTAAAAGAGAAGCAAGAGCGCATCGTAAATTTTTCTAAAATTAATCAACCGTTTAAGAGCTCCACATTAACGAGGTTTTCAGGCAAGCAGTTTTCTTCTTCTTTTCTTGTTACAAAGTCCAAGAGGGTTGGGGTGGCGGGTGGGGGCAAAGGGGAAAGAAGGGGATGGAATTTGAACAGAAATAATAAAAACAAAAAAGGCTGGATTTATGGAATATAAATCCCCCAGTGTCCTTGATCCATATTGTCAGGTTTTTTTGGCTGGATTTGTCCTGTGTGTCTTTGACGGAAAAGGCACGTAGAGAGAGAGCGAAGGGTGGAGGCGGGGGGAGGGGGTAGGAGAGAGAGAGAGAGAGGGACGTGTGGCTGCTTTGGAGCTCATTATCATTCTTAATAAGTCTTAAGGAATAAAGAGGAGCATTGAGTGTAAATGCTGGGTAATCCTAACACTCCTCAAGGTGAGAGGAGTCTCGAGGACACAGAGAGAGAGAACGAGGAGGAGGGGATTGGCGGGGGGCAGGAGAGAAGCTGCCAACGAAAGTGGTCTCTAAGAAACCAGGCGTGGGCTAACATGGGGAGTGCCCATCGGCTGCTTCAGTTTTCTTTCACCGGCCCGTGCTGGGGAAAGTTCTCTCTGAGTTTCTCTCGGAGACAGAAAGAGCAGAGCTGGCCATCATAGTCAAAACGTCGGCCTCTGAAAGCAGCACTCGGTGACAAACTTCAGAACTGGGGCGAGACTGCCTGTCCCCCTTCCAGATTACCCCATTCTGTGTGTCCGCTCTACCTGAAATCATGCCGCACTGGGTTTACACTCGCTCCCGCTGCCCCCGTGCGTATCGTGCTTTGCTTTTCAACCATACACTGTGTAGTGCCTAAAATATTGTTCTCATTTCCCCAACCTATGGTGGTCTCTGGCTCGTGCTTCATTGCAGGCCCCCCCCCCCCAACAGCCCCTTTTTGTTTCCATCTCGTAGGAACTCCCTTCTTCTCTGTATTTCCTAAGGAATCTGCCTTTGATTGTAAGAGGAGGACACATCCTGAACGCACAGCTTCGGACACTAGGTGGCTTAAAGTATAGGAATGGTTTGGTAAGCCAGCTGGGGGAGAGAGAAGCATGTATTCGCTCCGTCTGGTGGGCTCCTTTAGTCAAACTTTAGGCTGACAGAAAAAGGCAGAGACACCTTTGGATGGATCATGGGTTCGTGCATCCTGTCGCCCCACAGCTGGGGGCTATGTCTGCGATCATGTTGGAGCATCCAAGCCTTCATGCAAGTGAGAGAGAAATGAATAAAGTGTGCTGTTGGCCTTGGCTGCCTGCACCCCCTCTAAATGGAATTGGGAGGCCATTTGCTTCATTAGAGCCTCCACTGTAATTGCACGTTTACCATGCCCACCACAGAGGGCACGCTTGTTTCTTTTGGAAGGAGGGTCTCACATCCACCTGTTTGCAGGACCCTTCTTGCCATGCTATATGTAGGCTGCGGAGCTGGGCACTTCAGAAATGCTCATAGCTCCCTGCCCCTTTGCCAGATCTTTGTTTTCTGCCCTGAGCTCAGTTGTAGGTGAACACATAGGGTAGGTACTGGCAATTGCTGATGGCATCCTAGGCCTCGAGGGCTGGAGAGAAGAGGCAGACGCAACCCTGCGTCTTTAGGTCCTTCTCTAGATCATGTGATCCTGCCAGCTGAGGGCATAGCACCTGAGAGCATCCCCTCTCTAGAGACAGCTGTGTGAGCTGACCTACCTCTGAGTGACAGTATGTGCCTATAGCTAGCATGGGAGGGTCCTCCTGATGATGTGACTTTGATCAGTCTGTGTGAGAAGCCTGAAGTAATAAGTCCATACCCCAACTAAGCCCTGAGTGCCTGTGTTCATGTGCTTCGTTGCAGTGCTGTTGGAATAGGTGAGTCCCAGGGCTAGCCTACACTTGACAAAGAATAGCTCTTAACTGGGGCCAGGCTGGCAATGCTAGGGATCGAAGGTCTCCATCTGCAGAGCAGCTCTATCCTAGGTAGCGGCAACATCCGCTTCCCCAAGGCCACCCTCCCCAGGGGATCCCATCCTGAGCTGGAGGCAGCACCTAGAGGTGAGGTGGGGGTTTAGTTTCCATGGCTCATCCAGTCCTTGACCTGTCTGCTGAGACCGCTAACTAATGCCAGTTGCGACAAGGAGGTGGAACCTTGTGCCCTGGGAACTGCACGGAGGCCTGTCAAACTCCTGTTTAGGCCACTGAAGAGCTGTTGGATAGTAAATTTCACTTGCTACCAACCTGGGCTGGAATTGAACCAGTGGTCAGGAGGTAAAAAAAAATATATATTTGTATGCCAATGCCAATGCCCTGAGCCACCCAGCCCCGAGTTTTGCATGTTAGAAGACACATGGGGCTGATGTTAGATTGCAGAGCAGCACATTGGTTTGTGCCTTTGGCCCTTTCCCTGTGCCTGACATTTTGCTCGACGAAGCCATGTTTTCTTTCCAGAAAGTGCCTTATTTTCATTCTCCCATCAGTAATGCTGAAATGAAATGAAACAGCCACCTGGGAGCCCTAAGGCCAGAGGGCACTTTGTCCTACCTTATCTGGAGACAGTTCGCAAGTCGGGTCCAAACCCGGGTACATACAGAGGGTGGCCCAGCCTAGCAGTTGCTAGGAGGAAGGGATGTAGATTGCATAGGTTCTCCTGGAGCTCTTAATTCTGGAGCAGCTCCTTTGGAAGGACAGTATGGACAGGGAAGGCTTAGCAGTAGAACCCTTGGACCCTCTTGGGATGGAGAAGATGTGGGTTGTGACCAAAGCACTTTGGATTTTGTAGGGAGTCCTGGTGCAGTTATGCCCTGTTAGCTAACTGGTGAGACAGAGGGTACAGTGCAGTCTCAGTCCTTGAGACCTATGTGTGAGTCCCTACTGAGCTTGGGCTGGGAGCGTAACTCCTGCCACTAGTTAGTCCAAGAGGCTGGGAGGACAGTCTAGTGGTTAAAATTTGCTGGGAGGCTAAAGAGCAGGGTTCTTTTCCTGACTCTACCACTGACTCGCTGTGTGACCTTGGGCAAGTCCCTCTCGGCTCTGACCCTCCAGTTACCCCGCTGTAAAATAGAGTTGGAGACGCCATTCATTCACCTTTTTAAAGTGCTTGGGGATCCTCTTGAAGAAGCTGCTGTCGAAGGGCCGTGTGTCTGTAATGATGTGTGTTCTGGGGTGCTTGGCGGGGGCAGGGAACATGGGACCCTGGGAAGCTGGTATAGATTTAAATCTGTGGTTTTGCTCCTAGTGCTGATGGCTGGGGGAGCAGGGCTTCCGCCTCCAACCCCTGCCACACTCTGCACCACTTTTGCCCCTTATGGAGTCATTGGGAAAGCCTTCTGTGTCCCGACTGCAGGCAGGCTGAGCCCAGTGGATGGGGGACCATCCCCGGCTGTTCCCTTCCACCTGGCTCAGCTTGTCCCCAAGCCCAGGGGAGGGAGGGCTGCGTAGGTTCATGCTTGTCTGGTTGTTGGACAGCGAGGCTGGCAAAACAGTTCCCAGGTTGGCTGCCATGGTCACTGTGTCTGCAGCATGCCCTCTCGGTCAGACTGTTAGTCAGTGACAGGGATCAAGGAACTGGCCCCTTCACACTAGTGCCTCAGGTCGGGCTAGTTTTCTACCGAGGTACTCTCCTGCCGGCAACCCATTGAGACTCCCATGGGTTATCATAGCCTCTCAGCAGTGATTTGCAAACAGGCTTTTGGAGATAAAGTCCTGGTGCCATGCTAGGGGCCGGCAGGACAGATATGAAATGCGGCAGGTTTATGAAAGAGAAGGTGTATGAAATGCAGCCTGCAGCTCCCATTTCACTGCACTATGCCAAAACACACAGTTTCTTATTTCAGTAACTGTGATCTTTCGAGGAGGTTAATTTCCATGACGAACTCCAGGCCACGTGCTCAGAGGATTTATCTAATTAGACTGACACTTTTCTTTTAAAAAAGAAAATTAAGCTGCCCCTTGGAGGACTTAAGTATTTTAAACTGTGGGAGCAGCAGCAGGCAGCATGATCTCTGCCCACTGAGCAAGGAGAGAGGAAATTTCCCCCCACCCCAGGCCTCTAGGTCAGACTTCACCAAAACCCCTAACTGCTTTATTTTCTTAGATGGTGGCTGGATGTTAACAGAGCATTTGATCCTGCCTGAGCGACTCTCTAAAGCCTCATCTGGCTCCTTAACTCATGTATACTCTTGATGTTCTGGGTGGTTACGTGTGCAGGACAGAGTGGAAGACAGGGGAGATGGAGTCCTGTTGATACATCTCAGCTGTGTCCAGGAGCAACTGCTTTTTCCCAGGATGGGGGATTCAGTCTCCATGACTATCTGTGTCTATGGCCCACATCATCATAGCCCTCTGCTTACCTCACAGATCTTAAAGTACTTCGCTATACAGCACCCACGTGAGGAGGGGGAGTGATGTAAACCCCATGAGGAGCTGAATCCCAGAGAAACCAACTAGCCCAAAGTGACACAGGAAGTCTGGGGAGCAGGGAATTAAACCTGTGTCTCTGGAGTCCCAGGTTAGTGTCCTAACCACTGGACCAGCCTTCCAAGTTTGTTTAGCCTTGGGCTTCTTCATTAAGAACAGCTTTCAGAGTAGAGCTGAGACTTTGATTGTAATGAGTATCAAGGGGATTCTTGACTGAAGCTGCTGGGTGCAGCCAGACCCTGTGGTTCTCTGGTCCCAGACTGAGGAGCCATGCGTAACCATCTAGGGTCTCTGGAAGTCCCGTCCTGTACTCGGTAGCCTGGGAATATGCTGCTGACTGCACTGCACTACCCAACCCTGCTTCTTGGGGGAAGAGGGCGTTCGGACTTCACGTACAGTTATGTGTGAGCCTGACCTGGTAGGGAAGCCTGGTGCCCGGTGTGCCCCTAAGAAGCTGATTGCAGGAAGGGCTCTGTTAGGTGCTGTTTTCCTGCACTGAGCCAACTCACAGCAGAGCTGGTTGCGCTGCAGGCAGGAGTAGCTGAGCACTCGCTGAGCGTGGGAGCTGGTGCCTGTGATGCCTGCTGGAGTCTGCCAGTCATAGGGGCTGGATTGTGAGGCCCTCACTCTCAGTAGGTAATACCTCTCTCCATAGGTAGTCTCGCTGGTTTCCAAGGGGCTACTTACACATAAAGTGCTGGTGGTGTGAGTGAGGGTCTCCCAATCCCGCCCAGTGGGGTTTTTATGATATATGTGACAATCCCAGCTGACTGGCGTTTTGAAGAAGCCACAGTGGATCCAGTCTGAGTGGTTGTTCGGATGCGGCTTTGGGGAAAGATGGGGGGAGAGACCAAAACAGATGCACCCTTCTAACCCCCCACCCGTCTCCTCTCCTTTATGCAACGTTAAAGAAATAATAATATGTAATGTGTTTTCAAAGATCTAACTGCTACAAGCCCTGTTGGCTGGGGAGCGAGCGTGCTGGCTTGGTCAGCCATCCCTAACAAGTTAGGAGTTGTATAAACTCCCAGCTTACAGCTGTAAATTTACTCAGTTTTGAATCCAGCCACAAGCTGGCTCAGCAGGATCTGAAACCGTCTGCTTCAGTAGTCGTGGTATGCTTGACATTCACAACTTCTGGGGCCCCCAGCTTTGCTGAACACACATGCTCCCGCCCTATTCAAAGGGCCCAGTCCTGGATTCACACACCCAGCGCGTGTGGCTGTGATCTAGGCAGGAAGAGGGTCTCCCCAGCACAGGCTCTTCTGACTGTTACTGCATCCTTGCTTAGTCCCTGCAACCTGTGCCCTCCCCCACATGGGGGAATGGCTGGCTGAGCCGCATAGGCTCAGATCCACTGGCCATGCCTCCATTCCTCCCACCCCAGCCTACTCTGCACAAATGCTCTCTGGTTGACAGGGAGCCTGCCTGGGAGCAGAGCTGCGTATGGACTGCCTTGTGCAAGGCCCCAAAATAGTGCCCTCTGCCTTTGCACAGCAGAACTGCATTCACTGCATTGTGGCTGTGGGCAGGCTTTGGTCAATATGCAGTCTAAAGCCCGCTCCCATGGTCTTTATTCAGGCTTGTTCCCACTTGAAGTCTCTGGGCGTCTGCTTAAGCACAGGCGGAGTGAAAGCTGAGCCCTGATTTCAGCATTTGTTACAAAAGGTACCGAGCCCCGTTTAACTGACAGCTCCATCACCACGGGTAATTTCAAGGCAGGGTTGGCACTCCTGGGAAGCTGAGATAATGGCTATTTTGCCGCCCACTGCAGTACAGACGGGCTTGGAGGTTATTTGCCCTGAAGCAGAACTTGGCAAAAATATACAATAAAATTTTGGTGAAAGCAGATCCCCAAATAAGCAGTAATTGGCCAACTAGTGATGGCTGGGCTGAGCAGCATGGGGGGAAGCTCGTCTTAGTGCCTGACCCTACAGCGCCTCCTCATCCCACATCCTGGCTTCCTTCTTGTTGTTTGCCTCGTTTTTCTTGTTTTAAATCTGAATGCAAACTCTCTGGGGCAGGGGCCGTGTCTAGATGTGTGCATGCGGGCTCCGATCCCAATAAGGGTCATTGGGCAGAACCGCAATGCAAATGAAAATACTAATCGTGAGCAGTAATAAGTTGTGCTTTCCAGCTGCTTGGTTGGAGTTAGCTTCAGTAGGAGACAGTCCAAGGCCTTCCAGCTCTGATTGCTAGGGTGAGGCAGACACAAGCCCAGGTTGGTTTGGTTTGTCCTGTCAGCTGGCCGGGGGTGGTGCTGAGAAGTGATCCCAGGTGGCATGGGTCTTCAGCTGACCCACTGTGCCTGCCTTTCTCCAGCCTCTCAGTGGTGCTGACTGCCTGGACCCCTCTGCTGTGGGAAGCCAGTGAGAAGTTGGAGGACTACCGCAGACAGCTGGGGGGTACAGCCCCGCCCCCCAAGAATTTGAAGGATTTTGCAAAGACAGAATGAGGCTGACCATGGGCACATCCTCATGCAGCCATTAGGGGAGCCGGATGGGCTGGACTGGCCACCTTGGCTTCACCAAACCCTGGCAGAACTTCCCAAGAGGCTGGGCAGAGGGCAGCATGAGTGGAGGCTACGTGGATGCAAGGCTGGCCCTAGGTAAACACCAAGCCTGATGCGCATTAGGCCCCACATGTTTGAACAGGTCTCCCTTGTTGTTGCTCCTTCCCAACCTGTGTACACCCTTCCCCACCCTCTGGCCCATGAGGACCTCTCCTGCTGCACATCTTGAATGATAAACTCGGGTCCAGCTCTTTCACAGTTGCTGATACCTTTTTTAAGTTGATGAACAAAACTGCCCAGCCTTGACCCCAGTAACAGATGCCCTGACCCTCCTCGTTTGGGCCCTGATTCATCAAAGCACCTAAGCGTGTATCATTGAGGTCCGTGGATGTGCTTAAAGTTGAGCACGTGCATAAAAGCTTCGCTGAACCGAGGCCTGAGTAGCTCAAACCTTCCTGTGTCCCTCTAACATCTCCGCCATGCACCTGCCATGCTATGCCACTCCTGGATGTACTGTGCAAGTTACAGACGTCCTGGGGCTGGGCAGTCTCATTTGGCACAGGGCCCTTCAGAAGCTAGGTCTGTCCCTGGCTGCATGCAGAGGCTCCTGTGAAGAATGCATCCCTCAGCACGGTTCGCTCTGGGGTTGGAGGTGCCTGCGGAGCTACTTTCCCAAGAGCAGATGGAGGTGGATGAATGTGAACCTCACGCCTCCTCCCCGTCACCTCCTGTGTTGTTACTGTTGCCTCGGCCCCCGAAGGGTTAAGGTGACTCTTCTTGCTGGATCTGCTGGCAGGAATGTTTCATCTCTAGCCTTAGATTGGTGGTGTTTGCGCTGCATTTTCTTGCTCTGGTTTTAATGAAAGCATGCAACCAGGAGCTCAACGCACAGAGGCTCCCAGCTGACAGCCACCGTGCTGCATCTTCCAACTCACCCTCGCTGTGTAAACTCAGCAGCCAGGCTTGGCGTTGGCGGCAGAGGAAAAACACAAGCTGACACAATCCTTCAGCCCAGCACGCAGCCTCTGGCCCCTTAGCTCCTCGGCCACTGACACCCGCAGTCCCCTCACAGGACCATGGCTTTACTTGTTCCCACCCTCAAGTGATGCTGCCCCCTACATCGCATGCACACAAACCACAGGGCAACCCGAAGCATTGGAACCCACTGGGTGCTTTGGAACTGGATGGAATACTTGGAGAGAGAGGGCTTCAGCTGCGCATATAGGCCCTGATCCTGCACTGAAGTCTGTGGGGCTGCTTGTATGAGCAAGGAGTGGCAGGATCCAGTCCTGGGACCCCAAACTGTACATGGCATACTGGGCTCCCACCTGGTCAGAGGACTCTGAAGGTCTAGTATGGAGGGAGAGAGGCTAAGCTACTGGCCCTGTAGAGTCTTATGGGGAAGACCTACTTGTTGCCTTCCCTCACCTACCTGGCGCTCTTACACTGCAGGGAAAACTCCCACATCTTCCATTTGAAGTGATCCCAGCAGTTCCTTGAGAGGTGGCTCCCCTGCTTAATGGGCCTCACCATCAGGAAGTCTCTCCCGATGTTAAATCCTATTGTGCCAGTGGTTGAGAAGTCACTGTATCCTCACCAAGAATGTCTCCAGAGTGGGCATGTCCAAGCTTCCTTGTTACTACGTTACCAGAACCCCTAGGCAGCTGCAGAGCTGAAATCGCCTCCTGGGGGAGATGGATGCAGGTTTATCTGTGTAGCTGCAGGAAAACAAATTCGAATTTTTGCCCAAAGAGGAGATTCTGGCATGTGAGAAATTCAGTCAAGCTGATCAGGGTTGCTGTTCTGATATTTTTCCCTTTCCATCAAGATCTATGGGAATCTGTCCCAGGACCAGCAAAGAAAATCCAGATGAGAAAACATATAAACCAGAAAATCTGGATTGTCTGTTCCTGGAAAAGCTGGATTCCTTTTTTTCAGCTGCCTCCATGCTTCATGGGCTTTGTCATGAAATGATGCTGATATTGCATAAAGTCAGAGACTTTGTCTACATGAATGAAATTACCACCAATGTAACGATGCCCATGTGCAAATCCTTAACAGAGACCTACTGCACCAGGCAGAGCAAGGTTTGCACAGGGGCACCTTGATCCAGTAATGTAGCAAAGCAAGCTGCCCCTCTGCATGCATGTCGGCGCTAAGAGTTTGCCCCCATGCATCTGTGTCGCTGTAGTTACAATATCCTGAATTTCCTAATGGTACCAGTCCTGCGTTTCAGTGAGCCGAACTGAACACTAACATCTCATTAAAAGGAAAGCAAAGAGCCAGTCCAAACTCCTCCTCCCTCTGCATGGCCTGCTCTCTATTATCAGCCTGAGGAAGGAGAGTGAACAGGTGGAGGATAACAGGGCAATTAAGAGAGGCCAAAGTGCCTCAGAAAATAAACAGAGATGACCCACGCTCCAGTTGCCCAAAATGCACCATTGCATTGTGGGGCCTTTTCATGTGCCGTCAAATGCGCACTGTGCACGCACCCTCATGGGGCATTGCCTAGGGTTTCATTTGCAGCCACTCACTTGATTACATAGTGGTAGTGCTTAGAGGTACCAAGCCATTGTGCTCGGCACTGTGTAACAGTAGATAGTTCCCTTCCCCAAAGAGCTTATGATCTAATCGGGTTACCCTTCTCCTGCATAGCTAACTGTGGTGCATGCCTAACCCGTGTGCACTTCAAACAAAAAAATCTGCCTCATTGTCCATTGTTCCAAGTTCCAGAACTTCCCCAGTCTCCAGGGAAGAGAGACTCTAGCTTTTCCTCTCTGGATTTTCACAAGAGAAGTCATGTTTGCACACAGCCCCGTTGCAAAGTAGAGTAGCCTTGTGTCACCGGAGGGATTTTTTTTGCCCCTTCTGCACGGGGGGAGTCTGCAGCTGTGGTGGGCTAGCATTTGCGTGCCATTAACTAAGCAGAGTCTCGGCTCCCCTGGCTATGCCAGCAGCCTGTGTGGATCAAGCTGTAGCGTCTCAGTGTGACTCAGTTACTGGAATTGTGCTCAGCCAGCAATGCCTTTTGTCCTTTGCCCAAAACTTCAGGCCAGTAAAAAAATAAAAAAAATAATGAAAGATAAAAATTCTGCTCTTAGTTGTCCTTTCATCACAGGTGGTGCCAGCTGGTTTTTGCTTTATTTATACAGGGCGGGGAGACAAGAAAACAAGGTGGAACTCGGACAAGGCCCAAGAAATGTTTGAGTCTGACAACAAACTTCCTTTTGTTCGGTGCTTGGCGGGGGGTGGAGAAAAAGAGAAAAGAGGGGGAAAAAAGGTGCAAAGAACCAGCTCAAACCAAGCCCAAACCCTCCTGCTTTCATTTGAACATTTACTTATTTTGTTAATAGGCCCTGAGGTGATTAGATATAGACTGGAGCCCAGGTATGGGGTGTTCCTTGAGACTGTGTGGTAGAGCCTCACTGGGAGCAGGTTTACCATTGTGTGGGTCAACTGGGGGGTGGAATCTCTAGGTTTGTTTTTCTGCCATGTTGTTTGCTTGAGTGCTGGTGCCAGCCTATTGGATAATTGGGATTGGTGAGCAGAGCCCACTAAAGCAGCAAAAGGCAGGAGAGGGGGCCCACAGGGCCCAGAAATTAATATTATGGGGCACAAAAATGGCAAAATCAGGGATAGGAGTGCAGATCACAGGGTCAAAATGAGGCCTAGAGCCCTGGACACCACGCACTGCTTTGAGCAGGAGTCGGTGGGCACTGCCGAAAGGAACTCAGTGTGGATACGTGGTTGAAGCAGTGCTAGGAAATAGGCCCCACGCTCAGAGAGAACCTCACCTGCAGCTTTCTCCTCCTGGCCAACGAGCCCTGGAGACTGAAGGCTTCTATTTCACCAGGCCAGGCTCTCCCCCACCAGTTTACCTCAACCCTGACCTGAAGGGCCACTTGTAGAGCAGAGCAGGGATTTCAGTCTCTTAGCCCTTGGTCTGTCTGACTGAGATTGCCAGCAAGCCTTCCAGCTGTGACCCACTTGCTGCACTGAGACACGCCCACCCCCCAACGTAGACTGCCAAATCATCATCGGATGGTGGTGACTTTCTGCAGCACTGTCATCTCTCTCGTGACAGATGGCTCTTCTCCCTAAAGCCCCAGTTTCTGGAGTTGTGAACACAGGGGAATCTCTGCCTTTGTTTAAAAAAATAAAATAAAATAAAGTATCTAGCCCTCTTGGTTGCAGAGAGACACTTGCAAGCATGACCCCTAAGGGCTCAAAGCCCAGAAGGCTAATAACCCAACCCCCTATTTTTCAAAAACATGAATAGTTTTTAAGCCTATCTCATGATTCTTGAATGCTTGCAGTTGGCAGTGTTATTTATTTATTTATTTATTTGTATTGTGGTAGTGCTTAAGAGCCCTAGTCCTGGACCGGGGACCCTATTGTGTCAGGCGCTGCACAAACACAGACCAAAGAGATGGCCCCTGCTCCAGAGAGCTTACTATCTTACCAGAGATGACTGGTGGATTCAGTCAGGGGAAGCACAAGGAAGCAATAAGATAATATTGGTGGGCCGTGGTCTCAGCACCTCAGCTACCTCATTGTCATTTCAGTTGTGACTGACTTGAGCCAGATTTGAAAGAGCGGCTTAGACAGGCTTCTCGTATCTCATATGCCTCTCTACGCTAGATGAATTAAGCTGGCTGAAGCCCCTAGAATGTTTGTAGAACAGAAAAATGCACTGAATGGTCTAATAGCTGGTTAGAACAGAGTAGCATGTGATAGGTTTAATAACTGTAAATCCATCCTGTTTGGTGCCAGTGTGGACCTGACAAACTGAAACAGTTCAACTAGTCCTCCTGCTACTGTTCTGCAATGCACCGGTGACCTAGCAAAATCTCCCAGAATGCACTGCTTCTAAAGTAGAGCTGGGAATTGTGGGCTAGATACCCAGAGGTCATTTGCAACTGAAAAGGTGCCGAGATGGGACAACACTTAAACTGATTTTGGTATGGAGAGTGCGGTTGCACTGACTGGTTTGTGTTTACACAGGTTCCTTAACCCATCGTGTAGATGAGGCCTTGCCACGCAGTGCCCCTTGCTTGCCTCAGTATAGCTTACTTTGGCTATAATCCTTCCCTTAGCAACAATAAGACTCTGTTTCCGATCCACACCTCCCTGACAGACAGCTGAGCTCGTGCATGGTTCTCTGCACAGTATGGAGGGGCCTTAAATGCCCACACACATGTACCTGGAAACAAACCAAGCCCTCTGTATTCAGCCAGGAATGCTCTTCTCCATGGTGCTGGCTCGTGTCTGCCAGCCATTTTCTCCCCTGTGTGCGTCTGGGGTACGCGTCTGGTGTTGTGATGACTTTGTACTATCATGGCATGGTAGCTGGGCTGGACTGTGAGTGGGGTGTTGAGGGCTGCAATGTCATTTCCTGTCCAGGCTGGAAGGAGAGGAGTTACAATGTTTTCCACTTCTCTGGCATCTCCTATCCAAAGATCTCAGAGTGCTTTGCAAACGTTAGTCACTGAAGCCATGCAATTCACTTTTGGGGCAGGTCTTAGTCCTGTCTTACAGAGGCAGCCCAAGGGGGTTCAGTGACTTGTCCAACCCCACACAGTGATGGGTAATAGGATCCAAATCTTCTGATGCCCAGCCTGTGCTTTCACCACTAGACAGTGCTCCCACTCATAATGGCCTGTGAGATGCAAGAGGTCTGTACGCTCAGATAAGTAGAGGAAAAACAAGAGGAAGGACAGGGAACTCTGTTCAGATGGGCTGGTGTTATGGTGTGGATCCAAGATGGAGCTTAGCTTCTGTGTGGGGTTCCATCCAAAACCTCCCATGTTTCAGGTGATGGCAAAGAATCATGAACACTTCCAGAGCATTAAAAAAATAAATACTCAGGAAATTAACTTTTCAAAGCTCTCCCCTGCTGCTGGAGAAGCAGATTTCCTGGGGTGCACCCGTGTGGCCTTGCTCCCTGGCATGTCCCTGGGTGCATTCTTCTCCAGAGTGGGCAAATCAGGAATTACACAGCCCAGTAAATGCACTTAATGTTGTCAGACAGAGAGCGTCCGGTCCATCCTGTGAGGCTGTTCCTATGTCAGCCAGAGAGTCGCTGTATGTCCTGATCCAGTCACTTGGACAGATTCTGAATTCAGTGAGTCCCAGTGTAAATCTGGAGTCACTCCACTACAGTACATGGTGTTATTCCAGTTTTACACTGGGATAAGTGAGCTCAGAATCTGGTCTTCAGTCTCTCTGCACCTTAGTGTTCCCCTCTCTATATAGGGGATAATTAAGCTTACCCACTGTTAATTAACGGTTTGAGTGTCTTGGATGAAAGACCCTGACCACAGGGAACCTCTAGGGAACAGGCTGGCTGCAAAGAGGCCGGCAGCAGGGACCATGGTAGGGAGCAAGTATCTTTCCTACAGTCCGTTCTGAGCGCAGGAATGACTGTGGGGAATGATTTCAAAGCCACTACTATGGAGATTAAGGGGATGAGAATGTAAATCTCAAGTAAAAAGGTAATTGAATGTAATAGCAAACACTGCTCGGGCTATGTTAATTTTAGCTCTTCCCCTGGATACAAGGCGCTGTATTAGTGTTTTATTACCATTTTGTTTGCACTAATAAAATAGTAAAATTTATTTCGAGGAAGTTGAAGGATGGTTTTACAATGCAAATTTGAAGAAATTGGACTTTTCATTTACGCCACTGCTATTTTAAACCCTAAAGAGTGTAAATTAGCCTCCCAAGCCTGGGTGAAATCCACTTCTGTGGCAGGCAGGAGGAGGATTTGATGCGGGGTATGTGGGGAGAGACGCAACCCCAACCTCAATTCTGGGAATATTTTAGGGAGGTATGAGATGGGAGGGGAGGAAGGGCAGCCTGTTTGGGCCCCTCTGTGGGAGAGGAGGACTGGAGCAGTGTTGGGAAGGGCTGTTTGAAATGTGGTTGCTTGCTTGCTAGCCGGTTTCACCAGCTGTGATTGTTCAGAGTGAGTAGGGCAAGGTAGGTATGTGTAGAGTCCCCTGTAGGCCATGCACAGGCTGCAGGTCAAAGGAACATGAAAAGCAGGAATGGGTTAATTAGAGCTGTATCAATGCACAGTATTTATCAGCTGTGCCAAAGTTTTGGATGGTCTCTGCTTCCCAGTCCAAACAACCCTTCCTCCCAGCTCACCTGGCCTTCCTCATGCTTCTGAGTCCTTGATCTTCCTCCCCAACCCAGCCCATCCGGTGGCTGTGCACTGCTCTGCTTCTGATTCACTGCTGAGTCATAGCGCCTCCAGTTGTCAGGCGCATGTCCCAAAGATCCTGTCTTAATCATTCCCTTTTGCATTGAGGAGAAACCTCCACATTATTAAACTGGAAAGGAAGGATGGAGGGTCTGATTCTCCATGGCTCTACATATTGTGCCATCATCTGCCCCAGGTGGTGTAAATGTCTGCCATTCCGATCTGTGTTTAGCTGCCACTTGGCGACCGCGCAGATGACGCCACAAGGTACAAGGCAGCACTGAATCAGGCCAAGAGAGTGGTGTTGGGATCCAAAGGGTGGAATTGTCTGAACGGGCTGTGGAAGTCATTAATTCAATTTGGAGGAGCCCTCAAAGCTCACCAGGTTCTCCAACTTCTCTGGGGTTTACAGTATGAGGCTGGGACTCTCATAAGGATGTTTTTTCTCGCAAGACTTCAGGGGCTTCCTTCCTCTTGTTTGGACCAGAAAGTACAGATGAGGGCAGGAATGGAGCCTTGATGCGGGATCTACACATAATGTTCTTCGAGCCTTGAAGGTTCAGTTCTGGTTCTCGGTGAAGGTTCTGAATTTTTTCTAAACCCTCATCGTCTCATGCATCCCCAGATCTTTAAGCAGCAGTAGCATGGAAGGATCATGCTGAAGTTCTAGGGAGTTGGTAACTGAACCTGTTTCTCTGAATAACAAGCTAGGTTCTATCTTTGTTCGCTGGTCCAAGATCCTCTGGCTCCTTGCCTGGTGGGGCAAACAGCTCTGCTGGAATAGATCTATGTATCTTATCTCTTGCATGTCAGTTGCTGGATTTCTCGAAAGGGACTAAGATGTTGGCTTTTGATGCCAAGTCAGGAACCTGCTGTGAAAAACTTCCCAGTCAGGGCTGGAGGCATCACTGGAATGGGAAATTGGTGTGAGAGGCCAACAGCTGCCTGTGGAGTGGCCATAGTCCCTCTGAACCTGTTTCCTCTGGTGCCCATGGGACTGATGCACCCAAAAAGTGTGCCTTGTTCCCATGTGTTTCCTGCCCACCAGTGTTAACAGTTCTGCCACCAGCCTGGCCTTGCTGCTGTGGTATGCTCCTGCTATGTTGTTTAGTGCGTTTTGTTTGGTGTCCTGCCATCTGATCTGTCTCAGAGCATGCTGCCACCTTTGGTCAAGTGGCACAGTATGGGCTTGGGAGGAAAAATGTACAGCCAGACAAATCTCCCAGCATCCCTTTGGGGCTTGAGTATTGTCAGCTTGACTGCAGGCTCTTGGGGCCAGAGAAGATCCTTTATTCTGTTGGTATAGCAGGATGGGGCTCTGGATCTTGATTGATACTGTTAATAATTTGTATTCTATTAGCGTCATTCCCACCTAGGGAAACTGTGTGGCACAGAAAGTTTCCATGACTTTCCCAAAGGAGAATGAGTGGCAGACTCCCAACCCTGTGTTCTGACAACATTCCCTGCTGTGTGAGTACCAGAGAGGGCAACAGAAGTTCTTAAATCTCTTTGAAGACCCAGATTGTGGCAGAGAGAAAGTTGGCAGAGCAGGGCCAGTAGTTACAAAGGGCAGTGTGGCATGAGAGGTGGGCTGCTATAGCGGATGTGGCAAAGGGGAAGCTAGTTTTGACAGTATTGCCAAAGAAAGCAAAGACTCTTCTTTTGGCCTTGAACTGGTTTCCTATTCCGAGTGAGTCTGGGGAGCAGTGTGGCTGTGTACCCAAGGATTTACGGAAAGCATTAAGCAGAGGGGTTACACTCTGGGTGGATTTCAATCAGAAACTATAATTACATCAAATAGCAAACGGAAATAGAAAAAGAGGATTACAAAGTCTACTCTGAACACTGCTGGCTGCTGAACCTGCTCCATTATGCGCACCCTCACAGGGGTGTCGTATGCGCACAATAATCCCTCCTTTTCCATTTTCTTCGTCTCTTTGATGCAGCCAGGGTCTTTTGTGTTGATATCGCCACTTGGGGGAAGGATGGAATTTGCATTGTCTGGATTCAGTCCTCCTCCACAATGCCTCCTGGCACTAGGCAGCGAGATGGGGGCAGCCACTGCGCTGGGCCAGCCAGTCACACTCCCTATCGCCTCTCATTAGCCTTCTCCTTTCCCACGTCATTCATGGCCTAGGATGTTGGATTCATCACTGCTCAAGCCCAATGGATGAAATCCAAATCCATGGGGGTCTGGAAGGCTCAGGGGTGGAAGGGCCTTCTCAGGTCTAGGTTGTGAGCTAGAATCCAGCCCAGGTGGATTGGGCCCATCTGATAGCCGTTCTATGGCCTATATTTAATAAGATGGGAGCATGGAAAAGGGGCTCTTGGTCTAGCTCTTAGTGGAGAGATGCTGTGGCACTGAGACCATGGCCATGCTCAGCACTGTTTGACCTCACTGGCAGCTCAGCAGAGAGGTCAAAGACTGAATGGAGCAAGGAGACTGAGCTCCCCTTTCACTCCATGAGGCCAGGGTTGAGATGCAGTGTTGGGACAGTGTGGGGGAAACATATGCCGAGGAGAGAGGCCTGCAGTCCCCGGGGCTGCCAGACTGGCACCTTTCATCAGCATTAAATTTGCAGAAATTATTGCTTGTTTAAAATCAAAATGTATTTCCATTTCACTGGGCTTCAGTCACCACAGAAGACGGCACAGCGCCCTCTCCGTTGGATAGCTGCCGTGTGCTATACACTGTTCCTCTCCAGAGTTAGGACCTGATCTCTTATTTCACAGTCCCAGAGCTGCTGCTTTCTCTTGACTCTAAGTCAAGGCGGGTTTCCTGGACCTGTTGAAATATGCTGTGAATTCTGAGTTGTTGCTCCTGCCTGTTGGCATCGCTACACCTGTCAGCTGCCTCCTGGTCTTTGTCTGTCTTCAGTTCCATTTGACTCGCTCTCCCAGGCCCTCCCTAGCTCGCTCTCCCTACCTATCTCAGGCCATGTTTGTCTCTGCTTGCCTGCCTGCACACCTGAGATGTGGAGGATGCATACTGAGCATGCTGGGATGGCTGAATATGTTAAATCCCCTGACTGCTTTCCAGACACCTAATCCCAGAATCCACAGACCAGCTCAGCTCCTGTTTGATGGGATCTTTTTATTTTCCATTGATGCTAAATTGGCAAGGCTCTGCCATGCAGCTGGATTTGGCTTTCAGCGACTGCGGAGCACTGCGCTCTACTCTGCTAGTAGGGGGCTCAGCTCCCATCTCACCCCAGTGGCTCACACTGAGCCTTGTTGACAAGGATTTGTGGCCCATGGAGGAGATGCTTTGATGCAAGCAGTTGCAGTGGGCAGGAGATTCGTGCAGACCCCAGCAAGAGGCCGGCCACCAGGTAGATCCGAGATCCAGGATTGATGGCAGAACTGCTCAGGATATGACTTTACCAGATTCCATTCACTGAATCAGAAGTATTTTAAGAACCAGCTCCTGTAAGGCTGTAAACATTTAATCTTGTCTGAATCACATACCTGATAGCATCTGGTGCTGCTGAAGCGGGTGGCTTAATGGTCTGAGCAGCAGGTTGGAAATGCTCATCCTCCTAGCAAACACAGCTTTGAATCTGAGTACGGCTGGTTTTGGCCTTCATTCTCCTGGGAGTTACTGTGCTGTTTCTCCTATGAAAGACCCACAGAATACTTTTAAACTCCAAGGGCTTGATTTCGCTTCCTCGCATACATTTGTGTAGCTTTCTTCACTTAATGGAGTTACTCCTGGTTTGCACCGGTGTGATGTCCTGGGATCCTGCCCTGTTCTTCAAGGAAATCCCATGGCATTGTTTATAACCTGTGCAGAGAGCCAGCACAAGACCTAGGTGCTACTTACGTCCTATTTAAATCCTATTGATGCACTTGAAATGAAGCATACACCTTGTGTTGGCTTTCTGCCCCGGGGTGAATTTCACCCAACAATCAGAGTTTGTCCCTTTGACCTTGAGCAAAACTTTCCTCCCCAGTCCATTCTGCAGAGGTAGCTGCATTTTGGTACTGCTGTATACATCTAATCATGAAGCAGTTAGGGATGAATGTATCTTTATAATTGTAAGATGATATTCTTTTCTTTATAGACACTTCCTTCATTTCTCCGTGTGAGAATAATACAAAACAGTGAATCATAAAATACTATCCAAACCCACCTTTAAAAATATCCTTTCATTTTATACATTAAAGGGACATGGTCAAGAGAGTTTAAGACGTGTGTGTGTGTGTGTGTGTGTGTGTGTGTGTGTGTGTGTGTGTAGTTATATTTAACGGACACACACACACTTACCAAACGTACTGGATCAAATTTTGCTCTGTTCTTCTGCTCTAAATCTGGAGTAGCTTCTGTTTTCTTAAGAAAAGAATTTCATCCATGACAAAAAATGTCTTTTTTTTTTCTTGTAATCTCAATGAATTTTTAAAGCATAGGTGAAGACTTGCCCTGAAACTCAAAATGGCATTGGCACTAATGCAGGAAAACCAGAAAGTGAAACTGACAGGTTTAGTTTCATTGTCCAAACTGGGTAGGATGGGGAAAATAAATGGCACGAAGTAAATTAGATTAAAACATACCAACTTTGTCTTAGTCTCAGCTGCTGATGGTAATAAAGGCTGGGAAATGAAAGAGCCCAAGTTCACTGCTGATATAAGCAGCTATGGAGCTGCCCTAGTTCATGCCAGCGGTGAATTTAACCCATGATTTCCATGACACTATAAATGCTCGCAGAATCAGACTTTTATGCAGTGAAGTCAGTGGAACTCCCCTGCTCTTGGCTTTGTCTAAACTCCAATTACCTTTCAGCGGGAGATGCAGCCTACACATATAACAAATAAAAGGTTCTGGTTTTAAAGGGGTGTTTTGCAGGTGAGGTAAAAATAGACCAGGAGGGAGAGGGGGGAGAACAGAATATGGAGTAGTTCAGGCACTTAGACCTTGATTTTCAGAAGTATTGAGAATCCAGAACTCCAACTGAAGTCTATGGAAGTGCTTAGAACCTTTGGAAATACCACATCCTTACTGTTTTTAGGTCAGGGTGTGTTTTATGGATCTGTCCTGTTTCCATGGACCAGGTTCTGCTAGCTTTGCTCACACCAATTAGCACTTGATATCAATGGGACCACTTGAGGAGTGAGATGCTACAGCTCAAGGAGAGTAAGGGTGTTGGAATCTAGCCCCTTGAGAGTTTCTGTGGTAATAGGAGGGATCTCCTTTGGAGGAAATGATCTTCATGGATTACCAGTTTTATCAGCAGCACAGCCTTTTATACAGGGAGGAGAAATTCCATCCAGTCCTGCCTGCTGAGCAGCATAAAGAGGTGGAATTCACAAGGAAAATCTTGTTGACTCACAGAGGTACTCCCATTTTTGTACTCTACTTTTTACAGCAGGCTGTTCATTAACATATAAAATTAAGCAACAGGGTGTTTTTTTTTTTTTTTTTTTTTTTTTTGTTCTTTGGTTTCTGCCGTATGGTCTAATTGCGTGACTTTTTATTTTGTGATGTAACTTCTGGGAACGCCTGTTGTGGCTCACAAAGTTGTTTGTTGGCAAAACAGTTTTTGCTTTATTGAGTGTAGGAATCAGGAGAATTAAACTACTCAAAGTAATAGATACACATATAAAAAGAAACGCAAGACATTTAGGATAGATCTCAGCTAATAGAAGAGGAGAGGGCCCACTGTGGACCCAGATTCTTATTTATTCTCAACTCCCTTTACACCATTCTGGCTGCAGATAAGTGCCTTACAATTCGTCAAAATATAACTTATTTCCATTTTAAGGCCGTTTGTAAAGGGGCCTTAGTAGAAATGATGACAATTTTCACTCCAGTCCTGCAAACATTAATGCTCAACTTTATTCACGTGATGAGTCAATGGAATGATTCATGTAAAATAAAGTTAATCTTGTGTGTAAATGTTTGCAGGGATCGGGGCCTGTATCAAACAGTAGAGAACATCTCTTAAGCAGTTACAGTCACATTCCTAGTCGTCATATCATATTGGGAATTATATTAAAGTAAATTTAAAAAATAAAACCAAAAAAGCTAAATAATGGGAAAAAATGAAAAACTCTGTTAAGGGCTTTTAAATGTTGCTGCCAGTGTAGGTATCAATCACACAAGCTGCATCTCCTTGATCTTGTGTGGATGAAGATTAGGAATCTCCATACAACACGTGTGTCTGAGAAGCAAGTAGTATCTGCAGCAGCTGATCTCTCCTCACTCTAAATATGATTATTTACCCCTAAAATATTAAGATTTTTGTAAAACCAAAAAACATTTTTACACTAAGAATGACTGGTAGAGAAAATTACATTTAAAGGGGGAAAAAAAAAAGAAAAATCCAATGGAAAATGTTGCTTTTAAATTAATTCCTGGACTGTTCACAACTCAGATGTTGCAGCCTAGAGAACCTGGAAGTGAAATTGACTAATAAATACAAGAGAAACTGACTAAATTTATTTATTTATTTTTAATTTATCCAGGAGAGAAATGCTGAAAGCAAACATGCACTATTAATATTGAAAAGTAGATAGGTTTAAAACATTTATGTTAACTGTAAATGCAGGTGTTGTATCAAATTAACTTAAGGAGTAATTTTAAAACTGATTTTAGTTAAACTGGCACAAAAGAGTATACGAATATTCTTATTTCAGTTCAGCTTAAGTCAGTCAGGGCAGGGTTCAGCTAAACCAAAAATAAGTCCCTCTTAGACCAAAATAAGATGGACAAAGATGTTTGCACTGGTTTAATTAAACATTGATGCAAGTTTGTGTGCACACAACTCCTTATTCATACAATCCCTTGTATACACATCCTTAAGAAATTGCAGCAAAACTGGAAATGTTGCTGATCGGGCAGGGATAATGTAAAAAAAAGGAAATTCACCCAAGAAAATATTTGTGAATGAAAGTTGATATATTGGTAGAAATAATTAAAACCCCTAGATAGTGATGCTCATCTGAGCTACGATTGCCTTTGAAATAAAATTAACAAGCATCATCAAAACAGTAAGCAATTCACCCAGAAAGAATTAGGTGGAAGAAACATCACTTGGCTGCTTCCCAGCAGGTGGAGGGGCTGGACAGCTTTTCCCTCCACTCAGAAGGATTTCACTTAGGGATTTCCTGCCTTCTGTTGTTTTTTCTGCCCAACAGTTGGGGCAGGTTTTCCCAAGAAGGGTGCAATAGGTGTGTCCAAATATTCTGAATGTGCACCAGTAACACCTGTGGACTCAAACCCTGTGGTTGCTTCTTGGCACAGGTGAGTGCAGGTTTGTGCAGGGACATGTACTTTTTTGCATTTTGCACTCCTTGAGAAATGGTGACCTTGAATGTTGCTTTCACTGGGGGAATTTCCCAGGTTCTGCTGTTGTGTATAACCTCTGAACAGCTAGTGTGGGGTCTGTAAACTGCACTTTAGTCCATAAGCAACAGCAGGTAGTTCTGGAATCGAACAGCCGGCAAGGCTGCCTACGAGGCATTTGGGATCTTCCTGTGAGCCCCACTGTGAGGGGGTTTGTCTCAGCCTCTCTGTTTCCTTTAGGATACAGAGAGCTGTTACTGTGTCCTTACTTAATCCCCAGGTTACTGGCTATCTGGAGAGCCCAGCTGTCTTTGAACTATTGCTGCTCTCAAAGGGTGATCTTCTGGCCTAAGAATTGCCCTTGGCTGCTCCCTTGCTGAGCATCTCTCCAGCCGCTAAGTGATTTAAAGATGTCTCTGAATATAGTTTTTTAGAAGACTTAACAGTCTCGTGCATATCTTTGCGAAGCAGTTGCTTAAAGGAGAGTATAGTTTAGTGGTTAGAGCACAGGCCTGTGAGTTGTTCCCCCCTCCAACCTAAAGGCACAGTGTGACCCTGAGCAAGCTGCTTCATGTCCCTCGTTCCCCCTTGGCATGTCTCAGGGTGAAGTACGAGGATATCCTCAGGGAAGGCTCTGATACGTGCTGCGCACGTGTGTCTGTGTGCACCTGGTCATTTAATGCCAGAAACATCTCTGCGCTCTCAGGCCCTGAGTCACTTTTTCAGTGAAATAACTTCTAGCTTTTAAAGCTAGCAAAAGCAATTAGCGTGCTGTAGGGACCAATAGCTGGCAATGTGTCATTTTAAAAAATAGATCTGGTGGTGGGGACCTCTAAGGGTTTATATCAGGTTAGAATATTTCTGCTGTAAGTGATGTCTGTTGACAGGTCCTATTCGGAGTGTTCTGAGCAAGTCAGAGCAGATAGTACTGGCTGATTGTCATATTCGTAGGACTATTGGTCTGATGTCACATTAACCGTACTAATATATATTGTAGCATGTCTATGTGAGTGCATATAGTGTGTGTGTGTGTATGTGTGTATGTAATTTATTTATATATCCGTGTCTCTGTATGTAATTTACTGCGTCTATCTGCGTGAGTATATAATGCATATATGGCATATTACTATCTCAGATGCCATAGACTATGGCATAGCCACTTATCAAATAGGCTGGGTAAGCAGAAGGCTCTGAGCACTCCCTGAGGATTTGGGGAGGGACTGGATGACTGTGACATGTTAGTCAAGGCCTCTGGTTCAAATCCGGAGCAAGTCAATAGTGACTGAAAGGTGTCACTGCCCGAGAGACACTGCATGTCCCATTGTGCTCTTACTCAGTTCCTAGTGGATGGGTATTGTCACTGGAGCTACTTTCTCGTCCGTGTCAGCAGATAGACCAAGAAGGAAGGATGGCCTTGTGGGTACAGCATTACACTGGGTCTCAAGAGTCCTGGGTCCAAATCTCAGCTCTGCCATGGATTTGCTGTGGGAACTTGAGCAAGTCTCTTAATCTCCCTGTACCCCAGTTTTTACATCTGAAAAATGGGGGTAATAACACTACCTTGCCTTCAGGGGCATTGAGAGGCTAAATCCTGAATGCTAGAGAAGCGCTTTGGTGTTAAGCAATGGGGCAGGTGTGTAAACACCTAGGTAGAAGGATGCAGTAGGCCTAGAGATTGAGTTGCACTCTCTCCTCTGTTGGTGGTCCAGGCAGGTCAGGACTGCGTTGGCAGGGTGAGGTTGGGGAAGCTGGCACCGCTCCTGCACTTCCGAACCTGTTCTGTAGATTCAGTTTCTAGGGCTGCTGCTCCTTGTCTTTCACCAGAACCAAATTCACTTTCAGTCCTCCACTGGGAGGCAGGAATGCCCCCCATAGGACTGCACAGCTTGGGGTGTGGCTGGATTGGTTACGCCTCTGCTTTTAATAACCCCATCTCAAGTTGCGATTGTCACCAGCACCTGTGTGTGGATGAAGGGTCCTTGCCTTTTCAGCCTTGTGCATAGGGGCAGGCGTCCTAGTTTGGGGGAAGAGGGAGTGCCGGCTGCAGATGTCGCTGCTTTCATGTATGTAGAGAATTGAGGATCTCTGGCTGCCCTCCACACAGCATCCAACCCCTCAGAAGCAGAACAGTGTGACATTAGAGGGCAGCTCCTGGTCAGACCCAGTATTTTTGCTGCCTTCGCTGCTGTTATAAATTCTTCACTCTCAGCCTTTTACTTCTGATATTTTACTTCAGCCAAATAAAAGCCAGTTTCGTTACCTCCGGCTCCCTGCGGACGCGGCAGCTTCAGGCTGTAAAATATGCTCCCACCCTTAAAGGGAGGATGGGGGGCCTGCTGCTGGGAATCCAAAGTGGAGAAAGGTTCCGGGAACAGGACCGAGTCTTTTGCCTGAGTTTCAGAGCTTTCTGCGTCCCTGCATATGTGTGAGAACCAGCTGGCTTACAACGGGCTGGGAGAAGAGATGGAGCATCAACGTTCACACTCCCAGCCTCCAAATGAAATGGGCCCATGTCACATCCTGGGCAATAATATGGGGGCACGAGGGCGGGTTGGTGCTCCCAGCCTCTGAGTTTAATAGGGCCCCCAGGCCAGCTCTTTGATTGCTGGTACCTGAATAGCACTACAGAGGAGTTTGCTGGGGTTCAAAGCATTTGGAAGTGGAGCGCAATGAGGACAGGAGGTGAAAGGCCCATTGGATCCGGCCCTGAGTTTGAAGGGTGGTCCCTCGTGGAATAACACGGTTGCTGCTCCCAGTCACTAGAGCTCTACGGGGTGAGTGTCCCAGCCCTGCCATGACCTGGCATCAGTCCAGACTGAAGCGCAGCAGGCCCTAGACCTCTTCCCCCGGGGGAGGAGCCCCAAGACCAGCCTCACTGAGGGGCAGCCCTGAGGATCAGAGGGTTATGGCAGAAAGCTCGGTGAGAGACCCTGCCAGCAGATCCCACACAACAGCATTCTCATCTGTCCAGGGCCAGGCTGGGTCACTTGGCTCTCTCCAGGGCTGGGAAGCATGAACGATGCCTTGGGGAATCCCTCTGGTGTGTCAGTCCAGCTTCCTCCCCCCTTTCCCCCCACCAGCAGGTCCAAAGAGCCCTTACCGTCAATAAAGAGGAAGGACAGGGAGCCCTTCCGTGGTGGGGCTGCCCCCTTTGGTGGTCCTGCAAGGGGGAGGCCCAGCCAGCAGGCAGGTGGGTGAGAACGATGCTGCAAGCCCAGTCTTGCTGATGTGGCCCTTTCTCCTGCAGCGAATCATAAAATATGGCTCAAATTTTCATTACGGGCTCTATTGATTATCTTTTGGGACGGATGAATTACAGGGAACATTAAATTAAAAAAAAAGGCAATATTTGAATGAGTCTGGGAGGTCAGTGCCAGAAAGGCTGACGCACCAAGCCTTACTGGTACTCGCCACCTCCCTTGGCCTGCTAGGCCTCAGGCCTGGTACCGTCTCTCTACCCTGAGGAAAGGACTTGCTGCTCATGGAGCCTCCAAACCCTGCTCTTTGGGAGCAGTGAATTCTCCCGAGGCCAGGGTGTGTGTATATAGGGGGGCTGTGTGGGCTAGTGGCTAGAGCCCTTGGCTGCTACTCCTGGCTTCTGTTGCTGTGTAACTCGAGAGGGCTGTGGCTAACTGGGCCTTTAGCCTCTTCAGCAGTGGTGCTGACTGGTTGGATGGCAGGTGGGGTTGGGTTAATGGATCTCTGTGAGGCATCTTGGATGAAAGGACAAAGGAACCATTGGGTACGGGGAGGGTAGTGGTTCATCTCAATAGAAAGCCCGTGGGCCAAATGCTGACCTGGTATAAGTGGGTGCCTAGAGGTAAATGGACTTTTCCCTTCTTACGCCAGGTTTGAACGGCTCTCCTGGTGCCTACAGAAAATATAGCCAGGGACATACGTGGCCTGGTAGGAAGGGAATTGTGGGTAAAAAACTTAACCCCCACTCCTAACCGCCATCTTCATCCTGTCACTCACCCCACTCTGCATAGGTCTCCCCCCAAACTCCATCAGCCCTCGGTTTCCTTCTCAGCTCCTGGGCTTGGTGGCAGGTGTGTCTGTTTTTGTCCTTTGGCTGGAGGAGGGTGAGCGGGGTTGCAAGGTATTAGTCTGCTGTAGTGGGTCTCCACTGTCAGGGCCGCCCGGGGGGCAGGGGTGGGGAGACAAGTGGGGCAATTTGCCCGAGGCCCCGGCCTCCACGAGAATATAGTATTCTACAGTATTGCAACTTTTTTTTGTGGAAGGGGCCCCCAAAATTGCTTTGCCCCAGGCCCCCTGAATCCTCTGGATGGCCCTGTCCACTGTAGTCTGTCAACCCATCCAAAAATGCCTCCCAGCCCCGGAAACTTCCCCTCAGAAAACTGAAGTGCTCCCCTCAGAATCTCCACGCTGATCTTACAGTCCCAGCCTGGCCTGAACGCAGGATGTTTGCTGACATTGGCACAGTCCCCAGATAAAGGCTGGCACTGCCAACATCTGGGTTATGGGGCAGGCAGGTCTCAGGAGCAGGCTGGGTGGATGTGTGAGCCAGGAGATGGGCACTTATCTTTTAAAAGCATTGGGACACTGTGTGCTCTACCTGTTCCATGCCATGTATCAAGCGATGCTGCCCAAAAATGGCTTCTGTAGGCACATGTCAGCAGCCCCGCGTTGGTCCCATGTTGCTGGATTAAAGTGTGGCGAGGGGTTGAGGATGCTGGAGCAGTACAAGGGGTTGATATGTGCAGACTCAGCTCTGCTCCCTGACCCTGCTTCAATCAAAGGAGATTCTCTCTCATCCTAGCTCTTAGGGTTCAGTGCTTCTCGGGGGTTTATTGGATGCTGGACGTGATAGCACATGCTTTGGTGCTTGGGTCGGGGGTGACAGCATGGTGCCCTAACCTTTGACCCCTGGCCAGATAATGAGCAGAATCAAGCCCACCACCCAAATGGGGAGGAGCCCAGTAAAGCCAGCCACTGCTTGCCCCCGCCGGCTCTGAGACCTGTTCCACACTTTGGAAGGGCCTGAAACCTTGTGTTTCTCTCCAAGTCTCTGGACATTTCTTAAGCCCATTGTGGCCTGGTCCTCCCTCCTTAGCCCAGAGTCCCACTGAACTGTAGACCACACCCTGCATTGGCCTTGGGAATGGGCTGGGGGAGGGATCCACTGGGGCTTTCTCCATTGCTGGCTTCTCCTGCTGAACTTAGAGTGGTTTTGTGTGAAGAAGGAACAGGTCAGGAGGCTGCTGGGCGACCACCAGCCCTCTGCAGAGGCCTGAACACCACTTCATTCCTTTAATGAGCTTGCCCATGGCTGAACTCCACCCTATAGTGACTAACCCCTATTTCAACATTGCATATTTTTGACAATGTCAGCAAGGCTCTGGAGCTGAAAGCTGGGGAGCCACTGCCACTTTGAGAGTCCTTGTTTGTGGTGCTCTCCTTTTCCTGGGTGAGAGATACTGAGAGGCCCAGGTGACTTTTGATATCCCCTTTTCTCTCCATTATTTTCTTGTTTTCTGTTTTTGGTGCAATCAGGCTGGCAGCTGCTGCTTCTCAGGAATTCTCTGTTTTCTTTTGTAAGATTGTAAAGAATGCAGCCAGAGTCCGTCACCAGCCAGCCGCCTTCGTATGTAAGGCACGGTCCGCCCCAAAAGGAAAACATCTCCTCCACTCCCAGAGTTACCTGTGTCCAAACACACAAAGCCTGCACACTCCTATCGCTGTGCCACTAGCTGAGCTGGCCTGGGAAGACACCTGTTCTTTTCCCCTCTCTCTTTTCTTTGCTTTCTTTTCTGGTCTGGAATGAAAACACAAGAAGATGCTCATCATCTGTAACATTTACACGTGTTGTGCTGGTGTCTTGTATTCGTGTGTGTTTGTCCATGTTTGTCTGGTCATGTGGCTGGTTGGCATGGCTCTTCGTTGGCATGCATTTGTGTACAGTATTGTGTGTGCACACCTATGTGATTATATCTGTGCGCGCGCCCACATTTGTACTAGGCTGGGTCTGTCTCTGGTTTTGGGTGTCTTCACGGGTGACTTTGTGAAGGAGTGTGTGTGTATGCGCGTTTATGTGTATGCATGTGTTCTTTGACTATGTGAATGAGATGAAGTGTGAACACAGCTGTGTGTGTGAGAGAGAGACAGACACTTCATAATAAAATGGTACAACTGGAAAGTGAGGTTCAAGCTTTTATGCTGGTGAGTTGCACACATGGGCGCTAGTGCCAGGGTGCACTCTCTTGGGTGCTCCATGCATGCTCTGTCTGTGTGTTGTTTCACTTGCCAGCAGATTGCTGTGGGTTTCACAAGCCATCCACAAAGCTTTGGTTTCACCTGGGCTAATGCAAAAAGGTGGTGGTTTCCATGGCTCCCCGGCCTCACTATAGCGACACACCCTTTTCTGTGTAAGCTGTTCCCTGGAGTGGATTGTTTTTTGGCAAACAGCTCTGTAAACTCCTCCAACAATTAAAAGGAAAAGGAGAAAAAAAATAACGAAACATGAAGTGAGACAGCAAACAGGTCGGAGCAACTCACGTGGCCAGACCCATCCCCACCAGTTCATGCATCCAGCCCCAAGCCCCAGTGCCAGGCAAGGAGAAAGCCCCTTGCTTGCTCTCTCTGGACTACACCCTGGGAAGCGCCAGGATTGCTCCAACCCCCCAAACTGCAGTGAGCTAACAAACACAAAGGAAAAGGTCATGTTATTCTTTTTTTTTTTAATTATTATTATTATTATTATGTTGCAAATGTCTCTCGGGGAGGGGAGCATCTACAGATGCCAGCTCTGATTAATTTAAATATTTACCAATCCTATGTTTTGTTTCATTTTTAAATTGTGTATGTGTTTGCTCTGTTTGTGTCCCATAAAATACCTGGTGTTTTGGGCGTACCCCGTTTACAGGGTGCATGAGATCACACTGGAAAAATGCTGTGAAAAACATTTTCATGCCACGACACATCAGATACAGTTTTGTATTAAGATGAGGATTTTTCTGTCTTTTTTTTTTATCTCCAAAATCTGGGTAAGAGGGTTTTTCCTTTGTTTTATTTATTTTTTAAATAGTTCCCTCAGTAATTTTAAAATCAGCTTTCGCTCCCATCTCACTCTGCTAAGGGGTGCTGAGGAGACCCAGCTGTACCCCTCACAGAGAAGCATGTGTGGCACTTTCATTAAATCAGAGCTGCTTCTAGGCTATTGCATGGTCCAGTGGGGAGGGCATTGGACTGGAATGCAGGACCCCTGGGTTCTGTTCCCAGCTCTGCCACTGAGCAGCTGCTTGACCTTGGGCAAGTCACTTCACCTCTCTGTGCTGCGATTTCCCCTCCACTCCCCTTTGTCTGTGAGATTATAAGCTCTTTGGGATAGGGACTCTCTTAGTCCATGATTGTACAGCACAGGGAGGGGCCTTTAGGTACTGCCATCATGTTAATAAATAACTAGTACTAGATGGATGGTGGATGCCAGGGGCTCATAGTGCCACTTGGGGGAGGGTAGCCTACCTAATGTGTGACCCTTTGCCCTGTTCGCCTAGTGCCAGATGGCACAGGAAGTGGGGTGCTTATAGGCCATAGCAACAAGCTTAGTGTAAATGCTGAGCTAGAGAGAGGAGGTCAGCTGGGCATGTTCCCCCCAGCCAGTATTTTCTGTCAGCTCTCCGTCAGCTAGATAATTTTGTGGGTTCAGTCAATGAAGGAAATACTGACATCTCCCCTACTTCCCCCTTTCAATTGCTTTCCCTGAGAGATCTGCCTGAGCCTCTTTTTTTAAGCCCCAGCTGGACCCAACCCTCCCAATCTGAGTCCAACCCTTAGCCCCTAGTTCTGAATCAGTGGTGCTGCTGCCACCTCCTGCCCCTGGGGTTGATACAGCAGTGGTTGTGGGCCCCAAACCTGCCAACCACTGCCCCTTGCTGTGCTATGTGTGTGCTGTGGAGAGAGAGGCTATGGGACTTACAGTGCAACAAGGTTGCGGTGGCCAGCAGGAGAGGTGCATGCACCCGCTGCAGCATCGGCCCTGCAGGCAGGAGGAGAGCCGCCCCAAAGCCAACCCTTGTCGTTGGGTCCCATCAGCTTTGAGTCGGGTTGCTAGGCTCTGCTTTCCATACCCGGCACGTCATCCTCTGATCCTGAGGAGCCGCATGGAAACCAGAGGTGCTGTACCAATGTATGTAGTACCAGGATTTGGCCCCCCCTCACTCCTGCCTTCCAGCTGTAGCTGGTTTGCAAACCAAAGAGAAGTATTTAGCTCAAAGGGTGAGTGTCTTGGGGCAGAGGCCTTTCTTTGTAATGTGTCCATAAAGCACTGGGCACCTGCAGTGCACCTCACTCCCTGCTTTCCATGCCCCCATCCTTCCCGCAGGCACTAGGCAGCAGGTCTGGAGAGACAAGCCGAGGAAGGAGTGGGAAGGAGGGGCAACATCGCCAGCTGTGACTGACGCTGTTGCTGGGTGCTGGCTCTGGAATTCCATGGGCACAGTCGCACTGGGCTGTGAACTGGGGCAGGGGAGGGGAGGGGAGGGGAGGGAGAGGAGGTGCACTGGGAGAATTTGAAACCTCCATTCCTGCTCCACCACAACTTTCCCAGGGGAGGGGCAGGTCTGGGGTGTGTGTGCGCAGGATGGGAGATCCACGCATGGGCCACTAGTCTGAAATTGGACCTGTTACTTTTGAGGAATGTAGGATAGTGGAAGAGAGAGAGAGAGAGAGTGTGTGTGTGTGTGCGTGCGTGTGTGCACACGCGCATACACATGCATATGGTGTGATGTGGGGGGTGCCATTGCTTCAATGTCCTAGGCAATGGTCCAGAGCGTAGGATGGCAAGGAATACATCAAGAATTACCCAGTGGCTGCACCATGCTCTTTAATCACTTATTACTTTTCTATTTCTTCCTGTTGCTGTAATTGTTACAAAATCTCTTGGCTTTGGGAGGGGCCCAGGACTCCAGGGCCGAATTGCATTTGTCCTGATTCAGAAAGTGGGTCATGCTGCTTGGTTTGGGAAGGAGATATTCATCTCGCTTAGTATGATATTTATTAGGAGATAGCAAAGGGAATGCAACTGTGCTGTTGCATAGAAAATTGCTCCCGGGGCGGGGGGTGGGGGGGACTTGTGAGGGGAATGGAGGGAGTTCTCGCGTGCCCCTTGTCTGCTACCATTGTGTCAAAATTTACTGCACCTCAATTATCTGTTTCCACTGCTTGTGGTCTCAGCTCAGATAGAATCTGAGCTGATAATGTAATGGGGAGAGAAGACCGGACAGGTAAGGGATGCATAGCTGCTTTGGCAGTGCTCTCCAGCAGTCATCCTCCAACTAGGGGAGAAGAAGAATTCTCTCCTTGGACACAGTCTGCACCCTGACCTTGGTGAAACTCCTGCTACAGGAGAGTGAGAGAGATTTTGCATGAAATCTTGTCTCCACTGAAGTCAGTGGGAGCTTTGTCGTTGACTTCTGTGGGACCAGAATTTCACTCTTAGTTTTTGTGTCCATTCAGTGGGATCTACTAAAGGAGAGAGACTGACCTGAGTGACATCCAGAAATGTTTGCTGGGCCAAATTAATCACTGGCGTGTGCTCACTGAAACCAGTGGTGTTACACCAGGCATGTGTATGGACTGCTGTGTCCACCGCCAGCCTAATGGAAGTTCTGGTGGACATTGATAACTCCATTCAGGAATCCATCACCCTAATGCCAAACTCTGTCCTCTGGGCCATGCGCGTCTGTTGCTGCCTCCCTGGTCTCCTTGTCCGTTTTCTCGTGCAGTGCTCTGAGGTCCTTGAAAGAGGCCAGGGGAGGGGGAGAACAATCACTCCCGAACAGTTACTGGGCCTGACACTGATTCTTTCAGTGGAATCCACTGTTACAAACAGTAGATCAGTCCAGTCTGTCTCCAGAAATAGTCCCCATAAACGTGAAGACCAAGTCCCTCTTCCAGGAGAGGGTGGTTCATCCAGCTGAGAGCTAAGTACACATGCAGACTTGCCCCAGCAGAGCACTGGCTGTTGGAATTCCTTGATGGAGCTGTTAACGACACCATTGGCTTTTCTCTAGAGAAATCCCAAACTGTTACAGGAATTTTCTCCCAGCTCTCAGGTGGCCTGTGGGAGCTGCTTGAGAGGGCACAGCAACACTACATGATCATTTTGCACCGGTAGTGAAGAAGGGACTGGTATGCAATTGAAACTGCAAGGGGAATGTCTCCAGGGCACTGGGCCCAAACTCCTTTCCCTTGGGAGAAGGGCTGTAAGATTGGTAATGCTCAGGGCCTTGGTTTTACACCTCATCGCCTTCAGCAGTAAGATGGAATAGAACCCTCTGACTTACCTATGCTATTTTTTGGACCCCGGGTGCTCCTTTGAGGTTTCCCATCCAAGGACACAACAAGCCTGAGTATGCTTAGACTATGATACCTGTTGCTTATGTATAGTGTGGTGTAGGCTTGGTGTAGAGGGAGGATCAGCTGGGGGTGTATTCCATTTCCATCTGTGAGGAGGGAGCAGGTAGGTCTCAAGCCTCTTCTCACATGAGAGCCTTTCCTTCCGTCTGGTATGCTGCTGGTGGCTGGATGTTACGCTGGTCTGTGGCTCAGTTGGGTTGGGGGAGGTTTTAAGGCTGCCAGCTCTCAGCCCATTTGAGCCTGAACCCACCTGCCACTGATCCTTTCGTTCCCACTGCTGAAGATGGATGTGTAGAAGTGGTGGCTTCTCCCCCTCCCAGGTGAGGAAGACAGCAAAGGCCTTGGTGTAAGAACTGGCATCTACAGTTGCCAGTTTTGGTTGGATATGTTCCTGGAGGTTTCATCATATGACATCTTTAATTAAAGATTAATCTTTAATTCCTGGAGACTCCAGGTCTATCCTGGAGAGTTGGCAACCCTGCATCGTTAATGAAAGCTCTGCTGCTGGCATGCTTTTACTGCATTGTACCTTCCCCCTCCCTGCTCTCACTGGGCTGCTGATGCCCAAATGGGGGAGATCTTGATTTCTTTTCCCTCCTCCTCTCGCAGTAAAGCCTGGTGATGCGTACAAGTGGGGAGGCAAAACTGGCTTGTACCTGAGGTGCCTTATCGTCACAGCGACAATTGAAGATCTGACTGTATCTGATTCACCCCTGGGCAGGCAGGGCTGTCCTGCTTCTCTGCCCTCCCTGGCCACAGGCAGTCCATTGCATCTCTGCGAACTCATTGCACTGTGTAGTGCAGCTCTCCAGAAGCTGACTGCTCCTGCACTAACAGTGGTTAACCCCCTCCCCCCCCAAGCTCTCGTAAATTGACTGTGGCTGTATCTGTCAACAGAGAGGAAGAAACTCAGCGAAGAGGCGGATTGACTGTATGCCCAGCATTGCTCCATCAGGGTCCCAGTCCTGTGCCAAGAGCTCTGCTGGTGTTCGGGGCAGTCGGTAAGCGCGGCTGACCGCACTGCTTTGGCTGAGCCTGCACTGCTGTTTGGTGGAAAGTCACCCTTGGGATTATCAAAGGGAAGAACTGGCAGCTCCAGTAACTTGGAGGGCTAGATCCTCAGTGGGCACGAATTGGCCCGGCTCCTGTGAAGTCAGGGAAGCTGTACTGATTTACACCAGCTGAGGATATGGCCCCAGATCTTTAGAAAGGGGAGATGAGGAAGCAGTACAGAGGCCAGACAGAGACCCATTTGTAAAGCCTTCTGGAAACTTCAGAGGGTCTCTGCGGTCTCACGATTGTCTTCTGAGAGGGTTGAGAGGCTAGTGCTTCCCCAGAACTCCCTTGAGGGGACTCTAATTCTTGGGGCTGTGGGGCAAGTGGAGCATGTACGGCTCTGTTGTCAGCCTCTAGCACCATGCTCCCCTCCAAGCAGTGCCATGTTACTCACAAGCAGCTTCCACTGCTGGTACCTCTCCCTGTGCCCGTAGACACACAGGCAGCTCCTGGCTAGGTCGTCCGGGTAGGCTTTATTCAGAGGTGGACCAAAGGATGACACGGACAAGCCTTGCTGCTCACTTTTCAGTGTCATGTGTCGCACCAGGTGTTCTCTGATTCTTGTGTCTGGCGCATTTGTCCATGTGCTTTAAGCCTTGCTGATATACTCTGTTGTCTGTGCTGCGTGGGACACCAGTACCTTAGGCAGCCCCTAACTGGCAGGCCCGTGGCAGCACTTTTAGCCTTACCCCAACAGAAGGGGTTGATCCATCCACAGTTATGGGATCCTGGAAGGAAAGACTCTACTGCCAATGGTCAGAGAGAGGATGCCCTTCATTTCCGTGGCTCTTTTCAACTGGTGGGCCTGACGGGCTTTACAAACAGTCATTTAGCCTCGCAACCTGTGGGGAGGTGGTTTACGGTCAACACCGTGGCATTGGGGGGGGCGGGCCCAGGGAGGTGAAGTGACTTGCCCCCGGTCGCAGAGAGCACAGGTGTCCCGAGCCCTAGGCCGACATCTTAACCACAAGACCATCCTGCCTGCTATTGAGCTGAACCTCTTTCCAGCAGATGGAGATGGGATGAGCCCATATCACAGATCTTGTGTTGGCTCTGGTCTCCGTGGCTTCCCTCTCGCCTGGCTGGGCAGCTCCATGCGGACTGGAAGCTTTCCCTGCTTGGAAGCCTAAGTCTGATCTGGAGGGCAACTGTACAATGGCCACCGGGGCGCTCGTGTGTTGGACTCAGTGCCTGGCTGGCATTGGATGGAGTGGGTCACCCTCCTTAGCCTCACAGTATGTCTGCAATGCTTCCGTCCGGGCTGCCAGCTCTCTGCCTGAGCGGAGCTGACTGGTGGGGGCTCACCTTTTGGGCCCACTCGATCCTGTTCTCTATATGACCAGAGGAGAGGTGCTGATTTCCCATTCACTCCACACCCTGTCCCTGCCTCTGGGACCAGGCCTCCTGCCTTGCTTTTACTCTGAGTGCCTGCTGAGCCAGGCCCATCAATCAGCTGGCTTCCCTGCTTGGCAGCGCAAAGCAGACACTTCCGTTGCTGCAAGCTGGGCTCTCCACAGGACAGCCCATTGCTTTCTCCCTGCCCAGCGCTGCTCGCAGGACCCAGTGACAGTAAATCACAATCCTACAGGCCCTTTATTCCTTTTCCTGCTAAATGTTGATAAAGGGCCAGTCACCATCACTGTGGCATCGAGGTGGCAGGGATTCCAGAGCACTCTGGACTATAGACTTCACTTCAGCCACCTCTGAAATGCAGCCACTTCTGAGGTGTGACTTGGCAGCTATTTGACAGTTGCCCTGCACAGGGAATGAAGAAGGGATAAAATGTCCAGTTGTGGAGTTTAGGGTTACCTGAGTTGGAGTCTGGCCAGGACACTGGGGCTCATCCCCCATCTGCTCCTATCTGAAGTGCCCTAGGATCTTGAATGAGCTGTCAGGACCATGGAGTGACATGGATGCAGCTGGGCTAAGTGGCTGCTCCCTTTAGTGGGTGGCGTTGTAGGTTTGACGTCACCTTTTGTTTTTCCTCGGGGTTCTCATGGGTACGTACTGCGGTGCCTAGAAAGTGTGCTGGCGCCGCTGCAGCCTGGTGGACGAAAGGCCCCTGTCTTCATGCTCATTGGAATGTGCTAATGTTTCCATTTAAAAAATACCCTTTAAAAAATAAAACAAAAAGGAAAAAAAATCAGAGGAAATTGACTTCCCAAAAATTACACTAAACTAACGCTCAGGGCCTGGCATGACTCCATTGCAGCCAGGAAGCTTGTAATTAACCAGCTCACTGCCGTGGCCCTGGGAAGGACTGGAATCTCAGAGCAGGAGTGGAGCATCAGGACATGGGTGTCTTTGAATGAGTGTCCCCAGGCTGGACTGGGTATCTGTGGCAGAATGGCAGTGGCATTTTCCTGCAGCATTGGCCACCTGCGGTCCTGCTGAGTGGGGCATTCCTTCCCAGATGCATCTGGTACTCTGTGCATCGTGGGCAGTGTCCTTGTGCTTAGATCTGACAAGTGATTCTGCGCTTGCCCAGGGGACCCTTTGTCAGTGAGTGACAGGCTGAGGGTGCTCCTGGAGACAAGGAGCCCAGAGTTAGGGCTTGGCTATGTGCAAACCTGCACTCAGCTTTTTTTTGGAGACATGAGTTCAAATCCTTACACGAGAGAGGGTGAAGTTTGGTCTCTTCCTAGTTCCCTTTGTGCAAGCTGCCATGTGGCACAAATCAGTGTGATTGACAGCTTCTGCTCAGGCTAGGCCCTGGAATAGCAGGAGTGCTGCAGGTCACAACTGGGGTGCAGCGGTGGGGCTGTTTGGGGACAGAGTTCTGCGCAGTAGGGTTAGTGGAGGAGGCTGCAGGTCCGGTGTGAGCTGTACTGGATGGAGGATGCTTGCTGGCACTATGCTTGGCTCAGCCCAGCGCTTTCAGCGCCGTATGTGTGTGAGGACTGGTTTCACTCATCAGTTTTTGTCAAAGAAAATAAACAGGCTCCTGTACCTGCTGCTGCATCACAAAGAGAGCAAGACAGAAGTCTGGCCCCGGTGCTGAACCTGCCAGCATCAGTGGGTCAGAGCCAGGCACCAAGTGTTGCTTTAACCCAGCAGTTGGGTGGGAATTTTCACAATTTGGGTCATCACAAAGAGGGGACTCTGTGTCCCAGCTGAGAGCATCTCTTGTTTCAGGGGTGGGGGTTGGTATGTGCTAAGGCTGAAAATATTTACAGGTTTGGAAGTTGAAATGCAAACAGGAAAAGCCCTTTTAAAAAATGAGTGTAGTGGATATTCAAAACAGGGATTGCCATGGAAACGCCACAATATTTGCTTAAATTGACACAAAGGTTGCTGGTTGCAGGGTTCTGACTTCTTTGGCTCCATTTTCTTTGGCCCGGCACCTATCACGAATTGATCTCAACAACCCCCCCATTTGTTTTGCTGATTTTATTTTCATCTGATGGAAATAAAAAAAAAACCTCTAGGCTAGAAATCCCCCCTCCCAGATCAGCCTGATGCTCCAATCAAATATTGTGTCAGGAACTTTTTTTTTTTTTTTTTTGGTAAAGAACATAAAAGTTTGTTAAAATTTTTTGTTCCCTCTAAAGAAGAATACAGATTGATTGGCTTACGTGGTTCCGGTCCTGGCATGTGAGGGGAGGAGGGCAAGAAATGTAGCAGAGGTGGAATGATAGATCCAAGAAAAGCTAGAGTTGAGAAGAGAGTAGCCTGGTGTTGAAGACAGGGACTTGAGAGATCTGGTGTCTGTTCCAGGCTCTGCCACAGTGTCACTCTATGACCTTGGACAGGTTTTTTAATCTCTGTGTGCCTCGGTTCTCCCCCCTGTGTACTGCAAATAATGATACAGTAGAACCTCAGAGTTACGAACACTAGTAATGAACTGACCAGTCAAGCACACACCTCATTTGGAACCAGAAGTACACAATCTGGCAGCAGCAGAGACCAAAAGAAAAAAAGCAAATACAGTGCTGTGTTAACATAACTACTTAAAAAAAAAAAAGATTTGACAAGGTAAGGAAACTGTTTCTGTGTTTTCATTTAAACTAAGCTGGTTACAAGGAGCATTTTTCTTCTGCATAGTAAAGATTTAAAGCTGTAGTAAGTCAATGTTCAGCAGTAAACTTTTGAAAGAACCATGATGTTTTGTTCATAGTTATGAACATTTCAGAGTTATGAACAACCTCCATTCCCAAGGCATTTGCAACTCTGAGGTTCTGCTGTACTTTCTTTTCTGGCTAGCTTGCAGGCTCTGTGGGGCTGGGGGCTCTCTGTCACTGTGTGGCTGTATAGCATCTCGTACAGTAGAGCCATGCTTCTGCAATACAAGTCATAGTGAATGACCTGCAAGTTTCAGGGGGTGGAACTGCTATGTTATGGGAGCAGGAAATGCTGCTGAGGAGGTTACAGGGGAAGCCCTTTTCAGCATGTGGCATGGTAGTAGGGCCTGTATCTTTGTAGGGGGGGAGGGATAGCTCAGTGGTTTGAGCATTGGCCTGCTAAACCCAGGGTTGTGAGTTCAATCCTTGAGGGGGCCACTTAGGGATCTGAGGCAAAATCAGTATCTGGTCCTGCTAGTGAAGGCAGGGCACTGGACTCAATGACCTTTCAGGGTCCCTTCTATTTCTTGGAGATAGGTATATCTCCATATATATTATTATTATTTATTACCTGGTCGATGCCCAGCTGTTCCCTAGAGTGGGATGGTCAAATGCCCAGCTGTTCCCTAGAGTGGTCTGTGGCTCAGCACCCGACTGATAATCATATAAGGATTTGTAACTTGGCCTCTGATTGTCTGTCTCACAAGATGGCTGTGCCGTGCCAGGATGGGCCAGGTCTGTTACTTCTCCCCCAGCTGGCTTGTTGTGGCTGAGCGAGTGCTGAGTTCTGCGGATCACCACTGGTACCCAGTTAGGGCACTGATTGGGCGTGTGTTATGCAGCGGCTGGATAAATAATACTCCGTTCATTTCCCTTCCTCAGGGCAAAGAGACTTCACCAAGTGAAGGGAACTCATCAGACTTGCTCTGTGTCCATCAAGGACCTCTGGGGAAAAGCTCCTGATTCCCATTCTGGCTGTGTAGGTTGGAATGGACTTCGAGCCCAGTAACTTGTGGATGGAAGGTACTGACTTTCCTTGTGTAATCTATTCCTCTTGGTTTGAGCTATGACCAGAATCTGGGTGGGCTCTGGGTGACTTTTGAGTCTCCGCGGGCTTTGCTGGAGCCCCTGGGGTGCATTTTTGGTGTGGAGAGACTGTATTTAAGTTGAGGAGATGGAGTCTGTTTGTGGGTCATGGATTCACCATGGCAGGGGTTTGCTTTGGGGTGGTTTACAGGCAGGAGTGCAGCATCCCCAGTGCTGAGGGTTTGATGCGTCCCTGATGATGCAGCCCATTTGTGCACGACATGGAGGGTTTGGTGGCACATCAGACAGGGATGGGTCATTTTGAACTACTCCTGCGTTAGCTACCAGAGCCGTAGCTGATAGGGTGGGGTATCTCCTGGGTAATGGGTTCCAGACAATGGATTCCCTCGATGGGGGATAGAAGAGGGCAGGTCATGATGTTTGATTCTGTGGTTCTTACACCTGGTTTAAATCAACGGCTGCTGATTTTCACCTGTCAGACTCTGAAGTCTTTTTCCTGAGTGTCCAGCATTGGCTCTTGGCTGGGGGATCTGCCTGGCTGGGCTGGAAGCAGTTCCTCTGCCTGAATTGCTAGGGCATGAGGCAGCCGTGGATGTAACTGGAGACCCCAGCTTGGGAAGGTCTGTGCTGGGAAGCTCCAGGGTCTGTAACGCCAATGCAAACTCTGGGGGTCGTGTTGGCTGTGAGGGTGGGACTCTGACTTTTTAAAAACCACTTTAACCTCTTCACTGCTGGCGCCGGATGCAGCTGTTCTGCTGTGGCCAAACGTAGTAGTGTTTCATGTGGTGCTGGTGATCCATTAGCCTGGCGGTCAGTCAAAGGACCCATGGGATAGCACCAGAGGTACGTTGGGCTGTGCCAAGTGGGGCAAACACTGGTGTCCTTCAAGCATTCCCCTAAAACGGGCCTGGTGCAGCGTGACCCAGGAGAGGACATATGCAGTACCTGCCACTGGCAGTGGGGTAATACTTGTCTCTCTGATGATGGCCAGGACTCAGTAGGGGCATGGAAGGGGCTGCCATATCGGGTTTGCTGCTGGCTGGAGGAGATGTGGGTAGTGGCTACTCTGTGAGGATGATTTTTTCAGAGCTTACCTCCCTGAGTTGTTGCCATCCTAATGGCAGCATTGAGAGGCCAGAATAGCGAAAAACATCCGAATTATGCTCATTCTTAGAGGGGCTCAGTGGATGTATCCTCAGATCACTCTGGAGACCCCAGCTCATGTTCCCTGTAGGCCCCCAATGAAATACTGCTCTGCCAGTATCCAGGGCTGCTGAGAGTCAGAGAAGGCCATAGGACAGAAGAGTTGGGGAGGGGAGGGTTCAGCAGAAGAGCCAAGAGAGCAGCACTGGACTGGCACAGCATGAGGAGGGGTGGTCTTGAGACTGAGACACTAGCCTGGACCTTGAGAGATCAGCATTCAAGCCTGAGTTCTGGCACAGATTTCCTGTGCAGCGCCGGGGCAGGGGGAGGGGAGGATGAGTTATTTATGCTCTCCATGCCTCTGTTTCACTGGTGTTACTATTTTTAAATAGCAGTAGCAATGCTTCCCTACCTCCCAGGGGTTCTGAATGTCAGGTGCTCAGCTGCTCCAGTGATGAGCACCTGAGCTAGACCTCTAAGGACAAGGATGCTGCGGGTCAGGAGGTTGATGGCATCGGTGTTCTCTTCTTGCATCGGTGCCTCCCCACTGTTCCGGCACTAAAACTTGCCCAGTGCCTGGCGTGGCTGATTTTGAGTGGCTTAGCTAGAGGGAGCTCCAGGCTTTATACCTGGGGAGAAGATTCCGAGCACTCTGGCAGCTGTGCAACCAGTTAGAGCCATGGCAACCCCTTGAGTTCAAGAGGCAACAGGTCTTGCCCCTCAAGGCCCTGGCCTGTTGGCGAGATTTCCAGGCTTTGCTGCTGTCAGAGCCAAAGGAGTAGAGATGTGGGGTGGGGCATTGGGATAAGGGAGCCTTGTGGGCTTCCCAAATCAGATGCAAATACTGGGACTTGTTTATGGCAGCAGAATCTCCAGCCCCTCGTCCCGGTGTCTGGCTCCACAAATGCACCAGCTCTGTGAGCCCCCAGCCATGTGTGTTCCCCCACCTGGGTGAGAGCCGGGTGCAGGCTACTCAGTTGTCTCTGCTCTGTAACTGGTGAACGGGCACATCCAGTCTGAGGAGAGAGGGCAATCGGAAATGATCACATGGGACAATGGGGAATAATTATCCAGGATTAGGCTCTGTATAAGCAGGCACAGCTCGTCCTGCAGGAGCTGCAGGTAGACTCATGGGGCATGGCGAATTGGAAGGCCCTGGCATATAATGACAGCTACAGGGCATCACAGTCTGGCAGAGGACTGTATGGTGCCTCTGAGGATCATATTTTAGGCTAGGTGGAAAAGAATGAAGATGATACACACGTGAGCAGCTGGTAGTGTGAACGCACATGAGCTCCATCTGGATATAGACCATCCCAGGGATGGCACAAACCCAGAGCAGGAAGAGAAGAGGCTAGAAACTGTATAAAAGGCTGGGTGTGTGTAGGAGAAAGAGACCTTTGCTTCTGCCAAAATCCAGACTCAGTGGCACAGGACAGTTCATCTGAGGAAGCAGCTTCCAAGGCTCCAGGTCAAATTCTGCAGTTGAAGGTGAGCTCTGACTCCGAGAGGAGGCTGGTGTAGCAGGAGAATCCTTTGGCCCTTGGTGGGGGTTCTCTCAGATCAGCAGCCTCTTCTGAGCTTTGTCTTCTCCTGCTGGACACTTTGCACAGCACTGATTGCCCTTGAGGTGCTGTTTTCCAAGGGCTGGATTCAGAACTCATTGAAGACAATACCAGTCTTTCCATTGACTCCAGTTTCCTTTGGATCGGGCCCCAAGGGCATCCACCCTGGCTTTGCCAACCTATAGCAGTTTTCTGTTGTTCCCCCAGAATTATTAAGAGTCTCCAGAGTGAAGGGGGCTGCCTGTTAGCCTTTCAGAAACTTAGGTTTGTGATTCCTCTCGTTTGTGTTCCAAGCCTCAGCCCCAGAGCACGTTTTATTCCTCCCATTTTCAAAGTAAGCTCTGTTTACTTTGGACTATGGCTGCTGCTTGCTGACTCCCTGTCACCCATCCCTTAGCCCCTGGCTCTAGCTGGTCTGTTTCACTTTCTGTTTATGCTCAGTTTCAGGTTGTCAAGCCCTAGAGCACATGAGCGGGTTCTGCCCACATGACTGCAGTTTAGGTTTCCAGCAATGGGGAAGAATGTTCAAATAACACACAAAAAACGAATGGAAACACCAGGAACCCCCTCGCAGCCCCAGGTGACACCTAAATTTGGGGCTCAAGCCACGTTGACAGCTTCTCTTTACTGGGTCAGTGAGGGCCACTGAACACCTTCCTCCAAGTGAAATCTAATGGGAGCTCTGCCCATGATAGGGTCAGATCCTGACCCACCACAATGGACCTTTTACAGCTCCTCACAGGACCTCCTCTCAGGATTCTGAGCTGGCTGGAAATGTACAGCTGCCTGGCAAAATCATTGTGGAAATTTACCAACCCTGGTATGAAATCGACTCGCCTGCCTTTGCCAGCCGGGACACTGAATGATGGTTGATTTGTCCATTAGAAATATATATACGTATTACTTGCCTGGGATCAGTGAAATTTTCCCAGTCTGGATAGTGTCTTCAGGTAAACGCTATAATATGTCTATTGACTCAAGTATACAGTGTCTATTAATAACATGCTATAACCTCCCTACTGGGGCTATCCGGTATCTGCTGTAATGTACTGACCTGTATTATTATAACCAGGACCCACCAGTAACAAGCTACGATATACAGTCTTTACTGGTAACATGCTATAACGTACCCAGCTAGGCTGCAGTATCCCTGCCAGTATTGGTAAGCTATAAACATTTGGAAATAGGAATAGGGGTGCAGACCCTCAAACTCAGCTGAAATGTATTGGGCACAACAAGCTTTGGGAGGCAGGCCAGTTGGTACTGGCAGGTGTGTTGGGGGTGGGAGGCATCCATTTTCCCAGCAACATGCCAGGTTTTGTTCCGCTTCAATCCACACTTGGCGGGAATAAGTAAAACATTGCTGGGTTGCTGTGGTGGGCGGAGAGAAGTGACTCTGGCTGCCAGTTGTGCCCAATCTAAAGTGATGCTATGCTGCCAGTTTGGGCATGCGATCCCTTTTGTCCTGCTTGCTGCGTCTCCTTGGGGGTCCCATCAGTCTGGCCTCCTGCCCTGGTTAGGGACTTCAGACCCTCGACTCATTTTTGTAACTTCTAGGTTTTTTCTCCTGGGTTTGCTGTGTGCTTCTGCCATTACCTACAGCGTGGGTTGTGCGTGAAATGCAGAACTTGCAGAAAGCTGCACCAATTCTCTGCTGCAGAAATGTTGGGGTGTGTGTGATGGTGGGGCACAGGGGGACAGGTCAGACTGGGGGCCGGAAAGCCCTCACAAAGCTAGTTGGTTTATATCTTAGATGCCCCTCCAAATAGTTTGTCTGGGGGTAGTGCCTCACCCCCGGAATGAAGCGGTGTGATCCCAGCCTACCAGCCCTGTTGATCACACTAGGTACCAGGCTAATCAGATTCACCATGCCCTCTAAAGCAAGCTCTGATTGGACCAAAGATTTAGCCTGGCTCCTGGGCAGGCTATTCTGGATGGGTCTGAGCTCTGGCTCCTTTCTGAACAGAGCAGGCCAAGCTTTGTTTTGGTGGGTGCTCTGACACCTAGTCCTACAGCCTGGCCCGGCTGGACCCAAGAGTGCTTGGACAGAGCCCTTCTGGTATGGCAAAACGGTGGAAAGAGAGGATATTAAAAGCCTGTCTGGGATAAGAGCAGGGTTGTCACATCCATCTGCTCAGGCCCTGACGAGTAGCAGATCCATATTGTTAACATATTGTCTGCCATATGGACTGGCTCAGCTCTCCAGGAACGCTTGGGAGACCTGACCTCTAGTGTGACAAGATGCGAGCATGAAGGACGGGTTGACAACAGCCCTTGGGTCTCAGAGTGTGAAACCGTGTTTCAGCCACTTCCGCTGCCTTTCGCTGTGCATGCATGTGCTCGTTCTCGGAGGGGTTTTTCCTCCCTCCCCTGCTTTCCGCATCCCTGGTCTGCACTAGATCAATGACCTTCACTCATAACCAGACTGGACAGTTCTAACTCCCTCCCCCAGGCCTTCGATCAGATGTTTGGTTGGAGGCTGTGGAAGGCTGAATGGGGGGAAGTCAAAGGAGGGGAAAGAAGATCGTGTATTCAGCAGGCCTGATAGCTAGTCCTGCCATATCTGGTCTCGGAGCAGGACTGGGGGTCCTGGGCACCCCCTATTCCCAATGATACTGAGAGATGTAGGTGCTTAGTGTCACTTTGAGGATCTGGCCCTTATTGGCGACCTAAGCAGATCGGAGAGGCTCAGAGGTGGGGGCTGATCCCAGGATGGGGGGAGGGGACATTCACCTCTCAAGTGACACAGAGCGATTGTGGAGCAAAACCCATGGTAAGCACAGGCCAACTTCCTTCAAACCTCCCTGCTGTTCCAACCAGCCCACTGGCATCACACATGCAGCCAGCTGGGTCACTGGACTGTCTCCTTCCTGATGGGGAGCCCACTGCCTCGTGGGAAAAGGTTTTACTGGGTGGCCAGCACAGGGCTTTGCAGGCAGTAAATAGGTGGGCTATAGGAGCTGATCGTCCATCCCTGAGTGCAGAGAGCTATTAGGTGGGAGCAGGTCTGCTAGAACCCAGTGGGGGCGCCAACATGCGTCTGCAGATGCAGACCCTCGCAGGGTCTCAGAGCCCGGGCTCCGGCTCCAGCCCAAGCCCGACCGTCTACTTTAATGTTTTTAGCCCTACAGACCAAGCCCTACATGCCCGAGTCAGCTGACCCAGGCTCTGAGTCTCCGTGCTGCAGGTTTTTTATTGCAGTGTAGACACACCCATTGAGACCAGAGTCCACAACAAAACCCAGTCATCTTGACTCCTCATCCTTCACCTTAACCACTCAGAGAGCTGGTGTGAAATCCTGACCTCAGTGAAGTCCATAGCAAAACTCCCATTGACTTCAGTGGGGCTAGGATTTCACCCCTGGTACCTTTAGGGAAAGCTATACCCCGTTCAGGAACTTTATCTCCAACTGCAGAATCTTTCCTTTCCACATACATGTAACCCTCTGAACATTAATCGTGTGTTTTGTGTATTGAGGGATTGCAAAATAAACGACAGTGCTGAGTGTTAGTTTATTTACTTAAGCTTTAGTGATGTAACAAGCCTCATTTTATGCTAATAATGAGTCAGTAGCAGAGTTGGGAGGAGAGCTGAGATCTGACTCTTTTAGCCACTAGACTGTGCTTCCTCTCTAATCTGAATAAATCCAAGGCAAGTGCTTTCTGCTGTAATAAACAGCCACGTGTGCTAACAGGTTGCTGCACCTTTATTGGAAGAATAACTAGAAGCAAAGCTTAATAAAAGCCTTGTAGTCTGCAGTACAGGGTCTTGCTAACTTTAGGCTCACTTTCATCTCTGGTCTAGGGCAGTCAGACAGATCCAAAGGCCATCAGCAGGGTATACTATACAGCAGGATTATACTTCAGTTCATTTGCATAGCATGATCTGATTGGCTAGAAAATAGTCCTGGGCCACTGACCTTCTGGAGTTTGCCAGAAAAAAAGGGTTTGAAAGGCATTTGGACCAATCAGTGCTAAGTATGCAAATGACTTTTCAGACATAACACTGTAAAAAATGTGGTTCCAAGGAATCTATTGATAAAACCAAACATTTAAAAAATGAGCAAATAAAGTAAAGTAAACGTGACCCCTTCTGATGCATTCCTCTGTGGGGTACATTCCAGCGCTAAGACTCTATCCATAGGCATACAATCAGTCTGCGGGACGGCATTGGAGGTGGGGCTTATCTTACTAGTTGGGTTAAACATGCTAAAGTTGTTTTGACATACTATCTTTGTCTACTAACTTTACATTTTAATTGTAGGGGGGTTGTTCTTTTTTTTGATTTACTAGTTAAAGTAACTTTAAAAATATGCCAAGTCATCAGATAATGTAAATCAAATTTAAGCACTGGTGCTATGTCAGTTTACACCAGCAAAGCTGAAAGTCTGACCCAACCTATTTGTTATGATTCTGGTTGAATTGATTATTGCGTGTCCTGTTGCTTTAAAGCCCAGAGAAATGGAGAGAGGTCAGAAGTAAAGTGAGCAAACAGTATTGCTAACACCAAGAGTTCAAAAAACACAAGTTGGGCTCCCAAAATCATGAGATTGGCTTAAAAATCAAGAGATGTAAAGAGATAATAAATTTGGGATTCTTTTTATTTTCGCTCTAGTCTCTGCGCCTTTAGGGTGCACATGGGTCACATTTTTAGGCTTTTCCCTACAACCACGAGGGCTGGGAATGTACCTTTTTACAAAATGAAAACAGAGGATCTCAGGTAATCGTCTGCCACTGGGGTCTTGACCTTTAGGAATAACAGTAACCACTGTGAGGCTCCTGGGAGCTGGCAACTGAATGTCATGCCAGTGAGCTCGGCTGGCCTGGTGAACAGACTCTCCAGGGATGCGGTGGAAGCCTCTCTTCTTGGGACTAGCGAGAGCCCCAAAGTTGGGGAATGGTTTGATCCAGGCTTATCTTTACCTAGGGCCATTTGGAACTGGATGGAATGGTGTAGAGCATAGACTGTGGGGGAGAACTCTCTCCTGACCAGGCATTTTAAAGGCCTTTGCCAGCTCTGATGTCTGTGATGAATTGGTAGCTGAGCATCCCAGGCCCTTGCAGTAGTTGATGGTAGAGCAGTTGATGTGTTTGGGTCCCAACAGGGTACAAAGTTGGGGCGTAGGAACCGCCCTTCTGGCATCCTCTCCTGTAGCAGTAATGACCTTCTTTGCCCCACCCCCAATGGATGTGGCTTGACCATAGCCTCGTTTATGCACGTGACCGTGTGCATTAGGAAGGGAAGGGGCCATTGCCTGGTGTCCTCTGAGGCCTGACTGTCCTCTCCTTTTCCCCCTAAACAGGAGACTCCCTGGCTGAACCCCCACTCTCCCGGCCAAGGTGCCTTGCAGGAGATCTCTGGGGAGGGGACTGTCAGTGCTGCTCCTAGGAGGCAACCAGTGAGTGATGAGAAGTGCTTCCTTCCCCTTGCCCTGGGGCTGAGGGCGCTGACCCCACAGCACTCCTGCCCATGGGGGGCGGGGTGGAGGGGAAGAGACCTAGCTTGGGGAAAGGGCCTAGGTTCTCTTCCATGGAATTACTAGACCCGGGATGGGCCTGAACAAGCACCCTAGGTCCAAAAACCCTCAGACACGGGAAAGGTTCTGATCCAGATCCAAACTTGGAACTATTGAGCCGCTACCTTTTGGCCATCATACTGGAAACCCAGGCATTTGCAGAGCTGCCTCTCCCAACTCCTCCATGCTCAGCCCCGAGGAGAGCTGAAAATGGCCTGGGGGTGAGAGGCGAGGGAGAGGGAGAAGGAGCAGATGGATGTTGTTGAGCTTCCCTCCAGGAAGGTTTCTGAAGCCCCTTCCCGTGTGGGGTGGCAGGATCCCTGCCACTGGGCCCCACTTGCTAGTGCCAAATCCCAGCAGCCCATGGGCACTGTGGCTCCCCTCCCCATCAACTTGTGGCTCCCCTGTTTTAACCTTCCTATGTCCTCCCCTGACCCCTGCTGTTCGTTCCCTTGGGCCACTCTTTATGAGTTCACTGGAAACCAAATGAGATTTTTCTTCCCCTTGTTTGCCTCACTTCATTGCTCCCATCTGTTCCTCTAAGTCCCTCCATTCTTTTCTTTGCTGGAGCCCTGTGGATTTGCTGCTGCTCTCTACTGGCTCAGCGGGCTGCCCCTCTGGACAAGGGGTTTGGGAAGGGTGGGGTCCAGTACATAGGCCTGAGTTGCAGGGGTGGAGAATGTGCCTCTTCAGATTAATCAGTGTTTTCTCCTGCAGAAGCGCTACTGGGGAACGGCAATTAGAGCAGCCTGGTTTTTTATTAAGTAATCGGTGGTAAGAGCTAGTAATGAAGTTTAGTGCTGTTGTGACTCGATATTTCAGCCTCACTGGGTTGAGTCAAAGCAATCCAGCCTGGGAGAGCCAGTCCCCAGCAGCAGTTGCGCGAAGGCTTTCTAGCTGGTGCAATTTCTGACTTGTAGCACAACTAAGGCCCCCCTCAGCATGACTGCTGGCCCTGGGACACTACTGGCTGTGGGTGGGGTCAGACCGTGTGGGAAAGGGGCACATGCTAAACAGGAGGAATGGCTTTCTCTGATTTAAGATGCCCATTTTGTAAATGGGGAAACTGAGGCACATTAAAGTGGGGAATGACATGTTCATGGACAGTTGGGAACAGAACCCAGGTCTCCTGTCTCACAGTGGTCTTCCCTAACCACTAGACTGTGTTGCCTCTTAATGGTGCACCTCACTTCTCATGTGTAAATCAAACTTCTGCTGGACAGGGACAGCAAGGAGGGTCAGTGGGGGAGAAGAGAGTGAGTGCCCCCAGTGCCGAGTGCCCCCAGACCACATGGGGTTCTGAAGACTTTCAAACTGCTGGAAGAAATGAAAATGTTCAACTGTGGAGGGAGAAATACCACCTGCCATTCATCTCTCCAAGCGAATCACACTTTCACATGTCCATTGACACGCATGCTCACGCTCATTCAGGCCATGCACCCCTGCATCCTGCGCTGGGAGGAGTAGGGGTGGGGAGGGGAGATGCGAGCAGCTGCGAAAGCTTCGCACCTCCCCTTTGAGAAGGCAAGAGAGGAAAAGGGATGTTATCACTTTAAACAGCCACATGCCAAGCTTCTGCTGTCCTGTTTTATCTGAAGTCCGTCTGCATGTTGTTCCAGGGCCGATCCGCTTTAGCTAATTAATAATCTGACAGGAGCCACCCAAGGGATTAGCTGCTGAGACGAGCTAGGCCAAACCCCCGGCAAATGAGCCCTGCGCTCCCTGGGGACGGGGAGGTGACGGGGGATGGGGGGGCAGAGGACTTCACCACTCGCAGCAGGGTGACGAGGCCCTGATGGGGATTTATGGCATCTGGGAGGGTGAAAGGGATGCAAAGGGTTGCGATTTATGAGATGTAAACTAATAAATCAGTTAGGGAAGGGGGGAGCACCTAATTAAAAGATAACGTCTTAAAGGAGCAGCATTAATTTATTACGTGGCTCCTAATAGGGGCTGATGGCAGGCTGGGAGGATTCCCAGTTACAGCCCAGTTACAGGTTCCTCCCTGCTGGGTCTGGGTGGTGGGGAGAGAGGAAGGAGGTAGTGGCAAAAGAAATGACATCTGTTCTGTCCCAAGTTTCATGCATGCAAGTGAGCAAGGGCTCAGTTTTTATGAGCAGCAAATCCTTCTCCTTCCCCCTTCCCCTTCCTTTCCCCTTCCCCCTGGAGCAGGGGTAGAGAGGGGAGCCTAGGCCCCTCTCCCCCCTTTGGGTGCAGGTGATCGCTGAAGTTGGGCTGGGGGGGGGGGTTGCAGGAAGCCATTAAAGCCCACGTGGTATGCAAGGGGGGCTGTGGATGCAGAATGGCTGTCTGCCTGAGCAGCACACCCCTCCCCCCCATAGGGTTCTAACCTTCCTTAGCTAATAGGCTCCTATTCCAGCAATGCTGCTGGTGACCTGCCAGCTCCTATGTATCTCCCCTCTGTGGCCGTTCCTTCCACGGATATCATGCCAGCTCCCAGCAGGGGAGATGCACAGCCACTGGAGGATTGACTGCTCACTGGACTGCCTAGTCACTCCCTACTACACAGGACTGACACAATGCTGGGATCATTGAACCTCACAACTCCTCCTGCCCCTCCCATATTGCTAAGTGGGAGAAGGGTCCTGATATGGAAAATGTTGAGAGGCCCTGGTCTGGTGGTGGTCCTTTGCCTGTGCTGTGCAGACAAAAACTCTGGTCCCAGCCCTGAAGAGCTTCCAGTCTCAGCTTCGGCATAGACTGTGTGACAGCAAAGGGTTGTGGAGAAGGTTCGACCAATCAGGTCATGTAGCTGCACTGGTTCATTACACACACTTGTCATTGTGCAGATCATACAGATCTCCAAGTATGAAACCCAGCTGCTTTTTGTGAGGCTTCCCCCTCTGCTGAATAACCCTGCTGGTCTGATCACTTGGCTGGGATCAGAGGCACCTGAATGCTGATCCTGGCTCTGACGCTGATTCTCTCTGTGGCATTGGGCAAGCCACTTCCGACTTGGTTTTCAGTGAAGCCGGGCACCCACGAATGCCTGCTGACGTCAGTTGGGAGCTGTAGGTGCTTAGCAGCTCTGCAGATGAGGCCCTCAAGCTCTCTACTTTTCCTATCTGTATAACGAGGATAATAATGTGGGTCCACCTGGAGCAGGGGTGGCTGGGGATCAGATAGTTAATGTCTGCAAAGCGCTATGAAGATGGAAAGCGCTAAGTGTTGCATTTCCCATAAGCTCCCCCCTTGAAGGATCTGAAGGTCATTCAGACAACTACCTGGTTCTGAGCCCCCTGCAGCTTCATGCTGCTCCTGGGACTCAGAGAGGTCTGGGATTTACTGAGGGTTCAGAAGAGCCATTTTGGTCATGTATTTTATTGCAGCTGTTAGGAGAACAAGCCAGGCTGAGATGCAGCATGACCTAATGGATGAGGCAGTAGCCTGGGAATCAAGAGACCTGGGGTCTATTCCCAGCTCTGACCGTTGCGTGGGAAAATCACTTTACTGCTTTCCACCTCAGTTTCCCCTCCCAATCTTTTGTCTGGTCTGATAAGCTCTTTGAGGCAGGGGTGCTCTCTCACTGTTGGCATGGTGGCCAGGTCTGTTGGCTCTGCTCTGATGTAAATAATAACACATAGTGGGATTTTCCTAAGCCTTTCCAAGGGAACCCTAAGTCTCTTCCCCTCGTGATGGTGACAGACATAAGCTAGTGCAGGAGGGCACTAAACCTGGATCAGACAGTGAAAAGCCCTTCTCCATGGGGGATCCAGGAGAAGGCTTGGAGTCCTTGCCAAAGGCCCAGCTCTCAGCATTGCTCCTGCAGAGCTGGCAGGCATCCTGTCCTGGTCTGAGTTAGGTGTCAGCTCAGCTGCCTTAGCAGCTCTAGCGAGATCATCCTCTCCATTGTAAGTGGCACTCCATCTCTGAAGGCACGTGAGGGACCTAAGAAGTTCTAACAAAGCCCACCTGTCTTACGGAAACCCAGTGGGGATGTGAGCCCAGTTAGAGGCTCCCTTTGGCAGCCTGGGGGATGAGTGGCAGATAGCTCAGTGGCTGTCCAGCGCTGAAGGTGTCTTGATGCCGGGGGGAACCACCCTGCAGGGCTCATGCATGGAGCCTGAAGATTGCTCCTTCCATGGCACAGATGGAGGTGAAGCTGGCTTTGCTGACTTCTCCTAAGTGTGCACTTGCATTGCTGGTGTCTGAGCACCCTCCGTGGCTGTGGTGGGGGACTGAGTACCATGCCCAAGCTAAAACCATTGAGACCTCTCTGCTTCATATCCCCCCTCCAGCTGCTCATCCCACTGTGTTGAGGCAGCGTCTTGTGGTGGGAGCGTGTGGGGAGGCTCTTCCGGAGGCTGGGCTAGCAGTCGCACCGCCACCACCTCTTACACACACACGCGCGGTTTGGCCTCCCTTGTGTGAAGCTGCCAATTGCCCACGCCGCCTCCTGACCAACATCATTAGTGTGGGTATTTATATTTCATTAACGACATTAAGGCAAAATGGTATTAAAAGCAACACCAGTGATAAATAGCTTATTAATAAACAGGGAGCCGGCTGCACCGCGCGCAAATTCAATCCCTTCCTTGAACGCCTCTCTTACAACTCAAGCCAGCTGTTTAACCCCTGCCATTCTGGAAGATGTTTGGGGGAGACAGGTAAATCAAGCTTGGGAGCAGTACAGTAGAGCACAGCTTGTCCCACACTAAGACAGCTGATTGGGAATGGGGCTAGGGACTGGGGGGTGGATGGGTGGATATCTTTAAAATATCAGTTCAGTATCTTATAGCTCCTCTGTCAGGCTGGGCTGTGGACTCTGCAAGCAGCAGCAGAACAGGGAGCATGAAAGCAAAAATCCAGTGAAATTTAAGACCAAGGCACACGTCTCTCTTTGATTTTGCACCGCTCCTTCCCTGCTGCCCATGAGCACTCTCTGGCTTGCTGCAGTGCGCTCTGAAAACAGCCAGCCCTGTCCTCCCTTCTCCACGCATGTTTATTTTTGGGATTAAGAATTTTAGAAATGTGGCTTTTCTGGTCAGGTTGTCAATCAGTTAATTATTATTTTTTATTTTTGTTTTCCCCCCACTCCTTTATTCTGCTAAATGACTCCACTTCCCCTCAGATACAAAGGTTCCTTTATTGCTCTTCTGTTTCCTCCTTCCAGCAATATATTTATTTCCTTAGAAACTTGGATCACTTTGGAGTTTGGTTCCCGCAGCCCCTCAAACCACATCTCCTAGCTTGGTCTCTTCCCTTCAAGCACAATACCATTGTATACACTTATCCCCGTGCCCAGAACACAAGCCTGCTTACGCGCACACCGCAGACACACATGGGAGTGCTCTGGCGTGCTCACTCACACTGGCATCTCATGTGCTACACAACACCTTTTATTGTCTCCTATTCTACCCATGCCCACTTCTTGTTACTCACACAGCACACAAGGGCATTCTCTCACTTGCTCGTACTCTAGCCAGTCTCTCATCCAGCTTGCACACTTGTGCCACACTCCCCATGTGGCCAGTCTTGCACACGCACCACATGTATGATCTTGCACACAACTCATTCGTTCTCATGTACTTCTCAGACAACACATGCAGACACTCGTGCATGCTGACGGGCTCCTGACATGCAGTCATAGTCTTGCATGTGACACTACCATGCACAGGACCTTCATATCCAGAACACGTGCAGACTCCCTGCTTTTAACCACCTGTTGGCTTGTATCCTCCAAGGGTCCTGGTTTTAGAGGGATGAGCAGTCTCTGCCACGGACCTAGGCTCCCTCCCCGCCCAGACCTATCCTGAAAGTGGCAGAGGATGGAGGGAGAGACAGTGGGACCCGGATTGTAACCAGTGCAGGATTTGGTGTCATCTTCTATATTCATATTCAGTTGCCTTGAACTTCCTAATTAGAGTTCAGCCAGGGTCTCCTGGGTGTTCTCTCCCTTCTTTTCCAACCTGCAGACTCTGCAGTTGGGGCTGGGGGAGAGGGGCTGCAAAGAGGCTGCAGTCTGGAAGGGGAAGAAAGCGAGAAGAGATGTGGCCCCAAGGGGCTGCAGGGTGGTCTTTCTTGCATAACCATCTGGCTGTGTCTAGTCCAAGATGGAGAGCTAATTAACTAGAAGGGGCAGCTTTCAGTGTACGTTGCATGTTATTGTGGCTATGGCACAGATTCGTGTGTGTTTCGCGTGTCTGTTGGTCAGCAGAGCCATGGATCGGGGGTGTGCGCGCACCTGGGTGTAGGGACCGGTTTCTTACTGCATATTCCAGCTCCCTAGAATACAGACTGTGACAGAGACAGGAACTGATGGGGAACAGAAGGGAATAGGATGACTGTAAAAGAAAAAGTTTCTTCCTTTTGCCTCTAGAGAGAGAAACTTTATACAGACACCTGGACCCCAGCTGGGGTTGGAGGCCTGGACACTTGAAGGGAGCATGGACCCTGGAGGCTGGGGACTCCCTGGTGGTAGATTTGGAACTCTACTTTTTGGTATGTGATGGCAGTGAAACAAAATTGGTCCTGGGATCCAATCCTCTTTGAGTCATGAATGAAGCCTGATGGCTTCCTTCAAATCTCCACCACCAATCCCCATAGTTTGACACAACAGATCTGAGAGGTCTAGGACTGAGAAAGCAAGGTCAGGTTTGAGGGGCTTTGACAGAGTGGGATGAGGAGCCAATGGCTGGGATAGCAGGGGGACTGAGGCTCCAGACTGAGGTGCATGGGCAGAACTGTGTAGAGGAAGAAGCTTGTACAGAACCTGTCTACACAGCATGCCTGGATTATCCCAGCAAGATCTTTCCTTCACTCTTACAAGCACTGAGACTCAGATATTTCAAAGCAGGGGGGAGTGAAGGGGGAGAAAACAGGCATCAAGATAATTATGGTTTCCCCAGAGCCATGCAGGGAATTCGGAGGCTGGCATCCAGCAGCATCTCCTCTGTCTTGCTCTTGCCACAGCATCGAGGGTAAACAAAGAAACAGCACAGCTTCCCAGAGCCAGTCCTGCAGTCCCTGCTCCTGCATGGAATGCAGAGGCAGAGGGATTCTTCCTTCTGGGTCATGAGAGGACATGGACTTATGCCCGCATTGGCTGCCACGTCCGGTCATTGGAAGGAACCACGTGGTGAAAATAGAGGCCAATTAACTCGGCACAAAATTGTGAGTACGTTCTGGTTCTGCATGTCTAGAAGAGGTGCCACTATGTGGAGGGGACCCAGAAGCCTATGGGAGAGTCACGCAGCTCCATGTGAGAGGTTCAACGGTGGAGAGAGCAATTGAGAGAAGCAGAAGTGCCTCTGAGCGTGTGATAGCTGCACTGCGGGGGACTTCTAAGGAAAGGCTTTGGAGACATGCACCCTGAAGGAGTCCCTGGAAATAGCCCTGAGTGAATCCTCCAGATTCACTCCTACCAAAAGGAGGCCACTCTCCCAACCTCACCCTGAATGGAGGCCATCTTGAGAGAGGCCTGAATTGTTGCTTCTCTAGGGACAATGCCAAGTCTCCTAAAGGCAGAGGGTGGTAAAATATGGTTTCTTTATCTTTGCTCCCACTCCCTCAACTGAGCTATTCCCCACACACATGTTGAAGAATCATGGGTTGCATATTGATTCCTGTTACCTTCAAGCTCTGAGATGATAATTTTTTTCTAGCCAGGTGAGGTCTTGCATCCCACCCTCAAGCTGCTTTCCTCCCTTTGTCTGCATAGTTCTCTGCATCTTAGTGGCTTTTTCCCAAAACCCTGAAGCACTGGGAGCTTTGGATGATGGCTTAATCTCACACTGCTGGATGTCTTCTCCTTCTGGAGGAGACTAGACCCTGCTCTCGGGGAAAGCTTCCATTCCCTGCCATGTTTCTGCTGAGGCTTGTTTCATGGGAAGTTTTCAGGCTTCTCTTATCCTGAGGAGCATCACTTGGTCAGTCTGCAATGAAATCCCTGAGGACGTTGTCTGGAGTCAGCTTCATGACCGTGTCCCACTTCACACCCTGGCAGTGTAAAGAAGAGGAGTTCCCTCACTCCCATCCCAGCCATATTGCTCTGGAAGGCTGGGTTCTCCTGGGAGCTGTAGTGAGTTATCTTTGTGACCCATGGGGGCTGATCCCAATCAGAATCCCAGAAATATCTCTTGTGTCCAACCTCTCCCCATCCTGCCACCCCCAGCTCTTCCGCATGCCCGGGAGCTGCTAGTTCCATTATGCTTTCATACATTCATAGATAGTCTAGTCTGACCTCCTGCAGAGCCCAGGCCATTGAACGTCCCCAAAACAATTCCTCGAGCAGATCTTTTAGAAGAACATCCCCTCTTGATGGTGCTGAGACCATTGTGACCCGCTCTCTGTAACGGAGCATCATCCCTTGAAAGGAATTTTAATCAAACTCAACTGAGGAGTACTGAAAAACACAAGGAAGTAATTAGAAATGTGAATTTATAGCCTACTGAAATATCTCCCCTCCCTCTCTCACGGCACCAAATGTGTTTATCCACATCCTCCCCCCACCCCACCCTGCAAGCCTGCCTCCCAGCATAGCTCTCATTGGTCTGTCCCTTCTCCGCCACGGCCTTCCTTGTCCAAGCCTGGCTTGTCGCTGAGCTCTAGCCCCCAGGGCTTCCACAGGGAAAGGAGAAGGAGCTGACCCAGTTCTGTGGGAAGCCAGCACGATCCTTGAACCATGTCTTCTTTGGGGACTTAATAAACCAACCTAGTGACAATCCCCAGTTAGCCCTTGCAGGTCTCCTGTCAGGCTGCTCCTAAGGCGGTTTTAACAGGTGTCTGTGAACCTCTTACTGCACTGGCATCCTGGAGAAGGCTGGGCTGGGGAACGTGGTGCTGGGAGGGTGGATCCAGCTGGAAATTCGGCCACAAGTTGTTGAGCTGGATGCAGCAATCCCTGGGCGCTGTTCGCTGGCCTGTGCAATCCCAGAGGTCAGACTAGATGATCCCAGTGGTCCCTTCTGGATTGAAAACCTGCAAATGTTCTAGAAAGAGCCCCTTGCAGAGAATAGTTTGGCCGGGCCCCATAGCCAAATCCCAGCGAGGAATCAGTCACCCAGACAGCGGCTTTGTACTGTATGTATTTGTCTCTGTGGTTTGTGTGTCTGGGTGTGTGAGTGTTCTGCTCTGTGTGCGTGTGGGTTGTCTTTAAGACCTCTGTGGGAGAGGTGGGGAAAAGTAGGGGAGACTCCAAACCCAGCCCAGGTGCCCCTTAGCTTTCTTTTCCAAAGTGCTGGGCTTCCCAGAGGCTAGATGGGAACTCTGTGTGGGGAGGGTCTGGGATGGCATAGGAGATTGGGCACACAGGGACCTTCCCCCCCCCCCAAAGCAACAGAACACATGGCTGGTGCGTGACCCAGGGGCTCTGTCCAGACAGCTGCCAGCCTGGGTCAGGATTAAGGAGAGCTCTGGATTTGCTGATGGAATTTCGCAGAAGGGGTAAATTAGACTCTTTGGCTGGATTAAAGGCAATTTAAACCCCCTCCTTTTTCCACTCCCTCTTTTTTGGGGAGGAGCCCAAGGGGTAGAATTCCTTTTCCTTGCCCCAGGGACAACTCCCAATAAAAATGAGGGTGAGATTCTTCTCTTTTGATAGTTGACTAGGGTGTGGGGGGGTCCTGAGCCCTGCTGGGTGGCTGGCTTGAGTCTGGATTCCACTGGGGTTGTTGGCGACAGTCTGTACCCACCAGATGGCAAGTGCCCCCTCTTCCCAAATTTGATGCCACATGGGCAGTTAACACTGGCCTCATCCCGGGCTGGTAACTGATGAGGACGGCAGGGAGAAGGTGGGGGTAGCCTAGATCCTCCCCTGGGATCCACTCTTGTGCTCTCATTTTCCTATAACCGTGTTGGTTTTTGGCTAATTCAAGACCTTGTGGTTTGCCGCCTGTGGGTTTTCTTATTTAGTTTCCCAGCAGTTAACTCTTGCACTATACTAGGTTTTGGTGGAGCCGGGCAGGATCCTCAGCTCCAAACTTTCTGATCTTTTCCCTTTTAACTTGTGTCTTGCTCTCTTCCCTACCCCCTCACCCCCCTCGTACCCACCCGTCCCCTCTACCTGCATCCCTGATACCCGCTCTTCTTGTGTTCCCTTGCTCTCCCCCTTGCCTTGCTTCACCCGTCTCCTCAAGTCCTTCTCCACTTGCCCTGACCTCTTCTCTCCCCTTGCTCCACACCCTATCCTCCTGGAAAGGAAAGGAAAGGCAGACCCAGAAGACCATTGACCCACCTTTGGACCCTGTATGGTTTTCAGTGGGCCAGGGAGCCCAGGTGATCCCACGGTTAAAGAGGCCTCAAAAAGGCTTGGTCCTGTCCACTGTCTTGCCCTGATAGTAGGCCCCTGGAGTTGGGGGTAATGTGAGGGGCAGGGCTGGCTGGCTGTCCCAGCTGTCCTACCCTATGCAGGGAACAGACAGGCTCAGCTTCCTCCTCGCTTGGCATCTCTGTCCTTTCCCTGGCACATCTCCAGAGGGCTGTCCCCTCTCCTGTCCTGCTCATGCAGCACCGTGGAGTCTGCTCCTCCCTTCCTGGCCCACATGAATTTAAAGTGTCCTGTAACAGCTGCCCAGGGCTGAAACGGCCTGCGTGTACTCTAGATTGGCAGCTCCTAGAGCGGGACTGTGTCTGGCTGGGATGCATTCCTGGGGTGACCCAGGCCGTGCCACTTCACACCCAGCCAGGGCTGCTGGAGCCATCTGTCCCCGCTTGGGCCCGACCCCACACTGATCTGCTTTATGTCTACATTGGCTTAGCTGAGAGGGCTAAACTTGTGCGGCCCCCTGCACTGAGATCAGCCCCCACTCCCAGCCCCCTGGCAGGTGAACGGTCAGAGTTCTTGTCACTCGCTTTAACTTGGAAACTTTCTGCCCAACTCTTCTGGAGTCTCCCAGCGGAACAGCTGAGCTCCTGTCAGACACTCTCAGGAGGTAACAAATGTTAGATATATTTGTTGTTCTGATGGTTGGGTTTGTTTGTTTTTTTTCTTCCCCCAAGAGCTGTTTCCTTTAAGGCCATGCAGCAGTGCAGGCAGCTGTCCATTTCAATAAGGAGTGTCAATGCAGAAGCACCTCCCTGTTCCTGGGCTCACTTCACCCTCCCTCCCACAGCACCCCTTGCAATATTGTCACACACGCATCCTTTATGCGTGTGCACACATGGCTGCAGGACACTGCGTGCAAGTGCCCCTGGGAGCAGGCAGACAGGTGGACGCTATACTCACCCTCTCTCAAGCTCACTGGGCAGATGCGAGCAGCGTGCAGTGCGCAGCCCCAGCCTGCACATACATTTACTTCTGGGTGCAGACACAAACCCGCATGCTCACATCTGCACAAATTTGCTCTAATACACATGTGCATGCACACACACCTGTCCACACAAGTACATGCACACATCACATACACACACCCCCATGCTTTCCAGCCAAACACATCCTTGCACACACAGTTCCCTATTCATGGCCACTATGCACCATACACTCTCACATGGTGCCTTCAGGCACTGCTCTTTGAAATCTGTGCAAACTTTTCTCTTTCTTTTTTTTTTTTTTTTGAAGCAAAATTATTAGCTTCTTACAAAAAAGAAGAAAACCCACAAAAACCACACATGTGCCACAAACTTTCTGTCATCTGCAGAAAAATACCCAGCCCCAAAAGCTGGAGGTCTGAGATGGTTGGAGTGCAGGAGGGAGGAAAAAACCCTGGTTTCCAAGGACTGATTAGATGGCATGCCAAGTGTATTAAATTTTGCAGACATTTTAACAGCAATATGCTAGATAGTTGGGTGTCCCCTGAGGCTGCTGGATTTTTTATATCCTTCACAGAAGGTCAGAGCCCTCTTCTGCCTGCCCCCCCCCCCCCCCCCCGCTGTCTCTCTCTCTCTCTCTCTCTCTCTCTCTCACTCTCATCATCCCTCATTCTCTTTCTTTCTCTCTCTTTTTTCAGTGCACTCTCTGCTTCTCTTCTCTTGCTCAGTGCATGTAGGAAATAAAAGGCCAATTATTTGCGAGTTCCCCAGTGAGTGGAAAAACTCTCCCATTCCCTCGTGGTCTTTTGGTGCAGGGATGGAAATGGTGTCCCTTTCTTTCTTTCCTTATTACCTCCGCCTCCCAAAACTGCATTGCCCCCTCCCCCCCATTTATTTTTATAGCAAAAACAAAAAAGGGGGCAGGAAAAGAATCCATCTGGCATATGAATAATTTAAATGGCTCAACTCCGTTCCTGTTGCTGTTGTTTGCTCTCAGTTCTTCTCTCCCCCCCTCCTCATAATATTCCTCCCCCCCCAGGGTATGGGACTCAGAGATAAGGATGTGTTGATTCGTTGGAGGGGTACAACATTGGAGCTAGGCAGTCACCATCCTTTAGCAGTTTGCCTGAGGTTAAGGGGTAGCTGGCCTCCCTATAATCTCTGCTGCACAAAGCTTCCCCTGCGTTGCTTGCTGCCCAGCTGGCCCGAGGTGCCATCCCTATGCACAGTCGGAGCCTTCCCTGGGTGCTGTCCTACTGTAGTGCTGCTGGCCTTTTCCTTGGGCTCAAGGCTTTCTTGGCAGGTGCCCATCTCAAGCGGTTCCCTCTCACCGGGGAAGGGAGAACGTGTCCCTTGTAAGTGGTGACAGGGTTTGTTCTCTAGCTTCTTTACCTCTTCTTCTTCTTGGGTCAGAGGCCTAAGAGATTTCCCCATTGTCTCCTCCGCCTCTCGGAGCGGGGTGCCTTCTGCGCTGCCGAAGGTTGGGCCACCTCCTTACCTGTTCCCCACAGCTTCCCTCCGTCTGCTCTCCCATGCTGGCGCATTTCCTCAAGCGTTCCCACCAGCATGTGGGAAAAGCCCAATACCACCTGCATCTCTGGAGCATTATTACGGGGCCCTCGTGCAGTGGGGGGACTGACGGGCCAGTGCAGCTGTGGGGTTTGCTGGGACGTAGCTCCCCAGGGATACCCCAATGGATTTCTAGGGTGAGCAAACTCCAAAGGACCTAGGCAACAGAGAGACTCTGCCACTCAGGGATTCCGTGGAGACATCAGTTCACCTGCACGTCACGACAGCAGAGCTCTGTCATGGAGCCCAGCCCCACAGCTTTTCCCTTCCCCTGGCTGAAGGAGGCTAGAGGAGGTAGAAGGAAAAATATGTGAAACTTTTTAGCAAGTGTCTAGCAAGTTTAAAAATAATAATTAGCGCCCCCTCCCCTCAGCCAGCCTGGGCCCTCAGGTCTGTCCAACCATTCACAGTCTCAGCCTGAAATGTAGAATCTGCTGCCTTTTCAGTTTCAAAGTGCCTGCGCCAGCTGAACTAACCCCACTCCCAGCATCCAGAGCGCAGCATTCACTGTCTCTTTAAAACCATTTAGAGGAAAAACAAAGAACTTTAGTGCATTAATTCTGGATGAAGATGGGTCTCCAGATGACAGCCTGATCCATATTCTTCTCCACAAGACAACTTCCATTCTCCTCTCGCGCTCCCCTCCCTCCCAATCCCTCCTTCCTCTCTCTGTCCGTCTGCCTCTGTCAACTTCTCCACTTCCCTTAGAAATGGAAGGCTGGCATGAGGGGTTGAACATTTAAATACTGCATGCACCTTGACAGAGAGACTTTTTCTCTTTACTTGGGAGAGTGTATGTGGTGGGCTGTATGATGAATATATTTGGGGTGGTGTGTATTTGTGCATGTTCTGGTGTGCTGAGCTGTTTTTATTTGTTGGGTGTATTTGGGGTGTGCATTTGCTCTGTGCTTTTGGGGGTTGAGTGGTGTGGTGTGTGTATGTGTGTTTTTGCTCTGTTTTTCAGTTTTATGTGTGTGTTGATTGTGTTAGTATCTAGTATGTGACACCATGTATTTGTATGTTTGTGATGTGGATTTGTGTGTGGGAGTGCTAGTGTATTTGTGTGTGGATTTGGGCTGTGTGCTTGGTTGTGTGTATTTGTAGGGTGTATTCAGTGTGGTTTTGTGCAAGTATTTGTGTGTGTGGAGTGTTTGTGGTGTGTACTTTACATGTACAGGTGTTTAGTATATTTGTGTTTATGCTGTGTGCTTTATATGTGGAGGTGTGTATTAGCGTATTTACTTGTGTATTTGGGGGGTTATTTGTGCTCTGTGTTTTTGTTTGCAATTGTCATGTCTATTTGTAGCATGCATTAGGTGGATATGTATTTACACTAGGGAGATTTTAGAAAGGTCATTGATGGGGAAAGTCTGGTTAAAAAAAGCCAAAGAGTGAGTATCTCTTATTGATACCATTGTGTTAGGTGGCCAGGGCCAGAAAAAGTCTTGGCAGGGGCAGGGGTGGAGGGAAGAGAGAGCAAGAAAGAGATTTTCTGCCTCCTCTGAATTTCATTTGAAAAAATGAAAAATGATGCTCAATAAGCGAAAAATGGGGGAAAAGGCAGGGGAGGGAAAATATTTTGACTGGCATTCAAATCAAGTTCGTTAATATAGAAAAAGTGTTACGTAAAGATCCCACACATGTTATAAAAGCTGCATGTAAAATCTCTGACAACCCAGTGCTCGGTACAAATAATTAGATATTTATATCCAATAAAATATCTTTTGATGGGGTAGTCATTCTCCTTCGCACAGATTTCCATCTGAGGATGAGTTTCAGTGCTTGAGTTTGTTTTTTTGACTATAAAACCTGGGGTTTGGCACTGACAAAACATATTCCCTGAAAATATCTAAATATCTGTTCTCCTCTGTAAGTGTTCAGAGATCTGCCCAATCATGTCAGAAGAGCCTGTTTATTCACTTTGTAATTTTCATGTTGGTTACAGTATGCTTTGTGGAGAGGAGGAAAGCGCGCACACACAAACTACAGGCAAACAGGCCAACTTCAAGCCCTGGGACTCACTAGCTGTCCGTCACATAAGGCAACTACAGGCTCCAGGGCACACCAGCAGTCAGTCACACAGGCCCTGGGGCACACCAGCAGTCAGTCATACAAGTCAGCTACAGGCCTCAGGATACAGGAAAATGTTGGTGATCAAACTTTCTATAAGGGGGGTTTATTTTTCACACTGTAACCCCAGGAGGCCATGGGCACTGTTGTATTGTTGCACCAACCAAGTTAAAGAAGGTTTTACTTGGCTTTTCAGGTGAGCAGCAGGCAGAGCAGTATAGCCCTGGTGCTCTGATTGGCCATGGGGCAGGCTGTGGTAATGGTAGCCTGGGAGCAGTCTGGAAGAGGTGATGCCTGACCAGTACAGGGAAAGCTGTAGAGGATGGTTTGATCCCCCCACTTGGTTCAGGGATAATTGTGTCATCCAGTCAGTAACTTGTTCTGTCTATTGATCGCCATTAACACATTTTCACTTGAAAATGCTGTGCTTCGGGCAGTTAGGACATTCAGCGAGGAGCTGAAGGGTAGTAGCTTCCTGACTAGACAGTGGGACAGATTCTGATCTTCTGTCACTCTGGTGTAAGTCTGGATTTGGAACCTTATTGTCCTCAGTGGGGTTGCTCCATTTTTACACCAGCATAACAGAGTGGAGAGTTTGGCCCGTTGCTTTGTGGAGAGGGGTTAGCTGCAGCAAGCGAAGCTTTCTCAGCAAAGAGGGGTAAAGTTTATTTTATTTCAGAGCTAGCCTGGCGGAGGCAGTTGTGCAAAGGGGGGTCTGTGTGTGTGTGTGTTGGATCAAAGAATGTTTCAGATGGAAAGGTTTTTAGTTATTAAAGAGAAAGTTTGTCTCCCGTAGATAATATTTTTTTTAAACTGTTTCTCAATTTTAGTAATTGTAGGTCATTTCATCTAGCATCGACCACTGGATGATCTTTCGGAGCTTTTTTTTTATTTTATTATATATCTTGAAACCACCACACTAACAGAAGTGGAGGCAGAGCTGGGCTTATGGCAAATATTGTTGATTTTTAACCATTTTTTAAGCTTTTAAAGTCTTTACTGCTGCACCCCACAAACCTTAATGGAGTTAATGACAGCCCCCCAAAAACATGTTTAAAACTGTGGTTGCACCTCTGGGGGTTGCAGCTGAGGATGCTGTTTAGCATAATGGTGACATGCAAAGGTTTTTCCGTTGCCCTTCCCACCTACATCAAGGGTACTGCCCCTCGGGAAGGTATATCCAGCCCCTCATGTGATAATACCTCTGTTATCTAGGCCTGGCTTATGTCTCCGTGTGCCTCTGTTTGAAGCCGGGGAGACTTTGTGTGAGAATAGGGGAGCTGTCCCAACAGCTTTAGCAGATCCTTTTTGAAAAATAAATAAATAACTTCACACTCCTCTGAGAAGAGGAGTGAGATCTCGGTAACTGACAGCTGGAAAAGCCAGTCAGATTTCCCCTCCTTACCGCCAACACTTTTGCCAGTGTGTTTGCAGCCGGAATGTGACTTTAGCAAAAAGAGGCGGGGGGGAGTTTTCCTTCATGCATATGGAGTTTTTTTTAGAAAAAAAAAAAAGGTATTTTAATGCTTTCTATTAAATTGGGACTAAAAGTGGTGTCTTAATTTGCATACATTAGCATATTTGCATATAGATCACTGAAATGGTGGAAGAGGCAAAGAGCCTATAAATGAAAAATCTTTTAAAGGCACAGGCCCCCTTTTATTTGATTGATTATTTTGTTTTTGGTCTTTGTCTTTTCTCTTGGTGAAACTGCGCTTGACCGCTATCTCGTCAGGGTTTGCCACATGAGATGTGATGCAAAAGGGAAGAGAGCCTGTGAGAGGCCCAGGTGAATAGATAGGTGCTTAGTGATGGGTGGTCTGTGCTTGGGTGCTTGTGGCCGGTATTGGAGCTTTGGTTAGGCCAATCGGGAGGAAGGAAGCAGTCATCCCCACATTGGGACAGCTGAGAGCATATGGGGTTATGGGTCCATTCCTGTTATCCGCACATCCCCCACTCCTATCTCAAGATCTGCCATGGGACAAGCAAAGTGGATGGTTTAGGAGTGGAAGACAAGGTGCATGTCCAGTGGAGTTTTACAGGAGTTGTACATCTAGCTAATCGTGCTGAAAAGCAGTACCCTCATCATGACTCTGGTGGGTCCCTTTCAGAACCATCAAAGGTGACACCCGCAATCATGCTTTTCATTCCCTTGCCTCTGCTCCTCACGCACATGCTGGTAAAGTCTCTTCTGTCTTTTAAAGAACTTTGTTACTGTAGAGTTATCTCACGCCTCGCTTTGTTTTCCTTCTAGTGAATTTTAGTGCTGATGAAAGCTGCTGCTGTTGGGGTTGGTTTTTTTTTTAATTGGGGCACTGTTGTGCAAGGTGCTGTACAAACACTTATGTATGTCCATGCTAGTGATTTTCCCTGGATTGTCAGTTAACTGGAGGTGGCTAATGCCTTTTGAAAGGCTAATCTGGATACTCCCTAAAGACTTGTTCCAGGCTACAAACTATTGTAGTTTACTCTGGGTAAAAAATTCTGGTTTGAAACAGACTCTGGCTGAAGAGTTTACAGTCGCAATAGATGCGAAGGATGAAGGGGGAAACTGAGGCACGGAGCAGGGACTAGAACCCAAGTCTTGATCCAGTGTTGCAGCATGAGTAGCAGCAGTGGAATCATCCCCCACTCTGCCCACCAGTGTATTGCCTTGATCTGGAGCAACCGCCCCTCCAGGTGACTGGAGAGTTTGGCCCCTGTGGCCCATTTGGCCCCTGGCTTCTCAGCTGAGGCTGCCCATGGGGGATCCAGCTAGTGCCCGTTGGAATCATGTCTTTGTGATGCTGACCTCTTTCCTCTGGGAACCGCAGTGGCTCAGAGACCCATCAGGCCAGCTTAGGAACCTTCAGCTCACAGGCATTTCAAGACTCCACCAGGGGCAGGTGAGTGGGGTGGAGATGAAGTCTCCCCCTACATCTCAGTCCACTGGGGCCCAACTCTAGCCTGCTGGCAGTCAGTGACCGTGGTGGAGCAGAGCCCCTTTACACCTGGGTTAAATCCTGCCCCGTTTTCCCTGAATCTTTGGGAACGCTCTACGTGCATCTCCCTGAGGATCCAGCCACCGCTGTAAGGAGTAGGCACAGCTCAGAGGGAATGGAGTGCCGCTTGCTGGATGCCCCAAAGTCCTTGGGAACGTGGAGGAAGAAGCATCCCCTAGGGAGCTGTTTGCCATAGAGCACTAGCTGACTGGTGTTACACAAGATGAGGTTGGCTTGTCATCGTCCCACTCAGTGGTTCCCTTCTTTTGGGGAGCAGCCTCATTAGGGAAAGGACAGGTTTTACTCATTGTGTCTTATACCCCGAGCTTCTGTCTCTGCTCTGGCATTTATTGGCACGTGAAACTCAGCCATAGGCTTGGAGGTGAAAAGGACCCAGGCTCTATTCTTAGAGGCCAGCAGCTGTTGGTTCCTTTGGTAAAGGGATCCTTCTCCAAGATGATTGTGTCTCTGGGCTCATGGTCTGCAAAGATATAGTGCCTGGTGCTCAGAGATGGGTTGAGGAGGGAGGACCTTGCCTGTGGCCACGTCAGCCTATGCTCTGGAGGGTGCTACTTGGGCTGTCCTCGACCAGTGTGGATGATGGTTGCAGGGGAAGGAAGGATGAAATTAACCTGAGGACCCTGGGGCATTGATGTCTTGAGTTTCCATCATAAGACCATGCTAGGAAGCCTCTGCTTCCGATCTTAGCAAGCAGCATTGTCCCTCTAATCACCCTTCCCAAGACACAGGTGCATCAGATGCATTTGCAGGTCTGATGCCCTCAGTCATCTGTGTTACACAAAGAGGAAGCTGAGGCAGAGTGACGGAAAGTGATATGCCCTGGGGGCATCAGCATTAAAGCTGGGATTCAGATGCCACGTCAGGCTGAGACCACTAGACCATGCTGGCTTGTAAGCCGCTATTGCCCAATCCTGCTTTCAAAGCACTTTAAAATAAGCTCTCTGGTGATACTGCAAGGCCTAACTCAGCTGAGTGGAAGCCTGCTGGTGGTCTGGGTTTGAGCTGACATGAGAAAGGGCACTTTTCAAAGAGGCAGGAGTTCTGGAGGGCTCTGGACAGTTGCCCTCACTTATGTTCCTGCTGAGAACATGCTGTAATAACAACAAGCAGCTTAAAGATAAACCAGCCCCTGAGGTGAGGGCATTGCCACTCCCCTAACATAGGGAAACCCCACAGCTGGGGCTTGTGGCATCGGAGCACGAGGTTCCTGCTGCACAGAGACTGCATTCGAGGCTTGGGAATGTTTGATGGGAGCAGAAAGAGAAAAGCAAGATGGGCAGGAGGCAGAGGCTGCTGCCGCTGCCTGCAGATCCTGCATTTGGACATTTCTCTGCTCTGTGCTTAAGGCAGAGGATGCCATGGGGCAGCCCTGGGGTGGGGCCACAGGGGTGGCTCATGGGAAAGGCTTCAGGGACTGCACCCCTGTCACCTTTGCCTCAGGGCTTCCCACTGCTAACAGCAGAGAGTATATTGGGGTGGGGGAGAGGATTTAACCCTTCTGACCCTGTTTATGCTTCCCCCGACATATCACCCAAGAGCTTTCCGGATGGGGGTTCACTCCTATGCCTATGAGCTCCCCAAAAGTTTTAGGAGGGTTCATGTCCTCTTCCTCATTAGCATTCAGGAGGTTTCCTTATTTGCACCTAAACGTTTTTACCGGGTCACCACCTGACACCCCCCCCAGTTAATACCAGAGTTTCCCCAGTCACTGTGCTCTGAAACAGCCGAGCCATCTGTCTGCCCTTGTGATCTCAGTGTTTCAGCGCTGACAAGAGGACCAGCAAGGTTTCCCTAGATTTCAGCTAATCTCCCTCATGCTGGGCAGCCCCAACGTATCCCATGCTGCCTAAGAAGTCCATTGACCCAGGAAGGGGAGGGTGGAGTGAGGGAGGTGCCCTCCCACCAATAGGCCAAACAACTTCTGGCTGATGGGTGCAGTTCCCTGCCCCACGTGTCGAGTGAATGAAATGGCGCAGGTGGGGGGGAACTGGTGCTCCACCGCTAATGAAAATCGGAAACCGATGGAGTAGCACAAGGTGCCCAGGCAGCAGGTTGTGGAAACGAGGGAGGGAGGAGGGTGGCTAATGGAAGCTTCTGTGAAGCGGATGTCGTATTGATTGCTGTGTGTCTATATTTATATATTATCAAGTATATAAACTTCAGCAGATGTATGGCGCATAGATAAATAAAATGCATGCTGAAAAATTAATGAAATGTACATGCAAATCCACCGCCATCGATCATGCCGGTTGCCAGGACCAGAGGGCTTTTTACTTTTAGGCTTTTTCCTTCCTTTTCCCTCCCACCATCCCCAATCCTTTCCTCCCCCTCGTCACAAAAAAAAAAAAAACAAAAAAAACCAATCCTCCCCCTCCCGAGAAATTCCTCAGTGCAGAGCCAGGTGAAATTTGGCAGGATTTTGCGAGAATCCTGGAATTTCATCTGTGTTATGCTGTTGCAGCTGGAGACTTTCCTGGGAGGGCGTTGGGAGTGTTGAGTGAATAACCGAGGGGTGTTTGAGTTGTGGGGAGAGCTGGGTTTAAACATGACTGTTGTGCCCAGATACTATGGTAATGGGCATGTTAGGGACAGCTTGGTCAATACAGGAACCCAGGCAGTGTTTTTCAGGTGGGAGGAGATGCCCAACTCATGGAGGTCTCAAAACAGCTCTTCAACTCCAGGCTGTTAGTGGGACATCTCCAGACTCTGCTATTGGCAGGTTCAGAACAGGAAGGCAAATTGTGCCTGATTTCTCCTCTGGCAGATTGGACTTCTCCTTGGGCCCCCGAACCCGCTACACAGCCTGACTTTGGGCTGAGACCCGGCCTGAGAGTGACTTTTCGGTGAGTGGGGAAGGCCTGTGGGTGCTTTCCCATCGCCAGCAGAGCAGCTGTCTGCAGAGTTGTTGGCGGGGGGATTCTCCCCTTCCATTAGAGGCTGTGAACAAGGCCTGCTGGCCACAGAGGGATGTGGGCAAAGCATTGACAGATGGATTTGGAGCCATGGGAGCTGCTGTCCTGCCTCAGGGATCACCTACAAAAGGCATTACCCTAGGCAGTTCTCCTCCTGCAGGGGTTAATTCTCCCCCTGCAGCACCCACACCCACAGTGTATCCTACATGGGTGCCCACCTGCAGGTCCCAACCCACTCTCCGTGTCCAGATCTTCTCAACAGGTCCATGTCCTCTCTGGAAGGCCTGGCTGGTCCCCAGGTTGGAAGTGCTCAGACAGTAAGGTGGGAGCAGGAGTGACCTCTTTGGCAGTCGTTCAATATGGAGGAGGGCAAGAGTCTGCTGTGGTGAAGGTGGCATCTCTCTGTGCCCCCCTCATGCTGCATGTTTTTCACTCCAGGAGCCAGGACACCTGTGTGTAGCCCATCTTCACCACTCGCTCAACTTCACCGCCATCTTCACCCTGTGCTGTGGCCGTCAGTGTCATTGACCTGTTGCTTATCTGCTCCAGTTGGGGGTCAGGGAATCACTTTTTATCTATGGTGGAGATGCTGTTGCTTCCTGTGTGTAGATTCCACACGCTTCTTATGCCAGACTGGTGGGCATGAAGTAGTGTCTGGCCCTTTAACACCATCCCCACCCTGGGGCACCATAACCGGCTGGTTCAGTGCCTATGCGGGACCCAAATAGAGAATTGTTTTACACCTCGGCTGGTGTCAAAATGTTTCTAACTGAAGCCATCTTCTCTGCGCCCCAACCCCAGCCCTAGAGGAGCAGGTTCCCCCCCACCGCTGCGAACTCCCGGCTCCCCAAGGGTTGCAGGGTTACACAGCACAGGCTGGGGCTGTTTATTTTTAGAGTCTGTTAACTGTGTCCCATTGTGAAGTGGCAACGCTCTCAGAGGGTCACAGAGAGTTTAACAGAGCAACCGAGCAGCTCCTTGATGGTGCAGCCTGTGACCTGCTCCCAGTTCTGTTGGGCCCCCTCACCCTCCACTCCCCCATTGTGCTGCCCAAGAAGGGGGCTCTGACTTAGCCCCCATCCAATGCTGCAGTCGTGTTTGGGTTTACGGGAGAGCTAGGTGAGCTTTGTGAGTACAACCCTCTGGCACAGTGCCATCCAGAGATGTGGGGAGTTGGTGGCAGATGGACACTGGTGACAGTCCACTGCCTGCCCTTTGCTAGTGAAGTCACTTGCTTTCACTCACTCCCTCTGGCCGGTGGTTTCAGAGCCTGGTTTTAATCTGCTCCTAGACCAGGCTGGAGCCAGTTCTCTGAGCAGAGACGGCAGGTCAGAGTCCTCCAGAGGTCAGCATCCCAGCACCAGGCTTGGGTGACTAGTATCGAATTGAGCAAGGGGTCCTAAGGGCAGAGGGGCTTGAGACAGTCCGATGGCCTCCACGGAGCAGCTGTCAGGCTGGGCTAGACCCATTCACTGTGGTTCTGGTTACATGATGTTCATCTGGGTAGCTCCCTCTGTCCCTGCATTTCCTAAGAGCAAATTCTTTAGTTTCCAAACACAGCGCCCCACGTGTTGGCTAGGGGCACCTTGAGTTCCTCCTCCAAACCCAGCTCTCCCCACCCCTCCAGAAACAAAGCAGGAGAGAGCCGGTGGCTCAGATGGCTGGGAAAGAGTTAGAGTGCCTGTCCGCAGTGTGCTGCTGGTTCAGATCTAGCTCCGCCCAACGGCACCGCCCTAAGGTGGCTGTCTGGTGGTCTCAGTAAAGCAAGTTTGGCAGCCCTCAATCTTGTTCCCCCTGGACAAGAAGTACAGCCACTTTCGGCACTAACCAGCACTGTGTTTTGGTCAGCGAAGAGGCCACGAATTGGTCGGAGCGCAGTAGCTGAGCCATCTGAAACTCGTGGATAGGGCGTCTCTCTGGGTTAGGTCGAGGTCATTGGTGGGAGAGGACGCAAGAAGCTTACATTGCTGTTGCCAGTGTTGTGGCTGGACAGAGGCCTTTCAGGTCTGGGTACCTTTCTCCTGCACTAAAAAGGAAAACTTAAGGAAAGCTGAGATGACGATTCTAAATCTAAAAAAGACCCCCACAGAAGAGGACCAGCAAAGTAGCATGCACGTCTCTATTTCTTTGACACTTTTTAGGGCTCCCCCCCTTCCTCCTGGTGTTTCCAGGAGACTCTCGTCGACTCAGAAAGCTGCGTAGGCCCGTGGCGGCTCAACCTTTCCCTCTCCCTGAGCCCCGGTCTAATCAACCCCTATAATTTATGCAGAAAATATGATTTATATTTAATTTCACCACACTTGCATTGTTAATTTGAGATGTAATTAACCCGTCGCTATGACAACTAATTTCATGATGCCGTAAATTACCGCCGTCTTTTCATCAAAATTCAGTTACTTTGGCTCCTGTGTGCAATGTACTGATGCAATTAGGTTGCTAAGGGCAACCCAAAAGTGTTCAGTTTCTTTTGTGTATCTGCACTGGGGTAGAAGCTGTGGTGCGTTATCCCAAAGTCCTGTTTTCTTTGGGAAAGAGCAGAGGCAGACGCATCCGTGGAGGAATGCGCGTGAGGTAGACGGAGCGGAAGAGTGTCCTATGCTCAGATTTTCCTCGCGCTAGTCTCTCCTCCTCGCCATGTGTTTATTTCTCTAATTGTTTTAAAACAGTCAGGCTCCCAATCACTCGCGGCCCCCATTCATCTCAACCCAGAGCATCCCCCGGAGCTCTCCTCCTCCTCGACAATTCAGGGAAGCACTTTGCTGTCACTTTCATCCCGGACGCCAGAAACAAGCTCCGGTCCTTCCCAAAGAGTTTGTGTCTCTCTAAATTTGTGTGCGCGCGCAGTGAAAACTTGTTTATATAGATCCCCCCCCAAACCCCACCCTCTTCTTTATTTAAAACAAAAACGCTCTGTGTTGCTTTTGTCACGTTAATTCCCATTTTGCCAACACCAGGGGCCCAGGCAGACGAGTTACCAAGGAACACAAAATTTTAATTAGTGTATTTTAATCATTCAGGCTTTCCGAGCTAATCCACATACCCTAGAGAATTCCCGAGATGCAGCACTGCTCTGCTTTACCATTTATTGTTGAGTCTATTATAATTACTGTTAGCAGGTGGGGACTGGGAGATGTTTATTATGAGTTTTTCATCTTTAGTATAATTACCGAAAAAAACAAAATAAAAAGATGTCGGCGCATTTTGTTTTCCTAGAGGTTTGTGGTGGGTTTTTTGGTATTTTTCCCGCTCCTTCCAGGCAGGTGCTTGCCAATTAGTGCCTCTTTCTCTTTATTTATTTAATTTATTTATTTATTTTATTGAATGGTGAGTCGCCTAGTACTTTTTCAGTGTGGAAGAGAAAAGCCACTCGCTCCTGGATGGAGTGTAAGCACCTAATTCAGGCTAGAGATTGAGTCGAGGCCAAGCGAGACTTTCTTAGGATCCCAGCCTCTTGTAGTTCTGGCTTTGTGGAGTGAGTTTGGAGGGATGGTCCCAGGTCAGGACAAGTTTATTGTTCCTCTGTCTCCTTGCCGCTCATCTGCTCCCATTGGTGGGGTTTGGCCAGTGTCACCGATAGGAGCAGTGAAGAGGTGGAAAAAAGTGTGAGTGGGCATTTCCAAATGTGTTCGCGAGAATTGAGATGCGTGTCTGGCTGTAAGCCTGCCGTGCACAGGAGGGCACAATCCCACAAGTGTTTGCTTGTGTGAGCACGAAAGGGGGAGTGTGCGAGTGGCGTGCACACAAGGTTGTGCCAAGAGGGCATTTGGAACGCACAGGGCAAGCAAGGACAGAAGGGGAGATGTGGAGCCACCGTCCTGGAAGGAGCTTGGGGCAGAGGGAGTGTCTGTGCTTTGTAGCCTGAGGTGTGGAGAGCTCCCTCCACTCCTGAAGGTGGATGCTGCAGCAGATGCACCAGTGCGACCCGTGGCTGTTGCCAGGCCTGCTATTGTCTCCTTTCTAACCAAACGTCTCCCTATGATGCCTGGGATCCCAGAGCCTTGTGCAGGAATCCAGCTCACAGCGGGGTGGGGGTGTCATCGGCTCTCTTCCAAGAGCAGCTCCAGGACTGCTGTCTCTTCCCAAACCCAGGGGAAAGTGAGGTGCAGGGCAAAGCCCGGGCGTGCCCTGCCTCTGATCTTTGCAACTGTCTGGTGAAAAGGAGAGAAGGGAAGGGGCTGGGTGATCTGATGGAGTTCATCACTTTCACTCTGTTTTCTTCCCTCTCAGCCCACATGGTTGCTGCCCCCTGCCCTCCTCCAGCTTTGCTCTGAGTTTAGTGTTCAAACAGGCTGAAATCCCAAAGAAAAACTCAAAGGGGTTGAAAATAGACTGCATTCAGATCTACATTGTGAATTCTGCCTGGTTCCAATGCTAGTCTCTCTCCGCCTCAGGCCCAAGCTTGCACTGAAGCAGAGATGAGCCTGAACCAGCACCCCTGACCCAGTTTGGGAGCCTCACCTGCAGTTCAGCCCCTGGGATGGGCTGTATTCAAGAAGCCAGAGCTTTGGGGAAGCTCTGATTCAGATGTGGATTTTGGATCCAGAGTTTTGGTTCGTCCCAGTATAGAAGTTCTGTTCTGGATCCTGTCTTCAGACCTAGGTCCGTTTAAGGCCTGAGCCTTGTGTGTTTTAGGAAGTCCCCAAACTAGATGAGTTTCATGTGATTTGGGACTTAGCTGGGAAAATGTGGTGCTGATCTGAGGCAAACGACCCTGAGTCCCACCAGGTACCACTGTGTCTCCCACCACCAGGATTTCAGAGTCAGGAAAGCTAGTCCCTCCCCCCCACTCTTCATCTCCAAGCACAAATATTTTTCCCTCCTTGGTGACAGTTTTCAAGTTTTCCTGGAAAATTCCACATCTGTGCACGAGGCCTGGGCTGCAGATTGGGGGAGCCCAAGCAGAATTAATTCAGTAGTTGTGTAAGGGCCCTGTGATGTAATTATAACCTCTGGGTTAGAGGCTTGTGAGAATTGCACCGGCTTGGAAAGAATACCTCTTTGCCTCCACACTCTTCTCTGTTCCTCTGGTGCTTTGAGGTTTTTTCCTTTTTCCTTGGGTTCTGAATTTTCTGATGGGCGGGACCGGAAGTAGGGCCCTGGGACTTCCACACGCCTCAGTTCTCTGCTGATTAAGTTGGCCTTAGAGCTCTTCCTGCGTGTTCGCTTCTACCCACAGTATGAGGTGGCTGCATTGTCTCCATTGCATCTCAGCGGTGTTGGGGCATTGTATGGTTTGAAGTGCCCTGCGTGGCCAGTGCAGAGCCCATGCACCTCACCACACAGGTGTATGTGGCAGCGTTGGGCTGGGCTGGACTGTGTGTGGGCTCCAATCCAGAAAGTGTGCAATTAAATAAGATGCTGGCCTCCTGTGTGGCCATTCCCATTTGCTGGTAGCCCCTTAGGGGAGATTAGGCATCCTGGAATTATTTGCTAGCCCAGTGGCTTCATTCCCAGGTGCTGGCACCCCTAAAAAGATACGACAGCTCCAAGTGTTTGCTAGCCCCGCCATTCTGTTTCTTTTCTTATTTTTAAGTCTCACTGCAGTTTAGTTCTTTGAGATTTGGGGAAAACTTTTGGAGGCATCCAAGCTGATGGCAGAAAGAGGAGGGTGCATGGCGGCATCCCCCGCCATAGAGGGGGCAGTCTGCTCTCACACGTCACCAGCCCCACGTTTTGTTTGCCTTAGGGTCTCTGTGCAGCCAAGTTCCCAAACTCTGGGATGATCCAGCCGCCAGGCAGAGACGGGGAAATGCAGAGAGGTCACTGCCTGGGTTAAGTTGGGTGTCTTACTCCCTCCTTCTCACTCCATCTTCTCGCTCTTTCTCCCACTTTCTCCTCTCTCTTCCAGTCCATGGAGCAGTCTCATTCTCCTGCAGTGTGGCCCAATCCCTAGGGAAGACGCCTTGATTGTCCCACTCCCGCATCTCTCTGTAACTACCCCAGGCTCCCACGTAAGCCACCTCCCTGGGTAGAGCGGACAGCAGGCAAGGCAGAGCAAACCCCACTGAAGCGTCCAGAGCCAATCAGGACGGATCCGTCGTACTCTAAGTGCTGGCCACGGTGGGAGGCTTTTCTTCTGCTTCCTCCAAACTTTCCCATCCCGGCTGCGGCTCTACAAAGAGGCCGTGTCCCCATGTGCAGGCCCTTCCGCACGGAGGGGTCTCGCCAGCCACTCTTTATTGAGTCTTCAAGTGCTGGCAGAGCACTCCATTAAAAAGCCATTCGCCTTTGTATCCCCAGGCCCCCAGCCGGCTCCCGCTCATGTGACACTGGCCACTGTTGTAAAACAACAACACAAATAGTTGGCAACTACTGAGGGTTTTTTCAAACCCAGGTTGTCATAGCAACTCCCCCAGTCAATCACGCCTCGGGGAAAGGGGTGCAGTGAGTGGCAGAGTAGGGCAGTGCAGCCAGGAGCCGAAAGGGGGGCAGTTCTTAGGGTTCCCTTTGGTGGGAGACTTGTTTTAACCAAAGCTTCTTTTTCCCCCCTTAAATAAATAAAATAGTGGGAAACCCGCAGGAGGACATGGTTAGTCTGAAAGAGAGAGACACCCCGACCCTTCCCTGGGCTTGGACCTAACCCCTGGGTACCCTCTTGTGAACCCTTCACTCTTGGTGCAAAGCCAGAGGCAGAATCCCCCAGATCCCTATGTGGGGCCAACGGGGCATCTGAATCCCCCAGCACCTGGCACGATGCCTGGGGGATCAGAATGTGGCACAGTGCCCCTGCATGTGGCACAGAGCCAGGGCTCATCGACAGAATCGGCCACAGTTCACATCTTGCCAGGATTATCTGGGTATGTCTCACTTAATCACTTCCCTGCCATTGTAGGGCCTCCGGCACTGGTTCACCTCAGCCCCTCCTGTTCTCTGCCTGTGGCGCATAATAGCCTAGTCTCCTGTGGCCTAATATCGGTCATTGGGTTTGGTGTGTGGGTGCTGGGTGGTGATGGTGGCCTGTGACAGACAGCAGGTCACGTTATCTGGTGGTCCCTTCTGGCCTTAAGCTCTAGGACTCTGACTTGCAGAAGGAAGGGCCAGGAAATGTGTATTAGTGCCCTCAAAAAATCATTGGTTTGGTGAGGGGCAAATAAACTCCCTAAGTCTTTATGTGGGTGGGGGTGGCAGGTGAGACAAAGGAGCCAGAAATGCCTATCTCAGTGGCCTAGCCTTCCCTGGAGTGGACCACACCACTGCCCTAATGGAGATCATGGGGTGGCAGACAGACTCCAGCTTTGTATCTGCTACAGTGGGGGCTCAGAGGAGGGGAGACCCCCTAATGAGGTGGCCTGGTGACACAGCAGTCACCTTCCCAGGGCCTGGGTTGAGGGCAGGGAGTCTTGAGCAGAGGAAAACCATGGAATTGCATGTGCCCTGAGGTCCTGTCTGAAAAAGGGAATTCCCCTAGGGAAGGAGCAGCCCATCTCACCTGTCCGTGAGCTGTGGCTAGGCCCTTGGGAGAAGCGAGAGGAAAGGGCAGGCTGGGAGCCTCTCTGAGGGCACATCTACACTACCCGCCAGATTGGTGGGTAGTGATCGATCTATCAAGGATCGATTTATCGCATCTAGTGTAGACGTGATAAAATCAATCCCCGATTGCTCTGCCATCAGCTCTTCAACTCCACCGTGGCGAGAGGCAGAAGTGAAGTCGACAGGGGAGCAGCAGCGGTCGACTCACCGCCGTCCTCACGACCAGGTAAATCGACATAAGATATGCCGACTTCAGTTATGCTATTCGCGTAGCTGAAGTTGCATATCTTAGGTCAACCCCCTCAGTGTAGACCTAGCCTGAGGCAGCTGAGGCCAAGGTGGCTGTCAGGAGAGTAACAATGGGGCAGACAGAGAATTTCCTCTCCGTGGGCGGTGGGATCAACCATTTGGCCTGTTGGCTGAGAGAACAGAAGCCACATCCCTGCCTGCATAGTCTGGCCCCAGAGCTGACAGTTCTGGGCCCCCAGGGCTTGCGGGGAAGCAGCAGCCTCTGTGTGTCCCTGCGTTTGTGGTGGGGCGGGGCTGGGACTGTGAAGACATCCCCTCTGCAGATGGTTCGCTGCGCCGTGTGTGGCAGGAGGCGCTGGGGCAGAGCGACCTCACCGAGGGCCCATAACGTTCGGTCACAACTCCCTGCCTACTGGTATGGCAGGGCAGCAGCTCGACAGCATGGAGCTATTACCATTACCAAGGGGAGCTCCCTCCCCAACGTCTCTCTCTATCTTCCCCATCCATCTCCCTGCTTCTCTCCCCCCTTTAGGCACTCTGCCAGTGGGAGCCCATAGCCCTGGTGATGTCCGTCTCTCCTGTCATCTCCATAGGCCCTAAAGAGCATGGCAAAGCTGCTTTGTTTTAGTGTCTCTCCTGCCCTTTCTTCCCCATTTAATGGATGGAAATGGTGCATGAGGCACCTGGCCCAGTGCGTGTCCATTCTGGGTGACTTATCTGCTGAGCAGTTAGCCATGCCAGGCGGGTAGCCAGCAAACGCCCCAACGGCTGCTCCAACCTGTGTCAGTGTCCCCCGTGGCATGTTCTCCAATGCTCCCTTCCCTGCCATCATCTCTGCCCAGTGGCAGGATGTCGGAGCAGAGCAGGCCTGAGGTCACCACTGCTTTCGAGGCTCTGCCTTTGGCTCCCCAGCCACCTCGAGAAACTCCTGGACGGGAAGAATGTTAAAAATCTGCACTTGCAGTAAGCTGGCACCATCCCTAACCATTGACTGCTGTGTGCCAGAGCTTCGTAAGAATGTTGGCGCGGGCTGAAGCTCTGTACCCAGTGCACCCCAGTCCCTCTTTGTCTCAGTTGTCCTGGCAGCTGCATGTTGGTGATATGGCTCCTGGTGGCATGGAAGAAATGCCACTCATCTGCAGGCAGAAAAGGGCGGGGGCTTCCCAGGTGCAGCAAAGCTGAAGGGAAGTGACGCACCAGGGTCTGAAGAAGATGGGGTAGTGAGCTGGGGTCCTGTCAGACACTTTCCTAACCTGCTGTCTATAAACACTAGTAAAGGATTGGTGGAGGTATCTGTGCCCCACACAACTGAAGGATGAGATGCCCATGAGAATCAGGCTCAAGTTGCAGGCAAGCACCAGGGTCCTCAGCTGCTAATGAAGTGAGGCTACTGCAGAAGGCTCTGCAAAACAGGGCAGGACATCAGCAGGGCACCTGGCTTTGTAAATCCTCTTCTCTGAGCAGGGTTATATGACGAAAGTTCTGGACTGGGTAAAGAGGAAACTACTACTTCTCCGCTCTGTCTGACTTTCCCTTTCTTCACTTCCTTGTTCTTTGTTGTCCACAGGTCTCTCATTCATTTGTTCCTTCTGGGGTTCTTTCTAGTTCATTTGTTAATTTCCTTCTCGCCTGTGTTTGGTGTCTTATTTGTCCATTCTTTTTTTGTTCTTTTTCTCGTTCGTTCTGGTTTTCTCTTGTTCTCTCCTTCCTTGCCCCCCCCACCCCCCAGAGTCCTGTCTCCTGTCACTCTCAGCATTTGAGATTTTTCTCTTCCATCAGTGCTCATCTCAGGTGAGCTGCTTCTCCTCAAAGAGAGAGACTCTCCACTTTCCAATGCAGAGCCCTCAAGTTCAGTGTCTCTCTTCTGATTGGGGGGTGCAGAGGTTTCTTTACCTGCAGGTTCTGGGTTAAAATATAGGGGTGTGTCCCCTTTCCCCATGATGAGTAAAGCGGGTTGAGATCGATCTGGAATTGAATTCCAGGCTGGGAAGCAATGTGGAGAAAAAGCACCTATGACCTCACCGTACAAATGCCCACTCTCTGCAGGGGACAGCACTGGCTGGCAGTTGAAGGGTAGCTGTAGACCTATTGTTCTGTGAGTGCCTCCTGCTGGCTTATTCGTGGGCAGGTTGTGCTTACTGCCTGTCATGGCAGATGGCACTGAAAGGTCAGCCATGCTAGATGGGCAGATGAGGAATCATAGAAAACACATGAAATATTGGGGCAGAAGCTCTGCTCTGTGTCTGAATTGGTCTTTGGGCTGATGCTGGGATGTGGGAGTGTGGGCATCCCTCCTGGCCATACCTGCTTCTCCTCAAAGAGAGAGACTCTCCACTTTCCAATGCAGAGCCCTCAAGTTCAGTGTCTCTCTTCTGATTTGGGGGTGCAGAGGTTTCTTTACCTGCAGGTTCTGGGTTAAAATATAGGGGTGTGGCATCCCACCTGTATATACGCTTAGGCTTGAGCATGCTTATGCGCAGAACTCTGCACTTGCACTCATGTGTCCACACTTGCTCACGCTCCCTTGCACACCAGCTCGCACAAACATGAATGATGGGCTGCACTTGTGCTGATACGTGCATCTGCTCACATGCATTCACACCCACCTGTGCTCACATTTGCCTTTATGTCTGCATGAGCATCTGCATTTGCACTCCCAGGTGCACCTTTGTACACTCCCACTTCCACTTTTGCGCTAAGGTCTTCATTCATGCTCGGACGCATGCCCCCACTTCCCACAAGTCCATTTGCACTCACATGTGCATCACATCTGCACAGCATCGTGAACATATGCTGTCACCCCTGTGGCCTGTGGTGCATGTTGTATTCATTCACACTCCCCTGAATGCACTAGGCTTTGCACTCAGAAACCCGCATCCATTCCTTTGCACACCTGTGCTCTCACACATTTTATACATGCCTTCTCACCCTGACATGTGCACGAGGACCAGTTCTCCTGCACGTATGTATTCAGCCGTTCCTGTGCACTCGGACACACATGCTGCCATGCAGTAAATTACCTTCCTTACGCCACTCTACCTCTCCTCCACTCCCCCCCTGCCCCAAGCCCCAATCCCACTAAAGTGCTGTAACATAGTAGCTGCGTGAACTCCATTTCAAAGGTTAATATCAAAATCTGGAGCGGATTACCTAAAAATTACTTACAACACCATTAAAATTCTGAACTCTTTTTGTTGTGGCCGTAAATTAATTTAAAATGTCAGTTTTTTTGAGAAATCCAATAAGAAATTGAGCCAACGGAGCAATCTGTAAACTGTCTGGCACAGAGGAAAGTGTGTCTTTCCAATCGACAAGAAAAAATATGGGGCTTAACTGGAACCATATGGCAGCGCACTTGAGAGAAATCTGCCAGAGCAGGGAGGGGAGCACATGCAGATAGAGGCAGCAGGAGAGCCGACGGAGGGGAAGGGGATTGGTTTGCCTTGGGACAGGGGAGACAGGTGCACGTGTGTGGGTAGGGGGATGCAGTGGCAGGAAGGAGGCAGGACAGCAGGAAGGGGAGCAGGCAAGGCAGATCTCTTCCCTCCTGGGAACCAGATGCAAGGCCCCGATGCTGAGCAGGGCTGCAGCAATCTGGCATGCTGGTGTTGAGCAGCAGCCCCCTGCTATTGTGGGAACAGGCTGTGAAGGCTCTGCTGGGGCATGCTGAATGGTTAGCTGGCTGTGAATGGGGACAGCTGGGGAGTCAGGCGACCAGGGGCATGTGGAGGTGGAAAATGGAATTCATTTTTCACCGGTGGCCCAACTCCCCCTGTATTATCCCACCAGCCATCCTAGCATCCCACCAATGCCTTCAGTCAGCTCTAGGCTCTGACCCCATTGGCTGATATTGCCGGTGGGATGCTCAATCAGGACGGAGTTTGCAACCTCGTGCCAAAGTTGGGGTGTGGCTATTTTGAGGGGCTCTGAGCTTCCCCAGCCCTCATTCCCCTCTGCTCTGGCTTGTCTCTCACCAGCATTCCTCTTGCTTGTGAGAAACCCCGCTTCCCTGCTGGCTCCTGCCTGCTGACATGTGTTACCCATTAGGCCATAATTTCAGAAGATTTACAACACATTAAGTAATTTGTAGGTTATTTCAACTTTAATCTACTGAAGTCAAGAAAATCAAAATTAAATTCAAAACACCCGTATCTTCAAAGAGCCAGGATGGGGAGGGGAGGGGGGTTGTTTACTGGCTCCCACCATCTCCTTTCCCCTCCCCTGCCCCTAACTTTGTATTCTCCCCCCACACACACCCAATGCGACCAACCTCTTGTCTCCTGCCCTCTTTGACTCAAGGTGCTGTGTGGACAAGGGGCAGGGACCCCCGGCTTCCAGGCAGAAGAGGAGTTAGCGATCACAGGTGGTGCCTTGCATAGATCCTCCAGCCAGAGGGACCTCTGGGATCTCACAGCCTGACCCGCATGACACAGGCCAGAGAGCATCACCCAGCGATTTCTGCCCCTTGCCCGATAGGCTCTGCTGCCAGTTACCCTGGAGTTGGACAGCCCAGGGCTGGGGTGCATGGCATGGGGGCAGCAGAGTTGCAATTGGATTTGTCCTCTATAATTCAAACCAACCCTTCCCGTCCTCTTATTTTTCGCTTTCCCCCACTTCTGCATTCCCGAGCTCCAGAAGCCCAGCCTCCCCCTGCCCCATATTACACTGGTTCCTCCTGCTCTGTGGGGGTCTCCAATCCACCTGTGCTGGCTCAGAGATGCAGCTGCGCTTCTGGATGTTCCCAGCCATCTCAGCTTCCCCTGTCGCCGGTCTCTTGGACGGGTGGTGTGAGAATCCCACTTCTGGTTGCTGGGATGATGTCCCAAGCGTTCAGGGCTCCCAAGTGCCTAGTTCTCCCTGTCTCGGGGCCACCAGTGGAGCAGTGAGCATGTCCCATCATCTTGGGACCTTGTGGCTCTCTGCTAATGCTGCCCCACAAGCCAAAGGGGCGTTATCCCCATTCTAGGGAGATCACTGAAGGTAGCGACCTGCCTGAGGGAGCTGATGTCAGACCCAGGATTCAGATTTAGTCACTCCTGACACCCAGTCCCATGCTCTGTCTATGAGCCCAAATTGTCTGTTGTCTTTCGGGGGTTACCCTGGGGAGGGTCTCTGTCAGAAGATGGGCATCCATGTGCTGTGACTCGTGGTGGCAGCTCCCCCACAGTTCCAGTCACCTTGTGATGTCACGGGGTCCCCTCAGAAAGAAGCAAAGAGATGCCACTTGGGATGCTGGTGAGGCAACTAACTCCTCTGCATGTTCTCCTTGTGGCCCATCACAGGGCTACCAGAATACCTTTGTATAACTCAGCCTGGACATCAGCTGTTACCGTCCCTGGTGTGCAGCACTTGTGGCAGGCTAGCCATGATAATTACTACTAGAGCTGGGGAGTTCTAATCCCAGCTCCACCACTTCCTCACAGCATGGCTCACACCAACTCTCTTTACCTCAGTTTCCCCATCTGTAAAATGGAGTAGTGATGACACTGCATCCAAATCCCTTGAACTATGCTAACGAGGAGACCGGTTCTGATCTGGATCCAATCTTCGCTGCTCAGATTCATCAGATCCAAGTTTTTGCCTGTCTTAGATCCTTGGCTGGGGGGGCGCTTTGCACGTGTGGCACATTGTTCTAATGCTATGGGGCCTGGTTCTCCCTGCAGCTCCTATTGAAGCCAATTAGAGGAAGGATGGTCCATTAGTTACAGTGCTTCTTGGGGCTCAGGAGACCAAGGTATAATCCTTGAGCAAGTCACTTAGCTTGTCTGTATCGCAGAGTATGTCTACACTTAAATCGCTACAGTGCCAGCATTGCAGCTATAGTGGTTTAAGTGTAGACACTACCTAGGCTGACGGGAGGGGTTCTCCTATCGGAGTAGCTAATCCATGCCCCTGAGAGGTGGTAGCTAGGTCAACAGAAGAAGTCTTCCATCAGCCCAGCATTGTCTACAGCAGGGATTAGGTCAGCTTTTTCACATCCCGACATATGTAGCTATGCTGATGTAAGTTCCCAATGTAGACCAGCCCTCAGTTCCCCATCTGTACAATGGGGATAATTGTGCAGTGTTATCTCCCAGGATACATACGTTGCAGATTGTGAGGCGCCCAGATACTATGGTGATGGGGCCTATGTAATGAGCTAGAGCTCATTATCTCTAGCTTGCCTGCATATATATACACCTGCCCCTGGAAATTTCCACTACATGATTCTGACAGAGTGGGTATTCACCCACGAAAGCTCATGCTCCAAAACGTCTGTTAGTCTATAAGGTGCCACAGGATTCTTTGCTGCTTTTACAGATCCAGACTAACACGGCTACCCCTCTGATACTTGACACATAGTTATGGGTGCATAGCACATCTGAAAAGGGGGTGCATAGTCTGGGCTCTGTATGATGTAGGTACACCTTGTGAGTAGAGCTCCGACTGACTGGCTGCAAAGAGATCAGGGCAGCTGATTGCCCCCTTCCCTCATGCCGGCGCTGCTACAGCTCTTGTTTGGAGAGGTTATGAATGCAAGTGTTTGGCAGGATAAATGAGCCGTGTTGAGAAAGGAGCAGGCCTGCTGGTGGGGCGCCAGGCTTGAACAGACTGCTTACAGCATCAGTGTACTTACCTTGCATTCCCTTGGAGCTTATAATGTACAGATGTGCTGATTTAGAAGGAGCTGGTGTGAGAAAGAGGAAAACAGTGGTTCAGGCACCTCATGGGCTCAGCAGCCGCGGAGCAGGGCAGCCCACAGACCCGGCGATACTTCATTGTCCAGGCCGTGCTTTTGTGCTCAGCTCGCCCTGTAAAAGGGGCACTAGTGGGCAGTGATACCCCCGATGTCCTGTTCTACATATTTCAGAGGGCCTTGATCTCTCCACTCTCATCCTAGAAAATGTCCAGGTTCCCAGCTCAGCTCCCAAGGCACCTCTTCCCTTTCTCCTTCCTGATCGATGCTGCCTTATCCAAGAGCCATGTGGTTTGGGTGCTGACAGCCCATTTGGCAGGGATCCATAACTGCTGAGTGTGCAGGCTAGCTAGATCTATGTGTCCCTGCACTGCAAGGGTGCCAGCATGGGAGAAGCTCTGTGGCACAAGCTCTCTGTGAGCCAGATCACCTAAAAGGCAGTTTTATCTGTGAAATGCATCACTGATGTACAGTCCTGTGAGGCTCTGGCCATCTCTCAGGAGCAATGTCCCCAGCTCTGCTCAGCATGGGATCTCCGGAGCAGGGGGAAATCTCAGAGCACTTTTCACTTCCTCCACAGCTGTATTTTTCTGTTTCATTCTTGTATCCCTGGGATACAGTGCATGGCTCTACCTTTTTCAGCTCCTTGCTCATGCTGGGGAATGCTTATCCATGCCATCCTAGGCTCATCTTTTCCCCTTAACAGCCAGCTCTGCATGTGTGGTTGCACTCCTGCTGGAAGCTGCTCTGTGTAGTGTTAGATGGCATCCCGCATCCCTGAGGATGATGAGGTGGAGAGCGGAAATGCTTGGTTAATCTCTGCTCTTCACTTTGGCAGTGTTTTTCCCACACTTTTGTCAGATTCGGTGACTCCCATCCTAACTCTCAATCTGCCCTAAGACCTCTGGTGCATTTATCCTCATGTCAGTTTAATGCAGGTGAAAGATGCTGGATTGACAGCCCTGCAGACTGAAGGGGCTCGATTTACCCCCAGAGCCTCAGCAGGAGGGCCAGCTTCCCCCACACTGGCCCACTGTTGTGCCACAATACTGCAGCCCAGTCTGCCTTTGGCCCTTCTGTAGATTCTGCCTATCAGAAGGTCAGTTACTGCCAGTTGTGTTGGTGAGTTTTGTGATGAGGACTGAGACTCTGTTCATTTCAGACAGATTGCTGGGCAGCTGTGGATGGTGACAGCTGTTGGCTCCTCCTGACCTAGCTGAGTTTGAACCAGCAACCCCTAAGGTTTTTTTTTTGGTTTTTTTTTATTGATAGTCTCTGCAGAGTTGATCCTTGGGCCTTGTCTTCGCAAGGAAAAAAAGATGTGTATGTAACAGCTGTTTGCTAACATGTTACATCCTAGTGTAGACAAGGGAAGTTGTGGTTTTAACATGTGATGGCTGGTCGAGCTAAAACCTAGGGAGAATCTAGGGTTAACTTCAACCAGCTAACACATGTTAACTTACCTTGTCTACTCTAGGGGTGAAATTCTGGTTCTGCTGAATTCAATGGCAAAACTCCCAGTGACTTCAACTGGGCCAGGATTTCCCCTTAGGATTTTAGCATGTTTTAGTTAATGTGTTAAAAATATGCTTTCTTTCCTAGTGTAGACATGGCTTAGTAAAGTTTTACTGACAAACACTTATTCATTCAGTACTGATGAGATTCTTCTCTGTTACCCCATTCAGTAGGGAATACAGGAAGGTAGCAGAGTCCTGGAGGAGTCTGTAATTGGAACTTCCTCCTTTCACTCACTGCCTGTCCCTTAGAGGCGGGGAGCGTTGTTCAGTAGTTACAGCACAGGTATGGGAGACAGGGCTGCTGTTCTCAACACTTTGCTGACTCTCCGTGAGACTTTTCAGCAAGTCCTTTCAATTCTGTCTACCTCATTTGCCTTGTGAATGGATTGGGGCAGGAACTGAGAGGCTCAGTTAATTAAAGTTTTCAAAGTGCTTTGGGATCCTCAGATGGAAGGGGCTATAGAAGCATGAAGAACAGTTATTGTAAAACACCAGTGCACAGCATTAATGAAAATACTTTGCCTATCTTTAGTGCCTTCCATTCAGGGACCCTAGATCACCTTGAAAGCATCAGTTAATTAAGCCTCACATATCCTCTGTGAGGCAGGCAGTGCATCCTGTAGGATAGCGCACTGGACTATGACTGAAAGATCTGGGTTCTATTCCTGACTATGGTGGATGGCCTTGGGCAAGTCATCTCACTTCCCTGTGCCTCATTTTCCCATCTGTAAAATAGGAATAATGATACCTGCCTCCTTTATAAAACACTTTGAGAGCTACGGATGACAAGTGCTATACAAGAGCAAGGTATTATATTATCTTTAACATATGGGGAAACTGAGGCACTGGAAAAGTTAAGTGACTATTAAGGGAGATATTAGCCTCTGACAGAGCTAGGAATGGAAATCTGAGATCCTGCCTCTCAGTCCTGTGCCATAGTCTCTAGACCAGGTGCTCCCAGACTTGTTTCAGTGGCTGGGCTACATCTTAACCGACAGCTGGTCTCGTGCATGGCCCCGCTCCATTCTCAGTCATGGAACCATCTTGTGGCAGTTGCTTACAGGAGGAATAATGTTAGGGAAGCATTTATGGTTGAATTTTCACCAGCTGACACTGAAGCCTCTAGGGGTTTTACTATCCACCTCCATAGCAGAAGAGTTGGGCTGGTGCTGGACTCTGTGGAAAATCCCACTTGCCATGTTTTATTAGCTTCTTCTAATGCAAGTGGAAACAAATGGGAGCAGCCAGCACTATATGACCAGCCAGCTCTCCATGGGGTGATCGTACTGTGCTGAGTTTCCAGATAGACCACCAGTAGGCACCTGTCAAGGCTGATTCCCCACTTTGGCACTTCGAGTGCAGAAGGTGGGGGCCTGCAAGGATTCTAAAAATTAATTCTGACCACTCCAGGCTTGTATTAAATTTCCAAGGTTACAGCTTTTCTCTGACCTTGGATTAGTACCACCCAAGTGCAGAACCTCTTTGAGAGCCCAGGAAGGTGCACTTGGGAATTCCTTCCTCTGGCGTACGCTCAAGGCCTTTCACCCGCCCTCCAGGGAAGAGCTGAGAAAGAAGAAAAAAAAATCAGCTGTTCCCACCAGCTAATTAAACAACCTGTGCATAAACCTCTTACGACACAAAAATCCAATTCTGTTCTTAAAAAAGGTAAATTTTATTAATAAAAAAAAGAAAGAGAATACATCTGGGAACTCAGGCTATTGCTAGATTTTAAAAGAGCAGCTACAAGGATTAAGCACCAAGAATAGCTTTCTTGAGGTCCAGCTTAAAGGTTACAAGCAAAACAAAAGTACCTGGGGTTAGCCAGAATGAAATAAAAGAGATAAACCTAATTGCATCTTCCTAGACATTTCCTGATCTACTTACATATCTGAGGTTTTAAATAGGTAGTTTCTAGGTATGATACTGATTTTTCATATCTGGCCCAAGCTTCTTACAGCACAGCTCTGCTCTGTCTGCCTCTCCTGAGAAGAACAGCAGCCAGACAAGAGGGGAGGCTTTGTTTCAATTTTAAAAAGTTCTAGCCTTCCCACTGGCTCTTTTGGCCAGGTGCCCACTCACTTCCTTTTACCTGTGCATAGCAGTGAGACTTTTTAACCCTTTATAGGTAGAGCATTTAGAGAACAGCTACTAAGAGGGATTTTATAGCTACTGGCTGGCTGGGTGTCCATAAAAGGGAGCTACCCTCTCCATTTATCACAGCACCGCACAGAGTAGTTCTCCCCTTCATGATATGCTGTCTCCTCTGTCCATGGGCATGTGCTTGGGAGGCTGCTAAAACCTTTACTTTTTGGTGACTGTGTTCATCAAGTGGGCACATGATTAGGGGGAGCGGCCAATTTTGACCTATAGGGAGAGGTCACGGGCCACTGAGCATTCAGACCACCCAGAAGGGGCCCTGCTGGACAGCTCCAGGGCCTGTTTCTCTCCCACTAGCATACGTCCTGGGCTCCTTCCTTCTCCGTGCTTGGCCCAGCACTTTATGCTCTCAGCATGTGTTGTGACAGGGGCACAAATGGTGTTATCTGGCCAATTGTACAGATCATGATCAGCTGCAAAGTTTGGGTTTGGACTTCCTCAGTCTGGGGGTGTTTGGATCCAGAGGCTTGGGATCTGGCCCTGCTCTATGTCGAACCACCGAGCTAGAGTGTGTTCATGGAGCAAGTTGATGAGTAGGGTGCATGGTGCAGGGAGTGAGATCCCAGCTGGCCACATCCTCCATGGGGCTACCCTGCCTGGCTTGTGAGACGCACTGATGACTCCAAACCATGGTTCATTGTAGTGCAGAATGAACATGAAAAGAGAGAGAGAGAGACTAGCAACTCTAGTGGCATTTTGGAAAAAATGGGGCTCCATGCTCAGGCAGCAGTGCAGGGGTTAGGCAGGGTCAGGAGATGGGCGCTTCACCCGCCAAGTTGGAGGATGGACTTGGGCAGAGAGTAGGCTGGGAATGTGCCAGGAAGGGAGGCGTGGGTTCATCCGAGCATGCCAAGCAGGTAGCTGGTTGCCCTGTTTCTCCTTGGTGTCTGTTAGTCTCCGAGTCCTGGTTCACAGCTCCCTGCAAGCCAGGGATGGAGGAGACCCTATGAAAATGATGATATGTGACAATCAGTCACAGCAATTAGTGTTTTGGTTAACAGGCCTTTTTTGTTTTCTCTCACCCAGACAGAATGTCACAAATAAATCCTTGCCTGCATTTGCATATTAATTGGATCGGAGACGTCAAGCATCTTTCATTAAAGAAAATGATCTGCATATTTGGAGACATAAAATAGTTATTTTGATGGGTTTTTTCATAAGATCAGGGGGTGGGGGAGGAAGGTGATGGGAGCAGTGGAAATTGAGGTAGAGGGAAGGCAGAGAAAGCAGCTTGTTGTGGTTAACCCCTCGCAGCCCAGAGCAAACTTGCTCGCGGAGAAAATAATATAAATAAATAACTGACGGGGCTTGGAGCAGCCTATGGGGCTTCGCGTGTTTTGCTTTCCACCTCGATTTGTGGATGGACCCCTAAAGGGATCTCCAAAATGGCTCCTTGTGGCTGCAGCCAACCACTCAGCTGTGGGCCTCCTCAGCTTTTATGTCTGCTCCGTGTCTGGTGGTGATCAGGGAGCAGGATTTGCACCCCAGCGAGTATTCCAGTGGCCTCGGCAGAGTGGCATTGGCAGGGAAGCCAGTCTTTGACTGGAGGCTGTAGTAGAAGCATCTGGCAGGGTGGAGGGACTGGGCCGGGCTGGGCCCAAACTGGTGATGGGAACTGGAATAGGGGAAGGGAAGAGCCACAGATTCAGACTCCAACCTCTGGGTGCTGTTGGAGGTGGAGGTCGGTTCCCCCACCTTAGCTCCGTACTGTGCTATGATGTGCAGCTAGCAAAGGAGTGGAGTGATTCTTCTTTGCTCCATTTGGTCCCTTGGAGGCAACGTCCTTGGCCATGGGTTATCTGCGGCTCACGGCCTCGCGCTTGCCAGTGCACTGTAAATCAGGATGGTGACTCTTCTCCTTCCCCCCATGCTCCCCGCCCTTCTCCCCCATGTTCATTTGGTTAGAAGTGCTGGGAGTGTCAGTGAGTGTGCACGTGGGCGTGACACGCAGCAGATGGTCTGTGCATAGGAATCCCTGTCTGAATATGCACGTGAGGGTGAGTGTGCAGGTGTACTTGGGCTTCACAGTCTGTGTGTGTGTGTGAACACGGGGCTGTGTGATGGCAGCTTGTGAACCAGTTAGTGCAGGGCTGTGTGGGTCTGTGTGTCAGTGTGCAGGTGTGGGGGCATGTCTGAGTGTGTCTACAAAGGTGAGCATGGTGGGGGGGCACTGTTCCTGGGAAGGCTGGGAAATAAGTGTTCCCATTTCAAAGTGATTCAGGGACTGTGGTTCCTCGCTGACTCCCTGGCTGTTCTAGGACCAGCGCAGGCTAGAAAAGGCTGAATCTGAGACAAAGAAAAAACTTGTCTAGAACTTTTGCCAGAGCTCCCCGTCCAAATGCATTGTTGTGCATAGGGAGCCTGACCCATTAGGTCCTGCCCTGACCCCGCCATTAACCACAGTCCTAATACAGTTTTCCTCCTCCTCCGTCTCTCCCCTGGTGATCTCTGCCCGTGTTGGTGAGAAACACTACACAGCAGCATAGGAAAGGCCATGAAGAACCTGACCCTCTCCCTTCAAGGCCCTATGGGGAAGTTATGGAGGCAGAAGGTGTTGGCCTGAGATGGAATCTGGCCAGGAACTGGGGTGAACACCGCTACTCTTTCCAAAAGTGCCATGGAATCTTTGTTCCAATGCATGGGCAGGACCTCAGCTTTGGAGCTGCCCCTGATGCCAGGCTGGGCGTCTGTTTCATGCATACTCACTCAGAAGAGCACCCCATGCTGATTCGCCAGCACCACTTCAGATGTTCCCATCCACATGCCAGTCCAGCTCAACTCTGCTTAGCTTGTGAGTGCCACAGTAGCAGGATCCACAGCGCAAGTCTGTACAGCTTCAGGGCACCTGCCAGATTTACAAGTGAGGTGACAGTGCAGCCCGTCCCCAAGCTCCCATCTAGGAGGGAAGGAGGGAGGCAAGGGGTGATGGCTTCCTAGCGTGTGTGTGTTACTGCCCTGCAGAGCCGTCTGTCTGCTGCTTAGTCTGACCAGCGCTTGCTGCCTGGGGCAGGGAGCCTGGAACCCTCCTTACCGACTGGCTGCTCTGGGCAAGACGTATAGAGAGGGTCCCTGGACCCATGGCAGGATGGAGTAGCCGAGGATTTTGAGGCAGAAAACGAGGCAAGAAATTCAGCCTTGGATTATTCTGTCCCAGTGCCTGACATTCATTAAAGCCTCTGAGCGAGTCCTTAACTGGCAGGATCTGCAACACTTCTGGGGAGCCCTCCTTATGGGAGGGGTCACAGAACAGGGGGTGCCACCCCATCTCCAGTCCTCTCTTTCCATGAACTCTGCTGCGGTGCCATGGATGCATGCCCTCCTGCCCTTTCTCTTTGGTTGGCCATCTAGAAAATGCCAGCATCTGCTCAACTGTTTGGTGGGGAGCTGCAGACTTCATGCTTCAGACCTCTGACCACCCGGCCCAGGTCTACTGCTGGGCCCGCTTGGACAGCCCTGCAGACTGAAGGCCTCGCTTTATTAGCAGCAAGGGCACAATCTGAGCACGAGTAGTGCCCACATCCCACCTCTGGCTTGGCATGACCCCCTCCAGTGCAGGAGAGGGTGGTCAGCCCCCAGGGTCTATTCACTCATTTCTCCCTCTCTGCCTCTACTTCCCCTTCTAAACGTTGTCTCTTCTTTAGACTGAGCTCTTCGGGGCAGGGACTGTCTCTCTTTAGGGGTACGTCTGCACTGCAGAAATAGGTGTGTTCTGAACTCGGGTTAAAATAGCCATGAAGACATGGCAACTCGAGTGAGCAGCTCAAGTTAAAGCCTGAAGAGGAGCCTGGGGCTGAACTTGACCTGCTAACCCGAGTGAGAGGCTGTTGCATGCTGTCACTGCTATTTTAACCAGGAGTCACTAACCCGAGTCAAGAATTCCCCCCTGCCCCCGGTGTAGACGTATCCTAGGTGTTTGTGCAGTAGCCAGCACAATGGGGCCCTGATCTCAGTCGGGACTCTGGGTGCTGCCGTAGCCCAAATAATAATAATGAGGTTGTTTTCTTTCCCTGGCAGAAGCTCCTGTGGTCAGTGCTGTGCCTCACCGTGAAATTTCCAAAGCACAGAAAGGTTTGACTCCCAGCTCCAGAAAGCCCTGTCCCAGCTGACGCCCCTGTGCCTCTGATCCCAGTGTCGCCCCATTCCTGAGAGGAGGTTTCATGGTTTATCCTGTGATTAGCCCCCAGCCCCCACTCCCCTCTCCACCCCACACATTGAGGAGGGATGGTTTTTTTCACAATCCCAATCCTCGGAAGCTGTCACTATCCAGGGAACATTATCACACACACTCGAAATAACCCAGAAAGCTGCCAGCCCCATATTAGGGAATGAATCCCTGTCGGAAAGCAAAGAGAATGCAAAATTTATTGACAGGCTAGTGTGACTGCAGGCAGCTTGCATCCCAGCCCCCTCCCCTGGCTCCCACCACCATGGACAACCGCCCATGAACCTCTCTGGCACGGCGAGCTTTTATATTTAGTGTCTTCAAGGTACCCTTGTCTCAGCTGCTGCGCTTGCACTGCGTGTGAGCCTCCTTTGGGAATGAAACACAGTCTGGGGCAAGGGGGACAGGTTGAAATCAGCTTCAGCCCTACACTGCACCCCCAATCTGCTCTGTCGTCTCCCCTCCCCAGGAAGTGACTGCACACCTTTAATGTAAGAGAGCAGCCAGCCTACAAGTTCTCTTCCTCTGCAGCTTTCTTTTTAGTTTTATTGTCATCGTCATTCTAAAGGGAGGCAGCTTTGCCAAGTGGTTAGAGCAGGGGATTGGGAGTCAGGAAATCTCACCGTCTGTGTCACAGATTAACTGTACTATCTTGGTCAATTACACAGCTGCTCTGTGCGTCACTTCCCCCATCTGAAAATTCCACCCATCACCGTGGTGTCTGAGCGCCTTCCACACAGAATGGCTACCAGTAGTGATTTTCATGAGGGGCAGTTCATGGTGTGTCTAGTAATTCTCCCTGGGTGTAAAAAAACTCTGTGTGAGGGGTGAGTGATTTGATTGCTTTGTCAGTGTTGGTTGATGTTTTTGATCAGGAACTTTGAGTCAGGATTTTGTTTTGTTTTTTTCAGTGAATAGAATGATCATCATTCTCAGCTGGCACCTCGAGCCCCTCGGATGGAAGTTGCTATAGAAGTGCGGAGTGCCACTATTAAATATTTGTATTGCCGTTTAATACACAGAAACGGGGTAATATGCAGGATGCTTACTAGCACTTCTAGGGCACCCTCCAGACATTAGCTAATTCATTCTCATGACCCCCTTTATGAGGCAGGGAAGTATCACTATCCCCTTTGTACCCAGGCACAGAGCAGTTAAGTAACATGCCCAAGGCGGCAGAGGGAGGTGGTGTTAGCGGAGGGATTAGAGCTCTGGAGCAGCTGGCCCTGCTTCAGAGCCCACATTTGCTGCTCTCATAGCGTCCAGAGCAAGTCTGTCCGGGCTGCTGCGGGTTATTTGATATGGTGCGTGCTGAACTAAAGACCAGTGCTGTTGTTGTATTTGGGACCAACTATAAACTAATTTGGGGGCAGTGGGCTGTGTTAAGAGACATGGTATTGGCCAGACAATTTTTCCTTGAAAAGCAGAGACCCCAGAAGCATCTAAGCTGCTAGCCCAGTGGATGAGCATAGGAGGAATGGTGAGTAGGGGATGAGGTTAGGGAAGTCACATGCTCGACACGACTTCGTGTTGGGGATTGTTTGGTGTGTCTGGAATGGGTAGCACAGCCAGCGGCAGGGCAGGCTTCCCTCACTCAAAGGATGCAACTAATTCTTCTTTCATTATTTCTGAATGCCGCCACCCTAATCTCGTCTCCATGGTTCAGTTGGTTCTTGGTCTGCCTGCTGACGGTGCCAGGTATGGTATTGGCCTCCCTGGGATTAGACCAAGACCAATCCCAGACCCTCGATTCATTCCACACAGGCCACAGGACAGTCATCATTGGTACCAGCCTTTGGTCACTGTCAGCCTGAGTCTGTTCTCACTTACTCGGCTTTCAGTGGGTTTACACCTGATTGACCCTGTCATTAAGTGAGAGGCAAATCGGTCCTGGGGCCTTATCCAGGCCTGGGAGCTCCACGTGAAAGGCTCTATTGACTGCTGGTTCTCAGCAGTCCCGATTTAAAAGGGATGTTTCAAAATTGCATAGCCAGCTCTCTGCCATCTTTTCCTCCCTCAGTCCCAAGAAGGGAGCTCCTTACATCCTAGTGGGGGATGATTACTGTGTGGCTTTCATGACGATCTGTCTGACTATTTGGCCACCTCCCCCTAATACCTAAGCACCAAGAGCAGGGGCCACCTCTAGGGCAGCCATTGATAGGGCAGGCTGCACACTCAGAAGGAGAGGTGGTCAGCTCTCAGGGCCAGGTCGCCACAGAGAGACCCATCAGTGTGAGCAGAAGTTTTTAGTGAAAAAGAGTTTAGTGATTTGTGGTGCATTCAGCTCAGGAGATGGGAGCTACAAATTCTTTCTCTTTAGTGAACATTGTCCTTTAGTGGCTGGCCATCACCATCAATCACATGCAGATGCCATCAGGAAATGATTCCCAATCAATTATAATTGCTCTTCACCTACTTCCTGTATATCACTTACGTTTTACTGCAGATGCCGAAGAAATAGGGGATCTGAGACTCTGTTCCTTAAAATTTTTCTGTCCGCTGCTGGCCCACCCAGCTCGTTCCCTGGGACAGCATGGGGAGAGAAAGAACAGGTGGCTGGTTTTAAACATGTGGGTGAATTTTATTGTTCCTGAAAGCCAGAGACCGATAGCTAGAAGGAGGAAGATGCTATGTACACACTGGTGCCCAGCCCTGCCCACAGGCAGCTAGAGCCTGTCCCTGTTATACAGATGGTGAAACTGAGGCTCAGAGAAGCTGCCCACATTTTCAAATTTGACACCTAGATAGAACCTGGCTGCATTTAAGTAAAAATGACCAGACTTCCAGAGGTGCTGAGCACCTGCAGCTTCCATTGACATCCCTGGAAACTGAGGTTTCACTCCGTGCTGTGCAGGATCAAGGCCCTCACCCAGACCCTTCCCACAGCACCAAAGGGGACTCTCTCAGACATCTCTTCTTATTTGCCATTACTCTTTCCCTGCTCTTTCATCTCCTCCTGGGCACAAGGAGAGAAATCAGCATTTAGAGAGAGGTCTGAATCAGGATTTAAGACCAGCTGGGTTCTGGGCTGGAGATCAAATGGGGCTTGGGTTTCGCGGCACCAAAATCTCAGGTGCTCTGCTGATGAGATTTCAGCTGCATCTGAAGCAGAACCAAATCTCTTGGGCTGAGCAGGGAGGTAGGGATCAAAGAGTCTATCTGGGCAAGGGGGACTGGAAAAAAGAGGCTGCCCAGGGAAAAGAGGACTGTGCTGGGGAGGTCTTTCCACCGGGAAGGCAATTCAGATGAAAGAATCAGGAGGCTAAGAATGTTCTATACTGGGGTTTCAGTTACTAATGTAGCTGTGCTGGTGCAAACTCCCAGTATAGACACAATTTACACCCATGCAGATCTCTAGCATGGACACAATTTACACCTGTGTAGTTGCGATTTACTCCCTCGCAAATACCATTGTTACCAGTGCAGCTGGCCCTGGTTGGGTGTGGTAGGAGGTACCTGTGTGGAAGGGAGTCAGTGGTGGGGAAGCTCTGATGGAGCATGAGCAGGGGTGGGTGGATGCCATCCAGCTGGGCAATTATTTTATGGAGTCTTTGGAAGTCCAAAGTTATGTGTGTTTGTTAAGCGCCGTAACGCTGAGTTTATTTAATGTGGTTTTAACAGCCGCACACTTTTATAAATCAAAATAATTAAAAATAATAAATTTGAAGGTTAAACAACAGCCAGCGCTCTGGCAGAGATGAGAGGAGGGCGTCTGAGCTGGGTCTAGGAGGGAGGGAAGGGAAGGATTTCTGGGGGGGTTGGATCTCGTGTGGCTAGTTAAGTCATTGTCATAGCACTCTGGGGGAAAGGGGCCTAGATGGAGGGTGAATAGCAATTGCAGAGGCCTGAGCCTCTGCATGACTGTGCCCCTCATGCCCACCTGGGGCCTGGTGTCAGGCGAGGCACATCCTGAGGCACAGCGGCAGCTTCTGTGGCCCAGCCGGCACCCCCTAGTGGCATCATCGATGCACACACATCAACCCCACGCAGCGCACCTTCTCTTCCCCGCCACCTGGCTCTTGTCCCCCGAACCCCATATTTAAAGCTCCCAGAGACACCTGGGTTTCCAGCTCCCTCATAGGATTTTCCGGTTATCAATATTCCCCCTGTTGCGAGGCATTTCTGTCGATGCTGCCCTTTGTGGTGTTTACACAGAGCTATCGAGTGCTGCCTCCCAGGACCCAGCCCAGCCATTCGGGAAGGAAACAGGCCAGGTCCCCTCACAACTTGGGCTTAGTGCTTATGAAAGGGGGAGCTTTAGGCAGATCTTCCCCCTACCCCTTTTTTCTCTTTGGTTTACTCCAAAAGATTACCCCAAAGTGACTGGGCAGGGGAGGGCACGGGGTGGGTGTGTGTCTCTTTAAATGCTCTTGGTGTCAGCACGGTAAGGAATTTGATGGCTTTATCAGAAATACCAAAGCTTTATTTAGCAGGGTGAGGCGAGCGCCACTCGGCTCCGCACAATCTGCTGATAAATGGCAAAAAAAAAAAAAAAAAAAAAAAAGAGTGGGGGAGGAAAGTCTCAACTTTCCTTGATTGCGTGCAGGCACAGCTGGGGTTCCCAGGCCTTTGGGCACACTGCCCTCCAGGTCCCAGGGTCACTTCGCTGCCGGATCTGTGCCATTGTCACCGCTACCAGGAGAGCTCTTTGAAAAGAGAAAAAGCAACTTGTTCTCCCCTCTCACGTGGCCCCCCCATTACCTTTCACTCCTCCTCCCTCACAGCTCCCTCTCATCTCCCACCCCTCCATCTTCAGGCCCTTCCCCTTCAATTTTTCATCCCTGCATATTACCCCTCTACCTCTGCTCCCTCCACTCCTGCCCCCTCACACTTCCCTCTTAGCCCTTCTCAGCTCTTCCCCCCACACTCACCCCCTTCTCCCTCTCCCTTCCCTTTTGCCTCTGATCCCTCCCTCCTCTTCACCCCCACCCCCTCACCTCCTCCCACCCCCCCTCAGGCTACGGAGGGAAACAAGACCTGCACCTTGTTATTTAAACGCCCCGATGTCCCTGTTTAATCCCTAGGCCCCAACGAGGTGCCTGGGTTTGCCTGGCTTGTCCCTGTGTTGGGCAGGAGTGCTAAGCAGAACCAGCTCTCCAACGGTCCTTCACTTGACGCATGCTCCAGTGGCGGACCTCCTCCCCTCTTCTGGAAAGGGGGCTTTTGCGAGGGAGAGTTGGGTTGGGGGAGGTGCAAATAATACCTGGAAGGGGCAGAGAGAGAGAGAGAAGTCGGGCGGAGGGGTGCCATTGGGCTAGGGAGCTCTGACTCCCTCCTCCTGATCTGAAAGAGCAGAAATGCCGTGGGGGCTGAGCCAGTGAATGCCAGGGGCCCAGAGCTCGAATAGAGAAAACTAGCATGGAGGGATGGGGAGAAGAGGAGTCCCAAAGTGCTGGGGCCTGGAGTTTAGGCTCTGAGCCTGCCTGCTGCCTGGTAAGGAGTAGAAGACTCCAGTGCTGACGCCTTTCTTTGGAGGGAGAGTGTTTTAGACTAGAGTGTCCTACCTGTGTAGAGATGTCGCTAGAACAAACATTGGCATTTAGAGCCAGAGCAGAGTATCCCTGCCTGCCCCACTCTCTGTAACAGACTGGAACCCCCAGCCCAGACACCCTAAAGATTGGGGCCAGCTGGATTCAGAGTGGAGCCTGACCTGACCAGGCCCAGCTTGCTGTCTAGTATGAAGAGTGAACTGGGAGGTGGGGAATCTGTTCCCCAGGGAAGTTTGTCCCAGTGCCCATGCTGGTGAGGGGCAAGCCTCAGCAGGCAGAGAGACTGGATTCAGGTGCTAATTTGAGTGAGTTCCCATCACCCAGAGGGATAGAGACACAACCAGAGTCAGGCTGTTGCGCTCAGTGATGCCCTGGGACCCTCCTGCACTGAACAGAAAAACAAACCACCAAAAGCACCTCGTCACTCCTATCTGCATGTTTATGGGCGGCAGGTGCAATCTGAACAGGTTCAGGCAGAGATGGCTCTGTGTTACGAGAAATGTTCACATTATTATTTATTACTAGGCACTTTGCTTTGTAAGTGAGTGGAACCATAATTTGGTGGTTAGAGCACAGGACTGGGAGTCAGGGCTCCTGGGTTCTGGGCCGAGCTCTGCTACTAACTCAGTGCAGGCAAGTCAGTTAACCTCTCTGAGAGTCTCTAAAATCAGACTAATAGTGGCTACAGTAATAATAAATACACAAGGGGATTGAGGCATATCTAGAATTAATGGGCCTGATTCTAAGCAGGGTCAAATTGGCAGAGCTCCATTTAAGTCAGTGGAGTTACACTGACTTACCCCATTGGAGAGTCTGGCCCTATGTTTCTATAGCATTTGAGATCCTGAGATGGAAGGGGTAGAGGAGGGCATAGTGTGTATTCTGATTTATGTTTGTTGTTAATGATTTCCATCTGTTATGCAGGCAATGCACACTGTAACTGTCCTGGCTCCTTCCTGATCTCGCACTTCCTCACTTCTTTCCATTAATTTCTACTCCCCTTTTTCTCGATTCCCCTCTCTCCTCTGCTTACACTCACACGCAGACATCAACAGATCATCTCCTTTTGGCTCTCACCCGCAGGCCTGTTTGATGTGGTTTCCAGAGGGTTTGAACCAAGTCCCCCATCTCTCCCTCTGTCATCAGGAAGCCTGCTGTGCTCTCTGCATCCACCCGGATCTGTTTAACTGTCTCCTGGGGATGCTCGCCACTGAGCAAGCTGTCTTTTCTGCTGTAGGCCAGACCAAAGAGAAGAGAGAGAGTGCCTGAGTCTGCGCTCAGTTACACCACTCTGCATTGCTGGTGCTGCTCTGTGTGGTTATTCCCAGTTTACACTAGTGTATCTAAGAGCAGGATCAGGTCCTAGGGGAGGGTGAAGCATCAAGGGTGAAAACTGTGTATGCTGAGCATTCAATGTTGGCTTGTTCCTGTTTCAGGATCTCTACTTCCCTTGGTCAGCTCGTGAACTGTCATCTTGTTACCTGCCTCTGTTCCTGCCCACAGCAGATTGCGTAGACCTGCATAAGAGGGCAAAGCCCTGGGACTCTGGCTATGGGATGGGTTATGTCTGCAAACTCCCTCTGGTGAGATTCCCACATGGGTGTAGACCAAGTGCAGTCACTGTCCTGGCTGTGGTCACTCATGCTGATGGCTGCTAGGTGGCCTGTATGAAATGACTATTATATCTCAGCCCACTTCCTAGCAGGCCCCTCCCAAAAAGCTGCCTTAAACTTAGCACCAACTGGCCCCCTTGTTGGCAGTACCAGTAGGGGGGCCTAGAGCTGAATGGGCCATGGAGGGTGTCCCCGGAGCCCTGCCTCCAGAATGGGGTCAAGGCACAATGACAGAGCAGTGCCTGGCGAAGCTAGCACTGCTGGTACCCAGGATGCTCTGTGGAGGTGGGCTGTGTGGGGGTGGGCTATGCAGAGGCCTTCAGGCTGCCCAGCTTGCATCCCCAGTAGTGAATTTAAAAGAGCGAGCCTCATAAAATGAGCTGTGGCCTGTATCTGTGCAGGCAGAGGGAGCCAGGGGTGCTGGGACAGTTTAGCTCCCTCCTGAAGAAATCTAATAGAAATCTGCCCTGATTAGGATTAGTCCAGCTGGCACTCAGATGGCAGGCTGATAATCTAATAAAAATTCCCAGGATTGGTTTACTCTGGGGAGGATTTGCTCTGGACACAGGAGAAGCAGGATTAGCCCAGCTGTGTTGGGTATGGGAGGGGCTGGGTGGGGAAAGAGGAGAGAGGGGGCAGAAGAGGGTGGGGGAGTGAGACAGACAACAAGAGTAAGTGGAAGTGACAGGGTCAGCCCAGGCCTTTGTCCTACAGCCTGATTAGAGAGTCTGGCCCCAGTTTCTTACACTTTGGGATGTTGTTGGACAAACTGGAGCTTAATTCTGTCAGAGCGTGGGAGAGATTGAAATTGATGTCCCGGGAACATATTCCTTGCCATGCAGAAATCCAGTCTCTGATGGGAAAATATAAAATCCCCATCAAAGCCCTGTTTGAGCTGGATGGCTGGGGAGGGCTGAGCTTGGGGCTGGTCCCCATCAAAGCTGTCACCGTGCTCTAGCGCAGAGGCATTCGGTGCACAGAGCCCGGCAGGCGGCGGTGGGGGGACTTGGGCTTGGCTCCACCAGTAGCCCGCTTGACATTGGGAATGAGTTGGCAGAGCTCTGTGGGAGTCCCTTCGGAATCTCCTCCTACGGCAGAGATGGGAAGCTCCAGAAGCCAGGGTGTCACTGTCGTCTCCCAGGCGTTGAGTGATGTGGCAGCGGCAGCATCCAGGATGCGAGAGTGAGAATCCAGCAGGAAATATCCCATTCCCCAGAGGGATCCCAGGTCTGTGCAGAGCAGCTCTCTAGCATCTGTGAAAGGGAGGGCTGCCCTCGGCTATGAGCTGCAGGTGGCTCTGATTGGCTTCCATAGGATTTGGGTAGAACAGGATCCCCATCTAGTAAGTCAGGAGTAAAGGCAGGTTGGGAAATTGCAGTGAGTTTGGGCTCTCACACTGATTGGCAAGAGTGATGCACCTTTGCCCCGTTGCAGTTTGGACGTGTTTCTCCAACCAGACTCTGGGGACCATCATCCATATATTCCACTGCGCTATGTCACCACTGTGTTGGCAGCTTGGAATACACCTATATCACACCATCAGTAGCCTGGGGAGCTATGAATGTCCCTTGTACGCTGCATGGCTGCTGTCCCAGGGGGCTGTGATTTCCCCCTCCTATTGCTTCATCCATACGCCGGGGGAAGCCATGAATTGGTTTTGTAGCACATTCTTTAAAGGCAATACTGAAGGCTCACACTTTGCATTCGTTGTCTGTGTCATATACAGTTAGGTTGGTGTTTCATTGAGCTGAGTTGGAAAGAAACACCCCCAAACTACTGCCTGACACTGTTCTCAACTGTTGGTGTTCCCTATTCCCCTACCCCTCCTCATACACACACACACCCATTATGGATTAGCCTGTCTTCCCCTTCCCTAGGAAGTTCATCACAAAATCCCAGCCTCCTTGCATGTTTTTATGCATGTTTATGCTTGGATGAGGGGGCACCGTGATGGGGGGCTCTTGGTGGCATTGCAGGGTGAGCCCTGCCTGGCGTAGAGGTACCAGATCAGCCAATCCAGATGTATGTAGACACAAGGGGAGGAATAATCCCGGATGTAGACACTCTCTCATAGCCTGAATTCGATGAAGAAATGCCTTGTCCACCTCTAAGTTCTAATGATTTTTAAATAGTGATGATGGTTGTGAATGGGCCTGGGCACTGTACCAACTGAGAGTGCGTGTGTCTATGGTTCAGAGGGCCTGCAGATTATTCCTTGAAGCTCCAGGATGTGGCGATTACCTGGAAAGGACCTCCCCTTTCCCTCCCCAAAGCCCCTTAAATGGCACAAAAATAAATAACTAAAGCACTGTCCTCTCCCAGGCTTGGGGAGCTGCATTCATGATTGTCGACTTGATGAAATCCCCCTGGATGTAATGAGCTGATTTTCTGCTGTTAATATTGCATCTGCTGATGAAGGATTCGTTAGGATAATGGAACGAAGCTAAAATATAAATGACTCGCTGTCAAGAAGCAGCTTTTGCTTGTGTTCTCCTGACAGTTCTCTGTGGCAGGGGGGTTGTGTGTGAGGGAGGGCAGGGGGCAGGCCCAACGAGGACACAAGTCTGGGTGCGTGCCTTGGGAAGTGACTCAATTGGGAACCTGGGAGCTTGGGGCATATGCCAGTGCTGGGCTGTAGGCCATGTCACTGAGTGGATTGAAGGAGAATCGGCTGAATCAAACGCTGCACGAGAAAGGGATCCGGCTTATCACTGTTCTTTTATTTGGCAGTGAGCTTATCTGATCACTATACAGGGCTCCCACAAGTAAACAGCCTGCTAATAAAAGTTGCCTCTTCGGTAACCCTTGGGACTATTACCAGGGGTGATGGAAAAAGTGCTTAAAGGAGATTATTTGCATTTTTGTCCCAGGTAATTTTTGTGACTGAAATTTTCATGCTTTGCAAAGTTGCCAATTCCACTCCCAACAGCTGAAAATAGGAATTTTTGCACATTTTGACATGAAAATCCATCTTCAGCAGAATGACTTTTAGAAATGCAAAGTTCTGCTTTCACTGGAAAATAAGAATGATTTGATAAAAGTGAGCCCGTTGTCACTCAGCAGCATTCTTATATTTGAGTGGAAAATCTCAAGATTTTTGCTTTCTTTAAAAAAAAAAAAAGGACAGTTTTCATTAGTACAGAATAAAATAAAAATATCTCCTAATACAGAGAACTTTTAATTTCATTGTGAATGTTTTTACTCAGCTTTAGCTAACATTGATTTGTTGGTCCCTTGAAGGGGTTTTGTGTATGTGTGAGAGAGAGAATGTGAAAGGGTTGTTTTTAAAATGTGTGGGAAGAGGACTTAACGTTTTCAGTTATCCTTGGTCTCATCATGGACTGTTTAGTGCACTTCATTTCAGCACTAAACTAAACACAGTGTTGTCAACTGTCATAATTTTTTCATGAGCCTGGCGATATTTCGTGTTTTTTCTTCAAGCCCCACCTTCTGGAGTCAAGTGACTACTTGCGAATCTCAGTTTCCTTTTAAAAAAAAGAAAAAAAAAAGTTTGTAGCTCTTGTGGTTCATGAGAAAAAAGACTGAAAGTATGCCCCCCCTAAAGACCCCAAGATCAGAAGGTGAATTAAAAGAACCCGGCATTTGTTGTTATATTTTTTAAAAATCTCATGATTTTTAAGCCAGTCTCATAATTGTGGGGACCTGATTCTTGACGCTTGACTGTTTGGAGTTGACAATACTAAACATGCTGCATTTCATTAGTGCGTGGCTTGTCTTGAATGGTTTTAGACACAACAAATCCAGCGTCTTGGCAGGAGATTAGACTAGATGACCCTTGTAGTCCCTTCTAACCCTATGATTCTATTCTATGGGGAATCAGGCCCATGCAGTCTATAAATCTTCTGTGTAGCTTTTCAAATGATACCTCCGTCCTAGAAGACCCTGGCTTGTGCCATATAGGCGTGCACAGGCTTTACAGCACATAAGCTGCTCTTCTATAAAAACATTTGTTTGATTCAGTCATTCTTTGCAAAAGACCATGGATTTAAATGATCTGGGATGGGGGAATGGGGAGAAGAAGACTCATGAATATAGGTGCTCAAAAAATTTTACACTGAAACATTTGGCAGAAAAAAAAATCTGTTTTCACCAAAAAATGTTAGGTTTTTGAGAAGAATACAGAATCCAGACATTTTTGTGTTTTGGTTGCCACACCAAAAAAAACCCAAAAAACAAAACAAAACAAATTATTCAAAGAAAAACATTAACTGAAAGTTTACAAAATCATTATTAAAATGGTTTGTTTGTTTTTTGGCTTGGGAACTTGAACTAGTTCTGGAAATTAAATTATGTGAGTTTGGTTTTCCTGTAATCAGACACCTGGCCTTTCGACTTCTTAGGTGGTGGGGAGAGGGGAGTGTGAGAGAGAATTCTGTTTTATAGGCCTGAGTCTGCTATCATTAAATTTAGTAGCAAAATTTCCATTGATGTCAGCAGGGCCAGATCATCAGACCCTACGGCTACCCTTGTACAAGCGTTTGAGGTTATGTGCATTTGTTTATTGGGAAGATGTGTGTTAGTGGACATGTGTCCATGTTTGCAAACGTCAGAGTGCACTCTAGAACTTTAATGCATGGTAGCAGGGTTCACATGGACAGTTAGTGTGCGGCAGGCTAGTGTGCTATAGGTTCTCTCCCGTCTTGCTGCACACCAAGACTGAATGTGGACAGGCTCTTAGCTGAATGTTTGTGAGCATTGCCCAAGGGGGGAATGGTTTGTGTGCAGGTGGCAGTGTTGCCCAGGTGACTGTTTATAACTTTCCTGAGGTTGAAGCATGCTCTCGGGTTATTTCACACTCTTGCATCCCCCTCTAAAACATTTCCAGGCCATCCCACCCACAGCCTGACATGTACTTCCTTGGTGAACTTTGGAGCCCTTCATTCCACCTGCTCCAGCCCAGTGCTGTGGCAAACAATCCGGCAGCAGCCTGGTTCCCTGGAGAGGGGAGGAGGAAGGGGCTCTGAAACTCCAAGTGCCCTTATCAGAAAAATGACCTCATGGGATTCCCTCTCCCTGCCTGCCACCACACATGGGCTCAATTTACTAGTCATATGGTACTGGCCCCAACTGGGCTCCGCAAACCCAGCTGTGCCACTCTGCCTCTTGCACCGTCAGCTGCAACAAGTCTCTGCAACGGCAAGTTGGCTGGTGCTTTGAGGCAGAATGTGATCCAGCTTGCTCTCCAGTAGCTGTCTTGGCTGCCCAGGGCTGATGGCAGTTAGTGTCAGTGAAGCCGGCAGCTCTGGCTCAGAGAGGCATTTCCTTGTCCTTTTGTTGACCATAACAACACATTTATAAAGCATTCCAGGCTCAGATGGGCCAGTCTCAACAGAAATTAGAGCATCAGGTGCAGTTGCCAAGTGCCATGTCCAGCCTTCCTTATCCTATGGAGAGCGAGGAATGCTGTAGCATCATGGGGGCGGGGGGGCTAAAAGTGATAATACAGAGATTCCATCCCTCTGCAACCCCCACCCCACCCCACAAAAAAACCCTGTACCAGGGCAGCAGAAGTTTATGGCAAGCATGGGCTTTGCCATTCTGAGTCAGACCTTCAGCCCATCATGCCAGTGACTTGCCTTTAGGAGCACAGCCCTCTCCTCCATCCCTGTGGACCTTGCCAGCTGTGCAGTGCGAAAAGTGGGAGGGAGGAGTCCATGTACAATGGCCAGTTTGTTCCCCAGAACTGCCACCCCCTCTCTTCCTCTCTTGCCAGCCATGTCAGTGAACAGAGGGACTCCTGCCCCTGGGATTTGCGTACTGATGGCTAATTTGCATTGGGGAGGCCAGACTTTCCACCACCCAGGCAAGTTTCCAAGCAGGAGAGCTGGAAGGTAGCTTGTGTCTGAGGTTTGATTTGTTTTCTGGCTGTTGGTCTTGGCATTGCCAACCCCAAGCCTCCAAATATCATGTCAGGCCCAAGGGAATGAGCTTAAAAATCATGAAAGTTTAAGAAACAATAAATGTTGGGTTCTTTTTTCTTTGCTTGCTGGGTTTTGAGCTTTTAGGGGTCACAGTTTCCAGCTTTTCTCAGCAACCAGGAGGGCTTGACACTGGCTTTTTAAAATAAAAGCAAAGCTCAGATTCTTACATAACCCCATGACTCTGGGAGCTGGGGATTTAAAAAAAGAAACAAATATTGTGAGACTTTCCATAAAATCCCAGGAGTTGGCAGCACTCTAACCCAGTCAGTCTAGATTTGTGTTTGATACAGGCTTGTACAAGCAGGTGTCAGTGTGAAGCAGGTCCAGGAAACCCTAAAACAAGACAGAGAGAGGGGCCACATTTAGCAGGGCAGAAGTGGCAGGTGGAGACCTGCACAGCCCATTGGCCAGCCATGGAGTTTTACAACCCAGCTGCACTCCTTTCTACTATGGCAACATGGCCCATGGGGACTACTAGTCCTGTTGTGTAGTGCTCCATCTTCGACAGAAGGGTGGCTGGGGGAAATGGAGAGTGGGATCTGCAGAGGAAACCTGAGAGAAAGGCAACTAGAAAGAGAGAGAGGAGGTGGGAGGAAAAAAAGAAAGGGAGGAGAGGGGGTTGGGTGGGAGAAAGTGAGAGAATGGAGATTGGAGAAGGAGACAAGGTGACGGGTGCGGGGAGGCAGCCAGAGTAGGGAGCTCAGTGTGCTACCAAAGAGTCCAAAAGCAGAACTGATTTCCTCTGGACATTTTCCGAGGAGTTTCTACACCTGCCACTTAAAGCAAAGGACTGGATCCTGAGCCGACATAAATCATCACAGTCCTATTGAAATCACTGGGGCTATGCTGATTTACACCAGCCCTTCTGCAGTCAGTGGGGCAGTGCCATAAGAAACCCAATCATGAGCAAATTCAACCCCCTCTTTGCTGACACCTTGGCCACTGTGCTTGGCAAGTGCATCCTATTGGCTTGGGTGGAGTCACTGTCTTTGGGCTGGTGCTGTTGTCCCCACCATCCAGGCAGCCAGCTTAAAAAACAAAACAGTAACCCCTAAAAACCCAACTTTCTTTGTTTCCTCCAGTCCTGTGCCAGATCCTCCCAAACTCCCAACAAACCCTCTTGCCTTTTCTCATCCAGCCTGTCACCTGGAGTGTGTGGGGTGTGTTTGTGCACGGTTTTCTTTTTCCTGGGGTCCCCTGCCTCCTCATTATCTTAATCACTGTTGTGTTAGAAGTTTCATGCTTCCTTTGACCTTTCTTTTTGGCCCGGTTATGCTGTTTAGCCGCTTCTGACACTCGTCCCCTGGTGCTATTACCAAGGAAACCCAGCGCATTGACCTCCCCCCCACACACACTTGTCCCTTTCTATTTTTTTTCTTTCCTCTCTTTTTTTTTTTTTTTTGTCTTTTAACATGGTTTTCTTAAAAAGTTTTTTAATCAATCAAATTTGAGGCAGAAAATAGGCTTGGTCACGCCTGGTCCTTGGGTCGTGTGACACTCACTCAGGATCCTGACAGCTTCTCAAAAGGGGGACTTGGGACAGAGTAGGGGAGAACAGCATGTTTCATCAGGAAAGGGCCCGTTTCCATGACACTGCCCCTCTCCCCCGCCATCCACTGGGCTGACACAGACCCGAGGCGTTTCAAAAGGCCGGAGTTGGGGAGTGTGCGGGGAAGGGGAACAAAACAGAATTGGGATGGAGGTGGCGGTGGGGGGTCGGGGGGGCGTGTTAGCAGCATTGACAGCTGCCCGGGTTCTTTGCGGCACTGGCTCGTTGGGGAGCCGGCAGGATCGACAGTAATTTAGTCAGGCCGAGCGGGGCCTGTGAGGGCCCTGTCCAAATGTGCATAATCAGGGGCTTTTCATAAATGTCCCATTTTTCATCCTCCTCTGAGGCATTTGCTCAAGAAGAGCTGGTAACCCCACCACAAAAGGAAAAAGGGGATAAGACAGAGCTACTGGGTCCTGGTACGCGCCTCCTCATGCTGCTTTCCCCTTCCTGCTCACTTCGCTCGCACTCTGCTTTCCTCCTCCTTGCTCTGTATCTGTCCAACTGCCTACAGCCGAGAGCCCAGCTGCCCTTCGCCTGAGCCTTACCCGCTCCTCCCGGAGTCTCACTGATGGCACTGTGGCTGTCTAGGCAGGAAGGGCGTCGGGCAGCAGCATCCAGCTGGTGTGTGTCTATCCATGGACTTCCCCAGAGTGATGCCAGCTTACACCAGCTGATTACCTGGCCCTCTGTTTATCCATCCATCTCTGACAAACTGTCTAATCCAATCTATCCCAACCCATCACTGTAGCTCTCCCCATTTCCCTTTGCTTTCTGTTTCGCCCTCAGTCAGTAACAGCACTAGCTCCCCCTCTCCACCCCACATCCCTGTGCCACTAGTCCCATTAACCCCACCTGGAACTGGGTTCTAGATAGATTAGGGTCCACCCTGTTCCTTCTCGTTTATTGTCTGCCTCCCCCAAAGTCTCTCTCTTCCCCCACTTTCTTTCCCATCATCTTTCTTTCCTCCCTACCCTTTCCAGCTCTTCATTCCTTCTCTCAACTTTATAATGAATTATTGGTTTTAATTGGTTTGCTTAGGCAGCCTGACAGCAAATTAGCAGGAGCCAAGCCATGGCGACCCATCGCCAAGTTGGGGGTCTGCTGTGTTTTGCAGATGGCGGGTAGGGGGATTAGGAGATGAGAATCCCCTCCCGGACTCCCCCTTTCTGCTTGTCCCTCTCCCTTCCACTCCTGTTATGCTTGACCAGTGTGGTGGGGCTTTTGTAATATGCGTTTTGTAGCCAGTGTCCATGGCCTTTCCGTGTTGACGGCATCCGCGCAGAGAGCCAGGATTGATTATGTAGGATGATTATCTTTGCTCTTGCTCATTCCATGCTGTCCCTTTTGTGGCTCTAGCCCCTGGAGAGATAGCTGGGGGTCACCTAGATAACCAGGGCATTGCCAGGATGCCCATCACGTCCCAGCTCCTCACGGCAGACTTTTGTCCTGCCCTTCCCGTTAGCAGCTGCTGGGCCACGCTCGCCTCCACTCAACAGGTGTCAGCAAAGAAAAAGGGGAGAGCGAGGACTGGGATATTCCAGCTCCCCCCAGGGGTGCTTGTTGCATGCCAGCTGGAGATCCTTTAGGACAGTGAGGGAGCAGCTTCTCCCCAGCTCACCAGAGGGCAGGTGTGTGTGTGTGTGGATGAGTCTGGGCGAGGGGTCTGCTGTTTTCTGTCATTGCAATAATTTCCCCTCTCTTTCTCTCTCATGAGAAAGAAACTGCTAGACAGAGGGGAAGGAGAGGAGTGGGGAGAACAAGCCCAGGAGGAGAGCTCTTCACAGTTACAGAGACTGTGGGCTGGAGGATGGGACATCTTGTTTTGGGGGACAGGTCATGAGCTGTTTTTGCTGCTAAGTTTGCAGTGATGGGCTCTGCTCTTTGCATGGGGCTGCTGGGGATTGGGAGCTGGCTAACAAGTCTGATGGGCATAGCTGCCGCTGCCATGGGGGAAGCAGGAAGACAAAATGTGTATCCCTTCCCTATCTTCCCGTTCAGCCTATTTGTTTTGCTCTGACAAAGCCAGGATCAATAGGAGGAGTGAGGAACTGGATGTAATTATCCAGAGTCAGAGCCAGAGCTTCAGGCTGGAGGCCTGGTGGAGTCTTCTCTTCCTGCTAAACCTGGCTTGCTCTCTCTGCCATGCCTAACTCCTCACCTCGCCTTGCCAGCCTCTCCCACTGCTCCCAGGGGCCACAGCAGGAAAGCGAACTGTTGTCTCATGCTGCTGTCTGGCCCCCTTGCGACTGTGTGGGAAGCTAGGCCAGGTGCTCATTCCAGTGCTTAGGGTTGGGCTGGGCTCTCCTCCTAGCACCTGTCCATCCTCGTGCTGCTGGGCTGGGCTAGGCCAGGCTGGGCTTCCATCCTGGCTGTGGGGGTCTGGGCTGCTCTCTTTATCTGCTTTGGTTTGTCAGGCTGGGGAGAGCCCAGGACACTTCTTCTTGCTAGTGACTCTTGGACTTCCTCAGTTGTCCCTCTTCACATCTCCTCAGTGCATTCCCTCCCTCGGATCTGCTAAGTCCCACTAGCTCAAGGTTTATATCTTAGCATGTTTTTCATGGCCACCCGGAGCACCTGTGGAACTGAAAATAGAGGAGAGCTGATGTCTTTGTACTATTTTCATCATGCAGGAACTGGGTCCTCTGCTGCATGGAAGACACAAATCAGTACAAAGTCCAGAGCCTGCGGATCGCTGGTGCAACTCAATGAGGATGCAGCCGTGACTGTTGTGGCAGATGCCATGATATGTCACCTTGCCATGGCCTGGCCCCTACCCCTCCAAGTACCCTTTTGAATACATTTCTGTTGGTTTTAGAGCTCACGAAGTGAGAGAGGCTGTTAACTCAAGTGTGGACAGGTGCAGTGCAGGTTCCTGCCAGTGCTCCTCAACTTAGACCTCCAGCACCCATTGTTCCTCCAGTCTGGTTGGTCTCTCAGCACCTCTGGCTCAGCTATTGCTATCCTAGCCCTGTATTCCCACACAATCCAGCCATTGCACCTCAGTCCTGACCTTCAGGCCTCTCTGCTAGTCCACGCCGAGGCTCTCCATGCAGCTCTGCTAACCCTCTTAGATCCTGAGCTGTTATTCTAGCTTCGGGCATCTCCAAAGCAAGGACTCTCTGTTAATTAAGAGATTTCTTTTTTTTTTTTTGTGAGTGATGTGGACAAATGTCTACTAGAGGCTGGGTTGAGACCTCCCAACTCATCTCACTTGTGGCCTCGGCTGGCTCATTCTCACTGAGGTATCTCTGCAGCACACAAATATCCATGGGGAGAATGTTCATTCTGAATAGATGGAGAAAGCAAATGTCTGGTGCAGGGTTGCTGTAACAAGTTGTATAGTAGGGGTGCTGAGAGCTATTGAACTAAACTGTAAACCTTGTGTATGATGTCAAACCTATATATGATGGACACTTCAAGCCAGGGGGTGTGGCAGTGCCCCCAGCACCCCTAGTTCCAGCACCTATGGTCTGGTGAGCCGTAAGTTTCCTTCTGCCTCTTCTGACGTGTGCTGCTGCCTGCTGGTATTTTAAGCCATTTTGGGTTTTGTCATCTTTGTCCAGCCTCTCTGCAGCTCTGGTGGTGACAAGTCCTGCACATCCGCGAGCCAGAAGAATGGGGACTGGGCAGTTGGGAATGGGCTACAGAGCTTTTTGCTCCAACAGGACGGGTTCAAATCCACCCCAAGCTCACTGTCACCTGACAGCCATTCATTGGGCCATGCAGAGGAATAATCACACCTCATCCTTCCTCTGCAAGTACTCGGTCCAGTCCAGACACGTGTCTACATTCCAGAACTCATAGCTGGGCTTGCTGCTAAGCTGGCCCACTTGTTGGCTGTTTCAGCAGAGAGCTCAAGGGCTGAGTGGACCGGAGAGACTGAACTCCACTTTCCATGTGTGTTTGGGGAAGCTGTCGGCAGGGGTGGGGGCAGGGGGAGAGTTTGCTCTGCTGCTTACCAAGCTGTAACTTGCCTTTAGATTTGTTGTTGTTTTAGATTGCAGTAGTACCCGAAGCATACTAGGCACTGTACAATCCTATAGAATGCACAGCCCCAGCCTCAGTGAGCAGACAATCCACGCTCTCCACCTTCTCACCAGCACTCCAACTCACATGTAGAGAAGAGAATGTGCACATGGATATGCTGCCCTTCTCTCCCCGTGCAGCCCCATGGCCTCTAATGATCACAATAGCTCTTTACACTCAAATAGCCCTTTCCAGCCTAGGATCGCCCACCGTTTCACCAAGGCGAGTGGTGCTAGGGTGGGGAAAAGGACTCATCTTAAAGGAACCCAGGCAACGCAGCATGGAAGTGGAACCCCTGGAGTCCTGACCTGCTCAGACCTTACTACCAACCACTGTGCCACCCACAAGCCAGACCCCAAAGCCTGTAAAGTTTTGCAGCACGCTGCCTCCTGCCATGCCCGCTGGTTTGCTCAGCTGCTGGGAGGAGACCTTCCTCCCCACCCCCCCCAAACACACAGAGTCCGCCTGTCTGGCACAGCCTGTGCGCTGTTCCTTTAAGATGAGCGTGCCATGGGAATTGCACGCCAGTGCCAGCTTTCATTCCGAGCGCCTCTCCCACTGCCCCCCTTCAGAAAGTTTCCTGCCCAATTGTTATGTGCGATCCGATCTGAAAGTTGCTCTCTAAGCTTCTTGTCACATTTTGACTTAATGAAGTGCAACTGGAGTGGGAATTGGGGTTCATCACGCCAGTCTCGCTGCGCTCCCTTGTTGTCAGAAAACAGGGGTGGTTGGGGACTGTAATGCAACGCTGCAAGTCGTTATCATTCCGGTCAGTCTGTTTAACACAAAATTAAACAAAGAACTAATTAGTGCCTCATGAATTAATAAATGCGCAGTTGCCGGGTAGGAAGGAGAGGAAGGAAAAAAGGTTGTTGAAGGAAAGATACTGAAAAAGTCGAATTAGGATGTTGTGTCAAGGGAAAAGGGGGGAAAAGAATCGGAGTCCACTTTGGAAAAGAGTTTGGGATTCATTGGTTTTTCCAGCACACGATTCCCCCCACCCCCTACTTGTCTGCTCCAAGCGGAGCTGCACAGCCGGGCGTGGGGGAAGAGGGATGTCCGGCTTGCTCCACGATGAGCCCTGTAAGCTGGGGCTGGGATCCAGAGGCTGGGATCCAGGTATAAATAATTTATAGAGAGAGGACTTTGCTGCCCAGCTGTGGGAGCTGGTGGAGATGCAGGCTGAAAGCCCCTCCTTCAGAGGGAGGCAGACGGGGTAGTAGAGGGGGGATGGCGAGTGGTCGCCTCCGCTCACCCAGAAGTTTTGGAGTCACAGATGACAACGTGCCCTGGAGCCCCGGCTGCTCTGAAGTGATTCTAAGCCACCCTCAAGAACTCCCACTCTATCCAGCTCTGGCTCCTCACTCTGAGGAAGGCACCAGTCCTGGGACTCTCAAAGTACTGCAGCCAGAAGAGGGTGGAGTGGGGAGAGGTGAGGAGAGTGGAAGGGGTAGAGCCGAGGAGAGGGAAAATTGTGTAGGTGACGAGGGGCAGGTCAAGGAGGCCTGCAGGCCGCACAGGCAGGCCATTTGGAGTGTATTTTATTTGAGAATTTGAGGCTGCCACAATAACAGTTTTTAATCCCAGATTAAACATGCCCCAGAAGCACCCAGTCCTTGCTGCACCGGACCCCCACCCCATAGCAGTGAATGAGCATAACAGGCCGAGGGATGGGGAGTGGCAGAGCCAGGGGTGGGGGTCCCTGTCAGATCCACCGCCCATGTCTGGCGATGCCCTGCCCCGCAGGTGGTGTGCTGCTGAGCGGACTGCACTCTGGCGCATTGTCAGGCTGGGAAGTCAGGCAGAGCTGGGGGAGGGAAGAGTCCATCCTTAAGAGGACATGTCAAGTACAATTAGCGTTATCTGTCTAAATATGTACTGGGAACACAGAATACAAGAGAAGGCCTGGCTGGCTTTAATGGAGACATATGCAAGGTCATATTGCCTCATACAATCCCCCAATCTGATTTGGGGATTACACATTCTAAGTAAATTGGCGTTATTCCTCTTGCATCACTGATAAGCCGAGGCCGAAATAAAGGGGGAAAAACAATTAAAAACCCAAACCCAGCAATTGGCCACGCACAGGGAGCGAAGGAGATAGAGCCAGGGAGGCAAGGAGAGTAACGAGCAGAGAGCCCAGGGAGGGAGAGTGAGAACAAAAGGGAGAGAACCAAAGGGAGGAAAAAGTGAGCCGGAAGGAGACAGACAGGCCATCCAGGAGGCAGAGGAAGAGGGAGTCGAGGTGGGGAGCTGTCAGTCCCTGCAGCTGCCAGAGAATGCAGCCGTGTCCCCAGCCTCGTTAGTGTAGGGTTTGATTGGGGAGGAAGGAGCTGGAATGGTTATGTATCTTCCTCACACAAGCGGCTCCTTTCACTCTACATCCATCCATCCATCTGGGATTTCTCATCAGCATCTTCCCACTCTGGGTCCCAGCCAAAGCCAGGCATCTTTCTCTGGCACGACGTTTGGGAACTGGCAGAGTGTGAGCGACAGGAGGTGGTTGTTTGATTGCAGAGAGCACCGAGACCCCAAAACATAAGCAACCAATTCCTGCAGGGTGGGCGGGCATCCAGAGCTGAGACCCTCTCGCTTCTCTCTTTGGTGGTATTCCTGGGAAGGGACTGGGTCGAGAGCGCATGCTGCCTTGTAAGGGAAATGCAGTGTGCTCTAGTGATTAGAGCAGGGCTTTAGGAGTCAGGACTCCTGGGTTCTGCCACTAACTCAGCACGTGACCTTGGGAAGGCCACTTTCACTGTGCACTCCCTGCAGGCCCAGCTATAAAGTGGGGTAACAGCCACCTCTCCAGGGGCTATGCAGAAAGACTCGTCAATGGGTGGGAAGTGCTTTGCCATCCTCAGATGGAAGGGACTGTATAAACAGGCAAAATCTTCTCATTCCACATAGGCTCCCTGAGTCCTCTGTCATCTTCCCAGTCTTCTTGAGAGAAGGGACCTCGTATCTGGCTGCTTTCTGAGCTATCAGCCCTCTCCTCCCACTCTCCTCCCACGATGGCTGTGCAGGATAAGCCCCCTTCGGAAGTCTCATGGTGCAGCTTTTATGCTCTGTCACATTTTTGGAACATATGGTTTTAAATAATTCAATTTACTTTTCATGCGTTTCACTGGGACTTCTTATCTTTTTTCTTTGTCCCTTCGCTCCCCATTCTCTGCTTTCCCCCAATACCTAAACCCTGCAGATGAATGACTAGGAAGCGCTGGGCCTTGTGACCCCGTACTACATCCCTCGTGGCTAGCATCACGTCTGTATGCCAGGGAGGTCAGAGCTCCTCCAACCGCTGTGACATCACTGCCACAATGCTCCTGAGCCTCTGGGAGAGGCAGGGTCAGGAGGGTGAGTGGGAGGAGCATAGTGTTGGGGGTGGAGTCAGATGGATGGGTGGGGGCGTGGAAGTGGAGGAGGGATCAGGAGAGAGTGGGAGGGGCATGGAGATGGAGGAGGGGCTGAGAGTGGGCGGGGCATGGAGCTGGAGTCAAGTAGAGGCCAGCAGGAGGAGCCTTATACATGATTTGTAGTGAGCATGTGTGAAAGAAACAGCTGCAGCAGAAAATCAGTTCCTAGAAAATAAAGGGCTTTCTACTTCATAGTTGTTGTATTGTCCCTGTTGCCTATCAGTGAAGCAGGATCCAGCCAAACCCTGCCCTACAGAGGTTGCCCTCTACCCACTTAACTATTCCCATCCCAGCCCCGTAGGCATTACCCCATCTCAGTGCTCCCTAGAGCAGTGGTTCTCAACCAGGGGTACACAGAGGTCTTCCAGGGGGTACATCAACTCATCTAGATATTTGCCTAGTTTTACAAAAGCATAAAAAGCACTAGTGAAGTCAGTACAAATGAAAATTTCGTACAGACAGTGACTTGTTTATACGGCTCTGTGTACTATAAAGTGAAATGTAAGTACAACATTTATATTCCAGTTGATTTATTTTATAATTATATTGTAAAAATGAGAATGTGAGTAATTTTTCAGTAATAGTGTGGCTGTGACACTTTTTTGTATTTTTATAGCTTATTTTGTAAGCAAGTAGCTTTTAAGGTGAAACTTGGGGGTATGTGAGACAAATCAGACTCCTGAGAGGGGTTCAGTAGTCTGGAAAAGTTGAGGGTCACTGTCCTAGAGCACCAAAGCAGGAGCACTGTGCATCTCCCAAGCCTCCTTGCAGTGCACCATGAAGCCGAAAGCAAAGCAGGGCTGCTTTGTTGCCAGGCAAATCCCATGGGCCCCATGCCTGCCGTTTCTGTAGTTGGGCTGGCTCGTTGCTCTGTCATGCCTCTATATCTGATTTGAGCACCCCTGTGTGTCATGGCTTCCTGGGCCGGGGACATTTACCATCTTTCCTCTCTTTCCTGCTCAGGATGAAGTGACTTTACGGCTACAAAAAAGGCGAGAAACCAGGCCTTGAAATCTTCGAAAGGTAGGAGAGACATCCAGGCTGCAATGGGTATGTCTCCAACCCTCCTGGGTTCTCTTTACCTCTGCGTGTCTCTCACATTCCGTGGCCTAGTCTTTGTGGCCTTGTCTGCACTAGGACTCCCACTGGGGCTAAAACCAGGGAGGCTGAACTGGCATTAGCAATAGAAGGAGAGGTTAGTGGGGAGGGTCTAGCGCAGACATGGCCTGTGTGTGTCTCTAACCCTGTGTCTTTGTCTCTACTTGTCAGTCTCTGTTGGTTCCTGATCCTGCCTCTCTGTGGGGCCTCTCTTGGACTCCTCTCTGTGTTCCCTGTCCTTGCTGATGCCAAGGCATGGATGGACACAAGGGGCCTGACAGAGCAGGCTGTGCTACCTCCTCTCCTTAGCCCATGGGCTGGCATGGCAGGAGATGGAAGAGGGCTTTGGTCTCTTTGTATCTGAGACCTCATCTCTAGAAGGTTGGGCTGTACTCAGTTTGACCAGAACCAAGCTGAGATGGTGATGTCTGTGCTCAGCCCTGACAGGGACAGAGACTCATGGCTAATAAAACAGCAGCATGCTCTAATGTGGCGGGGGCTGGGTCTGTCTGTGTCCCCCACTGCATCTTCAGCTTCTCCAGACCCTCTCCTCAGGGGTCCTGGGGCTGCCCTGTTACTGCAGTGTGGATTTCATGGTCTTCTGGAGCAAGAGCTGGAAAGGACTTTTGGTCCATGCTCCAGCACTCAGGGAGTTTGACTCTTTCCTTCAGCATCTTCTCCAGGGCTTCCCAGTCTCAGAGTCTGTAGGAGGTAGGGGCCCTAATCCTGTGAAAAAGGTTGTTGGGTGCCTAATGGCTTTAGGCTCCTTTTAAAATCCCATACTGAATGCCCTGGGTGAGGGGGCCTTTACTCCTTCTCTTGGGAGACTGCTCCACAACCTCCGAGATCTCACTGCAATTCGCAGGATAGATCTCATCCTCCCTGCCCCATAGTTATAGCCCCTACAGAATCCTGAGCCTCTCTTCTGGGCGCTTACAGCCATTCCCAGGCTGTTTTCACTACCCTTTCTGAGACGTCGCCAAGATAGTGAATCTGGCTCCTCCCATTGGTCCACCTGGGCTCTGAAGTGGTCTGGCTCGCCTGTGACCTCCCGTCACGTGGACACCATTGCGCTAGTACCAACTTGCTGGTAACAACAGGTCTCTGGAATCACTTGGGGAGGCTAGTGCTTGCTGGGAAGTGAGGAGGGGGAGTTTGCAGTGATGTATTGGAGTCCCTAGCGGAGGAAGTGCAAAGAGAGCTGTGGGATCAATGAGTTAGGGGTTGTCTTCTCTGGGGAGCACCAGAGCCAGATCTCAGGCTCAGTACTGCGCTTGCCCATTCTGCACTGCCTTACCTGCGTAGTGTACGTCTGTGCTGCAGTAAATGACCCGTGACAGCCACAGCTGGCCCCAGTGAGCTGCATGGGGCTCATGGGTTCCGCCAGTGGGATAGCAGCAGTATGACAAGGGGAGCAGCCTGGACCTTACAGTCAAAAGCATTGCAGGCTTGGGGGTTGTGGGTAACTTTCCTCCTGCCTTGACCACCATTTTGACCAAACGTGAGTGAATCTGTGAGAGTGTGAGGGATGGACAGACAGACATTAGTACCCCTCTGGCTGACCACATATGTGCTGCTTAGGCTGCCCAGCAGAGATGCTCATGCTGGCTAGCCCCACTGAATTGGTTCTGCCTTGTATGTGGATAAAGAAGCAAAGGACAAAAGCAGGCCATGTCCCCTGCCTCCCAGGGTGTATGAACCCAATGGCAGACAGGCCATTGCCCTCTGACTCCAAGGGTATATGCCCCCCCCCCACCCAAAGGGCTAGGAGGAGGGGAGGCTGCTGAATGAATCCCATTGCTTAGAGGAAAACACAGTTCAGTGATCTGAGCACAGGATTGGGAGCCAGGAGCCCCATGTTTCTAATCCCCACTCTGGCATTGGCTCCTTCATGGCCTTGCAGTCATCTCCACGTCCCTACCACTCCTCTCCACCCAGCTTGTTTTTCTAGTTCTTATGCCAAGCCCCCCTTGAACCTGTGGATTCAGGCCAAGCAGCCTCAGTGGGACTTGCGGCAGGACTGGGCAACTCTGGAGGAGCTCCCAGGCCAGACTATGTCAGAGGGAGACCCCAGGCCAGGCTGTGTCAGAGGGGCCCCTGGGTTGGGCCCGGCAGTGTCAGAGGTGACCGGTGGAAGGCCAGTGTTATGTAAATATTTCTGCTGTAACATGGCAGGAGTGAATGGCCCTGTGCGTCCATCCATCATTGCTGGGGAACAGAAGGCTCCCTTGGAGAGCGGGGGCGGACGGCGCGGGGGATGCAGACACAGGCAGCATGTGCCCGACTCATAAACTGTTTTCTTTTTGTCTCTCTCATTTTGGGGCACCCCACTGGGAACTACTCTGTTTTGTCCTCGCAACCTCTCTCCCCTGCCTGCTCAGTCCTCACTTTTTCTCTCCCCCTTCACCCAAAAAAATCCCCCGTTCACACTGCGGCTTCTTTCTCTGACTTCAAAGACTCCCCATCATTGTTTGGGATCTGCAAGCAGTGGCCCTGAAAACGTGATCACAGCCAGGCACAGTGTAGGTCACCACTGAGCACCATGTGCTGAGTGCTGAAAGGAACAGGCAGATTCTTCCCTTTTCATGCTTCACAACCCTGGTTACAGCTCTCTCCCTCACTGTGCTCCTTCTTCTTGCTCTTTTCTCATCCCTTTCCTCTCCCTCTCAGTCCCTCACTTCTCTCGTATCCACTTCCTTCTTCCTTTGCGCTCATTCTGTCCTGCCTTTACCGTTCCTTTCCCTTTTTCTTTCTCACTCTCTTTTCTCTGGCACTATTTTGGTTTTCTCTGTCCTCTCCTTCATTCTCTCCTTCTCACTCTTTTCTCTTGTTCCCTGTTTTCGCTCTCCTCCTTCCGTTTTCCCCCTCTCCGCACTCCCCTTACTAGAGGGGTCAGGTTTGGTTTCCTCAGGGGCAGAGGCAATTGTTCAGGGAGGTGCTTTCTCCCCAGGTCTGTTCTGTGGCAGGATTAGTTTTGCATTTGGGTGGGTTTCTGTCTTGTTTGTTGTGCCTTGAGTTTCTGAGGACATGTAAGCGATGGATTAGTCCAGACCAGCCTCTGGCCGTACCTCTCCAGCAAGGCACTTGCTTGCTGCCTTTATTCAGAGCTATCCTGTTCCTCCATGGGCTGTGAACTGTTAGCTAGGACCCTGTTCAGGCAGGGACTCCGGATGCTTCACTGACACAGAGGCAGCGTCAAGGCCAATTCTCTGGACTCGTCTGGTATGCCCCGATGGGGGTTAAAATTGTAACAAAACTCACAAACCCCAGACAGTTCATACGGAAATGGAGAAACAGTTGTTCACCAAAAGCCCCATGCAGGGTGATATTTCGGCTGGGGGTGGCATAGAGATACCCGGGGCTTCTTCAGGGTAAAACTGTCCTGGGGTTTTGAGCAGAAATCCCAGCTCATTTTTTCAATGCACTTTGGACAGAGATCACTTTGTTGCACTGAAACTTGGGGAGACGGGAACTTGTGCTCAATCTGACTTAGAACTGGCTGCTGTGGAGAGCAATGTTTCTGGGTTGTGAACTGGCCTCTGGCAGCACCAGGATTTCCCAGTGACCCTGCCTCTTCCTGCCCGGGGCAATCAGCCAGCACCTAGCTTAGGCTCCTCCACTGCCTTTTCCTGCAGGTCCCTGGGCTGGGTGCTTAGGTTTTCTCCTGTCCCCTGGGATCAGAAATCTCAGTGCTTGTGCCTTTGCGAGGCTGCTTTAAGAGTGAGGAGCCCACCAGCAATTGTCTCTGGCGAAATAGGGATATTAAGGGACGTTGCGGCAGAGGTTATGGTGTAATAATTTGTCCTAACGAGTTGGTGTCACGTTCTCCAAGGCCTAGCCGTGCCGAGAGCGAGAGCAGTGGCAGGAAGCAGCTGCACTTGCCGACCTGCCAACCCGGGTTAATGAAGTGCTGCTCTGCTTAGGGGTCAGAGAGCAGGAGCCTGGCCACCCTTTGCTTTCCAACCCTGGGCAGCCAGTGGGACAGCTGTGGGCTCTTTATTGAGCTGAGGGCTCTGGGGGAAGGCGCCCCCATTGCATTTGGGAATGACTTGGCTTTGCCCTGAAGGAGCGGTGTTATGCCATGTTGTGAGGCTGGCACCTCCATGCTGTGCAGGGCTGCGGCATGCTCCCTGCAGGCAGATGGCCCATTGCTCCCTTGGGAGACTCCCTGCTAGGAAGGGTATGCTCTGGGCTCACAGGGTAGACCCAGCACTGCCTGTTTGTTGATGGTGACAGCACGAGAGAGGAGAGCTCTTGACTCTCAGAGAAGCAGAGACTCCCAGGAGAAACCATTAGGATCATCGAGCCCGAGATCCTGCAGAACCCAGCCATAGAAACCTACACAGTGCCGACTTTGCCAGCCAGCGGGTCTGATGTAAACTAGTACCCAGGAAGTTAGAACCACTGGGGCAACCAGTGTGCTGCCAAGGAGAAACGCTGTGCTCGGATACACAATGATGGATGGATAGATAGAAATCGAGCTCTTCCTCTACTCCTCCCCTTCTCTGTCCCTCTCTCTTCTTTTCTCCTTGCTCCTTCTCCTTTTCTTCCCTCCATGCCAGCCTTATGCCCAAGTCAGAAGTCACTTATGTCTCTGTCAGCTAAGCATTGTCAGGTAGCAGGGACCTGGCAAGGATTTTACTGATGCTCCAATCAGATGTGTTATGGACTATGCTGTTCCCAGGTGTGGCCAGTGCCAATGCTGGACCTCCATACTCTGTGCCCCTGTGCACCTGGGACAGAGCCAGGGCTTTGCTGTTTAGATAGCACCTGGCACCTTGTGAACACTACCAGACACAACTAACGTATGGTAGTGACAGCACACTGGGGAGAATCCTCCATCCCAGGGTGGCATGGTGATTGGCAGGCTTGCTGCGGTCCCTCATACAGCAGAACAAGTCACAGACTGAGCCTCACTCAGCTGGCTCAGGGCCCTCAATACACAAGACCAATCCCATCTGCCTGTCTCCTGTTCCAAGTCTCCTTCTCTCTGCTCTCGAACCCCTGCCCTGTTCTTCCTTTCTCTTTGCTTTTCTTTCTGTCTCCATCTCCCTTCCTCTCTCTTCCTTTCATCTACTCGGAAGGCTTTACTTTACTTCCTTGTCACCATAATTGATTGCATTAACCTTTCAGTGTATTGGATTTCCCCAGCACCGTGCAGAGAGTGCTGTGCAATATGCTTATAATCTGGGCTGTAACGGACAGGGAGCAGTCAACAGGCCCCTTTTCCAACAGGTTCCGCTGGCAACTTGTTCTCCAGAAGAGATGCTGTTGCCCCCCTCTCCCCTGCCACCCCTGCCCAGCACTGCAGCCTACCAAAGCCTAGCATGTTGGCTTTGCAGCCAGAAGGATGGGGGAGAAATTATTTGTCTCCCCTGCCCTCCCATATTCCCTTCCCACATGCATACACATTGAATTCTCCTCTCCCTTTCCTACCTCCTTCCCATACCCTGCAGAATATTGGTCTGGGTGAGCAGAGCCCTTCAATTCCTGCACAGGGCTGGCTGTAATCCTGCCCTTGTTTTCCCTTGTGCCTCAGTGTGCCTCACTTTTGTCCTGCCCATTAAAGAGACACTGCCCACTAGTTTCCTCTAGGCCCTTCATTTAAATGTTGTTTTCAGAAGGAGGGGGCTACAGTGCCTCTTGGAATCTCTGTGTTTTCATACAACCATGCTGTGCTGGCGAGCTAGCAGGGGGCAAGGGCTGTGCCCAGATTGTGAGTCAGGAGACCAGGGTTTTGTTGCAGGCTCTGCCGCTTGCTCAGGCCAAGTCACTTTGCCTCTCTGTGCCCTGGCCCTGCTATCACACGGAGTTCTGATATTTATTCCCTTGGTGAAGTGTGGTGTGAGCTCGGCGGGGAATGTGGAAGTGACTGTAAACAGGCAGCGGAGCCGTGCAGCCAAGTTTCATTGCCCGAGCTGATTGAGGTGCAGAAGGAAACCTGTGAGATCACTGGGAAGAAATGTATGGGCCTGTCTGCTGTCTGGCACCCTGCATCTGTCTGGAGACCGTTAGGGTGCAGGGTGGGGGTAGGGGATGCTTTCAGCGCTTTTAATGTTTTAAAAATCTAAAAAAAAAAAAAAAAAAAAAAGGGATAACATTGTTTTGCTCTTGCCCATGTCTCCTTCCAAGGGCCAACATGTCACCTTCCCGCTGTCCCCACCTAGGCCTCAAATCAGCAAAGCACTTAAGCACACACTTAACTTTCAGCACCTGCTTAAGCACCATCCAAGCCAAAGGGATGTGCTTAAATGCTGTATTAGATTGGGATCCTGGGGCCAGATCCAAAGCCTGCTCAGGGACCACCTTTGGGTTCCCTGTCTGTGCAGTGTCTAGCACAGTGGAGGCTGATCTGTGACTGGGGTCCCTAGGGAGACAAGGTGAATAAGGTCATATATTTTATTGGACCAACCTCTGTTGGTGTGAGAGAGAAGCTTTCAAGCTTACACGGAGCTCTTCTGCAGGTCCCTAGGAGTTATCTCAATATATAATCAAGAATAATAGTGGAAGGACTACCGTTGACTTTAGTGGGCTTTGGATACAGGTCCCTGAATGGGAGAGTTACTGGTGTCTCTGTTGGGGAGTGGCCCCTGCTTCCCTTGGTATAATAACTTGTCAGTAGAGACCTTGTGTGTTACTGGCCGGTCTGCAAGGGGAGACCGGAAAGGCATGCGGTGTGGTATGTGTTGTGTTCCCAAGGCCCCTCTCTATATTACTGGGAGGGGCAGAGAGAGCATGAGGCAGAGAGAGAAGAAGAAACTTTATTCGAGGCAGTCATTCCCAGAAGTTAGTTGTCAGGAGAGGAGGTGGGGGGGGGACTTTTGTTTTAGGAGAAATGAAGGAGGGAATGGAGAAGAGAAGCAAAGGAGGAGAAAATGCAATGATGAAAGAGGGGGAGAGAGAGAGGCAGTAGCACCTCCTAAATGGAAGAGTAAACAGGCACTGGGAGGCATTAACTTAATTGATTGTTCTGCAACAGGCTGAACGCTGTGTTATTCTGTCGCTGTGGCAACAACCCAAAAAAATTGTCAGCCTGTTTGGATGAAGTGAAGCGAAACATTCTCTAATTTGCGGTGATCCTGGTGTTTGTTTTCCTTCCGAAGGGGCGGGGATCCATTGATCTATTGTTTGCACAAAGCTCTTTGTATATGGAGATTGGGGGAGAGGGGAGGGCTGGGGATGTTTCCCCCACGCACCCTGGTTTCATCAAGAGGGTTGGGAGGTGAAGGTGTGGGGGAGGCTTTTTCCTGCTGTATTTTAATTCCACTGGTGGGAGCCGTAGCTATATTTCCTAGGATCTGCCTTTCCCAACTGGTCATGTTGATGGCCCCACCGATCCATGTAAAACACCTCTGAGTGCAACCTTTTGTGCCTGGAAGAAATCTTAGGGGAGCAGGAACTTTTGAGTTTCTTTTCCTAGTCTCTTCAGGTTGCTATACTGTGCCCATTACCATGGTGTCTGAGCTGTTCTCCCTCCACCACCCCAAGCTGTGAAGTCCCTGCTTGGGGTGGGATGGAAGTGCCGGAGGGCTCCGTCATTCATGGCAGAGAGAGGAAGCAGGGTTCTGCTGCGGTGAGATCTTTGACAAGTTGTCTCTGTGCTTTCAGGAATATTCCTGAACTTCTTTCTGTGTTGCAGCCCCTGAAGCTAGGCAATGATGTCCAAACATACCTTTGGGGCAACAGACCCCTCCCTAGTCTCTGGCTGCTTGCAAAGCTCCTGAGCGTGCGCGCGCGCACACGTGCTCTCTTGAGTGTCTCTGTGCATGTGTGTGCACGTCCCCTGTGCATGTGTAATGAAGAGAAGAGAATAAGTTATAGTTTCAGCCCAAGTCCATGTTTGCTGTAAGGTTAGTGAGGAAGATAGCTCTGACACCTTTCAACTTCTTGCACTCTCTAGCAGATGGATAGATAGTTGTATAATATCCCTTCACCCGCAGAAATGCAGCCACCCCTTGGGATGGAAGATGTGCCCTGTTTAACAGCCTGCAACAGCCCCAGGTAGCTGCATAGGGCAGGAAATGCATGTGTCCAGCTGAAAGCAGAGATGGAATTTGCTGTAGGCAGGAAGGATAAAATTACCACGAGTGGGATCTGGCCCAGGCCCCAGGGAGAACAGCCTGACTCTGAAAAGGTGCCATGGGCACCTTTAGTCCCCTGTGCACCTTCCACAACACAGTCCCCCAGGGGCCACACAGGAACTCCTGGGAACGACGCTCGCCAGCCACAGCTGCTGACTTTCAAAGGGAACATCCCTGCACCAAGAACTGACTTCTGCTGAGAAACGTTCAGGCAGCTTCTGGGAGAGGGGGGAAGCCTGACAGGAGCCAGCCTGCACAGTGAGGGGAGAGTGGGCAGGCTGGACTGCTGGGTGGGAGGGGCAGAGGTGGGTTTGTGTCAGTGGTAGGAGAGCGGGCAGAGGTGGGTCTGTGCCAGAGGTTGGGGAATGAGGCAGAGGTGGCTCTGTGCCAGTGGAGAGGGGTGCGGGCAGAGATGGCTCTGTGCCAATGGAGAGGGGTGTGGGCAGAGATGGGTCTGTGCCAGTGGAGAGGGGTATAATATATTCATGTCAGCTGCTAGAGAGCGCCGCTTGGGGTGAGGGGAGGGAATGGCGCTCTCAGGGGGAGGGTGCAGCATGCTGTCTCCCCCATCTCTCTCTGTTGCCTTGTCTCTTCTCTCATCATCGTTCTTTCTCCTTCTCTCTTTCCCTCTCTCTCTATTCTAACTGGTTTTCACAGCAGTTTTGCCTTTCAGGTTGGTATGGCCTTTATCTGTAGCTAGCTGGTGTGAGACGTCCCTCTGTGGCGCCCTCTTGGTTAGAGATCCATCCCCTTGGGTGCGGGGCAGAGGAGCAGGCCCAGGGAGGAGGGCTGCATGTCTCACAGGCTGAGCTGCCAGTGAAAGTTTGGTGGTTACTGGCGTCAGGAGAAGCTAATAACCCTGTAACTGGTATGAAGGTGAATTCACGGTCTAGTGAGCACTGAAAATACGAGAGGGTCTGAGACAGGCAGAGTGTGGAGAGGGGAATATAACGCATCTGCGCAGCACTGAGAGGCAGGCAGAGAAGCCAAGCCAAGAGCAAAGGACCAAGACGTGCCCATCACCACCATGCTCCTGCATCGGAGAACTGCCCTTCAGACTAGAAGGCCACTCGTTCCCTTAACAAACATCATCTAAGAAATGTATACACACAATTGTGTGGCTACACACATGGACAGTTATGCATGCGCAGCTGGGCACACACAACCATACCCCCCCACGGCCATAATGCACACACAGTCGTGCAAATATACAACTGTGTACACACATGCACAGCCCCACAAACACGTGGTCATGCACTCTCACATGCACAGAGACTTACACAGAACTACACAAACTCACAGCACACAAATACACTCCTTTTCTCCTGCATTAGATGCACAGAGACAAGTTGAGCCCAGCTCCTTGCTGGTGTAACTGCACTGGAGTGAGACAGTGGAGTTGGATTTGCCCCAGCGAATCCTGACCATGTCTGCAGCTTCCTGTTGTGAATGGGAGGAGAGACGCGGGAAACCTATTACTCTTCCAGGCAAGGGAGGCCAATGGCTGGGGATACCGGGAGCTCCGCCGAGAGGAAACCCCCCTTCAGCCTTTCACCTGAAGCTGGTAATCTCCCTGTGCTGAGTCCCTGGAACAGGGGAATTGTGTTTGAAGCGCAGCCAGTGGTGATTTAGTGGCAGACGTTTGCAGAAGAGACTTTGATTAATTCGTAGTAAAATAAAGTAGCGCTCAGGTGCCAATGCCACATTCCAGGGTGAGCCGGCCACCTAGGTGCGCGCTGGGCCCAGCGCCAGCTGCCTGAGCAATCCCCGCGGAGGCGGCAGCGCCAGCCAACCAGCAACCTCTCCCTGCTTGGGCTTCTTAATTTTTATTTTTTTCCTTTCCCTGGCAAAAAATATGGTATTTGGTAACAAGCTCCCATTGCAAAATGCTGATGATTTGGAGAATGTGTCACTGAGGCTGCGGGGTGATAAAGAGGAGTGGGAGCCCAACCAACAATCTGGCTCAGCCAGTTTGCCTATTTATTAAAGAAAAAGCCCAGATCATTAGCTTTTTTGTTGTTCAATTTGTGGGCAACTCCCCTCGTGGCAGCTCTCAGGCACCCAGCAAATTAAACTTGGTATCGGCCTGGGCAGGTGGCAGAGGGACCAGCAGCACCTTTGTCACCTAGTTAGTGCCGCGAAACTAGCAAGAAAGCGGGATTCATTTTTGCTAGCGCGCAGGTAACGCTTTACCTGACCAGGCAAAATTGTTCTCCAGCATAGATGGCAGCTGTTAACCAGAGGTCCCTTGGCATGAGTTAGCAGTATCCAGGTTATGCTGTTGTCAATCCAGAGGAGTGCTCTTGAAGCCAGTCATGTCATTGGTATACAGGACCCGGACTGGGGGGTGCGGCATCGTTGGTAGTAGCAGTTGGGGTTCCCTGGGCTCTGTTTCATGTGGGGCTGGGGTATAGCAGCCTGTTTGATAGTGTGTTTGGGGGATTTTGTCAGGGAAGAAGTCAGGAGCATCAGTTACCATCAGCCAGAAAATCTGCAGAGCTTCTCTGTGGAGTGACAGCAGGCGTTAGTTATTGAGCTGGGGAGTACAGCAGCTCTCCTCTGCCCATCGCTTGAAGGCATGCTAAGTATCCCTTAGATACCATCCTCTGTACTGAGTTGGCCTCCAGGGCTGTTGGATGCGGGACTTAGGAGAGCCGCAGATCTGCACTAACTGGCCCTTGTGCCACAAAAACTCCCACTGACTACCCTGGGCCCTGAGTGGTCATTCCCCTAGCCACGAGCAGAGCGCCAGCTGGTTACCGAATGCTGGATGAGCGAGGTGGGAGTGCGTGATTTTGATGACCAAGCTCAGCTTCCATGGGGAGTTATCTAGAGTCCGGGAGCTCGAGCTGGAGAAGGGATTGAGAGTTGTACTGGAGCTTCCTGACCACGTTTTTTTAATAGAGAGTTGGTTTAAGAAGGGGTTGGGTTCTAGATTTTAATGACAACTGGCATCCCAGCCCCTTCCCTCGGAGACAGCCACCTTCTCTCCTTCCTCCCCAAGACCCGGTCCATGCCCTCTCCACAGTCATCCTGTTGATAAAGGCTCCCATGCCCCTCTTCACATGGGCCCTGATGGAAGGGGCAGGGTATTTTTCAAGGTTTCTGCTGGGTTTTTTTCCCTCTGAAATATAAGGATGTGCAATTTTTTTAGTTTCAATTTAGCATTGGAGAATTTTATAATTTAGTAATTAAAATCTCTGATAGGCTTTAGAAATTGCAGCTAATTGAATTTAATGGGAAGATGATTTTCAATTTTATTTGATTACCCGGACCCCTGGCATTGGTATTTATGGGAAAAAAATGGGAAATGTGCTGTGTGGGCTAAGATGGCATAATTGAATTAAGGCTAATCAGATTTCTTTCTCATGAATTTCACTATAATTTTCCTATAATTTTCCATTAGATATCTAGTTTACAAATATTCACAAAGAAATGAAGCTCTTTCGGAATGGAGATTGCTGGCTAACAGGATTACTGGGACGATAGCTCGGCACTGCCAACCCGAGCTCCTTCAGTAATGCAATCGCTGCGTCTGTCTCACACTTTCCGCCTGCCACCGCCTCTCCCTGCCCCCGCCTGGCCCATTGTCGGAGCCTCCTGCATGGCCACATTTCCTTCGGGGCCTTTATTAGCTCTGCATGTTGTTGTGTCCAGCACACACATGCACAGTATTAGCACCCTCACACACGCAAACTCAGTGTCAACACACAGGCACACACATGGTGACAGCACATGCACATGCAGTGTCTGCATAGACACATGCACACACAGTGTCAAATCACATACACATGTAATGTCATCATGCACACAGTGTCAGAACGCACATGTGCACATGTAATGTCAGCATGCACACGCATCCACCCACAATGTCAGCATGTACCCATGCATAGTATCGGCACATAAACGCTGTCAGCACCCATGCACGCTCGTGCACACGTAGTGTCAACACATACAGACACTCTCACACGCAGTATCATGAGGAGATTCTTCCCCATCGCTTCCTGTTTGCCTGATGGGGAATCTCCCCCCATTCAGTCCCTGCTGCACGCTGCATCGTGGAGCATTCTTGGCCTTCGTTCTCCACCAGACGCTTTCCCAGGGCTCTGTTCTCCGCCCTTTCCCCCATTCCATGTCTCCTTTGTCACTTGTCGTCACTCTCCCCCTATTGCCAGGCTAACCATGCCGAGTCCTGGGCCAATCTTCCAGTGCCAGCCCCGCTTGCCTCCTCGTGGGGTGGTCAGCGCTCTCCATCTGCACTCCAGGTACCTCTCCTGCTCCATGGAGTTTCAGAGCAAGGCTCTGGCTTGCTGCATCCTCACCAAGAGAACCCATCAACTGCAGAGGGAGCTGGGGATTTCCCAGCCTGCTTCTAGTTTCCCTCCTTTCTGCCCTGTCTCCTCTCCCGTCCCAGACAGTTCAACTTCAGAGACCATAGTAATTGAAATGCGCCCCCCCACCTTGTCCATGGAAGAATCCATCTGCAGTTGCTTCTGCTCTTCCTGTCACCACTCCGTCCATCCCATCCACCCTCCTCTTCCCCGCTTCCCCCTCATTCAGGTCAGCCCTGAGCATTGGCACAAGTTCACTTTCCATCAGGGTGTGGGAACTCTATCCTAAAAGCCGAGCCCATGTCTGTCTCTCTATCATCTCCACCTTTCTTACCTGCCGGGGGACCATGCCCTGCACCATGCACCTGCTGAAGCCCCGTCCCGCCCTGAAGCCTCGCACAGAGTCATTGCCCGGGGTTGGGCAGTGAGAGAGGGGGCAGTGCCGCCATGTGCTCCTCTATGCTTCAAGCCAAACTCTGCTGCCTTGGCTTAGGGGCAAGCCTTTGGGACCTGCCCATTCACACGCTGCTCTGGGAGTGGGGCACAAGAATATGCCTCCTCCTTGGCACGTGGGCTGCAACCTGGACTTAGAAGGGTTTTACTGCTGATACCCACTTCACTATCACAGCCATAATCTTAATGCGCAGGCAAGACCCAGGAGCGGTTCTTGGTATGTGCAGTATGGTGGTGTTTGCACCACTACGTGCTTACGTGTGAGTTCATGTATGTGTGCATGCTTTTTTGTGTCTGTGCTTGGACACATACCTTTACACGTGTGTCTTGTGCATGTATTTGCACACGAGTGTGCGCCGGAGGGAGACAGATTGGAGCAGGGCCTGTCTTTTTGTTCAGTGTCTGTACAGCACCTAGCACAACGGGTCCTGGTCCGGGACTGGGTCTCTCAGGCGCTGCAGTAAAACAAATAATAAATAATAACGTTAATTAATCCTGATGGGCCTGCCAGTGCCTTTCAGAGGGTTCTCTCTGAGATGGACTCTTGGGTAGTTTCAGGGCAGGAAGCTCTGGGCTAGACCAAGGTGGCATTTGCTGGTTTCATAGGCAATGTCCTCAGGGCCATGCACATTCACTCCTGGACTCAGTTCCATGGTAAAACTGCCCCCCCTTTGCATCCACCCCAAATCCCCAGCTCCCCCCAGGGCTGCCCTTTAAATCTTCATTGTTCATTGTAGGTCTTTGTGAGTTGCTTTGAACACCTCCCCCCGAGCACCCTCTGGGCTCCTGCGCAGCGTGTGGCCTTACTCAGTGTACATTCACTGCTTTGTGGTCTGCTTCTGGTACAGTAAGTTCCCCGGGGGAAGTGGTCAGGTGGCAAGCAGTGCTCGGCTGGGACACCTGCTGGAAGAGCTGGGATCGCTGGCAGAGCAGGAGGGAAAAGGGGTGGGGGGAGGGAGACTAGTGTCAAATGGCTTGAATAAAGCCCAAGGAATCGTAAGTAGCATGAGCTGGGCCCTGGTGCCAAGGCCTGTTGGCCCTGCACAGCCCCACCCTGCACACTGATACTCGGCGTCGTCTCTCTGGCAGTGCTTGCCGGGCTTGTCATGCCAATAAAGTGATTGAAACTGAATTGAGAAGGAAGGAGAGAAAGAGCAGGAAAGGGGAAGAAAGCACGGATTGTCTGCTCCCGCCGCCCAGGCCCCGAGGCCTCTGGGCGCCTCCCTTGATGAAACAGAAATCAAACAAAATTACAGAAATAGGGCAAGAGCATTTGCCTAATAAACTCCCTGAGCAAGAGGGAGTGGAGAAGCCTGGAGATGCCAGATCCCCAGCCCAAGAGCCAGAGCCCAGGTGGGTCTAGAGCAGAAGGTGCTTGGGTGAGCCCCGGCGGAGGAGAGGGAGGGAGGGATGGAAAGTGAGAGAAATAGAAAATGAAGAGGGAAGAGATGGGCAGAGGGGGATGTCCCACATAACACTGTCCCTCTGAAATGTGCCATATCCCTTGATCAACCCTGGTGCAGCCTTCATGGGTAAAACATTAAACTGTAATAATAATAATTAATCATCCCTCGCCCTCTCATCACAGCTTTCATCTGAGGATCTCCGAGCGCCTGGCAAACATAATTAATTAAAGTTCTTAATGCCCCTTGGAGGCAGGGGAGGGACATGCAGAGATTGTTTCGCTTGCCTCTGAAGTGCAATCACCTCTGGGGTGGAACGTGGCAACTGCTAGACATTGCAGGCTGATACTGCAGTACAGTTCAGGACAGGGTGAGGGGCTCTGCCCTCTCTCCAGGCATCTCAGGGGTCAGCATGTCCAGGAGCTAGAGTGTGGTCTGAGCCAGCTCTGCCTTTGGGAGGGTCAGACCCAGTGGTGGGGAGGGGGGCAAAGCTGCTGTTTAAATGGTTTCACAAGGGATCCCAGCAGAGCAGGAAGCCAAGTGGTCCCAGTGGGAGAGAAGAGCAGCCTTTTCTTGGGTAAGAGGCAGGGAGGGAGGATGGGGAAATAAAGCCTGATCCTGTGACTGGAGATCACTGAGATAGGAAATCAGCCTCCCAGTTGCGTCAGCTCCAGGGCGTGGACTTCACCTGAAATGCTCCTCAGCAGGTGGCTTTTGGAGGAGGAGCAGGAGTGATAGTGAGAGTCCGCACCAGAGTCTGCAGCGGGAGTCCTGGGGGGAGAGAGAGAGAGTGTGTGTGTGTGTGATTGCATGTGCTTGTGTGTGCATTTGACTGTGTGAGCATGTTGTTTTATTGTAGGAGTGTGTCTGCATGCCGTGTGCATGCTGTGTACACATATATATTAATGTGCGACTCTTCATTTTTGTGTGTGCAGGAGCACAGGGGTATTCAGGAGGTGTGTGTGTGTCATTGTGACAGTGTGTGTACACTGTGCATGTGCCTACTTGTTGACTGGTGTGTGTTGTTCTGTGTGTGGTCCCTTCATCCTGGGGTCTGGAATACAGAGCCCAGGCTCTCAGGGAATGATGGTGATGGGTAAAAGTGCTCCTACCATTTAATTATTGTATGTTTGTAGGAAATATTAGAGTAGAGAAATCTGCGTTCATACAGGATGTTTCTCATGGTCTGGAACATAAGGGAGACTCAGGAATTTTAGGTCCCAAAAGGAGGTGCCAGGCCAAAATCAAGTTGTACAAACCCTGTGATTAATAGAAATACAGGAGCAAAATATTCCCTTGCAATGTCCTGCTGGGGCCTGGGAACAAGGAAGGGGCACTGACTAGAAACTGGCTGGCTAGGCTAGTGTTACTCTCTGGTCTGCATGGGTATGGAGGGGTGGTTGGCAGATTTAAAAGATGAGACCCAGCAATCCCGGTGGTAGGAATCACCCAGCAGCAGAGGCCAGGCATGTTGGCCGACAGTCCCTTTAAAGTAGGAGTTTTATTTCTTTAAGCTGGAAATGAGCATAGTGGCCTAATGATGTTGGGGTCTTTAAATAAATGAGTGAAGCAAGAAGCCATCAAGATATCAGGATCTGGTTCATCTGGCTTCTGCTGGTGTAAAACCTAGGTGAAGGGCTCCACTCCAGCTAGGTGCCTGGCCCTGATCCACCATGGGGCCCACAGGCCCGAAAGTTGGCTAGGCCAGGGAGGGAGGGGTATGGCCTGGGGGTCCTCCGATTGGGGGCACTGCTTTTCTTCCCCAGGTGTGAACGCCCCTGAGCTGCAGCTTCCCTACTGATTTGAGGGCTGTTCCAACACTTGGGCAGGGCAGACAGTGCCCTCAGTATCTTAGGGCATCCAGTCCACATCCCCTCCCTGTGTGGCCACTCCCACTTCCTGGCCTGTGAATGGAGCCATGGTGGACTCCCTCCTTCTGGACTTGAGCCCAGTGTCTGGTTTTGTGCCAGTGGAAGCCAGGGTGGCTAGAGCCCAGCAAGACAATTCAAACCCTCTTTGGGTCACAGTGATGCCCCATACCTCCTGGTGTTGTCCTAAGAGGTTTTACACATGCAGATTTAGGGCCTGCCATGATGGCACCCATGGGGTCCCTGAGCTATGGAACAGCTCCAGCCCTGTGGGTTGTAGCTTGGGAATTCTTTGGCTATTCCTAAGCACTGCCTGAGCGTCCTGCTCTGCCAGAATCCACATGGCCCAATACAGAACGTTTTTAAAAAAAAAGAGCTCACAACCTGTTCAAAATACCTATTTAATCAGGTAAATAATCTGTTCATTTGTTTTAAAGAAAGAGACATATGAGTGTGTTTACCCAACACGCCTCTGAGAACCTCCCTAACATTCTTTTCTACTTAAAAATAAAAGCAACAAAAAATGAGGAAATTCAGGGCACAAAAACCATAGCCTTGTTGGAGCCAAACACACCCCTGCTATAATGGCACTGACTTCCTGAGGCCTGCGCTAGCAGTGGGATTGGCCCAGTGTGTTTAAATAATGTTAAAGCTTACGATATAAACCAGTAAAATACTGAACTATTCAGAGTGAACATTGCTGCTCTGGCCTGAGTTTGTTTTGTACTGCGTGCACACACCCATGTTACACTTGTGTGTACACACACGCACTCCTGTTACGCTGTGTGCGCACACACCCCTTATTACACTTGTGTACACACACTCATTTTACACTTGTATACACACCCATCCCATGTTACATTCATGTACACCCCCATATTACACTGTTGTACACACCACCCTCCTACATTACGCTCATCTACACCCACCCACCCCATATTACACTCATATACATGTACACACACACACCATATTACACTCATACACACACATACACTAGTACACACTCCCTGCCTTACCCAATGCACAGTCATTCTCTCCCACACAACATTGCCTACTACACAGTTAGAGACAGGGTGACCAGACAGCAAGTATGAAAAATTGGGATGGGGGTCGGGGGTAATAGGAGCCTACATAAGAAAAAGACCAAAAAATCGGGACACCTGGTCACCCTACTTAGAGACATCTCTGCACACAACACACACTGTAACACACCCATTTGCGCCCTCACACACATGCACTGATTCATTCCCACATGCAGTCATTCTCTCTCTCACACTAGCACACACTCATAGACACTCTGCCTTGCACACAGCACACCCCCTCGGACTCATTCACTCCAGCCTTTCTCTCTTTAATGCTGCAGGGATTCCTGTGACCAAATCAGTGTGGGAGAGCTGCTTGGTTCCATTGGCTCTTTATTCAGGTCAAGCTTCTCCAGGATAATATCGCTGCCCTGTTGGCGCAAGGACTCAGAACCTTTCTAGGTGACTCCTTAGAAAAGGGGATGTGGCAGCTCACCTGGGATTATTTTTATTATTTATATTGCCCTAGCACCTAGGAGCCCCACTCAGAGCCCAGTACCCCATTGTGCTCAATCTGGAGTCAGCAAACCAGATCCTGATCTCAGCTGTGCCAGTGTAACACCATCCCTTGGGGTTACTCCAGATTTACACCCATGTAACTGAGCTCAGACTGTGGCCCAATAGGTCCCAACTCTAGGGCGTGAGGGAACCATGTGCAGCCTTGAGGGGGCCAGTGCCGTGGAAGCATCGATCCCTGACGCCTGCCATCTGTGTGAAGCAAGCCAGAGCACAACACAAATGCAAAGGCATATTTCTGCATAATTTTTTCCTCTCCACTGGTGGGTTTTGTTCTCATTCAGAGAAACAATAAGTAACTCCCTCCCCCTCACCCCCATCCTAGGGAAGGAGTGGAGAAAAATACCCAACTCCTTTGCAAACCAAAAGCCCCCGCAAAGCGATTGCATCTTACGTTCTCCTCTGCCGAGCAATCCCTAAATTAAATACTGTTTGCTCAGTGCTTTGAAGGGCCTAGGCTGTACTCTCCTCTCATCTGTACCCACGGGCTTACTTCAGACTAGGGGACAGATTCTGATCTCCTTTACACTGACATGTATCTGGAGTAATTTAAAGCGTTGCCTCCAGCTGCACCAGGTCTGATTTTGGACCTTTGGAGTGGGTGTAATCCAGTGCAGAATTTGACCCAGGTCAGATCTTGATTTCAGTTACCACAATGTAAATCCAGAGTCAACTCCAGTGAAGTCAGTTGCTATTGCTAGTATCAGCCAACTTTTATTTAACATAATCTTCCCTACAGGGTGCATCCCTCTGGCACAGCACTTTGCCCAGTTAAATCAGTCCAGGGCGTGGGGGAGAGAGACATTGAGCCTTAAATCTCTATCCCTCAAGTCCTTGCCACTGAGCTCCCTGGCTGCTGGGGTTAGTTTCCTGCAGGGGCTCGCGTTCTCTGGCCTTGTGTGTCTTGTCTTTTCTTTTTTCTTGGGGCCCCGAGTCCCGCCTCTCCGCCCGGGGAGCCAAAGGTTTGGGAAAGCAGCGAGCCAATAAGGCTGGCCCCTAGCAAGCAGCCCTGATAGGGTAACGCTGCTTGGCTGGGCTTTTTTTCAGAACTGCTCAGCTCGCTGGCTGGGAGCTGGTTCCCTCAGCATCTTCCCTGGGAGGCAGCAAGCAGAGGCTGGGGAAGGCACCCTGATCTTTCACCTGCCCTCTAGCCAGAAGGGAAGGCCAGGCACGGGGGTGTGGCCAAGCTCTGTCCTGCCAATCACCTTCACTTTTGACAGCCAGCCTTCTCCCCAGCCCCCCCTCCCACCAGTGAACTCTGCTGCCAAAGTGTTCTCGGGGAGGACCGTCAAAAGCAATGACATCAGTATTTTAAACCAACTTGTTATTCGGGGAGCAATCAGTTGCAATTAGGTATTAATTAAGTATTATGAAAGTTGATTATTTGAGTGAATTCGGCTTTCGTCTCTCCGACTATGGTAAGTACAGCACAATTGTTCTTTTCCTGTCCCTTGTTCTTTCAGTTTGCACACACACAAAAAGCCCCTTCTGTGTGTGTCTTTTCTTTTCCCTTTCATTCTTTCATTTGTTCTTTCTCGCCCAGTGCAGCTCTCTTTTTTTTATTTTTATTTTCTTTTCCTCTCTCTGCCCGTGTCTCTTCTCTCTCTCTCTTTCCTGCGGGTGCGACCGATGGGGCTGGTTCGTCTATAAATAGTTTCTCTTTTAGTTTAATAAACTACCCAGCACAGCTGATCAGCTTTGGGTGGCCTGGGAGAGGGAGAGAGAGATATTTTAATTTCTGTCTGTCTTTTTTTCCTGTTTGTGGGGAGAAGAAGAAACTTTTTTTATGTTCCCAAGCTGGTACTGGGAAAGTGGAAGGTGCCAGGGGTGTCTGTGTATGGAGGGGCGACATGTCACTCTGATGGGGGAGGGGTATCGTTTGGGGGGTGGGGGGATTCCCCCGCTAGAGCTTTAGATGTTGTGTGGAAGCTTGTGAGAGTTTTGTGGGAGCAGCTCAGAATCAGGGTGCCTGACCCCCAGGTACAGCTCAAGGTGGGGACTCTCAGACTCTTTCACTTTTCTTTCAGTTGTTTTACGGAAGTTCCTTCCCCCCCAACCCAGCCTCTCTCTCTAACCAGATGAAGTAAGGAGGTGGAGGGAACTGGCTTCAAGAGGATCTCTCCCTCCCGGTAGATTTCAGATCCAGATCTGTTTGGGAGGCTGTCACTGAGAGAGACCATGGGGTGAGAGAGGGGAGGAGGGACAGATAAATGGGGCAGAGAGAGAATGATACAAAAGGGGGAAGTTTGTGCGGATTTTGAAATGATTCTGCATATATATATATATTTAAGTCATATGAGTTTTTTTTTCTTTAATTTTGTTACCTCCTTCTAAGCTCTGACATCTTGTTGGTAAAGGTTGCTTGTCAGGTTTCTGTGCTGTCTAAATGAAAAGGAATTTAATTTATTTGGGACAAGGTAGTGTCAGATGAAGAGGATGCTTATTACATTTAATGAGTATTTTTTTTCACCTGGGCACATCTGGGATGGGTTTGTTTTTGTCCTTTCCATGGGAGGTGTGTAGGCTCTGGGAGGAGGTATGGCAGGCCCCCTTCTTCCTGGTTTTGGTTTCAGATTACAAGGCCCAGTATCAGGACTGGATGCGGTTATGATAGTAGATTTTGTGGCCCAGTCTCTGGTTTTCAGTTCTGGTGTTGGTCCGGCAGGGTGTGGGGGGCTCTCTTGGCCTATTATCAGTCTGGGGCATGGGTTGGGATTGAGAGATGCTACCTGGGTGAGGTGAGGTTTAGGGTTGTGATTTCACGGCCCAGTATCAGGCTGGGATGTGATTTCAGCATGAGAGTTGGTGGCAGGCTGGGTATGTTGTGTTGTCAGGCCTGGGGTAGGCTTTGGGCTTGGATTTCACAGCTTTGTCTAGGGGTTCAGTGCAGGCAAGTTTGGAGTTTGTCAGGAATTCTCCATTTCCCACTATATGAGGTTCCAACACTTAGTCTTTTTTGACCCAGTCCTACTCGGAAAGTGAAACACCATCCTTCTCAATGATTTAACTCCACTCTCCCCTTGTTAAAAACTAAATGATGGCAGTGGGCCAGACCAGCTTGCACTGGTGATCCTGTCACTATTTGGATCATTATTGTAGTACATTTTTACAAGGGATAAGACAGTAATAAACTGGTTGATGATTGACTGGCCTGAACTTTGAACTCTGATATTTTGCTTTAAAAGAAAAAAGTTTTTTTTTAATGATACCAGGAATCAAAAAGAGCAGGAAGGACTCGCACACCTTGGTTTGAGATCTCGGTTGGCCCAGGCCTGGGAATGTGCTGTTACCTTTCTTTAGTAGACCAAGGAGCTGGGAGGCTGAGTAGGCAGGGGCAGTGGTAAGGATGTGGTGATGAATTTAAGGAGGGTGGATAATTTTAAAGAGAAATAATGATTTCCACCCACCGCCCCAATCCCCATATCCGGGAACTGTGGCAGCTCCTAGATCGAGGATTGAATTGTAGCTGTGCTAGGTGTTTTCAACCAGGGTTGGCCTGGTTTCAGGACCTCTCTCCATTTAATCTCCCCTTTCTGGAGAGATAATGTCCCCTGCTGGCTGGAGCTATACCCTGTCAGCCAATCAGTGTCAAACGCTCCCTCACATGGAGAGTCAACCAGCTTCACCAGTAACCAGTGCTCAGTCACGCAAGTATAACGCAGGGATGGGCTTCCCCGCAGTACTTGCAGGTAACACAGACCTTCCGCACTCTAATATGGGAACCCAGGGTGCTGGTAAGCTATGGAAATCAGGATCTGGAAGATCTGTTTAGGTCAGCATTACAATCTGCATGTGGGTGAACCCATCCATTGTGATCATGGGGCAAAGACCTTCCCCATGATCACCACCTCTAACCATTATCTTCTTGAGATCTGGCTTACCTCCCTCAGTCATTGTGGCTTGAATTCTCTCCAGTCCCTTAGGCCTTGCATCCCCAGGGCAGTACCTGAATGGCAGCTCATGAGAGAGAGGGGGAAGTCAATGGGGACCCAGCATATAAAGTATGGAGGCCTGGTCCTGCTAAGGGCGTTGTACACTGAGTTGATGCATGTATGGGACCTCTAGGATCAGAAACTTCCATAGAAGTTAAAGGTAGGAAAGATCTCCCAGGCCAACTGATCCACCTGGGGCCAGGGTAGGATTATTCCCTACCTGGGATTGTGTAGGAATCTGCTTTTAAATATCCCAAGCAGTTGGGCTCCCATCACTTTCTCTGGGACTCTTTCATCATCTGATCAACCTCAGTCTGAGGAACTGCACTCAGACTGGGGACAAGGAGCCTAGATACTTGGGGTGGGAAATTAATACTGAGATAGTTGATGCACCCAATTTTCCGTTGGGGGATAATTTTGTACTTTCATTGTGTTAAAATGCTGTTTTCAAATGAACCTGGAAATATCCCCTGGGGTGGGGACACCACTCTTGTTGCTTCTAGAGGACAGCTACTGGATTTTAAACAACATTTAGAACAAAAAAAAAAGTAGGGTGTGTATGTAAATGCAATGTACTGTATCCTTCCACTGTAAAAATAAATAAATAAATAAAATAGTGCCTACTTCACAAATAGAGAAAACAGTGTGGAAGTGGATGTGATCAATACAGATACTCAACCTGGGGGGGGGCAAGCATTTATTATGTAATTTTTTTAACCTTTAGTCTCTCTTTCTATGGTTCCCTGAGCTGTTTGCCCTTCTCCCCATCTGCTTTCCACCCATATGGGGAAGGCCATACACACAGGGAACTTTTCTACAGTTTGTTTTGGTTTTGACTGGATGGGTAGAATTCTGCAGTAGGGCTCTCATGCTCTAGTCAGTTCTCAGCAGCCTCCCTGATAAACTCTCGCAGATTTTTCCATAATAGCTGGGCTGCACTTGTGTCTTGGGCCTTCTTTTGACTCACTTTCTACCATCAGAAAGTAAATCTGGGCTGTGGAATGGCTGCCTGTTGAGGTTTCATACTCAAAAGTTGACAGAAAGTGATTGGAAAGTATCAAGCTGGTGCAGAGAGAATGGCTTGGGACTTTGGAGAGAGGGGCAGTGTCTTTCCCCTCTTCTCTCCCACCTCCACCCCATTGCCTCTTTTCATCCACAGGGATATTTTGTTGTCTATATTTTTTTAGGGTGGTGGGTTTCCAACCGGGAGTCAGTTCACAGGAGTGCCATCATGGAAAAGGCCCAACCTGTTGGTTGGCCAACCAGAAGATGGTTTGGGACAATCCATGTCCTGAGCAGCACTTTGCTAGCCAAAGAGGGGGCATAGGAGATTTTATTTGGGGAGGGAAGGGGCAGAACCCACCCCCCAAAGTCCCACATGGTACTGTCCCCCTCGGTTTAACGCGAACTGGATCAATTTGGACGTCTTCAGCAATAAAAAATGCCAATGTCGTCCTAATTCACCAGGCCCCGAGATGACAGCAAATTTACATTTTTTAATTAAACTAGCAGCCAGTTTTTACGAGAGGGGGCTGGGTTATGCAAATCAAATGGTTGTGTACGAAAGATTAGGAGAGTTTGGGAATAAATTCCACAAATGCTAATAAAAAAAAAAGAGAGAGAGAATGACAGAGGGACATTGTTCCATTAGCCCCTTTTAGACTGATTTCCCTTGAGAGAAAGGGATGTGGGAGTAGGGGGGAGAAGGCTTTCAGAGACAGGTAAAATCCGTTTTGAGGATTGAAAGCCTCCTTCGGACCAGGACCCCGTTGCTCCCTGTTTCTTCTCCCAGAGCAGAATGGCGCATGGGGGTGGGGAGAGGCACCAGAGACAGGAGAAGGAACTTATTAGCTTCTAATTCTTACCATACAAGTTAGAAATACGAACTGGGAGCCACTGAGCTGCCAGAAACATCTGTCTTGGGTGACTGCGGCCAGGCCAGATGAACGAGGGGGCACTCTGTGGGTGGAGGATGGGGTGGCACGGTATAGAGTGAGGCCCGATCAGGTGAGGGAGTGGACCGTGGATGGGCAAAGGGCTAGGCCTTTTGTAAGGGGAGAATGAGACAATACTTGATGGGCCATATGAGGAAGTGGGGCCTGGACAAGCACAGGACCAAGCTGAGTAGGAAAACTGTGGGCTAGATGGGTACAGGGCTTGGCTAAGGAATTATGCAGACAAACAGGAACATACACTTGCTCCACACTGGATGTGTACAGGGCTGGGCCAGCATGCTGCATGGATGGGTACAGGGCTCGGCCAGACAGGTGCAGGGCTGGGCCAGCATGCTGGATGAGTGCCGGGCTGGGCCAGATGGGTGCAGAGTTGAATTGTTTGGTACAGTGGGTGCTGGGTGGGTATGAACATATTGTTCCCTCCCGCAAACTCCAAACCCTCTCTTCCTCCCTCCTTTGGGCTCATTGGTGCTGAGTCCATAAGTAAGACTCTCACAGCTTCACCTGTCTCTCCCGCATCCCACTGGACCAGCACTGCCCTTCCTCCTGTTTCTCAGGAGACTCCCTTTCCATCTGGACACACAGGTACTGGAAGTATCCCTGTCCCTCGGCCCATGGGGAGAGTAGCTGACAGCACAGCAGCAGTGGGATCTGGTGGGGTTCTTCCTCTCCCAGATGCTTCCCTGACAGCCCCATTGAAATGTAAATGTGCAATTCATCTGGTTACAACATGTCGCTCTTTAAAGTTCATAAAGTCCTTTCCTAGGGACCGCTGGGGTTTCCCATCCTCATCTTCTGGCTGCGTTGGAGGTTCCCTGGTGATTTGGGGGCTGGGGTCCTGGCTCAGGTGCCAGGTACAGAGCGGAGCAACTGTCAGCCACTGAAAAACAAACATAAAATGTTCCTGAGGTGGGAAAGTGTTTGGAGCTTCCAATCCTGGGGCAGTTTCAGGCTCAGAAGGAAAGCTGAGCAGCACATACAAGCTGGTGAGCGAGCAGGAGGGGTAGGGAGGATGAGAAGGGAATAGGGGACAGGCATGGGAAGCACTAGGTGCAATTCGCCTGCTGGTCCAAGTGCCCACAGCACCGAGCACTCATTGGCCCAGTGTGGAATTTGGATCCCCCATTCCCAGTTTTGGGTGTGAAATGATAATTCACCAGTGCCCCTCTGTGAATTGTGGGAGGGGTTGTTTCAGCAAAGCTTCTTGTGAAATGAAAAGTAAAGATCTGCACAGGTGTATCTGGGGGCAAGTGGAACTCACAGATGTGCACATACCCCCAGCCGTGCTGCACACACATGCACCTGCTCTGGACACACCTGCACAGTCTTTATGCACACACACCCAGCTGCGCTGCACACACCCCTCTTCTGGACACAATCCTCCACACTCTTTTACACACACACCTACTTATGCTGCACACACATCTGCTCCGAACACAGCATACACACTCTGCACACTGCCGCGCTGCACACATACACACACACACACACCCGTGCTCTGGATATGCTCCCTCTAACACACTATTGTTCACTCACATGTGCTGTGCTGAGCCTTCTCTTCGTTGATTCTGTTTCTGGAGGGGTTGGTGTCTCAGTGTTTTAGTTCTGTGTGTGGCATCAAAGCCCTGGACCCTGAAGGCATTTCTTTACTTATAGACAGGCCCAGCATGGCCTGTTCCTCTACACTTTTCTGTCTGGGCTAGTGTGCCTCAAGTCTGGCCTGATTGTAAGAGGGAGCTCAGCCTTCTGTGCATATTCGCTCCGTGGCCTCTGCCGAGGTTGCTACCAACAGAAGTGGTAGTAGTGCTGGTGGCTTTTCTCATGTAGGCTCCTGAGCTGCCCTGAGACCAGAGACCTCTGAAGCTACCAAGGAGGGGTCTATGTCAGAGCCCTAGTTCTGGTCTTCGTCAGGATCACAGGGGTCTGCATGACATGTGAGCGTCTGGGGCACCACCACAGATGTGAGCACAGGCTGGGGGAGAGATCTTTAAACCACCCAGGCGCCTGGCCTGTTAAATGCTTCACCACTGCAATTCACTTGTTCCAGTCAGTCCCGTTCTAAAGAAAGCAGGTAACCTTCCAGCCTAGGGGCGAATGGGGATCGTTCAGCACAGCTGGCCCTGGAGGAGATTCAGAGCTAAGGAGCCCTACACCCCCTTCCACCTCATCTCTGCTGCCAGCCAGTCTCATCTACAGAGCATCAAGCACACGCCAAGGCGGAGTGTCAAACTGCATGGGACAAGAGGAGGATGTGGGCGGGGAGGGTGTGCCTGCATGATGGGGACCATCTTGCTGACCGCCAGAGCGGAGGCCAAGGGGCTGCTGGAATGAAGGGTCTCAGGAATGAAGTCTGAGTATAGCAGAGGGCCCTCTCCCCTGGTTATTCTGGATCCCTTCTCTTGGCTGGGGGAGGCTGTGTAACTGCATTGGTAATTGCAGAGGAGTCAACCATATGCGACCTTGTAAACTCAGGAGGGAGAGCGGCCTAGTGGTTAAGGTTTGTGGCTCAGGAAACCTGGGTTCTGTTCCTGGCTTGGGCCCGTCACTTCCCTTCTCTTTGTGCCTCAGCTTCCCTGTCGATAATATGAGGATAACAACTTGCCACCTGTGCAGCCCAGAGCCAGGGGTGGCACTTCAGCGATGAGAATAAATGAATTAGGGCTATGGCCTATCCATGGGCAGAGTGCAGGGCTAGGGCCAGGGATGCTGCTTTCCCTAGGCAGAGCAGATCTTACTTCTGCCCCCCATCCCCACAATCCTCCTGCCTCCTTGGGTCCTCTCTGGGCTCCCTCTGTCCTGTTCCTGTTCCTTAGCATTCATGACTTCAGCAGAAGGGTCTTTTGAAGGCCTGTGAGATCCTGGGACGAACGGGACAAAGTTCCAGCAGGTTGTGAATGATGTCACCATACCTGTCAGTAAATGGAGGTGATTCCTGGGACAGCAGCCCCCTTGGCCTGGGATTCTCTGGGGAACAGCTGCTGGTGGCATAGGCAGGGCCAAGGGAACACTAGGAAGTGGAATGTACTGCAGCTTCCCAACCTGGGAAACCATCAAAAGCCAGGCAGCGCCACTAGTCCTCATCTGGTATTTCCAGAAAAACCTGGCGGGATCTGGCATCCTAGGGCGGAATTTATGATGGAAAAATAAAATAATAATAATAAAAAAGTCCTGATCCCTTTGAGCCCTGAGTCATAAATGCATCTTCTCATTAAAGCAGCTCCACCTCTCTGCAAGGCGTTTGCCAGCTTAGTGCCTGTGCACATCCGCATGTTGGACGGACCCACCTGTGGGAGGTCTCCCCTTCCTCACCAGGAGTTCCTAAGCATCAGAGCTCCTCTCTCTTGTGGTCCTATCAGTGCCCCTTTCTCTACTGAGAGCAGACCTGGCTTCTCCAGATCCCCTGCCACCACTCTCTCCCAGGCCTTTCTTCCTTGGGCTATCTGTCATTTTGTGGGCACATGCATGGTGGTTTGGACACCTGCTACCCCAGTTCTGCTGTGTAATTCTGTGGGCACATGCCCAGCTTTTTGAGGACCCCCCCCCACCCCCAGGTCTGCTGTGTAATTCCTTGAGCACATGCCTGGTTCCCCTATCTCCTCAGGGTTGCCAACTTTCTAATCCCACAAAACCAAACAGCCTAGCCCTGCCCCTTCCCTGAGGCCATACCCCCCTCCCCGAGGCCTTGCCCCCCACTCGCTACATTCCCCTTCCCTTGGTGGCTTGCTGTCCCCCACCCTCACTCACTTTCACTGGGCTGGGGCAGGTGGTTGGGATGCGGGAGGGGGTGAGGGCTCTGGGGTGGGGCCAGAAATGGGTTCAGGGTGCGGGAGGGGGCTTCGGTCTGGGGCAGGGGGTTGGAATGCGGGAGCGGGTGAGGGCTCCGGCAGGGGGTGTGAGCTCTGGGGTGGGGCTGGGGATGAGGGGTTCAGGATGTGGGAGGGGGCTGCGGGTTGAGACAGGGGACTGGGGTGCAGGGGGGCTCCAGGCTGGGGGGTGAGGCAGAGGTGTTCAGGGTATTGGAAGGGGCTCTCGGCTGGGGTGGGGGTTGGGGTGCAGGGGGGGTGAGGGCTCCATCTGGGGGTGCAGGCTCTGGAGTGGGGCTGAGGATGAGGGTTTTGGGGTGCAGGAGGGAGCTCCTGGTTTGGAGGGGACTCAGAGCTGGAGCAGGGGGTTAGGGTATGTGGGGGTGAGGGCTCCGTCTGGGAGTTCAGGCTCTTGAGTGGGGCCAGGGATGAGGATTTTGGGGTGCAGGAGGGGACTCTGGGTTGGGGAGGGCTCAGGGCTGGGGCAGGAGGTTGAGACGCGGTATTGGGGTGCAGGATTACCTGAAGCCCCTCCCAGTCAGTGGGGGTGGGGAGGAGCTAAGTTAGGCTTCCTGCTTGTCCTGGCATCATGGCCCGCGCTACACACCGAGAGCAGCTGGCAGATTCAGCTCTTAGGCAGAGGTACGGCAGGCGGCTCTGCACCACACTGTTCTTGTCCGCAGGCCTCCCTCCTGCCAGCTCCCATTGGCCACAGTTCCTGGCCAGAGGGAGTGCGGACCCGGTGCTTGGGGTGGAGAAGCGCATGGAGCCCCATTGCCTAGGAGCTGGATCTGCTGGCTGCTTCCTGGGTGCAGCGCAGTGCCACACCAGGTAGGGACTAACCTGCCTTAGCTCCACAGCACCACCACCTGGACTTTTAATGGCCCGGTCGGCAGTGCTGACTGGAGCCACCAGGGTCCCTTTTCGACTGGGAGTTCTGGTAGAAAACCGGACACCTAGTCACCCTACTCCTCTTCCTGCTGGATAGTTCGGTGGGAGTTCAGGGTGTTTTGTAGTTGTCTGAAGCTCCCCTTCCCATGCTTGTTTCAAAGTGGCACCCTGCACAGCTGGCAGAGGAGGAAGGAAGCCACTCCTGGAGTAATTACTGTGTCTGTGTGTCCTGAAGGCGAGAGCAGCTGTTCTTGCGAAGCAACCAGGGTGAAAGGGAGTTGGGGGGCGTGGAGAGGGGCTGGTTTGGTCTTTCAGTTGAATATTTTTTAATGGAAACACAGTCAGGCTGGATCCTTTCCGATCCCTTTGCGGAACTCAGCAAGGGCTCAGGGGTCCAGGCCCCTCCAGAGCAGGGATAACACTGCTTTGCTCTCGCTTGCTGGCTGCCACTCTGTACCTCTCCTTCCTGCCTTCTTATTCTCTCCCGCCCTTCTCACTTGCCTCTGTTCTTCTCACCCTTTTCCTTTCACGGGCTCGCTCTCTCCTTTCCCCTTCTCTCTCTTTCACTCACTTTCCCGTTTGCCCTCACTGTTTCCGTCAGTCTCTTTTCCACACTCTTCCTTGTTCTTTCTGTCATTCTCTCTCTCCTTTCCCTTTGTTCTGATTCTTTCACTCGCTTTTCCTTTCACTCTTCCCCTCCATTTCTGTCTTTCGCTTCCCCACCAGTTACTGTGGCTGAGTTCAGATGAGCAAATGCCTCCCAGTTAGAGGATTTTATGAGTTCTGTGACTTTCCCACCTAACTACTGAAATATCACTCAAATTGATACAAAGAGGCGGGCCGGTCAAACTTTTCCTTTCTGTAAACCATGTGCCTGTTTAAGAGAAACCACCAGCCCAAACACCCTGAGCAATTGTCTCCTCATCACAACTGCTGCGGGCTTGCGAGTGTCTGATGATGTTTTTTCTGTTACTGTGAGTCTGTTCTCTGCAGACTCTTGGCTCCTGGGAGCTCCAGGTCTGGGACAGGTAGGGGCGGGATGTAGATTTTGGCAGGATCCCAACCTCTTTGGAGGACGGTTTGTGACATCACCTGTTTGATTTTGTTTGCTTTGTTTTATTTTCAAGAACATTTTGTGTTGAAAAATTTGCAGCCTTTGCGCTGGTGATCGGTGGCGGGAGCTCAGAACCAGATCTAGCTTCCTACGCTCCAGCTGAGGCCAGTTGGGGGATGGTGGAGATGATAGAAATTCCTGCCTACTCCTAGCCCTTCTGGGGTGGACTAATGCTGGCCTGGAGTGGGGGTGATACTTTGGAGGAAAGTTCTAGTTAGGCCTGGAAGCCAGCATGTGGCTGCAGAGGACCCTTGGTTGGATTTCCTGTAACCTGCTAAATGTTGCTAGGCTGAGAGAGCTGAGCCCCTTGTGCTGGGAAGGTCTGTTGGGACTGACTTTAGGATACCCCTGGCTTGTTGGGGTTAGGGGTTGGGTCATACTTAGAGCTGCCAGTATGACTGAGGCTAGGTCTAGGTCTGCAGAACTGGAAGGGGGTAAAATGGGGCCACTTCTCCCCCCAGCACTCCCTAGGCGTAGAACTGTGCAGAGGAGACACCCGTTTGGAGGCACTCGGACGCCTGTGGCCTTGGGGAGAGAGCCTGCAGGTTGCAGCGAGCCAGAGAGTGAGGCTGCCGCAGCAGTGCAGGAGCCATTTCAGCAGGGACTGTGGGATGCTGATGATGATATCAGTATTTCCCATGGTTCTGATGGCTGTTCCTGGAGTGATGCTTAACAGCGGTGGGCTCCAACCCTCTCTGACTCCCTCCCTCACGACCTCTTCACCTCAGCCCCACCTGTTCCTCACACTCTCCCTCTTCCCCCTACCCTAGCCCGTCTTCCTCCTTGCCTTCCTTTGCTGTTTAGCTGATCCGCCCACAGCAAACCAAACACAATGGCACTAGCACAGTGATGGCGGCTGTTACGGTGTTCCCTCTGCTTGTGTGTTACCCCCACCCCACCCCTGTGGTTGTCTTATCAGTTAGACTGTGCACTCCTTGGGGCAGGGGCTGTCTCTTACTCTGCCTGTGCAGCACCCAGCACAGTCATCTCGGATCTCGGACAGGGCACAGGCATACCCGTAATAAATATTAATAATAATAATGGGGTTCAGGTCAGAGCAATGGTCATTGGTTTGATGTTTTTTAAATTCTGTGAATATTTATTAGTTCTCCATTTTGCTGTGGCTCTCCAATGTGCTAGGCCGTGTGCAGCCATATGTAGGAAGCTACAGCCCCTGTCCTGAAGTGCTGGCCGTGTACCCTCCAGTTCGTAGAGTGGGGTCTAGTGCTCATCCCTTTCAATGTCACACCTTGGTGATTTGCAGAAAGCCCCCAGGGAGATGCCTCTATCCTGTTAACTATTGGGCCAAGATCTCCTGAGAAGATTGTCTGCTCCTAGTAAACCACACCTCCGTCGGGGTCAAGGTGACCTGGGTGACAGACTAGGACAGGGAGCTAGAAACAAGTCCAGTTCAGGCAGAGTAACTTTGCACAGAGAGAAGGATGCATGGGCGGGCAGGTGGTATTTGGCAGGCAGCTGGCACAGAATGTCCCTGATGTAGGTCCTAGACAAAGGTTCTGCCCCCTTCTACCTTCCTAGCATGGCTGCAGCCTGAGTATCAGGGTCTGGGATCTGAAATCTCGTGGTCTTGGCCTTATTTGTGCCCACAGAAGCTGTGGCTGACAGCACAGAGAGAAGACCAGTAACAGCCAGGAGCAAGAGGAGGTGGAAGGGGGAGGAAGGCAATGTTGGTGAAAGGGTCTAGGAAAGGATCTGCACACAAGTCTATTTCAGGGCTGCCGCTGGAGGAGGATCAATGACAGGAAAGCAGGTCTTTTTCCCAGCCATGTCCCTAGTTCATTGATGTCCAAGATTAGTGTCTGTGGCTTTGTCTGGACTGTGTGGAAAATGTTCCATTCCTGCAACCACTGATCAGCTTCACTGGTGGAAGTGACACTGTGGGGGCAAGGCTTAAGGGAACCAGAAACAAGAGGCCATCAGGCGGTCTCTGAATATTGTGAGATTAACATGGTGACGATGGCAGAGACTGAGGGCAAGGTGCAGGCGTTGATCTTTTGAGGCCTTGTTCCGAACTGACCCAGACCCAGACTTTGTTTGTAGTCACATTCACGCCAGTCGCTTCCTCTGCCACAGGCCCTGCCCAATCCCCACCATCTGTTCTCTTCCCAGTGTGGACATGGCCCCCCAAACCTGAGAGGTGTACAGCCCATCCTCCAGGGACAGGCACTCTCACCCTCTAAGGCAGGAGCTCTCTAAGTCTCGTGTCCCCTGAATGAGCAGTGTCTGTCTACCAGCCCCCCACAGCCCAGCCCCGTGTTACTCTGTGCTGGCGCTGCATACACCACAGGACTCTGTGAACACAGAGTTTGTTTTGCCAGGGTGACCTGTTTAATCATCTCATTTTCTGGTGGCCGTTTACTCCTCGTTTCCACGGTTACGGCCCCATTAAGGGGAGAAGCAATAAGGCAGCGAGTCAAACAGGTAATAAAAACATTAAAGCCATGTGCGCGATGGGGTGGGGGTGAGCAGGAGTGCAATGAGATGAGACGGGCCACACTGAGGAGACAGCAGGGTGTGGGGAGCCTGCACTCAGGGCAAGTAACGCCCCAGCCAACCTCCCAGTCTCAGGAAAGATCTGGCCAGGAAAAAAATACTACAGTATTCTACAGCACTAACCCAAACCACGGCAGCCTAGAGCAGCGTTACTGCAGTACTGCAAATGGCTGGGAGCGTTTCAGAGCAGAATACTGTTACTGCAGTACTCTGAGTGGTTGGGAGCACTTCAGATCAGAGTACTAATACTACAGTACTGTGAATGGCTGGTAACATTACAACTTATAATTTGATTACAGTGCAGTTAGTATGGTACCTGTGGACCCAAACGTTAAGTGTTGCAATAGTGCTGTTGCAGTAGTTCCGAACACCCAAGATATTTCTGGTTTTCGGTAGTGATATTATAGCACTATTGATGGCTCCAATGAGTGCAACTTACAATAGTATTATACAGTGCAGTTCCTGCAGTAATATCCGTAGCCCAGAGCACGACAACTTGCAATAATGTCACTAATACTCTAGTGATATATTTACTACAGTACTGCTAATGGCCTCAGTCGGCATAGTTTGTAGTGTTCCTGTAGTGGTTTGTACCGTTCCTAGATAGAGCCCTAGTATTTGTTTAAAGAACACTGCAACCTCAAGGAGAAGGTCACACTCCATGGAAACAGCCAACAGAGCCCTGTTCCCCCTGCCCCATTGAGACAGTCAGGCTGCCAGCAAGTGTGCAGACTGGAACCATTTGCCCATGAGTCTGAGTAACAGACAGACTTTAGATTCACAGCTATGGAGGTAGTCATGGCTGAAAATCTAGAGGGAGCTGTGGAGTTTAGGCAACATGGCTGGGAATGGTCTTCCTCCCTTGGCAGTATGATGGAGGGAACCCTTGGCTGACTTCTCCACCATGATCTGGAGCAGGGAAGCAGCACCCTCAGACAGCACTAGAACTAGGGAAGGGCAAAGGCCTTCGTCCCTTTTAAAGAAAGAGATGGGGGACTTTCAGCACCAGTCAAACTGTCCGGGGTGTAGCAGCCATGGACAGTTCATTTCATAGGGGCAGTGTTTCTTATGCTTGCTGGGAAGATCAGGGCTTTTGTTAACACATGCTATCCTTCCCTAACTGGCCTGTCTGTGTTAGTGACCAGACAGTAGTGCCTCCCCCTTGAGAGATGGTAGGCTGGATCTGATTGCTGATTTGCTGGTGTCAATCCAAATAACTCCATTGACTTTGTAGTTAGTCCAGATTTACACCTGTGTAAGTAGGATGAGTCTGGTCACATGGGTCCTCTATAGATAGGGGCCATGGCCCAGCTGATGTGTATGAATTTAAAATCACTAATAATGCCCCCATACATTTGAAATATGAATGGAAGTCTAAGCCCATGCCAACAGATGATCCCATTTCAAAGTATATAGGCCCTGTTGTTACTGTTCCTTCTCTCCATCCTTTCCCATTGTATGTTTTACTTGAGGGTAAGGAGGCCGAGGTGGGATTATGGTGTGAGATGAAGAGGAGATAGCTAATGAGATCCACCTCTCCAGTAAGTGCCAGGTGCTTGTTTTATGGTTAGATGGAAATGATATCACTGAGAAATTATTAAAAAAAACTTTGGACAATATGAGTATTAGGGCTGAGATTCCCAAAAGCAGCACACAGATTGGCCAAACTTTGATCCCATTGAAGTCAACCGGGAGATTATCAAACTCACAATATCTTCTGGGAATAACAGAAGCCAAGTACTCAGTAGAATCATACTGGGTCCTGACATGTGCAGGAATGAGACAGAAGCTCAATGAAGTTGTGTTCTAATCTTCCATCTGGCCAAGAAGGTTCAGACTATAGAATCATATCATAGCATGACAATAAAGCTAGAGATGGGAATGGTCCATTAGGCCACCTAGGACCATTTCCTGCTCACTTTATTTGTGTGAATAGCCTAGTCTCCTTAGTAAACTTACTCGCATGAGTATGGTGAGCAGGCTTTGAACTCCTTAGTCTGTTCCCAGGGCAGTGCAGGATTGCGCCATACAGTATATTCCCCCATTGCTTTGTTCAGTTCATTTATGAGCAATGGTCTTGATGTAGATTATGAGACATCTTGGAGAGCTGAGAGCTCCCCTGCTCAGTGAGGGTGTAAGTCACCCCTGTGTAGAGGGTCAGCACAGAAGACCCATGCACACAGGGACTCTAACCGTCCTTGGCCTTTGCACAGGGAATGAATTTCATCCTGTGTGAGAAGAAGTTAAATGTAACCATCTTCCAGGATCAGGTTGTGCAGCCCTAATGGCAGAATGAAAATGTTCAGAAAAACAAACAGGCAAGGGGGTGGAGGGGACACCTTGGGGAAAATAACTAACTCCGGACATGTTTCCTTTGCCAGCTGTCTCTGCTGAATGATTTTACTCTGTTGCCCGCCCTGCCTCGCCCTGCTGGAGTTTTTCTATTTCTGATCTTGTTTTGGGTTTTATAGTTTCTTTTCTCCCGACTTTATCAGAAAGCATATTTGTGGTGAGCGCCTGTGAAAGGACCCAGGCTGCTGAGTAAATATTCAACGTGCAAACGAGCAGTGTGACCTTGAGAGAAGGGGAGAGAGGGAGGGAGGGAAGCAAAGGGAAATTCATAAAAAGCTGAAAAAGAAAAAGAATGGGGAGAAGGAAAAAAACCCCAAAGACCTGGCTAGATTGGACAAGGTAACATAAAAGGCCAAAATGTTGGCCTTGATTGCTAAAAGTGGGGACTGGGCATCTAGCACAAGGTGTTTTAAAGGGGCCTGATTCTCAGGGAGTTGTGAGCACCCACTCTGTGGAAATCAGGCCTCATGGGGCACTAAAAATCAGTCGTCACTGTAAATAATCTTGGCCCACATTCACAAAGGGTGAAATTCACCCTTGTGTAAAATCACAAAGCCTGCACACCATTCCAGACTCCGAGAAGGGTGTAAGTGGAACATAGGCCTCATGCTGGCTCCTCTGCACACAGGTGAATTTCACCTGCTGTGAAATCCTCCTGCTGAGTTTCCTCCCACCTTCTTCAGCTTAAAGGGTTCTAATGGTGCCCATTTCTAACACTGTATGTAGTGGCATTGCTCGTGTGTGTTTTTTTGCTGGTGCACCTGTTGTGCTCAGAGAAGACAATTTGGCCCAAATTGATTGGGGAGTTATTTTACACTTTTGGGTTGAATTTAGTACTTGGGAAAGGTGCCAGATGAACAGCTGTGGAGAGCAAAGGCCTCTGTCCACTGAACAGAGACAGCACAGGCAGCAGCAGTGCAGGCTCCCCCAGCACTCCAGTGTGCCCCCGCACTGTTCCCGGCAAGTCTTGGCCTCACTGCTGAGACAGCCAGTGACACCACCTGTGATGGCTAACTGTGGTGATGGTGGAGAGATGTGGACGTTTCTCTCCTGGGCACTAGACTGAGACCCAGCAGACCCGTTGCAAGGAGGCTACCAAAGAGCAGTCAGGTGAGATGGAGTTATGATCACTCCGGAAGTTGGGCAAAGCTGCAAAGTTCAAATCCTGTGTGGAGTTTGGGTTCCCAGAGTTGTGGGGATGTTTGGCTCTGGGGTTTTGGTTTGGGGCCCATTTCTAGTTATAGCTGATCTGGGCTGGAATTGGAGGTTATGTTATGTTAACAGAGGTGTGTGTGTGTGTGTGTGTGTGTTGACATTTTATTTTGTCTCTGTATATAATTCCCTCTGATTAATGTCTGACAGTGAGAAAAATTGTGGGGAAGGGACCAGATGAGTCTCTAGAATCTGCCATGGATTTTAGGCAACGGTTCTTGTGGCCTTTGATACTCTGATGACAGCTGCAAACAGGAGCCCATAGATTACTGCAGCTGCACACTCCAAAGGTTTTCTGCCTGTTAGTCGGGTCAGGAAAGGGACCCAGGGGAACCAGGAGATCAAGTGCTGGGGGAGCTCTACAACTTCTGAGTAGAGGTTGTGCCAGGTTCCAAGGGAGACTCTTCCATGACCCTTTGTACTCAAGTGTTTCTGCTAGTTTGGGGCACCTTGTTTTTCATTTGACTCTGTTTTAAACAAATCTCTGTGTGTGTTTGGGATCCATTTTTGGTTTGTCATTTAAAATTTGTCCCCAGCCTCCCTACATGCTGCAGATTTGACTCCTCTTCATTTCAAAGCAGGAGAACAGAATTCTCTGGTCGCTTTTTGCACAAGCAACTTATTCTTACTCAGACCCATCCAGACTTACTTCTCCTCTTACCTGATCATTGTTTTTTGGTGGGGAGGGATCCTGTGTTGCAGGACATAGAGGTCAGACTACTGGGAGCTCTGGGATTTCAAACCGCAGGGCAGAGGCAGCGTCTAAGATCGTTTGCATCCCTGTGCCTGGTTTGAACAATATTGATCAAAGTTCATCTATCAGAAAAATAGTTATTTGTGTAGAGATGCTCAAGGAGGCCAGGTCCAGAGCTGGGATAGGGCTAGCCTAGGGCTAGGGTTTCAGGCTGAACCAGGGCAAGAGCATGTGTGTGACAATGCCATATTTTGTGAAGTGTTCTCTTGAGGTTTCAGGCGAAGTCTTGCGAGAACAGTGGATCTCTGGTAGGTTTTAGATCCAAGCTGGAATTCAAACCACAAGGGTACAGTCAGCTTCAGGAATTCAGATCCGAACCTCTCCCAAAGCATGGACCTCTTTGAATTGGTGATTTCAGATTGAGCCCTTTGATATTCAGAGACTAACGGGTGCAATGGCAGGGCAGCCTGTTAGGCTGAGAACCTGCGGTCGGAAGCTGACCTAGAGGAGTTCATATTCTAACCAACCAATACCAAGCTGGCACAGACCCAGTCTCAGATTCCACCATTTTACCATGACCCTTGCGACCCCACCAGCAGGATCATGATGCAGGTGGAGATGCTGCTTTTCTGACAGAACAAGCTGAGGGAGCTGCATTGGGGAAACTTGCCCTTAGTGATCCTACCTCAGCCATAAGCACAGACCACTTAGTGAGGAGCTGAGCCATTGTCGGTCAGTGGTTTGGGGTGGCCATTAGCTGCGACCGTCACTGCTGTGAATTAACTGACCAGTGAACTCACTAGCCAGTGTGTATCCCTGGGCAAGGATGGGTGATTCTCTGTAGGGAATGAGCGAGCGGATGAGACTATTGTGGCCTGGCTGGGAAGCTGCACTTAGCCAATACCCTGTGTTACTATGTGAGAAGGAACCTAGATTGTCATCCTGGATCAGATGAATCCACCCGATGCCTGGCAGGAAGGGGAAAACCACCCATTAATGCACCTGGGTCAGCTATGAAATTATGGATGTGGATGAAGCAGGAGGAGTTAAAAAAATAAATGGGCAAAGACTCTGAAACCCGCGTTCCTATGTAAATCTTCCCCACACCCCTAAATTAGCCCAGTCTGGGACACTCCTGCCAACTAGCCCTACCCCCGGAAGGATTTTAATGCGTCGCCGTAAGACACTCATAGACTCATAGACTCCTTGGCTGTGCTCAGGCTCCTTCAGTCCTGTTTGTTGTGTTCATGTGATTTTGTGGGGCAGGGTTGTAAATCTCTCTGGCAAGCCCAGAAATTATAGAAACAGTTTATCCCAGTTACATTGGAGAACTTTATTGGGGAGGATCTATATTGGTCTCCCTTTAACTGGAGAGTAAAAAGGAGGGGCAGCTTGTCCAGTGATAACTTCAGAATCATTTCCGCGGTGATGCTGTGTCATGTCGGGGATGGAACGTTTGCAGCTGGACGGAATGTGAAGGAGAGGGGGATGCTGGGGAAAACAGGAGTCTTTGAAATAAATAAATAAATAAATAAATAAACCACTGAAGTTAGAGAGGCAGAGAGGAGCTGAAGCAAAGTCAGCAGTGCAGATGCCACGGCAGGGAACTGTGACTGTACGTGTAATGGCTTTGGATGTTTGCTTTTATCTGACAGTTGCTGTTCAAGCAAACAGATTGGAGAATTCCAGACTTGCAGGGATTGGGGTTTTATTTATTTATTTGTATATATCTTAGTTCGCCTCTCTGCACAGGAGATGAATGGGCCAGGGCCATTTCCAGATGGAAGGAAAGGAAAGCGCCCTGAGCTGTCACCCCTTTCGCCCATTAGCTCTTGCACTCTGCGGTTGCTCGCCTCTGGTTGGGCTTAGCGTTTAACCCACTGCCCCTGGCCCCCTCCTCTCTTTCCTGTCAGCACTCACACTCTGAGGTCCCACTCCCTCCACAGCCTCTCTCGCTTACTGGTACCTGATGTTCCTATGGCTGTCCTTGGCCCTTAGGAGCATCTGTTAACTGCCCTCTGGTGTGGGGAGGTCCTGTCTCTCTTAACAGTGGCACCCCCTGGTGCTTGTGCACATTATTAACCCCCTGTTGACCAGTGAATTAGCCAGTGTGCTGAAGCCAAGTCTGTTTTGAGACCTATTGCTAGAAAGCAAGTAGGACTGTCACCCTCCTGATGTGCCCTGGGGGTCTGTCCTGGGAACACAGGAGTCCTGCTGCCCCACCCCCGCCTGGAGCATCTCTGATCTTCCTTTGGCTCAATTGTAACAGTCCAAAGAGAACCAGTGGGAGTGGGGGTGTTCCCAGTTTGCACTCCAAATGGAAGGCCCAGAGGGGGTGAGGGGCAGATTCCTTGTAGTAAAGGTGATAACAAATAGCAGGTGATTAAACATGACAAGCAGTGACATTTCTGTTTGGGGTTCTCAGTACCAGCAATGCCAAGAATGAAGCTATAAACCCTGACATTTTGTGTTATGCACTCAGGTTTTTAATAGACATCTTTTCCTCCCTCCCTGCTGTTTGTTTATTTTATTCTTTTTCCTTCTTCTGTCCCCTTCTCCCTTTCCGCAGTCCTTTCTCTTTCTGCCCCTCACACGTATTTTTCAGCCCTCTTGTCCTGCCTGCACTCTGTTCCCTTGTTTGCTCACACCTGCTTGTCTTCCGGCCTTCTCTCTCCCTTTCTTTTCTGCTGCTTGTGTATCCCTCTTTTCTTATCTTTCACTCACCCTCCCTCTTTTTTTCTTACACTTTCCCAGGCACTTTTTCTCTCTGTGGCATTGTCCTCTCCTTTCTCACTCTTCTCTTCCTCCTCTTTGATTCCTCTCACCTTCTCTACTCTAGGCTCAGCCCTCCGCCCCCTCCCCACCCATTCTCTCACTCTCTCATGTTCCCTCTCTGACATATGCACACTCTCTCTTTCTCACACCCACTCTCCCACGCTTGCACATTCTCACACTTTCATACACACACAAGCGCTCTCAGAGCTTTCTCTCTCATGCACACTCCTCTCTTTCTCTGCTCCCCCTTTCTCCCTCCTGTCTTGCTGTCTCTCTGACTCCACTCCCTCTGTCTGTTCTTTTCCACTCTCTCCCCCTCTCCCTCCCTTCCCGTTCTCTTTTTGGGCCCTGATGTAATACGCTAACCATCGAGGGCCTAGCCAGTTGCTTGTCTGGGAGCAGGTGTCCGACCCCTGAGTGATGTTTTTGTTAATAACATTTTCACCCTGACTCAGAAGCTGGTGTTTTGGAGATGGGCTGTAAGGGTTTTTTTAAGGGCAGGGGCTGAGGGGGCAGTGCTTTTGGGAACAGTTGCCGGGTTTATTCTAAAAGGACTGCAACAGTTGTTCTGCTGAGCGAGAAACGTTGGAACAACTGCAGATTCTCACTCTCTCTCAACTTGTCTCTCTGAAGGGCATTTGGAGGTGACACCCGATGCAGCGTCCCCATCGCAGCCGGCTCTAATCGGAGCAGGCGGCCTTGCAGAGACTCTTGGCTTTAGTGAGGGGGCTCTCCAGCCACTAGGGACAGCCTCACCGGGCAGCCTTCCACAGAGCCCCCTATTCCCAACTTGATTGTAGTGCCTGCTCCCGATGGCGCCATTGTTGGCATAAGAACTAGGGGAACAAAGCTCTCTAGGGGTTAGAGCATGCTCTTGGTGCCAAGAGGCTTGGTTCTGTCCTGAACCAGCATGGACATGTCACTATGCCTCTGAACCTGACAAATGGATCCAGTTACTTGGTCTGAACATCAGGAGGCAGTCTCCAGGTGCATGACGGGGGTTGGTTTGAGGAGACCCTTTGAGGCAGGAGAGAGGAAGAGGTCATGTGTTTCCTCGTGCAAGCTGACAGCAGGGCTTCAGGAGAGGACATGCCAATGTTCCCTCTTCCCAGGGCCAGGCCTCCTGTCTTGCCTTGCCACGCTCAGTGCTTCCTGACCAGGCTGGGACCATCATACATGGGCCAAAGGATCCCTTTGTCCAGAGTGCTCATTTCCTTTTGTCAGGATTGGGCTTGCTTGGGCCAGGGGGTGGGTAGAGGGGCATTAGTTCCTGAATGTGTGTCTTCACTGCAGAGTTAGTCTGAATGACTGGCACCCTGCTCTGATCACCTAGATCAGCCTCGCCTGGGTGTGAGGAACCACACTGCAAAGCCAGACCCGAGTTACTGGGTTTTCACTGGTACTGCTCTCCCCCGTGTATGTGGTTAGGACTTCTGGAGGCATTCCCCTGGTCCCCTGGTTCTTTGAGCTGCTCTAGAATTCTTTCCCAGTGAATTGAAGACTTGTTCTGTGCTTGGGTGGGAGGTGGGGGAGAGATTGTGGGAAGGTATTGGAGGAGTATTAGCACTTAGCCCAGTGATTCTCAAATTTTTGTACTGTGACCCCTTTCACCCAGCAAGCCTCTGAGTGTGACCCCTCCTTATAAATTAACAACACTTTTTTATATATTTAACACCATTATAAATGCTGGATGCAAAGCGGGGTTTGGGGTGGAGGCCGACAGCTCATGACCCCCCATGTAATAACTCTGCGACCCCCTGAGCAGTCCTGACCCCCAGTTTGAGAACCCCTGACTTAGCCTATTGCCCCAGGATGGGCTGGCTAACAGGAAAGTGCTTATCGGGGATAAGAGGTTTTGTGTGTGGACAGGAGGGGGTTGGGGCTAATAGCTCGGGCCAAGTCTTCAGGTCAGGCATATCCAGTGCCTCCCCGGCCCCTCCCTGTGCACAGCGGGTCGTCCGGCCCCGGGATGAAAGGCTTGGCAGGCATTTGAAGTGGTCCAAACTCAACCTCAGCCTCTCCAAGCATCTCTCTTCCTCTGCTCAGCAAGAGTGTTAAAAGCCAAAATACTCCTCCCAAAGGCTCTGCCTCCCCATAGAAGCACCTCTCCCGCCCTGTCCACCCAGGTCATATTGATCCATCTCCACAGACGGTGGCTGCAGATGAGTTGCCAAGTAGGGCAGATCGATACAGACTTGGGATGGGAATTTGGCAGCGGGGAGTGTCCGTTTGTCCCTCAACACGCTCCCCCCAGGGAACCAGCCAGCCAGGTAAAACAAATCCCTGTCCTTAGAGCCTCCATCTCACCTTGTCCTTCCCAGTCCTCCCTGCTGCTGGTGGGATGGCAGGCTTCCTAAGGGAAGGAACAAGCCTGGAGCCAAGAGCAGCAATGGGACAGGAAGCCCTAGAGTGGCTCACACAAGAGCAGTGACAGGCACCAAGCTATTGGGCAAATTCTATGCTCCCGACCTGGTGTAACCTCGCAGAATTCATTTTCCCACTGTGGTTACTGTTACTCCTATCAATGGCCAGATTCTGCTCTCAGTTACCCCAGTACCATCCTATTGCGTTATACTGGGGTCGTTAAGAAGAGAAGTTGACCTCTGGTATTGTCGTAGCACTCTTTACAACAGGCTCTCCTCCCACTCACGCCAGCCTGAGTCCAGGGTAACTCCACTGGTGTCAGCCTGTGTTTACACCACTGTCACTAGCATCCTCATCCTGCAGATGGGGAAACTGAGGCATAGTGAAGTGACTCGCCCAAGGGCCACCCAGGAGGTACGTGTCAGAGCCAGGATTAGAATGCAGGAGTCCTGGCTCCCAGCTCTGTACTCAGGCCACTTGACCATGCTTGTGTGATGATGCTTTCTCCACGCCTACAGTGCTAGCCATGGCAGGAGGGGTAAAGGGCAATGGGGCATTCTCTCCGAGCTAGCTCATGTCCGGGGGGCTGGTGGGACAGGAGGTAGCAGTGAGAAGGAGAAGGCGCTGGGGAAAGGTGCAGTGAGCCAGCAGTGTGGCAGAGGAGAGAGTGGTCAGCACTTTAATAAGACATCTAGCAGTTAACCCTTGGAGCCCTCCTGGCTGCCTACTCTTCTGACAGGTGCCGAGCTCCGCACACAGTAAAGTTAATGAAATGAGTATTTCAGGGCGGGTGAGGAGAGAGGCTCTGTACTGCACCCTGGGGCCCTGGGTTTATTAATGGTGACCTGCCATTAAAGACTAAAGTGCTAACCTGGTCATATTTAGCAGCTTTCAATGGCGTCCCTGCGGCCTCCGCCTGCCGTATCAACTCCTGCCTTCCCCCCCTCAGCCCCAGGCCGGCAGGAGCTGACTCTGGCATTTCTCTGTTAGGATGAGTCTGCTGGGTAGCACTAAGAAGTCTCCACATGCTGCTGCTGCTGCTGCTGCTAGACTGACCCACCCCCACCCGTGCTGCTTGGAGCAGCTTCCTCTTCTTATTACTATCATGGAACTGCCAGGGCCTGGGAGCAGAGAGTGATTGGAGGAGTGGGCCAGATCCTGACATCAGTGCACTCCTTGCTCAGGCAGAGCCGTGCAGTCATGAAGAGCTAGAGGGGGGTTTGCTGTGGGATGTGGCCCCAGAAGGAGTGATGCAAACTCAGGCCCTGCAGCCCTTCAGAGTAAGCACTGGCTAGTTATCCCATGTCTCAGCCAAAGCTTATAATGGTGGGACCTGGGGAATGGGTGTCACCCCTTGGATTTCTCCCATTCTGCTTGTGCTTCATGTGGCACAAGAGGGACTCAGCCAACCCCTGCAGGGGCAGCAGGGGACAAGAAGTGGGAGGTCACCCCCAAGGAAAGTGGAGGCTAAATAACGTGGTGATGGAGCCTTAGAGACACGGTGGTGGCTGCTGCTGATCCAAGCAGGGAACATTAGCAGGAGAGGATAAAATCCCAAGAAAGGTGCCTTTTGGGTCATGTCTGCCCAGGGTGCCCTCGCTTGGGCTCCGACTGCATGCTGTCAGAGCTGGACCCCGTGTTGTGTCTGTGTCAGTTCAGGTATCTTCCCCAACCCTTCTCCCAGCCCTGGTTTAAAAACTCAGCATGCATAATTTGGCTGCCTGGTGGGAGTTTTGGAAATGCTGGTGGATGGATAGATGGAGAGAGAGCGATTTAGTGGGAATCGAGGGACAATGCTAATATTATCCCCTTAAGTCATATGGGGCAGACAGGCCCAGTGATGCCCCCTTGCTCCCCCCCCCACGCCTCTTTTGTGCCCCTCGGAAGAGGGCATAGAGAATGAGGCCTTTAGCCCCCAGTGATCCCTGCCCTTGGGGTTCCTAGTCCCCCCCGACTCAGCTAAGTGAGCTTTGCTGTGTGGTCTTCAGTCCATCCCATGCCAGAGCCAGCAAGGGCAGGTGCCCAGTTGCAGCTGAGCACTCAAAGCTCCCAGGCTCCTGAAAGAATGAGCGCTGGCTTGGCAGTGGGGCCAGGGGCAATCCTCGCTCTCTTGTTTGGCTCTGTGCCCTGTCTGATCCAGAGCCAGGTTTTACTGTAATCTCTACATCCTGTTGCAGGTCCTTAATCAGCTGGAGCCAGCATGCAAAACCCCCCCCCCAACAAACCTGTTGTGGTTAAAACTCCTGGTTCTCCGCTCCAGGGAGGTAGGGAAAATGTGAAGCAGCGCTTCCTCGGGCAGAGGGCAGTGAGCTGGACAAGGCAGGGTGGGCAGGGGAGAATGATGAGAGGTCATCAGCTGGCAGTGGGAATGAGCTCAGGAGGAAATGGACCAGTGTACATTTCCAGCAAGGAAATAGGCAGGGACCCACTCCCGTCTGACTCCTCTGCAGTTGGGGTGAAGTTTGCTGGAATTAGGGGCAGCAATCCCCCTGTGGCTAGCACAGTGGGAGGACACTGCGCCTGTTGTGGCCCTCTCTGGGCAGGGCCTGAAACTCTCTGAGTTGTGGTGGGTTGTTTTTTTCCTGTTTAATACCTAGAATAACACTGATGGGTCTGAACAGCTCCAGCCAGGCGACAAGGGGAAAGAATAACAAGCTCCTGAATGTCAGGCGAGATTATGGGCCATAGCTATTTAGGGTGAGTCTGGTGGATTTAGGGCCGCTTGTGTTCTATTGTCCCGGCCTCTCTGAGCACTGAAGCAGGCGAGACGCGAGTGGGGAATTTTGTTGCAGGTTGGTGTGGACGGTGGAGGTGGGGGATGGTTCTGACTCTTACTCTTCCCAGATTTGAGTAACAAAGGGGGGTGATGGCAAACACACAAAAAATCCCAGGAGATGCAATGCTAGGGACTGGAGTTGACGCATGGGTGGGGATGTGGCAGCATTTGGGGAGTGGTCTCTCAGCCATGAAGGTAGAGGTTGGAGAGATGTCTCCACCCCCAGGCGCTTCCTTGTTCATTTCAGGGTTCAGCACCAAATTGTCCTCCTGGTTTATAAAACTCTCCAGATTCTCCACCACCCTGGTGCATCTGGGACTGGCCTCCCCTCTGAGCTATCACACACAGTCTGTCCACAACACTGTGTGGGAGCCTTCTCCTCTGCAGCTCCCGCCTTCACTCATCTCTACCAATCTCCCCTCAGACTCAGCTTCCCAGCCTCTCCACTCTTCCCTCTGTCATCTGGGCAGCCTTTGGGGAGGCCACTTATACAGAAGCAAAATAGTATGTGGGGTTGGTGGAGGCTGGAGATTGCAGGTCCCCCTCTTGGAGTGCGTCTGGCTGGCCTTGGGGTTGTGCACCAAGACTGGCAGCTGCTTCTAGAGGCTCAGCTCCTCTGTGGTCTGCATGGTAAAGCCGCAGGGCCTGGAGTAGCAATATGACAGAGCATACAGTGGCCTGGAAGGGTGGAGTGCAGCAGGAGGTGAGTGATTTAGCTCTGGGTGTGTAAGACCCGAGCAGGGGGTTCCTGAAACAGCTCTGCTCCTGGGGAGCAATGCAGGTCCCACGCTGATGGGAGGAGGTGTTGGCGGAGGAGTGGAGGGCAATCTCGCCTTGCAGGCTTTGTAGAAACAAGACTTGGGAGGTTGAATTCTTTGCCTCTTTGGGGCTCTTTTTCTTTGGCAGGATTAAAAGGCCTATTTGAGTTTCTTAAACCATTTAATCTAAAATCCCCAGGTAGATGCGTCTCTGGATTCGGTTTTAAGCTTATAAACAAAATACGTCTGTGTTTAGTGGTTCTTCGTTTTGTTATTAAGAAATGAGGGCCTGACTTGGCCCCACTGAAATCAGGGGGAGTTGGGTTCTTACACTCTTGGATCCCGTTGGGTTTTTAGGAGTGCTGGCATGCGTGGAGCCCAGCTCACTGGTGTGACCCTTCTCTTGCTCCGAGGTGGGTGAGTACGTGGGACCAGGCAGCTAGCAGGGGCAAGGAGTTGAGGGAGAGCCATAAAGGCTTGGGTAGGTGATTGAGGAGCACTTGTGAAAATCTGACCCCTAGTGAAGGGACAGGGACTGTAGACCCAATCCTGCGAGCCCTCCTCACATGGAACTCCTGGTTAAATTCACCAGGCTCCTGCTCACAGCAGGCCTGTAGGATTGAGCCCTTCAGTTAGGAGTGCTGTGGTGAGATGCGAGAGGGATAGAACACAGGGGGCTGGGGAAAAGGGGTCTGCAAATGAAAAGAAGTTGAAAACCACTGGCTTAAGCCAATTGCATCTCAGAGCTTGAGTGTAATGAGTTTGGTGGGTCTCGGTCCATTCCCTGTCAGAGAGGTGCCCACATCACGGAATCCATCCCCTCCATTGGCCCTTTGCTTGCAATCCCAGTGGAGAGGCCAATAGGGACTGAGCAAGCCCTGGGGACTCAGTGCCCCTTTGGAGCTCCAGAGAGGGTTCTTCCACATCAGGGTTGCACAGGCAGGGCTGTGGGGAGAAGCCAGATCTGCTTGCCCACACTGTTCCCTTTCGGTGGATAGACAGAGGTTTCCAGTCACCAGGGCTGTCAAGGCAACACCTTATAAAAAGAGGAGAGGGGACCCCCCTTGCCTTTGAAAGGCAATGTAATTGAGGAAAGACAGAGGGACAGGCGTATGTCCGACAGCAAAGGGGGGAACCCTGTTGGCTTTGCCGAGGGAGCCTCTTTCTATATGGAAATGAAGAATTTAGGGTAATGGAGCTCAACCATCTCTAATTTTGCGATGGCAGGAGGATTTTGATTGAAAGTAATTAAGCAAGCTAGCTGTAAAATTAATTAAAGCAAAAGGGGGGGATTTTTTATTGGATTGGAGAGCGATATAGCGGCTGTCAAATGGGGGACGGATGGGGGTGACCTGAATTCTCTGCCCTCCCTCCTCCCACTCGGGACGTTTATGTCACTTTAATCTCCTTACAGCGGCTGGTGTGCATTTGTTTGAAATAATCAAGGAAATATGGTCAGAAATTGTCAGCTTTCAGATCTAATTTACCTGACAGCCCTGCGCGGACCAGCAAGCCTCTGTGTGTGTGTGTGTGTGTGTGTGCACGCACACAATTGTGTGGTCATGGAGGACATCACTCCTCCTCTCTTTCTCCCCCTTGCTCCTCTTGATTTCCAGCAAAAATGCCTTTTGACACATCCAGGACCACCCTGCGCCTTCCTGGGAAATAAAGAAAGTTTGACCATTTTCTAATGGTCCCTTCACCCCCTCCTTCCCCATTACTGCCTCCCCCAACCTGCTGCCTCATCCCTGCACTATAACCAGCTTTAAGGGTTTAGGGACTATAGGATTAGGGGAGGTGGCTGTAATTCTTTATTCCAGATGGCTGACAACCGCTAAACCCACTGTCACAACTACCACAGTTTTAAAAATACTTTAAATTAGTCCCTTTGTTTCGGCCCAAGTCCCTGCTGAGCGGCACTCAGGATGTTATGCCAAGAACTCTGCCTGCCTTGCAGTCATGGGGGGTGCTGAGCCAAGGGGGACAGGGAGGAAGGCAGGAGTGGGGAGATGCCAATCTGTGCCCACACCTGTCTGTATTCCCTCACTCGTCTTCGTCTCTAGAGTCAACATTTAAGGCCCAATCCTGCAAAGTGTGTCGCTTCTCCTGGACCTTCAGAATCAAAGCCAACTCCCATTTTGGAGTCTCCTAGCTGCATCTGTTATTCCTATGGCAGCATGGCTCCCTGTGTGCTGAGCAGTGCTTTCCAGGGGTAGGGCATCAGGGAAGGGGTCACGAAACCTGTTCTGTTCCTGGCTCCTCTGCTCAGTTGGGCAAGCTCCTTTACGCCTCCGTGCCTGTTTCCTCACTTGTAAAATGGGGATAATGAGATGTCCCCTCCTTTGCAAAGTGCTTTGAGATCTCTGGATGAAAAGACACCAAAGAGCGGGGAGGGAATCCAGCCCCTCTGGACTGCCTGCATGTTTCCTTTCCGAGCAGACCCTAATAGCTGCCGAGTCTCGTATCTGCCTGCTGGGCCTGCTGTTAGGGGTAGTGTTTATTATTTGTTAAGTGCTGACAGTGGTGGGGCTCTTGTTTGTTTTGCTTGGGACTCCATTTGCAAATCTTCACTGAAGCGATCTTCTGTGCCAGGACTTAGGAGCTTTTACAATAATAGCCAGGGATCCTGTTGTATAGTTTATGTAACACCTTTCAATCCAGGGTGTTCTGGAGTGTTTCAGAGACCAGGGCACCCAGTGGGATTCCCTACACTGGGGAGAGAAGAAGAGAAAGTATTGGTCAAAGGAACCAGGGCAGGAGATCTTTAATGGCCACACAGAACAGCCAGGAGTTTAAAGTCGTACTCCAGAAACCTACACATCAGAAACTGCGGAGAGCTCAATTAATCTACCACGAGAGGAGGAAGAGATGAGTCAACTCAGCTGGGATCTGAACATGTGGTTCCAGGGCATCTCAGTATCTCATACCTGATGCTTCATCTATTGTGTGTCTGTCCATCTGCCTCAAAGACAAACAGTGTGGAGTTCTTGTGCTACTGAGTGTCCCTTGGAGCACTGGGGTCATGGCCATGGTCACTGATTTTCAAAGTTAAGTCGCTCGGCTTAGAAAAAGCAAAATTTGTTTTAAAAATAAAATTAGTAATGAGATGACCAAGTGCTTCCAGGTCCCAGCTTTGGAGAGGAACCTATTATCTTTCTGATTAGGTATGTAAAGGTGCTTTGAAGACAGCATCATGTAGCCAACTGAAGAAGGTTGTGTGGGGAGCTTGGCACCAGGATTCCTGGGTTCAGTGCCCAGCTCTGCCATTGATTCATATTACAACTGGGCAGATTGCTTCATTTCTCTGTGCCTATGTTTCCCCATCAGTAAAATCGGTATATTAATGCTTCCTCAGTTGAACAGAGCTCCTGAGGCTTAATTAGCATTAGCTAAATGCTTTGGTGAAAGGGCGTATAAGGCCCCTCCCCCAGTTTTTAGGGTGAAAGGTTGCAAAGTGATATTTCAGCCACATGAAAATTAAAATGGCTGATTTATAAATCTCTGAAACACGCCTTCCCTGAGGGTCAGGTCTGTTGTGAAGCGGTGGCTTCCCCTACACTCCTCCCATTGACTTCAACCAGAGCAGAGTTAGGCTAGCACTAAGCACTGTGGAAAATGGAAGGCTGTTGAGACTTCAGCAGGTGGAAGTTCTGATCCTAAGTGTTCTCTGCAGGCGCAATGGAATTCAGTGTTTAGAATCTCCTAATCAGGTTTGTGGACCTTTAAGCTGAGAGTGAGTTTAAGTTCTGGGATGCAGACAAGGCCACCCCAATAGTGGTCTCCTAAGTCAATGGTCCATGGAACTGGTGGTGAGTGAAGAGCTGGTTGGTCACATGGTGCCAGCTCCTCCTCCTTATTTCCCTTCTCTAAATTGCATGGTGTGGGAGGCAATGGGACATTCACTACTTCTCTGTTCTTACATTTCCACGCAATTGCTAGAGTTTCCACAGGGGTGTCACCAGTGGTGGCGGTTGGGGTGTGTGTGCATGAGGCAATCTCTCTGTTGAGAGGTGCTGCATTCTGTCAAAGAGTTTAAGGCCTGCTGTACTGAACAGTTTTCTGTTCTGACTTATCTCCTGGGATGCGCAGATGTGACAGATGGAGTGAGGTGAAGTCCTAAGTTTTAAGGGGCAAATGCTGCTATTCTGCACCTCTCTGCACCTGCCTCTGCTTGTTCAAAGTCCCCAGTATGAAGCAAAGCTGATAGGGTCTTTTCCTTCCAGTCAGTGCCGCTTGTTTGCAAATGTGTTTCCAACACAACCAGGAGCCGAGGGATGTTCTATAGTTGGACAAATGGCAACGAAAACCTCTGAACTGGGTTGGGGTTTTGTCTTGCTCAGTTTGGGGTCGGGGAAGGGGAGAAGCAGTGGGACTGATTCTCCTCGCACTCACGCCAGTGTAAATCGGGAGTAACTTAACTGAGCTGAGTGTAAAACCAGTGTGCTTGAGAAGAGTCAGGCCCCATGAGTTTGGGAACTGAGACAGACACTCGCCTTGGAGTGACCAGGGCATTTGGGACAGATAAGAGGTGGACGATGGGTTTGATTCTGTGTCTGTTTAGGACTAGAGATGAGCCTGAACCATATACTCCTGGACTATGGGGAAATTTTGATCCAATTGCAACTCTTGCAGTACCTCCGGCCCAGGGCAGTCTCTGACGGTGCAGGCTGCTAAGGACTGGCTGGAAAGATGAGAGCTTGAGAGCATGCAAAAAGGAAAGGCTTTGGGGCTCTCCTGTATCTGCCATTTCCAGAGAGCCAGTGCAGGCTGTGAAGCACGCAGCCTTTAACTACTACACAGCATCTTGCTCCAGTGCTAAGTTCTTGCTGCCATCCTTGTTCAAATCCCCCAGCCTCTGCCTTGCAGAGCAGCCTGGGCTGGGTTAGGGAGGGGGAAGAAAGAAGTAGTGACTGCCAAAGGCCCAGCTGAGCAGGGTGTTCCTGGCAGAAATTGCTGTGCGTGCCTAGCTGTCGATTCAGGGGCTCGCTGGAATAGGCTCCCGGGGCAGGTCTGAACAAGCCAATGATTCTCTTAATTTCACACTGAGACGGAAAAGCCACCAGGAAAATATGAAATCTAGAGATAAAGGGCTGCTGGGGGGAGGTGGGGAATGGCTCTGCCAGCTAAGCAGAGTGCTTCAATGATGTGTCTGAATGATACCACCACCCCTCAGCCATCATGGGGGTGGGGGGAGTTAGCTCTCTTGCTCCCCATACGTTGGACGCTCCCCTTTAGTCTGGTCTGATTTGGCAGCGAAGTTTGAGCGGGGTCTAGGAATAGCCCGATGGGCTATAAACAAATGCTATGGTCCCCACCCTAAGCACCTCAGTCCCTCCAGCACAGACTGTGGGACTGTGGTGCTCTGGGATGTTACTGCAGTGTACTGGAGAACAGGCCATGAGCCTCATTTGTGTGTGGCACCCACTGGGGCCCCCTACTCCCTATGGTGTTTCTTCATGACTTTCATTTCCATTCACCTTTTGGTCCTGTGTTGGTGGGGAGGTGGAGCTGGTGCTTTGAGACTCGGTCTGAGGTGGATGACTTTCCCATGGGGCTGCGTTACCCGCTGCAGGAGCAAAAGTGATGGATCTATGTCTATGCGAGTGGTAGGAGACTGGACAGGGCTGTGGTTAGTAGTATCAGACCCAGCGCCCACCCGAACCAGGGCTACTCCCGTAGGTTTCCTGCAGTTCTGGCCCCCTGAGCAGCAGCCCAGCTGGCGTGGCTGTTTAACACTCTGTAGCACAACAGTTTCTGGCCTTTCTTTTTGCCTCTTGGGCTTTTCCCCCCTTAGTACCTAGATGCTGTGGCTCTAGCGGACGGGAAAATACTATAGCAGAGAGGTGACCCTTGGGAATACACAGAAAACACCCTAGAAACAAATGAGGCCAAAAACTCCAGTGTTCCACCACCCCCACCCCAGAGCTGTGGGGAGCAGCGTCCTGCTCTGGCACTTTGGGGCTCTCCTCTTGTAGTGGTGTTTTGTGGCTGTGGGGATAAATAGGGAGGAGGTTGGATTTCCCTGCTACCCCCTTGTCATAAACAGATAGCTAAGGGTTAATGTCTCTTTCACCTGGAAAGAAGTAACCTGAAACACCTGACCAGAGGACCAATCAGGAAACAAGACTTTTTCATGGGGATAAATAGGGAGGAGGTTGGATTTCCCTGCTACCCCCTCCATTGCACACTGACTCCCAGCGCATGGTGACCTCTGCCCTGCAGAGCAGAGAACCCTGGGGAATGGGCAGCATGGCCTTTCGGGGCTGACTATCTGGGAGCGCAGCACCGACTCCCTAGCACTGTCTTCGAGCAAGACAGGGAGTGCCCAGTGCTACACTCGCAGTTCATCCCCAGCTGTCACTTCGTTAATATACCCCGGGGGGAGAGGCATTAACCCCATCCCCCATTCACCCTCTCCCCCCTCCCTCCGCCCCAGCTCTGATATAAGTTTAACAACCTACATGGAAATGCAATAAAGTCATCGGGGGGTGCCGAGGTCTCGGTTTCATTAATTCCGAGCCCCCCGCAATGCCATCCCCCTGCTCTGGCGCTCGCTTCCAGGGCTGTCACTGCTAGTGCGGGCTCGCCTTGCGGCTTATTAAACCAGCACCTTTGAAACCTAGGCTGAATTCAGATTCATAACGTCTGATTCTCCCACATCCCTTGTTCCCCCGGTGTCGGGAAAACAGCTTATTAAAAATCTCCACTGGTAATTGGCTGGGAATTCACCTTTTTAACGCTTTCCTCTGGAAGTTTTTAAAGCTGGGCTGTTCCCTTCTCCAACTGTGTCCAGCTGGGTGCTTGGACCCAGCGAAGGGCCATTATCACTCCTCTACCCAGGCTCTTGGGAATGTTCCCCAGGTGTCCCACGACCACCTGGGCACAAATCCTGCTCCCATTGAAGTCACTGAATTCAATTGTTTAGGCCTGAAATGAACAAACCTTTCCCCAGGGAGTGACTTTGAGCCCCTTACTCAGGAGGTGCAGGAAGAAGCCAAGCAGTGCAGTGGCTGCATGGGAGCCTCTGCCCATCACCGCTCACTGTCTGCATCACCCACAAAGCGCTTTGCCTCTCAGTCCCCACAGAGGGGCTTGGAAGTGGGAGAGAAGAGCAATTTATTATTATTTATTATTTGTACTATTGTGGCACGTAGGAGCCCCAGGCAAGGACAGGATCCCATGGTGTTAGGTGGTGTACAAATGCAGAACAAAAGACAGGCCCTGCCCTGAAGAGTGTGTTTCCCCAGTTGCCGCTGCTTTTCCCTATTGGGAGCTGAGACTTTGGCCTATTTTCCCCATTCCCCAAATGGTGGCAAAACAGCAAGAAAATCCCTGCCTTGCTGCAATAGATCCTTCTCCAAGGTCTTCAGGGAGAGCAGGAGGAGAGAGGGAAAACCAACAAGTGAGTGACCCAGCAAACTGTGCCTTGTCTCAGCCTCGGGTCTGCACCAGAAATTTCAGAATGGTGTGTCTGAGTTTGGGACGTTATGGCTTTGGTCAAAATATCTTGGACCACAGGACCAGTACAGGATCTTTTCTAATGTGCATTTGCAGGCAGGGGAGCTGACTAATTTGAACTAACCTAAGCTACTTAGTTGATGTCAGTGGGTTACTTATTGTTATTATATAGTTGTGATTAAGTGACTTTGTAAAGTGGCACCTTCTTACTCATTGGATCTCTTGCCTGTGGTATTCAGAATTGAATCTGCTGATTTTGCTGGCAGGAATGAGGTCCTTCCTGCTTTTTGTTTCTGATAGCCCTGCAGAGCCAACACAGCAATGGGAGTGCGAGCTGGCTTCTACTGTGGCTTATGTGTCATTTGCAGAATAGATTGCAGAATCCTCATCACTTGAGATGAGAAGTGAAGCAGAAGGAACCCAGCTTGATATTCAGATTCCAAGCCAAGTCTGTGGTCCTGGCACATGGGATATGTCTTCACTGCAGACAGGGCCGGCGCTACCATTTAGGCAGCCTAGGCAATCGCCTAGGGCGCCAGAATAATTGGTGGGCATCATTTTGCCGGACGGTCGGCTGCTCGCACGGTTCCGGTGGACCGCCCGCAGGCATGACTGCGGCAGCTCCACCGGAGCCACAGAGCACCGGACCCTCCGCAGGCACCATTGCGGCAGCTCCACCGGAGCCGTGGGACCAGCGTGCGGGGCGGCGAAATTACCGTCCACCTAGGGTGCTCAAACCCCTAGCCTCGGTCCTGACTGCAGAGCTAGTTCAGGTGATCAGCACCTGGGTTAGCCTAGTCTAGGTCTGAGCAGCCACACTGCAAAGACCTACCCAATTTACTGGATCCTCACTAGCATTGCACTCCATCATGGTTGTCTCTAGGACTTTTGGGGGTACATCCCACGGTTCTTAGTGCGACAGTAAGATGAGCTGCTTGCTCTGTGATTCTTTCCCAGTGAATTTGTGAGAGAACTTGCCTGTCCTTCTGTGCACACGGGGGGATTGTGTGGAAGTGTTGGAGGACTGTCAGCACGCTGGCTTAATTTGTGTCCACAGTGCAAAGTAAGCGGGTTACCAGTCCAATTGAAAGTCTCACTTGGGTTTAACCTACAGCCTCCATCAAGCCATCTAGCCTGGATTGAAAGCACCAAACTCCGGTGAACTGCGGTGGGTGGGTGTGTGGATGGGAGGGGGGCTAGGGCAATAACCGGGTAAAAGACTAGGATAACTCTGCAAAGCAGACACACCCACAAGCAGTCTTTATTTGCAAATTGAATACATTTGCACTGGAATCTAGGAGCAACAACATACTGAGGGGCTATGTGATGCCATGTGCATGGAGTGTCATGTCAGGGTTAGAGTCAGCAGCACTCTGAGCCTGTTAAAACACCACTGAGGCAAACGTTTGAGCACAACTACCAGAGATACCAAAAAGAACCCCAAATGAGGTCTTTCTTCAGTGCTGAACATGGGCAGGGAAGCCTGACAACCTACTCCCAAAGCCCACCTGCTCACCCACACTCTCTGGGAGCTCATCCTGCCTAGGGCAGGGCATTGGGTGTGAGGAGTGTATGGATTTTTAATATAATTATAGGAAATACGATTTGGCTCCTATAAATGGAGCCCAGAGGACTGTGACCAATTGTTTGTGTCCACTGGCAGTGGGACAAGAAGTAATGGGCTTAATCTGCAGCCAGGGAGATTTAGGTTCTATACTAGGAAAAACTTTCTAACTCTAAGGATAGTTAAGCTCTGGAATAGGCTTCCAAGGAAGGCTGTGAAATCCTCATCCTTGGAGGTTTATAAGAACAGGTTAGGCAAACACCTGTCAGGGATGGTCTAGGTTTGCTGAGCCCCGCCTCCACCTCTCAAGGTCCCTTGCAGTCCTGCATTTCTAGGGTTCCGTGATTTGTCTATAGCACCTAGGCTAAAAAAGTTCTGATGTAGGGAAGGAAGCAAGGATCCAGACCCTCCATTAGGTTGTAGGATATGACCCCGTGGTAATGGCTCTGATTGGATTACAACAGAGAACGATCCTAGAATCCTAGACCTGTCTAACTGTAAAGCATCCAAGCAATGATGCCTCTTTTAGAAAACTCCTCTGCAGTATCATAGATCTCACTGTCGGAACTTTTTTTGCTGGGATTTACTATGGGGTAAGTATCTGTCGCCCTCTTAAAGCCCGGGGGATGATGGAGACAGATGGAGCCTTACAGTTGAGATCTGGTTCTAGAGCATACAAACCCAAAGCACAGCTCCAGGAGGTTGGTTTGGGCCCATCTCTAATTCTTTGGTGGGAAAAAGGGCTATGGAGATACTTCGTCCTGCCACCAGCTTCCCACAGGCAGCACGAAGCATCCCACCAGCTTCCCACAGGCAGGAGAGCCTTGGAATCGGCAGGGCAGGAGAGTGCAGGGCACTGTAATCATTCATTCTCTGTGGCAGACAGCCACGTTTTTTTAAAGATCTTTCCCAGAGAGGTTCAAACTGGATAACAGGGGAACCTGGAAGCTGCTGGTTCAGGCCAGGTAAGGGCAGTTTAGAGCACTGGCTGCAGGAGGCACCAAGTCAGACTCTACTTCTGTCAACTGATTACCCATCTCCCTTCCTCCCGGCACCCATCTGTCGTCCTCTCTTCATCCATCTTCCCAGCACCCATTTCTCCTGCCTGCCCCCATCTCCCCAGCACCATCTATTTTCCTGCCTGCATCCATCTTTCTGGGACCCATCTTTCTCATCCTTGCAGCCCTTCTTCTCCATGTCTCATTCTCCCATGCTGCGGCTGTATTGATGACTCTGAACTCAGCCTTGTCTTGGCTTCCACCCTAGCTCCGCTCGCATGATTTGTCCCACTGGTTTTGCAGCCGTTTTTTGCTGCCAGCGCAGGGCACTGAAAAATGCTGGCACTGCCAAAAACCCTGTGCGCACTATGGCTCCCCAAACATCCCTTTGTTTTTATTGTTCTGTTAATTACTGTTTAAACTTTAATAAGTCACTTCGTCAGGAGGGGGGACCTGCCGCGAGGTTTCTGTGCAAACACTGGGCCCGGCAGTGACTCTAGTGTAACATAACCCTTTATACAATGTGGGAATGTTTAGACTGGAACAGGAACTTGTCATTTTAATGACAGTTAAAGCAAAAAAAAAAAAGAGCGAGTGAAAGAGGGAAGTGAGTTTGATGGGGCGATGGCTCATCTAAATCTCCCTGGCTGGCCTCTGCTCGCCTGGCTATAACAGCAGCTGGGGAGGGTGCTTCTTTGCCCTTCCTGGGGCAGTACAGGTCTCTGTGCTGGGCAGAATGTGGTGTTCTTCATCATTCTGGGCATGGGGAGAACGGCAAAGGGATGCCGGAGAAAGCAGCATGGATGGTAATAAGGATGTAGGGTCAAATTCGACTTGACCCTGCAGCCTTGACCCAGGCAGGATCCCCACCATCACTGTTGATATTGGCTGGAGTTTTCTCCACTGCTTCAATTCTTAAATTGCTTCTGAGTAACATGACCTGGCATCAGGGCCGGCTTTAGGAAGTGCGGGGCCCAATTCGAACAGTTTCGACGGGGCCCTGGCAGGGATGACTAAAAAACACATGTAAAAAAAACACATGGGGCTTGTACTCACTAGGCGGTGCTCCAAGTCTTCGGCGGCACTTCAGCGGCGGGTCCTTCACTCGCTCCAGGTCTTCAACGGCACTGAAGGACCTGCCGCCGAAGTGCTGCCGAAGACCCAGAGCAAGCGAAGAACCCACCGCTGAAGTGCCGCCGAAGACCCGGAGCGCCGCCAGGTGAGTAAAAATTAAAAAGGCGCCGCTAGCCAGGGAAGGGATTCTCACTGGGCGCGGGACCCTCTTAGGCGCGGGGCCCAATTCGGGAGAATTGGGGGAATAGGCCTAAAACTGGCCCTGGCTGGCACAAGCAGATACTGTGAGAAGATGGCCCTCCCAAAGCCAAGGGAAGCTTCCTACTCTGCCTGGTAATATGTGGCTTCCTCTCGCCATCCCATTCTCCAGTTCCATAGGCCTTGTGATGCACGTCATCTTTCTGTGTTTCTAGGCTGTCTATAAACTCCCCCTGCTCAGCCTCCAGCAGGAGATGCCTCGGTAATGGGCACCATAGAAATGCCAAGATAAAGTTACCTCTGTGGTATGTCCCTTGATGCAGGGAGGGTGGCGGGCTAGGAGCCACCCTATGTAGTGTATTGTTGTTGTTGATGTCCACAGCACTTTGGAGCAGTGGAAGGTGCCCATGAAGTGGCTGGTGTCCCTGCACCGCAGAGCTGAAGTCACCTCCACGTTTGGCTTGGCTATTTTTAGCGCTCGCTGTAGATAGACAGTATGGAGAGTGATATATACAATCTGAAAAGCCTTCAACTCCTGCTGACCTCTATGCTGCTAAAGCAAATTTTCCCAAACCCATGCAACCTGGAAGGGGGTGAAGTGAGACCAGGAGAGGGGAGAGCTCTCATCTTCCACCTGCCTCCCACCCTGTAACTTAGGGCAGTCTGGGTCCAGCTGGATGGCTGGCAGTGTGGCCTCATGGGCAGCCTGCTCCCCCTCTGTGCTAGGACTGAAATCTCAAAGGGGACCATGGGAACAGAGGTGGGAAGGGAGGGGGTGGACATGAGGGGGAGAACTAGGGGCTGTGAGGGGGAAGGGGCGTGAGGGTGAGAACCGGGGGCTGTGATGGGTGAGCAAGGGGGAGTGCAAGGGAGGAGCTGTGTTGATGTGCAAGGACTCCCTCTCTCCGGAGAGCCCGGTTTCCTTCTCCTGGTCTGTTTCTGGGACAGGCAGGAGCCTGGACAAGTGGTACACTATGAGGGGAGGGTTTGAGGGATGGGATGTGGGGATGAAATCTCAGGCTGTGTTGGGGAGCTGTGTGTGTCCCAAGTGAGGGAGTGTGCAGCAAGCCAGCCAAAACAGCTCACACTTTCCTCACCTGATGCTTGGGTTGGGAGTGGTATTGATTGGTTTCGCTGTTCTCTGCACGTTGTGCTTTTCCAGCTGATCATTGGCTAGATGTTTGTTTATTTATTTTTGCACCTCAGTTTTAGTTCAAGTGAATGAGAGTGTGTGTGAGTGGGGGTGTAAACCAGTGTTTGCACAAATGAATGTGTCAAGTTTATTCACAGTCAGGTGTGTGCGTAAACTAGTGTAGGTATGGCTAGTTGTATAAGCAAGCATGCACAAGTGTTTGTTTACTTGTATTTTGCAGGGTGTCTGTGTGCATGGAAAACACATTTGTCTGCTGGCAGGGTGCATGGGACAGAAGTGATGCCGATCCTGGCCTGAATCTGAGCAGGGAAGTCAAATAGGTCTGGGTTGTTTTCCCCCAAATTCCTTCAATGAGATTGTAGTGGCTCCAGGGATAAGCTTGGTCATTGCACACTGGCTACTGATTCTAGTAACTGAGTAGCTCAGGTAAATGTTCCCTGCATTTACAATGCACAGACATGGCGTTCAGGTCAAACACAACTACCTCCCCCTTTCCCTCCTCCTGCAAACCCCTATTAAAATAAATTCATTCGATATACATGGAGGGGACTGGGAAAGGGGTGTTAAAACATTGACCATTTGGGCAGACAGAGCAGGCAGAGAGACCTGTATAAAGATCCTGCCTGTGCTATTGGGAGCTCTCTCGCTGTGATGTACTGTGCAGGACTGAGTATTGGAGGGGGCACTCCAGCTAGTTCTAGGACCCTGGGACTTTCTCTTGGGGGCTTCCTCCACCATGTGCTTCTGGTTCAAAATACGAAAAGTTTTATCCCAAGGGCAAAGGGACCAGGAGACCAGTAGCTGGGTGGTGGGTGTGTTTCGTGTCTAACCCTATGGTCATGATCATGGGGCAACCTTTGGTCCCAGGATACCCCAAGGTACCACGCTGATCCGTGGCATGTGGCCATCATGTTACCCCAAAGCCCCAAGGACATAGCAGTGCCTTGATAATCTCTACTCTGCACCTGTGCAGGGACCTGTGTCCCCCTAAAGTCATCCAGCAGCTGAATACTATTTGCCCACACATGAAAGCTATAAATAGGAACCTTTGGGGAGAAAGAACAGGCTTCACTAAAATCCTCTGGACAGGCTGAATCTTACAGTGGGAAAAATAATAGGTGCTTCTGGGCTAGGGACACTTAAGACCAGTGAACTCCCAATAAAAAACAGCCTTTGGGTGTGAGGGTTGCTAGATGGGCAGAGATGAGCATCCCAGCTTAGAATTGCCAGTCATCTGCGTCTCTGAGAGCAGCCACAGCCTCTTCCCCCCTGTCATTCCATGTCTCCCCCATGGCCGGTTGGGTCACTTTGGTTGGAGAGCACAAGCTGAGCTCAAGGGTAGAGCCCCCTGGACGGAGCCAAGGAGCCGCTGTATAAAAAACGCTGAGGTTTCCTTTTTCTGTACAGCGCGTTTCCCTAAATTGCCTTTGACTGTGTGCATCGCTAATGAAAGTTTATGCCCTTGTTAGAAGGACAGACAGGTCCGTTCCAGTTAGGGCTGGGTCTATCCTTCTGCCAGCTGCCCTCCACACAGACACACACACCCCCCTAGTGAATAAGTGGAGGCTGTTATAAAAAAAAGGGGAGGGGAGAGAAAAAAATTCCATATTTGTGTAAGTTGCTTTAAAAGCATTTTATCATGTCATAAAAAAAAAGGAAAGTACTTTCAGAAATTGATCCTGCACATGAGCCATTGGACAGAAGGACGACGGGATGTTAATGGCTATTTTGCTTCAGGGTGGCTTATTAAAAAATTTATACATAAATGTTTAAAATTACATAAATTATTTAAAAAAACCCAACAAAGTAAGCAATTTGCAATCCCAATTCTCTGTTTCTTTTTTCTTCCTGTCATCCTTTTCTGCTTTTCTTCCTTTTATTTTCTTTTATAAAAATTTTCTCCTTCCTTTTCTCTCCTTCAAATCCCTTTCCTGTCTGAGAATTTGGTGCAACCAAAATACTAAACAATAATAATAATTACTTTTAAATGCCCCGCCGCCAAGCTGGGGATGGAGGGATTGAGGGGGAAAAAAAGAAAAGAAAGAAAGAAGTTTGGTTGTGATGAGTGTTTCTCGCAGGCGTGGAATGTCACCCACATATCCTGGAGATTGTACTGGGGAGGTTTATGATGGTTTCCCATTGATTTGTTTCCCCGACGCAGCTGCCGACCTCTATTGAGGGACAAACATAATCAGCACTGACGCAAATTAGATGGTTATTCGTTTTGAAAATTGACAGAAAAACAATAAAAAAGATGAAATGCTCCCAAATCAATAGATATAATGAAATTCAAATAATCCGAGAGATGAGGTCTCCATGGCAACTGATAATGTGGAAAAGAAAACAATTTAATAAAGGACAGACACACTTTGAAAACAGATTGGGCAAAGGGAAGGCGGGGGGGCAAGGGAGGGAGGGGGGCTGTGGGTTGGTTGAGGGGGGGCAGCGGGGAGGAGGAGGTGGTGGTGATGGGGAGTGGGGGGAGCCTGCTGGTTCTCCGGTTGGTTAGCGGTGCTGTAGTGAAGGATCACTGTCCATCCCAAGGACGCTTGCCATAATTAAGAGAGGCTTTCGGTCCAGAAAGTGCAGATTCAGGTTTTAATACACAAAATTATTTCAGGAGCACTGAATCGGAAAGTCGTTTGTTATGACCTTCCTGAGAGGCCTGGAGCAGGGCATGCTGGAGGCGCGGCGGCTGAGCCAGCTGAGTTATGGCATATTTGTGTTTTTATAGTGTGGAGGGGAGGGGGGAAGGGGGGAAGAAGGTTAAACAGTATTTACAGCTCAGTTGTTTTCAGAAAGGAAAGAGAAATAGAGTTCATGAAAAGATGCGAGTGGAAGAGGGAGAGAGAGATTCCCCTGCCCGGTGTATATACTCTGCTGGGACTCTAACTCCAAAGAGACACTCTCCGATGCTCTTTTTGCCTTAAGGTGTGAGGTGCAGAGGGATTGGGGGAAAGAGGGGCTCTTTGGTGGGATGGGAACTTGCCTGTCCCTGCCGCTAAGTCTGTCTGTAGAGTCTGGATACGATCCCACTAGAATCTCACTCTGAGCTGCATAATAAATTGCTCTCTGCATGTGAGCTTGTGCTGAAAGTCTGTGTGTGTGTCTATTCACAAGTGTGCTTTTGCATGTGTGTGTGTGAATGCGTAATAAATTGCATGTGTATGCACAAATGTGTATATGCATGGTTATGTGTGAGTGAATGTATACTGCTCTATGTGTGTGCACAAGTGTGCTTTTGCCTGTGTGTGTATGAACACATGCTGCTGCGTGTATATGCACAAGTGTGTATATGCATGGCTACATATGTGTATGTATGTGTGAGTGCATCTCTGTGGGGGGAATGTATGAATGCACAGCTTTATGCTTGTATGCATGCACAAGCATGCCCCTGAGTGCATGTGTATGTACCATATATATGTGTCGGTGTATCTCTGATCATGTTTTGGTGTGTGTGTAGGTACGTGTGCACATTTGCGTGCCTCTGCTTGTGTTTGTACATGTTCATCTTCACGACCTTTTGTGCCTGTTTTTGTGTGTGCTTGCATGTGTCAGTGTGCATGGCCGTGTGTGCCTCCACATGTGTTTGTGCACTTGCATGACCATGTATGTGAACATGTGTGTGCCAGCGTTGACGTGTTTGCAATTAAACTGAACGGCTGTAGCACATGGATCTGCTCAGGGGGCAGGATAAATAAGATGAGCCCTAATGACCAGAAGAAACATCAGCAAAAGGCGAGACAGAGAATTAGGCTGGGTCTGAGCCCAAGGGCTGCTGGTGTAAGCCCCCCCACAGCCCTGTTCACTGAGGCTTTCGCGTTCACTGCTGACTTTGACAGGACTGCTGAGTTGGACAGTCCCATGGATGACCCATTTAGTTTACATCAACAGGCACTTTCCTCTTGCAAAGCTATTAACCTTTTCCACACAGGACAGACAAACGTACTCATCGCTCTGCTGCACCGAAGTTAGGGGCGCCAGAGCTACCACGCAATTCAGAGGCCCCAGGGCTCCCAGTGCTGCCATGTGGTTACAGACCTTGAGGACTCCTGGGAACTCCATGCGGTGACAGGCCCCAAGGCTGCTACACTTGAACCCCACGCTCCTCTCCCAAGGATCATGCACTGTGAGTTCTGCGCCTTTGCTCCATCCCACCACTGATCTTAGCCGCCACTTGAATGTCCATGGACCAGATGCCCACATGCCTAGATCCCACACGTGACACACTTCAGCCTGGGATTTTGAGGAAAGATGCAAGGACAGGCTGAGCTGCCATGAATGATCTAATCTTCCCTCCATCATGCAGCTCCTGTTGAGCCCCCAGTTTAGGGATAACACCCTGATTTAGGACCTCTCCCTCAGAGCCCTGAAGAGAAGACACAAGAATGAGCAATTTCTGACCCTGTGCCCAGCAATCTCTTAGTGACTTTAGTGCTGGGCAAAGGGGCTGGCTTGACAGCCCAGGTACAAACTTTCCCCACATTACCCTGCTGACTTGCCTCAAACTTGATAGGCTGAAGGGAGAGTCCATTCCCATGGCCCACTCAACCCATGGCCTCCCTGTTGAAAATGCTCACCCAGAGTCCAGTTAGTGCCACAGATTGTAGAGACTTTGGACTTGATCCAAAGCTAATTGAAGTCAGTGGGCAGCTTTCCACTGACTTCAGTGGCGGCTGGATCAGGCCCTGCATTGAGAGAACTCATTTCACGCAGGCTGCTGACAATGTCCAATAACATCATGGAGCGATTCTCCACAGAGCTGAGTTCCAGAACACACTGCCAGTCCCCTGAGCCAGCTAGTCCCCATCACAACACCTGCAGTCACACACACACGCATGCCCTGTGCCTCTCTTGCCAACAGCAGGCTGCCACACAGCTCTGTTTTAATGAAGTTCCCCTCTGCTGGAGCCCCCTCACTGCAGTCTTTGTCAGTCCTGGGGCGCAGCTTTTCACACAAAGAAGGCCCTGTAGCAATTGGGATGGACTGGGTGTCTCCATTGCGGTTCCGTGCGATGGAGGCCTGACGTGCTCCCTGGGCTTGCTCCAAAGATCTTTCTTCTTGTGTCCTGTGATGCTGGAAGTTCATGTTCTCTCTCCTATTCCCATGGCCCTTCTTGTTCCAAGGCAGTTCCCAGCAGCTTGGCCAAGCCACCTCGGATACAGGCCTTCCTCCTGTGGGTGTTTCCTGCCTGGGTGGATGCAGCCTGTTGGCCCTCCAGAGCCAGGCAGAGCTGCTGGGCTTTCCTGTGCCTGGGGAGCTGGCCACAGGGAAGGGAGAGCACGGGAAGGAAATCCTCAGAGTTGAAATAGGAAGGAGAGAGGAAACCTGGCCTGAGTTTAATAGATCAAGGAGCTGTTTGCCAGAGCTCTTATCTCAGGGTCTCTGCACGTCCTTATTGCCTGGGATCCCCCACGATGACTCCCTGCTACAGCCATCGTGTCACTTCCCCATAGCTTTTTCTAGAGGTATCCTGATCTCTTGCTATCTCTCATGGCCCCCACACCAACTCCCCAGTCTTTCTCTATGTCCTCCATTCCAGATCCCTCAGTCTGTGTTAGGATTTCTTGTCTCAGCCCTCTCTGGGCTTGTTGGGGTCCCCCTGCACCGGTCCCTCAGCATTCACAGGCTTCCGTCCAAGATTAATCCCTCATCGTCATCAGGGACTGTCTCCCATACTGGCCTCTTGCACCCACACTGATCCCTTGATCATACTTTGAATCCTTTTCTAGCCCCCCACCCCCTGATCTTTTGGTATCTTCCCTTCGGTGTCTTCTGGGGTTACAGATCTGCCCCAGCCCCTCGTTGTCTTTGCCAGGAAGCACTTCCTCCTCTGGCCCACACCTTAGCCCTGTTCTCGCTCTGTCTCCTAGACACAGCATCCTGAGGAGCTCTGTCTCTGTGTGTGTGGAAAGGTGAAGTTAGAGACTGTGTTTGCATTTAGTAACCCTGACAACATGCCTACTTTGTAGAGAGCTTTCCAAGAGCCTCAGCCAGCGATCTCAGACCTGACTGTTCCTCCTTTGCTCTGCCTTCCTCTCTCTCTCTCTCTCTCTCTTTCCCCTTGTTTTCCTCAGGACCTGTGGGGAGATTGATGGCTGGATTGTAATGTCGATGTTAACAGTACTGCCTGATTTATAGAGTTACTTAGGCTAAGTGAGGCCACTTAGACTCGTCTGGATGGCAAACCTTTTAACTGGACTAAAATAATAATAATAATAATTAATAATAAATAATAATAAAAAATAAGGAAAGGACAGGAACCCAGATGAGAAAAGGAGATCCTCCTGGCTTTCTGTTATTTTTTAAAAAGAAAGAAAAACTCTGTGAGGCAGAAGGTGCCTTGGGAGCAGCCTCCCTGCAGCTCCGACTCAGTCAACAGCGAAAACCTTGCTGACTGCTCTCACAACCTGCCCCTGCACTGGAGATTGGGTTTCCTCAGAGATGTTCCGTAAAAGCCCCTGCACTGTAGGGTTAGTTGGAAAGTGGCTGCAGGACAGAAAGGACTCTCAAGCCAGTTCTAAAACTGTTCAGACTTTCCCTCCTTTTATCATCATTTGTATTCCAGTAGCACCTAGAGGCCTTGACGCTGGTGCTAGGTGCTGTCCGTACACACAGTGAGGGAAAGTCTCTGCCCCAAATAGCTCACAGTCTGAATAGACTCACTGGACTGAGGTTGGGAGGAGAAACAGAGGCACAGCATGGGGAAGTGGCTCCCCTCACCAAGTGTCCCACAGCAGGTCAGCAGCAGAGCAAGGGATAGAACTTTCATTGCCACTTCCCCCTCTCTTCCTTCTCCCTCTGCTCCTTTTCTTCTCTCAGTGAGTACCACAGGTTAACTGCATGTTGTGAAAGGGTCCCTCTTGTGCCCTGGAAACCCAGAGCTCGTGCACTACATACCAGTGTAATGTGCGGGACAGAGGGGGAAAAGATGGGCAGGACAGTGTGGCAAGCCAGTATTTGGAGGTGAGCAGAGTAGTAACAGCTAACGCAGTGCCACGAAGCAAGACACAAATAATTCAGCAGACAGGACCAAACCACATGCCGGATTGAGCCAGTAACCTGCTCAGAGCAAGGTTCGGGCACGTTTTATTCTGAATTGGTGCTGAACGTTGTAATTAAATCATTTTCATCATCCTTTGAGCCGGTTGTTTGGGGAAAGGCTTGTGAAGAGCTAGTGCAACAGAAATGGACCAGTGCAATGAGAGGTGAAGGGGTCGGTGCAGTGTGAGCGAGAAGCTCCGTGCTGTGTAAGGAGGCCAAGGCAGGGTGAGGACGCAGTGCAATGATGAGTGTTAGCAGGTGGGTCTGCTCTGCTGCATGTCAGCCAGGTCTCTGGTCTCCAAAGGACTTTGCGTTGCAGCTCGTTGCACCATGGCAGCAAGAGCTTCTGTGTCTTGGTTGTTCTAGGGCCAGCTCCCAGTGTGAGGTCTGTGTTGCCTCTCTCTCCCTGGACAGTGATATATGGCATAAATTAGGCCTCTGAAGGGGGATACTGCATCCTTAAGAAGAAATATGTCCTCATTTTTCTTAAACACCGTTTGCACTGAGTGAAATGTTTAGAAGGGACGCTGAGGGATAACTTTATTTCTTACCAGGGAGTTCAGAGCCGTTCAGTTAAACCCATAAAACACTGGGAGTAGGGAAGCTGACAGCCTGCCCGTGCATTAGAAAAGCCATTACTCATCCAGGGGAAATTCACCCCACGCTGGGGCCTCACATTTACCAATGGGGCAGTTTGGGGGAAGATGCAGGGCCCTTACTCTTGGCTGCCCAAGGGTTCCCCAGGCTGATCAGGTGAGGGTAGGAAATAACTCCATTTCACAACAGCAGTCCTGCGCTTTGAACGTGCTGCCCATCTGGGCTCTCACAATACTGCAGCTGATTAGATAGAGCCATGTGGATAATTATCATCATCCTCATCCTATAAGTGAGGAAACAGAGTCACAGAGGGCTGAAGTGACCTGCCCAAAGTCACACAGTGAGTGAGAGCCCAAGAGTCTTGCCTTGCAGTCCCCCTGCTCAAATTACTAGGCCACAGTCCTTTCCAAAGCAAGAAATAGAACCCAGGAGTCCTGGCTCCAAATTCCCTGTGTGAATCACTAGGCCATGTTCCCTTCCAGACCCAGAGGTGGAATCTAGTATGCCTGGCTTTGAGTCCTCTGCTCTAATCACTAGATCTTTCTTCCTTAAGAAAATTCATACTCCACTGAACAATGAGGCAGAGGGTCTTGAAAGGGGGACGGAGGGTTGGGGGATCCCTGACTAGGCAGGTGTGTATGGTGGCAAGACCTGTTATAGAGGTGGGAAGGGATTGGTCCTGGCTGGGATTCTTTCTCCAGTAGCTGGTGAACAGGACATCAGGCACCCAGGTAATGCAAGCTGACATGCCATCCCTGAGGCCCCCAAGTCCAAGGGCACAGGGCCACAGGTGCATGACTGGGAGGCACGCGAGGCATCAGCCAGGGAGAGGGCGGCGTTTTTATTTTTATTTTTTTTTATTTTGAAGGCCTGACGCCAAAAGATTTAATATTTGTTTGAAATGAGAAACGGCTCTCAAATGAATTTGGAGAGCCTGGGAATTAATGTAACCCCCCCCCACGCCCCTGCTCGCCAGCCTCCCCCCCCCTTTCAATTTCTGAAGCCTGCTGATTTGAATATTTATAAATATCAGTAAATTATTTATTGTAGCAATCTGCTGTGCCATTTCACCAATCGCCGTTAACACTTTAGGGCTTGCTCTTCAGGAGAGCACGGCTGGAGAGAATGGGTACCTGGGTGCCAGGGCAGGGGAGTGCATGCCTGCAGCCAGGAGGGGAGGGCTCCCTCGTTGTGTGTAGCCAGAGGGCTGCATGGGTGGCTTGCTAGTGGGATTTGCCTGTGTATGTCACATGGGGCAGGGGAAGGTTGGAGGTTTTTGCAGAATGGGTTAGGAACCCTTCTGTGTGTTGCCAGGAAAGATAGAGAGGGTGTTGCTGGGACGATGGAGTTAGAGAAGGTGCGTGGCCTAGGGAGAGTCAGAGAGGGTGTGTTGGCAGGAGGGGAGGGCAGGAGCGAGTGTGTTAGCGAGAGGGGAGGGCTGGAGTGAGTGTGTTGGTGGGGAGAGCAGGAGGGAAGGTTTCCTGGCAGTGTATTTCCTGATGCAGTCCTAAGAGCTGTGCCCCGTGGTGGGGTGGGCACTTCCACTGGCAGCTCACAGCCTAGCACTCACCCTACTTGTTTCTAATTTCCACTATCTGTGGATGGGAAATTTGTCTAAGACCCCCAGTAATTAAGTTTCTCTAGTGAAAATACATCCAATTCATATCTGATGTGGCTGCTTTGGTGGGGACAAGGAGGGTTGGGGAGTTGATCTGTTAATGAGTTGTATTGGCAGAAGGTCCTTGTCAGAAGTCAGGAGGATCAGAGTGGTCAGGGCTGCTGGGGTGGTAAAAGAGTGGGACGCCCCCCCACAAAATGGCTTGCATAGAAAGTGCTCGCATGTTTGAGGGGAGCCCACTCTGTCTCTCCTTGTCGCTGGGCAAGGAGGGAAACTCCTCTCTCTGGGCCGGATTCGCTCTCACTCCTTCCTCTGTTTTCTGTGCCCATCCAGTGAATACCGGCTTCTGTGTAAGCGTGCCCAGGCAGTGCCACCTGCACATTGCCCCATCGCTGCCACCAGCCCACAATAGGTTAACTCGGCAGTGCTGAAATGCCTATGGCTAAGCCAGGAGAGCAGTTTGTCTGCCCAGCCCTCTAGACTGTGCCCACGACCTTTCTCCCAGCCCTCTGCAGCTGGGTTGAGACAGGCTCTGGCAGCGGGGAGAGGCAGAAAGGGTCACTGTTGCAGGTTCTAGTGCAGGGCTGAGCAGTCAGTGCCTGGCAGGGGAAGGCAAGCAGCACAGGGCTGAGCTGGGCTGAGTGCAGGGAGGCACCTCTGGCAGGGCCTGGCGGCAGAGAGCTCCTCCTTCCTTAGCTCTTTGGGGGCTTTTTCCTGTTCACGTGGGGGAACACCGAGGTTGAGGGGAAGCAGGGAGTGCAGCTGGCCATGCTGTGGGGAGAGCTTTCCATTCTTTCTCTCTTCTCTCTCTCTCTCTCTCTCTAGCTGCCCTGTACAGGGCAGACCTGGAGCCCTTTCGGTCTGATTTCCACACTGTGGGCTTTCCCCGGCCTCACACACGCTCACGCAGGCGGGATCCATGCTAGCAGGGCAGAGGAGACTGTTAAAGAGCCATTGTGAACTCCCCAAGGTCAGGCAGAAGAGACAGCATCCACTAATCCAAGGTCATTTCCTAGGCTAAAAGCAATAAAATGTTTTATTGATAAACTGAAGAGGGGAAAATATACACACTAAATCCGCTCTCACACATCCTGGGCCATGCACGGGCCGCAGCTGCCTCCACCATAGCCCTGCCCAGGGTAATGCAGGAATTGTTTCCCTAACTGTCTGGCTGGTGTTAGCAGGGCACTCCTGTGGGGGAAGCACGCCATGCTGGTGTCCCAGTTGGCACTGACAGGGCACTGCTGTGAGGAAGCTCACCACTCCGGAGACCCAGTTGGCACTGGTAGGGCACTGCTGTGAAGAAGCATGCCATGCTGGAGACCCAGCAGGGAACGGCTGTGAAGGTTTGGCTCTGTCTGAGGCAGCTCACAAGTGTGAAAGGCTCCAGCGTGCAGCATCCTCCGCTCTTGCTTGGCTCGCTGCCCTCCCTGCTCAGGGCTCCTTGGTGGTGTGGAATATCTCCATTCACGCTTGCACAACAGCCGTTAAAAAAGAAAAGGACTGCGCAGTGTCCCCTATCCCAAATAGCGCCATTAATAATTGATCGAATGAGAGCTCGCAGCTCCTGGAAAGCTGGCACTGGGGCCTCCCTCCTGAACGGAGCTGCTCAGCTGGGCTCAAAACTCTTCAATAAGAATATGAAAGCTCCATCTGTTCAACATACACGGCCCTCTGAAGTGACAATCCTCACAGTCCCTTCCCACTACCAGACCCCAGCTCCAAAGCCAGAGCCCCTTTCTATCCTCTTCCCCGAGCCAGGACGCCCTCCCCACAGCCAGGAACCTCTCCTCATCCCCTCCCCACAGCCAGAACCCCCATCACACAGCCAGGAATTGCTCCTCATCCTCTCCTCGCAGACAGAACCCCCTCCCCACAGACAGGAACCCTGTAATTCCCTCCACACAGCCCAGAACCCCTCCCTACAGCCAGCACATTCTCTTCATCCTCTCCCCACAGACAACCCCCTCCCCACAGCCAGGAACCCCACAATCCCCTCCCCACAGTCAGGACCCCCTCTTAATCCTCTCCCCACGGCCAGAACCCCCTCCCCATAGCCAAGAATCCCGTCATCCCCTCCCCAAAGCCAGGACAAACTCCTCCTTCTCTCCCCCTAGCCAAAATCTCCTCCTCACACCTGGGATACTCTTCTCTTCCTAACCCCACAGCCAGGACCTCCTCCCTGTAGTTGTCCCCCCACAACCTACTTGCCCCACAGCCAGAACTGCCATTCTCCTCTTGATCCCGTCCCTCCTCAGCCAGAGTCTTTTCCCACCCCGGTCCTTGCCCACAGAGCTGGAATTTCTCTCCCCAGCCACAATCCTTCCCTCTCAGTGGGGATTCCCCATTTCCCACCTCAATCCTGCCCCTGACTCTCTGTATTCCTTATATGCATCCACACTCCCCCTCCCCATACAGACAGAGTGCCTCCTATCTACCCTGGTCCTTCTTTATAACACCTAGGCTCCCCTTTTCCCCTACCCCCCAGACCAGGATCATAAGGGCTGGATTTGCCTCTCACTGACGCGGGAGTAACTCCACTGCACATAATGGGTTCAAAGCAGGGTGAGAGGGGACGCAGGAGTCCTGTTCTGAAGGAAGGCAGGAGGCGTGCAGAGAGAGGTCTGAGTGTGTGTAGTATGACTGTACGGGGCAGGTGGGAGGGAGGTAGAGACTCCATTGCAGCTCCTGTGGTAGAGGTAGCCTTTCTTGGAGCTCCCTTGCTATTCCCTTGGTTTTGCTCCCTTAGAACTCCCTGCACTGTTGTCCTTTCAGCCTGAAATTGTCCCGTCTCGGCGGATTATTTGGAACTCCGGCTGCCCTTTCAGAGTATGGGGTGGGGGAGTGTTTTCCCTTCCCTCCCCCATCTTGCTCTGGATTCGTCTGGCTCCGGGAGCTCCAGCTGGCCGTCATTCAAAGCTGGGACTCAGCAAGGACCTGGTGCTCATCCTGGTGGAGGACGTGGTCGGATGTGATCTGAAAAGAGTGTGGGTTTTGGTTAACAAAGGGTCCAGTCGTGAGAGGCAGGGTGGCCTTGGATGGGGACTTAGGAGATCTGTGTTCGGTTTATGGCTGTGCTACAAGCCTCCTGTGTGATTTTTAGGCCAGTCACTTAATCTCTCTGTGCCTCAGTTCCCATCTGTAGAACTTTGACACATCTGTTTCAATTGCAAGCTCCTCTGAGCAGGGACTGTGTCTTGCTTCATTTGTACAGCACCTAGCGCATTTGGGGCCCTGATCTCACTTGGGGCCTATAGGTGCTTCCAGAATACAAACAACAATATTAGTACATCCTGAAGCCCAGACTCCACTGGCAGCAGAACTGAGCCAGCTCGGCAGGGTGAGGACCATTCAGGGACCTTGTGCTGGACTCAGTTGCTATGTGATGTTCACTACCTCAGAGGCAGGTTTCCAGCAGGGTCACCGCACAGGCAAGTGGCATTCTGCAAGGGCAGCTTTACCGCTGTGAGGTTACTCTTGGGGCTTCTTCCCTTTAGTCTTTCCTCCCGCCTCTCCCTCTTCGCTTTCCCTCCCTTCGAGTGAGGTGCGGCCCTCCGTGCTCTCAGACAGCAGCTCACAGCTTCCATCCGGGCCCCCCTTTCTGGCTCCCCCCAGGAGCGCGGGGCCCTCGCTGGCTAAGAGGGAACAGCTAGACTCTTGGGTGCAATGGCAGCAGGTTAGGGATAAAGGAGGATCCTGTTGGGGTGGGGCGGGGGTCAGTGAACTTGAGAGGGAGGTTCTACTCCCTCTCCTCCGGGGCCCTGTGCTCCATCTGCACTCCTTGTCCTTCAGGCCTGTCCCCCTTTGTGCTGTAGGAGGTCTCAGGGCAGAGCAAGGGGTGGCTGCATCTCCTCCACCCCGGGGCCATGGTATACACTTGCGGCAGTATTGTTTTCAGAGGAAGTGCTCAGTGTAAATAGAGCATGTGGGAGAGTTTGTCCTGGGCAGAGATGAAAAGTCCCTGTGACAAGCTCGGGTTATAAATGGCTTCCTCAGATTGATGTGAAATCAAAACATTTTTGTTTGGGGGAAGAAAATAAAGGGGGATGTTTACTTAGCCAGGAATCTTTAAACAGTGCAATGGAGACGCAGAGTGGTGTGGGGTGTGGTGGGGGGGCAGAGTGTGCGGGGGGGGGGAGAGGAGACTCTGCTTAGCTCCCAAAATCCACCCACCTATCCACCTCTTGTGCAGAGGAGACCAGTGAGGATCCCTTGCTCAGCAGCTCAGTTCCGCCCCCTCTGCCTGCGTGAAGGAAGCACAGAGAGTTCAGCATCAGTGGGTTGAAGGTCACCTAAGGCGTCTGTGCCTTTACAAGCCAATGACCTAGGGAGTGTACTCTCCTTCTGCACCCTTGACCCAGCCTGGGCAGAGGGGGAATCAGCTGTGCTTATAAAGGGCCCTTCCTCCAGGGCGGTTGAGCGGCAATTGAAGCCCACCATGTTACAGATAGGGAAACAGAGGCACAAAGCGGCAAAGTGACTTGCACAGGCTCACACAGTAAGTCAGCTACAGAGCTGGCAATAGAACCCAGGGGTCCTGATTCCCAGCTCCTGTGTTGACCGTTAGACCACATATCCCACCCCATCCTCTCCAGCTGACAATGGAGCCCAGAAGTTCTGACTCCCGGTCCCTTGCTCTGACCACTGCCACATGGAAGGGCACTGTGTGTAGGCATGGCATTTGAAAAAGTGCCCCTGCCTGGCCCCTGACAGCACATCGGAGCTCAAGGGTTTCTGACAAAACTGCTGGGGTGGGTTTTGTGGGGTGCTGAGGGCAGTTACAGAGGTTCAAACTGTGCTCCAGTGCTGGGCCATGAAATCCAGGACACAGTCCCCACCATCAGAATAACAGGGTTCCTGGGAACCAGGGTGTCACGGAGTCACCGGGCGATGCTCTGGAACTGCTCCCCACCAAGCCAGGCAGGACTTTGGGGAGCCTCCTCTCCTTTGGAGCAGACTTGTTCAGGGCAAGAAGCTCACACGGCTTCACCTCCTGGGTCTCTCCTTGGAGCATTCAGCATCCTCTGCCCCTCTGTGCGCTTCCCACAGCGAGTCCACCCCAGCGGGGTCCTGGGGAAGCCACCGGGTCCTGCACCCCCACTTTGCAGTCAGACGTGACTCTCAGCCAGCCAGTAAAACAGAGGTTTATTCGATGACAGGAACAGGGTCTAAAACAGAGCTTGTAGATACAGCGAACCGGACCCCTCAGCTGGGTCCATTCTGGGGGGCAGTGAGCCAGACCCTCAGGTCTGCACTTCACTCGACCCCAGCCAGCTCCAGACTAACAACCCCTCCCAGCTCCTCCTCTCTCCTCAGCTCCTTTCCCGGGCCAGGAGGTCACCTGATCCCTTTGTCTCCAACACCTTCAGCTGGCACCTTTGCAGAGGAGGGGCCCAGGCCATCAGTTGCTAGGAGACAGAGGGTCAGGCATTTAGGTGCACTGGCCCTTGGCTCTGCCAGATACTTAAGAACTGCCATGGGGACACTGAGGCACCAATACAGTATTCAGAGAAAACATTAAGAACTTTCCCAGTTCGTCACATCTCTCCCCCCTTCGAGACCGAACTGAGCGAGGTCACTCCAGCCAGTGACCTGGGGAAGTTCGAACCCACCAAGGTTCCCATGGATGCCCCAGCATCTCTCCCATCCCTTGGTCTGAGTTACACCAGGACAGTCCAGTCTTACGCCCTCCCTTAGGTCGGGTGTGCTTGATGGCACTTGCAGGCCGCATGTGGGAACGTTTATGCAGCCCACACCCTTTGCCACCCCAGTACCCCTGGGCTTCAAGCTGGGATTGGGTCTTTTCCCAGCACTCTGGTCTGTGATTCGGGCTCCCTTGGTTAAGAGCCCCCATCTTGGCCTTTGCCAGCTCTGGGCTTGGGCAGCCGCTTCCCACTTTGTGGCCCAGACACAACACCTCTGCCGTCCCCCCTTGCACTTTCCAGCTTTTACCGTCAGTCCCACCTCCTTGAGGCAGCCCAGCCCCCTCTTCACCTGGGACACCTGTTCCTCCCAGGTCTGGCTAAAGATGCACATGTTATCAGTGTCTGCCAGGGCCAAGTTCTCCATCCCTCTCAGCTTGTCTAGAATCTCCCCAGGCCTAGGCATGGGGTCGGCATCGGACACTGTGATGGCTTTAAGCTTCTGATAGCCCCCATAAAACCAGATCATCCTGTCTCGCTTGGGGATCAGCCCCACGGGTGAGGCCCATGGGCTGTAAAATGGCTGGATCCCATCTAAAGCCAGCATATCCCTGACCTCTCTCTCCAGGTTCAGGGGTCCCCTCACTCTCCTCCCATCCAGCAGCTCGAAAGGGAAGAACCCTGTGGATTCCTGGGGCACCACCAGCTGTCTCCCGATTCCCCCCAGTTCTACTTCCCCTTGGGGAGCCCATTCCCGGTACAGGAATCCCTTCTCTTGCAGGACTCTGTCCCTGCAGCCTTCCCCAAGGGGGTTTGCAGCGCTGTGGCCAGCAAGTTCTCTCAGCTTCTCCAAGGAGGGATCCTTCTGCAGCTCGGTCTGGGATCCAGCAGCTGGGGCAGGGAGTGGGACCTGCTCCCTCTCGCTGGCTGGGCCTGGGGTCACAGCCCCCCTGAGCCCTGTCCCTGGTAGCTCCCTTCCTGCTGTGTAATCACTTCCCAGCAGCACGTCTGGACCAGGCAAACCTGTTTGGCAGCCGACCTGCCCTGCCCGGGTGTCCCCCCACTCAGCTGGGGTCTCAGCTCCCCCCGTGCTCAGCGCTGCCCTTGCTGTCCCAGTGGGGGCAGGCAGCGAGCTCTCTGCTCTGGTCACAGCATCAGAGCCAGCATGAGCCCCCTCTCCGGTGTGCAGGGGGGCGGGGAGCATCTCTCCCTCCCTCTCAGCCCCAGGGGGCTGGTTACAGGTAGGCAGGTATCCTGAGCCCAGCAGCCCCTCCCCCCTGCCAGCCAGGTTATTTGCATTTTCACTGACCATTTCAATCCTAGCCAATTGGTTCCCTGGATTTGAATTCAAACCCTCGGCCGTTACAGGAGCGGGGCCTGGATCCTGTCCCATGGGAAGACAGTCACCCCCCAACAGGGCCTCCCAGCCGATATCCTGGAGAACCCCAACTACCAGCCAGCCCGACCCCTTCTGGGTCTGCACAGGGATCTGGGCCATAGGCAGGCCGAGGGGCCTCACCCCAGGGAACTTCACCCAGGTCCCACAGTCCCTCAGCATCTGGGGCTGCACCACCACAGTTCTCTCTGTCCCAGGGTCTCGCCCCTGCAGGCGTGTTTCCCCACTGACCCCTGGGCAGCCCCCTATGTCTCTCTGCTCCACCATCACCAGTCCACGCTGCTGCTGCTGCTTCTGCAGCTTTTCCTCGGGCTCTTCCTTTCTCTCATGGTCCTCTCGCTCTCTCGGGCTCTGCTCCCATCCCATCCGTCTCCAATCTCCTGATGGGGAACCCAATCGTGAAGACCCTCGTCTGATTGGGGACCAGACTCCCGGGGATGCCTGGCTGATGCTCCAGCTGCTCTCAGATCCTCTTGTAGCCCCATCTGGGCCAGGAATCTGCTCCTCAGAGCGGTGCTTCTCCTTCAACTGCACGATTAACTGTGCCTTGGTGAATTTCCCCATGCGTAACCCTCTCTTTGTGCACAGGATCACAATGTCCTTCTCAAGGAGATGGTGATAGGCCATCACTTCACCGTTCCCAAGTGGCTCTGGACTCACAGGCCTGTGTGCTCTTGGCTCCCCCATGGTTTCCAGGAAGAACCCCTGGTGTGCCAGCCCTTCTCGTGATCACCACCTGTTTGCCAGGGTCGAGCTGCAGACTCCTCCGCCCCTGGGACTGCTCCTGCAATCCCCCGGGGAACCCTGCTACTGCAAAAATCCTTCTCTCTCCCAGGGTCGAGCGGCAAGCTCCTCCGCCCCTGAGACTGCTCGCTGCAGTCCTCAGGGGGACCCCGTTACTCCAACAGTCCTTCTCGCTGGTCACACACTCCCAGAGGTTAACTGCCCCCTGAAACCGTCCCTCTCTGAGCCTTCAGCACGTCTGGTCCTCATTATCCCTCCTTTGTTTTACTGCTCCCCAGTCACTTACTGCAAGCAGCGCCATTCACGGGGTGCAGTACGTCCCGCCGCTGCCACCAGTTGTCACGGAGTCACCGGGCGATGCTCTGGAACTGCTCCCCACCAAGCCAGGCAGGACTTTGGGGAGCCTCCTCTCCTTTGGAGCAGACTTGTTCAGGGCAAGAAGCTCACACGTCTTCACCTCCTGGGTCTCTCCTTGGAGCATTCAGCATCCTCTGCCCCTCTGTGCGCTTCCCACAGCGAGTCCACCCCAGCGGGGTCCTGGGGAAGCCACCGGGTCCTGCACCCCCACTTTGCAGTCAGACGTGACTCTCAGCCAGCCAGTAAAACAGAGGTTTATTCGATGACAGGAACAGGGTCTAAAACAGAGCTTGTAGATACAGCGAACCGGACCCCTCAGCTGGGTCCATTCTGGGGGGCAGTGAGCCAGACCCTCAGGTCTGCACTTCACTCGACCCCAGCCAGCTCCAGACTAACAACCCCTCCCAGCTCCTCCTCTCTCCTCAGCTCCTTTCCCGGGCCAGGAGGTCACCTGATCCCTTTGTCTCCAACACCTTCAGCTGGCACCTTTGCAGAGGAGGGGCCCAGGCCATCAGTTGCTAGGAGACAGAGGGTCAGGCATTTAGGTGCACTGGCCCTTGGCTCTGCCAGATACTTAAGAACTGCCATGGGGACACTGAGGCACCAATACAGTATTCAGAGAAAACATTAAGAACTTTCCCAGTTCGTCACACAGGGGAAGGCGAAAAGCCTGGCAGAAAGTGTGAGTGGAGCAGGGCAAAATTGTTGGTGGAGCAGACATGGGGGCAACATGATGGGGATTAAGGGGAGACGTGATCTGCAAGAGGACCCCACAGATACAGGGGGAGGAGAGAGAGAGAGAGCCGTTGGATGGCACAGAGCCACAGGGGATGATGAGGTGAGGCAGAGGCAGGGGGTGGGCAGAGGCTGGTGGGGCGGAGGCACAAGGGGTGAGATGGAGAGAGGCACAGCCAGGAAGGGAAGACGAGTTGCAGGCTCCCTCGAGCTGCGACATACGCAGCGAGTGCAGCCTCGCGAACGTCTGTTCTCCTCTTCCTTTGAATAAATATTTATAGATTCATTTGTCGTCTGATGCGCGCACTTGGTTGCTCACCTCCAGGCCAGAATAATGGGACCTACCCTGACTGTAGGAAGGAGGGGGAGCGGCAGAGTGGGGAGAATCTCCTTCATCCTAAACCCTGGAAGTAGGGGCGTCTGATATTCTGCTGTCCCATTACCTACAGCTGTGAACTTGTCTGGTCTCACTAGCCTCATGAGAACTTAGGTAGGCATGGCTAGAGAGAGTGGTGCTGGTAAGCATAGATGATTGAGTGCCGAGTACCTTGCCCCATGCCAGAGCACCTCATACTGCTGGAGATGCTGTCCTAACCACCTGCAGTCAATGAAGCTCCCCTGGCCCTTTTCCCAAGCATACGGGCTTAACCTCAGTGTCCTGACCTGATTCCAGCTGGAGTGATTAGCAGTTTCTGCTGCCTCCTTAGATTCCCTCTGCAGTTCCAATAGTGCATGGAATCCTTCTTCACTTCCTGTCCTAAATATGGATGGTGGACGCATGGGTGGCTGTGTAGAAGTGCACAGGTGTATGTGGTTTTGCATCCTGTCAGTTTCGGCCTATGTTCATTTGGGGATGCCGTGTGTGTGTGTGTGTGTGTGTGTGTGTGTGTGTGTGTGTGTGTGTGTGTGTGTGTGTGTGTGTGGAGGGTGAGCGTATACGGAGTAAGTGTGAGCAGGGTGTATAAGTTTATGGGTCTGTGGAGATGTGTATGCCTCTGTGTGTGTATGCAGATGTGCATGTGTGTGTGACAGATGTGGGTATATTTATGAATGCATGTGTCTGCATTGGGGGAATTATACGTGTTTTGCTTGGGTCTGTGGGTGGGCTGTGTGCAGAAGGGGATGCACCATTATAAGGGCACAGTGTGCATTTGTGCCTCCCTGTGTGTGTGAGGGTGGGGGAGGCTGACACATGTTTGTCACGGAGTGGAGGTGTATTTTTCTTACACTCCTTGACAGGAGATTGTGTCTGAAGCTGTCAGGAGTTTACGCTAAGCAGCCGCTCTCTGGCTCTCGGACAGAGTCTAAAGTTTCAGTCTGTTTGTATTGGGCTGTCATGTTATGGGATTAGGGGCTGTCACAATGGCTTCTGGGTGCATCGTAGGGGGTCTGATCAAGTGCTTCTGTGCAGCAGGATCTTCGGGGATGACCATCAGAGTTATTGGGGGAGCCTCAGCAAGAGGCACTTTTGCATGGAAAGCACCAGTCCTCTGCGATGAGGAGGAGATGGCTTCCCTCTGCCTTGCCACTCTGATGGACATGAAGTCAAAGGGAGGGCCTGGAAATGCACTCACATCTATTGGCCTGCATGAAACCCCAGGCTTATGTGGGCACCTAGCCATTTTGTGGGTGCCTTTCCCAGAGTCCCACATGGCTTAGGAGAGAAGTGGTTGAGTTCTAGTGAGAGGGTTGCCTGTGCTTTCTGGCCTCAGGAGCCCAAAGGAGACATCAGGTGAGTCTTTGTGTGACTCAGGGACAAGGGGCAAGGATGGAGAGTGTTCACACTGGCCTTTGCAGGGCTGGTTGTTACTAGAGAAGAGGGAGGAGCAGAGAGAATAAGCAGGATGAGAGAGTGAGTGTAGCTAGAGGGACAATAGGGGAAGATACAGGCCCAGAGTAGAGAGGACTCAGAGAGTGAGTGTGTGAATAGTGTGCAGCAGGCACAGCTGGAGAACAGGGGAGTAGCAAGAGCATCAGAGCACAAGGAGGGTGAAGAGGATTAAGGGGATGGCAAGAGCACTGCAAGCGTGCAGAGGCCACGACAAGGTGTGGCGAGATAGCAGCTGGGGTGCAGAAAGTGAGGGCGTGGGTGACACTGTCTGGTTTTGAGGACAGGTGTGTGACCGCAGGGGTAGAGCGAAGGCTGCACGCTCCTTTCCTGCCTTTGGAGCTTTAACCCTTTCTTAGCCTGGTCACTCTTAAAGGCACTCAAAAACAACAACCACGCAGCCCTAATGTTCTCTTTGTGCAGTTTGCTGCTTTTAATTGGATTAAATCTTGTTAATAGTTATTAATTATACAAATGACTTTGTGGTAGGGACTGATCAGTTCAAGACATTCCCTCACCTTGAAGTTAAGGTCCTTCCTCCCTTCTTTCCTCTCCATTTCCATCTTGACTAGCTGTCACATATGAGTAAACTACACTAAAATGACAAACCCCAACTAAGATTGTGCAGAGAAGCGTAAGGATGGAATTTCCTATGTGTGTGTATGAGGTGGAGAAGGGGTGTTATTGACTGATACTAAACCCCAGTACTGTTCCCCCTTCTTTCCCCTCCCATCTGATTTTCCTGCCTTAGGATACCAATAAATTGCACTGAGGCCAATGGGGGAGTTGCTTGCATTCCCTGGGGCTAGAATTTGGAGCCCCATCTTTCCTACAGACACCTCTGATGTAACTCTATTGGCTTCAGTGCAGTTGTGACAGTGCCATCTTGGCCAATGCACCAGCCATTGAACTGGGGACCTCCAGAGCTAGAAGCCTGAGTAGCTACAACTTAAGAGAAAGAATCAAGGCTCCCTAGGTAGGGCTGCATCCAACTTGTATCCTCCGTGGCTCAGACACACAGGGGGATCTGTAAACACACTCACCAGTGGGTTACACAGTTATACCAGAGGTGAATTTTGCCTGCGACATTCAGGGACTCTTTCCAGATTCAGTCCTGGCGTAAATGGCTGCATGCTGAAGTCAGTGGCATTACACGCACTTAGATCAGGACTGAATACGGCCTGATGTGTTTTAAAGGAGGCCTCTCTCTGTGGTGTTGCTGAAAGACTGTGGGTGAACTCCACGTTACACTCCCTGAGACGCAGGTCCTCCGCAAGGCATTGGGAGTTCATGGCAGTTCCTTCTTTCAGAGGGTAAACACTGTCTGTCTGTGTTTTAAGGCAGCTGGGTGGGGTCAGATGTTTGTAGATGGGCTTTGAGTTTCTGAATGGCAGAGCTTTCCCTCTAATGTGGTGTATTTCTCCCTCTGTCTCTTTCCAGCTGAAAGAAGTATATGCACTGACGCAACCTCAGGAAAATCCAAGATGGCTGCCAAGCGCAAAGGCGGCCTGAAGCTAAATGCGATCTGTGCCAAGCTCAGCCGCCAGGTGGTCTTCGATCATGGGGGATCGGAACAGGTGCGGTTGGACAAGGGTCCCCAGAGGGAAAGCGGCAACAAGGAACCGCCCCAGCCTGAGACCAAGGACCTGGGGGCCAAATTTTCTGATGGACTTAACCGTGTTCAGAAGATAGAAGAGGACAAGCGGAGGGAAGTGATTGAGAAGTGGGTGAACGGGGAGTACAATGACGAGACCCTGCTGGGCCGAGCAGAGGGCAAGGAATGTAAGGCCACCGAGAGCGTGGAGGTGCCTCCCGAAGGGGTTTACATGGTACAGCCCAAGGGCTGCAGCGATGAAGAAGATAACGGGGACGAGGCAGACGGCAGCTTCCCGAACGACAGGGATTCGGATGGGCCTAGCTCCAAGGATGAAAGTTACCGACCTTCCAGCGGCCAGACGGTCTCCAAGCTGTCTGGAGGAGCTGCCTCAGGTAAATCATTGCCCCATTTACCATCCCGCACAATGGAATCCCGAGACCAGCATTTTAGGCAGGGTAGTGTGAGTGACCTCAGTTGCCCTATGTCCGTTGGGTAAGCTTGACTATCGGAGCAAAGGAGTGAGCTGCATTTTCAGAGCCCCTAAGTTCTCTACTGCAGTGGGCGGGCTGCTCTGTGATTTACAGCTGGAAGCTGCTCTTGAAGTCCCACTGCCTTGGAACCCCTTCTGGGGATTCCTTCATCTGGGTAGATCCCAAATCCCACCCCTGGATTCCTTCAACGAGTGGATCCCAGATCCCACCCCTGGATTCCTTTATCTGGGTGGATCCCAGATTTCTTTATCTAAGTGGCTCCCATCCCACTGACCCCTTTATCTGGTTGAATCCATCCCCCGCCCCACAGATCCCTGTATATAATTTAGGTGAAGATAAAGGCATTTGGCACTACATTTCATGTTCAGGTTTCCCAGTGGAGGACAGGACCCAAGCTGCTCTCCTAGCCGAACCTCCAGTAGACTGCCAGTGTATTTATACACACACTTGCCTGCGCGCTCCCCAGTATATGGCAGGCAGGTTTGTGTAAGGAATATGGATGGTTAGACCACAGGCTTGGATAAACAGAAGGGCTGTGCTGTGTGTGTGTGTGTGTGTGTGTGTGTGTGTGTGTGTGTGTGTGTGTGTGTGTGTGTGTGTGTGTGTGTGTGTGTGTGTGTGTGTGCTGCCTTCAGGATATTTGTGTCTGTTGCAAGTAAGTTCATGTGCACATACATGTTTGTTGCATGTGTTCACATTTATGTATATGTGGTGTGTCTGTGTTTTTGTGTGAATGCTGCACACGTTTTTGTGTGTGTGCATGTAGGTTGCATGTGTCCATGCAAGTCTTTGGCTGCTGTGCGTGTTTGTTTATGCCCATGTGTGCAGATTGAAGGCAACAGCTCTGGGTGTAACTTGCAAGCTATTGTTATTTCTTCTTATCTAAGGTGAGCCTTGAAAAGAGTCCAGGTGAATGAAGGAGCTGCAGTGTGGGCAGATTAGCTTGGAGATTAGAACTGAGTGTAAGGCTGTGTCTACACTGCCACTTTCAGCACTAAAACTTTAGTCATTCCGGAGTGTGAAAAACACACAGCCCTGAGTGACAAAAATTTTAGCGCTGAAAAGCACCAGTATAGACAGCACTTTATCGCTGGGTGCTGGATAAAGCTACCACCTCTCATTCGGGGTGGGGCTTTTTATCACTGAGAGAGCTCTCCCTTGGCGATAAAGCGTGTCTATACTGCTCATGTCACAGCGCTGCCGCGGTCATGCTGTAACGTGGGCTGTGTAGACATACCCTTAGAGAGGACTCCTTACCCTCTCCTTCAGAGGAGCAACACTGCCACTGGCCCAGTGACAAACACCTCCGACTTGGACACCACAATCTTCCACTGCTTTGTTTAGTTCTGTGAAGAAACCAGATTTCTCCTGACAGAGAAAACTTCCTTTCGTTCTTCCTGTGATTGACTGATTTATTATTGTCAACATCCCCTCTATTGATATTAAACCCAGCCACATAACAGACACACTGTACATCCAGGTTCTTTCCTCAGTTCCAAGGTTATCCTAGCCAGACAGGCTGAAGGGAGTTTGAGGTTTACCCCCGGAGTGGTGATGCCATCTTACTCCAGTCCTTTGTAAGGTGCTTTGTGGAAAGCTCTGTCCTGCTCTTTATACCCTGTTAGGGTGACCAGATAGCAAGTGTGAAAAATTGGGACAAGGGTGGAGGGTAATAGGCACCTGTATAAGACAAAGCCTTGAATATCGGGACTGTCCCTGTAAAATTGGGATACCTGGTCACCCTGTACTCTGTGGTAACACTCGCTGCAGTCAGGGACCTATACTCATGACTCAGAGAATCGATGAATTCCCAAGCCCTCGGGCTCTCCTGTCTGCCCCTTACTCCCCAGCACACCAGTGCCTGAATTCTGATTGGTGCATTACCCCTTCTAGGGGTGTTTCCCCCTCGTGGTTACGTGCAATTTTAGAATTTTAGTTTACTCCTGACGCAGAGAAATTCAGGGTCAGATTTGGCTCAGGCTGAATTTATCAAGAGGCACTGGTGGCCTGTATGTGTGTGCTGGGGGGAAGCCCAGGATGAATTATTTCATTCCTGGAGTGGCCAATGTCTCCAGATCAACATCCAGGGCCATTTAAGTACCAAGTGTGGATGGAAGCTCAAAACTGACGGAATTCCCCAGTGTAGAGTTGGCCCCTCCTGCTGAGATCTAGATCTGTCACACACTTGGGTTGAATCTCTTGATAGAAAGATCACACCTCCCCCGTCTGAGCATTTTGCAAATCCATCAAACTTTCCCTCTTTTGTGTGTGCATGTGTTTTCCTCCTCCTGCTAATAATGCAGCCGAAGCTCATCTCCGTCTGTCCGTTCCCCTTCTGGAGAGGCACATTCTCTAGTCTTTGCGAGTTCAGTGGCAGCGCACATAATTATGCATATAAGATATAAACAGAGCTGTTTAATTATCCTTCGCCACATCAGTGACAGAGTAATTAACAAACATTGCAAGATCAATGAGGAAAAGTGTGACCTTCAGTTTCCTTTGATAGGAAAGCCCTTGTCGTTCCCAGACACAAGGTGATTGCGCCTGGACTCCGTTTGTAGTTTGGTTTAATTCCCCTTCATTGGCCCTTCCCCCCACTGTTTGCAGCTCAGATTTGCAAAAAAGCCAAAGGGGGTGGGGGAAAGGGAGAAAATAGAAGTATGTGGCCAACCTGTGGTAACTAAAGAGGAGCTAGTGGTAAGAGGAAAGAGGGTTGCCAGCAATGTGCCTTTTTACATCCAGAGCATCAAAGGATCACAGGCGAATGCATTCAGTTCTTGTGAGCAAGCAGGCCATGAGTGTGCAAGGTAATAGCACATACTATGCCCGAATGGCAGGCACAGCCATAGGGGTTGACACACAAACAGAGGCACGTGCAGGTTTCATGCATGTGTTTTGAGAGTCCTATTGGAAATGTGCCCCTGACTTCTCCCTGTAAACCATGGGCTGAGGATTTCTTTCTTTGGGAAGGGTTGAGTTATCCTTGTTTTCTCTATTCATTTAAGCCAGTCCAAATTCTGGGCTTGTCCAGATATTCAGACCTGGTATAACAGGGTGCAACTCCCATTGACTTAGATGGGGCTGCAGTTGCTGACACGAGGGAGGAATTTGACCCTGTGGCTTGAAAAAGAGGCTGTCTGGGCTTAGAGCAGGTGTATGGGAGGCAGGATTGTAGCTCTAGGGTTCTGGCTTGTCAGGGCACTCGCCCAGTTTATGTGGCCTCCAGATAACTACTTAGAGACCTTTCATCAGGGCTCCTTCCTCTTTCATTCACGTCTTCCACTAAACTCTCCTGGGATCTGATCCTGCATCTCTGCCAATTTGCAACTTGACACCTTCTCCAGGGGATTTCTTTCTGCTGCCCAGAATCAGAAGTCCTATCAGACTGGATTGAGTGGAGTGTGCAGAGAGCTTGCTGAGGACTGGCCTGAGCGTCAGCCTTCAGGGCCAGCTTTTCGAGCCCCCAAACTGAGAAGCAAGATGGGACTCAGCCCAGGAGACACAATGAAAGGTGAAATCACCTGTGGAGGGGCAGTCTTTTTCTCTGCCTGGTTCCCTCAGACACAGGGGGTTGACAAGAGCTGATCTGAATGCGAGTCAGCTCCCAGCCTCACCTTGTGTGTCTTCCCAAATCTGAAAAGCGGGTGTTTGTCCGGAGATGGGTGACAGAATCTGTCACCAACACACAAACATGACTCCTTCGTTCTCACACATCCACAACCCTTGTACCCGGACTGATGCACGCTTCCCTACACATACTTTTATACACACCCACACGGCCGTACGCACACCAGTCTTACAGTCTGTCCCACAGTAGGATGGTAGGGATAGTCCCCCGGAGCCTTTTTCTCTCTGAGCTTTCAAAGTTTCTTTCATTTAACTATTTATTTATTTGTTTGCTTTATTTATTAAGCCTACTCCATCAGAAGGTGAACGTCTCCTCTTCTTCCCCCAGACCCTCCCATAAAGGGGTTTCCTTCCCACTTACAATTTCCTGGACAACCTCCCGCGCTAAGAAGCATTTCAGGGGCATGCACCAGCACCCAGTTTCTCGCTTCTTTACCCTGTATCCCCAAAATTGGCGTGGTTTCCCCTCCTGGCCATGACAACCGACAAAGCCCCATCTGGGACGCCCCATCCCCCGGTGTCCAGACCTTGCGCTCCATTTGGGCTGTTTTGCTTTTCCTTCCATATATAGTGTGCTGCTGCCGGCTATTTTTAGCCCCTTTTTTTTTTGCTCGCTCTGGATCCTTCATGATACGATAGCTGCTCCGAGACACACAGATCTCTGCTCTTTGGCAATGCCCACAAATGGAGAGCAGCGGCAGGGGGAGAGGGAGCCCTTTGTTATCGTGCAGAAGGGGAGAGAAAAATGTGCGGCAGGAAGAAGAGGACGGTGAGGGAGAGAGGCAGACCCAGGGACCGTGCTGCCCAGGGCAAAGGGGGTTCAACAGTTATTGGGGAGGAGCACAGCCTCAGTGCAATATCCTCTCCTCAAGGGTTCACCCCCCCTTCGCCCGCCCCACTGTCAGGAATGGGGGACCAGGTGGCTCAGTGAATTGGGATCAGGATAATGCAGCTGTTGGCCTCTAGGTCTGTAGTTCAATAAAATAGTTCCCAGCTATTGTGGCTCTTCGGCGGTTTGTGTGAAATGAAGTGGGTGGGTCTCCCAGTGGGCAGCTGTCCATGCTGTAGCCGCCACAGCTGGCTCTCGCATGCCTCTGTCTTGGAAGCCAAGGGCTGGCTGGGCTTTGGGGACTCTCTCTCGTGGGTGCTCCTGCAGGTCTGGGTCGAGGCACGCCAGCTGGGCAGAGTGCAGAAGAAACCTGTCCTGCTTTGCCTGAGATCTGCTTTGTTGGGGATAAAGAGGGGCCACCAGGATGGTTGCTCTCCCAGAACCTTTAATGTGATCATCCAGTATCAATTTGATCAAAGGAGAAGCAAAGTGGAGGCTGTGGCTTGTGGGACTGGAGGTGAACAGCCAGTTCAGGTGAAATGAAAAGGGACTGCTGCAATCCTCCTTGGGACCTGAGCTCCGCCCCAGACTCTGTCCAGGTTTAGAAAAGCCCAAGAGCCCCTCTGTGTGCCCCTCCACCCCCCTCATTTTGTGTTTTCAATTACCAAAGGTGATTTCCAATCCCAGTGGTGCAGTTTCCAGCAGCTCACAGGGCAGCATCTCCCAGCCTCAGAGGGAAATTCTGGGTTTCCCAGGTCTCTTTTAAGGGTTTGGGTGTTTAATTTGTGCAAGGTCTGAGCCAGCCTGGGAGCTGCAAAGTTGACCTGGAATGTGGGATCCAAAAATGGGGTCTCCCAGCTGCTTCTTCCTTTGCTTGTGCTTCAGTCTGGGAATTGGGAAGCCCAGGGCAAGGAGGTGCAGCTGGGACAGAGGGAAGGGGGGTTGTTTCTCACCTCTTTGATCTCTCCACCAGTTCTGCTCTGAGATGGGGCAAAGGTTTTGTGGATTTTACCTAAACCACAACTTGGTCTTCCACCTGTTATGACTTCTGTAGGATTCCTCTGTGTGTGTGTGTGTATGTGCGCGTGTGTGTGTGTGCGCGCGTGCACATGCAGGTCGTAGACACAGCAATGTTCTGATGAATACGGATCATCCCCACCCTTCAAGAGAAGGGGTAGGGACTGGCTGGCCCTGCCTTCCAGGGCAGCCATTAAAGCCAGCAATCACTGACTGGTTTAATTTCCTTTCAGATCCCTCCATGCTGCCCTTTTCCCTTTGCAGTTTGACTCGGGGTGGATGGGGTTTCACCAGGCCTGGGAGTCTGGGGAAACATGAGGGAGACCAAGGATCACTTTACAGGTCCAAAGAGAGATGAAAAGCAGAAGAGGGGAGACCAATTTAGCAGGAACAGGAAAATCGTAGACCCAGGGGGCATTTTATGGGATTAATCACTTCCATTGGGGCTATAGGGTTACGTTTGGGGTGGGGGTGGAGAAGAGGGAAAGGCAGCAAAAAAGTGAAAAGCATTAAAGCAGCAGGAAATGCTTTAATGCCTCGGCGTGTGTAAGTGAAAGGTGATGCCCTTGGGATCTCAGAGTGGTGAGGGGCCACGGGAGGGTGGGAAAGGAGGAGGTGAAAAGGGCCCACCCCTGTGAGAGGAGCTCTAGATTCCTGAGGTTTTTTTCCTCCTTTCTTCTTTTGTGATGTATCATTTTCTGAGCCTAGTTATCAAGTCCTAAGTAAGGGGGCCCGGTTCTGCATTCAGGCACCTGTCTAGACTGACACTGAGAAACTCACATGGCTATTTGAGGGCTGGTATGCCACTTAGGGACAGTACATAGAGGCCTGGACATCCTGCTGGAGGGGAAATTGCACCCCTGGTGTGTGACTGGCTGGTCAATCTGTTCTTATTCCTAGTGTCTGGGTATAGTACAGGTAGGAGCACACGGTCTTTGGATCCAAGACACTGGTGCTGAGCAGTGGAAAGGAGCAGTGTGCTCGACCGGCTCTCAGTGCCACTGTCCTGATTCTATATCCTAGCTTAGCAGGCACCTCCTCAGACCTTTGCTGCAAGCGTCGGCCTCATGCTCTGTGTCAGTGGGACTTTGGCAATTCCATGGCCATGTGCCAGGTATACAGGCCAGCACTGCAGCAGGGTTTATGCCCCATGTGCCTGGCTGCATTGGGCATCACTGATGTAGGCCCAGCAGAAGTTTTCAGTGCCCATTGCAGGGTCCTGTTTTCTCCATCAGTCTCTTCCCCTGCACACCCTGGGGAGTCAAGAAACCCCTGGACCTAGGAGTCTGCTTCTTGGTCAGGCCGGTGTGTTCAGGAGCATTTGTGCATGTGTGTGTGGCACAGCTATCTGTCAGATCCCTGGATCCCAGGGATCTATTTTAACCCCTGGGATCTGTCGAGCTCTCGCTCTTCCTTTCCTTCCTCTCTCAGCTCTCTTCCTTTCCAGCCGTCTTTCAAGGCAGTGCTAATTCTCTCTGCGAATCAAAACGATTGTGGCTTCCCCATGCCAGGAACCCCCTTCCTGCTACTGCCGTACCTGCCCTCGCTGGCTCTCCCTCTCCCTATGAAAGATGGTGCTCGCCCGCAAGAGTTAGAGTGAGTGATTGGGAAAGATGACGAGGGAGGTTTGAAGGACTCCTGCACACAGTAAATCTTCACTCTGCAGGAGAAAGGGAGAGGAGGAGGAGGAACGCTGTGTCAGACTGAAGCCTAAATGAGTCCGAGCTGGCACGTCCTAGCAATCTTTATTTCCTCCTTTACACTGATATTGGGTGACCTCCAGACCCATGTTCTTCCCGTCCTGGTGACCAGCAAAACTGCCTGAGGGAGTGAGTGGGGGAGGAAGGGAGCTCCAAGGAGAACAGCCCTCCCCACTCTCCTTAGCACACCCCTAGAGAGAACAGCCCTCACCTCCAGCCCCCACCCAGGCAGAACATCCCTCCCCACCACGGTCAGCCCACGTCTCAGGGAGGAACAACCCTCCTCCACCCAGTTTGCGTAGCCTTCGGCCAGCACAGCCTGCTTCCCACCCTAGGGCAGGGTGGGGGGGATATGGATGCTCATAGCAGGGATACAGCTGTCTTTCCTGAACTGTAATGCCTTTGGGGGTCAGTAGGGGCTCCCCACCCGCCCATCAGGTCTCAGAGGGAAATGCTTAAGAGGAGCTTCACGGGAAAGAGACTTTAGCAAAACAATGGCAGGGGTTGGAATGGCCATGGAGCAGTGGTTCTCAACCTGCGGCCCAATCAGCACACAGTTGCGGCCCGTGTGACATCCTCAGGGCCATACAGGTAGTCTATATAATGTGTGGATGTCGCCCACATAACACATAGAGAGCTGCATATGTGGCCCACAATGGTAAATAGCAGGGGTCGGCAACCTTTCAGAAGCGGTGTGCTGAGTCTTCATTTATTCACTCTAATTTAAGGTTTCGCGTGCCAGTAATACATTTTAACGTTTTTAGAAGGTCTCTTTCTATAAGTCTATAATATATAACTAAACTATTGTATGCAAAGTAAATAAGGTTTTTAAAATGTTTAAGAAACTTCATTTAAAATTATATTAAAATGCAGAGCCCCTCCTGGACCAGTGGCCAGGACCCGGGCAGTGTGAGTACCATTGAAAATCAGCTCGCGTGCCATAGGTTGCCTACCCCTGGTAAATAGGTTGAGAATCGCTGCCATGGAGATTAACCCCCCCCACACACACACACAGCCTCCTCCTCTCTCTTCCTCCCCAACCTCTCCTTACCCTTCTTGTCTTACCTCCACTTCCCCCCTCGCCCCTCTTCATTTTCTCTCTCACCCCCTCATCTCCACACCTCTGCTTCTCTCTGTTCATGCCTCCTACCCCCTCCTTTTCTCCACTCCACTTTGCCTCTCTCCCCTTGCCCCAAACACACGCTGCCTTCCCCCTTTCCCCTCGCCCCCATCCAAACACAACCTGCCTTCTCCCCTCACCCTCCCCCCCCACCCGTACATACACACCCACACCCACTGGGATGCAGTTGCACAAACCCTGGCATATTGGCACTGGCCTCACTTTCAGTAAAATTACTTTTTCTTCATATTAGGCCAAGGCAAGAGTGCAGAGACATTTATGAAACTTTGTTTAATGTACTGAAAAGCCATCGGCTAGAACATTTAGGAAATTGATTTTCCTGGCATTGATGAACTCTTTTTATTTTACCCCAGTATTAATTACTTTTTTTTTTAAAACAAATTAATTTAAGAGTCGTAAAACCTAACAAGTGAGCCAAACGTCAGTAGATCATATTCCCCTCTTCCCCCCCTTCCCACTGCCGACGCTGGTACGGGAGAAGAGGAGAATCCACCCCTTGCATGACTCTTTGTCTCTCCATCTCTCTGCAGGGGAAGCTTCATCCCTGCGCGATTATGCGGCCACCACCATGAACGAGTTCCTGGGCATGTTTGGCTACAATGACCAGAACATGCGGGATGAGCTGACCCGCAAGATCAGCTTCGACAAGCTGAACGCTGCTACCTCAGAGGCTTCCTCTGCCACTGCTTCCCTCCCTGGCGAGGACGCCATGAGCAAGCGAGCCCGCTTCTCTAAGTACGAGGAGTATATCCGCAAGCTCAAGGCCGGTGAGCAGCTCTCCTGGCCCATCCACCCGGCCAAGTCTGAGGAGCTGAGCTCCAGGCTGGGCAAGGAGGCTTCATCAGTGCTGACACAGCCCATCCGAGCACTGCCGGGGCCTGATGCCACCCTGCTAACAGAGACCAAAGCCACCATTCTGCCCTTGCCCTCTCCGAGCAGCTCCCAGATGCAAGGCCTGATGTCGCGGGCCTCCAAGTATGACTTCTTCATCCAGAAGCTGAAGACGGGTGAGAGCATCAGGCCGCAGAACGGCAACACCTACAAGAAGGCCTCCAAGTATGACCTGGAGAATGTGAAGTACTTGCATCTCTTTAAGCCCGGCGAGGGCAGCCCAGATATGGGAGGAGCCATTGCCTTTAAGACAGGCAAGGTGGGCCGGCCTTCCAAGTACGATGTGAGGAACATCCAGAAGCTCACTCCAGTCAAGGCTCCAACACCTAGCCTGGCCCCCAACCCTCTCTCCAGTACCCCCAGCAGTGCTCCAGTGGCTGGGCCCGAGCAGCCCGTCTCCTTGCCGTTCAACACCCCTGAGTACCTGAAGTCGACCTTCTCCAAGACGGACTCCATCACGACCGGGACAGTCTCTACGGTCAAGTAAGTCTCCTCCTATTTTTCTCTTCTTTGCATTCATCAAGGAAACAAACCCAGTTGCGGGGGGGCAGATTAAAAAGATATTTACTCTCCTCTGACACTGTCCTCCTCTTGATTTCTTCAGTAGGAGCTTTTTGATTCAAATTCTGGCTAATGGCTGAGGATGGGCACGGGCACCTTCTTGGTTCTCACAGTCCCAATTCTTACCCTGAGCCTAAGCTATTGGGCCTGCATTGGACCTGGGAATACAATAGAGAAAAGTGCTGGAGTGATCAGTTCACCAGTTCCCATAGGGCAGTGGTTTTCAAATAGGAGTACGCGAGAAAAATCCTGTAATGGCGGATAATATCCCTTACAGACCTTTTCTTTCTGTTTTCATCAGTATATTATGACCTGATCTCAGACGGGGGTATGTGGTAGACTACACTATTTGGGAAAGGGTATGCAACCTAAAAAGTTTGAAAACCATTGCCACTGAGCAAAGCCAGCATCAGCAGCTGAAGCCAGGAGCTAAGTTCTGGAGCCCGGCACCTTAATGCAAAGATGTAGGAAGCCATGAAACTTAGCAGAGCATGTTAGTGAGAGGTACTAGGCTGTGAAACAGTCTCCCAAGGGAAATGGTGGAAATCCTGTTGTTTGGGACATTTAAATCTAGGAACTCAGCCTGCAGTGTGTGGGGTATGGATTGGTTGTCTGATTGGCCCACCTCATCTTTAATGTCCTGATTCTAAGCAAGGAAAACTTCAATTAAGGGGTTGTGAGGAACAATCCCCAGCATTGATGGGCTTCTAGCCTTCTTGAGCCCATCAGCTCCAATAGCCATGCACAGATACTGCTGTCCCCTTGGGAAGTGTCTGTGGAAACAAGATGCAGAAAGAAGAGCTGCCATCGACACTCACAGGTCAGAATCATGGCTGTTTTTTTTCTCTCTGTCTTCCAAATCTCCTAAACAACCAGCCCTGCCTGGATTAGGGCCCAAATCTGTTCCCACTGAAGTCAGCGATTTGATGATTAGATTAGATGTTCCTGTGCTGTATGACACATGAGGCAACCCAGTGTTTCCGCCTCCATCTGTCTAATGCCACATTTCTTGCTCCATTGTAATCTGTTTCCAAAATAGCAACATCTTTCTCAATGGTTTTATTATAGGTCATCTGTAGTCCTCCTCTTCTCCATCTTTCACCAAGTGGTATCCAGTCACAGGCTTGTCTAGGAACAGCGTTTTTTGACATGTGTACAACATATCCACCCCCTTTCTCGAATCATTGTCTGCTGGCCAGTCCTTTATAACACATCAGCATTGGTTCCTTTATCCCACCAGCAAACCCCAAGTATTCTCTGCAGGTATCTCTGATGGAATGTGTTAAGTTTCTTGTTGTGGGCTTCCAGCATTTTCTAAGTTTTGTAAGAAGATAACAATATGGATATCACAGTGACATTGTATAACCTTATCTTGGTCCTTGTGTGAATCTCTCTATTTTTCCAAACATTTGTCATTCTCAGAAAAGCTTCGGTTTCCTTCCCAGTTCTTGGTTTCACCTACCTGTGAGTTGGCCATCAACACTGATTGTGCTTCTGAGATATACAAATTTGTTAACCATGTTGTCTTCTTCACTATCAATCACATATACACCAGTACTGCTGGCTCTTTCAACCATCATAACTCCTCTTCCAGCGACCCCGAAGTCAGTTGCATAACGCCCATTGACTTCACTTAGATGTATCTTTTCAATCTGACCCATTTCTTGCATTGACAGCCACGGTTGAGTAAAACTTCTTCTCAGCTGTGGCAGGGAGATTCACATGCCATGTCTGACAAACCCACTGCCTCAGTTGGCACTAGTAGCCACCTCTGCCTTGTTGGCAGACTCTGCACAGGGGCCAAGGATTGAATGAGCTATGAAGAAACCCAAAGACTTTGTCTGCACAAGGATTATTTCTCCTTTTGCTATCCCTGGTGCAGCTCCACAGGCGGGAACACTGGGGGAGACACCCATGTAGACAAGGTGCCCATGGCCACCAGCACCTTAACAACCATGTTTTGTAGACCTGCTCTGAGTGAAGTTAGATGCCATGGCACTTAAAACACCAGGGACTGCTTGGAGCCTTGTCTGTGCTAAGTTCCAGACGGTGCCACTGGAATGATAAAAACAATGGTGAGGAATCCTAGTATAGACACAGCCCTAGAGGTGTCCCCTTGAGGTAAAGGCTGAGGCACATTGGCTGGCATTGAGGACAAAGCTAATACAGCTTCCACTAATCTTCTGTAGATAAACAAAACTTGGGCTCTCCCATCAATCTGGCATTCAGTTAATGAAAAATGGCTCAACATCCAGATTTGCTCCGCTTTCCCCAAGACCTCACACATAAGAATAACCAAACTGGGTCAGAACAAAGGTTCATTTAGGCCAGTAACCTGTCTTCCAGCAGTGGCCAGTGCCAGATGCTTCAGAGGGAATGAACAGAACAGGGCAATTATCAAGTGATCCATCCCCTGTCATCTAGTCCTAGCTTCTGGCAGTCCGAAGTTTAGGGACACCAAGAGCATAGGGATGCATCTCTGACCATCTTGGCTAATAGTTATTGATGGACCTATCGTCCAGAAATTCTCTCATTCTTTTTTGAACCCAGTTATACTTTTGGCCTTCGCAACATCTCCTGGCAACGAGTTCCACAGGTTGACTGAGTGTTGTGTGAAGTACTTCCTTATGTTTGTTTTAAATCTGTTTCCTGTTCATTTCATTGGGTGACGCCTGGTTCTTGTCTTAGGTGAAGGGGGAAATAGCATTTCCTTTTTCACTTTCTCCACACCATTCGTGATTGTATAGACCTTTATCATATCCCCCGTTAGTCTCTTTTCTAAAAGGAACAGTCCCAGTCTTTTTAATCCCGCCTTATATGGAAGCTGCCCTATACCCCTCCTCATTTTTATTCCCTTTTCTGTACTTTTTCCAATTCATTTTCTTTTTTTTAGGTAGGCCAACAGCATTCAAGCTGTGGGCGTACCATAGATTTATACAGTGGTATTAAACTATTTTTTCTCTTAATATCTATCTTTTTCCTAATGGTTCCTAACATTGCTAGCTTTTTTGACTGCCACTGCACATTGAGCGAATGTTTTCAGAGACTTATCTACGATGATGCCACAATCTCTTTCTTGAGTGTTAACAGCTAATTTAGACCCCATCATTTTGTATGTAGCATTGGGATTATGTTTTCCATTGTGCATTACACAACACTGAATTTCATCTGCCATTTTGTTGCCCAGTCACCTAGTTTTGTGAGATCCCTTTGTATTGCTTCACAGTCAGCTTTGGACCTAGCTATCTTGAGTAGTTTTGTATCATCTGCAAACTTTGCCACCTCACTGTTCACCCCTTTTTCCAGATCATTTATGAATATGTTGAACAGGACTGGTTCCATGTACAGATCCTTGGGGGACCCATTGTTTACCTCTGTCCACTATGAACATTAACCATTTATTCCTACCTTTTGTTTGGTATCTTTTGACCAATTACTGATCCATGAAAGGATCTTCCCTCTTATCCCATGACTGCTTACTTTGCTGAAGAGCCTTTGATGAGGGACGTTATCAAAAGCTCTCTGAAAGTCCAAGTAGATTATATCTACTGGATCACCACCCTTGTCTAATAGATTGGTGAGACATGATTCCCCTTTACAAAAAACATGTCGACTCTTTCCCAATATATCGTATTCATCTATGTGTCTGATGATCCTGTTCTTTACCACACACCAAGATCATGTGAAGAAGGGGGGCACATGATTGTGGCCAGGTGTAGAGTTTAGACAGGCTGTTTCTGCAATGGAAACTCTGCTGCCCTGGTACATGGGGTCAGACTAAATGATCTAAAGGTCCCTTCTGACCTTGAATCTCAAAATGTCTGGGTGCAAATACGGAGGAAGGGACATGGTTTGCTCCACTTCCTTGTTCCTTGGTTTGGATTCTCTTGCCTCTCACTTGGCACCTTGTTGAGGCCTGAAATATTTTTTGTGTGAGATAGCTACTGTCACCCATTACCACGGCTGCCTGGTTTTGCTCCCACATATTCACCACAGAGACCTCTGTGGCAGCTGAGGGGAGAGGCCCCTGCTTCCTGGCCCTCTTGCCTTTCCACTGGTTTAAGCACCAATAGCTTTGGGTTGTAGAACTCAGCTGGGACTTTCTGATGTCAGCCCCTGTGTGTATACAGCCTGTTCAGTGCATCAGTCTGCTTTTGTCAGCCAGGCGTCCCCTTGGGTCATTGATAGCAGGGCCAGCACCTACATGCCACATGTCGTGGGATGACAGATCCCATTGAGGCCACCCAACTGCCTCTTTCCTGTAGAGAGGAAGGCTGATCTTGTGGTCAGTTTAGAGGCCTGGAGCCAGGAGACTTGGGTTGTTTCCCTGAGTATGCCAAAGTTGCACTACGCAATCTCAAGCAAGTCACCCTCTCCCATGCCTCGGTTTCCCTATGTGTAAGGTTGGGGTAATGATGTCTACCTCCTGTGTGGCACTGATCAATACATTACTGTCTGCAAACAGCTTTGGGTTCCTATGGTTAAAGTGTATGGAAAAGGGCAAAGGTTTGTTATCAATTGCAGCTAAATTCACCTGGGCCCCAATCTGGGGAGCCCTCTAACCACCCCAAAATGCCCTGTCTGTTGTGTGGCATGTTGTTTCGTTAGACGGTAGCATTATCCACTCTGCTGGCTGTGCTGTGGAGCCCATGCCTGCCCCGTGGTGCAAGTCTTCCAGCTGTGCCAGGAGCCTGTTGTAAATGCCTCGTTACAAAGCTCTCACTTGCTCTCTCTCTCCTGGGTTCATCGGTGTCTCTTGCTCTAGACGGCAGGTGGGGGCAGTTGTTGTTATGAACACTGGATTATAAATATATATATATGCACAGCATCTTATCGTGATCAGTCCTCAGGTCTGCAGCTCCTTGACAGAGGAAGCCAGTCAAGAGTCTCAGGGACACCTGGACACCCCTTCGGTCTCTCTGCTCCCACGCCCATGCGTGTTGGGCATTCTGGAGCTGCACCCGGGGGCTGCTCACCAACCCTGCTTCACTTTTGCTTCTCCTCAGGATTCCAGTTTTATTTCCTTTCTCTCACCCTTTCGCTCTTTCATTTCTGCGGTGGATTGGGTTCACAGTGGCTCAGTGATCCCTTCTCTAACCGCAGGACTTCCTGGGGCTGGGGGAAGTGGGAAATGCTGACGGGGGTGCATCTGGCAGTGGGGTTTGCACTGAGGCTTCTCCCCAGCTGCTCTCTCTCTCACACGCACACGTGCCTGTGGGTGCATTTGATCCTTTGTAGCTCGAGTGGGGGTGAGCGTGTTTCCATAGGGTTGTGATTCCTCCTCCTTCTGGACTTTAGCTAGTGCCCACTAGGTACAGTCCCTGGGGAACCCACTTCCACCAGAATAGAGGTAGTTCTCTGTCCTCTGGTCTCTACACACATGGCACCTGAACTGGATACAGACCAGTAGTAATATCAGGCTTCTCCCTCACCCATCAGCTGACCACACCTGTGGGTAACCTAGGCATGGTGGGTGCCGGCATTCTGCCTTTCCCTGAGACAGCCCTGCCACGTAGATGGGATGTTGACACACTCCAAATTTTGGCATTTTCTGGCTCTGTGTCCCTTAGATGCCAACACAGTCCCTATCCCCCACAACTCCAGCAGAGGACTGCGCTGCACTTCTCAGCTCAGGGACTCCCCCAAACTGTGCTGTCCCTGTGTTGGTTTGAAGGATGGCTGCGAAGCATCCAGAGCAGTCTCCCAAGGAGATCAGAGGGGTGCAGGAGACAGAATATTAATTGTGCTAGTGAGGATGGTGCTAATCATGTGACCTGGGACCTGGCCTTCCATTCAGAATCCCCTCTAGGACCAAATGCCATCGTGGGAATCACCCCCTCGCTGTCACACACACGCACAAGCCAAGGGGGTGAACTTTCTAACTCCTGATGCTGTTAACCTGGGCAAAACTCATGTTCCGACTTCAAATGACCGCTGTGCAAGTTATAGGTGTCCTGCTTTAACCAAGGTGCGGAGCTGCCTTGCAGCCATCCGGGTGGCCCAAGGATGCAGAAGGAAGCCCAGTTGCAGTCCACTCTCGTCAGCCAATGCTCTAAGAGCAGCAGCCATGTTTTTAGAAGGCTGGGGCCCAGGCCTGTGGGTCTGTTCTGTGACTTTTTCTCTCTGTTGCTGGAGACCATCCACCAAGACGTGCTTTCTGGCTTCGTTTTAAGGAAGATGCCTGTCCGAGCAAGTGTGATGCCTGAGTGAAGTTTGGGTTTGATTTTTAATTACAAAGCCTCATCTGTGGCCTGACTGGTGTGACTGAGTTTCAGTGCCCTGTGACAATGAGGGCTGTCTGGGTGACTGGCAGGAAGTGTGGAGAATGCAGTGAACGCCATGTTGTAGAGGCCAGGTTATAAATGCACCCTCTCAAATGGTCACAGCGTGGATCTGTTCTGTAGTGCATAGTAGTGCTTGCAGTGCCCTGATCAGTGCTAGAGTCATGTGCTCTCCAGCGGTTCCACAGTTGGAGTAAGTCCTTAAAGTCTCCCTGCTTTACAAACTGGAGCCTTGTAACAGAGCTGGGGTGGTCCGTGTTTTGACTCGGCCACTGGTTCTGTGTAGACAGAGCCAGTGGTGCCTATGTGATGTTTACAAGAGCATAATTTAAGGATAGGTCTTCTCAGCCCCTTCAGCAAATGAAATTGAGCCCTGGGGGGAGGAGATCTGAAGAAGGGGAGGTAGGTGGGTTACATTAGCAGGAGTCCAGTGCCCCTAGAAAAGAGAGGGCACACGGGCATGGGGGGAGGTTACACAGGCATATATCTCTGCTGCTTAATGTTCCCAGAGCCCTCTGCCCTGGCACCCTCAGTGCTGCATGAGAGACAAGGAGCTTGGACTGTGCCCTGACACTGCCTGCTAACCAGCTCTGCCCTGTGTGTTTCTCATTAGGAATGGATTACCCACTGACAAACCAGCTGTCACCGAAGATGTAAATATTTACCAGAAATATATTGCCAGGTAGGCAAATCCCTTGGCTTTCTTGGGGAGAAGGCTGGGTGGGAGGGGGCATGGGATGGAGGGGAGGGGTCTCGTCTGTCTGTCCGGGTGAAATGTATAAACCAGTCATGGACACTGAGTCTTCCATTTCCCTCTGACATCCACACTGACTCTGTTCCCCCCTCTGGACAGTAGTAGCTGGGGGAGGCATGCAGGGAGCTGAGAACAAACCAAGGCTTCACGCCCATTAGAGTTCTCTTCTCCCCACACCCCTTAGCTAACCCCATAGAGCGTGGAGAAGTGTTTTGGGGCAGAGGTTTGGGCCTTAACCCAACGCCTTATCTCCTGGCTGACGTTCTGCAGGCCCCTTGGTGTGGACTCCAGCCTGTATCGCCTGTCCTGTTCAGCGTTTGGAATCTCAGTGCTGGGGTGGGTCACACCAAGCAGTTCTTTGGGGACCCACCTCAGAGTTTGAATGGGGTCACATGTGAAATGAGCTTCTGAAGGGCTCAGCGTCAGCCCAAGTAGATATAATAAAAATCACAGGTCAGACGGCTTGGCAGCTTCTTCACAGGAGAAACCCAGCGCTGGACGAGGGTGCAGGATGGAACAGTGTGCCAGAGCTGGACCAGCAAGGGGGGCTGCAGGACAGGAGTGAGGGGCATTGGCAGAGCTATGGGGGAAACCCAGGGCTGGAATAGTGGAGGGAGCTGGTGCAGGTCAGGAGTGAATGACATTGGCAGAGCTGGAGGGAATGTTTGCACAGCACCTGCCTGTGCTATCCTTGGCCCTAGACAGTGCCATCAGCCCCTGACCTAAGCCTGATGGCTCTCCCTCTCTGCTGCCAGGGAGCCAGACCTGAAAGCAGAGGGCCTTGGGTGGCACAAGAATTGACATCCTTCAGGGGAAGCAGCCAAACCAACCTCACCTCAAGAAATTAAAGCAAAAAGGTAGCTCCTGTCAGTGCCAGGGTGTCAAGCCTGCAGGGAGGCTCCCTGGCGTGGGCCATGGGCGTGGTTAAACAGGAACGGGGAGCTCTCCCTTGAGCTGAGGAAGAGGGAGAGCTGTGGTGGAGGACTGCTCCCCCAGCCCTGGGAGAAGAAGGGGAGGTGTGCTCCCCCGATTTCAATTACCTTAACCACTGCTGTAGGAGGTGAGGGGGCAGCAGGGAGGGTGAAATGGGAAGACAGGAAAAGACAAGTCCATTGCCAAGTCACAGTCCTCCAGCAGCAATGCCTCTGGCTGAGACTGCTGCTCACCTGGCCTAGGGAGAACTGGGGACCAGGTCAGTTTTAGGCCCAGGTTTGCCTAGATGGAGGCAGAGAGGGGCTGATAAGAGCTGCAGTTGGCTCCTTCCCTGGGTACCAAACCTCCATCCTCTGTCGTTGCCAGCAGCTGTGCAGTGTTGAGGGGACAGTAAGAAGCTGGGAGACAGAGCTCCTCTCAGCTACACTCCGTGGAGAACAGTGTGGCTGCGCTGCACAGCAGAGAAGAGTATTCATCCCTTTATCCCCGGGTTCTCCCACAAGCAAAAGACCCCTTTAAACACCTCCGCTCCTCGTCCCCTTTTCCCCAGGCTCAGACAGTTCACCCAGGGAAGCCTATAAGACAGCTTTGGAACACCACTTCCTGCACAAAAAGCTTTGCAAGCTGCCCGTTGGCAGTCCGGCCACTTCTCTTTAATTTACATGTGGTTTTAAAAATTGTTTAAAGCTTTAAAATAAACGGGGGGGGGGGAGTTTGGGGGGCTGGGACGACAGTGTGTCTTTGCTGCACAATTAGCTTAATGAGTTTGCCAAAGCCATTGCCAAAAGCTGCCCAGGGATAATCCATTGTCTCACATAACAAAAGAAAACTACATACTTAGCTAGTTTGCGCTGGGTTGGTTTTTTCCATCCTGTATATTTATAATTTTTTTTCTGTGGTATTTTATTTTATTTTATTTTATTTTATTTTATTTATTAGTGCCTGAGCAGATGGTACTTCTGGCAGCTCTTGCTTAAATATTTATTTCTGTGGGTATCCCCCTGCCTTGTAACTGAGGTGGGGTTTTTCCTCCTCCTGTCACATCATCGTTACAGGGTAATGAGTCTGTAAACACTCGCTAAGCACGCTGACGACTTTATTTATTATTTTTATTATTATTTATTTATCTTGGTGTTTCTTGCTAACTCCTGCCAGATCTGGGACTGGCTCCCGCTGGCAAAACAAGGGAATGAAACAAAATGTGGGGAAAAAACGTGTGTGTGCATATGTATCTGTGTGTGCAAAGCGCATCTGTTTGCAGGTAGGTGTGTGTGGAATTGTGATGGAGTGCACATGTGTGCATATGTGTGTTTGCACATAAGTGCATGGAATTGTGTGCATGTGGATATGAGTGTGTTGTAAATGAATGTGTGCTCTTGTAAATTGAGTGGGCATAAGTTAGCAGGTGTGTACGTGTGCATGAGTGTGCGTGTAAGCTAGTGTGTGGTGTGTAAGCTTTCCTGTTTTGAAAAACTAAACAGATGCTGTGTGTTAAAAATTAATTGCTTTGAACTGTTGCAAGTGTCAGAAAAAGCAGAGGATGAATATAACCCTTTAGGAGCCTAACCTTTTAATATTGAAACATAGCGACAATTCTGCATGTCTGTTCACTTGGCCCTCCTTTCACAAAACAGAGACTCCAAAACACACTGTACCTCAGAGTGCCATGCCTTGGCCATCCCCCAGAAGAGCCCACTTATCCAATGAATTTCCCACCCCACACTCTCTCCATCCCCTCCCCCTATTTCAGACGCACAAACACTTCTGTAGCATCATCAACTCCAGAGTGGAAGGAGACCAGGAGTTTGAAGTGCCATCCCCAATATTACTAAAGCACTTGTCTGGCTCCTTCTCTTAAAGCTGAGCCCATTAGTTCCTCCTGTCGCCTCTAGTAACTCGTGCCATATGTGGGATTCCTTTAGTGCCTGGCCCTTTCCTAAGCGTTAGTCAGCATCCCTGGTTGTTGCTCAAATAGCCTCACGGGCAGCTCTGTTCACTTGTGAAGTGCATGTATCTCAGTGAGGTCCTATCTTCATCTCCTCTCTGCCTCACAGTGCAGGTCGGCTTCTCCAGCCCTGCATCTCACTCGTTATCCTTTGTTCTCACTTCCCCATCTCACCAACAGGGTTGGGACGAAATGTTCCTATGAGCAGGGTATCCCATAACTGTGGTATTTCCTACACCTTCTTCTGAAGCTGCTGGTGCCAGCTACTGTCAGAGACCGGACTCTGGACTGGATGGATCTATGGGCCTGATCTATTGCAGCAGTTCATGTGTAATGACAAGGTGGCCAGGTCTGCAGTCACCTTTCCAGTCCTAGTCAGGCAAGTCCCCTTTAGATAGGGCTGGCCTCATTTCTTCTCCTTCCTGTTACACACCTTTGTTTGCAGCCCAGCATCATTTGCCTTTTGGTTTGTTTCTCCACTGTTGCTAAGGTTTGTTCCAATTTCTCAATCACCTGTTCTGGCGTGATCCTGATTTCCTGCAGTATTTCTTCTCTGTCCCCTGGGAAAGGCATGTCTGCTTCTGACATCTGTCCCCATCTCCCCTTGTGAATGCTGAGGCAAAGAAGTCATTTAATTTTTTAGCAGTGTCTATCTCCTCTGTCAATTAAGTCCCCTTTCCATCTCCTGAAGGCCCTGCTGTCTTCACAATTGACCTCCTCTTCCTTATGTACTTCAGAAATGCCTTATTTATTGCTGCTCTTTGCCCCGGCTCCCTTTCATCCTCCAGCTCAGCTTTGCTGCATGGTCTGGCAATCTGAAACTTTTGGTTCTTTAATCCCCTTTCCTATCCTGTCCCTGTATCATTCCTTCCTGCACCCCCTCCCCCATCCCACCTACCCCTTTGTTTTACCCTTCATGCCTTTCTGCCCTTTCTTGCTTCTCTCTCATGCCTTTTCTCATGTGCAGTCCTAGTCCTGGGTGACATGTGGAACCCTTGAGCAGATGGTAATTTATCTTTGAATGTTTCCTCTCTGAGTCCCCTTCCCTCCACTGCTTTATCCCTTTCAAGCAATCCAGCTCTTCTACGTTCCTCCACAATATACTCAGTAAAATTCATTGTCTTGATTATCTCTTTTCCAGCTCTTCCCTTATTGCCAATTACAGATCTTTCGTTCTTTCGTTCTTTCATGTGCTCGGTTGTAATCTGTGGAGCAGCTGCTGGTGGTCTGCAGAGAGCTGGCTATGTCACTTGGTGCTGACTGTTCCTACTTATTTCTCACTGCTAACTTGCACTAAAAGACAGCCCAAAATACACGTGTACCCTCCTAATGCTACTTTTCTTTGGAAGCAATTGCAGCAACTGCCAGGGGGATGCTTTGCAATTGTGAATGATAGGTAGTGATCTGTTCTGTTGTGACTGAGAGGAGACATGTCCACGGGACAGTCTTTCAGCTGTCTGTGTCATTTACCTATAGAATTACAAGTATCTTCTCTACAAGTTTGTCTACAAGTATCTTATCTGATTTATCTCAGGTATTTTTTTCTACCAATCTAGCTGTTATATCTATATCTATCCATCAATCTGTCCCACTGTCTAAGGTATCTATGGTATCCATTCTCTGTACTAGTATCTATCTAATACACTGACTCTTAATCTTTTCCATCATGTGACACCCCTCTCCCCCACTTCAATCTAGCCATACATAAAGGGAGGGTGCTTGTGACCCCCTGGATCTGATTGAGACCCCCTAGGGGGGTCATGACCTCCAGATTGAGAGCCTGTGATCGATCAATATATCTATCTATCAATCTATCATATGACATTTCTTAAGCTCTCATCACTGTAATATCTAGGTTCCAAATACATAATTAAGAATATTAGGAATCATATTAATTTTTCCTCAAAGAAATATGCTCTCATACCCCTCCCTAGATGCAGACATTTTATTTAATGGGACATCCATGTTTTAGTCTCTCTCCTTTCACATTTCCTTTCTCTGTCCACGATGGCCAACTGTTCTTCGGTCATCGTTATTGGGAGAGGCTTACCCAAAAATATCCTTCATGGCATAACTACCTCCCATCTTATCACTTCTTCACCACACACTGAGACACTCCTGGCTTCCACACCAGCCCCAAGCTGAGGGTAATCTCCTATATGCTAGTCATTCACAGTCTGATTTTGGGCTGTTGCCTCATACCACTGCCCAACTATATCCAATGCTTCATAGTACCTTTGTAGTAACAACTGGAGCCAGAACAAACATTGCCCACCTGGAGTCAATTCAGCATCTCTGGTCTCACTCTTCCTGACTCCTCCCTTCTCCTCCCTCTAAAAACCCTTGGATTTACCCCCCACTTGATTTTCTGTCTCTGCTATGTCTCCGCTAAGCCCTGATGCCAGAGACTCCCTGGCAAGGAGAGCACTCCCTGTCTTTTGCTTACTTCCTAGTCTTGTTGCACTAGCAGTCTGGGGCATCTTAGCAGTGTCGCCCATCCAGAGCGACTGTATTGCCCTCTGAAGTGAGGTGGGGAGAAGAAACCTCCCTAGAGGTTTCCTCCTCTCTCTTCTCTTTCCTTTAGACTTCTGCATTCCATGTATCATTCTGTAGTTTACCTCCTCCCTGCTGACCATGCCACATACTCAGGTGGCATCTTCCTTCTATTATTCTGGCTTCTGGAGGGGCTTCTTCCCCTCCTCAGACACCTGCCCCTTTCCTTCTGCAAGCTAGGTTTACCCCTGACAGCTCTGGCACGTGTACCCAGTACTCTGTGTCTGAAAACCACAGCTTCTTGTGCTGTACAACACTCCTGGTGCTTTTTAGGGCTCCTGGGATTCCAACAGGACATCAGTTTAAAGTGGCAGCACAGCAGTTATGAGGGCAGAGAGGTCCACAACTCTATCCATCCCTCAGTCATTTACTCCCTTCCCTTTTGGTGTAGCCTATCCATCCTACAGCAAGTGCCTGCTGGACCCAGCACCCCATTAATACTCTGAATCGTTGTCATCTGTTGTGACAGCCAAAAGGCATCTTAAGCTCATGACTATGCACCCAGTTTTTTTCATATCAAGTCACTGCCTGCCACCAGCATCTCTCCCGTCTCTCTTTTCTTCTTCCCTCCCCATGGGTGGGTTCTTCACCCTTGCTTTTCCCTGGTGAATTTGATAATACCCATCTTTACCATCCCCCATGTACAAGCCCATCCTCTGCTTCTGCCTCTGACAATGTCACTATGCAGTTCTCTCTCCCTTCCTGGAGCCAGCTGATGCACTTGCCATCCAAAATGGACCTGGCATCAGACTTCTGTTCCCTCACATATAACATCATGTGGCAAGTTTCCCTCCTGGAGCCATTGCCCAGGACACCCTGGGAGAGTCCATTGAACTTCGGTAAATATAAGTGCAAAGTGTCCTGTGTTTAGGAAGGAAAAATCAAATGCACGTCTGCAGAATGGGGAATGACTGGCTAGGTGGTAGTACTGCTGGAAAAGATCTTGAGGTTCTAGTAGATCACAAATTGATGAGTCAACAATGTGATGCAGTTGCAAAAAAGGCTAATATCATTCTGGGGTACATTAACAGGAGTATCATATGTAAGACATGAGAGGTAATTGTTCCATTGTACTTGGCACCAGTTAGGTCTCAGGTGGATACTGTGTCCAGTTCTGGGTGTCACACTTTAGGAAAGATGTGGATAAATTGGAGAGAGTCTCGGAGAGTGCAGCAAAAATGATAAAAAGGTTAGAAAACCTGACCTATGCAGAAAGGTTAAAAATACAAGGCATATGTAGTCTTGAGAAAAGAAGACTGAGGGGGGACCTGATGATAATCTTCAGTATGTTAAGGGCTGTTATAAAGAGGTGATCAATTGTTCTCTGTGTCCATTGAAGAGTAGGACAAGAAGTAATGGGGTTAATCTGTAGCCAGTGAGATTTAGGTTAGATGTTAGGAAAAACTTTCCAACTCTAAGGGTAGGTAAGCTCTGGAATAGGCTTCCAAAGAAGGTTGTGGAATCCCCATCACTGGAGGTTTTTAAGAACAAGTTGGATAAACACCTGTCACGGATGGTCTAGGTTTGCTTGGTCCTGTCTCAGCGCAGGCACTGGACTTGATGACTTCTCAAAGTCCCTTCCAGGCTGACATTTCTAGGATTCTATGACTTCAGTAGGCTTGCCTGGCATTGTGCCTTTAGAGCATCGGCTAGGACTGTCTCTCTTCTCATGCCCAAACAGAAACTCCAGAGCAACCAGTCACCAAGGAGAGGAACAGCCTTGTCTGAGTCACAGAAGGTGGGAATAGAGGGTGTGTGGCTCAGGGCTGGAGCAGGCTAAGCAGCCTCTCTCTGCTAAGTCACGCGTTCAAATCCTGCCCAGGTATTGACCAGAAGTTGCAGCTATGTGATGACTGTTCTGTGACTCCTGTGATATGAGTTGGTGGGCCTTATTCCACAGCAAGTGTCATAAAACCTACGTCTACTGCCCCCCGCTTTTTGTTGGCAGTCTCAGCAGAGGCCAAGGACTGATTGGACCATGGATACTTCTGTGTTACCCCTGGGGAAGGCCCCCTGCAGGACAACAGGCTGGAGCACAGTGCTTGGGAGAAGCTTGCAGTGCTGCTGCCTTGTTCTGTAGAGAGAGGACTTCAGTCTCCTGGACAGTTGGGCAGGGTCATTAAACACACTCAGAGCACTGGTTTTGCTTCTCCTCAGGCTCTCTGTGGGCATAGAGGAGGCAGAATTTGCCCCCCAGAGATGAGCCTGCAGAAGAAGAATCACGTGTTTCTCTCTCCCCACTTCCAAAAGCATAAGTAACCCCCATTTATTATCTTGTATTGTGCCGCCGTGAGACACTCTAATTTCAAGTATGCTGCTCTTGGACTCTCAGTGAGGCAGAAGAAAAAATCACCTTTGTTTATGGTGTAGCGGAAAAGCAGCTGCTGGCACCCTGCTTAATTGAAATGCAAATATGGCACATTACAGCTTATGCCCCATCTCTCTCCTGCTGCAACAAGTGGCCTTTGCAATCCTTTAGTCTTTCTGCTCCAAAGGAGCCGAGAACCGCACACCTATCTGCAACCTCTCTGCAGCCCTCAGGCCTTCTCCTCTGTTTTGTCTTGCCCTTTATTCTGGTGTGTTGGCTTTTGCCTGAGAATGGTAGTGCTTTCTTCACAGCTCCAACTACAGCTCCCTCGATCTGATGTCCTAGATTCTGGTCCTCAGCTCAGGACAGGCAGGAATGGGACAGTGGGGGAAGGATGTTTAGCTATGGGTGGAGGGGAAAAATTGATCAGGTTCCAAAATGGACTTCTTGTTCCAGATCTGCTGTGATTTCTTGGAAAATGGCGTGTCAAAACTTTGCATCCCTGCATCCTGAGAGTAGCAGCAAGAGACGCACCAGACTCAGGAGTGATCCAGTGGGGTGGGATGAGAATAAGGTCAATTTCAAAGAGCTGAGCAATGATATCGGCTTGGGATGTAACAATGTAAAACCCTGTTAGAAATGGAGCTTCTAACTGGAAGAAGACCCTCTTTCCTTCAGCTCAGTATCACTGAGGAGTTGCATTTTTCCTGGGGACAGAGAGAATAGGAATCTTTGCCTCCAAGGAGTCTCATGTCTCCTCGGTACACTCGGAGGTGACAGATAGGTGTAGACTGCACTGCAGGAGGACAGGGAGAAGGCCAAACTTGTTTCACTTGCACCTTGATTTTCAGTCATCATCCTCAGAGATCGTCAGTTTCATTCTTTCTCTCGCTTGTGTTTCCAGGTTCTCTGGGAGTCAGCACTGCGGACACATACACTGTGCATACCAGTACCGGGAACATTACCACTGCCTCGATCCGGAGTGCAACTATCAGGTAAACAGGGCGAACATGAACTGCCAGAACCCATTGCCTGTCCTTACTGTCAAGGGATACAGCCTACAGGACTCCATCATGAAACAGATCATCTGCTTTCTCCATGTCCTGGGAAGAGCGGGAGATACAATTTGAAACTATTGGAGTCAAATTCTGTTCCCAGTTACAACAGCCTAGCCAGATACACACCACTATAACTGAGAGCAGAATCTAGCTTAATCTAAATCAGTGAGATTTACACCAGTGTAACCAAGAGCAGGATCTGGCTCAGCTGAAGTCAAAGGAGTTACTTCAGATTTACATCAGCGCAGCCAGGAAGATAAATTTGGCTATAAATTTGGCCTGAAAATAAGGCATGCTGTCTGTCAGTCTGTCTCTGCGGTTGTCCATGCAACATAAGAGCAGTAGCAGCAACAAAACACCCAATAAGACCAGCAGCAGCCTTGGATCTATGGTTGGGGAGAGGGTGGGGGAAGGGGCATGTGCAGTAATTGCTGGGAGAATTGCCAGAGTAGCAACATCGAGCCAGCTCTGAGTCACATGCTGTGTTTGTTTACCCTCTTTCCAGGTCTGTGAGCATGGCTCTGCCATCTCTGTGGTCAGACTGTGTGGGGGCGGGGGAGGGGGGGAAATCCCAGAGTTTGCCTCTACTCTGCACCCAGCATGACTCCTGCCCCAGCCTAAGGAGGCACTTTGGTCTTGGGGGAATGAGTCTGACCACAGCAAGGGAAACCAGTTTGGCTCCACTCTGTTCAACTTCAGGTTTCAATTAGGGTGACCAGACAGCAAGTGTGAAAAATCGGGACGAGGGTGGGCAGTAATAGGAGCCTATATAAGAAAATTGGGACTGTCCCCAAAATCGGGTCACCCTAGTTTCAATAGATCAGACTGGGGCTTTTCCTTGGGATGTTGCTAGTGACCCAGACAGGGACGATCAGATGGAGAGTCTCAATCACAGCACAGAGGTCTCTGTACACAGAGAGCAGGGAGGACACAAAGGATGGAAAGACAGAAAAACCTGTTATTATGATTGGCCTCATAATTATTTCCCAAGGAGTCCAGGAGCTGCTTGCAAAGGAGCTTGGCTGGTCTCACAGGGGAATAAGGATTTAGGCTGCTTTTTAAAATGCAAATTATTTTATGGCTGAGATATAGTTTATAATAAGTAACGCTCTGTAATAAATGGGCACAAATTAACGGTGATTGGCAATGGGAATCCTGTACGTACGCCATGGGAAATAGTACCTCTAGCCTCCGCGGGCTTCCTACTGAAATCCATATCCATATATCCCCTTGCCAATACCAATGGAATGATCAGGATTGATATTATAGGAGTACAGAGTGGAAGCAATAATCATTTGTCTCTTGTAAAGGGAGGCTGGAAAAGTTGCTAAATATTAGAATACAGGGTTTTTCAACCACTCCTCACAATAAATGGCTATTGATTTTTTTTTAAATCAGATTTCCTTTCACACCTTCACTGTTGAATATCAATGTACATGGGAAATAAAAATGAAAAGCTTCGTATTAAAGGCACTTTGTCTGCATTGATAATGGGGCACCAGTTCCTTAGTTCAAGTAGGCAGAGGATGAAGGGGACGGTCTGGTGGTTCTGGCATGGAACAGGGAGAGTTAGGGTCAATTCTCAGTTCTGCCACTGACTTTCTGTGTGATCAGGGGCAAGTCACTTCTCTCTGTGCCTCCAGTTTCCCCATAAAGCTGGTTTTCTTAATAAAAACCTGCCTATGTTCCGGGGGGTTGTGAGGCTAAAATTCAGTGATGTTTGTAGAATACTTGGAGAGCTCTAGATGGAAAAGGCACTATAGGAGAGCAAAGTATCTTTTCCCCTCTTCCTTTTGACATGGATTTAGTAGCCAGTGTCTTGCAAACCCCTAGCACGAGTGATTTGAAAACTGGGATTATTCATTTACAGCAGGTATAGTTCACTGGTTTCCTTTCCAGCTGTAGCAGCTCTTCAGAGAGCAGCAGCTAAAATCATATCAGAAGAATCATGTTCAAGACTGCAGAAAGCACATCTTGGACATGAGACTATTGTATCTTTCACTCCTGCCTTATAGTTACTGAAACAGTTTGTGTTTGCATATATTGTCCCTTTAACAAAAAACAGATTTCTCCTTTAATCTAACCTGACCCTCATGGGGTGTCAAATGCATTGTATGGCTGAACTGTAAATCTGCAGTATAAGGGGTTTTTAAAGGAAGTTACCCAGAAATACTCACCTCAGCCACCCCTTTCATATGTGTGTCTCACTTTCTCTCTGTCTCCCCAGAGATTCACTAGTAAACAGGATGTGATTCGGCATTACAACATGCACAAGAAACGTGATAACTCCCTCCAGCATGGCTTCATGCGCTTCAGCCCCTTGGATGACTGCAGCGTGTACTACCATGGCTGTCACCTGAATGGGAAAAGCACACACTACCACTGCATGCAGGTAACACAGCTGGACTGGGGAGAAGGCAGCAACATGGCTGGGGAAAAGATTACAGGCTGTAGGGAGAATGAAGAACCCAGAGCCAGTTGACCTGACCCATTCCCTTTCTGTAGCAAACCTAAAGGATCCTGAAATTCTGGCAACCCAACACTTGCCTTTTAGGGAGGACAGGAGCCTCTCCTACAGCAAACTGTTTTAAAGAAGAACTTCCAATAGCTTAAATGTAGCCTCTCCTGGTCCTTTCTGGTTCAGTCACCTCTGTGAAGAATCTATATTCAGTTTGCATGGACCTTCTCCTGCCAAGCATGATTCTGATCTGTAAGAAGGGCAATGGTCTGGTTTTGGGTTGGCGGGGCTGGGTTTAAGGTTTCTCCTCCGTTCTGTACCTGACTTATCCACACAGATGATCCCTTTCTGTGGGACTGGTATCGGGACAAGTGGTGAAGTCTCTCTAGAGTGCCACTTCCTGTGCCCAAACAGATCATCTGACCTGCCACAGCTTCCCTTGATATATGGCCTCTCTCTGCACAACATCTGTCCTTTAAAACTGGATTTAGTTCCTTTGTAGCCAGCTGCTAGGACAATCAAATATTAATGGTCCTCGGTTTGAAGGAAACCTCAGCTCTGCCTTCCTCACCAGCATTGCTAGAGGAGAAGTTCTGAGAGATATTGGGCATTACGTTGGGAATGTGGTTAAATTTCAAGAGCAAATGGTTTGACAGTGGTGTTACAGGAATTGGAATTACCACATAGACAGAACTTTCAGCTCTTTGTCCCTTTCTAGCCCAGAGGCAGTTGGAACCCTGGTTACTTTATCCATCTCTTAGAGTGGGATCAGCCCTGAAGCAGAGTAGGAATGGGGATACACTGAATCAGCACCTAAAACATTGCTATGGAATTTTTAAGCACACAGGAAATAATCAAACACCCTCATAAGTTTTTACTACTCTAAAATCCCACTTCTGGATTATTCTACAGTCATACGACTCCAGTTCAGCAAAGCAGTTAAGCATGTGCTTAAGGCTGAGTAAAGCCAGAGGGTCTTAAACTCATGCCCAAATGAATAGGGACGGACATATTTAAGTCAAGTCAGCTTTTGACGTCAATGGGACTTAAGCGCAAGCTTAATGTTAGACAGGCACTTAAGTGCTGTCCTGAATAGGGTTGGACGTAAGCATGTGCTTAGTGTTTTGCTGAAATTGGGGCTTCATTTGGGTCTCTGCTATGGACATTTTAATGCTATTTCTCCTGTATTTTCCTTGTGCAGTTTCCTGCTGAGTTGACTAGGATGGGAATTATTTAATTTTTAAAGGGCAATCAAGATTACTCAGTCTGCAGCCACTCCGAGGTTCAATAAAGACCCCTATCTAAGCCTCTATATAAGGGTAATTTAGCCCCGTGACCACTCCCTTCCAGAAAGTCAATGACCATGTAAGCAGTGTCTTACAGGAAAGGTGTCAGAACATAAACTTGCAATTAAAATGAATATTGCTTAAATGGCAGGATTTGTGCCATCCACCTCATGTTTTTTTTCTTTATGTCCATAATTGGTGTGGATAAAATTCAGTTAGTTGTTTATATAAACTGACATTTTTTAGGCTTTAACACCAAGAGCCGCATTGCAAATTATTCCTAAGGAGGTTTTTGTTTAATTCTTTTTTTTAATGCTGCACAGGGTCTGTTTTTTTTCAAGGTGTCAGCATGGAGAGAGAGAGAGGCTCTTTTATATTGGAAATAGCTGGAGATCCTTTTTTTTTCCCCCCCCTGGGTATTTGTTATTGCCTGTTTGAATCAACCTGGGCTGAACTGAGAGGTGGTGTTTTCGTTCTCTTCACTTCTGAGATGGTGCAGGCGTTGGCACACACTGTGCAAAAGAAGAAAGGGAAAAAATAAAACCCGCTGTCAGCAGCTCAGCAGGGGTGATGGTGTTTTCAGATTCCACTTGTTTTTTACTCAATATGGCAAAGTTGCCCGCTTTGCCCGGGGGCAGGCAGGTTTTCAGCATTCTGTTCTCATCACACCATTCCCACTCGCTGCAGAAGGTTAAAATCATTGAGCAAACAATGTTGGGGCGTGATGGGGAAAAGCCACCGGTTCCTGGTGACCAACTGACTGGGATTTCCACTCCGGTCTGTGTCTAGCTAGAGTAGAACAGACCCTAGAGCTGTGTCCAGCTTGCTCTCCACCACCTCATCTCCCAGAGAGAGAAAATGAATAGATGAGTAACCACCAGTCTCTCCAGTGCTCCACAAGTAGGTAAAGGGCTGGAGTAGAAGCCCTAAGTCTCTCCAAATCTTCCCAAGATGACAAAGGGTCATGACAGTATTTGTCAGTCTGTCCAGCTCTTTTCAGGAACAGGACCCTCCCTGCCCTGTCCCTGAGCAGTAGCCTTAATCTCTCTACATCTCCCCCAATCCTCTGCTTTCTTCTCCTGTTCTAATTGTTTCATCCCTATAGACTCAGGCTTTTCTTAGACTCTTTGTAGCATCAGTCCTTAGGTTGGCAACCAAAGCGATGACTCAGTACTGAGGGGAAATGCACAAATACAATTAAAATATCTCTGTGTTGCTTGTGTGTGTGTTACTTCTGGTACTAATAATAAAACAGTAGGCTGCTGCTGGGATGGTTTGATGTCTCTTTCCCTTGGTCCTGGGCAGGTGGGCTGTAACAAGGTCTATACCAGCACCTCTGATGTGATGACCCACGAAAACTTCCACAAGAAGAACACACAGCTGATCAATGATGGGTTCCAGCGGTTCCGAGCTACAGAAGACTGTGGCACCGTGGACTGTCAGTTCTATGGGCAGAAAACCACTCACTTCCACTGCAGGTGAGATAGTGGGGGAGGGCAAAAATCCTACCTTATTGATGCACATCTGCTGGCCTCCTTCTGAAAAGTCATAACCTGAGGATTATACACAGTGGGGCAACCTACCAGGAAGGCCTTTCTGGATGTGAACCTCCCAGGCATCTTCCTGAAAGGACGTAAACTCCAGAGTGGGTGTAATCTGGAGAGAGCTCTCGTAGTAGGAGACACCCTGATCTCTCCCTGATGAATCAAGGCAAGTGTGCCCATTGGGAAATCTATGATAGAAATCTCTCAGGAAAGAGACCACATTACCTTTGCTTGAAAGGTCGTCATTGAGGGGTACTGTTCTGTCTAGAGACCAGCCATCCAGCTGTCCTAATTTAAGGCCAAACTCTGCTTTCATTTACTTGAGTGCCCTTCCAGTGACTCCATTGGGCATCCATATCATTTGAGAGAAAATCAAGGCACAGCTAGGGCCTATTTTTATGTCTAGGAATGACCCTCAGTCTGCCTTGGGCTCGTGTTCTGTTTGAGATGACTGGTGGGCAGGGCTGGATCCCTGCCTCTATTGTGTTGGGTAGTCTTCAGAGTGAGGGCATTATCCCAGCTCTCGTATTTGGTCGCATCCTTGCTTCCCTTGGCTGGAAAGGCCCTTCTTGGTGCATCCCAAGCCAACTCTAAGAGGGGTCAAGAGGTCTCTTGCTATCAGGGGTCAGTACTTTATATTGATCCCAAACCTCATCCCAGAGAGGAGGCAAGTGATGCGGCAGCCCCGTGGTGCTCCCAACTCATACAGCCTCCCACCCTCTTCTGTGCCCTTGTAGGCGACCCGGGTGTACGTTCACTTTCAAGAACAAGTGCGACATTGAGAAGCACAAGAGCTACCACATCAAGGATGATGCCTACGCCAAGGACGGCTTCAAGAAGTTCTACAAGTATGAGGAGTGCAAGTACGAGGGCTGCGTCTACAGCAAGGCCACCAACCACTTCCACTGTATTCGGGCGGGCTGTGGCTTCACCTTTACCTCCACCAGCCAGATGACCTCCCACAAGCGCAAGCACGAACGCCGGCACATCCGCAGCTCAGGGGTGTTGGGCCTCCCCACCTCCCTCTTGGGAGCCAAGGATAACGAGCAGGAGGAGTCCAGCAACGATGACCTCATTGACTTCTCTGCCATGAGCTCTAAGAACTCCAGCCTGAGTGCCTCCCCTACCAGTCAGCAGTCTTCCGTCTCCCTCATCATCCCGGCTGCACCTTCTTCCGCTGCTGAGCTTGCCTCCTCTCAGGCCTGCAAGCCCACCAACAGCATGCCACCGGCCACCAAGATCTCTGGCCTGCTCTCCCAGGCCCTCCCCAGCAATATACCTTTGGCCCTGGCACTCGCCAACTCAGCACTTCCCGGAACGGCCAGCTCCTACTTCCCCATCATCCCCAGTCGTGTCTCCACGCCACATCCCACCAGCTCAGCCAATCTAATGACTGCTGGTTCCTCCAGCACCAATCCAACATCCTCTACTGCTGCCACTTCCCCCTCCCAAGCCGTCTCAGGGTCCAGTGAGCCGACAGCCACTTCTTCCCCAGGTGCAGCAGCATCTATTATGGAGAGGATCTCCGCCAGCAAAGGATTGATCTCACCCATGATGGCCAGGCTGGCAGCGGCAGCCCTCAAGCCATCCATGGCGCTCGAAGCAGGTGAGTTCCCCAGCCCTCCCATCACACTGGAGCTGGGTAAAAGGTGGGAGAGTTGGAGACATCTGATTTGGAGAGAATGGGTCTATTCAATGGGCCACTCGCTGGCAATAGGGAGGTTGTACAAGAGCATTGCTGGGAGAAGTGATTCGGCCTTGTCCAGTTAAAGCATTGGGTGCCAAGGTACAGTGTTGGCTTGGGGGGTTTCTGTGGAACCTGGATGTCTTCACGTAGCCGGGAGAGCAGAAGCTGCTGCCTACACAGAGCCAGGCTCCTCTTAGCCCTGGAGGAGGAGTGTTCTCCTGTGTGGTGCCTCCCTCCCCATCTAACTGTAGGCTGGAAAGCAAGGGGCATTTTATTCAAAATGGAAATGGATAAAGAAATCACCGGAGTCCCAGGGTTACAGAGCATACTCGAGACACGCTTCCCATGGTCCATCTTGAGGATCCGAGCATTGGGTCTTGATGGCAGCATTGTCCTCCCCTCCTTCCCACAGGAGAGCAGGGTGAGTCAGACCCAGTCGATTCTCACAGCCCAACATGGAGCTCCCTCCCTACCCCCCTCTGTTTCTTGTATATTGGGTGGACTCATCTGTGCAGATCCTACCGCTCATTGCCCTCTTGCCCCTCAGACTCACTCCCTTCTCTTCCCCTGCCCCCCCCCGCCCCCAGCTGCTTGTGCTGGACTTCTGAGCCCTGTCTCTGCCATTTGATTGGTGTCCCGAGCACCAGCCATGCCCCCAGAGACCTTGCCGACATGCACCCCTGATCAGAATCTTTTTCAGTTCATCAGGAGCATCTGGTGAGGTTGAATTTCTGCTCCTCAGGAAAACAGGGCAGGGATGAGGAGTATTAGGAGAGAAACTGGACCTGGCCTGGGGAAAAGGACAGCAGCAAGGACCTTTCATTGCTTGGTCTGTTGCTGTAGCAGGGGTAGTCAGTTATTGTTTGGCAAGGTCCAGATTTCTTGGTAAAGGTACAGTCAAGGTCCAGATGCCAGAGACAATAATAAAAAATAACAATGATAAGTAAATAAAAAGATTTCGGGGTCCATTCAAAAGTGCCTGGATTTGACCCGTGGTCTGGCTATTGACTACCTCTGCTGTAGATGATCCGTTAAGCATCAAGAAGGCTGTGACTGGGTTGTTCTGCGTAAGAAAGAAGGCTGCACTCCATGGAAGGCAGGGCTGGCCTGGAAAGGGGGAAAGGACTGTGAAGCCAGTGAAAGGCAGAGGGGAAATGGAGTCAGAGAGGGTTCTGTATCTAGCAGCTTTTCAGGCGAGCGTGAGAGCTGAGCTGCACCGAATGAGACTCTCCCCCTCACCTTGCACCTCTACTGCGGTAATTACAGGACAGACAACAGTGATAGCTCTGGATCTGTGCCAGGAGGTGTACTCCTGTGAGCCGTCCAGCCCACCCAGCGCTCTCTTCTCACTGTGGCTCGTTCTAACTCCCTCATCTCCCTTTTTCTCTTTCTTCTTGGCTTGGGGGAGGGGATGAGCTTCTCCCATTGAAGCATCTGGTTGATCCTCTTAGGAACCACTGTGTTCTCAGATGGGACATTTTACCTTCCTGGGTCTGACAGGCAGGTTGCTTTCCTTCCCTCCCATCCTACTCACACATAGTCCCTTGACAGTCTGCAAGGAACCATGAATCCATGGCAGAGTGGATCCCCCCACTGGGACTAATGAAACCTTTCTTTGCTGCCCTCTAGAACCTAAGTAGACAGTTCATTTTTAGCCATCCCTTTCAGCCAGAATATCTCAGGCCCCTTCTGACGAACAGGGCCAGACTGCTCTTGGTGACACCGCTATAAATCCAGAGTAACCCAACTGAAAACAATCAAGTGCCTTTGGATTTCCACTGATGTGACCAAGAGTAGGAGCTGGCCTGCAGGCCCCAGCGACATCACACTCTGCTCCCACAATTCCTCTCTCCCCTCAAGGCATTGAAAACCTTTCCAATGTCTGGTGCCTGAGGCAAGCTGGTTGGGTCTGGGTGTGTCACCTCTGCCTCCTCCCTCCTTCTCAAACAAGAGTCCTTGCTTAATGAAGAAGAGATAAGAATGACGTGATCTGGTTAAAAGGGGGGGAAAACTTTGAAATATTTTTCCCCTCATTATTAAAATAATTCTTTCCTAAAACACAGAAAGGTCATCGAGGGAACTATTTCTTTTATTTTTTAATAAAATGCCACTTGCTGTCTGAAACAGCTCACCGTCAGCGGTAGTGCCTGAGGGTAAATTAATATTTTAGTCACTTGGGGATTGTGGAAAAAAGCTCAGCGGACATGTTCCTGTCAGCAACTTTTCCCCCCCTTTCTTTATCCCCCTCTTCTTCTTTTTTCTACTTCATTTTTTCTTACTTTCTTCTTTCCCATCATTTTTTCTTTTTTCCATCCTCCTTTTGTTTCATTCCCTTCATTTAAAAATTATATATTTCATATCTTTCTCATTTAAAAAATATATATATTTCCCCCTTTCGTTGGGACAACTTGATGGGAGAGAGGTCACGCAGTTTGAACCAATCTGATTGGCTGTCAGCTTTAATAGACCTGACACAGCAGATGTTCCTTCTGGGCATGCTCAGTGGAGGGCCAGAGTGGTCGCTAAGGCAACAGTGAGATTGGGGAATGGAAAGGGGGCTTGACTAGCAGTCGAAAGCTGCCACATTGCCTCAGCATTAACAGAGTCTTTAATAAACGCTTAAGAGGCAGCCCCGCAAATTAGTTATGACAGTTTGTGCAGAGAATCAGGTCTCCCCCACGCGTCTTCCGCTCTTCTCCTTTAAAGGGCCCGTAGCCTGGACAACTTTGACATAATTTTGCAATAATTATCACTTGAAGAATTTCCATGCTGGAGTGGACGTCAGAACCCATCAAGTCAGCCCAGCAATAAACGCTGACCAGCAACCCGAGTGCTTCCCTTCCCCCTACTTGTTTTTTTTTCTTCTCTCCCATTATTTGGTGGTGGTGGTTTAATTCATTTATTTGCCTCCATCGCCTCTTTCTGACACTAATTCGTGTATTTTTCATGATTCTCTTTGGTCTCTGTCTCCTACAGGGAACGGGCAACTGATGACTCCCAGCCGGTTCAATCCAGTTCAAATGAAGCAGGAGCCTGTGGAGAGTGTGGTGTCCTCATCCCCGGCGACCCAGGATTCCTTGCAGGAGCACAGCCTGGATCTGAGTGTGAAAGATCACGGGTGAGAAGGAGAGGCCGGGATACTTGGCTCTATCACTGAGGCTCTCAAAGGCCATTCTCGCATCCAGTAACACAAGGGAGAACAGTTTGATCTAACTTGTTTTACCTGTGGCTGCTAACTTGTGCTGAGTCAGAAAAATCTGTACATTGCAAAGTGAAGCGCTTTAGTGAGCCTTGGATGGCTGCTTCAGCTTCCCATGGCATAAGGTGTTTGTCCTCGATGGCATTCTTTGCACTCATAAACTCCCATTGACTTCACTGGGCCCTGTTTATGGATTGAGAGCCCCTGTAACTTGGAACACATCCTCCCTTAAGTCAGAACACCAACAGGCCTCTGGCCAACCTTCTTCCCCCAGCATAGTGTTTTTGCAACCACCGTCAACACCATATATGTGATTGAAGACTAATGATGTGTCTCCATTAAGTGCCTGATCCAATGCCAGCTGACACTCATGAGAGTATTTCCATTGACTTCAGTGGGCATTGGATCATGGCTGAAGCAAGGAAACTGTTGGAGAAACATCATCAGCATGAAACAGCTACTTGTGTCGCTCATCCTTGCAGATGTTTAGCACATCCTTACAGCCCTGCAGTTTTTGATAGCCATGTTGGTGTATTCTGGGACTCATGAAGCACCTATCCAACAGTGCCTGAGAGCAAGAGCTTTGGGGTCATTTTCCAAGAGGGACTGCATTGTGGAATGAATGGCCTTTAGGGGACTTGCTGAACCAGGGCAGCCTGCAACACGTGTGGTTTCCTCTCCATGCTGAGGTTCAACCAGGCCTGAGTTAAAGACTTTGTCCCAGTTGTTGTAATCAGCAAGGTCCTGCTAATGCTTGAAAAATACCTGGATTGCTCTTGTGTGAGTGTCTCAGACATTGTACCCTAGTACCCTAGACTTTTTTTTGCAGTGCCTCTTCATCTACTACAGAGAGGGCCTTTCTCAATTCACAACTATCACCCTGTGGTTTTGTTACAGGAGCCCTGAGTGTTCTGTGGCATGTGTGTTTTAACAGTCCTGCCTGGCCTGGGGCAGGACAAAGAGTAAAGCAGAGTGAGTGAGAAATGAGCTAGGTATCAGGTGATGAGGAGGGAGCTGGGCTGGACACTTGAGGTATGAACTGGAATACTGAATGGCCAAGAGATCCATCTTATCTCTGGAAGCTTGAGACCCTCTTCCCTTGCATCCTAGCTACTATATAGAACTTGACCTGCCCGAGGGAGAATGGGCATTATCTCTTCCTCCAGATGCAGCAGGTGGGAAGTAGGGGAGGAGGTGGGGAGAGGACACAATTTGAAAGGAAAAGAATTAATCTCAGTGCTCACGGTCCCTGTGCACGTCTTAACTAAACCCTATTGGTTTGTGTATTCCAGTAATGAATCAAATGGCCACACAGTCTCAGCAAATTCATCTCTTTTATCCTCGCTTATGAATAAGGTAAGAGCCATCCATCAAATGCCTTTCATTGCCCCCACCAAGAGAAATTAAAGCCGCGATGGCAAGGGGGGGAGATGCGTTTGTTTTTTAATGTTTTGCCTCTAATAAGATGAGTTTGTACCATTTAAATTTTGAGACCATTTGTCATCGGGTATAATTTCAGAGCCCCTGCTTACGAATTAATTTAATGAACTGGCTGAAGAAATATATTGCAGCCCCTGACACTTTTTTTTTAAATCGCTTCTAGCTGGAGGAGGGCTCGAAAGAATTTTTTAAAAATTCAATTTCTAGAACCTGGCAACTTCTCTCTCTCTCTCTTTACAGTTATCTATTTTATTTATTTACTGTAAAACATTTGTTTCATGGCGGGTGAGTTTGTTTTTGCAAAAGAGAGCAGAAGAAAAAGATGAAATTACAAGTTTTGAGCAAAAATCATCAATTTCCGCCTTTCTGGCATGAGTAATGGTGTCCGACTGAGCCTGTTCTACCACGCTCTGGAATATTTACTTTAAATAATGCACAATTTCTTTTTCTTTCTTCCTTAAATTATACATCATCTCAAATATATTTTTCCCTTCCACATGATAAATTTTACTACAGCGAGATTAATTTTGCTACTGTATACAACTGCATTAGCGATCAGGGCAGCCTCTGAGCCACACTTTAATATCCTAGTGTGTGATAGGCTTTAGAGGCATAACAACTGCCATTCTCTTGGCTCTGGGCATTATAACCAGCAAGGCTATATAACCCTCAAGAAAGGGCAAAGTGACTTTGTCTAGTGCTCTCCCTCCTCCTCCCTCTTTTCTTCCATCGGCCTTTTACTCTCCATTTTTTCGTTTTTACTGTATGTCGCTTTTCTCCTCCATTCTGCTTTTTCCTCCATTTGGTTTTCAGTGGTTCCTTTATCACATAGTTATGCGCACACACTCTCTCTCTCTTTATATCTTCCTCTCCATAGTCTGTGGTCTTGGATCTGCAGCTCTTACTTCTGAGAGTAGTCCCACTGGGTCAGAATCTCCATTGCCTGGCATCTTGAGTCATCTTAAGGCCCCAGCTGAGGAAAGCTTAACTTTAAGTCCCATGGAAGTCAATTGATTTAAGCACATGTTTAAAGTTAAGAACTTGCTTATGTGCTTTCCCAAATCAGACATCTTACTCCTGTGCAAAATAAGTGCAGCATGGGTGTAAAACACTAGTGAATCAGATCGGTATAATTTAACATATGCACAGGGTTAAATGGTGTCATAAAGTGCAAGGCAAAGGAAAATCTGATCCATTGACTCCAGTGGGACTATTCACAAGAGTAAGAGTTACAGGATTGTGTGTCTCTCTCCCTCCCACCTTTGTCTGCTCTATAATGTCTATCTCCTTACTGAGGAATTCTTTCTTTCTTTGTGTGAATTTCTCTTTTAAAAATGCCCTTCCAGGAAATTGAAGTGAGAGCTCCAAAGGTTCCAGAGAAATAAGACAAACTGAATTTCTGACTCCTAGCCTCTAAGGATATTTCTACGCTGCAACTGGGAGCGAGACTCATGCTAGTGGGACTTGAGCTAGTGCGCTGAAAATAGCAGTGTGGCCGTTGTGGCTCCGGTGCAGACTCAGGCTGGCCACCTGGGCTCAGATCCAGTTGTGACTTGAAATCCTGAGCCACCGCCAAAGCTGCAGTGTCCACACTCGTGCAAGTCTGTCTACCTAGGTTGAGAGGCTCACTCTCAGCGGCAGTGTAGACATAGGGTGAGAGATGCCGTCTCCAGTTAAGAGATGTATTGTAGCAGCAGTAGCTTCACCTTCTGGGGGTGTTTACAGAGCTTCAGAATAGCCAGGGATCCCATAATGTACGGCTGTTCTTATGCAGTTTATTCAGAGTGGCTGTCGGGTTTAGTTAATTAATGTTTATAAAGGGTTTTGAGATCTGCAGATGGGGGCGGGGGGTGATTTCTAAATGCAAAGCTTGGGCCTGTTATTGCACTTTATTTGTGCCTGGAGTTCCACTGACATTACTGGAGCTATTCATGTGAGTAGGTGAGCAGGATTGAATTGTGGCATTACACTACATATTATTAGGAGATAAAGTTGGCTGGCTAAGCATTATTAAGTAATTTCAGTTTTTCAGCTTATATGTCTTTTTTTTTTGTACAACCTATGCCTGATCCCATAGCACTCTGTACTGGAATCAGTGAGTCTCTCTCTCTCTCTCTCAATACACACAAACATTCACACGTCCCTGTCTGTACATAAAACACAGAGGCTGAAATCATGACTCCACTGAGGTCATTAGGAGTTTTCCCCTAGACTTCAATGGAACTGGGATTTTATATAGCCTTTAAATAAATATACCTTACAGTCATTTGATAGGGCAGAGTGCCGTCCTGTGGTTAGAGCAGGATGGTTGGGAACCAGAATTTGTGTTTCCTTTACTGACTCTGCCACTATGGGGCTCAAGTCACTGAGGCGCCAATCCTGTACTAGAAACACGGAGTCAAGAGTTTTCCTTTAGGCGCAGGGATCCATCCACCTGGTTCTCAGTGCAGGGCCTATTTCTGCATCAATTTTCCCATCTGTAAAATGGGGATAATGCTTCCACACCAAGTGCTTTGAGATCCTCAAATAAAGGGTGCTGGAGAAGGGCAATGATGAGTTATTGATTTATTCTGGAGCCATGTGCAACCTGTGCAAATCTTTTGCTTGATCTTTCCTTTCAATCCTGAAAACGTGACTTTTCATGGTGTGCTTTTGAGTGGAGCCAGATTGGCCGGTGACCCGTATCTGATGCTGTGTCTATGTTCTTGCCACAGATGAACCAGTCCAATGCCAGCCTTGGCAGCCTGCCAAGCTTGAAGACAGAAGGAGATGGCAACCAGGCAGGGGCTGGTGAGCCAATGCAATACCTGGGCAAAGCAGTGAAGGCGCTTGTTCAGGAGAAACTCTCTGAGCCCTGGAAGATGTACTTGCGCAGGTAAGGGAAGCGGGAAGTTATTTCCTGCACAAAGGGACCAACTCCTCCTGTAGCAAGTTTTAAGACCACTTACAGTCCCACCTGGATTCAATGCAGTCAATGATATTTGAATTTGAAGTCTTGATCCAGTGAGATGCTGAGTATCCCCTGCAATGCACTGAGCCCTCTCAATTCGCTTTGACTGCAGGGGAGAGAATTAGGTACTTAATATCTTGCAGGAGGTGCTCAGCACCTTGCAGGATTGGGCCACAAGTGTCCCTTGGGTGGTATCTAACAGCACAGACTCTCATGTGGCTTGAATGCTATGGCATGCACATTCATTCTGAAACTCTCCCCCGTATACCAGGCAGTGAATCCTACGGATATCCTGTAGCTGCGCACTTCAGCAGTGAACCAGTGTTAGACCATGCACAGTTAATACATGGCGACCACAGTAGCCTTGAGAGTACTTGCTGTGGAATTAGCGCCTCTTGTCTGATTCTGTGAGTGGACTAGTGATACAAAGCAGGGAGCCCAGGGGGCACTGTGCAGACAATTGGTTCTTGCTCTGGGGGACTGTTTTTCTTGTCGACAAGGAGGCTTGCAGGGAAAATGGAACAGAACTCGCATAGAACTCACCCACACAGACACATGCACATACGTGCCCAGACTGACACGTGATTTGAGCACACATGGATATGCCCAAACAGACATGAATGGGTTTGTGCTCTGACAAAAACACACTTGACTACAAGTGCCTGTGAACATATTATAGGATTGTAAACATTGAAGATGAGAAAGATCTCTGAAGTCCAACTGCCTCTGCCAGTGCAAGCTCAATCCCTGCAGTCTGTTTGCTAGTGTTTTATCAAGTCTAGTTTTAACTATGCGAAGCAATGTAATTGTCTCCACGCCTCTTAGAGGATTATTTTACTACCTAATACATTTCACTGTCAGGATACTTTTTTTCTTGATATGCTGCCTGAATTTTCCCTTTCTTTATTTTGTTGCAATTCTCCTAATTATACCCCTTAAACCACAATAGTTAATTCCTCTTCCTGCCTGGAATTTACCCCCTTCAAATATTCACAGACTAGTAGCATATCATCATTTATCCAAGCTATAGCAATTTAGTTATTTGAATCTCACTTTGTAAATCAGTCCCTCCGGGCTCCTACTCGTTCCTTTGGTTTGGTTCGGTTTGATGTGGGGTTTGTTGCTTCTCTCTGAACTCTTAGGTGTCCAGAAATGGATCCCCTACTCCAGTGCCATCACACCATAAGGACTGTAAGGTTCCTGCTCTGTGTATGCAGCCCAAAACTGCACTGCCTTTTTTGTATCCATCTCACATTGCACACTTGTGTCACGTTTGTTGTGCACTGTGTCTCTGGGTCTCTCATTGCAACACTGCCTTCTAGGTTCCTCTCCTATTGAATATCCCCCCAGATGTATTAGTTGCATTTTTCCAAATATGAACCTCAATTTGTGATTTTTTCCCCCCCAGTCTCTCTAGGCCCCTTTGCATTATTTCTCTTCCCTTGCACTAGTGCTTCCAGCTACTCTGGTTAGTATCATCTGTGAATTTGTTAACATACTGTTTACTCCTTCTCCTAGATTACTAATGAAGATGTTAAATAAAATCAGACCTAACTTGACTCATCCTTGCAGCACTCATGAGATACCTACTTCCAGCCCAGTACATTGCAGTTTGTCATTACTCTTTGTTTATGGTCCTTCAGCCAGTTTTCAGGCCATGTGGCAGTGTTCACATCCAAGCCAATTTGAATTAATTTTAAGCATATGTGAGACTCTGTATCAAAATGCTTTACTAAAGTCCAAATATATTGCAGCCCTTCATCCACTAATTGTATAATTCTATCAAAAAAAGCAATTAAATTTGTTTGGCAAGATTTATTCTTTATAATCCCCATGCTGTTTATTGCTCATGGTTCCTTTATCCTCTAGATGTTTAATGATTTTCTCCCCTCTCTTAATATTTGTTCCATGACTTTACTGGGAAGAGACACTTAGACCAGAGGTACCATAATTGCCAGGATCACTCTTGTTTTTTCCTTAAAGAATATGTACCATATTTATTTTTTCTAGTCTTCTGGCACCTCCTCAGTTCTCTATGACTTCGATATGCATAATCCAGTAAATTTCTGAGTTAATTCAAGCATGCTCTCAGATGAGAATCATCCAGACTGGCTGATTTATGCATATTTACATTTTCTAAGCATTCCTGTATCTGCTTTTCTGTAAGATCTTCATTTCATCCTAACTATCTGCTTTGTCTTTATTTTTCATGTTAGAGGAAGATTTTAAAAGGCAGTTGAGTAGCTCATCCATTTTTGAGACATAACCCGCCATCCTCATTTTTTAATGGCTCTATTTTCTCCCTAAGTATGGTACCTCTTCTCCCTAATAAAATAACCCCTTTAGTTTACATTAACTTGTGCTGTTATTGCTCCTCTTATCAGGGCCTCACTCTCTCTTATCTTCTCCCCGCAAGCTTTAACGGACCCCATGTATTCTGGATCCCCTGTCATTTTCCTTTCCCAATACAAACTTACTTTTGTTTCTTTTAACCTCAGATATTTAAGGCCCCACCTGGGACCACACAGGCTGCTGCTTGTTTTTGCTTTCCTGATCTTCAGAGGAACTGTAGTCTATCACACCTTAATTATGAAGATTCCCCAGTCCTTCCACACCCAGGGAGGTTTTAATACTTCCTGCTATTGCACCTTACTCACTAGGTTTTTTAAGTCCCTGCAATTTTGGAATTTGCTTTCTTGAAATCTCATACCCTTATGCTGCTATTCCTCACTATGGTGAATCGAAGCAGCTCATAGTCACTGGTACTGGGTTCCCCTATTATTCTTGCCTTCTTGATTAGTTCCACCCTGGTGGCAAGAGGCAGCTCCTGCATGGCTTCTCTTCTGGTTGGAGCCTCCCACTTTCTGCATCAGAAAGTTGTTTCTTCTTCCAGTGATTGCTCGTGTCCATTCAACTTAGGTGTGTGTGCTTGCCACATGCACCAGCGCTGGAAGTTTTTCCCTCAGCAGTATCTGTAGGGGACTGGCTCTGGTGCCCCCTGGAGTGGCATGCATATGCCGCAGCATATAGGGCACCACTGGCTCTTTCAACCCTCAGTTCCTTCTTGCTGCCAGTGACGGTGCATGGGACTGGTGCTGCTTCAGCTAGAGCTGTTGCTTTTCATTCGTTTGAATTCATTTGCCTTGCAAATATTACTGTATATAGTTCCCCTCTAGTTTACTTCAACCTATTTGTTAAGTTTGAGGCTTAGTAGGTCCTAAAGGGACTTTGCGTCAGGATGGGGCATGCGCCGGTCCCCAGGCCTTAAACCCTGCGATCGCTGTAAAAGGCCCGTGCCTATTAGTGAGCCACAGAATAGTTGTTTATGGTGCTTGGGCAAAAGTCACATTAGTGATATATGTGCAAAATCTGCAAGTCCTTCAAGCCCAGGACAAAGAAGGGTTGTGACATTCGTTTGAAGACGCTCCTCATGGAGTCTGCCCTTACCCCAATGCCGAAGCAGTGCTCTGATTTGGCACTGAGCACCGTGACCTTGGTGCGCAGCGCCCCGCCTGTCTATGAGCCAGCACCGGACCCCTTCCATGGCTCCAACCAAGAAACCCAGGAAGACGGGGCGAGGAAGGTCTCCAGCTTCCCGCAAGGGAAGGGACAAGTCTGAGGTGCCCCAAGGCCCTGTCTCGGGCACCTCCTCACCCCCTTCAGGATCCTGGGCCCCAGCTCAGGTCGAGCGGCGTAGCCTAGCCCATCCCAGCCAGCTACCCCAGATAGCAGTGGAGGTTCTCATCAGCTCCAAGTTCCATCCACACCGGAGGCCCTCCAAGCGACGCAAGACATTATGTCCCTCCCAGTACCACCCACTCTGGCCCCTGCGGGGTCCCAGCCCAGGGTAAACCTGCATTCGGACAACCACAGTCTCCACCTTTCTGGCAGCACTCCCCATCGTGGGGCAGGTCCCGCCAACAGTCGCCCTCTCGCAGCCGACACGCTTCTGACCACAATAGGCAGAAGCTTCATAGCCCCATCTGGTCTCCGGACCTAGGACAAGGGCAGAGAGGCTCAAGGCAGGGCTCACTGGTGACCGGGTGCAGACCTCTGGAGGCACACGCCCCCCAGCAGGAGTTTTGGAGCTGGCACCCAGAATCTCTGCAGCACCGGTACGGCTCCAGGGACAGTTGAGGGACCAACGGTACCGTTCTCTTGACTGTCACCAATCTCACAGGGTGACATCACTGTGTGTGGCTACATCATGACGCCAAGCCCGCTCTAGTTCCCGATCCTGCTCCACATCCCAGTACCCCTCGTTAAGCGTGAGGCGTAGATTGCCAGCCTGGGGCCATTGCAGATCCGCTGATTGCCACTGGCAGATCACCTAAGCAAGGACTTCTCCTCTCACCATGAGTATGTGCTTCACCCGGAGGTAGCCAGCATGATCTTCCAGAGGTGGGGAACTCCGCAAGTGGATTTGTTCTCTACCAGGCAGAACAGAAGGTGCCACAGGTTTTGCTCCAGACAGGGTCTGGGCAAGGGCTCCCTCTCTGACACCTTCCTCCTTCCATGGGCAGGAAACCTGATGTACTCATTCCCTCTGATTCCGCTCATCAGCAAAGTCCTAGCGAAAAATCAAGAGGGACAAGGGACAGGTTATCATGATCACCCTAGCGTGGCCTCGCCAGCATTGGTTCAGGATGCTATCAAGCTTGTCAGCGATCCCTTCCTGGCCCCTGCCGAACCAATTGGACCTGCTGTCACAGGATCATGGCTGACTCTTGCACACCAACCTGGCATCCCTCCACCTTACGGCATGGATGTTGCTTGGCTGAACCTAGATGAACGGGCCTGTTTGGACGGGGTCCAGAAGGTCCTCCTTGAGAGTAGAAAGCCCTCAACTAGGCAGACCTACCTGGCAAAGTGGACATTTGGGGCATTCTTCGGTGCAGTCCATCTTGGACTACCTGCTTCATTTAAAGAACCAAGGCTTGGCGCACTCTATCTGGGTACACCTGGCGGCCACGTCGGCCTTTCATCCACCAATCCAGGGGCAGACTGTGTTCTCCCATGACATGACGGTCAGGTTCCTTAGAGGCCTCGAGAGGCTCTTCCCTCAAGTCCAGTCCCTGGTTCCTCAGTGAGATCTCAGCTTGGTTCTGTCCAGGCTCATAGGTCTGCCCTTTGAGCCTTTGGCCTCATGCTCCCTCTCACCTATCATGGAAGGTGGTTTCCCCATGACGGTGATGTCAGCGAGGCAAGTCTCCAAGCTGCGAGCCCTGACCTCAGAATCGCCATAAAACAGTCTTCTATAAGGAAAAGGTCCAGCTCTGGCCCCACCCGGCCATCCTTCCCAAGGTGGTGTCCACTTTCCACATGAGCCAGGACATCTTTCTTCTGATCTTCTACCCTAAACTCCATGAGACCAGTGAAGAGAGGCACCTTCACACTATGAACATAAGATGGGCTCTGGCTTTCTACCTAGATTGGACAAAACTCTTCTGTAAATTGACTCAGCATTCTGTCTCTGCTGATAGGATGAAGGGCCTCACAGTGTCCACACAAAGGATTTCTAACTGGATCACCTCTTGCATTAGGACCTGCTATGAGTTAGCGGGAGTCCCTCCGCTGCTGATCATCAGAGCCCACTCGACTAGAACGCAGGCATCCTTGGCCGCCTTCCTGGCATGTTTTGATCCAGGACATCTGTAAAGCCATGATGTGGTCCTTGGTGCACATGTTCACAGCCCACTACGCTATCGTGCAGCAGGCCAAAGACAATGCTGGGTTCGACAGAGCTGTGTTGCAATCTACATGTCCGTGAACTCCTTACCTGCCTCCAGGAGTACTGCTGGGAGCCACCTAAGTTGAACAGACATGAGCAATCACTCGAAGAAGAAAAGACAGTTACCTTTTCTGTAACCGGTGTCCTTCGAGATGTATTGCTCATTCAACAACCCGCCCTCCTTCCCCACTGTTGGAGTTTCCGGCAAGAAGGAACTGAGGGTGGAGGGGGCCACTCCATATGTCCACATGCCACATACGGATACCGCTGAGGGAAAAACTTCCGGAGCTGGTGCATGTGGTAAGCACACACACCTAAGTTTGAATGGACATGAGCAACACATCTCAAAGAGCACATTACCATAAAAGGTAACTGTCTCTTCCTGTGTAATTTTGGGACTTTCTGATGATGCCTGTTGAGCTGTATTTGTTACATAGTAGACATCTGAGAAGTTACAATCGCTCTCAAAGGTGCTACGCTGTGGTTTCAAGTAGAGATGTGGAAAAGCCAGGACATTTGGCTCTAGATTCAACCCTTTCCCATGCCCTTCACTGCCTTCTGAGTCAGAGGGTGTGGCTTTGGACCCACCTCAAGTTTCAAGTCTCATTGGAATTGGCCAGAGTTATTCATTCTCACTGTCTTCCTGTCTTGTTAGTCTTTGGTTTGTACTTCTTGTGTTCTCAGACCCTGACCTCTGGCTTCACCCCCACATTTCTTCCTTTTTTGGCACTCCCAGTGCCATTCTAGCTGAGAGAATCATCCCATTCGGTTTGAGTGGTGCTCCCTAGATCAGAATCCCCTTCCATTTGCATCTTCTTTCTTGCTCCCCAGGCCCAATGCTTCTGTGCACAGATGCTTTAGAACTTTACTACTCTTCATCGTTTGTTTCAGGAAAACTCCACAGCCTGCTCCTAATGAAGTGAATGCTAGTTTTGCCATTGACTTCAACAGGAGAGAGTTAAGACTCCCAATTTGTATGTTGAGGTACATGCCAGGTTCTTGTAATTGAGCAATAGTGCCAGAGATATCCTTTGCGCGCGCACACACAGAGTGACATCAGAGCTGTGGCCTGTCCAGCTCCTCGGATCTAGGAAATTAAAAAGAAAAGTTTTGATGCTAGAAACTCATGCCAGTTTGTTTCCCCACAATTCCCTTCAAATGATGCTGCCACCAAAGGGCTCTTTGTAAGCCATGTGCTTGTCTCCTTTGGCCAGGTTTGGTACCAAGGATTTCTGTGACGCCCACTGCGACTTCCTCCATAAAGTGCATTTCCACTGCGTGGTGGAGGAATGTGGTGCCCTCTTCAGCACCTTGGATGGGGCCATCAAACATGCCAAGTAAGTTGAGGTTCAAGAATCCAGAGACATGCTCCAGGGAAACCCAAAGGTCACACAGTGTACACAGCCCGGGTCAGGGCTGGGGGGTTCCTTCTGTAACTGCCTTTATGAGTGGGGCTGTGGGTTTGCATGTTGGCTGAGAGGGCAGCAGCTGGAGTATCCACAGGCCTGTTTTAAACATATCCAGCTGAATTGCCTGCAGAATAGCTGGGCATGCTCTTTAATTTTCAGTGACTCACAATAAGTGTGCACCGGCGTTGTGCTCAGCCTTTGGCAAATGGGTGTCTCTTGTTTGCAGTGTCAGCAGGGCTGAGAAGTGGCCAGTCCGGTTTTCCCCTAAGCTGCCCAGGAGGCTGTGCACCAGGAACGCAGCTTCCCAGCATTGTAGAATTGTGCAATAGGAATTATCAACATAGGAAAGACAGATGGGAGCACCGTTAAAAACCTGCTATTCACTGCCCCGGCACCTTTCTTGGAGTGGTGTTGGCAGCGCTGCAGTCACTGCAGAGTAGCAAACGTTGCATTTTTAATGGTGCCCACTGTATTTGTCTCTGCAAATCCCGTTTAACAAGCACCTTCCCTGATTACCCAACACAGGAGAGAAGCTGCTTTCTAGGTCCCTATTTCTATGGCTCTGTTTGCTTTAAAGATCTTCTCTGCGGTGTAGGCAGGGGGCTTGGAGCTAAGGATTCAGCCAGCCCAGCCCTAGCATCCCTCTCAGCATGGGCAATATAGCCTATAGCCCTTCTTGTCACCCTCAGAGTACTTTGGAGAGCAGTGGACGGGCAAGACTGAGGAAGCCAAAAAGTACTCGCATATGGGCCAGATCTTGAAGTCTATACCGCACCCAGAACTCCAGCTGACTCCAGTGTGAGTCTTGCATAAAGAAGGACTTTGGGATTTGACCCCATTGTTGCTACAACGAGAGCAGTGAAGGAAGGATTGGCCCCAAGTTCCATCTGCACTATCTGGAGGCAGAGAGATTAGAAAGTCTAAGAGATATTTTCTACCTCAACTTCCAAGGGCCACTTACTTACAGCAGTCCCTACTCAAGCACAGTTCTTATTGAAGTCAATGGAAGATTTGCCCAAGTAAGGACTGAGCCAGGACTTCAGGGTGTGGCCATATGACTGTGGAAGTCTGGATAGTTTTAAATGGAAGGAAACTCAGAGAAAACAGAGCTGGAAAGACCTGAGAGGCCATCGATACTATCCAGGGCAGGATTGTTTCCTGTTGCATTTCCACTGCTTTTTTCAGCCTGTATACCAGTGTCCCAAGCAGTGGGGTTCCCATGCCTTCACAGACTCGTGGCTCTCACAGCAGGAAGATTTTAGACCTAAATGGCTCACCTCAATTTTAGCCCATTGCTCCTAGCTACACCCTCATGTGCCTCCTTAAATAATTCCTCTCCCTGTTTGTGACCAGATCCTGGGGGGGACCTAAAGTCCATGGGAGCTGGGGCTGCTGAACAGCTGTCCTGCACATCTCAAAATTTGGGTCAGGGTTTACACCTGTCGTGTACTCTGAGCTTGTCTTCATGTTCCCCTGACCCTTGGTCACCACTTAGCCAGCCTCTCCATAATCTGCTCTTTTTTAAGTCAAGGACTCAGCAGCGCGTGCTTGCTCTCTCTAATGTGAACGGTTGTCTCTTCTCATTGCAGTTTTCACTTCCGAACAGAGGGTGGAGCTGTGAAAGGAAGCTCTGAGTCTCCCTTCCCAAGTGCTGCAGAGACCAAGACTTCCTTGGCCCTCTCATCGCCATCCACTACTTCCATCACTGTGGCAAGTGCTCCCACCCTGGATGTGCCCACTCCGAGCCCAGCGACTGTGCCCTCTGCTCCCACATTGCTAGCTTGGAAGCAGCTGGCTTCCACCATACCCCAGATGCCTCAGATCCCAGCATTGGTGCCTAACCTGGCAACTTCACCCTTGGCAACAACTTCCCTAGAGAACGCTAAGCCTCAGGTCAAACCCGGATTCCTTCAGTTCCAGGAGAAGTGAGTTCCTTGGGTAACAAGGGGATGATTTCTTGGCTGCCCCAGGAGCCTCCATGTGCCCTCTTCAGCCCCAAGAGAGTAGACAGAGGCTTCTTCCTCCCCACTTCACCTCTGTTCAAAGCTTGATCAACCACTCTATGTCCACCTGAGGCTTTCACCCTGCGGCTGGGTGAGAGACCGATCCAATGAGAGGCAATTTATTCCGTTCCCCAGGGTGCTCTCAGCACTTCCACCCCTCCCCCAATCTCGCAGAAAAGCTATGATCCCAAATGTTTGAACATGTTTGGGAATCCTTTTAGATAAAGTCGGGGGGGGGGGGGGGGGAAGGTAAACCTGCTGACATGTCTCAGTTTTGCTGTACCTCCAGGGGTGTGAAAGCAAAGGTACTGGGCTTTGCATTGTGATTGAGGCCAAATGGTATGGGTCAGAGCACTGCAAATCCTTCAGAAAGAAACCCTGGTTGCCTGGTTCCAGGCTTTGTTGCAAAGCTAGACTCAGGCAATGTTTGCAAAAAGTTTGGTGAAACTGGTCTGGGTTTGAGGCTAAGCTGAACCAGGTTTGGGATGAGTCTGGGCAAAATTGGACCAATATGTGTTGAAAACTAGGAAAAATTTAGTGAGTGATTTCTTTGACCTGAAACAAGGTGAAACTTGTTTCGCTCAAAGCAAGGACTGGTGTCTGCAAAGCTAACTAGGAATGGGTTGTACAGACCCCTGGGAAGGAAATTGCTCTCGGCTCTGCCCACAATAACACCTGCTGCCTCTTTGTTAGAATGTCAAATCTATATCTTGGACTATGCAGCACATCTTCCTTTTCTCACTAAAAAGGATAAACTGGAAAAAAAGAAAGTGCTCAGACTCTCTGATCAAACCAGGAATGGGGGGAGGGGAGCAGATACCATCACTTCCTGCCTTGGAAGAGCTTTGGCATCCCAGCTGGGCTGCTGTGAAAGGGTAGCAGGTCTCCTGAAGTGCTTTGCTCCCATTTGCAGTGTTATTTGCTGTTATTTACAAGGTAATTCAGGGGCTAAGCATTTGCCTAAGTGCAGCTGTAAAATAACACCACCGCTTAGCACCTTGTTAGAGTTTTCTGCTTTGAAGTCTTTTGTAAACATTCATTAAGCTTCATAACACTCCTGGGAAGCAGGCAAGAGTCTCCATTTTACAGATGGGGAAAAAGAGGCAGAGAGGTTAAGTGACTTGCCCAGGGCCAATGAAAGAGTGAGTCGCATCTGGGATTAGAACACTGCAGCTTCTGGCTCTCCATCATGTGCTTAGGCTGGTAGGCCATGTCTCTCTGGGCTAGTAATTGACCCACTTATGTCTTCTTTCAAGCAAGCTTACTACAGGAAGCTCCTGTAGCAGGGCAGGTAGCACTGGGAACTGTGACTTGAATGCACAAGACAAGTGTTTGGCCATCTTATATACTAAGCCCTAGAAATTCCCCTGAGTCTATATTTACATGGCCTTACAGTTTGAACTATGGGGATATGAATCGCCACATGAACACACATGCTGCGTTGCAACTCCCCCGTGTGGACACTGCTTGTGCAACCTAAAAGGTACCTAGTTCGCAGTGACAATGACATAGTCCTCTTTAAACAAGTATTTTTTCGTTTGCGCCTGCAGCATTCACCTGGGGGAGTAACAACACAGCTAGTGTGCACTGCAATTCACATCCCACAGTCTGAACTGTGGGGCAGTGGAGACAAGCCCTTAGAGTTCACAAACTGCAGCCGTAAAACAATGGAACAAGACTTCCCTGGGAGAGGCACCAAGGCCATTTAGGTCATCAAATAAATCAAGGTTGCACCAGTTTCTTAGCCGAGGGTTACCTTGGCAATTTGCAACGTGCAGCCCAAGTGCTTCACCTAATCTGTGCAAAAAATGGAGCTAAGCACAGCTCTCTTCGTCCATTAACAGGAAGAATGTGGGGTCAACAGGTCCCAGCATGCAGTGCTCCATCTTCACACACTCCTGTCAAGAGCATGCACTGCCTGCTGGGGCTGATCATGTCTGCAGGCTGCAGCTCCATGTTAACGAGGCTGGCCATGGGAGCTCTGTGGGCCACACGTGGCCCATAGGCTGCACTTGGGCTACCCCTCAATTAAATGAGTGAATGTTGGGAAAGAAGCCAAGGTGTGAGGGAAGAAATGAGGATGATGTCTGGATTTTGGCTGTGTTCCAGTGACCCCTGTCTGGCAACGGACTGCAAGTATGCCAACAAGTTCCACTTCCATTGTCTCTTCGGGAACTGCAAGTACGTGTGCAAAACCTCTGGCAAAGCAGAGTCCCACTGCCTGGACCACATCAACCCCAACAACAACCTGGTGAATGTGCGAGACCAGTTTGCTTACTACTCACTGCAGTGTCTCTGTCCAAACCAGGTAAGAGTAATCCAAGAAGAGTGCCCATGGAGAAAAGGAAAAGATAAAAGCCTGGCAAAGACAGGAAAACAAACTGGGGCCAAGTCATCCCTCATGTGACTCTGCTGAACCACTGAATGAATCTGGCCTCTGATGCACAGAGCTATTGGAAGGGGATAAACTAGAGAGAGCAAGACTTGGGAAATTGGCTCCAGACCAAAATATAGGCAGTTTGTATTTGTTCAGAGTGGGGGTGTGGGAAGGTGTTGATTTTGGACCATTTTTAGTGTAAACGCCAGGTAAGGCAAGGAAATTGTCTGGGTGGGAGAGGAAATGAAACAAAGGCAAATGGAGGCTGAGTATGGGCGAAGGGTGCCTGTTAGTGGACTAGTTTCCCAAGGGAAATGGTAGAAGTCCTATGGTTTGAAAATAAATGTCCAGATGAAGAGCAAATGTACTGTGCCCCTTGAAGAATGGACAGTGTGTGACATGCAGCTGGAGGTCTTGCCCTCCTGTGACATTAACAGCTCTGTGACCTTCAGAGAGAAAGCAAGTTGAAGCAGGCAACTGAGAGCATGGTTGTTAAGTCTAAAACAACTTGTCTCATTGGTTCCTCTACAGCACTGTGAATTCAGGATGCGGGGCCATTACCATTGTCTTCGGCCTGGCTGCTACTTTGTGACCAACATCACCACCAAACTGCCCTGGCATGTGAAGAAACATGAGAAGGCAGAGCGAAGAGCAGCCAATGGTTTCAAGTACTTCACCAAACGGGAAGAGTGCGGCAGGCTAGGTAAACCCACCCTATTCATCCTGTAACCAAGCCATGGGCTATAGTGCTTGACAGCTCAGGCTGATAGCAGACTCAGTCTCTGGGTTGCTTTCTCAGTCTAAGGGGTGTAGCCATTCTCCCGATACACTAGAGACTCCAGTCATTATAAACCTTTCTTTGACAATATTTTTCATATTCTCTCTGGGCAGAGGCACCAGTAGTTTAGCTTACGGGACCATTTGACCCTATCTCATCTTTGAAGAATGGAAGTGAAATTTTCCCTCAATGTTTATAGTTGTAGTACTTCTACATCCTCTATCAATGATATATTTTAGATCACGTGACCCTGTCTTGGCCAATTTGGAGTAGGGTAGCCCAAATAGGTATAAAAATGACCCATTTAGGCTTCTCCATCCCCAAATGGCCACCTAGTCAGTTCACTCCTGTGAGTTTATTTGTAGTAAGTGTTCGTTTATATGATTCTGAACAGCAGTGGGCCTTAACGCACTTGACACAGAGATTGATTAGATAAGAATTATCATCCCCATTTTACAGGTGCACAGAGGTTGATTTTTCCACAGTCATTTTGTAAGTTTTAATAGCAAAATCAGGAACAGAACCCAGTGATCTTGTCTCCCAGGCCCCAGCTCTAACCATTACAGAACACTGCCTTCTGGAGCCAGGAACAGAAGCCAGGCGTAATGGCATCCAGACCCTATCTAAATCGTAGACTGCACTGCTTCACTATAGCTGACGCAGAAACTGACAGATGTCAAAGATACAAAGAGTTAAAGGGAGACACAGCAGCCCCCACACTCGGCACAGGCGAGGCACAACCCCTAACTTCTCCTCTAAGGTTCTCTTTGGTGCCTAAATATTGGAGTATATGAGATCCATTTCTGCCCTGGCTGGACAGGCTCCAGCTTGTATCCCCAGTGTTCTAATCAGGGGCCTGTGAGCTTAGATGCTATGGCCATCTCCACACTGGCAGGAGAGGGCTGGAAGGCCTCTTCATTCCTGCTCAAAGACGGCAGCCTGTAGTTCTAGTGGGAAATGCCTTTCCCCTTTCTTCTGGATGGAACGACCAGGCCTCTGGAGGAGCAACTTCCCCCTTTCTGATTGTTTGAGGTCTTTTCTCGCACCATGTGCTCTGCTGAATTTGCTGCTTGTTTTGGACTGGAGTGGGCTGGGCAGAGAATGTTTTCAGTCTGGGGGTAAGCAGAGAATGTGGGAAATGTTTCCGTTTTGATGACTGTTTCTCCCTCCTGTGAGAAGGAATTTTCACACCTGCCAATAGCTATTTTGCCTGATTCCAAGCAGTTTAAGATGAAACTCTTTGATGTGCATTGCCAGGACTGCATATCAAAAGCCAAAGGATAAATATTCCACCCCCCTGGCCTCTGCGGTAGCTTCTTTCAGTGCCAGCGTTCCACTGGAGTGTCAGCTCATCAAAATATCTGATACAAAGCACGGTGCTGGGTGCCTTGGTTTGCCCCCTTGCTAGATTCGTCAGGTAGCACCAAAGCACTTAGGAAATATCGGTGCCTAAAAGCATCCAGCAAAAAGCAGGGGAAACAATTACCCCACAGAGAGCTTGCCGGAACCACAGTCCAGCCCACTGGATTAAGGGAATTCCTCACAGACAGTGCCCCAGAGCCTCCACCACACTGCATGGGACTCACATGCCCATTACTCGTTTTTGGCTTAAGGAAAGCAGCCTGCCCGGTCAGCCCTGGTGGGAGGTTTGGCCTCAGCAGGGTAGCTCAGCCTCTTGTCCTTTCCTACTGCTCCCTGGGAACAGCTTACTCCAGAAGCAGTCAATTATTTTATGTCAAGGTGTAGGCAAGGTCCAGATTCCAGAAAAAATAATAAAAGAATAACAATGAGTAAATTAAAGAGATTTTGGGGTTCATTCAAAAGCATCTGGTGGTCCGGATTTGACCTGCGGTTCGCCTATTGACTACCCCTGGTACTCCGTTGAGAAGCAGGAGAGGGGGAGTCAATGGCCAAAAAATACAAACCTGTGACAGCCAGAACAAAAGTGTTCCCCTTCAGCTTTTAATTCATAAAAAATGTATGCCTGAGCGATAAGTCGTCCATGGTAACCAAGGCAACAGGTGTCAACACACCGAGGCTGGTCCTTACCTGGGTCTCAGTTTACAAATGTCAGGAGATTGAGCAGTTGCTGTTATTTACTCAACTTTTGGTGTTTCAGGTGATAGCCGGGGCTAGACAAAGCGGGGCGATGATATATGACACTCAGCCTGCCCTGCTGCCCTAGCAACGGGCAAGTCTTCACCTGCCCTTTGCTGATACTGTTTCAGTCCCGCCAGCACTGTTTGTTCTTCATCCCAAAGAACAGCACAACATGCTGGGGAGGGCAGATGAGGTAGGAGTGTGGGGGGAGGAGGGGCAGAATATCGAAACAAACACAAACTTGGCATACACCTAAAGCACCATTTCCACCTTAAAGACAGGGCGAATGACTCAGGAGCTGTTTGGCAATGGCATGTCTACTGTGTGTGTGGGCACTGTGGGGATGTACGTACATGTAGGGATGTCTTTCCACATGACTGTAAATGAGTGTCTGTGTATGTCTCCATACAGGCATGTGTGTGTCGATGTGGGCAGCTAGCTGTGTTCCTGCATCTGTATGCAAGTGTGTCTGTTGTTCTGTAGGTCTGTGTTGTGTTGTGTTTGTATGTACAGCAAGTGCCTGTGTTGAGGTTTGTGAGTGTGTTTTCATCAGGTGTATGACTGTACGTCTCTGTCAGCGTGTAGACATGCCTATGGTTTTACTGCAGCCAGCTATACTTCAGCTACAGGACATGGTCTGGGGATTGTCTGGTAATCAGCCACACAGATGTGTTATAATTTGCATGAGGCAGCCTGTGTGTGAGGCAGAATCCAGCATTTGCCCATGAAGAAAACACTAGTGGGGCTGTTTGGAAAATAATGGATTCTCCTTGGAGGCAGGTCCAGCATGCGAGAATCCATGTAAGCTGTTTCCATTACTCTCAGCCTGGTACCAGCCCCTAGGTCACCAAACCAGGAGTAGCAACAAACGCTTCCTGGCTTCTCCACAATTGGCCTTGGAGCATGCACTGGTCAGAGCTGGAAAGTTGGAGATGGGATGGAGGAGCCTCGTGGCCCAGGGTGTTAAAGGGACTATCATTCTGCTTCCAGAGCGCACAGATCAAAAGGAGCTGGCTGTTTCCAACATGGAACAATCCTGGATATTATTCTTACTTTCAACTTCAGTTGTAAGCTCCTTGGGACGGGGCCTGTCTTTTTGTTCTGGGTCCTGGTCTAGGATTGGGATCTCTAGGTGCTGGCATAATGCACATAATCAACATTAATAATACATTTCCCCCTTGTCCCCTCTGTCACAAGAAGGATGGTGGTGGTACTCTGTGGCTCAAGCCCATTTCCTGTGTCTAAATCAATTACATCCTTTCTCCCCATTACTCAGCTTGGGAAGGATTTAATTTTGAGTCTGGGGGTGTCACTGAAGAATCCACAGAGCACTTCCAACCATCAAGATTCAATACAGCAGCAATCTGGTGCTCCCTTCAGTGTATGCTGATACAACCCTTTCTCTTGCTATTTTAATGTACCAGATTTGTATTGGTTTTGTGTCTGCAGGTTGCAAGTATAACCAGGTGAACAGCCATTTCCACTGCATTCGAGAGGGCTGCCAGTTTTCCTTCCTGCTCAAGCACCAAATGACATCCCATGCCAGGAAGCACATGAGGAGGATGCTGGGGAAAAACTTTGACCGAGTTCCCACGCAGGTGAATCCACTGGTTATTTAAGCTGCAGATACATATGTAGTGATGCACCTTTGATTACTCACTGCAGAACGACACTGGGCTGAGTGCTGCTGGGTAACCTCCCAGCGGCACTAGAGCCAAGACTCACACGCCTAATCTCTGAATGCTCCACCTAACTAGGGCAGGAGTGCTAAATGTCACACCCCCAACTTCTAAGTATAGTAGGATACACACGTTAGGGCACCAGTGCCAATGTACACACTCCCATCTGAATACATGAGAATCCACACACTAGGGTACTGGTGCCAAGATTACCACTGCCAGCCTCTGACTGAGGTAGGATTTACTCTCTCGGCCTCAGTGCCATAAGCTCCACTTGCAACATCTTCCAACTATCCCTGAAGAACAGTGTCAGAGAAACCTAAACGTGTAAACAGATGGCTTTGGTCTTGACATCTCGCTTTTGGTGTGAAAAGTCCCCATCTTAATTTCTTGCTGCAGGTTATTGGCCACACTTCAAGAAATGAAAATCTCCCCCACGTTGGCAGCCTGGCACCCAGCCCAGCTTCATCAGGAACCCCAGCTTCCTTTCAGGGACCCCAAAGCATGATGGACACTGAAACAGATGAGTACATGGATTACACTGGCTGTAGCCCTGGAGGCATCTCCTCTGAATCCTCCAATATGGACCGCAGCTGCTCCAGCACTCCAGTGGGCAACGAAAGCACATCAGCAGGTAAGGGGCGGCAGGGGAGAAATAGATTTGCAGGTCTCTGCTGCCAAGAACCCTAAACTCCCCAGCCAGACGCCAAGGAGAAACTGCACCTTCTGACACATGGTGTCAGCCCCTGGCTCAGCAGAATATCACCTCACGCTAGCCTAGCTCCCCCACATCATTCACAGGGATGGAGTCATATCCACATAGTTCTGGGCTGTCCCTTAACTCCTGACAGTCCCTTCTTTTTCTCCCTCTGAAGAGGTTTTTGTCCTATCTTTCGGAGCTGGACCTTTTTGAATAATTGAACAGCTCAATATCTGTACCAGAGCTGTCGAGTCATTAGGTCTGTAAGGTTAATTTCCCTTGCTGTTCTGCTCCTTGCCTTCCCCTAGTATCTTCTGTGTTTCTCTGTGCCACATCTAGAAGTCAGAGGTTTCCCTGCACTCCTAATGCTTAATAAACTGGACAACAGAGACCCTCTGGCTTCACTCTTTCAGGAAGTGATGTGTAAGTAAATGATAACCTCTGCCATCATTTTCTCAGGAAGTGACCTATAAAAGCAGTCCGCTGAGCTCCTCTCCCCTTACAAGTGGTGATGCAGAAAAGAAAATCTCCAGTGTCACTACCTCCTTATCAAAGCAGTGCACAGAGCAGATTCCCCTGGTGTCATGTCCTCTTTTAGAAAGGGATGCATAGAGCAAACTCTAACATCCCTTCCTATCTTGAGGATTAGTAAAAGCAGCAAAGAATCCTGTGGCACCTTATAGACTAACAGACGTTTTGGAGCATGAGCTGTTATGCATCCGACGAAGTGGGTATTCACCCACGAAAGCTCATGCTCCAAAACGTCTGTTAGTCTATAAGGTGCCACAGGATTCTTTGCTGCTTTTACAGATCCAGACTAACACGGCTACCCTCTGATACTATCTTGAGGATTGAGATCTGACCATGCCTGACTTCCATAAATTATGGGATTCTCTCTTTGGCAGGCAGATACAGAACTCATCTCTAATACCCTAAAGCAGGTGGGTATGGCTCCCTTAATTGTCCTTACCTCTGGCTGCCTGTTAGTATTCCAGGAAAGCCTTCTGTGAAGTCTCCCCAGGGCGACTTGTTTCTGAGTCTCTTTATAACATTTACTGTCTCTTGGGCCCTTAGTTTCAGACTTATTTTTTTCCTACTTTCCCTTCCAACACTGATTAAATTAAAGGTCAGATGACAACTTGAGCCCAGCATTTCTCTGCTGAGGGGGTTCAGCTCAGACCTCTCGGCTGGGGTGGATGTTCATCTCCATTACTTGTAAACAGTAATGAATAAGAGTAATGAATTATTCCCACTGACCCTGGGTGGGAACAAGACTAACGAAGATGTCCTGACCTCTCACATCACATGGGGCACTAACACAACCTCTGCATGCTACCCTGACATAAACATTCCATGATAACGACACCTGCACACAGTGCTAAAGCTCCTCGGATTCTCTGTTAACTAACTGCACCATCGGAGCCATCAGTCACATCTCCTGGAGAACAACCCACTGACTAATAACCATGTTATGAGTGAATCCAAAAGCCTCTGGGATAACACCCTGGGACAGAGTCCTCTCAGCCACAGGCTGGTGCACGCTGGTGCCACGTGGATGAACAGACTAAACAGGGCAGGAATTTCTTTTTGGAAGCCAGGTGGCTCCACCCCCTGCAATTGAGGCCACTCCTTGTTTTCTGCCGTGACAACCATTCCTCCTGCTGCTGCTGTCAATCACGCATCTTCCATCTCCTCTCTGTTACAGTTCTGTTTCGTGTGTGTGAATGTATTTTCCATTTTCATCATATTGCTTCCACTCTTGGGTTCTCATTTCGGTTCTTTTGTTTTTCCTTTTTGTTTTGTTTTTTCTGCTATTTTTTTCTCTCCACATTCTCCAGGCTGCCTGGTTCCTCCTCCTACTGCTGCTGCTGCCGATGACGCTACCCACAATGCACCACAACCTCCACCGCCTCCTCTGCCTCCATCTTTCTCACAAGCCTTGCTCAGGTCTCCTCTCCCCTCCCTCCCCTACCTCTTCTCTCCATCTTGTCTCTCATACTCTCTGCTCAGTGCCACTCTTGGATCCAGCAGGGGCATTGTCATGCCTGCCACCAGCACACCTGGTTTCTCGCCCATCATTGCTACTCCAACTCCAGTAAAAAGTGATGTTCCCCTAGTTCAGGATGCAGCAGGTAATTGTTATGTGCTTTATCTATGAGTCACAGCTCCCCATGCCCATAGTTTCTTCCCACCCCTCGAGTTCTGTTAAGTCATAAATGGAGAAGACATCACTGTGTCTTTCTCTGTCTTGTTTAACTCTGTCCAAGGGCTCCCCGACACATAAATACACCCTCCCTTCCACTGCTGGGATAATAATGTCATGCTGTAAACATGCCCAAGAAAGATATCTGAAAGCACAGTAAATCGCTGTGAAAAATTTACAAGACCAGAAGCAATTCCTTGTCAATCCCAACCCAAATCCAACAGCAACATTTGTAATGAAACCTGCTATTTTTGAGCCACCTCCTCCTGTTAGGTGGCCAAAACGCAACATGTTGACCATATTGCATAACAGGACTTGGAAACTGCTTTAGAGCTCTTTGGCCATCCAGTCTAGTAGCTCCCAGCCCTTGATACACATCACTACAGGCCATTCCCATGTGCACCATGAGCTTGGGACTGGCTTTCTCCATCCCATGTTTTGGGGTCTCATGGGCATAGGTGATGCCTCTGACATGATGCATCTCAGTTGAACCCACAGTTATTTACATCCACCAATTACAGCTGCAGAAAGTAAGGCTGGTTTTCAAACACGTCTGGCCCTCAATGCTTCCTACATGACAGAGCTCAGGGACATCACAGATGGGGGTGTTTTATACCAGCTGGGAATGGCTTTTCAGGGCGTGCCCAATTTGGCCCTCTTTTCCCAGCCTGCCTCCTTCTCGGTTAATTGGAACCATATTTGTGCTGGCAAAGTATGTTTTTAAAAGGATCCAACAGCTCAGAAACCTGAGCTATCCTTTCCCTCTGCCAGCCAGGCACAGTGTAAGCATGCAGAGGTGTGAAACTCCCAAACAGTCGTCATTGCCCTGCCCAGAGCTTCATGGGGATTTTGACTGCTTAAGTGGGATTTAAATTATGCATTCATCTGTGGTGGCCCTCTGCAGAGGGGTGAATTTCACCCCAACAGCAGGAGTGTGGTCCAACAGACAGTCAGTCACAAAACTGAACTCTTCTGACAGGCAAATCACATCACCTTTCTGTCTTAGTTTCGTCATCTGTAAAATGAGGATAATGATACTTTTTAAAGTTTTCTGACGCTGATAGGTGAAAAGTACTGTATAAAATCATCCCCTGCTGACAGTACGGGCCGACTGTAAGCTACTTACAGTTGAGACCTGCTTCGGCCTAAATTTGTTGAGGCATGTTTGCCGCTAGTTAGTTATTAGGGAACGAGCACAGTCTAGTGGTTAGAGCCAGAGACACAGAATCAGGACCGCTGGGTTCTTCTCTATCTTCACACACCCTGTGCAAGGAAGTTGAACTAGGCTAATTAAATATGTGATTTTAAACAGCTTTAGTTAAACTGGTGAAAAAGGCTGGGTGGAGACTTCATTTAAGCTGAGCTGAAATAAACCCGGCTTAACCAAACTGATTCAAAATTGTCATAAGCTAAACCAAAACAAGCCCCTCTCACATTAAAGTATGTGTCCATACTGGCAGGGGGATACACACTGGTTTAACTAAACATGCATTTCAGTGAGGACAAGGCATCAGTGTCCTTGGGCAAGTCATTTAACCTCTCTGTGCTTCGCCTAGCTCATCAGTATTGGTATAATGTCTTAGAGACAGTGGGAGGCTCAATTAGTTACTCTGTATAGAGTGCTATGAAAATATAGTGTTGTTCATGTGCTAGGGGTTATTCAGTAATGTACCCACCTCTTTAAAACCATTAGTGGATTAATACTTCTTTGTAATATAGACACATGGGGCCGCATTCTCTGTTCACTTACACTGGCTTGACTTCTGTGTTGCTGTTGTTGTTTATTGTTTGTTTTACAGCAGCAGCTAGAGCCCTCAAAGGAGATCGAGTTCCCATTATGCTAGGGGCTGTATACACCCAGCAAGAGATGGTCCCTGCCCAAAGGGTTTGCACTCGAAATAGAGAAAGAGGATGAGAGAAAGGGACACTAGCAGAAGAGCTGGGAACTGAGGCAGAGATTACATGATTTGCCCACAGTCACACAGTGAATCTGACAGAGCCAGGAATTGAACCAAGTCTCCCAAATTGCCATCCAGTGCCTGAACCCCAAACTATGGAATTACTCCTGGTTTATCGTGGCATAAATAAGATCTAGAATCAGGCCAGTAACTAGACTCTTGCAGCCTTTTTTTTCCCTCCCCAAAATGGGAGTCCAGCAAGGAACTGGCCTGGAGCCCAGTGTCCTATACCAGCACCAGAGTGCAGCCTGCAGAGCGCTCCTGTGCCTCGCCACCCCATAAGCACAGATTTGTGTCTGCTTTGGGGGACCTGGACCCTAATGGGAAAGGGATTCTGTAACCTTGAAGTCACTGCTTTGAATCTGGTTGGGCTTGATAGTGATGGAGTGTTCTCTCCAGGGCGGCTAGTTAGAGGTGCAGATTACATCAGTGTAAGGGGGCTTCGTCTAGTTCCTAGTGAACATCACTAACAACCATCACCGTGAATTGTCTCCTTTGTTGCCAGTGTCACCAGAGACACCATGCAACCTGAATGGGCATGTGAGACTTCTGTCCTCTGCCTTGCTCTCCTAGGTGTGGGCTCACTCCAGAGGGATGTTGGCATTGCACTCGGGGGGGTGGAATTTGGCCTACTGCTGTCCATGCTGTCGCTGCTTGGTGGAGAGTTTGAACTCTTCTGTCTCCCAGGTTTTCAGTCTGGTGCTGTTCCTCAGCATTCAATGGTACTCACCATTTTGGAGAGTCTATTTGATAAGCACCATCCTAGCTTCAAAGGGCATCATTTGAGGCCCTCCCATGGCTGACATGGTAAAACCAGCATCCACTACCTTGAGTACATGCTTACAGTCAGCAGAAGAACTTTACAGCATTCAAACATGAGTGAGTGTGTCTTCAGACTCCTAGAGCAGGATGCAAACCGCTTTGGTGCTGGGACCCAGACACTCTTGACGCAGACCATGCCTCTTTTCAACAGGATGGCAGCTCAGGAAGGCCCATTTTAGTTGGAAACTGTAATCTCCAGTGAAATTCACCATTTTGCACCTGGTGAGAAAATCTTCCTACCTCCCCAAGCCCTGCTCTGAGCACATTGGATCTGGAGCTGGGGTTTTCATCTTCCTCTGCAGCATGGGGCACGGGTCGCTGCCAGGTGCAAATGGTGGATTCTCTGTAACTTGAAGACTTTAAACCATGATTTGAGGACATCAGTAAGTCAGCCAAAGGCTAGGGGTATGTTATAGGAGTGGGTGGGTGAAGTTCTGTGGCCTGCGATGTGCAGGAGGTCAGATTAGATGATCATGACTGTAAAGTCTCAAAGTCTGTGAGTCGACCTGAGGAATAACCAGTGGGCAGAAGAGGAAGGAAATGTGGATGTAAGGTGGTCAAATTCTTGGTATCAGGTTCAGTCCTCTGGGACTCCGGCTCCTATCTCCAAGGATGGGAAACTGGCATTGGTCCCTTAGTGGCAAGCGGGCTGATTGTTGAGGCTCAAGGAAAGGCTTTAATGGATAGTCATTTGAGAATTACCCCTCCTGAACATCTCTTTGTGTGCGCTCACCAGTGGTATGTTACATTATAATGGCCAAACTGCATCCTGCTTCTAAAAATCCCCCCTTGCAGTTTTAATTAGATGTGGCGAGTCTTCTCCACTTCCTGTCCTAAATAGCTGTAAAGTGTTGCTGTGCCCTGTTAAACAGCAGCCAGGGAAGACGACACTGGGTATAGTTTATAAAGCACTCGGGGATTGTTTGGGGTGAAAGGAGCAATCAAAGATCAATGAAAGTGCCGCATTCTGTGGGCTGGGATGAGCTTACTCGCGGGGAAGGAAGACAAAGTGACAGGAGAGGCTGGGAGATTTTTGACCCTGACAAGAAGCAGCAGCTGATACTTGGACATTATCATGTCTACAAGAGTGGCAACTATAAGGATTTCCTGGTGCCAAGCAACATAAATAGCCTGGGGGTAGAGTGTGTCAGGAAATCGAGTTCACTACTGCCATAATACTGAATGAGCACTAATAGGCACACCTTCCCCAGCCCCTGTGCAGGATACAAGGCTGATCCAGAGACTTACTGGGTGGGGGGCTGCTTCCCCTACAGCATCATGCATTGGCCATGGGTCGTAGATAGAATACGGAGTATGATCCAACCTGGCAAGTACGATGCTGGTTACAGGAGGTGATAGGAGTTCCTGCTGCCCCTCTATGAGTAACGCCACTCTCCTCTTCCTGTCCCCAGGGAACACCATCACCATGCCAACTGCCTCCGGGGCCAAAAAGCGCTTCTGGATCATCGAGGATATGTCTCCGTTTGGCAAGCGCCGCAAGACAGCCTCCTCGCGCAAGATGCTGGATGAGGGAATGATGCTGGAGGGTTTCCGACGCTATGATCTCTATGAGGACTGCAAGGACACCAACTGCCAGTTCTCCCTCAAGGTCACCCACTACCACTGCACCCGGGAAAACTGTGGCTACAAGTTCTGCGGCCGCACCCACATGTACAAGCACGCCCAGCACCACGATCGCGTCGACAACCTGGTGCTGGATGACTTCAAGCGCTTCAAGTCCTCACTGAGCTGCAACTTCCCCGACTGCCAGTTCTCAGGCAACAGCACGCACTTCCACTGCCTGCGCTGTGGCTTCCGCTGCACCGACAGCACCAAGGTGACCGCCCACCGCAAGCACCATGGCAAGCAAGATGTCATCAGTGCTGCCGGCTTCTGCCAGTTCAGCTCCAGTGTGGACTGTGAGGTGCCCGATTGCAAGTACAAACTCAAGTGCTCCCACTTCCACTGCACCTACCCTGGCTGCAAACACACTGTGGTGGGCATGTCACAGATGGACTCGCACAAGCGCAAGCATGAGAAGCAGGAGCGGGGGGAGCTGCCAGCCATCTCTCCTGGCCCCGAGGGCCTCCATCATGCCACCTTGGAGTACGACGTCCAGAACTCTTCCGTCAACCTGGACAGCTCCCTCAACCTCAGCACTGATGCCAACAGCTCTCTCTTCTTCCTGCAGAACGCAGCTGGCGTGGGCCTCAATGACTCCTTGGACCTCAGCAAGAAGCTACCCGAGGCTGCTGCTGGCCCATCACCCAGCAGAGCAGGGACAAGCCCTCACGAGAGTGGGGTGATGGTATCCAACTCCGGCGATGTGGAGGACGAAGATGACTCATCCCAAGATGAGGAGGAGGAGGAGGAGGAGATAAATGAGGAAGAGGATGATGATGAAGAGGATGACGACGATGATGACGATGACGAAGACGAGGAGGAAGACCTGAATACAGACTCTGAAGAGTCACTCCCCGACCCTGAGGGCCTGGCCACTAAAGAGGATGGGGAAACAGGGGAGGCCTCCACTTCCATAGACCACGGTGATGCTTCCAGGCCTCTGGGCGAGCCAAACCCAGACCTCACGTTAGCCCCTACTCCTGCTCTGGACCCCACCCTTGCCCTGACCCCAACCCACACCCTCGCACCGGCAGCTTCTCCTTAACCTTAGAGACAGCAGGAGGTTTGGTTTTGCTCTTAAATAAAATTACTAAGAGGACCCCTTATGAGGCGAGAACAAAGCACCAGGACGGTAAGCGACAAAACGAACTCCACACCGCAGGCACGAGCCCCACGGGCTCAACAGGACAGACATGGTCACATGGGGCCAGCGCACCATCACTTCATTCTGCGGATGACAGAAGATAAGGCAGGATGCAGAGACACAAAACCCTTCTAGATGGACACTAGCTCTGAGGGTGACATCTGCTCTCCTTTCCTCCCCCCGTTGTAGGGCGTGTGCCCAGTCTTGGGACCCCCTCTTTTATTTCTGGAGTTTATTTTTCCATGTTTTTAGTTGTATGATACTAATAATAATCTCCACTCCTCGGAAGGGGGGTACGGGGATGGCAGGTGATGAATTTTAGAATTATGTGGGTTTTTTTAAGCACGTGGAAGGAACTGGTAGCACAAAGGCAACTAGCTAAGCCTTTACCAGTGTGGGAGGGAGGGAAGGGGTGTCTTTTTTTTCCCCCAGCATTAAATAAATGGGAGAGACTGATGCACCAGACAGCAAGGGTGGGAGGGGGTATTTATTGTCTTACAAACGAGGAAGCATTAATGAATCAGCGGGGCTGGGAATGGAACACTTCTCTGTTCTTCCAGATCCTCTTTATTATTAATAATAATAATTTTTTAAATGCTATTTATATTGTTACGCTTCCCTTTCTCTAGAACTGTTGGAACAGCTGTAGGTCACCTCCCCCAGCTCCTGCTGATCTCCTAGTAGTGGTATAGCTGCAGTCATGGTAGGGAAGGTCGCCATATGGCGGTTAAAGGGTCTGTCACTCACACTGGAGGACTGGGGTTAAACCCCCACTCCCATCCCCAGGTGCTACCCCTCTTTCTCCAGGTTTAGGCTTTTTCTTTTTGGTGCTTCAGAGAAAGCACCACTGTCTCAGGCAGGCTGTGAATGGAGGCAGGAGCAGAAGGTGAGATTAGCATCCTTTGCCTTGGTGCAGCTGGAGGGGAAGAGCAATGCCTTGCTAAATGCCACTTGCCCTCTGACGCAGGGCGACTGATTTTTTTAAATGATGAGCAAGCAGCATATCCTCAGTGTTTTCCTCCTCAAGGTGAGGGTGGGCAAGTAGATTCTGTGCAAAGGCTAATGCATTTCCCAAAGGGAAGAGAGAGCGAAGCCACAACCCACACAGAAAGGGTAGGGAGATTAAGGCAGACACTGGGCTGGCAATGGGACCTCAGATGCTGGATGGAGAGCCATTGATTGCTCAGGTCCTGCACCCAAATACCCTTGGCTGCTATCTTGTGGCATGGCATGCAGTGCAGCAGGGTGTCAAGCCTCTTCCATCTGGGCGAATCACACCAAGGCCAGCAGCACCATGGTAGCTGGACAGACCTACAGCACTCAAATGGTTACAAGCTCTCCCACTGTTCTCTTTCCCCAACCCCGCCAGTAAAGGGTTTACACACACACACTACAGGAGACTATCCAGCATTCTCATAGATGGCAGTTGCTGTTTGACGCCCAAGTCCTGAGACAGAGAGCTTGTCTACACGTGTGCACTGGCCCCAGAAGGACTAAAGGTGGGAATTACGCTTGATGCAGTGATTTCGGTGCCAGTGTGTAGACCAGCTGGGCATTTTGCTCCCTGGTGTCTAACACTTGGCCCTTGTTTATTTTGTTCTGTTTTAATTATTTTTTTCTAATAACAAACCCCCTAAGCCCAAGGAATCCCTGTCATTCATTCTACCCTGCACAGAAAGAGGCCACAAGCAGTTTGGGTTGTTTTCTTATTATTTCCCTAAAGAGCCAGCGTGGATCTGGGTCTGAACGACACAAGCTCCTCAGCTGTTTAAATGCAGGGACATGTTCAGATAACGATGCTTAAAAAGGAAAGGGGGGAGGGGAGGAGAGAAAAGGGAAAAAAAAAGATTGTACAGTATTTTTCCTTTAAAGGTTATTCTATATAGAACAAACAGAAACAATGCCTGCCGGAGGGTCACGGGCCTGCCTTCTGGATAGCCCTTAGAGCCTAGATATGGTTACTTGTGTGCAATTTTTTTTTCTCTTTCAGGGTTTGGGTTTTTTTTAGCATTTATTGGTAGGGGGCAGCGGGGGGGAGGGGCCTTAACCCCATGGTTTGAGGCTGTCTTCATACTCCTAGCACTGACTGGAGCTGCACGATTCCGAATTTTAACTTGAATTTTATAGAGACGAAACAAACAAATGGCGGTTGTGAAAAGAAGTTTGTAGTTCATGGTGGGAGGCGGGGGTTTGCTAGTGGTTATTTGTGTGGCTTTTATTTTTCATATGGTTTTATTTTTGTTACTCCCCCCCTACACCTGCTTCTTGTTTTCTAGTACAGCTCCCATTATCCCCCCATTACCAATATAAGGAAGAGAGCTTCCTCAGTGGGTACAGAGAGGGACTTGGGGCATGTTGTCCCAGAGCAGGATGGGTTAGATTGGCTGTACTTAGAGCATTTAACTGCAGGTTTTATACTGTGTTGCTCTTGTCCAAGTACTTACCTACTAGCTTGATGGGTGCTATAGAAAACTCTCTAGTCCTAACATGGCTCCAAACCTGCAAATACACACGGCAGTGCATAATTTGCACCAGTGAAGTCGATAAGAGTTTTGCCATTTACTTCAATAGAACTATCACAAGCTTAGAATGCCATACAGTCATAAGGGTGTTCAGGACTGAGGGGGACACTGGAAGAGGTAAGATAATAGAGATGGCTAGCTCCCTGCAGCTAGTGATTGCTATGCAGGATGAACATGGCCAAGCCCTGTTTGAAAGCAGTTCCATTGGGACCTCTGCTGTAAATCAGCTATGAGCCTGTATCTTCAATTTTGCCTCAAACTCACTAACCTCCACTGACTGAATCCTATAAGGTGGCAGGCAAAAGCAGCTGTGTAGGGCAGAAGTGTGAGAAGACAACCACCATCCCTCCTCCACCATCAACCCCACAGTGCCTCAAGCAGGAGCTGCGTTTATGACTCATCACTGTCTCCCATCTCTGACCCATACATCAAACCCTCTTCCCGCCAAGCCTCCACCCACCTTAGATAGTTCTTATTTTCAGGAGCTGGCACTGGGAAAGGACAGGCTGGTACCAGACTCAGCCTGCCCAACAAGGGCCTGATCTGGCAACGCGCTGAACCCCCCACTGCACTCACTGGGAGTCCCCACCACATCAAGATGGGGGCCTCAGGTTGACCCACCTTGCCTGTCCCTGATTGCATTTCCTTTCTTTCTTTCTTTACAACTGAAAAATCAAGATGGGTTAAACCCACCAAGTCTTTTTTGCCACATAAAGACCCTGATTCAACAAAGCCTTTAAGCATAGGCTTAAACATGAGCTTCTAGTTAAGCATATCCTTAGGGGAGTTGCTGAACAGGGATGGATTTAAGTGTGTTCCTGAACTGAGGCCATGTACAGGACTCCAGTTCAGCAAGCTGTGTATGACTTTAAGCACTGGAGTCAGTGTGGTTGCTCATATGATGAAATTTAGGCATGTGTTTAAAGTAGCTTGCTGACCTGAGGACCAGGGAATTCAGCTGACTGACTTAGGCATGGGAGAGACAAGACGGAATTAGTCTGTTCAAAAACACACAAACAAAAACCCCAAAGGCCCTTGACAAACCCTCCTGATTCTGCCACCATTCGCTGCTGAAGAGAGGAAAAAAAATCAGCTAGGCCGTAATAGACACACACTCAACTGGATTAATGTCTGTGTAGAAGGAATTTTGTAAAAAAAAAAAAAAAAGAAAAAGAAAAAAAAAGTTTAAAAATAAACTTTTTTTCAATGTAGCAAAAAAACAAAACAAAAAAAAACCCCCAAGATTTAAAAAAAAAAAAAAAAAAAAGGAGGGAGAATTTTAGCCTTTTGTAATATCCATATTGCACACTAGGACTATAAGCCATTGCTAGCTCATTTTGAATTTTAAATGTGTAATTTTGTTTTGTTGTTGGTTTATTTTTATTTCCATGGGAGGGGGGAGGGAAATTAATGCTTGAACCACCAATGCTCTTTTTAATGTTTTATAAATATGTATGTGTATATATATAAATATAAAAATAATATGTATGCACATATATATGTGTGTGTGTATATATCTATATGTATATACATATATATATAGATATATAGCTAGATATATATAGGTTTTGAGACAAAAAAAAAATGCAGAAAGTGAAAAGAAAATAAACCACCCTAAACAGGACGGTGTGCTCTGATTTACTTGAATCTGGTCTCTTCGGCACCTGCATTATTAAGAACTGAATATTTTTCCACTTGAATTTAGTGCTATTAGAAATTTAATATATGTGTTTTATTTATTTGATTTTTTTTTTGCATGACTGATGCAAGGTTTGACATTTTCACTCAATAAAAACTGGAAAAAAAAAAAACAACCAAACAAACAAATTATGAAGTTGCCTTATTCATTGGGTTTGTCTGTCTCTGGCTTGTTTATTTTTAAGGCTCTCAAAGGTTTCTGACTGATTGTGGTTTCTTAAGACCCCCATCCTTGTGCTGATACCAGTGCCAGGGCAGAGCCTCTCTATTAACCAGCCACGATTGGCACCTGAGTGATGTTTTCATCTGGACTCAAAAGAGTTGAGAGGCTGAGCGCTACTGATGATGCCCCCCACTCCTGCAAACTTTTAAGCACATGAGTAATTTTACTTAAGTCACTGGGGCTACTCACATGTTTAAAGTGTATCCATGTGCCTTCAGTGTTTCCAGGACTGACTAGCCTACCCAAGCGAGAACAGGGACCTCCTGGAGTCATGAGATTGAGATGTAAAGGCAGCAAAGAGTCCTGAGGCACCTTCTAGACTAACAGACGTATTGGAGCATGACTATTTGGGGGTGAATACCCACTTCGTCGGATGCATGTAGTGGAAATTTCTCCTCCCTTGGTGTTCACACCTCAACTGCTAGAAGAGGGTCTCATCCTCCCTGATAGAACTAACCTCATTATCTCCAGCCTGATTCTTGCTTGCATATGTATACCTGCCTCTGGAAATTTCCACTACATGCATCTGATGAAGTGGGTATTCACCCATGAAAGCTCATGCTCCAATACGTGTTAGTCTGTAAGGTGCCACAGGACTCTTTGCCGCTTTTACAGATCCAGACTAACACGGTTACCCCTGTGAGATTGAGATGGTGTTGGGAAAAGGCAGGCACCTTTGCTGGAAGGTTACACAAGCTAGCTTCTATAAACTGCAGTGTTTAAGTCCTATGCCAGTGGTTCCCAGACTTCTTCCATTGCTTGTGCAGGGAAAGCCCCTGGCGGGCCAGGCTGGTTTGTTTACCTGCTGCATCCACAGGTTCGGCCGAGGGCAGCTCCCAGTGGCCGTGGTTCACTGTTCCAGGCCAATGGAAGTGGCGCAGGCCAAGGGACAAACCGGCCCAGCCTGCCAGGGGCTTCCCTGCACAAGCAGCGGAACAAGTTTGGGAACCACTGTCCTATGCCATGGTCGGGCTAGTAAAGAACCCCCTGCCAGGCAGGGCAACCAACCAACAGGCAGGAGAGAGCCCAAGTCCATTCTGACATAAATTGCTGTTTACCTGACTTTTAGCAGGGATCTGCCCACATCATGCTGCATATCTGGAGGCTGGTGTGATTACCCCCTGGGATGAGACGCACAGGCTGTTGCTTTGAGCAGGGCATTCCAGCGCTGCCCAAGTGTGATGCGGCACCGCTCCAGAGCAGCAGATCCTACAGTGCTGAGTGCTGGCTGGAGAAACAGATACTAGATTAGCTAGAGCTCCGGTGGATGTGCAGTACAGTTTGCTCATGCACCACTGCTGTATTCCCAAACAAGAATTATTCCAGGCCTGCCCACTTGGAAAGAGGGATGTGCCATCCTGTCACCTCAGCTCACTTCCCCACCTCCACACTATGTAATAAAGCTGTCCTCTGTTCAGCCTGTGTCTATAGATCCGCTGTACCTAGGCAAAGGAGCTTCCGCTGAACTGATGTGCTGCCTACATGTCTCATCCAGGTACAGTGAAACCTGCCTTAAAGGGCCACCCTCAGGCCCACACAAATCCAACGGCCTGCCACGCAGGGCTGGGACTGATTGTCCTCAAAGCACACATGGCCCCCAGACACTGAAAGCAGGCGTTAACTCTCATCACCTTGCAGCCTTGTTCCTCAGCCCTGGCAGTGCCAGATGAGATGCTCCTACAGGCAGGCCCAGCCCAGAACCTTGCGCCTGGGCTAACCATTTCCCAGTCCCTCCAACCCCACCACAGTCCGAGCAGCTCATGTCACGCGAAAGAAAGCAAAAAGAAAGACGCCCCGCCTTGCCCCTCCCCTCAGCTGCCCTTGGCAAGGTGTCTATTTGTGCCACGTTGCCCTCTCTGCCACCCATCAACATGAGCCCAGAGGCAGCAGTGCAGAGCCTGCCAAACATTGCTGCCTTCCTTGGCAGCTGTTGCTTCCTTGTTAGCAGAGGGATTAAGACCCCCTCTCTCTTTCAAAGCCCCCTGGTTGCTCCGCTGCTGCTCCCAGCCATCCTGTTTTCAGATGTCATTATCCAAACACGCTCCTAAGCTGCCCTCAGAGCACAGAGGTTTGTTCATGCTGGAGCTCTGCCCACAGCACGTGGGACGTTTCCAACAGGCAGGCAGGCAGGCAGGCAGGCGCTCTCACACACACGCACGCAGCTCAGAGGCTCGCGTTGGGACTTGCCTGCTCTTTGTGAGGCTCTCATTGCACTTAAATAAAAGCGTGAGTAATTTATGGGAGACAAAGCAAACGCAACAAATTAAAGCCATTGCTGCTACACTCGCTTCAGGCCCTCCGCACTACAGCCTTCGGTGCATTTCAGCACACGCAGGCCCAAATGCACAACACAAACTTGGGGATGCACTGCCTTACCCTTTCCAGACAGGTTCGCTGCCCTTCACCTGGATGTGGCTACGGTACAGGCCTGCCTGACGGTAAATAAAGACCATGCAGCGTAACTGAGGACACACTATTGGGGGCACGTGGGTGCCCCTTCATCATAAGGGCCAGCATGAGAGAAATCAAGAGCTCAGGTTATCAGTGTTTGTTAGTCTGAAAGGGGTTCTGGACAGTGTGGCGGTACAAGGCACTGACATTTGCTCTAGCTACAGGCCAACCCCAGCCTCTGTCTGAACAGGGGAAGTATAACGTACATTAGGAAAATGGTGCTTTTAGTTGTGCCTCTCCTGATGCCCCAGAACTGCATACGTCTGAGCTACGGCAATCTCTGATTTTTCTCATCAGGTACCTGTCCAGCTCAATCAATCACCACAAGCCAGAGCCAACCCTTGACCTAGCAAGGGCCACAGAGAGCCAGAAACCCAGGGAGCGAGCCAGGCAAACAGTCACTGTGTGTTGCAGCAGGCAGAGTGCAATTAGCCACACCCTAAGGTGTGCGGAGCCATGGCTAGTGCCCAGAGAACTGCTCCTCACAGCTTGTTCAGCTGAGTAGAAAATGCAGTAAAACGTGTTTTAGTCTGGGAGGTAATTGGCAGCACAATGCCTCCTACACCCAAACTGAGGCAAATTCAGGACTTTGGGAAGAGGGAGAAGCAGCCATCTGGGCTTCCAACTGATTACAGTCTCTACCTCAGCCATGGACAATCATGCAGAAGCATCATGGGAGTTCCAAAGCGTGGTGCACTTAAGGGAGGCCCAGTGAGTTGCTATAGACAAATCATCTTCAATTACTTAAGCCAGGCCTTCAATCATCTTGAGAACCAAATCTGAACTGGTCTAGTCCCAGCTTCGCAGGGCCCAGGCCAGGAACAGCAGGGCAGGGTCTCTAGTCAGAAATGTGGGGCATCGGTAAAGCTGGGTGGGAAGCCCAGAAGTGAAATAGCTGGAGGAGCAGTACGTGAGGCTTGAAGCACTGAGCAAGCTTCCGCCACAAACCTCCAGGCTCCTACTACTCACGACAAAGAACAGAGTATCTCCCACAGAAGGGCAGGGATGGAGCCTGCTTGCCTCCTTGAAGGGGGAGGGATAGCACAGTGGTTTGAGCCTTAGTCTGCTTAAACTCAGGGTTGTGAGTTCAATCCTTGAGGGGGGCATTTAGGGATCTGGGGCAAAAATCTGTCTGGGGATTGGCCCTGCTTTGAGCAGAGGGTTGGACTAGATGACCTCCCTTCCAACCCTGAGATTCTATGATTCTATTCTATGACAATGAAGAGCAACTCTAGGATGGTCTCCTGCTTGCACCATGGCCTGCTTAAGAGCTGCAGTTTCCCTGGGCAAGCTGGACACCAGAGAAGGGACAAGAGAGAAAAGATGAATGAATGAAGGCAGCTCTCTCCATGCTCTGGCATTGCCCTTCCCACTCAGCCTTGGGCTGGAGGCCAGCTGCTGCCTCCTGACCCCTCCCAACCATGCTACACCATGGGATTTATCTCTGGGAAAGATGATTTTCATTGGAGGACCTCAGGGATGAAAAGGGTGAGGAGTTTGGGGTAATAATGCAAAACACCCCAGAGAGAGATTACGTGAGTGTCAGATGACAGCGGGCAAGGGGGTTAAAATCAAACAGAAACAATAAGCTCAGTTTTGCAATCAGCCTCTCAAATCCCCTGCACATTTTTGCATAAATATTTCCCAGAGGTAAAATTTTACTCATGAAACAAAGTGCACCAGTTGCTCTGCACAAACCATCTATGCCCGTGATTTGCACTCCCAAACCCAGCACCTTCACACACAAAAGCTCATGTCAACCACTTGCAGGTGCCATTTTGAAATCCCAGGGGAAGCCCCTTTGAAAAGGAAGCTCTTGGGGTAGCAAACCAGTGCTTGTGTCGCCATGGAGCAGAGGGAACGTCAGGCAGGAACTTTACAAAATGACAATAAAATCTCATTTCTTCTCCTATGAGAACAAACTTTAAAGCCATAGCCAAAAGTCCTTGCGGAGCCTGTACCCACTCCAAATGAAAGGCACCCAGGCTGCAGGGATATTATGAGAGTTTCATATAAGAAAAATTGTCTTTTTTTGTACAGATATGGGAGGAAACTTGTGGACAAAGCCTAGAAAGAGTGAGTGTGTGCATGTGTGTATACACTCTGTGTATATAAGTTTGGAGTCCGGTGGCACCTTAAAGACTAACAGATTTATTTGGGCATAAGCTTTCATGGGTTAAAAAAAAAACAAAACGTTTATCCACAAAAGCTTATGCCCAAATAAATCTGTTAGGCTTTAAGGTGCCACTGGACTCCTTGTTGGTTTTGTGGATATAGACTAACACGGCTACCTCCTGATATACAGGTCTCGGCATTTGTGTACACATATAAAAGAGAGTGACTATGTGTGTGTGTACATATAGTATGGAAGGGGGTCTCTCTCTGTGTATAAAAGTCTGTGTCTAAGTTTGTATGTATGTGAATCCACCTGCACACACATGTACATGCAGTATACAGGGTTGTGTGTGTATTTGAATGCCAACTTCGGAAATGGCCTGTGAGGGTGCCTGCAGAGCATATGGGCATGCAAGTGTGAATGTGACAGATCAGACTTGTGTAAGGAAGGGGGTGTGTGAGAGACAGAGACGGTCTGGGTGTGCATGTGCACACAATAGAAAGGTGAGCGAGGGTGATGTATTGTGGACACAATTGTGTCAAAATACAACAGTCTGGCAGGAAGCCCCAGCTTTCCCTCTCCCTGTCTCCTGACCTGACCTAGCTGTGCTGGAGCCCAGAAGCTGACAGTAACTAACTCTGTAGGGGGGGGGCATTGCTGCAGGGGAGGGGTTGTCTGAAAAACGCTTGTTGGGGTGGCGGCTAGGATGGCCATGCAGGCTCTGGAGCAAGAATGGGCTGAGATATAATCTCTTTTCCTTTAGGGCTCCCAACTCTGCAGTCCATTTGCTGTGAAGAACTTTTTTCTCACCTGGGGCTGATTTTTTTCACCTTACCCTGGTGGTGGCCGGGTGATCTCTATCCCTGGGCTGTGCCCTGGCCCATGGAGCATCTTCCCGGCAGAGGTAGTTTGGCCAATGGGGTAGCTTCCCTCCTTCCTTTTGCTCTTTTTTGGCAGGGAAAAATTTAAACAAACAAATGAAGAAACACTGAAGATTTAAGTAAACAGACAAAGATTTATCTGACAGGCCGGCTAAGCAGCCTTCCCCTGGCCCCTCCCCTTCCCAATAGCCACTATTTACTGGGGCAGTCTGGGGAGATGCTTTTCACGCTGTCTGGGAAACCAGACCCCCAACAGCATTTACTCTAAGTCCCAGCTGCCACAAGCAGGGACCCACCACCCAGGAGCTCACACCAGCACCGCCTGGGCAGGACCCCACAGCAAGGGGCTCATTACCATCATTACCACAACCTGGGAGCTTTGAGCAGCCTCACACCCACTTTGTAATGACCTTAAACAATCACATGTGGGGGGTATTAAAGGTAAAAGGAGGACTCTAAATAACCCAGAAAGCCTCGCACAGCGGGACACCAGCTCCACTTGCACCACTGGAGAGAGACAGATGTAGGAACTGATATAGCTCTGCTCGAGTACCTCACCCACATCCACCCCAGCTCTCCCGGTTCCAGCCCCTAAAAGCAGAGCCACTCGAGTACCTCACCCACATACACCTCTGTTCTCCCAGTTCCAGCCCCCAAACGTGGCACCACTCGAGTACCTCACCCACGTCCAGTCCTGCTCTCCCGGTTCCAGCCCCCAAACGCGGCGCCACTCGAGTACCTCACCCACATCCTGTCCTGCTCTCCCGGTTCCAGACCGCAAACGCGGCGCCACTCGAGTACCTCACCCACATACACCTCTGTTCTCCCGGTTCCAGCCCCCAAACGCGGCACCACTCGAGTACCTCACCCACGTCCAGTCCTGCTCTCCCGGTTCCAGACCGCAAACGCGGCGCCACTCGAGTACCTCACCCACATACACCTCTGTTCTCCCGGTTCCAGCCCCCAACCGCGGCGCCACTCGAGTACCTCACCCAAATCCTGTCCTGCTCTCTCGGTTCCAGACCGCAAACGCGGCGCCACTCGAGTACCTCACCCACATCCAGTCCTGCTCTCTCGGTTCCAGGCCCCAAACGCGGCGCCACTCGAGTACCTCACCCACATCCAGTCCTGCTCTCTCGGTTCCAGGCCCCAAACGCGGCGCCACTCGAGTACCTCACCCACGTCCAGTCCTGCTCTCCCGGTTCCAGCCCCCAAACGCGGCGCCACTCGAGTACCTCACCCACGTCCTGTCCTGCTCTCCCGGTTCCAGACCGCAAACGCAGCGCCACTCGAGTACCTCACCCACGTCCAGTCCTGCTCTCTCGGTTCCAGGCCCCAAACGCGGCGCCACTCGAGTACCTCACCCACGTCCAGTCCTGCTCTCCCGGTTCCAGACCGCAAACGCGGCGCCACTCGAGTACCTCACCCACGTCCAGTCCTGCTCTCTCTCGGTTCCAGGCCCCAAACGCGGCGCCACTCGAGTACCTCACCCACGTCCAGTCCTGCTCTCTCGGTTCCAGGCCCCAAACGCGGCGCCACTCGAGTACCTCACCCACATACACCTCTGCTCTCCTGGTGCCAGGCCCCTAACTCATTTCTACACAAGTACCTCACCCACGTCCACCCCTGCTCTCCGGTGTGAGGCCACTAGCACAGGTCAGCCCAGGCACTTCACTTGTAGCACCCACCTCCCAATGTGAGCAGGTTATAGTCAAAACCCCCATAGGCCACACTGACCAGGCTGAGTGCCCAACTCAGACCTAGGACATTGGAGGGAAGCAGAATTTTTGGCTGTCCCATATGCAGCACCTGGGCTTGTGAGGTTTCCTCAGGATTGTCTCTTCCTGGGGCAGTGCAGTGGTACGGCTGGGACGGGAGTGAACCACTCCTCTAAGGATCATCGAATATCAGGGTTGGAAGGGACCTCAGGAAGTTATTTAGTCCAACCCCCTGCTCAAAGCAGGACCAATCCCCAACTAAATCCCTGAATACCTAAGTGGCCCCCTCAAGGATTGAACTCTCAACGCTGGATTTAGCAGGCCAGTGCTCAAACCACTGAGCTATCCCTCCTCCCCAAAAGTACCTGAGCTGCATCCCTGACGACCCAGACTACTGCCACTTCCTGGCATCCCCCATGCTGCAGATTTGCTGTGAGGGCAGCAAAGAAGAGGACAGCCTATGCCATTAATCCATGTGTTTTACAAACGCGATTGAACTCAGCCTATCAGCCCCCACGAAGCAGGCAGCTTTACTCCAAACTGTCCCGGTTTTCAGCTGAAGAACCTGAGGCAAAGGGGGTCGTCTACACAACTTGAGGCCCACACACTCCTAATCTAACCACTAGACTGTACCCCTCCCCCACATCCTCCGAGAAACAGAAGAGGATAAAAGTTGTTAGGGAACCCCAACTTCCTCTGGTTATCAGAGCTCACTGTTCACTGGCGAAGGTAAAGCAGAACACAGGAGCAAGCTGGTGAACAGGCAGTGGGGGCGGGGGACTCCTGCTGGTGATGGTGTAGCGGGGGTGGGAAGGCAGAGCTGACAGCAGGCCCTAAATCAGAGCTTGTCTATAGGCAAAAGTTGCACCAAGTTACCTCACCTTATCCTCTGTGTGGTCCAACTTACTTCAGCTTAAATCACTTTAAGCAAAACCAAAATAAACCTGGTTTAAACTGAAGTGAGAGTGTCCACACAGGAATTTGCACCAATTTAACTAAATCAGTTTAAAAAACCATTAAAGTTAATTAGTGCTATTTTCTCTTGTAGACAAGGCCTTGGATACTAGCTTACGGCACTGCAGGATAGTGTTACATTTCTGCATGTTGCACAAAGAGATAGAGACAGAGCAGAGAAAGAGACAGATGGACTGACTGACCAACAGAGATATGCTGTACAAGACGGGCACAGTGACAAGAGACAGTCAGTCCAGCAATGTGACAGACAGACAGGTATACACAAAGAGAAACATGCAGCAAGTATGCCAGCTGTACTTCTAGAGGTACTCAGTGAGCCAATCACCTCGCCTGTCAATCACAATCCTACTGAAAAGTAGGGGTTTTCTCTAAACCAGTCAAGAAAATATAAATCCCAACTCCTCTTTCTCTCTAATCCCCCCAGATGCATTCACGCCACATCCGTGTCACACTAGGTTCCCCATTCTCTGGAATCCAGGGGGATGGAAGACCATTAAGGGTTAAACCTTAAAGCAGACATAGAAAAGACAGGGTGAGGGCCCTCGGGGAGATTTCTAGTCTGAAAGACACTCAACAAAAATAAATTGTAATTGAGTTTAATAATCTTCCTCTTTCCAGAAAGGGTCTGACAGATGTTGCCTAGTGCTCACTTCTGCCCCATTTCAAATATTTTTACCTTATTTGGATGAAATATATTATTTTTCTAATTAAAGGATTTTTTTTTCCTCCAAAGGGCTGGTTTTCTCCTCCGTCCAGCTGGTGCCTTTATTAGGTTAGTACTCGCTCCCTTTTGGGGATGGGATTGTTTTTTTCCCCTGAGCCGAGAGAGACCATGCCAGCCCTTCAATCCACAAACGCACAAGCTCAGCACTCCCGCTGCACAGGGAATCGGACTGGCTTTCCCGTCCCCTGCTCTCTTCCCCCGATGCATCTCAGCTGTGTTTACTGTCTTAGAGCAGCACAGGTAACCGCCAGGGCTGGGCAGGTGGAGGACGCCTTAGATGCACATACAAAAGTCTACATCGGATGGACTCCTTGGGAAGCTGCAGTGTGGTCTAGTGGGCAGAGTATCGCACAGACACAGGAGACCCAGGATCTACTCCCAGCTCTGCTGTGCGATCTGGGGCAAGTCACTTCCCCTCTCTGTGCTTCTGTCCCCCCGCCCTGCTTACTCTGGCTGGTCTATTTAGATTGTCAGCTCTGTGAGGCAAGGTCTGTCCCTCGCCAGGTGTTTGCCCAGCACCATCTCGGCTGGCGGCTCTAGGCACTACCCTGATACCAGTATGACGCATGTGAGAGCGTGCGGGTCAGGACCAGCTCCAGGCTTTGTAGGGGCAAGGCAGAGTAACACAGTGGGGACCTACCTCCTCTCTTGGCTTTCACGGCCTGTTTCAGGAAACAGAGCTGAAACATGACTTAGCCAAGGGACCCCACGAGCTGCTAGCACCAGAAGGAGCTGGGTCCGGAGCCCTACTCAGCCATATAGGCCCAAAGTGTACAGCAGGGTCACAGTGAGAGGTGGCCCTAAGGCTGCTATGGTGCCTTTGCTCCCAAGAACCCACAGCCCTTTACTGATGTCACAAAGGGAAAATGGGGAGCCAGATTTCTGTGCTGGACCCTAGCAGACCCTCCCACCCCAGTCCTCCCAAACCAGACTACACAGGACAGACAAGGGGCTATTCACCTTCCCTGCCTCAGGAAGCCCTCGTGGTGCTGACGCCAGCATTCCCACAATCCACTGCCTCTCTCGGCTATCACACACCCAGATGGGCTGCACCGCTGCTCGTGACCTCCTTGGGTCACAGCACATCTCCAGCCAAGGCTGAGACGGCCCCCGAGAGAAGGTGCCATCTCCCAGTAATAAGGGAAGGAAAACACAGCCGGAGTTAAGGGAAACCTTGTAGCTGGGAGAGGGCGAGACGCAGCCAGATCCAGCATGGCTACCTCAGGGCTGCCGCTGCCTGGCTCAGCCACATGTAAAGGGCCAGTTCCAGAAAGGCATGCTGGGGAAAAAGTTCCTGAGATACTCCAAACTTGGGAGGAATGAGGGCCTTCTGCACAGGGCATACCACTTTCTCAGTCTCACTCAGGAGAGAGCCTGGGGAGGAGGTAATGCTTCTTTGGGGGTCATATAAGGACCCTCAGTAGTTTTGCTTTGCAGTTCTTCTTTAAGATGGGGAAACTGAGACACATAGAGGTAAAGTGATTCAGCCAAGGCCACACAGTCAAGATTAGAACCCAGCACACTTTTCCTTATGCCTGGAACTGCCTCCAAATTGCGTATGCAAAGCTCTCTCTCAAAGATACCATGGAACCTGCCTCTTCTAGGATGCATCCCATCTACCATCCCCTCCCACCACTAGACTAACTCAACTCCCAGTCTCCTTACTCCCTATCCCAAACTGCCTGGCTGACACTCTGTGAGCACGCAGTGCTGGCTGTTCCCCACATCATCTCAAGAACTCTCCTGTCTCCAGCAGCCCATGAGGGTGGCAGGGTGGCACTCAGACTGCAGTGTACACAGCAGGACGCCAACTCTGGAGTGAGAACTCCCCAAAGCTGCCTGCCCTTAGTGTTAGGATGGGGGAGAGAACAGGCACTGGTTTGAGCTGAGCAAGGAACACCCAACAACAGGGGATAGCCTCTTCCAGGTCATGTGGAGACAGGACAAGTGAGGAAAGGGAGATGCTTACAAGTGGTGGTGATGGTAGGGAAGGCATGGGGAAGCAATGTGGTTTTGAGCAGATGGAAGCACGTGGGGGGAAAATATAAGGAAAATCTAGAGCAGGGGTGGCCAAACTGTGACTCGCGAGCCACATGCGGCTTTTTTACAGTTCAAGTGCAGCTCTTGGAGCTCCCCATGTGCCCCCCCCCTCATTTTCCACCTACCTGGGGGAGCTCAGGACTTCTGCCTTGCAGCGGGGTGGTGAAGTAGGGGCATCTGCCCAGCAGGGAGGGCTTCAGCAGGAGCAAGGCTGAAACTCGAACCCCAGCAGGCACCTCCAGCTCTTGAATGTCTGAAGATTATTGTATGCGGCTTGGCAGGTCAGCAAGTTTGGCCACCCCGCTATAGAGCTACAACCACTCTCTCTCTCTCTCTCTCATACTCTCACACAAGTGGGGGCTGCAGGACAGAAGTGAAGTGTGCCAGCAGACAGCATGTGGGAAACCCAGGATTACAGTGCCTGGCCAGCACTGTGCAATGGGGGGATTTGCACAATGCCTGGCTCCAGCCAGTCTCTCCCTTCCTGAACTCCAAACTCACCTGGACAACCTTGCTGAGCCCCGCATGACTTTATGCTGTCTTGAGAACAGATCCCAGCTCGCTTGTCATCTGAGGTGGAGTCAAAGACGACTTGGGGACTTCCCTCTCCTAATTCCTTCCCATGTTGGCACACTTCCTGAGATGTCCTGGCATCTGTGCTGCTGCTGCTGCTGCTGGACACTGGAGCATGTGTGCATCCACTCGGGGAGGCGGGTTGGTGGATGGTGTCTCATTGAAGTGCTCCTCAGCTGTTCATTGGGGGGGGAAGGCCTGGATCAGTGATCCTTTTTCTCTGGCAGCCTCATCTCCTTCTACCTGATCCCCTCTCTTCATTCTGCATCAGCCTCCCTCCTTTGTCTCACTTGCCCACTCCTGACTTCATACCTTCTTCCACTTTGTCCTTTATGCCTGAACAGCCTCCAGATGCACTTATGCAAACCCCCTTCCCATCGACACCATGGAACCTGCCTCTTCCATGAAGCATTCCAGTTACCCTCCCCATCCACCACTCCACTCCTCCATCACGCTGCTCCACAGTGTCCCCCCTTGGTGCAAGGGACTTATCAATCATTTGGCACAGTTCTCCTTTTTCTGTACAGTAAACACACATAGGAGGCTACTGGTGGAGTAATCTTCACCTGATAGACAGAGGCTGCTGTCATCTCTCTTGTCCTGCAGAGAAAGGAGTCCATTCTCAGGGATTTGTCAGCTAACGTGAAGGTGTTCCCAATGCATACTGGCCACTGTATGAGTAATCAATTCCCAGAGCTACTGACTTAAGAAGCCAGGTCCCAGTAGGGGCCTGGGGTAGAAAGGCAGAGGTATTATGAACTGCAGGTCAAGCTCCACTGTTTATCAGGACTAAAATACTGGCCTAAGCATCCCAGCATCAAGGCAAGGCAATCATGAAAGGCCTCTGACAAGAGCTGTTCCATCACCCTTCGTTAGCTTGTCAATACTTTCATTACGTGGATAGCTGGAAAGCAAAGACAAGATGTGATTGACATAGGAACTAATAGCACCCTGCATGCCTGGGAATAACTGTTGGTAAGTAGGCCTGGCTCTCCAAGAATCTCCTGTGGATGTGCTGGGTCTCCTTAGACAGCACTTGTGAAAGAATAAACAGTATCAGCAGCAAGATGCCCAGAGTTAAGTTGAGTGACCAACAGGAGCTCTGATCCTGCTGGAAGGGGACGTACATAGGGTAAACAGGCAGGCTGTGACTTAGCGAGACAGCAAGGTTTTCAAGGCCTGGAAAATCTGGGAGGGGGAGGAGAATCACTTTGTGCCGCTGCACTAGAAAGCAAAGCAAGGTTTGAAAAACCTGTAGCAAACACATCTTGTTAATGAACCAACCATCTACTGGGAGCATGGAGGGAAGGGAAAAAAATCTTCGGGCTGCCTGTGCTGTAAACCTCGTAAGTCACTCCGCAAGGCACATACCTCAGCAACATATTTTCCACATTTCACTGACTGCTCTTGTCCAGGCACTTTCTATTTTCAAACCCTTCTATGTATATAAAATGTACACGGGCAGGGCAATACTTTTTCATTACATCCCCACGTTCGCCCTGTGTTTCCATTTCACAAAGATTCTTGGCTTGGGGAAAAAGAGAGTGCCATCGCCCAAAGAAAGCCTCTGCTTTTAAACACTCTCTAATTTGCCCTGTTTTAGCTAAATGCAACGTTCTTTGTGAACGTTAAAGGAGAGAGAGAGGGAGAGGAGGGGGGGGGGAGAGAGAGAGAGACTCCTGAGGGAAGATACTCATCCATTTAAGGAATGAGAAATCATCACATTCAACAGCAGGTCTAAATACAGTAATCTGAAGGTCCCTTTCTCTCCCCCTGAGCAGGAAAATGTCACCATGCACCAGACACACAAATACCCAGGAATCAAGTAAATCCCTCGTTTTTAAGAAGGAAGCCAAATACTCCAGTTGAGTGAAGATGGTACTATAGCAGCTATGAGTTGCTATACGCCATGCCTTGCAGAGAAGGCGGGGCTAGATAGCCAAGAGACACCACACATCATTCCCTGCAGCACCTCCTACTGGATGAAAGGGGGACTGGAGTAGCTGTGTGTTACCTCAGAGGTGATGCATATCCCCTGAAGTGCCTCCTGCTAAGAAGTTTAGACTAGAGTAGTTTCAAGTTATGGCACAGCCAGAGCTACTTATATTGTTCCCTGCAGTCGCTCCTGCTGGGACAGAAGGGCACTGGAGTAGCTGTCAGTAGCCCCAATCAAAGCTCACCTCCATCATACCTTGTGCTACCCCTTGCTGGGAGAGCTGTGCACTGCAGCAGTTGAACACAAAACCAACCTTAAATGTCTTTGCCAATTATCTTTCAAAAATGTTTTTATAGGGGCTCCATTTCTGGAGCCTGCCCTCCCTTTCACTTCCCTCCCCACTCCTCAGAAAACAAGAGCAGAGCAATCCTGGCAGCCTGGTGTTAAATAGTGGTAACTCATATTTATTACAATTATATACAATCGTATTTTATATTTGGAATCTATACATGATCACACGGACGAGCACGTTTGCTTGGTGAGGACGACAGTGAGACTCAGATGTTACAGGAATTGCTCTACAAAGAGGCTCTTATGCAGTGAATGAGAATCAGACACCACCATTTTACCAGCTGATAACACAATGCTGCAAACAAGAGGTTTCAAAATGTGTTGGGTTTTTTTTTTAGCCCCTGTAGGGCAAAGAAGGCTGAGGTGGGGTAGGCGGGGAGGAGGAGGGGTGCTTCTCTGCTCTGGAAGTGCACTCCACACTGCGAGCAGCACCTTGCTGAGGTGGGTATGTGTACTTTGCTCTGACACAAGTCTCAACTGATTGTTCCTGGCGGGCTTTCTCCTCATTTAGGGAGGAAGATAGGCTAAGAACTATTGCAGAGTTTCAGAACTAATCAACTGCGCCAGCAGCCAAGACACCTGATCCACTCAGGCTGGGCTGTACATAGAACGGAAGACATCACATGAGCTCCCCTTCTCTGCACAGGAGAGCAGCAATGAATTGAAGTGGGCAATCCAGGTGAGACTCATACTAACAGACGGCCTTTCACCTGAGGGTAATTAGTAATGAGGCTGCCTGCTCTCATGTGCATTACTATGATCATGAGGCATGGGTCTGGCCTCTAGCAAGAGGCCGCAGGGGTGTGGAGGAGAGAGCGGGGCCAGGGGTCGGAGTACTGTTCTTTGGACCCCACAAGAACTTCAGGGTTTCTCTAAGGCTGGATCGTTTCAGGAACTAGGCCTGGCCCAAGGTTTGGGGAAGGGGATGGCTGGACTGGGAGGCAGATCTGACAGGCATCTCAGAGACAGAAACAGCCTGGGGGTGGCCAGTTTGGGGATGGCACACCATCTGATTTCAGGACTAAAACCTGATGGGACATTTCAGGGGTTGGGCAGAAGTGGATTCAGACTGAGATGCAGTTAAAGGATTGGGGTTGAGAAGGGGCTGGGACAGGCCATCAGATGGAAGATCTCTAGGAAGCAGCGAAGAGCAAACGGGCCAGCTGGTCCAGGAAGGACGCTGGACACAAGGGAACTGCTTTCTCTAGCTGTGGTGCATGGTCAGGTGAGTCCTCTTGTAGCCCAAGCAGCGACCTCCAGCTCAGATTCCTGCGGTGGTGCTGGGGCAGAGAGGGAAGAGAAGCCACTGCAGTGCTGCATGGCCCTGGCGTGACACAGGACCTGCCTTGCTCACTGGAGGATCATGACGCTACTTGAGGTGAATCATGGGCGAATCACTGGGGGGTGCAGGGCAGGGCCGAGGGGAGACTTCTCTCCACCAAATGAGAGAGGCACCAGGGGGTGGGGGAAGGCTGGACAGATGCAGGGTGGGATGGAAAGAAGCCCATCACCCTAGTCAATCTCATTCTCATTGCTGGCCCCTTCCGGTCTCCGTAGCTTCTCCACCTGCTCGTTAATCTGCCCGTCCCCTCCTCGTCGGTCCTCGGTCTGTACGTCCAGGCACTCCTCTTCGTCCACATGGCTGACATCATCATCCTCATCGTCCTCTTCCTCTTCCTCCTCATTCCCTTTGTCCTCCCTCTTCTCCTCCTCGCCCTGCACTTCCATTCGCACCTGGCCCTTGACGTCCATCACCACCTCGCCCTCCTCCTCCGTACCCAGCAGGTGGCAGCTGACTGTTGCCCCCTCTGGGCTGTGGTTCTCCTTCACAGGTGACGAGGAGGTGGACTCATTGCTGACGGGTGAGATGTCACTGCTGCTGTTGTGGTTGGTAGCAACAGGGTTGGAGGGTGAGGAAGGCTTCACCGGGATTTGCCATGATGGAATCTTCGGAGCCGAAGGGGAAGGAGGGAACTGCCTCCTTTGGGGGAGGGAAAGGAGAAAAAGGAGCTTTTATTACAAGCACTGCAAAGGGGAATCATCAGAGAGAAGGGAACAGCCTCCCGGACGCACAACATGGTCAGGGAGTCACAGAAGGTGGGACTGGGATCTCAAGTCTCCTCTGTAATAAATGAATAGTAATGAGGCTCCTTCCCCTCTCATGCCAGGACGTCAAAGCACTTTACAAGCATCCAGGAATTGAGCCCGTGCATGAGAAGGAAATACCATCCCTGTTCAGAGCTGGGCAAACTGAAGCAGTGAGAGACTGAGAGTTGGCCAACTTCATAGAGGGAGCTCGGACTAGAGCTTCAGGGTCCTGACTCTTAAGTCCCCCACCCAAGCAGTAGCCACTAGAGTGTGCTGCCTCTGGACAGACAGGGAGGTTTCATTGTCCCTCCACAACCATTGCAGCTTGGGGAAGATCATTCCCATCCCTGTGAGGAGTCGGGAGCTTCAACCCCAGCCTGTGTCTGAGCCGCAGTGAAACGGCAGCCTGGTTCCCCACCTTTTCCCCCATGCACATGTGCGCTCACACACGCACTAAGCTCACTGAAGTCCAAGCTGCCCTTCCTGGGCCCACTGTGCATTGTACCCATCTGTGCTAACGCCTCAGCAATTGTAAAGCTGTTTAGCTCCACTGACTTCCATGGAGTTATACCAATTTAAATCAGCTGAGGACCTGACCCAACTGTCCCTTGCAGAAGCCCAAGTAACCACATGGGAGAAGAGGGAAGGCGGCGGTGTGGTGTGGGGCATGCTCCACCCAGTGCCTTCAGAAACACATCCATCACCCAGAAAGGGACTCACCAGGACCCGATCCTGTATTCCTCATGCAGCCCCAGCTCCCACTGACGACAGCGGGAATTCAGCATGCATGGGGATATGGGATCAGGCCCTTAAAAAGGAAGTGAGTGAGGGGAAGGGTTCACACGCTCTGTGTATTAAGCTGGCTTGTGCCAAGGATTGTTCCAGAGGAGACCCAGGGAGGCCAGCTGCCTTTCTGCAGCGAGCGTTCAAATGAGGCCAAAGCAACAGATTTAATTTTCTTCGGCAGACCTAAAATCAACTGCACTCACCTCCCTCCCTCTGCCAGTGGCCATGGAGGAGCTCTGCCATTCTAGCCTCCTTCTCGTCCGAGTGCAAACAAGCTAATGCCTGCATTATTCACCAGGATCATAAATGCTATCAAGAAATTCAATTTGGAGACTTTCTTGGCTCCACTGTTGCTGCCGCCTGCTCACTGCAGGGAGATATGCCTTTTTTTTTTTTAATTTTTCTTTTCCAAAAGCACTTAACCCCCTGGCTGCATAAAAATAATGAATCTCCCTTAATGACAGCTGTCCCCTCGCCCACCCCAGGGAGCACTATCCCCTTGCTGCCCATCAGCATCAAGGAGCAGGGACCATCCAGGCCAAATACATGAACCTGGGCAGAACCCTCCTCACTGGAAAGGCAAAGGGATAAGCAGTCCTGTGAGTTGTGCTGTTCATCTAGCCTGAGACAGAAAGCCATGCCAAAGGGCGGCCAGGCTTGTGAGCTCTGCCCAAACATCTCTGAATGACACACTTCTCCCCCAACCCTCGCCCTCAGGGAGGGGCTTCAATAGCCAATGCCCTTGCTCCTAAACCAAGGCTAGTGTGACCCAAATGGATGGAGACAAGACCTGTGACTTCTGCCATAGAGTGACATCACATGAGTACGATTCCCCAGAGCTTTCTATTGTGATTCCCACTGGAGTGCAGCAAGTTCCCTCAGGTGCGGCTTAAAAGAAAATCAACCCCAACCCAATTTCCAGGCCTCTGCACCCATTTAGTGCACTTGCTTACATCCAGCAGCTGTTTGGTCTCATCTTAAATGAGTCTTTGACCCTACCTGTGTCACAGAGCAGTGATGATGGCAGACTTTGTTACATTTGGGCAAATAGACAAGGCCGAGGTGGAACAACTAAGAGCCAATGAGCACAAGAGATGCTTCAGGGGAAGAGGGTGATCTTGTGGTCAACTCAGAGATGTGAGCCCCATTCCTGTCTCTGCCACTCACTCACTCACTATGTGTCAGACAATCTCTATCCCAAATGGAAACAATAAAAGTTACCTATCTCCCAGGGGCACCGTGAGGTTCAATGCATGTTTGTAAAGTGCTCTGAGACCCTTGGATAGAAGGCAATAGTGAAGTGCAAAGTAATATTATTAAAGAGCATTGACAGAGGGGAAGGGTTAGTTCTAGTTCCTCCCGATAATGCCCTCCTCCTTCCTGAGGGAATCCCAAAGAGCGTCACCCCTCCCCGCAGCACTATCCCGCTGACGCACCCCTCCATACCGGTTTAGGAGGAGCCCTTTTAATGAGTAGATCTCAGATTTCAATTCATTGATATTCTGTGACTCCAGGATCCAGTTGGTGGAAGTGGTGGCCTAGGACACAAATGGAAGAGGCAATGGTGAGAGAGTGGATTTGGAGATAACTCAGAGTGGTTCTCCCTCCTACCCTCCCTCTCCACCCCTAGAGTCTTCAGTAATGGGCCACTGTGCCTGGGCTCTGGCATTTAAAACCTCTCGATACTGGGTAGAGGGATTTCCACAATGTGAGCTATGTACCTGAGTGGCTCCCAAAACAGGCCAACTGTCCTATTGGCAACCTCCTAGGAAAACTTCTTTGCTCTGATGCTAGGAGGAGTCAAAGATTTCTCTTCCATTCTTGGGAAGGTTAACCCACTTCCAACACACTTTGCGCAGGCTAGAATCAATGCACCAAGCCTGGCCTTTGCTAAAGCACCCCAAAGGGCGTTTTCTTCTCTCTTTTTTTTAAAAAAAAGCTAGTATATCCTAGGGTGCTGAACAGAGATCCCAACAGCAAGGTGTCTGTAAGAAAACCGAGGGCAGCCACCAGCCACAGAACCAATGCAGAACATCTGAGAAGCAATGCAAGCTTCCTTACATGGGCTTGCCAACATGCTCAGCCCTGACCTGGACACACCACTTCTAGAGAAGAGGGCATGAGATTTTGAGTAAAAATTTCAAAAGCACATGAGTGATTTAGGATCCTATGTCCCACTGAAAGTTGGTGGGATTTACGTGATTTGAAATTGTAACCTCGTGTCTATAATGTAGATAGAGTCAGTTCCTTCTCTCTTTCCTGACATTGCCCTCAGTCCAGGGAGCAGATTATAATTGGAGTACCTGCATGCTAGAAACTTGACTGAGAGCACGAACTCAATCTCTTCTAGATCACCAAAAAAAAACCCCACCACCAGACTGTACTGCATGGAGTTTCTAGGGGGACTGAGCAATAGATGTGTAAAAGCCTGAAGGACTCTCCTCTAGATCAGAATAATTAGAGCTGTGCCTGAGCTACCAGACTCTATCTCCCGGAAGCAGCTGTACTAGACATTCTCCTCTGGATATTTCAAGGCAAAGAGCCCAATTTGGTGAGGAAAGATGATGAGCAACTCACGGAACTCTGATACAGCTGCTTTTGGCACCACATCAATATTGCAGAGTAACGTCTGTCAGATAGTGGATAGAAACTGGGGCAAGGCCCTGCTTTAGGAAGATTTGCTGCAAATAATAACTTGGCAGTTTTTGTTTTATATATTCATGGGACTAGAAGCAATATCTGATTTTGCTTTCACATATAAACGCGACTAAGAGAAGAGCACTCAGAAAAAGAAATAATCTCCTGCATTGACAGTGCCCCTTATCCAATCCCCACAGCGAATACAAGAATGGCTATACTGGGTCAGACCAACGGTCCATCTAGCCCAGTATTCTGTTTTCCAACAGGGGCCAATGTCAGATGCTTCTGAGCAATAAACAGAATGGGGCAATTATCAAGCGATCCATCCTCTGTTGTCCACTCCCATTTTATGGCAGTCAGGGACATGCAGAGCATGTGATTGTGTCCCTGACCATCTTAACTAACAGCCATGATTTATATCCTCCATTAATTTATATAATTCTTTTTTAAACCCAGTTTATACTTTTGGCCTTCACAACATCCTCTGGCAAAGAGTTCTACAGGTTGACCGTGCGATGTGTGAAGAAATACTTTCTTACGTTTGTTTTAAACCTGCTGCCTATTAATTTCATTGGATGAACCCTGATTCTTGGGTTATGTGAAGAGGTAAATAACACTTCCTTATTCACTTTCTCCACACCATTCAAGATTTTATAGATTTCTGTTATACACCCCCCCATCGAGTCATTTCTTTTCTATACTGATCAGTGCCAGTCTTTTTAATCTCTCCTTATATAGAAGCTGTTCTATACCCTTAATCATTTTTGTTGCACATTTTCCAGTTCTAATATATCTTTTTTGAGATGGGGTGAACACAACTGCATGCAGCATTCAAGGTGTGGGCATATCAAGGCTTTATTTTGGGAGGGATAGCTCAGTGGTTTGAGCATTGGCCTGCTAATCCCAGCGTTGTGAGTTCAATCCTTGAAGGGGCTATTTAGGGATCTGGGGCAAAACTCTGTCTGGGGATTGATCCTGCTTTGAGCAGGGGGTTAGACTAGATGACCTCCTGAGGTCCCTTCCAACCCTGAGATTCTATATAGTGGCATTATGATATTTTGTCTTATTATCTGGTTCCTAATGTTCTGTTAGCTTTATTTGGCACACTGAGTGGATGTTATCAGAGAACTATCCACAATGATGCCAAGATCTTGGTCTTGAGTGGTAACAGCTAATTTAAACCCCATCATTTTGTACGTATAGTTGGGACTGTTTTCCAACATGCATTATACAACGTTGAATTTCATCTGCCATTTTGTTGCCCAGTCACCCAGTTTTTTGAGATCCCTTTGTAACTTTTTGCAATCAGCTTTGGACTTAACTACCTTGAGTAATTTAGTATCTTCTGCAAATTTTTCCACACTGCTGTTTACTGCTTTTCCCAAATCACTTATGAATATGTTGAATAGCACTTGTCCCAGTACAGATCCTTGGGGGACCTGGCTATTATCTCTCTCCATTGTGAAAACTATTTATTCCTACTCTTTGTTTCCTAACTTTTAACCCAGTTACTGATCCATGAGAGGACACTCCCTCTTATCCAATGACTGCTTACTTTGCTTACGAGCCTTTGGTGAGAGACCTTGTCAAAGGCACCACGAAAGTCCAAGTACACTCTATCCACTGGATCACCTTATCCATATGTTTGTTGGCACCTTTTAATAGATTGGTGAGGCATGATTTCCCTTTATAAATGCCATGTTGACTCTTCCTCAATATATTGCGTTCATTGTTCATCTGATAATTCTGTTCTTTACTATAGTTTCAACCAATTTGCCTGATACTGAAGTTAGGCTTACTGGCCGGTAATTCCCAGGATTGTCTCTGGAGCGTTTTTTAAAAATCAGTGTTATGTTAGCTATTTGACAGTCATCTGGTACAGAGGCTGATTTAAGCAATGGGTTACATGTCACAGTTAGTAGTTCTCCAATTTCATACTTGAGTTCCTTCAAAACTTGTGGGTGATACCATTTGGTCCTGGAGACTTATTATTGTTCAATTTATCAATTTGTTCCAAAACCTCCTCTACTGACAGCTTGATCTGGGACAGTTCCTCAGATTATCACCTAAAAAGAATGGCACAGGTGTGGGAATCTCCCTCACATCCTTGGCAGTGAAGACTGATGCAAAGATGTCATTTAGCTTCTCCACAATGGCCTTGTCTTTCTTGAGTGCTCCTTTAGCACCTCAATCATCCAGTTGCCCCACTGATCTTATGGCAGGCTTTTGAAATACTTTAAAAAATTATTTTTGTATCTTTTTGCTAATTGCTCTTCAAATCCTTTTTTGGGCTGAATAACTATACTTTTGCACTTGACTTGCCAGAGTTTAGTGACTCTTGCTAGAAGGAGGTTCATATGGAGTAACTGTGAATTCCCCCACAGCCAATGCTCCTACTCATTCCTTACATAGACTTCAGCTGAGGCTGGACAGACAAGAGCACCTTCACAGCCAACATTCCCTACAATGATTCCAGCTGGGAGAGACTCAGTCTGTAGTAGCGGTGATATACACAGATGCGTTCCCTTGGGATTCACACACTCAGCCCTCCGACAGCAAGAATCCAGGAGCCACTGTTCTGGCTCTCCAAGACTTTGAAAGCTACATCAGCACATTAACAAGGGAGTGATTTCCACTCACCGGCCTGCACAGGACTCAAATTTCCAAAACACATATGGTGCCAGATGCCTAGGATTTAGAAATAAAATCTGACATCTGGGGCTTTTTAGCTAGTCTCTTTAAAAAACAGTTGTAGAAAATTTAAGGCTTGAGTTTTTATGTAGGTTTTTTAATTACTTAAACCCCCTCTTTTTAATTTTTTACAGCATGCCAGTAGCAGTTGGAAACGCAGATATAAAAACTTACATTACAGCTGAGAAAACACAGCTTTTACTCTTTGGTTTGTGGGGCTGCCCAAGTCTTTCTTTGTTCATATGAGCTTGAGATACCATAACAGTGTGTGCTACCATCTCAGTGCAGAAGAGGGAAAGGAGGGAGAACTTTTTAAAGACTCTCTAAATCACCAACACTCCTATGCCCTTTTCCTTTCTGAAAGCCCAACATGTGATCTTAATCTTAACACTTACAACCTGAAAACAGTTTTCCAATTTCCGGACTAGCTCCAGGCTATTGATGGGCCACAGTTCCCAAGGAAAACTGGAGTGGATAGATGTGACCATAAATTGACTTTCATGGCTGGGTTTACAGTTGATTCCTACTGAGAGGTATACTCACGGCACAGCCAGAGGTGGCCTACTGGTTACACACTATCAAAGGGTTTACAAGAGACTGGGGCCCGGGCAAGAAGGACTGTTACTGCTGTAGATGGAGGACTGTTCTACAAACACCTAACTGTTTCAGGGATCTCGCTATACAGAGGGCTAAAGCTCCCATTCTGCAGAGGTTGTTGACAGTTAAAGGAGGGACTAACTGATCCCAGGCTTCAATAACAGGAGAAAGACTTTCACCTCTAGGTCACTGGTTCAAATCCAGCCCAATTCAGGAATGACTGACATCTGGTGACTGCCAGGAGGCCAAGGACAATGAAAAGTGCTGTTGCTGACACAATGTGAACTGATTTGGATGGGTCTCAGCCCAATTCCCAAACTCACAGGTATTCACAGGGCAAAACCACCAGCCATTATTGGCAGTAACTGGTCTCCTTGCTGGCAGTCTCAGCACAAGCACCAAGGACTGCATGAGCCAGGGAGACTGCACTCGATTCTCAGCCTGAGAGATGACCCCTCTTGTTCGGAGCTCACACTGCTCCTGTGCTTGGATTGTTCTGTCCTTGCCCTCCCCACTGAGAGTCCCAACAAGGCTGCCAATTAGTGCCAAATGTGGTAGTGGCGCCACCTATTGTACTGAGAACATCAAAACCATTCACGCAGGCCACCTAACAGCCATTGGACAGTGGTAACCTTTAGTCACTACCTGGCCTGGAGTGGAACCAGCAACTTAAATGCAGAAGAGTCCAAAGCGTATTTCCATTCCCCTGAGTCATATAATCCAACCAATCTGTGTCTGACTATGTTGGACTGATTTGCACTGCGATACCCTGGTGATGGGCATAGAATATATACATTGGTTAACAGACATGTAGACAGACAAGATGAAAATACACACAAAACATCTACCTCTGCCCTTTTCCTCCTTCAGTCCATGGGTTGGCAGGAGGGCCAATCCTGCTCCCTATTGCTCCAGCTGGGTATATAATGAGCTCTCCTACAAGGGACACTAGTTGCACAGCTGAGATCAATTAAGGAGACTGTGAACATGAAAGATGCAAATAACATCATGGAACAAAGCCCTCTCAGAAGCCATATATGTGTAGCCTGTGGCACCCAGTCATTGCTCTATACTAACACCCTTGAGAGACAAGGCTGCATAGAGAAACTGGCCAGACAGGATGAAGTTATGGGCTAGGGAAGCCATGTACACTAAAAAGGGCATGAGAATTTCTGAAGGGTGACCTAGCAAAGAGATGGAGGTGAGTACCTTGGCGGCAGCCAGCTCTTGGGTGAGCTCTTGGATTTTCTGCTGTTGCTGCATCAGCAGTTCCTGGACGGAGGCTAAAGTCTTCTGCAACTGAGTCACTGTGGGACGAAAAAGCAGGAGAGTTTCTGTTAAAAACACACACACACACACACACACACACACACACACACACACACACACACACACACACACACACACACACACACACACACACACACACACACACACACACGTCCTTCCTGCTGTCTAGCTACAAGATGCCTCTATTCCTGCTATATCTAATTTATCTACAGACGCCCGCTCGCTCTAATCCATATAAATTATCTGCACTCTGGGTAATCTACCTGCACTGCATCTAACCTCCAGTATTTCTAGTTTATCTTTCCATTGTATAGATGTCTATAGCCCACAGTATATCCGTCCAAAACCTCTCCCTTCTAATTATATCAGTTTATGATTTGTACATCTCTCTGAATTTATATGTTTGTATTATTTATCCACCTCAGGCCTCACACAGGCACATGATATTTGGGGTTTATCTCTAGTCTGGAAACAGATAGGTGCCTGGATCAATCCCAGGATGTAGTGAGAAAAGAAGGCAAGCCTCTTTTATCACTTCCTCCACCAGCAGGTCCAGTTAATATCCTCTCACCATCAGACCACCTGCTCTTTCACCCCACGATGGCGGTAACAAACCTGCCATGCTCTCTCTTCTCCCAGCAGCTGGACACACATTTAGCACCCTCTCCTCTCCCCACTGGAAAACTTCTACTGGAACAGGAACTTGTGTCTGGATGGAGGGGAACTGCCTACAGCTTTGGTGGTTTTAGCTGGAGTTTCCATCCAGTAAACAAGTTGATAAAAAAAAAAAAAACAACTTCATTGGCGTGACAGGTAACAGCTAATCTGGGCCATCATTAGGGCACTGGGTAATGAACAGGTGCCCTATGGAGTCAATAACAGAGAAGGTGGCTGGTGTCAGCGGAGGCACAGTAATTACAGACTCTCTTGACCCTGCTTTGGATTCTTAGAGGCAACGGGGGGAGAAACCACCAAAAAAAAAGGCCCTGAAAACCTCAGAGAAGCAGAAATTAAAAATGAACTTTACAGCCCTCCGAAAGGCTGTCATTTTATTCCCCTTATTAATATTCTGAGGTTGGGAGCCTTTCCGTAAAAACATAATTAATTGAGGCCGCGCCGACAGTAAACAAGCAATTTCAAATTAAACCGAAATGACGGCAGCTTCATTTGCAAATGTGAACAGATTCTCAGAGCAGATAAATGAAGTCACCACATAAAGTGGAGATGGAGGGGGGGTGCCTGGGTAGATGGAGGATGCAGGGAGAAGGGTTTTGAGGGGCGAATTGATGGAGTCATTAATCTTTACCTGTCTGTGTCACGCTGCCACTCATCTCGGAAATGTTTGCCTCAATCCTCTGAAGTTGTTTTCTGTCTTCTTTGCCTCCCATGATGAGAGGAAGCAGGTATTTCTGCACAGAGCACAGAGATGTTGTTAAGAGATGGAATATGCAAGGGGTTCCTTCTAACCCACCCCAAGCACCTCAGAGCTTGCCAGACATCTCTACCCCAATCCCACAAACTACCATGATCACAGATGGTGAGGAGAGGGGTCCCTTGGAAGAAGGCATTCACATAAGTCACAAGAAAACAGGATGGTAGGAGTTTTGTGATCTTTTTTCCTGAGGCACTGAGGGAAGGTCCTTGGCTGTATTTAGGAAAATTCTCAGCCTACAGCCACTTCTCTACCTACATCCAGAAGGATTTCAATGCCACTGCACTCACCTCTCATGTGACTCCAGCTGTACCCACAGGGCAGGAGATGCAGAGCATTGAGAAGAGCGGAGCACAGATATGCAGGGTCCAGGGGGCATAAGAGTAGAGGGAAGGGGAAATGACAGAGAGTATAGAGACGGGGAGGCAGGATAGTGGCGGTAAAGAGCAGAGATCTGGGGAAATGGGAATGAGAGAGCAGAGGAGATGGAGCAAAGGTAGAGGGGATCTGAGTTAACAAGAATGGAGGCAGAAAGCCATGGAGGCAGAGGCAAGGGAGGTGCTGATACAGAGGTGTCAGGACGCTAGAGGAGTGGTGGCAGCTCTCTGACAGCATACACAGTAGCAACGAAATCAAACTCAGCCTCCCCTTGTAAGGGACGGACTTGATCTAACATGTTTGTAGCCATCCCTAATTCCTGCAGCCACTCCTGGGGCACAGAACACTTGAACTGAGTGTGGAGTGTAACAAGAGCACATTCAGACACAGCATGATTGGGGCAAGAGGGATAAAGGAGAGAGGAGGCTAACCAAGATGCAGAGACAGCCTCAATTACAAAGGAACAGTTTGTCTATCCCGGCTTTTGGTGTATACGCTTCCAGAGAGACATATTCAAAGGTCCGAGAAAGGCCTGAGGGGTGTGGGATAGCAACATCCTCCTCTTGAACTCAGTGCTGTTGGTTATATAGAGATGTAGCTGTCTCCACAGATAGCTGTCATACGCACACACAGTCACTCCACTTTCTTACATCCACTATTCTGAGAAGCAAGCTGCTTCTGATGACTCCTATAGAAATCATAAAGTGCAACAAACAGAAGGTTCTGTTCTGAACCTCCTGGAACACTCATACCTATGGCTTGGTAGGGTGTCTTTATTTTTCAGATAAGGACCACTAGCACAAGCACAAAAATTGAATCATCGGACAAAGGAATTTATGCACCAGTTGCACTTGGGGAGCTGACCCAAGGCATCTTTGGCTCTCATAAGGGAACAGGGGCCTCTGCTTGTGTCTTGTATGTCTGGATTGGGGTCGGCAAACTTCGGCACGCGGTCTGCCAGCGGATTACCCTGATGGTCCACGTGCCGAAGGTTGCAGACCTCTGGTCTGGATAGAGAGGTGGAGAGGGGATCTGCACACAAAGAGAAAGGCAGTCTATTGTCACCATCACTGAGACTGTGTCAGAAATTTTAAATAAAAAAATTGACATTTGTGGTAGTTGTCATTTTACACTAGCAATAAGGCCCTCCAGGCCAGCCTTTATGAATCCAATAAGGACCAAGTAGCTCCTTCCTCAGTGCCACTCTGGGCATTTATCAACCCCCCCACACACCAGCCTTTACAGTACTGAATGGACCAGGAAGGCCAGCATCATTGCTCAACATGAAGAGTCAGGAGCAAAGGGACAATCTAAACAGCCATCAAACAAGCTACCTCTTGCAATCCTGGACATACTCCCCATACTGACCTTCCCCAGGCCAAGGTAATTAATAAAAGGAAAAAATAAAAAGGATCAAGGGCGTCCAAAAAAAAATTTGTAGCTTTAAACATGGGCCTTGCCAAGCACATCAATTTGCCCAATTTTTTTTTTTAAATCTTTAATAAGCCAATTGCTAATTTCCATCTCATTCCAACCTCCCAAATCACATACAGGCTTTACAAGTGAAACATAATGCACCAGAGTGAGTGGCTGCAGCACTCCACTATTGCTGGAGTCACTTAGCCTTTGCCCCACGCCTTGCTATATAACCAATGTGTTGGGTTCTCTCTCAACAGCCTCTATCATGTTATGCCATATAGAAGTGGGGAACAGGTCTTTAGCGACAGAGAATGAGAATATGTCCAGCCAGACAAATGCAGGGTGGGTGTGTACGTCTACACAGTTACTATACATATCCACTAGGAAGCTGATAGAGCTGGAGTTAAAAACGTTTCCTTCAACTTCCTGACCAGACAAAGGAGATGCGTCTCTAGTTCATGGAGGCAATGTGATCTAGTGGTAAGAGCAATGGACTGGACTCGGGACACCTGGGTTCTATTCCTGGTTCTGCCACTGGCCTGCTGGGTGACCTTGGGCAAGTCACTTCATCTCCTTATGCCAGTTTCCTCATTTGTAAAAAATGGTGATAATGATACTGACCTCATTTGTAAAGCACTTTGAGATCTGCTGATGCAAAGCAGTAGATAAGCACTAGGTATGATTATTATTTGTCTAAGAGACCTGCTCCCCACTTGCTGCATTTCCACGTCAGACTGTCCATACAGCTCCACACATACACCCAAAGGAGAACTGATAAAAGCAGTGGCTCCAGAGATTTCATCACAAACAAGAGCCAGCATGGGACATGGGCAGCAATATCATGGTTGTTTCAGAGCACCGAGGCACCTTAGGAGAGTAGGGAGAGCACCGCTTACCTTGTAGAGCTGGTAGAAGCCAAAGGCAATCCCTGCCATAATGATCGCCAAAGCACCATAGTCTCGCCATCTGGAGCCTGGGGGACCTAATAGCCAAAAGCAAGAGAGAGGCATGGTCAGAACTTGCATGCGGGGAGGCCTTTGGGGATTTGCATGCATCACCAAACACCTAATTCAGGCAAAGGTGAGCAGGGCGGTGTCAACTCCTGTTTCCTAAAGCTTAACAGGGACTTCAGGGTAACTCCAGAGAGAGTGAGGAGGGGATCAAAATCACACCAGCAATTAAGAGTCACATCAGCTACCTGCTCTTTTCTCGGAGAGTATCAGAGGGGTAGCCGTGTTAGTCTGGATCTGTAAAAGCAGCAAAGAATCTTGTGGCACCTTATAGACTAACAGACGTTTTGGAGCATGAGCTTTCGTGGGTGAATACTCACTTTGTCAGATGCAACCACTTGCATCTGACCAAGTGGGTATTCACCCATGAAAGCTCATGCTCCAAAACGTCTGTTAGTCTATAAGGTGCCACAGGATTCTTTGCTGCTTTCTTGGAGAGGACTCTCAAATCTCTGCTGCATTGACCCTGAAAAGTGTTTGCACTTAGTATTAGCTTAGTCTAGCCCATAAGAGCAAGCTGTGAGTACTTTCACAGATCACTGTTTCTGAAACTGGGGAAGGAGAAGAAATTTCAGAAAGTGGAAGAGGACTAGAGAAAGGAGCAATGTTCTCTAGAAGTGGGGAGAAACTCCTGAAGGCGGGGAAGGGGCTAAGTGGGTTTACAAGAAGGACTAGCTAAAAGTGTTGTGTGTCAGTCTTTATGGATGGCTTCCTTAGAATACAGGCACTAATGAGGATTCCATGGCTTTCTTGGCTGAATTAAGAGCAGGGGCCAAGGCATGCCAGAGGTAGCAGAGCCGGAATATGCACTACGACAACTAGAGAAGATGGGAAGAGGAGTGTGAGATACTTAACACATAGTTTTGCACAGGAGCATAAAGCATCAAAGCAAAGTAAAGATTCAGTCTGCTCCTCTCCTGCAAGTAGAATCAAGAGACAACTGTGGTTCTCCACCAGCTTCACCCTTTCACTTTCCCCTTGCAGCTCCCATAACACTCTTGCTAAGAATCTTGTACTGCCCCTGGTTTTCACGAATAATAAAGAGGATGCAGTGATCTTTCCTAAAGTTTGGTCGCAGGATGTGGCCAGACACCAAAGAGGTGAAGGCTGGCACACAGCCTCTAACCAGACAGATCCAAATTTTCACGTAACCTACTAGCGTTTAGGAAACGTAGTCTCCCCTCCAAACTGGGAGAGAGAGGATTAATTGGTGGAGATAACTGGAAACCTGCCTCTCTTCTATCTTGCTTGCTCAGTGCTAGGGCCCCACCAAACTCATGGTCCATTTTGGTCAATTTCACGGCATAGGATTTTAAAAATCATGAATTTAATGATTTCAGCTATTTAAATCTGAAATTTCACAATGTTGTAATTGTAGGGGTCCTGACCCAAAAAGGAGTTGGGGGGGAGGTCACAAGGTTATTGTAGGGGGGGTTGCAGTACTGCTACCCTTACTTCTGCACTGCTGGTGGCGCTGTCTTCAGAGCTGGGCAGCTAGAGAGTGATGTCCGCTGGCCGGGAGCCCAGCGCTGAAGGCAGAGCTGCCACCAGCAGCTGCACAGAAGTAAGGATGGCATGATATGGTATTGCCACCCTTACTTCTGCGCTGCTGACTGCAGAACTTGGCCCTCAGTCAGCAGTCACCACTCTCCAGCTGCCCAGATCTGAAGGCAGCAGCTTGGAAGTAAAGGGTGGCATGGTATGGTATTGCTACCCTTATTTCTGCACTGCTGCAGGTAAGGTGTTGCCTTCAGAGCTGGGCGTCAGCCAACAGCTCCCACTCTCTGGCCACCCAGCTCTGAAGACAGCGCAGAAGTAAAGGTGGCAACACTGCAATCCCCCCAAAAGAACCTTGGACTCCCCTGCCACTCCCTTTGGGGTCAGGTCCCCCAATTCGGGAAATGCTGGTCTCCCCCATGAAATCTGTATAGTATAGGGTAAAAGCACACAAAGGACCAAATTTCATTGGGGGAGGGGGAGAGAAGACCAGATTTCACAGTCCATGATGCGTTTTTCTTGGTCGTGAATTTGGTAGGGCCCTACTCATTGTCCATGGAGATTTCCTGCTGCTTACCCCTTCTTGCCGGTGTCTTATTGCAGGAATTCTTCTGAACCCCAGCCCCCCAGGCTCTACAGATAGAAAATGTGCCCATTAAGGAGGCATCATGGGAACCTGCTACCTTAGGACATGGTTCCCAGCATATCCACCAAGTGGAAATCTGAATGAATCAGAACAAAGCCTGTGCCACCTGAACTGGTAGAATGGATGAACAACAGTAGTTTGGAGAGCTAAATGAGTGGGGAACCAACAATTTCAGTAAGCGCAGCACCTGCAGCTTTAGCATTTGAGAATCTCTTATTTATCCATTTTAATGTCTCCAGAACTCTGCTCAAGATACGATACCCAGTTCTTAATAACACAACTTTTCTAATCCCATTTCTCATCCCAAATCTCATCTCATCACAACTAGGGCTGGAATCAGACAAAAGGAAATCTAGTGTCACTCTTGGGGATCAGTGGCTCTGTTTGGATTTGAACCCTAGATCTCCTTGGATTTCCAGTTCTTTGCACTGAACCCCAAACTAAAAACATCCTTCCATGACAAAGTAACTCAATCGATGGTGAGCTCCCAATCATACAGGGTTAATTAATCCCAGAGGTGCTATGGGTCCCAAATGTGCCCTGTGCATGGACTGTCAGGCCTCCCCTAGTTGTCCCCACCTACCTCCCTGCTGCTCTGACCTCCGGTGGAATTAAGAGACACCTGTAGGTCCCTGTCAGCTTTGCCCTTTCACCTCTCTCATCTCTCCCTGTGTTCCTGTAACGCTCGTGCTAAGAACATTTTATTGCCCCCTGGTTTTCATTATTAATGAAAAGGGACCAGAATGATCTTTCCTAAAGTTCAGAGAGTCTATAAAGACAAGAAGCTGAAATGCCATTTTACTCATTTTGGAGATGTGTGAAACAATTCTGTCTTGTGGCAAAAAAAAAAAAAAAAAAGAGAGAGAGAGAGAGAGAAAGAAACTAAACTGGAGAGGGACACAGGGAGGACTCTGCATCCACCATGTGATATTACAAAGAGGGGAAGGCCACACGGAATCAGAATTGTGCTTAAGATCCCCTCTCAGGCTCTCTACCAATTGTTATCTAAGCACAGGACTGAGACTTGGAACTCCTGAGTTCTTCTACATTGACTTCCTTCTACAATCTTGGGCACTTGCCAACTGCCTTGACTTAACCTCTGTGCCTCAGTTTCCTCATCTGTAACATGGGAATAGTAAGACTTATGCTGTGAGGGTCAATGAGTTAATGTGAAGGAGGTGAAAAGCACTAAGTCCTTCAAACTCTAATATTCAGTCAGAAACTGAGCAGCGCTTCCCTCATTCATAACTGGAGATACTAGGCTTCCATCTGTCCCTCACCACTCAAGGTTTCCATAGGCCAATATTGCACTACACTGAAATACACAGTTGTGGTGCTCTAGCTTCTATTCTGAACTAGTCATGGGGAAAGGAGAAAAATAACACTTGCCACTTCCATTAAGTGTTCTTTCAGAGGGTCTCAAATGTTAATGAATCTTCACAAGCCCCTGTGAGGCATGGAAGGGATGTTACTCCCTTTTACAAATGTGGAAACTGAGGCACAGAATGTTTAAGTGATCTTTTAAGGTAGTTCACTTGCTACAGGCAGCTTCATCTACTGGACGGTGATAGCTTGATAGGTATTTGCCCAAGGTCACACAGGAAGTCTGTATAAAATCTGCATGAATGGAGTCATGGTGAGGGACGTAGACAATCCCTGGGTGATAAGCAAACAGCTTTGCGCATCTATCTCAGAAATTCCCCTGAGTTTACTTGTAATTAAGGGGGCTAGAAAGGTAAAAAAATATATAAACCCAATTAATCATTTAAATATTTGAAGTCAGATTTTTGTCCTCACTCCCGGATTAGTGTATTTCATAACACCAGGAGCAGACAGCCCATTTTTTGTTGTTGTTGTTGTTGTTTTTTTACTGGGGGTTCATTTCAGAGCATGTTTAAACTAGTCAGATTGAGTGATGCTTCCAGCAACTAATCGCATGTCAAATAAAAGATATTTTATGTAATAAATTACTGCTACAAGTAATTCAAATGTCATTTATCAGTTTTATTATCAGTCAGGCAAAGTCTTGTTTCTCTATATTAATCAAAATCAAGCTTTTTTTTTTTTAAAGCAGTTTTGACACCTCTTGGCAAAAGTACAGGAAAGGAGAGAAAGAATTTCCCCCCTGGAGAAGGGGTGAAAGGGTACAAGAGGCACCAAGCTCAAGGACAATCACAGGAAACTTGAGGAATTTAATTCCCTCTGCCTCCCAAAAGTTACTGTTGCTGCTCTAAAGACAAACCAGGGATAGCTTCTACCTCTGGCAAGATCTATGCTATTTTTAAAGACTTACAAGGCTTTTTTTTTTTTTAAAGTACTTATATGGCTAATAGCTATTGCCAATGAAAGATCAGAATTTACTCTACTGCCTCCACTCCCAGCACAATCTGTGCAGCAAGAGGTATTTAAATCGTATAATTTGTTTCCTGCATCATCTCCTTCAGAACAGACGGCGTTACCAAGAGTGCAGGAGCCCAAGCACAGTGGCATCTGGTGAGGTTCAGAGGATTTAAGTTCAGCTCTCTGACTGGCCTGTTTTGTCCCTTGGGTATTTTTGAGCACTACCTACAGAAGTGCTCAGACACTATGGTGGTGACGGTCATGTAAGAATATAGAGTAGATAGAGAGCAGAAATGGGTTCTTTCCTATACAGTGCAGCACCTGGTGAATCTACCAAAGATTAAGTGGCTTGGTAAACTATCATGGAAACAACTGACCTGGGGCAGATGTGGGCCTTTGAAGAAATATCCATCAAGCTCTCACCGTCCTACAGATAAAGCTGCCTGTAGCAAATAAGCTACCTTAAAAGATCATCGGTCAAGTCTGCAGGGACACTCTGTCCTGCAGCAGAGTGTAACCCGCCAGCCATAAGGCAATTCATAGATTATTACTTGTGCATTTCCAACAGCGTGCAAAGCGCTGTATGGGCAGATATGGAGACAGGCCTATATCTAACTAGACAACATCCAGCAAGGGAGGGGCAAGAGGAATGGCAAAAAGCAATGCAACCAAAGGGTGAGGTTAGGCATGCATCTTTTTCATTGCACTATTATTCTTTTTATAACCACACTTAGAAGCTCAGTGTACATACAAGGGTCTTCAAAGAAGCAACGGGGGAAGGACAGAGGGGTAGGATACTGCCTACGCTGGCCTCCTTTGTGCTATTCCATGTGCTTTGGGATTGCTAGAGAACGTAGTGTTTGGTTCACAAGTAGAAGACCCCGCACTGTTGCCAACCCCAAACATTCAAAAAGCAAAAGTCAGGTCTCAAAGAAAAAAATCACAAGACTGGCTTAAAATTATGAGATTTTGAGTTCTTCTCATTTGCCTTCTCATTTTTGAGCCTTTAGGGGCCATGTTTTCAAGCTTATCTGTGCAATCAGGAAAGCTAGAAACAAACATTTTTTAAAAAAGCAGAGATTCTCCCCAATTCGCGGAACAACAAGAGTTGTGGCTCTAGAGGAACACCATATCGGTCAAAGCCTGTGATAAAGTTGTGAGAGCTGGCAACGCTGGCCTTGTTTTCCAGTTTACCCTATGTGCCCTTCACAGCTTTGGTGGTTTTAATGGGACTCTATGACATAAATCGAGCAAAGACTCCGTCTGCGCTGGGACCTGGAATTGAGCTAGTTAAAACTGCACTTGGAACCAGCTGTCACTAATATGGGACTAAGTACAGTTTCCCTGACCAAGATAGTGAAGGTCTGGTTTGGGGGCTATTTTCTGTGACCATGAGAGCTAGAGATTAGATTGAGACACAAAATTCATATTTCAACCCCCCTTCCCAAATGTCTGGAGGCACTGGAATCTGGATTCTTGTGCAGCCCATTACAGACAGAAAAGCTCTCATTCCAAACCTTCCTCTCGCCACACCAAAGTTCAAGGTATGTCAGAATGAGGGAGGTCATTTTGGACCAACTCTAATGATAGCTACATTGTGCCATAAACTAACCACTCCCACCCAGTGCAAGTCAGCATACAGGGTGTGGAACTGTGCTCAAATTCCGCTACTGTGTTTAAACAATGTTGTACCTTGCATGAGGCTTAAATAACGTGCCAAGTTCAGTGCAAACAATAGAAACACTTTATGCCTCACTAGGCAATAACACCACCACTTAGCATTTACATGGCGCATTTCATCCTAAGACCTGAAACCACTTTACAAAGGAGGGTAAGTAACATTAACCCTGTTTCAAGAGAGGGTTCCTGAAGCATAGAAGTTGAGTGATTTGCCCAAGGTCACACAGCTAAACCAGTGACAGAGCTAGGCATAGCAGCCAAGTCACCTGACTCCCAGTTATGAGCCCTATCTGCTGGACCACAGAAAGGACACGGGTAGATGGGTGCATTACCTTCAACACCAGAGGGCATCAACATCATCACAATAACACTGTTTCAGGAGCTACTGACTGGTAGGAACAATAACAAGCTCAGGCCTTGGTACCTGGCAGGTAAGTGAAGGAAGAACTGCTTTTCAAACGGCCAGCCACACATGTGAGATGAACAGTTCCTCTTGATGGATTTTTAATGGTGTGCGCATTTTGGTTTTTATTGCATGGAGCTTAGATACATTTGCATCTTAAAACAAACCTAGCAAAAAGTATACGTAAATCTTAAGTCTACAGAGATTCCATTGGGACTTTAAAAATGGTGTGTGTGTGTATTTTAGTACAACACCCATATATACACATATACCCAGTATACCCCAACATTTTGCAGTCCCTCTTTGAGATTGGGGGTGTGATTGGATAACACTAGGAAAAATGTTTTTGAAGATAAATAAGCACCATATTATATTTATAATTATTTGTAATGCCATAGCACGCAGAATCCCAATCACAGGTGGGGACCTGTTCTAGATTTTGCATACACACTAGGAAGACATAGTCCATGTCCTGAAGAACTTACAACCTAGTTTGCTGAAATTCTTTATTCACCTGTCTTAAGCAACTACTCAAGAGATCAATTATAAAAATCAGTCACTTATAGGAGGTAAGTCTTCCAATGAACGTGGAGCAGAATTATACTCAGTACCTTTCTGGATAGTTTGTGATGGATTCCTAAAAGCAGGAATTTGCCTAGTAAAGATGAACTCTTGTACAGGTTCCGTTGTAAAATAAATAACTTTGCACTTTTATAGCACCTTCTATCCAAGGACCTTATTCTACTATTCAAATATTAATGAATTCAATCTCATAAATCCCCTATGAGGTAGGGAATTACTAGCCCCCAATTTTAGGGTGGGGGGAGATATGAGGCCTACAAAGGTTAAGGGACTTGTCCAGAGCTATATACTGAGTCAGCGGCAGAGTTGGGAACAGAAACTAGATCTCTCTACACCATGCTTCCTAAGCATAAGCAACGACAGACTGTAATTTACCACATTAGTCTGTGGACTAATATAGCTTTTACCTCAGCTGCCTTGTGTGTGACACCATCTTGTCATTGTGTCTGCTGTGTATTTATGTCATTTTCATCAACAATTAAAAAAAGTATATTTCAAGTAAGATCAGGGGTGTGATTCTGACAACAAGTGGGATATTTGCTAGAAACAATCACAGCAGATTCTACTGTTTCCTGGGTTTCAGCATTGCAAGCTAGTATCACTAAAGGATTACAGAGGTAAGAAAGCAGATAGGGAATAGGATAGGAAAATCATTGCATAAAATGATAGGACCAGGTGCTTTCAAGAGGCTACTTACTGTACGGCACAAGGTGAGAGGGCTGCGTTGGCACCAGCTGTGTGGAAGGACCAAGGAACTGTGGTTCATCTGTGGTAGTACCCGACTGCTGGAAAGCCAGGTCAATTTCTTCATCTGTCAGTCCTGGGAGAGAAGAGGAAACGAGATTAGTTTAGCATCTTTACTCATTTGATGCACCTGTAATTAAATCTGCAAGCCTGGCAGAACCCTTTCAAGCCGCAGAAGGATTTTGGTAGTGATTCGAGCAGCACTGCCTCCCCGATTTTGGATTCACTAAAATCACTCCCTCTCTTCTCTCTGTTGCAATTTAACCTTAAGCGACAGAATATTAGCCTCAACACTGCTTCCAAATGTGGCTCATTCAATTTCCTTAATTTATCCTTGAGTTTATTGCTGCTTTAGAAGTAGTTTTCTATTGCAATTCTCTACTCTTCCCCTGAAAAAAAGATACCATCAACTGCAAATGTGGCTCATTTTAATCTGTAATGGTGTAAAAAAAAAAAATGGGGAAAAAACCAACAATAATGCATGAAAACAGACAGAGAAACAAAAAACTAATTATTGGGTTAGACGACTAATTAGTCTAGATCATTTCCAAAGACGGGAATAATTTGCTTTATTTTATGACAAATGCAGAAATAAAAAGAAAAAATCAGGACTGCCTGTGATTAGTATGAATGGGACACAGAATGCAAGGAGGAAATAAAGCTAACAAAACAGATCAAAACAAGGCCAAGCTCAAACTTTCAGATTAGCACTGTCCCAGCCTACTACTGCCTGATTATATTGCCCTAGGCCAGCCTGGTTTTTATTTCGCACATCACTGTAGCCATGCTGCACACATGGTACATTGTGGTGCAGTCTTTCCTGTCACTGGAAAATGCGAAGGTGCCCATCTGTAAGCGGCCACAACATATGGAGAGAATTTGCCCTATGAGGGGAAAGAGAACAGCAGCTGAAAGATTCATGATGACCAGCATCTGTGAAGGAAGCAAGCACAGCTGGATGGCTTTTTCAACAGGAAAAAATGTGCTCTAGCAAAAGAATGCAGTGCTAGGATGGAGACCGCAATGTGGGGCCTGGAAGAGTGTGCACTATCTGTCGAATGCCATATACAGCACACAAAAGCAAGTAAAAGGCCAGGTGCCTGCCCTGAGGAGCTTACAATCTAGCTCAGGCATCACCACCACATGGGGGTGCTTATGCAAGAAGGTGTTGAAATACTGGGAATGAGATGATCAGAGTAGCAGGGCTTGCAAAAGAAACAAATTTCAAGGGGGCTGGGATCTGGAGGAGAAGAGAGGCCACTTTGCTCCCTTGGAAAGCTGCTCCAAGCAGACAGGACAACCAGGAAGATGGCATGAAGCTGAGAGTGGGGAGAGAAATCAGAGGGAGCACTTTTTCTCAAGCATGAGATTGGCAGAGTACTGCCGCATGGTTATTCTTGGTACTATTGGCGGATAGAATGCTTGGAACTTCCCCCCCAGAGCACTTAACATCACAGTGAGGAGTAATATAGGACACATCCAGGATTCTGAGAGCATTACTCCTGCTTGGAAAAGTTAACCTAGGATGTAAAATCTGACTGCACGTTGTGCATCCACATAGAACAGACTAATCCATAACACAAACACTACTGCCAGAAGCAGGTGTTTGTGGCTGTCTCTGGACTACTACTTATTAATGCATAGCACTGACAATGCTTCTGATCTTCAGAGGGTTTTATATTTATTAGCTGATCTTCATAACACTCCTGTGAGTTATGTTACATATTATTATCCCAATTTTACAATGGAAAAACTGACGCACAGAAAGGTTAAGTGACTTGTCCAAGGTCACAGGGAGTTGTCAGTGTCACAAATAGGATACTAAATCTGACGTTCTTGGCCCCCAGTCTTGTGCTCAGACAACACACACACACACACTCCACCTGTGTTGGACGCGTGCCTCATCAAAGCAGAGACTCAGAAAGAGACACATGAAAAACAAAAAGAGATGGTCTACATCAACTCAGGCTTCTATTTTAAAGTCCCAGTACAATATTTATGGTATCTAAACCATGTTAGAAAGCAAAGTCCTAATAAGAAAGGAACGGCTTTAACCAGTTCATAATTATTCAATAGAAGAGAGAGCATAAGCAGATGCCACTATTGTAGATCACGAGCAACCGTAGAATTTTATAAAGCTGGAGCCAGACACACAAGCCAATATTAGCTGCTGGCTGCAAATGCGGTTCTCTCTAAAAAGGGGCATTTTGTTCTATTTCCATGCAAAGGTAGCAGATGTGATAACATTTAACATTGAGGAACAAACAGTTAGTTATGGAGGATACTTTGTCCTTGAGATCTTCGGGCTATGAAAAGAACAGGAAATAATGCTCATTGTTTCCCACCCCCTCAATTCTCAGCCTGTTTGGGAAAAAGAAAGTTTTACAGATAAAATTTCTTGCATTATTCTGGTCATGCCCACTAGCGACGTGACAGTGTCACTATTTCCATTACATAATCCTGTTTTACTAGGGAAGGAAAAGCTCATGTGAATGGTAATGAGATATGGAGCCTTTCATATCTAGGTTGCTGGTTTGAATCCAGCACAAGTCAGGAGGGAGTGAAAGTTGCTACCATCCAACGACTATTCTGTGGCCTCCGTGAAGTAGTCTCATTCACATTACTTGTCAACAAATGTCTGTATCACAGAAAACACTACCATATTGGTCCCCCTGTTAATAAGCAGAGGACAAGATTGTATCAAGCACAGAGACTGAACACTGTCAATGTGGCACTTTTCACAAATGCTAACAAAAATGTACAATATATTTGTAAAAGTATTTTCTCAGCAGTATATAATTTAGCCATCAAAGTTTACTTTGGATTGAAATTTGCCTCACACACCCCCACACCCCAGTAGCATTTTGTCCAAACTCAGGTATGTCTAACTTTGTTTTCCAGGCTTGGGAATGCAAAAAATGATATAATTATTATAAGGACATGGGAATTTATGTACTGGATCAGACCAGTGGTCCATCTAGCCCACCCTCCCTGCGCCATCCCTCCTCCCCCGTGTCCTGTCTTGACTTACAACGATGGCTGGACTGCTCTTTATTAAACAAATTCAAATAACTTGACCTTCCGCCACCTATCTCCCTTCTGGCTTGCCTAAGCCAAAATGAAGCCAAGGGTCTTGGTACTACCCAGAGACAATACTTCAGTAGAGCCCATCAGCTATTTAGAGAAGAGAAAGTGCTGATGTAAGTGACACCAGGTCACTATGTTCACCGTGTATCATGGCAGAAGAATATTTCCACTACTTGGCTCTTCTTGGATTGGTGCTGATTCATGGACAACAAACCTCAATTTGAGTTCTAGAGTCCATCAGCTTCCACCATTCGCCTCCCAGTACAACTTCCACTAAGAATGTATAGTCCTTCATCATAGTGGCATCTAAAAAGCATTCACAGTCTTGTTCATTTCTCTCATCTAGTATGAATTTAGCAACCCAAATATAACACAATCTCTCTTGGGTGTACAACAGTGCCACAAAATCTAAAGGCTTGTACTTAATAGGATTGTCTTTGGGGACAACTGATAGAATCATATCAGTATAATAGAAGATGCCCCCTCCCAATGCTTGCCTCCCCCCAGTTTGAAAGGCAAACATTTTAGATCTTCTGGAGTTGCAGCAAGATCAAGACCATGCAGAATCCAAAAGGTTAAAAGGAACAATAAAGGAAACTGCCAATTGTAAGTGAATTATATTTGGCTTTGAAAGCTGAGCCACAGCTATATTATAAAAGGCATCTCTTTGCGTTGTTTACCATCACCCTGACTAATGCAGGCCTTTTTTTTTGTTTTAAATAATCTCATGCAAATTAGACACACACTTCCTTCCAGTTGATTGCTATCTGCAAGGAATAATCTAACCACAGAGGGTACTGAGAAAGGACTGAGCCGAGAAGGATGTCTTCACAGCCCTTCAGAATGCAAACCTCCCCCGCCTCCCATCTCTGGTCCATCTATCTCATTCCTCCTTAGAGCCACTGACATGCATCTGAGGAAGTGGGTATTCACCCACGAAAGCTCATGCTCCAAAACGTCTGTTAGTCTATAAGGTGCCACAGGATTCTTTGCTGCTTTTACAGATCCAGACTAACACGGCTACCCCTCTGATGCTTTTGTAAGAATTAGTCATAATTTTTCACAAAGTCATCAAAATTTCTTTTTAGGTTTGAGGGTGTTGATTTGCATTATCTGACACCTAGAAGTGCTTTGCATTCAGATGTTCTTGTTGCCTTTCTTTCAGGAACTTCAGTATTGTTGCCATTTCCGATTTTCAGGAAAACCACCCAGCCTCTGTAACTTGTAGTTAAACACAGAATCAAAACAAATTAGAGAATAAAGCAGGGAGGTAGAAGTCCCCTCTGTGTCTGGGATTTTACAGTTGAGAAAGTGATGCAGAGAGAGATTAAAGTGACTTGTCCAAGATCACACAAGCTGTGTCTACTCTACAGACCTATATTGGTATAACTAAGTCACACTGGGGTGTGAAGAATCCACACCCCTGAACAAAGTAGTTATAGCGATCTAATGCACCCTCTCCCTGCAGTGTAGACAGTGCTATATTGACCAGAGAGCTTCTCCCACCGACATAGCTACCGCCTCTTGGGGAGGTGGATGAACTACACTGACAGGAGCAGCTCTCCCACCAGCATAGTAGCGTCTTCACTAAAGCGCTACAGCAGCTGTGCCGCTGTAGCCCTGTACATGAAGACAAGCCCACAGTTAGTCTGTGGGAGAGCTGGGAACTGACCCCTGATCTGCTGTATCCCAGCTCCGTTCCTTAATCACAGGGCCAGCACTTCCTAGATAAAACATGAGGATAACATATCATAGGGAAAAACCCTGCATGAGCTGGGAGATGGACTAAATGAGCTATTAAAACTTTTTAATCTTCAACATATGCTCCTGTTAGGGCACTTTGTTCATTCCCCATCCTGTATTGTTTCCTACATAATACACTTGTCAGAGCATCACTGAGTTTAGTGACTCAAGCAACAGGATTTTCACTAGTTCTCTGAAGGCAGAATTGGTTTTAACGAGAAAATTTCACAGTAGGAAAGGATGAGAAACTTTATCCCTCCCCCAGCAGAAAAAAATGTAGAGTCAAATTCTTTTGTCGTTTCAAAAGCCGGCTTTACTTTCACTTTGTCTGATAGATTCACTCGAGGGGTTGTCGCCACACCTGCACTTCTACAGAGACAAACTGGTGGGGGTTTTCCCCTCCCCCTCACTGTTTCTGTTAAAAAGCAAACAAAGCAAAACTGGCTGACTTTGTTTAGTTGCAATGAATCACCTGTCTGCATGATGCCTGTATCAAATCACATAACTGAAAGGAAGACCTATCAGCAGGTATCCTGAAATGACATTACAGTCCTCTGTTCCTGACAGCTATTGAGTCACCTGTTCTCGTAAGAACATGGTCACCGTTCAACAGAATCACCATACAACCATCCTGGAATCTGATCCACATTAATGATTCCACCTGTTCAGAGTCAGTTCCATGCACTGCTACCTGGGTCCTTTTAATCAAGATGCCAGTACTATTTTTCTTCAAACACGCAGTCCTTTGAAAAAGTTCATAGAGTTTCATACATTTCACTGGGATCAAAGGTACAGTCCCTTGATCCTTCTCCTTGCATATGTCCTTGATAAAGGGCCAACATCAGGTCAATTTCAGCTTAAGGTTTTACCAAAACCCAATGTCAATAGAAACATCCCTGTGATTTTTTTTCTACATTTAAATGAAGTCGTTTATTTGGATCTGGACACTTCCCAGATGCACTTGTAACTCCAGTATTGGACAAGCACATGTGAACCTGAATGTCAACATGAAAATGACCAGTCTAGTTTAATTGTCAAACAGAGAAAGGAAAAAAGTAAAGCAATTTTCAAACTAATTTAGAATGCTTTGAATTATTTCTGCTTTAATAATCTACGGTACCGTTAATTACACAACTGTGAACTTTATTTATTTATTTATTTATTTCTGCACAACTGTTTAATGTGCCAGAGGTCCCTCTAAGCAGCATCCTGACTTGACAACAGTGCCTTCCTCTCAGTTATCTTGCACTAAATTAAGAGAAAACCTGATTGACAGCACAAGGCTAAATATTCAGCTGAGTACCCAGAAAGAAAATGGTTAAAAATGGCATACCCCCCCCCCCACATTAAAAAAACTCTGGCAGCAGTTTCTCTTCCTGGGCTTTTGGAGTCTATAATAAAATGAAGTGTAATGGAGGAGAGGAGAGCAATGTCAGAGGGTGAGGGTTTGGGAGAGAGGTTGTTAAGTATCTCCCTCTCCTCAGCCGTGTTTATTACATTTACAGGACCCTGAGTGATTGATATATGGACAGAGGGAGAATGAGCAGGCAGTTGCTGCCTCCCCAAATATCAGAGTGGTGCAGGACACACCCCAAATGCCTAAAACCCCCAAACTCTCTTTAAAGTGCTCAAAATTAAAAAGGCAGAAGGAGAGACTCAGTCAGGGAAAGAAGAAAAAGTAAAACAGGGGGGAAATTTTTATTTATTATTAACATTTTGTTGGAACAGTGGAGTGCAATAAGGACTCTCAGAGCCGTTAAAAGTCGTTGGGTGACCTGCAGACCCCTATTTCCCAGAGCCTTGTATAAAATTGAATTTTTTAAACATAAATTACACGTAATGACGACACTGTAAAAACTAACAGTAATGGAAAGCTGTGCTGTATTTCATTAGCCTGTATTATTCCGTGCCACCTGATCCAGCCGGGCCTTGTTTATGAGTTAGTGTGTTAGCAGATGCCGATGGAAGCATTTGCTTCGACCTTGCTCTTCTCATTGGGGCATGAAATTACGACGGCAGCACCTTGATATTACAGCCATAAATACAGTAAACTGCAAATTTAAGCCAACGGCTCCTATTGTCTCCGAACATAAAGCTGATCGGTATTTATTTAAAAGGAGAACGAAAAAAAATATTATATATCACCTTGTTTATGGGTCTGGTCCCCTCCCCCACCTTAATCTGCCTTATTCACTTGGTTAAATACTAAACAAACAAACTAAATCCTCCCTATTTTCTACTGATTAAATATTCTCATGAAATGAGTATTGTTTTCAGAAAGCTGGATCAAAGTATTTCCACCCTGAACAAGAAGGGGCTGACTGCTGGTTTAGCGCATCTTTAAATGAAAAGCCAGGCACAGGTGCTGCAACTTTTCTTGTTGTTTCTAAATATGAGAAGCTGAAAATATAGTATGAAAAAGTTGCTACTGCTGTGTGTGTGTGTGAGAAAGAGAGATAAAACAGAAAGACAGAGATACATACATATTGTGTATGTTATTTTGAAATATGCCCCTTGTTAATGCTATTTCAAAAGGTGGCAGCAAAAGAACAAAAATAGAAAAATAAATTTACAAAATTAAAAAATAGGTACACTCAAGAAAATGGTAGATCTCTCCGCTTAAGAAGCAGGAAAAGCTTGGAGTATTATCTTCCATGGGCATTTTGGGTAAAACACCCATGCACTAAGATGCCCACAAAATATATTAAATATAGGAGAGAAAAAAATCAACACAAAGGCAAAAGGACACTGGGTTATTGCAAAGCATATCACAGCATAAATCACAGCATTATAAGCTAGTGCAAAATGTATTTCATTGGTGGTTTAAAGGAGAGGAGACACAGTTTTGCCTGTCATAAGAGAGGTCAAGTCTTCCTCTTCTAATGCAAAGAGAGCTCTCCATTTGTATGAAGTATGTTATCTCTGTCCCACCCAGGAAAAAAGGGAGGATAGCCAAAGCAAAGGCTTCCAGTACTAAATTATACATTTCAGGGACCCAAATTAGATTAGATAAATCACTAGAAATAGAGTATAGGGAACAATCATGGAGGAGGAGGAAGTGGTTTGATTATGTGATGTAATATAGGAGGTCTTATCTATTTCAAAATTCCATGAGGCTGCCAGATGCAGTATGATGGCCCCAACAGGATTTGAACTCATCACCTTTGAATCAACAGACTGCTTACTTTGGGTGTCACAGATTTTGCACAAGCTCAGAGAAGATCAGATGTGCTCATGGTCTTAGTTACAGGGCGTTCAAAGTTTTGTCCCTGAATATGGTCAAATTCCTGTGTCACTACTATATGCAAAAACAGATATGGACTTGTCTCTTAGCTCCCTACAAGGAAGCACTTGTCTATTAGATGGTGGAATAGCTCAGTGGTTTGAACATTAACCTGCTAAACCCAGGGTTGAGAGTTCAGTCCTTGAGAGGGCGACTTAGGGATCTGGGGCAAAATCAGTACTTGGTCCTGCTAGTGAAGGCAGGGGACTGGACTTAGTGACATTTCAGGGTCCCTTCCAGTTCTAGGAGATAGGATATCTCCATAAATCTAAGTCTTTCTGGGTAGTGGTAAATCCAGCAAACAAGACAGAAGTGAGCTACCCCTCTATGTAACCTATATAGAGATTCCGGGGGGGGGGGGGGGGAAGAAACCTCCCCTCCCATATTTACTTTTAGGTCTCTTGCCTGCAGCCTTTCATTTCTATCATCAGAAATTTGATATCAGAATGATGGGACAAGCAAGGGGAGAGGACAGTTTCTGCCCACTACAGATATGCTTTCCCTTCCACGCTGGATGAAGCCTATCTGGCTAAGCTGGAAGCTAAAGTCACAGCAAACGGCTGTGAGGCAGTGACCCTCTGTCGCGTAACTGACTCTGAGAGGAGATGGCCTGAGATTGCCACATGCAGGGCCAAGAGCCTCAAGATAACAGAAGTGATTTTCAATACAGCTCCACATTAAGGTTAGGGAAGTCCACAGCAGGAACCCAATTCCGAGGTTGAGTAATTTACCAAGAATGGAAGATGATGGAGACTAAATCGTCTCAGGAACATTTGCTTGAGAGCCAACATGTAAATCCACCCCCTAAACACCCCAGATAATAGAGGAGGTTAGATGCTAACCTAATAAGCCTAATGCTCTCATAATATAAACACTTGTTACCATTATGACTAGGCCTCCTTGGAAATGGGGCTCTGTATTCAGAGATATGGACTCCTGATGCACCTTGCGACTAATTCCTGTTCCAAAACATCAGATCGCATACTGTGGTCTGAGAGTCCTTGCACATGGACAGCTGGCAGGTCACATGGTGCTGGTTCCTCCTCCTCATTACTTTATTTGTATTAGAAGTAGTGCCTAGAGCCCCCAACAGAGATCAGGGCCCCATTGTGCTAGGTGCTGTCCATACACACAGTGGGGGGAACTCTCTGCCTAAGAGTTCACAGTCTAAATAGACAAGACAGAGCAAGGGTGAGGGAGGAAATCGAGACACAGAGGGGGGAGGTGACTTTTACAAAGTCACAAGGCAGGTCAATGGCAGAGAACCCTCTTCCTGTGAGTCCTAGTCCAGTGCCCTGTCCACTGAACCATGGTGCTCCTTTTTTCAAAGCTGATACTACAGGCATCAGAAGGGTCTAGGTACCTGTAAATGTTGCTGGAACAAGGAGCGGAGGCCAGCCTAGATGCCTCCATTATGGCCCATGACTAAAATAATAAGAAGAGGAAAAGAGGAGGAAGTAACAGGAGGTGCCGATGGGGATCTTAGACAACAGTAGGACTACCAGAGCTACCACCAGGAGATGCTGGTGGGAGAAGAGCAGGGGACCAGGAAGCATATGAAGGGGAGCCAGTGGGCAGATTATCATGCGGAATAGGTGTCAAGTATAATTCCCAAATCTGGACCTTAGCGTCCAGGATATGGGAATTAGCATAAAGTCCTCTAAGCTTAATTACCAGCTTAGATTCTGTAGTGCTGCCACCAATCAGGAATTTTTAGGGCCTGATACCCTCTGGTCCCCCCAAAACCTTCCCAGGGGACCCCAAGACCCAGATTCCTTGAGTCTCACAACAAAGGGAAATAAACCATTCCCTCCCACCTCTTTACCTCCTCCCAGATCTTTCCTGCCTGGGTACACTAGGAGATACCGTGAATCAATTCCTTGAAACACAACACAAAGAGATCAAGTTTCTCTCTCCCCCTCACCCAGAGGCAATACAAATTTACCTTTCCCTCCTTGCTTCCCACCAATTCCCTGGTATATACAGACTCAATTTCTTTGAGCCTTAATTAGGAGAGAAAAATCAACAGGTCTTAAAAGCAAAACTTTTAATAAGAAAGAAAGAAAAAAAGTAAAAGGTTTATCTCTGCACTTTAGATGGTAAACAGTTACAGGGTCTTTCAACTTATAAACAATAGAAAGAAACTTTCTCCAGCAGAAACACAATTTAAGCTACTTCCAGCAAGTACACATATGCAAATAAGAAAACAAATTAAAAGACTATAACCGCCTTTTTTCTTACTCACAATTCTGAACAGATAGAGAGACTGTAGCAGGGAGATTGGCAGAAACCTGGTTGCACCTCTAGTCCCGTCCAGGACCCAGAGAAAGCAAAGCCAAACCCCAAACCCACAAACAAAGGCTTCCCTCCCCGAGATTTAAAAGTATCTTGTCTCCTGATTGGTCCTCTGGTCAGGTGTTTGCAGGTCACTGTTTGTTAACCCTTTATAGGTGAAAGAGACATTAACCCTTAGCTATCTGTTTATGACAGTAGGTATCTAGGCAGCACACAAAGGGAGCTGAAACAAGAGGGAAGGGTACCGACAGACTAGGCAGCATGTTCAGGGAGTCGGTAGCTAAGAGCTGTAGCACACATGCAGGGGAGAAGGGAACCAGACAGCAAAGAGGTATGTGCGCGGAGAGAGAGGACTCAGTCAATTTGTTGTATCTACCTGCTTTTTCTTGTCTTTTATTTAAGATTGTAAATTCTTTGGTGCAGGGACTCTTGTTCTGTGTCTGGACAGCACCAGGCACAACAGGGCCGCGATCCATCAATGGAGCTCCCTGGTGATGTCACGATACAAAGAATATATAACAACAATGCATGGAAGGGGAAGATGACATTAAGAACAGATAAAGACACAGTGTGATCAGTTGTTTGGTTGGGGTTTTATTAAGGACAAAAAGGTAATTGTATTAAACGCAATTAAATTATAGCAATATTTTCCTAATCCTAATTTTTCTGGTAAGCAATTGCTATAATCATCATAGTGATGCTGTGTGGCTGAAAATGAGATTGGAAGGTAGTCCATGAAATCTATTCTTTGCTAAAGTGGAGCTAAGAACTTATGTTCTGAAGGATCCAGGAGGAAAAGGCAATTTATTTCTATGATGGGCTCACTTCTCTGACACTTGAATAGTTTTTGGTCTACACAGCACACAAATTAACCAGTTGTATTATTGGGGCTGGAGAGGTGGGGAAGAAAACCCTCACCAAATCTTAGTTTAAAAAAGTTAGCTATAGAAAGCAGCATGGCTCCCAATCTTAACAAGAAACAGAAAGGTTGAAGAACTTTGATATAGTTCCTAAGCGTGAAAAAAATGTCCATCCTTAACTCTTTAAAAGTTATTTAGTAGCGGAGAATGATTAGAACGATACTGACATTTGGCTGATGTACAATCTGAGAGAACATTTTTTCTGGGTGGAAAAGAAGAAAATGTCAGTATTTTGGGGGTACAGAGGGAAAAGCTTGAGGTTCTCTTCCAAAACCAGGTGACAATTCTCCCCCTTCCCCCTTGAATTTCAGAAGGATTTTTTTAAGCCTTATCTTTAGAATTAAAATATTAAACTATATTTTCAACTCACATGAGCTGACTCATATGAGCTGACTTGCACCTTCAAGGCACAACCCGCCATACTGATCCCTTCAGAACCTAGGCTGACTGATTAACATCACTACAGAATTCTAGCACAGAAGACGGTGGGGGGCACCCTGGAGGAGGCAGCAGGAACTCAAACAGCTCCTTTGTTATTGCAGGGGTGCTCCAGCAGCAGCAGGAGCAGCAGCAAAAGCTCAAGTGGCTCCTTTGATGAGGTGCTAGAATGATGCTCAATGGCCAACTCTGAAGAATCTCCCTTTGCAAGGTGGCTTGCTCGCAGCACTGAAAACTGAAGGCACAGGCCTCCAGTAGTCCAAGGTACGAGAACTGTTGGCCACATATGGACCTTTCTTCAAAGTTCCCATGTAAGATCAAATTAACTTGAAGAGGAAACGTTTTGAATGGTGGAGAAGAGAGGCAACATTTTATAGATTGACAGGTTTGGTTAACTCTTTTGGTCAGGATTCCCTTGCTGGAAAGTGGTTCTGGAATTCACTGTCCAATCGTCCCCAAACTTTCATAAAGAAACATTTATAAAAATTCCACTTTCTTGTATAGGTTTATCCACTATGCCACATGGCTCTGCATCTCTTGAAAGACTTGGAATGAATTTAGATCAGAAAATTCAAGTTGACCTGCAGGACTGGAAGACTAGTATGAAATTCCAGACCCAGAGTTTTTGAAGTCTGAGGTTTTGGAGTAACAAATCTTACAGAAGTACTGATGACAGCTTGCTAGCAAACTCAGGGCATATTAAAGAATCATTTAACAGGATTTGTTACGATGTCTGGGGTATAGCAGAATTTCTGTATAAAAGAATGAAAAATCTTGTCTTCAAATTGTCATTCCTGGTTCTTCATTTTACTCTAGAATTTCTTATGGCTCCACTTGGAAAGGAATCTGGCATATTTTACATTACACAATGGCTATCAGGGAGTACTCTCTACAGTTAAGATTGATTGGAATGTATTTGCCTTGATGTTTCTTGCTGCCTCTATCACTATCAACATTTTAAAGTTCACAAATGAACCAACTACACAAATCAGCCTAGCCTAATGCCAAGAAAAAAACATCTAAAATGTGTAGCTGTTGACCCTTTTAAGTGTGTGACAGGCAATGAGATGCACCAAAGGCACACTAAGTCACATACTGCCATGTGTATTATGCCCTCCTTACATCAGGAAGTGTTGCTGTAATGGGATGAGCACAATTACCTACTACTGCCCAGTCCCAAAGCCGTAGGAGAATGCTCTAAATTAATGAACACAGGATGGAAGCCAGGAACTAGGGAGTTCTAAATCCTTCTCTGTCACAGATTCCCTCTATGCATCATGCAAGTCACCTCACCTTTCTGCCTCAACTTGCCCATCTGTAATATGTTGCACACCTATATACTCCATCAGGGTATTGAGTAGATTAACTTGATAAGGAAAAATCCATCTCAGTGGTAGGCATTATTATGGCACCTCTGATTTGCATCTCCCTGCCAATATACTAATATGAGGAAGCGTGGTAGCTAATATTCATTACAGATTACAAATTACACCTGGTTCCTTCATTCTTTTTTGTTTTAGATCTTTCAAATGCCATTAAAACAATGTTTGCTGAATGCTAGTACAAAGCTAGCCACCTGTAAAATTAAAGGCTGATGGTGCCAATAAAAGTGTTGAAATACATTCTATTTAAGAGGTAATCCTGCTTTGTAATTTTAAAATATATCTTTAAATTATATCTACCTGCCCTTCACAATTCTGTTGGTTACCTCATATGCATTTATAAAACAACTGTCTATGTCATCACACAGGACACTGATCTCAGGTGAGGGGTACGAAAAAGCAGCAGATGAACTTTTAAGAAACAAACATTTTGTACTAGGGTTGTGTGTACTTAGTAATAAAGGAGAAGGAAAGAAAGACAGAAAATACAAGGGACATGCAAATCTAACGGGAAATGTTCCATTTAGACACAAGAGTGTTTTTTTCCATGAGTCTTCAGCAGTTCTTCAGAGTTCTCATGCTAACAACATGCTAACAACAGTAAAAATAAGGAACCAGTGGAAAATACTATGGTGACTACACATACGCACACAGTGTATTCGAGTGGTAAGGTATAAAAGGAGTTTCATCATTGCTCTCTCTGGGCATACACAAAACATGGTTCTCTAGGGTTATGATTACCATGCCAAACACACCTCCAGAGTCTTCTTACTTGTATAATAAAAAGTCTTTATGCATTTGGGTTCTATTAAAGTCAGGTTTCTGGGGTGAACACTCAATTGTGATTTCAAGATTTGCTTTCCATGAACAGTGGTTGTTTTCTGTCAGTGAGCTCCTTGGCTGGAATCTTCACAAAAAGCAAACAAAAGAGAGGCAACAACATGGTTGAAGTAAATTCATTTAAAAACTGGCGTGAATATTCAGAAACATTTGTGTGTATGTTACTGAGCATTTGTTAGACTAGATGGTGGGGCAGCTGGAGATTTTCCAGTATCCTTTCACATTGTGCCAGGACAGGTCTTGAAGTTCTGGTGTCTGGAAATACTCTCTAGACAAATGAAACATCTTTCAAATATAGTGGGGGGGATGAGAAGAGGCAGACAGACCCTAGATGGCATTGAACAGGAAACTCACTTAACAAGGGCCAAAACGCTAACAAACTTCATCTCTCAGCACACAGGGGTGCACAAACAGCTTCCTCATTATCGGCACAGAGCTGGGCTCAGTGATAAAAGGGGCAGGAAGGGCATGCTTTGCTGATTCCTGTCACTCCATATCAATCTGAAAAGCTACATCCTCGAAGTGCAGGAATGATGCCAGGTACAAGAGGACCACTCTCTGTTGCAGCAGAAGCTGCTGTTTGATGTGATGTTTAAGTGGCAGATCTCTATGCAGTAGCTTGTTCTTTGGGATCCCTACCCCCACATTCTTGAGTGCCAAGTGCAACGACCGGATAGAACAACTTATCCTTTACAACAACTTACCACTGCTGGTAGGCAACTTGCAGCCCGTGGGCCGCACGCAGCCCGTCCAGGTAATCTGCTGATGGGCTGCGAGACAATTTGTTTACAGTGACCGTCTGTAGGCACAGCCACCCGCAGCTCCTAGTGGCCGTGGTTCGCCACTGGAATCCGTGCCTGCAGACGCTCAATGTAAGCAAACTGTCTCACAGTCCACCAGCAGATTACCCTGACGGGCCGTGCGTGGCTTGCGGGCTGCAGTTGCCCACTGCTGCTTTACAGTCACTGCAGTGTCTGAAGTGCATCAGAATGACTCCATTCACTTCTTCCCCCATTTTCTCCCTGGTTTTCTTTAACAGTTCCTCGCACCTGTCCCAGGCGGCCTGGCATCAAGCAAGTTCTGCCTTTATGATGCAATACCTGGAATTACGTGAGGCCCCAACTCCTCTGATAACTTAACCAACAGGCAACAGCAGCTTCTGTTCTTATTGACAGCACACAGGTGCTAGTAAATACCAACCCCCAGGGTATTCTCTGTAAACACATAGCCGCTGCCACCTTCTCCCCGTAGCTCCTAACACACACATGCTCGCTTTACCGACACTGAACTCACACCTCACAAACAAATTATTTAACTACTCTGTTCCCCGAGGAATACAGTGATCATTTCAAATGCAGCTCCCTGCTCGCCTCTCACATACACGCAACAGCCTGATAGGTTAAATGTTGCTATTTAATTACCATAATGGAAGCTGCTATTTTTTGGTTCCCCTGAACTCCTCTTCTCTCTTGCTCTTTTTAAACACACTCAGAGTCATCTTTTAAACATGTATTTTATATTTCTGGGTTTAACAGCTGCATGCTCCTGGTTACTCTAGGAGTGGGAGCAGGGATATTCTTCACTTAAGATATGAGAAACTGGTCTTTTAAATGCCCAAAGAGAGGGATTGGGGGAAATGTAACAGAAAGGGGCAAATGCCAAGCATTGTAGAGACAGCCTGCCCTTTCATCTACTTACATGATTCTGTTTGGACTGTGGCGAATACAACTAGTTACAAACGAAGCTGGGGCCTGTAGAAGGAAATACATAAAAAGTAATCTGAGAAATTATGCTGTCTCAACAACAACATATTGATTTATATTGGCACCTTAGCACAATATGGTGGTCTAAGCTCAGGACTGGGAGCAAGGAACTCCTCTATTCTAATTCCAGATGTGGTACACTGACTCCTTTTGAACCTCTGTACCTCAGTTTCTTCATCTGTAAAATGGGGATAATAATAGTTTCCGTCTACCTCCCAGCAGTGCCCTAAGGATTAACATTTGTAAAATGCTTTTAAAATGAAAAGGGCTAACCAGATGAGGAAGTACAATCAGAAAGGAGTGTAGAAAAGGAGATGATAATGCTTTGCTTCCACACAGCATGTTCTGAGGATTAGCTAATGTTTGTACAGTGCTTTCAACATGTAAATTGCTCTAGAAGTGCAGGATATAAATTTATTCATTTCCTGGCCATACTGCAAAGTATCTCTTATTTCAGGAATTCAGGGAGGGAGCTGAGGAATTATTATAGTTTATTACTGGGGAGGAGTATAATAATTGTGAAATTATGAGACTACATCAATAATTATTTGTGAATTTTATTCTTTGTAGTGTATGGTAATTAGAAATCACCTAAGAGCAAAATATAGGCATTTAAAGTCAAATTAATGTTTTACATATTCTCATGCCTCAGCATTCCTAGAAAATACCTGAGCTATACCTGTCCTATACCTTATCCGCCCCCAAAATATGAAATGCTTCCATGGCAGTATAGATTTCGATATGTGATTTGTTCAGTGGCCTCCGGCCACAGTCCAATGTCCTATCTCTTTGTGCAGGGACACAGCCCAGTCTCCCTCTGGAGTAAGGCCACCTACTGGCATCCCAACCCACCCCCAATGGAATCTTAAAGGTGAGACAGGGCAGCAGAGCAAAGACAAATTTAATTTATCACCATAAAAAGGGACATTTCCACATGGACAGCAAGGACATGAATATCGTGTGTATGCAGGGGCAGAGGGGGAATTATAAACGCATTTTTGGCGAAATTCAATAAAGCTGATTCCACCGCATAAGGTCAGCAATTTACTTTAAAAAATGATATGATTGCAACTTTTAATATAACCCATGTATTTGCTGCAAGATGTTCTAGAAGACTGTAATGTAACCATCCGACTGCTCCACAAGAGCAGAGATCACCCCATTTACCCTTTATTGTCTTGATAAAAGCAATGCACATTTGCACAATATGACAAAGTCAACAATTTTTACTTAGGAGAGCCTCAGATTTAATGGTGAATGAATTCTCCTCTCTCATCCTAGGGCTGGGGGTCCATTCTGGGCTAGGATCCATCAGGAAGAGCCAGAATGAACAAACTCAAGACTTAATTCCCCTCCTATCTAAGGAGGGTCCTCCCCCAGGTTAAAATTAGGAAGGGAGTAGTTGGGAGCAGAAAAGAGTAATGTGATTATAGCAACATGAGCACTCAGTCCCCTTGTCACTACAAAATATGTGGTCTATTACACAACAAAACTGTGTCCAGGAGAGCCCACAGACTAAATTAACATGGAGACTTAATTCATCTCTCCCATCCCACCCCGGGCAGGGCAGCACCAACATGAGTGGGATGGATTTAATCTGAAGAGTAACATGGCACGTCCCAGATTACATTCCCCACTCCAGCCCCAGGGGAGAGGGCTGTCCCTCCAAAACTGGAAGAGAGAATTCATTCATGAGTGGGTTACAGACTGAATTTCCCTGGGCTGGATGGCCATGGGGACTGAACTCCTCCTTCAACCCGAAAACATATTTTTATACAAGCGTATATAGATATCTTTGGCTGTCTGAAGGTGAAGCTTGCTTCAAAGGTCAGAGCTCCAGGCCCAGATTAGGATTGCACGCAATCTGCTTGAGCCTTGGCATTCTGACAAACTTCCCCTGCCTTATATGTCCAATTGAGGTAAATTCTCTGTGTCTCTGAAAGTGTGGTTCAAAAATCACACATTGCAGGATACACACTTGTCAAGCAACTTCGATATGAGGATCCCAAATCCCTTCACAAATGTGAATGGGTTAAAGCTCAACATGCCTGTTAGGTGGAAGTAATCATCATTATCCTCATTTTATAGATGAGGATGCTGAGACCCAGACAGCTTATGTTACTTGCCCCAGATCATGCAAGAAGTCCATGGCAGAGACTGAAATAGAACCTGGATCTCCTGTCACCTGGTCTGAGCTATAACCATCACACCAGCCTACCTCTAGCTGCCCTATATTTATTCTCTCACTCAAGGATATCCACAGCTAAATTTCTTAAATACATACATCAAAAGATGACTTTCCTAACTGTCCCTGCCGCAATCTCAACGTAGGGTCTGAAGATCTAGCTGTGTTCTCTCTGCCCAGCACCATCAATACTAAAGATTCAAAACTCAGAATTAGCTGACAATTTGATCCAGAATGGAATCCAGCTCACTCTGCCATAGCGGTATGAGCTCTGCAGTACTAACAGGAATGGAAACAAGCTTTTGACAGTAACCAAGGCAAGTGTGACTCAAAACACACACAGGAAGCAAAAGGAGCTAATTTTGCAGAGTCACTTTTAATCACTTTTACATTACATAGTTACTGTCAGATAGCCAGAATGAAAGTCACTATTATAATAGTAACATTCCATCTATTTGTTAAAATAAAGACTACATCTGGAGCAAACACAACTTTCTAGGCACTGTCTGAGTGTGTTCTGGGCACTGTATAAATGTATTCCAATCTACCAATACTTTGCAAACTATGAACACACAACAGAGGTGCTGATGGACCCTGTTCCACTGAAATACTGCTGAATTTCCTGGACAAGTGAGCTGAGAGAAATGGGAATTATGCCTGATTCTTCACTCACTGTACTGTAAATGAAATCAGTTCTCTTTTTCTGTGGAATGCACATCTAAATGGCTCAAGTGTGTCACAGGGTGAGCCTGAAGTAAGAGAGAGGCTATTGCTACTCATGTGACTTGTACCCTCTGTTATGAAACAAATAAATGAGCATTTAGAGGATGTCAACTCCATGAGTCTCTCTCCCTCAATGGATTCTTCAGCAACATCATTAAAACATCAAATGGGTGCTTCATGCAATGCACTTTCCAGAGCCTTGCACAGAAACCAGATGAAAAAGTCACAGCAATTTTCATGTTTTTGGCATGAAATTGCAAAGCACTTATCAAACCCCACTGAAAATGTTTCTTAAAGGGTCATGCTGTCAAGGTTGGTTGGCCCTAAGTTTGCCCTGCCTTTTTTCCTCGTCTGTCTTTTTGCAAGTCCAAGTGGGGGTTCCCCTCATCAGAAAATGTTGCAGTTCAACGCCAGCAGCCTTGCATTTCATGAGCAAACCTGCAAGCACGAAACAAGTGTGCTGCTCTGGTCCTGGGAGCAAGCATACAAAAACAAACTATTAGATACTTATTTGGTTGCTGGAAAGAACTTCCGTAAAGAAGCATTTCAGTTCCAAGTAGAACTGATCAAAATTTTTCAAAAACATTTTTTCCATTAGAAAATGCGGATTCAACTAAACAGAAACATTTCATGGGACGATCTCAATTTCATTGATGTTTTCAATGAGAAGTTATCCAAACATTTTGTTTTGATAACGTCAAAATATTCTCTTTCAATTTAATCATTTTGCCTTTTATGTTATGTTTTATTACAGCCATCCCTTATATTATAAATTATAATATCAACAAAATATTTTGGAATACTTAATTTTGAAAAAAATTCTGAACTTTCAACTTTTTATTCCAATTCAATATCTCAGAATTTCCCATAGGACAGAAATTTCATTTTTCAACCAGATCTAATTTCAAGCTTTTACAGTGTTATACAAAATAACTTTAAAAAAAATTATTCAGCATCCCTTGACCACAGTGGAGTTTCAAACACAAAAGGTATCATCTCTAAAGTTTCCTGACCAGAACTAAACATTTAGAAGCATTCCTGTGCTTCCCAGTTCCATTCTTGATTCCATCCCTGCTATTTCCTATCAAAAATAAAGGCTGGATGATTTTTCAACAATTGATAACATTTATGCTAAGCAAAGTCCATGTGTCAGAACACAAGATGATCTCTTGCAGTGATCAGGAAGGATCTCCCCTTCTTTTGTCTCCAGCATCAACAAGCAGCTATCCCGGAAGTTGCATGTTTTTTGTCATCTTTTAAATCCCGGGGCACTGTCCATAATCAGAGGCAGGATGTGAATCATTCTCCCCATTTGTATTGGGGTCCAGTGGCTTGCCCCCTATCTTTCTTCCAAATCTTGGAGGAAGGGGGAAGGAGGATTTTCTGTCCCTCATCCTAAAAGCTCCACCTTTTTCCAAAAGCTCAGCAGCCCCAAGGAATAGTCCTGTCTAATCAACTCCCCGGGATATCCTAACAGTTGATCAGTTGGTGAAGCTTTGCTGGCACTGCTGTTGCACATTTCCTCTTGGCACAAAGCTGAGAAAATCTGTAGAGTTCATAACAAGTTCAGATAACACAAGCAGTGGGAAAATTGATGGGGGAAGAGTCAGCATGATGAATAAGCTGGCACAGAACACCAGATGACGGATCCGCACATGCGAGACTGGCAGGATAGGGAGACATGGCTTCTTAGCAGATGGATGGAGATTCTCAATCACTTTCAGGAAAAACAAAATTAAACGAACAACACAGAGCTGTGGTCCTAATCTCCAACTCATGAATGCATCTGTACTATTGGGTCATGAGCAACCTGAAGCAGGAATCTTCTCTGTATATGCTGAACATTATCAGCATTGGGCAAACATTAGCAGAGTGCCAAGAGCAGATGTGACTACAGATAACTTGGATTCACATGGAAACAGTTGCAAGTTTGCTAGTGCTGAAAAGTGTTCAGTCTCTTCATTCTATGGCATTTCTAGGGAGTCCATCAGATCTCCCAAGATAAACAGGGTCATCTTGGCTCAATACATGGTAGCGAGGCCTCCAAAGCCCACTGTAATAAATGAAGGGGGAGGGGGTAGCTCTCTTTTATGGACACCCAGCCGGTCAGTAGCTATAAAATACCTCTTAGTAGCTGTTCTCTAATTGCTCTACCTGTAAAGGGTTAAAACGTCTCACTGCTATGCATAGGTAAAAAGAAGTGAATGGACACCTGGACAGAAGAGCCAATGGGAAGGCTAGAACTTTTTAAAATTGTAAAATGACTCCCCTTTTATCTGTCTGGGTTGTTCTCTGGGGACAGGGGGACAGGACAGAGCTATGGTGTAAGAGCTTAGCTGACAGGTATGAAAACCCATAAATATCATACCTAGAAACTACTCATTTGAAACCCCAGATATGTAAAGTATCAGAGGGGAAGCCGTGTTAGTCTGGATCTGTAAAAGCAGCGAAGAATCCTGTGGCACCTTATAGACTAACAGACGTTTTGGAGCATGAGCTTTCGTGGGTGAATACCCACTTCCTCAGATGCATGTAGTGGAAATTTCCAGGGGCAGGTATATATATGCTAGCAAGCAAGCTAGAGATAACGAGGTCAGTTCAATCAGGGAGGATGAGGCCCTGTTCTAGCAGTTGAGGTGTGAAAACCAAGAGAGGAGAAACTGGTTCTGTAGTTGGCAAGCCATCCACAGTCTTTGTTCAATCCTGAGCTGATGGTGTCAAATTTGCAGATGAACTGAAGCTCAGCAGTTTCTCTTTGAAGTCTGGTCCTAAAGTTTTTTTGCTGCAGGATGGCCACCTTAAGGTCTGCTATAGTGTGGCCAGGGAGGTTGAAGTGCTCTCCTACAGGTTTTTGCATATTGCCATTCCTAATGTCTGATTTGTGTCCATTTATCCTTTTCCGTAGAGACTGTCCAGTTTGGCCGATGTACATAGCAGAGGGGCATTGCTGGCATATGATGGCGTATATTACATTGGTGGATGTGCAGGTGAATGAACCAGTGATGGTGTGGCTGATCTGGTTAGGTCCTGTGATGGTGTCGCTAGTGTAGATATGTGGGCAGAGTTGGCATCGAGGTTTGTTGCATGGGTTGGTTCCTGAGCTAGAGTTATTATGGTGCAGTGTGCAGTTAGTGGTGAGAATATGTTTCAGGTTGGCAGGTTGTCTGTGGGCAAGCACTGGCCTGCCACCCAAGGCCTGTGAAAGTGTGGGATCATTGTCCAGGACGGGTTGTAGATCCTTGATGATGCATTGGAGGGGTTTTAGCTGGGGGCTGTATGTGATGGCCAGTGGAGTCCTGTTGGTTTCTTTCTTGGGTTTGTCTTGCAGTAGGAGGCTTCTGGGTACACGTCTGGCTCTGTTGATCTGTTTCCTTATTTCCTCATGCGGGTATTGTAGTTTTGAGAATGCTTGGTGGAGATTTTGTAGGTGTTCGTCTCTAATGGTCCACCAATGTAATATACGCCATCATATGCCAGCAATGCCCCTCTGCTATGTACATTGGCCAAACTGGACAGTCTCTACAGAAAAGGATAAATGGACACAAATCAGACATTAGGAATGGCAATATACAAAAACCTGTAGGAGAACACTTCAACCTCCCTGGCCACACTATAGCAGACCTTAAGGTGGCCATCCTGCAGCAAAAAAACTTTAGGACCAGACTTCAAAGAGAAACTGCTGAGCTTCAGTTCATCTGCAAATTTGACACCATCAGCTCAGGATTGAACAAAGACTGTGAATGGCTTGCCAACTACAGAACCAGTTTCTCCTCTCTTGGTTTTCACACCTCAACTGCTAGAACAGGGCCTCATCCTCCCTGATTGAACTGACCTCGTTATCTCTAGCTTGCTTGCTAGCATATATATACCTGCCCCTGGAAATTTCCACTACATGCATCTGAGGAAGTGGGTATTCACCCACGAAAGCTCATGCTCCAAAACGTCTGTTAGTCTATAAGGTGCCACAGGATTCTTTGCTGCTTTTACAGATATGTAAGTATATCAGGAAATGTCTAGGAAGAGGCAATTAGCTTTATCTCTTTTATTTCTTTATGGCTTGTGGATTCCTCTGTGCTAACCCCAGGTGCTTTTGTTTTGCTTGTAACCTTTAAGATGGACCTCAAGAAAGCTAATCTTGATGCTTAATCCTTGTAGGGTTTTTTTTTAAAAATCTAGCAAATGTCTATGTTCCCAGATGTATTTTCTTTCTTTTTCTTTTTTTTTAATTAATAAAATTTACCTTTTTTAAGAACAGAATTGGATTTTTGTGTCTTAAGAGGTTTGTGCACAGGTTGTTTAATTAGTTGGTGGTAACAGCTGATTTCTCTTTTTTTTTTTTTCTTTCTCAGCTCTTCCCTGGAGGGTGGGTGAAAGGGCTTGAGGGTACCCCACAGGAAGGAATTCCCAACTGCGCCTTCCTGGATTCTCAGAGAGGTTCTGCACTTGGGTGGTGGCTGCATCTACCCATCCAAGGTCAGAGAGAAGCTGTAATTCTGGGAGTTTAATACAAGCCTGGAGTGGCCAATATTTATTTTTAGAAAACCTTGAGGGCCCCCACCTTCTGCACTCAAAGTGCCAGAGTGGGGAATTAGCCTTAACAACCACAACAATACTGCAGAAAGGGGTGTTGGGTGTTCCTTCCTCAAACTTAATAAGGAGCCAGTGTCCTAGAATAATATGAAAGGATACTTGGCTGTGCCTTTCATATGAGACATAAAACAGAGAACCCGACTCTTCGTGGTTGTTGAAGATGCCCTGGTCCTTTCAAGTATCTTAGCAAATTTTTAACTCAGGTAATTACATTCTCCATCCCCACAAGTCTCCCCCTGCAAGATCACTTGGATACAGTATTCTTCACTTCCTGTCCTAAAACTCTTGCAATAGTGTTAAACAGCTGCTGCATTGTACCTTCAAGGTAGCTCCATTTCAATAGTAGGTGAAGTGATCTCATCATAACCCTTTTATACCTTTTAAGAGGGTGATGAGAGTCTGAATCAGCTGATGGGTGTAATGTGTTCCAAGAGCCTCAGATGAAATGCACTAGAGAAATGTAGACAATTATTTACTTTGCAAATACTCTGTTTCCATGGGAAAGTGCCATCCAACCTCTCTTCAGCACTCTTGTTTTATCTGTCTACAAAGGTTTTTATCATATCTGAGCGGCTGTTCCAAACTTCTGAATCACTGTCTGGAGTAAGCATCCTCCCTGGTCTGGGCCATTCCATTCCGCTCTTTTCTCTTACTCTGGTCTGAGGTTCTTGGCTCCGGTTGTATTGTATGCATAATATAGTGAGAATTCTCATGTAATTGCAAAACAAACTAAAGTTATTAACAGTCACATTTTCAGCTCTGGCCTTTAGTTTTCCATCTCTTTTTTGTTGTCCATGCTACTCATGGGGTCTGCACAGTCATTTGCACACACCATTTAGACTGCTGGACAGCCAGTTATCCAATCTGCATGTGCGATAAGGGATAAGCAACCCCTAGCACAATCAGTTGCATGCACAGAAGTAGGCACACAAAAAACAAAGGCTGGCTGAAAATCTGTCTCTTAATGCCTTAGCTCCATTTCTTGCCCCTCTCCTCCTAAATCTATATCCTGCTAAGTCAAGAGAGAATGACTAGACTAGTCTGGATCTACGACCCCCTCTACATATCCCTGAGTGAAACTAACTGTGTCTTCAGAAGCTGGAGGAGAAGACCTCCACAATCCTCCTGGGATGGCTGGGTCTTGAGAGCACATTACTAACTGGATCTTTTTGCATGAGCTGTCACTGGAATCCGTTGACTTGCACTGCGTTTTGTGCTCAAGGAAAAGCTTTGTAAAAACTGTTCAAGCTTCACTGAGACATGTTAAAGAATTAATTACAAAGTAAAGCTGAAGGAGAAAATTAATTTTCGAAACACAAGAGGTTACTTTTCTTTTCCTCCCTTCACTGGAGGTGGAGGAGGAAAGGCCGTTATTTTCACTTTCATCGTGGGGGCAGAAGCTGGGAGCTGTCCAGTCGATAACCTGGCCATCAGAATAAGGTTTGTAATTAAAAGGTCAGTGACCTGGAAAGCTAGGGCCTCACTTTCAGGGCTTCTCAGTAATGATGGAGCTATTAAATTAAGACTTATGAAATCAATGCTAAAAAAGCTTTCATGGTAACAAGATTCCATTCAAGGACATGCAAACTGCCTCATGAAATGGACTTAAATTATAAAAAAGGAAAGTAATAAAAGAGAGTAAAATTGAAATCTGCAGAAGAATTTACTCCCCTTAAAACTCTCCAACTGCAGGCTGTGGACCCTCCTCTCCCATCCTCAAGGTGATCCACCAGGGTTTTCTGTAGCAGCTTGTCTTCAGCAAAGAGGCTGTTTAGTTACTGGTGGTGGTTCAACTTCCAGGAACGCAGTTGATTAAAAGGAGGAAGAGAAGTGAGCTGATTTTCTACAGCAGATTCCTGGATTCAGTACTTTTGTTTCCTGAGGATTAAATACCTTTGGTCCTTTCGTGGAGTGAGGCACTTAAAACTCCATAATTCATGCATTGCCTCTTTATCAGCAGCTTAGGAACCCTCCCTCCAGCTGCCTTCTGTCCTCCAGTCTGACAACCACCTCCCACTTCTGTCATATTCTTTACTTGAACTGCACTGCAAAAGCTGCGTGGGACCCACAGGCAACAGAGCCGCGGAAAAACTTCTGTATTAACTTGCTTTCTAGAAGACAAGGTAATGAAACAGATTAATAGACCCAACATGTTAAGGGCAAAGCTTCCCACTGACCTCCTGCACAGCTCATCAAACAGAAGTTTGACTCGGTTGGGAAGCAGGTGTATACGAACATACAAAGCACCAATCAAGGTAATAAGTGTTCTAAAGAGTTTCTGACCCCGCAAATTTCTGGATTTATTCTTCCCCAATGTAATTCAACAGCGACCATAGTCTATCTAAGGTACTTATAAGGCCCCCAGCACTGTAGTTCCTGAGGACCTCACAATCTTGAATGAATTTATTCTCCTTACTCCTGTGAGGTCAGGCAGTGCTATGATCTCCATTTCACAAATGGGGAACAGAGGCTAAGTAACTTGCCCACGGTCACACAGGAAGTCTATGACTGAACAGGGATTTGGACAGAGGCTCCCAAGCCATAGCCTAGCACCCTAACCACTGGACCATCCTCCCTTTGCAGTCACATGTTATAGATTCAAAACACACAATTTTAACCTGCATTAGCTACTGGATGGGTAGTTGAGCATTACAGGACATCTGAGCCACAACAGCTCAACAACAGACACATTTCCACCAGGGTTTAAACCCCACATGCTGTCTAATTACTCCCCAGGCGCCACTGATTCTCTGTTGCGTATCATCAGCAGAATCAGCTACTTGGACAAAAAACAAACAGCATCTTTTTTTTTCTTTCAGATACTCTGAAGGAAAACAGCTGCTTTTCCCCTTCATCTGAAGAAGTTCACAATAAAAAGGAGGAAATGTCATAAATTACACAAAATGCCAGTGTAAGCTTTAAAGAAAATGATAAATGATTCTAATAACTTCATGTTTCTCATTAATGTCTCTGTATTCAGAAAGTTTTAAAGTGTTCAAGATGACGCAGAAATCTCATTGAACTTTTGCAGGACTTTAAATTCAGGACACTTTCCTCACCCTCTCCATCTTCATCAGGCTTATTATCCTAAGCCTGTAATATATGACCCCCAACCTCTTAACTGGACAGAAATAGGGGCAGCCTCCCTCCACTACCACCCAGCTGCTGTTTCACAAGAAAACAAACCCAACCCAGCTGATAATTCTAAAGTAACCTTAATTTTCCACTGAACTGACATGCAACTCTGGGACCACAATTTCTATATTAAATAATGTTTAAAAATAACAAAATTGAATTTGCCTTTTCACGAAAGACATGTTTATTTAAAAAAAGGGATTATTATAATTTAAGGTATTATTTCACTGCAAGTCCCAGACGTGAAATTTCCTAAGCAAAACTGAGACTGCAGTACCTGGGAGTACCCCTGCTGCCAGTGCTCTTACCCCTACATTCGCTACATCCACTTCTACTGGAACAGATTGCAACTAGGGCAGCGGAGAGCTCCCCCACAGCCAGTGTATCAATCTCTTTCCTTACAGTTCTCAGAAAGCCAGTGGTCCTGCCCCACTCTCTGCAGCAAAATCTGCTGGAAGAAACTACAACCAGACCAACTGCAAAATCCTCCCAGGAAATGATGCCTCTGTATTATTCCCTACAGAGATATGTACAAAGTTATTTTTAACACAGAGGTTCATAGAAATGTTTATGATATGGTATGATAGATATGCTAGGATATATGATATAAGGAAGGTGTCTAGGGGTTTAACAGGGGACTGCTAGTCAGGACTCCTGGGTTCTATTCTTAACTCTGTCACTGCCTTGCTGTGTGCCCTTGGGTCAGGCAGCTTAACCCTCTCAGGGTATGTATACACTGCAATAAACCATTCATGGCTAGCCCATGTCAGCTGAAGAGGGCTCACAGGGCTCAGATTGCAGGGCTATAAAATTGCACTGTAGATGTTCGGTTGTGGGCTGAAGCCTAGGCTCTGGGATTGGTGCTGAGTGGTGTCAGTGGCCTGTGAAATATAGCAAGGCTAACAAGATGATCTGGTGGTTCTTCCTGGCCTTAAAATCTATGATTCTTGAAGTCACAAGATCCTTGATGCAACATGCTGCAGACTTGCACAGTATTTACTAATGAATACATGGACAGGATTTTTTCCTCAGAGGATAAGTCTTGAAATTTCTACTCCAGGAAGTCCTGGTAGAGTCCACTTGACTAGAATTCAGGAAAAACACTGGATAGTTACTTAGAATAGCAATGGGTAGATCTCAGGGTGTAAATGGAACTGAATACTCAGCCATGTTAATGCTCCTTCATATGCGCCCAGGGTTGAACTAGTCACACCTAGGGTTAGTACAGAATTTTTCCTGCCCCTTAGGGCACAACTGGCATGATGTACATGTGCGCCTCTTTGCTCTGGAGCACTGAGCAAAGGTAACATTATATGATCAGGTGGGCAGATCCCGTATGATCAAGTTCCCAATGACTCCTGGGTGCAGGTATTGCTGGACTCTGTTCCTTCCTTTCTCCTACAGTTAAGTTTCCATATGAGCAATTAGCACAAAGGGGAGGGAGGGAATTAACAAACAGGAACAAACAGTTCTACCAAACAGTTTCTCCTCTTTGGTAATTATTAGCAAAGTAATTCACAAGTAGTATTAGTCGGGCCACAGTGTCTCTCTGCCTCCTTCTTCCCACCCCTCCTCTTCTCCCAGTCAGGGATTTATTAAAATTAAACAGATTAGATGGAGCTCCTGATACTAAAAACTGCTCAGCGAAGCCTGTGGTGGGGAAGTGCAGAGCAAACACCAGAGACATTTGTCTCTAAATTGCTCTAAATACCTTCTGCAAATGAAATTCTAACCCAGCTACGTTGAGAGAGAAAATGAGGAATAACTGGTCATTGTCAGCAGAGGAGAAGATCAGGCGGTTATAATATTGCACGATATACTGGGGGCTAAGAATCTCTCGGCAACAATAGATTTTGTATCAGGTTACCCCGGGTAGTCAGCACAGCTTTTAGGCTCAGCTTTCCCCTGCTTCATTGCTTCGATGATAGAGTTGAAATCCCCAAGCTTTTATGATTAATTGCTCCCCGTAGGTCCACATATTTCAAGGAAAAACTCACAGAGGAGAGTGGCCAACAAGCTCCAAATTTTGCAATACTGGCAAATCCAATGCCATCCTGATGGCAGAGCAGGACAAACAACACACCTAGCAGAGTTGCACCCCATTGCTGGGCTGCTTTGTAACTAACACTAGGGTCAGCGGGGAAAGAACCCTATTCCAAATGATGTACCTGCACAGAACTCTCTGCGGCAAAGCTGTTAGAACACAACTCCTGCCATTCCATCCTTGTGCTTTCTGCCCCAAGATGAGCAGGGGTCCCTCTAAGTAGATTATCTCTTGCCATCAAGTCTCATGGATTTCACTAAACAATTCATATCTCCAACCTGGCTAATATAGCCCTGGAGTTTCTTACCTTCCACCGCTCAAGGTCTTTGGCTGAACAATTCAAATTACACTGTAATATTCACAACATTAATGTTAAAATGGGTTCCCATCCCCCATAATTTTGTAGTCTGCACTTACAGCCCACCCACCCTCCACCCCCATCCAGCACTTAAACTACCTTTTCTAACTCTGTAAAGCATGAAATTCACTCCAGGGCATGAGCCTCTTTATCATGTAAGTCCCAGGCTAAGGACTTAAGTGATGTGGAGGGTTCTTGGTTGGGCAATCTGCACTGGAATAAACTTCACCTGAAATGTGCTAGTAAATTCCTAAATTGTTGCCTTAAAACTTCAGAACATCAAAAGAAAAAACAAAGTCAGTTCCTTTATAAACAGAAGGGAAAACTATTATCAGGCTGTGGCCAAAGCAGGTTCCACTGGCTTGAGACGATATTAGATTTGTCAGGATCTGTCCTGCTCCTGCTATAGAAAGGGCCATGCACAGTCAGTAATCTGCCATTTCAGGCTGAAAGTCAGGCTGACCCCAAGCTTGACCTTAACCTGACCTTGTTTACTCTTACCATGTCCCTCTTCCTTCATTCCTCTCTCCAGCTCTCTTCTGAAGCAGCTGACCTTTTAACTACAGCTGGTCATTTTAAAGCCAATGTCATTAAGGAGTTAGAATTGACCATCTAGCCTGTAACTCTAAACTATCCTCGCTTCTGAAGACCTCTACTGGTAGTTAACCCCAAAATTCCCATAACTCATTCTACAATGCCGTGTCTAGTGCCAATATTACCACTGACTTACAGGGAGTTAAAAGGAGCTGACTTGACCCCACACTAAAAATTTCCTGGGACAAGAGATCTTTTTCCCCTCAGTACCTAATTTCCCACAGCAATAACTCCTGGCCTGCATCCCACCCCCAAACCCCCTCATTAATACTAAGAACAGAGAATGAGACTGATGAATCTGTACCTTTTTTCTTGAGAAACGCTCTTCTGGTTGCGAGCGGACTTTGGCGGACCCGGGAGTTCTGTAGAAATTTCACTGCTGTTGCGATCTGATTAGGGTGAGAAGATTGGAGAAACAGAAAAGTGAAAAGCTCTGAGTTAAGAACATTCAAAATTCTGATTCTAAATAAATTCTGAACTACATCATCAAGGCATCAAATTCAGCATCAGCTGTTGACGAACTGGACCAGACACCGGATCTGACTTTGGGGAATCTTTGGATCCAGATCAGAATTTGTGGCTCAGGCTCATCTCTAATCAGATAGTACAGTATTAATAATTTGACTAAGAGAAGTTTCTCCTTGAACATCTTTTACCAAGCTGAAACACTGCTTAGTGTGAAATAAACTCCATTAGGATACCTGATCCTGTTATTAGCAGGGGAGAGGTTATTTTTCTTGTCCTGGATCACACTAACCTACCAAACACATAAAGATTAAGTTTTATTTTTCAAGTGACCCAACTGGGCAGATAAATGGTTATATTTATGTTCTTCTGTGGTAGAAGCTATATACAGTTTTGGTCTAAGAACTCTGACTTCATGATGCTCTAGCAGATGAACCTCTAAGGGGCTTGGGACTTAAAGGCCCATATTTCCATAGAGTGTAAGGATTGGGATGAAACTTGTTGCACCTACACAATGATTGCAGTCCCTTAAAGTGCAAGTGAAAGGTGCTGGATTCCTCTCTATGTATAGAGCGTATATAACAGGGCAAATCTCCACACACACCCCTGCCTACGTCCCTCAGGCCTGTTCTGGAGGAATCACTATTAAGGATATGAGGGGAGTTGACTCTCCATAGCCCATTCAATCCTTTGTCTGTCTGCTGATATTATCTAGAAGGAGGCCAATTTTGCATCAATTGTGATAGTGCTTTTGATGCAGTGCGCAGAGCTGAGGCCCACCAACTCATTTCACACAGTCTGCTGAACAGTCACCACATTGTGACTACTAAGGGTCATACCACACAGGACAAAGAGAAAAGCTCCATATTCCAATATTAATCCCCTTAGCCATCCAGTCCCATACACGGTACATCCTCCTGCGGCACTGTGGAAAACCATCTGATCTGCCTCTAGAAAAGACATCTGCTCTGGATGTGGCACAGAAGGGGATAACCTGCTTGAAGTTGACTTAGAAGACAGACATATCCATACTGAGGTGAGAGATTGCTCCCTCCCTGTACTTAGATGAAGCTGGTCTTCCATGTACAAGGAAGAAGAGCGTGGTTTTCACCCCAAATGGTGGCATCTGCATTCCCTATAAGCTGTACTGAGTGCAAGGGGAGAAAAGATTTGCAGGTCTCAAGAAGTGCAAGCTACAATGCAGCTTCTAGAGTTAAGATTTAAAGTTGTTTTAAAAAATTTCATGACAGAAAAAAAAAAATCTAGCATCACTATTGAAATGAACAAGTTTCACCTTGGTTTTGAATCCAGCCCTTGGAATATGCATTTCTGGTCAGAGAGCAAAGTTCTGATGGGTTTAATGGCACTTTCAATGTACTCCTCAGTACATTCCATCAATGTGTTTTTTTTTTAAATTGCATCTCTTATTTCTTTAAATACATTAATCAGACTAGTGTAGGCAAAACGGATCCATTGGACAATGCAATAAACATGAATTATCATCTATCCAACATGCATAATGGCTTAAAAATACATAATAGCAGGTGTAGTTTAAATGATTAGTTATTACACCTGTGGTGGGTCTGATTCAATTGGGGAAAATCATCTTTAATAGGTTAAAAGGTTTAGATCACCAGGCTTCCCTTAAAGTGGCTGTAGAGAGGGTATGATGGAGTACGCTGTCATTACTAATTCATTTAAGAAAAACGTGGGGGATACAGCAAAGAACAGCATAAACGAGCGAATCCAATTTAAACATCAGGTAAAGCAGAAAACACCTTTTAAAAAAGCATGATAAATGAATTTGGAAGGGAGATGAAATTGACATCTTTATTTTAACGGGAATTTGACAAAGTCCCGGCACACTTCAAAGTTAGGGGGGAGGGGAACAGTTGGATTTTTTTAGTTTACATTCAATAATTTCAAGCCATAAAATAATACAGCTGAACACCCCACATAAAGTACATTTTGGTCTCATTTATGTGCTGCTTGATCTGTCCCTTGGAAATGCTGGCGACAGGCAAATCACGCATTTAAATGGCTCTGATATCACTACGCCCAATGCAGAAATATAAAGCATCCAAACTAATAACTTTAGGATAATGTGCTGAATAAGAAAGATGCCCAAATAAGCAGACATATAGATGTGCGAACATATCAAAACCACTTTCCTTCTTATGTTAATTACTTGTTTCTTTGGGAACTCTTGCACATTCCCCTCCCGCTTCTAGTGAGCTTGTAAAACAGACACAAAGGACTTGTCAGAACCAGAATGTTGCATGCTCTTGGATTCATACATTAATATTATCAGTTTATATTTAAAAAAAATTAATCTAAAATGAAACATTTTCCCTTCGTTTATTTTTAATGTTATATTGATTGCAGCCATTTATTGGGAGATATTTTTGTTTTGCAAAATGTAAACATTTCAACAAAAACATTTATTAAAAATAATATGATATACCATCTCCAAAATGCCTCCTGAGCCTATATTTCTCTAGTTTAGAAGTCTGTGCTTGCTTTTAGAGAAGAGATATATTCTTTCCTTATCCTCACCTGAATCTCTTTCATTTTCCTCATGTATCTTGTGTATAAAATGTTCATATGAAACAATTCTGGCCGTGGTAACATGCCAATTTTTTTACAAGAAGGGACAAGAGAGCTTTCCTACTTTCTAAGGATCATTCTATTTGAATGAACAAGAACAACTGCAGTCCATTAAAAATAAAATAAAATAACACAAAACGTTGCAGTCTCATGCATAGATGAAAAACCATACAGCAAATAGAATTCTGACTCAGCTGGAAACATATTGTTCCATACTATTTATGTAACATTTGTAACACTTGACCAAATTTTTCTAATATTAGGACTTTGCCAAGTAGCGTGAATCATCATATTATCAACTCAGATTCTCAGACTCCCAGCACACAGTGGCCAGCAGACCACATTTAACCAGTAGATCTTGGTCCTTTATTTTTCTTAATGAAAAATAGTGTATTCAGTTGTTAAAAGTATAAAAGCATAAACCTGCTATCCCATCAACCCTTCTTCTGCAATGGAATCAGACACACTTTTGATCAGAAATATTGTAGGGGGAATGCTGCAACAGATCTTGGGATATCGTTTGATTTTCTAATTAGAAGATGAATGTGGCTATTCATGGGATATATTTGTGTCCAGCCAAATTACATAAATTCAGGCAAATATTCCATCTCAGTGTCACAGATGTAACATGGAGACAGGAACTTTACTGCAGATGTTGCGGGAGTGTAGCAAGCTGGGGAAATTCCAGGCTAAGGCACTGCACTTTGACATTGGTCCAAGATCCCTCACCCACACCCTCAATCTCCCTCTCCTCTGGTGTTGGTGAGGAAGGTGAAGTCAGCCCTCTTTACTATTATTCTCACAGCAACAGGGTTTTTACATACGGAACTCAAGCTGCTTTATCAGCTGCTGGCATGTGAAAAATAAAACACATGGTTCAGAAGATGATGCAGGTGCAAGCAACCCCTTCCCCACCCCCTTCCAAAAAATCATCCCGCACCCTCACAGCTATTCAGGACTTGAAAACAGAGATGAAGATAGAAAACAGACTAAAGTGCCACTGGGGGAGCAATGAGTGAGACATTTATTAGATCCCCTAATATTGGGGATCCTCTGTAAATTATTACTGAGTAGTATTTGTTCACAGAGCAAGACTTCAGGATGACCTGGGAACTAAAGGTTGTGCCTGAGATTATACATCGTGAGGGGAGGTCTGTCTCTGAACAGCTTTGTGTCTGTTTAAATGCAACCTTCCTTTTCATTAAGCAGCAGAGGCACAGGCCATGAACTATGCCCAGTTAGGTTACATTACATGTGCGGAAGGCAATCAACACTGAAAATATATATGACGTATGTACAAGTATTGGGAATTATTTTTTTAAGTGTATTAAAAATAATATGGCAGTATTAACAAAAGCTAACCTTATTTTAGCCAGAGCATAAGGCCACAGCTACAGGGCAAATGGAACTGATCAATACATAGTCTACTGCAATATCCCCTCTCCCATCCCACCCCCCCTGTGAAAGGCTGCACATTTGCAAAACTCAGAAGATTAAATTGTCTGTGAAAGGCTTCTGTACTCCTACTCCAAAGGAGATACCCAGAATCCTGTTAACAAGCGTCAGGCTAAAGCCAGCTTGCATTGTAACAAGGGCTGACTTAAAAGCCTGGCACCGTGAGCAACAAGAAAACCCCTTCAAACAGAAATGCTGCATTTTAGTAAGAAATCAGTGCTCTGTCAGGACTAACTTGACAAATATGGTCTTCGGTGGCACAAGGAAATAGTTGCAAAGCAACTGTTAATCAGGGAAACACATTGTAGAACGCTGATGCTAGCACTCATGAAAAAATGCACAGGGCTAATTATGAAGCCATATATCTCACTAAAGAGGCAATGTTCCTTGAGATTCCAGGCAGAGCTCTTTAGAGTCAGGGTCCTGGGACAACACACATTGAGCTCTCTCTAATCCAAGCTTCCAGTTCCCAGTTCAAACCCCCCTTTTCTTAACTCAGGGTTCAGGGTCCCAGGACCCCTAATTTATATATCACAAAAAGTACTTGTTCTTTCTAAGCAGAATGTCTGGAAGTCGCTAATGAGAGAGACATGGCTCTAAAGCTCCAATTTACATTTCCCTGATGCACAGAGCTTTCTTTCTGGCCCCCAACCAGGACCGGGCCCCCTTGTGCTGCATGATGCACAAACACATATTAAAAGACAGTTCCCAAAAGTTAACAGGCAAGAGAAACCTACACAAACTTTATTTTACAGTCCTAGGAAGTCAAATTTAATAGCTCTCACTCAAAATAGAGAGAGAAAAATGAATGAAATATAAAGCAAGAGTCCCAGGATCCAGAACCCGAAGGAATTAAGGTAAGAAAAAAACCAATCTCGGCATGAGATCTACATCAGGGATCCTGAACTGAGAGAGCAAAACAGTAACGAAAGAGGAAGAAGGGTCAATAAATCTAAAATCAGAAGTCTCAGGAATCCAGAAACTCAGGCTAGAGAGAGTTCTATGAATGAAATCTAACTCAAGAATGCCAAGATGACAACACCCTGGTGAAAAGTAAAAAATATTATGTGCCACAGACTGCCTAGAATTCAGCAATACTGGAAAGAGCAAAGCACTCTGAAACCAGATTAAAGGTTGGGCATGGGAGGGTGGGGGTGAATTCCCATTCAACACTCAGAGTAAAACCACCAGGATGGCATGAGAGGCATAACCTTGGGACAGACAGAGCTGCAAGGCTGTGTAAGCACAGAGCCAGTACTCCCCCTAGCTGAGACCCAGGGGAGGCGCAGGATCTGAAAGGCTGGGTTCACCAAGGAACGCAGCCCAAATTAAGTGTTTTCACTCAGTGGAAATGAAATGTTTTGCAAGATGAAACAGAAAGAAAATTGAGGTTTTAGGTAATTACTAGTTGGCATTTACATATCACAGGCTGGTTCAACACCTATTCATTTTCCTCTTTTATTTTCAATTTTTTAAAATTGCTAATTAAAATGAACATATGACAGGGATGGGGGGGGAAAATTACTCTTCCTCCCTTTCTCCAGGACGACGAAATCCAGATCTACTTTAAATACATTTATCTATAATTATCACACACACAAAAGCCCTGCTTAATTTACATTAAGATGGTGACAGAAAAAAATCAATAAAAGCCAGAAAAAAACCAAGCTAAGGCGCCTTCATCTCACCTTGCTGTGCCTAGTTAATACCAAAGGCAGGAGACATCCTCCACTGAGCTGAGACTCCTGCCACTCCCTTAACACAATGGAATGGGTTAGAAGGAAGAAGTTGCAAAATCCCAGTTATTCACTGCTATCCTGTTCTCATTGATTTGAATCAAAATCTTGTAGTTATCTAGCCATGTTTTGTGGGACTCTTTCTTCCTTGACTTACTTTTCCTCCTCTTATTTTTTCACTGTTCTCATATCCACAGAAATGAGACCACACAAACACCTGCCCATCCCCATTCTCAGCTCCTTTGGTCAGGAGCCATTTCACATTTGCTCCAGTTCAATATAGGGGCCTGATCTTTCCATGCCCTCTGCTCAGGTATAACCAGCCCCCTCTCTTCACAAAACCTCACCATTGTTTAAGAGCCTTCTCCTCTGCAACATTCCTCTCTCTCTGCCCTGTGGACTCCCCATCTAGTTTTGAATCTCATCTCAAAATACCTTCTCCTTCACATATACCTCTTAATTTTTCTCCCCTTCAGCTTTTTAAAGTTAACTTTGTAACTTTTTTATTTAACTCCACAAAGCATTCCAGGATACAGTTGTATGAAAAATGCTATAAAAAATAAAGTTTGATTCTATCATACATTAAGGACATAAAACACCCTTGATATCAGTGTACGAGAGCTGTCATGATAGACTAATATATTTTAAGGTCTATTGTGTAAATATCTATTTAGGGAATTCTAAAGCATGGTATTATTGACCCAAGTCTCTCTTAAAACACATTGATATATGTAGTAAAGACCCTTATGAAAAGTGGCGACTTCGTCTGCGCAGTAGCCACCTTTCAAAATGAAATATGTCTGTCATCTTACATTTTTTTGGCTCTGGTTAAAACATGATGGACAACTTGCCAAAATTTCACTCTTAAAAGAACAAAGCTGATATTAAGTATTATACATTTGCAATAAACAAACACCAGAAAACACTACACACACTTTAAAAGAAAAACAACCTTAAAACAGTCAGACTCTACAGAGATACATACATATATGTACACACGTACACTCGCACACATTACACAAACAGGGTACAATGTGTACTTTTTTTAATCTCAGAAAGGAGGATGAGACATTGCAGTCCTAAGTTCAACTCAAAATAAATTGTTATCCTCAAGTAATAAATGCCTGAAAAACCAATTTATAAAGAAATCACTAATAAAACCTATAATTACAGCTATATTAACAAATGTCTATATAAAAATCAAGCCTAGCCAATAAGCTGCATACACCTTTATTCCTGGAGTGCAAAGGCAGATTTTTTTTTGGAGGGGACAGTGAAGAATCATATTTCCTTCCATTCCCAAAGAAAAATAAGCATACTAAATAAACTTTTAAAAGCATCTTTTTTTCTTATATTTTTGCCTTTGGAAACCTTCCTACAATTGTTGATGCTACCACCAAAGGAGATTTTAGAAAGTGGGGGGACAGGAGGAGAAGAGATGACATTTGCCATTTGCTTGGCTTTGAAACCAACTGTCAGGAAACTATTTGAAATCCTGTTTACAGAAATAACTGCAGTAACCTCAGTGCTGAAAGTGCTGGATCATTATGGATATACATGGATCAGCAGGTCAGTGCCCCAGGGAAGTGGGTGAAGGGTCTGGCCTCAAAATGTAGATGATGCCAGCACGCCACGGGCAAGTAAAGGACCTGATCCAATGGGATAGGAACTAGATGATGGGGCAAGGTAAGGAATTTGAATTCTTGACTTACATAGGCTCCCATTTTATAACTCTTCAGAGTAGCATCCCAGTTATGTATTAGCTCCCTTTAAATCTATCCTTTGTAAAGGAAGCTTAGAGAGCACTGAAGTTCTGTGCTGTAAAATTAATGAAGGTGTCAAGCTGTTACGCTGAATCACTCCAAAGGAATGTAATGACTCAGTGTCCAAGATGCTCACTACAGGAGAACCGTGAGATCACCCTGTTGACTTCAGGACTAAAAATATGCAGAATATAATAATCAGAGTCAGCTGATGGCAACACCCCCAGCCCCTCCACCCCACTCTGCTGACATTCTAAAAGAGCTCAGTTCTGACAGCTTTTGAAGGATTGTTCCTTTTACCCTAACTACAGTATCTTCAAATGTGCTAGGATAAAACGATAAGTAACTGTCTCATCATTTTAAGCACAGGACAAACAAGAATTGGTGGCTCTCCATCCACATGCTATTTACACTGTAGGATGACTAAGGACAGGGAGATGGGAGGCTTGTATCCTGGCTAATGACAATATCCAAGCATTACAATTTTCATTGAATGTTAGACTCTGGAAGGCTCATCACCCAAGAGAGATGCACCTGAACAGGGTCACTGTTCAGACCAACTTGGCTTCCTGAGATTCCACAGGCAAGAGGCTGGCTAACCAAACTGCATAAATGATTTAGATTCCCTTGAAGAAGGCCCAACATGTGTCTCATTTGTGGAGGTTACTACAAAAGATGTAAGCAAAGGAGATGAATCTTCTGCACTGGAGAATCAGCAAGCCACAGTTTCTTGAACTTCCTGTATAGAGAACTGCTTGATGGACCTCCCACTTCTTGGGCAATGCATGGTGAGAACTGGAAATTGTGTTTTCTTTGTCATGACAGGAACCCATGTGACTGGGGCTGAAATAGGGGTTTGTGGTTGGGATTCTTACACCTAACGGTTAATTTAGTACTCATGCACCAGTACCTTGGCCTGTACCTCAAAAGCTTCAAACATGATTGCATACAAGCACAGCTGATTGAGGAGGGAGAAGGGAGCCAGGCCTGCTAGAAGAAACTAGCAAACAAAAGGTCTGATACTGGAAATGGTTGAGAAGCTGGAAATACAGACAAGTGCACAATAAATCATGCAAGCCACAGCAACTGGGAAGTGGCAGAGAGAGAGGAAGGATATAGAACATCTAAGCAAATGATACTTTTACATAAACATCTTTAGATTGTCAGCTCTTTGGGACACGGACTTTTAGTTCTTTGTTTGTACAGCACCTAGCACAATGGGGTCCCGGGTCCAGACTGAGGCTCATAGTTGCTACTGCAATACAAAATAATAACATGATGAAGCAGCCTATGCACTTTGTAACTGTTGTTATTGCTGCATTAGGAGAGCAACTTAGTATGGGTCAGAAAAACTGACTGTCAAGGGTTGGATGGTCTCGAGGGGGAGGGGTTGTTAGAGGCATACAGTTTTATTAGTTCAAATTCAGCTACATCACTCATCTTTATCCAGTTTCCAATGGACAGACGCCACGTCACAAAAATTCTCCTTCAAAAGTGGAAACCTATGTGAGCAGTTTCAGATGAGAGCGAATTGATATGGAGACTGAACTTCATTTTTAACCCCTAGGGTGCTCACAATGCAAGGGCAAGTTTGGGAAAAGCTTACACTGCTGCTGTCCATGTTATAAATATTCTAAGAACAAAGAGAAGATTTCACATTCCAGTGGGGTCATTTTGTCAGCGTTCAGAGATCTCATATTCACTATTTAAAAAAACAAAGCAGATAAGTGCCATGATACATTCAAGATAAGGCTCAACCAATACAGCAGCATATATGCACAAGGAATTCACACACCTTGTCTCCTGCCTTCTCCACCTAAAACCTCTCAGCAAATTCCCACAATCCAAGATTAAGTTCAAATGTCCAAAAGGATTAATACCACAGAGAACTATCCTGGAGAGATCGTGCCCCTGCACAGTTTCAATGCAGAAATCTTCGTCTAAACCGGGAGACACTGTGAGTGAGGTACAGAAGATACAAAACAACATTGCTTATTCCTTAAACCCTGAACCAGTCAGCACATGTCAAGGATTATTACAATTACACTTTTTGCCTACTAAAAAATTAATAAACAATTACCCGCTTCAGGGAAGAAAAAAAAACACCAGCCTTTACCTATAAAATGCTGCAGAGAGCATTAGCACCCACCCTGAATGCTAGTCCATATTACTGCAAAGCATTAGCACCAACATAATGATTGGTCCATGCTGCAGCAGAGCACTGGCACAATACTGACTGTCTGGGTCCACGCCACTGCAAAAGCATCAGGCCAATATTCAATGCCTGGTCCAGAACAGCAATCTGACGTTTTCCCATCTTTAGAACAGAAAGAATATGGTTTGATCTTTTCTACTTCCCTGGCCTTAGTACATTAGTAGGTTCCTTATAGAGTTTCCTAATCATCTAGGGGTACCAAGGTGTGTTTTCACTAAAAGGTTTCCAATTTTCTTTTTTTGGAAAAAAAAAAAAAATAAACTCCACATATTTCTTCTTAAACAGAGCAGTGCTACTTAGTGTCCTCCCCAGCCCAAATCAATGGTAACCCAATTGGAATGCCTTCAAGCTCTGTCTGAGAACTAGTGGAGAGATCAACGCTTTTTATCTGAAGCATTATGGATTGCTACTTGGCCACATAACACACCCAGCTGGCCATTTTAAAATACCGCAAAGGACATGCTGCCTCACTCAATTTTGAGAAAGCACTGCAAAGATTTCCCCCTTCCATGCCGTGGTCCTTTGCCTGCCTGCCTGCCTGCCTGCCATTTTCCATGCTTTAAACATACAAAGATTTATTAACCTTTACAGTAAAAACAAATAAAATAATGATGAAGCAAGAACGCAGTGAGGTAAGGGCTACAGCTAGCACCATTTATCTGCGGAAATCCAATTAGCGTTCAAGTGGCAGAGATACCTGGAAAAGTGCTCACAATCGAATCAAAAAATGATACAAAAACATTAACCTGATGGCTAAAAACTCCACATTTAAGCAACTAAAGTAATAAAGGCGCTTTTATAGAGTATTTTCTATATTTCATTAGGCCTCAAATTGACGAGCAGCCCTAGAGATGCACTTCCTGGGCTTTGGGAACCTCAAACTAAATAATCCACTTTTTTGTTTTAAAACAAAAAAGGGAACAGCATTTCTTTGTAAGAATGACAGGATTAAAGCTTCTCTCTGCAACAGCAACATGTGCAATGAATGCAAACACAGGAAGCACCGGGGCATACACAAGCCCTTTTCGGTATGTATGCTTTCATTCTGTACCCACCCTAGGTTAGCACAGAACAAGTTTGGGGTGACTCTGCCATCCAAGAGTATCTGGATTTATTGACACGCCTGTGCTCTGCCAAAACACTACAGTGGATAGAATGCAGTTCTCTCACATCATCCCATGAACATTAGCAGGCTGGGCAAACTGGCCCAGGTGATATGAGTTGGTAGGCACAGCATAGTTCTTAGCAGGACAGGTGTCCATAGCAAAACTGAAACTTTTGTTGGTAGTCTCAGGAGAGAGAGTGAGGATTGAATAAACTCTGAGACAGAACAGACTCCTAGAAATGGTGCCCTCCAGATTAGTCAAGTCTTGTTAGCAGGGCTGCGAGCTGGGAAGCCCGCAGCGCAACAGTCCATGCTGCACTTGATTTGAGGTACTTCAATTACTTATGCTATCACTGACTCTTTCTACCAGCATTAAAAGAGGTAAGAGGAGTGTTATATGCTCCCATCATCAAGGAACCACTAAACCTCTATGGAACAATCTACGCCATCTTCAAAAACACGTCAGATGAACTAACACTTCATAAGTTTGATGTCCCCACATTTGGCAGAGTCTTCCCCCAAGTTTGCTAGTATTAAAATGTTATGGTTGTTTCCAGTATCAATTCATGAATACTGCCCTTGAGCTTTACACAGACTTGACTATCCACCTGGGGCACATTGCATTAAATGCAAAATACAATGCACTGAAATGTAAGTGATGATCATCCATGGAAGTCATTCCAGGATAGATAAGCTGTCTCAAATGCAACAGCCTCTCCTGAAGTGCTTCAATCAACAGAGCTCCACAAAATCACAAAAACTAGAGAAGGAAAAGACCTAACAGGCCATCCACTCCACCCCTCTGATAGTGCAAGACTGCTCCCTACAGTTTATTTTTAATGCGTTGTCTAGTATACTTTTAACACCACCATGCCTCCATCCTCCTCCTAAGGAGACTATGCCACAGCCTAATACATTATACCAGTGGTGGGCAACCTGCAGGCCATATGCGGCTCGTCAGGGTAATCCACTGGCAGGCTGTGAGACAGTTTGTTTACATTTGCGTGGTTGCGATGCACCATTCCCAGCCAATGGGAGCTGCGGGATGCGGCACAGGACGTGCTTGCCGCCGCTTCCTGCAGCTCCCATTGGTCAGGAACAGCGGCCAATGGGAGCTGCAGGCGGCCATGCAAATGTAAACAAACTGTCTCACACCCCGCCAGCAGATTACCCTGATGGGCCGCAGGTTGCCCACCATTGCATTACACAGTCAGGAAATTTTCTTGATGCTAACCCTAAATTTCCCTTTCTTAATTTCACCACAGTACTCTGAGTTAAACTCCCAGACCTCACAATGTGATATGAACATGTTTAGTTGTAAATATCTGGAACTGGGAAACAGTTATTTCTTCCTCTTACTGTTCTACTCGGCAGTTACACAGACTGATATATACTGGACTGAACAGCCCTATGTGTGGTATTCTCTTTTTGCAGAGAGTATTAATGAATCAGCTTTTGAATGTCTAGAAGCAGAGCCAGCCTTCAGGAAGCACATTCTTGTGTATTTTTATCCCTTGTGTATCAGTTTATGAGGAGGAATATACCACCTGTTTGTGCTGTGAAAATTAAATAAATAAATAAAACCACCCACCACCATACCAAACAGATTCAACACAGCAACATTCAGACATTCTCTTGTACTATCAGATGGGCATTGTGTAAGAAGCTTAGTAGATACAGAGACCTCCTATGCCAGTTTGGAGTATAAAAATAACTTTTATTATTCTATGTTTGCTTATTGCCACAAATGTGTAAATATTTTAATAAACAACCATCACCACCACCACCACCACCCACTAGTCTGGAGGGGGTGTGGAAGGGAGAAATATAAGTGGGAGAAAGAGGATGATGGGGGAGAGAAGAAAACAAGCTTTCTGGAATATGTCTGGAAACCAGAAAGCTGAAAGAGAAATCATTAGCAACTCCATAGTGCATTTACAGTGATACAGTGCGGATCAATTCATTTAACGCTGCCCTGTACATTTACAGAAAAGTACCTTTGATATAATAAAGGCTCATAAACACGCAGAAATTGGGTTAGACCTGTTTCAAATTCCTGCCAAACAATGGTTCAGAAAAATGAAGCTCTATTTTAATTAGCTGGACTCACGAGTGATTTGATAACAGCAGATGCTGTCTGGTTGCTTTCAACTTGATGGGCTCTACATACATGAACTTAGAGTGGGTTTGATGCAATTAGGTCTTTCTTACTGCTCCAACATGTGTCAGGCTCAGTAACCACTGCTTGGTATATTTGGAGATATTAACTTATCTGGAGGAGAATGAGAAGAGTGACTATTCTAGGTTACACAGAGAGATAAAGTTTTTTTGGGAAACTCACTTCCGTAGGCTATGTCTACACCTGGAGCTGGGGTGTGATGCCTAGTTCAAGCAGACATACTCCTGCCAGCTCTCATTGAACTAGTGTATTAAAAACAGTACAGTAGTGTATCCCGGTAGCATGGGGTAGCCACCCTGAGTAAAAACCTGTCTACTCAAGCTGGGGATCGTAACCCCAGCTTCAAGTGTAGACATAGCTTGTGTTTCAGCAGTTCTAAGGCAGAGGAAGGGGAAAGGCCACACAGCAAATTGTGAACAGTGTCTGAGCACAGCCAGATGTGATTCTGGATGTAATGAATAAGGATCTATTGATCCAAGCTTGTTGTTGGCATGTAGACTTTATAAACCATACCCAATCCCAGACCAACAAAACTCTGCCCTTTTAACTGTGGTTTCAATTCACGCCATCCTCTGTGAAAGCAAGAAACACTCCTTAGCAACACCTTGCATTACTGGAGGGGTTTCTAATGTCTACTCTAATCAGTAAGGCAACAACTTCTTCCCAGCATTGACCCTTGTACCCTCTTCTTGACAGTTAACATTGACTGTGCCAAGAAACATTCAGACATTTTGATATCTTGGTAAGCCCCAGCCCCTCTAAACTGATCTAAATGCCTCACTCAATAGCCATAATATGCAGGTTTCTGCCAAAGGACATGTGCAATGAAGGAGCCGTTTCAAAGCATCGGGGACAAGACTAATAGGAAGCCTTGACTTGTTAATTATCTGTCAGTTTGTCACAGCTGGACTGTAAGGAGTGGGAGTGGGGAAACTTTCTGCACAGTTCTATCCTTCCCTAAATGCTGAATTAGGCTGTCAAAACCTTTATCCCATTGCAAGAAGCTGAGAGGAAGGAGTCCTGGGCTATCCTCCCCTCCTATTCCTCCCACTCCCAGTAGGAGATGCTGCTCTAGACATCCAACCTCCCACCACTTGTTCCGAAGCAGACGAGCCACACATAGAACGACCTTCATACCATCATCACTGCGCCCAGCTCAGGCAAGGGACGTTGATAAGCCTGAGCATCGTAAATCAGGGATGAAATCCCAGTGCCAGGAGAGAAAGCAACAGCCATTTATTCTGCCAAGAGCCTAAAAGATGCTGCCTGCTTCTTAATCACCATTTCAGGGCAAGGTTTTGGAAGACAGGAAGCTTGGCTCCCAGGAAAGTGGATAGACAGAGATACACAGATAGATACGTAGACAGATAGATAAAGGGGTGGTGTAGTGGTGGGATTCTCTCCCTTCTTACATCTCTGCCTCATGTAATCCCCTAAGCAGGGGACAAAGGGTCCAGGCTGTGAAATGGGATAAAGCATGCAATACCCACACAGAGACAAAGCCAGCAAAGCGGAAAGCAGGCTTTGACACAGCATTAGGATTTGCTATAAATGCTTCTGCCTCTTAAATCCAGCCAAACATGGCCAGTAAACCGTGCAAGCCTTGGGAGATCCCCAGCCCACCCCTCCTCCTCCCTGACAACTTCATCCAGGGTAGCTTCTCACCCAGTCTTTCCTCAGCAGTCCCGATAGTACTTAACACCCCCGGGAGGAGGTTCCCACATCTAGCACACATCCCTCCCTAGCACCAGAGCTGCCTCCCACTCCAATCTATGCACACAGTGACCCTGCCATTTTTGCACTGGGGGAATCATGGGGACTCAGATTAGAGTACTTCTCCCCACTGCTCCTTTGGCCACTTTCCCCTGTAGTTTGAAGCACGCTTTGCTTTAAGCATCTTTCACCCAAGAATCCCTTTAACACAAAAGCACTATTGTTCCCCTTTTTCAGAGAAGGAAACACAAGCACAGACAGTGACTCACCCAAGCAAGTCAGGGACACAGCTGGAACTCAGGCCTCCTGAAACCCAGTCTCCCACTCTAACCACTACACCTAGAGCAGGGCGACGGAGTGACAAGATTATGGCAATCAACAGATGGCTCAGGCATTGGTGTTATAAGGAGGGCTTTGGGATGTACGGTCATTGGGAAGCGTTTACGGATAGACAACTGTTCGCTCAGGATGGACTTCATCTAAGTAAGGAGGGAAATAGAATTCTAGGATGGAGGCTCGCCGACCTCATCAAGAGAGCTTTAAACTAGGAAGTTGGGGGAGATGGTTGGGAGATGTTCAGGAGATCTCCACGCCGGAATATAACCTGGAGAGAGAAGTAAACAAAGTGAGAGGGGATACCCTTGCGGACCAAAGAATTGATCCAAGGAGGAATAGTGGAGTAGAAACCATATTAACGGGTGATGCTGGTAGTAGAAGATCTGTGCACGATGGGGGAAAGAATGTCACTGACGCCAAACGCCAAAAATTAAAATGTCTGTACACTAATGCGAGGAGCCTTGGTAACAAGATGGAGGAACTGGAGCTACTGGTGCAGGAAGTGAAACCGGATATTATAGGGATAACAGAAACCTGGTGGAATAGTACTCATGACTGGAGTACAGGTATTGAAGGCTATGTGCTGTTTAGAAAAGACAGGAAGAAAGGCAAAGGTGGTGGAGTAGCCTTGTACATCAATGATGAGATTAACTGTAAGGAAATAAGAAGCGATGGAATGGATAAGACAGAGTCTGTCTGGGCAAAAATCACACTGGGTAAAAAAGCAACTAGAGCTTCCCCTGAGATAGTGCTTGGGGTGTGCTATAGACCACCGGGATCTGATTTGGATATGGATAGAGACCTCTTTAATGTCTTTAATGAAGTAAACACAAAGGGGAAATGTGTGATTATGGGAGACTTCAACTTCCCGGATATAGACTGGAGGACGAGTGCTTGCAAGAATAATAGAGGTCAGATTTTTCTGGATGTGATAGCGGATGGATTTCTTCATCAAGTAGTTGAAGTACCTACGAGAGGGGATGCCATTTTAGATTTGGTTTTGGTGAGCAGTGAGGACCTCGTAGAAGAAATGGTGGTTGGGGACAACCTTGGTTCGAGTGATCATGAGCTGAATTCAGTTCAAACTAGATGGAAGGATAAGCGAATTTAGATCTAGGATTAGGGTTTTCGACTTCTCGAGGGCTAATTTTAAAGAGTTAAGGAAATTAGTTAGGGAAGTGGATTGGACGGAGGAACTTGTGGATTTAAATGCGGAGGAGGCCTGGAATTACTTTAAGTCGCAGCTGCGGAAATTGTTGGAAGCCTGCATCCCAAGAAAGGGGAAAAAAACCATGGGCAGGAGTTGTAGGCCAAGCTGGATGAGCAAGGAACTCAGAGCGAGGATTAGGAAAAAGCAGAAAGCTTACAGGGAATGGAAGAAAGGCGGGATTAGCAAGGGAAGCTACCTTGGTGAGGTCAGAACATGTAGGGATAAAGTGAGGAAGGCTAAAAGCCGCATTGAACTGGACCTTGCAAAGGGAATCAAAACCAATAGTAAAAGGTTCTACAGCCACATAAACAAGAAGAAAACAAAGAAAGAAGAAGTGGGGCCGCTATACACTGAGGATGGAATGGAGGTTAAGGATAACCTAGGCATGGCCCAATATCTAAATAAGTACTTTGCCTCAGTTTTTGATAAGACTAGTGAGGAGTTTAGCGTTGATGGAGGGATGATAAACGGGAATGTGGATATGGAGGTGGATATTACCGCAACTGAGGTAGAGGCCAAACTTGAACAGCTTAATGGGACAAAATTGGAGGGCCCGGACAATCTCCATCCGAGGATATTAAAGGAACTGGCGCGTGAAATTGCGAGCCCGTTAGCGAGAATTTTTAAGCAATCGATAAACTCGGGGGTTGTGCCGTACGACTGGAGAATTGCTAACGTAGTTCCTATTTTTAAGAAAGGGAACAAAAGTGATCCGGGTAATTATAGGCCTGTTAGCTTGACGTCTGTAGTATGTAAGGTCTTGGAAAAAATTTTAAGGGAGAAAGTAGTTAAGGATATAGAGGTCAATGGTAATTGGGACGAATTGCAACATGGATTTACTAAAGGCAGATCGTGCCAAACCAATCTGAGCTCCTTCTTTGAGAAGGTGACGGATTACTTAGATAAAGGAAATGCGGTAGATCTAATTTACCTCGATTTCAGTAAGGCGTTTGACACGGTTCCACATGGGGAACTGTTAGTTAAATTGGAAAAGATGGGGATGAATATGAAAGTTGTAAGGTGGATAAGGAACTGGTTAAAGGGGAGACTCCAGCGGGTCGTCTTGAAGGGTGAACTGTCAGGCTGGAAGGAGGTCACTAGTGGAGTCCCTCAAGGATCGGTTTTGGGACCGATCTTATTTAACCTTTTTATTACTGACCTTGGCACAAAGAGCGGGAATGTGCTAATAAAGTTTGCGGATGACACAAAGTTGGGGGGTATTGCTAACACGGAGAAGGACAGGGATACTATTCAGGAAGATTTGGACCACCTTGTAAACTGGAGTAATAGTAATAGGATGAAATACAATAGTGAAAAGTGCAAGGTCATGCACTTAGGGATTAATAATAAGAATTTTAGATATATGCTGGGGACGCATCAGTTGGAAGCGACAGAGGAGGAGAAGGACCTTGGGGTATTGGTTGATAGCAGGATGATCATGAGCCGCCAATATGATATGGCTGTAAAAAAAGCAAATGCGATTTTAGGATGCATCAGGCGAGGTATTTCCAGCAAGGATAAGGAGGTGTTAGTACCGTTATATAAGGCGCTGGTGAGACCCCATCTGGAATATTGTGTGCAGTTCTGGTGTCCCATGTTCAAGAAGGATGAATTCAAACTGGAACGGGTTCAGAGACGGGCTGCAGGGATGATCCGAGGAATGGAAAACCTGCCTTATGAAAGGAGACTCAAAGAGCTTGGCTTGTTTAGCCTGGCCAAAAGAAGGCTGCGGGGGGATATGCTCGCTCTATATAAATATATCAGGGGGGTTAACGTTAGGGAGGGAGAGGAATTATTTAAGTTTAATACTAATGTAGGCACGAGGACGAATGGCTACAAACTGGATATTAGGAAGTTTAGACTTGAAATATGACGAAGGTTTCTAACCATTAGGGGAGTGAAGTTCTGGAACAGCCTTCCGAGGGAAGTAGTGGGGGCAAAAGACTTATCTGGCTTTAAGACTAAGCTTGATAGGTATATGGAGGGGATGTTATGATAGGATAGTTTAATTTGGGCAATTGATCTTGGATTATCACCAGATAAGTCTGCTCAATGGTCTGCGGGGAGATGTTGGATGGGATGGGAACTGAGTTACTGCAGAGAATTCCTTCTTGGGTGCTGGCTGGTGAGTCTAGCCCACATGCTCAGGGTTTAGCTGATCGGCATATTTGGGGTCGGGAAGGAATTTTCCTCCAGGGCGGATTGGCAGGGGCCCTGGAGGTTTTTCGCCTTCCCCTGCAGCGTGGGGCATGGGTCGCTTGCTGGTGGATTCTCTGCAGCTTGAGGTCTTCAAACCAATTTTGAGGATTTCAATAACTCAGTCCTGGGTTAGGGGTTGTCATAAAAGTGGATGGGTAGGCTTCTGTGGCCTGCCTTGTGCAGGAGGTCAGACTAGATGATTATATTGGTCCCCTGGCCCCTGCCCCCATGCCCCCCCCCACTTTTTGCCCCCTGCTGGCCCCCCCTCCCAGGACTCCTGCCCCATCCAACCCCCCCATTCACTAATGGCCCCCCGGGACCACTGCCCCATCCACCCCCCTGATGCCTGTCACCTGACCGCCCCCAGAACCCTCACCACCCCATCCAACCCCCTCTCCTTTCCGGGACCTCTGCACCCATTCAATGCCCCTGTTCCCCATCCTCTGACCACCCCAACCCCTATCCACACCCCCGCTCCCTGACCACCACTCCAAACTCTCCTGCCCTCTATTCAACCCCCCCTGCTCCCTGTCCCCTGACTGCCCCCCCAACACCCCATCCAACCCCCCTCTCCTTCCTGACTGTCCCCTGGGACTCCTGCCCCCATTCAACCCCCCTGTTCCCTGCCCTCTGACCGCCCCGACCCCTATCCACACCCCAAACTCCCCTGCCCTCTATCCAACCCCCCCGCTCCCTGCCCCCTTACTGTGCTGCCTGAAGCACCTGTGGCTGGTGGCGCTACAGCCATGCTGCCCGGCTGGAGCCAGCCACAGCACAACACAGAGCGCCAGGCTCTTCAGCTGCACTGCCCGGCCAGCCAGAGCATTGTGCCAGTGCTGAGGCTGTGGGGGAGGGGGATAGCCAAGAGCTCAGGGGCGGGCAGGAGGATCCCATGGGCCAGATGTGGCCCGCAGGCCATAGTTTTCCCACCTCTGCACTAGACCAATGCTGACTCCCTGCACAGACAGCCCTCTAGTCCCCACTGTGGGACCCACCTAGAAATCTGCCTAGAGTGAAGCAACTGGATGAATAGATCCACTCGGGAGAGGGCTGCAGAGCTGGTTCCTAGAGGGGAAAATGCTCTATGGAGATTGGAGTTTCCAACAAGAGGAGAAAAGGCATAATACACACAGCATCTGTTTGGATTTCCCACACCCCAGAGTTACACAAGAGTTTAGGAGCCACCTCCCAGCTGGCTCTGGGGACCCACAAAGTTCCTTCCCTGCAGCGACGTAGATACAAGGGTGTGGAGATGATAAATAGGGCAAACACTCAGAGGAATCACCAACAGTACAACCAGAGGAGTGATGGGGTATCGTTAGAGCCAAACTCTTTTCTGGGCAGGGTCTGTGTCTCCAACAGGATTTGGCTCCCAATCTCCTTGGTTTTAATAATATCACTTTTCCAGTCACAAGGTGCAACTTGTATTGCATGCAAACGCACACACGCACACGTAAACACACATACAGGTTTAGCTCTCTGTTAAAAGAAATGAATAAAGAGGAATTCAATAAGAAATTCTGCCAAAATGTTCCAGAATCTGGTTTTGCTGCATTCTTGCCCACAGCCCGCAGTTCTGGGTGCCTCCTTACACTTCCCCATCTGCACAGCCCACTTTAGCTTCAGATTTCTTGCACCTATAATTAGCTGCCCTGTGCCAGGCTCCTTTAATTAACGAACATCTTGTCTCCTTTTAGAATCAGACTAAGCACTTTTTCTTTTTATTAGCACCCATCACCTCGCTATCTAAGCTAAGCAGGATACCTCACACCACTCTGTGAGGAGTACCGCAGGGCGCAAATGGCCTCCAAAGCAACTGCTTGCATGCTGCCCTGTAGAGAAGTCAAGGAGAACTAGGATCTGAACCAAAGGGAGATGCAGTGAGGGGCTGATGCAACACCTTTCAAACTTAATTACACCCAGAGAAATGACACAACTCAGTCCTGAGGAAAATGCCTGGCATGAGAATCTTGGTGTGCTAGTCAGATGCTGCTACAGTGATGAGGGTGGTTCAGTCCAAAGGGGAGGTCAAAAGCAAGAACAGACAGAAGCATGCACACAGTCAGTATGCTGGAGATGGGGCAGCCTTATGACCTGCAGTAGGGCATGACTGGGCAGATTGGTCTTCCCTGATACAGCTGCCAAAGAATGGAAGTTGGGCTGGCCAGTGAATTATGGGTCCATGAAGAGCAGGATCCCCATTTCATTGCTTGTACTTAAGGCAGGCTCTCAACCTGGGCCTCTCTCCCAGGAAAACAGGAGATTGGATTCCAGATGTCTTCCACCAGCTCTTCTCCCCATCATCGCAAGCATAGGCCCTGTCTCCTGCCCTGTACAATGCCATGGGAACGGAGGGCCCTGTAACTTCCTCTCAACTCCTGGCCGTAGCAGCTTCTTTAACCATTGTTGGAGTTTTGTTTTTAGACAGAACTCTCTCTTTTCTTCAAAGTTGTTGCACCTGATTTTCAGACAAATTGCAAGTTATGTGCCATGGAGAGAGAGCGCAGAATTCAGGATACAGGTTGGATTTTTCACATCATTGAGATTTGAGTAGGGGAGAGGAAGGAGCAGATGAGATGGCGAACATCCAGGGATTTCTCAGGACAGGCGGTCATCTAGCTGCACAGCGCGACTTCCCCAGAGAGTTTTCTCAAGGGGAAACCAGCCATCGATCTTGGGACACAGAACTTCCAGGACCGTTCCTTATCTCAGAACAGCCTCTGCTGCGAATTCCTGCATGCGCTTTAATGTTTAAATTATTAAATGCATTAATGTATTTACATTATTCAAGTCTTATGTGCATTTTTCTAAGATAATTTATGTATAAGAGTTTGAATGTCCATGACTGTTAATGTCTACAACCCTTCCTGTTCATTATTGATTCTGGAAGGGAAAAAAATGTCAGTGTTTTAATGCCTTATTTTTAATGTATTAAGAGTCTGAATAAGTGCATTCTCTTTTTTCTTTTGTAATTTCATAATTTAAGTAGTGCATTTATTAAACTGACACAGTATGAATTGTGGTGAAGTCTGGCACAGGTCCATGCTGCCAATGCAGCTCGACCGACCATCCCGCTACTCTGCAAATCAAGTACAAGCTCAGCTCCTCTTGTGGCAGCTTTTACTCCCTACCTGAAATCAGAGGAGGAATGGGGGGAATGAAGGAATCTTTTTAAAATGAATTTTCTTTGCTTTTTATAGGATTTCCTCTCATACCTACACAGTTTTTTTTTTTAAGTAGATGAAAGCTTCCTTATCCACTTTAGATATTTCTCTATTGTAATACAGATCTGATTTTGGCTAGGTATAAGTAACACATGTGGATGTGCCATGTGCATGGATGGAAGAGCTACTTACATTTCTATAGCGCCTTCCAACCCAAGCAGTGCCAAAGCTTTTCACAAATCTAAACTGAATGTTACTGTTTGTTGTTTCCACAGGTAATTCTGCACATCATAAAAAGTTTTATTTCTAAAAACCTCAAGTTTTAAACTGATATCAAAATTATACACAGGGGTCATGTTATCCACTGCTGAAGCGCAGCTACTTCTGGTGCAGAACACAGCAGCTGTTTAACAGCGCATGGCCATAACACATGAGAGTTTAGGCAAGCAGGCTACAATATCTAAACGAAACGGCAAGGAATACAGATCAGCAGAATATATGGTTCTGCTAGATATATCCACCTGCCTCTACATACAAATGAAATAGGTATAGATATGAATATATAAATTGTACCTTAGTTGTTTACAGACAAAACTGCTACTTTGAAAGTCCAGTTTTTATGGCCACACAAACTCTCTGCCAGCTGCATTTAAATGGAACAATACTGACACCCAATGGTTTGTTAGCTTAACCTCTGGACACACATTCCCTGTGGATAGCCCTAGGGATGAATCCAGGGGGCACCATTTCCTATATCAATATGGTAGCCTCAACTCAAATCACCTATCAAACTGCTAATCAAGACGCTGAACTGCTGAGAGAGAGAGACTCACTGTACTTCGGCACCATATGTAATTATGCGTGTGTGACTAAGCTACACAGTATATTCTGCATAATTACAGCTTGCCTGGCACAGTTGCCAGCACAAGCATGAACACACACGCACACATAATGTATGCACAATATTGTACCTATGGACTTGGGAAAAGAGAGAGAGAAAGTTGCTGGCTGCTGTTTTAAGAGCTGACTCTGCCATTTCTAATGTTAAGTTTGTGTTTTTTTTGCTACTCATTACCATTCTTTAACTGTTACAATTTATATCAGCATATAATGTTAAATAATTACAGGGAGCGGAGCTCACTCTAGTGAGGATATAAATGCGCTGTGGGATTCTACAGATTTAAACAAATAACACTCACAGCAGGGGGTGAGCAGATGAATTAGCATTAATATCCTGCCTGGGAGATCCCAGTGCAGTGCTACTGCTTAAATACAGATCTTTTCTGTAACAGGCAACATGACAGCTCCTAGCAATACAGTCCATTGCATTTACCAGTCAATATAACAACGGCAGCGAAAAGAACGCCCTTGTAACAATCCATACAGAAACCAGCTAAAATAAATAACTTCCCTTTAACAGTCTATATAGCAGCCAACTACATTAAAACCTTCCCTTTTAAAGTATATACAATAGTCAGCTAAATGGAAGAATTGGCATGCTTCTTTGCAGCCTCAGAAGAGAAGCCAAGCATCGAATGGGCTATGGAGACTGAACTCTCCTATCGTCCCTATTGGGGGTCCCTTCCATACTGAAGTGGGGGAAAGCTTGCAATGCCACCCCCACTGTAGCATCTGTCCTACAAGCAGAAGGTTTCTGTTTCTGGGGCTATCAATTTGTTAACTTTCGCAAGCACTGAATTCCTTTTTCGTAAAAATAAAATAAACGAGACATTCTTTTTCTGGTCAGAACAATCTGATCAGAGCAACCCTCTGATAATGGATGTACGCATCCAAACTTTCTAATATTAGCAGCAGCCCCTTTTTCTGTTTCTAATAACTGTTTTGCCATTAAACTGAGAGATGCTCCATCTCAATCATTCTAAAAGGAGACACCAACCACAAACTATTTCTTTAAAGTTTAGCCACTAATTTGTCACTTTCTAATACACTGTGACATGCTAGAAAGTGTCCTCTTCTCTCCCTCCCCCCCCCCCCGCCCCCGGGCTACGTCACAGTTCTTTGTGTTGTGACAGGAGCTGCAACAGATCACAACATGAGCTGTGGCACAAAGTGGTTATAAAGAGTTGGGGCCTGAAAACTAAGCTGGGGGAAATCCATAACCACAAGTGGATTCCATCAGAAGGGAGCTATGTGCCGTTTTCACACATAAGGCCCAATTCTGAGCTCACAAACCTGAGTTTTACACTGGTGTGACTCCACTTATTTGATAGAGTGGCTCTAGATTTACACTGAATTAAAGTTCAGAATCATGCCTGCAGAATTTAACAAATAAAATGCATTTCTATTTTTTTACAATTAGAAAGTACTGCAGATAAAAATAATAACAATTCATATTGAATTTACAATATACGAACTGCTGTACAAATAGTAATGAATCACTAGGAAAAAAGATTTCTATATATCTTTTCTGGTTTTCCATATTGCTAAAAGATTTTATTGCTATGGAATTCGGCCATTGACCTACCCTCAAGTTTGCTAGCTTCCTAGAAAGGAAATACTAGAATTTTGTTAGAAATAAGAAAGAAAAGCAGGAATGGCATTTATTCCTTAAAATTCCACAAATGAAAAACATCTGTCTGCTTTCCTTTTGAGAAACCTGTCCCTTTGGGCATATATTAAAAAACACAAAACAGGGGCCCTACAACCCTCACCAGATGTTTAGCACCTGGGGGCTTTTCAAGTAATTGATCCAGACAATATTTTTCAGGTAGCAGAACAAAATGGATCCCTACATATTTTTATATTGTCAATACATGCAATTTTCAGCTCTTCAGAGAAAGCTCAGTTACAATTACTTTTAAAATCTTCCAAAAGAACCATGAACACATACACCACCTCAAACTCCAATAACGGTGGTTTGAAGCTTTAACAGTATTTTTTCAAAATGACAGTTAGTAAAACAACAAACATGCATAACAGTGAGTCATCTGGTTTCTAACTTCTGAGCCAAAGGAGGCCGATTCCGCACAAACCGAAACCTGGCTCTCTGACTGCTTGCATGTTTAATGATTGTATCTCTGCACCACAGATTCAGAACAGGATGTGGAAGAAAAGAATGAAAAGAGGACGGGGAAATAGAGGTGGGGGGTTAGTGAGGGGAGAAACACACTTCTTTACTGGTCCCAGTATCATTGCAAATAAAGGCCACGTCAAGATTTAAACCATAATAATGGAAGAGCTATAAAGGTCCCTGCTATAATGTTTCCTCTGATATTCCTTTTCATAAAATGCCCTCTTTATGTTGCATGCTTTGCAATAATACATGTAATGTTTGTGAACTAGCCCCAGCGGGGAATCTGCATCGTACAAAGCTTTACAGAACACAGCATTCAAAACCAGACCGTCCACTTCCCAGCTCCCCAACACTAGTGCCTGCTACACCCATCTCCTCACAGAAAGTACAGCAAACATGAGAAGATAAGTCACTTATAGCAACCTACAACAAAATCTGCTCAGCTGAAAACAGAGCTGTGCATTCCAACACAGTAGCACACAGCACAGGGTTACCCCTTTATCCATTCCAACACCTCACAGGCTACGGATTACAGCCTTTCCTCCAGCTCCCACTTGTATCAGCAGCAGGACCCTTATACCTCTTCACAGCAGTGGCAGCCAGGAATGCCAGCATCGTGCTCTTTCTCTTGGCCATGCCGGGTGGGTTTGTCAATTCTGTAAGCCTCTGCATGCCAGTGCCCTGACAGTGCTGAGAGCTTCTGCACAGCGGTGTATTTGCAGTAGACAAACATACCAGTTGAACACAGGACACACAAGGTTAGAATGCTGGAATCTCTATCTTTGTGTCTGTATGGCAACCCATGCTCCTGTTCCTGGCTGGGGCAGCAGTAACCACACCGTGCCGGGAGTTCAAGGCTGCATTCCCAGAAGGAATGACCCACAGTGACCCATAGCTTGTGTACAGACTGCATAAAGGGAAACACTTTCATGAAAATCCAGGCTTGATTTGGACCCCCAGGTGGTTTAAACCTTGGATGTCACAACTGACCAGTAATGGAGATGGACCTAGTGCTTGGTGACCCCTACCAGCAACATGAGAGACTGAGACACTGCGGAATGGGGTCGAGGCAACCTGGCGTTGAGAAAGGCATTACCAAAAATAAGGCTTGGGGAGGGCTCATCACAATCTTGACTATAATTCTCAATCACTGCATAGAAAGTATTTATATCCTGTTGGCAGCGTGTGTAACCAATGCGACTCTCCGTGTCAGGGCTGTCAATTACAGCATTGACTTATGAGGAAAGATTAAATGAGCTAAATATGTAGAACTTGGCTAAGAGACCAGGATTTGGAGTGGGGGTGGGAGAGGCAGAAACAACATGATAACTGTCTGCAAACATATGAAGGGTACAGATGCTAAAGAGGAAAAGGGCTCATTTATGGTGGCATGGGGGAATAAACAGGAGTCACAGAATGGAATTAAAGAAATTTAGGCTGAATAACAGGGAAACTTCCTGACAGCAAGATATACTAGGCTGTGGAATTATTATTATTGTGGCATTTAAGTAGGAGCCACTTAAAACAAGACTCTACAAAGCACTAGTAAATGCACTGGCCAAGGAGAGAGAGAACAGCTAATCTAATACAGTGCCTCTCACTGTGGCCTAGTGATGGTCCCAGCAGATTATACAATGGTGCTTCTTTTCCTTGTTCCCATTTTGTAATAATTGTTAATAAAAGCTAAAAAAAAATATCAGTATCTCCTACCATTCATTACTCCTCCCATGAGCAATTGCCATACGGACTGTCAGGGATGGTCCAGACAATGCTTAGTCCTGCCTTTAGTGCAAGGGACTGGACTAGAAGACCTCCTGAAGTCCCTTCCAGTCCTATGATTCTATAGCTGCCACTGCTGTGGATGTCATAGGATTATGAACGGGAGGGAGATGGTCTATGCAATTGTGAATGGGAAGAGAGACGCATCCCTCCATGAAGACGTGTGAGAATGCCCAAGGTAAGCAATTGCCGCAACTGCCACAGAAAAGTTTTGAGAGTGGGAGAGGGGAGATGGCCCATGCTATGAAGCATTAATGACACCCTGATCTCAGGTTTTTCCCAACTCTAACCTTTTTAATTCTATTAACCTGGCTGCTGCCCTCCATCTCAGAGATGGCTGCATTACACTGGTGACATGATTCCTGTATATTTATCTTGTAAAGTGCTTTGTGATCCTTGGGCAAGTCATTCCATCTCTCTGTGCCTCAGTGACCCCAACTTCAATAGATAGATAGTGCTACTAAGCCACCTGCCAGGGACCTCTGGTGAGTTTCAGTGGTTTTGTAAAGCACTTTGAAATCTTCAGGTGGAAATGGCAATTTGTTATTACCGGAGGGGAGCTCAGGTCTCTGCCACTCATTCAGTCCTTGATGGTCAACAAGGGAGTCAACCATGATGATAGTTATGCCAATATGGGCACTTGTCCATTAGGCATTGAACTAAGCCCTTTCAGGGACACCGAAGGACTCATGTTCCCCTGAGTAAAAGCGAGAGGGAGATAGAATCAAGGAAAGTGAAATATTTGCAGGCAGGTAGAGTTTGGGAGTTGAATTTTTCTCATAGCTTCTTTATCCACCAGTCATATTAGCCCTCTCTGATTAAGTTAAAAATTGATAAAGGCAACATGTGTCTGAGCACAGCAGCAGAGTCCAACTGCCCAGGAGCACTAGAGGCAGGGGGAGAGTTAAGATTCTCGGGAAAGGTTTCAGGGTGGGAATTAAATAATCTGGAGGCAAATGATTCCCTGAAGAGCAAGGCTTCTGCACAGAGTTCTTTCAAGAGTCTGGAAAAGCAGCGGATGCGGTGAACTTTTGAGACTGGTGTCTGTCTCTCTCTCTCTCTCTATGCAAGAGGAATTGTGAGTGGCTGCTGCCCTCTATAAGCCATTCTGCACACAGCACATTCTCCACACTCATGCGTGTATGCAATGCAGGCGCCACCTTGCCACGCGCCATCACCTGTGCAGAATTAATAGGTGCCCTTTCCAACAGCCAGGATGCAGGTTACAAAAGGCTCCCAATCTTGCTGGGCAGGCAGGGAGTGGGGCTGCCAAGCAACACAGACTCACCAGCTGGCAGCTCAACACTCCAACGGTAAGAATGCTTAGCAGGTATAGAGAGCTTTACACCTCAAAAGCATCATACAAGCATAGTGAAATTCATCATGATTAAAGGGACATTCTCATATTGAAAATGATTGCCAAAAACTTTGATTTTGGGTGCCTAGCACGCACTCAAAAAGTGGGCTGATTATCAGAGCAGCTGAGCAATCCAAGCACCCACTGTCTTCAGTAGGAGCTATGGGGGCTCAGCACCTCTGAACGTCAAACCACTTACTTAGATGCCTTATGTTCAACACCTAAGTTTTGACATTTCTGGCCTGACAATTTAAAAATTAAATTTCCTCACCTGTTTTAGAACACCTTTGAGTATAACAATTATTTAAAAACAATTTTAAAAGTCTAATGAACTTTTGACCATAATGCTATTTGCATGAAGAAAAAGCTTAGTCACTTTCCCTCCTCAAAACTCACCTCTGCCAAAACGCATATAGAAAAGTGCAAGCTGATGACAACTAGGCAGGTGATGAGTTATGACCACTGCTACTGAATGGCTAAGCGTTTTTCACATCCTATAATTTGTTACCCTGTCTCCCTCACCCTCACAGCTTGCTTGTTTGTCTTATCCCCCTGTTTTGGACAGTCTTTTGGATTGTAAACTGCAATAAAGAGTCCTGTGGCACCTTACAGACTAACAGATGTATTGGAGCATAAGCTTTTGTGGGTGAATACTCACTTCGTCAGACGCTCTCTGGGGCAGGGATTGTCATTTGTTATATGTCTGTACTGCACCTACCACGATGAGGCCCCAACCTTGCGTAGGCCCTTCAATATTACTGCAAATGTTAAAACAGCAGCAAATTTCCATCTCTCATGCACTAGCAGAATGCTGCAATGTTTGGGTTATAAACACAGCAAGAGGAGGAAGATGAGTGACAGCCACATAAAAATACTTACAGTAGAGCCTCAAAGTTATGAATACCTTGGGAATAGAGGTTGTTCGTAACTCTGAAATGTTTGTAACTCTGAACGAAACATTATGGCTGTTCTTTCAAATGTTTACAACTGAACATTGACTTAATACAGCTTTGAAACTTTACTATGCGGAAGAAAAATGCTGTTTTTAACCATCTTAATTTAAATGGAACAAGAACAGAAACAGTTTCCTTGTCAAATCTTTTTTGTTTTAATTTTCTCTTTATGGGCTTTTTTAGGAGTTTATGCTTACCACTGTGCCACACTGTATTTACTTTTTCTTTTTTTTTTGGTCTCTGCTGCTGCCTGATTGTGTACTTGCAGTTCCAAATGAGGTGTGTGGTTGACCAATCAATTCGTAACTCTGGTGTTCATAGCTCTGAGGTTCTACTGTAACTGGGTTTTTAAATAATTTCAAGAAAACCTTCCTATTGATTAGAGATCTGGGGCCTAAACTGACCTTGACAGAGTTCTGTAACTATGCTCTAAGTACATTTGTGTCTTCATGTTGTGTACGTATATTTGTCTAAAAACACAGTAAAAGGAATCGATAAATTAAGAGAGTACATTTTGCATGAACCACAAACAAACAAAAGTCAATGAACACTCAGCAATAAGAGACAAAACCAGGCCAAATTAAAAAAAAACAAAACCCCTCATCCAAAGGTCAAACACAACAGAAAATTGATTGATAAATTAAAGCATTCTCTCTGCAGCAAACCAAAGGATATTGCATAATGTAGAAACACAATTCAAACTCGCCCTTCCTGGCCTGAAATCTGCACAGCTATTGCCCTCTAAGACCTGATGGAATCATCCTCCAGCACTGGAAATCCACAGCAACATACCCAGGAACTCCCCAAACAAACTGAAGCATTATCGCACCATTAGGGTTACTGCCTGTACATGAGGTCACGAAGCTGATAGTGTCTTTCTGTGGCTGACAGTGGTAAATTATCTTGACTAATGTTTCGCTGGGGGCTATAAGTTAGTTGCCTGCTGACTCCGGCTGTCTGGGAATCCCCTCTGGATAGATTTACTTGTAGAGACTCACTCAATGCAGGCCGCCACTCTGGACTGTTCAAACAAACCCGTTGTGGCAGAAAGAAAATTTGTGTTGCAAAGAAGCATAAATCTTGTTTTTAGCTGTAAACTATAAAAGGTGTGAGGGAGAGAGAGAGAGAATGGGGGCACAAGGTCCCCTCCAGAACATTTCTGTGTCTCCTAGCAGCTTTCAAAAGCTGAGAATTCCTTCCAAGAAGGCTGCATGTACACTATTGCTAATCCCAAAACACAGACTACGATTCTGGATGCTGAAAAAGTCCAAGGGCCCTAACTGTGCATGTGTCCTGAGTTTAAGTCAGTCGAAGCAAGAAGCTTTGCAATTGAAATCCCTTCCTTGCATTCACTCTGAAGGCCAGTTTCAGGCAGAGGAGAGACTTTCACAAACCCTATCACGGGTTCTTGGGTTCTTAAAGGACTGTCAAGCGATTAAAAAAATATTCGCGATTAATTGCACTGTTAAACAATAATAGAATACCATTTATCTCTTCATCATGAAAGTTGAACTTACAAATGCAGAATTATGTACAAAAACTAACTGCATTAAAAAATAGAACAACATTAATCTTTAGACAAGTCCACTCAGACCTATTTCTTGTTCAGCCAATCGCTCAAACAAGTTTGTTTACATTTGCAGGAAATAATACTGCCTGCTTCTTGTTCACAATATCACCTGAAAGTGAGAACAGGCATTCATATGGAACTGTTGTAGCTGATGTCACAAGATATTTATGTGCCAGATGTGCTAAAGATTTATATGTCCCTTCCTGCTTCATCCACCATTCCAGGGGACATGCGTCCATGCTGATGACGGGGTCTGCCTGATAACAATCCAAAGCAGTGTGGACTGACGTTCATTTTCATAACCTGAGTCAGCTGCAACCACCAGAAGTCTGATTTTCTTTTTTGGTGGTTCGGGTTCTGTAGTTTCCGCATTGGAGGATTGCTCTTTTAACACTTCTGAAAGCATCCTCCACACCTCGTCCCTCTCAGATTTTGGAAGGCACTTCAGATTCTTAAATCTTGGGTCGAGTGCTGTAGCTATCTTTAGAAATCTCACATTGGTACCTTCTTTGCGTTTTGTCAAACCTGCAGCAAAAGTGTTCTTAAAATGAACATGTGCAGAGTCATCTTCCGAGACTACATGAAATATATGGCAGAATGCAGGTAAAATAGAGCAGGGGACATATAATTTTCCCTCGAGGAGTTCAGTCACTAATTTAATTAACACATTATTTTTTTAATGAGCATCATCAACATGGAACCATGTCCTCTGGAATGGTGGCCGAAGCATGAAGGGGCATACCAATGTTTAGCATATCTGGCACATAAATACCTTGCAATGCTGACTACAAAAGTCCCACGAGAACACCTGTTCTCACTTTCTGGTGACACTGTAAATAAGAAGCGGGCAGCATTAAGTCTCATAAATGTAAACAAACTTGTTTGTCTTAGCGATTGGCTGAACAAAAAGTAGGACTGAATGGACTTGTAGGGTCTAAAGTTTGGCATTGTTTTATTTTTGAGTGCAGTTATGTAACAAAAAAAGTCTACATTTGTAAGTTGCACTTTCATAATAAAGAGACTGCACTAAAGTACTTGTATGAGGTGAATTGAAAAATACTGTTTCTTTTATCATTTTTACAGGGCAAATATCTGTAATCAAAAATAATAATATAACATGAGCACTGTATGCTTTGTATTCTGTGTTGTAATTGAAATCAATATATTTGAAAATGTAAAAAAAATCCAAAAATATTGAATAAATGTCAATTGGTATTCTATTGTTGAACAGTGCAATTAAAACTGCGATTAATCGCAATTAATTTTTCTGAGTTAATTGCATGAGTTAACTGCAATTAATCGACAGCTCTAGTTTTTAGGGCAATTTTTTTTGGTGGCCTCAGAGTGCAGCCACTAACCCCTGCTGGTGGCCGCCCTGACAATTTTTCCAAGCCCAAGCCACGCTGTCCTGGGCTGAAACCCAGAACTAGAGCCCAAGGGCTGAAGCCCGAAGCCCACTGAACACACACACTGGCCCCACATGTCTGCAGAGGCACTGCCCGAAGCCCCCAGGAGGCTGTGTGACGCAGGGCGCTGACATCTTGCTGGCGGTGCCAGCAAACACAAGGGCAGCCAGGAGCAACAGCTGGGCGCTGCTTGTTCCTCCCACCCCATATCTTGACTCAGGAAGCTGTCGTGGCCGCAGAAAAATCCCTTGGTATTGCATGCAGCCACAGTGGCCACATTTGAAAAACACTGTAGAAGGCCCTTTATTCTGCAGTACCTTTTAGTTATCACTTCTTGGATTTTGGATGCACTTAATGATTCATTCAGAAAAACAGCAACAAGTTTGGGCCCTGATCCTGAGAGAGGCTGAATGCTCTGAACTATAATTGGCTTCACTGAAGACAGTCAAGCCCTTGCAACATCAGGGCTTTAAGCTAAATCCTGCAGCTCTTAGCCATTCAACTCAATGGGCTTGGTCATATAATTAAGGGCCCCAGGACTGAATAGCCTGATCCTGTTTGGTCCTGAGTACCCACAACTTCCATTGACTTCAGTTTGAGCTGAAGGTGCTCAGACTTTGGGTTCAAGCCCTTAGCTCCTCCCACACAATTCTAATTGAAAAACTCTTCCTCAGCCTCATCTAGAAAGGCAGGAGCGTGAGATAATGAGCAAAGCTTGGAATGGGGAGATGAAACAGGAAGGGCCTAAACACACTATTCTGTCTGCCACTGAATGCTAGATGCTCAAATCCAGCCAACTGAGAGAGGATATAAATCATGGGGAGAGTCCAGCATCCTTTTCCTAGAGGGTTTACCCAGCATACGTATTTACTATGATTTTTACTGGTTTTGTTGCTCATTCACATGGCTCTGACAAAACATTTGGTACTGGGAGCACCCAGGAATCAAACTGTCCTTCCCAGATACTCTGTGCTCACACAAAATGACTGAGATCCAGCTGCGCTCCAAGATGCTTTTAGAAAGAATATTTAAGGCTCGTGGAAAGGTGCCAGACAGCCCAGGAGACTGAAGTCCTGTTTGCCCACAAAGCATTTACAGAATGGGAAGCAGCAGGGCAAGCTTTCACACGTACACCTCATCCATGTCCTGGAGAGCCCCCATCTCAGGGAGAGAGGTCAAGTCAGTTTCCATGACCCCTTCAGCCTTTGGCACTTCTGCTCAGACTTCCAGGAAGATGACAGACAGCATAATCACCCAGCAAACATTTACTCTAAGAGAGGGAGCCTGCAGGGATGAAAGATGACCATGATACAGGCATCTCACCACAAGGAACTGGACTGAGACCACCAACTCATTCCACACAGAATACTAGGGTAGCTTTCAGATAACTTCTGATCACCACAAAGGTAGTCCAGAATTAAACCACAACCCACAAGGAAAAGGATTCACATCCCATTCTCCAATTCCTACATTGCAAGCATCATCCCATGTGCAGACCACCCTTTATGGTAATCACAGTACATCCCAGATCATCCAATACACTCCTGCCACATGGGCATCTCTGCAAACATACAGTACCAGGATCTGAAAGCACAACCAGGCCTTGGCTCACACAAGTTCCTCTGAATGTCCTTCCTCAAGTCAACTGTAGTGTGAAGATCCAAATATCAACATTACCACTGTGAACCAAGACCTCAGCGGATGGTCCAGGAAATCAAACCCAGATACAAACACTGAACTTGTTGACTGCAGCTGTGAGATCAACTTGTAGGATTAAGAGCCTGGCAAATATTTTGGATACAACTGTTTAATTCTCCTTCCTCCCTCTCAAATTTATTTTAATTCACATGAAAACGGTGAAAAAAAGAAAAAGAACCAATTAAAGCAGCAACCCTATAAAAACAATGAAGCCGAACTGTCCCCATGTTCTAACAGGCAGCAAAATATATTTTCTCCAGGGAAATTCAGATGGTTCCAGAGGAGACTGTGTTTTGCAGCCTACACTGGGAAAGGCTTGGAGTACAACAATGGCTCTAAGTAGTTGTGGTAGAGGTAAGGTGCAATGAATATCACTTTAAAGCAACCCCCTCCCATGCCAACTCAAACGCTGCACTGAAGATGAAGCAGCCAAAAGCTTTCCTGAACACAGACGTAAGTGCACAGTGAAGCATCAAGATGAGGGTGTGGTCTAGTTATTGGAAGAGGGGACTGGGATTCTGGATTCTATTCCTAACTCTACCACCATCTTGCTGTGTGACCTTGGGCAAGGCATGTAATCTGTGTCTCAGTTTGCTCTTTTGCAAAATGGATATGCCACTTATACACCTCACATGCATGTTATGAGAATTTAATAAACTAAGGTCTATGAAGTACTTGGAGATCCTTGGATGGAAGGGGCTTTATAAGTATCATGGCAACTACTAGAGGGGAAAGAGAAGATGAAAGGATGATGAGCCAGAAGGGGTGCATGAAAGGCTTAGGACTTCAATGGGTACCTGCTAATTCTACACTCTCTGCCTGAGAGGCAATACTAACCCTCTTTACAATATACTCTGCCTGGGCCCATTAAGCAATGCCCATGCTCCAATGCCTGAGGCCATCACCTGCTACATGAAACAAAAGGGGAAACACCACACTGACAAGAGAAAGAGAAAAGCTAAGTGCTTCTGCAAACACAAGAGAAGGTGGAACTGCTAAGGGAAAAACATCCTGCTCTCCATGCCAAGAGTCCTCACTAGAAACCGGTTCAGTGATTTACATTTACAAACAGAGCTTCTCCCAGACACAAAACAGCAGGTGGGGAGCAAGTATGTTTTGTGTCAGGAAGACTCAAGCAACTTGTAGAAGGACCTCACTTAAGTGCTTTTAAAGACAGCAAAATAATAATGGGTCTGATTTTTCAGGTTCTCCCCCAACCCAGGTTCAGGTCAGGAGACTGGAGAGATATATTTATTTTGTGTGTGTGTGTGTGTGTGCGTACACACACTTTACAGTCCCTACTTATGCTGCTGCTGTAGGTTTGGCAGAAACCAGATCCTGACATCAAACACACTGGAGAGCTATTGAGAAACACTTCTGGGATGGCAAATTAGATTTAAAAGGCTACACAATGTGACTGCCGAGAGACCGAGAAAAGAAGATAGATTAAAAGAGAAGGAGGAGAAAGGAGAACGAAAAAAGGAATGAGACAGAGAGGACTAAAGAAAAAGGATAGAAAAGGAACAAAAAAGAGGAAAGGAGAGGTCTGATATTTTAAGCCAGGGAGGGGTTTTTTCCTCTGTAATTAGGTCCTTTACACATCCCAGGATTTTGCTTTCAGTGCCTGCGAAAAGACAAACCTATTCAAATTCCACAAGTACTCAGAGCATTATGGGAGATGGCTGCACAAACAAAAACTGGGGGCAGCAGAAAGGGACCCAGCAATGACAGTGATCAGCCGGACTCAAGGAGAGGCTGATCCCACACCAACAATGACAAATGCAGCTGTAAACAGCAGCGGAGCGAGATGCTGACACTCTGTAACACAAGGTTACGCTTCCCACCACCGAGCTACAAGGCAAATTTTAATGGGCCAAGACCGACAGCAGGGAAATGAGTGTCCGCTCTTCGCTGCAAAAATGACAGCTTCCCCCACCCCCTGCCCATTCCCCACTATCAATGCTCTATCACATTGACCTCTCATTAGGGAGGATTTTTTACATGTGGACAGTTTATCATAAGAGGACTGGACAGCTCACGGGATTAATAAATGGGACAAGGAGCCCCTGGCCTCCAGTTTGGTTGTTCCAATCACACTCAGGTCACAAGTGGCTAAAACTGGAACTATGCAGTGGCTTCAAGGAGATCAGTGTGAAATCAGTTTGGTATGGTTCCATCTTGCAAACTCCCAGTAACCCTGACAAGCTGTGCTGTAAATGCCCACAATGCAGCAGAGAGTATGCATATCCTGTTTGCCTGATCCTGTGGAATGCCTCCTGCAAGATACTGAGCACCAACAGCTCCCACTGAAATCAACGAGCCTGAGCCTGCTCTCTTGCTGAAACTGTGGGGTGATTGGTGCTTAGCAGGTAGCATGCACCATTTAGCACCATGCAGGATCAGGTGCTTGGCTAGCCCATTCAAGTCACACACAAAATGCAAGCAAGATTTGACCCTAACGTGGCATTTGCTGACCTGGCATAAGATGCCTGCCTTCAACCTTCTTACCACACAGCTATCCATGAAAGCACTCTCCTCCCTCCCTTTCAGGCAAGGACCCATCCTGTGAGCTGCTGAGCACCCTCAGTCCCAAATGAAGTCAAAGGGAGTTGGAGGTACTCAGCAGATTTTGGTCACAATTCTTTTCCAGCAGTAGCTTCTATGAGTCTATAAAAACAGGCCTCCCTCTTTCGTTGCTTAGTTTATACCAACTCTGAAGTGAGTGGGGCTAAGCCGGGATGCGGGGGGCTCCCCCCCCCCAACACAGAGCCCCCTCATGGATTGGAGGAAAATTTTGTTCTGCTGTTTATGTGAACATTTTACAGTCTGGTGCTGCCCCAGGATGACTGGCCCATCAGGATGAGCTAGGACCAGTGCACCTGTGCCTTATCAGTACACCCCTAGCATGGAACAATTAATTCAGTTTAAAAGAAGTTTTAAAAAGGGTTTGAGGCCTTCTGGAAAGTAATTTAATTGTAGTAATTAATTGTGGGGAGTGAAACAAATAGAGCTGGGAGTTCAGCAGTAAGGTGGGAAGGGCTAGGGGTCAGCAGTTGCTGGAGAGACCCACCCCAGATCAGTGAAGTGCTGGTAGAGCAGAAGCTGAGCTCCGGAGAAGGGACTCTGAAAAGCGGCCTGGAATTGAGTGGGACTGTGACCCAGAAAGGGGTCGTGGGAATCCCCTACCCATCTAGTGGGAAGAGGACTGGGAAACAGCTGAGGAGGCTGGAGTTTATGTTCAGTGTTGAACAACTTAAGGAGATATCAGGGGAAAAGAACTGTGTTTGCCCAGATGGCGAGGCTGGGAGAGACTGAATATGTCCTGCTGAGAGGTGAGGAAACAAGACTGTTGCTTTCTCATTAAACCAGCCCCAAGAAGGGCGTTTTGTTGCACAATCCCAGTCGCACTTTTTTGTTGAAGTGTCCCTGGGAGAAGGGAACTACAGGATGGGCCCTGTGTAGCCACTGAGGTAGTGCAGAGCACTTCCAAGCCTGTGACAGGTACCAGCTGCCTACAAGGCTGTTGCCTGGGCCCAAGCCCCACTGTATACATGGGTGGAAGTGTGCATTTTTGTGGGGGTGCAGGAGCTGCAGAAGAGAGTGTGGGGCAAGTCATCTAGCTCACAGAACTGAACTATTAATTTAATAAGGCTTCTACAGATACTCAGCTAAGCAATAATGACTCAAGCAGATGTGACAGAGGCTCAGAGAGTTTAATATACAAAATTAATTAAAAAATAAGGAGAAAAGCTCCACCTTTCAACAGGGCTCTGGCTACCCCACATGCAGGATTCACCATTATGCAATCAGAGTTAATTTTGGGGTTCTTTGTTATTTATATTTTATATCTATATACACACCCACATATATATAGCTGCTATGTGTTTTCTTTCCTCTGAACACTTATGTAGCTGTGTATAAAGAGGAGGAAAGATACTAATTAAATAAAAGACAATGTTAGAGTTGGCCTGGAGAGAGAGCGACTTCTAGACCAATGCCAGCTGTGAGGGTTTGCAGCATGCTCTGGGCTTCCTGGAAAAATATACTCTCAAAGAATAGGACATCAGCAAGCAACAACAATGAGGGCAAATCTTGGCACAGGGAGCTTCAATCAGTTAGGGCATGCTCACACTGGCATGAGGCTAGAGGGATGTTCATTACAAGGCTTGTGTGCTCAGATTTCCAAATTTACTGGTCCATGAGCAGCATCCCTTCCATAAGATGTGTCTTCAGCCTCACTTGCTAACTTACCATCTCTAAAGAAATGTTAAAAAACAGCTCCTGGATGCTCCAGCCAAAGAATCCAAGACACAAGAGGTTTTAATGTTACCAGTGCAGGGCCCTTACAGAAAGAAGTTGGGGCTTAACATTACAGACAGAGAGCCTGGTCCCACATTCCTCATGCACTCAGAACTCCCACTGAAAACAGCACAGAGGATAAGCTACTGAAGAGACTTAAACAACACATCACTCCTCTCTTTAGGTCAGCAGAGGGGAGAACTATTTTGGCAGTGTTTTGGTTGGGCTAAAAGGCCAAGGAGAGAAACCAGGAGATGATAATATGAAGTTATTGCAACCCAGGAGAGAAAAATGCTGGCTCAATTCCCAACTCACAGCACTGAAGGAGAGAAGGTTTCTCATGGTTATCATCACACACACAAATCCCAGAGCCCTTTCCAAAACAGTACAAGTCAAAACATTGGATCACATGCAATACCTGCTGCCAGCAACCTCTGAGTTCACTCCTGGCTTATTTGAGCGTACAGTCAACTTGGGATGAGGTTTCTGAATAGGGAGGTCAGTTTTATTGGACAGTAACTTTCAGGACCCAAGCTCAAATCACGTTTCAGAGGTCTTTCTTCAGTGGGTTCAGTCTCCTTACTAACACACACTGATCAACAGCACACACTACACACATTTAGGACAAGCAGTTCTTGCTCAAAGACAGCCCAGGGCTCAGATAAGCAAGGAGGACTGACTGCCCCACAACTAACCCCTGGAAAGGAAGAAGGGGATGGGCAAAGGTTACAATTCAGAGGTCACCAGCAGGGCAGCATGGAGTGGTTTAGACCTTCTCTCAGCACAACACATGCGCCTAAGAAGAGAGAAAGTATTCATGCAAAATGGTGCAACTAAGGGAACAATTTGTAAAACTCAGTTTAATAGTCTGAAAGGAAATTATATTCTGCATCTTGATAAACTCACCAGTGGCTCCCGAGACACAGCATTCTCAGTCCCAGGAGAAGAGCCAGTCTGCAAAGCAGAGAGAAAAGAAGAGTGAGGTTACAGTGCCACCTGATGGACACAACTAAGAGTGCTTATATGTTAAGGCCTCACAGTACCGGACCAGGATCTAGGCACACAACCACTGACATGAAAGGCAGCTCTGTCATGGACCAAAGATCACACATGACCCAAAAGGCCTGGACATCAGAGATGCTGAACTGCTGCAACTTCCATTTAATCCAATGGAAGTTGCAAGTGCTCAGCACCTCTGAGGAGTCATTAGTTACCACGAGTCAAAGAAATCGCTGACAGACAGATCATTCATGTCATTTGAAAGAAACGTACCTGATAATTACACTTCAGAAGTAAATAGGAAGGTGACCTAAAGGACAGATCTTGAGACTGGAAATCAGTATGCCTAAATTCCTAGCTGCACCACTGGACTCACTGTGTGATCCTGGGCAGGCCATTTCCCCACTCTGTGCCTCAAGTTTTCCATGTGTAAACTAAGGATAAAAATTCACCCACCTCCCAGGATTTAATGTTTGCAAATGGCTTTGAATTCCATAGAGGGGAAAAGTTGCTATAGAAGTCCAAAATATCATTATTAAATTGAGTTCAAAGGTACCTCTCTCTGGTCCAGTGTTTTATTATCCTGTGTAGAAAGACTGAATTTAGTCTGAAGCTGGGCATGTCCCATTTATGGGATATAATAATGCTTTGAATTTCTTTAGCATCATTCATCCAAGGATTTCAGACCAAATTCATAGTAATTAATTAGGCCTCACAGCAACTTTATGAATTTATGAATGATATTTAACACTTGCATGGGAGTTTCTATTTCCAAAGAGCTTTACATTTAACCAAGATACCAAGGCAACAGGCACCTCAGAAATATATTCAAGCTTACGACTCCCCAGTGAGCCTGGAATTATCACTCTCGAGTTACAGATGTGGAAACAGAAACACAGAGAGTTGAAGAGAGTTGACTTGCTATCTGACCTAAAGCAATGGTCAAGCTGGACTTAGAACTCAGGAGACCCTAGCTTTCAGGCTCAGATCATATTTTAACCTTGCTGACTGCCTCACCAGTCCAAAAGCAGAAATAACTTTATCAAAGACCCATGTTTCACCAGCACAAAACACTGAGTCTACTTTAGTGTGCAGAGGCCCCTTTCCCTAGCAAAAGCTGGAGTTGTGTGTGCATGCAAGACCCTCATCTTAAAAACCATCAAGTAACACCACAAAGTCTCATGCCATACCTACACTACAAAATTATGTCGACCTAACTTACGCCGGCACACAGCCATCACAGTTATTTAATCGCTTGCGTGCGCACACTTGGCTCCTTGCATCGGCAGAGCACATCCTCATCAGCCGCACTTGTATAGATTGAATTGTCAGTGTGAGGTATTGTGGGACGGCTCCTGAAAGCCAGGAACAGTTGTCTGCACTGATACTGCGTTTACCCAATTACATCACCAGTGACTCTATGCTGCTCAGGGAGGTGGTCTTACTAAATTGGCACAGAGAGATACTTACATCGGTGAGAGCGAAATTTAACTGAAGACACTTCCACAGCTAGATCGACACAAGGCAGCTTACATCAACCTAACCGTGTAATGTAGAACAAGCCTCAGAGACCTTCTTCCCCATGCTGTCTGACTCACTCTTATACACCATATCACACCTCTTAAGTATCTCAAATGTTCTCCATGCTAAAAAATAAGACATTGTGTGTTAGGAACAAGCATTTACCACAAGAGGGCGCCAGTAATTCACTGCACTGCAACCTCATTGCTCCCAGTCATACTTGCAGCAGTACCAGGGCTCAGATATAGCCTCTAGGTCCCCATATTGCAGGCTCCATTACCCTTCTGAGTGCAGGAGACAGTATTACATGGCACCAAGACAAGGGTGTCCAAGTGCTAAAGTGCATGACAGGGTGCGGAAGATAGCTCAGTGGTTTCAGTACTGGCCTGCTAAACCCAGGGTTGTGAGTTCAATCCTTGGGAGGGCCATTTAGGGATCTGGGGCAAAAATCTGTCTGGGGATTGGTCCTGCTCTGAGCAGGGGGTTGGACTAGATGACCTCCTGAGGTCCCTTCCACCCCTGATTATGATTCTATGACCCCATCTCCAAGCTACTAAGAGGGGGACACTATCTCCCCACTACAAGCTCTTCCATTGGCCTCACATTCACTCCCTCTTACATATGCACCCCTGCTTTTGAGATTTTATAGCAGGGTCAGAGCAAGCCACCAAGTGAAGGTCTTCCCTCCAAAAAAGTGGGAAAAATCTACAGATTAAAACAAAAATGCAGTTGGTGTGGTTTATTTAGAGATCAGGGCTAAGCTAACCCCTTGGAGACTGCAGACATCTGCATACCTCACAGTAAACACTCTGTAGTCTGGCTGGTTTTCTGGAAAATGCTGGTGTCCAAAGGGTTAGTATCAGGAGGAGGCTTTCAAGGACCCTACAGAGTAGAATATCAAAGTGTGGGGAGGGCACCTTTCTTCAGGACATTGTGGGAATTCGGTCAGGTGTTTAAGATGGGAGCTCAGGTGTGGGGATCCTGAGTCCTACCTGTTCATTTTTCTCACTCTGGGAGCCTTAGGAGTGGCCTTGTGGTTATCTTGTCTGGGGAGCTGAGCGAGTTCACTTAACAGCACTTATGAGCAATCTGCAGAGGATGATGCTGGGAAAAAAACAGGTTCACCCTCTATCAGCATCACCCCTTCTGAGAGGTGAAACCGATAACCCTGCAGTCTCCCCCACCTTTAACAGGTGGCAAACTAGAGTTTCTGGGTTGCTAAGCACACAGCACCAAATCCAACCTCAATCACAATTCCCAACAGTTTGGACAGCTAAGAGTTCACTCTTCCAAGTCTAGAAACCATGTTGCAAGCTCCCACTGTGCATTATCTGGAGGATAGACATTGAAACATCCACTTATCTATTTACCACCAGTGAGTGTGAAGTTCTCTGTAGTGAGTTTGAGGATATAAGCATTTCTGCCGATTTTAAGCCTTTTTTTTTTTAAATAAGTTTATGGCCCTTATGATTGCAGAGAAACCCTACCAAACATGAAGTGTAACTTATGTAACCATGTCTGCTCAAGTCTGCAGTAAATCAGCTGCAGTGCCTCTGCAGCTGCTCATTTCTGATGATTGGGAAAGCTAAGTGAACTGACACAACATTGGTCTGTTTTACTGCTGTTCTTTTGAACCCAGGGGTTAAGAGTGAAACTTACAAGAATCAGGTCAGGTTTACCATGTTGATGCTTGGGAAAGGACCAGAAAAAAATAATGGAGCTGTTGCCTCCGGATGTAGCTTGTGGCCCTCCCCACAATCTTTCCTTTTGCTCTCTGGCTAGTAGGTATCTCGTGCATCTTTCAAATCCTGGAGAAGGACAGTAGGAGCCTGTGTGTGATATAGGTCTCCATTCTACAATCCTGCAGGACTACTCATTAACAAAAGCCTATATTAGGGCAGACATATCCTATGACAGCGAACACAGCTTTGCACAGCTGGTGAGGTACTTAGTCAAAGGGAGTCTATAAACCACAAAATAACTGAGGCATAGAGTCCTGAGGCCATCTCACCACATACTGACACAATGCCCCAGCACCAAGGCCACAAGATCCTCCAGGACTTACTCTGACACACTGGTTGGTAACTCTTCTCCCCATGCTCTCACCCCAGCACCTAATGTACTTAGGGACCATAAGAGGAGCCCTCTTGTGGTTAACACTGTGCTGTCTATGACTGAAAACCAACTGAAGTCAATGGAAAAAATTTCTGAGAACAGGCAGAGCAAAAGGTACACTGATAAAACTCTTAATGAAACCCTAAAAGCTACACACAGCTATGGAGCAACACTCCTCTATGCCACTATTCCATAGATCTTCTGCTTACGAAAATTGGTTATTCAGAATAAGTACGTTTGGCCCTTCTGTAGTACTTTCCAAGGAATTCAACGTAATTTTTCTAGTACTAATTAAGCCTGACACCCCTAATGTGAGGTTTAATTATTCCTATTTTGCAGCTACAGAAACTGAGGCAACAAGAGGTTAAGTGATTTGCCTAAAATCACAGAGCAAGTCAGTAGCAAAACATAGAAAAGAACCTACTTCCCTGATGTAACACTGCAGATTGTACAACTGTAGGATATTCCACTAGTTCCCTGAATATGCCCATATGCACTTCCCTCTGGAGCCTAACCAATATTTGCTGTGAACTCACTCCGCACATGTGGAACATTTGGCTATTCCTGGAAGTTGTCTGATGCTGGATTTGCAATGATTAACTCCTCCATATAAAGCACACGTTACTCTGGGAAACCATACATTACACTTATCAATAGGAATTTGGATTCTGAATACTCATAGGACAAATACTGAAGCACTCTGATTGAAAGCTGCCTTGAAATTGACTAACCATATGCATCTGACTTATGAGTTATTTATGGTATCTTGATTGTATCAGCCATGTTTACAACTGTTCATAATGTAGAGGGAGAGGGTGCATTTCCCTTGCAGCAAAGCTTCCAAACACAGGAAACTCAAGGGACGATTCAAAGTTTAAGGAGCTAGTCTCATATGACATGGAGCACATCTCCTCCAGTTCACTGGCTGAGACAATATATTAGCGCCATGTGATGGCTGTTCAGAAGGCTGAACGTAGAGCTCAGGTGTCTACATCACAGAACACCTCATCCCTTGTTGCAGTCTCAGCAGAAAGGTCAGAGGATAAATATGTAAGAGACAATGGCAGACGTGGGGTAAGGTTGCCCTGATATTATCTCTGAAGCAATTAGAGGAATTAAGTCTCTGCATCTGTAAAAACACTAAAATTTGCTTTGATCATCCCCTCCCCAAAACAAAACAAAAGACAGCTGGGCATTGGGACCACCCAGACCAGATCAATGTGGCTTTAAAAGTGTTATTAGCCACACATGTAACATTTTAATCTTTAGGTCCTGGTGGTCTCCTTTATCTCCACTCTTAATCATAGATATTGTATTTGTAACTATGAAAGGTGTAGACCAACAGTGCTTTCCATCCACATGACCATTTCTCCTGTTTCTGTCCCTCACATTAAAAATAGGTCCAACCTGTCTTTAGCCCACTCTGCTCTGAAGAAAAGAAAAACCTTGTATACTGCAAGCATTGTGCTTATGGATTATCCTACCCTAGTGGATACAGCACCCATATTAGTACCAAGTCCCACTGTGGTGGTCTATACTATTATGGTCACCATTTTTATTAGACTATGATAAATTTTGTACAAAGTATATGTTGAAAGGTATTACTTGAAGACTCATAATCTGCTGAATATTGTTGTCTTGGTAAAATGTGTGTATCAACATTGTATGAGACAGTATTAGATTCCACTAAGTATCTTTGTTATAACATGCCCCAAGGTTAAGACAAGCAGGCACAAACCAGTTTTTAAGAGACAAAGACACACTGGCACCCCCAAATAACTATCAACATTGTCAAGAGGGTTATTGCTTACTTAAGCAGCTAATCTCCAGCAATGGGAAGGTGTGATTAAGAAATTTACATTGAATCACAGGAACATTTCAAATCTCAGTCCACAAGGTCCAGAACAGACTACCTGTCACCACGACTCAGTAAGGATGTTTCTAGCACAAGAAATTGAGTTATAAAGCAGGGGGGATTCTTGATCGTACCTCTCCTGCTCCCACTTCTCCCCTCATGACATCAGTGACTCCCAAAGAACTGAAGTAAGGGGGGAGTGGTCCCAGGCCAGAAGGAGACCCAGCCTGTGAAATTCACAACAGCATATGCTGAGACAAAACCTTTGCTTTTAGGTTCACTTAGCTTTTTAAGTCAGGTATTAGCTTGCCTTTTACTCTTTTATTTCTTTTGTAAACAATCTTGACTTTTATGCATTATCACTTGTAATCACTTAAAATCTTTCTGTAGTTAATAAACTTATCTTATTGTTTTACCTTAACCAGTGTGTTTGGATTGAAGTGTGTGGGAAGCTCCATTTGGGATAACCAAGACTGATGCATATATCACTTTCCTTTGATGAAATGACAGGCTTTCAGTAGTGTGCTGGACAGTACAAGACACACGTTTCGGGGGGGGGCGGGGCCAGGGAGGGGAGACAAGGCTGGGACTAAGGGCTTGTCTACACTGGCACTATACAGTGTTGCAACTTTCTCGCTCAGAGGTGTGAAAAAACAGACACACACCCCCAAGAGCTGTAAAGTGCCAGTATAGACAGTGCACCAGCGCTGGGAGCCGTGCTCCCAGAGCTGGTAGTTACACTCCTAGTGGAGGTGGGTTTTTTAGAGTGCTGGGAGCCAGCACTCTGCCATGACCACACAAGCCATGTTAAAGCACTGCCACAGCAGCGCTTTAGCATTGCCAGGGTAGACTAGCCCTAAGAATTTGCAGGTATCATCCTGTACGTAATTCATGAGTGACTGGTCACAATGCTCATGTATTTAGCGGGGAGTGAATCTGCATGCTGAAGGCTGTCTGAGCAGACCAGGTGAGGAAGTTCTGACAGCATAACAGTGTAAAAGGCACCCCATGCTAGAGAATTAAGGAGACAGCTCTTCAATGGTCCAGATTGTACCCCGGGGGAATGTCACACCCACTCAGGCAGCCACTCCATAGTTTCAACCCTTTTCTCACTCACACAGACATACTATATGCTAACTTCTGGGTGACAGGAGTCTCAGCTTGTGTGTGTAATTATACAGCTAATTAGGTGTCACTTGTATCCCAAATCAAGTGGCCTGGAAATTTAAAACATTGTTAGCTGACCCAACAGCATCACTGCCAAAAGTTTTAAAAGAAATTCTAGATTTTCCAGTGGTATCGGGATTCAGAGTTTGCCAGAAAAATCAGAGGCCAGGGCTGGTGGCTTGCTGAGCTTGAGCAATCGAGTCTATTGCCACAGAGTTTCTTGGTAGTTCATCGATCCGATGACGACAAATCTGAGCAAATCATCTATTGTTGGTCTCATGGTGTGCCCTCTGATGGCTATACAAGCCAATTCTAGAGGTGCACATTTGACTGCAGATGGTGCATGGAAAGTTCGCAGTCAGTGGGTTGTGCGTTGCTGGTGCTCTGTGACGTCGTTCGCATGCCTCTTGTAGACGCCGGCAGCGGTCTTCCTCAAAGGCGATGCAGGTATTTCTGACTGTTGCATGCCACTGTGTTCTGTCGATGGTGGCGTCCTCAAAGTCCCTGGGTTTGATACTGCTATACTGCAGATTGGCGCCAAAGAGTTCAGGGTTAACAGAAAAGCTGATGCCTCAAGGAAAACTGGAAAACTGATCTTTAAAAACAGTCCTGCTCATCTCTTTGCACTGTTTCTCTACTCTTCCCCTGGTTATATTATTAGGGACATTCACAGAAAAGAAGGATCTTTATTGTTATTTGATTTCTTAAAGGAGGCACTGTCACAGTCTATGAGTCTAAAAAGACATCAAAAGTATATTTAGTAAACAAAAAATAAATCTTTTACAAACCTCAATAAAAACATTTATGGCCTTTTCAGAATTTTAACAGGAAACATGCTGAGGACTAAGTATTAATAGACCACACCGGGTGGTGATAATACTCCACACCTCATGCTGAACTCTGTGCAAACAATAAACAAACAGCATCCATGGAGGAAAAGGAAGTGCATTTTTTAGTTCTTTCAGCTTCAATGTAAGGTACTGATGTCAAAATTCCCACTGATTTCAATGATAGTTGGATTGGACTCTGCATTAGTTATATTGGTAAAGACTTTCCAAGTGGCATTACAGTTTATCAGATTCCTTTACAGAACGTTTAAAGCTAACAGCCCGGGCAGATTTCCCAGGTGACCCACACGTCAGTCCCAACCTTTCCCAAATTTTCATCCTGCTGAGATGTTCACCCAAGTGAGTGAGAATGGCTCATAATGCCTGTGCCAAAAAGTACCACCAAGGATGACCGGCCAGTCAAAAGTCCAGCAAACCTATCCCTAAACTGCTAGCATCAGCTTAGGGCTGGGTCCATGTAGAGATCTGCACTGGTACAAGCAAAGGTTTGAGTTTAAAATAATGTATCTAAACAAGTGCAAACCTTTGCATGAACAGCCTTACTTACATTTTCATGGATTCGTAGATTGCAAGGCCAGGCAAGACCATTGCAATCATCTAGTCTGACCTCCTAGTGCACAGGCTAGAGATTTCCCCCAAAATAATCCCAAGAGCAGATATTTCAGAAAAACATCCCATCTTGGTTTTAAAATGACCAGCGATGGAAAATCCACCACAAGCCTTCATAAGCTGTTCCAATGGTTAATTACCCTCACTTGTAAAAATTTGCACCTTATTTTCAGTCTGAATTTGTCTAGCTTCAACTTCCACCCACTGGATCATGTTATACCTTTCTCTGCTAGACTGAAGAGCCTGTTATTAAATATTTGTTCCCCAGGTAGATACAGGCTGTAATCAAGTCGCTCCTTAATACTGTATTCTCTTTGTTAAGCTAAATAGATTGAGTTTCTTGAGTCTATCCCTATAAGCATGTTTTCTAATCCTTTCATCATTCTCATGGCTCTTCTTCGAACTCTACAATTTATCAACAGTGGCATATCAACATCCTTCCTGAATTAGGGACACCAGAACTGGATGCGGTATTCCAGCAGCAATTGCACCAGTGCAAATACAGAAAGTAAAATAACCTCTCTACTCTTACTTGAGATTCCCCTGTTTATTCATCCAAGGACTGCATTAGCCCTTTAGACCACAGTGTTGCACTGGGAGCCCATGTTCAGCTGATTATCTGCCATGACCCCCGAATCTTTTTCAGAGTCCCTACCTCCCAAGATAGAGTACCCCATCATGTAAGTAATGCCCCACATTCCTTGTTCCTAGATGTATACATTTAGCCTTATAAAAAGGCACATTGTTTGTTTGAGTCCAGCTTAAAAGTCGATCCACATTGCTCTTAATCATTGACCTGTCTTCATTATTTACCACACCCCCAGTTTTTGACCCATCTGCAAACTTTATCAGTGATGATTTAATGTTTTCTTTAAGGTCATTAATAAAAATGTTAAACAGTGTAGGGCCAGAACCAAGCCCCGCAGGATCCCACTAGAAACACCTGTTTGACGATTCCCCATTTGCAATTACATGCTGACACCTATCAGTTAGCCATCTTTAATCCACTTAAAGTGTGCCATGTTAATTTTGTAACGTTCTAGTTTTTTAATCAAAATGTCAGGCAGTACCAAGTCGACTGCTTTACAGAAGTCTAAGTATACTACATCAATACTATTATCTTTACCAACAAACTGGTAATCTCATCCAAAAACATATTAAGTTAGCTTGATAGGATCCATTTTCCATGAACTCGTGTTGATTGGCATTAATCATATTACACTCCTTTAATTCTTTATTAACTGAATCCTGTAACAGCTGCTCCATTATCTTGCCTGGAATCAATGTCAGATTGACAGATCTATGATTACCTGGGTCATTCTGTTTATCCCTTTTAAATATGGGCACACTTGCTTTCTTCTGGAACTTTCCTTGTGTTCCAAGTCTTATTGAAAATCAACATTAACAGTCCAGTGAGCTCCTCAGCTAGCCTTTTTAAATCCTTATATGCAAGTTATCTGGACCTGCTGGTTTAAAAATGTCTAACTTTAATAGCTGCTGTTTAACATCATCCTAAGAGACCAGTGCAATGGAAAAAGTGTTATCGTATGATATGACTTCATTGTCTGTTTCTTTCCCAAATGTGGAACAAAAATATTTATTGAACATTTCTGCATTTTCTTCATTATTATTGATCACTCTAGCATTTCCATTTAGTAATGGACCAGTACTATTGTTAGGATTCTTTTTTTGTTCCTAATATTTATAAATGCCTTCTTACTGTCCTTAACTCTGCTGGCCAAAGATTTCTCCTTGTGTCTCTTTGTTTCCCTTATAAATTTTCTACAATTCCAAGCTTTTGATTTATATTCATAACTATCAACTTCAAAGTTTAGTTTAAACCTGCTTCCAATCAATTTAAACTAATCCAAATTAGCCACTCTCAAACCAAAATAAGAGTGTCCATACAGGGGTTTACATTGATTTAGTTAAACAAGTCCAAGTTTGTATGTGGACAAGGCCTAGGAGTCCGTGAACTCTGTTGGAGGCAGATATTAACTTCAATACATTCCTCCCTACTGCTGAAACCTCACCCAGGCCTTCATACCTCCCTTCCCCTCTTCTTTATACTTCAGCTCTCTCCCCTGTCACCTTCCCAAGTACCACCATGTGCAGAACTGCACACATACAGAGCAGCTACATCCTCCATCTCCTCCTCAGGCTTCCTACATTCGCTTCAGGATCCAGTTTAAAATTGTCCTTGTAGTCTTTAATACCCTCCTAGTGCTTGCTCCAGCCAACCTCACTGGCCTTGTGTGTCCCCACTTCCCTCCCCACTCAGAGTATGTCTACGCTACAGGTGCTACAGCGGCACAGGCACAGTACTGAAGTTATGCCACAGTACTACCATAGCGTAGACGCTTCCTACATCAACTGAAGAGGTTTTTCCACACCCGTCATGCTATTGTAATAATCTTTGTACAAAATATGCCTTGCGAAATATCATCTGAAAACTAACAGCGCACCGATCAATAATATCATGATTAAATATATGTAGCAACATTATATGTAAATTTATGAACATAAGCTGAAATCATGACTGAAGTGGGTTTACCAGACAAGTCTGAGGAGTTGGTAAACCTGTTTCTCAAAGACAAAGGACAAGATGATGCCACTAGCCAAGTGTCACCAAACCTGATGGTCAATCACCTATCAAGTGGCCATTCTTTGGCAAGCAATGGGGGCTGGAACAAACAAATATGCATCTTAGCAAACAACAGAGAGGAACCTCTTTCACCACCAGACTCCTTGACTCCACTCTCTCAGAGGAAATGAACTTTATTTAGGGGTAACCCTCAGGAAAATGCTTTTCAAAAGGTGACTGAACTATAAAAGTGAGGTCCATAAACACCTCAAGTTATCTCTCCCTATCCTTCTCTCTCTTTTTCACCTAAGAACACAAAAGAAGCAGCCATTAGACTTTGGGAAAGATCCTGACCTGAAAGCTGGTCAGCCCTGTTGCTGTGAGTATGTGGTAAGAATTTTATCTGAACCCAAGTCTAGTGTGTTGAGTTTAGTAATGGGAAGCATTTTATCTTTACTTCTCTCATAACGATTTCTGACTCTAATGCTTTATACTTATAACTTAAGTATAGTACTTAAGTTAGTACAAGTATAAAGCACTCCTCGAAAACTTGTTTTATTCTTTAATCAAAACTAATCCAGCATTGTGAACTGTGTGGGTAACTCCATTTATGCTGGCAAACTGTTGTATACTAATCCCTGTAGAGGAGCAACAGACCTAATATAGCTGGATTACCCAGGAGAGGGATGGACAGTGCAGAACTCATGTTTTGGAGGAAAAGCAGGGACTAGGAGTGTATTGGGATCATCATGCAAGCAGTAATCAAGGCTGGTAGAAGCCGGAGTGTGACTGACTGGCAGGCTGCAGCTATACACAGACATTCAGGGTGTTATCTGCATGCTGGAAGGCTATTTGTGAGCAGCTCAGGTGGGAGCTACAGTAGCATAGCATTGCAAGGCACCCAAGTTTGCAGGGCAGGGGTGACACAGTCCCTCACTGATCTGCATTGCACCCCAGAATGTCATAAAAGGTAATCCACCTCCCCAAGTGGCAGTAGCTAGGTTGATTGTTCTGTTGACCTATCCACACATCACGGGCTAGGTGGGCTTAACTGTGGCACTCAGGGATGTAGCTGTGTTGATCTAAATTTGACATGTAGACCAGGGCCCAGTTTATCAAAGCATTTATGTTGTACTCGTCGCAGTGATATCCTTAACACAGTTGGTGCACAAACCTTTTTCTCTGCCACACCTGCTAAAACAACTATTATCACACACTACCCCACTAACTGTCTAACTCATTCCAAATCCCAGCTGAAATGAGTCAGATCTCCCTTCTCTCTCTAACGATATTTTTTCTATTTCAAACGCTTTATCAAATTTTACCAAAAGATGCAAAAATAAAAACGCAGGTACTGTCTAGGGGCCTGGCCTGAATGTCTCTCCCATTTAGAATTGCATTTGATTATTCTAGTGTATTGCGCCTCATAAATCAGTTCCTGCTGAAGCACAGACTAGAGAGTGGGACTAAGAGGCCCGATTCTGGAAAGTCTATCGTTAGCAGCATCACATATACCTACCAGACCAGACAGACAATCTGGAAAAAAACTCACTGCAGCCAAATAAGGCAACTCCCTCCCTAGTCACAATCGAAGTAGACCAAGGTATCATATGATGACAAGGGAGTCATTTACAGGGCTTCAGCATTCCCAGCTGGAAAGAGAGCACCCATGCACTTTTCTAACCCATGGCTCACAGACTCCCTTCCCTGGAGAGCAAAATGGCTCAAGCTGGGGAAAGAAGAGGGGGACCTTGTTGCACACACATACACGTAAACTCTCATGGGGTGGAGGAATATAGGCAAGGGGGATCCATGGCACACATACCCTCCATTACACAGGGGGCAAGGTGCAACCCCCCATCCCCAGAGGTTATACGGGGGGGCTACACAGAGGGCAGGGCACACACACTCATCCCCAGAGGAGGTTACATGGGGGGTTACACAGGTGGCAAAGAGCACACCCCCCTCCCCAGAGGAGGTTACATGGGGGGGTTACACAAGTGGCAAAAAGCACACCCCCGTCCCCAGAGGTTACCTGGGGCGGTTACACAGGGAGCAAAGAGCACACCCCCATCTGCAGGGGAGGTTACATGGAGGGTTACACAGGGGGCAAGGAGCACATCCCCATCCTCAGAGAAGGTAACATGGGGGGCAGATTACACAGGTGGCAAAGAGCACACTCCCATCCCCCGAGGAGGTTACATGGGGGGCAGATTACACAGGTGGCAAAGAGCACACCCCCATCCGCAGGGGAAGTTACATGGAGGGTTACACAGGGGACAAAGAGCACACCCCATCCCCAGAGAAGGTTATATGGGGGGCAGATTACACAGGCGGCAAAAAGCACCCCCCCGAGATTACATGGGGGGGTTACACTGGGGGCAGAGCACACCCCCTCCCCAGAGGAGGTTACATGGGGGGGTTACACTGGGGGCAGAGCACACCCCACTGCCCAGAGGAGGTTACATGGGGGAGTTACACGGGGGCAGAGCACACCCCCTTCCCCAGAGAAGGTTACATGGGGGGGTTACACTGGGGGCAGGGCGCACACCCCCAACCCCAGAGGAGATTACATGGAGGGGTTACACTGGGGGCAGAGCACACCCCACTCCCCAGAGGAGGTTACATGGGGGGTTTACACTGGGAGCAGAGCGCATACCCCCATCCCCAGAGGAGGTTACATAGGGGGGTTATACTGGGGGCAGAGCACACCCCACTCCCCAGATGAGGTTACATGGGGGGGTTACACTGGGGCCAGAGCACACCCCACTCCCCAGAGGAGGTTACATGGGGGGGTTTACACTGGGAGCAGAGCGCATACCCCCATCCCCAGAGGAGGTTACATAGGGGGGTTATACTGGGGGCACAGCACACCCCACTCCCCAGATGAGGTTACATGGGGGGGTTACACTGGGGCCAGAGCACACCCCACTCCCCAGAGGAGGTTACATGGGGGGGGTTACACTGGGGGCAGAGCGCATACCCCCATCCCCAGAGGAGGTTACATGGGGGAGTTCCACGGGGGCAGAGCACACCCCCATCCCCAGAGGAGATTACATGGGGAGGTTACACTGGGGGCAGAGCACACCCCCCTCCCCAGAGAAGGTTACAGGAGGGGTTACACTGGGGGCAGGGCGCACACCCCCATCCCCAGAGGAGATTACATGGGGGAGTTACACGGGGGCAGAGCACACCCCCTTCCCCAGAGGTGGTTACATGGGGGGGCTACATGGGGGCAGAGCACACCCCACTCCCCAGAGCAGATTACATATGGGGGTTACACTGGGGGCAGAGCACACCCCCCTCCCCAGAGAAGGTTACATGGGGGGGTTACACTGGGGGCAGAGCACACCCCCTTCCCCAGAGGTGGTTACATGGGGGGGCTACATGGGGGCAGAGCACACCCCACTCCCCAGAGCAGATTACATATGGGGGTTACACTGGGGGCAGAGCACATCCCACTCCCCAGAGGAGGTTACATGGAGGGTTTACACTGGGGGCAGAGCACAACTCCTTCCCCAGAGAAGGTTACATGGGGGGGTTACACGGGGGCAGAGCACACCCCCCTCCCCAGAGAAGGTTAGGGGGGGGTTACACTGGGGGCAGAGCGCATACCTCCATCCCCAGAGGAGGTTACGGGGGGGGTTACACTGGGGGCAGAGCGCATACCCCCATCCCCAGAGGAGGTTGCATGGGGGGGTTACACTGGGGGCAGAGCACACCCCACTCCCCAGAGGAGATTACATATGGGGGTTACACTGGGGGCAGGGCACACCCCACTCCCCAGAGGAGGTTACATGGGAGGGTTACAGAGGGGGCAGGGCGCACACCCCCCTCCCCACGGGAGGTTACATGGGGGGGTTACAGAGGGGGCAGGGCGCACACCCCCCTCCCCATGGGAGGTTACATGGGGGGGTTACAGAGGGGGCAGGGCGCACACCCCCATCCCCATGGGAGGTTACATGGGGGGGTTACACTGGGGGCAGAGCACACCCCCCTCCCCAGGGGAGGTTACATGGGGGGGTTACAGAGGGGGCAGGGTGCACACCCCCCATCCCCACGGGAGGTTACATGGGGGGGTTACAGAAGGGGCAGGGCGCACACCCCCCTCCCCACGGGTGGTTACATGGGGGGAGGGGGACCTGAGGCGCACACCCCACCCCATGGGGGCTCAGACAGTGGGGCAGGGCGACACCGCTCCCCATAGGGTGCAGCAGGCACATACCGCTCCCCCTGGGGAGTTCTGTGGGGGAGCAGGGGGCGCACACCCCAGCCCCGCTACCAGCGCGCGAGGGGAAGCCTCCGCCCCGTTTACCTGGCCGGGCTGCTCTGCCTGCTCTGAGGAGGCCATGTTTCCAGACCCGGCTAATCCACCCCCTTCCCTATGGATGGAACTACCTCAGCCCCGAACCCAGGCAGAAGCAGTCACTTTCCGATAAACTGATGGGTCTCTTGCTTGGGGGCTGCCTTGACCGCTACCTGCAATGAGTCTGTCCGGTCTCTGAACTCCCTCGCAGGGCACAGCTGGCGGGGCGGTCGTGAGCAGTTTCAGCTCTGAGGTAATTTTTCATTTATTCTGAGGTTATTTTTGGGTCATAGCATAATTAAAAGCAACTGATTTATCCACTATTGCTTCCATATCATTTATTTATAGTTCATAGCTATTTATACAGTGTGTTCCATATTTAGTATATTATGTTATACTTGCAATGTATTTAAAATAAGATACAGTGACTGAGGCCTCATCTGCATGCAGGATTTAAAGCCTATTTATTGCCATAGCTATCAATATTAATAATAATAAGTGGAAATTGTACAGCAACAAATCTGGCTTAGTCTAGTTAGTTGACTTCAATGGGACTGTTTTCATGAGTAAAACAATAAGCTTGCCAATGTGAGTGATCCTACAAGATCAGGCCTTTAATTAAGCTTGATAAAGGGGATTTAAAAGTCCACTTTTGCACTGCTTAAGTTAATGACAAAACTCTTATTGATTTCAGTGGTGTCCTATTGCCTATTACTATTTCATTGGTTTGGTTTGCACACACAATTATTTTTCATTATTATGTTATTTTGATAGCTCCCAAAAGCATACTAGGGGCTAAACAGGACTAATAATGGGTCAGATCCTGCAAATATTTATGTGAGTAACTATATTCTTGACTTCAGTTGGATTACTCACATGAGGAAAGTTAGGACGGGGCTACACAAGAGCTTCTTCACTGGATTGGGGCTATACTGTTGCACTTGTGTTCACAGAAGCACACTCAGAGAGCTATACATATAGTTTCTCTTTATATATATCCTGATGGCCGTTGTAGGCCGGTCGGGTGGGAAAGGACTACATCTCCCAGCATGCAGGGGGAGAGGGAGAGTGCGGCCGCGTTAAGCAGTAGCTGCGAGGCTGATATGTAAAAAGACTACGTGTCCCGGCGTGCATCGGGGTGGGGTCTGTGGAAGAGCCGCGCTCTGGGAGCAGGACTACAAGGGCCGGCATGCACCGCGCTGGGGCTCGTCTTTAGGCTAAGGTGCGAGGGGAGCGGCTTAACGACTGTTGCTCCTGAGCCCCAGGCTAGGAGGGGGAAATGGCGGGAGAGGGTCCCGGAAGCGGGGAGGGGGTCTCTCCGCTGAAGCAGTGCCTGATCCGGCGGAAGAGCCAGCAGGAGCACCACGGGGTGGCGGCCTCCTGCCTGCGGGAGCTGCGGAGCAAGGGTGAGGGGGAGCGGGGCAGGGATCCTCTGGGGGGGGGATGTAGGTGATGGGAGAGGGATCCTGTAGGAGAGGGGGTGGGGACAGGGAAACAGTATATGAGGGAGAGTCTGGGAAGAAGGGGCTGGTGCCTGAGGGGGGTGTGCTGGGGCTCGGGCATGTTTGTTTCAGCCCCTCTCCCCCATCATACCATGCTGCCTACATTACTCCAGTGAGCCCTTCCTGTTGTGGTGGCCCCTTCTTTTCACAGCTGGGCAACCCCACGTTGGCATTGTGGGGAGGAATAGGGCATAGGAAACGGTGTGAGGGAGGTGCCGTGTGACTGGGAGGGTGCTGGGGTTAGGTAGAGCAGTGGCTCTCAACCTTTCCAGACTATTGGACCCCTTTCAGGAGTCTGATTTGTCTCGTGTACTCCCACGTTTCATCTCATTTTAAAAACTACTTGCTTACAAAATCAGATATAGAAATGCAAAAGTGCCACAAAACATTACTGAAAAATTGCTCACATTCTCATTTTGACCATCTAATTATAAAATAAATCAATTGGAATATAAATATTGTACTTACATTTCTGTGTTTAATATATAGATCAGTATAAGCAAGTCATTGTTTACATGAAATTTTAGTTTGTTCTGACTTCGCTCGTGCTTTTTATGCAGCCTGTTGTGAAACTAAGCAAATATCTAGATGAGTTGATGTACCCCTGCGGTAGCGATTCCCTTTGTGGACTGTGGGTAGGCTGCTGGGAAACTGTTTTATTTCAGTACTGAAACTGGCACTGTGCCACACTAGCCCATTCTGCTTCCTGTTGCGGGTCTCTCCACAACTGGTGCTGGGCATCAGCACCTTGGCATCATGTATTACATTCCTGAGGGGCTGCACTTGAGAACTTTCCCTGGGCAGCTATCCGTTCAACACATGGCTTTAAGATTATGAATTTTAAATACTGTTGAATCCAGGCTTTGCCCATGAAATGTGATACCTGGCATTAATAGCTGCCTGGCTTATGAGTGGTGTGTGTGTGTGTGTGTGTGTGTGTGTGTAGAGCCCCACTGCTGGTTTCTTTAGGTTCTAGGAGGCTGGCAGAGTTAAATCTCCCACATGCCCAGAGGCACTGAGCTATCAGGTCCCACATACATCGCTGTAGATGCTTCTCAGATAAAGCTCATGTCATGTTAAAGGTTAAGCTTTGTAATTGCATTAAGGATTTTTAAGCTCCATTAGAGATGAAAATTGTTTGGGCTAAATCTATACTATTCCCTTCAGAGAATACAGGCTGTGTGTACTTGTCTTGTGCTCTTCTTTAAAATGACTAGGTGGATTAGTATTGCATATGCAAGTAAAAATGACTAAAAGCGTATTCTGATCTCTTAAGTCTCCTTGCCCCTGTGGGTTCCCCTCAACTGCCAAGGTGCTGATCGGCACTACAGCCACTTAAAACTGATGACAAGCTATAGATGTGTATTGCTGGACAAGCCTTGAAACCTAGTGCTGTTGGAAAGGCCTTTTTATATATTTGTGTTACCTGGTCTGGCTGGGGGAGCTCCAACCCAACCTCTCTACACCCACCTGTTTCTCCTTGATCTATCCAGCAACATTTCATGAGTCTGTATGTCTGACTTTACCACCTTTTATGTCATAGACCAGGAGGCTAGAGGATTAAAATTGAGGACCTGTCCTGGTGTCAAGATAGGGAGATTTGGAAAATGTATAAGTGAAAATGTAGTTTCTAGGCTGCTCGGCCTAGGGTGAACACCCAGGAAAGGAGGATTTTTTTTGAGCTTGTATCAGGAACAGCATTAAAAATCTGTATTGATGGAGACAAATTAGTAAACATAAACCAGAGAAGAGTTGATGTACAGGACCTGCATGTGGACAGAGGCTAGTCACTGACCTGACCTAGCAGTAACCCCAAAGAAAATTTGTGTTTATCATATGTGCATAAAGGACTTTGTTTTTGCCTTTCCACGCTTCCTTCTGCCTCATGAAAACACTATCTTCTGCAGCCTGTGACATTCTGGCCATTGACAAGGCCTGGGAGCCCATCACCTTAGTTCTGGCAGAGGATGGCACCATTGTGGATGATGAAGATTATTTCCTGTGTTTACCACCCAACACCAAGTTTGTGGCACTGGCCAGGAATGAAAAGTGGACCAGCAGCTACACAGGTACAGGGCTGGAGGGGAACTTATTGTGACGGATTCCCCTCCTCCCTCTTCAGGGTGCCACCTGGGACTGAGGTCCCACTGAGCCTGCCTGACCCACCAGCCTGGGCTCCCTTTACACTATTGCTGAGGCAAGCCAGCCAAGCCCTCCCTCAGGCTTCAGACTGCACTTTACCAACACACATAAAGGTAGGGACACACCCAGCTGCAGAACTTACAGGCTGCTGAAGTCAGCTCTACATGGGATGACTCAGCTAAGAGATTGCCCAATACTCAAGTGCACCCTCCCCCCAAGAGGGTAAACCCAAAATTGTACCGTTTTGCGCTGCACAGAGAACTGTACAGTGTAAGCTCATGAAATTCGACCCCTCCTTCAACGTGGAGAGGGATATACAAAGCTTTCTGCCACAGGTTATGATTTCTACACACAGTGGTTTTAAACAAAACAAAAGCAAGTTTATTAACTACATAAGATAGATTTCAAGTGATAGCAAACAGATCAAAGAAGATCACCTAGCAAATAAAACACACACACAATCTAAGCTTAATATATTTAAGAAACTGGTTATAAGTAGGAAATCCTCACACTAAATGTTGTTTTAGGCAGATTGCAGAGATTCTTGAAGGCAGGCTGCATTTGCTTGCAGCTTAAAATTCTAGATATTCCTTTCACAGGCCAGACAACCCTCTAGCCTGGGCTCAGCCCTTCTCCTCTAGTCCAGTCTTTTTGTTCTCAGGTGTTTCCAGCAGTCCTCTTTCTTGGATGGGGAATCAATGAAGAATGACCAAACCCTGATGATGTCACTCCCCTCCCTTAAATACTTTTTGCATGTGGTGGGAATCCTTTGTCTCCCAAGGTGATTCCCATCCCCGGTCAGTGGAAAAACACTGGTATCATCATGGAGTCCAGTACCAGATGACTTGGTTACATGTCCCTGCAGCCATAATTCAGAGTCTGTTTGCAGAGTCCCCAGGAAGACTTTCTAGGAAGGTGGGAGATTAGCATCTTCAAAGACCGGTTGTTTTTCCTAACTCCCCTTCCCAGCGAGCCAGCAACACTGATTGCATTCTGTCTAGTGGGTGTTCCTCAGGTATAAACACATTTGTTATAGTGTATAGACAATATTCCTAACTTCAGTTCCCAAAATGATACATGCATTCACGTAGGATAATCATATTCAGTAAATCATAACCTTTCCAATGATATCTCACATGCCTTATCTTGCACAAAATACATCATAATTATGCCATACTCATATCATCATAATATTACTATGAAGAATATGGGGCATAATACCACACTTATGTCTTAACTTTCCAGACACCAAGACCTCCACTGAAGATAGACTGATGACTCTGATGGAGGCCTACTTTAAGTTACCACCTCTGCACTCTCCCTCCTCAGGCTTGAGAGGAACCAAGTATTACGGACATAGTGATATTGGTCCTTCACCCTCCTATTCACTTACAGAAACTCACTTGTGCTGAAAACTGAGAAAAGGGCAGGGGATGATGATAATTAAGGGGTGGGGAGAATAGCAGCCAAGATTGAGGTGTGAGGGACCATTCTTTCTTCACAGAAATTCTTGACAGACACCATGAAAAAAGAATTTTAAAAAATACTTTAAATGTTAAACACCTCATTCTCCCTCTAATCAGTCACACAGACAGGTCAGGGCAAGAGGCTGAGTCCAAAAGGCTAATGATTATTTCCTGGAAGCAACATTTTGAACACATTCTAATTCTAGTGTAGATTTCATAGCTGTGATTCCAACTCTGAGATAAGAAAACTCCAAAGCTCAAAGCTAAGAAGCTGTTTAATTTACCACATTTATCTCCTGTTCAAGAGCTTTGTCCATACACCCCCTCAGTAAGGGCTGTTTAGATTTTGTTGTTGTGATCTTTGCAACCATGAATTTTTCCACTCTTATGACTGTGGTCATTTCTCATGTGTCAGATGGGGGCACAGCCTGGCTCTCAAGGGAGTCCATAGATGAAGTGGACTGTGGTGAAGAGAAGTGGAAGCATCTGGCGAGACAGCTGAAGGATGACCTGTCCAGCATCATTTTGATGTCTGAGGAAGACCTCCAGGTATAATGAGAACCCATATGTCACACTTCTCTCCTTCTTTCAGTTTCCTCACTAGAGGGGAGAGGGTGGAATCTTAGAAGAGAAAAATGCATCAGTTGGTCCAAATTCAAATTCTGTTGACTTGGCTCTGGTGCAGGAGTGAAGTTCTGCTCTTGGGGAAATGTTCTCCCAATGGAATGAATAGGCTTTTAAAAATGACACTATGTAAATTAGTTTACACACACAACACACTGTCTGTTCTCCATTTCCTCGCTCACTTGATCCAGCGTCCCTCCTCTCCATGCTGACTCTCATCTTTTCTACCTTCTCTCCCATATTGATGCTGTATCCCTACTTTTTTTGGTTCTTAGACATAGACTGATTCATCTCTTATCCCACATTTTCTCATTCCTCACTAAGCTCTTAGTTCCTTCCTATAGGATTTGCATCCTGGCCTCCAACTACACCTGTCCTTTTTGTTTGTCTTGCACTTTGGTCTTTGGAGGGGTTTGGAAGACTTGAGTATTGGTTCCAAGAAAATGATCAGCTGCATGCCAGAACTCTTCCTACCCCTTAATATCTGCACATAATAGGATTTGGTCTTAATGATTGTCACTTGTAGTACATATTCAGCAATATGGATCAAAAGTTACTTTCCAAAAGCCAGTCCTGTTGGTGTTGGCATGTCTCACTCAAACTGATCAGTGGGGTTTTCGCTGCGGAATTGTTAGAATTTCTCTGTGTTGTTCCAAAAGTAGGTGGTGATTTCACACCTGAGAGGCCTTTGACTGCAGGTAAAGAACTTTGGCTTGTGGGAGTGCCAGTTAAAACCACTTATAACCTGGCTGACTTGACTTGGAAATGGTTAATAAAACTTTCTGTATCCTTGCAAGGTTGAGACTTTGTTTCTCTGTACATGTAACTTGGGAGATATGCCATCTTTACAGCTCTGTTGTAGTCAGTCCGATAGAACAATCAAAATGAGGCTTACCTAAATCAGTCCATGTAGCAGGACTCCACTGTTTTGTTTAGGTTCTCATTGATGTACCATGTTCAGACTTGGCCCAGGAGCTTTCCCAAAATCAACCAAAAACCCAGATGTTACAGGATACCCTGCAGCAGGCGCTGGACAGACGAGAGGAAGAACGCCAATCCAAACAGCTCCTGGAACTCTACATGAAGGCCTTGAAGAATGAAGGCAGCATTTTAACTAAGGCATCTGGTAAGGAGCATGAGCAACTTTCCAGAGACATCTGAAAGGGATGGGGAAATGAGAAAGCTCTATAAGCCATTGCTGCTGTGAAGGAGCTTCTGGTGATGCTGCAGTAGTTGGTGCAAACTGATCAAACCGCATTCCCAGCCCTCCACTTGTGTTCATGCTGCTGGCTAATGTTAAACACTGTCTCCCTGCTACTTTTCAGAACCTGATGCTGCACCCAGGGAGGAGATGAATCTAGTCGACACTGATAGCAGCAGTGCAGGTGCCTCCACCAAAAGACCACTCAGTAGCGAGATCCTTGTTGCACTGAAAGAGAAACCTGCCCCAGAACTCAGCTTAGACAGTCAGGATTTAGAGGTTGGTAACTTTGGTCTTCACCATGTTCTAGACAGGCTGACTGGCATCTCCCTGTGGAGAGAGGGGATGTGGGGGAAACTGCCCTTTCACCTCTGGAGACCCAACTGTTGCTCTAGTTTAAGGCACAAAGATAATGAGATTTGGTCTTATTTCTCTCCACTTTATTAAACCCCAGTACAGTATATCTTTTGTTCAAAATCCCAGCACTGTAGAACTTTGCCGCAGCATATACTTCGTCCATGCCTGGAAATCCCCTGTGGTATCACCTTTTCTTTTTCCCAAGCAGTAAAATTACTCAAATACCCTTCTCCCCTGAAAGGAACCTATCATGGGAACTTGTTGTGAGCTTTGTTACAATTCATAGGAAATGGCCACCAGGAGTTCAAACTAAGACTGTTTTACGAGCTAGCTCTTTGAATGCAAATCTGCATTTAGCAGTATTTTTTTTATATTATCAGGCCAGCATAAAGGTCCCAGTAAAACAGAAAAACAATGTAAATAAACCCCTATCTTGGAAATGTGAAGATTTCTAGAATTGCCTCTCATCCTGAAGAGTTTTCATCTTGGTTGCAAGGACCAGTGACTTCCTTGTTTGCTTCTTTCTACTGTAGACAAAAGGAGTGAAAATGTATTGATTTTGTTTGTCTGGAGGTAAGTCATTCAGGCACCTGCTGGACCTTTCCAGCTCCTAACTTCCAGATGCCAAGTAGAATTAAAAACAAATTAGGCTTGAAAGGTAGAAACTTTAATTGAGAGAAGTGTGAAGCTCAAGAATAAATGTGTTAGACCCCAGTGAGTTTTTGGTCTTAATTAAATATACCAAATCATTGCTAGTGTTTCAACAGTTCTCTCATGGATCCACCTATTTTTACTGGGGGGAAGGGGGTTCAGTTCCAGAGGAGTGTACCATTAGGGGAAATTCTGGCTGTTGTAAAAGACAAGGCGTGGGGCACTGAGGATTAGCATGTCCAACTTTTTCTTTCACAGCTGGTTTTCAAGGAAGACACAGAAGCCTTGGCTCTGGCACTGAGCTGGGATAAGGAGAAGACTGAAGCTCTCCAGCAGGCCTGTGATCAGGAGCTCTCGAGGCGCCTACAGCAAGTGCAGGCTCTACACTCCCTGAGGAGTATATCAAAGGGCAAGAAAAAGCTGCCCTGGGGAGACTGGTTGAGTTCAAAACGCAAGAAGTAAGAGACTTTACAGCACTCCTGCTGGCAATGCTTTAAATGTCAAGGAAACATGGGTCTCTTGTGTATTAGAGCCAACACAATCAAATGATGTGTTAAATTCCCCATGTACCGGTTTGCTGGTCATACTATGCCCTGCCTCTAGAGAACTAAAAACTGGGCTTGTCTCTGCCTCTGTGTTGTTAACTGACAGGTTTAATCCCTCTAGTGATAGTCTAGGATCTCATGTAACCAAAAGCTTTATTTTTTTTCCAGAGTAGTGGTTCTTGTCCAATAACTTCTGTAAACACAACCCCCCCGCACCCCAGTAGTCCATCGATCTGATGATGACAAATCTGAGCAAGTCATCTATTGTTGGTCTATACAAGCCAATTCTAGAGGTGCACATTTGGCTGCAGATGGTGCATGGGAAGTTCATAGTCAGTGGGTTGTGCGCTGCTGGTGCTCTGTGACGACATTCACGTGCCTCTTGTAGATGTCGGCAGCTGTCTCTCTCAAAGGCGATGCAGTTATTTCTGACTGTTGCACGCCACTGTGTTCTGTCGCTGGCGGCATCAAGGTCCCTGGGTTTGATACTGCTTTACTGCAGATTGGCTTTGATGGTGTCCTTGTAATGTTTTCGTGGACGACCTATATGCCGGATGCCCTGGGAGAGCTCACCATAGAGAAGCTGGTGGGGGATTCTGTTGGCATCCATGCGGCTGACATGACCGGTCCAACGTAGCTGTGACTTCATGATCATCATTTCGATGCTTGTCATTTGGGCTCTCTCGAGGACCTCAAGATTGGGCACTTTGTCTTGCCAATGGATCTTCATGATGCTGCGGAGGCAACGCATGTGGAATGCTTCGACACAACCAGTGTCCTGCTAAATGTTGCATTAGAGAGAGAGATTTTGAATGCAGGACTGGGAGCCAGATGCTCTTCAGTTCTAATCCTGACTAACCTTCTCTGGGGTCTCAGGCATCTCACTTGTCTCTTCCCTCCCATCTTTCAGATGTGGGGAGTTACTTACTCAGAGGGGTATTGTGAGGCTAAGCCTTGGTGTATACTTAAGTTTTACTAGCATACCTATGTCAAGTGGGAGGGGGGAAAAAATCCCACCCCCTAACCAACATAGTTGTGCAATCAATGGGCCAACTGTAGGTGTATTTCTACTAGGAAAAGAATTATTTTACAGGTATAGCTTACTCCATTCAGGGAACTGGTTTAAGCAAGAGAACTTTTGCTAGCGTAAGCTGCATCTCCACTTGGGTATTTGGGTTTCTTCTACCCATATACTGGCAAACCCTTTCAAGTATAGACAAGGCCGAAGTTAGAGGGCACTTTGAAGACTGCTGTATGAGCATGAAGGTTTCCACACCAAATTCTGAGGCTGCACAGGAGAGTGCAGACCAGCACGCTCTCTTCAGATTAATTTCTACACAGAGTGCAACAGTGAGAGATGCAGTGTTCTCAGTGCCTGTTCCTGGTGAGGCTTATTACAGTTTGGTGTAGTCATTACTGCCAGTGTGCAGAGTTTTTCCAGCTACCACTTTATGTGGCATTGACTGAGAACCAGCCTGGGATCCAGGGACTTGAGGTTCAAATCCTGGTTCTGATAATTTCTTGCTATGTGACTGACCAAATCATATTTTAACCTTTTGTGCCATTATTTCGACATGCTATTACCTCCCCGCTGTGGGAGGAGAGTGAGAACTGATATTTGTAAAGCATGCTGAAAATTAAAATGCTTGTTTTTTAAAGGGCTTCAGAGAGCAAACTTCATGTTTGGGCTTGTCTATATTCCTATCTTTTATACAACATCATGACAGTTCTTATTGACTGACGTATTTTTTTTAAATCATTTGAAACACTTTTTTAATGGAGAATTTTAATATTAAAAGCTTATTATACTATTAGGCTGTTTGTGATGCTCACACACACTGCCTGGCTTGTTGTATATCTCCAAGAACATGACTGTCTAATTACTGGAAGCACCCTGATATCACCCAAGCACCAAGGGGGCTGCTTGTCTCAGATTTTTTGTTTTTTTTTTTTAATTGTAGTGTTTGTGGCAATTAGCCTTCCCAAAGGTGCCACTTGGCTTTGACCCACATTAATGTTGGTAACAATGCATTAGCACATACATCCTCTGTTCTATTGATAGTTCTGTCCTAGGAGAGCAAAAGATAAAAATGCTGAAGCATTTAAAAAAGAGGCAGTAAATGTTTAATATACACAATTATACAGTATTTCCAACACTGCAAAACCAATTAATCTAACATTAGGTTAAGCAGTGGAGTAGATAATTCACTTAATGTATAGCAAAGCAGAACATTCAGATATGCCCCTTGTGTACAGATGTTGCAATCTAGTTTTTAATGAATGTGCCATAACTACGTTTACTATAGTGATAATGAACATAACCTCGAACCAGTTCTAGTGTCTCTGATGTAACTTGAGCAAAAATCTGCTGTCTTATAGGAAAACTAAGTTTAACTTTTATTTCCTACAAAACCATGCTGAATCTTAATTAGGACTAGATCTGACTTAAGGGTGTCACTTACATCTTTCTAATTGAAAGGTATTACCTAGACTTAAACCTGGGATCCCGATTGCCAAGTACTTACTGAAGTGCTCTCTCATCTCTATGAAATAAAAGCTCATTCTTGGCCTGAACTGCCCTTTTCTTTTACAATGGAACAATGTGTGTCCCTGAATTGGGCAGGGAAAACAACTGTTTGTCACAATACTTGTCTACCTTCTCACATTGTAAGCAATTTTCCTGCCACAGTAGATGAAATTTTTCTCCTGTTGTAGGCTGCCATAACTGTATTGAATGTTGATTCGGGATAGAACATATGCATCTGATATACTGCTCAGACAAGGCCATGCCTTTTTCAACTGTGTAAAGATAATTTACTCCTGAGTACAAATTCAGCAATGAATTAGACCAGACAGCACCATGCTTTGTCAGTTTACTGATTCTCCTACTGGGCAAAGAACAGTTGAAGGCTTGCCAGATTTTTTTATTCTAAAACCTTATTTTCTGAGGGGTACAATTCATGCAAAGCTGAAACTTAGCAAGCAAAAGTTCATCCCAGTTTGGAAATCCTGTTGGCTTCCATTTATGTAAGAGAAACAAAAGTTGCTCTTTATAGTTACCTTTTATATTATAAATTTATTGCATGCCATTTTAAGTATGAAATGTGCTATCCTTTATCTGCTGTCTAACTCATTGCAGATTGCACTAGGTCCTTTTGGCTATTAAGTAACGGAGGCCACACTGCTCTGTTTTATAGTAGGGCTGCAGTGTTGCGTTTTATCTAGTTTTTCCCCACTCTAGATTTAAAAAAAAAAAAAAAAAAGACGATAGAGGTCTTAAATTGCTTTCCACCCTATATACTGTTATATGCAGAGCCATGGGCAGGGCTCCTTAAACCTGTAAAGCTCTATATAAAACTATAGTTCCATATAAACACATTTGATCTTGCAGAACTTGATTGATTGACTATAGACCTACCACAGCATGACTTCCAGAGTACTCTGAAAAAAAACAGGTATGGCTGCTTCCTACAAACAAGGTAACAATTAGACTCACACTTAATCTAGGACAAAACACTTTACCTGATACAGACACAAAATAAATGCAGCTTATTCAGATTTTCCAGATGTTTTGGACCTACTTTTCTTACTCATCTAGCATTTAAAACACTCCCAGATGTTTGCCTTGCGTAAGTTTGAGATTCAAGTTTGGTTGATAAAGGTGACTAGTATTGCTATAATATATTTAGACTTCTGTAAGGCATTTGAATTGGCATTGTCCAACATTTTGATTTTAAAAAACTAGAGTGTTACAAAATTAACATAGTAAACATTAGTGAATTAAATTGGCAGATAGGTCTTAAAAATGTAATTGTAAACAGGGAATCGGCGTGGGTATGCATGCAGTGGGGTCCTACAGGGCTTCATTTTTGGCCCTATGCTATTTAATATTTTTATCAGTAACCTGGAAAAAAACAAAATCATGACTGAGAAAGTTTGTAGATGACCCAAAAACTGTGGGAGTGGTAAATAACAGAGAGGACAGGTCACTGATTTAGAGTGATCTGGATCTCTTGGTAAACTGGGTAAAGGCAAACAATATGCACTATAATATGGCTTAACTGTATATGTCTAGGAACGAAAAATGTAGACCATACTTACATGATGTAGGACTCTATCCTAGGAAGCAGTGAGAGAAAAAGATTTGGGGATTGTAGTGGATAATCAGATGAATATGAGCTCCCAATGTGATGCTGTGACCACAAGAGTTAATGTAATAACTGGGATGCATAAACAGGGGAATCTCAGGTAGGGTAGAGAGGTTATTTCACTGCTGTATTTGGCACTGATGTGACTACTGCTGGAATACTGCCCCAGTTCTGCTGCCCATAATTCAAGAAAGATGTTAATAAATTGAAGCGGGTTCAGAGAAGAGCCATGAGAATGATGAAAGGATTAGAAAACATCTTATGGTGATACTCAAGGAGCTCAATTATTTAGCTTAACAAAGAAGATTAAGGGGTGATTTAATTACAGTTTACAAGAATCTACATGGGGAACAAATATTAGCTCTGCATTCTAGCAGAGAAATGTATAAAATGATCCAATGGGTGGAAGTTGAAGCTAGACAAATTCAGACTAGAAACAAGGTGTACATTTTTAAAATTGAGTACTTGATAATTGGAACAATTTACTAAGTGGTGGATTCTCCATCACTGACAATTTTTAAATCAAAATTGGATTTTTATAACTGAAAGATATGCCATAGGAATTATTTGGGAAAATTCTATGGCCTGGGTTATACAGGAGGTCAAACTAGGTGATCACAACAGTCCCATCTTGCCTTGGAATCTATGAAGCTTACTTTTAATTTATACTAAACAGTAATGTGTCTCATGTATAGGTTAATGTTGACACAAAAAGCACACTACTGGTAGTTGTAACAGCATTAAAGAAAGATACAAGTGCAGATATTAGAAAAAAACAACACAAACTAGGTCTTCCAAGAAAACTTTAAGAGAAGTGAAAAGTCTTTTCCAGAGCAAGCTCTACAGTAATATAGTATATAGTAGGTGGTTGTACTAGATAATGGTATGAATAACTTAAGGAACAAGAATTAAAAAAAAGCATGATCCTTGCAGCTCCTCTATAGATAATGCCATTGTAACTATTTATTAAACCTGCTCATGCAGTCCCTCCTCCCCTTAGAGGATTTTGGGAAAATGAGAACTGCAGGATCAGACCAAAAGTTGTTGGGCAGTTGACAGTCAGCCTTTTATCTGAACTGTAGTGCAAATAGTAACAACTTAGTACTTTTCAAGAAGCTCAGTCCTTATGTTTGCGCTCCATTTCAATCACAGAATTATTTTTATCTACAGTTCTATTCAATTTTTATTAGAGAATGAGGATGGGGAGAGTCTAACTACACTTATTACAAAGAGACAGTGTTGGTTCACGTCAGAGACCATATTCATCCTGATTGAGGCAGCTGTTGCTAAAGTCACTCTAAAATAGATCTTCAGGAAGCTATTTTGTTAGCAGGAGGAGAAAGTCTTCCAGAAGAAGTTCCTGCAGGGAGACTTTTCCCATGCTCGAGGTTGATGAAAGGCAGATCTCTCTTGCCAGTTGGCCAGCTGTACCTCCTCCTCCAACTGGGATATCCAGACAGCCAGTGCAGAGAGGAAAGTGAGCAAGGTGCTTCTCTTTGCATCTGTCAGTTCCTGGAAGTACTTGTAAAAAAAGAAAATTATTAAACTTGCAGGGAGAAACCCTTCCTCCAGGTGAGAGAGGGCAGCCTAAAGTGTGGCTGAAAGGCACATCCTGGCACAGAGAAGGAGGTCACATAGCACTTATGTCTGTACTCCCAGTAACAGTTGCCCACTGTTTCTATTAATGTATTTCAGCAACGCTGGGGCAAGCTAGCAGCGGGTAAAATCACGATTTCCCAATTACTGGTACTTTTTTTCGCATGCTCTGAGTCCAGCAGTGAGACATTAGGGGGATACTTAATGTTTATAAAACACTGAATTCCTCATTTGAAAAGAGCTGTTGCTGGTCACAATATTATCTTTAAGTTAGCACAATCATTCAGTTTTCATATGGAGAGGCAGAGCCATATAATGATAGCTTAGGCATCTTAAAGGAACACCACCTGGAAATCTAGTCAGATATTAAGAACTAAAAGATACTGCACCTGCCAATTTCTTTGGTCATAAAATCATCTTCCTCTTTGTTTTAAAATTACTTTCTTTTCCCTATTGCACGAGACCAAGGCAAACAAGCTGCTTATATAAAAGAAATGGAAACTGCATACACAGTAAACTGACTTTTTCCTCTCTAATATTTCAATTAATAGTAGTCTTAATGTTACTTGCCACAGCAGGTATAAAAGACAGAAGCATTATTTTTAATCTGTGTCCTTTTAAAAATTCTGTTACTGTCTTCAACATCCTTTAAAAGTCCCACCAAAAAAATGTCAAGAGCTATCAGCTAATAAACTACCAAACTACAATGCTGTAGCTCGTTCTATAATTTCAATGAAAAATCCTTTTTTAATGGTCAAGTTTATGTACTGGTTCTTGGATCTTTTTCAAAAGAGTATAGTAAATCAAATACTTAAAGCTGAAAACTCTTTAAATGGCTAATTTAATGACATTTTTTAGAAACCAGTAAAAGCATTCAATTATCTTTATAAATTAAGGCACTTTTTTAGTGTAGACATATATAGGCAGCTAAGTGACTAGGCCATTATGTTATTGAAGTATTCAATTCAGAGTCGAGTTCCCTGTCTGGGGCTGACAAATCTCTTACGGCAAGATAGGATCATTTATCATGAAAGATGCTAACGCACTTCAACAAACTGCAGCTCCATTGAGTTGCGACCATTTCTGGGGTGGAGGAAACAGCAGCCAACTGACATGATGATTGTATGTGTATGTTGGGGAGGGGAAAGGGGGAATTTTGGTCAGAGACAACTGATCAAGCCATTATGCTTACTGAATTTCCCTAGGACTTTAATGTTAGGGGAGCAAAGAGAGGACTCCAATGTTGAAGGTCTCATCTAAATGATGTATAAACAACATGATACAAACAAGGCAGTTATTGTACTACCAAAGTTTATGCTTTTAAAGGCAGGTCAGCCTCTGAGGAAGTACCAAATCCCCACTAAAGTAAGGAGTGGGATAAACAAGAAGAGGAAGTAGAGGGCACAGAGCAGAAAAAGGGGGAACTACAACAAACCAATGCCTTGGGTTCTCCTGTTATTAGATCTTGGCAATTTGAGTACCCTGTGCCCCCAGATGATGAACTGTTGTTGTTCACCTGGGTACAGTAAAAGGAAAAAGAATGAATAACAAGCATTATAGACATAATGGTTTTGTATCCATTCTCAGCTTACCTTGCTGTCTTTCAATATGTGTCTTTCCTGTACTGGATGTGCAGCAGCCCCCATCATCCAGGAGACAGAAGTCAGCAGGAGAAGAAAACAGGCGGAGTGGTGGATACATGTGGAACACTGCCTGATACAGCTCTGCAACAAGCTACTTCCCTGCCTTGCAAGTTATCTTTTTTCCTTTGGGCAGGAGCAAAACTTCCAGCTCAATTATTTTTATATTTCAGCAGCCCCACCTTTTCACATGAAAAAACAAAGAGCAATTAACTTCCCAACAATACATTGTTTGGATTTAACCCTTAATTAGAGCTTCTGGATTGTGCTGCTATTAAGTGTGAATTTGCTGTTAATTTAAAATGCATATGCATTGTTTGCTAAAAAAAAAAAAAAAAATTCCTCACCATTATTCCTATAATGACCAGGCAGTCTTGAGTACAAAATAGGGTGATTTAGCTGCAAATGATTCATGATTGTGGATTTTGTGCAGGGGTTTGGTGATGGGAGGAGAGGCTGCAGAGAGACAACTTAAAAGCAGAAGCACTGCGCCTTATGCTATCCTGAATGATCAACATTTAACCTCTAAACAGGGCCAAGAATCCTCCACTGCAGCAACCCACTGAAGTCATGGGTTTCAAAAATGTAATCATTACTGCATCTGAGCAAACTACATCCTGGAAGTTTTTTCTTTTTTGTGGTCACCTGGTCAGAAAGAAGCTGCCCTGGCTGAATATCCTCATAGAGTGACATGTCCTGAGTTGCCCACCTAGCCTCAGTGGTTGTCTGTCTTCCTAGGACCATGGCTGCAGACTCAACACTCTTCAAAGGGACCAGAAACCTTGGGAATGGATACAGCGCTGCTGGAGGGTCTATCAGAGAAGCCTTGCTTTGTTTAAAACAAGTTTGAGATCACTTACAGTTAATGTAAACAACTGAGCTGTTTTTGATCTTAGTGCTGTGAAGTGTAGCTATATCACTTTCAAAGGTTTCCACATTCTCTTCACAGAAGTGAGCAGTAGCATCCCAACAGTTCTTTGAAGATGATGTTAACAGGCAGCTGGAATGAAATCTTAAAAATGCTAGGGATCCGCAGAGAGCATCTAAAAGGAGGAGGATGCAGTTTGGATCTGTCTGAAGTTCTTTGGGTGAGCATATGAGGCTCAAAGATTCAATTTCTTTCCTGCACCACAACCCAACCCAACAATAGCTGGAACCTTTGACAGACTGAGTATAATTTGGATCAAGGAGTCCTAGCAGTGATTTGGTGTTAAAGGACAGAGCTGAAGGCATACTGGTCTTTTGGTTTGTGAATGTAACCAACATATTTAAATTTTATACTTAATAGTTTGCATTTTAAAGAGATTTGCCAATATTAACTAAATAGCTGCCACCAGTCATGAGGTGTATAGGCTCTGTCCAGCAGGTGGCAAGGAAAGGGTTAACCTTCTGCCTTGGGGAAGCATCTATCAGCCCAGAGTGCAGGAGTTTCCAGGGAGGGCAGCTGTGTAGAATGAATTATTTCCTCCTCCCAGGCCATTATAAGAGGGGTATACTCTGGAGACCCAGGATCTCTAGCGCTTTGCCTACAGTATAGAAAATTTCTGTGCTATGCCTGGACCCCACCCCCCCACATGCTTTATGTCCACCTAGTGCTCCAAATGGTTTACATGCCTACTAAATATAGCTAGATTGATTAAGCTTGCTTTCAGCAGAACTAAACACCAGTTTAGTCTGCACAATGTAAGTGCTAGTGTGGATGGCACTAAAATAGTACCCATAGTCTTCTACCTACTGTCCCACAGGGTACTACAGCTTTTTCAGAATCTGTTGTTTCTGCAGGCCTCGCCAGGAACTGTGGGAGATGTACCCAGAGAACACTGACCCTGTTTAGAACAGTGCTAGTGTGGAATAGTTCAGAACACTAATCAGCACGGGTCTATTCTCCCCCCCTCTGTTCAATTAGGAACAGTTAATTCTTTAATTTAGATGGGAGAGTAATATTAGGGAAGGAAATAATACTCAGTCATTCCTGGCTCTTAAATTCTGTGCTCATTCCTATAATGACGGATGATTATCCCCTTTCTAGAGATGGTAAAACTAAAGCTGAGAAAGGTTGCACAGAATCACATGACAAGACAATATCAGAACTGGGAAGAGATTTTAGAAATCCTGATTCTGAAGCCTCTTCTCTAATCAGTAGTCTTTGCTATTCTGCTTTCAGATCATAATTCTAAAAATATTATCCTATCTCTGCAGTCTTGCCAACTCTGAGCATTTAAAAATCATGAGTCATGTTTATTTTTAAAAAATAGATTTGGGGTTCATTATATTTGCCTTCTAGTTTCTGGGTCTTATAGGGTACACTTGGTCATATTTTCAAGCTTTTTTCCACAACCATGAGGGCCTTTTTTTTTTTTTTAATTTAAATTAAAACAGAGATTCTTATGAAATCACTTGACTCCAGGAGCTTAAGCTTTACAAAAAACACCAAATATCACAGATGTTCGCAACACTGTCTCAGTTGCCATAATGCTAAGATGCAGTTAAAGAGAACTCCATGCTGAGTGCCATCTGAAATAGTAGTTTAAAGAGACTCACTCCTCATGGAGTCAGTTCCACCCAAAAATTCGACAGCTGAAGTCTTCCACAGCTCATACAGGAACAAATTCACACAGCACCAGAAGTTCTGTGGAGCAGACAGTATCAAATGGCAGATCAGCCTCAACATTAGACACTTCTATGGACTTTATAGCCTCTTTCTCATAATGGCCAAATAAATAATCTGATTTAAAAAGTGAATAATTTAAATATCACACGGAGTAGTAGGAGGACCCAAATGATTAGAAGATTGAACAATGTCAATGGCACAAATGTTCTTAAGGATATAGCCACCAGGGGCTTGGGGTCATAATAAGCCAGTCACATGTTTCAGAATTCTAAATATTTCTGATCTGGTTGGCTTGTATAGTGGTGAAGAGCACTACCCTACTATGACTCCAGAGACTCCAGTTTAATTTTCAGACATAATCCCCAATTCCCAGCCCCTCTGAAGGTGACAATGCTATGGAGGGGTCACACTCAGCTAGATAGTGATCCCCCCTGGTGGTTGCTTTGAAAGCAGCACTGAAACTCAGAAGAGAGGCTTCCTTGGTATGGGATTCAAACTGCTATTTCAAAGTTCACTGGGGACTGTAGGGACCTTTGAGGAACAAAACTTTTGTGGAAGCTCAACAATCAGTCTTAGCTAGAACAGAGGGGCACAGAGAAATTCCATTATGAATGTCATTTCTTCCCTGGAAAGAGAGTCTTATGGTGATATATAACTCATCCAGACAAATCTTTGAGCATATATCCTCTTCCCACAAAAACAGGCCAAGGAAACGAGGTATTTGTTAATTTGGGAGAGGCATCTGATTGGTATATTCAACGGTAGAAGTGCAAGGATTCATTTAATTTACTGTTATATAGGAGTTTTGAAATAATAGAAATGTAGGGCTGGAAGGGAGGTCACCAAGTCCAGCCCCCTTCACTGCAGCAGAACCAAGTAAACCTAGACCCTGACAGGTGTTTGTCAACCTGTTCTTAAAACCCTCCAATGATGGGGATTCCACAATCTCTCCTGAAAGCCTATTCCAGAGCTTAACTACCCTTAAGAGTTAGAAAGTTATTCCAAATAACTAACCTAAATCTCCCTTGCTGCAGATTAAGCCCATTACTTCTTGTCCTACCTTTGGTGGACATGGAAAACAACTGATCGTTGTCCTCTTAACAGCCCTTAAAATATCTGAACACTTACCAGGTCTCTACTCAGTCTCCTTTTCTCAAGACTCAACATGCCCAGTTTTTTTAACCTTTCCTCATAGGTTAGTCTTTTTAAACCTTTTATCATTTTTGTTGCTCTTCTCTGAGTTCTCTCCAATTTATCCACCTCTTTCCTAAAGTGTGGCACCCAGAATTGGACAAGTTATCCAGCTGAGGCCTCACCAGGGATAAGCAGAATGGGACAATTACCTCCTAGGTCTTACATATGACATTCATCTTAATATACCCCTGAATGACAATCTTTTTTGCAACTGCATCACATGTTCAAATAGACACAGGTTCATTGAGCTGAGAAAGTCCATAAGGCAGAGCGCTAACTGGGAACAGCTCAGGATGACTGAGCTGCACAAGTCTAAGTTCTGGAAAGGGCAAAAAAGAAGCTACTGAAGAGGCCAGTCTTATCCCCCTACATATTAGAATCAGAATAATTATTTAGAAGTGACCCTGACTCATCGATCCCATCCACTGTAAAGAAAGTTGAGGACACATCCAATAGTAGTCCAAAGCTTTGACTTCAGCCAGAAGGTCTGGTAGCAGCAGAGAAGATGAACTAATTGTAGGATAGGTTGTCAGTATCTTCTGTTTCATCTAAACACAAGGGCTTGAAGTACAGCTTGTTCATCTTAATTAAAATGAGAGTGTTGCACACAAATAATTTCACTTGGGAAAATTATGCAGGAAAATTTACTTTAATAGCCAAAAAGAATGACAAGCTGAAAAATGTTTATACACTTCAGTAAAGCAGCAACCAACAAGTGTGGAGTATCACAATTCAGACTGGCAATTTGAAGAAGCCAACCACAAATGACATGGAGGATTGCCAGAAAGAGCCCTTCACACTCTCTAGATTATTTTACGTGGCTAGGTAAAGGATACCTTGCTTTAGAGTTTCAAGCACACAATAATAAATTCTCTTTTGGGAAATATAAATAGAAAAACATGAAAATATTATGGCAATACTTGTCTTTGTAAACCTTCCTTTGATGACTTCTAAAAAGCTTTTGGTATTGATGCCTATTTTTGCAGATGGAACTAAAATATTAATCATGTTCACCTAAAACCTAAGGACTCAAAGCTATAGCTACCTCACAAAGGCATCTCCCAATGGAGTTCCCATACAAATAGGCTGCTGTTTCCCTAAGATAGTATTAGATCCTTACTGCTCCATGTTTCAAAGCAGAGAGCAAGCAAAGAAGCGGTTTGAGAGGAAGATCACGCCATGTTGGAATCCTCACTCTCAGCCATAACAGCCTCCACTTGCTCATCAGAGGTGGTTCTTCCTTTTGCTGCGCTGGACTTCTTTTTCTTCCTTTCCTTTTGTTCCAGATTATTCAATGCAAGCTCTTCACTCTTCTGGGTGATATACCTTAGCTAACAACAGAGAATTAATCAGTCATTTGTTGGGGACTCAGCCTGTTTACACTCCCTAAGAAAACAAGCTGGCCAACTTCCAGCTGTTTTATTTTTTGTATAAAACCTTCATTCTCAGTTGGATTTCTGTAGAAACATCTTAGAGAGCTGAAATCCCAGTGCTGGATCAGGGCCTTGGCTTCGATGTTGTGCCCTGTTCCCTGACTAGCACACAGTTACTAACAGCTATGTTTACACAGATCTGTAGCTAGCACAGTTGTGCTTTCAGTATGGAGAGAGCACAATAATCTTGTTTCTCCTCACAGACACACCACACCCAATTAAGTTATACTGCATCGGGTAGTTAGGAATATAAAATAAAGCTCCAATCCTCACCAATTCTTCTGAGATGGGCTTGTGTCACATGTTCCACATGGAAGGAAAAAGTTACCCAGATATGGCTAAAATTAGCAGCTGTGGCATGCTTGCAGAGAAGTGTACAAGCTTGCACAGAAGTACCTGTTTAGATTTAAACTCCTCAGAACAAGGGCTGTATCTCTGGTTTCTGTGCAGTGCCAAACACAATGTTGGTGCTTAACAAATACTTGTTCTAATGTGAAGGATTTATGTTCTCTTCCTGATGAAGTTTAGATGCTTACCAGGATAACTGTTACATGTAACAGCTAAGTTACGTGGAATGGACATCGGATCTCATTCAGGCCATCATATGACAGAATATTTACAGAAATCTGGGAAGAATAATCCCCACTTTACTGATGTGTTAGGTCATTTAGCAGCATTGATGAGATTTTCCTGACCCAAAACTCAAAAACACGATGACAGGAAAAACAAAAGACTCTCTTTCCAAGTCTGAAGATATTGTAACATGTTCATTGGGGGTTATGTTCTGTACCTGGGGCCTCAGCAGCTTTGCTGTATCTAGAACACGGCTGATGCTCCAGCTGTAATCAGATCTGTGCTACTATACTGAGGAAGAAATGTCAAAAACTAGAGCAGGATAAAAAAGAAATCAAACTGGTTGCCAAGGATGCTGGTTGGAAGATTGGTCTTGCCAGCCCACTATCCATATCTTTTACTGGGTTATAATTCAACAACAGGTGTTAATTTCACCACCTATTGTTTTTATGCAGATAATCCTGGGAATACTCTTGTAATTTATTAGGAATAAAATGGGGGGAGGGGAGGGAGAGGTGTTAATCTCACCAAAGAGTTGCTTCTCCTGGCCAAAAGCTTCACATCTTCTGAATTGATTACAGTTCGTTTTCCATGCCTGCATTAAATTAAAAAAAAACAACCAGTTTTCAGTATGTTTGCTGAGACCTGTAGCAAAGGGGTGTTAAAAAACACTACGTAAAAAAGGTCTGTACACCTAACCATGGGCTCTCTCACCTTTATCTGACTATCTTAGAATGAGATGGATCAGCAAGAGTCCCCAGTCACTCTTATTTATGATAATAGGTGATATTTAGACAGACCACGGGTCTCAATGCTCTTTACAGAGATGCATATTATCCCAATTTTGCAATGCCCCTTAGGGTGCTAAGCATTTCACAGAAGACTTAAAAAGAAACAGTCCCTGCCACAAAGATCTTACAAGTTAAATTGAGGAGAAAAACTGGCATTGAGCATTCAAGCCACTTGTCTAAAACTTACATAGCGAATCAATTTCAGAACTGGCAACAACCCCAAGTGGTCTGGGTCTACAGATCCTGCTCTAAGCCACACTCATTTGAACCCAAGCAGTCTCCTAAAGCTCTGCTGTTCTTGAGATAAACTCCCATGTCCAAACCTGAAAAGGGTGGCAGGGTCCACAGAACATGTTAAAATGGTTTTAAAGTCCTTCCTGAAGGAACGTATCCAAAAAATAGTAGTGGGTAACTGTACCTCTGCAACCAGACCCCTCACATGCAGAATTCCACCATGATCAATTATGTCTCCAGTCCTATTCACCTATTAGCCATTATGAGAATTGGTAAGATGACATGGACTCCAGTGCCAGCAATACGCAGATGACACACAGCTCTACTTCTCCTTCACCATCATTGCTAAGATGGCCCAGGGCTTTGATTAAATCAGCTCGTGGATGAACAGAAGCTGGTTGAAGCTGAACCTAAGCAAGACTAAGGTGATGCTGGTGGGAAGAGGAAAACACTTCGAGGAACTCGCAGTTATGGTGCAGTCTCCTTTGGTTGAAGGTACACAACCATAACTGGATAATTCAGTCCATTGTTTAGGAGGGCTCTTGAGTCCTCGCTGATGCTAAGCTGTCACATAACAGCATCTATGAGAAACATTTTCTACCATTTCCAGTTGCCTATGTCTGGGTCTTAGCTAGTCACTATTTCTAACTCTGAGTCTAGGAATGTGACCTAGCTGACATCCTTCCTTGGGATGTGGGATGCTGTAATCCAGCTGCCTAGACCCTGAAACCAGTGGCTTAGACCTCGTAAGCCTGCCAATCACTCACACATGCACTCAGAGTTTCACCTGAGCTGTGGGAACTTTGGCTTTCAGTTTACGGACTTTGGGGACAACATGGCAGAAAAGCAAGGAGAACAGACTCGGAAAGGAAGTTCTTAACCACAGAAACTTTTCTCTTAAGGCAGTTGAGAGTCCCAGATTTGGAAAACAACAAGAAGTCCTGAAACACACCCTCTCATCATCTGATCTCACTCTTCCTGCAAGTCTTTGTTACACACTGTGACAGTCAACTCCCCTGCACAAAGAAGGACCTTGCTCTTAAACAGGACCTCTATCTCTCTGCCACATATTCACACTGAGAAGCTCCAGACCCGGGAGTCAGCTTTGCCCCTTTCCTGTGGGCCCCTACATAGAGACACCACTGTTCCATGGGAATGTGCCAGTAGTTGAGACAATCAAAATCGGCAGCCTTAGATCAGAGTCTTGATGGCTTTGCAGTCCTTCAATGGGATGTTAAACACCTTTCCCGGTCAGTGAGCACGTCCAAGATTGTGCAGTCACAGCACCAAATATTTCCACACATCGTATGAAATAAGTTCATAATCTGACATGGACATCTCCCATTCTGTCACACTCACCATCATCCACTTCAAGTGCAAGGCACATTTCTTCAGCTAGCCTTCTCTAACACAAACATAGTGCAAGTATTTGTTTAAAAAAAAAAATCTACCCAAACACTACACACAATTTCCTCTCTAGGAAGAGAATGAGAGAGAAAATGAACCACACATGATGGATGTTAGTCACATCACTTAATGGTTTAATGGAAGGTGCTCAGATTCTATGGTGATGATGGCAATAGAAGAACCTATATAGAACTGAAAATTGGCACCTCAAACAACGCAGCTCCCTCTAAACACCATCTGAGGTTACTGGGTCAGTTTTGACCCAGAGTGCCACCTACTGAATCCCCAGCACCACTTTAAGCTCCCTAGTTCAGCTGGATAAGACACCCCCATACTGCTAAGCACTGAGAGCTTGTGAGTCATCTAGTCCCACTCATTTAGATGATAATGCATTTCCCTGTCATCTAAAGGCACTGATTTAAAGCTATCACGTGCAAAAAATAAACCCTTCCAGTGACCCAGAGGAAGAAGTGTGCTGGCAGGCAGCCACACAGACAGATGATGGAACACTGGGAGGGGAAGGCCTCTTGAGAGGAAGGAGAGGCCTGAAAGAGAACAAGGTGTAAGACAAGAGTGCAGAGGCTTCAGAGGGGTGTTTAGGAAAGAAGCCTTGGAAAAGCAATGAGAGTGAAGATGTAGATATGGGTGAAGTTGTGCAAGGTCTTGATGGAAGGGACAACAAGCTTGAACTTGATTTCAAAGATGTGGGATTCAAAGAGGGGAATGATACAGTTCCAACAGCTGGGAAAGGAAGGCAATTTTAGCAGTAGTGGTTTGTACAAGCGGAGGAGTGGCAATAAATGAAGGGATGTTGAAAAAGCAGAGATACAAGGATGCTTGGGCACTTCATGTTATAAGAGTCGAGTTGACCCAAAACAGAGATTTAAGATCCCCAGGGTTTTTGCATACAGAAATAATACAATTGGGAGGACGGACAGTTGGCACCAAACCTGACTTGTTAGTACACTGAAAAGCTTCAGCCTCTAGAGTCTTCAGTCATTCAAATGGTTTCATAAAAACTTTCAATAGCAATAATTTTCTGTTACCCGAAGTTCTAATTGAACGGATGAGCACAAATCAAGGCACATCACACAGCAGAAGTTTTACAAGCTTAAAGCCAACTACTGTTACTCTGTTCTTCAAGAAACACTACTACTGGTAATAAGCATAGCAAAATGATAACCTCTGACTGTGGTTACTGTGCTGTATTTATCCAGACACCTGCATGCAATTACATTAGAGAGAACACAATTCACACACAAGACTACACTCAGGAAGCAACTTTCAATACTAGGGCTTTATTGTCCTCTAGATTATTTATTTATTTTGTATTGTGTATGGTTTTTTTCCTTCCATGGTACAAACTGACAAAGAAATTCTGAGACCAACAGATAGGAGGGGAAAAACAAGCCACAGTATTATCCAGAGTCCTTAAGACGTTATTCACATCCATTAAAACAGTTTCTGAGTCAAGCACTCAGCAAACTTTGGAAAATGCCCTGACAGCTTTGAATCAACACTACAAATACAGACAGTGCACTCAGATGAAAAAAAATTCAACTCTTGACCTCAACCAAACAATGAACACTGAATAAAAGCTATGTTCTAATTCAGCAAGGCTTCAGTATCTATTACCTAACCTCACAATCGCCCACCAAATGAAAAGCAGGCTGGGCCCCTAGAAAAACGCAGAAAGTATAGGCACTCTCAAATACAATGAGATAGGAGGATAGGAAAGAGGTAATTCTGTATCCAAATAAGTCACTGAATAGAGAGCAAAAAACCAAGACTTTGTAAGGATTAAGTATTCTTGCAGTACCTACCTTGCAAACATTTCAAGGTCTTTTGCAAAATTTTCTGAAAGAAAAATTTTAAAAAGACATTTCACACAAACACTTTCTAAAGTCAACACGATGAAATCTATTTCATTTCTATAGCAATTATGGTGACCAATAATAACATCTCACGTACAGAACACCTTTTGACTCAAATCATTTCAGAAAATACATATAAAAAACAATGCTTGAAATGTCACCATCCTTAGGAATGAAGGGCAGCACCCATGCAAACAAGCAGAGTAAAATATGATGCACAACAGCGTGCGGATGTGATGGATATTTTTCGATAGGGACACCAGGGCAAGTCTCTGTGTATGATTATATAATAGCAATAAACTTCTACTCTTACAGACATTGCCCTGGGACCTTTTACATCCATGCAGAGCAAAAAGAACCTCACACTTTTAAAGTCTCAGTCTGAAAGACACAAACAGCATTATACTCAACTTATCTACCTTGGAAGCACGATGGGTTGCGTTGTTCTGCTAGAATTTGAAACTGTGGTCTCATGACTTCAGGTATTACAAACTTGAATATTAGACCCTTAAGCCATCTACTCTGGCCAAACACCTATGGCTAATCTCAAGTGATTAATGTTTATAAACCTCTATCAGTGCTAAACATTATTATGGTTTCCTGTGATACTGCTGGAGAGGCCCAGTCCACATCGTGGCTCTATGGCAGAAGTTGTACCTGGGGAGAAAATGACACCCTTTGGGGCTAATACCCAAGTGTTACAAGAAGTCCCGTGCACACAAAGTAGCCATGGCCTTGTTTGTTTTTTTAAAGCATTCCACTAATTGCATTTATTTATTTCAAAGACTAGATATAAAATGGCAGTGAAGACTGCTGGACCATTGTACATGATAATTTCTAGTTAAGGAGAGAAATGAACAATAAGCTGACTTGGTAAATAAAGCTAGGTCAGAGAGATGCTAAGCAAGCATAAGCTCCCCAGATGGCCGAAGAATTTATATAGCAGTTATCGTGCAAAACCACCTGAAGCATTTTCAATTTAGCGAAAACAAACAAACAAGAAGTGCAGAAAACACTTTCAAGAAACTGAATAGCTACCACACAATAGAAAGGCAAGCCTCATCCCTGCAGTAAGAAAAGGCACACACTGCTTTCCACCATCAGGCATCAGCCAGAACAACCATGTTATCTGGAACCATTATCATATACATTCTTGAGACCAGTTTCTTAATGTGGGCCATTTTGTTGCATAGATGAGGCCATAAATGAGGTTTCACAAACCATGTGTTAAGTACCCCCTTCATGCCAAGAAAATAAAGTTCATCTTTCTTGTACCCTTTAAAAGTGACCCAAGACACAGTCTAATTCCAGTTCTATTTTTTAAAAAGCACTCAGTCTCCACTGATTGTTCCTGTGTACAAATATAGATATGTATGGACATACCACATTGCCTAAAGGTGATCTCTGAAATAGCTGCAACGGTTTGTTTGCTGAACTGAATGCCTTTGTCTTCTGCAACTTCTTGGCACAGACAACCAACAGTGTAGTGAACTGCAGCCTTTAGCCTCTGCAACAATCCAAAACAATTACACAGTTGACTTTACATACCAATACATCATCTCTCACTTAAATTATAAAGAAACATTCACTGACTGAAAGGATAAAACATACATCATTGTTTAACAATACAGAACAAAATAATTGCAACAACAGCACATTATGAAGTGTGTAGTGCCATAAGTGGGTATGATGCTTTAAAATACAGATAAAAATGGATTCCCTTACCCGTAAGGGGTTACAGTCCAAATTAAATTGGGAAAAAACAGGATGGGAAAGGAAAAGAGAGTCAATATAAAATATATTGGGAAAGGTCTATGTCCCTTAAGGATATCAAAGACTTTTAAACAAATTATTAATATTATTAAAATATTCAATGAATGTTCAGTCAAATCACAGCATCAATGACACCTTGCCCTTTGCTTTTCTGTTACAAATGACCTATGATAGTTTCTGTTTACTTAGGTTGAAACCAACTTTTTTTTTTTTTTTTTTTTTTTTTTTAAGTTCACAGTGAGCTCAGGCCACCTTTGTACAACTGATCTCATTTGTACTATTTGTGTGTATACAAAAGTAAATCCTATTTATGGGCCTGATCCAAGGAGATGCTTGGCATCTTTACATCCTATTAACTTCAGTAGGAGTTGCAGATACTCAGCAGCTCCAAGGACGTCCTTAGGGCCTGATCCATCTGGCAAATACTTAGGCCCAGATCCTCAAAAGGCACTGAGGCTCCTAACTTTCAATTATTTCAACTGATGTTAGGAGCCTAAATACCTCTGAGGCTCTGGGCCTTATATGCTTATGTAGAGCTTGTTACTCTGAAGAGTCTATGAGATCACCCACAGTACTAAGCACTGCAGCAGGTGGCAAGTAGCTGAAGAATCAAGATTTGAGTGGAGATGTATGCCCTGTCCAATATCCATAACTTAATTTTTTGGGAGAGCCAGAAAAAGCACAATAATAATATAAATTAAAGATAGCATCTTTGGTGCTCTGAGGCCTTCTCATACTGTTGAAATGTACTTATTTTTAAATGCTGGACTTTTTTTTTTGTTTCCTCTGGACAGTCTGATTCTAATTTGATTCTTCCATTAGGAAACTGAAAATTTAGCACCTTGATTTAGCTTTAGGGTCTTCCAAAAATGTACAGTGAATTTTATAGCACAACCATTTACTACATTATAGCATGAAAGAGGCTAGTCATGTAGCAGTTCAGATACTGGCATAACATTATCCGCGCATACCCAGTCCAGCATAGAAACATATGGGAGGAAGATAGTAGAGCAATATCCCACAGTGGAAGTGGGTGGGAATGAACTGGAGGGGACACCATGGCTCTAGAAGGGGGTTAATGACACTTTATAGGGTATAGAGATTTTTTCAAAGGCACAAATGGGAATCCTCCCCCTAGATAAAATACCCTCCGCGGGGGGGGGGGTCCTTCATTCTCTAAATGGGTGTGGGAATAGCATCCATGGGGATGAATGGGGAGGGGGGAAACAGAGCTATTCCCAAGAGCAGGTTGCGGGGAGGGGAGGAAGGCAAGAGTTAGGGAGAGGGAACAGAGTTAGCGCAGTTGGGTGCGGTGGAGGAACATGACCCAAGGAATGAGCTGGGAGAGACCACCCCAAAGTGATGGTAAACGCCGGCGGGGGGTGGGGGGCTCCTATCCCAAGGGGACTGGGGGAGGAAGGAGCGCCCCAGGGTGACTGGGGGAAGGCGCAGCACCCTTGGGGGCTGTGTATATTACACAGGAGGGGACACACTCGGGGCGGTGCCACCCACGGGGTAAAAGAGCGGGGCGGCCATTCCCCTCCGCTCCTGACAGCGGGAGGCGGCCTGGCGCCCCGGACCGGGTCACCTCACCCTGTACCTGGCTGTGTAAGAGGCGCTCGCGCTCCTGCTCTCCCAACGGCTCCATGGCGCGCGCCCGCTGTCCCCCGCGACGGGCGGAGCCCAAATCTCCCGCCCAGCGCCCACGGGGGGCGGGGCGGGGAGGCGGTGCCGCCGGCGGGCGGGATGCGGCGCTGGCCCGGCCCGGAGGAGACAGGTGAGAGGGGAGCAGGATGAGGTGTGAAGAGCTGGGGGGCGGACGGGCAGGGGAGCCCGGGGCCGTAGAGCGGGGCGGATGGGAAGGGAGCATAGGAAACGTTTTAGTAAAAAATCCCCTCGCCATCTCTTCAGCTGTCTGAGCCTTGACACGGTCTGCAGAACCCTTGGCCTCAATAACACACAACAGCAGTAAATTCCACAGCTTCCTGAAGATGCATCGAACTCATTCCGTTTTCTGGTTGTTGCTTGTAACAGTTTCACTGAATGTCACCTTGTTCCTATATTGAGAGCAAAAGGAGCGTTCAATTTACCTTCTCTGCCCCATTGATTCATCCGGACATTTCTGTTATATCGCCCGTTTCAGCTAATCTTTCCCATCTCTCCCCATTTCCATGGCAAAGCTCTTTCCATTTTTGTCTTCCCCTCTTTCTCCACTGTAAAACTGTCTTGAGTCAGATACACCTTAACTAGCCACTAGCTGTCAGCATTTTCCTATGCAATAAATTTTGATAATTTCACACATGAATTATTCTCCTTTTATTCCTGAATTTTCATTTTTAAGAAAGCATAAAGGTTATTATGCTGTAGCACAAGGAACAGCCTTGCCTTAATCTTGCCCTGAGATGCACAGAACTTTTAGCAATAATATTCAACGTATGTAAAGTTAGAAATTACAACCCTCCAGGATTGTCCTGGAGTCTCCAGGAATGAAAGATTAATCTTTAATTCAAGATTATCATGTGATGAAACCTCCAGGAATACAGACAACCTAAAGTGGCAACCCTAAAATACAACCCCAAAACAAGCCAAAAGCAGCAGTTTTCAACTGTAAACCCTTTCAGTTTTCTGGTGTTCATCAGACTGAAAAGTTTGATTGCAACATTGCCATGCTTAGCTAGGTTGCGAGGCTTGGCCCTGTCTCATCACATTGGCCATCTGTGAGCTGAGGGCATTTATTTGTGATGGCAGCTCATCTGAGATACTTATGTAAGCAGCCTGTGCTCAGGTAAAAATGCAAGTAATTGTACTAACTGTGGAACTTTATTTTTATAAATAATATTTAAAAAATTGTTGGTGCTGAAATAATATATCTAATTTCTAAACTAGAAATATACAGCTCTCTCAAATACTACAGGCTGATTGGATTAGGAATGGTATATATTGTTGTATCTCAATCTAACAGTACACAACAAATCCTATACAGTATCTCGGCAGGAGGTTAGACAAGATGACCCTTGCAGTCCCTTCTGACCCTATGAGTCTATGAATCCCTTTGCCTGTAGGTCACAATATTATTAACATGTTTATTATGAATCAGTGCTTAACAGACAACCCAGAGTAGTGCCCTAATGTGTCCCAAAGAGTCTACATAGACAAGACATACATAGGATGGGAAGAGGTATAACAGGTGAACAATATGATGGCTGCAAACATCATGTTAGTTCCATGTTTGTGTGTTTGTTTATTTGGTGAGGACGTTGCGTTTGCTGGGAGGGAAGGGAGGGATACAGGGCTAGCGATGGACAAAAGGGGCAAGTGTGGAGAGAAGCTCAGATGAAGACACTGGGAAAGAGAGGAAGTGCAAGGGTTGGAGCAAGCAGGCAGTCAGCACAGGGCAAAGTCCAGTCAAAGCTGTAGAAAGTTCTTCAAGTGTTCCTGCTTTGGCTGCTTCACCTGTACTGGCTGGAGTCTTTGGCAGGCTCCTCTCTGCTGCCCACATCAGGGAGGGACAGGCATCATCTGGGTCCTAGTGCCCCAATAATGTGGGGTATCTCCCCTGCACAGTTCCAGATACAGGGGGATCTAGGGAGAGGGATGGTTCAGGCTAGACCCCATTTTACTCCCTTCCTCCAGTTCATCAGTCCCTGCTTCAGTAGCTTCTGTCCCTACCTGCTGGAGTCTCTGGTTGGCTCCACTCTGCAGCCCACATGTGGGGAGGGGAGGCACCACCTGGGTCTTGTTGCCCCCCTGGGGGGGGGGGCAGGTCTAGATCCAGGAGGATGCAGAGTTTTGGGTCCATGGTGGTGCTGGGCGGGAGAGTGGCCCTGTCTGTGCCCTATTTTACCCTGTCCCCCCAGTGCAGCAGTCCTTTTTTTGGCTGCATCTGCACTTCCTGGATGAAATGTATGGTTCCTCTCGGCAGACCACTTTCGGTGGTTTGAGAGAGAGGGGAAGGCACCATTATTAGGATCAAGATAAGGAGGCATGATGAAAATAAATCCTCTTTACAGTCATACGTGGGGCCTAGCTGGTTACATCCTTGTTTTATTTTTTTTATTTCTTGGGTGAAGAACTTGACATATTAGCTCAGTTTCCCCTTTTATGCCTGCATCCCTCACTGCTATGACCTCTCCAGGTTATTTTGATACTGGGTTCTGTCCTGCTGTGCTTTTTGCTACACCTTCTGATCTGATGTCCCCTGTAAATTTGATCCTGATTGGATTTACACCTAAGAAATACAGGGCAAAATAAGACATGAAGTAGCCACAGCCATGCAGGTTGCAGAGACATATGCAGTTGGTCAAGGAAGCCTCTGCAAAAATCTACAGCAAGTCCTGGCTACACACTAGCAGGATGTATCACCACTTGAAGTTTCTTCATCACTGTGACTGAAGCAATAGCAGATGAGTCATCAAACCATAGCAATGGTTGCCATAAAAGAACCTAGATAAATAGCTGGAGCACAAGGAAGGGATCCACAAAGCAATTTAAGAACCACTGCCTTAGGTATGTGGTCTCCAATCATTCAGCAGTCTAGTTTCAAGCAATGATTACACTGGGAATTATGGTACCCCAAATATCATGTACAACCCTTATATAGCCCCAGCTAATGAGGCCCACAGGTGCTTCTCTTCTAGCAATTAGGCATGGCATACTCAGCCAGCCCCAATGAATACTACTTAATTGGACCTGGGCTAACAGGGGCCTGGCTCAGGACCTCCTGGCTAGCACTATTACAGAAGCAAACAGGGAGAGGCAAGCTTTGCACATTAATATAATAATTTTAAAAACCAAATTGTGAAAAAGCATTATCTTAAACCTCCACATAGCAGGGGAGCTAAAGCCAGAGGTGATGGCTTAGTGACTTTAGTATCAATCTTGAAATATTTAGAATCCTTGGAACCAAACTGGTTTGAATCCATCCTAGATCAACTCAGCTCTTCTTCTTTCCAAGGGAGATATGTGGAGCTCAAGATGGTAAAGGTAGAGGAAAGCTTGCTTTAAAATAAGTCCTTTAGAACCAAGTTCTTGCCTGTTCTGAATGGACATTAAAAACCTCATAGCACTTTAATTACCTCCCTCCACCATTGTGCAGTGTTGCTTTGCATTGACGGTTTGCCACTTTCCACCTATTGTTGTTCTTTATCTATATGATTAGTGACGCTCTTAAGGCTCGTGAACAATAAGAATACAAATTATGAATGGGGCATTAAATGTGTTCCAGTACGTGTTTCTGGCCATCTGAGCTGAGAGAGGGAAAAGCAGAAAGAGAAGAAAACACCCCACAATACATTTATAAGTGAGTTTATTTGCCTTCCTTATAAGACACATACATACAAGTTATTATAAAAGTGCCCAGACAAATTCTAGCCAAATACAGTATAAGTAAAGGGTTGCCATCAAGAGGAATGTCTCAGATCTACAGTATCTTGGCTTCCAGATGAAATATTTCTACTAGGCATTGTAGGATGAAGAGGATACGTTTCCTCCATGACCTGTCCAGTTAGTATGGATAAATTCCCCTGGTTTCCATAACAGTTCATAGGTATGAGCACCAAAGTAATCACGCTGTGCCTAGATGATGAAACACACAGGAACAACACAGTCAAATACCAACGTCACTGAGATATTGCACCTTACATCCCACCTCTGTATGTAGGTATCTATTTAGGTTCTCATACCAAGCCCATTGCCATAGTGTCTGAGTGACATCCATTTTAAAAGAAATATATGGGATTTAGGGCAAATCTTATAAAGTGAACACCCAGGAATAATGCATAGAAGAGGTGGCAATACAGAATAAAGGCTTTTGGGAGGTGATTCTTCACACACTGATGTGCTGTTTTTTTCTCCCCCTTGGGCTGAAATTTCAGCCTCACAGGTCTCAGTGTGGAATCTCAGGTGCTTACCTGAATCAGGTTAGCTGGCAGCATCTCATGCCTGTACCCATCATAAAAGGAAAGTGCTGTAGTGAAGCAGGGCATAGGGATGCCAATCTGGACTCCAGTGCTGATCACACGTCGCCAGGAGTCCTGATGGAGAACAAAGAGAAAGAAGGAAACAGACTGCTTAGCCAGCAGAACACAGGACTACAGCAGAGGTTACTGGTCTCTAGTCTAATGGCATGTTCCTATTGGCAATCATGACCCTGGATCAAGTGAGCAGATTTTCCAACCAGTATACATAAACAAAAGCAGTTCAGAGTGCTGCCTAGCAGGACAAAATTGACAAACAAGACACACACAGTATACAAAATCAGATCTAAAACTCAGGCACGAACTCTGCTCTTTCACATATGCAGGGAGAACAAATTCCAAAGAGAAGAATAAAATAAGCAGAACACTGAGCAAACAAGGCATCTTCAGTAATCCTAATGAAAAAGAACACAGTGACTCCCCAAGGACATAAGAGACCAGCACATCGCTTCAGAAAGGTATGTGGACAATCTTTTGATTTAGCTGGGGATTGGTCCTGCTTTGAGCAGGGGGTTGGACTAGATGACCTCCTGAGGTCCCTTCCAACCCTGATATTCTATGATTTTGTCTCAACATTAAATCATTTAGTAACGTGCATAAGATATTCAGCTTTAGTGAATGGAATTGAGTCATAGTAAAATGACTCAATTGGCCAGACATTCTGTTTATAGTTCTAACTGGACTCATCTTCTACCCAGATCAGAACACTTTATTTGGACAGTCCGAGGTCTAGTGAATGAAGAGCCTAGTACATTGCTGGTACTATGCTACTGCATACACTAACAGCAGAATTTTTTAGCTACAAACTTGTAATCCAAATTCTGCACAGCAGGCCCCTTCCAAGGCCAAAGGCATGGTCAGTGGTGAGAATGAGGTTTCACTTTGTTAGAGAAAAGACAAAAAAAAAAAATCTAGGACTACTGCTGCACCCCTCTCTGATGATTTCACATAAAAATGGAGTGGCAAACTTAACAGTTTATGGTTGCTACTAATGGAACTCCCAGGATGAGGAACTGATTGAATGGGTGTCAGCAAATTACATTTTCGAAACTGACGAGTCACAGTAGCTGAGGATGAATTAATGTGAATTATGGGCAAAGCTACAAAGAACTGAACATCTGTTTGCCAGTATATTACTTCTGGGGAAATCATATTAATACTTTGTGACACTCAAGGAGACAGTGTGTTACATTTGACACTTTATGGCAAGTCTAGAAGAGTTACCCTCTGAAGTACATCATCACCTCCAAGTCCTATAGTTTAGGAAGAGTTCAGTTCAGCTCTTGATACATTTGGATATCAAAATTATAGGGCAGTAACTTTACCCATTACAGTCAAACTCACTCCCTTTTTTCCTTTATTTAGATATAATACCTCCATCTTTCTGATGAGATGGAAATGAAATGTCTTGATTTCATGCGGGCATTTTTACAACAGTGTGGGTGTTATCGTTGGTGTCCAGGCCAAATTCTAATTTGGATAATTAGATTTTGCCTCACTATGGTTACAGTGGTGCAGTTTCAACTGGTTATGATTATGTTTCACTTCCTGTTCTACGTTGCACACAGTGGTAGTGCTAAACAGCTATCATGGATGTCCCACCATGGAGATGCTGCATTTCAGTGGTGGATGAGTGATTCCTAGATGCATATATTGTATTCACACGCACACACGCAAACTCAAAGCATTTTAGGATTACCTAAAGCTCTTTGGGATTAAGGGTGTTATATAGAAGATGTTTTAAAGACTCTCTGCCCTCTCTCTTTTTGGACCTAACCACACTGCAGAAGGGGTGTTTTGGGGAACAACTGGAATGTACTAGGTTTATAAATTGTTGCTTTTGTGCTCTCCCTTCTTCAGACACACCTGACAGTCCTCCACAGCCTTCTTAAAGAAGTCGTCCAATAGCAGGTTCTGGAGATTGGGGTTTCGGTCAAAAGCATCTTTGATCTTCCCCAGGAATGCACTAAACAGGACAGACAAAAAGCTGGAATTAGATATCAGTGGTGGGAGCTGTGAATGGCCTAGAATCCAAGGGACTAAGGACCGGGATTTTACAGGCAGCCAGAAAGGCACAGAGTTTAAAGAATTCAACCAATCAACAGATTCCAAACACCAACACCTAGAGGCAAATGACAAAGTGAAAAAATGCAAAGGAGATCAGCAGTGGCTGAGCAACATATAAACTTTACATCAGGTTGCACAAGTTCCAGTGTTGACTTGGGCAGCAGCATCCCAGTATCATATTAGCAGATAAAATATGGGAGATCTTCCACAGAGATCTCTGAATGGGCCAGTCCAGCACAGGGCAAACCAAACTGCTCTCTGGTCAGCATTCCCTGCCCCAATTGCTCTCCTACCTTCTGATGATGCAGCCTCCCCTCCACATCAATGCAATGCCACCGTAGTTAATTGTCCAGCCAAATTCTTTGGCTGCCTGTCTCAGCAGCATGAAGCCTTGAGCATAGGAGATAATCTTGGAGGCATACAGTGCCTAAAGAGAGACATCAGATTTAGGGAAGCAGCCCACAAACTCTGATGGAAAAACTTTGCAATCTGATCCAAAAGCAGAGCACACAAGTCCCACCAAGGTCTGTCTCAGGGGCAACACTCCAGTTATATGTAAGAAACTCACTCACTGGATTCCAAACATTCCTAACTACTACCTCTGATGGTCTAAGCCTTTTCAATCTCACAGTTCAAAAGAATATAGTTGATCCAGGTCAAGAGATACTTGATAATCTCTCTCCTATGCAGTTCGGACGGCTAACATCAAAATACCACCATTTTCTTGCATTAGTGCTACCCTCATCTATTACTTGAAGAAAAAGATACAATCAAATTCTACTTAGTTTTAGTCAGGGTTGGGGTTTTGCTTGGGTTTGGGTTTTTTGGGTAGTAGTAATTTCCTCCAGAATGTATGGGTACCACAGAAAAGGAGACTGCTAAAAGAGCAAGTAAGCACTCTTCACTTAATCTGGATCATGCACCGGAACACACACATACATCTTTTTGTCTCCTTTTATTCCCTGAGCCTTTTGCCAGGCAGATTTTCCTGCAATAATAAATATTTGGCACTTCTTTAGCACATTCCATCTCAGAAGCTCAATGTGCTCTGTAAGTGTTAATAAATGTAACCTCTGCAATGGGCAGAAAGTGAAATACCATCTCCATTGTACAAATAGGGAAATGGAGACACAAAAAGGTGACGTGAACTGCCCAAAGTCACACACTGAGTTAGTGACTAGACTAGGAAGAGCAACTGGTTCCCAGTCTTGTGCCTGTATCATCCTTCATTCCAACTGGGATCTTTCTCTGGTCCATGAACAAGTTCCCCATTAACCATATTTTATTGCACCTCAGTTGGCATACAGTGGGAGAAATGGGCAAGACATGACAGGTGGTCATCCAGAGCAGGCTCCAATGGCTGGAGACAGGGAGAGCACAAGAGCACAGCCAGCACGTGTCCCACTCAGAATCCCGGGCTCACAGCAGCCAACCTCACTTTGTCCCTGCAGTTCTAATGCAGTGCTCTGGCTAGGAGCCCTGACTCACCTTGCGAATATCTTCCAGAAATGCCTTCTTGTTCCCACTGAATTGAGTCATTTTGGGCCCATCCAACCGTTTGCTGGCCTGTACCCTCTCATCCTTGAGGGAAGACAAGCACCGTGCAAAGACAGCCTCACCTTTACTCAGAGAAGGAAAGAGAAGACATTTAACAAGAACAAGCCAAACAATAAGGTCTTTCTAGCCTATCGCATGCAGAGCCAAGACATGGGGACAGGTGTTTATAGAGATGGGATGACAGCAGCAGGCCACACTGCCATGCAAGGAAGGTCAGGTTTATGAATGACAGAGGACTCCCACTGGCCACACCAAAAGGAATTTCCTCTGTCTCCAGGGATAGGATCTTTTATCAAGCACCTCCTGGCAGGTGATTCACAGTGTGGGACTGAGTCTCCACAATCTAATCTAGCCAGAGAACTCATGTTCAATAGAGGATCATAAGAAATGGAGAGGGGAGGATCTAAAAATAGCACAAAGTGAGGAGTGGAGGAGGAGAGAGAGGGAGAGTAGTCCACACCCTGAGATCTGGAGAGTCCAAAGAAAGGAAGGTGGCTTCCAAGACACCATTTACTTTTTGGATGAATTATCTGAATGTCAGGAAGGAGGGATCAATTGGCCAGAAACACAGCCACTGGCCAATTGATCCCTGCTAGAGCAGTTTTGGGCAGCATTGCTTGGCCTGACTGAGACTTCTTAAAACAATGTAAGGCATCTACTATATGACAGGGGTCCTGGACAGAAATAATCAATGTTTCCTTATTTGTGAAAGGAACTTCAATCTTTTGGTCTTAGTTTCCTTCATCCGTAAAATACAGACAATTTTGTATCACAGTATAGTCTCCTAACCCCACCTCTCCCTAAGATAAAGAAATACTTGCACAGTGCTTTGAAGGTGAGAAGCACTTACACAAATACCCAGTATGACGCACATTAATTGGAGATGCTTTTCTAGGAAATCCCCAGCACACACAAAAATGCTGCAGACAAACATTAAAAATAAATCTACTTGATAGGGGAAGTGAAAATTTTTATCTGTTAAGACTTTAGGTCTGGCAGTCAGAGGCCCATGCAAGATTCGTACAACATCAATAAGCAAGGTAGGGAGCTGCATTCCTCAGAGTGCTGTAGAAGCAAGCAATATCATCAACTCTTGCATGGAAGCCAGAACCCTGAATTCTTGTCTTGGCAGATAAGTAAAGGCAAAACTAACTCACAGATATGTTATTTTAAAGTGTATTCATTTGTAATTTAAGTCTGTACAGATATTCAGGGAAGGAACTGGGAATTTAAACAGTTTCCTTTACTTTTTAGCATTTGAGGTCACCTTTCAGGGGACTGACAGAAATATGAAATCATGTAAGAGTTTCCTTCTTCCTTTACAATGAATCTCCAGTTACAAAAAAAGTCTCTCTTTCATACTCCTGTGAATGAGTCATAGGTTTGCACAGAACTTCCCTGTCGCAGGTTAACATACTTCATCATAATCAGAATTAGCCACTCCTTTTCATTCTTGCCCAACCCGTTTCCTTCTGCTTTATTGTGGAGGGAGCATGACTCTGCTATTGCAGGGAGGAAGTTGCAAGTCACCCTGATGCATGGAGAAAGATGTAGCAACTGCATTAAGAATGTCCAGTATTTGCACAGGGGTTGTTGTGAAGCACACTCCACAAACCACTCCTGCAGCACAGAATTATATCTGGGTAATGCCTACACCCTTGATCCTTGCAAAAGCAGGAGCCCAAGCAAGGGAACTTTACCAAACAAATGGAGGACGCAACAATTTTAAAGTAAACAAATCTCAGAGATTTAAAGCTCTGGTACAATATTTAAATTATTGAACAAATAGCAGCCTCAGCCCTACTTTGTAAAAATGTTTTTTGCTGCAATACAGCCAATCTTCTCCAATAAACTGGATTCAGCTGGCCACAGAGGAAGCGATCAGTACAATTTATCTTGTAAAGCAAGGGGGTTAGCAAAACAAGAGGGGAGGGAAGAGGAGGTAGGGAAAAGAGCAGGAAAAATAAAGCAAACTCTGACAACAGATGGAACTTCCCAAAGTTAAAGTCCACACTAGAGTTTGTAGTATGAATTTAAACACATCTGTAACATAGTTGGGGTGTCTACTGCTAACACACCTGCGATTTCACAGCTGTGTTCAGAAACTATGCTAGAGACAACCATCAGTGGTAGGTGGGTAATTATGTAGGTATCTGCATATGTGGGTGGCTATTTTTCAGGCACAATTTAGGGGCCTGACCCAAAGCCTACTGAAGTCAATGAAAAGATTCCCACTTGACTTGAATGGGCTTTGGGTCAGACCCCAAGCTAACCAAAGTAGTTTAAAGAAAATTCTGTTCACATTGCATAGAGAAACCATGCAAACAATCATCATGTTGGAACACAGATGGCAACTATGCTTCTTACAGATAAATGCTCAAAATCCATTTTCAAAGACAGATGGGGGGGTTAGTGCTGTTCAAGCCATAGTGCAGACAAGGCCTAACTGTCCCTGTCTAGTCAGATCGATACTATCACATGGAAGTGGGGGAGAAGAAAGTTACATGGATGGTGGAAAAATAATTCCTACATCTTCAGGAAGATGCAAGTTATTCTGAAGCCATAGCAGAAATACAAGTTTCTTATTCCACACATTTTCAAGACTGTGATATGACTTAGCATCGGGCACCGGGGGAGGACAGAGTACTGAGAACAGGGCTGAACCAAACTAGAGTGGTAAATATTAAAAACCCTCTCCCATGTCTGAGTCTGGTACTGAGTCACCACCAGCTAAAGAACTAGCAAATACCATGGGAGGGTGGGGAGGGGGAGAAGAGTGTTGACAGTACAAGTGGGATACATGATTAGGGAGAACTCCCACAGAAGGTAAGCAAAGAGTAGGAAGTAGTTTGCCCTACTGTCAAAGGACAAAAAAGCCTTAACTGTTAGATCAGGGATAATGGAGACAGAATCACCTTCATCATAGGCTTATCCCCTCTACTGCTAAGTGTTCCATGGCTAGCATGCTGTTAGGCCAGTAGAACAAGAGACAGTAAAATCAGTCAGACTGACAAGTCAGTTACCGATGAGCGTGACAGGAACTCCGTATTCTAGGGCTGAGATGGCTGTCCACTTCCCAGTGCCTTTTTGACCTGCACTGTCCTTGATCTTTGGGAGCAGGTGTTTGCCATCAGAGTCCCTGAACTTGAGGATGTTAGCTGTGATTTCGATCAGGAAAGAGTCCAGCTCTGTCTTATTCCATTCTCCGAACACCTTGATGGAGAAACCAACAATGGGATTGCAAGAGAGATACTCACCCAAGTTAAAATTACTGGCACCCCTTCAAACACACTGACAATCTTAGCCCATTTACCAGGCAACTACTTAACAGCTCAGAAGAGGAACTAGCACATCCCCATGTCAGAGGTACCCCAGGTGCATGGAGCTGCAAAGCAGCCATCTCCAAACAGAAACCTGCAGGCATATTCTAGCCTGATACTACAATCTTGAGCCATACGGGGAGTGGAAACGCCTCATTCCATGACACCACACTCTTGGAACTTTGACTATTTATGGCTCATCCCAAGATTAATCGGGTCTCTATAAGGATTAGCTACCCACATTAGCTACCCACCCTGCTTTAAGGGATCTCTGTGACCTACATTATTGGCTCATATGGAGGAAGTTCATTATCTCCCAAGTCAAGGAACAAGGGAACAACAAGTAGAAACACTTCAATTCCCACCAAGACAGATTATTTCTCAGGGAAGGAGGCACATGGGGAATGAAAGATCTGAGGCAATAGTCTAAAAGTGTTCAAGATTTAAGACCCACCTTAGTTGGTGCCCATGGACATTGCCCCACTGGCCCTAGCAGAAGGATAGAGGATTCTACTACAGACATTACTTATGCTCCATCCTAATTGCCTTCAAAGCAGAGCAGTCACCTACTAGGTCTCAGGGCAAAGCTGAAAGACTGGAAAGAGAGGGAAGAAAGGCTGTGGCTCACCGTTGCCATCTCATCATGTTCCATGCCCAGTATATCCTTCATCAGGTGGTAGGCCTCACAGATCAGCTGCATGTCTCCATATTCAATCCCATTGTGCACCATCTTCACAAAGTGCCCGGCACCTTCTTCTCCTACCTGCCAAAGAAACATCACAGGGTGCCTTCAGACACGCTGCTGCCACCGCAACTAAATACCTGCCCATAGTTTCCCTTTGCTTAGTATGGCTTTGTGAGTTTAGTACTAGGGAAAGGCAGCCTGGACACATCAAAGCTTGGTTTGTGTGTAGATACTGCGTGGCAGCTTCCCTCACATCACCCCAGCAATGTGCCCCATCTGGGATGAGAGGGGAGTTCATTCTCTACAACCAATTCTTTCCGTGGTCTCTGCTGAAACTGTTAAAAAGGGAAATATCTGTGATAGTGGCTTCAGTGCTGTGGACATTAATTCACGTGGACAGAGAGTATGTGAAGGGTGAAGTACCACAGAACTGCAAATCTGTACTGGGTGCAGCAGACTGAAGGATCAATGCAAAAAGTACCCCTGCTTTGTTAAACGATACATTTGTAGTGTGTGTGCACGTGTTACACACACACACACACACACACACACACACACTTCAGTGGCCTAAACACCCATGTGATGGATCTAATCACATTCCAAGGTCTATCAATGTCTGTCAGTACTTGCCCAGTCACAACAGGGTTCCCCAGTGTTCACTTTAGCAGCGACACTTTGAAATATCTTCTTGATGTGAGGCCTATGGAGAGGAATGATATAATTCAGCAGCCACAGAAACATTACAACAGGAAATTTATTCATGTCATACTACCACTGTAACTCACCCCCAGACCAGATGGGGAGAGGGGAATTGGCTACCAGACATCTCCATCAAAATCACAATAAAGGCAAAATGTCTCAAGAATTAGCCACATCATGCAGGAAATAGCAAACTGCACAAGTTGTGCATTTATACAGTGCCTTGTAGAGGAGGCTGTCAATGCACTTCACAAAGGTGGCAACTATTATCCCATCTATTTTGCAGATGGGGAAGCTGAGGCAGAGATAGATTAAATGCCATGCCCAAGGTCATATAATGAGTCAGTGGCAGAGCCTGAACAGAACCCAGATTATTTGGCTTGCTGCCCTACACATTAACCACAACATCAGTCTTAGCTGATTTGGAAGGGGAGAAGGAGGCAGCTTAATGAATGTTAACTGGGAGGTTGTGCCAAGCAAATGATATGGTATGAAAGAACACTAAGTCAGGAGTGGGTGAAAGGAGCCACCTGAGAGGAGCATGAACATAGAATGGGGTGCAGGAAGAGAGGAGGACAGAGTTCTAGGTGGGGATGGAAGAAATGAACAACCTTTATCCACAAGTTTAAGATGAAAAACTTGGCACCATCAAGGTGGAACAGGCTGATCTGAGAGATAAAGCTGGTGTGAAGCGACAGGACTTTTCAGTTTCTAAAAGCTGTCTTTTCCTTGAGCCAAGAATAGGCCCAGAAAACAAAATGTCTTTCCAGACATACAGGAAAAAAAAATCACTAGGCACAGATCCCCAAAGGGTCATTGCTGCACCGCCCCTTCCAGTGACATGTGGGTGGGAGAAGGAGCTGGATCGAGAGCCATGTTTGTGTGCAAGAATCATGCATCCTAGAACAGTTTGGAGACACTGAAGAGCCAACTAAGCCTCCTTTGAGCTATAAGTCCCTGCAGCAGCTCCTGTTGGTACCTGTGTTATAACTAGCAATTTCTCAGCTGGCATGGAGTCCCAAGAGAGTCAGTTAAAGGTCTCAGGTCTCTCTGGTCAGGTTCCTCATTCTCCTCTCCCCATGACTATGCCCTGTACAGCTGATGCCTTCACCTGCACACCACTGAGAAGAAAACTGGGTAAGCCTTGACTGCCATGAACAGCCAGGACTGCCTGTGACCTCAGCTGAGCTGAGAGGTCCTGAGCCCCCAGGAAACATTAATTGTCTCTTGATATCAACACCCCCCCACCTTCACCAGTACCCTCTGCTCCAACACCCAGAGAAGACTTCATTATTATATGACCAGTCTACAAGAGGAGCTGATGGGAATGGGAGGGCTGATTCTTACCAAGCCTCTTTGTCTCCTCCTGGCATGAGCGAGGGTCCATACCTGGCACCCTCCTCTCCCCCACTAACACCGCTTCCTACGAACAAGATGCCCTTTTCCCGGAGTTCTTTACAGCGCCTCTGAATGGGAGAGAAAGAAATGGTATTCAACAAAAACTTTTCTGAAACAGAGGAGGGGGAATCCTTCATTTTACTTCAAACACTCATGGAGCCAGGACAGAGACGGCACCATTTGGACCCAAAAATATTTTTTTCAGTTCTGCTTTGGTCATGGCAATATGTGGCATCAAAGAGGAACATACACACAGGCTGCACTTTGAACATTAGCAAACTTCCCGTTGCTCCTCCACTGATATGGGTTCTTGCAAAGGGAAGATAAGGACTTGGCCCTCTGTGTGTGAAAATGTCACATGTTGGCAAATGGGATGCAGGGCTTGTAAAGGCTCAGAGCCTTAGATGCTAGGTGATACGTGCTGTATACAAAGATATGAGTGTGCCGGGGGTGCAATAAACCCCAAGAGGAGCCAATGAGCCCATTAGATAGAGAGAAAGAGAACACTCCATCATGAACACTGATGCTCTCTCCATGGGAGGATGACATAGTCTAGTAACCTGAGCTCAGGACTAGGAGCTAGAAATTCCTGAATATTAATCCTGAATCTGACAGTGGTTTCTTCTGTAGCTTTGGGCAAGTCACAAGGTCTCTGCCTTGGTTTCTTTATCTGGGATGATAATATCAACATTCCTCTTGGGGCACTGCGAGGATTAATCCATGTTTGTGAGGTGCTCTAAGATACCCAGGGAAAATATACTATAGACAGGACATCATCATTGGCTTGTTTAACTGGCCTCTGTTATTCCACAAACAAGGCAAAAGGAACAACTGACTCAATGCATGTCAGGTATTCATTACCAGCACAGCCATCTCTTGGCACATGGCAGTTTTATCCAACTGAATTATTCCTGTACTAGTCCCATGCTCATGGGATACATGGCCAGTGGAATGACACCAATATTGCCTTTTAGCATATATTCTATGACCTCATGTTCCTGTCAGGTAACAGGTCTGCTATAAGCATCCTGGCTTCCTCAACTCTCCTTGACAAAGTTTGAGACTCTGGAGCGTCAGAGATTAGAACAGATGCATTTTCAAAGGGGCTTCATTCTAATGAGGCCAGTGTTTTTATTGCTATATTTCTGGACACAAACATACACCTTTTATGGGTCTGCTCCTATAAGAAGGACCTAGCAACCCTAAAATAGCTCTTTAACAGGTCGGTCAGTAAGGAGGCTCCACTGCAAACAGAATTTGGTTTGGTTCCTCTCGTACAGGAGGGTAAAAGGCATCCATGTATACAGCAGTCCTGTTTCACCCATTTCTGGGAGGAAAGGACCACTGGCAAGGCATTCTCAGTCCATTCACCTAGAGGAAAGGGTCTAGAAGGCAGCATCAGGCTTACCGTGGTGTCCCTGTACTCTGAATTCCCTCCATCAATTATGATGTCTCCCGCTTCCAGCAATGGCACCTGCAACCAGAAAAGAAAAAATAAAATTAATCTGCATTATTTGGTCCATGTAGGAAAAACTTAGATCTGACCTGCAACTGAGATCCCTGAAAGGTCAGAGTGAACTCATCAGAACCTGTTCCGGATGTTATTGCCTTAATCACAAGCAACTCCCTTTTAGGGGCCAGATTTATTAAAGGTTCATCACTAGATTGGGCTCCTCAACAACAGAATCCAAAGGATAAAACAAGGGGAGGGTTGTGTGTGTGTGTGTGTTTTCCCCATCTATAAAGCAGTCACATCATCATATCTACTTAGGAGTAATTAGTGTCTGTAAAGTTATTTGAGATGCGTCTAGCAATCAAACCTTTATTTTAAGGCATTCTTCTAACTGATTTTAATCCCCATGGATTCTCATCTTCAAGTGACTTTAAGCAATGCCAAGTTAGCAGTCTATGAGATTGTCTCTGCAACAACGGGAAGGTGGAACTGGCATGTGGGCAGCAAAGAACAAGGGGCCAATAGTAGCTAGGAGGGAAACTATCCTCACCAGACTTTTGATGAAGTCATCCACTGCACTTCCAGCTTTCACCAGCAAGATGATCCGACGGGGCTTTTTCAGTTTGGAGACCATCTCCTGTAGACTGTGAGCCCCAATCACTTTGGTTCCCTTGGCCTCATTGACCAGAAAAGCATCCACTTTGGACACCGTCCTGTTAAACGCACAGACCTGGGAAAGCAAGAAACCCTATCCGTGACACCTCCAAATGTGATGTTGTCCGTATCAATCAATAGTCAGCTAGCTCCAGCATTACGCACTTCTCTCCTGCTTCTGCCCTCCAAGAAACTACGTCAGTGCTACTCCTGCAGCTTTGCTGTATGTTTCTGCATTACGTTCAATCACTAACGGATGTTCCAAGTGCAATTGCAACCCCCGAAGGATAGACTGATGTCTAACAAATCCATGTGTGATCTCAATTCCTGGCTAGACACAGATGAGTACAACCCTCTCCTCCAATCCCTTTCCTTTATGAGCAGCAACAACAAAGACTGTGATAAAAAGGAAAGAATCTGAACTCAGGACACTGTTCATGTACACCACCTCCCACAAAAATTAAAATGCCCAGCTGCTGCTTTTGGACACTAAGGATTCAGCCCTTGGGAATGACAATTAATTCCCCAATTTCCTTCACTCACCACAAAGCCATGGTCGTTCATGTTTAAAATCAGGTTCTGACCCATTACGGCGAGTCCAATCAAAGCAATGTCAGCTCTGAAAAGTAGAATAACAACAAATCAATAGCAAAAAGATTTCAACTGTCATTAACAATGATCCTTTCATGGTCTACCAGGCTATTCTGTTCCCCTGCACTGTTCCGTGAACCTGTGCTGGTGAGAGTGTACATATATTCTCCCTGCTTACATACATTATAGTGCACTCTATATTACATTGTGAGCCCACACGATTAACTGATTCTGGTCTTAGGCAGAGACAGTGGAGTGGTGAACACAGCAGAGCTGTCCAGAGTGCATACCAAGTGATCTTGAGCTGCCAGGATCCCTTCCCAACTACCAAGGCAAACAAACTCTGGAAGGAAGAGAGAAGGAAAATACCCCACACCCCAAGCAACTAGAGAGGAGGAGCAAGAGGTGATACTGTGCCAAATACGCTCAGAATGAGCAGCCCAATATCCCAACAAAGAGCTGGAGTGCTCACACTGTGGCAGTGCAGCCCCAGCCAATGGCACTGTATGACAACATCTGGACATCACTTCACATTTCTGTATTTTGCTGCATCTCCAACATGTGCCAAGGAGGCTCTCCATGGCTGGTATCACTACCCCGGCAGGGGGTGGAGAAGGGAATGAAGCAGTGCGGAGACTGGTTTAAAGAGAGCTAATGGGGACATGAGGGGCTGACAAAAGGAGAAACAGATCCCATCCCTGTTTCAGGATGACAGGGCAATTTTCACAGGGTCAGGGCTCCACACCCAGCAGCACCTGGATTTTGCCTCAGGCCTCTGATAAAGCATATTGGTCCACTTCAACTGGCAGAAATCCAGCTCACTAAGCCATCTGGCTATCATGTCCTTTCCCCCCACATCCTGTGGTTTGCTGCACAGGACGCTGAAGAAAGAAGTTGGGAGGAACTACCAGAGCCACCAGCTTCCCCAAGCTCTGCAAGGTAGAGAGATGAGCTACCTTATACAGAGAGAGACTTCTGTGCAGAAGTCTTGATAAGAATGATGTCTGCCCTGTCCCCTCTTCACTCTGCCAGGAATCTTCTCTCTCTTCCACACCAGCTTGATGGTTCACCTGATTATCCATTTGTTTTGGGAGTCATTCTGGCCCCCTACCCCGACCTCTGAGGCTGATAATTAAAGGCTGTATTGTATATTCTAGAGAAAGATCAGCAAGGGAGGACATTTGTCTCCAAGCTCAGCACCCTGAAATACCCAACATTTCAGAAGGAGAGTAGTACTGCCCCAGCACAGATTCACAACCTGTCTCCTGTTCTGTTCATGCTCTTGAATTCCTTTGCCCTGTACAGGTCCATCTGTAAGGAGTTACCAATAGGGCAATATATTTGGCAACACTTTTCTGGTGAGTAATGCTTCCCAATTTATTAAGTCAAGAAAAAAAAGAAAGGTGAAATAATTGACAAGAATTTCAGCCAGAGGCTACAAAGTGACCACTTATTTTCTAACTCTATTTGCACATGCATCTAGATGACAAACTGAATTAGTAAACTGACTACTCTGTTAGCATGAAGCTTGAGTGCCATTAAGGAAGTCACTGAAGGCAACAATCCAGCTCTCATCAAATTCTGATGCCCTCTCACCTGAGAACGCTAAGCAGAACTCTTCACTGCCACCCTCCTCAATCCTACCCAAGAGTGGCCCAGGTCAGTGGTTCCTGGGCATCACTGTGGGATGGGCAAAATGAGCCCATAAGACTCAGGTCAAAGTCTGAGCAAGGTGGTTCCGGTCCCCAGGGGGGGCAGACGGGAAATCCTCCTCTCAGCCCCAAGGGAAAACCTGACTCTCAGACTTTAAGGCCACAAGGGACTGTCTGTGTTCCCCAAGTCCAGTAGTTTTCAACCTGTGATCCATGGACCCCAGTGGTCTGTGACTATGTCCAAGATTTCCAAAGGGGCCCACGCCTCCAGCTGGAATTTTTTAGGGGTCCACAAATTAAAAAGTTGAAAACCATTAACCAGGTCTAACCTCCTGCACACGAAACTCCCCCCCGCGCCCCCAAACCATCCACACTTCTGAGCCAGCCAGAAAAGCAACCGCGCAAGGACGGCATCCTCGTACTCCGCCCGCCTGGTCATTCCCAGGGGCCGGGGCCTCGCCACCGCGGGGACCAGCCAGACCAGCGCGTTTAAGTCAAGGCCACGCACGACCCCGGCGCAGCCAGACGCGGACCGGGCGCCCCTGACCGCCTGGGTGCCGGGCGGCTACAGCGCTAGGCCGCCCAGGCCAGCAGCTCGCTCGGCGAAGGGTCCGCCCGCCCGCCCGCGGGACTCACTGTGCCATGGCGGCGGCGGCTCCCTTCGCTGGGCCGGTGGGTGACTGGGCAGGGAGCAGAGCGGCCGGACCGGCGGTACTGGCCAGCTCCGCTCCCATTGGCCCAACACCGCTTCCGCCTCTCGGGGGGCGGGACTTAGAGGTTTGTCCTCGGCTAGTTCCGCCCCATCTATGGACGGACGGCTCAGACCGGCCCAGCAGAGCGCCGATCTCATCGCCCTTCACTGAGGTTCCTCCCCCCCCTTCTGTCACTCACTCTTGCCCAGTGAAAGTGATTGAGGGTGGGGAAGGGGCTTAGGTGCAGGCTCTAGCGTAGGGCTAGAAAGAAGGGGGTCATGGCTAGGCCTTGAGGTGTGGGAGGGCTGCAATGGGGGGTGCAGCTAGGGAGGAGGGGCTTGGGGTGCAGGAGGGAGCTCCAGGCTGGGGTCAAGGGGTTTGGTGTGTAGGAGGGAGCTCAGAGCTGGGATACAGGCACCAGCTGGGGGGTGTGGGCTCTGGGGTAGGGCCAGAGATGAGGGGTTTGGGGTGCAGAAGACAGCTCAGGGCTGTGAGGTGTAAAGTAAAGGAGGGGGCTTGGGCTGGGATAGGAGTGTAGGAGGGGCTGGGGGCTCTGGGTGGGAGTTTGGATGCAGGGGGGTTCCAACCTGGGGCAGGGGGGTGGGGTGCAAGATCTGGGATGGAATTAGGGTGCAGGAGGTTCAGGGTCTGGGAATGAGTTAAGGTGCAGGTGGGGGTTCCAACCTGGGATAGGGGGCTCTGGTCTGGGCTCTGGCCAGGTGGCACTTACCTCGGGTGGCTCCCAATCTGTGGTGCAGTGGGGCTAAGGCAGGCTCCGTGCCTGCCCTGGTTCCATGCTGCTCCCAGAAGCATATCCAGCCCATAAGTGGCAGTACTGCTAGGCAGCTGGTTCCCATGGCTACAGGTTCCCTGCCAATGGGAGCTGCGGACTCAACCCTGGGGATGGGGACAGCATGCAGAGCTTCCCTGATTACCCCATGTTTAGACAGAAGACATGCCAGCTGCTTCCAGGGAGCTGCACAGAACCAGGACAGGCAAGAAGCCTATCTTAGCCCCGCTACACCACAGACCGGACTTTTAACAGCCTGATCAGCGGTGCTGACCAGAGCTGCCAAGGTCACCTTTCAACTGGGCATTCCGCTCAAAACCTGGATGCCTGGCAACTCTACTTGTGGGACTTAAGGAGCTGTAATATTTTAAGGAACTCACCACAGTTTTGAACAGTCAGAATTTTCATAAGGTTTTATACCTACTGGGACAGGGCCTTGAGAGTTTGACCCATGGGGAAGTCCATGCACGGCCGTCATGTTTGATACAGCTAGCACCTCAGTGCCAAATTTCAGTGGCCTCTATTTGAGGAGCTCCCAGTCACCTGTGACAACCACAACTAGACCTACTATGGTTAGCAACTTTTACACTAAAAGTGACTGAATAATTAGAACTGCCAGTCAATCATGTTTGAGGGGAATGGCAATAGAAAAGCTGGAGAAGGGTCTCTGACAAAACACCTGGAATCAGGCAGAGAGGAATGTCTATACTCCCTGAGTGAGCTTGTTCAGATCAGAGTTCAACAGCTCTCAGGGATCAAGCCAAGAAACTAATGGTAAAAAATAGTAGTGAAGAAAGCAGCGCACACAATGCCTGCTAATGCACTGGTTGTACCTTTATTGTTTCACCTTGTTCACTAACAGTTCAGTGGTGCAAGGTTACCATACACAGTTAGATATCTGCATTGCACACCTAAGGCTATACAGCAAATGGATCAGAATTAGTACAAATACATGAACTATATTTACATTTTGTATACTCAAGCTCCAAACATCAGATATATTTACAAAATAAAACATGAGAATGAAAATCAAATTAATATTGTACAGTGTTGCTGATGCACTCCTTTGCTGGGATGAGATCAGTTTGCAAAGAGATTTGTTCAAGAAGGCTACTTATGCTATATCGTGTCTGCCATGTATGGAGGACTTGAATAGGGAGATGGAAAGAAACACTGGTTAAAAAAAAATATAGTTATTTCAGTGCAACAGCATTTCTAACGTCCAAAGTCAAGAACATTAACAGACTGCACATGGAGTATGTGCTCCGAACAAGCAGAATGAAAATTAAGGCCTCATCCTGAGAAGTGCTGAGCATCCCATAACTTCCCCAATTCCCAACCCTTGGTTTCAACAGCAGCTAGGGATAGCTCAGTATGTCAGGTCAGGCCATTAATTTGGCAACATTAAAAACAGGTCTTATAACCCTCCAGTGCTAGACTCACAAGCTTGAGTGCACAGCTTCTCTCACTCATTGAAGCAAATTTAAAATTAATATTGACACAAGGTTAAGTAATCTGTTTAGTGTTAGATTGTTTTTAGGCCTCCAATACTTAGAACTCATAAATGGCCTTCTGAACAAAAATCTCTCATTTCTGTTCTCGAACAGCTGATGTTTCTGTTTAACAAGGAAGCACAAAATGAATACATTCCTGCTACGTACAGTACAGTTCAGACCACATACAGGGTAATTAGCCACAAAGGAGAGATGCAACACACACAAGTTAGAGTCCCATTTAAAGACATTCTGCAAACCTTCCAAGAGCAGCAGCATTAGTATCCTTCCTTTAAGCAGCAGGTTAAAAACTGCATCTTTAATAAAAAAGAAAAAAATCCAGACCACCACTAACACAAACTGATGCTATGTAAGTACCAGAGTGATGCATAGGCAGTATTAATTGCAGAGTACCAGCGGGTTCTATACCCAGGATAATGCTCTCTTCCTTATCTAATGTGCAATTAATTACAGATGTATAAATATACAATACATTACATAAAAAATTAAATATCCCTGTAAATTAGATAACAAGCAGCAGAAAGTAAAGTCTTTGCTTTGAAACACCTCACTGAGCAGTAGTAAAGATATTCGACATGCGCATGACAAACCTTCCCAATGGTTTGGAAATCCTCTCCCTTCCCTTCTGCATCCCAGGATAAAGGATTTTGTTTAAAAAAAATTAAAGTGCATCTCTAAAATACAGTTATCAATTCTTTTTAAAATAAAATGGCTTGTGGAACTTAAACACTAGTGTCATTTTCACTGGCCTTTGGGTCATTTCTTTCCTTCCATTATTTGATTAAATTAAATTAAAAACCCAAACTAGAGGTGTGCCTGCAATCTTAACTTTTTCCAAGGGACATCCTTTAGGATCAGTGCCCATGCTCAAAAGGTTGGCTGGCCCATGGCATGGTGCCCACTTTCCAGCAGCAAATCCCAAGAGCTGGCTGACTCCAGGGCAGCCTGCATGCAGATCAACCATCAAAACAGCTCAGGTGGATTTTTAAACTTCAGGAGGGGTGACAGTTTTCCCTGCCCCACATATTTTTTCCATTTTAAACTCTTTGGGCTAGAACAGGAAGCCTATACAAAAATATGAATTTCAATTAATTTAAAAAATCTAGTATTTTTCTACTTCTTAATTTAAAGGACCAAGGGAACACTGCCATTGCAGAGCAGAGCTCCATTACCAGTGAGAGACTCTAGAAGATTCAACATCTCTCTTGCATCAGACTGCAAGGTGGTACTGCCCCCTTTGAACTCTCTACAGATTATGGGGCTTTAGGAAATGTAGAAACTTAAAAATAGAATTTTACACTTCCAGTGACCTGTATGTAGATCAAAGATCAGGCCACCGGAAGCTGCCTGCAGTCCTCAAATATAGGAGTGTGAAATTTATGCAACACATTTGTAACATTGCAGTTCTGTAGTAATAAGATACCCATATGCCACCTCCCGTTTCCTAAGGAGGGTCCCTTAATCACGTTTATACATGATATATTTATAAATAAATACAATTTAGCGAATTTTCCAGCTTCTGGCCTATCCAAAGCAAAGACTTTGCAAACTAGTTTTGTTCTAGTTAAAAAAATTAAAAAAAAGTTCAGTGCGTCACATAATACCACCTCTAATCGTCACCATCCCTCCCCTTCTCAGAAAGGTCCCACCTTCGTTACCGATGGTGGCAGCAGCAGTAGTGACTTAGTGCTTAAAATTAACCTCTAGTTCATTCTTAGAACAGTCTTGAAATCTCCTTAACTCCAGCTCAGGGAGCTTCTTCCTGCACGGGCAGTCTTTGTTTGTGCACACACTGGAAGTGCATATTGTGTCTGTTACATAACAAAGAACATCATCACTGTGTTAGGGTCACACAATTAAAGAAGAAAATGCTACAAACAAATGCTTTCTGTGTGATGCTCTTGGGTCCCTATGACACTCCCTCACTGCAGATTCCTGTTCTGGAAGGAGTTAGGGGACTGCAGCAGAAAGGTGACCTCACAGCTTAGCTTAATTACCATCATGTAAGGTATAAATAGATGTCCTAGCAAGCATCAGACTTCATCTTCCTGCTTTTTTTTAAACTAAGCTTTTATGAGGTCCCACTATGCATTGCGCTTTGCCAGCAGAAGCAAAGCAGTGCATGAAGCTGGAATAAAGTTGCTCTATTGAGAATCCCTCATATTTCTGGCCATGGAAACTCCAGTGGGCAGCATGATTAGGTGACAAGGAGTGATCTGAATGAAAACTACCTTCCTGAGGTGGAGTGATCAGAGGACCTTTTCTTCTTGCATGTGCCTAGGATAATGCAATAAAACCCCTGTGCCACTCCCAAGGGCTATAAACTTAATGAGAGCTCTGTACATCCCTACTCCCCTGGCATTCCACTCCCCTGAGTAGCTGAAGTATAATGAAGGGGTTTTGATGGATGCTAAAAATAACTCCCCTGCAGCCACCAAGAAACCTAAGCTGGAAATTCACCTTCCAGAGAAAGGAAACTTACTGTGTCTTTGGTGGAAGGTTTGAAGGGGTAGGGGGTCAAGGTTTGTCTAAGAGACCTTATATCAAATTAGCAATAGCTGCTGCTGCCCAAGGGGAATCTTACAACAGGCACTTGTTACACACTGGTGACCAGGAATAGGAGTCTACTTGGTCTCTCTTCAGGAGGGACTATCCTCCTGCCCACACAATTTAGGGGAAAGGGCTGGAGGCAGCTGAAGAAAAGGAGGAGAAAGTGGTGGTGATACAAGCAGAGATGTGATCTTTTTCCCAAAGAGAAGCCAAAGCTCCCTCCCACCTTGAAGCATGCAGTGGCTGAAGAGTGCTGCAAGCACTAGGTTTCAAAGGAGACAGTGGAGAGAAGACAATATCCAATCTGATGATGGGAAAGTATTTGAATTGGAGAAAGGAGGGTGGTATGCACAAGGTGGGAGCAGGGAGGCCCTCATTTCAGGGGTACTCCAAGAGTATATGCCAGATGCATCTTTCAGAGCAGCTTTCCAGGCCATGCTGTTTCTGTTTTAAAGCTAATCAAACAGGGAAGGGAAAAAAAGTCACTGCTACAGTAACTCTCAAGACCAAAGAAAGGAAGAGAAAAAAGGGAAGCATCTCCCCATCCTTCTGATTAATTCCTGCATATGCTCAAGAGAACCACCACACAGGGATTTTTCCACTTCCCACTTTCCTTCATTAGCATCACCTCAAAGAAAAGACTGACCCCTTCAAATTACAGGATTTGCACCCAATGCTTCAGTGACAACCTCCTTTCCGAATCAGGAGGGACATGGCCACATTGCCTGCACATGGTTACCACATATGCCACCTGCTCTGCTTAAAAGAGAGGCAGAGAAGTGCTAATGTTTTGGAGAATTTTATAAATGAACAGTGCCAATCTAGACCCCTATGGCAAGAGCCCACAGGGCAGTTTCTTCCAGCCTGCTGCTACATCACTCAGGGTCTGCTTCTGTTCTCCTCCCATCAGTCTAGACAGCAGGAGACCTTGCTCTGACCTGCTGAATACCAACAACTCCTCTATCTCCAGAATTAACTCAAATTCCTGGATATTTGGGGTCTGAGATTCAAGTCCGACCTGGATGGGTTGACTTATCTTATGTGTCAGCTCTCACAGGGGGTTAAATGACAGACAAGACTAAGGAAGCCTCAAGAGCAGCGGCAGCTTCTAGCTGAGTAACACCACGTTTAGATGCTTACTAGGAACCATTTTTCCCTAGCCTAAGAATCTTGTCCTGAGGGCAGCATTGTGGTTACCGCAAAGTCATAAAATAAAGAAAAACCTAAAGCATTTCAGAAAGATAACACTGAGGACAGTGGTACAGACATCAAAGAGTCAGTTGGAATGGGAAACCAATAGTCTTAAGGAAAAGACAAAAAAATAAATCACTTTTCTTTTTGAAGTCGTGCAATATTCAGTGGATTCTTTTTTTGTTTTTTCCTTTTGTTTTGGCCACATGCTACTAATAGGATTCTCAGCACAGATGAAAAGAAAAAGGGGTAGGGTTAGAATAGCTAGAAAAGTGCTGAAGGAAGTAGGGAGGGAATGAAAGTTAAGCCACAGGATTACATACAAGAGAAACCATCAAGAATCACACAGAGAAATGAGAGGTAACACTTTATCTATCAGAAGGTGAGTTAGAACAGATGAGAATATCACATGGACTCAGTACTTCAGCAGGCCCGTGCGTCTTCGGGCCAGTTTTGACCTGCACAAAACAAAAGAAAAAAGGATTAGCTAGCTTGGATTAGATTGCCTCCTGAGCCTCATTCTTCCTCCCTCCTGGTCATTCTTTACCTTCTTTTCCAACACATTTCATCTATGCTTATTTTGCATTTTTTTTTTTTACCAAAAGGTAAAAATATTTAAGAGTGATAACTTGGTAGCTGTACTTGCTGCCCCAGTGTCCATGTGAGGGAGATGGAATCAGGTAGGAACTGCAGTTTAAGAGCTCCTCTCTCTATACCAGTAACAGTTGGGTTTTCAATGAACTTTTTAGTAAAATGAAAACTGATTTTTTTCTAGCGGTACTGTGTTACCATGCCTTCAAGGGAGAGCCAGGAACCTCCGTGGCCCAGCTGACAAGGTGGCACTTTCAGTGTGGGTTAGAATGCAGAGACTCTTGGGAGAAAGCCAGCAAGGGGAAGGAGGAGGGAGAGTTCTTCTGCATCACCCTACCATCTGACCAAACAGAGAAGCAGCCCAGACCTACCAGCAGCTAGGCAGTGAACAGTCTAATATATTTGTAAAAAGGGAGAAAGTCCAGGATGCCAAAGGCCATTTTAAGCTCTTCATATCTACATTACACACAGCATCCTGCATATATTTAAATGTAATTTGTCTAGTAAGAAGCTGGTGAACAGACAGCATCCACTGCACTTTCTAGACTTTAGGGCTGGCTTTTTTTTCCACATCAGTAGACTGAGTGCTCAGTGGAATCGGCTCCCCCATCACCTCAGAGCAAAATCTGCTAATCAATGCGACAAGCTGCCAGCCCACATCCCACTAACCACATCTCTCAGGCACAGCCGGTTCTTACCGTATTGTGCCAGCAAGAAGAGGGTTGAAGGCGTATAACCAGTCGTTCATATCTTTGTCATTGATGGCCTGGAGCAGGACCCCACGATGCTTTGTGCACACAGCAAAGGTATTGGGGGTCTGAAATATTTAAACAGACAGTTCTCAAGTAACCACGCCTGTAGATGCAAAGACTAGTTACACATGGGGTTAACATCTCTTCATTGCTACTGGAACATGCCTGTCCCAGCAGCAGTTTCCTAGGAGACATTCAGACAACGGACATACTTGTTTTCTTTCCTCCAGGATGCATTTGATGTGTTCAGTATATTGTTCAGCCCCGAAGCTATTAACAAGAGCGTATTTCACAGAGATGTTCCACTACTCAGGGACCCATATCCTAAGATAAAATCTTTGGGGCAGGGACTATTGTTTTGTTCTGTGTACACAGAACACAAGGGGGTCCTGGTACATTATGTGGACTCCAAGGCGCTACAATAATGCAAATAAAGCTATTGCAGTACATCAATTTGCTGTAGTCAATCTGCTATATAATGTATATGTGAGGGACTAGAGGAATCAGGGGACTGGTAAAGGGGGACACAGGCTTAAACTTCTCAGTCTGAATCCTGCCCATACTGGTGGTGACTGATAGTGGATCAGTCTCGGTCCAGCTCCCTTTAGGTTTGTATGCATATCACAAAAACCACCACTGCACTAACTGGGAGCCTTGCTGGCAGCCTCGGCAGAAACGTCAATGGCTGAACTACCATTGAAACTGATCCCACTAAATCCTAGAGATGGTTACCCCAATCACAGATCAGTCAGTTTGGCAGGGCAGCATCAACATTCTGCTCCTGTTCTGTGAATAAACAGAGGACTGCCATTTCCAGGCACTTACACTGACCTTCACCATTGCCTGCTGATCTTCGCTGTACTCCACCTGAGCGGTGGACAGGTTTATGATCCCCCTCTCCACAGGATCTTTGTCGCTGTTGTAAATGAAGACGTATGGACGGCGGACTATCACAAAGTGCTTGGCCCAGGAGCTGGAGAGTGGCTCCTTGAAGTGGAGGTACCCCTTCTTTGAGACCACAGAACTGAAGAAATAGACAAAGGGGAAATATACTTATCCAAGAAAGTATGAAGTGAATCAGCCCCTGCTAGGATGGCCCAATAACGGAGTGAAATGGCAATAAGGCTATAGGAACAGACCAGTGGCCCTACAGTCCTGTCTCCCATCCCAGCCAATGTCAGTTTCTTCAGAGGAAAGCTTAACCCCATCTCCCCATTCCAAAAGGACACCTAGCTACGCACACAGGACAAGTGATGCACAGAGAGCTATGCTGCCGTAACATGGATAAAACAGGTCAGATTCTATAGCAGAACTAGTTCCGTGCTTAAAACGTTTGCAGGATTGAGCATTATGGAAGACAGATCAACAGAACTCTTCCCTACCCTGCTAATAGCCTCTAAGTCTCTCGAAGGCTGCTGCTTTAGTGCTGATGGCAAATCTTGGTAGCTATTGTGTTCATCTTCCTCAGATGAGGCAAGACAACTGGAAACCTAAGAAAGCCCCTGCTTTAGAGAGCGCAGGAAAATTTGACACTGTAGCAACTGACTTACCCAGGTCTGATTTCCTCAATATCTGGAACAAGGTTCAGGAATTCATTCTTTCCAGCTCTGGCCAGGAAGGAGGTTTCCACTGTTGTAACCAGCTGGAATTGTTCCAACTCTGGGCACGGGCTGGAGGCACGGGAATTTGCTTCTGGAGTCCTTTTAACAAAAATGAAGCAGGAGAAAAGTAATCACTACAAAGCAACTGGTTGTGATAGCAGAACTGAAGGCATTTCTGAAGTTTGTCTTCTCGCATAAGATGCTCTTTTGTTCTGTCATGAGCCTGATCCACCAGTTCCAGAGTGATTATATGCCATGCCATGGCCCTTGGGAGCCTTTTGTACAACTCTCAAACAGCATTTACCACAAGCTTGAGGCCCTCAACTCAGAACACAGAAACGATCTGCTCACCCGTAGATTGCTTCAGACCATTTCTCCTTGCATCCTTCTCTAAGCACAGTCCACAACACTGAGTGGCTGTGCCCAGATTATAGCTGAGTAGATACTAGGAGGGCACTTCCTGGTCAGCAATGCTCTCAATGAGGACTAAGGAACGAGGAAAGCACCAAATTGTCCTTCAGTGAGAAATGAAACCCAGTTTTATCTAAACCATCCTTCATAACTATGAGAAACAAAGGAACAGAGGTCACTCGCCAAATTGGCCTATCATGATCTGTTCTCTTGACAGACTCTCAAGAACCACAGTGGGTTTTACATGCCAAAAAGGCAGTGGTGTCCATAGCAGTATTTATCTGACTGCCCCTTCATAGTGAGAAAAAAGCTTGAAAGGGGAAAGAATGGGAAGAGAATAAATGCACAGAAGAGAGAGCAGGAGACAGAATGAGAAAGCACATGCAGACAGAAGCGAAGAAGCAGAAAGAAAAATGAATGAGAAATCAGAAAGAACACTACCAAGAGAAGCAGCAGCAGAGTGGAAGAGTTTGTTTAGAATCCCTCTCCCCCTCATCTCTACTTACTTCTGATCCACTGAATTGCACCTTGAATCTGCCAGAGAGGGACAGGTGGATGAAGGTGTGAGGGTGGCACTGCTGAAACTGGACACTGATGGGTCACGTCCGATTGGAGAGATATCGGATAGCTACAAGAACACATACAAAACACTGCAGGATAAGATTTTTGTAGTTGGTGTCTGTCACCTTGGTAAGATGACATTGCACTCGGTATTCATAATTAGGAGTGCTCAGTGGAGTATTTCTACCAATACTAATTTCTCTATTAGATAAACAACAGCCATATTTTTGCACCTAATCCCTCTTCGTAGAAATCTCCTTGTCTGAAAAGCAGATAATGTAGCACTTCTGTGGGTACTGTCTGACAGTGTGCTAGGCATCTGATGACCTGCATACAGAATCCATCAACACAACATTGGGTGGTCGGTTTTGTAACATCAGATTTCTCTCTTTATTGTCATTTGTATCTAAAGGCAGTTCTCAAATGAGTTGTTCAGTTTATCCTTTGTTGCTGGGAAACTGAGGAACATGACGATAATGAGCACTCCATGCCATGAGATGAACTATAATGCAAGCTGGAGCACTAGTACTAAACCCAGAAGAGACTTCACCTGCACCATTCTAATTGCTTTCCCTACGCTTTGGAATTTGAGGGGCCATTCTACACTCCAATAGACTGAAGTGAAACAAAATGGTCTCAATCCAGTATCAGTTGTATCATATTCAGGTGCAACTCTCTCTTGTGTTTTCACCATGACTGCATGAGAATCTTTACTTTACACAAACAGGCAGCCTTTCAATACACAGTACCTACAAATCATACTTCAACTTGGAGAATATTCAGTATTCTAAGACTCCAGCAGATTAAATAGTGGACAGAAAAGGCACTGTCACAGCAGCTACAGCAAGCACCTTACCTTACAATCACTGATGCTGTTGTACACCTGGTTAAATTCACGGTTGAAAGTATGGGTAAGAAGCTGCAGGCACTGAGAAAAAGCAAAAGACAACAGGTGTTTCCAATTACATTTTAGGTAGCAATAGAGCACAAAACATGCAATCTACCAAGGCCCACTCAAGAATTAGTGAACTACAATCTGCCCACAAGGGAGTGTGATGACACCAACAAGAAAAACAGATGTCAGTTATACAATTCCTGTGATTACACTACCCAACACTTCCATATGCAGGAGCACTCTGCTGGGTATGGCATTAAAGTGCAACCCCAGTCATCCCTTTAAATTTCACTAAAGGGAGATATCTACTGGCTGGTTTGAGAGAAGAGAACTTTGATTATGCAGCTTATTTAAACAAGGCTTTGTATGTAACAGCACATTCACCATAGAATATGAGGGGCTGAGTATGGAAAAGTAAAAGAAAAGGACATGAGACAACAGAACTAGTTTCTAGGCCCTAAAGTGCACTTGTAAGCCAAGTATCCCCTGAACTGGAGAAGATCTAGCGGAAGGATTTCATACAGCTAATGAATAAAACCAAAAAGGTACCAGCAAAAAAAAAAAGAACATGTCAGCTCATTGTCCCTTTTCCCCATCTAATCATTCTGCCCCAATTAGGAATGATACAGAGGTCCAGATATTTGTTTGTATTGCCTAAGTAGTGCAGGTGAAACGCTTGTGTTTCCTTCAAAGATTAAGCCCTAGATATTTTAACTAACATCTTTACTGCATCTTCAGTGCCACAACAATAGACCTGTTCTGTTCTCTGGGCAGCCTGTACCTTGGTTGCCAGCTCTTTCTCCCTATCCACCAGGCTCTCAATGTCTGCAGAGTCATAGCCGCTGCTTTCACTGGGCGTGACAGCACTCTCAAAAGTGGTAGTGGAAATTTGGGAGGAAATGCTGGTGGAGGTGCTGAGGGTCCCACTGCTCAGACTGGGGGACAACGAGTCACTCAAGGATTTGGGGATGCTGTCGCCAAGTTTCTCACGCAGTAGCAGGAAGTGACGAGTCTTTTCCACCTGAGAATCAACAAAATTAAACATCAATTCTAGGACCTTCTTCACCCTCAAGAGTATGGGAATCCCTTTCTCTCTCAATAGGACATCTACCAGAGAGAGTCATGAGGCCTGGGAGCAGAAATAACTGGTAACATGCTAAAAAGTTAATCATTACTTTTGCTGAATGCACTGAGAACTGAAGGCTGTTTTCACTGGCATGAATAGCCTCTCTGTACCCATTTGGTGGGGAACCTACCCAAGGCCTAGCCTTGCTGAAAATGCTAAAAACAAAAATTCCCTTGCAAGGCCCTCCCAATTTGGAGGTTACAATCAGCATAAAAGGCTGCTGGAAGATGTAGTTCTGTCTTGCTCTTCCCTTCCTCCCCTCCCCCCTTTGTGTACCTCATGCAGCAGCTCCAGCTTCTCCAGTTCCCACTGGTGCTCTAGAATGAGGCTGTCACCACGGGGCCTCCAACCTGCCAGGTTCTCTTCCCCACGGACATATGCCACAGACGTATCCAGGACTTTCCTTCTCCTCCTCTGCATTCCTGAGAAGTCAAGTACAGAGGAGCAGCGCAGGTTAAAAACAGCAGATTGGGAAAAGATACAATACAGACTAAATGCATAGCAACTGGCAGGGAACCCACACCCCCCCAACTCAACTTGGTGTAGATAAAATAACCAGGATTACATCAGTAGCAATGCCTTCATCACTCACACACCAGACCCGGGGGGAAAGAATTATTTTAGTTCCACCCTCTGCCCTAGCCCAGAAATATCTTTCCCTTACCTCCATAACTCCCTGAACCCTGTTCAGTCCAATTCAACAAACATTTAAATGCATTTTTCTCCAAGGCCTGGTGATATTACGGGAGCTTCAAGATAAATGGGTGTGAATTATTGTATCAGGTATTTGCAAGCTCTGAAATTCAGTTCTTAGGAAAGGGTGGAAGGAAAAATCATTGAGAATTCTCCCTCACCCCGACACTGCTCCCCCAAGTCCCAACTACACTAATTTGAAGGAGCTATCTATGGTGCCCCTCCTTCCTGGACCCTGACACACAACCTCTTGTTAATTGGAGCTGTCCTCATGCAACTATGCCACCTGTGCTGTCTATGGATTTGGCCCCAATTCACAGAGGGACTAGTGCTGCTGGGCCATTATTACACCACATCCATTCATCATAGGTGTTCTCTCACTTACACCTTTCCTCGCCTCCCTTTTGGTTAGGATTATACTGGGAATTTCTAGCATTACATGTTAAAAAATCCACTCCATTTCTCAAAGAAACCAACTGAATAGTCCTCCAAATGTCTGAACAGACTGTGCCTGGAGGGACATAGGTATTCCCAGCATACAGGAATATGGATAAACACAGTCCTGCAGGCAGGATGACAAGACCACTCCAGAGATAAGCAGCTCCACAGTCACCTGAACTGTGAACACTAAACTCAATTGATATCTATAAACTGAACCTGTTGTAGGATAAGGCTCAGTGCCTCATCAGCTACATTGCCCAATTTCTTCTGACACTTCTATGAGAAAAAATGTAAGGGAATTTAAAATGTTTGAATTCAGGGATGCAGGGATTGACAATGCCCTGAATATACATCTAAATCAGAGGTAAGAGGCAGTTTAAGGTTTACACAAAACAGCAATGCTCACTCCAAAGCTCTGCACCACATAGGCACTACTTCTCCTCAGTATGGGAATTTATTCCCTCTTGTCCACACATCTCTTATTTGCAGTCTCTCCATCTGCCATAACTGACTCACAAACTTACACACCTCTACATTTGAATGCACATGCTGTTCCTGCTTACCTGGGCTTCCTGTGTCTGCCATTTTGCATAAACTCAGCTCATAGATTCCAGTTACTCGATTGCTGTTACCAAAACACGCACAGAGAGGAAACTTGTTATATTTCAAGTAATAGAAAAAGTACATGGTCTCTGAAAAAGTTTACATCTTCAAGATTAAGAGAACCCTTTGACCCCAAAATAGAAATAAACCTGTATTTGAAAAGTAGAGACCTTTGTCCACTGTAAGCCTGACAGATCAACTAGCCAGGATGCCAGCTCCCTAAAGATGGCACCTCCACTCTGTCTCCTGTTCCTCCCTGTTTCTAGCCCATTATCCATAGGAAGCTGCTGGTTAAGCAAATTACAGTTAAGGACCAATATTCTCTACAGGCCACCTGGAAAAATGTGTTTCCCCTCCATTAAAATATCTTTTCAAGGGCTGGTTACATTGACAAGTCTGGAGGACAGGAAATATGAGGGACAGTCTGTTTGGTTTTTACTGAGGTAAACCTAATAAAAGAAGAGCATTTAATGCCCTCCAATAGAGCTGGGAACTGCAGCTAAGCTGGCTTTCAATTAAGAACCTTAAAAAGTACCACATTGCATTCTCTTTCAGCCTGTATATGAAAAATGAGAGGTTACTTACCTGTATAGTAACTTGAGTTCAAGATGTTTTATCTCCACTGTAGGACATGGATGTGCCTGTGCACTCTTGACTAGAGATTGTAAAGCATCATTCAGTGGTCCATGCCTGCTCAGTGCAGCTCCTAATGACCCCCTATGAGGGCATACAGAGGGGTGTGGACTCACCACCACTCAGTACCTTCTTGACTGCAAAACCAAAGACTCCACAGCAGAGGGGAAGAACAACATGGGAGCACCCATAGGGACAAAACATCTAGAAGAACTCAAGATACTGTACCAGTGAGTAACTTCTCTGAGTGTATGTCCCTCTGGGAACTCCACTGTAGGAGACTCCCAAACAGTAACTTAAAATGGACATGGGTGCTGAGGAGGCAGGTCTAGACAGTTCAGAGGACTTTGTCGCCAAACATCATGCCAACTCTGGAAGCAGGTAAGATAGTATAATGCTTGGTGAATGTATGGATGGAGGACCAAGTTGCAGTTTTGCAGATTTCTGCAATGCATACATCTTTCAAGAGGGCTATAGATATGAGCCCTAGGGGAGTCTGCTGTCACCTATGAAGGGATAGTACCCTGGCAGTCTCATAGCATATTAATATGCAACCCAAGGCCCACTTTGACAGTCTCTGCATGGAAAAGGGCTGTCCCTTCATCCTCTCTTTAAAAGATACAAATAGGCTAGGAGAGGCCTTGAAGGTCTTAGTCCTGTATGTAATGTATGTAAGCTGGTTTCATCCCTGGACACATGAGACTTTGGATAGAACACCAGTAGACTGATTTCTTGCTTATTATAGTATTCCAAAGAGACCTTAGAGAGGAAGAGGATGGGGAGGTTGTGTAACCTTATCTCAGTGGAAGACAGTAAAAGCTGGGTCTGGTAGGAGAGCTCCTCGTTCTCCCATTCATCTAACTTAAGTGATGGTTTTAAGGAATGAAGTCTTGAGGGAGAGGTGGAGGACCGGGCAGACAGCCATTGGTTCAAAGAGTGGTTTCCTCAGGGCATTGAGAACCAAATTAAGATTCCACTGGGGGGTTGGGTTCTGTACAGGACAAGAATTGTGTAATCCCTTAAGGAATCTAGTCATAGTAGGGTGGGCAAAAACCGAGACGCACTCAGTGAGTAGAAGGCAATGATAGCAGCCAAATGTACCCTGACTGAGCTCACATACAGACCCAGTGTCTAAATCCAACAGGTAGTCTAGTATCGTGGAGAGCAGAGCTTCTTATGTTTCACAGGAGTGAAGAGAAAACCAGGAATGAAAGCATTTCCACTTTTGAAGATAAGTTTTGCAAGCAGTACATCTCCTGCTAGATCGCATAAGGTCCTGTCAGTTCTTCTAACAGGTTAAGCTCCATGCTTGAGAGCCTTTAGGAACCATGCTCTCAGGTTCAAGGACAAAGGGTTGGGATGGATCAGGGTCCCTGAGTTCTTTAAAAGGAAATCCTTGCTGAGAGGAAAGCAACGAAGTGTTGCTACAGAGAGTTGAAACATGTTTGAGTACTACACTTGTCTTGTCCAAGATAGTGTTATGAGGATAATCCTTGCTCTTTCCTGTCACAGTTTGAGCAAGGTGGGTAAGCATATAGCAGAGTACAGACCACGGTGTTAACAGGGCATCTCCCAATGCGTTGCAGCAATATCCTCCCCCTTCGAGCAGAAAAGATGACATTTCGTATTGGTTGGGTAGCAAAGATGTCTACTTCTGGGAGGCCTCAAGTTTGGCAAATGCTGGGAAGACCGAATCACTGAGCTCCTCATTCATGGTCCTGATGGAAGTTCCTGCTTGGGGAATCTGCAATTACATTCTGGAGGCCTGGTAGATAGACCACTAAGATTTCTATCTGACAGGAAATGCACCAGTTCCACAGTTTTAGCAATTCTAAGCACAAGGACTGGAATCTTGCTCCACTCTTTTGGTTGATATACTACTTTGCTGTCCTGTTGTCCAGCATTATCCTGATGGAGTGACCTTGTATATTGTGAAGGAAGCATTGACAAGCATATCCAACTGCTCTCAGCTGTAGAGTGTTGACATGGAGGCGTGGCCTCATGTGAGCCACCTGTCCTGGTTTCTGGCCCTTTGGAGGTGAGCCCCCCCATTCCAAGAGATAGGAGTCTGTTGTGGGAATTGTTGAAGGTGGGAAATGTGAGAACAGTGTTGCCATGCAGCCCTTCCGTGGGGCCTTCCCCCCCCGAGAGAGCTCAAAACTTTCAGAAGTACTGACATAAGTTTGGAGAGGTTGTGTCTGTTTGGGGTATACATAGACTGTAGCCATGTCTGAAGGCACCTGAGATACAGTCTTGCTTGAGGCATGACAAACATGGAGGCCAACATGGGGTCCAAGAGTTGTAGGCAGATCCCTACAGTTTGTGGGCTGTGCTGCACTGTTGAGATTAGACTGGACAGAGTGGAGAATCCTTCTTTGGGGAGACAGTTAGGGAGTCTAGAGTGGCTCCAATTAATTCTTTTCTTTGGACTGGAGTAAATTCTAGATTTCTCCTGATTGATGCAAAGGCCCAGAGACTGAAAGAGGGCTAAAGCCTTGGGAGGTTGCTGACAACCTTTAGAACTGACCAACTCATGAGCAGCAAGTTGTTCAAGTATGGTATCTGCAATGCCCAATTGACAGACTGAGGATCTTTGTAAAAACCCTCGAAGCTGCAGATAGCCCAAAGTGGAGGACTCAGTACTGGTAATGATCTGAGTCTATTACAAAGTGTATGAAGCGCTTATGGGAGGAATTGATGGCTATATGAAATTGGTTCATTCTCCTTGACTTAGAAGACACCTGTCTCCTAGATCTAGGAGATAAAATTATGGTAGTTAGTGTCACCATCCGGCAGTGCTATGAAAGGACATAGGTGTTCAAGTTTCAGAGACTGAGGCTTGTCTCCATCCTGTCTCTTTGGGGGACTAGGAAATAGTTTGAATAGAACCCTCTTCCAATAAACTCAGGTGGAACCAGTTTGACTGCTCCCAAGAGTAGGAGAGATTGGACCTCCTGCCTTAAGAGCTCAGGGAGATGGGGGAAGGGAGGAATAGAGTGCAAGTGGAATAGTCCACACTGACCACTGCTAAATTCCATCTGTCTGACGCAGTGTGCTCCCAGGCAGGTAGGAAGTGGGATAGTTTATCTCCAAAAAGGAGGGTAAGATGATAGAGTAGTGCATCAGAAGATCTGTGGAAAAAGACTGCCCAATGCCCTCAACCAAGGTGTCAAAACTGTCTCAGAGGGAGGTGCAGATTGGGTAGTTGTAAAAAAAAAAAAAAAAAAAAAAAAAAAAAAAAAAGGGGGGGGGGGGGGACAGTTCCCTTTAAGGTTTGGATCTCCTCCTCAAGGCTCTGAAAGTCTAAGAATAGTCTTCTGCATCTCTCTCAGGAGTCCAGAAGTCTGGAGCCAAGATGCTCTTTGCATAACCACAGCAGTAGCTATGGGTCTACAAGTTGTGGTAACAGCAGCGAGAGTAGCCTACAGGAACACTCTCTCAATTAACTGACCCTCCAGGATGAGGGACTGAAACTGGCCTCTATTGAACCCCTTCTATAAGGCCAAAAAGAGTGTAAAAGTAGAATAATGGTTAAAATCATATTTTGCTATAAAGGCCTGGTAAGTTTGTGACTTCAAACTGAAAAGCCACCGAGTAGCTCTTTCTGCCCAGTAGGACCAGCTGCTTGGACTCTTCGTCCAAGTCAGTGAATCTAGAACAGGCCTGACAATTCCTTTCACTGACTGCATCCACCACCAGAGAGTAAGGGGTGGGATGGGAGAAATTTTTCATTTCCTTGGTTGGAATATAGTAGTTATGATCTGCCTACTTGCAGGTAGGTGGAATTGTGGCAGGTATTTGGCATAGACTGCATATAGGTGATAACAGTGCCTCGTTAGTTGGTAGAGCAATTTTCCCCTGGGGGTGATATTTAAAATGTCCACCACGGAATGCCAAGACTCCTGGACCTCTTCTAAAGGAGTCTGGAGGGAGTCCTCGAGGCATTTAATGAAGTCCTGGAAAGCCCTAAAGTCGTCCACATAAGAGGCTGGTGATAGCATCATCATATTATCCAGGGAGGACAATGACTTGGCTGAAGGAAGTGACTTAGTCTGTGGCTCTTGTTCTTCCAGTACTGATGGGGCATATGGTAATGGAGGATGGTCCATTGGTGCCTGTGGATGATATGGTACCGCTGATGTTGGGATTTCTTCCTAGCTGGTTACTCTTAGAATTGTTCAGCAAAGTGCCCCCTGGAGTTCCGGTAAGCCCATTCAGTTGGGGGATAGGTCCCCAAGGATACACACATCCCTTAGGTCTAAGGCACCTGGTGGGCTCTGGAAGGTCCTCTTCAGTAAACGGACTAATGGGAGTGTGATGGTACAGCACTGCACTAGAGCCCTGTTCTGAGATCTGTGTCTGAAGTATATTCTGGGCTAAGGGGGCCCCCATAGGGATTGCTGCTGGTAAAGAATGGAAGCCCACCTAAGTGTCAGGTTGCAGCTGTTGGGGCAAGGGCTCTGGTAGACCTCCTTGATAGAGGGAACTCTGGTTTGTGTGAGTCAAGGTCTTCCACGGAAAGGAATCTGGAAGGTGGAGGAGGGCTATGACAATCTATGGCCAAAGCCTGAGTCAGTATCAGTGTTGGGAATACAGACTGGTGAGGAGATGTTGAATTCTCCAGTACCGCATTCACCAAGGGAGCTTCTCTGACCTTATAGCTGTAAGAAGGTGATGGCATCAGAGTAGCCCTGCGTACATCACACTCCTGAGAGATGTCAGACAGTACTGATGTAGGAGCTGCCTGAGAGCAGAAAAGTTCTCTGCACATGACTCTTTATGCAGTACCAACTACTCAGTACCGAGTTGGCTGGGGCATAGGCATAGCCTTGCTGTCCTTTCTAGACCTGCCTTTAAACCCTGCGCAGACCTAGCACTTTAACAAGATGTGGGTGTCTCCTAAGCACTGGACCCTAACATAACCAAGTAGATAACTAAATAAAATTTCATTATGCATGAAAAAGGTAGGAAGCTGTAAAATTTTGCTCCATCTCAATGCTTGAGCTGCAGGTGGTTGAGAAGTAATTGAGGGCAGCAGGTTCATGTCTCCCTATATGCCTTCATAGCGGAGCATGAGGAGCTGCTCCATGCGCAGACATGTGCCCATGGAAACCTAGGATTGCCAGGTATCCAGTTTTCGACCAGAAAGTCCAGTCAAAAAGGGAACCTGTCAGTGCCCAGTCAGCAGTGCTGTCCAGACACTAGAAGTCCAGTTGCCTGCAGTAACTGGCCTCCATCACCAGGGGGTAGGAAGAGCAGCAGCTGCTGCTGGAGCCTGGAGAGCACTGGAGCACTCAGCAACAGCTCCAGCACAGAGAGGTACTGTCGGCTCCCCAGTCCTACCCCAAGCACAGCTCTCCATCTCCTGCCCTGCCCCACTCACCTCTCATCCCCAGAGCACAGCTCTCCCTCCCCCATCTTGCCCCAATTACTCACCCCTGGAGCTTGGCTCTCTCTCCAATCACCCTAGTCACCCCTCCACCCCTCGGGCCCTGCTCAGCGGGCAGAGGGAGGGTGGTGGAGAGAGCAGCAAGTAAGGGATGGGGGGGAAAAGAGGCAGAGCAGGGGGTGGGGCCTTAGGGGAAGAAGCGGAGAAAGGAGCAGGGGAGTTTCTGGTGCTCTAATTTCACAAATTAGAAAGTTGGCCACCCTATGGACACCACTTTACGATCTCCAGTTATAAGCACACAAGCACATGTACATCCTATGGCGGAGCACCTATAGCAACATATAATAAAAGAACTACACTCTGCTGTTAAACAAAAGCAACTGAAATTGCCTATTAAACTTACGAGTCTGGGGATTTGGAGTAGCCGCTGCCAAAGAGATTGCGCAGCGAGCGCGGTGGTGAGATCTTGGCATCTCGTGAGTAGAAGACCATACAGACATCCTTGGTAATCACAGCTGGTTGGATGCAGTGGTCAAGCTAGAAAAAAGAAACAAATGGCTCTCAAACACCGAGCACATGATGTCTGGGGGCCTACATCCATACATACCAGAACATTCAGTTTCACTGTCTTGGTAGTGACACTGTTTTTTCTTCATTGGTAAGGCCCTACTCGAATTGTGGGATGACTGTCAAATAATTGCGGCTGTGTTGCGGACAAGATAGGGAAAATCACGGAAAAGTAGTAATGGACCTTGATTATTTGCAGTAACTTGGAAAACCTGCTCCTATCGTCAGCCACCCGTCTGACAAAATTGCAGTGGAAGCTTAATATTGCAGGAGTCACAATTTCTGCAATATCTCAAATTAAGTAGTGCCCTACTCATCAGGCTTTTGAAAAAAACAAAAAACTCACATTGCTAGTTAGATTTCTAGCTGCATCCCCTGGCAATGATCACATCATATTAAGCACAGTTTTATCTAGGACGCATATTACCTACTATATTGGCTGCTTCCTTCCACCCAATTCCATACATGAGCTGTGGGGCACAGTATGCTCACCTCCAGATATGCAGACAAGGTCATATAGATCTTCTCTCCATAGGGTGTCACTCGATTGAGGAGGAGGGAGTTATGCAAGGAGCTATCCCAAACAGCCTCAAAACGATAGAAAGTCCTGAAGAAAGTACAACAAAAGTTTTATAGTAAAAGCACCTCTGCCTCCACTGCAAATGAGAGCAAAATGCCTCCTCCTGGACTCCATCTAATGATGTTTTTTATTAAGCAGGGTTGGTTAGACAGTGAACACCTGTAGTAAAGCCCTATCTTCAACATCTGAAGAGCCCCAGGGCATCCTTACCCACCAGCTTCACAGATGCATCCAAGACTATCCATCTACATCTAAATTAACTTGGAGCTGAATGTGCCCTAGGCTGTTATGAGATGAAGACTCCTCTTAAAGCTCAGAGGAAGGGGCTGAATTGAGAGACTGTAGAAGAAAAGACGAGAGAAAGAAAAGCACCATAAAACCATGGAGGAAGTTGGGATGAGAGGACAGAGTTTAAAATGGATTCCGCTCTTTCCAAGTGCATAGGATATATGATTCCAAGACACATGGAAAGATTTTTTCTGTAATCATTGTCCTTAGTCTGAGGTATGTTTTGGGGCTGGCATACGGGAATACACCATAGTGCTAATCAGGCTCCCAAAACGAAACAGAGGAGAGAAGCCGTTAGCACTAAGCAATACAACACAATAGATTCTTCAGGCGATCAGAATAACCCCAAAACAGGTCTAAGTCTTTAATTAAGGCAACAAGGATTTCTTCTCCTGTAAACCTATAAGGAAAAAACAAGCTGTTTATTCCCAAACTATTCTCAGGCTCACTTCAACCTATCACTCAGGTGAAGCTTTGCAGACCAATTACAAGCTGAAATAACGATTTTCCAACTGGGTGTGCAGGGAGAAGGGCAGCTGTGGCCTGCTGCACAAAGGCCTCTTTTGTAATCTCACTTTGACCCCCTCCACACACTCTCAAGTGCCCCCTCCCCAAATCTGAGTAGCTGAGAAGTGGTCTAGGTTTGACGGCCCCCCTCCACTACCAAACTGAGTATGGGCTGCAAGGAAGAGGTATACTCATCTGTTATGAACCTAGTAAAAGTTCATTCTATAAGCCATCTTTAAAGAACTCCTGTGCTAGTGCCCAGAGCTACTCCAGAAAGATGAGAAAAGAAACTAGAGGCAAAGTCTAGAGAGAAAACAAAATAAAGAAACAAGCCATTTCTCATCCTGCCTCTTTTTGTCTGAGAGCAGACAGGGCAGAGACAAGAGTGCCAGTCTTAAAACTAGCATCCTATAAATCCCTCTTCTTCCTAGGTGGATTATCTAGGTCAACAGAGCTCAGAAAGGGGATTCAGTAGCCCATAAGGGCCACAGAAACAGCCAATCCAATTCAGTGGTGCCAAACAGCATTACATTCTATCTCTACAAAAATATTGCTGCCTGGCCTGCCTTAACTGAAGGAAGAAAAACAGTGCCACAGGAGAGCCCTATGCCAAAGGAGCAGGGGCTGAAGCCTAAAGAAGCGGAGATCCGAAGGGCACTAAAATGTCAGGGGACCTCACTTCTCAGACAGGACAAGGGATTAGGGACAAAGTTTGTTTTCTAATCCTTTACAGAGCTGCATTACTTGAACTCCATTATTTTAATCTTTTGTTCCACCACCATTATGATGGAAACTTTTATGCTTCAGCTACATAAGCAAAAGTGCAACTCTGAGCCAAAGTACGTGCGGCTCTGGATTGCCTGACAGAGAAAATTGAGACTGGGGCCCCCTTTACTCATATTCTGCTGCTCTTATCCCTCACTTCGCAGCTGAAAGTGCTGCATGGTGATTACTGCACTCAACTTGGTGTAGAGCTTCTTTCTGCTGGGCCCTCAAATGCTCAGTTACTCTGAGGTTCACATAATGTCTAAGAAATTGGTGCCAAAATGTGCAATCCACATTAGCGCACACTGTCTGACTGCATTAATCAATGCTATGGTCAGTCAGTGCCTTGCCCCAGAGGAGAATTATAACACCATAATGGAGACCCTGGGTACCTCGGTCTAGCAAAGGTGAATTGGCATTTCCCTGAAAGTAGCAGATGTAGCATGGATGGAAAAGGGCACAGTGCAGGCAAGTGTTGCATGGGCTTCACTAACAATGTGCCACTCAATCAGCAACTGCAATACTCCCTCTTCCATGTGAATCAAGAACCACTTCTGAATATAGACTATTGGGTGCACAATCTGTCATGGGAGTAAAAACAGAGACTGGATTGAGCTCACTAAACTCCTCAGGCTGAGAACACAAATGTAAAACCAGGACTCCAGAGATGGACAGCAAGTGCACTAAAACTCCCCCACAAGCTATGCTGTCTGTGCTGTTCAATAGGACTACTTCCACAGCTTTATTAAGACCTAGAGAATAGAGACAGGAGTAATGGTTGCTCAGTAGGGCAAAGCTACATCAGCAAAGTGAGGAAATGTGAGTTAACGAGTCACTGCAATCCCAATCGCCAAGTGAAAGTGAGACTTCAACAGTTACACGACTGCATTTGTTCTGGTCATGGGTTGAATACATATACGCCTACCTCATCCAAACCAGACCTTGCTAAAACAAATAAGGAAGCAGACAAACAAAAACTCAAAGTGAGCAAACCTCTTGTGCTTTCAACACAGAGCAGGTGACAAGTGATACCTGGGAGTGACGAGAATGCAGAATAAGGCAAAGCAAGGAAGACAGTAGGAGCCAAGATGGGAATCCAAGACTTATTTAGGTTCCATTTTAAAACTAACTTTAGCATTATTGAAAGTTGCTTCTTTGTGTAAGCAGGTAGAGTATAGGCAGCAGCAGTGCAGATCCCCCACGCTGCTCAGACAGCATGCCTTGGCCATGAACTGGAAAAACACTTGTCAATGTGTCCTTTCTATTCTTGGCTTCTCAGCTCCTAGGCAGGCCAATTAATGGCCACTGCAATTATAATTTTGGGATGTAACAACAAATTAAGAATTGAATGCCAGCAAACCGTCACCTGATGGCAACAGGCTTTGTTCACTATCGTCTCGGGCTGGATTTGAACCAGTAACCTCGCCATTCAGTCTCAGTCCTGGCACTTCCAATGTGGCAAATATGTTACAAGTAGTCAGATACCAAGTGCTGGCCATGGTTGTCTGCTGAAGGACAAAGAAGGAGAAGGGGGGAGGAGTTATGTTCTATTGATACCTTTGAAAGAATGAAGCAAGGACCATTGTAAGCTGTCTCTGTTGAACAATGAAGGAAATTTGTCTTCATGCGTTCACCTACTGAACTGTACATTGACAAATTCCCAGCACACAAGGGAGGAGGAAATGCATCACTCCCAGAAGAGCCAAGAGGTTTGCTGACAAAATCCACTAAAGGGTAAAAAGGAAATGGCAGCAACACAAGTGAGACAAAGCATTCTATTCCACAGGAACCTTTATGTGCAAAAGGAAGCAAACAGAAAATACCTAGGCATATCCTTATCAAGAAAGAGCCTGTAAAAACATAGAAAGAGCTTTTGTTAGTGCAGCAAAAGGCAGAACAGAGAAGCAACAGCTGAAAGGAGGAAAACAAGCAGACAAAAAACACAGCAACCAGAAAACAAGTCTGCAGACGGTGAGCAAACAGAACACATACCCCTGACTGTGGCATTGGCCCCCACCCTTCCACACACTCAGAGACCAAACCCTAGCAATTTGGGGAAAGACCTGGTACCAACTATACACCAATGCTACCTGAACGCTCACTCACCCCATCCCACTTCCAAAAAGCTTTCCAGACAGAGATTTCTGGGGCCATATTGCTATTTATTTGGAAGTAAGAAGCAGGGGAGAAGATAGGTGATCTTCCTACTGCAAGTCCACTAGGATCAGATGGGAATGCAGCAACTGTTCCCTCCCAGTCCGGTTATGCTGCCAGATCAATACTAAGATGCTAAAAATTAAATCACATTAAAATGTATAAACTACTATCACTTGGGATATACGAATCCCTCCATCAGAGCTATGAAATGATTTTAATGTGCCTCTCCATCTCTCCTGAAGTGCTATTCCCTTTTAACTGACAGCTGTGTGTTCTAAAGCTTTCCACGGCCCACATTCGTGGTCATGCTCATCGCTGCCTGTTTTTAACAAACAATCAGCATAAAATACAAAGGCTGACTACCAGGGGAATTTAGAGACTTATTCTATGACCATCAGAGAGAAAGATTTCAGTGGTGAACACTGGCAGGAAATGTCAGCAGTGAATGTCAGAAAAATTGCTCTGCATGGGCTATTACAGAGTGCCCTTCAGATTTCTTACAGGACAAGAGATAAAATCTCCATGTAAGCCCTATTTCTTCTCCCCACTTCCCTTCTCCTTTACAGAAAGAATTTACTCCCCCCTCAAGTTAGAAAAAGTTACTCAATATTTTGGAGTTTTATTTTCACCTTGCAAGAGATGAGACATTAGGCAGTAATAGCCAAAATACCACAGTTATAAAATTCAGTACTCACTGACACTAGGGGACAGCAGCACCAGACCCAGTTGGTGACAACACAAAGTCTAGAGTAATGTGGAATTACCTTCTCCAGATAGACTTTAGAAAACTGATGGCCAGCAGGCTGCAAATCAAGTCCTCCCCCATCCCCTGCCTTAAAAACTGAAGCAGAATCTGATTTTTCCAAAAGATGTGTGTTTTCCTCCCAATTTCCCAGTTGACAGAAACACAGTGAGTCTGTGACTCGACTGATGTTCTGGAGGGGAGGGACTCTGCCCACAATACAGAATTCTGCTTCACAGCCTTTCGTTGCAGATCCTAAAGCACAGGACTATACAATTCATGAAATCTTATTAACAGTGCACCCCACAGAGACCCTCAGCCACAAATCCTCCTTGGAAAGACTGCCCTGTCCCACAATGAATCTTCACTTGGGGAGGATACTTCTTTCTCTGATAAGCGATGCTCAGAGCAACAGTTGAGAGTTAGATCCTCATTGGATGTAAGAAGGAAGACTGCAGGTCACCAGAGCACCTATGGAATATTGCTTTAAGCTGCTCTGATTTCACAAGTACATTAGAGGAGCCAGCTTGTCATATTTGCATAAATCCACTTCCCGCTTCCCCGCGACTCACTGGCAGCACTGAAAAAGCACAGACTAAGACTAAGACTGAGTTGATCAGAGCAGGAGTAATATTTTAACACAACAGGCTTTGTTAGATCACCGTACACTTGTTCCCACTGTAATGTAGGGATGTGCATGGCTGTCTGATTCACCCGTGGTATTGTCCTTGTATTTTAATGCTGTGCTTTAATTTCAGTTTTTCAACTCCTGAGTGAAATGCTGACCCTCCTTCCCCTCATTCTTTCTTCCTCCTTCCATGGTGCTTATCAGTGGAGAGGAGTAATGTAAATAGCCCTGAAAGCACTTTACATCTGCCTACCTGTTGGAGCTGTGAGAAGACTTCAGGTACTTTGCAGAGATTATATTCAAAGACAGAATAGCATCCACAGCAGCTTCATCTACCTCGGCTTTGTTTCTGATGCGTCCTGAAGATAAATGAATTTCAGTACCAATTAAACCTAACCTGAAAGGCACTCAGAAGGAATTCTCATTGACAAACGAGGTTTAAGACCTATAGCTCTAACAGGCAGCCTCAGACCAAGAGTTTTTCCTCTGGATACCCCTCAATAGGTGACACTACCCCAACTCTGTTCAGTAACTCATCATGATGATGATGGAAGGAACAACCAGGAAATACTCACCAACAACCAGTTCTCGCACATCTTTCCAGTGCAATTCACTGCCTCTCTCATGGATAATGGTGACTGTGATCCTACGCTGGATTCCCTGGTGGAGTTGAAAAGGCATAGCTTAGACTTGTCTTTATTAAATGACTCCAGAAGTCATTTCCACAGGGAAACCACGGCTGAGACATGAACATATAAATCTCACCTGTCAGCAGGCTCATAATGGGAAACAAACTTCCATGCCCTTTTGGGCCCTGAATATAACCTAATACAGGAAGAATCTTTTCCTGTTAGAGCAGAACTCATCCTGCTCCCTTCCCATACCACAAGGAGAAGTATATTTCACCCAAAATACCCCTCAAACTGTCTGTCTCTAAACTTCCAGGGAAAGTACATGTACCTTGAGGGTATACAGGAGTCAGTCTCACAAACCCTAGGAAATCTGCCATAAACCCTAGGATCTGCCCCAAAGGTGACACTCCCTTTCCTCCAAAGATCTGTTTTTTTGGTCCGATATGAGTCCACTCTGGGACAGTTTCTGAAGACGGGGCCTGGGAGACAGTGGATTTAGAATTTACTGGGGCACTTCTGAACTGAGATGAAACTAATCTAAGGGGGCTCCCCGTCCAGATCAGAAGCATGTTGCATGGAGCAGCCTAACAAAGAAAGGTTAAGACATGCTCACATTCCAACTCCTTTTAAAAAAGGATTTATATGTACAGCATTTGTTGGGGAGACAAAAGGCAACCGATGTGCCCAGCATTAATGGGTATTATTGCCTCAAAGAAGGGAAGATACTTAAAGCCCCAGTACCAGAAAGAACCCCACAACAAAAGATAAAAGCAAATAGGGTATGTTAACCTCCCAAGATGCTAAGTGGAAACCATGCTAACTAAGCCATCACTAACATACTAATAATATACACAAATATCTTTAAATTGTCTCTGGAAGAGCATATCGAGATGCTGACACTGCTGAGCTCCATCTCGCAGCCAGGGCAGTGAAAAGGAATTAAGTGGTGTTTGAGTCTGCACCACAAAGCATTAGGTACAGGAGCATGAGGATATTAAAGATGCATGTGCAGCCCCAAAGGGCACTGCTGGTCAAAAGATTCCACTCTTGAATGCATGAGTACTAGGAGTGGAATATATATGACCAAACACTTGAAAGAGCAGAATTTAGACCCAAAGACCCAAGCCTGGGAGATACAGGTACAGGCAGAAAGATGACTGACCCAAGAGCTATAGTAAGAGAGAGACAGACAGATTTGTGGTAAGACAGAACTAGAAGATAAAATAGATCTAAGGATTCAGCACATTACACATCTGCCCACTAGACACAAAAGTATTTTAGTTGCCCCCTTCTAGGCTCTGTTAGTACCTGGTGAAGCAAGAACGTCCCCTGGCAGGGTAAGCCTCCAGTGTGGTCAACAATAGCAGGGATGTATCTGTGTGAAACAAGAATGAACATCCCCGGTTAGAGAAGGCGTGTTTAACAGAGTAGGCAGTGGGAACACTAGGTAACACTGCTGCTTTGCTCTACCACCAACATACATCTTACATATAATAGCCTAATAAAAATAAAGGCTGCTTCCACTGACTCCAAAATCAGCCTCTCCACTGGACTTTTGAACATCATTAAGTATCACATCACACATTAACGTTTCTTTGCAAAACTGCAGAATGACCCTATAATGTAGTTCCCAAAGGTCTGTCAGGGAACTCCCTCTGTGTTGCAGGGTTAAACTCAATATAGTTCTTGTTATAACAAGTTCAAAAAAAGAATTAGATAAATACATGGAGGATAGGTCCATCAGTGGCTATTAGCCAGGATGGGGAGGGATGGTGTCCCTAGCCTCTGTTTGCCAGAAGTTAGGAACAGGCAATGGGGGATGGATCACTTGATTACCTGTTCTGTTCATTTTCTCTGGGGCACCTGGCACTGGCCCCTGTTGGAAGATGGGACACTGGGCTAAATGGATCTTTCGTCTGAACTGGTATGGCAGTTCTTATGTTTTGTTGGACTGACCTCTGGAGACTGAACTCTTTAGTTAACAAGAGACCAGGTATCACATGATCTGCAGCCATGCAAGCTCCCCCCGCTCACTGCTCTGCCAGCATACCCAGCCGCTGACCTGGAGGCATCAGGTCTAGGAGTGAGAAGGAAGGTCACTCTCCATACTTCAGTCTTTGGCCACTCTGATTAGATTGCGAACAATGGGGCCAACTAATGCCAGTTGTGTTGCTGATACCTACTCACTGGGAACAGGATTGGGACCACTTTATTCCACACAAAACCAGGCATCTTACAGATGGGAATAGCCAAACATTATAAACCTGGGCTGATCTAAACCAATGACCTAAAGACGAAGGAATTCACTCCTACCAACCGTTTTCCCTCTTCATACAAAAGAAAGATAAAAGTTGAACTCACTCTCCTGTTGGCTCCAGCTCGCTGATCTCAAACCAGACAAGGAGGTCGTATTTGCTCATGCTCTGGCCCAGGTTAGTTTTGCTCATAGTGTTTAGCTTTGTGGCTGGCACTTAGAAGAATAAAAAAAAACAGTTCACAAAAACTGCACACAGGTAATGCTATTACAGTACTTAGGTTCCACAATGTAATTTCAGTGCTGCTTATCACATGAAAGCAGTGTAATATTTCTACCTGTGCATGTGCAGGTAATATGGCAAAGACACCTGCCATCAAAAAGCCAGAAAGGAAACTTCAGTCACAGGCTTGTCTATGGAATCAAGGAGTCTCGTTTTAAATCCACGGTGTTCCCCCATCCAAGTAACTTTACAGTTAGATGACTGGCTGGCAATTATGAAGCACTATTTGTTTGAGAGATCTCACTACTCCAACAAAAGAACTGAGAAAAGATTACTAAATCTCTTACACGTAAATACAAGAAAGGCTAATCCTTCCACCACCCCTCATACTGCTCAGATGGTCATGCACCAGACCCTGCAAGATAGGTGGTCATTACCTAGTGCAGTAAGGGACATGTTTTACATAATCTGCAGAAGCTGAAACAAACCTGATCCCATTAAGTCATTAGCACCATGAAGGAAAGGTGCGCATTTATGGCACTTTCCCCCAAACTACTGCATGGCAAAATGTTAGCACTTGACAGGTCACAAAGAAATAAATGAACTATAACTAGGAGTGTCTTGTGAAGACAGGCAACCTCTACGGATTGATACGTGGGAAAATCCTATGCCACTTCAAAGATCCATTTTTGGAACAAGCTAACCTAACGTATTGTTTAAAATCATTCAAATATGGGAGGGAAGTCAGATGCTTCAGAGCGTTCTCAACACGACATCCTAAGATGTAGGTCCTTTCGGACCTATACTGAGATCAGTTTTTATAAAGAGTTCCAACTCATGCATGCATGGAATTCACAAGGGGGCTAAGTCTGTTCATATGTACTCCTGCATCAGTTCCAAGTCTCTGAATGACACAACAAGCCAAGATCCCAAGGATTCTTGCAGAAATTTAGGGTTGATGCACTTTCTACTGGACCTGTAGGTATTTTAGATGATCTTGATATTAGTGCCTTCACTTTACTGCAAACAGTAGTACACTCAGCTGGGATCGCTAACCTACAGCATGTGCATGTGCACATCAGGGGATTTAACAGGGCTTATTTCTGAGAAAAAGTCCTGGAAGCCTTGGCTTCCTATATTTCAGGATTACTGATAAATTAGTGCTTCAAGACTCACTAGCTCTGCAGGGATACCTTAACTCATAAATAGAAAATGGATAAACAGTGCTTCTAGCAACTGGTAATCACAGAAAATGGACAGGTTCTAGCAATACTCCAGACTTCCCCTCTTTGAGGCCATGTCTACACTGCCCTGCAGTTCAAACTACATGGGGGCAAATTACAGTGCACACTAGTGTGCTGTGCTCTAACTATCCCATGTAGATACCGTGGCTCTAAAAGGTACCTCATTTAAATAGGACTGAATTAATTCAAACAAGACTAAGGGCTTGTTTACACTGGAAACACTACAGCTGCAGCACTTCAGTGTAAATGCTATCTATACTGATGAAAGGAGTTCTCCCATCAGCATAGATAATCCTTCTCCCTGAGAGGAAGTAGCTACGTCAACAGAATTCTTTCATCAACCTAGTGCTGTCTATGCCAGGGGTTAGACTGGCTTACCTATGCCACTCTGGAGTGTGGATTTTTCACATCTCTGAGTGACACTGCTGGGTCAATCGAACTTTTTAGTGTAGACTAGGCCTCAGTTAGCACCAACAAGACACCTTTTATTTTGCACCCATACCGTCCGCATGGGTGAGTTACAGTGTGGCACACTAGTGAACCCTGGAATTCACCTGGCTGTAGTCTGAACTGCAGGGCTACATAGACAAGACCTAAGTTTACACAATTTCTGCCTACCATTTCCACTACCTCCACTTTGCCTCCCTATTCTGTTCCTGGGAGTGGACAAAGGAACTCGAGGGTTCTGTTCCACTCCACCCTAAATACAGGAGTGTGTTCAACTCTGCAACTGTCTCCCCATTCCCTTGGTTTTAATGTTTAGTTTTTTTAATTAACGCAGTCAATGTTTTCCGTAGCCTCTCAAGGCCCCATCCCACCATTTATTGAAGATAAGCCTTAGTTTAGTGTTCCTTAGGTTCTCCCATTCCTGCCTTAGCCTCTCTTCACTTTCATAATCTCAATTACAACCCACTGATAAGAGACAAAAATCCTGCTTTACAGGTGGCAGTCAGTCAGCAGAGGTGCCTGCGTATGCACGTGAGATAGATAATCTCCCTTTCAGAAGATGAGATTTGAGTTCCGTCTACTCCTTGTTCAGATAACTGTAAATAGTTAACACAAAGACGCAGACAGACTTCACTACAAGAATGAAAGAGGTACACAGCAGGCCAAGACAATCATGCTAAGTAGTGAGCTTCAGTGACATCACTTGCTCTCCCTCATTCATACCTTAAGTAGCTGACATCACCCTCTTACACCCCCACCATACCACCAAAACAACAGCTGCAGCTGTGCTCATAGCATCCATGAGCTCATGACAACTGGAATCAGAGTTGTTCATGCTAGTCAGGAGGAAGGTCAGGGACACAAACTACTGAAGTCTGAACTAAGCAGAAGAATTCAGCTGCACCAGAAAAGAAAACTCAACACACTAAGTCAGATTTGAAAGTGTATGTGCAGGCCTGTTCTAAACATTTTCATGGGCTGGGTCAGTAAGATACATATTTGGTCTACTTCAACCCAAACAGCTGGCTGTTGCCCCGGGGCAGACAGGGAGGGGAGAAAGAGAGAAATGAAGCCAGATAACAGATAAGCAGGAAGGATAATTTTAACGGAACCTCAAAAGAAAATGCCGTCTACCCCTCAGTTTTATAACTTACTACATAATACTCTGCACCTTGCATCTAATGATCTCAAAGCACTTTACAAAGGGCAAGGGGTAAATATTCCTATTTTACACATGGGACAACTGAGGCTAAGTAAAGTTACGTGACAAAGTCACAAGAAATCAGTAGCAGAGCTAGGATTGGCACACAAATTCAGATTCCTCATACTCTGCTCTAGACACTAGATGTTTCTTATTCTAAATGCTTCATCACTCCACAACGACCACAGAACCCAAGGTAGTTTCTGGTACTCAGCACCACAAGGTAAAGGTGTAGACATACTGCTTTGGGATCAAGATTAGGGGTTATTTCTACATCTACCATAGATCGAATTTGACTACTAACCATCTCTTTTGGGAACCCGCTCGCTTTGACAGCTGGGAACAGGCAGAAAAAGAAAAGGTGGCAGCTGGTCAGCCCCATCCTGGAATGCAGCCACAGCCGAGGACGCAAGCACATTGGCGTGCTCAGACAGTGTGTTCAGCACATGTACATTTACATAGCCAGACATGAGATACCTAATCAACTCAATTTTTCTCTCATAGTCTGAAAAGGGAATGGAGAACAAAAATGGGAGCGGTGGAGATAAGCAGGTGATTGGGACAAGGGAAAGAAGATAAAAGGACAGAGGGGGGGAAAAAAAGTTCAACATGCACAGTTAAATTAAAGAAAACTGAGGGATCATTTCAGCAAGGTTGGCTTAGTACATGAAAGTGAAAGCAACATTAGCAAAAGCAGAGCAGTGATTTATGGATAAGCAAATCCTCACTTCAGTAACCACACTGAGGAGAGTGGCTGCATAGCCAGATTGAGTGCTCCGTGCTGGACACTTCATAGATGCAACTCTCTCCCCGCGACTGCCTTGACAATACTTTTGCTTTGAGATGAGGTTGAACATCTGGGAAGGAACCCCATCAGCGAGGATGTTCCAGTGCCCTTTGCACTGTTCATTCATGTTATTTGTCGATTTCAAATGACTGCGGTTCTGAATATTTCACACTCTACTTCTACGTGATGAGTTTACAGAGACATACCCAGAAAATGTTTGTTCTCACCTGGCTTTGAGAGTGGCATGGGCGGTGGAAAGAATCGTCGGGATGGCTGAGGAGGGCTGCAGAGAAAGGGGAGCAGTTACTTCTGGTGTTTCCCACCTGTTTCTCACCCAGGGATCTCTGAGCACTCTACAAAAAAAATAATGAGCCTCACAACCCTATGAGGCAGGTACATACAACCTCCACTCTACAAAGATGATAACAAGCACAGACGTGCCCAATCACACATGGGACATATCTGGAACATATATAACCCAGGATTCCTTGCCCTGCTCCTACTAACACACACTTACCCCTTTTTCCATTCCAGCTCAATTTTGCCCATCTTCAAGCAAAGATGGATTACCTTTTAATATTTCCAACTGCCCTTTCCCTAGTCTCCGCTCAAGGGAAAACAGGATATGAGAGGCATTTCCTGAAAATGTCTTCATGCAGGGATATAAATCTCTGCTGGTTTTTCCCTTTAACACCAGCATGTGGTTTCTCTTTGCAGCTACTGTTTCCAGCAATGCAAGCCAAACCCAAGAATCCAGGCATCATCCTCTCCCCTCACACCGTAGAGGAAGAGGACTAGGAAACCTTTCCCTGACTCAGAACATTTAAGGTGCTCAGCAGCCTTGGCAGGTGTGCTTCTAGAAGTCACGAGAAGTTTGAAGAAAGTTTTCTTTTGCACAGGGTTCTTTTGGCTTTAAATATGTATCATCATCAACTATGGGGCACCCATTATCCTGTCACTTGTCTAGTATTAGAATTTGCTTAGGACACACTTGGCACTAATGTTAAGTAGCAAGACTTCCATGTGAGGCATGGAATTCAGGAAGCAAAGGGATACGGTAATGTGGTGTCTATTTCCCATGCAGGATTTCTTCCTTCTGCTGAGAAGTATGAGGGGAAGGACACTTACTTCTGAACTGGTCAATACCTGTTGAGATCCTGTCCCTGCAGATGGAGAGGGTGCTGCTGGTAGTGCCCAAAGACTTCAAACACAATTGGCTTAGTTTTGATGTACTCCACAAAAGATTCTGTCACTTCCACAGCGATCTAGCAAAAAAAAAGGTAAGGAAAGAGTCAGGGCAGAGATAAAATGAAAACTGTATGTCTGCCAAGATTAGAACCCAGGGTTCTACATTTCTTATCCAGTGGCTGATAGCTTGACTGGAGCCAATCACAGCAAAGGGAGACACATACCTTACTTGGTTTCAGGTGTTAAGGATGTCAATTAACAGTAACAGGAGAAAAATCCCCTGACCTAAGCATTCATCAGTTAAGAAAAGTAGGAAGCTATTTGTCACAAGACAGTTACACAACTTGTGAGACTACACACTATCAATTTGGAAGCCTGAACATGGCTTTTCCATTTACACTGTCTATTCCCTGTAATGCAAACTCTAGAGCTGTTTTTATTGCACTTCCCAATATTTTGATGGGTGAAATGGAAGCACAAGGAATTCAGAATCAAGAGAAGGGAAAAGAGTCACATAGCCTCTACACACACTTGCTTAAATGCTCTGTAATTTACTAATAGGCATTATGTGCTACAAAAGGATTATAATACTCATGTGACCATGCCGCCTCTATTGTTTATTCATCTGTACCCCCCGCCCCTTTCCTGCACATGCCTGGCTGAGGAGGCTGACAGGAAGGCTACAAGCATTCCCCAGCATTGAAATCAACCTAAACAGCACTGTATTATGGACACTCACTCACACTTCATACAAGTCACGAAGCTTCACTTACATTCTGGACATGGTAAAACCCAAGAGAACTCCCCCGACCATTGTTTTTGAGAGGTTCAGTAGAGAAAGCTTCATCGTGTCTATGTAAAAAGCTAAAACCAAAACAGATCAGATTAGTGAAAACTGCTCAGCTATCAGCTCCACCCCTTAGAGAAATCTGCACATCTCTGCTCTTTTGGCCACCTTTTGGGCCTCAACCAATCTTATTTAGGCAGGTTTATTCTGGAAAACTTTGGGGCTCCTACTGTTTTATTGTCTGTATGTTTGCTACCTCCCCTTCTAATCCTTATTCTTTGGAATCTAAATGGGGACAGAGCTCTCATTTGAGAGCTGCTGAATTTGCCCTAATTCCAGACCATTTGATTCAAGCTGGGTATATGCATGGAATGGGTTTTAATTTTAAAGTTATACACTGGTATCATTATCTGGTGCTTAAATGCCCATTGATTTGGACCCTATAAGTGTAATAAATATTAACCAATTTACTGGGTATTATGACTTTACACTTCTATAGCACTTTTCATTAGAGGACCTCAAAGACTCTTCTACAAAACACCCTGGGATGCCTAAGACAAGAGGCATTGGATGAGTGGCTTTTAAAGGCTGATTCTCACCCTCTTTCTACAAAGCTTTACTCCCCGATGCCACTGTTAACACAAAGCAGATGTTTGTTCAGGGCACGTGATCTGGTATCAGGTCACACAGATTTGACTCCCTTCCCACAAGACACTGCCACACTGACTCCTAAAAATCACTCCAGTTTTGTCTCCATTTGCCCAGTATCTAGCAACAGTTACTCCTCTTCACTGCAGAGATCTTCCCCACGCTGTACTACCAAGGAGAGATTCTTACTTGAACTGACAGAAGATATCTGCATATTCTGGGAGGATGCCACTGGCCTGCAGCACTGTCACGCGGAAGGTGAACACACTACCCAGTTTCAGGTGGTCGCCAACCTCCTCGGTAAACCCTTCCATCACCATCTTCCCTTCCAACAAAGTGCCTGACTTCAGGTCTTAAAAAGAGACACAAAGACCTCCCATGAAATATTCAGATTTACTACATCTACAGATACTCGACCCAGCAAAGGCAGGATTTAATCCCCCAATCCCAAACACCTGCTCTCCAGTAGCTTATCTACAAGAGAATTTTTCAAAGCCTTAACTCACAATACATGCAGCTTCACTAATGGTAGCACTGATAAAAGCAGTAGGATAGTCAAGGATCAAGAGTTGTTCCAAAAAGTGTCTAACACACTCAGAGCAGCATTAGGTGACAGTAGTAAAAGTGCCTGGGTTCTTCAGAACCCTGTCTACACTACAGTCATCACCAAGGCTACCACCTACGAAGCTGCACCTGAAAAATTAATGATAAAAAATCCTGGTGTAGACAAGACACAGTGATCTCAACAAAGTGCAGAGTTCACTGGTAGCACAATGTGGAGACAGTGCAGGTTTAATAGAGTTCTCTTCTCACTGCCAGAACCCAGGCAAGAGAGAGTTGCAAGAGAGGGGAGCACAGTAATTACCAGTTAGATATTAGCATAAATAAAGAGGCAGGTGTGACGGAGCAGGGCAGATTTGACCTGGGAATGTTGTCTGGGAGTTACATTGGGGATGAGAAGAAAGCTACCTGAGCCAGGAGCGGGGTTGGGAGAAGTGAGACCTTCTGCCCTGGAGACTGAACAAAGAAGAGGAGAAGGAGAGGGGAAGGGGGAGAAAGCTGCTGGGAGAAATTTTTAGCTTCAGTTTGGGCTGGGTGGTGCAATGCAGGGAACCCCAAGCTGGGGTCTCAGCTCCCTGAACCCCTCAGAAGGACTTGATTGAGGGGTCCTGGTTGTGCCTACAAGCTCTGCTGTAGATTGCGTTCCTATTGTCCAATAAACCTTCCGTTTTACTGGCTGGCTGAGAGTCACGGTGAATCCCAGGAAGAGGAGGGTAGGGCCCTGACTCCCCAACACTCCGTAACAGCAGGCAACTTCTGAAACCTTCTAGTGGATTGACAATGATCAAAAACTCTGAACAGCTGCAACCTAAAAGCTTCTTCTGTGTGCTACATTGGAGTTAATATTTTGTAAATCAAAACTCTCACAAGAAAACAGTCACCATGATGTACCCCGGCACTCTAAGGACACTATTCCTTCACCTGTCACCCAAAGCCCCTTTTCATGAAAATACAGAATAGCCCCATATTTGTCCCCTCAAGTCCCAGAAGATGTGCTCACTTACCCAGGTCGTTCATTCTGTTAATTTCTTCTGGGGGAGTGATGACCTCTGAACTCTGACCTTGCCCTTCCACAATTCTCAGTTCTTCTAGCGACAGTCCAGAACGAGTCATTGCAACTGAAGAAAAGTCACTCTGAGGAACACAAGACAGGGGCTGCAGATGAGAGCCCTGCAACTTCCGATTTGCCTTCTGTACTTTTTAACCCACCCTAACCGTTCTGTATCTAGAACAAGACATTGTCTCTTCCCTTCACAAACCTCTCCAACCCAATTAATGTTTCTTACCTTATTAAAGTATTCATCATCAAAAGAAATTTTAGCTGTGCCAGATTGCCGAATGCCAGATCCATAATCTGGAGCTTCTTCGTCCGCTAGAAAGGCAAAGAAAAGAGAGACTATTGGAAACTAATTCAAATGGCAAGAGTGACTCAATGGGATACTAGTCTCCCACGTGGTGGATACCCCATCACTTGGGTCATTTAAATGTGAACAAGTTGCTAGATAAAATACTGTAGAGAACTACCTAGCATTGGCTTTTGGGAAGGGAATGGAGAAGACCAGCAAAACAGGTTAATGCTACCCATAAGATTCAAAGTTAATATGCTGGAGTTTGAGAATTCATGGGTTAAAACTTTATATCCATATTTACTGTTTAATTGCTTGTTTCTAAATAGATTACATCCAAAACAAATGGGCAAAAGTGTATAACATGAGTGAAAAAGACCAACAATCAGAGATGAGAACGTCTTAGAGATATTTCCAACTAGAAATGTGAAACATTATATATAACCCTCATCAGGATGGACCAATGGCTTGATTAGCAGAGAACAGGTTTTCAGTTCCTGTCCCCACATTAGTTCCAATGCAACCACTGACCTGTGTCACACCTCAAGATCTTTATCTATAGGGGATTTTTGCTACACAGTGAATAATGAAGGTAGTTTATTGCCATTTTAAAATTTCTTTACTGTATTCATCTAGATAGTCATGCCGAGTTCACTAGGGGTAATAGCTTTATAACCCTTTCCTGTCGTGACACAGTGTACATTAATGACAGAATGGCCATGACAAAACACCCAATACAAGAATAAGCTTTACAGAAAGAGGTTAAAAAAATCAAATCCAAGGCTTTTTATAGCAAGTTTAGTAATTCTGAACATTGCGAGATTCATCAGCAATCCCTAGGACCATCAAGGATTATGGTCTTTCAAGAAATGATAAACAGCCAGACTTACAGTCCTGAAAACTAAAATCCTCTACCCACAGCATGAGCACCTACAATGGCACAGCTTCAATGTGCCATATTGATCCAGAGGAACTCAAAGCAAGTGACTACTTCAGTCTGTATGGCCCATTCAGCCCAGTCTCTGCTGAGACTGCCAATAAGAGAGGAGGGGTGCCCAAATAGTGCTGAGGTATTTTCTAACAGGAGACATAGTTACAGAAGTGATACCAAAATTAAGAATGCCATCTTGAAATATCACTTGGACTGAAATATGTCATGGCTTTATTTAAAGATGTTGCAAAATCAATTTGTAATAGCCATGATTTGCTCTTTCATATCATCCATTTGACCATAGGTATTAAAGTGTCAATGCTCAGGGAAGCAAACCAGGCTAGAAGTAAACTTTTTGAATGTATTCAAATGTTTCATCTGTCATTTGAGCCTCAGCCAGAGTGAATCCCTCAGCCTCACTGTCTGAGACTTCATCACATGTTCCCATGGAGAATAAGACCTACAGAGTTGTCTTCCAATACAAGAGACAATGGATGGAAGTCAGCCATTGCTAGAAAGGGCAGATAAATTACAAGAAGTATCTGAGCTCTCACCAAAATGAATGGTGCATTGTCAAATACCAGGGACAAACCTTGACTAGTTCATTTCAGTGTGGAAAACAAAGGACAAAATGCCAACAACTGGTTGGCGGATCCAAGAGCTAGTTAAAGGAAATTTATTACCTCCTTTCTCAAAAATCAGCAAACAGAAAGGTCAGCTTAGCTAGATAATTCCCACCCCACCCCCACCCCCTTTAATCAAGGTTTCCCCGGAAAGAAATAGGGATTTTTTTGTCCTTACCCTGCAGCCCCAAGTAGTCAAACCAACATGGTCCCATGCAAAATTGAACAGGGTGAGGCTAACGTGTAGTTCTCTACAATACCTGCTATAAGGGTAAGGGAAACCACCCCAGGAGGAGGGAGAAACAAACCCTCAGCCACTATACAAGGACAGAGGCTCACTCTTTTCTTTGGATGTTGAGGGACTTTGATCTGGCCTATGAATAACTGAGGAATCAATGCTAACTCTACTTCTTCCCCAATTCCTAGAGGTGCCTGTATCCATAGAGAGGAGAATATAATATGAGATGGTAGAGCACTTTGTAAGTGAGTTATAAAGACAGGAAAGACTGAAAAGTCAGGATGAATATATGAAGAAGTAAAGGTTTCATGGGTGTTTATTTGGGACAAGCGCATGAGACTCAAGATGTCAGAGCTACAAGCAAGTTCTGTGGGTCCTCCAAAAATAGTACCATTCAAGCCTTTACACACTCACACACAGTCACATGCACCATCACGTTTATGCCATATTGTAGAGGAAAGACATCTTTTAAAAAAGTGTCTTGAAATATGTATTGCCCATAATCTCTACACCTTGGGTTGTCTTAGTTACCACATACAAATCTCAGTGGTAGACAGTGAACATTTCAAAACCTCTGAAAAAAAAAGATACATTTTCTGCAAATTAACTGATCAAATTAGCTAGGTTGGCCTTGGCCAAATGCTTTGTATCACCGGAAAAAATACAACCCCAGTTTTCTAATGTGCCACAGTAAGTGTCCTGGGAGGCTTGCAATTACCAGACCTTAAAGCTGGTCCAGAATTGAACGCAGCAAAAAAGTGAACATTTTGAAGCCAGCCCCTCCCCTCCCCTTGATTTTTTTTTAAATACAGCTGTTCAAAAACCACTCAAAGGCTTGAGCTGCAAGAGCATGCCCAGGGTATCTTACCTGCTATTGCCTGCACTGCCACACGCAGAAATCCTCGAACCTCCCCCTTCTCACTGACAACTGCCACTCTGTGGATAAGGGGCACTGGGTATAGAAGATTGCTCAGGTATACAAATGCCCTGGTAATAGGAGTGAAAAAACAAACATCAGACCGCCACTTGTAGAGAGAACTTTATTTGATTGGCTGACAGGACACAAACACCTTCATACAGCATAATGTCTGCAGTTCTGTTATAACACATTATCTTGTACTGTGTACTTCTATTTTCACACTGCCCTTACAGAGCTCCTGTAGTATTTTCAAGCTAAATTGTGTGAAAACACAGACACTTCAAACCAGAGCTGGCTGGAGCCAACAGGCCTACATTAGTGAGTTATAAAGTATATAGACGAGACATTTAAGATGGTTGGCTTATGAAAGATGACTTGATGCAATATAGTTGTAAACAGCATTGTTAGAAAGACATTAAAAACTCAAGAGGCCCTACTGCATACAAAGCATCATTAGGAACTTTCCATCCTGTGACTGTAGTTTAAAGATAATTAGAGATGACAAATTAAAAGGAAAGTGACTGTTCAGCAATCTAACAAATGTTTAACTTGAATATATACAAGCATTTTAAACAGATTTTTGACTAAGCATTCTCTCTCCTCTATTATAAAATATGCATACACTATATATGTGAAGTAATTATCAAAATTCCCCAATAAATTATAAGCCATCTTTCAAGCTTTTAAGAAGATCAGTTACTGAGTATTGGGGGAGCTACAGTATTCTCTACAAATAGCTTGGAATGTATTAGATTGCCACTCCCATGTAACAAACCACCATGAAATTCTAGAGCAACAGTCCAAAACACTGCAGCTTACAACAGAGTAAATGCAGCATTTTGGGCCAATACTGAAAAATATTACAAAACTTATTAGAACTGAAAATTTTAACACCAAGTGGGGGGAGAGTGTGTGCACGTCTTATTTTGAATTAGTAGTTTGACCAATTTATTGTTCACAACTTTGACGTTATACTTAAACAAAGTATGCTTTATACTTTCACGCTTCGTCAGATGCATGTGGTAGAAATTTCCAGAGGCAGGTATAAATACGCAGGCAAGCTATCTCTGGAAATTTCCACCACATGGATCTGACAAAGTGGGTATACATCCACGAAAGCTTATGCTCCAATACATCTGTTAGTCTACAAGGTGCCACAGGACTCTGTCGCTTTTTACAGATTCACACTAACATGTCTACCCCCTCTGATACTTTATACTTTCAGTTACATTAGAAAGCTAATTTTTTTCTTTTAAATGGCAGAACTTAAAATTGTAAAGGGCTCTTAAAATGGCAAGTTGAAGTGCGGAAAGAGTACCCCCAATCCAAGTAAATATCTAGACGCAGAGAAACCTAAAAGATCAGTCCATGGATTGTTCTCAGCAAGGAAGGCAGGATAAGGGATTTTAATGACCTGAGAAAGATAGTATTATGAGATGTTTCAGAATTCAGTGGAAGAACGCAGGGAGGGTATGTAATACTAGCTAGCTACAATTTCCTTATAATTAATTAACTAGAAGTCTACATGACAACTGTTTCATTCAGATGGTTCTAGCTGAGCTGACAGCGAGTTATATTACAGCACGAACCACGTGTTTAGCTGGATTTCCTTTCACACTCAGTTTTCCCCTTCGCCTTTATATCCAGTACAATTAAAAATAAAGCTTAAATCATTTATTATTCTGGGTGTACAAGGTGAGCAATATGCATCTCTGCTGCCTCTGACCAGTACACTCATATGTACACAGTATTCATCAGACACAGGAAAAGAGATGAAAACAGAGAGGTGAACTCAGTGCCTTGTGACACATAGTCAAGAAACCAAGTTAAAGAAAATAAGAGGCCATTCTTCCCTGGGCCTCACCTCCTCAGCATAAGGGTTTTTTTGAAATAAGCAAGGGGTAGGCATTTGTCAATTACAAACTAAAAAGATTAAAATAATTCTGCCAAAATAAAGCGATGACGAAATGCAGTACAGAAGAGGATTAATAAAGCTGTAAGAGCAAAAAAAAAAAAGACAAAGAGAAATACACAAACCACCACAACTCAGCACACGAATAAATAAAAGTAGGATCTACTTCCTTTTCAGTCTGCTCCAAAGTGAGGTAAACACTGATAAATAGGGCCCTACCAAACATGCCATCCCTTTTGGTCAATTTCATGGTTTTAGGATTTTAAATTTAATTATTTCAGCTATTTAAATCTGAAATTTCACAGTGTTGTAATTTTAGGAGTCCTGACCAAAAAGGAGTTGGGGGAGTGGGGTCACAAGGTTATTGTAGGGAGGGTGTGGTACTGCTACCCTTACTTCTGTGCTACTGCTGGTGGCGGTGCTGCCTTCAGAGCTGGGCAGCTGGAGAGCAGCAGCTGCTGACCAGAAGCCCAGCTCTGAAGGCAGAGCTGCTGCCAGCAGCAGCACAGAAGGATGGCATGGTATGAGACTGCCACCCTTCCTTCTCTGCTGCCGTCTGCAGAGCAGGGCCCTCAGTCAGCAGCCACCCCTCTCCGGCCATCCTGCTCTGAAGGCAGCAGCACAGAAGTCAAGGTAGCAAAACATGGTACTGCCACCCATACTTCTGCGCTGCCTTCAGAGCTGGGTGCCTGGACAACAGTCACTGCTCTCTGGCCGCCCAGCTCTGAAGGCAGTGCAGAACTAAGGATGGTAATATTTTGACACGCCCCCCAAATAACCGTGCAACTCCCTTTTGGGTCAGGACTCCCAGTTGAGAAACCTGGTCTCCCCCTTGAAATCTGCATAGTATAGGGTAAAAGCACACAAGACCAGATTTCAGGAAGTGGGGGAGGGGAAGGGAAGACCAGGTTTCATGGCCCATGACGCATTTTCATGGCCATGATTTTGGTAGGGCCCTACTGATAAAACAGGATAAGGAAGGGAGATGAAAACTTAAGTCAGGAAAAAAGTTGTTCACAAATTAATGTTGACTTTAAACCCAAGGCAGTGCTAATTTGAAGGGAAATCAGCCAAAAGAATGACTAATGAACTCAAATACTTTATACTAACTGGACCAGGGTAGGAGTTCAGGGAGGTATAACATTACTATCAGCACCAATAATATACACAGTTTAAAAAAAACATTAAGTCCAGGGAAAATAGACATACACCCCGTTCTTCTCCTCTCTCCACCAGGCAGGAATCTAGCTAGCCTCATATCTGTGTGTATATACAGAAAGAAAGTCTCATAACTAGTCTCTACAAAAGGCCTTTCACCTCTAAAGCTAGGGCTACCAAAATATACTATCCCAAGATGGCAAATGAAAATATATTTACACACGTGACCCAGATTTTGAAGTTATGATCCAACAGATATGATATCAAATGCATTCAGCTTTAGATGGTCAGCTGCAATTTGAGAGTCACCTTGAGGAAATGACAACCCCAGAGGACAAAAAATATGGCTTTTGTCTTCCACTTCCTTCCATCCAGTTACCAGCTGTGGGTAATTGTTTTAAATCAGGGAAAAATTTATGGATACAAAAAATCTTTTAGGGTTCCCATCTGGTGTAGGAAGTGCTGGATTCTGTGTGGCATGGACAGCAATGGCACATTGGCTGCTGTGGCTGTACAGAGAAAAGCTGTCTTCTCCAGCAATAGCACCTTCCTCCACGTGTTACACCACAGGAGTATGCCAAGCTGGGAGTGGATGCAAGGTTAAGGTGACATTTCACCTCTCCCTCACACATTGGAGAATTGTCCCACCCTCCCCTAATGATCCCCATCTTCAAGTATCTCCCTGCACTTTAGCCCAGCAGACTGAAAGAGGGGGAACTGTATTAGCAGAAAAATTGGTGAGGTAAAATGGCACATTCACAACAAAACTAGAAATGAAATTTTACAAACAGAAATTTTTACCCAACATAAAAACAGAACTCAGAATGATCATGGAATTTTTCTCTTTAAATATACGCAACATCAATTCAGGATTTGAAGAAAATACAGCATAACCCTCATCCGCCTCCCTCAAAATATACTAAGTGTTTCGATATTTCACCCCATTAAGTATTCAGACTTAACATCCCAGCATGCCAGAAGAGATGGCTAAAGGGAACAGCTCTTTGAAAAAGAAAAAAACTACAGTTCAGATAGAAGGCAGACAATGCACAGTATAAAATACTATAGTTCGATTTTAAGAAGGGCTGGGTAATTGCATGACTAAACCTCAGTATCTTAACGCTCCCTTTCAGGACAAATTCATCACTGTTGAGGTCAGGAAGGAATGCTACTCTGTCCCACTGGGTCCCTTTTACACAGCAATGCACAGCTAATTAAGTGTACTATGGGGTTTTGGCTCAATCTGTATCAGGCAATCACCACTGTTGGAGACTATCTGCCTAGTTACTTGTCCATATGCAAAGTTTACAAAACAGGATCCATGCTGGAAAATACTAAGGAAGGGAAATCAGTTGAACTATGGTGATATACAACCTCCAGCCATAGTCTAGTCAAAGAACAGCAGCAGGTAATTGCTGTTACAACCAGCATAAGGTTACACAAACTGACAAAACTAAATCTATAGTGGGGGGAGAGCTTCAAATTCAATTGCAGTCAGAGGATAGATGGAAACTCATGAATCCTAATTCAATTTGATTAAAATTCTGTATGATCAAAAGTGGAGTTATATAATAGAGGAAATTTATATAAGATCAGATTGACATATATATATCTAGAGATGCAGAGATCTGGATTCACTTGATATTTGGCATAGAGTGTACGTTCCTAACTGCAAAGAAGCACAAGTGTTCTTTTCATATGCAGCATTTGCTCAGCCTGTATATAGTGCTTCCTGTGGAGTCTGGACATTAGGACTGAGAAACGAAGATGAATAGTTCAACTTTTTCCCCCAAGCACTCCACACACTGAATGAATATAAATAATAGCATAATACACTCAGCATGCTGGCACTATTGTGAAGCATGATTCCTGCTAGTGCGAGCAGTTACTGCACATGCAGGACAATTAACAAAACTCCACACCAAAACTCACAAATCCGTGTGTTAGATTAACCTGAAAATAGTTGTGCTTTCAAACGTAACTTTCAGCTGTTGAGTGGTAGGTTACAATATTTCTCAGCGAACAGAGAAATTTTCTGCTTCCCTGCATCTTTAAGAACCAAAAGTTTTTATTCTTCAGGATGGAAGTTTAAGAACTTCTGAGCTCCAATCACAATTCCTATCACTTATGAGCTCTCTCTATAGCCTAAGCAAGTCACTCAAGAACCCTATTTCAATTTCCCCGTCAGTAAAACTGGGCTAAACCTGCTTACTGGATATTTCAGAGAAATTATTTGTGAACACTTTTTGTGATCAAAACACAAGTGTCCGTGTAACATGCTGTACGGGGCTGTGTCTACATGGGAATCTAAGATTCTCTAGACTACGAAAATAGTTGATGTTCTAAAAACATGTCGGCTGCTTACCATGTTTTTAAACGCCACATAGCATATAGAGTAAACAGGGTTTAACACCTTTAAAACATGCAGAAAACTAGCTAACATGTTTTAAAAGTGTGAAACCCTGCCTACACAGCATGGTATGTGGTATTTAAAAAACATGTTAAACAGTTAACTGAGATGTTTTAAAATTACAACTACTTCCCCTAGTCCAGACAGGAACCTTGAGATGAGTTATTTTTCAAACCAACTTTCCTCCCATTCTACCCCAGTCACAAAGAGAATGTTTAATAAATTCCCCTTTGGAAAACTTATTTGATTAGATTTTACAGTTTCCCTCACCGGAATGCTCCTTTAGAGAACAGAAGAGTCAGAGCAATACTACCATAAACTCTGCAAGTCGAGTATAATGTCCAGGTAAACAACACCCTAATTACTACAGGTAAGGGAAAAGGAATTGGCTTTATGTTGTGGTGGGTAAAGCTTGTACTCTCAAGGACTCCTTGGGCCCTTTATTGTGGAAGACTTGCATTATAGTTTTTAAAACTGACAGACTGCCCAAGTAGATCTGACAAGTCTCATTTCTAGATATGGCTGCTTATGGATTGGCTTGATTAACGTTCTCCATTCTGAAAGGCAAAGTCTCTGCAGCCTACGGCAAGAGCTGGTCCCTTTTGGCTATTCTCACAGTAACCTCACCAACCTTCCCACTAAAATGAACCAAGGGGACCGGTCGTAAAACGGGTCGTGCCCATCATTGAAGAGATCGGATCCCTCCTCGGTTCCAGCGTCGGAGCCAGTATCATCCACAAAGGCCTCATCATCAAAGTCTTCCATCTCATCCTGCTGCTCATCGGCCAGTTCGGTTATGTCGGAGTCAGCCGTGGAGAAAGTGGGGGAGGGCGTGCGGTCAGCAAGACGCTCATTCACGCAGCCATGGAAAATGGGGGAGCTAGATATCAGTTAACGGAACACTTTGATTAACACAGTGAGGGGAGAGAGGAATGCTTCATAACAGATCATACTGCTGCAGTCAGCATAGAGCCCACCATAACAGCAAGCAAAAGCTTTAGACCGTCTGCATTGGGATGAAAAGGGAGGAAGGGAATTGCTGACAGTTAGGGAAAGACGGAATTCTTGGACTGAGCAAAAAGCAAAGGAAACATGAAGACAAACAAGGCCAATCATGTATGGTTATTTACAGTGTTCTTATCAGCTCACTTAGCGTATCTATAATGTTTATCTCCATCACAAGGCACTTCTAAAATAAAGGAGTCACTCAGCATCAGACACTATTAATGAACCTCTAAGGTCTCCTCTCACTAGGTGTTTAATCTTTCCAGAAAAGGACAACACAACTGCCTTAATGTCACAGCCACACAAAGCACTCAAGCTCTGGACCAGTTTTCCCTTGTTATTTTTGTAAGTCTTCAGTCCCTCCCACAGCACTACTCCAACAACTTAAACAACACTTAACTAGTTACTCCAATCCCTTCCTTGTAGAAATAAAATCTTAAATATGATTAAGGGTGAAATCAAACACATACCCTCTGAAAAGTTAAAACTGTATCAAGCAAATGTCAGGCAGCATTTCCTGCTTCTTACCAGTGTTTTGGTGATGTAAGATGATCAATAAGATCCGAAAGTTGAATCATCAATTCTGAGACCCCACATACATGGCTGATATGACTACACAGCCTAAAACTCTATTCAAAGTCACAGCTTTCTCCCAGCAACGAGTAGGTGAACATGCCAGGAGATAGAACTGTCATCACGTACCTACCAACCAGTTTGAACCAATGGAATCGATCGTAGAAGGGGTCACTACCAGTCATTGTGCTCTCATTCTCATCCTGGGCATTGGACGCCATTTCTCCAGCCCTGTCATACATCTCCCGCATCAGCTCCAATCTCTGCCTACACAGCAAAAAGTCCCCCAAAAAATTAATGATGAAAAAAAGAAACCATATGAATTTGCTTCTACAGTATGATGAATGAGGACACTAGTACAGAGATGCGGTGATCATTTTTCTAAAGGAGCATGCATGCTACAGGGACAGAATAAAATATCCTCAAACAGGCAAGGGGGAGGGGGACACAAAGAGGTAAGGGGCCAGTTCATCTCTACTGTACTAATGCTCTAGCACAATGTTAGGGGTCACTGTGCTGTGGCAGATGCCATCTTTTGGAAGAAATGCAGAACACATGCCAATCAAGGTCAATAAATACCCCATGGTTCGTTTCATAATAATAGGTTAAGCCCTGAGGGTCTGGTCAAAGTCAAGCTTCAGTCATTACATTCTGCCTCCCCTAATTCCTCCTGCAGTTTCAACTAGGCACATGCTTTATTTTCTGCACTGAACCAATGGATGGTATTGGTGTGCACTATTGAACAGCTGTCACATTCCACTCAACAAGCGGCTGCATTTCAGTACTTGGCGAAGTGATCCCACTATAGACCACAAGCACACACAGGATTATTTAAGGTTTCAAAATACTTGGATTATACTCTAGAAGTGCAAAAATAAATTGATGAAGAATCCATAGTCTCAAACGAGTAGGAAACCTTGGCATATCTTGTGCATATTGCACAAGAAAGATGAAAACCACCACCTCAGACTTGAGATTGTTAAAATTTGGGAAGTTTTTCTAAGGGCAGACTTCCATTACTGAAGTTTTACCTTTTAATTCTGTTTATAAGTGATAGCGTTATGTGAAGCAGAAGAGAATAAATGAGTACCAGACAAGTGGAGGAAGCATAAATATTAAGGCAGTGAGATGAACTGGGACAAGTCTAGAAAGACCTTAAGAAAAAATAAACCCTAGTAATTTTGAACTAGACCCTACTTGAGTTTCTCCAGGGACCAGTAATGTGTTGCTCCATTCTTCAGATCTTGGACTTCCACAGCCACTACTGTCCGAGGGAAAGGTCTGTCATTCCGAGTTTTCTCTGTCTCATTGGGCAGCAGCTCAGGGGGCAGAGGGGAATAGAGCGTGTTGGTTAGTAGAACAAACTGAAACTGCACCTGCATGGAGAAAAACAAACAGTCAGAGAAATCAGGCACAGGAGGGCTTCTATTTAACTCTAGTAGCAGGAACACTCCCAAAAACCCTCATTAAAGTGAGACCAGAACCCACCTAAACAAAAGGAGGCAACCACTTGATTTTTATCTTTGAGAACAGCACCAATTTTAAGTTCAAAACATTTAAGGAACAGCCTGGTAGTCTAACAGCAGCATATAATACTGCCATGTTGAGCATCTAGATCTAGCCTTGGCTTTTTGATAAGATGAATGACCCAACATGGAGTTAAGATGGAAAAGAAAAGTCATCTTATCTCTAACACAGGCTTAGAGAATAACTAGAATGGGGGCTGGGGAGTTGAAAGAAATACAAATTCAGTATGGAATCTGAATTATGGCAGTCAAGCCTCAAAACACTTCACATACCAAAATAAGAACCAAGAGATATGCTGGGTTAAAGGCAAGAAAAATAAGTATAATACATCAAAGCAGGATCAGTACACAGACATCTAGGAGTTTGGTGGTCCATACAATCTTACCTTCTTCTTTAATTCCACGCTGATTGCATTGGCCTCTTTCAGATAGACTGCATTACCCCAGAGCTGATCCCTTAATGAAGTGAACTGGTGGAACTTCCATTTCCTGAATGCCCACTGGGCCAGTTCATATTCACGCTGAGTCCACGGCACTGAGGAAAGTAAAGAAACAGCTTAGTCAAATGCAATAGTTTTCCCTTCAACATACCTATGCAGAGGTTAATTAATTCTCTTAATTTTCTTGTAAAAGTTCTTAACATCGTCACTGAAAAGATAGCATGGAAAGGAGATAAGTTGTACTCATTGCTCAATGGGTAATTAGTTCTGATCTTCCACTCCAAGCACTGGAGGTTTAACCTGTAAAGCATCTGGAGTAGCTAGACCAAACAAAAACTAAGCTCTGGTTACTTTATTTGTAGAAATCCAGAAAGCTAAAGTGCTAAGAGAAAGCAAAATATCCAGGGAGAAGATAGTTAAGCTCTACATTTGGTAAATCACTCCTCCCTTCCTAGATGTTCTGTAGCATAGAGAGGAGCTGGCAGCATAAGATGCTCTCACTTATACTACACCCAATCAGAAGTTCTCACACAGGGCAAGTCTATGCTACGGTGCTATATTAGTACGTCGCTTAGCATGTCTGGTGAATACACGCCGTGCCAATGGAAAAGCGCTCTCCCGTTGGCATAATTACTCCATCCCCGTGAGAAGCAGAAGCTATGTCAGTGGAAGAGTGTCTCTTGCCAACATAGCCACTGGTGTGGACAGCGTTTAGGTCGATGTAACTTATGTCGCTTCAGAGATGTCTTTCACATCCCTGAGCAATGTAAGTTAGATGGACTTCAGCAGTAGGGTAGACCAGTCCACAGATTATTAGAGAATCCTAGCTCAAATACATGAATACTATCTTTGTTTAGAACACAAAAACTCTGTGGACTGGCACCAGAATATGAAGCCCTCACCAACCGAAGCTCACTCCCACCCAATGGCTGTTGGGTGGCCTAGGTGAATTTGATGGTTCTAGTCCAGTTCCTTTGTTCTATGCTCGTTCAGAACCTGTTCTGTGGATACAGAATTTCGGTCTATATGGCTGTCAAATTTGCTCTAAGAGGCCACCACTTTTTCACAAGTTCCAAAGTTGGTTTTCCATCTTATGGCAAATGTCTCTGTAGTACACCTTCCTTTGCACCAAAAATTTGGTAACAGCCTGAATTGTTTCCAGCCTCAAACTCACCTTCCTCCTCTTCCTCTTCTGTCATCTCAGCAGCTAAGGATCGTGTCTCAACCTGCTTCTGCAAGGCCTGCAATTTACTCTCATAGTCCTGTGGGAAGACAGGAAATACCGTGTAGGAAAAAGACAGATGAAAGTGAAGAGGAGACAGCCAGAGAGGGACAAACACTTCAGGAGTGAGAGACACAAGTGGAGAGGAGAACTGCATGAATATTTCCATTTAACTCAGATCAGACTCTTCTGAAATATAATTTAACAACATACTAGACATCTTTGGAACTTTTCCTTCTAGAAGAGTGGAAAGGAGAAGACAGGAGTGTCTGTAAGATATGCTGGTATGTCTGCTATGTGTTTTCATTATAAGGCCCCCATACACACAATGGCCATAGACTGTGGAGGGTTTTTTTTCTGGTGGGAAAGACCACAAACTGGAATGTCAAAAAGGCATCTGTAAATTTGTAGGTATAATTTATCTAGTTTTGAAAGTACTTCTGGTGACAGTGCACATTTTGCATAATGTGTGCAGGGCCAATGGATCCATGCTCCACTATTCCAACCCTCACACACCATAAAAGTCATTAAAACGGAAAACTCACTGCTGATACAAACTAAATACTGGAATAATGACCAAAGTAGGATTGCAAAACATGTAAAAGATGAACATAAGTGCTTAGAAATCCAGGTTATGTAGCCTCAGATTAAAGTGTTTGTGAAACAGTTTTATGCAGTTAACATTTCTGCACTGTTCTCTAGATGATTTAGTTTGGCTACATAGGGATGGACTGGAGAGATGGTGTATCTTCATTTAACCAAGACCAGAAAGAGTTAGATATTCCACTAAGTTGTGTCTTTTGGTGCAATGGAATTAATTTTATGCTTTAAATGAAGTTTATTCCTTTATCAAGTTCTCATCACCTACGGTGTGAGTGCAACACACCATTATGTACATTTAATTTCTCACAGGAAGAGAAGTTATAGGTTGTTTATACAGATAAGACTGACTATGCCTAGGCCAAAGGAGTTTTGGTTCTGAGCATACTATGGTCCCACTGATAAGGAAGTGCAGGGTGTTGTATCACTTCATTTTGTGAGAAATTTATCCCATCATGTAAAATGCAGGAATGGACCAGAGGAATTTTTCCTCTCTCTTAAGTGTTTGGAAAACATTCAGAGCCATCCTTGTAGAAAATGTTTAGGATGTTGTATCTTGCAAAGGTAATTGCTTGGACAAAAATGAGATAAAGTGTTCTGTCATCACCAACAGGTTCCTTCTCCCAATCGGTGAAGAGAAGGAGAATGACAGAACAGGATAAACAATTTCTCTTGGAGCTCCCCTATGAGGAGCATCAGAAGTGAAAGTTCGTATATCCTGCTAATTTGCAGAGGACTCTGCAAAGGCGTAATCAATACATGAAAGAGAATACTGATATTCATGGAAATATAAAAACAAAAAACCACCCCAAAACAAGAAAAGTGCATCTCAGGTTCTAGGTCAGATGCCAACTTGGGTACAGGAGAAGATAGAAGCTTAACACTTTAAAATATACTGGTATCCTAGATGTCAATAAGAAAGTTACTAATTGTGAAAGGCTGACTACCTGAGTGTGGAAATGCATGTGAGAAAATGGGTTTGGACCAGAGAATTTCATCCAGCCTAAGGGGTAGGGAAGATGCTTTGGGCCAGATTTTCAAGAGTACTCAGCACCTTGTCACTCCCAACTGCTCCCATTTTTGAATGTCTGTATGCTTACTTAGATGTCTAAATGGGTGTTTGCGGGATACTCTTAAAACTGGCCCCTCTGTAAAACTACCTAAAGCTCACTTGGGTAATAAAGCTGCAAATATATCCAATTTAACACGGATCAGGAGAACTTTCCACCACAGAGCACCACTGCAGCGCCGAAGTCCTACTAGCCAGGGTGTTTCTTTTGAAAGGATAAAACAAACATGCACCACACTGCTGGACAGAGTGAAAAGGATCTGTGTTGGGCTTGCAAAGTGAGAGGAAGATGATTACCTATAAGTAATACTCAAAGACAGTCTCATCTCTTGGAGAGAATTCTCATGTTTTAGATTGCCTCCCCTTATTTCATCGTTTGATTTGTTTTACCAGTGAGATGATAGGCTCTTTCAATAGCCAGCACTTGTAACATACAAGACCATAGAATCCCTTAACTAGTTAGTTCGCCATGTGCCTTATGTCCCTACACTTGCAATTTCAATCCCCACTAAACATTCTGCCACTAGCTGTCATTAAAACAATACTCTTGAGAAATCAAGGAAATCTGTGGACTCTAACTTCTGGATATTAATGGGTTTAGTTATGACTGAGTCAGGGGGGTGCTTTGGGGAATGCAAAGGAAATAAAATTGCCAAGAGCCTTTGTCAAACCGTCTTGTGCTCCACAAGTGGGCATTTCTCTCTTATCCATTTGTGGACATGTTTATTTTCCTTGAAAATACACAGTTCAGCCCTACTGTACTAGATTGTCTTACGACAGGTGAGGATTTGACACATACATATACACCTCTCTCACTTGTAAGGGGGTATCCTTACTGAAGAAAATAGCTTTGGAGTGTTTTGTTTTTTAAAAAGTGAAGAAGCTTTGAAGCGTGTTTATTTTAGAAATGTGCAGTTACTACTACTTTCATTCCTAAATTGGTGTAAAAGAGGGGGGAAATGGCAAGAAATTGGGTGATTTATAGGAGCTTGCTCAATACATCTGCAGTGTTAAACCTGGTTTGAATGGGTAGTTCTGCTTGGGAACCAACAAGACATTCTTGTTGGAGAAGCATACAGGAGATGAAGGGAAAACCTTTTCACAGTCAAAGATAAGTTCATTTTATGACTCATAACAGGAAGGGTGGCAAAGGCAAAGCGGTCCCTTGTCTAACAAAGCAGCAATACTATTAATATGTTTTCAGCACTGGAGCATACTTTCAGCCTCACGCTGTACCAAAATGAGGATGATTAGGGGATTACACACCTCACTTTACCACCACATTATATATAGTATCAACACACACACACACAAAATCTTAGCACTCACAGATTTTCAGTCTTATTGTGGGCCTGGGAGAAAAACAGGTGAGCAGAACCCAGACCAGTGTTTCAGCAGAAGAAACAATTTCACAGATTATGAGTTCGTTGGTTCCTCACATGACAAGCTCTTAATCTTTCTGCCTTCATCCTCCCTCCTCCAGCACTTTTGGCTCCCCCCTGATCCGCCAAAAAAGCCTTTTTGGAAACTAAACCCCCATAACATTGGATATATCAATATGAAAGAATGAAGAGGCAGTGGTTTATGAGGCTCTAGTTGCACATGAACTGAAATGGATTTCAAGACCTTAGGTACTTGCATTGAATGATTGGGGCCCACACTGGATCATTTGTGAATCTCCTTGATGCTGAAGATCACTTATTGCCCAAGGCATGGTGATCCTTTATTTTTTAGTTGGTGGTACGTGCCTTTCCCACAGCCATTAGCTTTGCACTTCAATCATCCCCTATTTCAAGATCTACTAAGATTCCAGCTCTTGTCTCATGTCTGCTCCAGATCTTAGAACTCACTTGTCTTTTTAAAGACACTTTCAAGCATAGAAATGCAACATGAATTTAATCCTTAGGATTTTTATGTGGGGGATCAAGGGGCAAATACTTCAGAAAGTGCAGAGGGTGTTACTGGGTTCTTTGGAAGAATTTATGCAGATATTTAGGTTGCATTTCACACCTCTTTGCTAGTCCATGATCCAAAACCCTAGAATTCATTCTCTTTCCCTTAATGCATTTCTTCCAATGCCAGAGTCTGGAAACTTAATCCAAATTAACTAAACATGTGAATGATCTTTGAATGTAGACAAGCCCCTAGTTAAACTAAACATCTCATGCACCCACACTATGTTTTGATCACATATCTTAAAGCAGGGTCACACCAGGTCAGTACTTTGATGGAAGAATGAAGGGGCATGCAGAAGTGGAAGGAATGAACTTCAGATTCCCAGCAGGTGGCACCATTCCCACAAGGGAGGTGACTGTTTTATTCTAAAGACACTGAAAGAGAAGCCCTGACCACTTGAGGTCATGAAAGCCCCAGCCCCACGCCCCTGCCTTAAAAAAAAAAATAAAAAGATTAAGGGCATTTGGTTTTTGCATCCGGGCCACATTTCAACTCCTACTTCTTCCTTGAACTTTCAGCTGAAGAAAATTCACTCATCCTAAACAGTAGTTGCTATGTTTCAGAGTAGCAGCCGTGTTAATCTGTATCTGCAAAAAACAGGCGTATTTGTGGCACCTTTGAGACTCAAGTTTGAGCATAAGTTTTCGTGGGCTACAGCCCACTTCTTCGGATTCACTTCAAAAGTTCTGTTACTTAACTGGCCTCTCAGAGTTAGTAAGATAACTCCCACCTTTTCACGCTCTCTGTATGTGTGTGCATATCTATCTCCTCACTATATGTTCCATTCTATGCATCAGAAGAAGTGGGCTGTAGCCCATGAAAACGTATACTCAAATAAATTTTTTAGTCTAAGGTGCCACAAGTATTCCAGTAGTTGCTACATTCTCTCCACAAGGGGTTGCATTTCAGTGAAGGATGAAGGGATTCCTCTATATAGCTGATAAATCTGTTTATTAATTAACCCTTTGAAATAAGAGCCATGGGTAGAACAGATTTTTATAAACATTTTGCCCCATGCTGAAGTTTGATTTCTGCTCTGAAACGAAGGGATTCTGTGTTTGCCTGATCAGGGGGTGGGGGTGGGCGTGAGGGGGGGTAGATAGAGATGAAGTCTTCAGGCTGCACCAAGTTTGACAGCAACACAGAATACCTAGAACTCTAAAATGCATTTCAATACAAGGCAGCTATTTTCTAGAGAAGATTCTCCCCCCCCCCCCCCAAATGGTTATAACACTGTCATTTGAAACTCAGCTAGGGAGCAGTGGGCTGAGGGATGGGAGAACAAACAAGCTTGTCAAATAGTCAAACATGAAAGGTAGGATTCATTTTCCTGGAGCTGGTCTGGAGCTTTCGGAGACAAAACTATTAATATGAAGATGACATTTTAGTGGTCTCCTGCCTCCCTGTTTACAGAGACAGAGGTGCTGTGGGAGAAGCAGAATCGAAGGAAGATGCATTTCAAGCAGTGCCTGCAATTGTGGTGCATTACCCACCAACTCCTTAAGTATCCCTGAAAAGCAGAATCTGTTCTGGCTCTTTCAGAGGGCTGGTCCACACTACGGGGGGAAATCGATCTTAGATATGCAACTTCAGCTACGTGAATAACGTGAATAACGTAGCTGAAGTTGAATATCTAAGATCGGATTACTCACCCGTCCTCACCGCGCGGGATCGATGTTTGCAGCTCTCCCTGTCGATTCCGCAACTCCGTTGGGGTTGATGGAGTTCCGGAATCGATATAAGCGCGCTCGGGGATCGATATATTGCGTCTAGATGAGACGCGATATATCGATCCCCGAGCAATCGATTTTAACCAACCAATACGGCGGGTAGTCTGGACGTAGAGAGAGAAGTTGAAAGGCTGATAGAAAGAACGGCTTCAGCATCGGAAATGTTTCATCACAACACATTGTTTCTGCTAGTACTTGAGTACAGGCACATTATTTGGGCATGGTAAGGACACAGTAACTCATCCTTTGTCTCTCCTTTTCTGTAATAACCTTTTTTTTATGTGGACTAAAACCAAAAATCATACACAGATATCTAGAGATATGAACACGGTCACACACATTTTTTTCTTTACCCTCATCCTACAAAAAGGAACAGCCTTTTTTTTTTTTTTTTTTTTTTAAAGTGGACTAAGTCAGGTATATTTTCCCAGAATAAGGGAACATTTAACCAGTTAAAAAAATACTCTTGTAACATAGGACTGTTTCCTGGCAACTGGCAGTACTCCAGTGTTTAAACTATCAGGCAGCTTGGCTTTCAATAGTGAATAGAAGGATGAATGGTCATCCTGATTCACAGACCGCGTGATGGGACTGCGGGGCTTTGGTACTGGTTGTGGACTTTTTTTTGTTTTTTAAAACACACAATGGAAAGACTGATTCAGGCCAAGTGTTCAATACTTAATCTGAGTGGTAGCTTTCAACTGAAAAACTGTGCAGTATAACAGAACAAAAAAACTGTATAGAAATAACAAGACAGTTTAGGAAAATCCTTAAAACCTTTTATTTTCAAATGTGTGGTAGGATTTTTATTTTTGTTTTTAAAAAATGCCTGAGTGGGGTCTGCTGCTCCGAGAACACATCATGGTATAGACATCTCTCTCCTGAATTTCTGTGCCTCATTCTTTGGGAATACCAAGATGGCAAAGACGGGCTTCCCTATTCCTTAGTCTGTAAACAGAATTGTGAATTCCCTGCTGTGCTGCTTCAGAATTTAAACTAATGGCAGGAACAAGTGCACAATGGGACTGTATTAAGGAAGATTATAGCCCATATCTTCCCTGCACTATAAATGAAGTTTCTTAACATGTGGTGGCAGAAGCAAATGGGGCCCCTGCTATATCTGTCTCATGAGTAATTTAATCTCATCTGGGCCAGTTTGAGGAACAACTGAAGTAGGAAGACATTTTCAACTGAACTCAATTAGAATAGGTCACAAGACAAAAAACAAAAACAAAAAAACCAGAAAGGCTAAGCTAAGGTTTTGTGCTACTCAATATTCCATAGAGATAAGTCAGACGCTTACAAGAGTATTTCATAGTTTATTGAAAGAGCACTTGTTACAATACAAACCAGCGCTGCTTTTCACGAGGAAAGCCTATGCTCTCAAGACAATCAAACATTTATTTATTTATTTTTTAAAGTGAACTGAACAGATCTGAAAATCCTATAATTTCATTGGAAGGAGACTTACTACCTCCTTTAGAGCAGTGGCTCTCAAACTTTTGTACTGGTGACTCCTTTCACATAGTAAACCTTTGAGCGCGAACCCCTTTATAAATTAAAAACACTTTTTAATACATTTAACACTATTATAAATGCTGAAGGCAAAGCAAGGTTTGGCGTGGAGGTTGACAGCTCGCGACCCCCGATGTAATAACCTCGTGACCCTCTGAGGGGTCCCGACCCCCAGTTTGAGAACCTCTGCTTTAGAGTAACAATGGGTAAACATGGATTTGGCATCCAGCAGTTCTTAAAGTGGTTCTGAGGCAAGTATCTGAGTTTTAAATTATACAACTTACAAGAATGAATGGGGAAAGATACTGAAAATACGTTCATAACACTCATACAAAGCTCTCCCCCTATTTTGACAGATTTCTTAGGTCAGATAGCCTGAAAAAGGACACTGAAGTGAAAAAATAAGAAGCATTTCCCTTCCATCCCAAGTCCCCAGTGAGATTTTTTAAGGATAAGAAAACCCCTCACACTAAGGCACTGGTGCATGAGAGTCAGCTGCCAACAAAGCAAACAGAACATCAGCCCTTGGCAATTAATCTACTTGAAAAGGTACCTGCATCATGGATGCTGCATTTTTCCATTAGCATGAAAGCCTTATAGGAAATCGACTGTTTTAGTGCTTGTTAATTCCATCTGCGTTATAGAAAGGGATAATTTAATAGTTTTTAGATTTCACCCTACATGGTTTGTAATACCCTCTTAAAAGTTTGAAAGAAAGCCAGCTTCCTCTGCCCAATTCTGGCTCCATTTGGCAGTTAATGTATTTTGCTCTTTTTTCAAGTCATGCAGGAAAATTAAGAAGCAATTTACATGGACAGCTTCAGAACAGCATTTGCTAGGTAACTGATGAATTCAAGCAAACTGAGTGTTATTCTAGTGCTGCATCAAAAAACACTGACAGTCCTGGGTAACAGAGTGGTGGGTTTAAAACCCATTCCCCATCATCATTCAAATGTTTAGAGATAAGGAGAACATTTCTTTTGAGGTAATTTTAAGCCAACACACACTGACAAGAATTTTATTTAAAGTCTGGGATTTAAAAAAATCAAGTTACTATATGATTTTATCCCATTTCAAAATACATACTTGAATGGATTTCAAAAAATAATTGCATGCTGTATGTTCTTTCTGTATACCTCAGCCATGTGCTGGTTCTGCATCGTTTACTGCTATATTGTGTAAACAGAAGGGGGACACTCAAAATAGACTTGTTGGGTCTATCCCTTGTGCCTGGCTCCTATCCAGGATAATCTCTGCTTGACTGGAATGTTCCATATGAAGGCACATGGGAATTTCCCCAAATACTTATTGTTTTCATCTCTCCCTGCTTGCCACAAAACAGAGCAGGTCGTAAGACATTTGAAGAGGATGGCAGAGGGACAAATCATATCACTCATTATAGCTGAATAGAAGGAATGGGGCAAACTATTTACATAGAATTCTATAGTAAACCTAACAGCACAAAGTTATTTGCAGCCCAAAAATTAGAGTTTTGACTGAAGCTGGAAGAAAAGTGTTGCCTTTGTACAAGGGCTTCCTTTCTTTGAAGGATCAGGGATTTCAGTGTTTCCATTATTCAGGTAGACTGAAATATGGAACAGATGCAATTGGCATGACCATATTGAACAGAAAATTAACCTAGTCATCAGTTTAGAGCACTCTGGGAAGCAACACTATTGAACCTCCTAAATCCCAGAGATCATAATGTGTCACAAAACATTCATGTGACCGGACTGCAGTGTTGAGACCTGAGTGACTGATACCAAAGCAGCAAATCTCTGGTTGCAAATTTAACCACGGAGTTACAACCAGCACCTTTGCAATAATATAGATCAGAATGGAAGAAAAAATACGTAGGCAGGAAATAAGAATAAAGGGCAAGTAAAGTTGCAGGCAATTTCTACTCATTTATAGCTATGCTGAAACATGCAGGAGTAAAAAACTTACCAGTCGGGCTTATGTTTAAACACAAACAAAATGACCTCAAGTAGTTAAAACAACGATATTTGTGCAACACAGCACAAGTCATTTAACCATACAAATGTAACACAATGTGATCCAACCACACTAAATCAGCCATAAATACTCAAGTTTGTTTTAAAAACTGTATTCAGGTTAAACCTTATAGTAAACCAAGTTTCTCTCCAAAGATTCAGATTTGTCCTAAAAATTCAAGTCCAAAAAGCAACTTAAGTAAATAAAAATTAATGAAAAGACTTTTCAAAAGCAAAGAAACAAGTCCTATAATTAAAAGTAGCACTTTCCAACCAAGATAAAAACTCCAAAAACCCATAAGCCAAGTTCTCAGTCAAACAGCATCTGCTTTTTTGTCCATTATTTTTAGTGTCATTTGTTCTGGGAGCTTTGAAGTAGGATCACAGGGTTTGCAAGTGTTTATGGTATTTTCATTTGTAAATTTAGGTACGTTTGTTTATGGTACAAGTTAAAATATTGCATCTAAACTGTACTTTCAAGGGGATGGACAGTAAATGAAGACAAATGTGATTTCCCCTTAAGTGACAGATTTGTTCAAGAAGACATGAAACTGCAGAGCAATCTGAAACCAGAAGGCACTAGAATGAGGTATTATGCAAAATGAATCAGTTCTCTAGCCCTCCTTTTTCTGCGCCCTTCAATTCACGGTAGTATTCTAAATCCTCACAGTAAACACATCTGAGACCCAAAGCCTAAACGAGGCAGTGGAAGAAATCAGCTCACTTAATGTCTTTACTGCACCATTAAAGATCAAAAAAGTGCAGTGTATGTATATCATCTCAGTATAGTAAATTAATTATAATAGAGACAAGATGGGAATGAGAAAAAGCTTATTTCCATAACATGGCTCTGGCCATGTGCACAGTTCCCCATATAACCCCATTCAGAGGCAGATTTCTACAGTCATGGCAATTTCATACTGATGTTAATGAAACTAGACAGGAGGACAAAAGGCATGGTGCACTCTAAAGGGGGGAGGGGGCGGAGGGGAGGGTCAAGTGTCCAAGTAGCTCTCGTAAATTTCAGTAAAGGAGACAACACATCTACAAAAAGCCACATTGTCTTGCCATCTGACAGGTTTTGGTTTACCAATCATTATTTAAAAACATGGATTAGGAGGTGAAAAGTGAATTGAATTGAGGAGCCAGAGCGAAGCTTACAATACAAATGGTCTGTTTCTTCATTTCTAATCAAAAGGTCACAAGAGACATTCAACACTATAAACTAGATTCCCCTTTTGATTGTCTACATAAAAACATGGAGGGAGGCAGCTCTTCATATATTTCAGACAGTATTTTCAGCTTTAGAAAAATACTACAAGACAAAAAATAAAGAAGGCAAATGAGCTAGTAGGGTAACCTCTCTTCCAGTCTTCTAATCTATAAAGGGGTCTCAACATTTTTCACACTTCCTCCAACGTCTTGAAAATTGCACCATGATTCGTAAGCAAAACAGATGTGTTGAAATACCAATATCTTGTGCTTTGTACATCAAGTCACTCAAGTTCTAATTGGCCAACTGAAACCTAAGGTAGACGGTGGTCAAAACTGTCCCAACCCAATACTTCTGAATGATAAAACAGCACTGACCCCTCTTCTCCAATTTGTCCAGTGAATCATACTGTAGTTTCTCTGCCAGCTTTGAGATTAGGTGCAGAGAACTGTCGTCTCATCCGTGGAGGGGTCACAAACAGGTCATAATGGCTGGGCCCATTCATCTGTTTTGGGTGGATGTTAACTGCATTGCTCTCTGTATTGCCTCCACTGTTGTGATTGCAATAGAACTGGTGGTGCTGGTGGATGTGGCGTTTCTGCTGGAACTTCTGCAGGTCGGGGTTCTGGTGCCCAGTGTGGGACTGCAGTGATTCAGATGAGCTAGATGTCTGACGGCGCAAGCTTTTCTGGTAGCCATTGTTGAGAGAATTGCTTCTCCAGCGTAACTGAGGTGGTGTCTGTTGCCGATTGCCAGGCTGAGGCTGAGCGTTTAGCTGCTGCCAGTTAATCTGGATATGATCTTGACTCCTTTCCGGGTCATGTGGGTTCCACAGTTGCCGAGGATCCTGGGAGACGGCACTGTCACCTTTTTCTTTGTTCTCTTCTTTGTTCTCCTTCTCTTCCTCCTTTGGAATTCGGACCTCAATAACCTCATCCTCTGTGATAATTATGTGAGTGCCTGGGCTCCATGAGTTTCTGTGTTTGGGGTTGCTCTTAAATGGAAACCGGGGCTTACGGTTTTCAGGTGGGATAAATCGGTGAGGCATGTTTTGTCGACGGAGCTGTTTGGCAATTTCCTGCTGTTGCAAGTTCTTAAACCGAATTTGCTCTTGCCTCATCCAGTGCAACCGCCCACGCCTGAAGGCTGGGTCATCCTCCATTAATTGGGAAACACGCTCCTCTTTATCCAGCTCACCATTCTCACCTTTTTTCAAAGCATTTGCATACTTCTTGTCAGCATCCACCACACTCATTGAGTTTGGATTTTTAACATTAGCAGCATTAGCTGCGGTTGACTGGGTTCTCAGCTCTTGTGACCCTATCAGTGGTAAAACTCTCTCCATTTTTAGCATCTTATTTCGGAGAACTTTTATTTCCTCATCCTTCATGTTGTTCTGCCTTTTCACTTCCTGCAAAATATCTTCCAATTTGTCTATATGTACCTTGAGGTCATCCACATCAGTTACTCCCTTCCCACTGGCCATGACATCTTCAATCCTCTCATCTCCAACTCCCACAGTATCCCAGACATCCCGGGCCACAGCTCGCCATGAGTCGCGCTCATTGGGATCTTTCTTTCCATACATGGCACAAAGCTCTTTCATTTTAACAATGGCCAGCGCCTCAATCTCCTGCCTAGTATGCCTGAAGTCATTGAGGGCTACCTCATAGCAGATCTCCTTCACAGCCTGTATCTTCAAGTCTGAGATTGTGACCCATTTGGAGTCTTTGCTAAGGCGTCGGCGTTGTGGTATCTGGTACATTTTAATAGGCTCTCGCTTCTTCCCACTGCTAGGGAGACCACACTTTTTTACAATGGTCTGCAGCTTGCTGGGGGGCAGCTTCTCTCTCAGGGAGGTGATCAGTCTCCAGCTCTCCTCACACGATCTCTTGTCCGAATCATCCCCACTATCAGAGTCTGCATCCTTTGGAAAAACAAAAATCAAGAAGTGGCCCCAAAACAACCAAAATTTAAATTAAAAAAAAAATGGAAAAAACTAAACAAAAACAGGCAAAGAAAACTAAAACAAATAAAAATTAAATCGAACAAGCCATATGGACGTCTCTCACGACTGACTGTAAGGACATTAACATTTCTGTCAGCCTCCCAGCACTGTTTCTTTTAAAATAAAGGTTCTCCATTCTACTAAAATTTACAATATATATACATTTAACCAACTTAAAAATACTACATCTAACCTACGTTCATTCCCTCCCAGCCCCACTCCAAAATCTTTAAACAGAACAACTATACCAAAGTCCTTGACAAAAACAAGGTGTAAACTGCACCCCACATATGCTACGAAGACACGCAATTCCATGCCACACACGTGCCTTGGTTATTGCTGTTGCTTCTTTCAGAAAATCCTCCCCCAGTGAGTGAACACAACAGCCATCGTAGAATGATGTGATGAGCAGCCAGAGTAAGTCAGGTTAACACTGGTTAGTAATGTTGTATATGGTGCTGGGATGCTTGAGTTTAGAATCCACTTTACTACAAGAGCAGCTAGAGAAGTGTTAAAAGGATAAGATAAAAAAAACAGAAGCAGCCAATAGGGTCGATGTTAAAAGTACCGTAAGTGCCACTATGACAGGTGAAGATGTTTCAATCCAGAGAAGACTTGTTACAAACTAATGGGATATCGAGAATCAGTTTCAAAGGGTTTTTCCATTTGCCACCTTGCTGTGTATTTTAAAAACAATGAAAGACTTAACTGTCTGAAGAGCATCAAAAGAATGTTGTTGTAACTTTTAAAAACTGTTTTAACCAATAAAAATGCTATTTGATACCCAATTTTCTTCCCATCTTCTGCAACCTTAGTAAACATTTAACAAATTCGCACCTGCAGCTCCCACACATTTGCTAAGAGTTGCACTTGTTTTGCTTCATTATTCCACCTTTTCCAGCAGGATTGCTAAAGAGGTTACTCTTATTAAATCATTTTATTGAGAAACTCTCTTCATGTTTGTATAAACTACAAATGGTTATTTGAGAGATAAATGTCACCAAAAACTAAGCGTATTCATCACTGATAACTGCAACCTGGAATTAAGTCAGACTATTAGTAAAAAGGTGGATTTTTTAATACTTTGAGATCCCTCTTCAATATATTATCCATTTCTGGTTGTTAATCTGATTGACTGGAGCCTGTATCTCCTTCAAAAGACTGCAAGAGTCAATCCCTGTTGAAGTAACTGCAACTCAAGTTTTTCAGACAAAGAATTACATAATACATGAAAAATCAGGAACAGCAACAGTTGATTACATGCTAGGGAAACATGCATCTCTGGTTCTTAACCACTGATTGATAGACAATTTAAAAGACCGGTTGGGAATAGCTGAGCAATAAAGAGTGAGGTATAAGCAATATGATTTATTCTGGTTCTGGGAATGATGAGTTGGATTTTAGAAATGTTCTGTCTCTAGGGTCAACAACACTTCTTATTAACATTGTGTACCGCTTGTGACCTTATATTATCTTAAGATTTGTAATAAAAATAAATTTAGATCATGTTCCCTGTTTAGGCCAGAAAAATATCAGCAAAATAATGGTGAACTCTTCAAAAAAAAAACAGAATCTGACAATAACTTATTATGTGTTTATGGCAGGCAAAATCTGGAGCCTCAAAAGGTAGTGTCTAGCATACTGCATCGTGCAGTGGAAATGGAAGGCACCCAACAGAAAGACACTGCACACGCTATTCAAGTTCAAGGCTTTAACCAGAAAGAAAAGGTCATTCACTACTCTTGATGTCACCAGTATTACTTGTACATTTAATAACTGCACAAAATGAGATACTATGGGGTCATTCTCCTACATGAACTCAAAAATTAACTCTAATCCAAATATATAGTTAAGATTTGGGGTCAGGAATTATAATTTGCTCTATGTTTGTGAAGCTCCTATCACAACAGAGGCCCAACCTGGTTGACGTCTAAGCCTGTCACAAAATAAGCTGTTAGCAGCAGCAAGGGTCTCCCAGTCAAGATCAGTGTCAAGTTATGGGCAAACAGAAAAAATACTACTTCACAATAACCAAACGTTGAACACACTATGGCAGGAGGTCAGAGAGGCTGATACTGTGGTTGGATGATAATGTGACAATTATAAACGTTTGCCAGTTACAGAAGCTAAAGTCAATCAGTGCCCATGCTTCAGAACATTAACCAATTGTTTTTAAGGGTCAGGAAGGTAATTACCCTATCCACTCCCACAACCCCACATACAATACTGCAGAAGTGACCAAATGCACTGAGGGTGGGGGGAAGGAGGGGTTTCTGAAGCACTGGATATTGGCCATCACCAAAAGCAGCATACTGTCCAGATAGACCAGTGACCTGATTTATTATCGTTTCTCAACCTTAGGTAAGCAATTTTTAAAGTATCTCATCACTGATAATTTAGAATGACATCTTCCAACCTTGCCCCGGTAAGATAAGCAAAAATAAAAAGTGATTTCTATAGGCTCAGTTTATTACAGTATTAAATATTCTTCCATATGAATATACGCAGAACAGGGAAATGAACCTTGCTTTACAGAACGTTTACAAATGCAGCCTTGTTTTAAACAGGCCTCAAAAATAAAAAAACAGTTTTGACATGTTGATTTCACACAATTTGTTAACTATACATGTTATTTTCAGGGACAAAATGCTGCCCCATCTTGAAGCTATTTCCAAAACTTTCTAAGCTAAGTTTTAAGAAGGGAATACCACTTCTCATCTCCTGGTGGCTCCAAGCAAATACCCAAGGCCTACTCTATTTCCTCATCTCATGCATTCAATTTACTTCTTCCCACTTACTTTAAAAACAAAAAGTCACAAAGTTCAAACACTAGTGACTAGTCTTAAACTCTGTTCTGGCTCAATTTGCAGTTGCTCCTCTCCATTCTCCCAGTGATCCCTTTTGAAGAAAAACTCTGGGTGGGAGTTGTAAGGCCACTGGATATTGCAATTAATGAAAAATAATGTTAACTTGCACACAGCTTGTCTAGCAAGGAATGGATGCCACAGAAGTCCTAGCTCCCCTCTCTGCTCTGGGGAAAGAGAGAAGAGCCTTGTGACAAATCCAGAAATTCATTCAACTCTCCCAGAGCTTCCAGGGGCTCTCAGGTTCTCAGATGCTTCTTAACAGCCAGTTGCAAGCCCTAAAGTTCTTTTCACCAAGCTGTCGCTAATAAAAATAATAAAGAGCAGATATTACTGACCCAGTGTTACTCAGGAAGTTCAGACCTGATTGCTGGGCTCACACTTGCCCTTCTGGTTGACAGGAGGCTTGGATTCTGCATGTATCTGTACTGCACTTTACAGGCTATGTTCCATTAGAACATATGACTGTATAAGCAAGGAATTCCTGCCCCAATTACTACGCAAAGAACATTAGACTTTATTTATTGGACTTCCTAGCTACATAGCTTGTGTTTTTCACATGGGTTTGGAAGAATTAAAACTCCCTTATTACACAGCTGCCCTTAATCAGTATTATGCCACGAAGACCCTTGCAAGGGATTCAGACTCCATGCAGGGGGAGGGAGCAGGGTTAAACATGCACAGTGCAGCAACATTTTCAGACATCATTTGTAAAACCTAGCACATGAATAGTCTAGGTGTTCTGGCAGCACAAAATTAGTACTTTCTGATGATCCAAAACAAACATTCAGAGTTCAAACAAACATTCACAACTAATCAATTAGACTATTGAAAAGTAACTTCAAAGCACTGAAAGAAGAAACATCCTCCTGTTGATCCAAGTTACAAGTCAGCAAATTTGACCAGCCCTCCCAAGCACTGCTTAGTGCCCACAGGTGGGCGAATATCATCTCCACATTAATAAGAGTAAAGCATGAGATGTATCTGCTTAGCCATGCTAATTTTCACTACTGTAGATAGTGTGTGGTGGGGAGGGGGAGAGAAAAGACAACAGACTGTGCTTTATGCAGACAGCCCAAGCAAATTTCCTGGACTTTAAGGTCAATAAAGGCAGCAGTTAAATTCGCCAATACAGGCAACCAGAACAATAGACACTTACCAGCCTCTGCTGCTCCAACAAGAGATCTGCTTCCTCTTTCTCCTTCTTGTACAAAATCTCCATTTCTTGTAACCTGGAGAGAAAAAGCACAAGGGATGCAGAAGCAGCCATGTAGACCATTATTTGTGTTAGTGTTACTCTGTCCACAGAATCTGTTAAGTAACAGAGACAAGGGCAAGTCTGGGGTGTACATGTTAGTGTCAATACACTAGCATGAAAGGTACTATTCTTCCTGCCCCCTTCAAATTAGACACTTTTCAGTTCACTTGGAATGAGAATTACCCTAGATCTGACACCAAGAATTTGACCTATTCTGTTCCACTGCTGCCTAAATTAGTGACTGTACTCTATGAAGTGTACAAAAAGCCTTATTTAAGCAAATGATCTACAAGCAGGAAAACATCAGTTGTGTAACTGATCTAAAATCAAGGATTAAATACAATTAAACATGTCACGGCATATAACTATGGCTACAAAGTGTAACTCTTACTGAGTATGAGGAGTCAAGTACTATTGCTAGTTTGTACATTTAATAGTTTGATTATTAACAACCCAGGAGCTGAGTTTCCTCCAAATACACAGCAAGGAGACGTCTCAGTCAATAGAGCACCATACTGATGCACCGTATCCAAGTGATTTCTGGTCCTCTTAACCCTTATGAGCAGACAGCTTTGTGGAGGCAAAACTCAGGGAAGTCCCAGACTGACAAAAAAGGAATGCTGGAAAATTATGCAGTTTAAGAACAGATGTGTCAAGAGACCATCCAATTGCTCCCCCTATACTCCCTGCTTTGACCATAAATTTGATGCTTAGGGGGCATAAGTGAAATGTAAAAGTAGACTCCTAAAATAAAGAGGTACAAAGAGGACCAAGTGTCCTGATCGTCCACTTTGGGAGCAGAGGGCCTTCTTGGCAGACACAGCTTTAGAGCATAGAAAGGTGTGGGCAAATCTCTCTGAGGCACTCTAAAGTACAAAAGAGGAGTATGTTTGTGTTAATCTAGCTTTTGTCTGTTTTTTTGTTTTGTTTTTTTTTTTAAAAGTGGGAGGCAAAGTGTCTCTGGTGCCCTCATTTCACAGGGAAGTAGGAATTAACCAGTCTTTCCTAGAGAAAATAAGGCATTAATTTCAGACTCATGTAAGAGTTGGTGCCACAGGTCTAACGAAATATATCAGAAATGCCAAGTAAAATAACTGAGTTAGTTTAGTCCACTTACCTCTTCTCCATCTCCTGCTTCATATCAATGCCCTGTTTCTCCAAGAGTTCTCTCTGAGCAAATGTCCAGTCTACTGGTTCAGAGGGAGTTTCGGCTGATGGAGTCTTCTCCCTCTCTGCTCGTGCCTGCTCAGGGTGGTTGAATCGGAACACATGATTTTTACCCATGATGATACGATTTCCTAAAACAGTAACAAAACAAACCTCTTCAGAACTCCAGAACCAGGCTGAGACACAGTTTAGTATCCAATTAAGTTTACTCTAAGCTGTTTAGGTAACCAGAGCATCAGAAGACAGGATTTCCCAATGAGAATTTGGACAATATTTAAACTTTTAGTAGTACGTGGCCAAATGGGCAAAAGGAACACTCTACTTAATGCAGAGAAGGTTCAACTGCACTTCGCACTGCCTGCCCCAGAAAATGCTTACATAAGAAAACCTGTCTATAGAGTAAGATTTAAACCCCTGCAGAAACATACCACAAAATAAAGACTGTCGTGCTGATGGACTGACAGCTGCAACAAGCAAACTAGTCAACTAATTTTCTTTTTAAGAGAGGTGCAGAAATCACGGGCAAAAATCACCCCACAAACACTTCTATTTTAGATAATCTAACCTCAACCATTTGAAGAATGGATGCTTTACATTTTTAAATAGAGATTTGCCAGATGTGTCACTTAAGTTTCTACTCCAGTCCTAATCAGTGGAATTTCTGGGGAGGCATTTACTACTTCATTCTCCATAGCATAAGTAAGAGCCACAGTTAAGTGGTAAGGTAAGAATCGCATCTCAGTGCTACAGGAATCAGATGTACAGGAAACTTAAAACAAGTGCCTAGCATAATTGATAAAATACTACTGCTCTCTCCATGCAACGTAAGTGAACCTCCAAAGCAATCAAGACTGTCACTGTGAACCTACTAGTAAAACAACTGACTTCTAAAGAGGTTAATGATTTTTAATCAATAGTTTTAATGATGTAATTGTCAAGAAATAAGCACTGAAAAGAGATATATAGAAAGCTATTTTTAAAAATAAGTTAGCTTGCAAGAAAACAGGAGTAGCAAATTCCCCCTCTGCAAGAGAGGCTGGAAACCAACTCCCATCTCTACATCCAGCATTCTGCTGAAATTGATGCACTTAATTCCTTGCAAGCACCCACTAGTCCAGACTCCATTGCATTAGATTCCATTTCAGGACTAGAAGAACATATGCTCATGATTTAAAAGAAACTGAACCCTGCTGGTCTCAAACTTACAATTTATGAAAGCTACTCTCCCTGGACCCTCAGACATGAGGAGATCTAACCAGGTTACTTAGTACATAAAGTTAAAAAAGGAAGGAGAGACACTGTTGTACTCCTACATAGGGTCACACCTTAGCTGTGCCAGAGAAGCTAAGGATTTTCTATCAGGAGCTGGCAGTCTGTCTGTTCTCTTACACTGCAACTGCCAAGGGCAGGAATCTTGGCTAAGTACATATTGGAAGAATATCAAAGTAAGTAGGGAGAGAGAAGCAAGCAGAGAATGCCCTGCGATGCAGTGAACATTTGAGTCAGTCTTTGAGCTGCTGCAATGTGAAGGGCTTGAGAAAATAAGAAAAGCAGGTTAACTCCTATATGGTACCTCCACTACAAAATAAATAAAATAAAATAAAAAATGAAGATAAGGGATGCATTTTTTATTTTAACAGCATTGACAATTTGTGAGGAACAATCTGTCAAGAAAAGTCAAACTTCTGAAGTCTCTTACCTGAGCGCAATTGCACAGGCTGTACAACCCTCTTGCCATTGACGTATGTTTCCGACCGTTCACAAGGCTCCAGAGTAACAATAACTAGAAGAAACAACAGTATTAATGCTACAGAACTCAGTTTATTTAGTGAGGAAATGCAGAAAGCCTACCAACATGCTGCATATAAGCAGACAATGCACTGCTCCCTACATCCTCCACGAAGACTCCAGGGAGGTTATTCTTTGATACTACATCTTGGTTAGGAATGGATAGCAGCATATGACGAAGTGGCAGAGTTATTCAGCCAGTATTTCTGACCATCCAGATAGAACATGTATTCATGTAATTTATTTGCTAGGGCTGTTTTGCTTTTTCTCCTTGTTTTTTCTCAGGTGTAATGACTGTGCTATCATACTGAATATTTGCACTGCCCAAAGCTTGGTCAGGCGCACACATGCCTTGTTCTGAGGTTTGAATAATGAATTTAGTACATTTCACACATCAGCACTTTTATTTCTTTGTAATTGATTTCAGCACTGCAATTATTGTAGGCAGATGTGACAGGCATTATGGGCCTGATCCTGAGACATACTAAGCACTCTGTTCCTACTGAAACAACAGGGAGTCACAGGGGCTCAGCATCTCATGATTAGATCATATTTGACTCAGTAACACCACAGGCAGCTAGAGGGAACGTTGGCGAAGACTCCAGAGTTGTAGCAAGTAAAAACTAAAAACTTCTATAGCAATAACCTAAATAACCCCTTATAAACACTAAATAATCCTCAATATCCAGGATAAGCAGTATTATCCCTGTATTACAGGCGAGGAAACTAAAGCAGAGGGGTAAGTGATTTGTTTCTGGCTACTGAGGAATTCAATCAAAGCCAAGATTAAACACTCAGGTGTTCCTGAACTCTCACTGTTATCCTCTGACTATTTCTATCATGGGTTCAGTTCCACTTTTCAAGAGGCAACCTGGACACCCGGAGGAGGGCAGAAGGAAACACCATTTATAGCCTCATCCAAAGAAGAGCACCTTTAACAGTGTAAGATTCATCTAAGCCAGGGATCCCCAATGGGGCCCGTGGGGGCATCTAAATGCGCCCACGTCCTGGCCGGCAGCGACGCCGAATTTCGGCGGCATTTCAGCGGATGCTCGACCACCGCCACGGTCCTTCATCTGGCGCCTGCCAGACGAAAAAGGTTGGAGACCACTGATCTAAGCTGTACTACACATCCCACCTGGTCACAACACAAAGGATCAAGACCGGATATGAACGCTGGCCCAAAGCAAGAATGATATCATCTGAGGCAAATGGATACAGTACAGAAATGTAAAATCTTAGCACTGCATTATTATAGTTATAGCTTCATCTCCAATAACTAAGTCTCATCACACCCACAAAGAAAATAACTTCACTGATCTGATGCACAAGGGCTATTCAAATCCCATCCATCCTCTCAGCTCTTCTCCCCTCCACACTTCAAATACACATTTCAGATCACAGCTGCTAGTACAGAGATAAGTTTTTTTAAAGACTCTAACTATCCAGTGCTGAAGACCACTTTCATGGGGAAAGCTGGGCTTACAGTCGCTACATATAAATGCAGGAGTAAGTGCCATCTCACCATCACCATTGTGGTTCCTCTCACTTCGGAAGAGACAGTGTTCCTCTTTAATGTGAGCCCCACTCAGCACAATGTCTTGTCGCCGCTCGGCATCTGCCTGTCCAACCCTGCGCCCAATAAAAAGCATTTTGGTCACAACTCAAACATTGTCTACTCTATAGCCCATACAGCAGATACATTTCTCTGGCTATTGTGGGAATGAAATACTAGAGACTATTAAATCTATCCCTTGCCTTGTAAGAGCTGAGAAAATGCATCCTTGTGCTAGCAGAATATTATGCTTAACGTTTGCTTTTGAATGGTTCACCAGATTATGCACACTTTTTAGGGGGTAGAGGGGCACTGTGCAGGGCAGAGGATCTATACAATGACATACATTTATTCTGTATTACTCATCTGTTCCATGAGGAATATGTCCAGCTAGCAGCTGAACGCTGCTCTATGTTCTAGAGAAAGATCAACCCCTCTTCTCTTCTTCCCCCAGCTCTCCTGCCAATACACTATGGAAGAAAATTGCTTCTAGACTCCAAATCCAGCAATTAAATTTAATCCTGTGCATGTGAACAAGGACAGATATCATTAAGTGTGTTTACACATTGCTAGCCAAGAAAATAATATACCTTGGTTTGGACGATGTGCTTAAAAAGGTGGAATTGTGGAAAAACAAGAATGGAGAACTACTTTCAGTTTAATTTAAGGCGATACAAGAAATCTAACCAGCTTTGAGTACTCCACTTACCCAAGTCCCCCAATCATTTTATGTGGTTTTATTATAAATTACACCACCTATACTTTCAAAGCTGTTTCTCTTTCTTGTTGCACTATGAAAGACTCAGTGGAAAACATCTAGGGAAGCTGAGTGACAATACGCTGTACTATTAAAGTATAAACTACACAATATATTTCTCTAATCTGTAATTTATGGCAATCTTAGGTGTTACTTGCAACAGCAGGTAAAACAGTTCAATAGAGAAGTGTTATTTAAACTGACGTTCCTTTAACAAGAAGTCTCTTAAGTGTAGTAGAGGCAAATCTCACCTAGTGATGCCATCTTTGATATAGTAAAGCAGACATTCTGACATGAGTGGATCTTCATTGAGGTTCACAAGATGAGGTGTCTGCAACAAAATACAGAACATGTTAATTGAGAGCCGAGTACCTTCAATTACTCTGGAGACTGTAAAGGAACCAAACCACTTAACAACATACATCAGTGAAACTCCAGATTTCTCCAAAAAACCCTGCATTTCTAAATTAAATGCAAACTTTTTCCACACAGGCAGAGACCATCTCAGGACAGGGGACAAATAGACAGATTCACAGTTGCATTTGGCTGATATTCTAGGTAAATGATGCAGCGAAGAAAATATTTTAAACTGAATTACAGATTCCTTGTCTCAGTAAGTCTTGATAAAGATGAGAGGGAGGGAAAGTTCAACAGCAGCATTCTTCCATATGCTTCGGTATGAAAATGCTAGACTGTTGAACTTTTCTTTTTTTAAATATAAAGAACTGACCCTCCTCATGCTCCATCTCCAGAGCTTGTAAACCTGGAAAGGGTATCTAAACTACTGATGCTTCCTCATACAAGCAGCTAAGAATCTCTTCACCTACTGTGCTACTCAGCTTAGTCTCTACAGTTATTAAACCAACCTTCTTTGGTGAAAACACCCCACTGGAATCAGCAAACAAGTCACATGGCCTTGGTGTGAAAATCTGGCCAATGAGATAGCAGCAAATCACAAATTTAAGGAACACAAAAGAAAGGGGAAGAAACAAGAATCAGACCAAAGGACACTGAAAATATTAACAAGCCAGTTTCTTGTAACCTACAACTATCAGTAAGCAGATGATCTGTTGAGGTCATTCCTTTAGGAATGTCTGTCAGTTTATTGTAACTCCAAAAGAAATGTGCTTGTTAGATGCATAATAGCATACAATTCATGGAAGCTCAAAAGATATTTACGTATGAGACAAGACAGTTCAGCTGGTTCATGCTGTCTGAGACACAAAGCAATAACATTCACCTAGAAATTAAAGTATACTATTTACATGGCACCAGTGCCCTAGCAATGGGAACTATGGCCCCAGCAATGTTTGCTCCCACCCGTCACCCTATGGGACAGGCCTTGTCAAATTAAAACTGCTCCCATTAACCACCACTGAGAAAAGCATTCTTCAGCACAAACAAGGACTTCATATTGTCCATAGTGAAGTGTGGACTGAGCACAGTGTCTGAAAGGAATGGTGTTTGGCTTACTGTTAACACCAAACGGGATTATAGACTACAGATCCAGTCAAACTGTTTCAGAGAAAAAAATCCATTGATGTCTAAGAAAGTCAAAATGCCCAAGCAGTTATGTGATCCAACAATAAATTGTTTCTGGGCTTCAAAATTGTGGGGAGGTCAGTTCAGTGCAGAAAGTAACCTTGAAGTACCCACATATCAATTTACTAATTAACTTTGAATGGGGGTTATTTATGAAAATTATGAATGGAAATAAAGGGGAAATAATATCACTTACTAGTAAATAAATATTCATACACTGAAAAATTTTTTACTGCACTCAGAAATCCCGAATTTCTTATGACAAAATAAATGATCAGGGTAGACATTAGGGTGAAATCTGCATAGTCATGCAAAGAAAGAAATAAATATAAAGTTGGCAGGGTATATTATTTGAGTTTTATAGTACCTAATACGTTAGAAGTATTTGTATAAATTTTTCATAAAGGAGATACTTTTGTTGCTTCTGTTTTCTAGATATTCAATGTAAAAAATTCTAACCTATTGACACTTCCTGCTACAGGCAGCTAGAGATCTCAGTTTAGAACTTCACAAAAAAATCTAAACTGATTAAAACAAACCTTCTTTGGTGAAAATGTCCCATTAGAATCAAACAAGTCCTGTGGCCTTGGTGTGAAAATCTAGCCAAGGCAAGGCACCATGCAGGTTAGAGAATAAAGTTAAAAAAAGTCAATAGGAGAGCAGATAGGCTGAGCATTAACACAAAAAACATACCAACCAGCAATAGATCAGAGAGAAGCAAGTCAGATAATTTGGGACAATTTATGAATCAAGTGTGAGATTATGAACCGTGTGCGTGTCAGTCCGCAAACTCCATTTTGAATGTGCAGCCTTTTGCCCTCTATGGCTTGTTTATTTTCATGTGGCATATCTTCTAAATTGGGGTTCTCAATTATGCGGGGGGTGTCACGAACCATCACCCTCCACCCCCAAACCATGCTTCACCTCCAGTATTTAGAATAGTGTTATATATAAAGAATTTTTTTTTAATTTATAAGGGGTTGCACTCAGAGGTTTGCTGTGTGAAAGAGGTCACCACTACAAAAGTTTGAGAACCACTGTTCTAAACAGCCCTGGGGTTTGTGGGACTTTCCCTGCTTTGCCCCACAAAGTCCCCTGTCCCATTTGAAGCAGTTCCAGTCCCACAAGGTTGGCTGGGCTCAGCTCCCTGCTCTAAATGTTGCAACCTTGCCCTGGCACATAACAATGCTCTGGGTTGGTCCAGCCGGCCTAACAGGGGAGCCGCCAGGCCCAATTTGGATGAGTGCCACACAGCTTGCCTGCCTTCCTGGACTCAGATGGTTCTCCAAGGGCTCATAAGGGAAGGGTGAGGTAGAAAGCGAAGGACATCAGGGTTTCAGATGTTTATTGTTTTGCATGATCTGTACTCTCCTTTGCTTTACATGATTAAAGATAAGAGCATAAAAAAGTGTTAGACTGAGCAAAAAGCCTGTGTGTGTATTGACTGCTTCACAACTACTGCATGCCACAGAGTTTAAATGCAACCAGAAGTGTCATATCTTTACGGTGGAGTTCTGGGGGAGGGGTGAGTTTAAACACCAGAGAATTTGAAGGGTCAGCAGTGGAGGTTAGGTGGCCGGACAGTGAGTTCCAACACCTGGCAAGGGTGCCAGGTACAAAGTCTGAGTCCTGAGATTGTGGCTAGAGACCTCAAAATTGGGGCAGAAGCTAGACTCAGTTCAGGTTCCCAAAGCTTGAAATTCCAAGGGTCCAGAACACAGAGGACTGGATTGATGTTAGGAATCATTAAAAAGGGGATAGAGAATAAGACTGAGAATAAATTATTGCCCTTATATAAATCTATGTTAAGCCCACATCTCGAATACTGTGTACAGATGTGGTCTCCTCACCTCAAAAAAGATTCTAGCACTAGAAAAGGTTCAGAAAAGGGCAACTAAAATGATTAGGGGTTTGGAGAGGGTCCCATATGAGGAAAGATTAAAGAGGCTAGGCCTCTTCAGCCTGGAAAAGAGGAGACTAAGGGGGGATATGATAGAGGTATATAAAATCATGAGTGATGTTGAGAAAGTGGATAAGGAAAAGTTATTTACTTATTCCCATAATACAAGAACTAGGGGTCACCAAATGAAATTAATAGGCAGCAGGTTTAAAACAAAAAAGGAAGTAGTTCTTCACGCAGCACACAGTCAACCTGTGAAACTCCTTGCCTCAGGAGGTTGTGAAGGCTAGGACTATAACAGCGTTTAAAAGAGAACTGGATAAATTCATGGTGGTTACGTCCATAAATGACTATTAGCCAGGATGGGTAAAGAAGGGTGTCACTAGCCTCTGTTCCTCAGAGGATGGAGATGGATGGCAGGAGAGAGATCACTTGATCATTGCCTGTTAGGTTCACTCCCTCTGGGGCACTTGGCATTGGCCACTGTCGGTAGACTGGATACTGGGCTAGATGGACCTTTGGTCTGACCCAGTACAGCCGTTATGTTCTTATGATTCCCCTCCAGCAGTCCTAGTGGGTGTTCAGGAAGTGCGTTCAGAGTGAAGTGACTCCTGTCATAAACAGATAGCTAAGGGTTAATGTCTCTTTTACCTGTTAAGGGTTAACAAACAGGGACCCAAACACCTGACCAGAGGACCAATCAGGAAACAAGATACTTTCAAAACTGGGTGGAGGGAAGCCTTTGTTTGTGGGGTTTTGGGTTTGGCTTTGTTCTCTCTGGGTCCTGGAGGGGACTAGAGGTGCAACCAGGTTTCTGCCAATCTCCCTGCTACAGTCTCTTATCCATTCAAAATAGTAAGTACGTACCAAGGGCGGTTATAGTCTTTTAACTTGTTTTTTTCCATTTGCAGATGTGTACTTGCTGGAAGTGGCTTAAATTGTGTTTCTGCTGGAGAAAGCTTCTTTCTATTGTCTATAAGCTAAAAACCCTGTATATTTACCATGTTGATTACAGAGACAAGTTTTATGTTTTTTCCTTATTAAAAAGTTTTCCTCTTTTTTTTAAGAATCTAATGGATTTTTTGGTTATCTTTTGTAAGACTCCAGGGAAGGGAGTCTGCACTCACCAGGGAATTGGTGGGAGAAGGAAAAGGAGGAGGGAAGAAAAACCTGCTCTCTGCGTTTATCTCTGTATCTCTCTCCGGGGAAGAAGGGAGGGGGAAGGGGTGATTCAAGGAGTTGAATCACAGTGGTCTCCTAGTGTACCCAGGGCGGGAAAGAGCTGGGAGGAAGGAAAGGAGGGGGAAGGGAAATGGTTCATTCCCCTTTGTTGTGAGACTCAAGGAATCTGGCTCTTGGGGGTCTCCAGGGAAAGGTTTGGGGAGACCAGAGTTTATCAGGTACTCAGAATCCTGATTGGTGGCAGCCTATCAGATCTAAGCTGGTAATTAATCTTAGGGGAATTCATGCTAGTACCCATATTTTGGACGCTAAGGTCCAGATTTGGGAATTATACTATGACACTCCTCTTACCAGCAACCCGTAATGGAATTATCTGGCTCTGAAGGGAGCCTCTATGGCCCAGTGACAAGAGTTAGAGGGGGCACAGATAGATAAAACAGGACCCTTCCTCATCCCAAAAAAGATAAAGATAACCCAAGACTACAAGAGAAGATATGCCACACTGCATTACAGCTGCTCAGTGAGCAACAGGAAGGCATTTAGAGTTAGAAACTGCTGCTGTAATCTACTAAAAGAAGCCAAATCCTACACGAGGGCTCAGCTACTACAAATAGCATTAAGGGATTTACACAGCATGGACATTTAGAAAAAAGTGCCTTGTGGTTTAGACGTGTATTTTGGTGCACAGACAGTCCTTAGACTTATGACACACTTGGTTCCTGAAAATTGCATCGTAAATCGAAACTTCATAACTCAGAACCACAATCTACTCCATTGTGGGACCAAGCGTCGTAAAGTCAAAACCGATTATCATAAGTCGAATCAGGGAGTCAATTCAGAAACGTCAAAAGTGCCATCTGTCATAAGTCAATCATCATAAAGTCGAGGACTGCCTGTATTAGATTTTAATGAAAGTCACTGTCACTGAGTAACCCAAAATCAGAAAGCTTTGTAACCAAGAAAATTTGGCAATTTGAATGATGTTTGATACTGGTAAAATGGGCAATTCAACCACCCTGAAGTCCATTGTTTTTCGACACAACAGATATGCCCAGACATCCATGCAAATGTCCCATGCCCAGCGTTCCTCAAGGATCTAGAAGGACCTCCCCTTCTCCCACCCCTCCAGGGTGGACAGTATAGTTCGGTTTCCACAGTTCATTTCAAACAGTACCCAGCCACCAAGAGAACAAATTGTGGAGGTGATGTGGATACCTTTTCATTCAGGAACTGGACAGACAATTTTATGTCGTTTGATTTGTAAATCTGATACAGACACAATGGAAGTACTCCAGTACCGCAGAGATGGGTGCCAATATGAACTATCAAATTCATACTAGTGACTCGAAAGTAAAAAAGCTTATAAAACATTCTACTTTTTTATCTAGAGCACTAATACTTTCACAGGTACAGCTGTCAATTACCACAGGAAGAACTATAAAAACTAATCTAGGTGGGTAGTAAGGAACAGAAGCAGAAGGGACTAGTAACAGATCAGTGGTTTAATGGGTTTATTTTCTCTAGTACACGTTTCCACAGGCAGAACTTGCTAACTTCTATTGAAGCAACTACACATCCCTAACTGTTTTCATTCACAAACCTGGTCAGCTGAAAATGCATCAAAAGAGCCATTAAACAGAGTTGATGGCCTTTCAGGGAAAATCTAGATGGTGATATGATCCACAATGTGAGAGAAGAAGAGAAAAAAACTCAAAGAAAAGTATCATGAGAAGGAAGAAACGTTACTACCAAAGCATCTAAGGTTCATAAGTTACAAAGGACAAACCAAAACCATTTGTAAGTGAAACATGGTCATTTAAACACATCAGGAAAAACAAGAGATCATTTCAGCTAAAGGCAGATCAATAAATCTGCCCTCCTGGGCTTCTGTGCAAAGTCTTCAGAAGGGTCCCAATTAACACAACACTTGCAGTTCTCAGATTTATTTTATTAATACGCACTTAGGTAATGATGCCCAGGTCTCAATCTAAAAACTAGGCTAAGGTTTGTTTGGAGGAGGGCGAAAGGTCCAATTTCAGATCTTGTAACTAATTACTACGGTGTTCACTACATGTATAACTCCTCCCACAGCTCCCTCTTCCCATGCAGAAGTTCACGTGGCATTAGATTTATCATATTTCCATAGTTGTGCCTCTTTCATCTTTCACTAATATTGAAGTGAAACTATTAATGTGGACTAAAGGAACACTGCACCCCTCAATGCCTTTGAACGCTCAGTGACCAATTAGATATTTTATAAAGAACATGGAGCCAGAACATCTTGGGATATAATTTAATGGCAGCACTACTAAGCAACAGTTGTTGCAGGAAGTTATTGGCAAGCTAGTTGGTAGCACATCTGAGTCAGTACTGAATCAGAGGCCTAGCACAGAGCAAGAGATACTGCTCTCAGAAGTGTTCGCTTTCTAAAGGAACATCAGATCTCTCAGCCATTTTTTGACATTAAGAGTCTTACAGTACTTCTCATACTGCTCCAGTTTCTTTTCTAAATTGAGGGTAGCATGTATAATACATTCTGCCTACCCTAATAATCAGCAGAAGGCACTGGGGACATTATTTACTTGGCCTGTATACAGAGTACTGAGGTCCTTCAAGACTGAAGTGTTGCAGAAATTTGAAGTACTATAAATCACGAAAGGTAGCTTTTACCAGCAACAAAAACTCTGTGAAAGGTATCCATTACTTGGGATCAAAGACCACTAGAGCGTCTCTGCAGCTTATGAAGAAACCAGCCTCTATGTCAAGGGTGGGCAAACTACGGTTCATGGGCCACATCTGGCCTGTCAGACCATTTAATCCAGCCCTCGGCTCCCACCAGGGAGCAGGGGTTTGCCCAGCTCCAGTGCTCCAGCCAGGGAGCAGAGTCAGGAAGCAGCCAGCATGATCCCCCTCCAACTGCTATGTAGTACACAGAAGTGTGGCCAGGTGGCTCTGTGCACTGCCCCTGCCTGCACCTCCAGCCAGAGCCCTCACCACCCCCCTGCATGCCCCAACAGCCTGCCCCATCCCAATCCCCCTCTGAAGCCATTGGTCCCAGCCCAGAGCACTCTCCTGCACCCCAAATCCTTCATCCCCAGCTCCACTCCTCTCACGCCCCTACCCCCAATTTCATGAGCATTCATGGCCCACCATACAATTTCCATAACCCGATGTGGCCCTCAGGCCAAAAAGTTTGCCCACCCCTGCCCTATGAGAATGGTGGTCCCACTTGGCTGACCTTTTTAGGAGAGAAGACTCCCAGTGTTCCTCCATCTTCACGAATGGCAACTCCCATCTCGGCCAGCAAGGCCTCCCTACCAAGAGAAGAAAGCAAGAAGTGAGGGAGGTGCTTTGTAGCCCCACTAGTGCAAATCTGATCCAAATCCAAGTTCCAACTTCTCAGTCATGGTTAGAGCCCTATCAAATTCACGGCCATACAAAACACATCATGGACTGATATCTGGTCCCCCCTGTGAAATCTGGTCTTTTGCGTACTTTTACTCTATAATACAGGGATTTCATGGGGGAGACGAGTGTTTATCAAACTGTGGGTCCTGACCTGAAAGGGGGTCACGGGGGAGTTGCAAAGCTATTGGAGCAGAGTCATGGTATTGCAAACCTTACTTCTGCACTGCCTTCAGAGTTCGGTGGTCTGAGAGCGGCAGCTGCTGGCCAGGTGACCAGCTCTGAAGGCAGCGCCCTGCCAGCAGCAGTGCAGAAGTAAGGATTGCAATATTATACCCATGCCACCTTTACTTCTGCACTGCTGCTTTCAGAAGTAGATGGCTGGAGAACAGCAGCTGCAGGCTGAGGGCCCAAGCCCTGAAGACAACAGCACAGAAATAATGGTGGCAATACCATGCCATCCATCCTTGCTTCTGCACTGCTGCTGGTGGCAACACTGTCTTCAGAGCTGGGATCCCAGCCAACAGTCGCTGCTCTCCAGCTGCCCAGCTCTGAAGGCAGCACCTCCACCAGCATACAAGTAAGGATAGCAATACCGTGACACCCCTACAATAACCTTGTAACCCACCACACCACCACCCTTTTGGGTCAGGACCTCTATAGTTACAGCCATGAAATTTCAGATTCAAATATCTGAAATCGTGAAATTTGTTATTCTTTAAATCTTATTACCATGAAATTGACCAAAATGGACCGTGAATTTGGTGGGGCTCTAGTCGTATAATATACTGCGCTACCAACCAGCCTGCATTCTGACTGGCCACTAGCCCACGGTGGTATCTTACATATGCAACAGGATTAACTCCTATCCTTCAGCTCCATAACACAGAGGGCTGCAGAACTTATGCAGGTCTGACACTCCAGTTTAGGGCAGGCAGTGATACATCACAAGAGTGAGCACCTTTTACAGTATTTATTAGTATATAAGCTAGACAAGTTACCAAGGCTTGAGCTGATGTTTCTGGTTCATTCTACAATTAGTCTACTCCCTCCAGCAGATGAAATCACCCTAAAAACTCAAAGACAGTTAAGATGCTAATGACCAATCCTCTGTGCTGTCCTGAATGAAACCCCAGAAGGCTGATGCTGCAACTCTAGATGCTGCTTCATTCCCACCCTTACCCAACAGGAGTATCTTCTATGACAATTCTAAGCAGTATCCTTGGGCTATGATATTGAAATAGCTTCTGTCTCCATTACCCACTCACCTGTCATAGTAGAAAGCAAAGAGCAGATGACATGCCACCAAGAAGTATGCTAGCTACTTCAATGCTCTGGTTTTCTAGGGCAAGATCAGCTTTTGACTATCTCTTTCCTTTCCTCCCCACACTTCTCCTTCCACCCCCAAGGACATCCACAGCATTTCTTGCTCCTGACCTCTCCATCCTAATGGCCTCAGTCTTCCGCAGCTTCTCCTCCCAGGTCTCATTCAACTCTGCAATGATCTTCTCTGATTCCTGTGTAAAACCACAGTATAGAATTAACGACTGAAGGAGGATGATATGGAATCCCCCAATTTAACACATCACATCTCTAAGAACCAGGGCTATCCAAGTATTTCAGACCTAAATGGGATCTGAATTATTAGGACCCAGCAGCAAATGCTCAAGTGCTAATTTTAAGCCTCATTGTCAATACAAAGTTAGTAACACAAAGCATCTCTGGGCAACCCAAACTCCTCCTACAATACTTACAAGAACTAAGAACCTCCATCTTTGAAGTCAACTGTTATTCCCAAAGCTGTATACGTTCGTACTGGCCAGGGCCTGACCAGCCTAGTTATTAGCTACAAAAAACCCGCAAGCAGCTCCAATTCCAAGTCAATGGGCTATAAGCATCCAGAAGATTATATGGTAAAGACATAATGGGTGTTGTTTAAGTCTCCAGGAAAGGAATTTTGTTAGATAAAGCAGGAACAGGTCCTGTCTGAGAATTTTTTGCCTGTATCAGTCTCAATATCAAAATAGCTAATAAGTCTTGGATTTTAGTATCTCATCCTATAAATTAGTTTGTAATGCATTCTGGAGCCTTCTGGATGAAAAAAGTGTTACATAAATGGGTGTCATTGTAACATCTGTTATTTGTTCTTGCATATTCCCAGAGCCATATTTATATAACTTGAATGCCAAACACAATACAAACCAGGGTGTGGTTAAGGATGCCACACACCCCAAAAATCAGCTTCGTCATAATGGACAAGGTGACAAGTCAAATGCCTGCAGCATATGATACAAACCACACAGCCTGGTATGTACTTGCTGCACTTAGGAAGGGGCTATTTTAACCAGTTCCACCTTTGAATCTGCACTGCATTCTCAGCCAGTCAGATTGATATTCTAGTTCAAGCTATTTCATAATAAAGCTCAGTCCTTCACTTACTGTTCCTCAGCAAAGCTACATTCAAGGACGAAAATGTACAAATAAGCAAAGAGAATATTTTAAATGCATTGTGAACAGCTGGCTGCAAAAGGCTGTGGCCAGCTGTTTACCAAGAGTAGCCCTTTGTCGGGTTGCACCAACCACATTGCTGTGCAACAGGCTGAACCACTGGGGGAGGACACGATGAGAAAATTAGGAAGCTCATTAACTAGCCTCCCATTTCCCATTGTTTAATCACCCTCCATGCTCCTCTAGTGATGTAATCCTTTAGGAATGCAGCTCCCTCTCCCCCTGCACACACACACAAACATCCTGATCATTATGGAAATATTAGAGAACACATCCAAAAGCTATAGCATAGAAGACTGAATTTATCAAAAAGCAGCATTAAAAATGAACAGGTCTGCCCCAGAGGAATTCTCTCCATTCATGAAAGAAAAAGAAAAGTTAAAGCATTTATGCTTCAGGGGACTGCACTGCTGCATTAGGGACACAGGAATGAACGCAAACAGTCATACAGAGACTTCTCCCCTGAATAAAGCTGGGGGAAAGGAAAAAGTCCCTCAATTCAGCATAAAGTTGTATTAAAAGGATACATTTTAAATCATAAAATCTCTTCAAGGACTCTGAGCCCTTGTATGGGGACAAATATTCAGATCAAAAGCTTATAACACAGGCCGGGCAACATTAAAGTGATCCTTGGCGACTGTCACCATTAAAGCCAAGTACAGGCCACAGAACCCTCATACCCTAGAGACTCCCTACGAGGGAGACACGGCAATTAAAATTGACTTCCTAAACCATCTTCCAGACTTGATTCCATTTCTGGGCCCCAAAAGAGGCATCCATTTTAAGGAATTCTGAGGGCCTGCTGTCTTTAGTCCAGCCCTTCTAGTCCTAGCCTAAATCAGTGGGCTACTGTTTGCATAGGAAGTTTGGGATAAGAGCTCCAGTGGCACTGGGCAATAGGTTGTCAAGTGTCCAAGAATTTTCTTAAATGAGGTCGAGTGTCAAGCTGAATAAGGGGCTCAATTCTCTCTCACCTTGGTACTGAGTAGGATATTAGTAGCTTCCCAGCCCCACAATAATCAGTATGATTCAGTGTGGCATTTACTGCCACTGTAAGAGGGTTCCAGCACCATCTTACAAACCTGAAGCCCACAGCTTCTCTGGCAGCATTTCCCCCCCTCTCCAAGAAGCTTTTCACAGAGGCCTTTTCAATAGCTACAGCATTTACATAGCTTTAGCACAAGAGACCATTTCTTCTCTCTGGACAGAGATAAAGGGAAATATTTTTTGCCCTCATCACTTCATCCACTGTTTTGAATTGAGAAACACGGTTATTTCTCTACCCTCTGAAGTAGCTTAAGACTACAGTATAATGTATGACAATGGAGCAAAATGGAAAACATCAAAAATCTCACCCAAGCCCGGAAATCACATCTGTTTAAGAGAAGTCAGAAATCATTTTACAGGCACACCGCCCCCTCCACATTTTTTTCTTCTTCCAGAAAAGCCAGTCTGCCCAAATCCCACTGGGAAGCAAAAATAAAGGTATCCACCAACTTAATTGTATGCCCCCATTTCGCTTTTGGCTCTAAAAACCCTCAATACTTGGAGTCATTATGTTGTCCAATTGTGTTGCTCTTCCCAGCGGTGTTTTACAAGGAGAAGTTGCCTTGAATATTGATGGGAAAGGAAAAGAGTTTTCCTGGCAGCCTCACTCAGATTTCAAACCACCTTATAAAGTTTTTTTTAATTCTGGTTTACAAACGTCATTCAGTGACTGGGTGTCAGGGGACCAGAGACAGCACCATTATCTCCATGGCAACAGCAGGTTTCTAATGGAAGGAGGATATGCAGCATGTATTCCAGCCCATCCAAACCCCTCCCCCAACACAGTGTCTCATGGAAAAAAAAAGACATGAGAATGCAACACTCACATTCAACATATCCAGCTTCCCCCACTCATCCACCCATGAGGGCTGGGAGCTTTGGTAAAAATGAAAGAAACCCTTCACTGTAATGCACTTTTGATGCTGTTCAATTCACACACATTTAGGACAAGGCTTCTATTGTCTGGATAAAGCAGGCTACTCTGTGTGCTTCACATTTTAATCTGTGGGGGTAGCGTGAAGATAGTGACAGGGTTATGCTGTTCTTTTTTTAGTTTGAGTACATTTAGGTTTTTTTAAAAGCTGATTGCACTGGCCAGTTCAGGGAGATGCTGAAGAGGCCTCCCAAAACTCCCTTTGGCTACCCTGCTCTTCCATCCTCTGTTACCACCACACAAAATTGTCAGCCAGTGTGCTCTTGGATTACAGTCTGTTCTTGCCAAGTTTATTTCATTGTGGCTGGAGGCAAAAATCAAGCCCAGATCTTCATGAATGAAGCTTATATATGAACCCACTCCCCAGCTTGTCCGACCCAGCAGCACTTTCTGGGATGCAAGGGCAGAAATAGAAAGGCATAGATCATGTTTTCATAGGAAGACATCTCCCCATTACCCAGCCTCCCAGGCAACCAAAATTACACCCTGCTCAGGCTGCAATGGTACATACCTTCAAACGTTCAATGGCTTCCTCTCCTCCAGGTGTAGACATGATCCTCTCCTGTATGCTGGACACAGATGTTAAGCCCACCTGACTATTGAGAGAGCAGGAAGATGGAGATGCACTGAGGGACCCCATGGAGGCTGTGGAAAAATTGCCAGGGCGTTGATTCTCGGAGGCTAGCAAGTATCTATGTTTATTGTTCTGAAAATCTTTCAGATCTGGGAGACACAGACAGAAGGGAAGGCAGAAAGGAATAGACAAGGAGCAGAGAAAAGGGGAAAAGGAAGACAGGAAGGAAACACTAGTGTAAGAGGAAAGCATTTAAGCTGCAACACAGACAAGATTAATAGTCTTAGATGGCAGTTCTGAAACAAATCCTTTAAAAACAAATATCCCTGAGATATGAAAAGTTCCATTAAGTCCTTGAGAATTGTAAATAAGGACTCCAGTGTAAACTAATGTTACCAGTAAACTCCTGCCAAAACAAAGTCAAACACACACACTCAACAAGACACTGTAAACCAGAAGACTCCCCCTGATCTAGGTAACAGCTGTACACTGCTCTATTCCTATGATACTTTCAGCCGTCTAACACAACCAGGCATTGTCACAGTGATGAGCAATGTGGGGCTGAAGGCTGGGAACAGAGATGGCCAGTTAGCAGGAACTATACTACTGGGCCAAAAAGCCTAAGCCACTAAATTCAATCTAACTCATACCGAAGGAATCTGAAAGAAAAACAGTAATAAAAATCATGATTTGCTGAATCTTAGTCTCCAAAGGTAATATGTCTGCTGAGATGATACACAGAGCACAAGAGTAACTATAATTGCCTGTAGCTCAAGTTCCCTAAGGACAGGGTGCTGTAACCACCTATCCAATCCTTGACAGGGTGAGTGATAGGAGCATGGGCTCATGGTTTACACCATTACATCTCACCTCTACTAATCTGTTGTGGAAAAAAGCATCCACAATATATAACAGGTTACCTTTCTGCTAGAGTAGCTGTGCAAATAGCTTGAAGAGGAGGCACCATGAAGTCTCTTGACCATGACTTAGAATGAACACAGGGAAGCATTTCAAGAGATGCCTCCAATAGTCTAAATACTGAAAACCCAGGAGGCCTGAAGATGTCTATGAAAGTAGAAAAAGCAGGTCATTTGCGTACCTTTCCTTCCATTAGAAGTTATCCAGAGACCACCTACTCTGATCTGAATCCAATCCAAATACACCTCACAAAAACCTTGTGTGTCAAAAACTGCGAACATGCAGATGTTAGACAATTAAGTAGCTCAGGCTTCACTGAGCCCCCTCACACCTTCTCTCTTCCCACTCAGACCAATCCTGCCAACATAAACCTTCTGTCCTATTTCACACCAATTTAACCCTGTAGTTAGTAGTTCCTTCAACTCAGTTTGAAAACAGCCATCTGCAGATACAGGAAGTGGAAAAATACAGAAGAGGGAGAGCTGCCAGGTGGAGGCAAGCAGGTAGGACAGAGCAGGAAAGATGGGGTCTTGAAAGGCCAATGGGCACATGCACTCTCAAGGGACAACGGAGGTAGCATTTGCAATCACTTTGGCTGTTGTCGAGTCCATACAGAACCTCTCTCTCAACATCATGCACATTTCTCTGGGTGATGCTGCAGCTGCTCATGGAGATGACAGAATTTTAGGCAACAAGCTTTAAGCAGCACCAAAAGAGGAAGGCCAGGCTGAGTCTTTACACTACCAGTATCTGAGTTCAGGAAATTTCAGACAGATCTCTTCCAGTCAGTATTGTTTTGGGGTGAGCAAGGGCTTTTGAAAATGGCATAGGCAAGGTCTAAAACAAAAAAGTCTGCTTGAGACTCTTTCCCACCCACCCACCCCTCAAAAAAAACCCAAAAACTACAGAGTATCCATCGGTTCACAGAAGCAAGACATTTCTCTAAAGGTGGATTATAAAGGAGGTACACAGAAATAGTTGGTGAGGTCAGAAAGGAAAGGGATGTTATACTGAATGTTATTCTCGGAGCCTATCTAATCCTTATCAGTTTCCTCACATTAAGATGCCTTCCTTAGGAGGAAAACAAATCTGTTCTAGACAGCAGCTATACTAATACCAAAGACAAATAAGAGTTCAAAACAAAGATTGCTATCAGCACAAAGCACCCAACACCACACACGTGCAGAGGCTATCAAAGAAACATTCCCTTGGAGGACATTGTTATGGTTTCATTTTACTTTAGTTTAAAGAATCGATTCTCAAGTGTAAAATATTAACACACATTCTGGGTAAGAAACTAAGTCATGAGGCTAGCTGTCCAGGGGGAAGGGAACCGGTTTAACTTATGAACTTGAAAAAAATATTCTAAAATAGGACTTTGGAAGTTCAAACCAGAACCATTATTTGTAACAAAAAAATAGGTTGAAGTATAACCATCCTCTCAGTCTCCCCAAAACAAGGAAGCAACAGACGTTTTAAAGAGTGCTTTCAACTTTGTGCTTTAACCAAAGGATGGCTCAAGTAAAGGAGACAGAGGTTTATTTCATTTTCACAAAATAATACCCTGCAGTAACTGCTGTCTGGGATTTCCCTGTGAGTAATGCTGGCATGCAAAGCTCAGTTAAAAACTGGCCCAGCAGAAGCAGATTAGCAAGTAAGAGCTATAGAACCACACAATACACACATTTGCCTCCACTTCCAGAGTAATCATCTCCGATTGAATCAACTGAAGGGAAGCAAGAGGGAAAATACAAAAGGGTCAAAGTTCAGGATCAACAGTGACACAGGATGGGAAGAGAATACTTGGCATTTGAAAGAACAAAAGCAGTTTTCAATTTCACATAAAAATTTGTTCGGATTTGTTCCAATCTAACAGAAAGTTCTGTTTTTGAACCTAAAAACAAACACTGCATCAAATGTGAACACTTCTGAATCAGAGCTGATTTTTTCTTCTTAATCTATTCTCTTGAACAAATGACAGAAGACACATACAAGTTACACACTTCACATTGCCTATGATTAAATCAGGGTCTTCCCTTCACAGGAAAATAAGCACCGCAAGTCAGATAAAAAAACATTCACTCTTTACATACATTTTAACAGAGATTTTTTTCTACTATGAACTGAAGGAAAACCAGTTTGCCACAAAAACACACACTCATCTTAAAGGCATCTCCTGTAAAAGGAATGAAGTCACAGCCCAAATTCTCAAATAATTTAGTATGGAAGATTTTAGCTTGTTTTCTGTGTTGGAGGTGAAGGTCAGAAAAACTGGACAAATCCAAGACAGCATCCTCAAGCTTTTCTTTGAAGGCAGACAGACAGACAGAGGAGCAGAGTTTGAAGGAACATAAAAAGGTGCTAGGACATGTTATTTACAGAAGGAGACAGAGACAAGCACTCATTAAAGAAATGTGAAAAAATGAAAATTTCAGTACTTCACAATTTAATTTAATGACTACACCCCCTTCCCACATAAACCCAGCTTTCTCCAGCTCTAGAGCCTTGGTAATTAGTTTAGTTCCTGCAGCAGAGCACAGCCTCATGATGGAAAGGACTGGACTGCTTAACTGACTTACTGTCAATAATATCTCCTAGTCCTTGGGCACGCAGGAGATCCTTGAGCCTCGTCACCTCCTCCTTCAGCTCACGCACCAGCTTGGCATTGGGGTCTTCATTGATAACAGCATTGCATTTGATCTGCTTTGCACGATCTGCATATCTAAAAGCAGCCAAAAGACATACTAGTTTGGTTTTATATAGCACATATACACCAACTCTCTACAGTCCTATACAAGGCCCTGTCGTTATTTCAGACGAACAAGATGCTGGATCAAGCAGCTTTACCTCAGAAGTGCTGTAGCGTAAGGAGCAGGGGCCATACTGAAAAGGATTTAAGCTCCAGCTACTCTTTAGACTCCACTGAAGTTGTAGGTACTCAACACCTTTGAGAAATCAGGTCTAGGTATGAAGAGTGAAGCCATTTTAAACTGGGTTCTCTTCATGCATAAGATTATTTCTCTTTTGCACCATTAGACAGAAATTTCATCCTCATCTATAAGTACAGATAACTTGGAACTGATCAAACTAAACTTACCTGATTAGGTGAAGCAACTACACCCTCTTCTCTTGTTTACACACCACAGGATTGGGGTTCACTTTAGAATGATGGATTTTACAATACACAGCGTAGTCCCCTGGAACGCTCAGTTTTGCCTAATGCATATTTCACGATAGGAAGGATGGGCACCTAGATACCCGAGCTTAAAGCCAAACATTTCTACTCATTACCTTAAAGTGCTCAAAGTTTCATCATAGTTGATATCTGCCGGACTCAGAGCAGCAACCATGGCAGTTCTGGAGTTTCCACCTATAAACGAACAAGCAAGGTTTTAAATGAAGCTGCACTGGCAACTTGTAATGAGTATATTCTTTAATGTCAGTATTTCCCAGCCTAAACAATATCCATATTACAGTGCAACAAAATTACACAAAGCAGTAATAAGTAAACCCAGGGTAAATAAAACAGCTGTAACAAAAATAGTATGACTTAAAAATAGATACTTCCATATTTAATACCCATATCATACAAAGATATTACATATTTTCATAAAGAAAATTATGAAACATGAAAATGGAGGGAAATATTTGCAGAGTCAGATTCGTCATACCTAGATTTTCCCGAAGTAGCCACGTTAGCACAGAATCCCTGTATGGAATAAAGTCTGTCTTCTTCTTCTTTTTACTCTACAAAAGGAAGACACTTATTACTGAATAGTACCTGGAAAATGAAAAACTGAGTTTAGAAAAAAGGTAGAAACCATAATTGAACAGATGTTTTCTTAGATGCTTTAATCTTTCAAGGAGATGGAAAAGTATATGCAGTTTATTTTAGAAAGTTGAATGCAACGAGAACAAGGTTGGAAGTAGTGGAACTTAATTTCTGTGGCAGGCTGCAAGTCGCTGATTAGACTAAATCTGGGGTGATGGTGTCAACGTCTGGCAACAGTTGAAGGGGCTGCTATGCACACAAGAGAATCAGAGCACACATCAGATGAGAAGATTATTAAGATGCTGGACAGCAGGGCTGGTAAAGCCATACATCAGATTCCATACACAATATTAAAGGAGAGAGAGATACTGTACTGACCTTTGGAAAAGGTACATAAAGGACTATGAAGATGATAAAGGAACTTTAGGATAAGAAAAAGGAGCAGTTGGGGAAATGGGATTAGAAGAGACCAGATCAAGAGAGGAAATGAGAAATGAAAGAGGTATAAACTCTAAAGAGATAGAAGACAGTGGATGCTATGTAGGGTGACCAGATATCCAGATATCAGGACTGTCCAGATGTTAAGGGCTTTGCTTTACATACACAAGTATACCTCCACCCCCAAAAAAGAGAGTATTGATTTTTCACACTGGCTATCTGGTCATCTTAATGCTATGAGCCAAACAAAGGATTGAAAAATTAAACACTACCAACAGCGACATAAGCTGAACCAAACACACTGTAAATGTAGTTTCTTTATTTCCTTGCTTTTAATATTTCTGCCCAGCTACTTTACTCTCTCTGATTTTGTTATTTCCTTCATCCATAAATTGCAATACAAGTGCTTTAGCTGCATTATCCCTCCTTCAACGAATAGTGAGGTATCTAGGTAGTGTTTTCACATGCTACTTTATCAAATTTGAAATCAATCAGAAACTAACCGGAAAGCATAAGATAAACATTTATATAAACGGACAGGTGAGGGAACCAAACAGGATGAACAGCACTGCTTCCACACAGACAATGACTTTTAGATCATTAAAAAAAATCCCATGCAATCTGTACTTGGACACAGAACTAATGTTTCCTTTGGACGTTAAATGCCATTGCAATTAGCACTCCATGAGCTGGGATAAATATTTTATTTGTTGCAATTTTAAACTCTCCTGACAGTCTCACAGTGGGAATGCAATGGATAATGAGCCCACATGACTTGCTCAGAATACTCCTTAAAGGAAAGGTTATTCTGCATATGGCGAAAAACCCCATACAGTGGTTAAATTCTCCAGAACTAGTATCAGGATTTTTAGATTTAGACAATAATAAATCTTAATACACAACGGACAGGCTCTCAAGCTAAAACCCACTTTCCCTTTCAGGTTGTTGGACTTTAAGCTTTTCTGGAAAGCCCGAGAAGCAATTTGTAAAGACAGGGCTGGAGGGATACAGGTGGAAGGACATTTAATAAGCGACTCAGGAAAACGCAAAGATGATTAGGAAATGTGAGGACAAGGGAGAGGTCAAAAAGGATAGTAAGACTGAGTCAATGAAATTAGAAGCATGAGCACAAAAGGTTTTGTTTTATTATTTCTTTTTTGTTTTTTTAAGTAGCCTTGTACCTGACTGCAGATTAGTGGGATTTGGGGACTGGTCAAACAAAACAAGCTCACAATGCAGACAGCTCCTGAAGCATTGTGTCAATCAAGGTCATTATAAAACATTATGGGAAGAAAACTTTTGCGGTAAGGAACAGACTTCCCTACAAATTCCACTGCAAATATTTTCCATTCCCCACCCTTCTTAGCTCCCCAACTTGATTTTGATATATGAGCAGCAATTAGGGGTCATCCATGAAAGATCTCTGCAGAATGGGGTACATTGTCATCCACTGACATGTGCAAGAGAGCAGGGAGGGAAATCAGGAGACAAACACCTTGTTTCAAGTACTGCCAAAAGTTTAAATCTACAAGACACTATTAATGTAAGATTTGATTGTTCAATAGTAGTTTTGACTAGATGTTATGTGAAAGTCATCTTACTAACACTCAAAAGGTGATTACTGCACAAAAGTGAGAACCAGCCTTATAAGAATGATTTTCCCCTACTTGCCTCAGGTGAGTAACCTTTTGATGGACAAGTAAAATGAGCAAAAACTGCACATCAAGGCTTGTAAATTTTCATGGCAATTTTATAAGGTTAGCATAAACTGCAGCCTGTGAGGCATCCTTTGGCGTGAAGGAAAAGAGTATGGGAAACCACTTGTAGTAACCCAAGACGTTAAGATATTAAGTATTTCTAAGAAAAATGTCACCCACAAATCAGGAGCAGGTATGTATTATAAAATTTTATTTATTCTGCACTTCTCTCTTCCCCAACCCTAACAAGAATATTTTTATTTTGAGTTTTAGTACTGTTTTTCCTCAATAAGCCTCTTCACTAAGTAAAGTTCAGTCTACAACCCAAATGAAATTGTCATAGAAGTCTTGACAGATCCCTGCTCTTGGTTTCCCAGGCGAAGCGCATCTGGCTCTACATCAGTCTACTAGGACTTAACATTCATGGTTACTCAGCCCCATCATACCTTATTGGTGCAGTTATCCTAAAGTTGAAAGCATTAAAGGAAGAGGAAGAAAGAACACAAGATGAGCATCTGATAAGACAGACTAGACCATTTAAATTGTTACGCTGAAGGATATGCATCGAATATTGCTTTTCTGAGGAACCACATGAATGAGAATTGAATCTCCCAGAAAGCACTTAAATTAATTAGAAAGCACTTAAGTCCAGTCAGACTGTCCCAAAGGTTAAATGTTCTGTAACTAAATGCACAGCAGCAGCAGCTTTTCCAACATGCTCTTCCATTGCAACTGCAATGGAAGAAGTAAAAAGAAAGCATTTTCATGCTACTCTATGATGACCTGTTTAGATTATAGGATATTTTCCTGCAGTTTAGACATCAGGGTAAAATTTCAGTTTTACAGTAGAATAACCCAAAGACCAAATGATCGCATACAACCCCTTATCATTCAAATTAAGGAAACTACCAACAGGATGTGTAAAGCTCTTCTTTTAATCAAAATATGTCTGCTTTAAAAAAAAAATCACAATATTCAATCTGTAAACATGTACTCTATTTGCTTTACTTCTTACAAATTTTATGCAAAAGCCTACAAACATTTGTACTTCAAGCCTTCTTCTTAGCTAAGTAAATCAATGTTCCTGTCTTACTGTGACCCGTCCTGCACCAGAACCTATGAGATTAATAGGTATTAACAACCTTGCATGTATCTATCAATCAATAAATCAAATAAAAAAGGCTCAGCTAGGCCAAGTACAGAGGCAAGCAAAGTAGATGGAAGGGCGTTGCTGGACTATATGGACTCCGGCTGTTCCAGAATATTACCAAGCAGTGGAAGGTTTGTAAAGATGACAACTTCCTCTAGATAAATGCAATACTGTACTTACCACTTCTGCCAAGGCTGAAATTACTTTGCCTAGTGTTGTGAGAGACTTGTTGATATTCGCTCCTTCCTGGAAAGAAAATCATTTGATGTGCTGATTCACACTACTCAAACAGGAACTCTGGTCCAGACTAAAAGGAGCTGGAGATCATGGCAAGTGTCATTGTGAAAGTAGATGTTTTAGATTCACAATAAAGTTAGTTTTACTGTGATCACACTGCCACGATTATCTGGGTCTTAACATTCGTTCATCACACACGTACCTCCACTAATTTTATCATCTAAAGCTTGACCAAAACATGGGATACCAGTCTAAAAAAGCTACTTCACGAAGAAATAACCCTTACACCCACCATATATTTAAAAAAAAAAATTCGCACATTAGTGAAGGCAAAGGTAGATATTTTAAAATATCAGAATTAAAACAGAACCCACAAGCATTTTCATGCAGTCTGTTATGTTTTTCTTTTAAGTATCGCAATCACATAAACAATCAGTCTCTGAAAATAGGGGGCCTCTTTGGTTCTAGACAGCATACCGAACAGGTCTCATTTTTGCACAATAGCTAATGTGTTCAAGAACAAAGGACTACTGTAACACACCCATTACACCAGCCATAGAAAGATTTTTTATTTTATTTTTTTTAAATCAAGTTGTTATTATTTCACAGCATCATAGATCAATGGGGCTGAAGTTCTGGATCTTTGACAGGACAGAATTTTTTTATTTTTATTTTAGTTATTTTCTCCTCCATTCATTACTTAATAAGCACAAGAGTATCCCTCCTCCACCAAATAGTGGAGTATCCTCAGACATCAGACTAATGCACCATTTTCTCCTTCCTCCCTCATACAGCAGTGGCCCAACGCAATCCCATTACCTTTAATCGAGTCCCTTTGGCACCAGTTGAGTCTGCTCTCTCACTCCCAGCTAGATCCACAAGGCTAATCTTGCTGACCTAAAGAGGGAACATAGCAATAGTCAGAACTTGTTCTGGTGGAATTAGAGAAAAATAAGTGATACCCCACGATGCATGAAGTATTCTACCATCCAAAATCACTATCGCCTGCTACAGATTGTACAGCTGTACTGTTTTCACTGGCAACCAAAGTTGTTTCTGCATTAAGATAAATATATTCTGTTTTAAAGTGCAGCTACACTCTGAAAAATAGCTAAAAGAAATTATTTTGTTTCATAAGTATGTACGGACTTCCAGAGCAAACTGAGTCAAAAGATAATTTAATAGCTAGTTCTGCAAATAACCTAGGATGTATAAAGAAAAAAAAAGGCATGCTACGTTTTATTCATATTTGTATATGAAAAATAAGAACTGGGACAACAGCAGAATAGAATGCAGGTCACTATCCCATAACCCTCAAGAGCCAAAACAATTCAGGAGGGAAAAACTTGAGGAGTTTTGTCAGCACAAGTAACAGATCTGACCCAAAATATACACGTTTTTTAATATAGTCACTTTTGCATACAGAGCCTCTTTGCTCTTCCACTACCCAAACCAACTGCAAGGCTAAACATCTCCAATCATAAAATGTACTTCCTTTTAACATGCAAATTTCTCTTGTTTTGTTTTGCCTGAGTATCACTAAAGCAGGCCTATGCCTGAGAGAGGCTGCAGAGGATAGTTAATGAGGCAGCAATTAGTTAGGCCCTGCTAAGCAGAAACACTGAAGCTTCTGTGTAAAAGCAGGGGAAAATTTTACTTCCCAGCTCATTCCAGATCCATCTTTCTGGGTTTACTTTCCTGTCCCCTCCCCACCCCACCACCTCATCTCAGCCACTACTTCAAACACAGTTTACGAATGGAGCCCAGCCCGCACCCCGCCAAAAAAAAAAAAAAAAAAAAAAAAGGTAATAAAAGTGCTCTGACAGGATTGATATGGAATATAAGTAAATTCTCCCCCACTGAGAACTACATTACAATGAGAGAATTCCTAATTCGACCCCTAGTAAAATGAGTTAACTGAAAGCAGTAGTAAGGTAATAGTCAATTTTCCTCACTCATCTACCTTCTCGGTGCAAAGATCGGTTTCTGTGTCATGTCTCTTCTGAGTAAAGACAATCGTAAACACAGCGTGAGAGCGGCTACTGGTTTCATTCATGTTTGTAGCTGCCACAGTCCTAAAAAATAATAAGTTAATAACATTCATTTTTTTAAATGATCAGTAGGCTCCATGCTGCAACTACAGTTATCTGAACAGTTTATATGGAGTACTGTCAATCTACACAATTGCCTTTGCTTCCCTAATGCTAACCCCACTCTCCCCTCTGTACCAGCCTCGTTACATCATCTTTTCTTTCTCCACAACCTGCTATATGGATTAATCAACCAGAGAGTAAGTCTGACAGGTCAACTTTACTGTTCCTCACCTTTTGGGCGGCAAGAAGTAGATTTTATTTTAACAGATTTATCACTGTATTTTTGTATACAGAGAAAGCTAAAATTAAAGGCATGTTAGCAAAAGCAACTGCAACTACTAACGTACTTTACCAAAAGCTACTGCAAACATAAGGCATCAATAAAATGACTTGCAAAACCATTTCATAATACAAATTAGTGTTTGCCTCTAAATTGCATTAATGCACCAAAGTGTATTTTCACACCAGGATTAATTCCTTTAGCAATTTTTAAAGCAAGTTCTAGCTCCACATATGACAAGAGCTGCACAAAGGGGATTTCAAAATTGGCACGATACATCATGGTCCCAGATGTGGAGCAAAAACACTACCACCTCACCACCACCCCCAATGGTACTGAGAGCACATCCACATCATAACCAACCTGGCTTTGTTCCCAGCATCCATGAGGTCTGCAATGTCTGTATAAGAGGTGACTGCTAACTTGGACAGGTCCTCCACATAGGGTCCAAGCAGAGGGTGCTCTCGCACCCGCAAGTTCCCCTTGTTCTTCGGATTCAGTAAGTCTCTGACTCTCTCACAATAAATCTCCATGTAACTGACCTGTGAATAGATTTGCATGGATAATTTACAAGTCTTGAAGGCCTCATTTTCTACTGAGTGAAGCTCTGCAGCATTTTAGAGCACCACCATTAGGAAGGAGTCCTTCAGTTAAAAGGTGCATCCACAATTAAGATATGTAGCAGCTTGACACACTGATGAGGCGAAGGCGAGAGTAATCCCACATTAGGTCTAAAATGTAAGCTTCACACTCTCTATCCATAGCAGTTTCTCTCCTCAACTTTTTCCTGGTTGGTCCAAACTAATATCTGTACTGCGGATCTTACTTTCCAGAAATTGTGCCACCTAAGTGAAATCCACTACTTATGTGGGTTCCATGATGAAATGAAGAGTGAGTAAAATATATCTTTGACATACAGCAGAATATGGGGCTTAATGTTCAATCGTGCCACTTTTGGCTCTCTAGTATTTAAAGCAGCACACACTGCAGGCCAGATAAAAATCCCAAGCCTCCAATGCACTGACAATGCCAACTATAGTTACCTGTCAGACTTGCACACTAACTCCAGCACAATTACAAAGCTAAAATTCTCTTAAGACCGTAATTTTTAATTTGGCATGTTTCTCAGGGCACCACGCTTATCCCATGTTAACAGGTACTTAGTGACTTCAGCATCCAAAAATATTAAATGAAACAGTAAATTATTCCCTTTCATTCTGTGGGAAGATTTCAGATGGAAGCAGCAGTTTTAGAAATATGAAAAGGAACCCCAAATATCTAAACCAAGACCAAAATCCAGAGACAAAGGAACTTAAAATATCAAGTGGGACACTGTTGCACAAGCAAATGTTTATTTTAACGTTTACATAATTTCTGCAACCCAGTTCTAGCCTTTCCTCCACCCAGTTTGTCTCATGTCCACTCTCAGAGCCTTCCATCACAATGAAGATCATTTTTCTGGCTCCCTTACACAGTTCTCTCTGGACTCATCCATTCTTGCAACAAATAGTGGAAGCCGTTTGCAAGTATGTTGCTCTTTCCTTTCACAAGTACTAAGCATCCTGTTCCAGTGACATTCCCACCCTCTGATTAAGCTCAAGTTCCAAAGTGACCCAATGCTTTAAAAACTATTAAGCTGACCAACTCTCCTGACTGTAAATCAGTAGCTTTTTCACAGCTCTAGAATTCGCTACAAGCTGGAGTCATCTGCTTACTTAAAAGCAATGGATACAAGAACAAATTAAGCTGGATTTGATTTCTTTATTTCAGAGCTTGCAGCACATTATTCTGTTTTATGTGAACTGGTCCATTAAAATCAGTGCAAATATTTTTCCTTTTAGACTTTTACATTTTTCCCAATTGCATACTCTGACTCCAAATGAGAAAGAAAGGTTGAGAAAGTTACTAATTTCAGGACGCTATATGAGAAGACAAGACCTGAAGAAGAGCACTGTATGAGCTCAAAAGCTTGTCTCTTAACAAAAGAAGTTGGTCCAAAAAAAAAAAAAATACTACTCTCACCCTCCTTGCTTCTGAAAAGAGAGCATTCTAAACATTTTGGATCAAGTCAGATAAAGACAATCATCTTTAAGTTATAATACTTTCAACCAAACTCCTTGTGCAAACAGGTTCTAAATTTTAATAAGTAAAATTCAGTTCAAAAGAGTCAGTTAAAATGGGGTCTGTTCTGAAAAACTAAAAATTGATTTGAGTTTCACAAATATTGTCTAATTGTTAAATTTGTTTAGTTTGCACATTTAAAAAGATCAATTTACTAAAACGCCCTGCAATCTCACTCTTGCAGCTGAAACTCAAGCTGCACTCTGATTTACCCATCACCACCTGTATGAAAAGATTCTGAAGTCAGAACTTGGTTACAAAACTTGTGTGACCCAGGAGAGAATCCAGCTGATTATCTCTTAATTGTGCTGACTTGGAGACTAACAGGGATAGACTTATTTGCCTGGAACATGAGCAATTATAGCTAAGCACACAGAGCAGATCTGCCAACCAAAGTGCTATTTTTACAGTCCACATTTTAATCCTTTGCCAACTACAAACATACAGATCTTCCTGCACATTCACTTGGCTAGTAGCCTGGAAATATCCTTTGTTCTAGGACTTAGCAAAGAGGACTAGTTTGGTCAGTTGGACAGGAAGAGAAGGTTTAGACTGAGCCCTGTTTTTTTCCAGTACATATCTTGGATGAACTGTGTTCTCATTCCACTTATGGAAGAGAATGGCATCCCCCAGTAGCAGACTAACAGAAAATTCCTGCATAAGATTGCAACATCAGATATTCTAAACTAGGCCTACATTTAATAATAACTGAAGTAATGACTAAAGGCAACTGAGAGAACACACTGAATAGGTTTCCCAACCAATAGTGGCAAAATGTTCGCAAGTTCATTTTAAGGCTTTTCAGGCCCAGAATTCATATTCGTACAGACTAGTTTACCTTAGAAAGGCTTTGTTCATACATTTGTGTCAGGTGAGAAAGGGGAGTCAAATGTTCATGAATATATGAAGCAGAAAACAATACCAACGATGTAGCAGCTTCTGCCGATAAGCAGCTTCATACCTACTAACAGGAACATGCCTCAGTCCACCAGTGTACTCACCTCCACAGAATAGGACATCTCCTCATTACTGTTGTCATTGATTTGCTCAAACAGTTCTTCACACAGCTAGAGAGAGAGTAAGCCTGAATCAGACAGCAGTCATGAGTGAGCAATAACAAATAATTACTGTTACTCAATCTGTTCTTCTACCCTTCCTATCTCCAAAAGCCACTTTAATTACATCAAACCACCACCACACAGTGTCCTGATAAAAATGCAGTTAAACCTCATGCCCAATCACTAGTATTCAATCCTTTGATTTCTCTCTCATCAGCTTTGCCTTAGTTTAACATTAATCCGCAATACAAAATCAGAATTACTCAACATAATTAGAAAGACAAGGTGGGTGAGGTCATCTTTTATTGGTCATTTGGACCAACTTCAGTTGGCGAAAAACGAACTTTCGAGCTTACATCGAGTTTTTCTTTGGGTCTGGGAAAGGTGCTTGTGTCAGAACAAAGGGCTTGGCTACACTCGAAACTCCAAAGGGCTGCCACGGGAGCGCTCCCGTGGCAGCGCTTTGAAGTACAAGTGTGGTCGCTGCTCCCATGCCAGGAGAGAGCTCTCCCATCGCTGCAGGTACTCCACCTCCCTGAGGGGATTAGCTCCCAGCCCTGGGGCACTGTTTACATTGATGCTTTACAGCGCTGTAACTTCCTGCGCTCAGGGGGGTGTTTTTTCAAACCCCTGAGCAAGAAAGTTGCAGTGCTGTAAAGCACCAGTGTAGCCAAGGCTTAAGTAAGGGTTCCATTATGGAATGGTAGATGACAATTAGGGGTCATTCTGCCTCTCCCACTGAAGCAGGTTCTCTTCTACAACTGCAGAGGTGTTAACTGCCCACTTCAACTTGAATGGGTCTTTTGCAACGTGTTAACTCTAACTGTTCCACTTCGCACTGACACTGAGAACCTTTCCCAGACCCACGAAAAAGCTCTCAGGGCTTGGCTACACTCACACTTTACAGCGCTGCAACTGGGGTGTGAAAAAACACCCCCCTGAGCGCTGCAAGATACAGCGCTGTAAAGCGTCAGTGTAATCAGGGCAGCAGCGCTGGGAGCACGGCTCCCAGCGCTGCACGCTACACCCGTAAGGGATGTGGTTTACATGCAGCACTGGGAGAGCTCTCCCAGCGCTGCCGCTCTGACTACACTCACACTTCAAAGCACTGCTGCGGCAGCGCTTTGAAATTCCAAATGTAGCCATACCCTCATTCATCTTTTTCCATCAACAGAAGTTGGTCCAATAGTATTACCTCACCCACCTTGTCTCTCTAATATCCTGGGATCAACACACCTACAGCACCACAATACAAAAATTATAGAAACAATTGAAATAAGAAACATTTTAATCTCCTCATTCTCTAGAATTTATAAATATTAAATCCTCTCCCATCTGGCCATAAAAAAATATATCTGAGGATTATTCTTCTAAAAATAACCAAAGTCCATTGGTTTGACAAAGTTCCAGGAATCAGATTTGAGGTAACTAGCAGACGCTTAAAATCAGCTAGTAACTTGTTTATATGAAGGCTGCTAAAGCTACCCAGACAGACTCTACAGGAGAGATTCTGCTTTGTTTGAGGCTTATATTTTGTTTACTTAAAATTAAGATAACAAAGGAAGCTACCAATAGTGGAGCAGCATGTGTTATAGCTGGAAATGCATTAGAAGAATTGGGACTGCCGGGGGTGAGGGGGCAGCATGATTGTGCAAGACACTGAGACATTCTTTTCCCAGGGTAGAAAGACAAAGATTGATTCTCCAGACTTCCCCCTCTCTCTAAAGAGTTTCATCAATGACCCACCTCTTTAATTCTTACTGAATAAGTATTCTTGTACTGTCCTGTCAACAATCAGAGCAAAAGCCAGGAAACTCAGTGGAATCACGCATCTATCTTACCTTACTGAGTTATTTTTGTTTTCTGTTTGTTTGTTTTGGGAAGAATTACAAAAGCACAGATACAGCATTCAGTATTTAGTTCTTGGTTTTAAATTCTGTAGAACTGTTCTCTTTGGCATCATTTCTCTACTTCTAAATCTGAGTCACTCGTTCTTACATTTTTAATTGCCTGAGGTAGAGGTTAAACATGACATCTCCTCTGAACAATCTACAGTCAAGATATAAGCCCCATTTATTCTACAAAAACAGCTAAGTTTAAAAAGTTGAGAAGCACATTTGCAAACAAGCTGTGCTGTATCTTTTTTTTTTTTTGCAGGTATGGACAGAAAACATGATTTTATAGTCATGTTAGACAGCAGTGGTAGCCTATGTCAAAACTGACTGCACCAGATCAAAGGTCTATGCTTTCCTTCCTGAAAAGTAAGATTTAGTTCTTTGTGAACCATTACTGCAAGGTAACAAATGATATAGTAGCAAACATTTAAATATATGTTTTGTGAAGTAAATACCCAGCCTGGGCTTTGTTACCTGTGGGATGATGCCTGCCTGGCTTTCCTCCTGTTTGCCCATCATGGTGTAGGATTTCCCAGCTCCAGTCTGCCCATAGGCGAAGATACACACATTGTAGCCCTCAAAGGCATGCAACAGCATCTCCTTCCCAATATCATTGTACACACGGTTCTGAGATGCAAAGCAGGGATCTTCAGGCTGCAAAGATTAAAAGAGAATAAATACTGCCTTCTACTCCCACCCCAAAGGTCTAAATTCAGAAAGGTATTAAGAGTTATTTCACACTTAAAGAAACCTTGTGGGTCAACCCACAGTGGAAGGTAATGCTGGTGCTTCTCTTACACACAGGTTTTCCCAAGATAGTACCAGCTGAAGCAGAATGAAAACAACTTTTTAGGCAATGTCACTCTGCTGGTGGGGAAGCAATCTATTACCATTGCTGATACTGCTGAAGAAGTTCCGTGCAAAATCCCAGACAGTATTTTGAGTAAGGGAGAACAAGCACAGAGTGAAAAAAAGAGGATCAAAGTGAACAAAGGGATGGGGCAGAAATCTCAGGTGGGTTACAGCTGGACAGGAACCTGGGTGGGGAGAGAGACGGATGCATTTTTTTTTTTTGAGTGAAAGTTGTATTTGAGTTCCAGTTACCAGTCTCGACAAGCCATGAAAATGAATTAACCCATTTTGTATCTTTCAGATTCCATTTTCTACATCCCAATCTAGATTTATAATTACAGAAAAATGTCACAAATTTGTATTATGACTACAAACCCACTGTGAATTGATACACTCTTCCAACTTACCAAGTAGGTGAACAAAGCACGAGTCAGAACAATGTATCAAAACAATTTCATTTTGGCAATGACAGGTTAGTATTGATAACACTTAACTACCTGAGGTTTATTTTGTCGGTCTAGGCATTTGTATTGTGCTTATCTAAAATTCAGCATGATGTAAAACAATGAAGCCCTACTAAGACAAGAATCACTGTTTGTGTATGCACAAATTAAAAAAATTTTTTACAGGATTTTAAAAGGTCTCTGAATTTCTAAAATATAAACTGTGTGGCATTAATGTACTTGGGAAGGAAAATATCAAGAGCTCTACTTGAGCATCAAGTAGAAATATGAACAATCTTCATCTTGTTCCTGTTAAATCAATGTGAGAAGTTGGATTTTCATTTATTTTACAGAAAGCAAATATAGCCTCAAAATCCTTATGCCGAATATAGAAATCCCAGTCATGACCACTAAAAATCATCAACACTTCTTTCAGTCTAAGGCCTCTTTCACAGCACCAGCTGATAGAGGATTTTCCAGTCCAAGAAGTAGTGGAGCAGATTAATTTCGAAGTTTTGTTCTGCCAACTCCTCTATGGAAAACAACATTCAGGGGATTATGAATAAAGTGACTAAGCTGGAAACCAACATAGAAACACACTGTGGAAAAGTACAGCACTTGGACAGTATGATTAAATTCTCTGAAAACCATAATGCTGAACAAAGAGGGGCTAATCACAAAACTAGCAGAGTTTGGTTACAGACCATCAAATCAAGATGCCAAAACAAAGGAGTTCTAGGTGTTCCTCCTCTCAGGCCTATTTTCTTCTATGGAAAGTACTACGCCAAAAGTCCTGAATCCAAGGGTAGGAGATTTGACTTTGACAAAGCCTACAATACTCCTACAATGGAAAGCTAACAAAAAGCCCTGGAGAAGAAGCACTATCAAAACTGTCTGATCAGAAGGATCAAGGTAGAATTTTTGCTTGCTGCATGTACTACAAAAAGCGCGATTTAAATGGGGTCAAACTGCTATATTACCCAGATCTGAGTGCAGCCTCAGAGGCTTTTCTAAGACTTTTTGTGAACAAAAGAACTGAATCCTCCATTTTGTAGCTGGTGAAGTTGTCACTTTCAATGAGAAATCATTGCATTTTGGGATCAGACACCAGCATCCAATTACTTGACTCTACCCAATACATTGCTCAAGGCAAGGTCTAGGGCACAAAAAGACTACTAACAGAATTTACTGAGTATATTAACATCTCCTTTTGTTGACACGCTCCCATTCTCCTTTGGCTAGCTGGAGAAGCCCTTGTTTAATTATTTGGCAACAGTTTTTTTTAATGCAATATATTATACATTACAAGTGAGGTGGTTTTCTGCTGCATCAATTAGAAGAGATAACATTGAGGATGTAAAACCAGAACACCTTCTGTAGGAATATCCTTTTAATGACTACTCAAATATTCTCTCTTCCATCATAGCAGTAGACATGGACACTGTTTTTGGAAGAATGGTCATGATGTAATAGGAGTGCTGGTTGATTTTAACATTAGACTGTAACATTAATAGCAAGTTCTTGAAGATGTGCATGACCTAAAATGATAGCAAAAGCTGTGGATACAAAAGCCATGTTTTCATCTATATGCGTTTAGTCTATATAGTGCTCATGGTGTTTTCGCATCTCTGCTTGATCTACGTAATATAATGGTCTGGTTTCTTCACAACTGCTTTACTGAAGAAGAGATTTCATTAAAAGTTGTGTGTGTATATAAAGTTTGAGCTCTGGTCAAGAACACATTATCTGAGGGTGTCAACCAGTGCAGAAAATGTCAAATTCTCTTCCTATCAGCCAGACAAAATACTAATGCTCAGCTGATAAGAATAAATAGGATGATCTCTTTTCCACCTTTCAAGAAAACAGGGGAGGTGACCTAATGCAGAACTGTAGAGCTCTGCTATAGAACAATCACTGGAAGTCAGCAAGACTTCAGATCTTGCTCTCTGGAGAGGTGGGGCAGAATGCTTAGAGGACAAAAGTATATTGCTTTTACAGTTATAGGAAAAGTGGATCACTACTCTGCCTTTTCCTAGTAAGCCAGTGGAATCCAGATCACTTTTTAAACTGTGCCGCAGACATATATAGATACATGTCTTCGCTTTTTCCAACAGAAATTGGAATTTGAACCACAAAACTAACTTTTTTCCATTCTACTCTGCAGCTGCTGGAACACACATTTTTCTATTTCTTTCCCCTCTTTCAAAACACACACCCAGACCATGTTTAGACCCCCAGATCTTCTTCTTTCACATTCCCAGGATGGAAAAAAGTAGAACAGAGACAGAGCTCTGAACTTGTATCACTCAAAAGTAAAATAAAGTCACAGTAGGAGCAGCGGGTTGAAGTGGGGGGTCAGGAGACAATCCAGGCCAGTCTGACTGGTAAACAGTAGGTTCTGCTACAGTACATTCAGAAACTTACCGAGGTGTGAGACCAGTAGGAGTAGTCAAAGCTGAAGGACTTTGGTGCTTCCTTGGGGTTCTTTGGGTTGATAATACCTAGAAGAAATAAAATTCAGACTCAGCTATTCAAGGCATTTAGGGACATAAAATGAAAACCAAGAGGGTCAGATCACGAGCTGCAGCAAGAAATGTTATGACAATTGACCCTCAGACCCAGTCAATATGGCTGTCTTTGCACAGAGATTTAATAAATTACATTGAAGGACATAAGATTAGGATGGATGTTCATACCACAACCTCACAAAAAACAATATTTCTGGTAGGGCTTCCGTGAAGCATGTCAGGGAAAAGCAGATACAATCATAAGGGAATGCACCTACTAAACAAAGTTCATAATAAGCAGAGATGCAAGAGACTTAAGTAGGTCATTCTGCTTGTTCTGTCTTTGGACTAGTGAAGATTTCTAGAGTGGAGGGATGGGTGTAAGGAGTATTAAAGGAAGAGCCAAAACCCACAAAAGCTCGAGGAACTTCAATAATGAAAAGCTCAAGTGCCCTGGGATTTCACAGCAGGACGACTGAAGCTTATTTTGAAATTCATCTTACAGTACAAGGATAAAAGCCCTTGGCCTACGGATTTTCTTTCAGAAGCTCAGGATTCTGCAGGACATAGTGGGAGGCAATGAAAAGAGGTGGAGGAGGACCTACAAACGTTTCAGGGATAACACTGATATTTTATTTGTAGAAGAATGCTGTAATATGTCATACGTGCAGAGCCCACATGGAGATTTTAATAGGACTGACATTAAACGAACTAAGTCAAACTATTTGTAAACCTTGCTTTCTGCATATGACTACTCAATCCCGTAGAAACCCATATCAAACCCTGCCTTTATTCCCAGATCACAGCAACAAGGCAACATTTCACCCTTTGAAACCATCAATATAATTTACTTTTTAAGTTGACCCCATTCCTGGTGTAAACTATGTCAGCAGACAAGAATATCACATGTATAATGTTAACATCCTTCTGGAGGACCTCTACGGCAAGTTTAAACCTCAAACAGTCTTAATGAACAGAGCTATAGTCTGTTTACTACAATCTCACTAAGGCATTGAAAATAAGAACTTAAGACAGGTGTGGCCAAAAATGTACTGGCCCTCTGAGTCACATACCACAACCTTCCGAAGTTCCAGAGCTGAGACACACCTGCCGGGGGCTGGAACTCGGGGTTTCAGCCCCACTCCTGCTGAAGACCCAGGACCCCCTCCCTGCTGGGCAGAAGCCACTACCTCATCACCTCGCTGCTAGGCAGAGGTCCCAAGTGGTTCTTTCCTCTCCCCGCCAAGTCTGGTAGGTGGAGAATGGGGGGGCAAGGGGACTCTGCCAGCTGCACTTTAATGGTAAAAGACACTTGGCTCACAAGCCACAGTTTGGCCTTCCCTGACTTAAGATATGCCAAAGGCTCAAACCATTAGTTCATCTAATACAGAAACTTTTAGTGATGTGCCAATATTTTAAATGTTTTGCTTCAGTCAGGGGTACACATCTGTAGGCTTGGAAAAATTAGATTTTTAATTGGTAAATTATTTCACTGTATACGGACAAAAAATATTTCCATGGTAATAGAAACTTACAGATGTCCAAGGAAAAATACTGCTTGAGAGCTTGTTTGATTTAAAGATATTTACTTTGTATATCTGACATGTGTTAATTTGTGTTTAATGCTTTAACTGTTTGAATCTCAACATATGTGATCTAATTGTCTGAACTTCGCCCATAATTTTCTGCAATTATGAAAATGGAAATACATAAAAATCTACAATATGCTTTTAAACATCTGTGAAATTATGAAAATTAAAATCAAATTCTACCATGCCTACACATTGCATTCCTCTCCCCTCCACGCACACACCAAAATGCTCAATTCCATACTCTTTCCCTTCCCCTCAGAACCCTCTCTCAATCCACCAGATTGATCACTCCCCCGAAATTCAGTTCTCCTAAGGGGCTTCTCTACCTGGCAGCTTTTTGCAGCAATAGTTAGGTGTCATAGGGACTCTTGTGGGCGGGGAGGGGTAGGCAGGGTGGGAGGAGTCGATTGTGGAATGAGCATAAATGAGTTGTAGGCTGCAATGCTCTTTGGTTCTTAAACTGAGGCCACATCTACACTACAGCATAAAATCGAAATTAAAACCGGTTTTATAAAACTGGTTTTATAAAATCGATTTTACGCGTCCACACTAGGGCACATTAATTCGGTGGTGTGCGTCCATGGTCCTAGGCTACCATCGATTTCCGGAGCGGTGCACTCTAGGTATCTCAGTGAAAGAATGAGACCAATAACTTCAATTTCCGTCCACACTAACCCTGAATCGATATAGTAATATCGATTTTAGGGTTACTCCTCTTGTTGGGGAGGAATACAGAAATCGATTTTAAGAGCCCTTAAAATCGATTTAAAGTGCCTTGTAGTGTGGACGGGTACAGCGTTAAATGGATTTAACGCTGTTTAAATGGATTTAACGCTGTAGTTTGGACCAGGCCTGAGAAGGTCCCACACCAACTAGGGAGGGCCTAAGTCTTCCCTGGTTAGTTTGAGGGACAGGTAGAACAAGATTCCAGTGTTCAAACTACAAGCTGAGGTTGGGCAAGCAAGCACTGATGGGAAGATTTGAGCAACAGGATTGCCACTCAGTGAAACAGCAATTTAGCCTTGCCTCTCCCCCTAGCGTCCTCCTGTAAAAACTAGCAGGTGGAGAAAGGGGATGTGGAATATACCATGTGCACTCCAAGGATACATCTTCACTACCCGCCATATCGGCGGCTAGCAATCGATTGCTCGGGGATCAATATATCGTGTCTCATCTAGACGTGATTACCGATCCCCGAACGCGCTTATATCGATTCCGTAACTCCACCAACCCAAAAGGACTTGCGGAATCGACAGGGGGAGCCGCGGACATCGATCTCGCACCGTGAGGACGGTGAGTAATTCGATCTTAGATACTTCGACTTCAGCTACGTTATTCACATAGCTGAAGTTGGGTATCTAAGATTGATTTTTCCCCCGTAGTGTAGACCAGCCCCAAGTAGCTCTGGTGGAGAATGCAGGAGGGAAGGATCCCTTTCCAGCTGAGATAACAGATATATCAGCAGCCTGGCCAGAGGATCAACTAGGATTCAGCCTTACACAGCCGTGCAGGTAAGAGGTCCCTCTGACAGTCCCCTGTGCAGGCTTTTCAGGATGAGGAGTCCAGGCATTGGGGGGTGGGGGGGGAGGTGGAGGGAGAATTGTTGGTTTGATGAGGCTGCTAATTTATCACTGTGAGCACGTAAGATGGGATAGGAGAGTGCTGGCCATGGCTCCGCTCTCCCTACAATGTACCAGCCAGAGGAGCATGGGGGGCATGCAGTAACTGGCAATGGGACAATGCAGCATACTCTCTTCACCTTGTATAACACAGAAATGCATCCCTCTGAGTCAAATATCTGTCATAATTGGTTTTGGAGCTGTTCTGGGGCTGGTGCATCTGGGGTTAAGGGGGGCTGGCAGCAGCTGGTGGACAAAACCCAAGACCCGCCATGGACTGAGCAGCTCAGCCCACTGCCAGTCTGGGGTCCTGGCCACCGGCCCCGCTCAGCACGCTCAGCGCAGACCAGCAGCGGGCTGAGCAGGGACTGGGATCCTTGTCTGGGGTTCCAGCCACCAGCCCTGCTCAGCCCGCTGCCAGTCTGGGATCCAACTCACCCAGGCCGTCAGGAGGCTGAGCAGGGCTGGCAGCTGGAACCCCAGACTGGCAGCGGACTGAGCCACTCGGCCCTCTGCCAGCCCTGCTCAGCCCACTGCTGGCTGAGTGAATGAAACCCCAGACTGGCATGGGGCTCAGCAGGGCCAGTAGCCGGACCCCAGACTGGCAGCAGGCTGAGCGGGGCGGGTGGCTGGAACCCCAGAAAAGGATCCCAGGCAAGGATCACACTAAATTGATGAGATCTGCATTTTACTTTAAATGAAGCTCCTTAAATATTGTAAAAAACTTATTTTAAATACAACAATAGTTTATATAATATAGACAGAGAGACCATCTACAAATGTTAAAATGTATTACTGGCATGCGAAACCCTAAATTACAGTGAACTTGGCACACCACTTCTGAAAGGTTTCCGACCCCTGACCTAACCAGTTGTGCAGGGCTACATAGGGGTAGAGGTGGGAGTTCTTCCTGCTCCTACAGTTTATACCCTGAAGCCTAACTCTGATCTTCCTTACTAAAGGCCATTTGTTTCTCAAATATTTAGCCTAGGTACTCTATACTTCTGGGAAAGCTTAACCATTTTTCCTATAAGCGTGTCCTAGTCTACAACACCCTAATCTCAGTTATTACAAAGTAAATTCCAAGGGGAACTGGGCCCCTTGAAAACATAACACCTCAGAATTCCCTTCCAAGATTTGATGGCTATACCAGATCCTGCATCCCTAAGCAAGGCCATTATCCAAGCCTATGGGATGGGAAGGGGATCTCTGCCCCAGATCACTGTTTTGGCCACAAATAGCAACAGTTGCTATTGTACTTCTACTGGCCAATTCCACTTTGCTTAGATTTGCCCTGTGCTGACATTCCTGCCTTATAAAAGCTGACAGACATGCAAAGCCAAGGATTAATATGCCTTATACCAGTATGCTCTCATGTGGCAAAGACATGTTGCTTTGGATAGCAACATGGGCATCAAAACATTAGTAACAAAAAAACAAACTGGTAACCTAAGCAATCAAATGTGGCTTCAGTTTCCCTTTAGTTGTCTCAGCCAAACTGTAATAATTCTATAGCGCACACAGTTCAGCCATCTCTAGAAATCAGAAAAACCCAAAACCAATCCCTTTGATTCAATTTTCCAGGGTTCCATTCCCATGATGCTGTGCTTGCTCTTATTATTCCTGTCCCACATCCCACTCATTCATAACCATTACCATCCACACCACTGAAAAGTGATGAGAGGCTGTACTTCCTTGCAAGGAACAGGAAATTGTGTGCTTACAAGAAGGGATTAATACCATTATTTACCAAATGACTTCGAAGTAACATCCTTATGAGTAAGTTCTCCGACTGATTTCAAAGCCAAAGTTTATAACGGTGAAAATTACTTTCACTTAAGTGCAGAAATTGATAGAATCCATTCCCATCTCCCTTAAGTACACCTTAGCTTGGTAACAACTCCAAGCATAGAGAGGCAGATGCAATAATGCTAACTGTCCTGACAATTATATTCCACTATGTCACTTAATCTCAATACCATGCCACTGCCATTTCAAACTACAGGTACTACAAATGCAAGAGGAGTAAATGTTGAGGGAAAGATGCTGCTATCCCCTCTTCCACATCCCGCACTCCTGCACAGTCCATATAGCTCCTCTTGACATGGGATGCCTGGAATAGACTAGCAGTAAGCAACAGAAATGTGGCTATATCTCCACTGACAAAGGTGTGTTGTTTTTACCGCAGGATAACTAAAGTTAACTATCCTGCTGTAAAGTGTAATGAAGACAAAGCACTGTTGTTTTCCCAGTAGGTCAACCAGACAAGGTCCACTTTGGGTGGACAGTATTGTGCTGACCTGACCTAGCTACCTCAGGGTAAAAGCTTGCTCGCGCCTTGTTGCCAGCTGGGATTTTAGAGACAATCATCATGCATTAGTTATCTCGCTGTAAACACACCTGTCAGTGAAGGCAAAGCCTACACTTGCACAAAAGAGTTAACACTGCATTTTAAGAATCTTCTATGTCTCAGTAACACTGAAAGAAGAACAAGCAGCAGGGACTGTTTAAGGTTACTCAAAGACAAGTTTGTTGCAAAAGTGAACTGTGAATTGTAAGAGCATTAAACTGGACACCTCCAGAAAGATTCTCAATTGCCAACAGACAGATTGTGCATTAGATAAATGCTTTCCAAAGAGCTTTGTTCAAGCAGGTGAAGAAAGATTATGTAACATGAAGAAATCCATGAGAAGGTTAACTTCTTTTATGCAATTAGGTAATAGTGGCTTATTTTGAACACCCCTATTTCCCCAAACAATTATTCTCATAAAGAGTATGACGTGCACAAGGAGCAAAGAATTTTTATAGAGCTATACAATTTATTACCCATGGAATGATAACCTTTCACAAGTAAATCACAGTTTAAATTTGCCCCAGATTAGCATTTGATAATCAACACTAACTAGCATGATCATTAACAGTCTCAGAGAAGTCAAAGAAGCAACTACCCATTTGTCTCAGAGGCTTTCCTTCCATGGGAAATTTGAGATAGACAAAAACCATGTTGGGGAAGTCTTGATCATTGTCGCCCACACTGTGTCTTGAAGATAAAGGAAATAGTTACGCAGGACTGTCACCTTTCAAAAAAAATTTTTTTTAAAAGATCGTTTCTCCTAGTCATATATATGTGATATATGGGGGATTTAGCAGTTACAGACAGACAGCAGTGAAATTAGCTTCTCAACATACCCAAGAAAATATAAGAGAGTCCTATAATCCACATAAATAGGTTTAGCGTTTCCCAGCTTGCTTTAGCACTTAGAACAGAGCTCCTTAAAATGTAGGCAGATGAAAATACTAATCTCCATGGCAGATGCAAGTCACAGAATAATCATTCCAGTATTCCTCAAAGCTAATTTCTGCCATATTAGCTCCTGGGATAAAGCTACCTAAAATTTATCACAATGCACCTCACTTAATGCATCTCTTTAAAAAAGATTTAATGGCAGCCAACTGCTGAGTCACAAAGACAAGAGGGCAGGTGCTACCATCCCTCCTAATGAAGATGCTTCAAAACTCCAATATTTAATAAAAAGATATGGATACTGAGGTTAGGACTGTTGCTGCAATGGCACTAGATATAACATGACAATATCCCTGTCCTAAAGTGCTTATAAGTAACTAATAGGTACTGCACTCCTGCCACCCACCTTTTAGGGCTCTCACTGTTGTGAGTTTAACTGGCAGTCTGGGTGGGCACTTTGCTGTGGGACACAGAACACAACATCTACACCTTGACATCAGCCTGTGCCCCCCTGCTCCCCACTTTTAAACAACAAGATTTACTTTCAATAGGTTTGTTTAAAAACACTATGATCACCATCAACTGTATTACATTTCACACACTACAAATATTTCATGAAATAATGAATAACGATACCAAATAGGCCGTCTCATTTATGGACCTGCCTATATTATAAAAATCTACCATCTGGGGAGACTGTTCTAGGGATTTAGCACAATTTGGAAACAAGGACTGAACCGCATGAAATTTTATGACTGAGTTTTAGTACTTAAGCACCATCAAATCACAACTGTGTCTAGGCAACACTGATTGTGCAGTAGCCAGAATGAAGGGGTGTGTGTGTGAGGGGAGAGTGCTAGGGCAACATTGAGCTGTCCTTGCCATTCTGTTCCATACAAAGAGGAGAAAATTGCTTTTGCTAGTGAAACTGATAGCTAGTCTCCTTTCAGACGGGGAAAATACTAAACCCCAAAGGGAATGTTTACTCTGGATTCTGTAGGAGACATTGAATCTATCCATCTGCCATTCACCCATACAAGATATTTTGCTGTGAGAAAAGCAGCACCACACACCACTACTGATCATTTAAAGCAATAGGAGCATTTCTTGATATATTCTAGACAATGTAAAATAGGCCCGTCTCCTGAAGCTGCAACCTGACTCATCTCCAAGCCTACTAAGGACCTTGGCAACTAAAGACTTTCACCTCAGTGTTTCTATGGCAACAGGCGAGGGCATTTTGCTAAAGAAATCAAATAAAAAGGTGAAGGGTTTGAAGCAGAAACTGACATACTGCCTTCAATACTGCATCCTGAGGTGCTGAATACATTAGGGCTCCACGCAGATCCTTTAGCCCCAAGATGGCACAGCAAGAAATTTTGGGTGAAACAATGCCAACAACGTTAAAATGAACACGGACCACTTACAGAGAAGTTCAGTAGAGCTGAAGTCTAATAACAATGGAAAATGAAAGCTCAGAGTTTATTCTATGAATTGAAAGAGTGTTCTGACTAAATTCTCTGCTCATTAAAAAGGTGCCATTATTTATAGTTCAGGAAATCGAAGGCCTCCATCCAGAGAGTAAGTATGGTACTTGCAGATACAGTGCCAGCTTCTGACATAGTGCAAGTATGAAACCAACAGTTGGGACTTCAGGTACTGCCCCTGAGGATAAGAGTGGAATTCAATCACTATGGACTAATCCTCAATCTCTCCAAGGATGGAAACAAGAGGGCCCCAATTGTAAAAGCAATTTTGTGAGATGCAAATATCAGATCATTAGAAGCGAATTCATACCAACTTCATGTAAGACACTGAGCAGTCATTAGATGACAACAACTTTCAGTCATGACTGATGCTGGTAAGAGGTCTTCTGAGGTCAGATACCTGACAAGAGACAGCAACATAGCTAAGAATTAGGAATATTATTTTTAAGAAGTGCCATGTAGAACTACTTCCATGTCATACAGCACACACTAACTGATTACTTCATGGGATAGGTAGATGGAATCTGGCCATTTATGAAGAATGCTGGCTGGGACTTATAGAGAAAATAAGTGATCTCTTTGAACAGAAATGTCAGTCTAGAATCTGATAGCGCAGACAACTGCACAACAGTAAGAACCTACGTAAAACAATCCATGTTCATGAAATAATCACACTGTTGGCAACACTTTCCACTGTTCACAAAAATGTCAAGCTGTACTGTAGCTGTAGGAAAAATGAAAAAAAACATGCTAGAATTAAAACTGGAGCATCAACTTCAATGGCCCCCAAAAACCCACTCAACATTAAAAGCCTTTTCTTTATTTTTTTTAAATAAACTATCCATGTTAGGTCAGGATGAGACATATTAGTGAGTCATGAAATAGGTCATGACCTATTTCACTATCCCATTTCCTAACCATGACTTACTGTTCCAGTGCTGCTTCACTGCATCACACACAGGTTAATGGTTTAATAACAAAGACCTAGGAAATGAGAAAGGCAATAAGGCAGACAATCACAGCAGGGCCCACCTTATTGGCCTTTTTATTTTACAGAATAAACTTGTTCATCTGCTATTTCAGAGGCCCCATGTGGCAATTAACTATTCTGTTTGCAAACTGACAAAGGTTTTCGTATTGCAGCTTTATTTAATTTTCAAGAGAGTGGCACTGCCGTAACTTTGAACATCGAGTTAATCTACACAGCCAGTTTGAGAAACCCAATCCCTTTTCCAGGACCCTTTCTGAAGCTAGAGTCAATTTCTTATCATGTCATGTAGAATCTTTCCGCTACCTTCAGCATAATTTTCACCTGCTCCAGTTCCTAGATTTTACTTAGGGGTAACTAAAGGGATACTTAAAAATCACACTCTCTCTTATAAAGTCAATATTATGATTTTAAAGGGACACTAATACTTCTCCTCTAATGGAGAAGTACTCTAGAAGTATAGAGTAGGGAAAAAGTAGTTTTAACTTCCTAAAAGATTGTTACAGATACTTCTGTGATCACTAAAGGAACTCAAACTGAAGACTTATGGGGATACTGTCATGTTAGAAACTACTTAACAAATGCCCTTGTGTACCAAGACCACACTGTACAATCCACCTCTTTTCTGGGGAATTACAAGTGGGAGAGTGAGGCATGGGAAAGGTGGGTTATTAAAGTTTATGCTCTGTCCAACTCGGTGAGTTGCACTGGGGTCCATTTTGCTTGTTTTAAACGGGTTGTGTGTTTTAATTTTACAAATTCCAACATTGGATAAATATTTCTGTTAAATGACAAGCTACACGTTTTCAGCTTGGAGAATTAATCTAATTCCTCACAAAACTGAAGTAATGTTATATACAGTTTGGATTGCAAAACACTGAATAGCAGGAATGTGGAACCTCTCATTGCACTTAAGAGGTGTCTCACTCCACCACAGGCAGATTCAGATTCTGTAGAAAGTAAACTTTACTTTAAAAAGTTACTATCCCTTATGGCTGTGAAAATGAGCTATAGTGTCATCTTAGTCTGAAACAGCTCCAGGAAGTGTTACCTGCACATACTTTCTGCTTGCTTTGAAACCTATAGGACAAGATTTTTAAATAATTGGGAGCACATAATTGTATGCCTGCTTTGCGTACTCCCTACTGCATCCATGTACGCAAATTAATTACATATGCCAATAACCAAAGGGGAAGACAAACAGTCCTACAATGTTTTTCCCCCTAATAAGTGATAATCAATGCAACACTAATTTTAATAGGAAGTTTAGTTATAACATAAAGGCCATACACTACCCCTGACCTTTATTCAAACCCTCCCATTCTCAGAGAATGATCCACTGTGAAATGATGGAAGGATTCAGCCCTCCTCTTGTAATGAATTCACAAACCATAATCAAAAGCATAACTGGTCCCCAGTCATAGAATGCATTTGTTACACCTTCTATAAAGAAATGTCAAAAGCTGAACTAAATACTATACACTGAAATTAAAATATGGTAACACTATGTTTGGTATTTTTTCTGGAGGATGGAAGATTATTAAGTATTTAAGATATCCAATGTGTGGTTCAAAAGCCAAATGTAGTCAGAGTCCTAAAATGCAGCTCATAGCCACGGTCCCTGTAACAGCATTCTGACTTTCAAAAATCAGGAGTGGGCACCCTGGCTTTAGAAGGTTAGTTTCATACGTAAGGTCCATTCTAAAAAGAAAACAATGTGATTATCTAATTGGCGAGCTATTGGGGCAAGAACAAGCTAGAAAATGACCTATACACCATTAGCCATGAACACAGGACGATAGTTATATAACCTTTGTTCCCACAATCACCTACAAAACAAGAGCAATACCAGCCTTGCTCCCCAGACCAGCTGATGAGTGACACAGCTAGCTAATGCAATATAACTGATAAAAGGTTTTTCTCCTCACCATTTCTCTGCTTTGAGATGCAGCTGAAGTGTACTGATAACTACAGAAGATGACTTTATTCATAATAGGACAGATGGTCCACAAAGCAGCCTTAGCTTACAAACGGATGAAAACCCACATGCAGTTTTACCCATCAGTCTTTGTGCAGGAAAAGCTAGTGTCAAGTATAGCAAAGGGATGCCTGACTAGAACTGAGGTGCAGCAGCTGCAGCAGCAGAACAAGGGGTGGGAAGAATTAGCTTGAATGTGTAGGGAAGAACTGGCAGCCTTATTTGTTTGAAAGATGCTTAAATTTTAACTATTCTTGTGCACATCACCAGCTAACTCCTGTTCCTTGGAATCAGACTTTTACAGACCATGCTCTGCAGCATTACTCAAATCGCCACATTTTTCTTACTATCCCCATCTACTCAGTCTGCTCCCTCATTCTGATGTAGAAATTAGATAAAGTTGGAGCCTTCCAAATTTAGGAGACCAACTTAATCACCGGATATTCTGAATTGAAGAAACGAAGAACAGTATTTGCAAACTCAAAAGTAGCTATTGCATCTGAACAGCACATATTAAAATACAATTAAAATTCAGGTGTATATTATGCAATTATATATTTATCTTATACTTCACACAAATCTTGCAGAGTCTCTATGAGAAAAAATTTTACTCTTTGAAAATTACATGTAGTCATCCCTAGAGCCCTGCAAAATTGCAGATATCCAAGGACCACATTTGTGGATAGGGCTCTACTCATTCCTGCAAACATCACTGGATGAAGGAGCACCAGAGACAGCTGACATGAACTTCGCTTATTTTAAAGAGAGACAGCCACAGTCCTCAGACAGCCAGGGGCACCCATTGTGTGGATCCATGAATAGCTCTCTCCGAAAAAAATCTCTGGAATGCTGTACAAAGGGATGTTTTCAGAGGAAGATGACTGAATGAGGGGTGGGGGCAGCACATAAAAGGAGAGAAGCCTTCACTTACTATGGTCCTCATCTCATTTAAAAGGACACACACCACATCTGGCGTGCTCACCCCCCATTAGTGATTGGGCAGGTTACGAGCATCATACCAAGAGACATGCCGGTTCACTCTATATTGCATTCCAGTGAAGAATTAGCTAACTCTAGTTTGCCCTTCAAACAAAAACCAGTAGATGGAATTAACTGGGGCTCAATCCCTGGATTATCTGACATACATTCTGTGTGCGGGAAGGGAAATGAATTCAGAGATTAAAACCCAGCAGGGACTCCAATTGCTGGATTTTTTTTTTCTTTTATTAAAGGCCAGTAAGAGGCAAAAAGCAAATGCGCCGTTTGGGAAGCTGATTTATCATTTTTTGTGCCATTCAGTAAGCCTCCAGACATCTACCTGATTCCAGGCAGGTTCCTTTTGTAATTAAAGGGTTAGATAACTCAGACATGCATGCTGCTGCTCCTTCCATATCTACCAGAACTAGAAGCACACACATTCTTAGGGAAAGACAATAGGCATGGCTACACTTGCAGCTGTACAGCACTGCCACGGGAGCACTCCCACGGCAGGGCTTTGAAGTGCGAGTGTGGTTTCGGCGCCAGCGCTGGGAGAGAGCGCTCTCCAGCGCTGCAGGTACTCCACCTCCCCATGGGGATTAGTTTACAGTGCTGCGAGCCACGCTCCCAGCGCTGGGGCATTGTTTACACTGGTGCTTTACAGCGCTGTAACTTGCTGCCCTCAGGAGGGGTGTTTTTTCACACCCGAGCAAGCAAGTTGCAGTGCTGTAAAGCACCAGTGTAGACAAGGCCTAAGAGCTTTGCTGCGAGTTTCTACTTCACCAATCAGTCCTCACACAGGCTAAGTCTCCCACCATTGCTCTACCACCAGTGGAAGCACTAGCCTAGACTAAAGCCCAGGTATTCTTACTGCTACCGTTTATATTTACTTAGGGTTAACCGACATTTTTAAATAACCTCAAGTGAACTGCACCATGGGTAGAGCAATGTTAAGAGATTTTGTTTAAGGGGGAGTGAAGGGGGACAATGCTTATGTTGACAGCCTTTTAGGAAAAGGATGTTCCCAGCAGGTTTAAAATTAAGATACATTTAAGGAAATGGAATCTGATTTAGCCTTTCCCACTCCACCTCACCCCATATTAATAGAGGATTGGTGAAGTAAAACAGTTTTGTTTACATGTCTATGTAGCCAATGTAATTGGGACAGATTAGGGAGAGATTTGGGGGCCTTCAGCATCAGACCCAGAAGACTAAACCAATGTTGGAGACAAAATGCAAGTCTGTCTGGAAAATGTAAATTCACATACTCAGAACCGATGGCAACAATGGAAACAAGTTTGTTACTGAGAGCCAGGTGGAATGAGACTCTTATGAACTGGAACATGATTAAGACCACACACACACACCCCTGTTTAGTACAGGCTCTCTTAACGATACAAAGCAACATCAATAAACGAGATTTGGCTACCTTGTTTTTAATATGAGGGAGGAGGCAGAGGCTTGCAAAACCATAGAATAGAGTTAATATTACAAGAGACAAATGCAGGAACATGGACACTTCCAGCCTGTAAAATAGAGTTTGCTTTTCAGTCAAGACACTGTTTGCATTTTTCAACCCATTAAAAAGAAAGGAAACCAGATAGAGACTAAGAACTCCTCCCAACTGGAATTCAACAAGATTCAATCCCCACATGAGGAATTCCATCCCTGCACTGTGAGGAAGGCTGGGCGGGGGAGGGAATGATGCAGAATAGTATCAAAGCCAGGCAAATGCTTGCCCACAGAAGCTGCTGGAAAGCAATCTCATCCTCAGCTGCTCTTGCAGATCCAATTGCTATAAATACCATCTCTGCAGCTGGCCTTTTGGGAACACAACATGCCAGCAGATTTTGCCTCAAGTGGAACCATACAATCCTAACTGTTCAGCAATCTTCATTAACTCCTTGTCCAGACCTCCCGTTTGTCCCTTGAACACTTCAGAAATACTAATATCTCAAAAGGTAAATACGTATTTTATGTACCTAGCTACCTCCAAACATCTATAAGACATGCAATAAAACCATTAGCCAGCTATTAAGGAAATCAGTTTTGCCTTTCACTTTTGACTCCATCTCCCAAAAAGATATTGTGGTCTTTAGAAATGGATAAAGGCTGGGGCGGATTGATTTCAATCACCAAATTTAAATCGTTTAAATCAGCAAGTAGGAAACCTTGATTTAAATAATCAAGTTTAATCCCATTTTGTATTTGTACTTATTTTCCTAAAGAAAGGCGGCTTCTCATTGGTTGGTAACTGTTCAAATGTTGATTTTCAACTAAATACAACCTTTACACTAAATTTGGTACTTTTGCTAACCAGGAGGATACATTATATCTAAACATGTTTAACCAATCCATAGATCACCATGCATTTATTCAGATTCTTAATTTTTACATTTTTGTATTATGTTCAGAAACTGAACAAATTAATTTATAAGAGATTAATTTTTGACTCATGATTTGTCAAGTTGCATTTGAAAATTGAAATTCAATTAGAAATTAACAAAAACAGCATTTTAAAATTATGTTAAAGTGACTTCAAAAGTGCTGGATACACAAGACATCTGCTTTCCTGATTACTTGCCCCTCCCCAACCACAGTCATTATACAGTAACTTAAAATAAAATGAGACTGAATCATCATCTAGCATCAGTCAAAGAGGACTCCCTCTTTTTACAAGGCAATTACTGACTTTTCCTTGTTTGGAGGACAGCTTGTGCTGCTTTCTTGCTGATGCATTTTCAACAAAGCAGTAGGTGGTGGCTAGTGAGTCATTCCCAGATCTTTGGGACACTTGGAAAATAGGACAGAACTGTAGCAAAGCTGATTGAAGATGCTTTCAGAAACTGAAGACACCTTTGTACCCCAAAGCAGGAGAATCAATTAATCTTCTGCCACACACCATTCTAATAACATTTCTATAATGCCTTTCATGTGAGCATCGCATCACATCACATTTTAGAAATGTTTACACAATGAGATATTCAAATATCTATTTTACAAATGGCGAAGGCCAGGAGAGAAATCAAGTGACTTCACCAGGTCTGCCTCTCAGTCTAGTGCTTTCACAGGAAGTCAAGTGATTTGGGAATCCTTAAAAGTTCACCTAAGAATTATTCTTATACAAACAAACAATCTCCTTTCACCTTCCAATAAAACAGACAAGAGGGTTTTAAAGAACAGACTTTTTTTAAACAACTCGCAAATGATTTTGGCTCCGATCATAACCCCAGTTCTTTTTTTAAATAACTTCCTTTAAAACCCTATTCTATGCCTCTTTCCCTGACATGGACCATATAGTTGCATGCCACTGAAATCTGACAGCACAAAACAGAAATGAAAACAGTGTATTAACCACTACAATGTGCCACACCTTGAGCTAGTCACTTGCCAAGCTGGCCAATGGTTCAAGGAAATGCTGTCTCAAGGCATTGCCAGATTTCAAAACAGAAATGTTCTCAAGTTTTCTGATCACCATATTTGAAGTTTATTACACCAAAGCCCACCAAAAGAGTACAAACATTAAAAAATAATCAAGTTGAGTCAGATTGCCCAAAGGAAAAATAAAGAGGAAGAATGTCTTGACCGCCAACATTTCCTGGCAGGCACGTCATGCATTTCATGTCAGACTGATGGGATACTGCCAGTGTTACTGCTAATATGCACAAGTTGTACATTTCAGAGGACAGCAGTCATCAAGGATGGTATTAGTTTATAGAAGTGGACACTTGCACCTATTCTGTTCTCTCCTAGCTGCCAAAATTACACAATTCTTTTAAGAGAAAAAGCGAAAATGTTGATTGCAAAGCTTGGGCTCATGGGATTATTGGGACAGACAGGTTACAATCAAGGCCTGACCTACACTAGAAAATTAGGTTGGCATAACGACATCACTCACGAGCATGAGAAAGCCCCACCCCTGAATAATGGAGTTAAAACAACCCAATGTCTAGTGCAGACAGCACTAGGTTGGTGGGAGAATTCCATCAATCTAGCTACCCCCTCTCAATGGAGCAGATTACCTACACCAATGGGAGAAGCTCTCCCATCAGTATAAGTAGTGTCTTCACTGAAACAATACAGTAGCATTGCTGCATCTTTAAGTGTAGACATGCCCTAAGTCTTTTGTTACCTCTTTCTGTCCCTCACAAGACTGGAGAGGACAAGCAGCAGTTATGTGAACTCCCTTATGTCCCTCCTACCTAAGTGATCTTGATCCTAATGTAGATAAAAGCCAGTCTCTGCCAAGCAGCACTGGTCTCACCACAAATTCAGACCCAACTATTTCAATTAGACTAACACTTTAATTAAACCATACAAAGTAGGCTGGGAGAGCCTAAATATATTCGACTCTGGCCTCAGGTCACTCATATCCAACCTCAGGTTTTATAATGCTACTGGGGAGGAAGAAGGCTATCCAATGTTTGGGTTTTGTTAGTTGGTTGTTTTGGGGCTTTTTTTTAAAAACACTAAATATATTGTAGTTTTCTCTACTAAAAAAAAAATACACCTTCATTCAGATCGCTGTCACAACAAGGGATAAGAAGCTAATTGGAACATCTACAGAGCTACTAGTCAAATATTTTTATTTGCAACTAGGTTACTGTGGTGGAGGATACTATTTTGCACAGTCATAACATTTTCCAAACCATTAGCGGGCAGAATTTAAAAGACATCTCAGTCAATTTATCTAGTGTAGATATTGGGAGAATTATTTATCAGGTTCAACGAATACCAAGCCTAATTCCTCAGCCCCACACTCCAAATAGCATCTACTTAAACTATAGTCAACACCACAAGTCATATCCCTGGGGGTACATGCTGTAGTTCACCTCATGTCAATGAACAGTACCCATTGCCTACCCCAAAGCAACACTCAGGTGCATCTGCTGCTTCGCAAACTCAAAAAATGAAACTCCAGTAACTCCATTATGTTTCATGAAGCATTTCTGAAGCCCAAGATGCCCGTTAGGCAACCTAGTTGCAATCTGTTCAGGGCAGCAGCTGTGACAATAGTTCCTGACAGATGGAGCTGCTCCACTGCTTCAGCAGGGGTCAGAATCCCCAGTCTCATAAGATGATCCCATAACCTCAAATACTCCACAGAAGGACTTTTCACAATTACTCAAGATGGCAAAGCCTGAACTGGCAAAATCCCCATGCAGGGCTTTGAGTTTTATTCTGAGGATCCTTTATCTGTAGTCAACAAGAAGCTCACTGGATTATTCAGAGAGCAGTCTCTCTCTGTGAATGGGAACACTTATACAGCATCAAACCAAACCAGAGTGTAAGATTAAAACTCACATGATAAACTCACTTCATTCTGTCACTGGCATTCAAGTGCTAGAGTCTGTAGGGGACACTAAATAAAGTTTCTATAGACCAGACACAACAGAATAAAAATCATCTACAGAAAAAAAAAATACAGATAGTCAGAAAAATCAGCGGAAGCCTTTGTCAGTGTGGTTTAAACCACTTTACCTACTAAGAGGAAAAGTAAACCATATGGAAAGCGTCTTAATATCTTTAAAAGCTACCATGTAAAATACAAATTAAGATGTTAGGAAAAGAAGTTGAGTCATCTTGCAACGACCTCTGCCATAATGTGCAATATTTAACACCTATAGCAAGGGCCAATTAGCAAAGGGCCCTTTGTCACTTACATCTGTGCCTAATATTTTCTGAACACTACATGATAACATCTGAACAGTAAATGAGGATCAGTTTGGACACAGGGCGACTGCTAATTCAGGTTTTGTGATGAGATTTTTACTATCACAGCCAAGGTAATAGAATGGAAACAGATAACTGCCGAAAGGAAAGCTAACACTGCAGCTACATATCTGCCTTAAAAAAAAAAAGTTATTCAGCTTAGCTGCAAGCCTTATTTGTGCCTAGCAGGACAGGCTACTCAGTTTCTTTAGCCAAGATTTCAGTTCTGTGATAATGCAATCCCCCAGAACAGAGAAACTGTGATACCGAAACCTCAGCACCCAGCCCAGCTCTGATGCATGCACATTGGTAACCATGGAATGGCTGCAGCATGACAAAGGGCCAATACACAAGTTGGCAGCCTAACGTGTGATCTTTGTAGCAGAGAACCCCAATCTCACTTCATATTGGCTATATGAAGGGCATAAGAAAGTGAGTGATTTAGGTTCAGCCTTAGGCACCTGCATAGCAAAATGCAATGAATCAGAAATAGAAGATACTAGGTTATTCAGTCCATTCCCCAGAAGCCACTGCTGGATTTTGGCCTACAGGATTCTCTTGCGTTTTGTCCAGTCTAATACCACTATTTCCCTTGGAAGATAATTCTGGTTTAAGTTGTTCCCCTCTACTCCCCACCTTTCACCTTGAGATTCAATTTACATTCCCTTTCTTAATTTCATTCCATCACTCATCTGAATTCAGACAACCTCTGCGCTACTCAACTCCAGCTACAGCTAGCCATTCAAACTTCCTACTCTTCCATGCACAAATTCCATGACAAAGAGTGAGCAGTGTCTTATCACCTTGCCAGTTCCCAATGAATGCAGTTCAGCTCAGCTATACCTAATGCTCTACTGAAATGTACAAATTTACTCACTGCTGAAAATGGATGTCAAACTCAACAGGCATCTCTGCACCAGAGCTGAAAACAGTTAGCTGCTAATGTAGATGGAATAAATTATTGATGTCAAAAGTTAGCAATGGGCCAATTTCTTAGTGCAGACAGGGTTTTGTACTCTAGTTATGGCTTCACTCCTACGAAACTTTAGACACATTACAGCTATAGCCTCTGAATAAACTGGGCTAGTAGTCACTCAAAAGTTTAGTAAGTCATACGTAACAGTTGTAGAGGAAAGCATATAACATATTTAAGATATGAACTTTCTTATTTCACCAATAGGCACTTCCAAGGAGCTGCTGAGTGATAACTTGGAATTTGGTTGGAGGGCTTACTGAAATCACATGACCGTATGCCATACAGCATGCTACCAATACAGCAGAAATGTTTACACTTAAAGGAATGTTACAGTTACTTCAGGTTCCTGGTAAACTTGTTACACCAAAATGTTTTAAAATGGTATAGAGATTTGAAGAGCACATGAGAGAATGACAGAGGGAGGGAATGACAGAACAAGGAGTAATGGTCTCAAGTTGCAGTGGGGGAGCTTTAGGTTGGACATGAAGAAAAACTTTCACCAGGAGGGTGGTGAAGCACTGGAATGGGTTACCTAGGGAGGTGGTAGAATCTCCTTCCTTAGAGGTTTTTAAGGTCAGGCTTGACATATCCCTGGCTGGGATGATTTAGTTGGGGATTGGTCCTGCTTTGAGCAGGAAGTTGGACTAGATGACCTCCTGAGGTCCCTTCCAACCCTGATATTCTATGAAAATACAGAAAATGCAAGCAGAAGGCTAACTGAAGGTAAGTGTTTTCTGCGTATGAGTTATCTCAATACAAATTATCACCTGGCTGAATGTTACAGAACAGCCAAACTTTCATGACCACAGCCCAACTGTGAAAGAAAAAAAAATGGAGAATGAACCCAAGGGGTTAAGCCTTGAAGCCTGATGCAGAGATCTGTGGAATGTGACCATTTCAAGGGGGTGGTCCAGCTATGCAAGCAGTAATCAACTCTTTGTGTTACGTCAGTTTCTTTCTAATAAAGATGAATAGTCAGGTGTACTCTGTAGGTCTACCTAACTGTATCCAGCCAAAAATAAAAAATTCAAGGAGTTGTAAAAAGCTGCTGTGTATCAGTCATGAAAGCTGCAAAAATCAATGACTGTTTAGTTTAATTTAATTTTTTAATCCCAGAAAACTGTTTTTTTAAATGAAACTGATACTAAATGACAACATATGTGGCTAAAACACTAAAAAAAATTGCTGCTATTCCAGCCAGCAGCTAATTTGGGAGTGGAGTTCTTTGTGGTTCTTTCATTTCCAGTTGTTATCTGACTAACATTCCCTTCAAATTGGTTTAAGAAAAGCGATGTGTTGGTGTATTAATATTTACAAGCTGAGCTACTATAATCTTAATAAAATAAATTCCATTATTTTCTAGCTGAATGGATATTTAAATGGGGTCTTCTCTCATCCAGCTTCAGCCACTGCTCAAGCCTGGCTTTAACCATGTTCTTTTGTTATGCAGAAACCTGGCCTTATGTTTCCCTGAAGTATATCTACAGAGAGATTACCCACTTATTTCCACTGAAGTAGAGCAACACAGAGCTTATTAAGTACATAAGAGTTGAGCTTGCAAATTCAATAAACCAAGAAGGAAAATCTCAACATAATTACATTTGACAGATCTCTACAACCACTGTAAAAATCATGACTATTACATGTAGCGCACGCCTTTCTTTCCATGCATTAAATGCAGGGGTCATTTCAGGCACTCATCACTAAAATGTAGCAATTTGTGGAGTAGAATGCAGCACGCTTCAAATCAACTTTCCATACTAAGATGGGTTTTACAAATATATGTCACAAGTCTTCAAAAGTTATTACTGCCCTGTGTCAAAATAAAAATTAGGCTAATTATGAGTATTGTTTGCTCACAGAAGGAATTCACAATAGGAAGTAAATACTGGTACACAAAACCAGTAACCCATTTACATTTCCACCTCTACAAACCTATAGTGGTCAGGTGTGATTTTGAAAAGCTGCTCCTAAGTCACTTAGGAGCAGAATTCCCATTGACTTCCAGTAGGTCTTGTACTCCTAAATCTCTAAGGTGACTTTCAAAAATCCCAATTTTCATTCTTCACATATTAATACCAAACCTTCATCAGACCCTAGGAAAAAGTCAGAACTTCCTTGGCTGGGATAAGCCTGGAACTCAGTGAATTAAAGGAAGATCCAAGCGCTTAAAAAATAATAAATAATAATAAATACTAATAAAAAACTCCTTTGGCCTTCACCTGAACCCTCCTGCTTTTTCACATTAAGTGCCTAAACAGTAATGTTCTGTAACTTCTCCCTTCTCCAAGCTTATGAACTTCTCCTCTTCCATTTCCAAAGATCTTATGGCAGTAACATTCAGCTGCATAGCATCTGCAATCAACTATGATCTCAACAAGCAGCTCAGGCTTGCTGCCAATATACCAATCCCTTATTGCAGTGAGCACATGACTTCAGCTGGACTGCAGGATTTCAGTCTAACATATTTCAGTTCTGAAAAGATGATTCATTCACACAATTCCTTAAATACACAGTATCATATTTGTGTTAACTCATTCCTGCAGTCCCTGTGCATCACCAGCACCAAACAGACTTCACACTATAGGCTAGCATATTAAGAAAAAAAACCTGATGCATAGCCACAGAAAATGCATTTAATAAATATGTTCACAGAAAGGATTTGAAAATTCCCATGGTACTTTCTACCTACCCTTTTCAGATACAAAATAAATTTAATCTTGACTACTCATGATAATTAAAATACCTCAGAACTTTCTGCAAGAGTAAGTGTATCATCCTCAGCATCTTGTAGCTTTAGGTGGATATGCAGAATTCTTTATTTGTCTGTACCTGTCACATAGCTTTGATATGTGCTGTTAGGCAATTGCCATGGAATAGCTCTTTCACTGGTTGGTGAAGTGATTTCTATAAATACACACAACATCTGTAGGTATTATATGAATACGAGTTATCATCCATCTTTTAATTATAAAAAAAAGCTTAATATCAGATTTCCAACGGTTTAACATACTGCTCTAAACACTGACCCTAGAACAGAACTTACTAGACTACGTCTCCCGTCCAAAGCACTTACTGGCAATCAAGTTGCCTCTTGAAAAGTTTATGGTACTCAGAAGTTTCTAGAAAGCAAAATACAAACTAGCCAGTTTACTCATTTAAAAAAAACAAAAACATTCCCCCACCCCCAATTATTAGAAGTTCTTTCATTAATCATGGGTTCAAGTCCCTAGTATGAACCAAGCTATTTCAGCATTTTTAAATATATGTTTGAAGGAACCAGTCAGTAGGACTACCAGTATTTTCATTACTTGAACCCTGTAAGCCCTAACCAAGGTTGACTGGGGATCTATTAAGCGAATCATGTACAAAACACAGAGGACAGTAAAACAATGCAAACACTTTGGAGGAAGGAAATCTTAACACTACAAAAGAGGCAGCAGTAAAGTGACTTGCCCAGAGTCACAGCAGGTCAGCGGCTGAACTGGGAATAGAACCCACCTGATTCCCAGTTAGTGCCCTATTCAGTGAAGCATGCTTCCGCTACAGTTTCATTTTTCTGTGTCACTTGTACCATGAATGCATATGAAAAGCCTTTGAACATTTAAAGATCCAGTAACCTCTATAATTAGAGGGCAGGTTTTTTTTTTTTAAAAAAGGTCTGTTACTAATGTTTTTAGCAACTTTACAGAAACATTTTACAAATCTAGTTTTGTTTTCACAATTTATGCTATTTACTTAAATTCACTCAGCCTGAACAGTGAAACTGAACTGAAACTAAAACAGGAGAACCCATTTTTAGTTTTACATGTATTAGCCCAATGTAGTTACATTTCCAACACCAAATCAAGAACAGGATAAATACCAAATACTTCCACTGACATTTAAAAATAAATTTGTGAACATATTTGCTCATACTGTATTTTGTAAAAACTTACTGAACGCATTAATTTTGGGGTCTGAACTACTAGCATCCCCTTTCTACAAAATATTTTGAATCCTTTTGAAATATTTTCAAGCAGGCATTCAAGCTATTACATCTAAAACTTGACTTTTCATAGTTGGAATTTTTTCCTATTTCCAGTGCTTCTGTTTGCCTCTTACACCAAGATCACAGAGTTGTCACTTGGAACAGGCCATTCTTGCTGACAACCTCCGTCACATCACCTTGCATGACTCAAATTCATATTAAGAGAAACATACGACAAACTACATGTTCTGAAGAACTCAGTCAATAGACCTCACCACCACATCCACAGGTTCTCCCAAACCACTACTTGAAGATTTATTGTAACATTCAAATAGAAGTGTGATTTTTTGGGGTGGGAGTGGGGAAGTTACTAAAATACTTATACTAATACAACTCCTAGTGTACATCTAACTTCTCTCTAAGCTGCGCAGCTGCCTCTTAAGCCCCACACAGGGGGCTGCAGCCAGGGCACAGGGGATCCTCCTCGCCAGCCCCAGCAAGGACCTGCCAGTGCCAAGGGAGAGGGCCCCTCCCCACCATCCTCTGGGAGGCAGGGACTGACTGCCATGCAGGGGGGGGGGGGAGAACGACTCTGGGCTCCAGCAGCAGCGGTGAGGCAGAAGGGGTGGTCCACACAGGGGCTAGCCTCCCCGAGCCTGGGTTTCACTTGCTGCCCATGGGGTTACACTTAATCTCACTGGGATTCTCTCTCTAGGTAGCAACACCAACAACACTGCTGGGCACTGACTAGCAGAAAGTTTAGCAGTCAAAGAAGGAAGCCTATAAATCCCGCAGTTACAAAGGCACTATAGCGAAGTACAACCCTGTTGTCATTACAACATTTAAAAGATGTTTCAAGGAATTTGAGGTAGAGCTTTTCCTAATTTTCACTTGCCTAAAAAGCAGACAATGAAAATGGGGATTGATCATCCCTGCTATCTTTGCTACTTGCTACTCTGCATTTCTATAGGATCATCAGGTGAAAGGAGAAAAGTGCTTTAATGTGGCTGTGTAGTCATGGCACCAGCCTCCACAAGGGGAATAGCTCCCAGCACTGGTGCACTGTCTACACTGGCACTTTACAGCACTGAAACTTGCAGCACTTGGGATTTGTTTTTTTCACACCCCTGAGGCCTTGGCTATACTCACTTTACAGCGCTGCAACTGGAGTGTGAAAAAACACCCCCCTGAGCGCTGCAAGATACAGCGCTGTAAAGCGTCAGTGTAATCAAGGCAGCAGCGCTGGGAGCGTGGCTCCCAGCGCTGCACGCTACACCCGTAAGGGATGTGGTTTACATGCAGCGCTGGGAGAGCTCTCTCCCAGCACTGCCGCTCTGACTGCACTCACACTTCAAAGCGCTGCCGCGGCAGCGCTCCCGCAGCACTGCCGGGGCAGCGCTTTGAAATTCCAAATGTAGCCATACCCCGAGTGAGAAAGCTGCAGTGCTGTAAAGTGCCAGTGTAGACAAGCCTTTAGATAGGCTCCCTGTCTGCACCATTTAATGAAATGTTTAAAAATCAAGCTTGAACACCATTTAAATTGTACAGCCTATCACTGGCTTGCCTAACTAGCATAGGTAGAGCGGGACCACGTGAGAAATACAGGAGAACCTCAGAGTTACGAACTGACCAGTCAACAACACACCTCATTTGAAACTGGAAGAATGCAATTTGGCAACAACAGAGACAAAAAAGCAAATATAGTACAGTACTGCATTAAATGTAAACTACTAAAAAAACATAAAAGGAAAGTTGAAAAAAGATTTGACAAGTAAGGAAACTGTTCCTGTGCTTGCTTCATTTAAATTAAGATGGTTAAAAACAGCATTTTTCTTCTGCATAATAAAATTTCAAAGCTGTATTAAGTCAATGCCCAGTTGTAAACTTTTGAAAGAACCACCGTAATGTTTAGTTCAGATTTACAAACAACCTCCATTCCTGAAGTCTGTGTTACTGAGGTTCTACTACTATATTTTCAAAATTCAGGTACCAGGAGAGATTCTTACCTATACTACAGGACAGATAGACAAGATGTGTGGGGTAATAGTTTTTATTGGACCAACTTCTGCTGGTGAGAGAGAAAAGCTTTCAAGCTCACATAGAGCTCTTCTTTGGATACTAGCCAGAGAGAGATGCAAGTTTCAACTACGCTTATGCCCTTTTCTAAATTCATTTTTAAGACAGTACAGACCAAGCCTAACTTTTACAATTATTTTATGGTCAGTGTAAGCAGCCTTGGACAGATTAAGTGATTTGCACAAAGTCAAAATGATCAGAGGCAGCCAGGAACAGAACCCAGAAGTACTAAATCTGTGTCGAAACCCTAACTTCAAATTGGATACTGTCAGACCAAAGCCTCCTATAGACTTCAGCCAGTAACATGTTTCAGAATGGTAGCTGTGTTAGGCCTGGTCCACACTACACAGTTAAATCGATTTCAACAGCGTTAAATTGATTTAACTCTGTACCCGTCCACACTACAAGGCACTTAAAATCCATTTTAAGGGCTCTTAAAATCGATTTCTGTACTCCTCCCCAACGAGAGAAGTAACCCTAAAATCGATATTACTATATCGATTTAGGGTTAGTGTGGACGGAAATCGAAGTTATTGGTCTCATTCCTTTAATGTAGCTACCCAGAGTGCACCGCTCCGGAAATCGATGGTAGCCTAGGACCACGGACGCACACCACCGAATTAATGTGCCCTAGTGTGGACGCATAAAATCGATTTTATAATATCGGTTTTAGTAATTTCGATTTTATGCTGTAGTGTAGACGTAGCCTTAGTCTATCAGCAAAAAGAATGAGGAGTACTTGTGGCACCTTAGAGACTAACAGATTTATTCAGTTTCTAAGGTGCCACAAGTACTCCTCATTCTTTTCAGCAAGTAAGCGCAGCAAGACATGTCATTCCTCCGTCCCATTTCTTTTCCCCACATTATCTGTTATTTTCATTTAGGAAAACTTCTCTCTCCCCCCCTTCTAGATTCTTGACATATTTTCCTTCTACTGTGAAGACTGAGTGGGAGGGCAGGGGAGAATTAGCTCTCAGATTCAAACTGCAAGTACTCCAGAGCCATTGCAATTTAAGACCCCCTTCCCACAGTCTTTAAATGTCCTTGGTGATTTAAATCCGATCAGCTCAGCCAGCTTGTATCTATGCCATGAGACCCAGGGCAAATCTACACTATAATGCTAGTTTGGCACAGCTATGGCACATCTGGTGCTGACAGGAGACCCCTCTCCTGTCAGCATAATTACTCCACCAGTAAGAAGTGGAAGCTGTGTCAGTGGGAGAGCATCTCCTGCCAACATAGCACTGGTGTGGACAATGTGAAACTTCTGTTGCTTGAGGGAGGGAGCGGGGGGGGCGCATTTTTCATACTCCATAGCAATGCGAGTTATATCAACTTAGGCTGTAGTGTAGACCTGCCCCTAGAAACAGAAGGCTTCAGGATTATACCATTCTCAGGGGGGGTGGGGGGGGGACAGCAGAAAGCTACAAAGGAACTGCTGGCTATGTTAAACTAGAAAAAAAAACCCTCCCATGCACACTTTTTCTTTTAACTTTGACTCAGTTTATTGGAGCCTTCTATTAATGACACTGCATTACCATGGCCAGGAATTCAGCAAGTGGACGTAGTACCAGTACCACAACAGATAAACTGGCAGACAGTCTGCCGGAAATATGCCAGGCACCCTTGTCACTGGACCATAAGCAAGACATTTCCACACAGACCTAGGGTATGTCTACACTACCCACCTGATCAGCAGGCAGCAATCAATCCAGTGAGGATCGATGTATTCTGTCTAGTCTAGATGCGATAAATCAATCCCTGAAGTGCTCTCCCATTGACTCTTGTACTCCAGCACTGTGAGAGGCACAAGCAGAGTTGACAGTGGAGGGGCAACAGTCGACTCACCGCGGTGAAGACACCATGGTAAGTTGATCTAAGTGAGTCGACTTCAGCTACATTATTCACGCAACTTAGATTGATCCCCCCCCAGCGTACACCAGGACTTATGCTCTCTCGTACATGGCCCATCTCTTTTGGTGATGTCACAGCCATTACCATAAGACTAGATTGATGTCACAAACAGATTTAACACTTCAGTGCAGGATCAGTCTGAAGGAGAAGCTTAGCTCAAAAGGAGGGAGAGTTGCAGTTACTGAATATTAATTACTGGTTACCTAAACACAAGTAAATAATATGAAAGTAAATGGTGTATGTTTATTTCTGTGGTTACTCAATAATATAATGTTGGACTGTCTGCCCCAAGGAACACAAAGGCAGGGAAGCAGCCAGTATTCAGAGAAAGTTGGCCGAAAATTAAGAGTTACATAAAAAAGGGGGAGTTTGTGTTTTTTTGTTTTAGTTTACATTTTGTAAACAGCTCCCCCTTTGTCTCCCAACTACCTGTCCCTCCAACTCTGGGCCTCCTCAGTCAGCCCACCATGAAGGAGAACCACAGGGGCAAGATGGTCCTGGAGTCCAAAACTATCCCAACTCCAGGTAACACCTCATTCGATTAACTGACTCAAACAGCACTCTGTTAAAGCACACTAGGGAACCTTTAGTGTGCACCAGGGGAGCCTACACAAACCAATTAATGTCAAACATTACAGAACTTTAGAAATCACACCCTGATAGCACAAATTACTCAACCGTGTGGACAAGTCGTAAAACTCACTTCAACATCACATTCCTCCCCCAAAGCCCTCAGTTCACCACCAGCTAATATTACCTTCCACAAAAATCAAGATACCCAGGATTCAGCCCTCTCTGGTTAAACATAAAAATAATGAAGTCACCCATAAGAGGCTTGCAAGAGGAAGAAGCGTCCCTAAAAGGGTAATTCCAGATGCTGTAATGTGCACAGTAGTCAGTTTACTTTGATCAAAGAAGAGGACAAAGGAGCAGAACCAAGAGACGTAGATTCCATTAGGAGGTCAGATTAAACTTACTGGTTGAGTTGCCTTGCATCTGGATAATGCATTTGGATTCTTTGCTGGTCTCTCTGGAATTGAAGGGCCTGACCCGGACAGCCACCTTCACAGAAGCTCCTGACATTTTGATTTCCTATAGTGTTGAGTCCAGAAATCAGATGCAAAGGGTTTTTTCCTTTTTATGATCTCTTGGAGTTTTCTAAAGAGAAAGTGAGATTCAGTTACTTTCAAAATACATTCATAAGAGATTACATTAATGGAGGAGGAGAAGGGAAGCCTAACACATCCCAAAATTGTACGTCTATTCAGAGAATCCAGAGCTAGAGATATCCCCATCATGCTCCTAGTCACTGCCTATGTCACCCAATGCAGACTGCTCTTGAAGTGAACAAATAAGTGTTTTCACTCCTTGCCTCTCTTCCCAGAATAAGTGGAGACTAGCACTCTTGCTCTGCACACAGCATCAGAGAAAAGGACCCCAGGTCTTTGTGCTGTTCACTCATTTCACAGCACAGAAGCTTAGAACACTGCCAACACCCAGGGATTTCCTCTGTTCAAAGTAAATAAAAATCTTAGGTTACTGCTTGCACATCTAGTGACCTTCAAGGACACTATTCTACAGAGAAACAAAAGACTATTGCCTTTCAAAGAGATTTCCACCTAAAATTTTTACCCATCAGATGTCAAACAATATACTCATCTGCTCAAATGACAATAAAAATACTTATTGCTCAAGTCTCGTCACATATAAATGATTGAGCACTTTTAGTGCAAAAAACGCACTGAATCCAGTTCTAAACCAGGAGGCAAGTCCACTCTAGATAACTGCAGGCTGGAACCAGCACAGCCTGGAACCTCCGACATCTCTCCTTAAGTACTATTTCATTAAACAAGTAAAGCCCAAATTCTTTCTGCCAAGGCTGGGTCTGTGCTGGATATATCTCTACAAGTGTGGATATATGGGTCACAGCACCCAGAAATGGATCCCATAGTTATCTAAACCCTGAATCTCCCATGAAATAGACCATTTTTTTTTAAACTGCAAAAGGGCCAGCAGATGACTTGAGATTTTTAGGTAAATGTTTGAACTCTTTTCTTGAGCATTTTTTTCCAGGTTTGGACCGGGAAGGAAAAAGTACAAAAGTGATTCACTAGCTGGAAAAAAACAAGTCTTAGGCATGGCTAATTCATTCTATGATATTTTTACATGGCACAGACAGATTTAATTAAAATTGCATTACTTTACCTTATTACTAATGGCAGAGGAGGACATTGCATCACAGTGAGGGAAAGGTTGTCACATTCCAGAAAACAGGACAAGTTATTTAACAGGAATGTTCCTCCTCCTCAACAGTTTATCAAGGTAGCTAACCAGGAGATTGTTACAGTTTTAGTTTTCTACTATAATCAATGACATTCAACTGGGTAACAATATAACTGAAGTGACAGAATGTGACAAGTCACAGATATGCACAGGGTTGATACCTCATTCTCAACTGCTGCTAAGACAAAACAGAATTTAAACCAAGTCTCAGGACAAGCTCTTCCACAGAGTAAAGGCTAATCCAATCACAGCAACTCTGAATGGCCTATGATGATCTGCAGAGTGATGCAGATTCTGTATTTCAAATACAGCAGATTACCCTAACCAGATGGTTATTCACTGTAGTCCAACACTACAGAACATTCCTGCATGGCAGGTAAACACAGGACTTTGTCACAATTCCTTATCCAAATATCAGATGACTATTTTTGTAACCCCCCCCCCCAAACACACACACCAACCTGTGTATTGCTGCTTAAGACAGCAACCTGCCTGAACAGAAGCAATTCACTGAACTGGTCATGAAATCCAATGTACGGAAAGATTCAGCACTCCCTAGATTAACCTGCTACAAACAACTTAATAAAGGAGAAAGGTGATTACATGGAATATTCATATGGTACATTCTCACATAACAAAACTAGAACTGGATTTCACAGAGCTGATAGAAAGCCTTTGGTTGGGAATGTGCTATCTGAAATTTTACAAGGCACTTTGCAGAGCAGTTCTTTTCTATTTCCCCAACCAGCCTGATAAAGAATTTGAAATATTTTGACATTTTGTTAAGCAGATAACTACAAGTCCTAGCAAATCCAGGGTAAGTAAGCAAGGCCATCAGCTAAGAGGATTTTTTAGAAGGTACATCTCCTAAACGTCTAAAGTTTAATTTTGTAAAAATGCTTGGTTTGCACTGTTGCTTATTTTTCCTTTAGACTGCTAACACTGGTTTAGTTTCAAACTGAAGAAAAAAAATATTTGGTACTCTCACTAAAGTACCTTTAGTAAATACTAATTCTATACAGAAACTAAAGATTGAGGGATAGATGGAAGATCCATTTAGTGTTGATTTTGACGTAAGGCCACCTAGCATTTTTAAGCCACTATGTTATTTGAAGCAGTCAAATTACTGTCCCTTCTTCGCCTATGCCCGGAACTTCAGAGCCCTGCATTAGACTGTATTTTACTTGACCGTTTGCAGCTATGTGTAAAATTTTAGTAGAAACTACCCTTTGCAAATTATTGCCTACTGAGATGCAGCTGGTTAAAGCATAAATAAGTTAGACATTTGAGGCTCCCCTCCAGCCATGGTACAGCTTCAATTTCTTCAGTGTTAATTATTGAGTCACATTCCATGAAACAGGAACTAAGAGCAAAAGGATTGAAAGCCTTTCCACTATCAAAAAAGTTACATGTTCTACTATTAAGATCAAAAAAGCACTTTTGTATCCTCCAGTTAAAAGCTATTTTGTAACTTTCTACAGCATAAGACAGTCCCTGTAGCAGGTATAGTGATGTGTGAGGCACCATTTAGTCACCTCTCTCCAGTGACAGAAACACACCTGTGTGACAAGAGGCTGTTTCCATCATCAGGAATCTTGATTTACAGAGACCAATGGATTCTTCACTTACATTGGGTTTAAATGGGTGAAGTGAAAATTATGAAGAACACCAGCCCTCTCTCCCCAATAAAAATGCTAGAGTAAGATCAAAAGACTGCAAAACGTACAAGCTTTAACTTTATGAAGAGTGGGATGTGCAGTTTCAGAAGTGAGGACAATGCTACCACTCACAATACTATTCCTTTAGAACCTTTCCTGGTATATAATCTGGCTGCCAGATTGGCCTGCTTTCCTCCCTTTGTGACATATTTAGAAGCATCACAACAGCAGAATGGTGCAACGGAAGTTCTAGAATCCCTCACTTGTACTGCAGGGAAAGTGTTTTACTTCATTTGAACTTTTCCACTCTATTAATTCTTTAGAGCATAAGATGATTTGGGTCATGTTTCTTCCCTCCCACCTGAGTACACAATTCTATCAAAACCTCAGGAAGACAGTTCAAACATTTACCTAAAAATCTCAAGTCATCTGCTGGCCCTTTTGCACTTAAAAAAAAAAATCAAGGACAAAATGCTTTCTGGTTTCTCTTTAGCAATGATGTTGCTTATTGGTGGATCAGAATTTTTTTTTAAACAAGGAAGTTTCCTGCTGGAGTGTTTAACAAAGGAAAGCAATTCCCTTCCTTCAAAACGCAGATCAAACACTATTAAGTGAGCTTTGCATGCTCCAAGCCTAACATACAAAATACATTTTACAAAAAAGAACATTTCATATTCTGTTCTTTTCAATAACTCCCTCCATGAGAATGAGCCCCCTCTACACTGACAGAAGCAATGCTGCAGACAACAAAATTCATAAAAATGGAAGAAGCTGGAGATCTCAGAACAGTTCATCGTCCCACAGGAGAAGATTTGAAGAAGAGGTATGGGGAGCGAGGCCAGATCAGCATACAACCATCTACAACTGGAATATAAAAAGCTAGGTACTGCTCCCTGGTATACTTTTGCAATGCTTTCTCCAACAGCAACAGATGAGTTTCGTTACAGCTTTCCAAGGACACCAAAAGGCCTCAAAACAATACTGTGTTTTTCATTATTACTTGAGCCATATTTTCAGATACCACATTTAACAAATTTTATAAATAGATGATCCTTATTCCTATTAAAAGGCTCTACACACTGACAGGATGTCTGTCATATGCAGCACATCATGACTCAACTATAGGCTGAAGTATACCCTGTTCTAATAGCAGAAATCAAGAAAATCAAGTTCACACACAACTGGGTCACTAAAATAACCAAACAGTCCATAGGATATATCGATGAGCTGTTTTTGATTATAAGTTGCCCACATGTTTTCAGACTCTTTTCCTACAGTTGTGGTTACATTGCACCTCATTTTACTTCAGTCTCAGCTCTGCTACTTTTCACAGCTAAAAAACAAATGCAAGTTGTTTGCTTAGGGTTACAAGTGGATTCCATACACACTCATTACTGTCTGCCTAAACAAGGTCGCTTTCCAATACATTGATACAGCCTGCAGCCTAAGACTCTATTAGTTTCAAATTTTGCTGAAATTAGGGACAATGGTTTTTTCTTATACAGCAATTTTATTCAGACCTCAAAACACTTAAGATGGATTCATGACTTTCTAACATACTGAAGCATAGCGAGGTTAAGTTACTTACCCATGGTATCACACAGCAGCCAGAGGTAAATTAGAAATAGACCCCAGACAGTATCAGGAGCTAGGGTCTTACCACTACAGAACACAGCCTCCCTATGGAGTTGTCACAAGAGATACATCTTGCAAGAAAATAGCAGCTGGAGTTCGTAGACTTGGATAAATGTTTAGGCCATTAAGATTCACAAGTTCACATTTTGTTCTTTATACTCCACAGAAAGTTACCAATAGATTAATCTCAGAATGAATCATTTTCCTAATGACTTGGAAGGAATTTGTTAATTGTCTATTCTTAGGCACTGTTCTGCATGGGTTCAAACTGGGACAAAAATGAAGAAAAAGACTGAATACTTGCATAAGAAAATAAGACTATGGCTATATTGGGTCAGACCCATGGTCCATCTAGCCCAGAATCCAGTCGTGCAATAGTGGCCAGGTGCTTTAGGGGGAATGAACAGAACAGAGCAATTTCTCAGTGATTCATCTTACCCTGTCATCCAGTCCTAGTTTATGGCAGTTAGAAACCAAGGAGCACCCAAAGCACAGGGTTGAATCCCTGACCATCTTGGCTAATAGCCATTGATGAACTTATCCTCCACAAACTTCTCTGTTTTTTTTTTTTAACCCAGTTATACTTTTGGCCTTCACAACATCCCCTGGCAACTACTTCCACAGGCTGACTGTGCGTTGTGTGACATTTCCATGCAGCTTGCAGGTGTCTTTCAATCTTGTGACTCCTCCTTTTAGTTTCCATTTAATTAGCTTCTAATTTTTTAGTAGTTCCCCTTTTTGGAGCTAAATGCTACTGAGATCGGTATTTGCTCTGTTACAAGGATGTTAAATTTAAAGAAACCTATTACATTATGTTCACTATTACTAAGCATTTTAGTCATATTCACCTCTTGGACCAGATCCTGTGAGCCATTTAGAACTAATTCAACAATTGCCTCTCCCCTAAGTCATTAATTGCACAGTCATAGCTCTTATGTCTAACATGAACCATTACCTGGTTCTCAATCTTAAAGGTGAGCAACACCTGAGCATATAACTAGTTATTTGTCAGGATAGAAATAAACCAGATTGCTCCCTGCTCTCAATCAGATTCATATTTACATATTTCAAACTACTACTAATTCCACCCTCACCTCCCAGCATTTAAATATTTAAATTTCTCATTAATAAGCAAATTTTAGAATAATTTACTTTTTACCATTTTTCACATTATGCAAGGTGACAAATATAATACACTGGTTGATATCCTCTGGGGTTCTAACGCACTATTACTAGTACTATGTTTGGGTTAACATCATAAAAGGATTTACATTTTTTCTTTTTCGCTAAAGCTTAAAGTCTCAAAAATTTTTTCATAAATTTTGGGTTTTGTACAAGACCTAGACTTGAGGCCTATAACTAGTTGAGCGTTTCCCTTTAAACAAAGTTTTCAAAAAAGAACATCTATTTTTAATACATGGAAACTAAGAGCAGAACAGAACTTGAGGACAACGATATTATGGACTTGAGTGAATAAATAGTGACAAGCTGAAAAACAGTTACACACCATAAAACCAAGTTGATAGTGAAAAAAACATCTTCAAGTAGCACATGAAGCTTAGGATCACTAGACAGGATAGCTATTTGAAAAAATACAAACTATTGTATCACCTCTGATTAACCCACTGGTGATTACACCACAACTGAAAACAAATTCTTAGTTCCACATCTCTTAGGATTTGCCTAGCACAGTGTGCTACCTTTTAAATTAAGAACAGGCTCCTAGGTAACTGTAACCTAATCATTGCGCCATCATTAAAAAGATATCAGGGGCAAGCAGAGAGATTAGCCTGTGGAAAGTTAGCAGAGCAGCTGCTCAAAGCAGTAAGACTCCATGAACATGAGGACCATAAGAACTCCAATTTTGGGTACTCCACCAACCAGACAGAAATACCAGCCTGAGACATCAACTGGATTGCTGCAGTGCAGGCTGCCAAATTACTTAGATTTTTTTCCCCTCAATTTAAATGAAAGTGCTGAAGCCAGCTAAAATACTGAATACAGGCACCTGGACATAGTGTCAAAAGCCTTGTCATTACAATGACCTCCCCCCCCACAGGAATGCAAAAGAAAATAAATATAGAATTACAAACAACTGATCACCACACACCACTGGATTTCACACAAGGCCAGCACACAGGAGAAAAAACTCTTACTGAAAGACATTGAATAATAGAGTATGAACATAACTTCACTTCCAAGACTAATTCTGCATTTTGTAAACGAAACAAAAAAATTAGGTGCAAAATTCAACCTGACATCAGTGACCGATACTAACTCCGCACCTTTGATTTAGCGGCTGTATTCAGTGACCCCACAGCTGCCACGGCTCTGTCATTCTCCGTCTCCTGCCCCTTCCCTCCCGATTTAGCTCCTAGAGGATTGTCCGTTCATCATCCCAATATGGCTGCCCTGGTAATTATGCTGAACCGAATACAGACGATACAAGCATTATGGATAGGTCCAAAAACGCAGTAAATCCCCTGCCCTTGTGGTCCCGCCCCCCACACAACCTTCCCCAGCAGATGCTCTGGGACCATCCTTCTCTCACAACCCTGGAGGGAGCAAATACAGCCTCCGACGTGCACCCTGGAAGATGAGAATGTAGAGATGCGGCTCCATCCGCACTCTGGGGAGGAAGCGGGATCTGGGGACCGAGCTCCGAGGGGGCGGGCGGGGAGACAGCAGAGGCTCTGGCACCGAGCCTCTCCTGGGGGAAAGGGAGACCGGTGCGCCGGGTCTGGCAGGCGCAGCAGGGAGAAGGGAAGGCTGCAGGCGAGCTCCCCGCCCTTGGGCCGCTGCACGGGCAGCGCAGGGCAAGCTCCCTTGCCAGCGAAGCTCCAGGACAAGCTGCCCCCTGCCAAAGCCGCCCGGGGGCTCCCCCAACCCCTGCCAGCGCTACCCAAAGGCCGCAGCCCCCGGGTAAACAAGCGGCCCCGGCCCAACCCCGCCGCATTATGGCACCTCCCCTTTCACGGGTGGCTTAACCGTCCCCTTGCTCTCCCCCCCCCCGACCACCCCCTTTCACGGGCGGCTTCCCCATCACCCCCAGGGCTCCCCTCAGCGCTCACCTCGGGCGGGGCCGCAGGCCACGGACAGCGGGGTCCAGAGGGGTCCGCGGCGCCGTCAGCAGGAGAAGGCGGAGCCAGCGGAGACACGCAGAAGAAGGAAGAGAAGAAGAAAAGGGCCGCCCAGCTCCATCACGGAGCCCCGGGCACCCCCGGATCAGCAGGGAGAAGGAACCACCGGGAGGAGCCGGCAGCAGCTGCGCCGCCTGGGAGCGCCTCTTGCCAACTGACTCAGGCGATCCCTCAGCACGGCAGCGCCCCGCCCCCATCGCCGAGCAACGCTACCCGCCGCCAATCCCAGCGCGGCGACGCCCCTTCCCCCAATCCCCGCGCGGATGAGTACTTAATCCATCGCGCCGCTCCTCCAATCACAGCCCGAAACAGAAGAACGGGCTCGTTCCACTCATGGGGGAGAAGAAAAGGCTGCGCTGCCTCCTTGACCAATCCCACTGCGAAACGGCGTTAAAAGTCCGCCCCTTCATCTCTTTAGCCAATCACCGTCCGAAGGACATTACTCTCCTTTCTCCCCTAGCCTATGAAGAGAAGCCAGGGGAGGTTGGCTCGTTCCCTATCCCGCCCGGCTGCGGAGGAGCACTGGCCTGGGCCTGCGGCTCCCTGCGGCTGCGGAGGTGGCCGTTGACAGTGGGGTACCGCCGCATGGCCCTGGGCTGGGGAAGACTGAGGAGAAGATGGGGACTGAGGGGCTCTCCCGGGGGGCTGGTGAAGGGGATTCAGGTCTAGACCCTGCCTGGCAGAGGTGTGGCTCGAAGCCTACTTCTGCCAGAGCCTCTGGTTGCAGCACAACCTGCTGCCACCCATCATTAAGGGTGCCCGCCCCATGATAAGGGTAACGAATTGTGGGACAGGCCACTGCACCGGGGAAGTTCTCCGTCCTTGTCCCAGCTGCTGTGACTAACTCAGGTCACCTAGTAGCAGGCCCATCTCCATGGCTCCAGGCCAAGGCCCCAGTTTTTGCAGCCCCCAGGCAAAGCCCCGTCTCCCAGCAAGATTGTGGTTTCTAACTACACACTGGAGTAATGTTTTCTTCATCCGTTTCCTTGATGAAGGGAAAAGAGCAGCTATAAAATCCTACATGACAGTTTGGGGGTTGCTGGCTGTTAAAAAGGAGGTGCCACTCTGACTGTGCTGGGCAGGGAGAAGAGAGAACTGTTCCTAGGCTAGTAAGAGAAGGGTAGTTTCAATTCTGAAGTTAGCAAAGGAAGGGGAGCTGTTCTCCATCTCCTCTCCCCCACAAGCACTTCTACCTTAACTGTAATCCTGGAAGAGTTTTATGGAGAGAGGAGCTGTATTTTAGGCCAGCTATTCATGACCCAGTTTCTTAGATATATCTACTGTCATCAGTATTGCCAACTCATGAGGAGGTGCCCAAAAGAGTTGCTTGGCGCAAACTCATGAGATTTTAAAATCTAATACACTTTAGGTTCTTTGTATATGCCTTCTGGTTTGTAAGTTCTTAGGGTTCACATTTTCAAGCTTTTCTCTAACTGAAAGCTATAAAATTACTTTTAAAATTAAAGCTGCAAGTCTCACTTAGTCACATGACTCCAGAAGTTGCTGCTTTAATAAAAACATCAGCTATCCCAAGACTCACTAAAATCACGAGTTTGCAAAACTGTAACATACTCTTTAGTGAGTCAAATAAATTACTAGTGCAACAGCATCTCCAAACTTATTTTAATGTAATTCCACATCAAGAATTAATTTGTTCAGTGTTTACAGACCGTGTCTTCTTACATAGGTCAGTAATTTTACTCACAAATATATGTATGTTACTCTGGATCCTGGGTAGTTTTCAATATTTCACTTGTTAAATGGAAAGAGAGGATTTTTTTTTAATCTATAGTTTTTAAACTATAAGAAAGAAGAAAGCAACCTAATAGGAGCTATGCACTTATTAGGTAGAAGAGAGAGAAGGGCTAGCTATAGTAGGCAGAGGCAAAATAATTGTTTTAGCATTGCAGCTGATTGTTTCTTCCAAATTTCAAGGGTCAGTTACCATACAGGTATGCTGGGAGAAGCTATAAAAGGGTAAACTCAATGATTCCTAGGCAGTTAGGCCCTTTGGAAGGTTTTTAGTATACAACAGTGAGTGCTGGATTAGGCCCAATGAAAGCAAGTTACACGTACAAAAAATATATTGTAGTCTTCTCTTTAGAAGGGCATTTTTGAGTACGAGACAGCTTGAGCTGTCTAGAGCTACAAACTGGCATCTTCGTTTGTCATAGTCTCATGGCCATTTGTTTTCCTGTGAATTTTTAAATAGCTTTTGTAAACTTGTTGTGTAATCTAAAGTTATATTTGAGTGCTTTAAATATTCATAATGTATGTCTTACTGCTTCATGCTAAAAACTGATCTGTAGTGACAATCTGTTCAAAAACTCTTTCCAGCTCTATATAGATTAGCCTATGCTACTTTAGGAAAAAATGGATTGGAAGGAAGAGAAAGCTCCACATATGCCCTTGAGCGAAGGCAATGAGTGAATTAATAAGAGGCAGGTCAAGACTCACAGTTCTTCCTTTGAAGGAAAGTACAGAGTTATGGATGGGAGAAATGGCACTTGTTTGGCCCACTGAAATTGTCATTTAATCAACACTTTTAAAAAGGTGCTGTGAGGTTTTTAAACTATTACAAATTTCCAGTCTGTACTCCTCCTAAAGCTACATTTTCATGTATAGTTTTGGAGCATTAAGACAATTAAATCAGATCAGCCCAGGATACATTTGTTGTCTGATTTGGATTTAAAATACAACTATCTTCACAGTCTGCTAATAAGGGCTTTCAGTGCTGTGTACTCCTTTCTTCCTGATACTTGGATAGACACAGACAGATCAGTTATGTGGTTAATTGCCAGATATTTGCAGTGTAAGTGAATGTAGAAAAATCTTGCATGCATGAATAAATTCTTGTTTTCTACCTGCTCCACAAAACTCCATTTACAAATGTAGTAAGCAAAGTGTCAAGATTTTTAATCCTAGCAGACCATTTCAAGTTAAATTTTTTCAGAACCGCTGTTGTCTGAGGTCATCTAATAAAGAAGGATGAAGTCACAGATCTTTTTTTGGAACTGTCAGTAGGGAAGCCTGTGCTGCGTGACACTCTTGCTTCTGGTCCTCAGAGTGATTAACATGTAATACTCCATTGTGTTAGAGGTGGCAGCATTTTGCACAAGGCCAAAATAGTCAAAAGTGGTAATTAGTTCTGGGTGCCTCAACTTTTGGTGCTCCATTTGAGACATGTTAGGTTCTGATATAAGTGCTAAGCACCAACAACTTCAAAAGGAGACATGGATACTCATTACTCTTGAAAATCAGGCCCAAGGTGGTACAAAAATCAAGGGGCACTCCTGAAAATTGTAATGTTAGTGTCTTTTCTGTTCAGTGTTGTGTTCCTTGTTTTGGTTAGCATTCTCCTCAGGCTAATCTTGTTGCCAGGCTTCCTGCAGGGTAGAAAAATAGTAGTTGCAGAAGAAAATCCTCATTCAGGAACTGGTTAGAAAAATCATGTCACGAAATGTATGTTCAGATTCTACAAAGAAAATAATAGTGAGGTGTGGAGCAATGTTAACTATGCAGGTCACCTGTGTAAACAAATGTATCCCGAATGCAACTAAATTCAGTGAAAATGATTATTTGTACTTCTGATGGGCCAACTGGATGATATGCAAATGTCTGCTTCTTGCCTATCTATCAGAGGTGAATAATAATTTTGCTGGATCTTTCTCTCTCTCTCTCTCATTAGTTGAGAAGGAAGAACTCACAATTGTTAAATACCTTCAACCATATAAATTATTTCCAGCTTCAGCCTATGTTTTTTTGTTCAGCACATGTGGAACAATACATATAATATGGCCTTCATGTTTTGGTGGCCATCAGGCTTTATTGTTCATCAAGGTTTCTGTTTATTTACTATGGCAAAACTAAGGTCAGTATTTACCCACTGCATCAATATGTCTCAATGTGCAGACCTCAGAGTCTGCATACTGCTTTTGACGGTCTGTTCATCTTTCACAGAAATTCTAATCACATTCCAATCTCTCAGCTTTCCAACTGCAAAATTTCACATCCACTCCACAACGAAAACTTGAGTGGTTCTAAAGATTGAAACTCAGTCACTCAGCATCATCCTAACACCCAAAATCTTTCTGCTATCTTTGTAATTAAATCTTAGCTTTTGAAACTATATTTTAAATTAAGATTACATCTCTTGTGTGGAGTGATTTTACTCTCTATATCTGCTGGAGCTCTGAGGATGCTTGCTTGTATTTTTCCAGGCCTCGTCTTGCAGCACTGTCCTTTTGGCAGAGATGAAATGGATGGGACTCCCTTGAGAACTGAATTTTCCTCCTGAGTTAACTGGAGGGGTTGCTGTTGAATGTTGTAAGGCAGTGTCTCTCACCGCAGTATCATAGATTTAAACTGAGCATTCCAGAATGTAAACCAACAAACTGAAGAGTTGTACTATCATGCTAGTCCTTTATTAAGCACAGTTTCATTTTGCAAACTTTGATACCCAAGATTTCTATATCCAGTACAAGATTTATTTTTGTTCCTCTCAATCAGTGTTCAATATTTATTTGTTTTAATCTGCATTCCTTCTGACACATTCTAAGAAGCTTTAAAATGGGGGAGGGGGATTTTATCATTTGTCTTTTTCTATTAAGCAAACATTTATTTCCCTTCCCCCCACCCACAATGTGTTTTTTGGATCAAGTTGACATGAGCATAAGTGTTTTTGTTTAGCAGCTACAATTAATTGTAACTTGCATTCATAGTGATTCTTTGCATGGCAGCATGATTGTCAGTACAGATGTGGAAACATTACTTGCTAGTTAAACATTGCTGCAGAACCTGCAAAGCAAGAATAAAATGTAGATTTATAGGAACCTATAAACTGCCATTGTCATGGTTTTCAAGTTCTTGTTGATGAGAGTATTAGATTTAGAAGTAAACAAATAATCTAAGCAAGATTGAATCTGGTACCTAAAGCGTTTGACACTGCCTTCTTAAAAAATCCTATCTTTAAAAGCGTACTATAAATTATTAATGTCAGATATGTTTTGTTGTCACCGTATCCCACAGCTTTCCCTGGCGACAGCTGGCGGTGTTTAATTTCACTCAAAGATCCTGTGAACCATTTGTTCATGCGTCATTTTTCTATAACAGACATTTTTTAACTAATTAGGAACAACCTCATACTAGTTACCTTAGGTCTTAAAACCATGATTTAAACAAATCCCATGTTGTCATTTATAGGAATTTCTGTGTAGTGACAAATGGTCTACAAACACATAGGCAGAAGGAGAAAGGGCTTTAAGGATGCTCGCCACCAAATTTCATACAAGTTTGTAAACTGAATAAATATAACAGTACCTAAGGGTTGATTGCAAAAAGGAATAGCTCAGTATGCTCCCTGAATGTGCCTTGGGGTAATGGCTTTTCTGTAAAGGATAAAAAGGATTTGAGGACAAGATACCTGGAGGCTTAAACTGTCACCATATGGAGTGGAATTACATGCAGGTTCTTAAGTGTTTGGGTTTTTTTCTTTGTCAGTATATTTTATATACTTTTGTAACTATCTCTTTGTGTGAACTAAGTATGAGCTAGTTCACCTGATTGATGATAGCTGGGGGAAGAAGGGTAAATTGAATGGGCCAAAGTGGTCCCTGGTATAACTCCATAGCAGTCACTGAAATTAAGTCATGGATAAATTTCTCCCAACACTAACAAGTGATTTTTTTTTATTGTTTTAAACTTATAATTAGAAATGGACCTGAACAGAAATCCAGATCCAAAGAACCCTGACATTTGGGAGAGTCCAGAGCCAGACTTCATGACTAGCTCCAGTTTAACTAATGGAATTAACCAAAATTGCAGACTGACACATCCCCATACTTCAAGCATGTTCTCATGTCTGTTTCAACTCTGCAGCCTGACCCTGTGTCAACTTGTAGGTAATTAGTGATTTTATGTTCTGAGTGGTGTAATATGGAGCAGTTATAGACAACACATAGTTAATGTAACTGACTCACACAGTGTTAATTCAAAAGAACCCGGAACTTCCTAAGCTACAAAACAACCATCCACCCACCAGCCCTTTAAATGCTCTATATAGGAACAGTCCTGAATACAAATGCAACAGAGTGACATCAGTGGATGCAGGTGAGATTTCTTACAATGCACAGTAAAATTGCAGATCTAAGTGCAAATGACCAGGAATCTGTCCTAATAATTTTTGGCTCTGACCCTAAATCCCCATGCCATGTCATCTAAATTGTCTGTGTAGTGCAAGAAATATACAAAATGCTTTACAAAACAAACAAACCATTAACTTAACACTATCACCCCCTGAACTCATTTCTCCTTCACCAGAATTTAGACATGATTTTAGTCAAAGGAGGGGGAAATGTTTTTATTTTTATGTTATGACAGAACAGGTTGGGGAAGCAGTTCAGATCTTTTCCAGAGAAAAAATCAGGATCATCTGTATATTTCTATTATCTTTTCCTGGGTGAGATTTCCTGTCTGGTTTCTCCTCTGAAATTACACATTTCTACTAGCCACTCCTTCCTGACACTTCGAGTTTGCTCAGTGAGAACTCTTATCTCAAACTCTCCATTTCCATCTGTTATTTCCAAAGCACATGCAGTCTTCTGATTCCAGTGTCCATCCCGTCTTCCACTCAGAACACAATGCTCGCTGTGGATAACATTTACCTTCGTGTAAGGGCTCAGCATGAGGTAAATGCATGTGTCACCTGAACTCAATGGCCTATGCACTAGATGTGTCCTACTACCTCTTCTGAAAGACCCCATCTTTTGAAGATTTAAGTGGGATTAAAGTGATGTATATGTATTGTGGTGTCCCCCCGTACAGGGATGAATTTCATCTGATTAGAATAGCAGAAGAGAAGGAAATTAATACTCTGTCGTCATCGCTGGAGACGGTTTGGTACAATTATCTTGGGGAAAGCAGGTTCAGCCATTACAGCAACATGACTGGAGACAGGTAGAAAATAATGGAAGAGCTGTTGTAACAATCCCAATTTCAGAGACTCTAAAAATTGAATTCTCCCGAGGCAGCAAAATAATCTCGGTAAAAAGCATCCAAACAGACTGCCAAAAATGTCTTGGCATTAACACATTTCCAAAATGCCCTTAAATATTAAAATTATGAAAAACTGCTCTTTTTGGTGTGTGTGACACAGCATAAATCATCAGCCTTCCTATTTGTGTTTTAAAAAATTAGATGAAAATTCAGCATGGAGAGAGAAAAATAAAAAGCTCTGACTACAGGTGAGAGAACAACATTTGTGTCCCATTCTGAGGATTTTGAGAGAGGTAAGTATTATTTCAGGGTTGGGGTTTTTTAATACCTTTTAGTATAACTCCTCCGTTTTTAAATATTTTTTCTCCTCTGATCTCTTCTTCCGCTATATCAGTCTCTGTCAGCAACAATAGCTTCCTGCAGAGAGACACCTGGTAAGAGGAGTCCAGTAACATGAGCCCTTTCAAAAGGTACTGGACTGATACCATATTTTGTTTGAGGGCTGTAGCTTGATTGTTTGGGACAGTAATTGACTGAAGAGTATGTTAGTTTCTGTATTGTTTTTAAAGAGATAATTTTTTCTGTCTTATGACTCCTATAATGACTGACATCAGGAATTTTTTTTTAATAGGTCTTCTATTCAGGGAGGCAAATAGAGGTTACCGATTGACTCTTTAAATTAAAGGATGTATTTTAACATATGGGATTACAAAATGTATACTAACTTTTAAGATAGTATCTACACTACAGTTAAACATTTGTCCCATAACCTTGCTACAACACATGCGTTGTGCAGTAGAGATGCAATACATCCAAAGCTTTAGCCTGATTATAGAACATCCCCACTACAAATTGCGATGGTTAACATATTTCTGTAATATCGAGTATATATGGTATGTGATAATTCCTGTTCAGAGGAACTTAACTTCTAAATTGATTCAGAACGGTGGGAGAGGGGGAGAAGAGGGAAGGAAGGAGGGATATGTAGAATAAGGCTGAGGTTGTTTGCATAGTACAGTTGCAGTAACCTAGTTCCTAAGGTTTGGTTTGTTCAGAATAACTTTTAAAATTGTTTAAAGGGATATCATTAGAGAATCAATTGAAAGATAGGTGGGGGGAAATGGATAGTGAGGAGGGAGGTTGCATGGCATACAGGATCAAGGTGGTGGTTCTACATATAGGTAGTAACATGAGAGAAGACATGGAGTTCTCCTTAAATCTCAGAATATTGATTTTGTTTTTTTGCTTTTGGAAGTGCTTAAATGTTAAAGTCTTTCTGCGTCCTTTGGCAACCTCTGCTAAATACAGGACACTGCCTGTATTTAGGCATTGTAACCTTGGCATCTAACTATTCTATTACATTAGAATCATCTTCATTTTGGCAGTCCGCCAACATCCCAAAATGACTAGCTGCTAAAATGTCATCATGGAGGATTAACCAAGTACCCCACACACAGCTGGATTGACACTGAAAGCAGAGCTGCTCATTTGCACACTTCTCCATGCACAAGTTGCCCATGCCCCGGGCAGGCAGTTTCTGTCTTAGGTAAGTGGAACCCTATTGGGTCACACTACCTTCACAGCATTGTCAAACATTAGTCTTTTAGTCCTTCACTTCTGTGAAGGGCTGGAGACCCTATATGCTGCTCTTCAAGATACTTCTGGCCAACTGAAGGGAAATGCTGCTCAATTCCAAATAATCCAGACCCTCCTATGCTGAGATGGCTGGTCACTACAATACAGACCTTTTGAATAGATGTGGATTTAAAGAGGAAAATGTAGTAAAGAAGCTTCCAGGGCTCCAAGACTAACTTGCAACCCCCTAAATTCCCTGTGATAAAAATTTACAGTCACATAATCTTGTTACAAGGAAAGAGGAAATGTTATGTAACAGTTGCATACATCTGCACTAGTTTAATACATACAAGTTCAGTTGAATGCTACCACAACATTAATTTGGTGTGCTCCCTAAAAAGTTAGATAGGTACGGGTTTGTTTTTATATTCCTGTGCTTAAATGAGTTGGGGAAACTATTTTTTAATATGAAACCCACAGGAGCAGAAGGGGCTCATCAGTCAATGGCTGAAGCAGTATTGCCTTTTGATGACAGGATGTCCTGAATCCTGCAGTAAAGAGTTAACAGTAGCAAGCCATCAACTGGATGTCACATCCTTAGCTAATTGTAAATGGGGAATCATCCTCCAATGGAGGTGTTGCTTGTGGGGACCCCCTTCATTAATCTGTTTTTGGTCCAATCCTGTTTAATACCTCTATTAACAACCTGGAAGAAAACTTACCATGCCTGATAAAACAGATGACAAACAGCAGAGGGGTAAATGACTGAGTTCTACAGAGCAATCTCTTGAAGATCATGCACTCTAATACAATTAAATGTAAGATTTATATATAGTAGAAACCAGAATGTAGGTCACCCAAGGTGGAGGACAGTATTTTGGAAAGAAGTGACTCTACAGGGCTTTGTGTTACGGGGATAACCGGTTGAACATGAGCTGACAGTATGATGCAACTGGCTAAGGGCGCAAAGGCAATAAACTTATTTGTATAAGTAGGGGAATACTGAGTAGAAGTAGGGAGATGTTACCACTACTGCATGTATCAGCACTGAGACAGTTACTGGAAGACTCCTGTACACTTCTCATGTCTGCTTTTGAAAGAAGTTTACTCCTGGGGCGATTCTGTGTGACTGTATTCGCACAGAAAACAGGCCCCAGCCTTACAGTGACAGAGCAGGGCTTGCAATCTAATTAGCTTAACAAAAAGAAGGTTAAAGAGGTGACTTGATCATGGTCTAAAGCTATGTCTACGCTACCACTTATGTCAGCAAAACTTGTCACTCGGGGTGAATATTTCACCCCTCTGAGCAACAGAAGTTACACTGGCATAAGTAAGTGCTAGTGTGCACAGAGCTATGTTGGTGGGAGAGCTGCTCTTGCTGACAGAACTTATGCTGCTCCCAGGGTTGGTTTTTTATGCTGCTAACTCTTTAATCTTCATTGAGTGTCTTCACCACATGTGGTACAGGTGCGCTGCTGTAGCACTAGGTGTAGACATGGCCTAGGTATCTACATGGGGGGAAAGATTGACAGTAAGATTTCTTTCATCTAGCAGACAAATGTCTAAGATTCAGGGATTGGATCTGCAACTAGGTAAGTTCATACTAGAAATCGGACATTTTTTATAGGAGAGTAATTAAACATTGGAACAACTTAGAAAGATAGGGTGGATTCTCCATCACATGATGTCTTTCTAAAAGATATGCTCTGGCTAATCCAGAAGTTATGGACTTAATACAGGAATCATTGGGTGATGGATTTGTCATGTAGGATGTCAGACAATTGTTATGGTCTCTTCTGGCCTTAATCTTATATTCTGGAGAATGAGAAGGCAGTAGCAAGACGATAGTGATGTATCGCACTGCTATATACTAGCCCAATCTGACCCTTTGACTATAGTAGCCTATATTACTATGAAGTCTTTATATAGTGTGGGAAAGTTTACAGGGTGTTCTAGAAATGCACTAAGATAGCTCTTTCCAGGAAGATGCTATATTCTGTCATACAAGAAACCTGACCCGGGAGGGGAGGGTAAGGAGAGATTATTGGAGAGGAGAATGGATGGCTATTTGGTGGAAATAGGCTAGTGGCTCTCAACCTTTCTAGACTGCTGTACCCCTTTCAAAAGTCTGATTTATCTTGCATACCCCCAAGTTATACCTCACTTAAAAAACTTGTTTACACAATCAGACATAAAAATACCCAAGTGTCATTGCACACAGTGAAAAATTGCTCATTTTCACCATATAACTATAAAATCAATTGGGGTGTAAATATTGTACTATTTCAGTGTACAGTATATAGAGCAGTATAAACAAGTCATTGTATGGAATTTTAGTTTGTTCTGCCTTCACTACTGCTTTTTATGTAGCCTGTTGTAAAACTAGGCAAATATCTAGATGAGTTGATGTAATTCCCGAAAGACCTCTGTGTACCCGCAGAGGTGTACTACTGTCAGGGGTTCTTTGCTGTGTATTCTCATCTAGATCTCTTCATTTTCAACCTTTGACATCACTTCTGTCCCTGTTTTTTCCATTTGTTGTCCTCAATATACAGGTGCAGCCTGGGTCCAATGGCTGCCCCCCTTTGAGGAGGCAGACCTAGACATGCTTGACCCATTACCCCCAAAAAGTACCAGGGTTTAGGTCAACTTAACTTCATCACATAAGGTGTGACATTTTTCACAGCCCTGAGCAATGTAGTTAAACCAATCTAATTTTGTAGAGTAGACCAGCCCTGACTTCATTCTAATGAGTCAAAATGGCAAATGAAATTTAACGTGGATAAATGTAAAGTAATGCAAATTGGAAAAAATACCCTAATTATACATACAATATGATGGGGCCTAATTTAGCTATACCTAATCAGGAAAGAGATCTTGGAGCCATCGTAGATAGTTCTCTGAAGACATCCATGCAGTGTGCAGCAGCAGCAGCCAAAACAAACATGATGTTAGGAATCATTAAAAGAATAGACAATAAGACAGAGAATCTCTTACTGCTCTGATATAAATCCATGGTACGCCCACATCTTGAATACTGTGTACAGATGTGATCTCATCTCAAAAAAAGATATACTGGCATTAGAATAGGTTCACAGAAGGGCAACTAAACCTAAAAATGATTAGGGGTTTGGAACGGGTCCCATATGAGGAGAGATTAAAGAAGCTAGGACTTTTCAGCTTAGAAAAGAGGATACTAAGGGGGGATATGATAGAGCTATATAAAATCATGAGTGGTGTGGAGAAAGTGAATAAGGAAAAGTTATTTGTTCCCATAATATAAGAACTAGGGCCCACCAAATGAAATTAACGGACAGCAGGTTCAAAACACATAAAAGGAAGTTCTTCACACAGCGGCTAGTCAACCTGTCGAACTCCTTGCCTGAGGAGGTTGGACTATAACAGGGGTTAAAAGAGAACTAGATAAATTCAGGGAGGTTAAGTCCATTAATGGCTATTAGCCAGGATGGGTAAGGAATGGTGTCCCTAGCCTCTGTTTGTCAGAGGGTGGAGATGGATGGCAGGAAAAAGATCACTTGATCATTACCTGTTAGGTTCACTCCCTCTGGGACACCTGGCATTGGTCACTGTTGGCAGACAGGATACTAGGCTGGATGGACCTTTGGTCTGACGCAGTATGGCCATTCTTATTCTGTAGATGCTTGGATGGGAAGAGGTGGAAGAAAATACATATCATAACAACTATTTATATAAACTAAAGAGTGAGATTTCTATTGTGCTTTCCCCATTGAAAAGGATGGTCAAATGATAACTCTTCTGCATAAGATTCCGCTATGGATCAGTCTTTCCTATTGAATACTGTCAGTGTTTAATTTGTAATTAAAGAGATGCCAGAGCTCAACCAATTGTTTTACATTCATAACTGATGCAGCAAGCTCAGAGGTGCCAGGGCTATGAACTGTCAAACAAGCACATTGCTGGAAGAGGCATATTCAGCAAACTAATGATGAATTCATAACTCTTGCAGGGCTTTTCTAATAGCTTTAAGCAATAAACCTTAGATAATTAGATGTCTTCCCTATTGTAAGTATTGAGATTTATTAGTGTTTCCACACACAAAATTAATTAGGCCTTATCTTTACAAAAATTGAATTTGGGAAAGGGACATTCCTTATTGAATATTAAGCAGTTATGGCAGAACCCAAAAGCCATGACCACATGTGATGGTAAGTGCTCCTTCAAGGGTAGCTTTTTTCGGTGGGTTTGTTTTGTTTTTAAAGCCCTCAGTGTCAAGTTATGGATTAATCAGCCAAGAAGTGATAGAAAAGACTTCAATCATTCACACACCCAAGGATTCTCCATCTCACTAGCAATGCAGCGAAATACTCCTACCTTCACATTTTTTCTCTTCTCATTTATCCCACCTCTCAAGTATCTACATTGTGGTTGACTGAATAGGCTGAACAAGCCTTTGTTCTGGAGCCTGTCCACCTCACTCCCTACTCAGCTATGGAATGGATGTGAAGTAGCATGAGGCTTTCCCAGCTGGGAAAAAGAGCATTAGCTTGAAGGTCCCACAAGAGGAAAATTTGCATTTACGTTTATGTAGCTTTTCATGTCTAATTGCTTTTCCTCTGGAACCCTAAATTGATTATCAGCAAGATTTCCAGCAGCACAATAGGCCATTCCCACCTAACCATTCCATCCTTTCCCCTCCTTCAACAAGTCACTGAAAGATGGGGAGACAGAAGGTTCCTTGCGAATGTGTATCACCATTTATTTTAGTTCAAGAGTCAGGAACTGAACAGAGGACACTGTCAGCGAAAAACAAAAAGAAACAACTTTTTCTTTTTACAGGCTTCATTTTAAAACACTGCGGTTTCAAATCCTTTTTAAAAAGGAAATTCAAGTATCTTAAGCAGGGGGCAGTAATACAAAAATTTTTTTTTGTTTTTTTGGTTTTTAGTTTTTTTTTAAAAATGTAATTCTACATTTCCTGCACCCTTTTTGCTTTGGTAAGGCCAAGCCATGGATACAAACTGGTACGCAACATAAAAATGACCCCCACCCCAAATTACAGGCTCCAAGAATAAAAGGATCCACTCTCCAGAGACAAACTGTAACGGCTCAGAACTGTCACTTAGCATACTATGTCTCTGGCTTTAAAAGAATTTATTTATTTCTTTATTTTAAGTCACTGAAGTCCTGGCATTCCCAAACACCTCCTTGGTAGCAGCTGTTTCAACATGTTCTCTCATAAGGCTTTTCAAAAATACCAGAGCATCAAGATTTTCTCTATTCAACACAAAGAAATGGGACATCTCAAAGAACAACTTAAAATCTGTGTGTCAAAAATTTTTTAAATTATTATTCTTGTGTGTCATCTAACACCAATTAAAAAACAAATATGCGAAAATGTATAATATAAAAATACGATCCCAAGATTAACACTTTGTTGCAGGCACAATTATCTCACAGAATATGTTCTCCTGGGGGCAAGGAAAGGACTATTTTCACTGGGGAGTTTTGTTTTTGTTTGCATTACCAAAAAAAAAACAGCAGTGCAGGTTGGGGGTTGGAGAGGGAAAAAAATGTTATTTTAGCAGCAAAGTGTCCAAGGTTCTAACCACAATCAAATTAATTAATATCTGGCCGTAAAAAATAAAGTTGAAAGGATGCTGCCCTGATCCATTCATTTTTTGCTAAAATAATTCAGCTGTAAAACCCCCAAATTGTGACATATGGAAGGACTTGGTTTTGTAACATTAGAAACTTCCTAATTTTGTCCTTCACGCTATTGACCATTGTTATCACTTAAATATATGTACAAGAATTAAGCTGCTTTTCTTCTCGTCAACATGCTTCTGGTCATTACTACAAGTCAGTGGTGGTGGTGGGCACCCTGAAAGTTAATTCCGTCTTCAGCTTCCAGTGGATTATATGCACCATCATCACTACATCAATCCATGCCCTGCTCTTCTCATTGGCCTTGGCGTGCACTGCAAGGGAGTTTTTAATGGTCAGTGTTCTGCTTGTCTCTCATCCAGGCTTGGATTTGCTCTTTCAGTTCTGGCACTTGGAATGAAGAGAGAAAAAAATTTAAATGGTTAATGTGAAATTTGTGAAGTTATAGAAACATTAAGCTGAGAAACCTCTATGGGACAAATAGTGCTGTCCTTTGGTTAGGACAGAGACTGAAGAGGGAACCCCAGAGCTCTCTTTTCTGCCCGGGGAATGAATTTGCCATGTGACTTCAGACAAATCACTTAATCTCTCTCTGCCTCACTTTATCTATCTATGAAGTGAATATAATATTTACCTACCATTATAAGATGCATTAGCCTAAATGGTGGGAACTCTGGACTCATTCATGTAAAGAAGGGGGGAATACAAAGGCTGACCGCAAAGAATAAAACAGAACTTTTCTGAGAGACTCAGGGCCAAAGCTGAGAGTGGGGAGGGCAGAACAGGACTGCTGTTATATCCAGGCTATGACACTGCCCTTCAGAGGCCTGAGATATACCCAAGGGTACAAGCCTCCATCAATACAAAGGCAGAGCTACCTGGTTCTAGCATATTTTCTGTCAGTGTCTGCCGATTGAAGGGGTCAGTGGAGGAGTTCAGCAGGTGTCGTAAGATGATTGATCTGTCCATGATCGTTCCAGATGGCAGCCTCACAGGGTCAGTCATAAGAGTGTCCATGAGTGGATCTGAAGAGGCAGATGAAGCTTATATAAATAAATTAAATAAAACAGAAGACAAAGTAAGTGCTTTCCTGATGCCTCACAGCACAGAAGTGATCTGGAGAATCTGTATCATCGAGGACCAGATACATTATTGAAGTGACACAGGGTAACCCAAAGGGAGGAAAAGCAGCTCTCTTAGGTGTCTCCTGCCAACTGATCCAGAATTGGTGTGAAGGTACCATCAGATTAGATCTCATACAGGTGGGCAACTGCTGGTGGAAATGGGGAATTGCTGGGATGAAGGCTGCCCTAGAATGCAGAGCTGGCCATTCACTTAAAGTTAGGAAGGAGAATGAAGAGTGAAGTGTGACCATTTCACTATGCTCTCAGAGATCTTGTACTGTTTTATGACCTGTGTCTGCAAAGCTGGTCTAAGCACATGGCTAGGTATGAATAATGCAGTCCCTGAACAACTTTGCTCTTTTCACGCAAACCTGAACTGTTTCACTGAATTGGTGGAAGATTCAGGACTACAGAGAACAGTAGGCTGTTTCCATTAGAAATCACATCTAAATCATACATACCTTATACGTACTTTAAGCAACTGCACCCTCCCCCCCCCCGCCAAAAGTTAATATTTAAAAAAAAATCAACCTGCCTCTGAATTCATCTGGAGCATCACTATAATCGATTTCTGCACGGGCATTCTTGGCAACAATTTCCTCCACTTTCTCTGCCAGCAGTTTGAATTTTTCTATTGCTATTGTGGACTTGATTCCAGCCTTCCTCATCTTTGAAATAACCTCCTCAAATAGCTCTTTGCTGTAGGACCTCTGCAAGCAAGCCACATAAAGAGAAAATGTGAACTAGTGACAACTTAGCTCAGTTATAGCATCTTTCATCTAAGGATCTTAAAACACTTTGTTAAAATAAACTAATGTGAGGTAGGCAAGAGATACATAGCAATCACTTCACTGAGCACTGAAATGTAGCCACCTCTGGGATGCAGTCCAGCTGCTGCACCACGGTTTATCTATGTAGGATAGGAAATGAAGAGTACTAGATCCAATTGGAGTTGTAGAGGAGTTTATGGAGGCTGAACTTAATTGTCAGAGTTGGTGTTTACTCAGAACACCTGGGTTACCACCCTTACTTTTGTGACACGTACTATGAACACAAGTGGTATATTTTATATTTCATTTAAAAGGATGGCAGCTTCAGCTACACAGGCTCCACTACCACCTCTTTCAGAGGGAAGAGTGTCATCTATTGAATCACCACCACTATCCCCCAATCATTTCTTTTAGGTATTCTTCTATTAACTGATTCATCCCAACCTTGATTTGCTTGTGAGATGATCATGGCATAAGGTGATGCAGTAAGGAGGAATACCAGTGTGCCCAAATCTCCCATCCTGCCTTGCAACAGTGGGATAACTGATTAGAACAGAGCCCTCTTTTTCCACAAGGCACAATATCAACACAGATGAATTCGCACATGTTGGTGGAAACATCACCTATAGTTTGGCTTTTCTGAATTATCATCTGCTATAATTATTGCCAAGGATAGTTACATGCCATGCAAGTGTTGGGATGTGGAAATCAGTATGACACTGGGGAAATCTAGAAAACAAGGATGAAAGCACAGAGTATCTAGCCCACCCACTAGCAGGATACTGGTAATCACGTGCATTGGGGAAAAAAAAAAAAAGATTTACCAGCTAAAAATGGGCATGCAGTTGCTATAGGAGATAGGCTGATGTATTGTTTATCTGTGACGAAGTGGAAGACAATTCTGGGAAGGGACAGAAGAGGTATGATCCTTAACAGCAAAAAAATCCTGCTGCAAAGATGAGCAAGAAGTCTCAGTGAGGGAGTTGGTACCTGCTGGGAGCCTGCCAGTTCGATGCACCACGCATCACACTGCAGGAACAGCAGCACACTGCTTCTAGAACTGCGCAGCTACACCTGCCACAGGCAGAACGCATACTTCACAGCTTCAACTGACTTAGGCATCAGTTTAATAAAAACTTAAGAATAAAGCTATGTACAAGGACTTTTGCAAACTACTTATTTTCTGGAGACTATAAAGCCACCTAGATGTATCTTCAGAGTGCTGGGCTTTGAAATAAGCCTTTAAAAGTTTATTTTCATAGTTTCAAAAGCCCTCTTTTAATAAACACCTATTAAATTACACAGTATGAGACTGAGCTAAGCAATAAACACGATTTAACATACAGGGTTTGACAAGTTTCTGTTTGCTTTGGGAATTTTAAAGTGTTCTAAACACAGTGGTAATTCTCTACTCTGTATTACAGATCTCACTGAAACATTGTATTCAATGCTCAGGACACAGTGTGCCCACCCAAACTCCATGCCAGCCTGGAGGAGAGAACATAACTATGGCACTGTGCCTGGGGGCTGGCAAAGCTCTTCAAATTTCTTCTACGTGCTAGGATTTGCAAATCAGATATCCATCAAAATGCTTTAGAACATCTCTGCCACACACAGGCAACATTTTAGAATGTACTTTTTACCCAATCGCTATTACAGCATCATGGATTTTCTTTGATTATCCTTCCTGTCATTGCCAAGACACTAGGTCACCCCCCCCCCCATTTTTTTTTTTAAATGAGAAGTCGCTTTGTGTTATCCAACATTAACTGATTTGTACTAGGGACAACTCAATGGGGACAAACTAAAATAAAGCACATTGGTGTGGGAACTGGAATAGTGTTAAAGGGACACTGTCAGTTTAAAAAAGTTAGGTAGCTAACAAAGGGCATCTTTTTACCTACATTATTGACACCATGTGAGATCATCAGAATGGAAAAATCCAATTTACTTTTCTCTATTTATGCTGTTTTTTTCCTGTATTTCTCAGCCTAGCTGAGGGAGGGGGATGGACTAAGGTTACAGATGAGCCATAGTTTACCTATATGATCGATCACACACACAAAGGACAGTATTTTATATAGAAGTGTCACTCTAATGATTATTGCTAGAGGAATGAGCCTAGGTTTGTGAGAAGAGGCCCTTAGATCACAATCCCAGTTCTGCCAGAGACAATCTGTGTGGCCTCAGGCATGATCATAATCACTCTTGTGCCTTGGTTTCCCCTCTAAAGTGATCACAATACTACTATTTCTACCTCACAGGGGAAGCTAAGCAGGTAACGGTTAATATTTGTAAAATGATCTGCATATATAAAGTGCTACATATAGTCTATGAATGACTACATATTTTTTATACAGCACTATAGGTTTGCAAAGCACTTTATAAACATACCTGTCTCAGAGGAGAAGAGAGTGCCCAAGCAGAGATTAATCATGGAAAGTAAACTGAAAAGATGCATCTGAAAGAGGTTGGTTGGCAACACACACAGATAGTGGGCAAGCTCTTCCAGGAGTGATTCTGCAAAGCTCTGCCAGTTTTGTCTGCCCACACCACCACCATACCCACCTCCCTTTCTGGAGCTCACCTGGTCATCAGCAATTGCTTTAGCAAAGCGAGCACAATCTAACTGCAGGTAAATATCAGTCAGTTGGTCCAACAGCTTCTTTGGTTCAAACCCATATTTTTCAGGGTTTTCAACTTTCAGGTCACGGCACTTGGGGCCACACAACTGCTGAAGGTTAAAGTTCAGCATAGCAGCCAATCGTGGTCCAAGTTCCTAGAAGGCCAAAACAAAGTACAAATGAAAACGAGGCGGCACTGGGGAAGGGACACCACCTTAAGGGCCACATGCATTTGGCTCAGGAATTAGACACTGATTTCTCTTCAAGAAGACTGCCACTGATTTCATAAGTTTCACACGGTGAGCCTTTCCTCACTCCTATCTCCAAGCAGTTACGCTTATATCCAAACTCAAGTATTCATCATATGAAGTAGAAAACAATGCAACTTATACTGAATATCTGCCCAAAAACACATATTTAAAAAAGTTTAAGTAATATAATTCCAGGAGGTGTTTCTTCTGTCGGTGACAAGATGAAAACATGACATACCTAGGTCCCTCTTCAGATTCCAACAATCACGGTCACTTTTCTCAGGCTGGAAGGACACAAACAGTCTCCACAAACAGATCCTAGAATGCCCTTCTTACCATCCAATGTTGGCATCATTGCAACATGCTTGTTATAATCCAGACACACAGGGAAACTGTGACATGTCTAAAAGCACTATTAACATCTCAGGGACTAAGGAAAGGCATTTTATAGCACCAAATCATTGTTACCTATAATACATATGCTTAGAATTAGATTTCAGTGCACTGTGGATAACATTACAGCTTATCTCCAGGATTTTATCCAGTAAAAAAGAGCCAACCTGCATATTAAAGAAGCTGAAAACCAGGCAGGCAATGAGGAACACTAGAGTAGAACAGTTTATACTTACAGGTCTGAGGAAAGGCTTCTGAACCTGCTTGGTAAGGATATGGAACATATCAACAGTTTCTGTTGCCAGGGCAAGATACGAGCGAGACACACGCTCATCCTGAGCAAGCTGAGACTGCCGAGCCTGTTGCTGGTCCTAGAAAATAAACATGCCACAATTACAAGTCCTTATAACTCCCTACTCAATAGCTAAACAGACACGATCTAACATCCTTTTGGCAGGGAGCAGAGTTACAGACTGTGGTTGAAGTTGTACTAAGATGCTGCTCTTTTATTCAAGGTACAGCTCCCCTTCAGTAGCATATCCTAGACAAGTCTGGTGTGGTGTGGTGGAAGGGTATAAAAGTGCATAATAGCAAGGCTGTAAAGTGCTGTATCACTCCAAAAAATGATTGTACAAATGATACCGTGGTAGGGTCCCAAGTGAGTGTGTCTCACTGATTCCATATCCAATTTGCTCAACATACAATTGAAACAGTAGGTTGGGTTTCTCCCTCATCCCAAATACCAGCACTGCAGAGTCAATGTTGGAGCGGAGAGTCAAGTTGGGTTCTTTTTGGCTTGTTCATTAACACAGGTAATAAAGCTTCTAAAATTGGAACAATTCTATAGATGTGTCAGTTCACTCCTTTACCTAGTAATGGCTCTGCCATTCTAACAGGAGTAAACGGTCATAAAGGCTTCAGAAGAACAAACCTGATTCTGACTGAACACATGAAGCAGAAGCTGTGAAGGTGATTTTTTAGAGTGTCACTGTTGACCCAGAAGTGCACTTTGAATCTTTTTTTCTTAATTACTTCTATGGGAAAGAGGTAAGGGCTCTCAGAGATCCACGCATCTTTCAAAAGTAAATCAGAGAGAGTCATGTGGATGAGTTATTGCACAACTTTCAGCTCTGCACAATTAGCAGCAAGCTCCTACAGGACTGTCAGGTGTCAAGGTCATGCTGTTTGTCATCTGAAAGGTAAAGTTTCTCTAGATTTGAAACATGACTCATGACCTATATGTCACAACCTATTAATGATCTCCGAATCTTCTATTAAAACTAGACAAAAGTGTTGGAGAATACAATACAGAGAACCATTCTGCGCTAGCTGGAGGATGGACTGGCGGTCATAAACTGAACTGTTCCAACTCTAATTCCATACAGGTTGTATGGAAGAATGTTATTTACAATCATACACCCAGTCAGTAGGACTCCAATTATCAACATGGAATATAGATGTTCCTTGTACAGGGAGTTCCACTAGGTGACAGCAACAAATGTGAGAACGATACTAAATAAGTGACATCCAGAAGGAAAGTTAGGTTTAAAGTGAGGAACAGTAAGGGTTGAACTTTGAGACCTTCATCAGCCAGGGGGCTATTCCCACTCCTGCCAAGGGTTGGATCAGCCTCTGCTGATCCAAAACCCTGAGAAAGTTCTAAATGTTAATTCCCTACAGGGTGCTGTATTGGAGCCACTTCTAGCTTGAAACAAAGACAAACTGTTTTTAATCAATACAAATGTTATAAAAATAGCACAAGAGATGACCAAGAAATGGTGTTCATTTCCAGACCCTCAGCTTTTACATTATCCTTGTAATATTTACATACTAAAGCAGCACTCTTTACAGTCCCTTTGCATAGCATTATTCGTATTTTACAGATATTGCTGCAATATGAAAAGAAGACAGTGTTGCTGACTACAGCCAAATGCAGTTGTCAGTTTAATAAATCTTCTATCGGGATTACATCCTGCACTTGTCAATGGACTGGACTCTAATCTAAAAGGTCATTTTGATCTCTAACTCTTAACACACTACAGTAATTCGTATTCTTCCCCCTGTGACAAACATCACAGACATCAACATGTCTGCAGCTAGATAATCCATTACAACTACAAAGTGAAACTTAAATTTTCTCCTTCACACATACACATGCAGCCACCTAAGCACCGAATATTACAACCATGCACAGTATTTCCATAGCTGTATTGTAAGTGAATCCCAGGACAACTGCATACAGTCATTTACTATCCCGGTATATTTTAAGTTTATCCAAGACTATTTAAGAAGAGAATAATCCAGCTGCCTACTTTACATTGCTCTTTAATGCTCTATTTTTTGCCACCACTGTTTGCATTGTAAGGATTATCCACTTCCAAGATTTGCACACATGTGCTCAATCTGAGCCAGCTGTCCACATTCTTGTTGTATGAAAGTTTTAGGATAGCTAATGCTTATCTGTATCAAAAGGAGGAAGTAACGCTGTAGGGAAAATACAGACTTTAGAATGTTCTCATCTGAAAAGAACTCTCCAAAATGGATCTTCCCTTTCCATCTATGTTTTTTATTTTAGATTTGTGAAATCAGTAACCTCAGTATAACAATATCTGACATCGGTGGGTGAATGCATACAATTATTGTATAACGACACTGAATCCTGGAATTTATTCTCTTCCTTTCCATCCCAAAGCCTGCTTCGAGCTCAGTACGTTAGGAGAAAAAAAGGTCTTTACTGGGACAGTTTTCTGAAGTGAACTCAGCTGGTGGGCATCTTCCAGAACTTCCTTTGAAAAAGGATTATAAGCCTCAGTTTCTCCGTTTAGCATTCTAAATACACAATTTCTTAAAAGACTCATATACCCTCCCCTCCCCCCCAGTGCCAGCCCTGACATAGCTCTGCAGCCTGGATTCTCTTTCAGGAAGCAGTTTCCAAAGTGACCCTGCCTATGGTAGCAGCAAGCAATGCTACCTCTAGGGGCTGCTCTGCTACCCTTAGCCAAAGAAATCTTACCATAAGAAAGGAAGGGGCACTGTGGGGAAAAAAACAAACAAACACCATGCTCACCCTAGGCAGCAGGTCCCACTGTTCTTTGTTCTTCATCTCCTCTTGAACTTCATGGATCCGTTTTAGGGACTCCAGACTTTCATCCAGCAAGAAAGTTGTATCATTTATCAGCATGTTGATATAGCGAACAAACTGCTTCCCAGAGCTGGAAAACATTGGAACGCATTTATTGCTGCACAGTACAACAGGAGCATTGCTCTCAATCTGGAGCACTACCAACATTCCTTCTTCATACCACGGTTTGAATAATTAATTCCCCCACTCCACAGGCCAGGTGAATCAGAGTCCAGAGGCACCCTACATTCCTCTGTTTTTAGAATGGCTATAATGGAAAGGTCTAATCATGTAAGCTGGGACTGATCAAAAGAGGTATCCTCCCCTTCCTGATAGTAATAGCCAAGTAAGAGCAAAAGAGAGCCCAAACAAGAGTAAAACAGGAAGAGGGAAAATCCTTTTTCAATGGATAAAGCAGTTCTTGTTGGCCAGTGACAGAAAAATTGTCAGTTATCTAAGAACTCACATGAGAGGCCCAAATAAACTCCATCAGGGGGACTAAAAAGATGAAATGGATAAGCCCTGTCTCTGCACATTTGGAGTATAACACAATGACAGACATTAACAACTGTAGGGGGAGGGATAGCTCTGTGGTTTGAGCATGGGCCTGCTAAACCCAGGGTTGAGAGTTCAATCCTTGAGGGGGCCATTTAACAATTTGGGGACTGGTTCTGCTTTGAGCAGGGGGTTGGACTAGATACCTCCTGAGGTCCCTTCCAACCCTGATATTCTATAATTTAACTGGAAACAAAAAAATATCCTCAGAAAAAAAACACACAGTGGTTCTCAACTGGGATCACCAGTGTGAGCTCAGGAAAAACTCACAAGAAGCACAAGGTAGCAACTAACAAAGACTAAAGGAAGTGCATTTTCCACGGTATTTGTGGCATAACATGACCAAGGAATGGGGAGTGCGCAGATGTGCCCTCCAACACAACAGAGAAGCAAGCAGTATGCACAGCAGCATAGGGAGGCACATTGGAAAATCAACACTTGGGGGAGTTTTCTTCTTGCAGCTCTGGGTCGTGTACATTTTTTTCATGTTCTGAAGCTAAATATCTTTGAGTAGTCTGGCTCTTCAGCTACATATCTTAGTTGGAGGGATCAGCCTCAGATCCTTACTCCAGTGGTCTCCACACTACAGAAATCCAAGGCGAGTGTCTGAGCAGTTATCTCTGGCATTTACAACATTTTACTCACTTGAACTCTTCCATGAAGGTGCCATGATGTGCTATGTTCTGCCAAAGGCTTTTGAAAATGGTGCTGATATGGTAGCGGATTGTAAATTTGTCATAGAACTCGCTGGTGGCTCCAGTGTGCTCAACATCTGAGAAGAAAATAGAAGACCCCAGTAGTAAAACTAGAACCCCATCATCAAAATTTCTCTCCAGTATGCTGTGCTAATTACTAGGCATCCACGTACCACACTTCCCACCCCATCCCCAATCTAACTGATTAGGTACAGTTGAAAGCTGCAAAAAAAATCACATCTGTAAGAACAATGAGGAATTCTTGTGGCACCTTAGAGACTAACAAATTTATTTAGGCATAAGCTTTTGTGGGCTAGAACCCACTTCATCAGATGCCTTGCTGTTTTTGCTGATCCAGACTAACACAGCTACCACTCTGACATATGTAAAACTCCATCTTGGTCCCCATTTTAAGGGGCATTGCTCACTTTATGTCTCAGACTCAACCTTCCTTTCAAAGGAAAGCATGCCTCATGATGCAGAATACCTTACATACCACTATTATTCCATGTTTAAAAAAACCTGCATTGTTTGGGCTCTCCAATATGTGAGGTGCTAAAGATAAATAATTAAAGTGAATATAGAGGCCCATAAAAAAACTGGATTACTGAAGACAAAAAAAAAATCTGCTACCTCAACATTATGTTGAGTATTTTAATCACCCTCCCCTTCCCCCACCCCACCCCCCAAAAAAAAAAAAAATCAGGAAATTGAGTTGTTTCTACATCAACTGTAGACCCTTTTCAAATGTGTAGTATCCATGTCTCTCAGGGTTTAATATTTCTGCTCATCACCACAGCATCTGACCACTATCCATGTAAAATCAACAGTAATAATGAAATCTCTAGCTCACCTCATGGGGTATATCGGTCTTCTCCCTTTTTGGGGTCTGCTTTTGGTTTTGATTTTTTAGATTTTACTAATTTACTTGGGTTTTTTTGTTTAGATTGGTTGATGTTTTTCAGGGAAAATAATATGGTTATTAGGGGCTGAAAACGTGCAGTGTAGTCAATAAATGCTTATTAGAGAGATAACTTGAACTGCTTGGAGATTATACTATACACTTATTCTTCTGTAGTGACCATCCCAGAGTAAATGGCACCATACAAAAGTTAAGGTCACATTAACATAAAACAGAATGTGGCAGAAGGATGTAGCCAGATAATGAAATTAAGCAAGGAAAAAGAACTGGAAAAAAAGAGGAAGCCAGAACACTCAAATGAATTAATTTTCGTGCATTTAAAATATCCGCATATTGTATTAGTGTAGTCTTTTTCTTTGTTTTTATTTTTATTTTATTTTAGGAAAAGAAAAATATCATTTGTTTGTAGGACTATATGATTCCTTTCCTGCTCTATTCAATTCAGCCCCGATATGTTCTATGTCTCTGTGCTCCACAGTGCAATAAAGGTGGCAGATCATGATAGATCTGAAGCTGAGATAGCTGAAAGGCCACCTAGACTTATTGGATCCTTGGGATGTATGTTTGAGAACCAAAAGGCAGCTAGGAGAGATGGGACATCAGGGTGGATTGAAGGGCACTGATGACTTCCCAGGTGCAGAGCCCTCAAGAGCTGTCCAAGGTTTATGTGGCTATCAGGGTATTTACAACTCATGCACAAACATTTTTTTAGCTCCAAGCACCTCCGGGCCATCACAAAAAAAAAAAAAAAAAGGCTTTCCTGCTTTGGAATCAAAATGCCACTGCAGCACTGCTAGAGTCAGGCTACAATAAAAGCAGCACATGACAAGGCATCACCTAAAGATGTTCCAAACGACGGACTGATTTTTTTTTTTTAGAGCCTAAGCAGACTGACAGAACCTCTTGCTTTACAAAAAGTTTTCACCATTCACTCTGTTGACGAATAACCCTGCAAACACAATATCTTACCTGTATAAAACTTCATCAGTGAGGGGACTAACAATTTAGTGGAGAGAGGATGATTCTCAATCATTTCAAAGAACTTCTGGGTCCGTGGCTGAACTGCTGGGTTTGTCATGAACATCACCTCCACCAGCTTTGCTACCAGATACGGGTTTCGGATGTAGTTCTGGTTGCACAGCATCACAACAAGGAACATCACAATGTCCTGAGTGCAGGGCTCATAAAGCACCTGAGGAGAGTATCTGAAGATAGGGGGAAGGGAGGAGGAGAACACACAACTTGTAAAGGATTCAACTGCATATTGTCCTAGGCAACTCAGGTCAGACTACCTGTTAGCCCCAGCAAAGCATTAAGTCATTATGGAAACCTAACTCTGATTCAGCTACATTAGGCGCTCTTGCCAGTAATAGTTTCCTGGGATCACCTTTGAAGCACAACCACAATCAATTGTTGTATTTCATATGGAGTCAACACTACTTTGAAGTGTTACTTTAATGCTTGCTGTCTCCTAGGCATGCAGGGACAACTGCTGCCTCTGTTTGAAGCACTGTAGGGTTGAAAGAGGACTGAGATCGCCTGAATTCTATGAACACCAGTGGACCCACAAGTCTGAGGGAACAGCCATATTCGGCTTTAATGAGGTAAATCTTAGAAGTTAATGTGATTCTGGCAAATCTACAAATTAAAGTCAATGTTTGTTTATTAATGGGTCATTTCTTATCTTTAATACTGCTCTAGAGATGGTTAATACCTCAGACCTTATTACAATATCTAAGAGAAATTGCCTTTTTAACAACACATGATACTACATTCAATTTATAATAGTCTAGGAAAACATTTCTCATTCTGGAGGGTAATGTCACTGGTGAACCCCCTACTTCTAAGAGACACTTGGGCAGCAAAGGAGATTGGGGCAGACCCGGAGTAAGGCAATCTCCTCTGCAAAAATGCTCCACGCCTGTGGGTAAAGCAGAAATTGGCTCTTTGAAAGCCATGTCCACAGCCCCATTCCTCTTTCTGCAATGACTCCGAATGCAGTCAGCAACAAAAACAGCTAACACATAGAGGGCTGCATGCAACAGCAACTGCCACAAGCTTCTCCCGTGGGCTCTCACGATAAACAGCTTCGTGCAACGGCAAACCAGCCTAGCCGTATGAGTCCCCAACAGATGCTTAGCCCATCTGCCCAGGCAACATGCAGCCTTCTAGTGAGCTGGAAAAAGGGACAGAGACTCACAAAAGCAAGAAAAAAATTAGAGAAATGAAAGATTAGATAAAAACCCAAGGAGGAAAAGACCAGAGACAGGGGGGAAAAGCACAGCTAAACCAAACCCTGGATCTACCCTCTCAGACATGCACACAGGGGGGCCTGTAAGGTCTAGGCAACTGATATTCACCAGTTTGCTTCCCCTCCCACTTCTTTTTCTGCCTTTTTTCCCTCCAGAGAAAGCACTGATCTTTTTGCGCTGGAACTGGAACTGACTTAGCTCAGGGTTCTAACTGGTTTTCAGTTGTAGAGAAGGGAGCCCATAGCCAATTACAAGAACACTGTCTGTGATGTAGGATTGGGAAGCATAATAGTTTGCCTCAAACTGACTTCACTTACTGTACAATAAAAAATAAAAATTCAGCAACATCTTCCACATAAAACTCGGGCAGTGCTGCAAACATCTTCGGGACATCAGGATTTAAAGGCAGTACTATGCTGTGGAATAGAAAAGACAGTGACAGGGTTAAAAGGAGGACAGCAGAATACCAGGTTAAATAATATCTTCTGCATTCTACTACTCAATTTCCAAATGGCCCTTACAGATATTCTCATAAATATTGGATTTTAAAACTTCAAATCTCAGCTCTTCCAATTAGCAAAACATAACTCAGGTTTTTACAGCTGTAACTGAAATTACTACATAAATCAGACTTACAGTCTAAAAACTGTCATTCACTGACAAGAACCGATCACAAATTTAGGAGTCCCAGTAGGTGGTCATGTTGAGGTAGACACAGCTGGTATCAGAAATTTCAGATAGTGATTTATACACCCAGCCCTGAAACTCACTTGGGGTAGGCAGGGTCGAGGATTCGAAGCAACAGCTGAATCACCATACCATAAAAATTCAGACACCTCCTAAGAAAGTTCTCATCTAGCAAGCCAGCATCTGCACAAGCTTTGCACCGCACCAGTTTCTGCAGGAGGAGGAGGAGAAGATGCACACAAAAGGCTAATCAAGAGCAAGATACAAGAAACACAGTATGAAGGTCAAATCTATCCACTCCACTCAACACTTCCAATAATTAAGACAGTTGTGCCCCTCCCTCCATACAAAATATTTTTTCATTGCCCAGAGAACAGGACAATATATCAACAAAGACAGAGGAATACAACTCAACTGGATCCACAAGGAGAAAACCTTCACTAACTTGTAGTTAAGGAGCAAATATTCCAACAGTAAGAACAGGAGAGTTAAGAAGCTAGATGAGCTGAGAAATAGTCAGAAAAAGCCATCTAGATAGTACAGAGTCGAATATTCCCATCAATTTACAGTTAGAACAATTAAACAGGGTATTGAAATTCCTAATGAAGGATTCCAGTGCATCCACTTCGGAAAGAGTTTAGGACTGAGAGTCAGGAGCTCTGGATTTCTATACCCAGTTTAAACAGAAATCATATGAGCCCTTGAGAAGTCACTCACTCTCTGTGCTGTTATTTATCAACCCGAGAAATGGAAACAGCAACACCATCATTCCTCAGAAGGGTGTTGCATGAATTGATTTTTGTAAACTGCTTTTACATTTAAAATTGCTCTAAGTACTAAGCATTTTCATCCTGTATTGTACTGTGCATATTATATAGTGTTCTTAAGTCAACAGGTATACAAGAGTGTAATATATTGAAAACGATCCTCCTATATACCTAAGACATATTTTCAAACCTCTTCCATTGAAAAAGAACTATCACCACTACGACCACCACACACACACAGGTTGACAGGGCCATTTAGTTGTCATCCTAACTAGTAACAAACCTTAAGTTGTGTTTTACAGCGTTTCAGCATTTCTCGATGTCTGGTAGCCAGAGGAGACTCTTTCCATTGACTTTCATTGTTTTTCAGATCTTCCACAGTCCTGTAAACCACATGAAATCAGTAGGGATGACAGTAAAGGGGACATATGATGACAGCAGGTACAATATTTACACTACCTGATTTCAAATTACAAAGGAAAGAAATTTGGAAAGAAAAAGAAATGAGATTACAAAAACTCATCACCAGGACAGCAAGTTACTCTTGCATCTTTTGAAAGGAAAAACAAAAATCTTGAAGGCCAAATGCAGGGATACACTAAGTACACTAGTTTCACGATTGTTTAAGCAAAGAAAAATTACAGCAAATTCTGGGACAGCGGGGAAAGAATTTCCCCTACAGACACATTCATCACTTTAATCACGTCTAATACTTCGCTTTGTACCAAATTCACAATCTCTATAAAAAGCAGAATTAAAATAATGTCATTAAGAATAGTAACCCTGTGTTAGAGGTAGCCTGATCCAGAACATAACAGGCAGGCAAGCAAAGGCCATATCTCATTCACCCCCCCCAAACTAAGAGCAGAGAGATGAAAAGCAGAAGCTACTAGGGGAAGATGGGAAGGCTGGTATCAGGAACGGTTCAAAATACCTTCCTCTCCTTTGTAGGACAGATACAAATGCACTCCCAGCACCTCTCTCTCAACCTCCTTCTAGAAAAGATTTCTCTTGGCAGCCCCTGTCCCCACGCACAACCCCCATTACAATTCACGCCTGTGGGGAAAGAGCACAAGCAATGGGAAAGCTGCTCATGCTCTTCCCTTCAGTGCAAGGCCCATCATTATAACAAAGATTGAATTTTGCCCCCTTCACCATGGTCACAGTCAGCCTAGACCTAACACAGGATAAAAGTTAAGTGCAATGACTATGTCACACAACCATCCAAACAAAGCTATTCAAGTCTCATCATTTGGACCTAATTCATTTAAAAAGCAGCAGCTGATTAATGTAATGTTTTGTCTATGTGGGTATTAATCTTAATGTATTTTAGATTTTATATACTACATTATTATGATTCTATTTCTTACCACACCTGGATGTAAACCAGTCTCCTCAGCCTTGATCTGCTGCAGATCATTATCTGACCTTAATTCTTTCATTAGTGACATCAAAATATATGGCCTGAGTTTACAGAGGGCTAAGCGTTTCCTGGTAAGCGCTGAGCATGCACGGAAATAACTCATGATTGACAACACTACATTCCAAATAAGGAAAAAGGAGTGATTCCTTTTTAAAATCCAGGCTCTGGTTTATTTGAAAATATTTGTGTAAAACATGTGTTGACTGTTCACACACACATATCAACAGCTTTCCTAGCCTTTTGTATGTCTATATTGTAAATAAAGTTCTAAAATCCTCCAACAAACCTGCCATTTTAATGTCAAGGGACTTTTACTAAGTGAATACAATTATAAACAGTGGAAAACACTGATGCTGTGCAACCTGCTTTTATTTATTTTAACTGAGTAAGTTCCTTGAGGTTTAGCAATCCAGCAGCTATAAAAAGTTTATTTGAATTCATGTCAAGAAGGGAAAACAACAGCATCTTCATGTCAGCATCAGAGCTTAAGCAATTTTTTAAAAATGACAAACCAGTAGTTGAATTATATATGCAGCTACCTTAGAATTCACTATGAAAGCTCTTATATAATGAAGGAGATAATTTGATATCTACCAAGACCATAGTAGCCACAAGGAACAGATAAACATCTGTTCTGCAGGGGGATACACTACATCACAGACATGGAAGAGGAAATGCTGCTTGTCAAGCAACCACTACAATGACCTGCATGTCAGAGATATATGTGTATGCATCTCCACAGCAATGCAAAAGGTTTAAAGCACCAACATCCCCAATCATACCACTGACTATTCAACAAAGTTTAAACTATCAAAACATTGCAACTTTGTACCCGCTAGGATGCTTTCAAGAACTATCCAGTGCTCTCTAGGACTACCCCTAGAGTTTGAGATCCTATATAGAAACAGCATCCTTTCCTCTCACTATTGTTTGAAGTCACAATGGATGCCACTGTACACATCAGCAGAACCAGAACCTGCAGATACAAAATATTCTGCAAGAGCTATCAAAGCAACAGACTGACCAGTCAATAAAACTCCCCAATATGCCATAGCATGGATTTACTTAAGTTGTAGTTTTAATTTCCATCAAATCTGCAAGAGCCATAATCATATATAGGAAAGCACCTACTCGTCAAGGTGGCAGGGAAAACTGTAGAACACATGCTAGGTAACGAACACAACTTCTAACCTGTTGAGCTCCCTGATGGCCCGCAGTCTACGGATGTAGCGGCGGCAGCTTGGCAGGATGGAGAGGTGATGGGCATGCAGGGTTAGGAAGAAGCACTCTGTTGGGAATTTCGGTTCAGAACATGGAGACTGATCCCTATCTACAAAAAAAGAACAACACAGGATGAAGGAGAGTAACAAAAAAAGCTACATGAATTAATACTCAGACTTCGAATAACTCACACTTCTCTGCAGTCTTAAAACAAGCCATAAAAGCAACAGACAGTCCCAAGCAAAACATTTACGGTACTGAATGTTTTGTGATATCCCTAATACCAGAACAAAAGGGTAGAGACAAAAGGTAAACAATGCATGCTCTTTACTCACAAAGCTCAGCCATCCAGCCTGTAACATCCTCCATTGTTGCTTTTACTCTTGTTTCATCCATTGGGACAGTGATGCGACACCTGGGATGGAATATATAGGTGGGATCAACCGTTTCTAGCTTGATCTTCGTGCTAAGCTGCTGTAGCACCCAAAGGAAGTTGAGCATAAAACCGTCCGTAGACACCATCCGATCATCAGTCTGCAAGACAAGGGAGAGAAAGTGAATGCTAGAATATGCCAGCTTAGAAGAAAGCAGCAGGCAACAGACTATTGCAGTTGGCAGGCCTGGGACTCAAGCATCCATCGCTAATACACAATGCATGATTAAAACGACAAATAAAAGAAGGACCAGGACCTCTAAGGCTAACTAGAATATGAGCAGCTGTAACTGTTAACAGCATTTCCCTGCCCTGTGTGTGTCAACCACAAGTCATTTTTATGACTACTAAACGCACATACTTAGGGGAGAGAAAAAGAGGGGAAAAGGGTCTCAAAGAGGCTTCTTAAAAAAATTTAGCATAGGGACAGCCAGGAACAGGAAAGATTCATAAAGTAACTAAGCTTCAGTTCTTAAATTTTACCGTACAAGCAACATTTCCAGTAGTTCTTTGTTTCACCTTGAATAATACAGCTCTGCAGATAGTTTCAAAATGTTTGCATCGATGGAAAATGGGGACTTCAAGACACTGATGCCTCAAACCACACACTTTTAGGATTCACAATCAGGTTATAGCAAGGCAAAAATCAACTAACCAGTGGCAAAAAAAAAAAAAAAATCAGCGCTGTTGCTTCAGTGAAATTTTGTCAATTCTCACTAGGACTTACATTATTTGTGGCTCTTGTAAATTTGAGTGAGTGCTTGGCAATTCGTTAACTGAGGAAGAAAACAAGTTTTTATTGCAGCCAATTGGTGGAAGCTGCCAGGAAGAGCACATATCAGTAAAAAGACACAAACTTCAGCCAAAGAGGGTTGTGTTCTAACAAATGTAGATAGTTCAGTACTCAGAGAGGAGTAAGCAAACAGAGCAAAATAGATTCATTTCAAAAAAGAAGAATGTACAGAAAAATAATATTGAAAGAATGGCCTAGATGGAATTCCTGGTTGCTTCAGGCCCTAGAATGTCTGTTGTCTTCTGCTAAAACTACCACCATCTCAGCCACTTAGAACTATTTGTGCTAACTAAATCTGTGAATGAAGAAGAGAGTTCAGTCTTTACCTGCATCTGTGCCTTCTTCATGTTGGCATCAACAACAGCTGCCATGTAACTGAGAGCTGCCTCTCGAGTTTCACCGTTCAGCAAAATACTATGTAGAATCTTAAACAGCTCTTGCTGAAATATAAAGTGAAAATTATGTCACTGAACAGCAAGATCATGAAAACAGCAGCACGGAGACACATGTGCATGTTCCAAGTACTATACAGAATCTACTATTCTGTTGTAGTCTTCTTGTAAAGAACACAGCTATCCCAAGTATGCAAAATATTTATTTACAGAAGAATGTTACCTACAAAAGATTATAGCTTAAAAATCATTGCAACACAATCACTGTGGAAATGTACCAGGTCTTCTTTACTCATCCACCCACAAGAACTGAACATAGAGAGACATTTGTGAATAATCAATAGCTGGTGGTAACCGTACCGATATTCCTTGGGTTTGGGTAGGGGGCTTACAGAAAGATCTCCTAGTGTTGTGGCTCTCTGGTCAAACTCTTCTTGCTAGGTTTTTGCTCACCCTCTTCTTAACTACTTTATTGTTTAGTGGATAGTCTATATTTTGTAAAACACTCTTCATTCAAGTTATGGAAACCAAAAATTTAAAAACAAATAAAAAATCCTCTGGCAGCAATTAAATATCAGGCTACTTACTCTTGCAGATTCCAGGTAATGCTGCAATGACTGGCTAACAACCCGCGTGTTTTCAAGAGTAATGGCAGGCCCTGAGAAATATTTTTCAACTACTTTAATCTGAAAGAAAAAAAATTTGCAAGGAGTACAAACACATCTTTTGGATTCTTTTCCAGATGAGAGACTGCAGCTAGGATAGTACTTACATCATCTTCAGCAAAGACAGAGAGACTGAAGAAAGCTCCAAGGTAAGAGAGTCTTTGCAACTCTCGTCCTGCACCTGGGCTTACAGGTTTAGGCAACCACAAGGGCAAAGAAACAACCTACCAAAACAAAGCAACAGGAAGACATTGACAGGGCAGCCAAATCATTAACACTGTTTTTCTATCTGCATTTGTCTCTGTTGATTCTTCATCATCCCATCACACTGATAGCAAAATGGTGAAGTCTGTAGTGCAAGCAATCCTTGTTTTAGGTCTCTCTGAACTTCAGTTATTTCTCTTCTCAAGGAGAGGCAACTCAATTTATTGATGTTGTTCTTCCTTGGACAGATCTTAGTTACTGCTTACTATTAAATAATACCATAGCTCTCCAGAGCCCCCAATGAGGATGAGGGCCCAATTGTGCAAGATGCTACACAACCACATAACAAGAGTCACTGGCCCAAGTAACTTATCGAAGAAATCTGGATGGTTCATCATCTAATGCATGCAATTCTCAACTACATTGGTATTGCCAAAGAATATAAAGAACAAACTATGCCATCAGCAAGAACTGCATGCAAATTAGAGATGAGGTAGGCCTAACAGATTGGGCATGACAATGGAAACCATGAATTCATGGCCTCCAATCCTGGAAGCCACTGACTTTTTCTGTGGCTTTGGAGCAAGACACTTATTTGTGCCTCAGTTTCCTAACTGTAAAACAGGAATACCACCTACCTAACTTTTAAGGGTGGTGAGAGAATAACTAATGTTTCCAGAGTGTTTTGAAAACAAAAATGTTATGTAGATGTTAAGTATTATGTAGCAGAAATTGTTACATTTAGGTGTGCGGACACTTACCAAACTGCATATAGGGTGCGTTTTCCCAAACTTGATTTCACACAATTCACCTAATGCCTGTAAAAAAAAAAAACCAACAAAAAACAAAGACAGTTTATTCAGATGCATTTCCCAGACCACCTTGACTACCAGTGAAAAGATAAACACGCTAGAATGTTTAAAAGACCAGATCCTGCTCCAGTTAAGTCAATAGTAAAACATTAATTGTCTACAAAGGGAACAGGATCTAAATATGCTGATGCACACCTTGCAACTGTCTCAGAAAGCCAAATATCACATTTATTTTAAAAAATTAGCTGGGCAAGTTATTTGCTTGTTCAATACATAATGATCCCGTTGCTCAACTCCTAAACTGCCATACAAGAGTCAGTAAGAGTAATAAACAGGGCTATTGTCCTATACACACTAAGGCCTTTGTCTTCCGACCCTAAGTGGAACATCATCAGATGAATGCTGAGGCCTGAAACAAAGAATCCTATCTACAGTGTCTAACTCAAGCTAAACTACAGAGGAGAAGGAAATAGAGGCTATAAAGCAGGATTTTGAAAACGCAAAAATAACATAAGCTTTTACATGCTCCACTTCTTGTATTATATGTTCTCATACTTCTATTCCGGTGTATCAAGTTAACTACTAATTCCACCTTTTGCCACTTCAAGGCTCTGCAGAAGAGACTCCAGCAAGAGTTAACCTATGCTGAAGCTGACAGCTGAATTTCCAAGGGGTTGAAATTATTTAAGGTTGGGGTAGCTTGAAAATTGGGGAACACAGAACAAGCAGAGAAAGCTTTTTTTAAAAATGTGGATCAGTGACATCAAATGTGCTTAGTTTGTAAAGTCCCAAAGTGGTTTAAGCTAATTCGCAGAACTGCAAACTCAACCTAGATCTGAAGCAGTCCTCTTTCTGGTTCAAAAATTATCAGTAAGAGATCCTGCAATCTGATTTTATCTGCAATAAATGGGATACAGGAGAATCCTGCTTGCTGTCTTGTATCTGTACTTGGCTTGGCAATGTTGCCTACAGGAATAAAAGTTTAGTTGTGTCAATAAATCAGCAGTTCTGTCTCAAAGAGACACTGGGTGTTGATCTATGGAGTAAAATAAAGTGCTTTTTTAAAGTCACTTTTCAGTGGTCAGACTGCCATGAATTCCCTGCAGTAGATAGCCATAGGTTTGAATCATTTTATTTATTGAATAATGGACATCAATTGGCTAGATAGAGAGCAATACAAAAACCAAAAAGAAGTAAATAGTGGAAAGTAGATTTTTTTTTCCATTTCTGATCATTTAGGGTTTTTAAAAACAATTATGGGATTTATTTAGTTTTTAAAAACACGTAACATGTGCACTAATCAGCGAGACCACATCTCTCATCTACATCACCAGGATGTATACATTTGAATAGACTGTTGCATAAAGTCTGCTGTACATTAAGCCTGAGACATTATGAGCGCCACAGATTCCACCTGGTCATTACTCTTTGTTACTCACCTCATAACACTTTACATTTCCAACATGAGGTCAATGTTCAATAAGTCATTTGAAGCAAGCCAAACAGGGTTAATTAAAGTTACTTTGAACAGATCTGCATCAAATACTGGGTATCTTAAAGCAAGAGCTGCTAAAATGGAATAGTCCTTACCATAAGGGGATATTTAAAATTGTCACTATCAAGGGAGCACTCTTTGGAAGCAAGAGCCAGGCCTTGTAAGATAGGGATAAAGATCTGTAAAAACAGAAGTACATTACTTATACACTTCAGAATGGGAACCAATAAGACATAGGTGAAGCCACAGCCCTGGGCACCCTGAAACCCGCTCACATCTCCAATACTAATATGTCCACAGAAGGAAACAAAATATGAAGTTTGTTCTGTCCATTTACGTTAGTTATTTCAAAAGAAACAGCAATGTTTAAACATAAAAAGAGTAGCAAACCTAGAACTACAACCTCAATCCAGTTCCTTTACGCTTCAGGCAATGAAGTTCAGCCCATGAGATCACCTTTTTTGTTACATTTTGAGAAGAGCATCTGGCATGAATCTTCGACACATCCAAATATAGCGTTAACGACAGATCAACTTGATGTCTGTACATGAAAATTCACTTGTACAAACAATTAAATATTCCAAACACGTGAGCACTTCAAAAGTTTTTCTGGTCAGTGCCAAGAACCTACATTGTAGTCTAAAAAATTCTAGCAATGCAAACAACATGGACTTGGTCACAGAGCTAGTGGAACATACAGACACAAACTGCAGCTGATCAACAATGGTAAAACCACAACAAGATTAGGGACTTGATCTAGCAAACTCTCCACAGGTAGAAATCATGTATAAAAATATAAAAATACAAGAGAGATTATTGCCAAGAAGAAAGGGTCTAGAGCTTCCTTTAACAGCTTGATAGCCCAGCCTTGCAGTACTCTATTGACCCATTGACTTGGAGTGAATAGTGATTATATACAGTGGAATAGTATTTTCTGGGCAAGACAGATTTTGTGCCTGTGACGGTAAATTTTAATACTGTGATAGGCAAAACAGCAGGAGCCACTGAGACTGCAAAGGAGAAAGGAAGAAGGGAGGAAATGATTAACCAAGAAGTAACAACATCCAATTACAAGGGCCCAATCACACATTATCAAATTTTTCCTTCTGGAATAAAAATCAAATATTTGTTTTACAAAATACAGGAGTGACCACTGGAACCCAGAAAGAACTGTACTGGGTCTCTTGGATAAAGATATACAAATATCATCAAATTGTGTTAGGGAATCTGGTTACAACAAGGCTGTTCCCTAATCCAGTTAGGGGCATGGTTCCAATGATCATCTTAACCATGTTCCATAACCATTCCCTGACAGGTTATGTCTGCACTGAAGCTGGAGTGTGCCTCCCAACCTGGGTAGACAGATACATGCTAGCTCTGCTCAAGCAGGCAGGCTATACTCCTGGGGGAATTCTGCGCTACTGCACATGCACATAATTAATTAGGCATGCATATTTTTAATTTTTTGTGCAGAAAAAAGCTTCAGCTGGAATCTTGCTGCAGTTTTGCCTTTTGCCCACTAGTGGGCACTTATGCGATAAATCACAACAGCTTCTCTCAGCCAGCTAGAGAAGAGAAGGAGCCTTCAGAGCCTTCTTTGCAGCGAGCCAGGTCAGGAGACAGAAGCTATGGTGCTCATAAGGGCTAGTGGAGGACAGACTGGGGCATGGGCTGAATGGGAGTGGAGGCACAGGGTCACAGGGGGGAGGAAAGTGCAGGGGCAAATGGGCAGGGGTACGGAGCTACAGGGGGAAGGAAGGCAAGGAGGACACACAGGGACAGGGGAATTGTTGAGTGGGAGCACAGAGACATGGGGACAGGGAGTGGAGAGACCCATGGACGGGGGGTGCAAGGACACATAGGGGTGCAGGGGCATATGGTGACAGGGCAGATGTGCCTGACTGAATGGGAAAGGCTAGGGTCAATCAGGGTCTGCATGGGGGAAGCTCCCTAACAGTCCCACCCCACCCCACCCCCAAAAAAACCTGTTCCATACTTGTCACCCATACCCAACAACATTCCACGTTCACACCCAGGCTCCTTTCAAGCAATTACTTCCCTCTCCCTCAGCTCCTCCTTTACCCCAACTCCCCCAAGCATTTGCACTGCTTCTGAAGGGTGCGGGAAATATGGTCCTGTATTAGCAGCAAAGAATCCTGTGGCACCTTATAGACTAACAGACGTTTTGGAGCATGAGCTTTCGTGGGTGAATACCCACTTCCTCAGATGCATGTCCTGTATTGTAGTTTAAAGGAATTATTACTCCGAGTTCTGTATTAATATGCCTAGTAAGGAATTTATTTGTCAAAACACATTTTCTGTATCTTTTTTGATGTCTGTATTGTTACAGACTTACTTGCTGACAGGTATTTTGAAATAAATTACCAAAAATAATTGAAACTAGTGTGATTATATTGTGCCATTTTGACAAATAATATATGCAGAATTGTGCAGAATTTGAAAATATTGTGTGCAGAATTTTTATATTTTTTGGTGCAGAATTTCCCCCAAGTAATGCTAAAAATAGCATGGCTAGCCACCTGAGTACAAGCCCGCCCAACCCTATGGATCTGAACTTGAGTGTCTAGCTTGAGTACAGTTAACACTTGAGAGTCTACTCAGGCTCCCAGTTGCAATGTATACATACCCACAGTATCTTAAACACACTCCAGGTCGAAGCACTCTTTGATCATAAGAGCCCAAATAAGAGTTAATGTAAATTTAACTGTGCAAATTGATATTTAATTCCAGACAGGAATGATAATATTTCTTCTGGACTCTCATTCACATGTGCACATGTTAATTAAAAGCAGAGGTATTCATAGTGATCAAATACTTCTTTCCAAAAGCCAGTTCCTATTGGTGTTGATGCATTTGCTCCTCACTTATATCAGTATAATTTTCAGACGTTAATACAAGGTAAGAATTTCTCTACATTTTCTAAAGCAGTGGTGCTCAAACTTTTCCAGCCATGCCCCCGCCCCCCTTACTAGTATACAATTTGTCCACGCCCCACCTCTGTTACAGGACACCCAAGGCTTCCTCAGCAGCAGGGCCTGGGCTAAAGGCAGAGCTGGGGGCAGAAACGGGGATGGGGGAGTAGCTGGGCCTGGAAGTGAAGCAGGGCTGGAAGCGTGGTGCTCCCTCCCTGCCCTCAATGGGGGCTGTCCCCAGCCCTGCTGTGTACCTCTGCAAATCTTCTTCTCTGCACTTTGAGAACCATGTTCTAAAGATACTTGAGATTTCATACCATTCTGAGTGCTGCTTTGCTGTGAATAAATCATGGGTGCGCTAATTAGAGCCAGTAATAACCTGACTGACCTGCTTTGGCATTAAATTGTGAAGCAGAAGTGTGGCCTAGTAATTAAAGTACAGGACTATGAATCAGGTGAACTGGATTCCAATTTCTGGCTCTCCCATTGACCCACCCTGACATCTAGGGCAAGTTGTTTACACACTGTCTGTGTCTTCATTTCTAACGGGGGATAATAATGGTTCCCTATCTTAGAGGAGTGTTGTGAGGCCTTAATTAATATTCAAAAAGTGCTTATAAATCCTTGGGGGTGAAAGTGTTATAGATGCAAACTATTAATCAATCTGTCCTTGACAAGATGGACAAAAACTAACATTTCTCCATGTGTGATTTGGGAAGTTTGCCATTTTATGGATCAGGGAAATTTGGATAGAATGCTCTGAAAAGTGACAGTCCAAGACAAAGCCTTACAATGGGATACTACTGTATGCAAAAACAATTCGGGTAGTATGCTTCAATGTTTCATTAAAAAGTGCTGCTTATTACAGAATCTTCTTTACACAACAAATCTATAGATTTATAGATTTGCTTACTTTGAGTAAAACTTCATACAGAGCTCAGTCATTCTTTTTGAATCCCTTTAACAAGTGAAACAAGAGAGACAGCAAACTCCTCCAATTGCTTAATTACTTGCCAGTCCAGGGAGCAATAGTTCTCAAAACTGTGGTCTCAGAATGTGGTCTGCAGAACAAAGAGTTGGACAGCCACTCCCTCGGATAATTCTAAGTTGTAGAGTATGCTAATACTTGCATGTTGAACAAGCCTCTTACCTGTTTAAACATCTCTTCATCCTGGTGAGTTGTTCTCACCAATTCTTGGATGAAGCCAAATGGAAGATTCCTACACAGCATGTATGGTACCAACAGAGACTGCTGCTGCAAAGACCTTTATTCATATTAAAAAAAAAAAAAAAAAAAAAGGGTGGGGGAGGGGGGAGAGACATCTTTCAGAAAAAACAACTGTTCTCACATTTACTGATATACCCAGATAATGGACTGTCATAACTGAGACAATTACTTCTTTCAGAAGCAACTAACCAAGTCTCCCCAAGTCCTTGTACAAAGATAATCCTTCAGGGGATGCTGCTGCCAAAACCCCACTTTAGTCTAATGTGGTTTGAAGAAAACTATGTCCTATCTAAACTAATTGGTTCTCCCCTCTACCTCTCTATACTGAAAAGATCCTTTGGTAGACTCATCCCAGTGAAGCAAAAGCACTAGGTTTGTTTCATTAATCTCAACCTGTTCATTTTTCCAACTTTAAGGAAAGGTGGAAGTCATAGTAGTATTTTCCAAATTAACACTTACTCTTTGTAAGCACACCCTATGAACTTGAAACTGAATGGTGCCTTTTTCTCTATTACACACAAAAACACAGTTGTTATTTTAGGGTTGTTCATCTATATAAGTGGGTGGCTCACATTTTTGAGAAGCTTATTGAATAATTTGTTTTGAATAGATATTCGTAAATTACTTGGATTTTAACAAATTGGAAAAAAAAAATCAGGTCAGTGTTCTACTATGACACTGTCCCTTTAAATAATTAGGGCTTGTCTATATCAGAAGTGCTACCAATATAAATCCCCATGTGGACACACTTACTCCAGAGTAAATGTGACTTTTTTGGTTTAGCTTAAACTTCTTTCCAAGTGACATAAACTGAACTAGATAAATACACTCCTAAACTGGAATAGGAGTGTCCACATGAGGGTCATATTGGTAGAATTACAGCAGTTTAAATTCACACCTTCGTTTATACTGGGTATATTTTCCCATATAGACAAACCCTGAGCCACTGCAATCGTAGAATCATAGAACTGGAAGGGACCTCAAGTGGTCATCTAATCTAGTCCCCTGCACTCATGGCAGGATTAAGTATTATACAGACCATTCCTGACAGGTGTTTCTCTAACCTGCTCTTAAAAAACTCCAACAATGGAGATTCCACAACCTCTGTAGGCAATTTATTCCAGTGCTCAACCTCCCTGACAGTTAGAAAGTTTTTCCTTATGTCCAACCTAACCACCCTTGCTGCAATTTAAGCCCATTGCTTCTTGTCCTATCCTCAGAGGTTAAGAACAACAATTTTCTCCCTCCTCCTTGTAACAACCTTTTATGTTCTTGAAAACTGTTATGTCCCCTCTCAGTCTTCTTTTCTAGACTAAACAAACCCAATTTTTTCAATCTTCCCTTGTAGGTCATGTTTTCTAGACCATTAATCATTTTTGTTGCTCTTCTCTGGACTTTTTCCAATTTGTCCACATCTTCCTGAAATGTGATGCCCAGAACAGGATACAATACTTTAGTTGAGGCCTAATCAGCGCAGAGTAGAGTGGAAGAATTATTTCTCTTATCTTGCTTACAACACTCCTGCTAATACATCCCAGAATGATGTTCACTTTTTTTTGCAACCATGTTACACTGTTGACTCATATTTAGCTTGTGGTCCACTATGACTCCCCAGATCTCTTTTCGCAGTACTCCTTACCAGGCAGTCATTTCCCATTTTGTAAGTATGTAATGGTACATACTATACATATTTAATGAAAAGGTGTCCCATTTCTGTAGCAGATTTTACTCAATTTTTATCTACTTCTGTAGATATACAAATTCTGTGTTAGATGTGTGTCTATTTCATGATCAACATCAACTTTACTCACCTTGGTTGTGTTAAGGATCCCTGTAGGACCAAAGCAGCATGGGAAATGCACTGTGATCGGATGTTGCTCAGTAACTGGCTAACTGCTGGCTGGCTACACATCTAAGAAGAATAAAAAAATCATTTTAATGCAGAATGAAAACATTCATAGATAAGACATAGGAAATGCAGCGAACAACTTCTAAGCAAACAGATGGCATAGATGGCATATTTCCAGCTGAAGATTCTTCAGATTACATTTAATGAGCTGAACTAAATATTTTCCATTCCACTGTTGTCTACAAGGGAGAAGTTTAGGTTTATGTTAACAGCAAAGACTGTTGGTCTTAGAGATGTGGTTCTATGTGTAATAAACAATTTAAAGCAAAGTAAAAGGAATAGATAGATGCATGTCAGTCCCCAAAACAATGTCAATTTTACAGATATCAAACTAACACAGATAGGGGTTCTGAACACAAACTTAGAAAGGCCAAATAGGAATCTCAGTAGTGAGATTTACAAAACAAAACTTCTCACAAAGCTTTTATAGAGCTATCTGCTGTAAACTCTCTTTGCCCTCTGGGCAACGTAAACTAAGAGAATACAGTCTGAGACTCAGTGCTGTTGCAAATATGGCTTTACCCTTCTCTACAATACCTTTGGTGCTTTTCTCTCCTCTATTCCAACTCTGTCAAAACACTCAATGAGGTAGTTCAGCATCTCTGTCTCCTTACAAGTTTCAATGCTGAAATGGTCACTGCAGGAATCACAAGCACTTGCTCCAGCAGAGCCTCCCACACTTAAAAAAAAAAAAAAAAAAAAAGGAGAAAAAGAAAATCAAGATGTATATCCCTCTTCTACCAATGTCTTGCATGCTCCGAACTTTCTCTAGCAAACAACTTCTTTGTAGCAGAAAACCCCATCCCAACACACCACACTCATGCAGACAAGACCTGTAAAAGTAAATTTGTTTGTGTGACCTGAGCAGAAGTTGCTAAATGTTTTTGTCCAGATCTTGGGATAGGAGCGTATTCTCACATGACTCACATTCTCTGCTTGCTCAGCAAGCAGCCTAATGCAATTCCTAAAGGGGGATCAAGACGGGGCAGATGTTTGACAGATAGTAAAAGGCATGTAACGCTAACAGGCCTTTATAAAACTGATCCTCAAATTGTGGATTACAGAGGTGAAGCAGCCAGTCTTCAAGCAGTGATGCTTCTAGCTAGTTGTACCCTACTCCTGCACTCTTTTTTATGGTTCCCAAGTTATCTGACCAGCAACACTGAAAAAGTAACAAAACCCCTCCACACAGCTGCTTCACATTCCCTCTTCAGCATCTACTGTAAATTCAACCACAATCTCACTTTTTTTGTAAAATTTTTTATTCAGATTTTTCGAGCACACACATTTGGTTAATATAATCAGTCACAGATGCCAAGCCAGTTTCTCCCTATTATATCATGCAACGGAATTTTATTTTTAAGTTACAATTTCACATAGTTTGGCTGGGACTGAAGCGACGTTTACTGGGCTGTATTTCTCTGAATCACAGAAGTGTAAGTCGTTTCCTCCTCCCCATAAGTAAATCCATACATAAGTAATGCAAGTTTATGTAAGTAAACTGGCTTCTGGTGGCTGCATGTTTTATTTTTTAAGATATGTTCCCCATTTACTTCCCTCCAGCCCTCCAATACAACAGCTCACTTTTAGGAGACTGGTTGTTTTCATTAGCAGCCCAGACACTGCATTCTTTTGTTCTGTCGGAATTCTTGGATATACCACCTGGTCCTGACAACAACATGTGGTGCCTTAGGTTATCAACTAATACCAGCACCTCCTTTTTGATACCTCTATCTCTGATAGTGTCTCATATTTATTGCTTTGGGAAAGACATTTATCACCACCCTCTATTTTACAGACATGAAAAATGAGAGATGAAGTGACTTGCCCAAGGTTACACAGGAAATCCATGACAGAACCAGGAACAGAACCTCTTTCTCCTTGATCCTCTATCCCAAGTCTTTCTTTCTCTCCAATTTATACTTGGCAATTTTATGTAACATGCAAATCTGTTTATAAAAGTAGTTTACAACTATATAATCACCATATATAACAAAGTTAAAATAAAAACTCTCAGTATGGGTGGTCAAACAGCTATTCTTCACAAGGCCATTTTTCAGCGTATCTGGGTATGTCTACACAGCAAACAAAAACCCGCAGCTGGCCCATACCAGCCGAATTGGGTTCATGGGGCTCAGGCTGCATGGCTGTTTCACTTCTATGTAGACATACCCAGAGACCCAGGGTTTGGCCTGGAGCCCAGGCTCTAGGACCCTGTGGAGTAGGAGGGTCTCAGAGCTCAGGCTCCAATGCAGAAGTCTACACAGCATTCAAACAGCCCCACAAGCCTGAGTAAACTGGCATGGGCCAGCATGGTTTTTATTTGCCGTATAGACATACCGTCTGTCTCTCGTTGCTAACATCTCCACCCCAATAACCAGTTTAGCCCTACTTACACGCTATTGGTTCAAGCTTTGATCCAGCGTAAAACTACACATACAAATGCTTTTCTCCATGTAGTCTCTTTCTTGTACTTTGAATTTCTCACCTCCTGCCTGAAAATCACCTTTATTTGTACAATATCAACTTCTTTTCAAAAAAGGTTTTTCATGCCAAGGTTAGTTACTTGATAGGCAACTTCATTTCAGCAATGGCTGAAATGATTCCTATGCACAGCTGTATATGTTTATTACACAGGCAAAGAGCTTTGGAACTTTCAAAATGAAAGTTGTTGCATAAACGTTAAATTGTCATGTTCATACTTTAAACTGATATTCCACTACAGTCAGTTAGAACGTCAGGACATAACATACCAGCAAAGCCACCTGAAGTGTGGCAGTCCCATAAAGATATTACACTGCACAAATTGTGTTAACTGACATCTGGCTACGTTTTCTATAGCACAAGTGTAAGACTGGAAATTAATGCAAAGGGTGAAAACAATACAGAATTCCCTGTACACAAACTGCAAAACTTTAATCTGAATAAAATATTTCTCCTGAAATCATTCAGTGTGGATTGGAAGATAGGAGTTAATTCAATTCACCTCTCTGAGAATCTTCCAACAACTATTTATTAAATCTACAGCTTTTAACTTTGTCACAATAGTTATGTTCTAATGTTCCACCATGGACAACCACAGACATAAGAACTGGAAAAGTCTTGTAGGACTTTCCTCCACTCTTGTGCAGGACTGGATTTCTCCCTACATGGCACTTTCCAGTTCTGTGTCTAGTCTAGTTTTAGAAGTCCCAAGCAGTGGGTGCTTCCACCCGCTTCTCTTGGGAGGATACTTCAAATCCTAATTAGATACCCTTAATTTAAGAATTTTTAAAATTAATATTCAGACTAAATTCTCCTTTTAAAAAGTCTCATTGCTCTTTGTCATACTCAAGATATAAGCACTCTATCTGGAATACACAAGACAATAAGCACAACATTGCAAGCATCATGATTAGATTTTTATTGCTATGAAGAATCCTTTACAGTATCCTAAGACAAATCAGCAGCTGGCCACCATCAGCTTGGGTCAGGAAACTGAAGATGGGTGTAAAGTATTCAATATGCTAGAAATGTTATAGAGCTATTGTTTTCCAAAGAACTCCCCTTCTCCAAAGGGCATGCTTCCCATATACTATTTCCATACCCATCTCCTAATTTGGCTAAGTGCAAAAGAAAAGAATAGATGCCAAATATGTTTCTTGTAGACTTTTTTTTAATGAGAATAATGGAACCAATATCACCAGGGCCAGACCAGGAACACAGATCACCTAGAACTGAGCAACATGCATTCAGGAAGTTGTTTATTTTTTTCATTTCAGAAGTTGCACCCTACAGCAAAAATGTTTCAAAGGAAGTTGAGAGATTGTGATACCCGTTCAGCCATTTGCTGTTATTATTCTCCAGCTACACATACACAGAAGATCCTAACCTTCATCGTCATTCCTAGAAGCATCTCCTGCTTAGCCCATTCAATATTCAACGAAGTATAATATATTCGCAAGGCTAATGGGTAACCTCCACATGCAGTGAATATATCCATTCTCATTTTGCTGTCATGTATTTCAGTGCTATATAAACTGAAGAAATTCACAATGGGATGGCCATGTCTTTGATTCACACTAAGCTATCTTTCTCCCCAACTTTGTCCCAAATCTATCAGTCTTCACCACCTCATCTCCACTGGCTGCTGATTTCTACTTGTGCACTTGAGAATCACGTAACGTGCGTCACAGATTAGACGACAGATGCTCAGCTGGAGTAAATTGCTGTAGCTCCATTAACTTCAATGGAACTGCACCAATTTACATCAGTTGAGGATCTGGCTCTGTCTTTTACTCCCCACTAACCTCTGTCCTCATTTTCAAGTATTCAGAAGAAGGGCTTGTGCAGGAGTTAGCACTGACTTTAAAGGATGTAGTTTTTGATGAGCAATATTCCTCATATCATGCATCCAGTAAGGAGTTCCACTTACATGGCTGTTTCAGACTTTGTGGTCATTAAACCAGAAGGGCAACATGACTAACATTCCCTTTATTCTGAGTCATCTCTATTTAAAAAGAACTGGCTGAGTAGGACTCATTATGTATGTTTATCCTTCATCTCCCATTAAGACTTGTCCAAGTTATCTCCTCCTTTACTTATTTCCAAGGTTCCACTGAAGAACGCTTAAAGCTCCACAAACTGTTAGTTCCTAGAGCACCCAAACATGCAAGTTACAGTCTATTTCTCCAATACCTGGACCCAAACTGGACACAAGAAAAATCACCATCTTCATTTTCTTCATCACTACTGTCCCCAGACACATCAGAAACGGCAAGGAAGAGGAGGGAGAAAGGGTTGTCGTATATACTACCACAACAAAAGCAAAAAAGGCCATCAGAGAACAAAACAGATTTAAAAAATGAAAAGACAGCAGGAAAAGTAAAACTGCTATAGTTTTCCTTTATAAATTATCTGTCAAAAGTCATCCTAAACATGCAGCAAACAATGGTTAATACATTAGAAAAATCAATGTGAGCTATTCACATCAAAATAAAAACATTCATACACAACTAATGAAGTAAACGAGTCTTTAGAAAAATTACAGCATAAATGGAAGCCCTTCTATCTCACTGAATATTAAAGATCAGAGCTCTGAGCTGCTCAACTGAACCACAGCATTTGCAGAGCAAAATGAGAGCACCAAAAAGGCTGTTTGTTGGTTTCTCCCTCCTGCAGAGGTGGGGGGATCCTGGAAGCAGCTAGCAGAGGGCCAGCACAGTAGTTAGTACTTGTCTTTGCTGACAAAGAGATGCTAATCTATCATTTAAATCTGTCAAATCTGACATACTCCAGCAAGCAAGAGCATTCAACAAACCAACTGAAGATCTACACCAAGTTATTTACAAAGCAGGAGACCTCTTTGATAGACTATCCAGCATGAGTGACTGAACTGCAATTTAAACCAAAGGAAGAGAGTTTACCAGTGAGGGGGAGGGAAAGGAGAATAAAAGGAAGGGGAAATATATAACGATATTGCTACCTTTATGCCAATTATGTTAAATATCAAATACCGACAGAAAAAGGTTTAGTACTTCAGCAGCCAGGGCTTGTTAGCAAGTCAACGTATTAGCTCAACACCAACAGAAAAATCAACGCTTGGTAAGTAGAGTGAGCTCAGCACAGAGACTAGTTCTTCCAAACGGCATGAATGCACCACACCCTGCACTGCACATGTAATAGATACTGTTTATGTTTGTGAATTACCTAGATGGAATCCTGTTTAGGAAAGAAGAATGCCTGCTCAAGGTACCGGGCAAAGCAGTAGACAAAGGTGGGCCCATGCTTGTGGGCCTCTGTCTGGATGAGCTGACTGGCACAGCTTGAGGACTGGTAGCCATGACTGGAGGACTTGGTGAGCTAGCTGGGATGGAGATATTCAAGGAGCGTGGGATTTGAGAAGCTGAAAAGCCCCAGGGGTGGGTTACGGTATATGGGTGGTACCTCGGAGAGGAGGGCTGGACTCCAGAAGGACTTGCAGCTGTGAGATGAGGGCTGACAGAAATGGAAGGCACAGATGTGATGGCAAGTGAACTGGCTGGTGGGGTAACAGATGAACCAGTCATTGGCACATGGCTTGAGAAATGGTTACTAGGAGCTGGACTAGTCCCATAGAGACTAAATCAATTGAAGTGGGAAAAGGAAAAAAAGCAGCCATTTAGGATACATAGAAGAAGGGCAAGAGAGAGACAAAATGAACAACAGAAACACCCCACTACTATTAACCCATCAGTATATGAATATTCCACATAACGCATCACATACAATGCTTTTACCTACTGAGTCTCATTTTAGGCTATTTGCAATATTTAAACTATGTATCGATTTCATTGCTTGGATTATACATTTAACAGTTAAGAGCCAGATCCTCACCTGGGTTAAGTCAGTGAGGCTCCAATTACTTCATAGACTCAGATTCCAAAAGTCAGAAAGGACTACCATGATTATCTAGTAGTCTGACCTTCTGCACAGTGCAGTCCACAGAACCTTGACCACCCACTCCTGCAGTAGACCCCTCACCTCTGGCTGAGTTACTGATGTCCTCAAGTCATGATTTAAAGACTAAGTCACAGAGAATCCACCATTTACACTAGTTTAAATTGGAAAGTGATCATGCCCCATGCTGCAGAGGAAGGTGAAAAAACTCCTAGGGTCTCTGCCAATCTGACATGAGGGAAAATTTCTTCCCAACCCCACATATGGGGATTGGTTGGACCCTGAGCATATGGGCAAGACCTACCAACTACACAGCTGGGAAAGAATTCTCTGCAACTCAGAGCCTGTCTTATATAGTGTCCCATGATGGGCTGTTGGAGATATTTGCTGCCACAGATCAGCAACATGCCACTGTCGACTAGCCCATCATACCTCCCCCTCCATACACTTATCAAGTTCAGTCTTGATGCCAGTTAGATTTTTTTTGTCCCCAATACTCCCCTTGGAAGGCTGCTCCAGAACTTCACTTCTCTGATGGTTAGAAACCTTTGTCTAATTTCAAGCCCGAACTTGTTGATGGCTAATTTATATCCATTACTCTTGAATGGAGCTGTAACAGTTCACATCAGCTGAGGATCTGGCCTTAATTACCGAATGTGCATTTAACCACGGAAGTCGTCAAGAAGGCGGAAGAACATGCTGGTGCAGCAGGATGAAGCATATTTTTAATCGTCTATACTTGCTGCTTTTGTGGCATTTCTAAGCCCGTATGAAGCAGAGGATATTAAATGCAAGAACTCAGGATTTGTTTACACTACAGAAGCATAACTATGGCACTGTAGCTATGCCGCTGTAACCCTATAGTTAGGCACTACAGCAATGGAAGGGGTTGTTCTGTCACTGTAGTAACTCCACTGCTTTGTGGTAGCGAGGTTGACAGAAGCATTCTTCTGTTGAGCTACCAGAGTCTACACCAGGGGTTAAGCCGGAATGGCTCCGTAAGGGGAGTGTCATTTTTCACACTCCTTGAGCTACTGTTATGTCAATCTACCTTTCAAGTGTAAATCAAGCCTAAGGCTCACCCTTTCCAACACTTACAAAATCAACATTCTAGTGTACCCAAAGTTACCTGGATAAAGAGCTGGAACCAAAGGAGCCCACATTACAGAATATAGGACTTGTTCCTGGGTTGGAGCCAGTGTTTAGAATCAGATTTCTGTCAGGTGACCGGGCAGCTGCTGCAATTGGCTGGGATGTGGCTGTCAGGCTGGCAAATGGGTTTTCGTCCCTCGAGTGGGTGGACATCATCAGAACTTCCATTAAAATCTGGCCAATCAAGTCCTTAAAATCTGAGAACACTGAAGAGGACAGCAAGAAAATTAGGGACCGCTGTGGCGATGAGGATTCTCCTGAGGGACCTCGGTGGTAAACCCAACCAAAACATTTTCTTCTGTTTCCATAAATTAAATGCTATTGTTGCCGATAGCAATAGACTAGGTTACTTTATTTTAACAGAAAAATTATCATTTGGTCTCTATCATCTCAGGTTTTGAGAAAACAGCAACATGCAAGCTCAAGGTTTGTGGAAAATGCAAATAACTGTGCATGGTCTAATGTCATTATTGTGGACATTACAGATAATTTTCTTTTTAAATTCGCTTGTATTTTCCTTCCTTTTGTTGAGTTAGGTCACAGAATGTCACAAGGAAAAGCAAACGCAAGTTTAAATTAGCAATGAAGTGTTTTGGTGACTAGTAATTGGTCATTTATATCTGACAAAATGACCATCAACCTAATAAAGAGATAGCAGACTTCCTCAGTTTTATCAAATGAACAGCAGCCATATCTATTATAATGCAATACTGAATACTTCAATTTAAAAGGCTTTCTGAAAGATTCAAAAGCATGGCGACGCTGGCACAATAGTTTCCCAATAACAGATTGATCAATTTTGTTAAGGCAGTTGACTTCAATGGGAGTTGCTGGTGCTCAGCACCTTGCAGGATCTCGTCTTTGTCCATGTATTGTGGCCCCATTGTAACAGCATCTGCTGATGACAAATGTATTTTGTGCTCAATAACTTCTGCATCAAGCAAAGAATGCAGCCAGAAAAGCTCAAGCATCACTGCAGCATCAGTTATATGACTGCAGCCGAACAAAAAGCTTGAGATGAAGCTGGGCTATAAGTCAGCCACACCATCTTAATGTTTGAAAACGATGACATGACTCCTCCAATTTCTTCTTTCATACCCTAACTAGCACAATGGGAACAGCTGAAGTTCCTACCTTCTTTTGGGTTCTGCTTAAATTGCTCAGAGAACGAAGTGAGGAAGATGACGTCTCTGTCTCGGTCCTTCCAGGATACTCTGAAGATCTTACAGACCAGCTGTAAGGCCTGCTCCTCGGATACTTCAGATCCTGATGGAGGCTCCTTGTTAAAGGAAGAGGGAAACATTTTTTGCATTCATTTTGGTTTGGCTTATGCAAGTCAAAGTTTCAACAGGCACAATACGACACCTTAAATCAGCTCTGTGGCAAAAGGAAACAGGACAAACAAAATCCAACACTTATTATCCATTGATTCTGTAAAGAAAACGTTCTGCAAGGCTTCTTGCATGTCAGTTTGAAAGCCACAACTAGATTCTGGTAGCAGATTATGTGTGCTTATGAAAGGACAGTCATACCGGTATCAGAAAATATTTCAAAAAGAAAAAATTATACAAAGAAGAGTTATAGGAGAAATGAAATTATATCACACACCAATATGGTGCAAAGCAACTGCCATACATCACACTAGAAAATAATGTAGGAGGAAGAAAAATTTTAGCCTGGATACTGGCCCAACTCTACTCTTACAAGGAGTTCTATGTTGATTTTAATTGTATTTAACGTCTACCCAGAGCAGACAGGACCTCCTTTTTTTAAGATTTCATCTTAAAAAGAATACCTAAAGATTTTCCCCTCTTTTTAATCCCAATCTTTGTTTTACTAAAAAAAGACCAACAAAAATAATTGCGTCCATACAGCAGTTAAAAACCATTTCCAGTTAGCTGGCTTGCAGAAGGTTAAATATAGAGGAACGCTCTTTATTCACAGCCAGATCCCAACTCTTTGGAGTCAGCGGGAGTACTTCCATTGACTTCAATGGGAGTAGGAGCAGTCTCACGGCACAAGTCAGCAACTCTTAAAAAAATTAATTCTACACGGAAGTTCCACTGTAAATGACATTGCAGTTTGCACACTGTGATGCCTGGGAGCAACTGGGGATTTCCAGTTGCTAGATGAGACCTGAGTGAATGTAAATACGTCCCAGCATAGTTAATAAGTACTTTGTCAAACAGAGAATACTAGAAAAAAAATAAACTGAGAAAATTAATCCTGGTACCAAGAGAAAACTTTTGGTCATAACACTTGGGGAGAGCTGTTACAAACTGCTGCTTGTTCAATTTAGCTTTTGTTTCACCCAGTCCCATGGCTTTGCCTCTCTTTGGAAAGAGCAGGACAAAGTACTCAAGGACCTGCCTCATTCCTCTCCTCCCTTCACTTAGTCAAGTCATGTTAACTATATTCAATTCCAAGGCAAAACAAGCTTTTCTACAGTTACTCCCCTCAAAAAGTTGTCAGCATAAATAACACAAGTAATGAATTACAGTGGTGTTACAAAGGTGATGCCAGATTTTGGGGAGCATAGATGGAAAAGTAGCTCAAGAAATAAGGGAAGCAAGTTTCCGATAATCGTCATCTGCAAAAATGGAGGGATTGAGGTGTTTAAAAACCTTTCCAGAACATATATGCAACCAGCAATCTTTGTTCTCCACCATGGCTGGCATGGCTAACTGTAATTAGACATAAGCATCACTCAAGAACACTGAAATACTTGTTGCATAAAAGTCAGTGGTTTCTGCCTAAAATTATCGTTTTTTCCTCTAACACTTCCCAGCAAGAACCCTGCACTTGGAGCTCTATGATGTAGGGCACGTTCCACCAGTTCCCAAACACCTTTTGTTGCGACACACTGGTCGCTGGATTGGTGACTGCACCATCCTCATCCCATTCTTCCTTATTCCATAGACTCAGACTTTAAAGTCAGAAGGGACCATTATGATCATCTAGTCTGACCTCCTGCACAAGGCAGGCCACAGAATCTCACCCACCCACTCCTGTAACAAACCCCTAATCTACGTCTGAGTTATTGAAGTCCTCAAATTGTGGTTCCATCACACCACAACCCAACACACTTGTTGACATCTTTTCTATTCTCTTTCCTTCTTGTCGGCAAATGTTGACTTCTTAATGGCAACAACTGCAGCTACTGACTTAAGCAATACAATTCACCTGAGGTGGTCTGCATCGGAATAGCTTGAACCCATACGCCTTTGTTCTCATTTTACCGTACACCAGTTTCCAATACATGCTAAAGTTGTCAATTACACAAAGTAAAAGGGCCAGATCACATCACAATGACAAAACCCCAGCAAATGTGATTTTAAGCCATACCAGTTAAGAGATGGAAAATGCCTGTTGGCTCAAAGCCCATTCTCCTGGAAGAGTATGGAATAGTTATCAGATAGAACACATCAGGTATTCAGCTGATATTGAGCTTTTTAAAAAGTATCAGGATAAGTCGGTATCTTCTGAAGAAGTTGTTCTCTTTAAAAAAGAAAGGTTGGCAGGGGAGGGAGAAAATTCAAACTGGAAAAAAACTGAAAAATAATAAAAAAGAATCTGACACAGGTTCGCACTGAAGATCCAACAGGGATTGCCTCCGTTTCCTTACCAATCCCACAGAAGTTATCTACCACTATTGTTTCCCATTTTTCCATTCCTCCTCTGCAGTCAAGAAACAATACACAGGACTACGGACCTCAAATAACCTAGAAGCCTGGGCAGGATACGATAACTTAGTGTGAATTCAGTTAACAACCATAAGGCATGTAAAATTAAACTAATACTATTTCTATTCACACAACACAAGAACCTATACGGAACTAAACGCCAAACTCTTCTGCTTCCTTTTCATGCAAACAAAAAGCCTCCAATACTGATGTCAAAATATCGAAGATATTCTAAAATAATGCCCACATTTTCCATGCAGAAAGAAGGCAAGGAAATTTCCTACTTATAAATTGGGTTTGGGGTGCCTCCTTTCACATTCATTCACTCAGAGTAGTCAGAAGGCTAAAGAGGAATCAAGCCAAGTTTGCAAAGCTTCTTCGTACTCTCCACTGAGCCCCCCATTCAAGCCGCCCTTGATTTGAAGCTACTTATTTCACAGCAGCACAATGGAAGCTGTTTGACTGCCTGGCTTGCAACCAGCGACTGCTCTGAAAAATAAGTTCTGTATCAGGGTTATTGCAACATGGCTCAAAGCCAGACTTTCACCAACTGAGCTTATTACTGAAAGTGCAGAGGTAAACAAGGGCTTAGAAGGAGCACTGCAAAAATGGTGGTGGAAGCCTCTCCACACCCCCACTGAGGCTGCATTTCTAGCATCGGACCCAGAGTCAAATGATAACTTTGGAGTGAATCTGAACTTTGGGTCTGGTTCCCGCCTGTTCTGCTCTTCAGGGTCCCATCCCTTGTCTAGATGGGTGGGAGAGCTAGCTGCTCTTCTTTCTCTCTTTTGTAATAAATAATAATAATAATAATAATAATACCTAACTCATATAGTGCTTTTCATTAGGAGATCTGAAAGTGCTTTACAAAGGAGAACACAGTCTTCAAAATTATATCATTTGTTTCCCATAACAAGTGTTTGCTTTGATCTAATCTCATTACAGAAAAATCAGATTTAGAGGGTAAAACTAATTTTATTGCAAGGTATAATCTCCCTCCTGAGGTCTCTTGAGAGCATTTTTCCAGAGTCAATCAACTGGATTGCTGAAGCTATTGTGCAGAAAACACTCTGAAACCATCCAGTTGGTTGCTACAAAAGTTCATTATCTCATGAGTTCTGTCTTTTTTAGGTTTGACCAGGGAATTTGAGGAAGGGCGAGTAGTCAGATGAAGCCTGAAGGCTGGGTACTTCCCCTCAAAAACATCTATGTGACAAAAGCTGAATGATCCAATGGAAGACAGATTAAGAGAAATACTGTATATTGCTCTTCCACCAATCTGACTATTGTTCCACATCCTTTGGGGGGCCTGCCAAAGATTGATTCTGATTAGGGACGTTTCTCTAAGTCTGATTTAAAACTTCTAGAGGTAAATGGGAAAGCAAGACATCTGCACGGAAAAATTAAGGAGAGCAAAGCCTGTACTATCTATTAGTACCATCATCATTTAGTCCATTTGCCTCACTAATACAAGTAAAAGACAGTAGATTGAGTCTAAGCCAAAGTCTTTGTAAAACAAATCTAATACTTTATGAAACAGTAGCATGCATTACATTAAACAACAAAACAGTTGTGCTTTAAATTTAAACAGTAAGTTGCATAATCCAAGTAAGCTCACTAATAAAATGCAAGAGCTAAAGGTCACAATACAGAGTTTCTACATCTGGCCTGATGAAAGAGACTCTGGGACTAGCCAACCTTATCAGTCAGGCTCCTTTTCTCTCTGCGATCACTCTCATCGACCTCCATGTTCTCTATTCCTGAATCTACATCCACCTGGGACATACTGTAAGAGAAAAGAACAGACGAGCCCATTAACTGCTGGAAACCCAAAGACAGTTCTTTATGAAGATGCTGACTGAAGGAGTGTTCTCTTAAATGGAAACTGCTCAGGAAATAGGACGGATGCACGGGACTAGCCAGATCCATAAATGTGGCAATTAAAAATTACTAGCCAGTAAATGGGTCTTTTGGGTCTGCCTCTCATATTATGTTTGCTTTAAACACAAGAAATATGACACTGAATTTCTTAAGCAGGCAAAGAAAAATATACACTGTAGGAAATAATATATTTTAAACTTGACCTTTAACGGCTGGAGATAAAGAGTGTATTTTCTTTGTACATATTTAGATGGCCTGTAGTGCAGTACCTGCCTGGTAGTATAAGCAGTGTTCTTTACCTTTTCTCACAGGAGACACTATCAATATCCATGCTCTGGGACCGGGAGAGAGACTGAGATTGTGTTTCAAGGCTGTTAGATGGGGAACTGCTGAGAGAACTCACTCCTTCGCTGCTCTGGCTTCGGTGGGCTACTCCTAAAGAGAAGCAACAACCAGATTAGTGCTGCAGAGATGGGAAGCCACCACAATTATCCAGTGAGGGCCATGTCGTTTTTTGTAATCATTTCTTAATCCAGCTATTAAGGATTCCAGGTAATGCATTACAAATATTGTTGCCACTGAATTACTCTATGGCCTCAGGCAAGTTTGTCTGTCTGTACTTCCTCTTCCCTATCTGTAGAAGTAGAGGTAAGAATGCTTACCTGCAGCATGAACAAGAGAATGGAATCTTAATTCACGTCTGTGAGATGCTCAGGATTCCCTCTAAGAAAAGCACTGTTTGATTTTAAATAAACTCTTTGTTCTCTATGCATCTGAGTGACATATGGAGCTGTAGTAATTCTATGTTTTAACTGTACCAAGGTTTACATAGTAGCAAGATTTACATGTTGGCAGTGATTTACACCAGAGCTCAAAAAGAGGGCTACAGGAATTTTTCCTTCTTTTCCAACATGCTCAGATAAGAAATGTGGATATGTCAAATACACTTATCCAGCTCAGTAACACCCTTCTCCGATTCCTCTCTCTCCAAAAAATTGCACTGAATGCAAATGCCTGAAGTGATCAATGTGAGAGCAAGGTAATCCATACTGGGGCTTTGATGCAATTTCCCAACAGCTTTGTGAGGTCAGCCAGTTTTTAAAAATTCATCCTAAAGCAAATAAATAATGTATATGCTGTTAATAGACGAAACAAAAACAAGCCTCAGGCTGTAGAAAGTGACTGACTAAATCAAAAGAAGTGCCTCACAGCAAATTGTTGCCAAGTTTTAAAGTTCATGGAGTCATTTATAGATATATTATTAGATATGTATAGGTATCACTGTGTGTCCATCCATCTGACCCACATCCCTCATGTGGACAGATCACCCTCACAGACGCACACACACAAGCTAATAATTTGCACCAAAAGCAGTTTATATGCAAATCCATTTTTGTTTTTGTGGGTTGGGTCGGAAGAAAAAAGGAATTTCCCTCACCAGGCCTCCCGTCTGCAGTGACCAAACTCTCCTGTCTGAGGCAGGCTGGAACGGCTACTTCTGGGTCCCACCAGTGCAACTCCAGTCCACCTTCCCAAGCAAGGAACTAAGCTCACTATCAAACTCTGATCACATGTAAGACAGTACTATATGCTGTAGAAAGACTGCCATGTCATCCCAACCTCATCTGTTTATCTATCTTCAAATGAACACAAAAGTTATAGTCTTCATTGCAGAGTTTAACCTTGGGTGTGACCTGAGTGTTGCCCATAAACTGGTTCTCCTCCACACACTAAAACTTCTGACCCGAGTTCAGTGGTGCTTTCAACCCACGCTAGCTGGCCAGTCATGGAGTATAGTATAAACCACAAGTAAGGCTTTCGCTTGGGTAGTATCCTGCCCACTTTGCAGTGAGGATGCAGACTAAGATCATTCAAATACTGATAGTTTTCCCATGATTCCCTCCATGTGCCAAGAAGGGCAAACAAGTCCTCCCACAATTCAGTGAGAAAGAATCAGTGTGGCTCAACTTACTAAAGCACAAAGAACCATGGGATATGCCCCGGATATGCTAGATATTCAGATAGATGAGCGCAGCACCAGTAAGGATAAAATAATTGAAGTGCAGCTATGCAACATGGCTAGGCAAACCTGGGTGCCAATCAGCCAGGTTCTCTCTGATGTGAAGGCATGCACATCAGCATTCAAGGGTGTAGGGAGAAATACACATACAAAATTCATATTAATGCAGAACAAACCTTGGATTCAAACTACTGAAAGCAGAATGAGCCCTACTGACATCCATATAGAGGTTCAGCACACTCCTAAAATTTCTGGCTGGTGATACTGGGTCAGGGAGAAGGATGTTAGATTAAGTCTTGCCTAGTAATAAATTATTAAATTACAAATGGTTACTGTAGCAGTTCTGTGGTATTATACTTGTGTGCTGATAACTGGGCTCTTTGAAGACCAAGCAAATAAAAAGGAATTATTAGCCTGCTCGTTTAATATAAAAGCAGCAGTGAATTCCACTCCTGTAGGGTTTTCCATCTGTTATTTACAAGATATTCCCCAAATAGTATTAGGTCGCAGGTAAAAAGTGTAAAACCAGATTGATAATCTATTTTTAAATTCTAGCACTGGATCTGTTCCAGCATTACAACTAAAATCTGCAGTACCTTCTCCCATGCTTATGGCAATATCACATTTTCAAGTTAATGTGGATAGTGAAGTAGAACAGATTCAGGATTATGACATTTTTTTCTGCAAGTGGTTTGTTTCAGCAGTTTCTTCACAAACTATTTCGAAGCCTTGACACAAATTTCAACTTCATGAGGAAATCTAAACAGAACAAGTAAGGCCAGTCTGCAGAAGAATACAATTTGAAAAAAACATTTTGCTTCATTTGGTCAAAATGAAGACTAAAGTAAGCAAAACACCTTCTCGACGCTTTAAAAAACCAACTTCTGGTTGTAGCCACACTTTATAACAAATCATGTTAGCAATAGCTATTTAAATGGGGCTGGGCCAGATTCTCTTTCTACATATGAGTGTACATCTGGAGTAATTCCACTGACTTCAATGGAGTTACACTGGTGTAAACCTAGTTTAAGTGAGAAGTTATCAGACGTCCTTGTTTCTTGCAGTTTCTCTGGCCAATATGGAAAAGGGTTTTTGTATTTTTAAATCCATGGTATGGGAGACAATATGCACTGTGGCATAATTAGGCTAAATTGTCAGAAAAAATTCCCTAATCAACTTGGTCAGAAACCTACACTAGAAACAACCATATTGTTATTGTTAGAAAAGTTTCAGCTGCAATGCAAAGAAGGTGTCAATAAATTAGCTCCACACCTACAAACATTAGTAGTACTGTGTTGTGGGAATCATGTTATAATACAGCATGGTCCAATCTCTCAGAATTTGAGGGGATACTATTGTATCTTAAAATGATTTCGATATACACAGTAAATCTATACATTGAAACAGGTAGCCAAAAATAGGGCATATTCTGAAACGGGTCACAGAGTTACAGTTATGCCTCCATAACACCACTTCAAAACGTGTGTTAGCTTTTTCTATGGGTTTTCTGGGGTCTTCGTTCTCATAACACTTCTGATAACAAGTACAGATTTAGAGTCCAAAAAGAACTCAACTATTGACAAAGTGCACTGATGGCCCATTAACTTGATGGGGATGGAGCAACACTAAATTAGTATGCACTCCTTGAAGCTTTGCCATGCTAGGGGCAGATGAAGAGACATCAGCTGACAGTTAAGTTCACCAACTGGTTACTCTCAAAGCCATCTTCTACATCAAAAATAGATTTACTAATGTTAATGTATAGCTGGAATTTTTACACACTTTCTTCAGATAATTAAGTTCCGTATTTGAAATGCATATTGCAGAGCTCAGTTTTTTAAGTCTTCTAATTTATTTACGGAAGCTAGTGGAGATGTTTATTCGCTCTTACTGCTAAACTATGTCAGTCTCCCAATTCCCCAAGTTAGGTGGCTTGAAAGGCATCTAATTTTCAGTGGTAATCAACTCTTCTGTTAAAAAAAAAAAAATGTAGAGAAAACATTAGAGTGAACCCAGCCAATCCTCCCCATTTCAGGAGGAAAGGAGAAGCTTTCGGGCAAAATCTGTGTGTGGGCAGAATTTTGTAGACACTATATTTTTGTGCATTTTTTTATTATTCCACTGTATATGCTAAAAGCCACATGTCATTTCATTTATACCTTCTCGACATTAATTAATTAACATCTGTGCAGCTTTTTGACGATTTAAAGTGCCATGTAAATGCTAGGTATTAACAGAAGCACCAGTAGGTTCAGATTTGCAGGAGGCAAATAGAGCTCTAACTGTTCTCTTCCGAAAAGTATGGCAGATCCATGCAGCAAGGTGCAGCTGGAATATCCACTGTTCTGTAGGATCAACCACCATTTTGGATTCCATCCACTTACAGGGTAATCCCAACGCAAACTAATATTTTTAAAAATTACAAACTGAAGTAAGACAAGCTAAGAAGGAACAGGACAAGCACTTTGTTTTAATGAGTATGATTTTCAAACTATCACCTGCCAAGCCTGATCAGGCAGTGTCCCCAAACCCTGCTTAGCTGGCAGACTGAGGTCTTGAAATGGGGCCTTAAAGAAAAGAAGAGTTCATAGAAGAGGGGGTGATAACCACGCTCTCTTGAGAAGGGGAAAAACCAAACCTCCATCTCAAGGAATCGAGTATGAGTCTTTAACCTCTGATTTAAGTGGGGTAGGAATGCAGCCCAATTGCCAGAGCATAGCACCAGAAGCCAAGACTATTCCTGACTCCACTTCCCTGTGTGCAAAATGCAAACAAATATAATACTTAACTTCCTCAGACAGGTTTTATGTCTGAAGTGTATTCTGAGATCATTAGATGACTGACATAACAGACATGCAAAGTATTATTAATTAGTGTGTATACCAGAAATACAATTAAACTAAGATTAAACTAAGATTAACAAAACATCCCAGTTCTGTGGCTGAAGAGACAAGTGTGCTCTGTAGAGTGCTATGAAAACACAGAAGGAATATGTAACTCACAACTGTCACAATTTACATGGTAACTAACAGCTGTGAACAAAAACAAAGGAATGTGGTAAATGTGGGTTAACAATCTATGTAAGGCTGAAGCTGACAATTAGCATGTCATTTCTAACAGCATTCTCAGCCAATTAAGCATTCTCTAGAAATGAGGAGGAAAAATGGGATCTGTGATCCTGTAAAACAACTTAGATTTTGCTGAAATGCCCACTGGTCAATATTAGATATTCACAAATTATTCAATTTTATTGATGAGAAAAAATAAATGCTACTGAAAGCAGAGCGATTATGGAATGCACGCTACAGCCTTGATCCTGCAAGTGCTTGCAAAATGCACAAATCTGTTGCAATCCAGCACAAATGATGGCTAAACGCAAGCTCAAGGAAGCATAAACATCAGGTATACCCCTCAACACTGAGTAGAAGCAAGCATGAGGCCTCATTTACATTAAGGAGATTGGTAACAGCGTAACTACATTGATATAGTTACCCCAATGCTAATACTTTATGTACATCTGCTGCACGAGTTTAAAGCAAGCCTTACATTAGTGCAGTTTACGTTACTACGTGACTGGTTTAAGGTGTCCTGGTGTAACCTCTGCTTTATTTCAGTCCAGTGCCTGTGCAAACAACATCCATTTAGTGACTTCAGTGCAAATGTCCTTAACGTAGACAAGACCAAATGGCACCAGGCACCTACTCCATTACCTACAGACAATGCAGGGGGAGAGAGAGCACACCTGTGAGCAGAAAATGGAGGTGATAAGCACCATCCTCCATCATGCTCATGGGATGCAAAGCTCTACATGCCTCCCAGGGCCCTGCTCCTGCTATCAGACAAAAGCATCTTGGTGGCCACAGTGCAATACTCAATATGGGATCAGGGGCCCCTAAACTCTGTCCTGCCTATCACTTTCTCTCTTGAGATAATTTGCACGACACTCACACCTGCATTGTGCTGGAACAAGTACTCCATGAAACATTTGACCTTCAAAACTCAGCCTCTCTTGAAAATAAAAGTGCAAATGGAAACACTGTAAATACATATTGACGTGCACTGAACACATACATTGTATATATCTCACTCCCTTATTTTATTTATTATTTCCAGGATCTCTAAATATGCTTCCCAAATAGGGACAAAGTAATAAGAGTCTTTTCCACCAAATGGATCCTGTGCTCTGACCTCGCCACTGTATGCAATTCCTCGAACAAGGACACTTACAAGGACATTATTTTGTTGGAGCTGCTCTCTTCATAGACTAGGACTGGAAGGGACCTCGAGAGGTCATCCAGTCCAGTCCCCTGCCCTCAGGGCAGGACCAAATACTCTCTAGACCATCCCTGATAGACATTTATCTATCTAATCTACTCTTATATCTAAATGAATTCAAATCCTCTGCAGTCATTTTAGTGTAGCACTGCTACGGGATTCCTGCAAACTGTAGAGCTTTAAATGCATCTTTGCTGATGTGAAGTGCGTATAGTGGATGCTCAGCATTGAGCAACACCACTCTCACTAACCACCATCAATTTTCTGGTCTATCTACCCCCCTCATTCTGGTCTGGAAAAAAAAATTGAACATTGTTTCAGTAATCAGTACTATGGAAAGTGGACACTGTACTTTTAACTAGTGATTTTATGCTTCTGGCCATGACAAACCAACAGCTCATGCATCACTAGGGATGGGTGTCTAGAACAGACTAATCAATTTGCCAGACTGACCTCTCTAGGTATACTGTGACCCATGAATCTCTCAATGCCATGTGGTAAGAGGGTTACAAGAATATCCTGATTCTGGTATGTATATTCTGGTTCACCAAAGAAAGTCACTTGAGTTCTTAAATGAAAGCCAGGGTCACACTGGTCATTAATATAATTGAGAAATCTAGGTACAGATACTATGTAAGGAGTTATGTATGTATACTGAAAATATGTTTTAAAGTCTGTAACTCTGCCTTGATACAAAGGCAGATGAGATATTTATTCACCTGTCTCTCTGGCATACAAATTTAACATTGTAAACTAACACAATGGGGAATCATTTACACAGAAAGTTAAGGGGAGAGAGGGGGAGTGTGTGTGAAATCAACAAGGAGGCATCATACTGAGATCACATGGCTGGTGATCCTGACTCTGGGTACAGACAATGAACTTTGTGAGATTCAAAGAGAAAGCAAGACATATCTAGAAAGTAGGTGTACCTTTATTCTTCACCTAGGAAATAAGAAGGACAGCGCATTAAAATGAGATCTCTGCCTACCTTGGTGGAAGACACTGCAAAAGACTTCGGGTGACATAACCTCCTGTCTAAAAAGTTATCTTGGTAAATTAAGATTAGTCTCTAGGAAGATTATGGTGATTTGATATGTAACTCCTTTGTTTCCATTATCCTTACTCACTGTCTCTTGAATCTTTGATAATAAACATTGTTTTCAGTATAAATGTATCTCAGCACTGTGGTGTGAAGCTAGGTGCTGATCCTGAGTTGAATCAGGCAAGTTGCTGTGTACACTTCTCCTTTAGGGACCACAGACCTCGTATTTCTGTGAGCGTTCAGTGAATAAAGTACTGGACACTACAGGGAAACACTTAAAAAGAACTCAGGGACTGGGTCATATCTATTGTTAACCTGCAAGGCAAGGGCTGGAATAGCCCAGAGTAGATTATTTGGCTGGCTAACAGAAGTTGGTCATGTCAAGGAGTCAGTACCCAGTTAAACACAAACAAGTCTCTCTTGTGCTAGAGGCAAGGGGTAATAAGTTGACTCTTAGTCCTCCTGGGTATCCCAAGAACCATCGCACAAACTATGTGGACTCTGCACCATACCTACTGAGTTACATACTGGGTTATCAGGTGGGCTTTTTTTTTTGTTTTGTTTTTAAATCACCTTTGCTTCAGTGTCATTTTTTTTTAATCACAAGGCCAGTGTACTCTTTTAAATTGTAACTGCAATTAGCTTTTCTCTGGAAATGCTTTTAAAAATGACTCTCTGTCATGACTGAAATGCAGAGAAATGGGAGGTAGAAAGAACAGGTAAGAAACAATTCATTATGACAAGTCAGCACTATAACAAGGAGTCAGAGTTCTAACCAGTCCTGAGACAGGATTGTATGTAATAAAAGGAGGAGGTTTCCAGCCTTCTATGTAGACTTTACTAAATGCATGTTCCAAAGGACATAACCATAAATCCAATGCATTAGACAAAGGCTCACAATGCAAGTAAGTTATGCGCTAGTTTGATCTGCACAGGTACAGAAAAATATTTTTCATTACCTCCAACTATTTAACATCTCCCTGATCTTTCAGTAGTAGTTTGCTAAAAACAGCAAACCACCACCTTTGAAATACTGAAAATTAAAAAAAAAACAAAAACTCAGTTCAGTGCCTCTAATTTCATAAAACTATAGACATGAAATATAATTTGTGATTACAGATGAAGTTCATAATATTTGGCAAGTATGCCAAGTTTAGATCAAAATCCAGATTATATGTAAATATTGCGTAACTAACTCTATCTCAACAAGAGAACATCCCTCTTCCCATTCTCACCTGCTCATTTAAAAATAAATAAATAAATAAGTCTGGCTCAGACATTTTCCAAGCCTTCTGACTCCTAGATTCACAACAGTAGTAACTGAAGGGCATTCTACCTTTACCCTCCAGAAGTGTTAGGAAACTGTTTTTCCCTTTGTTTATTGACTTCACACACTTCACTCCTATAAACAATACATAGAGACACCACAGGCATCACTCAAATGCACCAAACACTAGTAATGCAAGATCTGAAACTAAATTGGACTTTGGGACCGAGTGTTGAAGTCCAGCTAGAAATCAAATCAATAAAAAAAATTATTTAAAATCTTAAATAATCTAAAAGGCAGATGGGAAAAAAAACCTGTTTCTTGTTCAGAATACTCAGAAGATGTAATTATATACTTCACTTGACACCATGTTTTAACTGAGTAAACTTTGTTTTAGAGGCATTTACAATTCTCCCTCCATAAAAACTCCCTCCAAAAAAAATTATACAGAAGAGCTCTCTCCTTTACTGGTTGCCAACAGAAAATTTAAGTAATTTAAAATATGTTAATACATTCACCTAAACAACTGTATATAGTTAACCAAAAATAATTAAATATATGCAACATCAAAAAGTGTCCAGTTCCTCAACTCCTTTCAAATTATACCAGAAACAGCATGTAGCACTCATATCCTAAGTTTAAAATCTTCAATAGAATAACCACAACCACCACCACAAAATCATTCTTCAATGATTAAGTTGTAGCCCACCTGATGCGCCAATTGGAGAGGTAGCTGGGGTCATACTATGGACATTCAGGCCAAAATTGTGGGATGGACCTGGGGCTGGCACTATTACAGGTGGTCCAGGTGGGTTCTCTCTTTGTGGAGAGGTAAGGGGAGTGGTGGGCTGGGAAGATGGTCCACCTGCAAGCCGAGCAAGGCGCCTTCGACGGATCTGTATAAAGGAAATAAAAAGTAGATGAAGTACACACACAGATTTTCACAAACATTGCACCAACGGTCCTTCCAAGCAGTATGCATATCAACCTCTGCCAAAAGGCATCACCAAAAACAATAATGTAATGTATGACCCTTGATATAAAGGGAAACCTGCATTAAAGATCACCTCCAATAAGCAATCCCCCCGTCTTATGTGACCAATCTAAAACACTCCTAGCATTTCCAGTACATTTTTAATATCTCCGAAGACCATCTCTACTGGCCAACCCAATTTGTGTTCCCTTGAGTAGTCATTTAAGACAGGTTTCACTTTCTATTGCATAGCAATGTGAGCACACACAACAATTCCTTTCTTCTATTTTAGCATCTGATGGAATAAAATATGTTCTTCTGTTAACCAGACCTTAATATAAATGTTGCCCAAATTTCATAACATCTAAGATCAACAGAAATATTTCTATTTAAAACATTTTTCTAGTGAAAATAGTTATCTTTAATCAAAAGATCATTACCCCACAGTGTTTGAAACCCAAACATGAAGACTGTATAAATAACATTTTTCAGCCAAACAGAAATACAGAAAGTAAATGAAGAGACTAGCATCCTGAGTCTAGGAGGAGTAAATGAGCATAAACTGACAGGTTAATTGATTTTTTTTAAATTCTCTCTCTTAATGTGTTATTAATAACACAAGTAAAGAAGTGTGTTTGCTTGCAACATGTGACAGGTTGCTAGTGTTCTTTATAAATTTCTAACATTTAGTACCCCACAAGCTGATTGGCTTGATACATAGGGAATAGACAGACAAAGGGAAAATAATATCTACAGAATTTTTAGAACCAGAAAACTAAAAAAAAGTAATGAAGAACCCAGAAAGTTAAATATTACCAAGAACCAATTCTCTAGCACTAAATCGGTTTTCAATCAACTGCACCATTTCTCACTTTTGCCCATAATGCCCAGAAGTTGCCAAACATATGAAAGAGTGCAAGAAAAGATGTGTCAAGTGACTTATACCATGTTACTACAGTCATTTAATGGCCTGCCAAACCTTCCTCAATAGAGAAAGAAGATGAACAGATCAAATTCATAGAATCATAGATTATTAGGGTTGGAAGGGACCTCAAGAGATCATCTAGTCCAACCCCCTGCTCAAAGCAGGATCAATCCCTAAATGGCCCCCTCAAGGATTGAACTCACAACCCTGGGTTTAGCAGGCCAGTACTGAAATCACTGAGCTATCCCTCCCCCCATGATGATCTCATAGCTCCCTACGCAATGTTGATACACACTGTGATGGTGGCCCCCCCCAAGGCTTTATGGAATATGCTTATTAATGTATATATGACATAACTAGAATGTTTTACGCTACATACGCCTTCTAACATCTCTCTGTAAATGTTATGATCTACTGAATCTGTTAATCCTATTTGTAGACATGTATCATTTTTGTACTTGAAGTTAGGAATATTGGCTGTATACTTGCTTGATTTTAACTAGTCTAGCAGAGCATCTGGTATTAAATCAGACTTGAAAAACTCTGGGAAAACAAAGCTTCTGAAGCAGGCATCTCTTCCTTGACTCTGATGTCACCACACAAATACAGAAGGTGGAAAGAAAATAAACCCTTGGAGTTTTTTGTATTTTTTTTTTAAATAAACTAAAAGGGCTTTGAATAGAATCTCTTAATCCTACTCTTTACAAAGTGAAGTTGGGGTGTTTCAATGACAGCAAGACAAAGCAGGATCCACGCATACAGCTAAAAACTGTTCTTACTGGGCTCTCTACAGAAAAATATTTAAGAAATAAAACTCACATCTTCCCCCAAATCTGTTTTGCAGAGTGATGAAAGCTGAAGATTTTATATCCTATATACCCACTTACAAGCAAATTTTCTGTAGTGTAACAATGCTCCAACCATTAGGAAGTTACAACATTTCACCCAAGAGGTAGCCATATTTTGGCAGTGGTTCAAATGACCTAAACATACACCTTGTAAATCAGCTGTAACTCAGAGTATCCTCTACTCTTAACCTATATCAGGGGTTGGCAACCTTTGGCACACAGTCCATCAGGGTAATCCACTGGCAGGCCGCGAGACATTTTGTTTAGGTTGACCATCCGCAGGCACTGCCTCCCACAGCCCCAATGGCAAACTGCAGCCACTGGGAGCTGTGGGGGGCAGTCAATGTAAACATATTTCTCGCTGCCTGCCAGCAGATTACCCTGATAGGCCGCGTGCCGAAGGTTTTCAGCCCCGACCTATATCATGCTATTTATACTATATAAAATAGAGAACAATTAATGTGAGAGGAAAGCACCCCTAGGGTTTTCTTTCACATTGTGTCAATGACTGGATGTTGTTATTGTAAACTAATTCCTCTACAAGAAAAAAAATCACTTAAAGATTCCAGTCCCAAAAAAACTTAGGCAAGTGCTGAACTTGACACTCAAGCAGCCCTGTAAACTACGACGGGGATACTCATGTGTAATGTTCCATTTGAGTGTCTGCAGAACAAAGGCCTAAATCTCCCTGTCTGCATTAAAACAAATATATATAATTTTTGCACGTCTGCAAATGGGCTGCGGGTGGTTTAGAGCTAGAATCATCACGACAGATGTCACAAGGAAATAGATAATAAGACAGAAAATATTCCTATTCCTTTTCCTCATGGTTCCTAACATTCTGTTAGCTTTTGACTGCTGCTGCACATTGAGCAGATGTTTCATGGAATTAGCTGCAATAATGCCACAATCTCTTTCTTGAGTGTTAACAGCTAATTTAGACCCCATTATTTTGTATGTATTGTTGGGATTATGTTTTCCAATGTGTATTACACAACACTGAATTTCATCTGCCATTTTATTGCCCAGTCATCCAGTTTTGTGAAATCCTTTTGTAACTCTTCACAGGATATGTCTAAAGAAATAAAAACCTGGGCTCTAGGACTCTGTGAGGTTGGAAGGTCCCAGAACCTGGGCTCCAGGGTGAGCCCAGAAATCTACACAACAGTGAAATTTCCCTGCAGCTGGAACCCCGTGGGCCCAAGTCAGCTGGCACAGGCCAACTGTAGGTTCTTCCTCGTTGTGTAGACATAGGTCCAGAGCTGACTGGGGATAACTGTCTTTAGCAATTTTATATCATCTGCAAACTTTGTCACTTCACAATTTGCCCCTTTTCCAGATCATTTATGAATATGATGAACAAAACTGGTCCCTGTACAGATCCTTGGGGGACCCTGCTATTTACCTATCTCCACTGTGGAAACTGATCATTTATTCCTACCCTTTGTTTCCTACCTTTTAACCAGTTACTGATCCATGAGAGGATCTTCCCCCTCTTATCCCATGGCTGCTTACTTGGCTTAAGTGCCTTTGGTGTGAGATCTTGTCAAAGGCTTCTGTACAAGAGATCACCCTTCTCCACATGCCTGTTGACTCATGATTCCCCTTTTCAAGTGTAGTTAGACTCTTCCCCGTCATACTGTATTCATCTATGTATCTGATAATTCTGTTCTTTACTACAGTTTCAAGTGCCAGAATTACCTCTATAGCATAATATAAACATTGGCTTAGCCATTCAGAAGAAAAGATTATTGGACACAAGAAGCCAATTCTCAGTCACACTATGGAACAGTACGAAAAGAGAATTACTGTATCAACCCATTTATCCAAAAGGTCTTCAAGACACCACAGATAAATATGGGAGCAATGCACGGCAGGATTGTTTAACTGGAACGTATGCATATCATGATTTTTGTACTTGCACTACTGAAAGGTTATTCTCCATCTCCCTATTATATGAAAGCACTTTGGATTTCCATCCTTTTTTTTTCCCTTCTCTTACCTGCAAATCCACTCTGAAGCAGCAGCACTAACAGTCTTATTCATACTACTGTTGACACTATACTAATAACAATTCTGTTTAAACATAATTATTGCTAGTACACTTTGCCTGATCAGTGGTTGGTAGAACGGCTTAGCTACAGCCAAGTTTAAGGCACAATCTATTCCATAAAATCTACTATGTTTAAATGTCCTTCTTAAACACTCTCTAGTAATCCAGTCACATTTTAGAGAGTGTTTAAGAAAGACATTTAAACGTAGTAGATTTTAGTGTGACTTGGTCTTGCCTATGCCGATTGGCTCAGACAATGTCATAACCATCTTCAGACATCCTGATATAGCTCTGGTCTTGCACCCCAATACGTAAACATGGTACATTTTGGAGATGAGATGGGCATAAACAGCATTAAAATAGGTTTTAAACAGTGTTGTAAGGTCAACACAGAGAAGTTCTCTCTCAGGATATTTACAATTTGTCTAGCATGTCTCCCTAGGGGAAAAAAATCCGATCCCAACAGGTCAGGAAAGCCATGCTAGCAAATGACCGTGTTTAAACACAGCTGTCAACAGTAGATTTTGACTGTCGTGTGAGTGACATCCATGAGGCCCCACTCTACACTACAATTAAAAACACAATCTGAGATGCCCATGTTATAGTGTGTATTTGTAACACTTAAAATTTACATCTCCCTTTTTGCCTGTTTCTCATGTTTTGCAGCAGCCATCAATATTAGCCAAGCAATGACATTAGTACTCAGAGACACAAGGTGAGTGTGGTAGTATCTTTTATTGGCCCACGTGTTGAACAAGACAAGCTTTCAAGTTCCACAGACCTCTTTTTCGGAGCTCTGGAAAGTTTAGGGTTGTCTGTATTGTAACATTATCCCCTTGCTTTTGTGGACACACAAATCTACACCAGTGTTCAGGAGCACTGCTTTAATATAGGTCAAGACCTTCAAATGTCAGTTTTGACCTAGATTAAAACATTGTTCCTCAACACAGAATTTTTTTATTTTTTTTTAAGTAAACAGGCAAAAAGTATTGCAAGGTGGACAACTCTAGGCCTGTCAAAGCACCATGCACTAACACAGTTCTCTATGCAGCATAAACCAACTAGATCAGTTCTAATACTATAAATCCTACAGCGTGTTGTTGTTGTTGCCCTGCTAATACCAAGAGCTACAGCAAGACAAGGAAAATAAGCAGAAGAGAATACATAAAGTCTACCTGTCATTACAAACTCTCATTCAAATTAATGGAAGTGGAAGAAACAAAAACACAATCTTTATTAGCCAGGTATGATTGGTTTGAAGGCTGACTAATCCATTCAAAATAATTTCCAGCAGAAAACATGAAAAAATGATTGAAAAGTCACAGATAAGTAGAGTGTTGATGAAATGTCAGACAATTCCGCTAATGTTACCTGAAAAATGAAAAGTCATCCCCTGACACTCTGATGCATAGCTGAGGAAATGTCAACCACATGGCCTCACTTTTGTTTTTCCAATTGCCAAGTACACCCCCCTGAGCGCTGCAAGATACAGCGCTGTAAAGTACCAACACTGCTAGAGCCAGACAAAAATATAACCAAATTAAGTGTGCCTTGCTCACAAGCAGAAGTTGTGTCAAGGAGGATAATTAGTAAAACAAAGTTGCTGGATTTATAATCTAATTGGAAGTTGCATTAGTTCTTAAAAATAATCAGTTTCCCCATCATTCAATTTATATATTTACAGAATGCTTTTCAAATAAAGAAGTGGTATGCAAGATGAATAAAACAGAGGTGGGTGGGAAATGGGAAGGAGAAACACAGTAATTCAGCCAGTGGTGTGACTGGGAGGAAAGGAATTAAGAGGAAGAAAACAAGGAAAAAGGGAAGGCAGCAAACATACAAAAGAAAAATCATTCAAGTGTCATTGGAAAGTAAGACAACAAGTTTGATGTCACACTTGTCCATATTATTCAAGCACATTTTCTGCCTTACTAGCTTTTATCTTCACAGCAGGCCAACAAATTTGGGATCAAGGGGGAGAAAATAACAGGAGAGGAGAGGAAAAGGCACAGATGCTGAAACAGTAACACTCGATCAGCATATTTACCAATTTGTTCTCAAATGCAGTTAAATCTTGATTATCCAAAGCAAGGTCATGTCTTACACAACATGTATTAATTGCACAGGAAATCCCACTCTGTTATCCATTATTTATTTCCCCTGATCCCCCAGTTTCAAGAGGATAATCAAGATCTGATTGAACCCTGGTGTCACTTCATATCCCCCCCCACCTACATAAAGTGACAGATCAAACCAACAGTTAACTCAGAAGTTCTACTGAGAAGTGTCACAATTATTACCTGCAACAAAGAGGGCACTATTACTGCATGTAACATGAACAATTTCTTTCCAGAAAGCTTCCCCTCACCATTTAGCTGAGGTCTATTGGGAGGAAGGCATTTAGGCACTTTTGAAAATCCCAGCAGGCACCCATCTGCATCTTTAGCCCCTAACTACTTTTGAAGATCTAGCCCTAGGCTCTTTAGGGCAGACACTGAGGCCTTGGCTACATTGGCACTTTACAGCGCTGCAACTTTCACGCTCAGGGGTGTGAAAAAACACCCCCCTGAGCGCTGCAAGATACAGCGCTGTAAAGCCTCAGTGTAATCAGTGCCGCAGCGCTGGGAGCCTGGCTCCCAGCGCTGCAAGCTACACCCGTAGAGGATGTGGTTTACGTGCAGCGCTGGGAGAGCTCTCTCCCAGCGCTGGCACTCCAACCACACTCACATTTCAAAGCGCTGCCGTGGCAGCGCTTTGACATTTCAAGTGTAGCCATACCCTGACACTTTTTTTGCAGTGCCTAGCACTAGGCTCCAGACTCACAAATGTATTAAGACAGTGCTTAAATCCCCATAGTTCTTCTCAAAACGGTCAATTTAAGAATGAATTAGTACTTACCAAAGAATGAAGAAAGAAGGTAGTATTTGGAAACATTTTACTAGGAAAGGATGACTGTTTACCATATAGAAACCCTACACTATACAGGTCTCGGTTTCAACAGCATCTTGTAAGTAAAGGGCAAGTTATTTTGTGCCATTCTTTATATGGGGCCTTGAACTATCAAGAGCTACCTTCCCTATATAACTTAAATTTGTTAATATTGTATCAAAGGTTAACGCAAAAATTTAAGCAGCTCAATGGAACAGGTGCACTAGTTCTTATCAGTTCACGTACCACTATGTATCTAGGCTCTTTCTGGAAATCAGCTTTCAGAAACATTTTTCAACTTAATGGACTTCTACAAAGCTGTCAGCTGGATACTCAACAACACAAAAGATAAAAATAGCTTGATCACTACAAATAGCAAGTTCACGACTTTATTCATACAACAGACCAATAAAAATACAACCACAGCAACTAGTCTTTCATCCTCATATACCTTTGATCACAAAAATTGAAGTGATTTTTATTCATAACTGTTTTGGAGCAATGGTACTAGAATAGCTGAGATTCTAAGCAAATAACCTTTATTTTTCCATGAAAGAGCGGTTTCAAAATTGCACAATGCCAAGAGAAGAATTGACATAAACTCCAGACCCTAATACATCATAGGGAAATAAAACAATACATCAGCTATAGCATGCCAAGCAAGTTTAAAAAATATTTCATCTTCTGAATGCACTGTTCATTTAAGAACTTGATGGAGGCTATTTAGCCCATTTCAAAATAAGGACATTTTAAGAAATGACAGGTCACCAAATTGTCTCAACTTTAAGCCATATTTTTCCGTCGCACATGAAAACAAGAACAGAAATTGGCAATTGTTAGCTTTGCCTCATTTGCAACTCAAAATATTCATTCAATTCTGGCCTTGCTCTTCCGACCTATCTCTCATACTCTCCTGACACTTCTGCCCCATCTTCCTCTTTCATGTCTCCATGCTCTTGTAGACCCTCTTCCCACATAATCTTCTTTAGGTGCTACAAATCTTGTTTTTCGCAACAGTGCTTTATTATAGCACCATGAAAAGTTGCATCAGCATGCAGCTTTACTGCCATAAGTGAACACTTCACTATGCAATTAGTGAACTGTGCCAAACAGATGCTAGCCCTTGCCCTGAAAAACTAGCAATATAAAGGCTCAAGCATTGATAATAGTCACTTAAAATTATTATGGACCATTGGGCCTTATGGTTTCCAAATAAACACTCTCTGAAGTGAATGGAAGGTCATTGACTACAATGAAAGTTTAATCTGTCACAAAGGGTGAAAACCTGAAGCCTTCATTGAACGCAGTGTTAAGAGTTCTTAAGAGAGAATCTAAATCAGAGACTATTAGTGTCCTTCTTTAAAGACTAGCCACATTTTCACATCATGTAGACACAAATCAAGACAAAACACAAATATTCAGAATAAAACTGCAAGAGATTTTACAGAGGAGGAGGAGAAGGAAAGGGATGCATAAGATCAAAAGATATCCTAAAATATTTTCCATACTAATAACAGACACTAATAATTTACCAAAACCATTATTCTGCCATATTTCTTTCAGTTTTAGTTTGTTAGGCTGACTCATATTTATGACAGACAAATCCACCCATTTCTCTTACTAAATATTTTGAGTATATTTCTGTGAGGCAATATCCCCTTCTATCTCCATGAATATGGAAGACCTTACAATATTCAGCAGAACCTTGCTAGCTTTCCCTTTGCTATGCGACACACCTCAGATTTAATACTAATGTAGTGAGCTCTCACTTTACGAAGACAATACTTTTACAAAACATACCACAGAACATTTACCACTATATAGAAAAACTTGTCAATGCCTTGATCTTTCTTCTTTTGAAATAAAGTTAAAGGGATATGTAGAATTTAAGGGAATTCAGACCTTAACATATATATTGTAATGTTTCAGTCTTGCACTTTTAAAAGTTGTGTTTCTTTATTCACCCACTAATTTGCTAAATTCAGTAATGTGCAGTGGATCTCCCAGACATTAGTAGATCTCAGGAAGGTTCTACTGTACTTAAATTATATTTTGAAATTAGAAGAACATCCAACCCATGTCACTACCTTCACCCACTGGCAATGCTGAGCATATAAAGTTTCCACTGAAAAGAGTTTTCTTTTCAGCTCCATCCAATTTAGAGACACAGGAAATCTAGTCATCTTTAAACAACGATATTTTCCAACAATGGCCATCTAAGATACAGGACCTGCTGCAAACAGTAGCAGTAAAAAGGAGAACTTGGAGGAAATAAAATTGATTTGGTTCTGAAGGTCTTTTCCAGTTAAAAGGGTGTATATGTTAACCACAAAAATTGATGGCCCTTTAAAACAACACATACAATAAAGCTTGCCTCAAGCAACTACCCAAAGGACTAGCTAGCCGAGATCTTGGCTAAAATTGTACTAGGAAACTTGGGGAAGACTTTAAGAAGTTACTTAAGAGAGTCAGACATTTTCCTTAATAAAGGTGGAATCCTTAGTGGAAGAGACACTGTATTTTCTGCCCTCTCAGTTCCATGATGCTGCAGTTCTGATGTCAGTAATTTACAGTAACAGTGACATTACCAGTTTTCTATGGGATGAATGGTCTAAAAATCTAACATAAAATGCTTCATAATCGGACACAGTTGAGAAGTATGATCAAAAGAATTACAGATTCATGAGTAATATTTTTGTAACATACCTACTAAATTATAGGCTGTTCCCCATAATAGGAACTACATTACTAACATCCCCCACCCAGTGCCATATGGGAAATGTAGTCTCTATACCACCACAACATAATGAAGATCAGCCCCAGCCACATACCTATGAGGCACTTTTTCCTATCTTCTACTGTGACACAGCAGGACAGCTAAATCATGACTTACAACATGATCAAAAATATCACAATATTTTGTAATACAAACCTGAAGAACAGCAGCAGCAGGCGCCGCCGCCACCTTGTTCTACAAGCTGGTCACCAAGTATGGCACAGAATAAAAGCCATTTCTCCCTGCTACCACTACATCCTAACCATAGAGAGTAAATCTGCAATTAACCTATAGTAAACCAGCTGAATCTGATGCCTTGAGCAATTTTATGTTGCAGCTGATCTGATCTGTCATTGTTTACAATGTAGTTTCCTATGAAAATGTTTTTAAGGGAAGGGGTAGGAAGAGAATGTAGGTTTGAAGTTGTACATGCAGTGGACACTCGGGCAGCTGGAGGTTACTAGAAGCAGGTAAACTCCTATATCTAGATCAGCAAAACTTCAGAAGTAATCTAATCTTACTCTAAAATACAAATGCAACAGCAGATCCTGAGAGTACAACAGGTTCCATTTATAAAGAAGAAACAGAAGCAGTTTGCAAATGATTTGCCCCACTTATTGCCCACTACAAGAAATAAACTTACAACTTTAACTGGAAGAATAAGAGAGAAGGAAAAAATTAAGGGAATTGAAGCCAGCCACAGAAAACAAGTTGACCTTTTCTAACATGACCTAACCTGAGTTCTTCATACAGCTGTGAAAAAAAATAAACCCTGTTAAATATGAAACCCCACATACACCTCAACTGTCTCAACTATTGACAAAGGGAAGACACTTGATGAGATTTTAAATGTCTCGTTCAAAAACAAGATAAAAATCTCAAGAGTGAGATTTTTTTTTAAATTCCTAAAAATTAATCCAAAATGAAGAAGTCATCCCATAAGTGAACAGGACTTGGCAGATACAAACATACAAATAAACAATTAGCCAAAAGAAAAAGAATTCAACCTTCACCCTCAAACAAGATAATTACCAGCTAGAAAAACCATGCTGAGGTGCTACAAAGAGAGTTGAGTGAAAAAACACACAAACACTTGACAGAGAAAAAGTCACATTATTGTACTTTTCTTAATCAATGTTTTCCCTTTGGATCAGCAAGACTTACATGAACAACCCCAGAACGAGTGACCCCTCCTCCTTCTCCAAATCAGAAAAATGAATAGCTTTACCCAGTACCCCAGGTGTAACCCTAGAGTTCAAAATACCCTCTCAATCCCATCCTCCTCTCGTAAAGAGCATCAAGTACCCCTCAGATCCACCCTAATGCCAAGACTCCGTTCTTCAGTTTATCTTTCTCCCTCCCAGCATCCAACCTTTTCCTCCGCCCCAAGACCCCCCAAACTCACCTCATCAGCGCTCAGCTCCTCCATCGCTTTCCTCTTAATGGTGAAAGTAGTTTGGGGGCTCTTTGCTTCTCTAGGGGATGGGAGCTTCGGGGGAATTCGGTCCTGCTGCCTCTTGCCCCAGGGGTGTCTCAGAATTGCATAGTCAGAGATGAAGCACAACAATACAGAATGCACCCTCTGCTTGCCAGTCAGCAATCCAGGTCCTCTCAGGGACTGCTGCCTCCCTGCGCCCCAGCTGCGACTGCTGCACCCTGCCCCAGCTCCAGCCTCCTCCTATGCCCCAGCTCTTGCTCCTCGTTTTCCTGTGCCCTAGCTCAGATACCCTCAGCTCCTACTCTCCCCCCCCTTCTCCAGGTGCCTCCTTCTCCTGTTGCCCCCAGCTCCTGCTGCCCCCAATACTGCAGGACGGGCGACGCCAGTGCCTGCCTGCCTCAGCCCTGCCCACTCAGTGCCCCGCCCGGCTACCCCCTCGACCGCTGCCCGGCTCGCTGCCCCTACCCCTGCCCCACACAGAGATTATTCATCAAAACAAGCAGGCGCCGCGGCCATCTTGGGGAGAGATCACGTGAGCCCGCCCGGCTGCTCCGACTGAGCTGAGCGCGCCGTGCCCCGCGCCGCGGCGGCCAATAGCAGCAGGAGGAGGCGGCTGCGGCCACGGCCGCTCAGGGCGCGGGGAGGGGGGAGCCCGGCCGCTGCGCCATAGCAACAGGGGCGGGAAATGGGAGAAACCGGCGTGAGGGCGAGGGGAGGAGAGATGGGCGGAGGGAGAGGGACTGGGAGGGACACAGCCCGGGGATGGGAGGGAGGTTGAGACGGGCTATGATGGAGACAGAAGGGGAGAGGTGGGATGGACGGTGGGAGTGGTGGGGGAAGGGAGAGAGATGGGGAGGATGGAGGTGGAAGAGGTGGGGTGGAAGGTGGTAGAGGTGGGAAGGAGGGAGGATGGAATGGGGGAGAGATTGGAAGGAGGGAGACGGAAGACAGGAGTAGGGTGGTAGAGGTGGGAGGGTGGAGATGGAAGTGGGAAAGGTGGGGAGGATGGAGGCAGAAGGCAGGAGTATGGTGGGAGGGTGGAGATGGGATGGGGTGGAAAGTGGTAGAGGTGGGAAAGGAGGGAGATGGAAAATGGGAGTAAGGTGGGAGGGTGGAGATGGAAGGGGGAGATGTGGGGGGTGGACAGGGAAGAGGAGAGATGAGGTAGAAGGGGAAGGATGGAAGGAGGCGAGGTGGGGAGGATAGAGCTGGAAGGCGGGAGTAGGGTGGAAGAGGTGGGAGGATGGAGACGGAAGGGGGAGAGGTGGGGTGGAAGGTGGGAGAGGGAGGATGGAGGCAGAACGGGGAGAGCGAGGATGGAAAGGGAAGAGGAAGGAAAGGAGCAAGAGAAAGACGTGTGAAAGAAGGAAACAAGGAGAAGCAAAAAGGTCTGGAGAATATTTTAAGCTGCCTCCTGATATGTCTGCTATTGGAAGTAACAAGTATGAGAGACTCAAGTTTTTATTTAACGGAGGGAGGGAATGGAGAGGGAGAGTTTCCCTTTGACTTTTGTTTAACTTGTGACAGAACAGTGTTACTGTCATTGTAACAGGAATTTTTTGCAGGTGCTGAGGTAAGTTCTCCAAACCACCAAAGTGCTTGTTCCCTGACTGTAAACATTCAGTAACTTCCAAAACCCAGGCAACATTTCACACCCTTCCCTATTTTGGGTGACCTGCTGTGTCAGTTGCCAGATACATATTTCCTGTGACAGTAACCACTGGTGTCATGTTAAATTTACCTTGGTCTGCCTCAGCTTTGCTGCGTTTGTGTGGCTTTCCCTCCAGCTCTTGTGTTTATCAGAAAAATTCCCATTCCTTATGGGGTTCAATAAAACTATGCTACAACTTCACCAGACTAACACCGCTACCCCTCTGATACCTTTTAGGGATGTTTTCTTGAAGAAATGCAGTCAGACCTCTAGTTATTTAACCTGATTTAACTTGTCAGTTTGTTCATATGCTGGTCTGTAAGGCTACCTCAATGTTAGCAACATTTTACATAATAGTATGTAGAGCATGTTGGAAAATAAGGGGCAATGGATTACCCATTTCTGCACAAATTTAACATTGCTGGTTGTACTTCTGATAGCTGTTTTTGAAGACATACAGTAAGAATTAACCCAAAGGACACTCCTAAAAATGGCAGGGAAAAAAGTTACGTGTTCTTCTTTGGTTTGCTTATATTAATATCACTTGAAGCAAACTGAGTGCAGTGAAGACGACTTTCTACAGTTCTGTGTGCCATGCTCAACATTTCTTCCTTTCTGCGTGCCATGCTCAACATTTCTTCCTTTCTGCACATCCTTGTCCTAGGAAGGGTTTACAAAGCTTATGAACCCTAGCCCTCTGCACAGTGAAGTTTTAAATTACTGTCCCTTTGTTTTTAGATGGTCTTTTCATTGCAAGCTCTGATGGGTGAGGACTTTATCTTCTCATATCCGTATGTGATTGGTGTATGTGGAAATCATACAGTGGTCAGATACGGCACTGGCTTAGAAGCTGTCTCTGTCTTGGGGCTGTTGTAAAAAATTTGTGTCTGCTTTGCAATTATTTTTGTACAACTGCTGCAAAAAGAGAAAAATTTCATCAGCATAAAGGCAGTCAGAAAACCTAAATGATCTACAGTACTGCAAAAGAGACTTTTATAATATTTTCACAGTGGAGAAAAGTAAACAGATTGTGTACTGCGACCTGTGCTGTTCAACATATTCATAAATGATCTGGAACAGAGGATGAAAAGTGCGGTGGCAAAATTTGCAGACTACAAAATTACTCAAAATAGTTAAATCCTAAGCTGACTGCAATGAGTTACAAAGGGATCTCACAAAACTAGGTAACAAAATGGCAGATGGAATTCAGTGCTGATAAGTGCAAAGTAATACACATTGGAAAAAATAATCTCAACTATACATACAAAATGATGGGTTCTAAATTAGCTGTTACAACTCAAGAAAGAGATTGTGGCTATTTCTATGAAAATATTTGCTCAATGTCCAATGGCAGTAATGAAAAAGCTAAGAGAATGTTAGGAACGATTAGGAAAGGAATACATAAAACAGAAAATATCATTGTGCCATTATATAAACCCATAGTCCCCAACAGCTTGAATAGTGCTTGCAGTTCTGGTTGCCCCATCTTAAAGAAGTATATTAGAATCAGAAAAGGCACAGAGAGGGCAACAAAAATGATTAAGGGCATGGAACAAATTCAGTATGAGGAGAGATGAAAAAGATCGTGACTGTTCAGCTTACAAAAGAGATGTCTAAAGGGGGATATGATAGAGATCTATAAAATAATTGTGTGGAGAAAGTGAGTAAATAAGTGTTATTTACCCCTTCACATAACACAAGAACAAGACTCACCCAATTATATCAATAGGCAGCAGATTTAAAACAAACATAAGAAAGTACTTCTTCACACAATGCACCGTCAACCTGTGGAACTCATTTGCAGGGGATGTTGTAAAGGCCAAAAATATAACTAGGTTCAAAAGAAAATTAGAGAAGTTCATGGAAGATAGGTCCATCAATGGTTGTTAGCCAAGATAGTCAGGGATGCAACCCCCTGCTCTGGGTGACCCTTCAATTGTCAGAAACATCTGGCACTGTCCTTTGTCAGAGACAGGATACTGGGCTAGATGGACCATTGGTCTGACCCAGTATGGTTGTTCTAATGTTATTCTGTTCCCTTGGGATTTTTCTCCTGTCCTTGGCTTCTAGAGCTCAACAACTCACCTCTCCCATTGCAAAGAAAACAGTCAAGAACAGTGTAGACTAGTTTATAGTGTCCTAATTTATTTACAGTTTCTCTCTTTCCTAGTCTGTTTGAGAGTAAAACTGTTTCCTTTTTCTTTTCACATAGTGTCTCAAGCTGCTGAAATTTGTATCTAAAGGCTCTTTAGTCAGCTGGCATGTTGCTGAAAAAGTACAATCTGGTTAGGCAGTTCTGTTTTTGTTGCTAACCAATAATTTCCTATTGTCTAGGATGTGCACATGAGAGCTCTCCATCCTTTCATGAGTATCCCAGTTTGAGCTTCTGCACAGCAGCATATATCTAATCGTAACACTGGCTAAATGACATTTCTAAGTGAACGTGGAGTAATGGGAGCACCCCTAGCTGTCCTGGATGAGGTCTCTTTGGTATATTCAATAGTAACAGCTTCCCAACAATGGTGCTTCACCGCACAAGGCCTAATTCTGCCAATATGAACTTTCTAATAGTAGTACTTTGTCACCTGGGAATCTTATGGGAGTGAGGAAGTCTGTGCACCAAAAATATTCTCAAGAATGCAATATCACAATCCTCTTACATAATAATTACTTTAAAGCTGACAGTCTGTGGGATTTATTATTAGTACTGTATTGCTTTAAAAATAAATTCTAATGCAAACCAAAGCCTTTTGAGGAAGATGCAGCATGTTGCAAAGATGCCACCTAGTGGAGTAGGGAATCTAGGGTGACTTCCTACCTCTTATTTGCCTTCATATGAGTTGCTTACTGGATGTGACAGAGCTAGTTCACTGCTTTGAAGTTTAACCCACACTGAATTAGGGTAATGGTGACTTATTTTGACTTTGAATCGATGTCTTTTTTTAATCAGATTAAAGGAGTTGTAGCTCAGCAATAGGAAGATGTATCAGGTTTTGTCAGCTACATGGCAGGATTTTTATTATACTTGTTTTTCCACTTGGGAGATAGGTTTAGGCAGATCCTTTAGGGAAAACAAATGTATACTAAAGCTAATCACATCAGCCTAACTAAAACGGGAAGAAGAGTTTTCTCTCATGTATCCAACACTATCAATAAAATCTCAGACTCCCTCCTATTCTATACTGCATCAGTTGACTAATTTTGCTGTCTTTACCACATATTGAATAGTAGTGCTCTTTTCCTTGTTTTGATTGCCATTTGAAAAGTACCATCCTCAACAGGAAACAATTCCATGTAATTGTGTCTGTTTCAAACTACATCATACACACTGTAACAAACTTTTATTGTGTCTGTCACTGTAAAAAGGGAAGTCTTAAGGTCTTCAAGAAAAGTTTTGCCCACCACTCTTTGGCTCACTCAAAGTGTAGATATTTGAAAAGGTGACCAAGAAAATGGTTTTGTACTATGTTCTCTCTCAGGGATGTCAGATCCTAAATTTGCTGATTTTATATTAAACAATGTTTTTTTTTCTATCTACCCTACTCAACTTAGAGTGATAGTTCTTTTCTGCTCATATGGCAGCATAAGTAATAACTCTACCAACTAAATTATGTCTTAAGTGATGCCTCTGCAACCCATTTTTCCTGGTCTGTCTGTAACCTAGAAAACAACTTAGCCCTCCACTTATGATTTAATTAACAATTCTGTTGATGCATAAGCCAGAACACAATAAAGCTTACTCTGCAGTAGACGTTCTGTCTCTGTGCTACTAAAAGAAATAGTCTTTTGTTACTAGAGGGAGCTAAGACATATGATGTGTCTGAAAACACATCAGGAGCAGATCTGTTGAGTAAGAAAAAGACAAATACAGTTCTAGCCTGAAAACTATCACTTTCAATTACTTTGCAAGCTGAAAACAGTTCAGATGTTTGTTGGACTCCTCTTCACAATAGCCATCAGAATGGCTCACCTATTGTAAAAATCCTTTTCCAGTATCACCATTTGGAGACTGGAGAAACTATATTGCAAATATAGAATTTAACTCCTTGGACTGTAGGCTGGTTTAGTCTAAAGCTCCTTGTTCAGAGTTCTTAGTCATGCTGATCAAATAATCAGCTCCCTTGTAGAAAGATTGGGGTCTTTGGATTGGTCTGGATTTAGAGAGGATGTCTTAACTATTTGAGTCAAAAAAGTAATATAAGGAGACATCCAGTGCAGTATATGCTGTTGCTTTGTCACTTGTAATTATGTACACCCACCATTAGCTAGTTATAAATATTTACTAGGGCTGTCAATTAAAACAAATGATGATTAATCATGCAATTAAACAATAATAGAATACCATGTATTTAGACATTTTTTGGTGTTTTCTACATTTTAAAATATTGATTTTGATTACAATGCAGAATACAAAGTGTACAGTACTCGCTTTATATTTTTTATTACAAGTATTTGCACTGTAAAAAAACCAAAAGAAATAGTATTTTTCAATTCACCTAATACAAGTACTGTAGTGCAATCTCTTTATCATGAAAGTTGAACTTACAAATGTAGAATTATGTACAAAAAAAAACTGCATTAAAAACTAAAGCAGTGTAAAATTTTGGAGCCTGCAAGTCCACTCTGTCCTACTTCTTGTTCAGCCAATCTCTCAGACAAACAAGTTTGTTTACATTTTCAGGCAAAAACGCTGCCTGCTTCTTGTTTAAAACTTCACCTGAAAGTGAAAACAGGCATTCTCATGGCACTATTGTAGCTGGCATCACAAGATATTTATGTGCCAGATGTGCTAAAGATTCATATGCCCCTTCATGCTTCAACCATCCTTCCATGGGACATGCATCCAGGCCAGTGGTTCCCAAACTGGGGTTAATGAAATGTTACAGGGGGTTCTTGGGGAAAAAATCCCTAATGGCAGACAGAGATGGCCTTAGGGACCCCAGTCAGCATGGGGCAAGCAGCTCAGAGCACCTGGACTTCCAAGAGCTAAGCAGATCAAAGCAAGCATATCTATCACAGTGAGGAGATTTAAACTTCAAGACTCCTTATAAGAAATGGAAAGGGAAGTGGATATTTTTTTGTTATTTTTTTAATTAAATAGGCAGCTAGTCTTGTTTTTAAAATGATTATGAAGAACAAGTTTAAGCTTTGTTGTAACGTGCTTTGTTTGCTGGGACTGCTCAAGATCTGAATGCTTGTATAGGAAGAACTCTTTGAGTTGGCTTCTTAAATACCTTCATGCTGTTTCACATCTGATACTCCTTGATGAAACATAGGAGCCTTGTCTTATAACAGGCTTATTCAAAGTGATACAAGTTATGAAAGTGAGATCTTGGAAGAGTGTTGCCCTTGTCATAAAGTAATAAAAATACTGTAATGATAAATAATAATATAGTGTGTAATAAGCATGTCATAAAAACAAATGTTATATTTCCAAGATCACTGCTTTTATAATTTATACTCAGGTAAAGGAGAAAATCCCTGGAAATATTCATTTTTAGGAAGGGTTCACAAGACTTGACATTTTAGTGAAAGGGGTTCACAGGTTGTTTAAGTTTGGGAACCACTAGTCCAGGCTAATGATGGATTCTGCTCAACAACAATCCAAAATAGTGCAGACCGATGCATATTCATTTTTATTATCTGAGTCAGATGCCACCAGGAGAAGTTTAATTTTCTTCTCTGGTGGTTTGGGTTCTGTAATTTCTGCATTGCTCTTTTGAGACTTCTGAAAGCATGCTTCACACTTTGTCCCTGTCAGATTTTGGAAGGCGCTTCGGATTCCTAAATCTTGGGTCCAGTGCTATAGCTATCTTTGGAAATCTCACATTAGTACCTTCTTTGCATTTTGTCAAATCTGCAGTGATTGTGTTCTTAAAATTAACATTTGTTGGCTCATCATCTGAAACTGCTATAACAAAAAATATATGGAAGAATGTGGCTAAAACAGAGCAGGGAACATTTGTCATAAACAAATAGCTAAGGGTTAATGTCTCTTACACCTGGAAAGAAGTAACCTGAAACACCCGACCAGAGGACCAATCAGGAAACAAGACTTTTTCAAATCTGGGTGGAGGGAAGTTTGTGTCTGAGTTCTTTGTCTTCTGCCTGTCTCTCTCTCTCTCCGCTATGGGAGGATTTCTGTCTCTTGCTTTCTAATCTTCTGTTTCCTGGTTGTAAGTACAAAAAAGATAAGACAGTGATTAATATTTTTTTTTATTTTGTATTTACATGTGTGTAGTTGCTGGAGTGCTTTGAAGTGTATTCTTTTTGAATAAGGCTGTTTATTTAATATTTCTTTTAAGCAATTGACCCTGTATTTGTCACCTTAATACAGAGAGACCATTTTTATGTATTTTTCTTTCCTTTTACATAAAGATTTCTTTTTAAGACCTGTTGGAGTTTATCTTTAGTGGGGAACTCCAGGGAATTGAGTCTGTGCTCACCAGGGAATTGGTGGGAGGAAGAAGTCAGGGGGAAATCTGTGTGTGTTAGATTTACTAGCCTGACTTTGCATACCCTCTGGGTAAAGAGGGAAGTACTTCTGTTTCCAGGGCTAGAAAGAGAGAGGGTGGAATCCCTCTGTTTAGATTCACGGAGCTTGCTTCTGTGTATCTCTCCAGGAACACCTGGAGTGGGGAAGGGAAAAGGTTTATTTCCCTTTGTTGTGAGACTCAAGGGATTTGGGTCATTGGGTCCCCAGGGAAGGTTTTTGGGGGGACCAGAGTGCCCCAAACCACTAATTTTTTGGGTGGTGACAGCTTTACCAGGTCCAAGCTGGTAACTAAGCTTGGAGGTTTTCATGCTAACCCCCATATTTTGGATGCTAAGGTCCAAATCTGGGAATAGGTTATGACAACATTGAACTCCTTGGGGGAGAATTGCTTACTTTAAAACAAAAAAAAAAAAAGTGATGCATCATCAATATGAAAGCATGTCCTCTGGAATGCTGGCCAAAGCATGAAAGGGCATACAAATATTTATTATATCTGGCATATAAATACCTTGCAATGCCAGCTACAAAAGTGCCACCATGCAAATACCTGTTCACTGTTTGGTGACTTTGTAAATAAGAAGAGGATAACATCTCCTACACATTTAAACAAATGTATTTCTTTTAGTGATTGGCTGTAAAATAAGTAGGACTGAGTGGACTTGAAAGCTTTGAAGTTTTACATTTTTTGTTTGAGTGGAGTTGTGACAAAAAAAGTCTACATTTGGAAGTTGCACTTTCACAACAAAGATTGTACTACAGTACTTGTATGAGGTGAATTAAAAAATGCTATTCTCTTGTTTATCATTGTTCAGTGCAAATGTTTAATAAAAAATATAAACTGATTTCAATTAACATAACACAATATATATGAAAGCAAAAAACAAAATATTCAGTATATTTTAATTGGTATTCTATTGTTTAACAGGGTGATTAGTCTTTTTAATTGTGAGTTAACTGCAATTAATAAATAGCCCAAATGTTTACTTTTATCTTAGATCTTCTACATTAGTTAACTAAAACTAATACTCTTACACTACTTATTGCTAATTAAGTCTCCATGTAGTCTGGCTATAAAATCCATCCCATCATTGGGCAGCAGAATTTATGCTCTTGAAAATTATATCTAACCTTAGTGATTGTAAGGGCAACTCTTTAGGAACTGACTAATCTGTGCTGTATTTTCAACCTCAGTCTACCAGTCATCTCCCCAGGTGTGAAATGCTCCTACTAGTCTTCCTAATTGCCAAAACCTGCAGCTTTTCATTTTCAGATAAATGAATCTTTACAATGCAATTGTGTTTTCAGTATCAAAAAATAAATATGGTAGTTCCACTCCAACCTGATGTTCAAGTCAGTCCAGTAAATTTTTATTATCAAGTGTTGTGATCTTCCTTCTAATAAGTTGCATTTAGGGATGCTGCAGAAACCCTGCAGTCCTTAGAGGTTAACTGAAGCTTGGATCTTTAGCACAGCCATTTTTGTTTCTAGTATTCAGAAACTATTTCAGAGTCCTGAATAGTTGTTACCACCACCTGTATCTAAGACAATACCTCCTGCAATAGGCTTATAGCTTAGTAAGTTATTTAATGACATCACAATTGTTGAGTGTCAGAGGAGGAAAGTTTGTTCTTAAGCCTATTTTTAATAGGCAAGACAGACAATAGAGTAAAGGAGCTTAAGTATTTAGCATCAATGTTGTAGGAGGTCTGCAGAGTATCAGAGGGCTAGCTGTAAAAGCTAGAGAGTCCTGTGGCACCTTATAGACTAGCAGAAGTATTGGAGCATAAGCTTTTGTGGGTGAAAACCCACTGTGTCAGCCAGTTTTGTTCCTTTCAGGACATTGTTACACTCCTCAAAAAGGAGGAAGTACTTCTACTGAAGTAACTGAAATGGTGGCCTCAACTACATGAACTGTTATGTGGACCCTCTGCACTGCTATAGGTGGTATAAGCCATGGTAATTTGACCTTCCCAGTATAACAACTGGTGATTTGATATTATCTTGACCTTTTGAATCCATAGGAGACTTCTAGATGTCTGTGGGGATGCTGGCATAGTTCTGAGGGTTAGATGGGGCTTGAGTTACTGGACAGCCTCCCTTTCTTACACCCCCCAAATGACAGCAGTACAAGTCAGACAAGATAGTTCAAGTGTTTATTAAGAGCAGAACTGCGGACAGTTACATCTTCTCCTGATCAAGTACAAAAACAGACATGCCTGATCAAGAGATGCTTAGTATTGACCTACAGAAATCTAGAAACCCATGTACATAAAGAAACCGGTTCCATAAGGTCTGCTCAGTACTGATGTGTTTTTCAAGTGTCAGTCAAGGCTGGACTAAGTCAAGCTCTCTTGTAAACCTGTTTGCATACTTGGTCCTCACAGCGGAGCTCCTAACAAGGAGAGAACACAAATGTTATTTAACTTGTGTAACAAGAGTCATCCTGACAGGTACTTGTCAGGTTGAATTGGCTTAAAGCAAGTCATGGTGAGCATCATGTAGAGCTTGTGCTGTTGCTGTCTCTCTGCAACTAGTACCCACACACGTTATGGTTCCACTGTGCTCTACAGTGGGTTATGGCAAGCAGGATTCCAGAGCACACTGCAATTCAAAAGTGGCTCCAGTGCAAAATGCAGCATTCATGCTCATTGCTAATCATCCCCACTTCATTCTGCCCCTGCACATGGAAGCTGGAGGGGGGCCATGCCATTGCTTCCAGGAGCTGTGCGGACCAGCCCTCCTGTCCCTGCTCCCCAGTGGGAGCTTGAGGGCCAGATTAAAATGGCTGGCAGGCCAGATCTGGCCTGTGGGCAGTAGTTTTCCCACGCCATACTAGGGCAAGGCCCCATGCATTTATGCTGCAGCTGCCTGGGACTCTAGGGCTGTTACCTACTACAAATATGACTAGAAACTGACTTTAAACAGAAGTGAAGAGTGACACTGTCTAGTCATTTTTTTTTTAATGACAGCTGGGGTTAGCAATACTATGAATCAGCCTCATAAAAAATGATTAGCTTTAAAAATGTGTAAAAGATTTGGTGGTTTTATTTATATTCTGTTTTGAGCCTTTACAGTGCACTGGCACCACATTTTGAAGTTGTGGCTGTGGGGAAACAAGAGCTAGAAATTTAACTTCTTTAAGAATGAAGACTGAAGTCACAGCCACTTGACTCCAGGAGTCTGTGCTTTAAGGATAACAATAATCATGAGATTTGGCAACACTGCCTTCTCTTTAGAGACTAGTCACTTTCCAGAAGGATCTTAAACACTGCAGTTCTTGAGTTATTCTCCTGTGAAAACTCTATTTAAAACCAAACACCAAGACAACTCCACATTTTAAGTTCAGGGGAAAAAAATTGAGACTTGAGTTGTCAGGTCCACTGCACACAGGAAAGGAAAAGCACAAGCGCTCTGGACAGTTCTTCCTCTTGAAAGGAAGTTGGAGGGTCAAGTCTTCTAAACAAATCAGATAAAACTATTGCCATCAGTGTCTCCGCTCAGATATTAACATCTCAGTGAACATCTCAGGTCAACAACTATACACTTCATACTTAAGTATCTGAGCCATTTTATCCAGAGTTACACAACATTTACCCCTGCTAGGTGCCTTTGAAAACCTGGCTTTTAGTCTGTGTGTCTAGGGTGACCAGACAGCAAGTCTGAAGTTGGGACAAGAATGGAGGTTAATAAACACCTATATAAGAAAGCCCCAGAGATCAGGATGGACCCTATAAAAATTGGGGCATCTGGTCACTCTAGGGTGTTCCCCAGTGCCTTATCTGTACAATGGGAATAACAGCACCGCTTTACCTGACTGTGGGGCTGTGATGTGAGGTATTCTAATACCATGGTGATGGGGACATTTAAGTACCACAGGTAGAGTGGAAATTTCTCTACATCACTGCTATCCCTTCCCTGGGTTTTGGCCCACTCTTCCCACCTACCCCCACCTCTTTTCTGAATGTAAACTTGGCTCAGAGGGCTTGGCTCATAAGAAATAGAGTCCCCTGCATTCTCTTCAATGTGTGCCCCCCGCAGAGTTTTACAGGTTAATCTAATGCAGGGTGGCAAACTTGTGGCCTTTCAGAAGTTAATATGCTATTCCTTGTATAGGCAACAACTCTGAGGCTGGAGCTATAGGTGCCAACTTTTCAATGTGCCTGGGGTGCTCTGTTCAACCCCTGGCTCTGCCACAGGCTCTGCCCCCACTCCACCCCTTCGCACTCCCTCCCTGAGCTTACTGTGCCCTTGTTCCTTTCTGTGCCCTCCCCCCAGCCTCCTGCATGACACAAGACAGCTGATCAAGGGGGTAGGGAGGCACTGATTGGCAGGGCTGCTGGTGGGTGGGAGGCACTAAGATTGCAGGGGAAGCTGATTGGGGCTACAGACTTATTTCTGTGACTCTTTGGCAATGTACATTGGTAAAATTCTGACACTTTCTCAGGAGAAGGTTGGCTGCCTTGTGCCAGACAATCCTCATCTTGCAGAGGTCACTTGGTCTTTTGAGGACTGGAGTGGGTGGGGAGGGCAGAATACTACCCTGAGAACTAATGGAGCAAGTGAAGAGGGTGGAAGTTTACATATATTTCTCTTCCAAGGCTTATATAACCTTCTTGCACTGCTTGAAGTGGGGAGTCTAGTAGCTCTTAATATTTAGTGTTATATTCTAAGTAGTCTTTTGTCCCTGTTGCAATACCCAGAGATAGACACTCAAACAATAAGGTGGATAGACAAGAGTACCAACTCTAGAAGAGGAAGTTCAGGAATGCCAAGCCCAGGTACAAGATTGAGACTGAAAAGAAGTCAGATATTTTGATACTGAAATGCTTCCAAGCCATTTTCAGAAATCTACTATAGGAGACATCTCTTCTCCTTGATAGTAGAGTCCTTGCCCTCTGTACCAGCCACATGTATGTAGATTCTCTTTATTTCCTGGTAATGTTTATGTTAGTAAACCCTAGCAGCCACTGCACAGAGAATTGCATGGGAACATATCAGTTAACCCAAATCAAAGCAGCAGTATAGATCCCTCATGCAGAGCCACAAAGTTAATTCACAATTGGAATCTAACTAAATACCAGATATAGCTCATCGCCTTCAATCCAATGAGTCCAGCCCCTGTTTTTCTTGTCACCAGTCTGGACACAAACAAGCTTGTCCTTGTCCCAGGTAACCACACTCTGCATTTGAGAGAGAGAGAGAGAGAGAGAGAGAGAGAGAGAGAGAGAGAGAGAGACACACACACACAGACAGACACTTAACTTTAGTCTTACACCACATTATTGTAGCCCCTCTCCCTTACCAGGGTAAGTTGCTCCCCACAGTTAGTGCTTCTACATCATGCTCTGTAGGAAGTGGGCTACCTTAAATCTCACATTATGCCATTGAGTAAACAAGCAGTTCCTACCCCCACCTCTCAAAAAAAATTGAGGTTTCCTTCAATAAGAGTTTGAGAACAACATTTAGGTCTCAAAATTAACAATTCATCTTTGGTCAGTTAAAGCAGTTTGGTGGATTTTTGCCTTGTGATTTGAGCAAGTACAGCTTTTTTACCTTGCATTTTCTATGATCTAGGCCTTTATTGTCTTCCTCAAACTCCTCTCCAATTTTGAATTGGACAAAGTAACTTCTGAAAGTGCTGGTGGTTTGGATGGAGAATGAATCACCTTCCTGTTCAATCACCTTCTGTGGCTTCAGCATTTTTGCTATCTTGCGAGTTGCAAAGTCAATACCTTAGGAGAGATTCAACATCATGAATTTTTTTGGTACTTGCCAGCCTACCAGACCCAGGCTACACTAATCAGTGCTGCCCACAAGAGTGCTTCCTAGAGCCAATCCAGGTTTGGGTGCTGCTAGTGCAGCTCTATGTTGGAGGTACATGAAAGGCCCTTTCTCTCAGGCAGTTGTCTTCAACAATGTTTCTACCTAGTATTTTACTCTTTCACAAAGATGAACTACACTATGCAGTCTAACTCCCAAGCTAGGTTGCTGGGATTTTATTAGCCTGGTACAGGAGAGAGATTCTCAACTAGATGGTTCACCTTACACTATTGGTGAGTCAGAGTAGTGTGCCAGTGCTGGCACAGGTGTTGACTAAATTGACTTCTGGTTTAGTAGTACAACCCAATGGATGCTACTGCTGGGTTGGAAGCTAAGGTAAAGTCTGGCCTATACTTAGTTATGCTAACCCAGCTAAAGTTGACAGATGATATCTGCATGTGTAATAAAAAAATAAATCAGAATTTGGTCCTATAGAGCTTCCTAACTGTGGAGTCAGAGCTCTCCATGTTATTGGTTATTCCTTTGTTACAAGGAACTGTTCACATCTCCCTGCCCAGAGTATGCAAGATGTACCCACTGTAGCTTAGACACCTATTATGTAGTGTTATTTGCTCCATTAAGGAGCTGTTTAGCCTCACCCGTTTGTCTTTTGGATGATTACCAGTATAATGTTTTCCCTCACACATGTAGGATTTATAATCAGTAGAAGGCAAGGGGCTGTCAAAAGCAGAGAGTTAAATGCTTATGGTTTTGGCAGCCAAACCAAGCCACTTAGCCATTCGGTTGAGTAGTTCAAAGAATAATCTTGCATTTTGAAGGTAAACTGTGTCTGTCCTTGCTCTTTAAAGAGAGAGGGCACTACTGCTACCCATGCTCCATAGGGAAAGAAATTTAAGGATTCTTAAGTAGTTTTAACTGTTCACGTTACAGGACCATTACCAGGCTGATGGTTTAAACTCAAACCATTTCCAGGGACTGCCAATTCCCATGCAGCAGCTGCTGATCAGTAGTGAGTCTGCAAGACTAGACTCATTTCATATGGTGCATGAGACCACTAGCCAATGACTATTGCCACTGGCAAGGGCCTGTATCCTTGAGCTGTTAGTTCAGAACACTACATGCATTAGTGTTTAAGTTTACTGGCAATGGAGACATTCAGCTCAAGCTAACACTCCCAACAATGTTTCTTCTTCATATGATCTTTTTAAGACAGACATTTGTTTCTGTACATGCCACATGGTCTGGGAGTCAAGACATGGCCTCCCAATTTCATGCTCAGAATACAAACTCTTTAGAGAAGGAGAGCCACAATAAGTCTTCCATTTCTACCAAGTGTAGACAGTTCAAGTATTAGTTCTCTGCTGACTAGGAACAGTGCAGTTGGCATGGTTCACATGAAGCTCAGATAGCTTCACATATATGACCTGTTGCTTTGGTTATATTCAAGCATCCCAGGCTGAAGACATGGTCTGTCACCACATCCAAGATAAAAAACTCACAAACCCAATAAGTCGATTAGATGGTCATGTTTATACATACCACCACTTTTCAATGAGTTGTCCTTAAGTAGAAGGGTTAACTCTGCACTAGTATTATATATTGCTGATCATGATGCTGCAGCATTTGACCATGTAACTTTAGATATCAGAAGCAATGTAGAAAAACTGCAATACCTTTATACATCTTATGGTTAGAAGTTGAAAAACTAGTGTGTTAGTATCCAGGCTTTTCTCAGCAGCATCATTCAAGTTATTTTTTGGAAGCTATGTCCCATCATCCACCCTAGCCCTTGTTCTATGCTGTGGTAAAATTTCAGTTTCTAATTCTGTTGCTTAATTTTTTTGCAGTGTCATCCTCCCAGCAATCAGTTGACCTAGTTTTCTTCCCATGTCCTTGTAACCCATACTAGAAACAGCAAACTAGAATAAAAAGGAGGAAAAAAATCTTTTTGCAATAAAGGCAGAGAATCCCAGTAAGATTACTCTGCTGCAACAACTTCCTGGAGCCATTTATTGCAAGGGTGATTTCAACTCACTTCAGCACAACTTGGCTTTAATAAGTCTTTTGGGAGCAGCCATGACATTTAACTCAGCTGCTCCTCAGCATTTCCTCTTCAGAGAGAGAGAAGAAGAACTCCCATTCATCAAGGGGATTCATGCAAGTGTCTACTCCCCTATTTAGGCAGGGTGAGCATTAATTGGCAGGTTTTAGAGTGGTACCCATGTTCATCTGTATCAGCAAAACAAGGAGTCCTTGTGGCACCTTAGAGATGAACAGATTTATTTGAGCATAAACTTGTGTGGGCTACAACCCACTTCATCAGATGCAGGGAGTGGAAAAAACATCTTTTCATGCATTTATACCTGCTCCTGTGAGTGGTCGTACCAAGTGTGAGGTCAGTCTAACAAGACAATTTCATTAACAGCAGGATACCAACGAAGGAAAAATAACTTGAAGTGGTAATGAGAGTGGCCCTTTTCAGACAGTTGACAGGAAGGTAGGAGTAACAGTAGGGGAAAATTAGGTTTAGGTTTTGTAATCATCGAACCACGCCCAGTCTTTATTCAGGCCTAATCTGATGGTGTCCAGTTTGCAAATAGTTTATCTATTGGCAGTTTTCCTATAGGATAGGAAATAGGATGTTAAGACCAACACCAAGCAATATATTTAAGTTGCATGCATAACTGTTGGAAAGAGTCAGGGCCATTCACCACACTTCTGACATCTTAGGCGTTTACAAAAAAACAAGTTTCCCAGATTTGTTACAGGTTCTAAAGGCACAGCCTACATTTGCTGTTACAGTACAAGAGTATTATGGCACTGAGACCCTTTCTAGTTCCTCTCCCACATTCTCCTTGTTATTGCATATAATTGGTCTGTCCCCATTATTATCAGCAGTTCAGATGTTAAGTTTCAACAGTTAAAAAGGGTGAGAACATCTGTTCTAGGTTCTTTTTCAGGCCCTCCCCCAACATGCTGTAAAAACTCCATGGCCCACCTGCACCACAACTGCTTTTCTGTATATAAAGACAAGGCCATTGTTAGGGGGTAGCAAGGCAGGCAATTGCCTGGGGCCCCCATACCACAGGGGCCCCTACAAAGCTACATTGCTCAGGCTTCAGTTTCAACCATGGGTGGTGGGGCTCAGGAACTGGGGCTTCAGCTTCCTGCCTTGGGCCCCAGAGAGTCTAATGCTGGCCCTGCTTGGAAGCCCCCCTGAAACCTGCTCACATCTCCCACCCCCACCAGTTGAGAATCACTGACCTAAAGCATGCCAGAGAAAGGACCACTAAAGAGGATATGCTCATCATTCTATTTAGGGTCACCACAGTTAAAAAGTGATTTTGCAGCAGTGGTCTGCTAGACTCAGCTCTTGCTGTATTAGAGGACTGGCATTTAAACAGATATTTAGCAACAAGGAAGGTCAAGGACATTGTCACTGACAGAAAAAGTGAGAGTACCTTGTAGCTTCCTTGTAGCCCTAGTAAGGATGTAGAAGATCTTATTGTGGGGGAGCACTTCTAAAAAAAGAATCTTATTCTTGCAAATAACTAACATGCATATTAAAAAAAAAAGTGAGAATAGTGAGGGGACACAGCTGAAGAAATCCCTCCCTCCCCCAAAGTAAAGCAACACTGCTAAGTCCCCATGAGAAAGACCAACCAAGGACAGATATCAAGTTTCACTACAGGGAGCAAAAACTCCTGAAACTAACAGCATACTATTTATTAGTTACAATGTATCCCACACCATACACTGATCAGGCAGGCCAGTGAGGGACTAGCCCTTTTTTTGCCTATAGTGAGTAAAGAAAGGGGGAAGTTAGATCTTCCTACAAGGAGACAATAATTGCCCCCTCTCCCCACACAGAGAAGGAAAACTTCAGCTAGGTTTTAGCAGAGTTCAAACCCCTGTGCATAGAATTCTATCATTTTCACCTACCCAACGCCAGCATGTAACCTTCAAAATTGTCACTGCTCACAAGGTTCCAGGTGCCACTGAAGTCTACAGGCATGGTTAGGCTGCTAGAGCAAAAACCCCAAAGGGAAGTGCACACTGACTACACAGAAAGGACAAAGAGAGTAGCTCCCACCTAAGCCCTATATGAGGGGAATTGTGGGAGGGGTTACAGCTGCAGCCTTGTTCGTGGGGGTATGCCACTGGCCAAACAAGAAGTGGAAGAGGGGGTGGAAGTACAATTAGCTTCAGCTGGGATTGGAGGGGAAAGTTCACACTGTCTGAAATCTTTGTGTGGAGCAAATGTTACTGGCCCATGAGTCACAGTGGAGAAACGAGTGAATAGTTTAACCTCTTCATGGTCACTCCCTGCCCCCATCAGTTTAAGAGGGGAATCAGGGACAGATTTTGTAGTTAGTAAGTGAGGGACAGTGCAGGTGCATCAGATCCAGGCTCCTAGGTTGGAAACCTACATGAGTCTGGAGAAAGTTAATCTCCTTATTATGAATATGACATGCTAATAGAGGTACAAAGGACTGATCCATATGCTGTGCATGACCTTATATCAGGGGGAGGAAGGTGACCTCCTTGCCACAGTATTAGAAACTACAGTGCACATTCCTTTTGTTTCTGAATTATGCCAAAATAATTACATTAACGCCTTTCCTCAATGTCTGGATGGGAATAGAAGGCAGTATAGTGTAGCGGTTAGAGCAAAAAAAATGGCATCTGATTCTGGTTCTTGGCTCTACAGTGAATGACCTTGATCATGTAACCTCTGTGTTTCTCAGTTTCCTCTTCTGTGTTCTCAGACCTTTTTATGCTGTGAATTATGACCAAGACAAGCTGGAATCCAGCTGTGTTGCCAATGTGCACAGTGATTGCAGTAGCTTTGGTCACCACTTTTCTTGCTCAAATCCTTTCTCTGTTCTCAGTCTGGGAACACTGTCAGATGGGTAGTGGGTCTAGTAGTCAGAGCAAGAAAATGGAAGTTGAGAGACCTAGATTTAATTCACAACTCTGTCACTGAATTTCTTTGTAACTGTGCTTCAGTTTCCCATATGAGAAATGTGAATAGTAATGTCCATATTTGAAAAACACTTTAAAACCCTCAGAAATAATAATTAATAATACAAGTATAAAGTGCTGTCTTGTATATAGATAGAAGACATGACCTGCAAGTTCTTTAATACATACAAAGCCTGATCAAGTAAAGGGAATGCACAAGGTAACATGGATATGTTGAATAATTCATCCCTGTGATGCTACATCAAATGCCACATATGGAGGTACAGAACATAAGGATTAGAGCAGAGGGTGATTTCAGTAGAGAATTTCCTGTCTTCAAGTGGAGGAAGAGGGATAGAGTGCAAGGAATCCTTTCTCCTTAGGTGGTGGGACTTTACCTTTTTCAGTAACTAAAGTAATCAGTACTCTGCTAAGCAAGTGCTTCTGCATGGAAAGGGGAATGTGAGTCCAGGCATGTAGTAATTGACTGACCTTCGGAGAATGAAGATGATGGAAGCCCTTACCCGTTTTACATGTGGAAATGAGGTGATTCTAATATTTGGCTTCCTTTATTTTTCTATTGTGAAGTGACCTTTCTCCATTGTGTATATAAATAAAAGCCAGGAGGCAGTATGGTCTAGCACAGTGTTTCTTTTCAGGTTATCAACTTCTTATTCAAAGCAAAAAACTGTTCATGACCACCTTACATTTACTGTGAGTATAAAACATGAGTTATAACAATAAGCCTATACTATTTGTGTGTGTTTTGATACGTTTGACCTTGAAGTATAGGACTGTATAGGGAGCAAGATTTTCTTTACTTTAGATTGACATTTTTATTACAACATCTTGCAACTCCTCCTACTTCCCCCTGAGGGTCACAGCCTATTGGTTGAGAAACTCTAGTCTAGTAATCACTAGTGGATTAAGAATAAGGCTAGGAGCTCCAGAGTTCACCAAAGATATGTGTATGGGAAAGTGTCACGGAGTCACCAGGCCATGCTCTGGAACTGCTCTCCACCAAGCCAGTCAGGACTCTGGGGAGCCTCCTCTCCCTTGGAGCAGACTTGTTCAGGGCAAGAAGCTCACACGTCTTCACCTCCTGGGTCTCTCCTTGGAGCATTCAGCATCCTCTGCCCCTCCATGTGCTTCCCACAGTGAGTCACCCCAGCGGGGTCCTGGGGAAGCCACAGGATCCTGCACCCCCACTTTGCAGTCAGACGTGACTCTCAGCCAGCCAGTAAAACAGAGGTTTATTCGATGACAGGAACAGGGTCTAAAACAGAGATTGCAGGTACCGTGAGCCAGACCCCTCAGCCGGGTCCATTCTGAGGGGCACTGAGCCAGACCCCCACATCTGCACTTCACTCCTCATCCCCAGCCTGCTCCAGACTCCAAAACCGCCTCCAGCCCCTCCTCTCTGCTCAGCCCCTTTCCCGGGCCAGGAGGTCACTTGACCTCTTTGTCTCCAACACCTTCAGCTGGCACCTTTGCAGAGAAGGGGCCCAGACCATCAGTTGCTAGGAGACAGAGTGCCAGGCATTTAGGTGCACTGGCCCTTTGCTCTGTAGCAATCACACACCCTTATTCCACCACCTAGATACTTAAGAACTGCACAGGGGACACTGAGGCACCACCACAGCATTCAGAGAAAACATTATGAACATTCCCAGTTTGCCACAGAAAGATAATTTTACTGTTGTGCCTCAGTTTCCTCATCTGTAAAATGAGGATAACAATATTTTCCCTATTTCTGAGATGTGTTCTGAGGATTACTTTAGTCACAGGTGTGAGGTATTCAGATGCTATAGCGGTGAGCACCACAGAGGAACCTATAAATATCTGAAAGAAGAAAAATTATGTGACTTTTAAACTTTAACCCAGACTGTGCTGCTGCTGTAGCAAAAAAGAATGGTGAAATTGACATTTATATTAGTCAGAATCTTGAATGAGGAAACAGTCTCAACTACTATATTTATTTAGCTGCTGCTGAATTGAGAGCCAGGATTTCACAAACCTGGTTTCAAAACTCTGACCACATTTCTGGAGCTAACAATTGTTCCTACTTGACCCATGTGACCATGGAAGTAGAATACTGGGATACCAAGGCATTCTTCCTCTTCTGAAAATGGTATTTTTCTCTAGCATATAGTCTAACAGGGAATTACCCAGACAAACAATTTGTAGTTTATAAAATATTTCCCCCCAGTCAAAGAGTTAAAATCTACATATAAGTTATTAAGTGGTCAATGTAGGAACCGAAAAGGGCTCTGTTCTTGCTTCTTAGAAAGATAAACGCTGCATAGATGGATCATGGGTTATTTTGGCATAATCCTTCCAGGCATCTCTCCCACAATAAGGAGGGTTCAGCTGGGTCACTGCTTGGAAGGGCATAAGGCCCAGATCCTCACTGGTATTTAGTCTCCTAACCTCCATGGAAATCAATGGAAGTTAGGAGCCTAAATACTTTCAAGGATCTGGGCTTAAAATATTATGGTGATGGGTGCTGCGTAAGAACAGATAGGAAACTTCTAGAGAAAACTGACATCGTGTAGAAAGTTATGCTAATAGTTCAGTAGGTGGAGCTCTTCCCTTTAAATCGGTACCAAACTATAAGCCTAGGTGTAGAGGCTATACTGCTTGAATTGCCAGCTTTAAGATGAGACATAAAAAAGTATCCTTTACAATTGAGCTCATTATGGATCCCATGGAGATTTTTGTAAGCATAGCCCAGAGTGCTGGCCAAATTCCAGTAGGAGTCATTTAATTCTGCCCCATAAATTCCCCTGTAGTTTCAAAGTTCTATAGTGTTGCTGTGCACAGCTAGGCAGATGTTAACATTCCACCATGGAGAAAGCAGCATTTCAGTATTAGATAAAGTGATTCCAAGCAGACATATTGTTTGTAAAATATTTTAAGCTTCTTCTGGATGGATGAAATGTGTAGTATAAACATAATATTCTCATAACACAGTACAGCTGAGAACAATGAATAATTCATCTGACAAATGTAGCCTTTTTATCCCTCTTGCAGTACATCTGTGAACAGATTATAATTCCTGTAAATGTATTTGTTCTTTGAATTTATTCAGTGAACTGGATTATTTGTGTGAATACTAGATTTTCAATATTTTTGGGGTCTTTTAGGGCTGGTCAGCATTTGAAAATTTTACTCATATAACTTTTTAGGTTAGGGTGTGATATTTGTATTAAAATTGTTATACTTGTATAACTCCATGTGGACACAGAGTTATGTATAAAAGTGACTTATACTGGAGGAGTAGTTATTGCCCTGCCTATACAGGAATAGCAATATAGCTCTCAATTTGGCAACTTCTCGGAAAGATGACATCTTTAATAGTTCAACACAACAGTGTCACATTTTGTCTGATATCATGTTTTAATGTGGGATCATTTTGCCCAGAGGCAAGAATGCAACCCACTGACCCATACTCACTAGCTACATCTCTGTTGTTGTGGGGAAGATAGCTATTCTAAAAAGCCCTAATAGCTAGAAAATTAATGATAAAAATGCCACATCTAGTCTCATTGAAGTCAACAGGAGTTTTGCCATTGATTTTATTGGGACCAAGATTGGGTAATCAAAGTAGAAATTGATGCTGTGTTGGTTTGTGGGTTCTAGTGGTACAATAGAAAAGAATGATCAGTTTTCACAATAGAACTATGACTCCAGTCCAGCAAGCTGCTCTGCATAGGCAGACTGTTTCACCCATGCAGAATCCCATTGCTATAGGTGATACCCTGTGGAAAAGCTTCTAAGATTTAGGCTAAACTAGACATTGATTAATTTTATCAATGCTAAACAAATTAATACACTTGCTTATCACCAACATTTTTATTTAAACACCTATTACACATAACTGCATCAAAGACCAGCAAAATATAACATGTGTAGACCAGGCCACTACAGAGCATTCTATTTAGTGCACAATGCTTCTCTTGAATTATATAAATAAATTATCACAAAACACACTGGCATCATGATTTACAAAGTAAATCTCAGACTTAAAGTGCAATTTTACTCTGAAAGGTAACTATAAACAGCACTCTCTCACAGAAAATATCTGTTCTGCTTGTGTATTCCGGGTCACATCAGATGACTTTAATGACTAAACTACATCTTTATTGCTTTTTATTCCTGTCAGCCCTGCAGAACCAACATAGCTGAGAGAGAGAGAGAGAGGTGAATTCTGTTCTTTCCTGGGCATTATCAGTAGAATTGTTTACTAAAATTCCAATCTGTTAGCCCAGTTAAGGCAGTGGGACTGCCCAAATGTCACTGATTTGGCCTACAGTATCTTTATTACCCATGATGATGCGTGAGCTACAAAGAACCTAGCTTGACTATCAAAGTCCAAGGTGAGTTTGCATAGCTGCCAGTGAGAAACAAACATTTTTAATTATAAACAGATCACATTTGATCTCGAAATCATTGAGAAGAAATAAACATGGAACCTCTTAGTGCCAATTTCAGTCATGTTTCAGAGTCAGAAGTGCACTTTAAGGTAATGTGCTCACTTTATCACAAAGATTTTTTTTAAATACAGTATACATGCTCTGAAGAAACCAATGGTTGCAAACTGGAACTAGCAGCAGCACACAGAGGCTCTAAAGCATACATTAATTCCAGCATTTTTGTGTACATGTGGAGATGCCATGCATTGCTCACCTTGTCCAGAGCACTGAGAATCTCAGGTTCTGATAGCACATCTGATCTGGTCAGTATGACAGACCACTGTTGTGGAGGATGCAGTTCAACAGTTCTCATACTATCTGAATAATAGCTCCTCAAGCCCTGTAACTTTTGATAAGGCACTTAATTCACACACAAAATGGAGAGAGAGGAGTGTAGAAATCATCAGCATGACATTTATAGGGTTGTTCTAACTTACACACACAATTTGCTATGCTCACTTCAGAACCAGACTTCTAGGAAAGAAAAATTACATGTGTAGATTACATTGGAGCCCTAGTATCTCCTTACCCTTCCTCCCCTCCAGTTATAGAAATTCTGGCTCAGAAATCAAATGTCTCACAAATCTTATTCCTCATTTCAAAGAAAGGGCCCAACTGAATAATGTGCACAAAGACACTGTTCTTAACCTTTAGCCATTAAACCAGTAGCTGGGCCCAGTTTCTGAATCTGGGCTGTCCTTTCATGAAGAATAGGGTTACTCTTAGACTAAGGCAATTATTATATAATTTCCTGCTCCTGATTAGCATCAAATATTTTTCAAAGCCCTAGACCCCTGGCAGGGAAACACAGAAATAAAGTTATTCACTGCATTTATATATAAACCCAACCTAGCCTCATCCTGCTCTTCATTTAAACCACTCAGCTGTGACTATGCTGCTGGTGCTAAAATGTAAAATTATTCTAGCATGTGATTTGTAATCTTTCTTATTGTCCTTTGCTTTATGCTGTAGTTACAGTAGGAACAATATATATTTAAAATGAATCAGACTATTATATACTCCAGATTTTGGAGTATGCTAATTACTATGCAGCAGTGATAGGAGGAACTGTAACAATTTTTTTTTCATTTTCATGAGCAGACATTCCCAAGCTTTCGGTTAATACACATGACAGTGGAAGAAAGTGTAACTTTGCCTTGAAATGACTTTGTCTTTTGTTATAACACAGTAAAGTGTTCAGAACAGTTGTGTCGTTTATCACTTTACAGGTCACTCAGTTTGAACAGCCAAACTAAATAGGTTAATTTTGCTTTCTGTTTCTAGTTAATTTCACTTTCTGGTTCTAATGCACTAGTGCCTGGCCTATAGGTACACTGCAGCTTAAATTGAAATAAATTATGTCACTCAGGGGTCTGAATTAGCTACCCCTCAAGTGACATAACTTATGCTGATTTAAGTGCCAGTGTGAACAGTGCTATGTTGATGGGAAAGCTTCTCCCACTGACATAGCTGCCGCTGCTCCTGGGGGCTAGAGTAATTAAGCCCAATAGAAGAACTCTCTCCTGTCGGCTTAGAGCAGCTACACCAGTGAGCTTACAGCAGCACGCCCCTGAATGACTAAAGTTTTAGTCAAAGATATCTGTAACATCAGAGTTTGTAAAACCCCTTTTGTTTCATTTCATTATGCTCAGATGTAGGTATCAAATTGTAGCACTTAATGATTCCCCTTTAAAATGCATAATTGCAGGGCCTGCTTCTCCACTGTCTAGCATCTCTTGTTGCTGTTCATGTGCAAAGTGAGTGTAAAACAGCAGCACAGCTGAGTGGCAGCATTCTGCACCCACTTCACTCTCAATTTGCACAACTGTAAATGACAAGGTAAAGGACAATGGAGGAATCAAGCTCCTAAGGCCTTGTTTTCACTGCTAAAAAAGGTCTATTCTTAAACTTCAGGATAATGAACGAGTGTCAGCTATCCCTGAGGTAAAAACACTGAGAAGACAAGTTACTTTAGGCCTTGTCTACACTGCCACTTATAGCGCTGAAACTTTCTTCACTCAGGAGTGTGAAAAAACACACCCCTGAGCGATGCAAGTTTCAGCGCTGTAAAGTGGCAGCGTAGACAGCTCCCAGTGCTTGGAGCTGTGCTACCAGTGCTCGGAGCTATTCCCCTCACGAGGGTGGTTTTATTACAGCGCTGGGAAAGCTCTCTCCCAGCTCTGGAGCCATGACTACACAGCCACATTAAAGCGGCAGCGCTTTAATGTCGGCTGTGTAGACATACCCTTTTACTGTGAGGTAGACTAGGGCTGTGTCTACACTGCCACTTTCAGAGCTAAAACTTTAGTCGTTCAGGGGTGCGAAAAAACACACCCCTGAGCAACAAAAGTTTTAGCACTGAAAAGCGACAGTATAGACAGCACTTTATCGCCAGGAGCTGCACTCTGGGCGATAAAGCTACCACCGCTCATTTGGGGTGTTTTTTTTTAAATCACCGGGAGAGCTCTCCCCTGGTGATAAAGTGTGACTAACCTGGCCACATCACAGCGCTGCCACGGCTGTGCTGTAATATGGGAAGTGTAGACATACCCTTGGTGAGGTCAACAGAGCTGACCGTTCCTAGTTTATCTTATGGTAAAACTAAGTGCCTTGTCCTCACTGTGTTTTTACCTCAGGATAGCTCATGCATGTTAGCTAACCTGAGGTAAAACATACTTTTTTTTATTTTTTTAAGACAAGGCCTGTGCTGTACAAGCTTAAGCCCCATACGCACAAAACTCCCATTGAATTCAATGGTACTTACATATGTACAAGGGCTACAGAATCAGACTTGATTTACTAGGAGAGATTAAACATCTTCCCATGTTCAAGCATAGGGTTTTCACAGCATAAAGACAGGCTAGATTACAGTGTCTGTTCCTGCTTACACCCCCTAGCATGTTTCTGTAAAGGGGCCAGAATAACTCCAGTATTCCTGTCTTCACTTTCTGGACTATACAGGTTGTGTTTTTCAATGTAAGCCCGGACTGCATCAGGGACCAGGTAACGGATGCTCTGTCCTCTCCTCAGTGCTCTCCGGATCTTGGTGGAAGAGATGTCATTGGTGATCCACTCTTCTACCAGGTGAATGTTATTCTTGTGTTGCCATAGCGTGTCAGATTCATAGATAAATTTCTGTGCATTGTTTCCAGCTCTAGTTATGCAGACAAGGCCATGGTTTGCCACAATTTCAGTGATGTCTTCCAGCTTCCACAAGTTGGGGATTCCGAAGGACTCCAGCATGTCAGCTCCACAGAGCAGTTTCAGCTGTGGGACACCTAAAATAAGGGAATGGACGAAGGTTCAGTTTTAGCCACTGATATTTGCTGACAGCAAGGATTTAACACTTCCTCTCCATATCCTGGGTATACTGAGGTAATGGGATGAAATTAAGAAAAGGAACATTCAGACAGTGTATTAGAAAAAACATCCTGATAATAAGATTTATTAGGCTATCCACAGAATAGTCTCCAAAGGGAGCAAAAAGCACTAGAAAATATATTCTAAGGGATGAGCCTAACACTGGCCTTGTGATGAAGCAATCCACCACTGAAGATGAGACAGCTCAAGGGAGGGAGCTACAAAAGGGTTAAATATAAAAAGGTATCCTAATTTTAGTAAAACCTTACATGACATTCCAAAGGAGAAACCAAATACAAAGCTGAAGATCTGAGGAAGACGTCTGTGGACCTCGAAAGCTTGTCTCTTTCACCAAAGAAAATTTGTTTGGCTTGATAATTGTATGCCCTTCATGGGTGGCTGGTGTTAGTAGGCTCTGGCCAGAGAAGACTAAGATGGCAAATTATTTTTAAAGGATCAAAAAAACAAATTGGGGGAAAAAATCCATCATGGAAAGTTGAAAGGGGCTTATTGGCTGAAACCAAAAGGGGTGGTAAGAAACTGGCAAACTTGTTAGATCTTAGTTCATGCGGGTGCTCAGGTTAAATAGATATGAATAATAAAATTACATCTTTGTAAGAAGTAATAATCAATCTGGATGTTAGCTGGAATTTGTAAATCACGCTACTCCACTTTCATGGGGTTTTAAATTACACCCCATCCGCATTTCTGGATATACAAGGGACTTCTGGCTTATTGTCCTTCCTTTCCTCATTGAATAAAAAGAGCCTCTGACCCACAATTCCTTAACTTTAGCTGTAGTGTGACCAATCTCAGTAAACTAAATGGTTTTTCCGGTTCAGATTTCTGTGATCCTAAGAATTATTGTAAAACAAGATTACTTCACCTTGATAGTCTACTATTATGAAGGAGACCACTGATTCATGCCATAAAATCTAGATGTTTTATTTTCTTTACATTGTTCAGTAGGGAGGTCAGAACTGAGATTAATATCAGAAAAATGCTTCCCAATGGCAGATCACCATGGCCTGAAAATAAGTGTATGTTGCTATGGGGATTTTTTTCACAAACATACTCAACCTTTTGTTTCTGGACTCAGTTGATACTTTTTAGCAGGAATGTATCTATTGGCTTCCTGTTTTCTCTTTCGGCCTGGCTTTATTAGAGGTACAGCGTCCTGCAGGCTGTTAGCAGGAGTAGAAGATGCAAGTTTCTGATGATGGTATCTACAAAATAAATAAATTTTTAAAGAGTATTAAAGTTGTGCGATAGCCTAGGGAAGAGAACCACCTACTGAATCATATTTCATCACTTCCTCCTGCAGCAGCACCCTGAGTTTTTCATAGAGATCTCTTGAGAACTGCCCCAACCATGGGTTGTGAGATCTGAGTCCTGCAACTGCCAATGTGCTGGAGCTAGACGCATCAGCAATTCAGTAAGTTTATTTTTTCAATTGTACGGCATTAGAGTGACACAAACCATATGGAGAGGAAAGGTAGACACAGGAGCATCACGGGGGTGAAGGAAGATTGAAAGATAGGTATTCCTTTGAAGTTCTCACACTACTTTTAAAAGCACAGAAGAGCAGCATTGTGCATTAGCAGAGCTCAGTGAGGGAAGCATGGGCCCACTCTACTCTTGGCTCTAGTCACCATTATGAATCTCTCATTTTCTTCAATGCTAAAAAGTCATCAAAAGTAAGTAAGTAAATGATATGCCCTTGGAAATTTTACACCGTTCATAGTCTCAGCATATATGCATGGGGGCCTAATCCCTCAACCCTTATTTATGTGAAAAACTCTTGCTCATATGAATAGTCCCTTTGACTTCCAGGACTATTCATGTTATTAAGAGTTGCAGAACTGACCCTTAGCCATTTAAACCATTCCTGTCCTGATCCTACTAAAGGAATATGTGTCTTTTCAGTGTATGGCTATGCAATACCTTAGAACTTTGAGTGTCTCCAGCCATTCATTCTGGCTGCTTTCCCAGTCATCAACTTGCACCCAGTCTGAGCTTTCTGTAGCAAGCTTTGCCATGGTTACTCGGTGATTGGCGCTGATCAAACTCTTCTTCTTATATGCATCACCCACTGGGGAAATGATTCCTTTGATTACGTTGTATTTTCCTGCATGACAAACACACCCACACAAAAACATAAGGAGTGACTGAGCAGATGTCAACTTCACTGTATTGTACATAAAGTACTTCATATGCATGGTCATTATGGTCTTTAAAAGAAGATGAATGCTATTTTCCCACAGAGCTCTGTTAACCAATCTACTGGAACTGGAAAAGTGCTGTGCACTGTGGCCGATGAATGGAGCACAACTATGAAAGAGAATTTGAATCATGCTGCCAAGTGCCAAGTGTGGGTGATGCAGACTACAAAAAAGCTGGTGTGATAGTCTCAGGGTTTGGGGAGAAGAGGCTGGGACAGATTGACAATATGTCTGTGTCAAACTGTGAACTCCTTTTTGTTTTGTGGACCCCATTTTGTTTCTGGGTCTCTCTTTTGTATTATTGCCTTCGTTTTGAAGTGTGACCTTCACGTTGTATTGCAGCCTTCGTTGTGGATTGGAGGATCCATTTTGTAGCAGGGGCTTGACACCTAGTGGAATAACTATGTCTGAGAAGCAATGACAGAGCAATCAAGGGCTATCAACATTGAATGCCTCTTCCCTAGTAGAATAATGGTTTTTCTATCATTAGTGTCTTTGACTCTGAATGACAAGGGAGAAACTGTAGTCCCAAACTTACCCAGCTGGAACACATAGGGTATGTCTACATCTACAATTTTGCAGCGCTGGTTGTTACAGCTGTGTTAGTACAGCTGTATAGGGCCAGTGCTGCACAGTGGCCACACTTTGAGGCCATGTCTACATCTAAAATTTTGCAGCGCTGGTTGTTACAGCTGTATTAGTACAGCTGTATAGGGCCAGCGCTGCAGAGTGGCCACACTTACAGCAACCAGCGCTGCAAGTGGTGTTAGATGTGGCCACACTGCAGCGCTGTTGGGCGGCTTCAAGGGGTTTCGGGGAACGCGAGAGCAAACCGGGGAAGGAGACCAGCTTCGCCGCGGTTTGCTCTCGCGTTCCGCGAACCACCGTGCAAACCGCAGGGAAGGAGACCTGCTTGTTCGGGGAACGCGAGAGCAAACCGCGGCGAAGCTGGTCTCCTTCCCCGGTTTGCTCTCGCGTTCCCCGAACCGCCGAGCAAGCAGGTCTCCTTCCCTGCGGTTTGCAGGGTGGTTCGCGGAACGCGAGAGCAAACCGCGGCGAAGCTGGTCTCCTTCCCCGGTTTGCTCTCGCGTTCCCGGAACCACCCTGCAAACCGCAGGGAAGGAGACCTGCTTGCTCGGGGGTTCGGGGAACGAGAGAGCAAACCGGGGAAGGAGACCAGCTTCGCCGCGGTTTGCTCTCGCGTTCCCCGAACCACCCTGCAAACCGCAGGGAAGGAGACCTGCTTGTTCGGGGGTTCGGGGAACGAGAGAGCAAACCGGGAAAGGAGACCAGCTTCGCCGCGGTTTGCTCTCGCGTTCCCCGAACCACCCAGCAAACCTCAGGGAAGGAGACCTGCTTGCTCGGGGTTCGGGGAACGCGAGAGCAAGACGGGGAAGGAGACCAGCTTGATTACCAGAGGCTTCCTCAGGTATGCTGGGATACCTGCTTATTCCACGGAGGTCAAGAAAAGCGCTGGTAAGTGTCTATACTTGATTACCAGCGCTGGATCACCAGCGCTGGATCCTCTACACCCGAGACAAAACGGGAGTACGGCCAGCGCTGCAAACAGGGAGTTGCAGCGCTGGTGGTGCCCTGCAGATGTGTACACCTCCTAAGTTGCAGCGCTGTAACTCCCTCACCAGCGCTGCAACTTTCTGATGTAGACAAGCCCACAGCAACCAGCGCTGCAAGTGGTGTTAAATGTGGCCACACTGCAGCGCTATTGGGAGTGGTGCATTGTGGGCGGCTATCCCACAGAGCACCTCGTGTGGGAAGGGGAAGGAAGTGTGATTGTCTTTCCGCTTCCTGTTCCTGTTCCAATGCCCCGTGGTGCTTTGTTACACATTCGGAGCAGTGTGGCAGCATTGTGATTGTACAGCGCTTTTTCTGCGATTTTTTTTATAAATGGATCCTGAGCAGCTGATGACCTTATTGATGAATGTTGCCAGCACATCGCACTTGGCAGTGGAGCTATTCCTTCAGCTGCAAAATGAGAGTGAGAGCGAGAGCGACAGTGAGAGTGACAGTGAGAGTGAGGAGTCAGACGATGATATTGAATCGCCTCACTGTGAAGACAGTACATTGCTTGTGGCAGTAACAGATGTGCTCAGCTCCGTGGACCGGCGCGTTTGGGCTCGGGAAACCAGCACTCAGTGGTGGGATCAAATCGTCCTGCGATCCTGGGATGACGAGCAGTGGCTGCAGAACTTTTGGAGGAGAAAAGCCACTTTCATGGCACTGTGTGCTGAGCTCGCCCCTACCCTGCGGCGCAGGGACACGAGATTTAGAGCTGCCCTGCCTGTGGAGAAGCGGGTGGCTATTGCAATCTGGAAGCTGGCAACTCCAGACTGCTTCAGATCGGTGGCGAACCAGTTTGGAGTGGGAAAGTCTACCATTGGAATGGTGCTGATGCAAGTTTGCAGGGCCATTAATCGCACCCTGCTAAGAAGAACCGTGACTCTTGGGAACGTGCAGGACATTGTAGATGGCTTTGCAGAAATGGGGTTCCCTAACTGTGGAGGGGCAATAGATGGGACTCATATTCCTATTCTGTCACCACCCCACCTGGCATCAGAGTATGTTAATCGCAAGGGGTATTTCTCCATGGTTCTGCAAGCGCTTGTGGATCACCGTGGGCGTTTCACTGACATTTACTCAGGATGGCCTGGAAAGGTGCACGATGCACGCATATTTCGGAACAGTGCCCTGTTCAGGAGGCTGAGGGCCGGGACTTTTTTCCCAGACCGCAAGATCACAGTAGGGGACGTGGAAATGCCCACTGTGATCCTTGGAGACCCCGCTTACCCCTTAATGCCCTGGCTCATGAAACCATATACAGGGAAGCTTGACAGGAGCAAGGACCGGTTCAACTACAGGCTGAGCCGGTGCAGAATGACTGTGGAGTGTGCTTTTGGCCATTTGAAAGCTCGCTGGCGCTGTCTTTATGGGAAGCTAGATTTGATGGAAAGCAGCATCACCGCAGTTATATCCGCATGCTGCACCCTCCATAATATTTGTGAAGGGAAGGGTGAAAGATTCAGTGAGGAATGGACCTCCGAGGTTCGACGCCTGGAGGATGAGTTTGCTCAGCCAGAGAGCAGGGCTAATAGGGAGGCCCAGGAAAGGGCTTCAAGGATTAGGGATGCTTTAAGGGAGCAATTTCATGCTGAGAGCCAACAGTAATGTTTGATGCATTTGATGTGCTTTGCTTTACCTTGCTGTGTAATATTTCCCACTTCCAGCAACAATAAAACGTAGTGAAAGAAATAGAAAGAAAAAACTTTATTCAACAAACAGTACATAACAGGCAAGGGGGTAGGGTGGTGGACTGTACATTTACAGGTTTTAATATGTCCTATTTTGATCAATATTCCCTGTCTGCTGCACTTCAGCATTACTATGCTGCAGAACAGTGGGGGTGGAGTGAACAGGGTAAGAATTATAGTTATCAGGGCTGGTAGGTGATCTTATAGGTGTTGGGGGCAGCTGGGGATAATATGGAACTGGCTGCTGGAGAAAGCTGTTTTGTGGAAAGACTGGGGAACAAGGAAGAGGTCTTTGGGAGGGCTGTGCGTTACCACGGTACATATTTGTTTGCATGGCTACAAGAGACTCGAAAGACTCAGTTTGGCGAGACAGGATGCTTATCATCTGCTTTGTGGTTTTTTTGGCAGACAATTCCTTTCTCCTGCTTTCTGTTTGCCTCCATTCAGGTACACTCTTTCTCCAGTCCTGTACACTGCTTCTCCATTCATACGTCTTCTCTCTCCATTCCTCTGTATTCCTACTTTCTCTGTTGTAGTGGCTCGTAACAGACTTGATCAATTCCTCTTTTGATTTCCTAGGATTCCGTCTCAACTTCTGCAACCTACGTGAGGCCGGTGATACGGCTGCAGTAGTCAAGGTCCCTAGAAAACAGAGATAGAACCATGTAATACACAGAGGCATCATTGTTTATTATCACAGTTTGAAGGACTTTTGAGACTTTTGGTAGCATCCTTCTCACATACCTCACATAACACAGAGAGGGCAGGCAAGCTAAGTCATGGCGAGAAATGGGGTGAGTGGTTTTGCCCCGATTTCCCCTTGGGAGTGGGAATTGACCACTGGGTCACTGGGGTTTATCAGCAATGGGTACAGGGGGTAGCTGGTGTCCTGAAGAAGGGACAGTAGTGAACAGGAAGGTGGTGAGCTAGCTGCTTGAGGGGGGAGGGTTTCTTTGGTCCGCGTTCACGCCGTCCTGACGGTGAGAGGGGGGTGGAAACGCGGTGCTGGATGCCTGCTTGGATGGGGGTCGGGGAACACCAGAGCACACCGCGGGGCTGGGTGCCTGCTTGGAGGGGGGGGGTCGGGGAACACCAGAGCACACCGCGGGGCTGGGTGCCTGCTTGGAGGGGGGGGTCGGGGAACACCAGAACACACCGCGGGGCTGGGTGCCTGCTTGGAGGGGGGGGTCGGGGAACACCGGAGCACACCGCGGGGCTGGGTGTCTGCTTGGAGGGGGGGGTCGGGGAACACCGGAGCACACCGCGGGGCTGGGTGTCTGCTTGGAGGGGGGTCGGGGAACACCGGAGCACACCGCGGGGCTGGGTGCCTGCTTGGAGGGGGGGGGTCGGGGAACACCGGAGCACACCGCGGGGCTGGGTGTCTGCTTGGATGGGGGTCGGGGAACACAAGAGCACAATGCGGGGAAGGATACCTGCTTGGATGGGGGTCGGGGAACACCAGAGCACACTGCAGGGCTGGGTGCCTGCTTGGGGGGGGGGGGGGTCGGGGAACACCAGAGCACACCGCGGGGCTGGGCGGGGTCGGGGAACACCAGAGCACAACGCGGGGAAGGATACCTGCTTGGAGGGGGGGCCAGGGAACACCAGAGCACACCGCGGGGCTGCCTACGTGCTGGGAAGGGGGTGGGGGTGGGGAAACAGAGCGCCATGGGCTGGGGAACTGCGAATCTGGCGCCCTGCACTCAATTACCCCTAAACTCTCAACAGGGTTTCCTACTGCCAGACATATCACTGCTGCGTGTTACCTGGGAAGAGAGGGAGGGTCTTCTACAGGAATGTGGATACCGCCCTGGCCCCTATGCAGCTTGCCTGTGTGCAGCCATGGTCCCCCCACCCCTCGCTGCACAGTGGATCGGACGAGTTAGCCTGACTGGGACAGGGACCACGGTGGCTCTCCCGATCAATTTGAGAAAGCAAATTGCAAACGCTCTTGCAGAAACATTTCAAGAGATTACCGAGGCAGATTACAGAGACGTGATAGATCAAATCAATGGGCTATTCCACGTTTAGGCATGCATGCACGCAGCCATAACCAAAATCCTCCTCTCCCAAAACATAGAAATCTACTTACCCCGAGCACGATCCTCAGCTTCCTCCTCAACATCAGCTTCCAGCTGCTGCGACTGGCTAGCCTCCTCCGGGCTTGAGAAGAGATCCTGGCTGCATGTGTCCTGGGACTCCAGGGTGTCTCCCTCCACGCCAGTAGCCTCACTGTCTCCGTCCTCTACAACATCCCCCACTGCTCCCTGCTCTGAACTCTCCATCGTGCTCCTAGGATTCGCAGTGGGGTCACACCCAAGTATGGCATCCAGCTCCTTGTAAAAGCGGCAGGTTGTGGGGGCAGCTCCTGAGCGGCGATTTCCCTCACGGGCTTTGCAGTGCGCACTCCTCAGCTCTTTAATTTTTACCCTGCACTGCAGGGGATCCCGTTCATGGCCCCTTCTCATCAAGGACTGCGATATCTGCCCATACGTATCATAATTTCTCCTTCTGGAGCGCAGCTGTGTTTGCACAGCCTCCTCTCCCCAAACACTAATGAGGTCCTGCAGCTCTGCATTGGTCCATGCTGAGGCTCGTTTGGTGCGTGGAGGCATGGTCGCTGAGTGATTGATAGATTAATTGCACTCCACACCTGGCTGAGCAAACAGGAAGGGGATTTTTAAATTTCCCGGGGCATTTAAAGGAGGGGTTAGGTGAGCACAGGGCAGTGGAGTTTGCTTGATTACCAGAGAGGCTTCTTCAGGTATCCTGGGATACCTGCTTATGCCACGGAGGTCAACAAAAACGCTGGTGAGTGTCTACACCTGATGACCAGCGCTGGTGATCCAGCGCTGGATCCTCTACACCCGAGGCTCGACCGGGTGTACGGCTAGCGCTGCAAACAGGGAGTTGCAGCGCTGGTAGTGCCGTGCAGGTGTGTACACATCCTAAGTTGCAGCGTTGTAACCCCCTCACCAGCGCTGCAACTCTGTAGTGTAGACAAGCCCCTAGACAACAGGGAGACAGAGATTGTTTTAGAAGAGGGTTGCTTTTCTCCACAACGTGCCAGGCCATTGGCACATGCAAAATGACCAGTTAAAAGAAGTCAGCAAAAGATGCACAGTTTAAGGATGTTGATCAAACCCAGGACTCACAGGAGGGATGAGACTAGACTTTGGGTTGGCAGGTGCATTCAGGATGTTGTTGTTTTTCAAATATCTGTTACTCTTGAAAAGGTTAGAGAGTTAAGTGTCTGTGATTAAGAAATTCCTTTGTTAAGTCTCAGAATAGCAGCCATGTTAGTCTGTATCCGCAAAAAGGAGTACTTGTGGCACCTTAGTGACTAACAAATTTATTTGAGTGAAAGCTTATGCTCAAATAAATTTGTTAGTCTCTAAGGTGCCACAAGTACTCCTGTTCTTTTTGCTAAGTCTATGTTCCTTGACTACCTCCTACCACATTGACCCTGAAGGTTTTAATTATAAACCAGGGCTACAACAGCCAGGTGGACTTTGGGGGAATATATCTAAGCAACTGAGGGCTCAGGAAGGCTGAGGCATTGGTTCCAGAATGTGGGATCCTACTGACCAAGAAGTGTGGCAGACCCAGAGTCTACCTCTGGGAGCCTGTGTGAAATACCCAGAGGTAGGAACAGTGACCAGTCACTACCTAGACCCAGGGAGGTTTAGAAACACATGGACCTAGGAGTTGGGGTTGCTTACAACAAACTGGTGCTGGTCCACAAGAGCGGACAGCAATACACTGTGACAGAGGCCACTGCCACAGATATAACCTATTCCTGTGCTATATTCCCTGCAACTCTGGAAATTCTTCTTTGTCTTAGGTTAATTATCATCATGCATACACTCATACTCATCTCTACATCTTGTGAATTGGAATCCGAATATAGACACTGTCATAGCAAAACAATCGCAGATACTCACACATATGCACTCACCTAAACACACACACCCACACACATCTCAGAGCTATATTTGGAGTTAGTTAAGCTATTATTCCTACCTGTTTCATGCAAGTAGTCTTTAGCCAGTTCAAACAGCCTCAGGTGCATGTTGGTGATTGGATTGAAAGAACCACAGGCCAGCAGAACGACCTCTGTCTTGTTATCTGGATTCTCCATAGGATTTCCCTGAAGCCACAGGTCCAAATGGAGAACTTCAGATTCACAGCCACAAACTACAGTAAGGGGAAAGGACAAAAAAGTTGTTTTCTGATCCTATAGAGAACCTGAATAAAACAGATCGTTTGATTAGAAATTAACAACCCGTCATGCTAACATCAATGTTTGCTTTAGAATCTCTTACACACGGTTTCTCAAACGGGTTGCTGCTTGTGTAGGGAAAGCCCCTGGCAGGCCAGGCCAGTGTGTTTACCTGCCCCATCCGCAGGTCCGGCCGATCGCGGCTCCTACTCGCCGCGGATCGCTGCTCCGAGCCAAAGGGAGCTGCTGGAAGTGGCAGGTAAACACACCGGCCTGGCCCACCAGGGGCTTTCCCTATACAAGCGGTGACCCCTGTTGGAGAAACCCTGCTCTTACATGATGCTCCACCTTTGAAATTAGGAGGTTAACACCGGATGCAATTCTGCTACCTCCAGAAGGTGTAACAGAGAAAGTGCGACCAGAGAAACTGGCTGAGGCAAAGGTGGCTATCTGGGCCTTAAGTATGGGAAACATATAGTTGGGGCTACTCAGGGCTTCAAAGGATGTAGAAGGAAGAGAGCAGGGGGAGACAACATGAGATGTGTGTGTAATAGACAGCAATGTGACTGTACTAAGGAATAATTCAGAGCTTTAGTAAAGAGTAAAGTGTAAAGTGTAAATGGTGAATAATAGCAGCACTGCCATCCCAGCATTCAAAAATCATGAATCAGGCCTCTCAAAAATGATGAGGTTTATTCTTTTGGAATGTTGGTCCTTTTATTTGCATATGGCTTTCTGAGCCATTAGGGTGCAATCAATTAATGTTTTCAATACACTTTTCTCCACAACCATGAAGGCTAGAAAACATACTTAAAAAAAAAACAAACCTAAAAGCTAAGATTTTCATGCAAGCTCTTGATTCCAGTAGCTGGGGCTTTAATTAAAGTAAACAAACAAATAAATAAAAATCACAACACTCACAACAGAATTGTGAAAGTTGGCAACACTGCAATTTATCCCAAACCTGTAAACTCCTATGTTCCAGTCTAAAGACATCAGCAAGTCTAAATCATTGTACCACCACTCTACCAGCTGACAGTTAATGACAGAGGGAGACCCACTAACTTCCTCATTTCCCTCTCAGCATTAGCTTGCATCATAATCACTGTGAAGATAATACATTCTGTCGCTGGCTAAGGTTAAAAAACCAGTGATGTATGGTATAATTAAGATTTAAAGGTCCCTGTGTTTATTTTTTGGCAGACTTGCTAGTAAATATTAGTTTAATCGAGAAAAAAACAGAAGCACTGGGTGTTTTAAACACATTCATTAAATATTGGCTTCAGTCCACAATCACCAATGTATATTATTTTAGGCTGTAATTCTTTTCTGTCAAAAACTACTACTCTAAATTAGTACTCTCAAGAAACTTAGGAACAGATTCTTCACTCCATTACGCTGGTTTTACACTTACCGAACACAGATCTGTCCAGGGTGATCCATTCATTAGTGATCTATGAACTAGATTATTGCAACTCATAGTTAGGAGTGGAACCACACATCCTTAAAAAAGCTCCTATTGGTAAAAAATGCCAGTCTGCTTAGCTGCGCAAGCTGCCATGAATGCATCTCTCCAGTGTTCACTTTCCCACTATCTTCCCAATGAACACAGAAACTGCTTCAGATTGTGTCCTGATTTTCAAAATCCTCCAAAGGACTGGTCTAGGTACTGAGGCCATGGCTACACTGGCGCTTTACAGCGCTGCAACTTTCGCGCTCAGGGGTGTGAAAAAAACACCCCCCTGAGCGCTGCAAGATACAGCGCTGTAAAGCCTCAGTGTAAACAGTGCCGCAGCGCTGGGAGCACAGCTCCCAGCGCTGCAGGCTACACCCATAGAGGATGTGGAGTATGTGCAGCGCTGGGAGAGCTCTCTCCCAGCACTGGCGCTGCAACCACACTCGAAACTTCAAAGCGCTGCCAAGTGCAAGTGTAGCCCTGAGAGATCACTTCTCCCTCTGTGACTGTGACTTCCTAGACAGCTATATTCAGGTGAAACAATTAAACTACTGATCAACAGGAAGAGATTCATGAATCTCGGAAACAGAACTTATGTAGGAATTGGACCTCGACTATGAATCCTTCTGCAAGAGATCAGAACAAACACATTCAGAACTAAATGCAAAATTCACTTCTTTAGGTTAGCTTTTCCCAAAAAAGTTTTTCACACAGAAAGATACACAACACAGCACACAAACAGACAAACTATAAGCTATTATTCTCTTACACACTTCGAAGGAAGAGAGAGATGTTATTTTAAAATATTTGGGAGGCATTCAGATACTACAGTAATGGAGGCCCATGTAAATATGAAAATACCAAATCACCACGTTTAATACAGAAGGCAGCTCCAACATTACTACATTTGGACACAAAAATATAGCATCTAACGAACAATCCGATTTACCTGAACGTAGTGACAATGATGTCTATTAGTTTTATCATAAGGAACAAAATCTTTTCTAGTCACCTTTATCCGCTCTTCCTACCGAGACTGAGAGCAGACAAAATTCCTCTGCTGGCAGCTTTGCAATTTAACCACAGGAGAAAGAAGAGCTCCTCTTAGGGTATGGCTACACTTGAAATTTCAAAGCGCTGCCGCGGCAGCACTTTGAAGTGTGAGTGTGGTCGGAGCGCTCTACGGGTACACTCTACGGGTGTAGCTTGCAGCGCTGGGAGCCGCGCTGCCAGCGCTGCGGTACTGATTACACTGAGGCTTTACAGTGCTGTATCTTGCAACGCTCAGGGGGGTGTTTTTTCACACCCCTGAGCGCGAAAGTTGCAGTGCTGTAAAGTGCCAGTGTAGCCAAGGCCCTAGCTCTGAAGGTAAAGTTATCACCAGTTTACTTGTTCTCTTTGCTACTGTTCCATTCAGACTGATCTATCAAAATTCTTTATATTACCATTCAGCTCCCTGCCTCTCATCTTCTATAATTTAAGACATTTTCCTTTTTAAATCAAAAGAAAACAGAGAGAAAAAAAATCACTTCCTGGAGACTCATGAATAGTTCAAAGTATCTAGACTTACTATTTAACAGCAGTATCAGAAAGTAAAACAGGACAAGCAAATTGAGTAAATATCCTTTAAAAATGAGGAAAAGAAGCCATAACATTTAGCCTAGTTTGCCACAAAAACGTAAATACGTAATTCAAGATTATTCAGGTTTTTTCCTGCAACACTGCTAGTGTTTCCAAATTAAAGGATACATCTTGAAGTTCTTATTCAGCTTTTACTCTACTTTTACTTGTGCAATACTTCTAATGATTTTGTTAATGTTTTCTCTGAATAAAGATTTCAGGATTTTGCCCAACTGAGGAGCCTGTTTTCCCTCAAAACTTTAATGGAAATCCTGTGCACACAACAAAAGAATATAAAAACTAAATATGAAAGACCAAGGATCTGCTCTTAGCCTCAGTGGTGTAAATTCAGAGTAACACCATTGGTTAAAAAGGAACTGTTCCCTATTTACAAGTTTATAACCGTGAGCAGAATCTGACCCTCATAGACTGAGCCTGTTACAGGAACTTTCTGTAAGAGCTGCTTGATCTTTGAGTGTGGTGTAGTGGTTTGGGTACAGCTTGAAGAAGCTAGGGTTCCTGAGTGTGCCTCCGACTTGCTAGGTGGCCCTCGGCAAGTCTCTTGGCCAACTTTTTCAAAAGTGGGCTCTGATAGTCTGTGTTCTTGGCTGTCCCCGTGTATTTCCCAGGGGTGGCGTACAGCAGGGCAATCACTTGACCATGTTAGTGTCAGTGCCATCCCCAGGAATGTGCGAGTCCCTTCCATGCAGTGGTTTGCATCTCCTGTCCGGGAGCATGTGAGCCACTTGCACACACTAGTGTGACCAGGGACAGCTGCCAGTGAGCCTGCCCCAGTGGTTTCTCTGCTGTGCTTCTTGGTCCAGCCGCTGGCTATGGCTCTGCTGGTCTTGCTTGTTGTGGCCAAATGGATGGTGGTGAAGGGCTCCCGGTGGTGCCTGGTGCTCTTTGCAAACTCTGCAGATAACTCTCCGTGCCTGGGGGCAGACACTGCCTGGCTGGAGTGAGCGGCAGCTGCAGAAGCAGCAGTGTTGGGCTCTCAGAGAGATCAAAGGCGATGCGGGGCACCATAGCCATGCAATTTGGGAGCTTAGGGGGCAGAGCACAGTGGAGGATGGGGGGAGCCAGATTTAGGAGTGGCCTCCTTTTGCCTCCCCTTCCCAGCTGGAGCAACACACATGAAGCTCTAACTATGACTCACCCCACTAGCCCTGGGAAGGTAAATAAGGTGCCAAGGGCATGGGGAGGTATAAGGTGCCCATCCGTTGCAAAACTGCTACTGCCGATCATGGCTGTATTTTTCCCATTAACTTTTGCAGAGCTGGAATCCTTATAGGGGCCACCTGGCAACAAGCTCCTGTTGCAGGCATGGGCATATGCCGAGCTAAATTCATCTCCGCTGTAACTTACCTTACAGGGTCATATTAGGAACGAATTTGGTCCAAGACATCCATAGTATGTATGTGACAGCCACAGCCAGACAAGTGTCATGAGGTGAAGTAAGGCAGGATCCAGGAACTAGGTTTTTTTAATCAGAGACTAACAAATCACTGAGAAGCCACATCTGACTTTCAGATGCGCTGAACACCTAAAGCTCCCCAAGACTCCGTTTGCAATTGTGGGATTTGAAAAATCAGACATCAAGTGGGTATGTAAGAGATGGTGAACAGGCTGAGAAATTGAGTCCATTGCAAGAGAGTGAGGAAGCTACTGTATCAAAGGCCAACTTGGGGAGCAAAGTATTGGCCCATCTGGGCTTCATTTAGGTTTAACCCATCCTTGCTTCCATAGATGCCACTGTAGTTAAACAGCTGGAGGAAAGCTCTAGTTTCTGTATCGAAATAACCCCTTTCTATCCCATAAACTTTTTTATCTAAGCTGTGTTTCCCTCTTCCCCTCCCCCCCACGAGTAGTGGTGCAACCACAGATATGGTTGGGATGTCAGTAGAAGTTAAGATTTTTATTTTGTTCTTTTAAGGTGGGCTTTTAAAAGTGTTTTTAACCTTTACTAAAATATTAAGGAGGTGCTGGGAAGGGGAACTGGGGCATTATATGACCCTGCATTAAAAATTAGCTATTCTGCACTAATACTGACAATTCTCATTATAATAAAGGGATTCTGTGCTTATGGTGACCTAAGGGAAGTAAGCTTCATTCAGGTGAATGCTGGGCTTTTGAAATCCAAGGGCAATTGATAGCAGAAATGAACTGCAGGGCGTAACAGAATTTTCTCACTCTTACCCAGCCACGTATTACTGGAATTAAAACCTCTCTTAAATGGCACTTCTCCCAGATTCTTGAACATCTGATCAGCTCAGCTATGATTCATTACTGCCTGACTCACATGGCCTACCACCTGAGCTGAGGAATGCCCAAACACCATCACAGTTTAGACTGTAAACAGAGTTTTGTTTTAGGGCTATTTAATACGGGTGTGTATATCCATGGCAGACAACAGGGCAATAGTTTAGAATCTCTTAAGTCCAGTAAAGGAGCAAAAATTATTAAAGCCTGAATTCTTTATCAAAAGGGTGAAGAGTTGTGTACAGGGTAAGTTGAGATATTGTTTATTAGCTTTTAATTATGATTATTTCTGAAAGGTGAATTTAGTGCTTCTGAACTAATAAAACTAATAGCACTGACTATAGCCACACAATGCTCTTCTAATAAAACTAATAGCACTGACTATAGCCACACAATGCTCCTCAATCCCGACTCACAACAACATCCTTGTCTTCTGAGCAGAGACCTATAGCAGTGTGGTACTTTTGTTAATGTGTTGAGATCCAGGTAGATTTCTAAAGACTAGGATGAGACCATTAAACTATTTTTACTTATGAACCAAATTAAGATTCTAATCCAGTTCTCCAGAGGTGAAACTTCAACGTTTAATTCACTGAAACGCTTAGCCTCCATTGCCACTTAAAAGAGCTACTAGTATTTAAAGGCAAACGTTGATTTTTACAAGATATATACAAGATATACCATGTGTCACAGGGTAGAATGGTGCTCTCAACATATATAAAATATGTTTCCAGATACAGTAGCAAATGTAGCATAAACATCAATAGATATTGACTTTCTAGTAGAAAGGAATAGAAGCTTGTGAAGAGAGGCCTACAAAATATAAAATGGTCCAAATCAGGTTGGGACTAAAATACTGAAAAGCTTTGAAGGGAATATGCTCATAGGAGAGTACGTGGTAGGGTTAGACCATGCTTAGACAAACAGATGAGGGAATTAAATTTGCTAATATAACAGCACATTGTCAGGAGACAAAGGCCTTGTCTACATTGAGGGGATCTGGATGATACAGTGGTAGAAATTCATGCATCAATATGCCCTTCTGCTTGCACCATTGCTTGCAAAAGTGGAGTTGTGTTGGTGCCAGGGCTGGCTCCAGGCACCAGCAAAGGAAGCAGGTGCATGGGGCGGCCAATGGAAAGGGGCGGCACGTCCAGCTTTTCAGTGGCAGGTCCCTCAGTTCCTCTCAGAGTGAAGGACCTGCCGCCAAAGTGCTGCGATTTTTTATTTTTTTTTGCCACTTGGGGCGGCAAAAATGCTGGAGCTGGCCCTGGTTGGTGCTACACGGCAATGGGAGAACTCCTTAAAATTCCCAGTGCAGTTAAGGCCTTTGTCTCCAGATTAAGGTTTGCTGCTGCAAAATCATGTAAAATATAAATTCAGTTCATCTACAGGCGTCATCTAATAGTACCATGTCCCTTCCTATCAAAGTGGTCCCCTCAAATCTTTTAATTTTGGATTTTCTAAGTTATTCCCAAACTGCTTGGGAATTGTTGGATGCTCAATATCTTTGAGCAAGTCCTTTGCCAGCTTTAAATATGGGACCAAGAGTTGAATGCCTCAGGTAACCACGTAACAGAGTTGTGTATTGGTGTAATATTTTACTGTGTAGTAAGTAATTAATAATAATGTGACTCCTGTCATTTTCTTCTCAGTCAGGTTATAGTGTTTGTTTTTGGAATCACTATTCCGCTCCTTCAGCTCTACATCCTACAGAGGTACAAAGAGGCTTAATTAGTAAAACTTGTAGAGGTTAATTTAATGCATGCATGATGAATTCTGAGATTCAAGAGGGAGAAATGAAGCAGGTGTCTTACCTAAAGAGCTGATTTGAGTATTCTGAGATGTTCTTGAGAAGAGCGAAATCATAGCCTGTCCCATAGTTTCTGTTCCCTTTGACAAGGAGACTGGCAGCTGTTTTCACTCCCCTGAAGATCTGACAGCACAAACCTGAAGGACTGAAAACTCCAATAAAGGACATGGCAGGAAAGGCCTGCTGACGTTTTAACTAGGTGGTACCATTTTCAACTCCTGTTTCTATATCAGCAGCCTGCTAATTTAAAGTAAAGTAGTGATGGCAGGTGGTCCTGCAGCCTGTATTTTGGAAATCACCAGCAGTCCAGTGTCACCAAAAGTTTCTGATAAATATCTCTATGATAGCAGGGTGACAACTGAGATAAGTCTCCTAGTCTCAGCAATGCCATAATAAATGGTACATGTAATAGGAGGAAGAACATCTTGCTACTTCTTTCAAACACATCTTCTGTTAGGAAACCTCTACTGAAGTTTCTCTGTGCTAGGTGGTGTGACAGAGATCTTTCTGCTGAATAAATATAGGTGGATGAGACGATGGATATAATTTGGTACAGTAATCTGTGTATTCAGGAGTATAGGATCCTGTACTATTGTATTAATTGCCTTGACTACACAGTATGTATGTATTCAAGCCTTCAGTCCACTTCTGATTTTATGTTTTCTAAAGCAAAACTATTTTCTACTTCATTTTAATAGGATCCTTTGGTACATCTACACTACTCGCCAGATCGGTGGGTAGTGATAGACCTATTGGGGATCGATTTATTGCGTGTAGTGTAGACGTGATAAATTGATCCCCAATCGCTCTCCTGTCGACTGCTGAACTCCAGCAGTGCGAGGGGCAGAAGCAAAGTCAACGGGGGAGCTGTGGCCCACTGATCCTGCACCGCGAGGACATGAAGTAAGTAATTTTAATCGATCTAAGATACGTCGACTTCAGCTACGCTATACTCATAGCTGAAATTGTGTATCTTAGATCGACCCCCCCGAGTGTAGACCAGGTCTTTGGTTTCTAACAGCTCTTAAATGAAAGGACCTGAGTATTTTAGCAAACTTCTAGTCTCAGCAATGCCATAATAAAAATGTTGTTATAGTTACAACTGGTATACTTAAGTTGAATAATTTTGTTTCACTATTACGTTTTATAATTGCAGGCTCTCTGCATTTTTTCAGTTAGAGGATGGATTGCTGGGCATATAAAATGGAACAGAATAATCAAAAACTAGGAAAATATTAGCCTAATTTTGAAATTAGTGAATTGGATTAAAAATAGTGGAAGCATGTTTTCTGCACCTTCAGACTACTTCTAGTCATAGTGTCAAAAAGAAGTATTGCTACTCCTTTAATTTATCAATTGAAAATATGGACAACCATTGCTACAATGATAACAAGAAATATCTCTCACAGTTGCTTTCTTACACAGGCCAAAACTAGCCCAAACTTTATGATCTGTGTCTGATGCTGTCAGTGAGCACTCTGACTTCAGCAGGTACCTTTAAAGTTTCTTTAAACGAGAAATTAAACCTTTTCTCCTTCATAGAATCAGGGCCAGCTCTAGGTTTTTTGCTGCCCCAAGCAAAAAAAAAATACATAAAAAAACCTCCGGGAGCGCAACTGCCGCAGGAAAAAGAAAAAAAGGTGGCCGGAATGCCGCCCCTGAAATTGTGCCACCCCAAGCATCTGCTTGGTTTGCTGGTGCTTAGATCCAGTCCTGCATAGAATTAGCTTTATACATGTTCCTGAATACTGTATCTACCTGACAATTTAAAGATATGGGTATCTAAATTAATTAAAGGGCACTTTCAAGCAATTAGACCCAACATTTAGATTTTGTTTAAGTGAAACCTAAAAAGAATATGTTCTATTATATTCCTTTAAAATTTAAATGAAATGTTTATTTAAGTATTCTACTGAAGTCCTGGAAACCCAAACAGGGTAGTATGGTGTTAGCATGTATGAAGAAAAGCTGATTAAAATTACAAGTAAAAATGACCAATCTATTTTTGTTGTCGAGGCTGAATTAAGTGAAAATAATAAATCAATAGCACTGATGAAGAGTGATTTAGATTTCTTAAATGTTCAGTTTTAATCTAAGGTGTGGTGGGTAAAACAAGTAAATAATTTTCCTTATGTAAGTGTTAGAAATAATGTCACATATTTGCACTGCCTCTATTTGGAGTGTGGCTTTTGTGACAAAGTACTTAATAGGGTGAGTGAAACTGAAAGAAACTATGAATGACCATAAATGCAGAGTAAATCCTTTTCTACTAATTTAATTTCTTTTCACTTCTTTTCCCATCCTTCTCTCACCCTAAATATGTCTTAGTGTTCTTCATGGCAATCTGACTTTGCAGTATGATTTCTCCTGAACTGATTCTGAACAGACTAAAACTGGAATGTGTTATGAGCTAGTCTCCTGTTGTAGCTGTCTGTGTCCTCTATGCAAAGTACTGAATATTCCATCGTTGTTCCCACAGCAACATCCCTGCCTGGAAAATTCTGACAAGGCCACTCTTCAGTAGGAAGGGGGTGAAGAAATGAGAAATGTACCGGTCCTTGTAACAGTCACAGTGAGGAGAATTTCAAAATGAGAGAGATTCATAACAAAGTCTTTAACTATCAATATATACAAAAACCAGGGGGCTCTTGAATGGAAACTGCAGGGCTTTGGTGTTCTTATGAGGTTCACTCTGTGTCAGTACTTTTCAGTGCTTTCAAGAGTTTTTACACAGAATTTTTCAAATCCTCTTCCTTATTAGCACAAAACAGTTAGCAGGCAAGGACATGAACGGTTTGGTGCCACTTTGAGTGCAGTGCTTGCACTGGCATCAGCTGGAAGAGTTGCTATGGAAACAGCTATGGAACAGGAGAAAGAAGGAGCTGGACTTGCCTTTGTAATGCATAAAGCTCCAATTTCAAAGAAGAAAATGACTCAGACTGTACCTGAATAGGGTAGATTTCCTGCTCCTAAAAAAAAGGGGAAAATAATCAGAAACTTAAGGATGAAAAATATAGGGCGCCTTTTTCAGCAATGGGATCAAATGACCTTTAGCATCATGGCAGCTAATTTTACAGTCTAGAAAATCAGGCAGCTATTAAACTGCATCATAAACTTGCCTTCTAACTCATCTCTCTTTACAGATTGAGGTATTTATAGGCAAGATCTGATTATTCACACACTCTCAATTTCTTCATTCCTGCTGACATCTGCAGTTTATCAACATTTCCTCAGAAAACCTGTATCTGCCAGAGAGCAGAAGGGCTGAAATCTAATACCATTGTGTACTATGCATTTTCTGATACTGTAATTTTTAAAACTAACGGCACTTTCAGAACTGGGGTCCACTTAGTATGAAGTGACCCTCGCCTTTATATTCTAGCAACATTCTGATCTACTTTGTTGAAAAGTGGTGCCCTGTACAAAGGGAAATGAATTAGCTTTTCCTAGCAGAGAACAGTCATGTGGGACTACAGTAATTCTTACAGCCCATCTACTGTCAGATTGTCACATTCAACTGTTCACTCTAAGTTGAAACTATTTAAGAAATTAATGTGTTGTTGAATTATGGACTTCTTATTCCTTAAGCTTTTTAGAGAAATGAACAAAAAGGATGCAAATTATTCACTGGTTTAACTCCACTGGCCTCAGGGTTGAATTTGGCCCAAAGGCTTTTTAAAAAGTCATTCTTATAAAGGGAAGTTAAAAAATTCAGAGATTCCTGTGCTAACTAATGTAAATTATTTAATTTCATACAATTTTTAGAGTACCTCACAGTTACTCTCATTCATTACAATTGTCATGTCTTTCCTCTAACTGTGAAGAACTGCTCACTGCCCTGTAATAATCAGGAACAACTCAATTAATTTCAGTGTTCTTTTACAAAAGGATTTATTTGAAGCCTTTACTGTTGCAGATTTCAAAGCCCCTTACTTCTACTACAAATCTGTGGAAATGTAACTTGAGATCAATATGTCTTATGTCTTGGAAATTTTTTTTCCTAAAGACTTGTTAAAGGAAGCTAGCTAATACCTATACCTATCTTGTTTATGTAAGTAAATCTTAAATGTGTACTGTTTTGTAACTCTCCAGAAAACTTGTGCTGAATGAGGAGATAACTTTTATAGAATATTGGTTTATGTATTGCAAGAATATTTTGAATCTGTTGCACAAAAAACATTAATCCACTTCTCCTGATGTTTACTTTAACTCTTTTCATACTAGGGCTGCCTTAAGAAAATTTGGATAAATCTCTATATTGTGTTTTTAGGGACAGTTGATAATTAAAGAAATAAATTGTATGATTCTGTTCCAGAAGATGCTAAACAACGTCTTCAGTATTTCTCTAGCTGTGATTTAATCTTTTTGACTCCAACATTAAGTGGGCCAGTCCTGTTCAGTAACTAGTAGCTCAGGCTTAAAAGAAGACACTGAGATTTTTAAAACTTATTCTATACTATTTCTAAATAGCAAAGAATCAGTGCCTGGCACTTAGATCAGGCAACTGGATATGAACACTCCTTGATGCTATTGCCAGTTCTTACTTCCTTTACAACCTTGAACAACTCACTTAAACTTCCTTTATCGCAAGTTTAGTCATCCGTCAAATGGAGATGGCAATACTTACTGAACTCAGAGGGGTTGTGAGGCTTCATAGTGCATGAGCACTATGTGAGGGACACCTGGAAGATTCTATAGCAGTGCAAAGTATCATCAAGAGACTAATGCAGGCCTGTACTTATTCACTGATTTATTGTGCCTCTCTTGTAAATCCTTATAAAACCCAAGAAACTTGCCTCTCAAGGAAGTTGTTACAATGATTAAAGATAACTAATGAAATTTAGTATCATGTAGAGCCAGCTTACGGTGTGCTTTCTGAGACAATACCAGTGACACCAAGGCCTGGTCTACATTACGAGTTTAGGTCGAATTTAGCAGTGTTAAATCCAATTAACCCTGCACCTGTCCACATAATGAAGCCATTTTTGTCGACATAAAGGGGTCTTAAAATTGATCTCTGGACTCCTCATCGACAAGGGTAGTAGCACTGAAATCGACATTGCCAGTTTGAATTAGGATTAGTTTAGATGCAATTTGACGGTATTGGCCTCTGGGAGCTATCCCACAGTGCATCATTGTGACTGCTCTGGATAGCAAATCTGAACTTGGATGCATTGGCCAGGTAGACAGGAAAAACTCCGCAAACTTTTGAATTTCATTTCCTGTTTGCCCAGCATAGAGAGCTGATCAGCACAGGTAACCATGCAGTCCCAGAATCGAAAAAGAGCTCCAGCACGTATCGTACAGGAGGTACTGGATCTGATCGCTATATGGGGAGATGAATCCATGCTATCAGAACTCTGTTCCAAAAGGCAGAATGCCAAAATATTTGAAAAAATCTCCAAGGCCTTGATGGACCGAGGCCACAACAGGGACTCAACAGAGTGCCACGTGAAACTTAGGGAGCTGAGACGAGCGTACTAGAAAGCCAAAGAATCAAATGGATGCTCCAGGACAGAGCTGCAGACATGCCGCTTCAACGCTGAGCTGCAGGCAATTACAGGTGGGGCCGCCACCAATACCCCACCCCTGTCTGTGGACTCCAATGATGGGGTACTCTCAGTCGCCATACCTGAGGATTTTGCATATGGGGAAGATGATGAGGACAAGGTTGAGGAGAGCACACAGCACACCATTCTCCCTGACAGCCGGGATCTTTTTTCCACCCTGACTGAAATACCCTCCCAAGGCGGTATCCCGGACCATGAAACCATAGAAGGGACCTCTGGTGAGCGTACCTTTGTAAATATAAAACATGGTTTAAAAGCAAGCATTTTTTAATGATTAATTTGCCCTGAGGACTTGGGAAGCATTCGTGGCCAGTACAGCTACTGGAAAAGTCTGTTAATGTGTCTGGGGATGGAGCAGAAATCCTCCAGGGACATCTCTATGCAGCTTACCTGGAGGTACTTTAAAAGCCTTTGCAGAAGGTTTTTGGGGAGAGCAGCTTTATTCCATCCTCCATGGTAGGACACTTTACCACGCCATGCTGGTAGCAAGTAATCTGGTATCATTGCATGACAAAACCTGGCAGCGTATGGTCCCTGTGTTTGCTGGCATTCAAGCACCATCTGTTTTTTATCTCTCTGTGTTATCCTCAGGACAGTGATATCATTCATGGTAACCTGGTTGAAATGTGGGAATTTAATTAAGGAGACATTCATAGGTGGCCGTTCCTACTGGGCTGTTTGCCTATGGCTGAAAATAAATCCTCCCCGCAGTTAGCCAAGTGGTGGTGGTGCGGGGGGGGGGGCATTGGCACTGTGCCGTTTGTGTTTGGCTAGCAGGGATCTTCCCTGATACCAGCCACGCGGTGCGGTGGGGGGAGGGTTAAAGCAGTCATCTCAGAGAAAAGGATGGGGGTGGTGTTAGTTTGGTTTTTGCTGCTGCACGTTAACATGAAGCCCACAGCCCTAAATGGACAACTCAACAGGCTATGGTTGGTATGGGAAAGGAGGGCACTGCTGTTATGAAGGTTGCAGAGGCTGAAAGACTATGGCTTACCATGGCTGCCTGCAAGCCGAATTCTGTTGCCCGGCGTGTTTGATCTCTAACACCAAAGCCACAGGCACTCAATATAAGATGCAAAAAATGACCTTGTACTGAAATCACATGTGCTATGTAATGTGAATAGCGGTGTTCACCGTGAAAGAGTATACCCATTGTTCTGTAAAATGTATCTTTTAAAATACTTCTCTCCCTTTTTTTTCCTCCTGCAGCTGCAAATGTTTCAAGCCTCCCTCCTCCGTCCCAAAGGCTATCTCAGATAAGGCAGCAAAAAAAAACGCACACGTGATGAAGTGTTCTCTGAGCTCATGCAGGCGCCAGCAACCCTTCAAACATCGAAATGCACATTCTACCAACATTCCGCACTTGCTCAGCTTATAGTTGAAGAAGCTCCTTACTAGTGTCCAGGGTGCCTGCGTACGGCTTCATGAGCCAGGGCATTAAGGGGTAGGCTGGGTCCCCAAGGATAACTATAGGCATTTCAACATCCCCAACAGTTATTTTGTGGTCTGGGAAGTAAATCCCATCCTGCTGCCGTTTAAACAGACCAGATTTCCTGAAGAGGTGAGCGTCACGAACCTTTCGCGGCCATGTTGGTGAAACGTCCCTTGTGATCCACTAGTGCTTGCAGCACCATTGAAAAGTACCCCACGCAGTTTATGTACTGGCTGCCTTGGTGGTCCAGTCCCAAGATAGGGATATAGGTTCTGTCTATCACTCCACCACAGTTAGGGAATCCCATTGCAGCGAAGTCATCTACCATGACCTGCACATTTTCCAGAGTCTCTACCCTTGATAGCAGGGTAGAGACTACATTGGCTACTTGCATGACAGCAACTCCCACAGTAATTTGTCCACTCCAAATTGATTCCCGACTGACCGGTAGCTGTCTGGTGCTGCAAGCTTCCACAGGGCTATCACCACTCGCTTGTGAACTGTGAGGGCTGCTCTCCTCTTGGTATTCTTGAGGTTCAGGGCAGGGGAAAGCAAGTCACAAAGTTCCTTGAAAGTGCCTTTACGTATGCGAAAGTTTCAGAGCCACTGGGAATCATCCCAGACCTGCAACACTATGCAGTCCCACCAGTCTGTGCTTGTTTCCCAGGGCCAGAATCCGCATTCCACGGTATGAACCTGCCCCATTAACCCCATGATGTCCACATTGCCAGGGCCCACGCTTTGAGAGAAGTCTGTGTCCATATCTTCATCACTCTCGTCACTGCACTGCCGTCACCTCCTTGCCTGTTTTTTTGGCTTCTGGTTCTGCAAAAACTGCACAATAATGGGTGAGGTGTTTACAATGCTCATAACTGCTGCGGTGAGCTGAACAGGCTCCATGCTGTGGCGTCTGGTCAGGCAATCCAGGGAAAAGGGCGCAAAATGATTGTCTGCCGTTGCTTTCGTGGAGGGAGGGTTGACTGATGACATATACCCATAATGACCCATAACAAATTTTTGGCTCCATCAGGCATTGGGAGCTCAACCCAGAATTCCAATGGGCAGCAGGAACTGCAGGAACTGTGGGATAGCTACCCATAGTGCACCGCTTGGAATGTCGACACTTGTTACGGTACTGTGGATGCACACCGCCGAATTAATGTGCTTAGTGTGGACGCATGGACTCGACTTTATACAATCTGGTCCCAAAAATCAACTTCTGTAAAATCTGAGTAATTTTGTAGTGTAAACATACCCCAAGAATAATAGTATAGATGCACATAACCATTAATTATTCACTCTGAAATATTGTACAGTATATTAAGCTTCTTTTTCTCTTGGGAGGGATGAGGAGAGAAGCTGCTGTCCCCATTCTTCAAAGTCTACCCTTTCTTCTTGGACATGAAATATGTACATTGCTACTTCTGGAGCATAGTAAAGCCACTCCTAGGTCATCCAGAGTGGTACAACATGCTTTCCTCTTCCAAGGGCTGCATGTGCTGCCTCGGAGCAGTCCCAAATAAAATTACTTTTTAAACTCTGTATTGAACTATTTTGCACTCAGGGATGAGAGGACAGGTATATGACCTGACTGTTTTCACTTTCCCCATTCATTTTAGTTTGTTTGCATTGGAGCCAAAAACTGAATATTTGGTTCAGTTAAATGCAATTTAAGGGATTACTTATTGGAACCCCTGAAAATACAGTAACCCAATGTAGCTGCAGACTGTCTGGGTAACAGAGCATAAATTCCACTCAGCCATTTTTACCCCACTTTTCTCTGTTAGGTTAAATAATATGAAGTATCTCTTTAATGAGCTAGCAGAAGTGGCTTGCCCAGCAAAAGTAGTCTAAAAGTCTAATAAAATGGTACTGGATATCCTGGGGATAGTTTATAGCAGCCTCTTAAGCCAGGGAATTTCCTATGGGATGGTCTTCATTGTATTATATCAAGCCTTGTGGCTGAGGGGTGAAAACATTATCTAAAGTTGTATATTTCATAGTAAGTGACCCCCATTTTGGCCCAGAAAATCAGTCTCTTCTCTATAAACAGGAATTCCAATAAATTCTCCACGTTGTTTGGTTTTTATTGTTTTGTCTATGTGAAAGAGTGAAATCATCACTAAAAAGCGTGTGAATCTTCCCCAAAATAACAAATACTCTTCCACTCCACCAAGATGGCCCACTGCTTGGATTAAATCAGCTCAGGGTCGAAGAACAGCTGTTTAAAGCTGGAGCTGAGCAAGATGGAGCAGAGGAAAGCACTATGGGAGTCTGCTGTCTCCTTTAGTTGGAGGAACGCACCCACAATTGGTCAGTTTGATCTGTAGTTTAGGATTCCTCCCTGACTTGTAAACTCTCACGGTGCTATGATAAACAATGTTGTCTACCGTCTCTGGTTGCTGATGAGACTCCATTTCATCCAAACCAGATGATATGACCTGCATGCCCTTATCACCTATTGGCTAGATTGCTGCAATACAATATATCTGGGCATAAAACTCTTGAACTATAGGAAACTTCATATGGTAGACATAAATGCACTAGCTTTGTTTGAGCTAGTGTTCTAAAATATAGCACTGTGGTCATGGCAGCACAGATAGCAGGTCAGGCTAGCCGCCCCAATACAATCTTGTTTGACCCACCACTCAGTAAGTACATGGACTGCTAGCCCAAGCTGCTACCCTTGTCACACTGCTATTTTTAGGTGCCAGCTTGAGCATAACTAACATGTACATCTACCCAAACTGGGAATAGCACCACCCAACTGTTGAGTAAATGTGCCTGCAATTTCTTCCATGGGAAGAAGGAGAGAGAGAAAATAAACTACACGTGACAGATGTTAATCACATAATCTAATGCAGTACTTTTGGAAGGCACTCAGATGCTATGGTGATGAGGGTGCTACAAGAACCGCTATAGAACAAGAGAGCCTCCTGCTCTGAATGTCCTTAGAAAGGCTAATCATTTGTACCAACTCAAATAATATTTTTCCTCATAATAAAGTTTTGTTAAGTTATGTATTATAATTTAGGACTGTTAGGTACTGAATTAACACTATCAAAATTATTCCAATGTGACCAGAAACAATATTTAAAACACTCATACCAGTAAACAATAGTTCTTTGTTTTTTATCCACTGTCTCTCATTCACGTCCCCAAAAGCCAAATCCTTGGCATGTACTGATGAAAAAGGTCCTTATGCATTTGTATGTACTTAGTTTAACAAAGCTGAGGTGAGTTACACAACATCCAACTATTTTCATGCCCACTACAAAATAAGACAGTGAAAATCTCTCTCTAATGATATCTGAGAAGGATAAACAAAATGACTTAAATAATATTAGTTCCCATGGGGAGTCTTTGTAAATTTACATTGTTAAGGTAGATATTCAAAAATTCATTGGAGCAAGCAATAAAAACATATATAGAATACACTCTACTTTTACTAAAAAACCTTGTTTTGTTAATGCCAACAAGAACTTGTTTTTGTTGTCACTTTTACCAAGGATTTTGGATTTGGCTTCAGTAGGAAAAACTGACAGAAAATATCCTGTACACCTGCATGCTACATAGGTGACATTTTCAATAAGTGCAACCCATACTGGTAAAAGTCCAGGACTTGTATAGTAATGCTATGCGTTGTAAACAGCTACCACCTTCAGTCCCAGAGGTGGAGTACTTCAGCGTGGGACCAAGTGATACTGAGAACAGCCAGGCTAATTTAGGTCCCAGTCCCACAAACCTTATTCCTGCATGTAGCCTGTGCTCAGGCAAGCAGTTCCACTGATGGGATTTACATGTGTCAGTAAGGATTGCGGGAGTAACATATAATCATTTGTAACCGCCCTGTATTTCACTATCCCGTGGCAGCGCTTGTTTTTATTTTAGTCATACAGAGGTAAGTGAAACGGACTGAAAAACTGGCAGCGCGCTGAGAGGGAAGTCCCTTGCCAGGTACAAGGCCTCCTGGGAGGGTTGAGGCCCCGTCTGCAGCCAGATTTCCTGCTCCCTTCCCCACACAGCGTAACCCAGGCGCGGCCCCTGAGCTCCTCGCCCCACCCCTCAAGCTGCTTACCCGGCTGACAGGCGCCGCCACAGCTCTGCACGGAATGGCCGAAAGGTCGGACCCCCTGTGACCTGGGGTGGCAGGCGCTGACGGGACCGCCTAGTGCAGCGCACACGGAGTGCTTCGATTGGCTATTCGGCGCGGAAGTGGCTGTAGGTCCGTTGCCCGGAGCTGTCCCCCTTTCCGGAAGTGGGTGTGGTCGGGTCTCCCTGCTGCCCTGGAGGCTGAGGGACAGGTATGGAGTGAGGGAGACCCCTCCGCACGTCCTGAGGTGAGGCCGGTCCACGTCTCCTGGGGAAGGGACGCGTGTGAGTAAGAGGCTGGGGGCTTGTGAGCGGTGGTCAAAGCAATAGTCAAGATGCAGTTTATCACTTAACTATGAGGAAGGGGCTGGTGCTAGGGGTGGGGAGCACGTCTGTGTGAGGGTTCCAAGTAAAAGGCTGGGGTAAACTTGTGGGGCTTGTGGAGATGTTGGGCGTAGGGCAGCCTAAGGGTGCATAGGCACGAAGGGTGAGTGGTATGAGTGGAGTTTGTGGCGGGAAGTAGATAGGAGAATAGGGGCAGTCATAGAGGTGATATTGGCTTTTAATGTGTTTGGTATAGTTGTGGTTATCTGGTGGTGTTTGCCGTTTGTTTACCAGTTAGTGAAAAGGGGATGGGTGGGAGCTAAATAAAAATGTATGTGCTCACACTCGTTTTAAGGGAGTTAGTTTTCTTCTCACCCCTAACAGCTAAAGCTCCCCTCTCCCCAACCAAAATACTTCCCTTTCTTCCCCCACCCCCATGTTGCTTTTAGTGTTTAATAACTTTCTAACTGGTGCCTGGGATATTTTTCATTTTTTTGTAAAGTATATCACAAAGGGCTATTGACGTCAGTTCAGAGTGTTAAGATCTCTGTTTTTGGGCCTAAATTATATTTCAATCAACAAGTTATCCAAGAACATCAGTGTTTTTTTTAACCCAGATAACTTATTATTAGAGAAGTGGAGGTTTGATTGGAAACACCACAAGTTTTTAAGGTTGATAGTTGTAATAATGTTGTGTGAAAGCCTCAGGCATTCAAGCCTAGGCTCCCTCTAGTTTATCTGATTCTGAAAAGAATATGTCAAGAATGCATTCCATTCCATAATGTAGGATTAAGGATTTTAGTAATTGGTTCTTGGTTTCAGTCATGTTTCCATTTTGATGTGCTGTGGCTGTTCAACTTCTTCACTTTATTGACCACTTTAAGGGAAAAGTTATTCCATGGAGCACCTATTCCTGCCCAGCCTACCAAATCTGCCACTGCTAGGGTCTCCAAATGTTTTTATTTGGGTATTCTCAGGCAAGACACCGCAGATCACAGGTAGTTCATGGATCATCTCTTAAGAAACACTTCTAGGGCACATTGGTCTTTATTGTAGTATAGAGTCCCTACTTGCCAGGACACATTTTAAATTCAGTTGGTACATATCTGGATATCAGTAAAATGTGCTCTGTCTTACAGGTGTGCACTTTCCATATAAAGATTTAAAATGGCTTCAAGAGGAGCAATAGAGACCAGTAAACTAAAACAGAACTTGGAAGAGCAGTTGGACAGGTTAATGCAGCAGCTGCAAGACCTGGAGGAGTGCAGGTATGAAAAGGCAGGGTCTCCCTTTGAAATGTAAATATTTTTCCAGCAAGAGCTGGCAGAAGAAAATGCTGCACCCTTCAGTATTCCTGTCACAGTTCTTTGAGGCTTTGTTTTTAAATCAGCGTAGGGATTCTTGGATTAAGCAGTGGAGGACAAATTCAGATGAACTTTTTCTACTCTTTCCATGTTTAAGAATGGCCCCTACAGGAAAAAACAGAGTTCAGGAAAATGTGTTGCAGTTTTCCTGGAGATTTGAAATTCTTAGATGGAGTGTGACATTGTACTACTTTTGTGAAGAATGGAATCATCACCTGTTCACAGAATTCAAAATTATTGTGCACTATCTTTTAAAAAAAATGCTATTCTTGATGTTTGTTCCTATTTTTCATTGTAGTTATTTTGTTTTTGTGTGCAGCATGGAAAACATAATCAAATGGTTCAGTGATGTCCTTGAATATTAACTCTTAAGGGATTAATAAAAAACAGAGATGGAAAACACTTTTTTAGCCCACCTCCATGCCACTGCAGAAATGTTCTTCAGTGAATTTTCTGATGTCTTTGTCCAACCTAATTTTAAAAGTTCCTACCAATAGGGCTTTACCACTTGCTTTCACGAATTATTCCACAAACTAATACAGCTCACTGTCATAAGATTCCTTCTGGTAAAATTTTCCTTTTCTTCATTTCATCCCATTGCTCTTAATGTAATATTCCACTCTGTCACCCTAAGCAGTTGCCTCCCACCTTGATGTTTACAACCTTTATATAGCTGTAGATGGCAATCTTGTCTACCCTTCCTTAACTATTGCTTAGTCAGCCTACACATAGTATTTGTTCTTTCCTCATCAGTGAATTATCCCAACCTCAGAAGCATTTTTGTTCCTCTTCTGAACTCACTCAAATTTGTCAGTGATTTTCTGGTAATGAGGCACCCAGAATTGCATGCAGTATTTTAGATGTGGTCTCAGCAGAATTCTGTGGAGTGTGCCTACCCTGCTCCATACTACTGTATTTTTAACAAAGCTGCACAAAATTCTAAGACTTCTGGTAATCTGGAGGCCATTTCCACATAGGTATCCAAGGTCAGAACTTGATCCTGAATTTCCAGCTTGGCAGGAGGTAGAAACCTGCCAAGCCATTGTACTTTTCATCAGAGGCAGTACAGTAGAATCTCAAAGATATGACCGCCAGAGTTATGGACATGCCAGTCAACTGGACACCCTCTGGAACCTGAAGTAAAAAGGCAGCAGCAGAGATGCACACACACAGATACTTTACTCCCTTGGGGCTTTAGCCCTGGGGCTCAGAGCTTCAGCATGGTGGTGCTGGGGTGCAGCTGCAGGGTGAGGGAGGTCAGGGCTTCTGACTCTCAGGAGCACCAGTGCTCAGGGCTTCTGCTTTGGGGATGTGCTGAGGCTCGGGGCTTCAGCCCTGTGGCTCTGTTCCCAGCTTCAGCCCTGTGGGGGGCGCCAGGGCATTAGCTACAAGGGGAACACTGATCTCAACCCTAGTGCTCCCCCTGTAGCTAAAGCCCTGAGGTCTGGCGCCTCCCACCTCCAGGCTGAAATCGGGAACGGAACTGTCAGGCTGAAGCCTGGAGACCCAGTGCTCCCCACCCCCAACCCTTTGTGGCTGCAGCCCCTCCCCAGTGGTTGAAGTCCATAACGCCTTTTTCAGAGTTAGACGTTTCAGAGTTTGGACAGCCTCCATCCCAAGGTGTTCTTAATTCTGAGTTTCTACTGTATGTTTCAAGTTGCTCCTCTAGTCTCTCCTTGGGCAACTCAAGAAATGACACTGACTGGCCATAGCCCTTGAGAGGAAGTGTTCAGCCCTCTTGAGCTCAGAGAGAAGGTTACTGTAACTGAGTATGAGAAGAGGAAGTACGAGTGTAGACAATGGGGCAAACTTTGGGGTCAGGAGTACAACTCTTTTGGGAAGGGAAAATAAATAATTTGTAGTATCATCTTCTGGAGTCCCCAGCTAAGATTATGGCCCATTGTGTTAGGTATTGCACATATACATAGTGAGTCCCTTCTCCAAACAGTTTATAATCTAAATAGACAAATGGTGGGTGAAAGGAATGATTATTATTAAGAAAGTATGATTGTAAACAAGCTACTTCTTTGAGTATGCTATTTCATGTTCATTCTTGAAATAAGCCTCTGGAATGACAGACCTTCAGGTATGTTTTAGAAAAGTAGTTCCCACTGGAACTGCACAAATGTTCCCTCATGGTACCAAGATTCAAAGTCTCAGTGCCGTTCTTACTATGGCTTACTATGAGTGTGGGAACCTTTACTCCACACATAGGTGTTAGTTTATTTTTATTTTTAATTGGACCCTGTATTGCCTCATCTAGCACAATATTAAAGTTAAGATATGTTCTTATGGAAAGTGAAGAATTCTTAGTTTCAGCAGTGAAGTATTGAGACTCCTTTGTGAGGAGGCTAGAACTTCCTAGGCCACCCTTGAGAGAGTGAAATGTTGGACAATCATTATTCTCCTATTTCATTGTCTTCTGAGAGCAGTTGTTTCATTAACTACACTGAGTCCTAATGATGATCGCAGTAGCTTTCATTCTTAATCCAACTAACAGACGAGGAGCTATACAAGAGTCCTGGTGCAAGCACACTATTGTAGGTAGTGTCTGTACTTCAGCTATTTGTCAATAGATAATAAATTGTGTGTTTCTGGGTTTAATCTTGAGAATTGATGGGCTTGTTGAATTTCCTTTAGAGAGGAACTGGATACAGATGAGTATGAAGAAACCAAAAAAGAAACTCTAGAACAATTAAGTGAGTTCAATGACTCACTGAAGAAGATCATGTCTGGAAATATGACTTTGATAGATGAACTCAGTGGGATGCAGCTGGTAAGGATGATTCATCCTTGGAAGTCTCCTGTGTGGTATCTTTCTAAATATAGCATACGTCATACCTATAGTTTGTGAAAAAGAAGGTGAAAATACATACTGGTGTGTGTGTGTATGTATGAGTGTGTGTGTGTGTGTATATATATACAGACTGTATACATGTATTTACACCTTTGTATTTGTCTGTTCTACACACATACACAAACTCATATATAACATGAATATTCCACATTAATCAAGTATATGTTGATTTAATCTGTAGTCTTTCAAATTAAAGCTATATTTAAGAATCAGGGTAATGAAATATGTAGAAATAGAGTTGTGTATCTCCAGGCCAGGGCTTAAATATAGCGGACACCTTATTAAGTGGAGTCTGATATGAAAGATGGTGGGGAAGACCTCACCAACTAAGTTTAGGGCAACATGGTGTGAGAAGTTCCTACCCCATCTGCTGGGTGGCATAGCAAGGCTCAAGGGGACCCTGGCGCAAGAATAGATTAGGGACCCCTTCCTGATTGCAAAATCTGCCCTTCTCCAGCTCCCCCATAACCCTAGTCCAGTGTCGTTCCCCCCCATCACCTAGCTCCTCTCCAGCCCCCTGATGTTCCAAACCCCAGTTCCTGCCTGGCTCCCTCACAGTCCCAATACAGACCCCTGTTCCCTAGTTCCTTTCTCAATCTCTCTCTCCCCCCCCGCCCTTCTAGCTCCACCATAGTGCCAATCTAGCCCTCCTGTCCCAGTTTCTTCCTAGCTTTAAATGATTTAAATGGTGTTTCAGGATGAAGGGGAGAAAATAATTTTAAATTGAAATGCTAAGTTAGTTATGCAAATAAGGTCAAAGTGTTACAGAAACGGAAGAGACACATTTACTATGCCTCTTAATCCCATAAGGAGGGTAGAATAAGTAATAAAGCAAAAAAGCCCAAAAGTCAAGGAGGACTGTTCACAAAGTGTAGTGTTTCTGTTTGTTCCCATACCCAATATATGGTTTGGAAACTTATGCCGACAAAACGTATGTCACTTGGGGGTATGTGTTTTTCACACCCCTGGGTAACACAAATTTTGCCAATATAAGTGATATTGTAGACATGGCCTGAATGTCTCTTACCAACTGAGGCAGAGGGTGCTGTTCAGCATTTGTGAATCTGGTGTAATGTGGCTGTATTTCATATTGTTTGCTGTTAGATGTGCTCATTCTTTTAGCTTGTTCTTTTTCTTTCAGGCTATACAAGCAGCCATCAGCCAGGCTTTTAAAACTCCAGAAGTCATTAGAATGTTTGCAAAGAAACAGCCAGGGCAGTTACGGACAAGGTTGGCAGAGGTAAAGATTCCTGTAGACAGAATCTAGCTCTAATAGGTTTATTTCAACTGGCCTGATTTTTGTCCTTCCAATCTCCACAAATTAAGGGTCAGTGTGAATTTTGTGGTGACAGAGAATCTTCTGATGCCTTTCAGAATCTGGTCAGCATCAAATAGCTATCTCACTGTTAGGCATGGGGACTGAAAATGTTACTTGTGTTCCCTCCTTATTTTCCTAATACAGCCCAAAAAATTGTGGTAACCAATAGTAAACTGTATCAGAGGGTTAGCCGTGTTAGTCTGGATCTGTAAAAGCAGCAGAGTCCTGTGGCACCGTATAGACTAACAGACGTTTTGGAGCATGAGCTTTCGTGGGTGAATACCATCTTCGTGAGTGAATACACACTTAGTAAACTGAGCACCAGAAATACTTCCATTATCACAAATATAAATTCAGAAGAAGAGCCATGATCTTGGAACTCAGATTGAGGGACTGGTTAGTGCACTAGCCTTTCATCTCCAGAGATTTGGATTCCGATTCTGGATAGGATACAAGTGAAATGAAGTGTGGGGGCGTTAGCCTATGGATGTTTGTCCTCAGAATATTACCACACAACTTGACATAAATAGCAACCTCTGTTCAGAACTCGTCCAAGATTGGAATAGCCAAACATTCTGAAGTCAGAATTAAAGGACACTGGCAGAGCTGTGGTGGGGCTTTTTCACAGCTCTTTCCCACACACTTTCACAATTGTCATATTCATTAACAGGATTTTTTAAAAAAGGAATCTAAATGTAGGCTCTTGGGGTGTTCAGGTTGTTAATTTTCTAGTAGTTTCATGTGAAATTTTCCACATATGAAAAAAATATTATTTCTTGTTCAGATGGACCGAGATCTGATGGTTGGGAAACTGGGACGGGACCTATACACGCAGCAGAAAGGGGAAATCCTAACTGCCCTCAGGAAGCTTGGAGAGAAGGTAACAATATGAGCATTGATATCTGTCATTCATTGAGCTATGATTATGATGGTGTCTTCTGACCTTAAAGTCTATGAGGAGGGAATTGAAATTCTATCTTGCTAAACAGTTGTTTTGTTTTTGTGTGCCTTACATATGTATAGAGAGAATGCAGTTATATTGTGTAATACAAAATCAAGCCTCGTGGCACAAACATCCCTATGGCTACATCTACACTATGAGCTAGGGGATGTCAATCCCCTGCTTGTGTACACCCACTTGCACTAGCGCTCATTGAGCTAGCAAGAGCATAAATAGGAATGTAGCTGCCATAGCACAGGCAGTGACAGTGGAAGCACAATTCAACTGTGCCAAATGCAAACCCTCCTGAAACCCAACTGTGCCTCTGTTGCCTGTGCTACCATGGCTACGTTGCTCTTTATACTTGTGCTAGCTTGGTGAGAGCAGGGGAATCAGACTTCTAATTCATAGTTTAGACGTAACCTAAATTTCAGTGTCACTCGGCCTCCCTGAAGAGTGTGCTATAGAGAGGATAGAGAACAATAATGAGCTTTTGTATGAGCCCTTTCATGGATGGTTGATCATGACCTCAATTTAAAGTGGACTCATTGATTGTCACCTGAGTTCATGACATATAACTAACATCAATTTGTACCTGCTTAAACAAGTTGCAATACCACTCGTTCCTAATTTACCACCCAGCCATGGAAAGAAAATATCAAAGGCTTAGAATATCAGGATTGGAAGGGACCTGAGGAGGTCATCTAGTCCAGCCCCCTGCTCAAAGCAGGACCAATCCCCAGACAGATTTTTGCCCCAGATCCCTAAATGGCCCCCTTAAGGATTGAACTCACAACCCTGGGTTTAGGAGGCCAATGCTGAAACCACTGAGCTATCCCTCCCTGCATAATACACTGTCTTACTTCACCCTTGAAAGGTAGGTATTATCCCCACTATGCAGGTAAGTAAACTGTATTAGGGGACATTAAGTGACTTGCTGCGTGTGTGGAATTACTGGGAATAGAACCCAGGAATCCTGACTTAATTCTTGTCTCTAACCACTAGAGGGATGAGGGGAACAGTTATATTTTCCTATTGCCAGGCTGTGAAGGAAAGGGTCACCATGTATGATAGCTTTAAAAAGGAAACAGTTTCCATGGAGGAAGATGCCTGTTCTTGTGATGTCAGATTCACATTAGCTTTTCAGTGTCTTGGTATGTGTTTCGCTGCAAGTTACTTGAATAATATTCCATTAGTTGTTTTCTTTTGATAGTGCCTGGGGTTTGGATATTTCATGTGGAAAACATGACTTGTATTTCATGCACCTGTGTCCCAGTAACAGTATTAATTTTAATCAGTACCTTCGTCCAAAAGATTTTTATTCCTGGATTTTCCCAAAAGATGCTGATGCTTAAAATGTCTTGCAAGAAATAATTGCAAAAGTGACTTAAGATCTTAAATCATTAACAGATAACTTGGATAGACTTGGTTAACTATAGTTTAAATGGAAGTCTTTTTTAAGCTGCCAAAGTCTGAGTTCAAGTATCTGTGTTTCTCTTGTGAGAGTTTATAACATCACTAACTACTAAAGAAAGGCAAGGAGCTGCACTCTTTACAATATTTTTGATATTGGGCCCCAGCTATGTTGTAAATATGACTCTATCACACTAATTTGAACCAGTAATGCAGCTGTGTCCACAAATTTGTGAGAAAAGTTGCACAGTCATTTGTCAGCTTTTTTATGTGTACATCTACTGCACCTCCTATCTTGTTTACTTTCTCTTATAATCAATTCATATAATCAGCTGTCATTTACTATCTTAGACATTCCCAGTAGACACATGAGGTAGAATATTGTTCCAGGTACAGAAACTGGGAGGGAGGAACCAGTTACGTACTAAATACAGATAGGGAAGGTCTGTGTATACTGCAGAAAGTGTTACTCCTGGGGGAATTCTGCGCCACTGTGCAATACAGAATTTTGAAGAAAGTAACGTGGTGTGCATAGAATTCCCCTCCTCAGACATGGACTACAATGCTGCTGGCTGCCACTAGAGGCCACTGGACCCAGCAGAGCACAGCTCGCACATAGAAGACACTGCCGGGGGAGGGAAAGGAAGCTAGAGGGTTCCTGTTTCCCGCATGCCATAAGGGAAGGAGAGGGCAGCCGTGCAAGCCTGGAACTATCAGACTGTTTCTCCCTCTGGATCCATGGGCTCTGTGGGGGGAGAAGGGACCACGGCTGGGCACTGGCAGAGGGAGAGGGGCAGGAGTCTGAGCTCTGAGGGAAGGGGATGTGGGTATATGGGCAAGGGGGGCCCCTGCGTCTGGGCTCAGGGTGGGAGGGGATGGGGGTATCTAATCTAGAGGGGGCCTGTGGCTGTGCTCTGGGGGGAAAGGGGTTTGGGTGTATTGGCTTGGAGGGGCACTGCAGTTGGACTCGGAGAGAGGGGTTGTGGGTGTCTAGCCCTCTGGCTTGGCTTCAGGGAGGAAAGGGGGCAGAGAAACAGGACCTGGGTTGTCATAGGAGTTTCTTTAACTTTCTACTCCTGGGGGGATTTTTGTGTGTGTCTGTATTGTTAGACATACTGACTGACAAAATAGCTCACCTTAACTGATCACTCTCATTATAGTGTGTATAGTCTGTATGGTAACACCCACTGTTTCATGTTCTCTGTGTATATATATGTCTTCCTACTGTATTTTCCACTACATGCATCCGATGAAGTGGGCTGTAGCCCACGAAAGCTTATGCTCAAATAAATTTGTTAGTCTCAAAGGTGCCACAAGTACTCCTGTTCTTTTTGCGGATACAGACTAACACAGGTGCTATTCTGAAAACTGGCTGACAGGTATTTTGAAATAAATTACCAAAATAATTGAAACTGGCGTGATTATGTAGTGCCATTTTGACAAATAAAATTTGCTGAATTTTGAAATATTGTGTGTAGAATTTTTAATTTTTTGGTGCAGAATGCCCCCAGAAGTAAAAGTGTGCTGAACGTGTGGCTGATTTTCTAAGTGCTAGCCATATATTACCATGTTTTCTGTGGGCTCAAACCATGCTGAGCTGTCTCTAAGAGGCTAATTGGTTACAGTACTGATTTAAGTTACAGTGTAGATAGGACCTCTGATTTCATCAGGTCTTAAAGAAAACACACAAAAACTTGAACTGGGATTTGGGTTGTTGAGGAAGGATGAAGGAGGACATTATCAGGGATGGTCTAGACAGTATTTGGTCCTGCCATGAGGGCAGGGGACTGGACTTGATGACCTCTCGAGGTCCCTTCCAGTCCTAGAGTCTATGAATCTATGAATGATTTAGAAATACTTTGGTTTAAAAAGCATTTATTTGTAATTTAAGTGTTTCCATCCAATCTGTTGGTGATTTAGGATGTTGTTTTGAAATTCATTTCAATACATCTTTAAGTGTACAGCACTTTCGATGAGAGGCTGTGTGGCATAGTATATTGAAAAGGAAGATAAGGGTCAGGGACTCTTGGGTTCTAATCCTAACTGGTACTCTGTATTTTGAGCATGATCTTTCACCTGTATTTCTTAGTTTTAAAATTAAGATTAACCTACCTCAGAGTTGTGAAGATTAATTTGATGTCTGTACAACACATTCAAGTGATAAAATGCTATATAAGGGCTAAATATCATGAGATCTATTCCAATTAAATGGTCCTCAAAGCATTTGCATTGCAACGGGTTGCTAAATGAGTAATTAGGCAGCAGAGCTAAGTTATGTAATTTATTTATAATTTTTCTCCAGTTTTCCAGTTATTTTACAATGTTGACATCCTTTACCTGATGGCTGTAGTGTATCTTACATTTTCAAGAACTAAAACCTGGAAAGGAGTCTATAATGTTTAAAGGGAACTCACGCTCTCCATTATTCTGATGTGTATTCAGTTCTTTCCTTCATCTAAATAATTATTTCACAAGTGTTCAATTTTTGCCATTGGTGCAGTGCAGTAAACTAGCCTTATCAGTATGTGAGAGCTACACTGATTTTGTCTTTTGAAAGTGTTTTTTTTTTAAATAGGTATTTCCAGAATAGCATAGTTATAAAGGCTCATTTTCTAGGTGCAAACTCCCACTCCATTAGTAGCTGGGACCTGGGAGTGCTTCAAAGACAGGGCACCCAAACCCTGGGAAAGGAATCTAGGAGAGTTGGGTCCTTGAAGATGGTTGATGGGAGGTGACAAAATGCTCAGGGCTCCTAAAGGAATGCAGCAGGCTTCACTCACGGGAATTTGCTATATTGCTGACACCAACAGTTTAGAAGGCTCGTATCAGACACATCAATTTCTGTCTTGCTTTAATAATCAGAATGCAGTCTTGATGAGTTCCTAAATAAGAAGTTGATCTTACCTCTTCGTATCCTGGGTTTTCCAACTTTGTGATGCTAATTCATTATTGTGTATTCATAAATGTGACTTGTCACAAAGCATTGGAGTGCCACATGATAAAAACCAAAATACATATGTACGTGACCAGATGGTTCAGGATTGTAGTGAAACAGACTGTCATCTCTAAGTCATTGATTTAATATGGCCATAGCAGGTAAGTGGCTGAAAGCTGTTAGTCTGTTCATTGGCCTGTGTGAAATAAGTTTGGACTGGAATCAATTTCCTCATGGCTAGGTGTCCAAATCATAAAAACACCATTGTCGCTCGCATCCTCGTTGACAGCCTCAGCACAAAGATGAAGGATAACCTTTCCTAAAGGTAGTCTTTGCAGTTCGGCATTGAGGTTCATTGATACAATTGGATGAAGCTGCAGCAATGCTGCTTATGCTCTCCCTTTTCTATTGATTGACAGAAAGAATGTTTGATTGACAGAGAGAATTTTTCACCAGTGCTTACTTTGCATTCACACCAGTCAGATAATGCCATCACTTTAAAAGCATATCAGATCCACAGGTCCTACAGGCTGAAATATTTCATATATACACAAGTATCAGAGGGGTAGCTGTGTTAGTCTGGATCTGTAAAAGCAGCAAAAAGTCCTGTGGCACCTTATAGACTAACAGACGTTTTGGAGCATGAGCTTTCGTGGGTGGATGCATCCGACGAAGTGGGTATTCACCCATGAAAGCTCATGCTCTAAAATGTATACGTGTGTGTGTTTTTTTTTGGTTCAGCTGACTCCAGATGATGAGACTTTCCTGTCAGCAAATGCAGGTGCAGCCCTCAGCCAGTTTGAGAGAGTCTCTAGTGACCTTGGTAAGTTTCTTGATACCCCTAACATCAAAGCTTCTCAGCATCCCCATGCACTAGTGGAAAGAAATGGCTACATGATGTGGGATCTAAAAGGGAAAATCTGATGAAAAATATCCACGTCACTTAAAAATATATGTCCTAGTATAATGCTGGTAAAATTTAGATATACTGCTCTATGGAAAAATCAGAACAATGTGGAAGAAACCTAATGTGGAGAAAAACATTAGGTGTTCCACGTAATGGGGCGGCCTTGGGAGTTATACCTAGTAAATAGGGACATTTTTAGGGATAAACATGATTTCTGCTCAAATTCCTTGTCCTCTTCCAGCACTCCTGGAAAAAAAACCTTTTCTTTTCTTGGCCCTGAGAGCTCTGCAGTTTCTTGCCATAGCAACAAACAGTACAGGGGTGAAACGCATCTTCTCTCACCACTGTCATAGCCAAACACCCCCCATCAAAGTGACAAGACTGAATGTGCATTCAGTATGCAATTAATTTTCCCTATCAACACATTCCAATATTAAATCTAGATTCTGGGCCAGATTTCAGTCCAGTTGCTTCTCAGACTGAGGAGAAAGCAGTGCTTCTGTGAGCCTCTATACTGATTACTCCTCTTTGCCACGGGCATGCTTCCAGTGAAGCGGGGTAATCGTTGGCGTGTGAAGGGCCAGGCCAGTGTGTGAACTTGCTGAACTTGAGGCCTTACCCTGGAATGCGTCTTCTCATGGCTCTAGCTTCAAGGTCCTGGGAAGCTTGGATCTCGTTAGGTTTAGAAGGGGTTAGAATTGGGTGGATGCCATCAACCTTGCAGCTACTTACCTGGCCACAGCTTTTCAGGCATGCACATAATATAGCTGAAGCCAGAATATGGCCCCATTTTTTAACAAGTTATACCTGAAATGTTTTTGCTTTCAAAACGTAGGTTTGACTTCTTGCCTCAAAAGTACTCTTGTGTTGTTTTGTCTGATTTAAGGTATCAAAAATGAACCCCTCCAAAACACAGTCCCTGCTAATAACTTATGTTTCTCTAAACTGGGATGGTGGTGATGAGATAAAGACAATTTTTATTTCTGTTTTTCCCTCCATAGGATCTGGAGACAAAGTCTTTGCTCTCGCCAGTGTTGAAGTAGAAAAATCAAAACAATGAAGAGGTGTGTGGGGCTAGAGTTTCTCCTGTTCTCAGCAACATTGGACTTCTATCATATTGTAATTGGGTTTTTTTGCTCATTTGATTTTTTTGTAAACTGTTGTAGGGGTGGGTGGAGGACTTCAATCTTAATCACAAAACAACATGAAATGAACAGTCTTAAAGTGCACTTTGGGACCTCACTGTCTGTACCCCATAGCAATGTGTGCTCTGAGGCTAAACACTAAGTGGTATTTCAAAAACACAAAATCAAGCTGACTATGATTGTCTTCTTTGAAAGAGATCAGCTATTTTCCACTTTTCTGAATGTGTATTTCTCTATTAAAATGTCATCTTTTTCAGTGTGATAGTAGTGAGTAGATCTTTTCAGAAACACATTGAGTCCCAGCAAATGGGTCAGTTTTCAGGGCTATTCCTTAGCTTGCCTGTAAAATTCAGTCTTGTCTGGAGTTAGTCCCTACTGAATAGCTTAAGCATAAAAACACATTGTAACTTAAAAAAGACTGTTTGTAGAAAGACAGGATTTCAGACAAACTGTTCCCAAAAAATCCAAAATGAGAGTACACATACCAACATTCGCTGCCTGCATGTTTGCTCTGGACATGAATGAATGCCATTGTATCTCTGAGTGTTGATTGGCAAACAATGGAAGCCCTGTTGGGAGTCTTCTGGAGTAATTTAACCTCCTGTATTGAAAAGACAGGGAAGCACTAGGAAATGGCAGTGAGAGGCCCACTCTGTGACCTCTTGCTGTTGCCCAGGATGTATGGACTACAAGCTACCATTATTTTCCCAGATTTCTGGGGCAGCATGAAATAGGTTGTAAGTAGGAACAAACAGCCCCAATCATAATCCTGGTCTATGCTATAAGTAATCAGAGGCGTCAGTTGCAATGCTGTTTTCTCCTGACACGCTTACCACATGGTTAAAAGCTGTAGTGCAAATGGCGCCTGTGACACCAGAATTAGGTTAAAATCCAGGACAGAGTTTAGGTGGAGCTAAATAAAACCTCATACTGTCCTGAGTCTTAGCCTGGTTCTGGAAGACAGTTTTATCCTGTGTACACTACAGCTTTTTACTGTGTGGCAATCAGGCCTCTGACTCAGTTGGTATAGACTAAGTAGAGCTTACAGCATTTGCTTTTGTAGATGGGTAGTGGTTGCTTCTTAGTCCAAATGGAAGAACTGTACTTGGTGCCTTACATGTGTGTTGCATTCATTGTTCTTTTAACTGTAAAATATCTGTGCACACAGGTTCTGTACAATAATGGGGATCATTCAAACAGTTACAATACAGGCAGTATTACTTTCTAGCTCAGTATCTGTAAATACTTCATGCCAATTTGAGCAGGAAATCTTTCTTCACTGGTGAGTTTTGCTTGACTGCTTATAGAAGGCATATGTGCCAGATCTTCCTGTCAGTTTAAATTTGGATGTTGACCTAATGATACCAGGAGCTGTAGATGTTTCTGTAACAGCCTTTCATGCAATCTTCCTTCTCCTTTTAGTGCGGCTTATAGAATCATAGAATATCAGGGTTGGAAGGGACCTCAGGAGGTCATCTAGTCCAACCCCCTGCTCAAAGCAGGACCAATCCCCAGACAGATTTTTGCCCCAGATCCCTAAATATCTGAACCTTTTCTCCAGCCATAAGAACATTTCTCAGATGCACATTTTACAGCTCTGTATCAGCTAGGATTTCTTTTCCTTTCTACAGAAGAAAATAAGCTTGTCCAATTTCTTATCAGGTTCAGTCTGTCCTTTACCTGGATGCCAGAATCCTAAGGTTCCTTATCGCAGTACATCTGGAGAGATTGTGTTTCCACTGATACACTTTTATTACTTCTAGCTCATACAAAGAATTAATTTCACTTTAATTCTGCACAATTTAGATTCCGACGTTTGATGAAGATTGTTATATTTTTTCCCTTTTGACTAGCTGTTTTAGATACAAACTATCCCTTCCCTTCTCCCCCCACCTTTTTTTTTTTTTTTTTTAAGCTCTAAATGTGGAGGAAGTATGTGAAATATCATTGGCAAATGGAACAGCTGGCTGAGAGTAGAGCGGCATACTATTATTATACAGCACCCCACAGAGAAAGCGTGACTGTGGAAATCTGATGTGTTCATGAGTCACAGACGCACTCAGTCCCCATTCTGACAAGCTTTTGATAGAGACAGAAATCTGGTAAGAGAAGAAATCTACCCTTTATTAGAAATTCTATGTATATTGAAATTATTTTTCTGATAAAAATTAATTCCTTCATTAAATAAATGAAAGCTGTTTACGAAATGGAATGATTAAATGCAGGGATTTGTTAGCATTGTAGTAGGTAAATTATAAAGTAAGAAGGAATAAAGATTTCCAACTGTATAGTTAAGGAGGTGAGTGTGTGTCCGAGAGCTTTTAGCACCAGATAATAATTGATGTTCCTAGGAGGTGGTACTTAATTTTTTGGTGACGCTTCAAATTGTTTGTTGGTATAAAAGCAGTTTCCTCTGTGTTCAGAGTTGTTGCTGTGTGAGTGAAAGCAACTTTCTAAAAGCTTAACATCTTTAATTTTAGTGAGTTACTGTGGCTTCATGGGAAATCTTGACAGCTTGCAAGTTTTCCTGAACATTGTTTATCGCCTTGCTCCTTACCTGAAATATTTGATTTCTATAGCAGACAGTTTTGCTGTCAAAGAGAGAGTGGTAACTTAAGATGGGCAAAGATCAGACAGAATTTTAAGAAAAATAGATCCTGTTTTCATGTAACTGCCCCTAATTATAAAAACTAAGAAAGACAAGTACTGAAGAAAGATAATATTTAGAATTGTTTCTAAACTAATAATGGTTCATGAATATCAGATGCTTTCAATGCAGAGTGTGAGATTATGAAACTTTGGGACAAATTAATTTAAAGCAGGTATAATTCTGTTGACATCAGTAGAGTTGTGCCTGCTTCAATCAGCACTGAAATTGAACCCCCAGTTTTCAGAACATCCTTCTCTGATACACTCTGTGGAACATTAGAGTTTTACATCTAAAAAGGGGATGATATTTTAGTAGGTTTCTACCAAACTATAGGTTTGGTAGAAAATCAAACAATAGTTTTTTTTCAGTTTAATGAAGTGTTTTTCTTATCTAAATTTACACAGATAATCCACTACAATGTTGAAAACCCAAATGCTATACACTGCAGCTATCTAATGAGACTAGACAGTGACATTGACTATAAATAGTAAGTAAAACTGGACCAGTCTGGTTTGTTTGCATTGTGTATAAAGTGTAATAAATCCTAAACATCATCATGAAGGATGAAAAGGTAAATGAGGCTTTGACTAATTCCTTTAGTAGTAAACTAAGATTGTAATAAATAACCAGGAAGGGATTTCAAAAATAATTTTTTTTTATTTTGATAGACATGTTTCTAAAAGCCACTACCTTAATGAAAGAAACACATAAATCAGTAGAGGCAAAACAATCCTCTTTTTTTAGATGGGATCCTTAGTCGCAACTTTTAGTTTCGGTGTCTGGAACAGCATTATCTTCACTCACATAAAGGCTGCTGAAGCTTCATAGCTGAGCAAGCAGCTTATTAAAGGGCATTATGAACAGTCTAAAATTATTGAAAACAAAACACCTCATGGGGACTTTAACCTTCCTCTCCTCTGTCTTTTACTCTGCTCATTACTGGTGCTAAAGAACTCTCCACTTCCCCTCACAAAATGCTTGCAGCATTAATATGTAAATGAAATCTTTCAGAGTTCCCACAAATCCCAGTGAGCTTACTGTGTGGCAACATAGAAATTGCTTCCCTTCTTTCCAGTACTAGAAAGGAGCTGTTAACTGCTATATTTTATATTTTAATTGATTTGCAAATACTTGTGGGTTTCTTAAAGCCTCCATTCTACAGGAAGGTGCAAGATTGTTATAAAAATGGCTCCCTTACTCAGTATATTTGTGTATTAGATATTTGGGAGCAAGAGTGCATTTTTAATAAACTCTAGTCATAGACTATCTTATAATTCAAGAGAGGTTCCCTACAGAAGAGGTCAGTGATGTTCTAGTGAACTTAGTGATGAAATGTTCCAAACATGATTAGGAAGGACATGAACATTGAATTTGTCAAGTGGAAGCTTCCTCTCTTGTGTTTTTTGTCTCAAAGCATTCTGAGTTCTCTGAGGAGTGGGAGAAGTCCCCCCGCCCCCACAATAAAATATGAATTGCTGCAAGAGAATTATTTCCTGCGATGAAAGGTAGAGAAGGATGTAGATGGGCCTACCTTTTGTTTTTTTCCCCCAGAAGTTCCTTGATTTAGGAAGGTAAAGGTGAGATGGGACGCGTGCCAAAAGAGACTTCAAGATTAACTGTCAAAATCATTGCAGGGTACTGTGGGCTAAGCAGACATGCCTGGTTACAGTTTGGGTGGGATCAAAAATGTGTATCTTAACCCTTGGGTTGGGGCCTTCCCACAGAATGCCTTAGCCATTGCTGTAATTTACAAAGGAAGACAATGACACTATGTGCTACTTACATGTTGGCTACACAAACTATTTCTCTAAGATAACCACTTTTTAAAGGGCTACAGGAATATCATCACAAAGTAATCATGTTACTTAGAAGTGTGCTATATTAAACATTGTCCTTAGTGATCTTGGTATCATGACTTCACCAGTATCCTATCCCTGATGCTTCAGTAGGTGTTGAAGATAAACACTTTGTCAAGAGTTTGCAGGAACCCCATGCCCCATGGAGCAGGCTTATCACATTTTACTGAAAACAAATTAACATTGAACTAAGACTAGCTAGCTAGGCATTAAAGTCCACAACAGAAACAGTAGTCCTTCACAAAGATACAATGCATACACTGTCCTGGGTAGGCCTTGACCATGCCAGATCACTTGGGTTATGGTAGACACAACCTTGTTTCACTCAGAACTGGCCTCTAGTAGAACCAGCCAACTATTTTTATTTGAACTGCTGGGCCCTGATTGGCCTCTGCCAGCTCCTGGCCCTTCTAAGTGTGGGAGGACCAAGTCTCACTCATTTTGTCTGTGGCTGATCATGTGAGGCCTCTCTAGGCAACCTGGAGGGCTGGAGGATGGTCTAAATTCAGTGCTCTTCCTTTTTCAGCATTACTACTACTTTGGGGGGGTCGTGCCATGGTAGAAGGGCCTCCAGTAGGGGGCAGCAAGTGCCCAGAATGCCCCCTCACATCCATGTTCTAATATTATGGTAATCATTTGCTCAGTTAGGAAAGCTGAACATGTAAACATTTTTTCTTCAATCCTGCATTTTAGCAAGTGTTTCCTCTTCACATCATCATCTTTTAATAAAAAAACGTCTGGAGGAAAGGATGGTCTTGTAGTTAATAATTCACAGGCCTTGGACTCAGGAAATCTGGGTTCTGTTTCTGGCTCTGCAGTAGACTCAGTGTGTGACCTCCAGGCAAATCACTCATTCTCTGTCTCATTTTTTCCCATCTGTAAAATGTGGATTTTAATACTTACATGCCTCATGGTGTGAGGTTAAATCATTGTTAGTAAAGTGCTTTGAAGATTAAAAGTATTATATATGTGTTTATCATTTTACTTCTTAAGCCAGAATTATAAAATGCAAACAGCTGTAAATCTGGCAGTTCAGCTGCCCAAAGTTCATTTTGGTCATCTAATTTTTCATTTTTAAATCTTTTTTCTTTGTAGGGCTAGTGTGGTAGTTGTAGGATCAGAAAGAAAAGGGACAGGGAAAAAATTGCTTCTATGAATACCTTTGTCTGCGTCTTCCATCCCTTTCTCCCCCTGTTGTTTTCCTCTTGTTCATGGGTGATCTTGAATGGAAAAGTAACTTTGTCATTTGTATTACCATTAAAGGAAAAATATAAGATTCATCTAAGAGCTCTCTTAAGAATCCATCATGTTGTCTGAGCTGAGGAAAATCTAGTTCAGTTGGGTAGGGAATTTTATGTTAGTGTTACAGCCTTTTTAGCTGCTGCCTTAGTAGGATGTCATTAGTGGTAGAAATATACCTCTACCTCGATATAACGCTGTCCTTGGGAGCCAAAAAATCTTACCGCGTTATAAGTGAAACCGTCTTATATTAAACTTGCTTTGATCCACTGGAGTGCACACCCCACCCCCCCCCCCGGAGGTAGCGGTGTAGTAGGCAAATCAAAACTTATCCCTTTATCTTTTTCAGTCACTGTGTAAACCCTTTACCACACTGATTTTATGTCCCCCTGCCATCCTGTCCAGAAAAAAATGATTGTCTTTTGAAAATAAAAAAAGCTGTAAATGTCACCTAGATGCTGTTCCCTACTTGCCTGCCTTCTGTCTCTTCTGCGTCTCTCTCCCTCATCCGGTCCTGGAGAAAGCCTCTCTGCTTATTAGGGAATAAATGCCCCTTTCTGTTTTGTGTCTACTTAACCACCAATTATTAAGATAAGTAAGAGTGTTCCCATGCTGAGCTCTTTAGTAGGATCCATGGAAGAAGCTGACATTTTGTCTTGGTACAAGATGCTCAAGCTTCCCTCTTTCCTAGAAGTCCTCAACACAGTTGGTCTAGTCATGCCTGGGGTCTGCAACTGTTTCATCATAATAGCTCATTATAGCAAGTTCTGGGCAGTGCTGTGGCTTTCTGGTTAGAGGAGTGAATATCTTCTTGTGACTCCAACTAGCCCCCATCTTCCAAACCCTCCCTTTCTCCTCTGGCAGACCCTGCCCCTTTCCATAAATATGGACATCATAAAAGGTCACAGGGAGCAATGAATTTGTTTAAGAAATTTCTTTGTGATGACATTTTTGTTTCTTGAGATATTACCAGTTCCATGTCCTGTGAGAGATAGCAGTAGGCCTCCTTGGGATAGAAACAAGACCTGTTCTCAGTGGGGAGGGAATTCTAGTAGTCTTGATATGTTAGGAATCCAAGTCAAATCCCAAACATAAGTAAATTAGGAATTCCCTTATCCTTTTCCAAAACTAACCGCCTGATACACAGAAAACTGTACAGGCAGTTTTCTGGCTCTATGTTGCCTCAGATCTCTCTTTTCTAAGAGGCTTCATGCCATAATTATTTAAGACTTTAAAGAGATAACCAAGGAAATATTGGCCTGGATCACAGCAACTCTAGGAGAAACAAATTTGTTATTAACAAATAACAGCCAAAGCAGAGAAGGACAGTCGATTCGCCACTGGAGTAGTAAGAAAGCTGTCTCTGTAAAGTGTATCTTATGTCTCATTAACTCAAGTAAAAACTTCCAAAGCTGCTACTGTCTTGTGCAAGGGAATGTCTAAGTATTATAATTCATTGCATAGCTATGCCTTCTTCCCTGGGAGGATCTCAAAGTATAAGCATTTAATTATAATTGTGGTAGGTAAGATGAGGAAACAGGCACAGAGAATGGAAGTGACTTGCCCATAACTGCTTGGTGACTCAGGTACATAGGTGGGAACAGAACCCAAGATGCCTGATTTGTTGCTCTAACCACTAGATTTTACTGCCTATGTAAATTCAACATTTGACGTCTGTTATAAATGAACTTACCATCCAAGACTGTAGAAATCTTATTAATCCTCATGAGAGGCTCCTTCTGGCCTCTGCAGGAGGAAGGCTTTACCACAGTGCCCCCTAAAATACCTAGCTTGAGTCAAATATTGTAATAACATAGGCTTTAGCTCAGCCAACTTAGCAAATATACTCTGCCTTGTCTGCCCTAGACTTTTACAACGTTAGTTAGAATAAGTAAGCTAATGTTCTAATATCTCTTTAAATCCTAATATAGACAAAACTCTTGATAGGTGATTATATTTTCCTCTTTCATTAAAATTTCCTTCAATGTAAAACACGACCTTTCACAAACAAGGTCACATTTTTCAAGAGGGGACTCATAATTTTTGGTGCCTGAGTTTTTGTGTTTCCAATTTGACACTTTTTGGGCCTGATTTTCAGAAGCACTAAGCACCTAAAACTCCCAACTGCAGTCAAGGGGAACTCTGAAAATCAGTTCCAAGGTGTCTAATGTTGGATATCAAAAATGTGAGCATCCAAAACAATATGCTACTTTTGAAAATATAGCTATGAATGAGTAGGTTTAGAAATGGAGATTTAATGCCAGTATGTATAGTAACATACATAGTATACAATTTCATGTGCTTAGCTGAAATCCCTATGCTATGCTGGAACCATGGGGTAAATTAAGGATGGAGTTTTAATCAGTTAAGAATTTTTTGATGTTTGTAAGTTTGAGTTCTAGTCATGGAAATTTCTTTCCATCATTCAGAAGACTGGTTTAACCTCTTTACTAATAAAACAAAATATTCAATACCCAGTTTTCAACAGGCCTCCAAAAATGGGTCTATAATGATTGCAAGTGCTTTGTTGTGCCTGGGGTTTTCCCCTTGCAGATTTTGTTGGCACACATTCCTTAATATATAAGTAATAAAGCTTTTCTTCTGATCGTCAAACTGCCATCCTAACAACATGGAGACCATTTGTAGTGCCTGATGTTAAATCCCTGTGCTGTTGGTAAGTCAGTATCTAGCAAGATAATCACTACAGTCAGGAGGGTCGTAAATACAAAATTTTATCTGGAAACATTTTATTTTAAAATACAGTTAAGAGGTGAGATTGAGGAGAAAAGAGGATTCTCAGCATCTAAACTTTAAGCTCAGATTTCATAACAAAATGGGATTTTAAGCCCTACCCTTGTACTAAACAGCCAGTGGTGCGTATCTTTTTTTTGCCCATCTCATCTAATCTTTCTGGGAATTTCTAGTGCATCCATCACAGTGGAATCTAAGCACTAAGTAGTGCAGCAAAGACTGCTGAATTATTTAATTTGAGATATTTGTAACATTGTTCTAACATAGTATAGAGGCAATGCCAGAACTCTGCTATCCACTAGTCACGAAAAATACTGAGATCACTCTTGATCCCAGCTTGGCTACAATAATGTCCCCAAAGAAGGAAATTAATAATACCTTGGGTGGCTCCCGAAAGTGACCAGCACATCCTCAGGGGGTGGGGTGGCAGGGGGTCTCCACGCATTGCCCCTGCCCGCAGGCACTTCCCCTGCAGCTTCTATTGGCTGCAGTTCCTGGCAAATGGGAGCTGCAGGAGCAGGGCATGGAGACCCCCTTAGCTCCCCCAGGGGTGGCAGGGACATGCTGGCCGCATCCAGGAGCGGCGCAGAGCCAGGGCAGGTAAGAAGCCTGCCTTAGCCCCACTGCATCAGACTTTTAGCACCTAAAATCTCCTGGTTTGGCACTGAGAGGTGGGGAAGAGTTGAGGGAGGGAGAGGAGTTTGTCAGTGGGGTCTGCGGACCCCTTGGAGTACCTTCAGGAGTCCCCAGGGGTCTGTGGACCCCAGTTTGAGAAATGCTGCTTTAGACAACTAAGCATCACAACATCCTTCCAAGATTGATAAACTTTATTATCCTCATTTTGTGGATGGAGAAACCCAGGCATGATAGAGACTGGTTTTCAGAGGCACAGAGCATCCATATCTTCCATAGTCCAGGTGGAGTTGTAGGTGCTTAGCACTTCTGAAAATCAGGCCCTAAATGACTTGCCCAAGTGAGTGGCAGAGCTGGCAAGAGAAGCCTGGTCTCCTGATAGCCTGTCTTGGGCTTTATGAATAATAGAATGGTAAATTGGCAAGTTGCCTAGTAGCAAAAGGTCTGCAAGATCTTAAAACCTGTAAAACTCAGTGATCCCAAAACTCAGAATAGTTGTTGGAGATAGTAAGGGAGAAGGGAGCAAATTGTTTTGAACCCATCATTTTAAGAAGAGGACCTTGAGAATTCACAAAAGGTTGCCAAAATACTACAGATCCCTCACTAAAAAGCTTTCTAGAGGTATGCATTTCAACCTGGGTGCTACACTGATACTATATAAAATTGCTGTAGGATATGTTACACAACCACGTATTCAAATGAGGATAGGAGAGCTAGAACCTGTACAGTATTTTATTTTTAAATTACACTTTGCCCCTAATGCCTTCAGAAGCAAATACATCCTATTACAAATGAGAAAATTGTTTCATGGTGGAGCTGCCAACTCCTCACTGCCATAAAGTGATTTTGGATCTTTCCCTCAGACTCATGTATATTGCTAATTAACATTATTCTAACTGGAGGATCCCAGAGCGATGCTTCCGCATTTTTCTTTCCAGCTTTTGTTGGTGCTCTCATGTTCTTTTCTTAAATAATTAATAATCATTACTGCCTGCTGTGCAGTGTGTATGTGCTGGTAATAATCTCAGAACCCATCATGTCTGCACCATTCCTGTTCCTGTCTGCAGCTTGGGTTTGCTCTTTGGAAGGGCTTTCATGTTAAGACCTTCATTAACTGTCAGTGGGGTACAGATTTCAGTAGCATTAAGCTTTGATGTCATTAAATAAACTATCAAAGGACAGGCCACTGATTTAATTGCTCTGACTATTTTTATGTAATTGAGATAAAATAGAATAAAAATATATTTACTAAGTAACACTTATAACTCTTTTCGTCTCAATAATTTTATAAATGATTAGACCCAGATCCTCAAAGCTAGCCCCTTGGGGGGAGGGATAGCTCAGTGGTTTGAGCATTGGCTTGCTGAACCTAGGGTTGTGAGTTCCTTCCTTGAGGGGGGCCACTTAGGGATCTGGGGCAAAAATTGGTCCTGCTAGTGAAGGCAGGGGGCTGGACTCAATGACCTTTCAAGGTCCCTTCCAGTTCTAGGAGATTGGTATATCTCCTATTATTATCTAACTCCTAACGATTTCAATGGGAATTGGGCACCTAAATACCTTTGAGGAGGTGAGCCTTAACTCATTCCCACAACTCGTGTGTGTGGAAGGTAAGTAAACAACTTAACCACAAAAGAAGTCAGTGTCAGAACTGATTTTTTTGTGTTCCAGTTTTGTGTTAACTTCTCTTATCAGTGAAAATCTCCATCCTACTTTTACTGAAACAATATCAGTTAACAATATTCATTAAACTGTGCATCCCAATGATTGACACCTTTTGTAGCACTACAGGATTCAGTCATTCTGGTTGTATTAACAGTTGGACATGAACTCCTACAGTAGTCTGTTAGGAGTTTAAGCTTGTGCCATATTTATTTGTAAACATAATTTTCCCAAGGCATGAGATTTGACTTTTGACTTTGTATCATAGCTACCTCAGAATGGCTCAATGGCCATGTGACTTCCTCCTAAAATTACAGGAGTTGAAGGTTGTGGCATCTATGCTCAGAAAAGCAATTTCACATAGATGTGCAAAGAAGACCTATTACTTGAACGTCACAATAATTTGGGCAGTCTTAATATATCAGTTTCTCAGCAGGGTTAGAACATAGCTGGTTATGGTGTCTGTATTTTAGTTTTAGTGGAATGTGTTTTAATACTGGGCTGGAGATACTGTAATAGCCAGGGCCCTACCAAATTCACAGCCATGAAAAATGTGTCATGGACCATGAAATCTGGTCTTCTGTGTGCCTTTACTCTATACTATACCGATTTGATGGGGAGACCAGCATTTCTCAAATTGGGGGTCCTGACCCAAAAGAGAGTTGCAGGGGGGTGGCAAGGTTATTTTAAGGGGGTCACGGTATTGCCACCCTTACTTCTGGACTGCTTTTAGAGCTGGGGGGCCGGAGAGCGGTGACTGTTGGCCAGGCGCCCAGCTCTGAAGGCAACTCCCCATCTGCAGCAGCACAGAAGTAAGCCTGGCAATACCATACCATGCCACTCTTACTGCTGAGCTGCTGCCTTCAGAGCTGGGTGGCTGGAGAGTCGTGGCTGCTGACTGAGGGCCCAGCTCAGGCAGCAGCACAGAAGTAAAAGTGGCCATACCATACCATGCCATCCTTACTTCTATGCTGCTGCTGGCAGCAGTTCTGCCTTCAGAGCTGGGCTCCGGGCCATCAGTCATTGCTTTCCAGCTGTTCGGCTCTGAAGGCAATACCACCACCAGCAGCAGCACAAAAGTAAGGGTACCACAACACCCCCTACAATAACCTTGTGACACCCCTTCCCCCTCCCCAACTCCTTTTTGGGTCAAGACCTCAACAATTACAACATTATGAAATTTCAGATTTAAGTAGCTGAAATAATGAAATTTACAATTTTTAAAATCCTACCACAGTGAAATTGACCAAAATGGACTGTGAATTTGGTAGGGCCCTAGTAATAGCACAGCCATATCCAGCTGAGTAGGATGGCTAGCGGGAAGGTGAGGCTGAGTCCACAACATCACTTGGCACTGCTTTATAATGTCAGAGTCTGATTTATAATATCTGTCCCAACAAGGTGAACATCTAACTTCATACCAGGACATGGACTTAGAGCCAACTCTGCTAACAGTACTAGCCTGTCAGCAAGAAGCTTAAATGACAGTACCGGTGGATTTCTGGCTCTACTAGCAACCTTGCAATGAGCCTGTCTTTAGTCCACTCCTGGTCTTCCTTCCCTAAACACTAGGTCTTGCTCTTCTCCTCCCCAGTGCTTTTGCCTCCCTCCCGTTTCTCAGACTGACTCCTCCCTTAGGTTTGTTGTCCACACCCCTTTCTCACTGGCTCCTCCTGCAGAACCATTGACTCCACCCTTTATTCCATCCTAACCCCAACTCCCTTCCACGTCAGCCATCCCTGTACATTTAAACTCCTCCCACTGGTATTTGGCCACTCTCACTTACTCCTTTACAGTTCTGCCCTCTCTTCTTCGTTTTCATCCCATTCCTTGTCCTCTGCAGGACTCCCCCATTCCCATGGGTTTAAACCAATTTTGACCCCGCCCCGTTAATTGTCCCGGCTTTTGACTTTAGCTCCACCCCGAAGGTGGCCACACCCCTTTCCACATCTCTGGCCCCTCCCTTCCCTGTGGCTCTAACTCCTCCTCCTTTGGCACGATGGCCCCACCCCCCAGGTTCTGAGGCCGCCCTTTGCCCCTCCCCCCTCGGGTTGTGCCTGAGGCGCCACCGCTGCCCTGGGCGCTGGGACGCGGCGGGTCCCTCCCCCGGAGCCGCCCAGGCGCCTCCCTCCCTGGGCCGCCGCGGTGAGTCACGACGGAGGAGGCGGCCGCTCTCTCTCGCCTTCTCTCTGCCGCGGCTCCGGATCAGGCCCCCGCTCCTGCTGTCGCCGCCGCCGCCCGTTCGCCTGCCCCGGGCCGGTCTGGCCCCGCACCCAGGTGAGCACCGCCTGCCTGCGGGCCCGGGACTCGCACCCGCCCGCCCTTTGTTCCCGGGGCTCGGGCTGCTGTAACAAAGGGAGCTGGGCCGGGCCGGGAGCCGCTTGGTGCGAGGGAGCCTGGGGGCGGCCAGCCCCCCCACTGCCCCGGGCCCCTCTGCCAGACCCGTCACCGCCTGGCCTCTCAGCGGGCTCCTCAGCTCCAGCCCCCCGCACTTCCTTCTCCCCTTCCTGGGGCCTTCCCTCCACCCCAGGGCTGCCCCGCTCCGCTCCGCTCCTCACCCGGGCGCCTCTGCGCTTCCCCGTTCGCTGTCTCCGTGCTCTAGGGCTCCCCCAGGCCCCTCCACCCCTTTCTCGGGGCTCCGGCTAGGCTCCAGGCCTTCCCCAGGGGGGCCCCGAATCCCCTCTGCTTTCGGGGCACCCGGACCCGCCCTTCCCGAGGCTGGTCTCAGCGCCCCTCCCAGGACATTCCTCTGCAGAGTCCCCCGTCCGCTTGGTCCTCCCTCACCTGCACTGAATCCCTGCCCTCCTCCATCCTCCCCGATCCCTCACCTCGCTACTCTTCCCCACTGAGGATGCTGATTTCAGCCTGACTCCTCACTGGTTCCGCCCTAGCCGGAGCTGCCTGCCGAGGTAGTCACAGTCGTAAACTGACTGATGAAGATGACACTTCGCTTTCGGTCAGGTCGTATAGCCGATAGCTACTGTCTTCAACGTGCTCTGCAGCCTTTTACTCTCCCTTCTCTCTCCTTCTGCTGGTGGTGCCAAAAATCTTAACTGCTGCCGTTGTGGAAGGTTGGGTAATAGCATGTGATTTCTGTTTGCTTAGAGTCCAAGTGGTTTTAGGCATTCATGGCTTTTAAACCCCAACTGGTAATGGATACTTAGACACCACAGTCTTTTAAAATAGATATGGTATTTTGCTTTACTTCCTGACTGCTATATAGTGTTTCTGTGCGCTCTTAAACAGCTGTTATGTCCTACCCCAGAAGTGACTGCATTTCTGTGGCAGGTGAAGTAATTCCCACATAAAGCTGATTAATGTGCTTTAAAATCTTCAGAATGACAGGTGAGGAATAAAATTTTAATAAACAGAGCACTTAACCTTGCAGCAATGTATTCCATGCAATCAGTTCATGTGTATAGTATGGCTTATAAAAGTTACACCCAGCATCGTAGCTGTTTAGCTGGTAGAGACAAATACAGGTCATTTAGATTGAATTGCATACAGGTAGAGGAAATTTGAAGAGCTTCGTTGTGAGGCTCAAGGAAGTGTGTAATAGAGATTGAGATGGAATTTAGTTGCAGATAATGTCTGTATAACCTTGAATGTTAATAGATGTGCTCTTGATTATTTCTGTTAAAGTAACATATCATAGCAGGATGCACAATGTTGTTATGGTAGCATTAGGCCTGAGCCAATGATGCAGTTGCAGTAGGGTTCTGTGCTTCCAGGGGTCTGTTCCTGTACCACATGCATGGAACTGGACTCCCAGAGCCATCTATTCTGCTTCCACTCTTCTGACTTCGGTAGGCTTCAGCAGAGACTTCATTCCCCAATTGAATATTGAGGATAAAGATGGACATCTGTTTGCTCACAGTATATTTTTTTTTCTTCACTTTGATGGCAGACAGCTGCTTGTGACAGGGACAATGAATGCTACTCCGCAGAGCAAATCATTGTCAGAGGCCAGGGAGAGAGGTATGTCAGTAACTGAAATTCTGTTTCTGCTCTGGGAAATGGATAAGAAATTAATTTGAGCTCTGCTTGCCATCTAAATGTACTTTATAAATACATTTCTGGTACACTCTGAGGAAAAGTAAAAGCCACGTCATTTTGTGGACTGTATAGATACTCTGTTGTGGGACGGAAGAATAGAGTAGTTTGCTCTTTTGTGGAGGGTCTTTTTGAGGATTTCTGAGGTCTTGTCAAACTAAATAAGCTTTATAACTCTCATCTGAGGTGAGGTAAGGCCAGGCATCCCTTTCTTATAAATGGGGTAAGTGTGCAAAAACTGAGGCACAGAGAAGTTAGGTGATTTGCTTAGTCTTTTGAGCTAATCAGGCTACATCATAGTTTCAAAAATCTGCAGGATTACTGGCTTTGAATCAAGTACTGTAGAAAGTTAGACAGCTACTGTCCTGTTATAACCAAACAGCTGTCTTTTCTAATAAATATTGAGGGGAGCACAGTTTAGTGTGTCTAAAGTAAAAAATAACTTTAGGTAGCCCACTAAACTACTGTGTTGTGCATTAATTTCTCTAGCTTTGGTATTTTATTGCCAGTGTCGGACATGAAGTGTGTATTGATGTATAGGCAGTTATTTGTCATGGATTGGGCGTGCATCACTGTAATTTAGTGTAAATCCACTTACACACCCTTCAATATTTCTATTTTCAAAGTATGTCTAAAACTTTTTAATACTGTACCTTTACATAAATGTACTTATCAACCACAATGCTAGTGCCCTATTCTCATCCTTCCTTTTGCCTCTGCCAGACTGACATAGATAATACACAGTAACGGATGTGCTGTAGAAACATTGAAGTGGTTTCATGATGCTATAGGCTGGAAAAAGTGTTTGCTCTTGGATATTATTTGCAGAATTTTTGTAAAAATTATTAGTAGATTACAGAGTATAACTGTAGCATTTGTATGTGTGGATTTGTGCACTCTTTCAGCTGATGTAAGCACATGTTAATTGGATAAATCTAAGCAGCAGCTTCTAAAATTAAAAAATAAATCATAAAGTGGTAATGAGAGAGAGGGAGACTTAAGTGAGTTAACTGAATATACATAAGCTGGCCATTTGAAGTGCTTGGGTCCTCATAAAAACTACTGTGAAATACACTACTTAAAAATGTAGCGTCCTTAAAATACAAATTTCAGCAAAATCCTGAAAACACCTCAAAGTGGGATTTTCAATGGGAACCCATTCAATATTCTCGGGATGGCACCCACAACATTTACATGAATCATATTTGTCATCTTTGTGGACACATAATTATTATTAATTTGTTATTGCAGTAGCACCTCAGTCCCCTAGTCATTGACCAGGAATCCATTGTGCTAGGAGCTTTACAAACAGAATAAAAAAGAGAGTTCCTGATGCCAAAAATGGGAATGGAGCAATTCTGCCTGATAGTGATGCATGTGCTTTAGGACCTCATTCAGAAGGGAGAGGAGTATTTTTTTTTAAATGTAAGTGTCTGGGGTTTCTGCCAATGTTGAATGTTCATTGCAAGAAATAATTGGTTAATGACTGTACAATCCTTTAAAGATATGAAGTGATATTTTTAGTATGAAGTAGTAGTATTAGGGGAATGTGAAAGGCAAGTTCTGAATGAAATCCATATATGATATCTATACATCTGTTATTTACAACTTTAATTGCCTTGTGTGATTCTCCCCCCCTCCTCTTGTTGTTCCCAGTTTGTGTCATTCTGCACTTCTTGTTTTGCAAGGAACAGAGACAGGACTACAAGAAATTTTATTTATTTCCTCCCCTCCTCCCGCCAATGGCAAAAAAACTCTCAAATTTGAAATGCATCTAGTATTAAATGTAAGCTCAAAACAGTATCATAGATGCTATTATATTTGCCACATAATAGGATATACATCAGTGGTTTGTATACACATGGTTATTCATTTAACATATTAAAGAATGGTAGGTGCATAGGAAACAACTTGTGTAAAATAAATTGGCCATGGCTATTTCCTATGAAATGCTGTTGAGTTGCTAACATCTCTAAAGTTTCATTATCATCTGGAATTAGAACCTTTCTATAAAACATAAATCTATTCAATTTAAAAAAAAATTCATTTATATATCCAGTATTTAAATAGAAAGTAGCATCTTCATAGACTGCGATGCCAGAAATACAGCTCAGCATTGAGTGCATATGGGAGGCAAGAGACTTTCAAAACCCACTGTTGAATTTATTTAGAAAAAATGCATTACAGCTTTCTTCATAACAACTTTGATATCTCCTGAAAATTTTCCATTCATTCAGATGCTGACTTGCATTTCCTCTGTTGCAAACGGTTATCAGATTGGATTTCCAGCTGAGAGGTATCAGTAAAATAGTAGCTGTCTCTGACACACCAGCACCAGTCATGGAGTTGAGATGATGAAATAGTCCTTGTAGTAACTATTTTTTTTTTTATTAAATAATAGAATCCTTATGGTTATGCTGAATATTTATATAATGGGGAGTCAGTAGAACAGGGAGATGTGCAGGAAATTGATTAGACAGTGAAAGTGGGTAATTGAGATTTCTGTATTTGCAAATATAATACTTTAAATACTAAAACTAATCAGTCATGTTTTTAATTTTGAAGTACTGTCCACTATGGAATGCTCCTCTGGAATTCTATCTGTGGCTGAATAGGCCTACCATAAACCACAAAGATTGAAACACATAATAAATAGAGGCTTACAAGAGATAAAAACCATATTTAACATTTAGTGGTTTCTATTGAACACTCTCAAAGAAACAATTATTCCTGTCTCAACACCCTCCTCCCCCCACAAGATAATTAGATTAATCAAGAGCCATCCTTTGTCCCCAGGTATCATGCAGAGTACTCTTTACAAAGACATGCATATATAAATATTTAGGTGTGCTGTTTAAGATATTATCTAATAATCTACACCTTAACTTAAATATTACATGAGAACTATACATCCTTCCTATTTAAGAAACCAGTTTTGGAAACCCATTGTAAATGGTCTCTTCTGTCTCTCTCTCAAAACTGTGAGACTATGGTCTATTTTCTGTCTTTTCAGTTTAAGAATTTTGATTTGCTGAGACATGAAGTGTGTGCATTAATTTCAGCCCTGATCCAAGAAAGCATGTTTAACTTAAATGGTACTATGCACATACTTAAAGCTAATTGAGCTACTCCTGTGCTTAAGTTAACCACCTGCTTAAGGTTTATGTAGTGTTTACAGGTTAAGAGAAAGCAAGGACCAGAGACAATTCTCCTTGGTAATTTTATAGAGCGAGCACTTCTGAGGAGCTGGGATTAACTCTGGGTTTGTGTTGGCCAAAGAAATATAAGTTAGTGTTGCATATTGCATACTTCAGAGAATTAGAAACGAGGGTTCCTTTGTTCTGTTCGCTGCTCTGCATTTGACTTTGAATATGCTGAGTTGGACAAATGCTGAAAATACTTTGAATATTGGTTTGAATTTTTAAGTTAGTTTTAAGTATTTGACCTTTTTATGCCTCTTTTGCATTCGCTTTCTGTGACTATTCTAGAAATGAACTTCATAGACATGAATGCTAGCAAAAACTGAATTTAAAACTAATATGACTGGAAGCAGATTTTGTATTGAAAAACTAATCAATAGTATAAATCTTGAATTTCAGATTTTCACTTGACTATTTAAAATTCTCTTGGGTTGTCACATAAGTCACCAGTCAGAGAACAGAAATAATAATAACTTGACTTGCGTAAGTAACCAGCATCACTAAATATTAAAAATTTGCATGGGCTCTTTGCAGATTTGCAGCCCAAGAGTTATTTATCAGAAATTCTTCATTTCCTCAATTTGTTAGAGAATAATTAATGGAAAAAAATTGTCAACTTTTTCATTTGCTTAGCTCTATTTGTGACCATAGGCAAGTCAAGCTGAGTCACACAGAGGTTTTCTATCTTTCTATAAAATAATAAACTACCCTGTAAGAATGTTGTGAGATTTAATGTTAATGCTGCCGCTGCACTCATAAGGTCTGATTGAAAGTCCACTGAAATAATTGGGAGTCTTTTCATTAACTCTATGGGCCTGATTCAGAGCTCACTAATGCTTTTCATTAGGGTACTGTACACAAGTCCCACCATGTACTCTATGGCAAACATGACCTACATTTTTTAAGTAAGCTCTCTCCATTGCTGCAAACTGAAAATACTGCAGCAGCATCAAGTAAACAGTAAGTGGAGGTCTTTAATTAAAATATGAAAGAATAATGCCACCAGCACAATATTCTCTGGTATTTAATATATACATTTAATTTTAGGTGGTCCCTCCAATTATGAATTAAACAAATTTTGTTTTGAATGCGGATAATTGAATTGCAAATTGTGTGAGTGGGGTTGTACAGTTAGTCAGGGGAGGCCGTTTGAGACTGTGGGATAAACACAATAGTTGGATGCTTCTGCTAAAATGTCTAGTAGGGATACAGATACTAAAAATATATTCGTTGTCTTATAAATTTTGACATCCAGATTGAGATGAGTTGGAAGTGTTCATATCTCTGAGCTGCTTTTTTTTGACTGTCAGCAGATTCTGGAAACTACTCATCAGTCTATGCAGGATTCGCATTTGGAGGATTTTTCCTTCAGTCCTGGAAGCTAGAGATTTTTTTGTTTGTTTGTTTTTTGTTAATGAAAACTTAACCAGTGCTGCAAAACTTACAGTAATATATTGATTCAGCATTAAATTTCACAGCAACTGAAATGCATGGGGCCCTGATTACACTGTAGTTTATTCTGAACTGTGGAAAATTTCTCTTGTATGATAGTACTTGTGATTACTGTCTTCACCAAAAACAAAACAGTATGTTGTATCTACCTAAAATATTGAACCTGTACTGGTGAAAAAACTTAGCTTTTGACCCTAACTACATCATTTCTGAGGGACAGATTATAAATTTGATAATGTTCTTAATGGTTATAACTAATATAGTAACTAATATAGTAACCTCTATCTAGTTTTTCCCTTCAGCTGGGAATTTCACTTCTAGAGATGGTCTGTAATTTATGCTAAATTGTTTGGGATATGCAAAAAGCCATCTAGAATCTCATTGGATTTTCCCCCTTATGTGATATGGTTACACTGAAGCAGTTGATCAGTTAAAACCTCTTAAACAATAACTAATTTGAGAGCTCAAAACAAATCTCATTAAACACTTGCAAAAATATCTGCCTTGTATTGAGTGTGTTGGCTAATGGTCTCAGGGTTTCTGAAACACTTATTATAATTACTCATGTATAATAGCATTTTGGTTAAGTTGCTTACGTTGGTTGATTGGGGTATGTACTCTAGGGTCTGTATCCCTCTTCTTTGCTGTGGGTTGGGGTGCAATCTATCCGGTAACTGCTCTGCTTCAGATGCCTCTGTATATCACAGAGGCCCAATCAGTCTTTTTGAAAAGTGTTTAGTGTTAATCCCTGAATAAATCAAACTTCCAGGACAGTTGAGCATGGGGTCCCATATGCAGCACAGTCTAGTTATTTTCTTTATTGATGTGAGTATATTCTCAGCCTCTTAGCGGCCTGTCTTTCTCTCAGTCTCCAATATTGTCTCCATTGCAATAAATTCAGTATTGATTGGGGGCACTGTTTAACCCACTGACTGAAAGATTTTAGGGATTATTTCTTTACAGCCCATATGTTAATAGGTTTCTGCTAAGGGGAAAATTCTGTTGTCAAGCTAATGAGTTCGTTGAGATTATTTCACAGTTTAGTGCTAATATAACTTTTCATGTACAAGACTGTGTCTAGGAAGGAAGGAAATTACATCCCTGCTTCCTGAGAAACATGGAGCCCCTTGAGGGCAAGATTTCCTTCCCTGCAGTCTCACCTTCTATCAAAAAACCTTATATAGCATACAAGTACAACAAATGAAAAACTACAGATGGTAAAACATCTGCATCAAAACCAATATGTAATTAAGAGTTTGTGTTTTGAATTTGTGGATGGTAGAAGTCCTACTTGTGAAAAGAATGACAAGGAATGAAATCACTTTCTTCTCCACCTCTTCTCCCCCCCCTTCACCCCCAATAAGTCTCTTTGAAAACTAGGCTAGATCATTTAATGATCTAATAAAATGGAAAGTTTGAGGCTGTTTCTGCTGCCTTTTAAACAGAAGCTTCAAAGAGAGTAGAAAGGCAGGAAAATGGCTTGCATAAACTAACTATGGCATTAACACAGACCAATTTATAACATGCAGGAAAAATATTTCATATGCAGTATATTCTTGGTAAGATCCTTGGAGCGGGGAACTGTTTTGCATAGAGCAAAGTATGGTGATAGTGCTATCCAAATAACCAGGGGTCTATGCTGGTAAATAAATGGTCTATGCTGCAGCTGGCTACAACACACTCCCCTGCAATATAAATGTGCCAGGCAAATCATTAAATTGTTACAGATTTTGATTTTAAACAAAAACAACTGAAAAACACACTTTAGTTGGCTTTAAAAATATACATTGATAAAAACAAAAAGTAGTCCCTTTCTAAAGGGATTTTAACCCTCATTCACTTCCTGGCCATGTATGGGAAGCAGCACAGGAAGCATTTTATATATTGTACATGTGCTCCAAACATAGTGATTTGGGCAGGAGTGATGCCTACATCATTACTTTGAAGCAGACTTTGTCACCCTTTGAGGCCAGAAAAGTGTTAATTGTTTTTGTCCATTGTTAAACAGCCAATTTCCACAGAGTGCATTTGTTAGCATTTGAGACACACACTAAAAGGGTATATAGTATTGCTAATCAAAACAGGAAATTGATCATGCGTCTAATGGTTATCCAATTCTAATAACTAGCTGTCACCTTGAGAAATAACAATTATAGGTAAATAGGCCAGTTATCGCCTCTAAAAGAGGTGTTGTACCTTAAACATAAAGAGCTTTCTCAGTAAAAGTATATGTTCTAGAACGAGGGTTCTCAAACTTCATTGCACCGTAACCCCCTTCTGAATACGAAAAGTACTACATGACTCCAGGAGGGGGGAATCAAAGCTTGAGCCCACCCAAGTCCTGCCAGCTCAGGCAGGAGCAGGAGAGGGCAAAGCCCAAGCCCCAGAGTGCAGGAGCCAAAGTCTAAGGGTTTCAGCCCCAAGTGGGGGGCCTGTAAACTGAGCCCTGTCACCCAGGGCTGAAGCCCTCTGACTTTGGCCTCGGACAGTGGGGCTTGGTCTTGGCCCCAAGTGGTACAGTCCCAGGCCCCAGCAAGTCTAACACCAGCCCTGGTGACCCCATTAAAAAGGGGTTGCAACCCCCTTTAGGATCCCACAGTTTGAGAACCCCTGTTCTAGAGTTACCATTGTTACACATCAGCATAAATTGCAGAGCAGCACAGGTCATATTTTTTCATTAAAAATATCTTCAATACGCTGAGCATCTGCAGAAAGACACCTTGGTGACTAGCACCATAGAAATACCTGTAAGTGAAAGGGTGCTTCAGTAAGTGATATAGAGGAGATAAGTATTTCCAATCCACGTTAATAGTGTGCACTCAAAATGTGGAGAAGAAAGTTTGCTCGCCGTCCAAAAACAGTTTAAGACTCCAAATATAGTTGTTAAAATTTTGGGGTTTTAGTCTCATTCTTGCAGATATATTTACAACTATGAATTCTTGCTGCTTTAATTGCCTACTGGAACTTATTGGATTTCGGCTTGTTATGTTTTTTAGATTGTTCTGCAAGGGTTTGTCATTTAAACACTTTTGGTTTTAGTGTAATTTATGTTTAGATTTTGTTTTCATTTTAATATAAACTAAAATGCCATTTCAGCCACCAGTAAGACTGAGTCAGAGCAATATGTAATCATTTTAAAATCTAAATACAAAAGTGAATTATTGTGAATAATGTCTGTTTGGCTTGAAATCTAGATCTGAACATACAAAGTAATACTAGACTAGTTCTCCACTAGTGCAGTCTTGAATACTGACGTTTTCTTCCTAGTTGACCTTCTGGCCAGTAAAGAACAAATCACCTACACTTAGGCCATTCACACATATCTATATCAAGTCCTGTAGTATACTTTGATACGTATATATGGTAGGCTTTTGATTAAGCTCATTGTGAAAAAAATTACATTTTATTCTTATTCAATAAGTGTGTAGAGTGGCCTAGCAGATTGTCAATTTGTCCATTGCCAGCAGTGGGCCAATTCTTTATCGCTAGGCCTACTACATGGAGTTAAAGTATTGACACCATGTGAATGCTGGTTGCAATTGCTTAGTGCTCTGGCTTCTGTGTAATAAATAGCAGCCTTGTGCATATAGACTGGATTTTTCTGAAGAAGAGGTTCATAAGTCTTTAGACGTAAGAGCCTGGGTTGTTTTTTTACTGCTTTGAGTCTAGCACTTGCTAGCTCTTGTAAAGCCTCAAGTGAAAGATCCTCTCCTTGGAAATGTGAGAGATTTCAGTGACAAAGATGACTAAGTCCATTATGAGTTATGTGACCACAGTTGTCAGTTTTGATCTCCATATGAAAATTCTCCTTTAGCCCCTGAATCAGTTTCTGAAATATGTTCCCTAAGATGACTGCCAAATGATTAGTACCCCAAATACATGAGTGGATACATGACAGTTGCCTCAAGGGCATCAACAAGAACTTGAAGTAGGTGTCCTCTTTTGGAACTTAAAAATAAAGTTATGAAAAAAATATTTCCCATTAAATCCAACTTTTAAAGATGGGGATCTTTGAGATCCTGAAAAGCCAGCTCAGGGTTCTTTGATGGAGTGCACAACGACATGTGGAGTAACTTTGTGGTCTGCAGTTTGAAACCCTTTTTTTCTCAAAGAGCAGTGGGAAATTATGGGAGTTGAAGTGGTTCACACAAGGAGGTTTAGTTTCATCATTTTGTCAACTTTTTTTGAAGAATTAATCATAAAACTGAATTTCAAGAGTTTACAAGAGTAAGGTAACTATGGGCTTCAATATGTTAAGTCTGGTCCCTTGAGAAATTAACAGAAAGGGCCACCTTAACTGGTTACAGCTAAAGTTCTGGGTTACGTCTAATTTTTTGTACATTCTATATAGTTTCTGCTAGGTATGTCTTCCTGTCCTACATCTTTATACTGTTCCATATAAAACCATGAGTCATCTAATGTTCTTGCAAGAAGTTCTGTCATTTGGCAGAGGTGAAGGTTCTTTCCAACTTCTAACAAAAAAGTAAAAGCAGCAAAGAATCCTGTGGCACTTTATAGACTAACAGACGTTTTGGAGCATGAGCTTTCGTGAGTGAATACCCACTGCGTCAGATGCAATCTGACACAGTGGGTATTCACCCACGAAAGCTCATGGATTCTTCGCTGCTTTTACAGATCCAGACTAACATGGCTACCCCTCTGATACTTAACAAAAAAGTAGTAAATTTATCATAAAAATGAGTCCTAGCAACATATTATTTTTTTTTTTTTTTGCATCTTTCATAGAATCACAGAACTGTAGGGCTGGAAGGGACCTTCAGAATGCATCATGCCTGGCCGCCCCCGCCCCCCCGCCCCCGTGCTGTGGGAGGGCCAAGTGAATCTAGACCATCCCTGACCAACTCATTTTTAAAAATCTCTGATGATGGAGATTCCTCCATCTCCCTTGGAAGTCTGTTCCAGAGCTTAGCTACCCTTACAGTTAATTTTTTTTTCTTAATATGTAACCTAAATCTACTGTGCTGCAGATTATGTCCCTTACTACTTGTCCTACATGGACATGGAGAGCAATTGATTACTGTCCTCTTCATAACAGCCCTTAACATATTTGAAGACTGAGCAGGGATCTGATACGTCATCTTTTCTCAAGATTAAACGTGCCCAGTGTTTTTAACCTTTCCTCACAGGTCAGGTTTTCTAAATCTTTTATCATTTTTGTTGCTCTCCTCTGGCCTCTCTCCCATTTGTCCATGTTTCCTAAAGTGTGGCTCCCAGAATTGGACATAGTACTCCAGCTGAGGCCTCACTAGTGCTGAGTAGAGCAGGACAATCAGCTCGTGTCTTACATATGACAATCCTGTTAATATACTCCAAAATATTCTAAGATACTAGTTTTATAGACTTCTCACTTCCAAATTAGTATGTCTTGCTTTGTTTCATTTTGAGTTAATACGATGATAATATCTGTTAACTTGAGCATTAGTTGAAAAATGTAAATCTACTTTAATGCCTGTACAAAATGCTTTTACTTAAAGGCATGTGTTCTGGGAGTGAATTGAAGTGCCTAATTCTTTTTGTTATTTTCAACATACCTTTAGAGATCCTACCAAGACTTGGCTAGTGTGTAGTAAAAAATAATTTGCTTTCTTACAGTGCATTAATGTTTATATAAATATATTGACAGGAAAGTGTATATAATCCTAAATACAGGCAAATGCATAATATTTTTGTAACCACTATCTTCCCTTCCATCCTATTGTTTGCTGTCACTTGCGTCATCTCTTCTAAAATTGTATTGCTTGTAAATTTTTCAAGGAGGATACTATACCTTTGAAAATAAGCTTTTGCTAAAGGATTTTTTTTTCTAGTTTTAACAAACATTTTAAATTAGGGACATGTTATCAGACTTGCAGAGAGATTTGAATATCATTTCAGATACATAATGTAATTAAAGGCACAACAAGGCTGAGTTCTTTTTCTGGAATTAAAAATTGCCTTTCTTTAAAAAGAAATTAACGAAAAATATATGCTGTTTCATTTACCTTTATGAGGCATACCAGATACTTAACTTCATACGTTGCTAGTGTGATATTGTAAAAATCTAATTCAAAACGTGATTTTTGTATGCCTAAATCTCAGGAGATAAGAAACAGTTGTGTAAGAATAATGGTTAAGTAGCTAGAATAGCTTCTCAACCTTCATGTTAGACCTGATGTTCAGAAGAACATACTCACCTGGGTTGTTCTTGCAACTTGCTGCATTAATATTTTCAAAGTGCTTTGAGATCTTCTCATGAAAGGAGCTATAGAAATATAACATATATAACGAGGAAAGGAAGTTTTCCCAGTTTGGTTTTATAAATTCTCATGTTTGGGTGGCTGCAGTTGTGGGTTTGTTTGTTTGTTTTTGTTTGTTTTTTCCCCCAGAGGGAGGACTGTAACTGCTTTTTTCTGAATTGGACAGGACACTCAGGGACCTCTGAATCTACATTTAGAGTTCTACATGAAGTGTAACTAAAATCTAACACCAAGAGTCCTCAGACTCCAGGACATACATGAAGATAGCTCTGTGCCCAGAAAATGAGATGGAAAAAAGGCATTCAGGAGTTCAGCGTTTACTGTTCACTTATAAATAGATAGCTGTTATGGGTTCTGGATTCTTGTATCCTTCTGGAAATGGGAATTAATGTACCCTCCAGCTGCCTGTGGCTGAAGGTCAGATTGAATTAGAAGAAAATTTTGTAGCAGGATTTGTAGATTCTGATTTCTGACTTCAGGTTTCAGAGCTCCAGCTGTTAACTGGAAAATCTCACTGTAAATCAACAAGGCTTTAAAGGTGCAGCGTCCCTCACACTTATGGCTTGACCACTGTGACTATGATGTCACCAAATGAAATGCTTTGTGGTGTAGTTGCTGAGGCCAGTGGCTTAACCTTGGATAACATCACAGAGTTAAAGGGACTTCTTGTTGGTTGTGAACTTATATTTGCATAGTTCATGTGAAACCTGTGGAAGCTAGGTTTGTTCAAGATACCTGGTCATTTGAACTTTTATTGTCCTCTCCCTTTAATTTAGGTCTTTAGATTGAAATATGTCTTCATATAGATCCTACAAGGATCAAAGAGGAAAAATATTTTTTGTAACTGAACCAGCTCCCACTGGGTTTTCGTTTGTTGGAAAACATGCAGCCTTCTAAAGGACGTTGTCAGTCTACAATTTAAGAGATTCCCGTATGACTGACATTAATACTTCACGTTATTAAAACTGAACTGATAAAACTTATTTTAGTCCATTATTTGTGTGGGCAGTTTACTCCTTGCCTTTTGGTCAGCCGGCACTATGCTAATAGTGAAATAGAACAGACTTTTATTCTTATGCACAAGTACAATGTTGGTGTTTGGATATACAACATTGCAGAGGAATACTTCTCTGAATGAAAGAAAAAAAAAACGAAAAACACCTTAGACTTGGGAGGGATAGGTCAGTGGTTTGAGCATGGGCCTGCTAAACGCAGGGTTGTGAGCTCAATCGTTGAGGGGGCCATTTAGGGATCTGGAGGGGAGGGAAGGAAAAAAAAAAACTGTCAGGGACAGTACTTAGTCCTGCCAGTGAAGACAAGAGACTGGACTCAGTGACCTTTCAAGGTCCCTTCCAGTTCTTTCAAGGTCCCTTCCAGTTCTATGAGATATCTCCATATATTTATTTTATTTTATTTTATTTCTATTAAGATTTGGATTAAAAACAAATATGCTTTTCAGTCTAAAATGTTGTGGGTTTTAGTTGGGTGTCACGTTCATGCAGAACCTTGAAATGAATTGGAGGATTATAGTTTCGATTCTTTTTTTGGATACAGACTAGCTGCTTATTAATGTACCTGTTTGTGACACAGATCTATAGTGTTACTGAAGACAGAACCAGAATGCTCTTGATGTTCTATATCATGAACCCTGCTTGTGATATTACCCAGTAGAGAAGCACCCTCCAGGGTTTGTGATGAGGACTTCCCTACCCCACTCTGAATTTTGAGGTAGAATGGGGAGAGTTGTCAGAAGCATGATGCGAAGGGAAAGCTTTCAGTAACTGTTGTGATTTGTTCTTTAATTTGAGGCAAGACCACTCTCAATGGCAAGATGCACTTTACCTAAGGGGATGTTCTTGTAGGTTTAGAGAGAGAAAATATTTTAATAAAAAAAGTTTGTGTCTGTGCAGCCTGATTCTTCTCTTCTCCCACAACAACTCAGAACCAAAGACTTGCTTCTGACTAGCACAGGGGCTTCAAGAGTTACACTGCAATTGACTGCCTTCCCTCTCCACCCAGTGCAGCACCAGCAACAAAGGAGAGTTAATGCTGCTTGCTGCCGTATACTGTACTTCCAAGTAGGAGCGGGCTATGGAGAACATTTGCTCCCTGGCCTATTGCTCCTGTTCTAGCCCCCCAAACTAGTATGGCATAACTCATGGAGCTCCAACAGAAAAGGTTCTATGGGGTTGCTAGGAAGGAGAGCATGTTATGGAGGCAGCATTTGCGCCTTCCTGTGGCTGCAACTAGGTTTTTGGCCTCTGTTCCATTTGAAAGTGAACAGGCGACTGCAATGTTTAATTTCTTCCCTCTACTACCAGGATAGGGTCTCCTATTTTTATTAGCTGCTTCTACACTAGCAAATTCTGAAAATTTTGTGTTTTCACTATTGTAGCTCTGCTGGTAATAGCAGCCATGGGATCACTAGTGTAGATAGTAAAAAGATCTTTACCATGGCAGAGGGGGGTTCTTGACATGGTAGTTAACAATGCCTAATTCCAGTTCACATTAGCATCTCAGTGATACTGCTTAATAAGGATAAGAACTTTTTACTGTTTAGGTGTACCGTCTATAGCCAGGACTTCAGTTGGGTCCTGCCCACTGCCACTTCAAATTTATAGGCTGCTAGAAGGGGTTCAGTAGCTTTACTCTGTCAGTTTCTTCCTCTCTTCAGGTGGTTGAGGATGGTACTGTTTTCTTTCTCTTGGGAGGGAGACAGCACATGCACATAGGTTTGATATGGAGACAGCGGGGATCAGAACTTGGATGACAGGCCTCCTCTGCTCTGCCCAGTGCACATGTTGGGCCTTGCAGGACAGAAAGTATTCCTGTGATCCTCACTCTACCTCATGAACTCACTATGTACTTTAGGCAGAATGAGGAATGTAGTACTGAAGTGCAGGGCAGTTTTGCGTTTGTCCACTGGACAACTTTATTTGCCATTTGGGAGAGGGTGAGAACATTTTCAAACCTGAAGCTGTTGCTTTGGCAAAGCTGTGCAGGCAGCCTTAGATGTAGCCTACAGATCATCCTCATTTATTATTCTGTTTTGTGCATCATATTAAAAATAAATGAGAAGTAACTGTCACTCCATATGAATGCTAAACAAGCTTGATGCTGTCCAGAAGAAATTAGATACACAGCTTTGTGAAAGTGTTCATTCTGTTTCAGACTAAACTTGCTATTGAAAGGATCGGATTTAATTCCCTTCTTGTAAGACGTGCTGGTTGATGGCATTGCAGAATGAAGACCTTTGTTCAGCCACAGAATAGATACAACGTGGACATGGGAAATGAACATTTTTCTATTGGCCTTGCGAGTCTCTCTCACCCCGACCTAGAGTGAACAACTCTAGGTGTGACAAGGCAGTTCATTCTTGATGGCCCATCCAGTTCTTGGCACCTCAGCTGTGACTGCTACTGAGGGTTTCAGTAGTGGTCATTTCTGGGATATGGACACTTGGTCACTAGGAACTGGGTTGAGACTCCAATCTAACTTCATGTAGGCCAGCAAACATGTCAGGTCATAGCTGTGATTTCAAGTAACTCTATCTGGATTCAGTTCTAACATAGACCTGAAAGGCTCTATCTAGACTTGGAAGGTTAAGATTTTTATCTTTGTGAAATTAACTGAAAAAGACAATATTAAATTCTTGTACTTTTTTGTTATTTTACTAGACGGAAGAAATATTTCATGTTGAAGATATAATTTTAATAAAAAGTAGTCAAAAACAATAACTGATTCAGAAGTGCACAGAAAATAATCCCTTATTAGCCTTTCCACTCCCAAAATAGTTTAAGATGTTTTCTTCTTTTTTTCTTTGCTTTTTGGGTAGAGGGGAATATGGGCAATTACCCCCACTAATTAGATTTTAATCCTTGCAAATCTGTCTTTATCCCATTCAATCCTTTGAGCCACCTAGTCCCCAGTTAAGTTTTATTAGACACCAGGACTCCTGTAGTACAATATATGACATAGTCCATGTTTATCTGTCTGCATGTCTTCCTAAGAGATGTTAGAAACTGTTCTTAAAATATTAGCTTTACAGAGTGCTGTTTCTGACGTATAGTATGAAAACATCTGGCAAAAATAAGAAAAGCAAACTAAGCTACTGTGTTTAACCAATAAATATTAGGGTCCAAAAGTGAAGTGACCAAAGTTTAATTATAATTAGTGGGGTGTGTGAAATTATTGTTGGTGTTTGTTTTTCCTTTCTGATGCTGATAAAGTATCAGCACTGCTATTAAATTCCCAAGATGCTGCAACCTGGTGCATAATATCTCCTGATTTCAATTTGCAGTTTTTTCTATGTTGTCACAATTCAGTGATATTGCTCATGTTTTTTTGATTTAAAATGTGTTTCCCCTTTCAACCAGTATGATTTTGTTGTTCTGCTGAAAACCTCATTTGATCTAGCTTTATTTACTGGGAAGTATTGTGATCCAGCTGATAGGGTGTGAGGGAGACAATTGGTACTGTTTCCAGTTCTGCTGTGACCTTGGGTGCATCATTTTGCTGTGCTTTTGTTTTACTAACTGTAAAACAAAATGCTCACTTGTGTGAAACACTTGGAGATTTATAGAGGTAAAGCACTTTATAAAAGTGGCATTAGTTGGTAGAGAACTCTTCTCTGGAGAGGAGAGTAAAGGGATGAATTCTAGATGCCTAGAAAATGTTGGCGTGGGAAAAGTTTCCGTTCTGTCATATGGTCCTGCTAACCAACCTGAACTCTGCATTGTGGAATCTGTCAGACCTGAAGTTTAGAATGAAAGGCCCTACATAATCTTAAATGTTAAGTCTTTCTTGGAAACTTATGAGTAAGCGTGGGGGATAGAGGAATTCTGTGTGTAAACCAGAAAAATGGCTGTATTCTCTTCCACATTCTATTGGCAATGAAATTCAATGCATTTGGTTACTCTTATCCACACCTGCAGTAGCATATAGTAAGAATGAGGCTTTAGAAGCTTGCCTTAAAAGGGATGTTGACTGGAAAGAGAAGCTCTGAACAGCTGTTTTCAGTACCTGTGAAATTGCAGAGATGCTTCTGTGAACCTAGATGAACCCCCACAATATTTAATCTGTTAACCGAAGCAGTTGTCATGTGTTTATAGACCTATCCATAGGGTCAAGTAATTAGAATAGACTTGGAGCAGAATGCACAGCCTTCTGACCTTTCCCAATCTGTACATGTCTGCTGACCTACAAAAAAGTGAAATAGCATAGTTCTGAGCTAGTATTCTTAATTGAACCAGATAATTACCCAACCTCAAGAATGCTCCTGGGATGGATCATTGTGGATCAGATGGATCTACTGGAACATTTAAGATGATGAGGAAAGCTATGTCCTCTGATGGTAGCTCAGCTGTTCCTCAGCTGTTTAGCTAAGTGTGCGCTCTCATATTTTGGACCTCAGTTGTCATCTTTCCTCCCACCCCAAAAATATCCTGTTACAGAATATTTTTAGAGCATATTTCATAGGGTTCATTAAAGATGATTACTCAGGATTCTTACACTAAAAAAATGAGGCAGCATGGTCCAGTGGCTGGAGCAGGAACTTAGGGTACCTGGGTTCTATGAGTTGCTGTGTGATCTTGGACTAGTTAGTGGACCTCTTGGGACTTAGTGTTTCCACTCCACCTCTTAAAGGACAGTGAAATCTCAGTTTATCTATTCCAGTCACCCTGAGCCCTTTGCAGCAGAAGTGCTGATTTATTTACAGAGCACTTAGCCCAACCGCTCTAGCTCCGCAGTTCTCAAACTGTGGGTCGGGACCCCATTTTAATGGGGTCACTAGGGCTGGCATTAGACTTACTGGGGTCCGAAGCCTGAATCCCACTGCCTGGGGCCAAAGCCAAAGCCTAAGCCCCACCACCTGGGACCAAAGCTCAAGGGCTTCAGCCCTGGGTGGCAGGGCTCACGCTTCAGCTTCAATCCTGGATGGAAGCTGCAGGCCCCCCTGCCTGGGGATAAAGCCCTTAGGCTTCAGCTTTGGTCTCCACCTGCCCGTGGTGGTGGGGCTCCGGAGCGAGCTCAGCCTTTTGTTCTCCCTCCTGGGATCATGTAGTAATTTTTGTTTTCGGAAGGTGGTCATGGTGCAATGAAGTTTGAGAACCCCAGTGGGGAGTGGCAAAGTGAAACTAACCAGAATTGCATCACTTGCACAGTGCTGCTGCTTCTGAGTTGTAAACTTAGTACACTTGTTCTGAAAGCTGGTCTCCATGGTTAAACTTTTCTGACTAGCTGTGCTGTGATTTTTATCCAGACCAAATTTCAATCTGCAGTTGAATTCAGGTGGGATTTGTAATTTGTGAGATGGTAACTACAGTGCCTGGCTGGGAAAATGTTATATCTTTTCTGAGTTACTTGATAATGGATTGTTTGATAAATGGGGCTTATATGCATGCATAGATTGCCCTTATTTAAAGCTTTTTGGAAGGGTTCGGCATTTTAATGATAAATGTGAGAGTGCTATTGTTGGCTGTTAATAGATATTAGTGCACTTTAGAAGTGGTTAGTTCCTGTGCTTTAATCTCTTTTTGAAGGAAGGAGTTCCCATAGTTCCATGTGTATGTAATGATGGAGGGTGGGATACCTTTGAAGTCTATAAAAATGAAAAGAGCAATTAGTTACTGTAAATGGTTCTGTTGTGTCAATGCTGTACGTGATCGGTCATTGGGCTGTATTGCATTTTAGGGAGGGTAAGAAAAGTGGGATCTAATTAGTGAAGGAGGAAGGTAAGGCTTAAATAGTCTTTTCATAATAGACACTTTCTCTATTCTGGAGAGGTGCAATGAATGGCTTTTAGAGCCATTGGTATAGCTCTTCCACTCCCAGCTCTTCCTAGTAGGAGCCATTGTAGAGTGCTGTGGGTGAAGCTTGCAGTTATTTCAGCCCTGGTCTCTCTTGGACAAAGTTGGTGTAATGGTTCAGGAGATCTCAGGCATTCCAGGCTTGGCCCTCTCCCAGCATGGAATGGTACAAGGCACTGACTGGGAGAAACTCTGAGCTACTCCAGTTTTGTCTTCACCTCCTGATTGAAAATAACAAGTGTGTATCTCTACACTTAACCAAGAACCCTGATCTCCATGCTGGAGGTTTCATCTAAGTGGGTAGTGCAGGTGTGTACAAATTGGCTGTTCTAATCAGAGAGTTTTAATTAAAACCTGACCCTTTGTATGGTAATGACGATTGACATGCTTCAAGTTGTGGTGCTGTCCTGAGCAGAAGCTATTCACACTGTTGTGCCATATTATGTGAAAGGTTTGCTGACCAATAATCTCACTTGAGCTAGCCCTGATGTGGTTGAACTCTGGTGACCAGTGATTGTTGGTTAGGGAACCTACTCAACCTCTAGTTCCTAATGATAATTATAAAATTGGTTTAGAAATACCCACATCTTAATTAGTCAAAAAATGTAATCAGTATGTGACTAGCCAATGTTTAAAATTTCTTTTTGAAAGATTAAGTACTGTGCAAAAGAAGCAGGGGGTTTTAATTAATCATTTAAGTGCTATATTCAGATGCCATATGCATAATTGAAAACATAAATTTTGGCTATAAGCATTATATTTTTCTACCCCACCCTGAATTTTTGAGTGATGAATCATGCTTGGTTTTTACCCAGAGAAGGTTACACCTGGTTATTCTGCTGCACTTTTACTTGCTTGTCCAAAGAGACGGGTCTTGTGTTGAAACCTCCCCCAACTCCCAAAGAGAGCAAGACTTGAGTGTATTCTGATCACCAGTGATGTGGAATTCCACCAGGAATGTAGTTAGTGATTCATTTTTATCTTTAATCGCTTACTGAAATAATACATAAGGAGTATTATACAGATTTCTGCTTCACATAGCCTGTCTTCAGTTTTACAGATGTTATCTAGATGTAATGGTATGGGACTGATTGATTGAAAAAAATGATGATTGTCTTGCTGTTTTTCAGTTTATATATTTCTCTTTAATATTTTATCTTCACAGGGCACTTTCGTTCCCCTTTTTTTCCATTTGTGATCATTAATCAGGACTGAGCACTTGGGTTATCTGATCTTGTTGTTTTTTTAAAAAAGCAGGTAAGTTGTATTTGTTTTGTATGTAATATCCTTAGATTTTTAAAAAGGGAACCTGGGATTGGGAGAGAGGGGGAATTCCATCATGTTGAACCCTATTGACTCCCACATGGTTCATCAGCCAGTTTGGGATCTTTAAATCCACAGCACAGTCCTCTGCCTGTCTGCCACTTGAGCTAACAGAATAACTGGTGGTAGTAAAAGGCTGTTATTAACTGTGGACCAGCCACTAGAATAAGATGAGACACAGTTGGCCAGTTGAAGTCACAACTTATTTATTAGAAAACAAAGGAATCCTGGCTTGAGAAACATGGGTTCGATTCCAGGTTCTTAAGGGGAGTGTGCTCTAGTTGTTATAAACTCTCTACTGTATGTGGCCCTTCTCTCCAGCTCCTCCTCTGTTTCCTCTTTAGCTTCTAATTTCCCTGCATTCAAGTCAGGCAGCTTCTTCTTTCACCACACTGTATGGGCAGCAGCTCAGGAGGGTGGACAGAGAAAAGAGCACAGTGACTGTCTTCCTGGTCTTAGTTCCAGTGCCCAGCACCAAAGCAGGCTCTAGCAGCCAGGAGGGAACAGATCCAGGAAAAAATCTGCTCAGCCTCTGCAGGCCTAGAATGGAAAATACTCTGTTAGTCCAGGTAGACGGGATGGAGTAGGGCTTGCACAGTTTGGTTGATGCATAAGAGCTGTGTGGGATTGGAGCATGCTCAGCGAAGACAAAAATCTTAAGAAAACTTAGTTGCCAAACTCTTAATAAGCCGCTCTAAGCATGTGCACACTGTGATTTTCAGGAGCTTATAACTTGGTCCAAATTTGGCCATATTTCATGGGGACAACAAAAGGCACATCCCTAACACTGTGGGCAATCAATCCCCTGCCAAATTTGAAGTCACTGCTCCAATGCTTGGAGGCACTACAACTTTTCGATGAAATAGTTGTAAGAATTTTAATAGGCAAAACAACGTTTTCTTCTAACCTTATTCTTGGAAATGGATCAACAATTTTAGCTGATACTTCAAAAAAAATCAGAATTAGGCAAATAGCTGGCACAGAAAACTTCGGCATGAATGTCTAAAATTTGACAAATTTATAAGCAACTGAAAAGGGGTCTTATAATGGAAAGTATTAGGTATGGCTATAGTTAAGATTCACCCAGGCAGGGTTGTCATCAGAATCATAATTGCTCCCTATTGTTAAACATAAAATCAGCTGTACTACTAGAGAAATAGTTGCTTTTTATTTAAAAGAACAACAGCACAATTACTTATGAAAATAAAAAAACCTAAGAGGGCTAATATCTAAAATACTGGGCTAACAGAATTGCTGGAATTTCTTTAGTAAAAGTTCTGTTATGGAGCCCCAAACTTGCATCTCCACAGAAAATAAGTCCATTGAAGAGCAGTGATTAACATGAGAGCTAACATTTTGTAGAATTCTAATTTAGGTATCTCAGCCAGCTACATCAAGGTAAAATCCTAGTGCCTTGCCTACACTAGGCTTTTACAACATTAGCTGTCTTGAAAAATGTATTTTTTTTCTCAGTGTTGTCTTGAGCTAATAGATCTCACTGCTAAGGAATCTTTTTTGATACTCAGCTTAAATTTTCCTTTTCTCAGTTTCATCCCATAACTCTTCAGTGTGCCCTCATGGCTCACCTTAAACAATTCCTTTCTTGGCTTAGATAAAATGGATATTGTGTTCTGGCACCATTCTCCCACATGCTTGGTTGTTGCTAAACAAGGCTCTGTTTAGTTTTTCCCTTTTATCACTTTTGATGCTTTTTAAATTCTAGATTTTTTTTTTACTTTTTTGAGGCAAGTTAAGTGACATGCTTTACTATGTAAATAGTCTCTCAAGGGCAGAACAGATCTAGAGATAACACTGTTAAATTGTTTACCTTTGATTCAGTTCTGACTTTTGAGAGTCTTAAAAGTTGGGGTGTGATTGTTTATAATTACTCCAGCACAACCACTTGTGAGTGGGAAAACTCATTTATGGAATTGGGTTGGAAGTCAATTTCTCTGCTGCAAACATATAGAATGTTTGAATTCAAAATTCAGAAGTTTGAAATGGTGTATTCCCAACAATTCGCTTGGTTTTTGGCCTTGATCTTACTCTATTTTTCTCCCCATTCCCCTCAATCTTCTTCCTGTTTCTCTTCAGTCATCTCCTTCCTTTTCATCCTATTCAATTTTTTCTCCCTGTTTTGTTTCCTTTGTTCTCTCTCCGGTTGGAGTAATGTGAAGAGGAGTTGTCATCCTTCCATGGTTAAAGATAAACTGTTGAAGTGTGTGTGGGGGGATTTCTCTAGGTGGGAGAGTGGGGCAGAAATGGCATCTCCCTGGATGTTTGTCTGTGGTGCCACCTACTGGTAAATGATTGGTATAATTTTATCCAAATTTAATATGCTTTAGTGTTAGCATTTCTTGGCATTTTTAGGCTTTTGTGGGGAGATTAAACTCCTTTAATTTTTGGAGGATTTCTTGCTTTCTCCCCCATTGAAATATCTGTTTCATCCATTCATGGGTTCAGATTATGAAGGGACACTTGACACCCTGGGTAGATGAAACCTCTTTCTGTACTGACCTGCAACAAGCTTGCTCTGTTGTCGTTTTCCAGGTTATTGGTGTATGAAGTGAATGAAATTGGCCCCATGTTGCTCCTTTGAAGGCCTTGCTTGGTTTTCCCTTTTCAAACTACTAACCCACATTAGGGCTTGTCTCTGGATTCTGAACCAGTCAGTCTATTGATGCCTTGTTTCTGTACTGGCTGCACTGGTAGATGGATGTGTTTGATAGCCCTTTAAAGTAACGTGGCATCCATAAAGCCAAGCACGGTATTCTGAAATCTAACGTCCTGAGAATCTGTGTGGTTCAAATGTCAAAGTGCATAGTGAAGCCTTTTACAAAAAGGGTCCAAAATCTATAATTGGGTGAAGAGAAAAGAAATGTGGGTATGTGAAATGTTTCCAGAATGTTTTTAAAAAAAAAAGTGAATTAATATAAGGGTACAGCAGTTAATGATGGCATATGGTTCTGGATCTCAGCCTAGCCAGTTAAGATGTCATCCATGGATTTCCAAAGCTATTCCACATCTATACTTTTTAAGATCAATGAAGTGAAGATCAAACTTGTTTCAAAATCATGTTAGTTTGTTGGCTAAAGCATTGTGATCTCCCCTATGATTATTTCAGGTGGGCTTCCCAGTCCCCAAATTACTGCAGTTCGTTTGTTCGTTCGTTCTTTCTTTCTTTCTTTCTTGTAACTGAATCCTAATGGCTTGAATTCAGTAGTTAGGCAGAAGGTATGTTGATTCTTAATTTGTGCCATTGCTCAGCCGCGCTGCTGTTTAGCTCCTGCAGCCTTATAATATGACTGACTTGTGCAGATTGGAAAAGCTGAGACAGCAAAAATCAGTGTCAGCTGGCTCACCCACACAGCAGTGCAACATTCCTGCTATTCTCCAACTTCAACTCTCTGCAAAACCCTTCCTTTTAATAGAGCTTTTCAACACAAAATGAAGGAGACAGGAATGGGGCAAAAAAATTTCAAGATGGAGTTCTTAAGAGTTCCAGAAGCATGAAGAGCAGAAGATTGTGTGAAGCCCATTATGCATCATGTAGTACAGATCTTACCGATGCAGTGTTTTGATGCACACTGCAGATAACAGTCCATCCAGATCAGGCATCTAGGTCGGATAAAATGGGAGAAACTTGTGCTGCTGCTGTCTGCTTTTTTACAGGCTAGATAGGATTGAATCTCCTTGGCTGCCAATCCAGCACCTTTCATTAGTGTTAAATTCACCTCTTTGCACAGTAATGCAGTGGAGAGTCATTCAGAGTCACTTGCACACTTTTTTCACAGTGTCATATGGATCAGTTAATTATTATAAATGCTTTAATTAGATTATTGCCTGTCTCATCACATGCTTATTTATTCTCCATTGTTCACTTTCTTTTCACAGTTGGGAACAGTGGAATGTGTGGTATTTCGGTATAAAGTTACTGCCATTTTTAATGGGAAAAACTATTCCACCTTTTTAAGAGAAGAAATTATAGTTTTTGATTGTGCTTGTTTTTCTGTCCTCTCCCAAATGATCTGTTGACTCAATTATAAATGAAGTCAACCCTGCATATTTACCAGTTTCTGGTTTTCAAACATAGCCATCTACATGAAAATCAGCACAATGCAGAACCTCTCGCTGGGAACTTTTTCAAGTAGTGTTGGTGAAATTATAGCTAAATCTCAGGCCTGCATTTTACCAGCACCTCGGCAGTACTGAAATAAAGTGGGTAGTAAGGTTTCTCTGTTACAGCTACTGCTTAAGTTTGAATAATTACTGAGTCATCCAGGAATGCCAATATGTAACCTGAACTCTTTCCACATCCTAATTACTTTTTCTCTTTGAAAGTTATAATCAAGGAGAAAAGGAGAAGTCTGACTTGCTTTAGAAAAAATAAAATAAAAAAGCTTGTCTAAACCTGGTGCTCCAAAGTCTTTAGCAATAGTGCCTTGATGAGTCTGAGGTGTTCCCTGGATTACTGAAACCTGCCAGGAATCACAAGGCTGACAACTCAGCACAGGGCCGAATTTAGAGAGTGAAAACTAACTGCAGAAGGTAATTCTGGGGGACCAGTCTGCTAGATATGCAGTGTGGAGCAATACCAGGCTTACATCTCCATGAAGGAATTTCCTGGTGGGGATTAAGTTTCTGTGAGGCACAGGTCTGTAGCCAGTGCACAGTAGCTGTTAGTTTGCTAGGGCTGGTCCACACCACGGGGGGAAATCGATCTTAGATACGCAACTTCAGCTACGTGAATAACGTAGCTGAAGTCGAATATCTAAGATCGGATTACTCACCCGTCCTCACTGCGTGGGATCGATGTTCGCGGCTCTCCCTGTCGATTCCGCAACTCCGTTGGGGTTGATGGAGTTCCGGAATCGATATAAGCGCACTCGGGGATCGATATATCGCGTCTAGATGAGACACGATATATCGATCCCTGAGCAATCGATTTTAACCCGCCGATACAGCGGGTAGTCTGGACGTAGCCCTAGTCTGTTTCATGAATGAATATTGTGTGAAGGATCTTAATTTTCAGAACAAGTTGTAGTTAAGAATTTATTGAACCTTGACTCTGAACGAACTGGTATGCAGTGTGTGTATTCATAGTAATTGTGGATTATAATTGAAAACATTTACCCTGTGGGTTGATAAAAGTTCCAGATTATGAGATTTAAGCAATTTCCACCTACTCCTGCAAGAAAATGGAGTGCTACTGTGGGCATACACAGTGGATGTAAATCTCCAACTGCTATTTCCATAAAATGCTTCCTTCTGACAGAAAACATAAACAATTAAGTAATATTGGGAAGGAAACTTTAAGGTATTTCCCTCCACTTCCTACTAAAAAGCAACACATCAATTTTAGAAATTTGTAAAGAAGGATTATGTATGGATTTTTTCAGATTATAAGAACAGAAATAGGGAAAATGACTTGGAGAATAAATTTCACCTGACCTATGTTTGGCTGTAGAGCTAAATAAACTTGAATGATGTACGCGCTGCGTCCTCTCTCCACCTTTAGTCATGGTTATTACAAAAAAGTCTATAGGTAAGTGAAGTTAAATCAGTTGGTATTAATAGAGATGATTCTTTCAATTTTCTTGAGTCCTATCCTCTCCCCTTAGATTTAAAGTTATGACAGGTGCTAAGTGAACTGACAGTGATATGATCAGCAATGTGGTGTTGTGTTTGAGTTGCATACTTAAGGCTCAGTCCTGTGACCTGCTGAGCGGTCTCAACTTTTTGAAGAAAATGATATGGAGATGCTCAGAATCTTTCAGGATTGAGCTCTCTGTCATGACGTCAGCAGTTGAGACTTTTTCTGTCATGGTCTCTCGCCCCGTCATACATGATGTGAGGGAATACATGGCTACTCTGTGCCCTTCTCCAACCACACTCAATGGAGCAAGTGTTATGAAGTTGCCAGCTCTGCTCAGCCAGTTCCTGCTGCCAGACTTGTGATGGGTTTATTTTTCAAATCCACTGTCTGGTTTGCTTTTTACAGTGGAGTGACTCTGGCCTCTTCCCGCCTGTCAGAAGTTAGATTACCAAGGCCTCCTAGCCTTGTTGTCAAACCAACTCATGAAGTATTTTGGCCTATGGTGAAAAATAGGTGTTTTGGAAATAGAACTCTGCAGTTATGCATATCAAACCATAACTTCACTTGATTCTGTTGTTTTATATCTGCTTGAGTCCCAGGAACTGGGAGGAGGGGAATGAACCGTGAAGGCGTCCCCGGGAAGAGTCCGGAGGAGATGTACATCCAGCAGAAAGTGAGAGTTCTGCTCATGCTTAGGAAGATGGGATCAAATGTAAGTTTAATGGAGTCTTGAAAAAGTATCAGAACTTAACCTTCGTCTTCTTCCACCCTTTCATGGAATTTGTGGCCAACTGGGATGTTCCCATTCCCTGTCCCAAGGGTTAAACTCCGTTAAATTCTTTTAAGATGGATGGCGGGGCCCCTTGTTCTGCAATTCACTCTTGCAGGGCACATTTTGTTCATGTCTATACTACAGGGACTGCAGCAGTGTAGCTATGGCATTGTAACTATGCCAGCATAACCCTATAGTGGAGAGACAGTTTTACAGCAGCAGAAGGGTTTTTTCCATCATTATAGGAAAAGTGCCTCTCTGAGCAATGGTTACTAGGTCAACAGAAACATTCTTCCATCGGTGCGGCTGCATCTGCACAGGGCATTAGGTCAGCCTATCTGGGGTGTGAAAAACTCATACCATGAGCACCCTAAGCATCATAGTTATGTCGATTTAAATTTGACCAGGCCATAGTGACTTTCAGTGCATGAGAGATAGTCTCCGTGGTGCTTTAGCCCTAACCAGAGTGGTGTTCATTTTAGTGTGTACTAGCATTTTGTTCACTAACTGGCCTGTGTGGATCCTGTTGGTATGCACAAAAAGTTCCCTAGTGCGAGTTAATATAGTAGTGTTGGAAATGGAACTACCTTAATGCACACTGGGGAACTTGTAGTGCACAGCCGCAGGGCAGGGTCAATACAGGCCATTTAGTCTGCATTAGCATATCACAGACTAAAAATTACGCCCCTTGAGTGGGGAATAAAGCAACATATAGACAAGCCCTAACTTTCTATTATTTCTGAAATAATGTTCGTTGGCATGGCCAGGGGGTGGTCTGTTTTTTTTTTTTTTTGTTTTTACCAAATTGTTTTGGCCACTGTTAATTTATCCAGAGATGTTGCTTAGGCCATAAATAAATTGTGAAGTGTGCAGTGGTTGAAATCGGGCCTGAACTTTTGCTGGCTTTATTTTGGTATATACCAAGTTTTCTAAATACTGGAATAAACTAGAAAATTAAAGGAAGTATTGATTGATGGTAGCTCTGAGTCCAGTCTGCGGGTGGATGGATTTGTGCATTGGCCACTGTTACTCTATGGCATTATCTGAGCTGGAATTGGATGAGATTCTAGGGGTACTGCTAACTGACCCAAGAGCATGTAGATATCACTGATTCTGGCACTAGAATAGCAGGGCTGCAGTGAATATAGACATGGCTCATACACCCAAGTTTGTATAAAAGGTTTTATAGTTTTCATAATTTTTCAGGGAGTTCATATAGTCTTCGTAAAATTAAAAATTGTAGATGAAAGTGGGTCTGATTAAAAAAAACAAAGTTAAATCTTAAAATTTGGGTTTTTTTAATCTGGATTATGGGATTCTGTATTGATTGGGTCCCACTGATTTCTGTGTATAATTCACTCAGTTAACAAATAAAAAGAAGTCTCTTCTAAGTGCAGGCCCATAAATTTTTCCCTTGGGCTCTAACATTCAAGCTAAGTTCTTTCCCTCTTAGATGTCATCAGCAGTAATAGGGTACTCATACTAGAGGTCAGAAAATGCCTTTAGGTATACTGTACAACTAACCTCAGTTAGGTTTGCGCAGTGAGGATATAAATCTGAAGACATTGAGGAAAAGAAAAGTCACTTCATCCATCCTTGTGATAGTCCACTTTTCAAGTGAGTATTGGTTGTGGGATTGATACTCTCTGCTTTTGAAGTATAAGACTCTGAAACATCAGAATATGGTAGCAAGGGAAGAGTTGGGTCCAACTGGAGTTAGATGTTTTAAATTAATTAAATTTAAATTGTACATGGACTGATATGGGGAAGGCAGTGGTATTTGTCAATAGTCTGTTTCCTGCTATTCATCCTTTTTTTCCCCTTTTTTTGCACATTTCCAGTTGACTGCCAGTGAAGAGGAATTCTTGCGGACGTATGCAGGTGTAGTGAATAGTCAACTTAGCCAGCTTCCTCAGCACTCTATTGATCAGGGTGAGTACCAACAAAGGGGAAGATTTGCTAGTGCTTTCAGTTTGTACAGCAGTTTTTCCTGTTTGTATAGGGCTTTCACACAGCAACACTGGAAAGAAAAGCATTTCTTTAAAAAAAGAAAAATGACAGTAAGTCCCCCCTCACTCTCCCTAAATTGGCAAAACTACTTCGTAGAGGGGAGGTATAGTACCTGAAACTAGTTTTAACTCATTTCCAGCTGATGCTGTTTCTGAGGCATTTTGGTCTGATGCATATTTTTGGACGATGTACATGTTAAACAAAAAGGAAACCTTAATTCGGATACAATGATCGACCATCAGAAAAAACATGCATCTATCTCCCCAGGTCTCTCTATCGATGGCTAGATAAGTGATCTGACTTGGTCTCAAATAAAGGAGATGTCACTTAAATTGATAAGAACTGCAGAACTGGTTTGCAGCCCACAGAAACCTGGCCATTGTCATAATTTGGTATATCTTCATTCTCTGAAGAGGCAAAAGCTGAATGATCTTTGCTGTCATGGAAAGAACTGTCACATTGAGCTTGTCGTTCATGACACTGGTCATGATCTGCATATCCTAGTGAATTCGTTTGCCCTGTGCCTGCCAGGCTTCTAATGTCTACTTAATCTTTGAGCATAATCTTGGTAAGCATTGACTTAGGTACTTGTATTTGGGTAATTACATTCCACCTATATAAATCCTTGTAGTCTGAGAAATACACAGTTCATTTTCTGACCTAAACTGTGGAGGAGTGTTACCATGCACTGTTAAACAGGTGGCTGCATCTCAGTGATCAGTGAAGTGAATCCTGGATGTATTTGGGATCTTTTAGGGTGAGCAGTTTTATAATAAATAGTATTGTTCATTGCAGTGTTGTAGCCTTGTTGATCCCAGGATATGAGAGAGATAAGGTGACACTTGTCGGAGAGCTCTATAGATCTCAAAAGCTTGTTTCTTTCACCAACAGAAGTTGGTTCAATAAAAGATATTATACCTCACCCACCTTGTTTCTGTCAATATTATTCATGACTACTTAGAACACTGAAGACCAAATTCTCCGAATTCTCTGTAGGCCATGACCACCTAATATCTTCTGTTCATTCATATAACTGTATTTGTTTTTCTTCTTTTGGGGCCATGATTGAATTCCAGACGTGTGGGGCACCCAACATCTTTGAATCTGCATTTACCATACATGCTGTGGCTCATCTGCCTGCGCTAGCTGTGGTCTGAATTTTGTCACTATCTCTCTAGCTGGGAATGATCTGTGGACTATGTTATATGTGTTAAAGTGCACAAACCGCAGTCATCCTTTCTGGAAAGATAGAAAGGAGATATCCTACCAGAATGTGAGCTCAACACTTCTCTTTGTTCATCCCCATTCCTAAGGAAGTGCTAGCACATCGTGAATTGCCTTCTCTCACTGACAATTTTACCTTTCTCAAAGTCGTGGGCAGACTTCTCTGGTGGTGGTAATCTTGTGGAAAGATTTTCCCTTTAAATTGACAGGGTCAAGTCGTGTATGTCCAGATTGGTAGTGCTTCTCTTTTCCTGCCTACTCCAGAAAAAAGGGATGAAGGATGTTCACAGAACAATAATAAATGGAAATACTTAATGACTTTTTAATTAAAAACTTCTTTAGCGGGGAATTTTAAACGTTTTCCTGTAGTGATGCAAATTCAAACATAGCAGCATGGCACTTGTGCAAGAGTATCAGCAGGAAACTGATTAAACAAAGTCAAACAATAAGAAGTGTATAAAAAGTAAGAGGGTATAATGTTCAATTTTGAGTAAACTAAGGTGTGTCTAGAAAAACAGATAAATTGTTTGGGATGTGGGCCCTCTTATAGTTGTTTATCTAATACCTAACAGAGCAGTCTTAGATTACAGTAGTGCATATAAATATAAAAACAGATATAGGAAATACTTTAGAAGGGGGTACTGGGAAGATGAATCATTTAGTGTTGAGGTTTATTCTTAAATGGAACAGTGCTTTTATGTAATTTTGTAGTTAGAGGAACGTGGGATTCAGTAGTTTTCTCTGTTCTCCAAACTGTTTGGCTGTTGTATAGGTGAAAATAAAATGGAAAAGTAGAAATAGATTTCTAACCCACACAATGCAGTCCTATCGCTTATGAAATTTTAATTAATGTACCTGCAAGCAGATGTTTGATCACACTGAAGTGAGGGCTTACACAGAATATATTGGGGTTGTTTAGAATCCACTCTGTCCTTCTCATTTACCCGAATATGTGGGTGGAGTGAAATGTTAGGAGTCCAGTATAAGACTGTTCAGGTAACTCAGAGCGAGAAGAGTGAGGTTGAGTGCTGACTAGTGTGAGAAATCCTCTTATCTGATTGGGTTTCATATTGTATTTCTGTAGTTCTGTGTGCAAAACCTTCTTAAAAGAGCTAGGATACCGTATTGCACAGGATCTCTTATGCAATAGACAAATATGGCTATTAGTTTTGAGGGCCCAGGCAGGTGAAATGGTCCCCATGCTTCATGTTGGAGCTGTTTTAATGTATATTGCACATGGATTCAATAAGTTTCTAGATTACATTACACTATTTCCCTGTTTCCATAAAGAACTGTGAAACATGATGATGATGGAGAGGGACACGTTGCAGTAAAACTTCCATATTTATTTTGATAGATGCTAAACTATTCCTTGTATTGTTTTCATTTGGTGATGCACTGTGTGTAATCTTATTTGGATGGTCAGGTTGCCTTAATTTTTTGTTTACCCACTGGGTATGGGGCTGGCTCTTAGACTCTTGAATATTTATCAGAGTTTTGGTGGGAGGGAAATTGTCTGGCACTGGTGTAGTTGTCTAATCCCAGATCATAAATCTGTTCTGTACCTCACTCCTTCTCCAGCACTCCTTTTGAAGGGTTCTGCACTGGCTCAACTAAGTTCATATTATGAGATCTAGGTTTGATGGGGCAGTTGTTGATGAGCCCTGTCACAGAAAGCCCAGATTTTAATATAGAATCAAACAGACATTTAATATAGTTAAGTCATTTAGAAAACAATTCCAGACACACCTGCATAAACTTGCTCTTCAGTTTTAAATCTGCATGTTCAGTCTTTAACAAAAAAAAAAAGACCAGGAATTACTTCATTGCATTAAACCTCCATCCCACGTTGGAACAGATAACTACTGACTTATTCGCAGCTAACCTCCTTTATGCTTCCTGCTGAGTCCCAGGAATCTCTGGCCATAGCCCTTCTCTTCTGGAAGTAAATTCCTCCCCACTGGTAATCACTATGACCGAATGAGAGCCAGTTCTATCTTTTGAAGACCAAATCCGCCTGACGAGTTTTCCCCTTCAACTTTTGGAAACCTGACCACAGCCAGAGAAATCCACCTTTTGAGAGGAGAAAACAAAATAAAGGGAGAGAGAATGGTTCACTAGCCAGAGTGTGAGGTGGCAAATTTGAACATAAGGTTAAGTAAAAGTGAGTAGTACGGAGAATAGGAGTTAAGTAAATCAGGAGTCCTAACCAACTCTCATTTGCTTTGAGGAACGAAGAGGGAGCTCTAATCTGTCATATTAGCATGAGTGTTGTAAAATGTATTGGTCTAGACTTTGACCATCCCAGAATTAATTTCTTCAGTTAAACTGTTGCACTTAAGTATGTTACCACAATGTTGGTCTTTATTTCTTCTGTGGTGTCATTTTAAGCGTACATGTCAGTTGTGATGGATATGCCAGAAGTCACATCAGACATCTTTATCTCATGTTGTCATGTTTAGTGTTGCTGGAAAAATGAAGAGTTCTCTATGGCTTCAAAAATAAATTGATACAAATCCCAATGATACTAATGGCTTACTTTAAATCTAACATCTTAAGAGAGGCTCCCTCTCCACTAGATGGCAGTATCTTTTGCTGACAACTTCTATTTTAGACACACAGTGAGGTACTTAAATTGTAATTTATTCTTCAAAACTTCTTAAAGGAATTTCTTTCTTCAGTTCTCCTCCTCCTCCTCTTCTCTTTCATGGGATCTTCCTTGTCATGTGTTTTTTCAGCCTTCACAGAGCACAAGCAAAAAGTTTTTAATTAGGAAAGGGTATGTACATTTTTGGGCCCACCTACAAAGATTTGGCAGCCAAGTGGAAGTCCTGATTTCTTCTTCCAGCAATGGGACAGAAGAAAGGTACCTCTCAACCTGAATTGTCCTATACCATGTCCTTCTCCCAGCAGACAGACCAGAAGGGCTTGGAATTCATGGCCCAACTTCTCCCCAGCATATGGAGCAATATGTTAAAGCCAACAGGAGTCTTAGCATTCTAGATGATGCAGTAGAGCCAGAGAGGCAGACCTTTAGTGTTATACAAAACTATTTACATCTCTAACTTAAGCATGCTGTAGAATAACTATGTACCATACTTGGCAAGTTCAGCTCTCAAAATTCCAACAGGCATGTTGCTCTTAGAGGTTTGAGACAAACTCCTGGTTCTTCCTCCCTTCTGCCTATTTCCCTTGGAGATATGACTCTTCAAATGTTGTACAGACATTAACTAAATCTCTTCATGCTTGTGAAGCAGGGCAGAAAGGATCCCCAATTTAGCTGTCATGCAGTAGAGGCAGAGAGGTAGGTAATTCTCCCAAGGTCATCAGAGGATATAGAGATTAGAAGTTCTTAGGTTGTGAATGATACTTTATTTAAAAAAAAAAAAGACAAGAATTTAATACCTGTCCTAATATCTAATTTGTGTACAATATAATCCAGTAACGCAAAATGGAATAATCTGTTAAACTGTACTTGTATTCTGCCGTTCATGTGACTATCTTAAAACATTGTGTCCTCTCAAATCAAGAAGTGCTAAGAGGACTGTGGTCAACCATTGTTGTAACAAGCATGGTTCTGTTATGTACAGAAGACTTGTTTAACTGGAAGGGGCATTGATGCATATATCAACCCCATGTGTACTTTGCTGCCAGCTCTGCATGCAGAACCAATACAGATACATAAGTTAACCACATTCTGTTCCATCACCTCATACTCCAAAAGTTGCCAGCTGAAGTCTGTTTCTTTCCAGATCTTAGTGGTGGGAATATCATGCAGAAAGAAAAGATCATGATACATATTAAGCTGGCAGTTAAAACCTTCTTGCTTGAGCTTGTAAACTAAGCACACACAGCATTAGACATTCAGTGAGAATAAATATGGGATCCTAAAGCTTAATTTTGTTCGTCCTTAGACTTGTAACTATGATACCAATAAAAGATTTAGATCAACTTCCCACACAACTCTAATGACAGTGGCGGCACCTATTTTCTCACCCAACTACAATCCTGGAGCCTTAAATTGTCCTGGGTCAGGTGAGTATTTTTTACAGCAAGTAGAGATTATGCAATGGAATTCACTCTGCAGAGCAAGAAAATCTCTTTCCAACAAATGGAATTATAAAGATCCAGAAATGTAATGTGGTGAAAGAGTGAGAGAACTTCATGGCCAAACTCTTTATGAAAGGGGTCCAGCCTCTGCTTGAGGATGGCTGCTCAGTCCAGGATGCAAGACTATCAAGCATGCCCAAGAGGAGATCTTTCCCCATCCAAGGAAGACAGAAGAACCTTGTGTGGGATCTGTGCTAAGAAGAATGGGAAGAACTGGCTTCAGGTGATACCTTGTAAATTAGATTACTTCAGAAAACTCAGAAGGATGCTGAAGGAGTGGAAAGTCCAAGTGATCTTCTTAGAAATCCTTCCTATCCCAAGAGTGAAGACAGAAGATTCTGGACGTGAACCTTTGGCTGTGTAAGTGGTATAAAGGTAGATGGTGTTAGTTTTGTGGAACATTAGTTGTCCTGTGAGGACAGAGGGCTGTACAGTTTGGATGCCCTTCCTCTCAGTAGAAGGGGGAACCAGTTTGCTGGGGCGACAGGCTGGCTAGACTAATTAGGAAGGCATTAAAACAAAAGGGATGGATGAAAAGAACAAATGAGCACTCATTTAGCAGAAAATCAAGATGTCAGGAACAAAATAAAGGCACCAAGGGACATGAAAAGAAGAAATTATTTAATTGCCTATAAACCAATGCCAGAAGTCTGGGTAATAAACAAAAAGAACTGGAATTTCTCATTGAGCATAAATTTGGTATAATATTACTGTAACCTGGTAGGAAGAGTTGCATGATAGAAATGTTTAAGTCACTGGTTCTGAACTCTTTAGGCAGGATCCAGTGGGCAAAAAGGGGAATGGAAGAGGCATTCTGTCAAGTGTCTACCCATTTTTGAATCGCTGACAACCTGAAAACGAATGATCTTGAATGCTTATGAATCAGTGTTCTAATAGATAAAGCATGAAAAGTTGCAGATTTTTAACAGTGAGGGTGATTAACCATTGGCACAGCTAACCAAGAGTCGTGATGGATTATCACAGTGTTCCCTTCTGGTCTTAAAATGTATGGATCTTGACACAGCAGTGAGTTGGGAGTCTGTATCAGTTGTGAAATAACTGTTCATATACAGTTCTGGAGATGCTTTATTTCCAGTTAATTGTAAATGAAGATTTCTAGATGGCAGAGGTACTTAATTAGGGTTTCCTGTAGCTGTGCTAGATAAAGACTGCAAAGGAGATGTCCACAATCCTGTAAGTAGGTCATACAGTCTCGGTCATATTGCAGTTTGTGTTAGTCTGTGTTTGGGGCAGTCTGTACCTGTGAAATGCTCTCCTAGGACAGCTAGCTGGGTTGCCATACATTCACCTGAGACAAGACCACTGAAGTCTTCCTTTCATTGTGTTCCTTGGTAGCTTTCGTGATAAGGACCTGTCAGCCCATTTGAGTGAGGCTTTTTTTGTGTCGTCTGAGAATCACTCTACAACCAGGATATCTAGTCTTGTGTGATGTCTACTTGCAGCAGCAAGACGGTGCTTCAGAGGGAATAAGCCCTGCTGAGTACAATATTGTTCCAGTCATAAACCTCCAATGAGCTATTATTAATAAAACCTGAAGTTTAAATTACAACCTTGATAGTCGGCAAAAGGCTTTAGGGAATTACAGGATCTGTCAGAAATAGACACTAATAATCTCTAACTGTAATCAAGAAACACCTTAAAATTCCCATAATGTATGTATTTAAAAGATAGCCCCAAAGGAATAGACTCAGAATTTTTTCTGCAGTTTGCTTTTATATTCCAAGGGGGAAAAACAGATCAAAATCTGATGCTCTTATATCACTCACTCTGCTTTCCAAAAACTATCAAATTATAAAACTTACCAACTCCTGTTCTAGGCTTAGTCGTGTACCTCATTTTACATTTGTGATTGCTGCTCCCCTGAGATGCCTCTCAGGGGATGTGTTATAAGGGTGAATTTGACAGGAAATTGTGCAAGCTTCAAGTGTAGTTTGATTCTGTGTTGTTTTTCTCTGTGCAGGTCAGGCAATGAACTTGTTCCAATGATCTGTGATGTACCACCCTTGTTACTCTAGCAAATATCAAACCAAATAGCATGCAACTGATAACACTGACTTGATTTTTCATAATTTTACTGTAATAAATGTTATGAACAAATAAAATGTGCCTGGATATAGCAAACAGTTTTATAAAGGTAGCTGTGGGTCTGATGAATTCTAGCAGTCAGATTTGAGTTCCTCATTTCAGTCCTTGTGCTGGAGTGAGAGTAGTCTAGGGCTTGCTCACCACTCTGTGCATTTTGACGAGCACCCCCACATGGCCAAAATTGGGAGATAATTGATTAGAACTGGATGATTAACCAGTTAACAAGTGGATTCATCTTGTCAGCTGGGGACGGTTAAAAGGGAGACAGGAAGGGTTGGAGGCTGGAAGGAAGGGCAAAGAAGCCCAGGATTTCAGAAGTGAGACTTCTCTCCCCACCCTCTCATCTTGTGACTAGGGGGTATGCTGAAACTTGGTGATGGGACATGGAGGTGCATAAGATGTAAATAAAGGACACCATGGTGAACTGACATGAAAGTGTGGGACCACTTGCAAAGAGAACCTAGGGTGAGGGAGCAAGCCCTAAGATAGTCTCCTACAAGACAAGGGTCACAGAGGAGACTACTTCCTGCAAACTCCTCAACAAAATCTTGACTGTAATTGCAGCATATCTCTCCAGGTGCTGCTTCTTTAACATAGACCAGTGGCTATTACTGGTTAGAGTACAGGACTGAGAGTCCACACACATCTGGGTTCTAGCCTCAGCTCTACCACTAACTGCTCTGACCTTTGGGCAAGTTCCTTAAAATCACTGTGCCTCAGTCTGCCTATCTGTAAAATATGATAATTCTTCCTTATTTCACAGGCGTGTTGTGAGGTATAACTGTTTGTTTGTGAAGTATTTTTGAAAGGTGCTAGAGAGTGGTGAAATATTAGTGGAAGGGATGGAACTATAGGATGAGATGTCTCTTATCAGGAAAAACAAGTATGACTGTATGAAAGCACCAGAGGTCTCTACTGCCTGACTAGGTGAAAGAGACTAAACTTTTTTGAGCTTCTTGTCTCCCCCTCCCCATCCCTCACCATTTACACTAATGAGAAAAAAGGACAGCAGTATTTTACAGTTATGGTACTAAATGCAGCAGTAACAGTGTTGTAACCATATCATGTTGGCCCCATTAGTGTAGAGTTTTTATAAGTGTAAATTATTCCTCTTTCACCACTCCAAAACATTTTGTAACTAAGACTCAAGGTTTTTCTTCATGGGCTCAGAAGTCCTGAAAGATCTAAGGAACTAAGTAATTTCCATCCATAAATACATGCTTGGGGGGGATGTTGGTCTCCCTCTTCTCAGTTATCTATTTTGATCTATTCCACACTAGTCCCTCTCCCCCCACTGCAGCAAATACTAAAGCGATTCAGACTGTAAGCTTCTTGTGTTAGTTTGTGAATTGATAACTTTCCACCAAATCTCCATCACTCTTCAAATGTATCTTACAGTGAAGTGTTCAGCTAAACATATCCTTGTAAAAAATACAGTATTTCCCTTTTCTTAGCAAATTTTATTTTTAAATTGTGCTTGGCTACTGCTATGTGGTTGAACTGGTAAACAGAAGCTGTACAGCTATTAAGTACAGTACCTGGATTTCACTGCTAAGGCCCTGGGGACTACACCAATATTGTTCCTATAGCAACAGGAATGCCATGCTCGTTCTTAAAGAAAGCAGGTCCCTTGAGGAGGACAGAGCTGAGTTGCCAACGCATACTGGCTGGGTTAGAGACACTGGCTGGGTATTAGAGTATTAAAAATAAACCCACAGTGTAAATTGAGGAGAAGAGATTATGGCCATGAGATTTGGGGTAGTTGCAGAGGAAGGGTGGAGTTGTTGGCTAGAGCATCTCTTCTACGGAGTGCTTTTATCTTTCTATACACACATAGCTTGTCTGAGTCTATTCCTTCGATAAAGATGCATATTACAATTTTAGGGTGCAAAACCTGGGATTTAGGGAAAGGGTTAAACATTGAAAGGTCTTTGAGAGTAGGTGGCGGAGACAGGAGAAGAGGATGTGTAAACGGTTTGAGCCAAGGAGAGACTTATTTTTCCAGTTCTGCATCCTTCAAGTAAGCTGCTTGAGATATTTAACCCTTTAATCCCTAAAAGCGCCTTAGATGGCTTAGTTTCCTTGTGGTTGCCAAGCATTCAGGGCAAAGGGGATAGATTTGTTACTGAAAAGATACTTGAAATAGCTCATTAGATGTTATAAAGTGTTAAATACACTTTTGTATCACTTTTTAAAATGTAAGCTTCGTATTTCTGACTCAACTGAATGTCTGAACATGTTATTGACAGGGCTGAACCACATTACACAACACATGATACAGAAAGTATGACTGACTCATGCTGAAGAGGTCTGTGCTAGCAGCTTAATCGTATATTCATGATTTATAGGGCCGGAGAAATATCATATTGAGTGGACTTTCTAGTAGAGCTTACTTTCTAATGTAGACACAGCTTGTGTCTCAGTAGAACGATTTACCATGCATCACTTATGAGTCACATAGGAAAGGTGAACAACTCAGGTAAACCTTGCTAAGGTGGAGTTTCCTGTGCTGAAGGACAGCTCACTTAACAACGTTCTTTGTCAGTCTTTTTGCTATCGCTTCTTTGAAGCTGATTCCCAATGATCAGCAGATGCACTTGCTGGAGAGTGCTGAGCTCAGTGGCTGCCTGCAGCCTTCCCTACTGTTCAGCTCCATTCACTAGTCGCTTGACCGTCAAGTAATTTTATTTGTGTCATAGGGCACGTTTTGCCTGCCTTTTAAAGGGCCAAATGACAAGACTGCATGAATAAATTCATATAATCAAAGCAGAGATGTTTCCATATTGAGCTGAACAAGGTGAGGTTCCAGAGTGCTGGGAAAAGATGCTGTCACAGATGACTGGCCCACAAGGTGCCAAATTTCCTCCTCTCCTTTGCCACCTAAATTAGATTTTGTTTCTTGAAGAAATTACTCCTTTTTCCCACCGGCTACTAATCTTCCAAATTAAGTGCTGCAATGGTGTTAAATCCAAGTACTATCACTGAGTGAGAACCTGTAAACTGTGCAAGATGCTGGGGATGGTACCCAACCACATATGTGGACAGGGTATTTTGCCATTCTGGTTCCATCCATCCTCTCTCCCTGCCACTTCTGTTCTTATGTGTCAGCAGTCTGAGTGACAATGACAAGTTCCTGTCTCTTTACTGATGTGGCTGGGAAAACAGAGGCTGCTGTAATAGACATGTATCTGCAATTGCAACAACTCCTGCCAGCCAGCAGGGGTATCTTTCTTTGGGTTCGATTTTGAAACTGGGATTTTAACACTATTGCAGCAATCTATTTGGAAAGTTGATACAGGGGAGATTTATCACTAGTGCATCTTAACATAGAATATATGCTGTGTAGGGGTAGTGTTTAAATATTAGGTCTATCAACCAATGTGTATAAGAAAACATTTTAAAAATAAAGTAATGGGGTGCATACACCTACCTGGGCCCTGAAAAACTTTTGTTGATAAAGGTTCTGAATGTCCAGTCTTGTTTGATGGGGGTGGTTTTGGGAGTGGGAGGGTGGGACATGGAACAGGGCTCTGGAGCTTCTATTCCTACTCTCAAATACAGATTCATAATATGAGTTTATATTTGAAGGCAGGAACGAGTTCCCAAGGACTCTGAAGGGTCTTGAAGAGAGGGTTTGCATGAGCAGGAACTGGAAGGTCAAGTCTGAGTATGTACTTTTTCGTTGTTTGATATACCTTAATTACTGGAAGTGTAAATGCCTAATGAAGGATGTGCTCCAATGTAAATATGGTTCAGGACCCTATTGTCTGGATCACAGGCTTTTGGCAAAGGTCCATCTTAACTTTGAAAACTCTGCTGGTTTTTTTTCATGTCAAAGAAAACATCCATTCTGAGAGCCAAGTTAGTTTGGGGCTGAGGTTCTGTTCACTAAGATCTCTAAGCCTTGTTGTCATCTTGCCAGATGGAAGGCCCGGCTCCATTCTCTAGAGATATTTGTCGTGGTACGTGAACACAGGCTGCTTAGCAAACTTGTTGTGTTGTGGGTTTTATTTAGTTCTGGGTATCTGGGATCATTGGCGTCAACTTCAACACTGCTGTCCCTTCTAAGAATGCAGGTATGGTATGAACTTTCCCTGGGCAAGTGTGCCCAAACTTTCTGCTATAATATTTTCATACAGTCTAATGCTCCATAAGCAGGTTGTGAAGGGTGAAAGATCTCATAACAGAGTCCACTCCAGTTCTATTGCATATAGACTCATAGACTCATAGGTCAGAAGGGACCAATATGATCATCTAGTCTGACCTCCTGCACAAGGCAGGCCACAGAACCCCACCCATCCAATTTTATAACAACCCCTAACCCAGGACCGAGTTATTGAAATCCTCAAAATTGGTTTGAAGACCTCAAGCTGCAGAGAATCCACCAGCAAGCGACCCGTGCCCCACGCTGCAGGGGATGGCGAAAAACCTCCAGGGCCCCTTCCAATCCGCCCTGGAGGAAAATTCCTTCCCGACCCCAAATATGGCAATCAGCTAAACCCTGAGCATGTGAGCAAGACTCACCAGCCAGCACCCAAGAAGGAATTCTCTGCAGTAACTCAGTTCCCATCCCATCCAACATCTCCCCGCAGACCATTGAGCAGACCTATCTGGTGGTAATCCAAGATCAATTGCCCAAATTAACGATCCTATCATAACATCCCCTCCATATACTTATCAAGCTTTGTCTTAAAGCCAGAAAAGTCTTTTGCCCCCACTACTTCCCTCGGAAGGCTGTTCCAGAACTTCACTCCCCTAATGGTTAGAAACCTTCGTCTAATTTCAAGTCTAAACTTCCTAATATCCAGTTTATACCCATTCGTCCTCGTGCCTACATTAGTACTAAACTTAAATAATTCCTGTCCCTCCCTAACGTTAACCCCCCTGATATATTTATGTAGAGCAAGCATATCCCCCCGCAGCCTTCTTTTGGCCAGGCTAAACAAGCCAAGCTCTTTGAGTCTCCTTTCATAAGGCAGGTTTTCCATTCCTCGGATCATCCCTGTAGCCCGTCTCTGAACCCGTTCCAGTTTGAATTCATCCTTCTTGAACATGGGACACCAGAACTGCACACAGCATTCCAGATGGGGTCTCACCAACGCTTTATATAACGGTACTAACACCTCCTTATCCTTGCAGGAAATACCCCGCCTGATGCATCCCAAAATCGCATTTGCTTTTTTAACAGCCGTATCACATTGGCGACCCATAGTCATCCTGCTATCAACCAGTACCCCAAGGTCCTTCTCCTCCTCCGTCGCTTCCAACTGATGCGCCCCCAACATATATCCAAAATTCTTATTATTAATTCCTAAGTGCATGACCTTGCACTTTTCACTATTGTATTTCATCCTATTTCTATTACTCCAGTTTACAAGGTGGTTCAGATCTTCCTGAATATACGCTAGCTGTCCCTGTTTAGGAAGGATGTGTTCTTCAAGCGTTGGTCCCAATGTGTACTTCACACATGGATTTGCATGTGTGCCATTAGAGTCTGGAGATTATTAACATGTTGTGTCCTTTGGCCCACACAAGTGCAATTGCTCTCCTCATGTTCCAGACAGAGGGTGTAAGAGGTTGTGCAGGCCAATACCTTTCCAGTTCCTTTTTACCACTGCAAGGCCTGAGTTGGAATCCTATGTCCAGATTTCTGCAGCTTATTCCTTCTAGTCTGTAAATAGATATTGTAAATAGTTTTTGTTAGCAGAGTTATTTTTTATAGTATAGTTAGTATAGCTTGTTCCCCTCTTCTCTTCCTGCCTTCCCTCCCCCACCACCTTATGGGAAGCCCCTCCTCACAGTCTGGGACTATGACCAGAGTCGCAAGGTTCAGGAGTTGTCTCTTGCCCTTGCTCCTTCTAAGTGACACCACCAATGCTGCCTCTGTGAGGGTGAGATGCATATCTTTGCGAAGTGCAGCATCTGCTGCTCATCTCCAGTGCGGACATGTGAAGGCTGCGAGCATGTGTTGAGGAAACAGATCTAGTACTTGACACTTCAGTACTGCCTTCTATCCAAGAAAGTCAAAGTGCTGGCACACACTCACCTCCCTCAGGAAGTAGGTCTCTGTTTCAGAGGGGTAAACAGGGCATAGGGGGTTGAAGTGAATTTCCATAAGGGACCACGGCAGTCTGGCACAACTGGGACTTAGAAGTCAGAACTCTTCATTCCTAGATTAACTACCAGACTCAGTCTAAGGACAGAGCTAAATGATTTAGAAAACATGCATAGAGATGCAGTTTTACATGTTTTTTCCTCCTTTCGTTGTTGTTGCCTTTCTCTCCCTCTAGCTCCACAACTGTGAGCTGATTCTGGGGAGATCACCACCTTTTAACAGGCTTCACGCAGCATGGGTATCTTGTTTACTTCTGAGCATAATTTGGGTCTGGTTCTGTCAGGTCTCTGATAAGGTCTTGCTGATGAACAAGGTCTGCCCCTTGCACCTCGGTGCCTTACCATGCTTTTATTATTGTTTGCGGTGTTGTAGCTGTATTGGTCCCAGAATATTAGACAGGCAAGTTGTGTGGCAATACCTGTTATTGGACCAACTTTTGTTGTGGAAAGAGACAAGCTCTTGAGCTTACAGTTACACAGAGCTCGTCTTCAGGTCTGGACTAGAAAAGCTCTGTAAGCTCAAAAGCTTCTCTTTCGACAACAGAAGCTAGTCCAGTAAAAGATATTACCTAGTTCGCCTTGTCTCCCTGTTTTGACAGCTCATGCAGGGCCTCAGGCCCATATTCTGCCATAAACTCCATTAAACTCAGTGGCAGAATACCAAGACAGAGTTGAATGAAACTGAAATGAGAACTTTGTGGGATTGAACAGTGTTTTGCCATTTATAGTTACTTTAAAACATGGATCTCAAAGTGCTTAGAAATGCTCATTAAGCCTCAACCCTCCCCCCCATGAGTTCTTCCCATATTACTGTCATAAACAGATAGCTAAGGGTTAATGTCTCTTTCACCTGAAGCACCTGACCAGAGGACCAATCAGGAAACTGGATTTTTTCAACTTTGGGTGGAGGGAATTGAGTGTCTGGGTCTTTGTTTTCGGGCTGCCTGCCTTCTCTGAGCTTTGGAGAAGTACTTTCTACCTTCTAGTCTTCTGTTTCTAAGTATAAGAACAAAGAGATCAGATAGTAAGTTCTATGGTTTTCTTTTCTTTGGTATTTGCATGAATATAAGTGCTGGAGTGCTTTGATTTGTATTCTTTTTGAATAAGGTTGTTTATTCAATATTCTTTTAAGCAATTGACCCTGTGTTGTATCATCTAATACAGAGAGAACATTTGTACTTATTTTTCTTTCTTTTTATATAAAGCTTTCTTTTAAGACCTGTTGGAGTTTTTCTTTACTTCAGGAAAATTGAGTCTGTACTCACCAGGGAATTGGTGGGAGGAAGAAATCAGGGGAGATCTGTGTGTGTTGAAGTGGCTAGCCTGATTTTGCATTCCCTCTGGGTGAAGAGGAAAGTACTTTTTGTTTCCAGGATTGGGAACAGAGAGGGAGATTCACTCTGTTTGGATTCACAGAGCTTGTGTCTGTGTATCTCTCCAGGAGCACCTGGAGGGGGGAAGGGAAAAGGATTATTTCCCTTTGTTGTGAGACTCAAGGGATTTGGGTCTTGGGGTCCCCAGGGAAGGTTTTTCAGGGGGACCAGAGTGCCCCAAAACACTCTAATTTTTTGGGTGGTGGCAGCAGGTACCAGGTCCAAGCTGGTAACTAAGCTTGGAGGTTTTCATGCTAACCCCCATATTTTGGACGCTAAGGTCCAAATCTGGGACTAAGGTTATTACATGGCGGCAGCGGTGGGAGATAGACAGAATCCAGAAGCCAGTAGAAATATTATATTTTTCGTTTCTCTGCTAAGGGCTTTTTAGCAGAGAGAAACAGTTTGGTTTTAAAAGGGAACCAGAGAGAAATTTTTTTTTCTGCTCTCTCTGGCAGTTTGTGGCTTGCATGTTAAGCAGAAGTCGTTAAGGACTATTAACAGTCTTTTGTCACACAATAGCACTCCCATTGAGAGTCATACCAGCACTATATGAATGCAAATAAAGTGGTTTTTCAGGTTTACTTGACATTGAAGATTAGCTAAAGGCACTGTTGCTAGGCAGACTTCAGGAGGCAACCGAGAACCTGCAGTTCAAAAGATAAACACCGGAGGGCACCCCAACACAAGAAAACAGGAACCATGACTTCTAAGGCAAAAATTGACGCCGAAGAACAAATCAAAGAAGCTGAACACAGGCGAGAGATGGAAAAACACAAACAGCAACTGGAAATAAAACAAAAAGAGATGGAGATGAAAGAAAGAGAAGAACAGATCAAAGAGGCAGCCTACCAAAGAGAACAGGCAGCCTACCAAAGAGAACAGGCAGCCAAAGAGGCAGCCAAGGAGGCAGCACACAAAAGAAAACTAGAAGAAGAAGAGGTGGCCCACCGCCGAGAAATGGAAAACCACCACCGAGAAATGGAAAAACAACAAAAAGAGAATGAAGAGAAGGAAAAACAGAGAAAACATGAACTGGAGTTGGCAAAAGCTGGGCTGCCTGTGCCAGCCAACCCTAACAACCCGGCGCCAAATATTGCTCCACAGCACAGGAAATTTCCCACCTACAAGGCAGGTGATGACACCGAGGCCTTCTTGGAAAATTTTGAAAGAGCCTGTCTTGGGTACAGCATTCCCGAAGACCAGTACATGGTAGAATTCAGGTCACAGCTCAGTGGACCTTTAGCAGAGGTGGCAGCTGAAATGCCTAAGCACCAAATGAATGACTATAAACTTTTTCTAACCAAGGCCAGATACAGGATGGGGATAACCCCAGATCATGCCCGTCGGCGTTTCAGAAACCAAAAGTGGAAACCAGAGGAGTCATTTCCCAAACACGCCTACTGCATTGCAAAAAACTATGAGGCCTGGCTAACAGGAAACAACATTCAAACCTTGGAAGAACTGAACCTCCTCATACAAATGGAGCAGTTCTTGGATGGTGTTCCTGAAGACATCACACGGTACATACAAGATGGAAATCCCAAAGATATCGCTGAGGCGGGGGAGATTGGAGCCAAATGGATGGAACTGGCAGAAAGCAAAAAAGCTACTGTCAAGGGGAACGATTACCCCAGGGGGCACACAGACCATAAACCCTACCACCGAGGACAGCCAAAGACCCCACATACCACCCAAGTAAAGCCACAGATACCCTACCCTTCAACCTCACCAGTCTCCAATAACTCACCTCGGCCCAGTAACCCATCAGATGGAAGATGCTTTAAGTGTAATGAACTGGGACATATCAAGGCCAAGTGTCCCAAGAACACCATGCGAGTGCAAATCATTACACCACCATCACACCAAAGATCCCCAGGCCCGGATGCCTCTCAAATACCCTTGGAGCGAAGGGAAAATTTGAGAGTGGGCGGAAAGAAGGTTACTGCGTGGAGAGACACGGGGGCACAAGTGTCAGCTATCCACCAATCCTTCGTTGACCCCAAATTCATCAACCCAAAGGCCAAAGTTACAATTTACCCCTTCATGTCACAAGCTGTAGACTTGCCTACAGCTCAACTGCCTGTCCAGTACAAAGGCTGGTCAGGAATGTGGACTTTTGCAGTCTATGACAATTATCCTATCCCCATGCTACTGGGGGAAGACTTGGCCAACCAGGTGAGGCGGGCCAAGAGAGTGGGAATGGTTACACGTAGCCAAACCAGGCAAGCTTCCAGACCCATTCCTGTTCCTGAACCGTCCACAGAGGCCCCGTCTGTGTTACCAGAGACCCAGACAGAGGTAGTGGACCCGGATTCCATGCCAACCACTGAAACAGCCACAGCACCTCCAGTCCCAGGCCCGGAACTGGAACAGCAACCAGCACCAGCAAGTGCAACCACATCTTCAAACTCAACGCCAGAGGGCGCCAGCGAGCCACAACTGGCAGAAGCAACAGACAGCCATACCCAAAAGGCTCAGCCAGAGCCTGAAATACCCTCAGGTGCACCAGCGGAGAGCGGTTCACCAGCAACGGAAACAACCCCATCACCTACATCGCTTCCAGAGGGACCAAGCCCAAGTCCACAGTCTGAGGAAGAACTGGTGACCCCAGCCTCAAGGGAACAGTTCCAGGCTGAGCAGGAAGCGGATGACAGCCTTCAGAAAGCTTGGGCGGCGGCACGGAGCACCCCACCGCCTCTCAGCTCTTCTAATCGATCCCGGTTTGTTATAGACCAAGGACTTTTATACAAGGAAATTCTTTCTGGTGGACACCGGGAAGAACGGCAGCCGCAAAAACAGTTGGTGGTTCCAACTAAGTACCGGGAGAAGCTCTTAAGCTTAGCCCATGATCATCCCAGTGGCCATGCTGGGGTGAACAGAACCAAGGACCGGTTGGGGAAGTCCTTCCACTGGGAGGGGATGGGCAAGGATGTTGCCAAGTATGTCCGGTCTTGTGAGGTATGCCAAAGAGTGGGAAAGCCTCAAGACCAGGTCAAGGCCCCTCTCCAGCCACTCCCCATAATTGAGGTCCCATTTCAGCGAGTAGCTGTGGATATTCTGGGCCCTTTCCCAAAAAAGACGCCCAGAGGAAAGCAGTACGTACTGACTTTAGTGGACTTTGCTACCCGATGGCCAGAAGCAGTCGCTCTAGGCAACACCAGGGCTAACACTGTGTGCCTGGCCCTAACAGACATCTTTGCCAGAGTAGGTTGGCCCTGCGACATCCTTACAGATTCAGGGTCTAATTTCCTGGCAGGGACCATGCAAAAACTGTGGGAAACTCATGGGGTGAATCACTTGGTTGCCACCCCGTACCACCATCAAACCAATGGCCTGGTTGAAAGGTTCAATGGAACTTTGGGGGCCATGATACGAAAATTCATCAACGAATTCTCCAATAATTGGGACCTAGTGTTGCAGCAGTTGCTGTTTGCCTACAGGGCTGTACCACATCCCAGTTTAGGGTTTTCACCATTTGAACTTGTGTATGGTCACGAGGTTAAGGGGCCATTACAGTTGGTGAAGCAGCAATGGGAGGGGTTTACGCCTTCTCCAGGAACTAACATTCTGGACTTTGTAAGCAACCTACAAAGCACCCTCCGACACTCTTTAGCCCTTGCTAGAGAGAACCTAAAGGATGCTCAAGAAGAGAAAAAGGCCTGGTATGACAGACATGCCAGAGATCGGTCCTTCAAGGTAGGAGACCAGGTTATGGTCTTGAAGGCGCAACAGGCCCATAAGATGGAAGCATCATGGGAAGGGCCATTCACGGTCCAAGAGCGCCTGGGAGCTGTAAACTACCTCATAGCCTTTCCCAATTCCTCACTAAAGCCTAAAGTGTACCATGTTAATTCTCTCAAGCCTTTCTATTCCAGAGATTTACAGGTTTGTCAGTTTACAGTCCAGGGAGATGATGCTGAGTGGCCTGACGGTGTCTACTACGACGGGAAAAAAGACGGTGGCGTGGAAGAGGTGAACCTCTCAACCACCCTGGAACGTCTGCAGCGGCAACAAATCAAGGAGCTGTGCACTAGCTTCGCCCCATTGTTCTCAGCCACCCCAGGACGGACTGAACGGGCATACCACTCCATTGATACAGGTAATGCTCACCCAATCAGAACCCCACCCTACCGAGTGTCTCCTCATGCCCAAGCTGCTATAGAACGGGAGATCCAAAACATGCTACAGATGGGTATAATCCGCCCATCTTCCAGTGCATGGGCATCTCCAGTGGTTCTGGTACCCAAACCAGATGGGGAAATACGCTTTTGCGTGGACTACCGTAAGCTAAATGCTGTAACTCGTCCGGACAACTATCCAATGCCACGTACCGATAAGCTATTGGAAAAGTTGGGACGTGCCCAGTTCATCTCTACAATAGACTTAACCAAGGGGTACTGGCAAGTACCGCTAGATGAACCTGCCAAGGAGAGGTCAGCATTCGTCACCCATGCGGGGGTGTATGAATTCAATGTCCTTCCTTTCGGCCTTCGAAATGCACCCGCCACCTTCCAGAGGCTGGTAGATGGTCTACTAGCTGGACTGGCAGAATTTGCAGTTGCCGTCATGGGGATCAGGAGGCAGTTGGTGGTTCCCCAGAAGTTCCGTCACAAGCTGTTGTACCTGGCCCATGACATCCCTCTCGCAGGGCACCAGGGAATCCGGCGCACCAGGCAGAAGCTGCTACCCCGGGAACAAAGCTACGCGGCCATCGAGAAGGAATGCCTGGCCATGGTGTGGGCCCTTAAGAAGCTAGAGCCATATCTCTTTGGGCGACACTTCACCGTGTACACCGACCACTCTCCCCTGACCTGGCTGCACCAGATGAAAGGAGCCAACGCCAAGCTCCTGAGGTGGAGCCTGCTCCTGCAGGACTATGACATGGACGTGGTCCATGTGAAGGGAAGTGCCAACCTGACAGCGGATGCGTTGTCCCGGAGAGGGGACCCTGAACTTCCCCAGGTCACTGGGCAGAGTGACCCCGCTCAGTTCAGTCTCGAAGGGGGGAGAGATGTGATGCAGTAGGGACTGTCTGTGTGGGGAGTGGGAGAGCAGGGGAGGACTTTAGGAGATGGACGATGCCAGAGCCTGTAACCTGAGCTAGGTAAGGGAGGGGAAAGGTCAACACCTTTGCCCGGGAAGGGGACAAAGGAAGGGAGTGGCAGGAGGGAAGCAGTTTGAGTTTGGGCTTGGGGCTGTGTGGGCGGAATTCAGGGTATCCTAGCTGGGATCCAAGCACCCTGAAAGCCCAGAAGGACTCGGTGGAGGGGTCCTGACTGTGCCTGCAAGCTCTGCTGTAACCTGTGGTCCTGTTGTCCAATAAACCTTCTGTTTTACTGGCTGGCTAAGAGTCACTGTGGGTCCCAGGAAGAGGGGTGCAGGGCCGGACTCCCCCACACTCCGTGACAACTCTGGCTGAGCCTTTTGGGTATGGCTGTTTTGTGCTTTTGCCAGTTTTGGCTCGCTGGCGCCCTCTGGCGTTGAGTTTTTTTCCGCCCACTCTCAAATTTTCCCTTTGCTTCAAGGGTATTTGAGAGGCATCCGGGCCTGGGGATCTTTGGTGTGATGGTGGTGTAATGAATTGCACTCGCATGGTGTTCTTGGGACACTTGGCCTTGATATGTCCCAGTTCATTACACTTAAAGCATTTTCCATCTGATGGGTCACTGGGCCGAGGTGAGTTACTGGAGACTGGTGAGGTTGAAGGGTAGGGTATCTGTGGCTTTACTTGGGTGGTATGTGGGGTCTTTGGCTGTCCTCGGTTGTAGGGTTTATGGTCTGTGTGCCCCCTGGGGTAATTGTTCCCCTTGACAGTAGCTTTTTTGCTTTTTGCCAGTTCCATCCATTTGGCTCCAATTTCCCCCGCCTTAGCGATATTCTTGGGGTTTTCATCTTGTATGTACCGTGTGATGTTTTCAGGAACACCATTCAAGAACTGCTTCATTTGTATGAGGAGGTTTAGTTTTTTCAAGGTTTGAATGTTGTTTTCTGTTAGCCAGGCCTCATAGTTTTTTGCAATGCAGTAGGCGTGTTTGGGAAATGACTTCTCTGGTTTTTACTTTTGGTTTCTGAAACGCCGACGGGCATGATCTGGGGTTATCCCCATCCTGTATCTGGCCTTGGTTAGGAAAAGTTTATAGTCATTCATTTGGTGCTTAGGCATTTTAGCTGCCACCTCTGCTAAAGGTCCACTGAGCTGTGACCTCAATTCTACCATGTACTGGTCTTTGGGAATGCTGTACCCAAGACAGGCTTTTTTAAAATTTTTCAAGAAGGCCTTGGTGTCATCACCTGCCTTGTAGGTGGGAAATTTCCTGTGCTGTGGAGCAATATTTGGCGCCGGGTTGTTAGGGTTGGCTGGCACAGGCAGCCCAGCTTTTGCCAACTCCAGTTCATGTTTTTTCTGTTTTTCCTTTTTTTCATTTTCTTTTTGTTGTTTTTCCATTTTTCGGCGGTGGGCCACCTTTTCTTTTTTTAGTTTTCTTTTGTGTGCTGCCTCCTTGGCTGCCTCTTTGGCTGCCTGTTCTTTTTGGTAGGCTGCCTGTTCTCTTTGGTAGGCTGCCTCTTTGATCTGTTCTTCTTTTTTTTTCATCTCCATCTCTTTTTGTTTTATTTCCAGTTGCTGTTTGTGTTTTTCCATTTCTTGCCTGTGTTCAGCTTCTTTGATTTGTTCCTTAGCCTCCATTTTTGTCTTGGTAGACATGGTTCCTGTTTTCTTGTGTTGGGGTGCCCTCCGGTGTTTATCTTCTGAACTGCAGGTTCTCTGTTGCCTCCTGAAGTTTGCCTAGCAACAGTGCCTTTAGCTAATCTTCAATGTCAAGTAAACCTGAAAAACCACTTTATTTGCATTCATATAGTGCTGGTATGACTCTCAATGGGAGTGCTATTGTGTGACAAAAGACTGTTAATAGTCCTTAACGACTTCTGCTTAACATGCAAGCCACAAACTGCCAGAGAGAGCAGAAAAAAAAATTTCTCTCTGGTTCCCTTTTAAAACCAAACTGTTTCTCTCTGCTAAAAAGCCCTTAGCAGAGAAAAGAAAAATATAATATTCCTACTGGCTTCTGGATTTTGTCTATATCCCACCGCTGCCACCATGTGTAATAACCTAGGTCCCAGATTTGGACCTTAGCGTCCAAAATATGGGGGTTAGCATGAAAACCTCCAAGCTTAGTTACCAGCTTGGACCTGGTACCTGCTGCCACCACCCAAAAAATTAGAGTGTTTTGGGGCACTCTGGTCCCTCTGAAAAACCTTCCCTGGGGACCCCAAGACCCAAATCCCTTGAGTCTCACAACAAAGGGAAATAATCCTTTTTCCCTTCCCCCCTCCAGGTGCTCCTGGAGAGATACACAGACACAAGCTCTGTGAATTCAAACAGAGTGAATCTCCCTCTCTGTTCCCAATCCTGGAAACAAAAAGTACTTTCCTATTCCCCCAGAGGGAATGCAAAGTCAGGCTAGCAATCCAACACACAAATCTCCCCGATTCCTTCCTCCCACCAATTCCCTGGTGAGTACAGACTCAATTTCCCTGAAGTAAAGAAAAACTCCAACAGGTCTTAAAAGAAAGCTTTATATAAAAAGAAAGAAAAATAAGTACAAATGTTCTCTCTGTATAGATGATACAACACAGGGCAATTGCTTAAAAGAATATTGAATAAACAGCCTTATTCAAAAAGAATACAAATCAAAGCACTCCAGCACTTATATTCATGCAAATACCAAAGAAAAGAAAACCATAGAACTTACTATCTGATCTCTTTGTCCTTACACTTAGAAACAGAAGACTAGAAAATAGAGCTACTTCTCCAAAGCTCAGAGAGGCAGGCAGACGGAAACAAAGACACAGAGACACAATTCCCTCCACCCAAAGTTGAAAAAATCCGGTTTCCTGATTGGTTCTCTGGTCAGGTGCTTCAGGTGAAAGAGACATTAACCCTTAGCTAGCTGTTTATGACACGCCCCCCAAATTGCAGACAGTGGGGAATCTCACTGGCGGCGATTTCCTTCTAGAACTTGAAAATAAACAGATTAATACAACACATACACCTTTACATATACTCCTAAGTATATAACTAACAGACTTCTACATTTTAAGAACACTTTTTAACTACTGAATTGTGGGAAACTGTCACGGGAGAGTGCATCAGCAACTTTATTAGAAGCTGCTGTGATGTGTTGAATTTCAAAATCAAAATCTTGGAGAGCTAAACTCCAACGAAGAAGTTTCTTGTTGTTCCCCTTGGCAGTATGAAGCCACTTTAGTGCAGCATGGTCAGTTTGTAGTTGGAACCGCCGTCCCCAAACATATGGGCGTAGCTTTTCCAGGGCGTACACAATGGCATAGCATTCCTTTTTACTGACTGACCAGTGACTTTGCCTCTCAGACAGTTTTTTGCTGAGAAACACGACAGGATGGAAGCTATGCCATTGTGTACGCCCTGGAAAAGCTACGCCCATATGTTTGGGGACGGCGGTTCCAACTACAAACTGACCATGCTGCACTAAAGTGGCTTCATACTGCCAAGGGGAACAACAAGAAACTTCTTCGTTGGAGTTTAGCTCTCCAAGATTTTGATTTTGAAATTCAACACATCACAGGAGCTTCTAACAAAGTAGCTGATGCACTCTCCCGTGAGAGTTTCCCAGAATTCAGTAGTTAAAAAGTTTTCTTAAAATGTAGAAGTCTGTTAGTTATATACTTAGTAGTATATGTAAAGGTGCATGTGTTGTATTAATCTGTTTATTTTCAAGTTCTAGAAGGAAATCGCCGCCAGTGAGCTTCCCCACTGTCTGCAATTTGGGGGGCGTGTCATAAACAGATAGCTAAGGGTTAATGTCTCTTTCACCTGAAGCACCTGACCAGAGGACCAATCAGGAAACTGGATTTTTTCAACTTTGGGTGGAGGGAATTGAGTGTCTGGGTCTTTGTTTTCGGGCTGCCTGCCTTCTCTGAGCTTTGGAGAAGTACTTTCTACCTTCTAGTCTTCTGTTTCTAAGTATAAGAACAAAGAGATCAGATAGTAAGTTCTATGGTTTTCTTTTCTTTGGTATTTGCATGAATATAAGTGCTGGAGTGCTTTGATTTGTATTCTTTTTGAATAAGGTTGTTTATTCAATATTCTTTTAAGCAATTGACCCTGTGTTGTATCATCTAATACAGAGAGAACATTTGTACTTATTTTTCTTTCTTTTTATATAAAGCTTTCTTTTAAGACCTGTTGGAGTTTTTCTTTACTTCAGGGAAATTGAGTCTGTACTCACCAGGGAATTGGTGGGAGGAAGAAATCAGGGGAGATCTGTGTGTGTTGAAGTGGCTAGCCTGATTTTGCATTCCCTCTGGGTGAAGAGGAAAGTACTTTTTGTTTCCAGGATTGGGAACAGAGAGGGAGATTCACTCTGTTTGGATTCACAGAGCTTGTGTCTGTGTATCTCTCCAGGAGCACCTGGAGGGGGGAAGGGAAAAGGATTATTTCCCTTTGTTGTGAGACTCAAGGGATTTGGGTCTTGGGGTCCCCAGGGAAGGTTTTTCAGGGGGACCAGAGTGCCCCAAAACACTCTAATTTTTTGGGTGGTGGCAGCAGGTACCAGGTCCAAGCTGGTAACTAAGCTTGGAGGTTTTCATGCTAACCCCCATATTTTGGACGCTAAGGTCCAAATCTGGGACTAAGGTTATTACAATTACAGATTGAGAAACTGAGGCAGAGAGGTTAAGGCCATACAGCAGTTTTTGGAATGGAAACCTAGGCTTTGGAGAGTCCTCTGAGTCCATTTGAATCATTATTGAAGTCAATAAACTATAAAGCTCCTTGTGCTGTTAAACCAGCATATGAAGTGCAGCAGCCAGAGGGCACAATTGTGTGTTGGAATTGACTAGGCCTGACACTGTCTAGAAACCTGAACCCATTGTGAGAAACAATCAGTTTCAAAATAAGGTGGAATAGTTACAGGGTTTAAATTCAGCCAGAGACGTCCAGAGCGGAGCTCTGGTAAATATTTTCAAACGTGCGGTAGCCCTGGCACACCCTGCCAGGCTGAAGCCCCAAGCCCCAACACCCCCTGTTCCCTACGGGGCTGAAGCCCTGAGATCCCCGTCCCTGCAGCTGAATCTTGGAGCCCCTAATGGGGGTGGGGTATGGGGGGCTCGAGGAAATACTCCGAGAATTTAAGCCCTGGATAGTTATGTGCTCATGGCCGAACATGGACATACATCTTCAGATTTCACAGCCTGTCAAGATAAATTATTTATGGCTTGTGCTGTTTGGACAAACAGTGGCTCTCTGTAATAATGTATCTCCTTCTGCCTTAGCTACACAATTTATTAGACTTTATAGTTGGGAGCACTGGAATACAGCAGAGACTTGCTTCTGTTGCAGGATAGGAATGTTCTGTTTTGTTTTCACCCTCCAGGCCTGCTATCTGTGAATCAGTATTACATGTCTGCAAATTTCTTTGTGTTGTACATTATGTGGTGCCTTCTGCTTACTCACCCATCCACCTGGCTGCCCTGGGGGGTGTTACCTGTTTTTTGATGGATTATTGTTATGTTTAATTGCAGTTGCTTGAGGCTCTTGCAAACGTGGTTTGGCTGTAACTACCACATATGAACACATCACCCCATGAATCAAAAAGGGATGGGAGGAGGCAGTAAAGCTATTAAAGTTTGTGTAAAAAATCCAGTGTTGATTAACTTTATCAAAAACTACTGGAAGGGTGAGAGCAATAGGGACCGCATATGCACTACCACACCAGAATGCTGAGCTGGAAAAACACCTCATGACAAGATGAGATACATGGAAGGACCTCAAAGGCTGCCTCTTCTCATGCTTCCCTTCCCCCCCATCCTCCCAGCAAACAAATACACACCCCTCAGCTCCTCATTCCCGCTCTGCAACAGGCTTCCTGTGTGATTTTGATAGTCATTTATTCTCTCTGCTTCATTTTCCTAGGTGTTGAAAATGGGGACTGTTTCATTTTGTAAAGTGCCTTTTACAAATGTATAACCAAAGACTATTACAATTCGTAACTTACACAAATGTGATTTTTTTTTCCCCTTGAGCACAAACAGCACTTTACAAAAATATAACCCAAAATAATAGGATAAGATTTAGAGTTGCCATAAAATAATTTTTAAACCTCATTTTAAAGAGAAAATGGGCAAACAAATAAAACAAATAAGAGTTAGAATTACCTGGGTAGAGGACTGGTATTTACAATTATTCTAGATTACCAGCACTGTAGGAAACAGCTAGATTGGAGAGATCTCAGTTTATATTAGGTGCATGAAAACATTTTCAAGCTTAAATATAACTTGTAGAAAAAAAGGGATAGATATGTGAGTCACATGCAACTGATTCAGTTGCAGCTAGAACTGGAAAATTGCAATATAATACAAAAGATGCTCCTACATCTACTTACAAAGAGCAAATCAGTCAAATTATATAGAATGTATTAAAGAATATCAAAAAGGCAGCCATACTCTTGATGGTTAATGTAATAATAAAAACTGTATGTACTTACTGTATTTCATCCAAGGATCTCAAAGAATTTTACAAAGGTGGTTATTTTGTTTATTTTACAGTTAGGGAAACGGAAGTTCAGTGACTTGGCCAAAAGCTATGTTAATGGAAAGCAGATTTTTTTTTGACTTAAAGGCCCCTGCTGTTGTCACTAGACATACTGCCTGTTCAGGTCAGGCCACAAGAAATGAAGCTCTAGTGAAATTAATAACAACTGAGGATCTTCAGCATGGTTATAAAGGTTTTTTTTTTCTTTCTTTCAAAATAGAACTTACCTTATGACTTAATGTTAGATTTTTGTTTGTTTGTTCACCTCATCATTGGAATACATGGACATTTCCTGTGCCCCAGTCTGTTTCCCAGTAGGAGGTTCAAGTAAATGGCAGGGTAAAGAGAAGCTCCTAGTCCAAGAGAGACCCACACAATTCACTGGGTGGGGCTGCTGAAACCATGATGTGTATTTGCCTAAACTGCCTTGAATATTTATTTTTACTGCAGCTATTTAGAACAGGAGCTAGCAAGCTGTGAACATACTATTCAGAGATGTGATTTGACTGAGAAAGCCAATGTGAACTGCAAAACTCCCAGCATCTGCTGTGTGGTTAGAGATATTTATTGCTCCTGTCGTGCTTTGCATGCTGCTCTATGCTGGCCACAGTGATCAGTGCAAGGGAACAGCATAGAAAGCTAGGACTGTTGGGTTGTAGAGATAAATCAGTTGAGGGACTTAAGGAGCTTGTGGATTATCTTGAAATAAGTCTCTCTACTTACGTAAAACCCACCACAAGAATTTTTTAAATTTTGAGAAGAGAAGAAATGAAGAAAACAATCAAAAACTGTTAGTCCACCTAGCTTGTCTGCTGTGCTGGGTGTGATATATTCTGTGATATTACTGTTGCTAGGAGACCTTGCTTGTTCTGAAACTACATAGCAAAGGCACCTTTAGTTTAAAGGGGGATGTATATTAAGGCAATAGGAAAGTTGGGGCAAATACCAAGACATGGGATGCCAAGATCAAGCAATGTCCTGCCCGTTCTGTTTAACCGTTTCAATGTTACATCAACTATCAGGAGCTCTCTGCGTTTAAATTTCTCATATGATGCTTATTAGAATCCTTACTAATCAATACCTATTTGATATGGAGGGTAATAGTTAAAAGATGCACCTCTTTATTTTTAAAAAAGAAAACACATGCAAACGAAAATGACTCCTTAGCCCCTGGTTTTAATTCCCTTCTTGGATTTACAACTTAAAACAAATTGCGTGAGAGTAAAAGAATTACTGAACATAAATGTCATAAGCAGTGCTTTTGTTCTTTGAATTACATTAGCAGGAGGAATTGTGGTCTAGAGATTTAAGCATGAACATGGGAGTCTGGACTCCTAGGTTCTGTACCAGGCTCTGCTACTGACTGTGTGGTCTTGGGTAAGTCCATTTGTACCTCAGTTTCCCCAATTATAAAATGGGGATAAAATGTACTGTGCAAGCCTCCAATAAAACGGGTGCAGTACAAACTGTATTTTAAAGTCTTAATAAAATTGGTTATCAACCTGTCTTTGTGTTTTCTTTCCTTACCCTTTTCCAGCTCACTGTACAGAATTTTGTCTCAAATCAATTAGCCTCTCTTGTTCTTCACTGTCTATTCATTAAACACTGTTAGCGCAGAGACCAGCTGATTTAGCTGCAACTGAGATATAAGAGTTTCACCAGCCAAGCCGAGCTGAGGTATCTCAAGGGTGAGAGAGGGGGACCCTTGTTCAGTATAACACAGCTATTAAAAAAAGAAAAATGCCATGGTACAGAAGCTGTAATATACAACTTCTGTCACCAGTTCAACACCCCTGAGCTGCTCTGTGTAGATTCACAGTAGTATGAGACACCTAATTTTATGTGGTGTCAAGTATGTTTTGCTACAATGGGTACTGAACTTGGAGCTGTTCCATATCAACTGAATGACCAGTTTTGAAAAGGGGCTAGAAGGACTGTTCTATTTGGTACCCTATGTCAAATATTGTAGTTTCTCTAGTATAAATGCAGCCTGAATATATGTCTGTATTTTCATTCCATAACCTCAGCTGCTGTTTGTCAGTGCCACTTGCGTCTTGTGTTGCTTTGCTTCTCTGTGTAAATTCTTCAAAAGTTACTTTCCTATCCTCAGATAAAACTGGAAACAACAGAGCAACTTTTTGGTGGTTTTTTGAGGAGCGGTAGCCGTGCTGCCTTCTGAAACCAGAATAAAGAATGAATTAAACCAGCTTATTGGACAGTAAAATTCTGGCTGAGAGTTAATTTACAAAGCACAGTAGTCATCGTTTGGGAGGGATCAGCCTCTAAATTTGCCCAAACTACAAACTTGAGATCCACACCAGCACCTTCTCAAAGCTCAGGATAACAATGTTAAAGAATATTAAACTATCCTGATGATGGGAAGCAAGTAAGGGGCTGATGTGACTGCATCAGCAGTTCTTTAATGACCTGAAAATCAAAAGAACCCTACAAACAGTGGAAACATGAACAATTTGCTACAGCTGAGTGCAAAAGACTAGCACAAGCATAAAGGGACAAAATCATACAAATATAGGGCTGGAAGGGAGTTCGAGAGGTCATCTGGCCCAGCTCCCTGGGGTGAGAGGCAGGATCAGGTATATGTAGACAGTCCTTGATAGTCTAACGCAGTGGTCCTCATCTTTTTTTGTCTGGCGGGCACCGAATTTCTGCGGCGTTTTGGTGGCAATGCCTCTCGATGATGTCGTTTGTTGGCGGCAAGTGTCGTCATCGAGAGGAGTCGCTGCTGAAACGCCACAGAAATTCAGAGGCGTTTCGGTGGATGCTCCACCGCCGGCCAGGACGCTGATGCATTTAGATGCCCCTGCGGGCACCATGTTGCGGACCCCTGGTCTAACCTGTTCTTAAAAACCTCCAATTAATGGGAATTCCACAGCCTCCTTTGCAAATTGAAGTTTTTCTTAATATCTAATCTAACTCTCCTTTGCCGTAGATTATCTATTCTTGTCCTACCACTGATGAACATGGAGAACTGATCCCCGTTGACTTTATAACAGCCCTTAACATATCTGAAGACTGTTGTCAGGTCCCTGTTCGGTCGTCTTTTCTCATGGCTAAGCATGACCAGTTTTTTTTTAACCTGTCATCATAGGTCAGGTTTTCTACAACTTTTTTCACTTTTGTTTGGTCTCTAGCCGCTTTCCAATTTGTCCACATCTTTCTGAAAGTGTGGCACCCAGAACTGGACATAGTATTCCAGCTGACGCCTTACAAGGGCTGAGTAGAGTGAGACATTTACCTGCTCTCTTGTATATATGACACTCCCATTAATACACCCCAGCGTTAAATTAGCCTTTTTCAAACTCCTTGACGTTGGCTTCATTCACTTTGTGATCCACTATAACCCCTAGATCCTTTTCAGCAGTACTACTGCCTAGCCTTGAGGGAGGGGCCAACACTTTTAGGTTTTCCTTGTTCTTATTTAGATCCCCAGTAACTGGGATCCAGTAGGCTCAGTTGGCTGGTTATAAATACCATCTCACTAAAATAACTCAGAGCAGAAACCCTCCCCCGAACAAATGTGTATGGTCCACCTGGGGAATTAGTCATAGATTCTAGAACTGGAAGGGACCTCGAGAGGTCGAGTCCAGTCCTCTGCCCTCATGGCAGGACCAGATACTGTTTAGACCATCCCTGATAGACATTTATCTAACCTACTCTTAAATTAATGGATAAACACTTCATAATTTGGGGCTCACTCTCTGCTACTCAGTTGGCAAATATTGTGCCTCAGTTTGATTAACCCTTGCCCACACTAGGCTAGTAGACACACAGATTAATCATACCATGAGAATTACAGGCAACATTGAAGCCAACAAAACTTGCATGGTTACCAGTCCTAGCCAGTATTCCTCCACCTAACATCCAGTGGTCAGAATGCAGCCAACAAACTGATCACCAAGATACAGCAAATGCCCCAGTTGCCACTGTTCAAGGATGTATGGGATCCACCTCACCTCAAACTGCCTAACAGAAATCCTACCAGCATGCTTTCAATCCAGCTGATAACATCACTCCCTCACTGTAGCAGACACAGTGGGAGAGAGCCTCTGCCATTATCAGGAACTCTTATATCACCATCAGGCTGGATGAACAGCTGTCTTGTTTCGGGATTCCACACCACCTTTGGAGCCCACTTAGCAGGTGCGGAAGTAGCATGATTAGTTGTGCCAAGATCAGCCATGCTTGGTGCATTCAGGACAACCCTGTGCTGCTGTGGAGGATGTTGCAGACATGCTGGATGGTTGTGTTTTTAATGTTGGACTCCCCAGAAGTCTTCTCAAGCTGAAAACTGATTCAGAGGCCATTGATTGGCTCAAGACAGTTCAGATTTTTTTTCTAAACGTTGCCTTGCTTGTCTTGCTCATATGCAGTTGGTATGTATATACTGCCTAGCCAGTTATAGCCTATTTTGCATTTGTGCATTTGATTTTTCTCCTTCCTAAGTACCTTATGTAGGTGCTTACAAATTGATTGTTTAATAATTTGTTCGAGTACCTATCTTTAAACAGGGGAACAAAAAGGACATGAGAAATTATCAGACTGAATGGTCTATACCTGGAGAGGTACTGGAACAATTATTAAACAATCAGTTTGTAAGCACCTAGAGGATAATAGCATTATAAATAGTAGTCAACATGGATTTGTCAAGAACAAATCATGCCAAACCAACTTAATTTCCTTATTTGGCAAGTTTTCTGGCCTAATGAATAGGGGGAAGCAGTAGATGTGATGTACCTTGATTTTAACAAGGGTCTACACTCCCCTATTACATCCTCATAAGCAAACTAGGGAAATGTGGTCTAGATGAAAAAGGGCCACAACTCGTTGAAAAACTATAGTCAGAGTAGGTGTCAGTGGTTCACTGTTAAAGAGGGAGGGTGTATATTAGTGGGATCCCATAGGTCTCTATCCGGGGTCCAGTACTATTTGTTATTTCGTTAATGATTTGGATAATGGAATGGAAAGTAAGCTTATAAAATTTGTAGGTGACACTAAGATGGGAGGGGGGTTTGCAGGCACTCTGGAAGACAGGATTAGAATCCAAAAGGACCTTGACAAATCGGTCTGAAATCAACAAGATGAAATTTCAGTAAAGATAAGGGCAAAGTGCAAACGTTCTTATGTTTTTAAGTACTACACTTATGAAGTTGTAGTACAACTACAAAATGGGGAATAACTGGCTAGGTAGTAGTACTGCTAAAAGGATCTAGGGGTCATAGTGGATCACAAATTGAATATGAGCCAGCAGTGTGGTACAGTTGAGAAAAAGGCTAATATCATTTTGGGGTGTGTTAACAGGAGTGTTATACGTAAGACACAGGAGGTAATTGTTTCACTCGGCTCAGCACTGGGGGGGCCTCAGCTGGAGTATTATGTCCTGTTTTGAGCACTATAATTTGTCCACGTCTTTCTGAAAGTGGAGAGGAGAGCAATGATAAAATGTTTAGAAAACCTGACCTATGAGGAATGGTTTAAAAAAAAAAACTAGTCATGTTTAGTTTTGAGTAAAAAAGACTGAGTGGGATCCTGAATAACAGTCTACAAATACACGAGGACTGTTTTAAAGAGGACAGTGATCAGTTGTTCTCTGTCTACTGGTGGTAGGATAAGAAATTAAGGGCTTAATCTGCAGCAAGGGGGATTTAGGTTGGATATTAGGAAAAACTTAATAGCTATAAGGATAGAAGTCCTGGAATAAGGTTCCAAGGGAGGCTGTGGAATCCCTGTCATTGGAGGTTTTTAAGAACAGGTTAGATGAACACCTGTCGGGTATGGTCTAGGTATACTTGGTCCTGCCTCACCACAGGGGCATAAATTAAATGGCCTCTTGAAGGCCCTTCCAGCCCTGCATTTCTATGATTCTGTTATAAGATTCTGGGCTTGAGTTGTGTCATGTTTGGAGGCCTCCCATTCACCTCTAATCCAAACTTACCTAACATTTAATTTCACAAAGGGGAACTACACAAAAATGAGGAGGTTAAACAGAAATTACAAGGTACAGCACCGTAAGCAAAATCCCTGCGTGCTACATGGAAACTTTAAGACACCATAATAGAGGCTCACCTTAAATGTATACCCCAAATTAAAAAACATATTAAGAGAACCAAAAAAGAGCTCTGTGGCTAAACAACAAAGTAAAAGAAGCAGTGAGAGGCAAAAGGGCATCCACTTTTTAAAGGAAGTTAAATCCTAGTGCAGAAAATAGAAAGTATAAACTGTGGCAAATGAAGCATAAAAATATAATTAGGAAAGCCAAAAAGAATTTGAAGAACAGCTAGCCAAAGACTCACTCAAAAAGTAATAGCATTTTTTTTTTTAAGTACTTGAAAAGCAGGAAGCCTGCTAAACAACCAGTGGGGCCACTGGACGATCAAGATACTAAAGGAGCACTCAAGGATGATAAGGCCATTGCAGAGAAACTAAATGAATTCTTTGCATCGGTCTTCACAGTTGAGGATGTGAGGGAGATTCCCAAACCTGAGCCATTCTTTTTAGGTGACAAATCTGAGGAACTATCCCAGATTGAGGTGTCATTAGAGGAGGTTTTGGAACTATAACAGGGTTCAAAAAAGAACTAGATAAATTCATGGAGGATAGGTCCATCAATGGCTATTGGGCAGGGATGGTGTCCCTAGCTTCTGTTTGCGAGAAGCTGGGAATGGGCGACGGGATGGATCACTTGATGATTACCTATTCTGTTCATTCCCTCTGGGGCACCTGGCATTGGGAAGACAAGATGCTGGGCTAGATGGATCTTTGGTCTGACCCAATATGGTGGTTCTTATGTTCTTATTTTGTGGTGTTCGGTTACAGCATTTTGGTTCACATTCATCTCTAATAAGAACACCGACGAGTTGCCTCTGAGTCTTATTTAAGTTAGGGAGGGGAGTGAGAACAATCAATGAGAAGGTTGCACTCAAAGCTTCCTCCTCTGCAGTCTAGCCCTTTAGTTAGGGGCTTCAAAGGAAATCTAAATAAAGGAAATAATTAGCTCATGCAGACCTAATTAGTTCCTGAAGGAAAAAAATGCTGTGCATGTAATCTAGTTCCACTTAAATGGCAAGGATCAGTTTAATGGTTGGTCAGATATCAGAAATTGTGTGGGTTGTGGTTGTTAGAGTATGTTCTCGGTTTTTTTTTGTTTTTTTTTTGTTTTTTTTTTTTTTTTTTAAGTTTGTGATTTTGATAGTTGGAGCTATGGGATCCACAGATGAAAGCAGCATTTGCTTTTATTTGAGTCTCTGAGGGCTGGAAGTTCTGAAACAGATTAAAAATATTGCACAGTTAACCCCTTTTTTATGGCCTTATCTAGACAAAAGGGATTTATTTATAGCACTGCCTTACAACCAGTCCACATGCTCTCATTTCCCCAACATTCTGAAGACATTTAACTTTACATGTCACCTTATGCTCATATCTGAATATTTAGGAGTCCAGAGAGCAGATTGGTTTGTGGATGGCCCAAGAGGAAATGTCATTTGAAGAATGAAAATAATTTAGAATGGAATGATTTTTCCATGGCACTTCCATGGGCTTATGTGGGTAATAGTTAACTGAAAATTCTTTTGCCTATAAATCACAGGTTCAAATGCCACCCAAGTCAGTACAGAGTGAATGAGACTATTCAGGGCTTATGTGGAATGAGCTAGGTAGGTCTCAGTTCAATTCTCCCCTTTTGTTAGGCATGAATTATGTGATCATCCACAACTGACAGCCTCTGCCAAAAGGCCAAGGATTGAATAAGTCATGGAGACTGAACCTTGCAGGTGGTTCCTTCAGGTCTTGATTGAAGCACTTTGGAACTGCGGTGTGAGAACCTCGTACAGCATGGCAAGCCTGTTTTGTGGGTTAACAGAGCCTTCAGTTTCAAAAACAGTGCTCTGAGCTACTGTTAGGGGTGTAACAAAAATGTTTGTCTCTTAATATACTTAGGGATGCTCACATATCAGTGCTGTCTAACTCTACAAAATTAAGAGGAAAGCTAAACATGGCTCACAACTTAGGTTCCTAATAACAGCAAAGTTTGCAGATGATACAAAATTACTCAAGGTAGTTAAATCAAAAGCTGACTTGGAAGAGTTATAAAGGAATCTCACAAAACTGGGCAACAAAATGGCAGATGAAATTCAATGTTGATAATGCAAAGTAGTGCACGTTGGAAAACATTACCCCAACTATACATGTAAAATGATGGGGTCTAAATTAGCTGTTACCACTCCAGAAAGAGATCTTGGCGGCGGCGTGGATAGTTTTCTGAAAACATCTGCTCAGTGTGCAGCAGCACTCAAAAAAGCTAACAGAATCATGAGGAAAGAGAGAGATAAGGCAGAAAAATTCATAATGCCAGTATATAAATGCATGGTATGCCCACACCTTGAATGCTGCGTGCAGTTCTGGTCACTGCATCTCCAAAAAGATGTATTAGAACTGATTAAATGCGATGAAAATTATTAGGGGTATGGAACAGCTTCTGTAAGAGGAGAGATTTAAAAAGACTGAGACTGTTCAGCTTAGAAAAGAGAAGACTAAGGGAGGATATGATAAAAGTTTGTAAAATCATGAATAATGTGCAGAAAGTGAATAAGGAAGTGTTATTTATCTCTTCACATAACACAAGAACAAAGGGTCACACAATGAAATTAATTGGCAGCAGGTTTAAAACAAACACAGTGAAGCACTTTTTCACACAACGTATAGTCAACTTCTGGAACTCGTTGCCAGAGGATGTTGTGAAGGCCAAAAATATAACTGGATTAAAAAAAGAAATAAGTTTCATGGAGGATATGTCCATCAGTGGCTGTTAGCCAAGATGGTCAGTGATGCAACCCCATGGTCTGTGTGTCCCTAAACCTCTGACTGCCCTAAACTGGGACTTGGCAACAGGGGATGGATCTCTCGATAATTGTATTCTGTTCATTCCCTCTGAAGCAACGGGCACCTGTCACTGTTGGAAGATAAGATACTGGGCTAGACAGACCACTGGTCTTACCCAGTATGGCCATTTTTATGTTCTTCAATTATACACCTTACCAGGTGAGAATCCAATGTGTCTTGAGTTTTGGATCATCTCTGGCCACCCTTGGACTCATTGTGAGCCGGTGGATGCACATATATGATACATATCCCCCACTGTATCTATTAATATAAACAACTTCTCAGTGAAAGGACATAAGAGCAGTTATAGTTGTCAGTATCTTATCAGCTGTACCATGTAGCAAATACTGAATTTGCTCAGCTGGCCAGCATTAAAAATATCTACAGCCAGCCAGAGAGAAGTGAGAGATAAGCGGTCTTCAGAAATAAATTTGAGAGAACACCCGGATGGTGTCTGGGACTATCTTGGGAATAAACAAGGAGTGGTTTATATGGATGCAGTGGGCGAGGGAGGGCTGGAAAACAACAGATTGGGATTCTGCTCAGTTCTATGCCACATTTGGGAGGTTTTGGCACATGAGACCCTAAGCAAGCTATTGAACCACTGTGCTTCAGTTTCTCCATCTTTAAAATGAGAAGAATATTTACCTTCCTTACATGTGTTGAGGCCAAATTAATGTTTAGAAAGCACTTCGGTTCCTTTGAATGGAAGGTGCCGTACATGCTCACATTATAACCATGGACAATGAAAAGTCTCTCAACAGGCCTAACAAAACAGTTCAGTCCTAGTGTGAATGAAATTCCTGTTAGGAATAATGAAGGCAGGCTACAAAGAGTAACCAAACCATCCTATTAAAGGAGAAAACGACCCATAGAGCAGCAACTCCCAAATGTCTTTTTATTCAACTGCTCCATTCTTCATGCTCCAGGATAGTTCAGCAAGGCCCTTTTGCAGTGCAGGGATCTGAAGAAAGATGAGACCAGCAAGGAATTTGCAAATTTCAGTGTTTCCAATTCTCTCAGTATTTGGTGGGTTTTTTAAAAAGCTCCAGCTCCTGGAGGGATGTGAAAACTGGAGAATATCAGCAGCCGTTTAAAAAAAAAAAATTCTAATCCTTACGATTGCAGAGAGAAGCTTGAAAACATGAAGCCTAAATCCTCCAACATCAGAAGGCAAATAGGAACCTAAAATGTTATATTTTTAAAATCCTCATGACTTCTGAATTTCGGGGGTTGATTACTGAAATTCAACCCACCTCCTATTCTCTGAATGCAGTACTCTTAGCTTCCATTTTTTTTATATGTACTTACAGGTGCTGAGGACGTGGTGATGGCATTTTCCAGATCAGAGACGGAAGACAGAAGGCAGTAATTAAAGGGTGTCTGAGCAACACAGAGCTGGAGAGGGCAAGGAGATTCCTGAAGATAGAGGATGGCAGAGCATTAACAAGTTCCTTTGCCCACCCCTAATTTTCCATGGCAGCCCTTGCCCTTTTCCTTTTAATTTTGCTTCCCTTTGCCAACTCTCTGAACACATCTGACAGCCATCTGTTCCTATACACTGTTCCTACTCATCTGGGCTGTGTTATCAAGGACGAAGCTAGCGATGCATTTACAATTGGCTCAAAGGGACAGACACTGCTTATGATTGGCTAAAGGAAGACAACTTTTTAAACATGACCAATGGAAGTCTTTTGTTTTAGTTCTGATGTTATTTTATATTTTAAAATAAGTCTCTTGACATCCTTCTAAAGAACCTTTTCAAGCTCCGGTGCGTATTTAGGTCAGATTTGTGAATTTGAACAGGGTTTGGTTGGCTGCATAGAACTGGAATTGAATTGTGATTGGTTGATAATGCTATTGCTTTCTCTAGATTGCTTGCAGGTATTTTGCTGACATCAACATTTCCATTGCAGAAAGTTGATTTTTTTGGAGCATTGGTTATTACTTTTTTCACTTATTGACCTGAGGGAAAAAAGACAAATGTTCTTTGCAATATTTATTACATACCTAACACACGCACACACTCTTGCTTTTTTTGATTGGCTTAAGAACTGTGTTTTTAATTTCCTATTAGCTCCAAGGTCTCCCATGCAATCAATTTTTCCATACTTATCTGCTCTATGGCCTCTGGCTCTCTTGGGAGCATGTGTCAGAAACATATTTACTTTAATAAGTCTACGTGTTGCAGCTGGAATGTGGAGATCTGCAGCCCTCTGCTTTGCTGCGGGCTGTATCAATGAACTGCTGAAAAAAAATTGTCATTTGGGTCGCTTTTCTCTTTGCTTCTGACAGAGGAGCTGTAGATTTGCAGGAATTGCAAAAAGAATAAGATCTGTGGCTGTGACATTAAATTGCCAAATCTGTATAGCATATAAGTGAATTGTGTAAAATAGTACATACAGCTCCAGTTTAACCCTTTAATTGCTGCACAGGATTTAGCTCTCAGAAAGGGGAACATTACCACCCATGATCTTATATCCATGTTGCACTGGAATACAATGAACAAAGTTTCTTTTCACCTGCAGTATTATGTGCAGTATGGTTCTAGTATCTGCAACAATTCAGTGAGATGGAAGTCATCTGTCTCCAGGATTAATCAATTTTTCTGTGGCCATTGCTCTATTGGTGGCAGTGGGAATGCACTAAACTGCCCAAACATGAGTGTACATGTGACATACGCAGATTCCCAGAGCTGGGAGAAGAAGTAGGGCCTTCATCTGCAGTGAAATTTTAAAACCATGCACTCACTCTTCAGGAATCTGCACAGTGAATAATAAAATCCTGAGGTACGTAGTGCTGCTGCCTAAAACCAAGCACTTCATTCTCTATTATGTGCAGTGAATTTTTACAACACTTCTAGACTTTGTTGTGAGTTGCACTGATTTAAGATATTTCAAACCATATTTAAATAGAAATCCATTCACCTGTACCTAGTTTGTCTCATGTGATTGTTAATTATTTGGAGTAACAGGTCAGGATCCTGGCTGTGACTACTTGACTGTTCTCATGACATACAATTATGATGATACAGATGTTATTAAAATCTCAAAAGTGAACAAACAGGAGAAACCATTGGAATTTGTGTGGGGGAGAGAAGTGGGGACTTTATCTTGAACAAATAACCATTGTGTAAATGGGAACAACTGTAATTCTATCTATGAAAAAGATCTTTTTGTTTCAATTGCATCTTTGTAAAGTTTCAATGTGAAAGTTAATCTCTTACCTCAGTTTATTGAGGCTGGATAAGATTTCCCTGTATTAAAATGAAACCATCAATGAACCCAATTGGTTCTTGTGATTTGAACTAAGAGGCACTTTGATTTTAACTTTGGTGCAAAGGGGGCAGCCCTTAAAGGGTTAATTGTGTTTTCGGCCACTGGCTGGAATGAGGGGGCTGGATTGTAGTGGCCTGTCATTGTCAAAGCTAACATGCATACTCCATGTGTATCTATGGCATTTCTGAGCTGTTACATCTTTTTAAGAAAAGTGAAGTGTTTCTGTGGTTTAATCTTTCGACTAAAAATGTAACTGTTGGGGGAAAAATACAGTTTTTAATAGCTACTCTTGTTTCTTATTGATTTATTATATTGATAACTCGCAAAATGCAAAATATCCATGTTGCTCTTGTGAAAGATTTACCTGTGAAGTCCAAACTGGAAGGGTTCCGTAGGCATCTCTGATGCAGATACGCTGAAAACAGGATAATGTGGAGTTCAGATGCCTGATCAAATATATTCACACATCAGGTTATTGCTGCCATCTCTTGTATCTGTATACTGAACCCAAGTTGCCTGGCATCCTTATAATCCCATTATTCTCCATATCTCTTCCACCTCAATTTTACTAATTTCCATTGGCTACAGCTTTTAGAACAGTGGTTTCTTACATTGAAATGGGGCAAGAGGATCTGTGATAAATTACTCTGCCTCCCCCAACATATGAAAGTATGGTAGAACACTGGAAACCCTCTTAACCCCCTGTGGCCAAGTCCAAAGTGCTTGTGTTGTCCCTCCTCTGGAAACCAGATTTGCCTGTTAACCCTGGAATAGTGAGAGGTGGAAGAAAGGGCACAGAGCAGTGGGGACTAACTTTTTTAGTGTACAGGACACTTTCTATAGCTTCCCCTTCAGGCTGTCTTGTGTTAAACAATTTCTAATTAAAGGTTGAGAACTCTAGCTTCATGTGGGCCAGAGGTGGGTGTGAATCTAAACTGAAAGACATAACTCAGGAGCTGGTATTGCCAACCCCAAATGTTCAAAAATCATGAGTCAGGCTCACAAAAAATCATGAGATTGGCTTTAAAATCATGAGATTCTGTAAAAATAATACATTTGGTGTTCTTTTCATTTAGCTTCTGCCTTCTGAGTCTTTCGGGTGCACTGGGATCACATTTTGAAGCTTTCTCCACAGCCACGAGGGTTAGAAACTTACTTTTTCTGTGAGAATGAAAGCTGAAAACATCATATATCCACTTGACTCCAGGAGCTGGGACTTAAGGAAAACTATAATTATCATGAGATTCATGACAAAATCATGCATTGGCAACACTGAGTATAACACAATAGGTGACGCCAGAGAGCCCACAAAAGATGTACTTAAGGCATTATGTAAAGTGGCAGCAGGGGTCTCTAGGTGGCTTCTCAAATAGAGCAGATCTGAAATCCTTAGGTGGAAATCTTTGGGAGAGCGCTTCGTGATACTCTATATACTTTAGGTTTTTTTCTCTTTCAAGAGCTCATAACTTACCCCAACAATGTAGGCAAACCAAACTAAGAAGGAACTAGATTGAAACCTGTGGTAATGCTAATTCAGCATCCTCTGAGAGCCTGGCTGAGCATGAAGGACAGTGGTTGAGAGAGAAAAACAGATTCTGCCATTCACTTCAGAGTTCAGGGTTGCTGCTTGTATATGCAGCAGGAGTAGAGCAGATTAAAGACCTTTCCTTACCCAGTTTAAGCACCATGTGCACTGGAGTTTTACAGACCTGGGGAAGGGAGGGAATTTAGAAACTGAAGGAAACTCTTCTCTGTCTTCAGATGAGTAGCAATTGCTGTAATTTTTGCTGAGGTCATTGCATCCATGAGCATTGTCCATTGTAACTGAAGAAAATGAGACTTCTTATCTTTCATAGTCAGCCTTTAGCCTGATCCTTCCAGGTCCCTAAATGAATCTTATAGTAAGAGAGCATGTGAGCTGTTGATGAGGCATAGATGTCCACCTGTGAAGATTCAGTAATAGGGTTTCTTGGAGGGAATGATTATTTGATATAGTGAGGACTGGTAATGGGATATATAGCCTTTCACCTTTAAATTGCTTATTCCAATCTATCCCAGGTAAATAGTGATCAAAAGTTGTCACTCTCTGGCTGTTCAGTGTCCAGTTACAGTCTCAATGGCAGTGCACTGCTGTGCCCATACTGCTAAAATTCCCACCGTAATAGTTTTGGGATAAACCAAGGAATAAATAGCTTATGAAAACCTCCCTCCCTTGGTCACTGTTTGTCAGGGTTAGGGCACATTCGTGGGATGTAGAGGGGGGTAAATTTTTACAGCCACTGATGATTCTGTTCTGAGCATAAATAGAGAAATTCAGTCTTCAGGGCTGTCAATATTTTAACTTTTTGTCAATCATTAAATTCTCATGACAAATTAAGTAGAGAAAAATAAGGGCCACTAAGTGGGAAGTTGCAAGTCAATGTGTCTTGCAAATCTGACTTAAAAATGTTATGTAAAATGTTTGTTTTATATGAGGGTTACTGAATAATTGATGAAACATTTACACCTTTAGAATATTTTAATATTAATTCTCCAGCTTTCTTCCTTTTTGTATTGCTTGCCTCCCCTTTAAGGACTGTGGTGTGGCTGGTCACAAGTAAAACTTGTGGCACCAGGGCCAGTACAATGCAATATGTGACCACTGGAATAACTGTCTCTCAAATCCTTGATGGTTTGCTGTGTACTCTGGTGGTTAGCAATCAGAAATTCTGGGTTTTATTTTAGCCTCTGCCACAGATCCACTGGATACTTTTAAGCAAGTTTAACAGAGTCTGATGGCACCTTAAAGACTAACAGATTTATTTGGGCATAAGCTTTTGTGGATTAAAAAAACCTCACTTTACCCACAAAAGCTTATGCCCAAATAAATCTGTTAGTCTTTAAGGTGCCACTGGACTCCTTGTTGTTTTTGTGCATACAGACTAACATGGCTCCCTCCTGATACTTAAGGAAGTTTGTTAGGCATGTCTGCCTCATTTTTACCCCCCAGAGAAAAGGGTATATTAATACCTATACAGACATGTTGCAAAGCTTAATTGTTTGTAAGGAGCTTTTAAGAACCTTTGCTAAAAGGTGCTGTTGAAATGCAAAGTAGTAGTAGTAGAGGAACAACTGGAATACCAAAGCATTGCTATGTAGCATATGTAGTATGTCTTGCACTGGTAGGATTTTTACTGTGTACAATTTAGCTTTGTTAGATTTGGAACCGTGCTATTGGCTAACCCAGAGACTCACCTGTTCAAACACCTCTGTGAAATGATCACCTGTTAATGTAGGCAATGCTGAAATCAATGATAGGGTTGGAATAAAGGTAGAAGAAGTTAGAAGTGTAAAAGAAAAGGAGCCCTTTAAAGAGTTTTCTCCTGCCCTATTGCCTTTGAGTTGGTGGCTGCTGCTTAAAAAAAATATATCAAGCTTTTACCTTTCAGAAAATTGAAGGAAACAAGATTTATTTTTAAACTCGTTAAAAAAAAATGTAGTGGTGTTTCATTCTGGCCTCTTTGTCTTTCTCAGTAATTTGCTTCACATGTCTTCTGTTGATTAGTGTGAAAATTCCCATCAGCTGGGCCTGTCGCTTCAGTAAACCTGGTGCTATACCATATAACTATAGTTAAAGTTGCATTTTAAATGCATTATATGGGATTGAATTTGGTGCTTGCGCAAGTGAATAGTCCTGAGTTGAACCAGGCACAGTGCTGGTAACTGTGTCTAGGCTAACTTTTTCCCTATAGCCCATCCACTAACATTATAGGTTTAGTACCTTATTTGAATACTGCAAATTTTGCTCTCACCTGCCTATGTGTAACCCCTTCATAGTGAATTGCATACTGATGTGCACCTCCTGAAGTTTCATTCACTTGAGTATTCATGTTATGTTGCACATGTCCCAAGTGTACCTTCTAGGGTCATGCAAGTGAATTGACAGCCACAGTTCTGAATGATGAAGATTACACTCTATCAACACTGTGCCACTGAAGCTAATTTGGTTAACCCTATCAATGAGGTAAAAGGCACTGAATTTGACCAATTGCTTTCAGTGTGATTGCACAGAGATAACTGAAAGAATGTGGTGTTGGATGGGCAAGAATAGAATAGGTGGGCATCAGGAGAAGGGCAACAGCAGAAACCATGTTCCAGACTGCAACATACGGATTAAATTGTGATTTTAGCATTCTGCAAGGTATCCCTTTTAGCAGAGAGGTAGCCAGTCCCAGTGGATAGGACACTGGACTGGTAGACAGGAGAGCCAAATTCTACTTCTAGATCTGTTCTTGATTTGCTGTGTAACCCTGGGCAAGTCAGATAGGGGAAACTGAGTTACAGAGTTTTCTCCCTCACCTCTCGGACAACACCAAAACCTAGGGAAGATAAGTATTACAGCAGGGTTACATATTGTTAAAGACATTATCAGGGCAAGGAGATGACCTGGATGCACCAATCCATGTTAGAGCCTTCTAGTTTCTGCAGTTGATATCATCTGTGAGTGAGGGCTTCTTTGTTACCCTGCTATCTCTTCTGGCCCTTCTTTCATTTTCTTTTCAGCTGATTTGCTTCAGACAGAATTATTGCAACATGTAAAAAAACAAACTGGCTAGTTTCCCACTATAACCTGGATCACCTCAACTTTATGGATTGTGTTTGGGGATCCTGTTTTGTTTAGCATTTGGTTGCTTACAAGCTACATCATGTATGGGCATGGAACAGCTGTATGTACAGAGCTTCTTGCTGCCTCACCATTTCCCCACATTGAGCCTCCTAGATGCGAACTGTGATTTGAGATCAGAAGGTCCATGAAACCCAGAGAATGAGTTCTCCACTTACGTTACTTTTTAACTTGCCTTTCCCCAATATAAAGGCCATTCCAAGTGTGGACTGATGCATCTGCTCCTTCCATTGCTTTTTCACTTTGCTCAATTATTCTCTTTTCTTTTGATGCAAGCATAAATGCATGCAACCCCCACTGGGACAGATACTGCAGCCTCTTCTGTATTGTTTGTGGGAGCAGCTGGAGGCATTTATCCAGTGCAGAGCAGACATTATCTCTCCACATGGTATGCTTGTCACTGTCACATTGCACCTGAGCACCATTGGCCCGCGGAAGCAAGGCACTATTCACACTGTGCTGGAACCAAGTTTAAAAAATGTTTAAACAAGGTTTGAAAACAGCTTCAGTTAAATTTGTTACTTGCAGTTTGGCTGGGCTTGGTCCCTGAGGCTTAACTGTGTTCTAGCAGAGCTAAGGTAAGACTGGTTATGCTTTATGTTCCTCACTCAAACCACATGAGAAACCAATTTTGCTGGATTTGTGTTTTGACAGATCCTTAATGCTGTTCTTGGCTCAAGTGTATAGGGCCTTACGACACTGTAAGTCTGCAACCTGGGCCAATAGCTCTACACATTGCTGCACAGGTATTCCATCAGGTTTTGATCTACAAGTCCCATCTAAAGGACACAAATATGATTTGGGGAAAACTAATAACACTGCTGTAGTCCCTCTGCCAGGGTTAATGTTTCTGTCTAACAATGTTGTTGAACTTAACTGTCTTAACAGTTCTTCTCAACTCAAGCTCAAGTCCGGGGCACAATTCGACACTGCTGCAGCACCTTTACTATGGCTCATCTGGTGTAAAGGGCCTGCAAAAGTGGCTTAACTAGCCCCCAAAGTTTAGGGGGCTTTGCTGGGTATATCCCCTGAGGTAGGGCTGTGTGAGGAGCAGAGGAAGTTGCCATAGCGTCCTGTGCTTTGCTTATTCTGGCCTAGAAAGGGGTCTGTTCAAAGCAGTCATAAGATCTTAAAACTACACTGCTACCTTGATATAGCGCCACCTGATATAACACAAATTTGGATATAACGCGGTAAAGCACTGCTCTGGGGGTGCGGGGCTGTGCGTTCCGGTGGATCAAAGCAAGTTGAATATAACACGGTTTCACCTATAACATGGTAAGATTTTTTGGCTCCCAAGGACAGCGTTATATTAAGGTAGAGGTGTACCTTTGCTCCCACATCCTGGGCTGCTCTTCCTGAGAAGCAATATACAGAATTGAGCTACAAGGCTGCAGTGCAACTTGGGAACATGGTTAAAATATGGCTTGATCATGTCTAGTCTTCGCTCTGGAGGCCTGCTTTAGTTACATTGGTGTAGGATTAGAGTATTATAACTAAATCTTTGGCCTTTGCTGTATAGACAGGACTGCTGCTATATTGTTTGCAGACTCTTAAAATATGACTTTGTAAGAAAGGACTCTACAATGCAAGTACAGTGTTACCATATTCAGCAGTGGCTTTTATATACATACATGTACACCAGGAGGAGGGAGGGTGCATGGAGTCATTTAATCATGGAATGAAATGGAAACCTGTGTCACTGCTGACTATGCACTGTAATCCATTTTCAGCGTTACTAGTGACCTCCTAATTGAGGGCACTAAGGAAATTGCCTTGAACGTGATTGGAATAGACAGTTGTAGGCAGGCATTCTCCCCCATTCTCTTGTCTTGTATCTTTCCAAATGCCTGGAGCAGATAGCCATAGCAAAGCTTTGCCTGACCAAGGGTCCTGCTCAGTGCCTGGAGCCTGATGCTCAACCACAGCTAAGCACTGTGGTTTTCTGCTGCAGGCAACAAATGCATTATGTAATCCATGCTGTGTAATTAGAAGTAAATGTAAACAGAGACCATAGTGAACATCTGTAGTAAATATAAAGTGGGTGAATCCCTTTAGTTGGAAGGGTAAGGAGAGAATTCTTTCCCACTGCTGTGTTCTCATAAGCTTCTTTGAGCCTGGAGAAAGATTTTAATTAAACTGGACAGAGCCGTAAGCTTCCTAATAGCCTGTCTAGCGAGCAGCAGCACCAAGTCATAAAGTGCCCTTCTGAAAGGGATTGTTCAGCATGCTGGTTCTGTGGCATGCTGAGCTGTTTGTACCATATGAGTTTACAGTAGAGTCCTTTTGTGTTTCAAGCAATAACACTTTGTCCTCCTGGCTTTTCACTGACCTATGGTCATGCCCTGCTGAGAATGAGGGAAGGGCTTGGGTTCTCTCCTTCTGGTGGTTGTTTCTATGTAAGTATTTGCCATAAGAAAATGGGGCAAACATTTGCCATAAAAAATAGTTTTTATTTAACTTTTCAAAATGTCATCCGTGTAGGAAAGTCTACATGGTGCATAATCGGAGCAGCGCAGAGAAATTAAATAAAATGTCTTCAGTTCCAATGCAGTTATCAAGTGCAAGGAGGCAGGATCTAGAGGTTAACCTAGTCCCTTTTCAGTGAGCTAACAGCATGTCACTAAGAGATGGGAAAGGCTTTCAGAGGTACTTTAATACATCAGAATCAACACACAAGTAAGCCTTGTACCAATCTCTGATGACCAGCAAACTGACCCATGGTACAGCTACTGTAGGCGCTGTGCTGCACAACTGAGGGCCCTCCATAGCAAATGCCTCACCTCACATCTGTAAAAGTTTGGCTATAGGGTCAGTCAGGTTTGTACTGGTAAGACAGGTAGAAAAAGAGGTCTCTGATGTAGTCAGGTCCCAGACCATATAGGGCTTTATAGATTAAAATAACACCTTCAATTGGACTCACAGCAGATAGGACATTACATTCAACCCCATCTGATGATGGGCTTGTTGTAGAGCAAGTTGCACAAATGTGCTTAATGCGCAAGACCAAAGCAACACACAGATTCTCAAATTTCCCTAGACATATACTGGCCTGGGACCATGGGCCAAATTCAATCATTGTGTAACTCAGCTGTCTTCAGTGGAGTTGCACTCATGATTATTTTGACTCCATGAGTCTAGAATTATGAAGATTGATGTTCCTGTAGGAAAGGCTCTGCTGCCTTTTGGGATGGTGCAGCCTGCTTTCTAGGTGGGAAGAAGAGCCTATTTTTTTGTAGCCTCATACCTTGGAAGGGTGCTTTGAGTGGGCTCCTGTCCAGGTCTGACTAAATATCTATGGAGGCAGTTACATTTCATATTACCCATCTCACCTGAAGCTGCAAAGAGAAGGGAAAATGAGATCAAGGGGAGAACCCTATGGATGTTAACATACTTTCCATCTCCTCTGGGTTAAATAGCACCTGATGCATTAAAGTGAGAGATGGGGTTTGGGAAACTGTTAAAAGGAATGAGAGTTAGGCAGTTCAGGGGCACAGATGTCTGTGGCGAGAAGGGTATAAAGAAACTCTAATGCTGAGTTCTTACAAGTCTATCTGGTGGATAATGTACATCTTTCTATCCTTTTCACTGCAAAGTGACTCAACTCCATCAATGCTCTCTACTGCTCCATGGATCTTCTCTCTAGCATCAACATTACTTTTTAATAAATACAACACCCCAGTAGTTAGGACTATTGCTGCTGAATACAATAAAATGATTTCATAAATGAACCATGGATTGAAGATCTGGCTCTATTTCTCCTTCTATTTACTTTCTGATACTTTCCCAAGAAAGGCTACTTCCAGTTCCTTTGGCTCAGCTGAGGTCTTGTCCCAGTCAGTGGTGGCCTGATTTTCAGAAGTGCTGCACACCTCTTCTTCCTCGTCATGCCAATGGAAGTGTGGGCACACAGCACCTTTTGAAAATAATTTAATTAAATGTTTGACTCTGGCCTGAGTTCTGTCTTAGCCCAAAAGTGAAATCCACTTCCTGTTGGTGCGGAATAAACCCTAGTCTAGGCTATCCACTCTGTATCAATTTTCACTTATCCCACTTCTTCACTTTCTAGTATCCAGAATTTTGCTGATACTTCTTTATGACCATTATACTCTGATTTTCTTTTTCTTAATTATCTAATGTTGTGCAGATACCAGTCGTTCCCAGAGGCTGTTCTCGCTACTGCAGTAAGTGGCCTGTGTAAGATGAGCTCCAACCAGGATGATGGGCCTGCCTCATCTCATAAGTATTTTACTTACACCAGGTGGGTAATTTGTCTCTGGAGCAGCAGTGAGCAGGCAGACACACGTATGCTGCTGGAGCAGAGTGAGAGGGACTGAATTTCAATCATTTAGCACAGCTTGGGATCTGCAGCCTCTTAGGTTTTCATACAGTAAGCACAAAAAACACCTTTCCGCTAACCAGGCACTGAAGGAGGCTGGCTTTGCTAGTCAACTTTTGATTAATGTCAGCAATGAGGTGAGGGGAGAGCCAACCAGTGTCCAGGAACAAATTAATCCTCTGATGAATGCAGAAATGGCAAAGGTGAGAAGTGCTATGTTGGAGGATCCCTTGGGATCCCTCCTTAGAGGGAGTGAGAGACCCTGGATGTCAGTCTTGGCATCTTTTACACAGCAGCTCAGTACCAGCATTTTGTCGTCTTCACTGTGTAAAGGCAAACATGAAGGAGTTAAAAGACTAAAGAACATCTTAAAATGAAGCCTGTCAAGAGGAGTCTCATTTTTCTGAATTACTTCTGGTTCAGTTTTATATCCTACATTCCGTCAAGGAGAGAATCTCACCCTGAGGTCTGAAGCCTTTTTACAGAAGTTGCTTTCTCGCACTCTCCTGCCTTTTTTGGGGTGTTTCCGACTTACTGCTGCTTTGAGCTCTGTAGAGACTAGGAGCAGGCCTATCCTGATTTATAATCAAATATGACATGATCTTTCTCTGCTATCTCAAAGTGGCTCTGAAGGCACTTTGGGGTGCTAACTTCACGTGTTCATTTTTTCCGGAGCCTCCCTGTCAGTGCCTTGCCCTGAGAAGGGGCAAGACCATTATGGTCCTTCTCCCCAAGTTGGTTCCCATTAGTATTCCATATATTGCCCTCTATTTCAGGTGAACTTGGGCAAGTCACCTTCTTTCTCTGTGCTCCTGATTCCCCTCCCACCCACCATCTGCCATGTCTATTGAGGCTGTAAGCTCTTTGGGGCAGGGACTATCTCCTACGATGTGTTTGTACACTACCTAGCACAACTGAGGCCTCTAGGTGCTATTGTAATACAATTTATGATCATCCTGGGGTATATTTTAATCCTACTTTGGGGTGTGTGTCTTTGGTCCATTGATCTGATGTAGCTTTTGCTTCTTCTCCAATCTTCAGAAAAAGACCCCTTCCTAGTGTGTGTTTAGCCTAGAGAAAAGACTCTGAACAAAATTCTGTTCCATTTTTCTATTGGTAAATTTTGTGTCAGTGTATGGAGAGAAACTGGCTGAGTCAGTGATAGAAACCTGTGTGTACACACACATACGTACATACACTGGGAATAATGTTCCACCAAAACTGTATTATCATCCCTCGAGGGTTTGCTTTTGATGAAGAAAAGGGGTTGATATTTAACCCCCTTCTCTACTTCTGAGTGGCGGTTTGAATTAAAGAAAAAAGAGACGTGTCCTTGGCAGGGGAGACTGTCTGCCCTGGAGCTTCCCATAGGGAGGCAATCAGTCCTCACACTCAGCAAGGCGCACTGGCTCAGTCTGTAGCATTAATCAGGGTTGACTGTGCCTCTTAATCCCTTGATCCCTTCCATAAGGATGGGGGCATGAGTGCTGCATCCACATGTAATGCTCTTCCTCACTGCAAATAGGCCCAGCTCTGTTGTTTGCTGCAGACAGTGATTAGTTGGCTGGGGGATCAAAACATAATTAGTAAATCTGCAATTAGAGTGAAGGCCAGGAGGGCAGTGGCTTAATGAAGGGAGGAATCACAAATGGTGTCTGAAGGAAGAGAAATACATTAAATATGGAAGGATTTAACTGCTCTCCTGTTTAATGGGATTATAACGTACATAGTCAGGGCACTGCGAGAAAGAAGTTGGCAGCTCTGGAGTTCTTAAAGGCAAAACTATTATTATTTTATTTGTGTTACCATAGTGCCTAGGAGTCTTAGATATAGATCAGGATCTCATTGTGATAGATGCTGTACAAATACAGAACAAAAAGACTACCCCTACCCCTAAGTAAGATGAGGGGTAGTAGTCTTAAGAGGGAGCTCCTGCTGCTATCAAGGTAGGATGGCTTGGTGGTTAAAGCACTGGACTGTGAGTTAGGTTGCCTGCATTTGACTCCCAACTCTTTCACACTCCCTGCACGACCTTGGGCAAGTCTTTGATTCTGTACCTTAGTTTTTTCCCATCTGTAAAACTGACCTCATAGTGCTGTTGTGAGGCTTAATATATTAATGGGTGTAAAATGCTTTCAGATCCCCTGAAGGAAGATCCTTTATAGCTGCAAAATATTATTATGGTCTGTGTTGAATTCAAGCACTGGAAGAGAGTTCACATTACAGAAGTTATAAAATTTGTTTCTCTTGCATGGCTGGATTAAGCATGAACAGCCCAGCAAGGAATTTCACTGGTTGAATCTTAACCAGGGCTGTTCTAAAGCAATAAGCAGAGACACAGGGAGAGTAAAAACAACTAGTTTTAAACTGATTGCGAGACAACTAATGATATATATTTTTAACAGACATTTTTATTGTCCTTACAAAGCCAGTTGCGCAGACTGTGATATAGAAAATAAGGGCCAGCCTAAGCCTTCCCATAGATTAGAACCATCCAATGGGCCTGATCCTGCTGTCATTCACCTCAGTGGCATAGCTCATGTGGACTTCAGTAGCAGCAGGACTGGGCCCACGTATAGCGTCTCACAGAACATATCAACAGTTGTTTCAGGATGTGAGCATGCAGTGGATGAAGCGGCATGGAAGAGAGTTATTTGTTAAACTCAGATATCACCTTTCACTCTCATGTTGCTCCCAGAGATTTACAAGCTTTGAGCCAGCCTTGCAATTGGATTCATCTGGGAGGACCCAGTCAGCTGGGCTCTATGTATATGCAGGAATCCCCTCAGATGGGTACAGTTGTAGGACTGAAGCTGACCTGTACACAGTCATCTTCAGCAACTACCCAACATTCTGCACAGTGATGGGGATGGTTTGGCTGAGGAATCTGGGACAAAATGTGGAGTGCTATTTAATGTTCAACCAAAGCAGACAGGACCTTGGTTCTTATGGAGCTCTGAGCTGAGTGACCCCAAGTATTACCCTGCATAGGTCTAATTTATCTGCTGCTGGAGGACAAAGGGCTGACTTAATCCTGTCGGGATTCAAATCTGTGCTTTCAGTGGGTCAACCTGGAACTTGACACTTAAGCCATTAAGCCATCACATCTGGCTGAGATGCAAACTCAACAATCCTCCTGAAAATGTACATGGTTTATGTGATTGAATTATTTTACATGCCCTTTGCATTACATCAATTAAATGCACAGTGCATTGGGTCAAATTAGGTTTTGATGTAACTGCTGCTCACTGGAATTATACCAGGACTGATTACATCCCTGTAATTGAAACTGCTCACGTATAGGCAGCAAAACAACTCTCCTTCCTGGACAGTTCCAATCACCTAGCATAAAAAAGCCAATGGTGAGCAAATACATGTCTAAAAACAATATCTTCGAAAGGTATGCTCTGAAGAAAACTCAGGAAGGTAAGGGAGACAGAAACGTATTCTCTGAATCTGGGCTTGCTGACCTGATAAACACTTTTGTCCATTGCACCATCTGGTTTTTGCGTCTTCCAGTTGCTGCAGAGGGGAATAGTTATATTTCAGTTTCCTGTAAGCAATTAGCTCTGACAGGCCCCTTGTCTTTGTCTTTCACAAACCACCCTCCATGCTGACCTTTCTTCCAGTCTCCCCCGAGAAGAAGACTGGCAGCATATGTTTTGGCAATAGGCAGGCCAGGACCAGTTCTGTGTCCTGTGGTTCTGCTATACATGCTTCTTTCCTGCTTTATTAGATTCAGTCTGCTAATATTACTTGCAGGAATGGAAGGGAGCCAGTTTTTTCCCATTTAAACTGACTGGTGATGTAGTAGCAGTTGTGCAGTTCATCAGCTAATGTGGAAGAAGAAAATACTATCCCTTTCAGAGGCTAATGCCCAGAAGCCCTGTCTTGTTTCACAAGCTGTTGTTTGAAGATTCAAATTGTGGTGGTATTGAAATAGTTATCCTAAAAGTTGTGGAAAGGAGTAGCACTGAGGATAAAGCATGAGTTGAACCAACTGTGCACCTGGAACCACAATAGGTGTGGATCAACTGACACCAACATAGCTCCTTCTCCTTGTATTTACTTCACATCAGCAGCAATCTGAGCTATCCCTGCTACTGATGCTCAGGGCACCAAGTCGGTCAGACCTCAATGAAGGTCCCTGCTCAAATGCTGTCAGGTCCAGCTGCGCATCCTTCCTGGATAAAAAACTGGGCTCCAAAGCTGGTCTTCAGCACTGGTCTAAAGATCAAAATCCTGATTCAGCTGACTGACTTTAAGCGTTGCACTTTTTAAAGAAAATATCCAAATATGCTGCAGAAAAAACACAAACCAAAATGTGGTTCTTTACATCAGTGTTTCTCCACCTTTTTGATACCAGGGACCGGCTTGCTGTTCAGGAGATCTCTGAGACTCCCCGAACTGATGAATGAGAAACACTGCTTTAAATCATCTGTTCAGGCTGCAGAATATGCACCTTCAGTTAGTTTTTTCTTTCATAATTTATAAATATGAGCTCATCATGGAAGCCTCTGGGAATAGTTACATAGTGAGAGATAAAAGCATACATCAAAAACAATCTATGGTCTACTGCGGGCAGTGCTGCTTAACAGGCTCCTTATTGTTACCCACTCCACCATGACTTTAAAAAACAATTTCCACCAAACCTAACTCACTTTCAGGCTAATACAGAAGTGAACAGATGAGCCATGTGCCCTTATTACAAAGGTAGAGGTGCTTCTCTATCTTCTTGCAAAATATTCTTGGTTTAATATCCTTGCACGTAGAGCACTGTATATTTAAAAAAAAAAAGCAGGCTGTAAACATCTCAGTGTGTTTGAAAATTAATCGCTGTCAGTTTAAGATCTATGTGGTCATTTAACAGCAGTCTCTAGGGTCATCCAATCAGGCTGCCAGTTTAATCAAAATAATAATTCTTCTTCGAGTGATTGCTCACATCCATTCCAGTTAGGTGTGCGCGCCGCGCGTGCACGTTCGTCGGAAACTTTTTACCCTAGCAACTCCAGTGGGCCGGCAGGTCGCCCCCTGGAGTGGCGCCGCCATGGCGCCCAATATATATCCCTGCCGGCCCACCCGCTCCTCAGTTCCTTCTTACCGCCGTGTCGGTCGTTGGAACTGTGGAGCGCGGCATAGCTGTCCTCCACGTCCCTAGCTCTCCTTGTTCTCTATCGTTATCTCTATCGTTATCTCTATTGTAGTTGTTAGTTAGATTGTTAAGTAGATAGTAGTAGTTAACTGATAAGTAGCTGTAAATAGTTTTTCGCCGGGGGCTTAGCCCTTCCCGGCACCCGGCACCGGGCTCATGCCTGGTTCGCCGGGCTTCAAGCAGTGTGCGGCCTGCAAGAAGCCTATGCCCACGAGCGACCCCCACGACGCGTGCCTGAAGTGCCTGGGGGAATCGCATAGATCCGACAAGTGCCGCATCTGCAAGGCTTTTAAGCCAAGGACTAAGAAGGAGAGGGATCAAAGGCTCCGGACTCTCCTCCTGGAGGCGGCACTTGACCCGGCGGCTTCGCAGGCCGTGATGTCGGCGCCGGCACCGGATCGCACCGGCACCGAGAAGACTCCCCGGCACCGACCTTCTCCGGCACCGGGGACAGAGCCTAGGCCGTCGAAGTCCACTACTCCGGCCAGGCACACCCGAGTGGAGCGCCCGGCCTCAGTATCGGCCGCGGCGCCGCCGGCACCGTCGACTCCGGGCCCGGCGGGTCCGTCGAGTCCGGTGCCGCCAAGCTCCCCCATGACATCTGGGGTTGAGATAGTGGTGCCATCTACACCAGAGGCCTTCGCCTCGGCACGGGACCTCATAGCCCTGACCGAGCCCACGCAGCTACCACCCCCGGTACCTCCGGTGCGGGTTGTGTCCAGAGGCAAGCCTATGATGTCGGCACCGTCCCGGGACTCTCGTTCTCGCTCCAGGTCCCGACGTCAAGGTCGCTCCAGATCCCGCCGCCGCTCGCAGTCCCGGCACCGCTCCCCTCAGCGGTACCGGTCGCACTCGCGGCACCGGTCGACACCGAGACGATCGCGGTCGGACTCCAGCCGCCGTTACCGGCACCGCGAGTCCAGGAGCCGATCCAGACGTTCGCCGCACCGGTCGACCTCCCGGCGCCGAGCTGGTGGCAGGTCCCGGTCCCGGTCGACCTCCCGGTACCGAACCGGTGGCAGGTCCCGATCCCGGCACCGAAGCGACGCCCGGTACCGATCCAGATCCCGGCACCGTGGCAGAACTCGGTCCCGCTCCCGGCACCGTTACGACTCCCGGCACCGGTCCCCGGCACCGAGACGATCGCCCGTGCCGGCCCGCGCGGACCGTTACCATCCAGGGTCCGCTCCGCCATGGCCCTCGAGGCAGCCGTCGGTGTCTTCGCTGGCGGACAGTGGCTACGCGCTGGGCACCGACCGGCAGGCGGCGCTGTTCAGCGAGCCTCCACAGCAGGACGCAGCCCCACAGCAATGGGGTTTCTGGACACCCTGGGCGTATCATCAGGCCCAGGGCCCCCAACAGCTCCCTGCTAGACCGCCGACTGCAGAGCGCAGGGCACCTGAGGCCTCGTTGTCTCGCCCCCCTCCCTCCCCGGATGGGGAGGAAGGATCCAAGCAACAGGACCCCACGTTGGCTCCTGAGGCAGAGGCGAGGGCCGAGGGAGACCCCCCTTTGGACACCCTCTTGCCAGGGGTCTCCTCATCTTCTTCCCCTGACGAAGCGGTGGCTGGGACCTCCTCCAACAGCCCCCCCCCGCTGGACCTCAGGGCGCACCAGGACCTCCTCCGGCGAGTAGCCCAAAACCTGAGTCTACAAGCCGAGGAGGTCTCGGAGGTGGAGGACCCTATTGTCACCATCCTCTCCGCAGACGCTCCCACCAGGGTCGCCCTGCCGTTCATACGGACCATCCAGGCCAACGCCAACACCATCTGGCAGTCTCCGGCCTCCATTCCTCCCACGGCGAAGGGCGTCGAGAGGAAGTACATGGCTCCTTCTAAGGGCTACGAGTACCTCCACGTACACCCGACTCCGTGTTCCCTGGTGGTCCAATCTGTCAATGATAAGGAGCGTCATGGCCAGGAGGCTCCAGCCCCCAAATCCAGGGAGGCTAGGCGGATGGACCTCCTCGGCCGTAAGGTGTACTCGGCGGGAGCGCTGCAACTCAGGGTCTCCAACCAACAGGCCCTGTTAAGTAGATATGCCTTTAACTCCTGGGTGGCAGCAGACAAATTCAAGGAGCTGTTGCCACAAGACGCTCGTCAGGAGTTTGCGGCCATCTTAGAGGAAGGCAAGAGGGTCGCACGCACGTCCTTGCAAGCCTCTCTGGACGCTGCGGATTCGGCTGCCCGTACCCTCGCGTCGGGTGTAACGATGCGTCGCCTCTCCTGGCTGCAGGTTTCCGGCCTTCCGCCGGAGCTCCAGCACACAATACAGGACCTTCCTTTTGAAGGCCAAGGGCTGTTTTCGGATAAGACAGACCCTAGACTAAAGAATCTAAAAGACAACCGCGTCATCATGAGGTCACTGGGGATGCACACTCCAGTGACGCAGCGCAGACCCTTCCGGCCGCAGCAACAGCAACAACAGCGAAGGCCGTATCTCCAGTTCCGCCAGCGGCAGGACCTTAACAGGCGCCGCGGCAGGAACGGAAGGCGCAGGCATTCGGGGAACCAGGGGGGCCAAAACCAAGGCTCCTCTAAGCCCCCGCCTGGTCCCAAGCCTTCATTTTGAAGGTGCGCCCGAGGGCGCAGTAACAGTTTCCCCATTGGATCCTTTCCCCCCGTTTTCCAACCGCCTTTCTTTTTTCCTCCCGGCCTGGTCCCTCATAACATCAGACCGCTGGGTTTTACGCACGGTGCAGTCGGGATACCGCCTGCAGTTTGTTTCATTTCCTCCTCCCCGCCCCCCTTCCTCGTCCCTCTTCAGGGACCCCTCTCACGAGCAATTCCTTCGGCAGGAGGTGCAGACGCTCCTCCGCAAAGGGGCTATAGAGGCGGTACCGGAGAACGAGAAAGGCAAGGGGTTTTATTCCCGCTACTTTCTGATCCCCAAGGCCAAGGGAGGCCTCAGGCCCATCCTCGACCTGCGAGAGCTCAACAAGTACCTGGTGAAGTTGAAGTTCCGCATGGTTTCCTTGGGGACCATTATCCCATCCCTGGATCCGGGAGACTGGTACGCCGCCCTCGACATGCAGGACGCGTATTTCCACATTGCTATCTGGCCACCCCACAGACGTTTCCTTCGCTTCCTTGTGGGGTCTCTGCATTACCAATTTGCAGTCCTCCCATTTGGTTTGTCCACGGCCCCGAGAGTGTTTACCAAATGCATGGCAGTTGTTGTGGCGCAGCTTCGGCGCAGTCGGATCCACGTGTTCCCGTATCTAGACGATTGGTTGATTCGGGGCACGTCGGAACAACAAGTCTGCAACCATGTCCGTGTGATCACCGACATGTTCGCCACCCTGGGCCTCTTGGTGAACACAGACAAGTCCACCCTGGCCCCCACACAAAGGGTGGAATTCATCGGGGCCGTCCTGGACGCCACTGTGGGCAGGGCCTTGCTGCCATTGCAGCGGTTCCAGGCCTTGTCGGCAATCGTGCAACGACTACAGACAGCCCCCCTGACGTCAGTGAGGACGTGTCTAACCCTGTTAGGCCACATGGCGGCCTGTACTTTCGTGACCAATTACGCTCGGCTCCGCATGAGGCCGCTCCAGTTGTGGCTCATCAGTCATTACAGGCCGACAAGACAGCCACTAGATATGTTAATCACGATCCCCCAGAGGGTCTTAGATTCTCTCGGTTGGTGGCTGGACCAGTCAGTATTGTGTGCGGGTCTCCCCTTCCACCCATCTCAGCCCTCGGTGTCCCTAACAACAGATGCCTCCGATCTCGGCTGGGGGGCCCACGCAGGGACCCTGAGGACGCAGGGCCTGTGGTCCCAGGAGGAGGTGGGGCTACACATCAACATGCGGGAGTTGAGAGCGGTCCGTCTTGCTTGTCAAACGTTCTGTCATCAGCTCCAGGGTCGTTGTGTCGCGGTGTTCACCGACAACACGACGACCATGTATTATATCAACAAGCAGGGCGGCACCAGATCCTCCTCCCTGTGCCACGAGGCGATACGACTCTGGGACTTTTGTGTAGCCCACTCCATTCACCTCATGGCTTCCTTCCTCCCCGGGGTACGGAACACGCTGGCGGATCGATTGAGCAGATCCTTCCTGTCACACGAGTGGTCCCTTCGCCCGGACGTCGCCCTCTCCATCTTCCGGAGGTGGGGTTATCCCCGGGTGGACCTCTTCGCGGCCAAGGGGAACAGGAAGTGCCAAGCGTTCTGCTCCTTTCAGGGCAGGGAACCCGGGTCGATAGCGGATGCCTTCCTCATCCAGTGGTCGACCCACCTGTACTATGCATTTCCCCCATTCCCGTTGGTCCACAGGGTCCTTCTGAAGGTGCGCAGGGACAGGGCTCATGTGATCATGGTAGCCCCGGCGTGGCCCAGACAGCACTGGTACCCCATGCTGCTGGACCTGGCCATAGCCGACCCAGTTCCCCTGCCCCTTCATCCGGACCTGATTACCCAGGAGCACGGGACCCTCTGTCACCCGGACCCGCAGTCGCTGCACCTAGCGGCATGGCTCCTGCGTGGCTGACTGGCTCTGAGCTGCGCTGTTCCACGCCGGTGAGGGAGGTGCTCTTGGGCAGCAGAAAGCCGTCTACAAGGGCGACATATTTGGCCAAATGGAAGCGATTCTCCTATTGGTGCGTAGAGAGAAATCTCCGCCCTATGGAAGTTTCAGTAGCCAACATCTTAGACTACATTTGGTCCCTCAAAGGGCAAGGTCTGGCCATATCGTCGTTACGAGTCCACCTAGCGGCTATCTCCACCTTTCACCCGGGTGCGGATGGTCACTCTGTTTTTTCCCACCCGACGGTGTCTAGATTCCTTAAGGGGCTGGAACGTTTATACCCTAACGTCCGTCCCCCTGCTCCAACCTGGGATCTTAACCTGGTGTTGTCCCGACTCATGGGGCCCCCCTTTGAGCCGTTAGCTACTTGCTCCCTGCTTTACCTCTCTTGGAAGACGGCCTTTCTAGTAGCTATCACCTCAGCTAGACGGGTGTCGGAACTCCGGGCTCTTGTGGTAGACCCCCCATATACGGTCTTCCACAAGGACAAGGTGCAGCTGAGACCACACCCTGCTTTTCTCCCCAAGGTGGTCTCAGCCTTCCACGTCAACCAAGAGATATTCCTCCCGGTTTTTTTCCCGAAACCTCACTCCTCAGGCAGGGAGCAGCAGCTCCACTCGCTTGATGTCCGTAGGGCTCTCGCGTTCTACGTGGAGAGGACCAAGCCCTTCCGCAAATCCCCCCAGCTTTTCGTGGCAGTAGCGGACCGCATGAAAGGGCTTCCTATCTCCTCCCAGAGGCTATCCTCTTGGGTAACGTCCTGCATCAGGACCTGCTATGACTTGGCCCACGTCCCTACGGGCCGTGTGACTGCGCATTCTACCAGGGCGCAGGCGTCGTCGCTGGCTTTCCTCGCCCGTGTGCCCATCCAGGAGATCTGTCGGGCAGCGACCTGGTCATCGGTCCACACCTTTGCTTCCCACTACGCCCTGGTCCAGCAGTCTAGAGAGGATGCGGCCTTCGGATCGGCTGTGCTCCATGCCGCGACTTCTCACTCCGACCCCACCGCCTAGGTATGGCTTGGGATTCACCTAACTGGAATGGATGTGAGCAATCACTCGAAGAAGAAAAGACGGTTACTCACCTTTGTAACTGTTGTTCTTCGAGATGTGTTGCTCACATCCATTCCACACCCGCCCTCCTTCCCCACTGTCGGAGTCGCCGGCAAGAAGGAACTGAGGAGCGGGTGGGCCGGCAGGGATATATATTGGGCGCCATGGCGGCGCCACTCCAGGGGGCGACCTGCCGGCCCACTGGAGTTGCTAGGGTAAAAAGTTTCCGACGAACGTGCACGCGCGGCGCGCACACCTAACTGGAATGGATGTGAGCAACACATCTCGAAGAACAACAGTTACAAAGGTGAGTAACCGTCTTTACTCTGAATTCCTAGAGACTCTTTCATCCTAGGATCTTAAAAGTGCTTTACAAGCGTTAGTTAATGACATCTCACAACATCCCTGTGGGATAGGCAAGTGGCATTATGTGGAGAGGATAAGTGAGGCATGGTGAGATGAAGTGACTTGACTAAGGTTACAGAGTGAATCAATGGAGGTGCCAGGAATAGAACACAGGAGCCCCTGCTCTAACCACTAGATACCACTACTTTTCCTTTATGCAGTCATAGACTGTGAGCTGTGGGGGACAGAAATTATGAAATTTTAAGCCCTGTTTGGGACTCCTTGGCATTACTGACAGACAGTATAATATAAGGTCGATATCTTTTCTATCCCTTTATCATAGCTAGCCATGGTCTGATAGAGTCAATGATTCAAATTAAAAAATATTCCAGATGGGGTTTTCTGGAAAAGGCAACGCACGCTCTTTCTTCATATTGATAGTTACCTGCTTGAGTTTCATTTCTCTTCTTCCTGAGGGGACTCATGGGTACTGCAATGCAATCAGCAAAACAAGAAGTCCCCAGTAAGGGATTGGAAATGCTCCTGGTTAAAGGCTATCTGCCAGTGTAAACGGTCCTGTCTCTTTACTGGCAAAGTCTATGCCACATCCTGTAAAATGCTGTGGCCACTGGGGAGGTGTGGTGACCTACACCTTGCAGGACTGGCCTTCTACTTCCACTACTCAAAAGCATCACAGCAGGACCCAGAGGATGTCTGGCATTTTTCTTGTTTGTTAGTTTTTTAATAATCTTGGAGTTTAGTGAGACTTTTTACTTTAATGCCGGTTGGTGCTAATGGTACAGCAGATGTGAAGTCACTAGTGCTTTCCCTCCTTTCTCCCTTGCTTTCTTGATTTTTATCTTCTGATGTAATTTCCTTTCCATAGATTCTCCACCCTTCTGTTCCCTGTTTCCCTTTTTTTTGATTTAAAAGCCATGGGGAAATGTTGCCCTTGGTCATCAGAGCTGTGTTGGGTTGTGGGGAGTGGCTAAGCCGAGGCTTCCTGAGTCCTTTTGCTTGTGCTCCTTAATGCTGAGCTCCTTACTATTGCTCAAAAAATCAACTTCTCTTCTGACTGTTTTCCCCTAAAAGGACCAGCATGTGCTCCTGCCAGTGCCTGCTTCTGGATGACAGAAGTTGTATCTAAGGGGGCTGGAGACGTGGCTTTGCCCCCATATCAGCTGGTCACCTACCCTCATGGGACCATACAGCGCCCCCTCGTGCATTCGTTACTACTCGATTTAGTACTTGATGCAGTACCAGGTTCCTATCCTGCCCTGTTTCTGCAGGGATGTGCTAAAGGGAGAAGCAATGGCCTAAATCCTCTTCCACCCACCCCAAACACATCCAGGTAAAGCACCTATGACAGGTGCTAATTGCAGGTCACCATCTCTCTTCCCCATCTTGAACTATCTTTACCTTGCATAGCAGGTGAAATCTGATAGTGTCACAGTATAAGGTGGTCACATGGTTGTAGGCATTTGGTTAAAAAAAAGAGAGCTCACTTCAGGAAAGAAAAGCAGAAGGTACCTTTGAGGCACACATTATACCAAGTTATCTACTTCACCTGCTGAAAGAAAGCTAAATACAATGTGACATTCTATTCTTTATATACCACTCTCCTTGCTGTGGTATCTGAGCACCTTCCAGCAATACAGTAAGTGACATGACTCATGGAATCTAGTATTTGCTGTGCGTCCTTTCACTACACAAAGCAGAAAAGAGAGTGAGGCTTTGTCTACGCTGGCACTTTTGTCGTTTAAAACTCTTGTTGCTAGGGGGTGTGAAAGAATGCTCCCCTGAATGACAAAAGTTTTAATGATGAAACGTGCCAGTGTGGACAGTGCTTCATTGGCAGAAGCCACACTCCTGGTGACAAAGCTACTGCCCCTCGTTGGAGGTGGTTGTATTTTGTCGGTGGGAGAGCTCTCTCCCGCAGACAAGGAGTGGCTACACTGTGCACCTTACAACGGCGTGGCTGCAGCGACTCGGCTGTGCCGTTGTAAGGTATGCAGCGTAGCCATAGCCTTACAGGGCTGGAATGAAGACTTGTGCACATGGTGAGCTCCCAGGCCTGGAATTTAAATTACTGCAGAGCTGTTCATCACTGTGTCTAGATAAAACACCAACAAGCTCCAAGACCTGTTTGTTTTGTGATAATCTACCCTGGTATAAACAACCCTTGTTGGTTCTTAGGTACGCTCCTGCAAGGTGACCAGCATCCTTGTTTCTCACTAACTGATGGGAGTTGGGAGCTCTTGATGCTTGGCAGGAGTGAGTCCTTAAATAGCTGCAGCATTCTTGGTATGGCCATGTGTGGCAGAACCAGCACAGTTCCCCTCCTCTAGCCACTGATCAAAATGCCAGACACACGGACAGAGGCTTATAATTTGGTTTCACATTAGAAGTCTGCTAGATAGACTGCAACCCAATGGGAGAGAGCCACCAGCTTTTATTATTGCTGAAGAAAATTTGTGGCACTTCTCAGTTATAGCTCTAACTCAGGGCTCTGTTGATTTCGTTGATTTCATTATTTTTATTATATAAATAATAAATCATGAGCCTTCTTATAGCTACTGAAAACAGCTTGTCTGAGTAAAATGCAAGTCTTCATGGTCTACTGAAGAGGGCGGGGGAGAGCATAATTGTGTTAATTACCAGAATACCAGACATGTAATTAATATGCCACAGGAACAAAGAGCAAATGCACTAATAGCGCATAATTGGACTTAAACTACACCCTTCGTAGAAGGGAACTCTCATGTTTAGGTTCCTTTTTGAATTAGTAATAAAGAATAAATTGACATCCATTTTCTTGAGCCTAAAAAGGAAGAACCTTGTTGCGGGGCAGGGCAGTGATATGGAGAATGCCTTTACATTCCAGCATGGCTCTTGGGGAGGGAGTTCTCATGCCATGGCTCTCCTCTCCCTGCTCCCATCCCCACCCCTGCACCCACGCAGGCAGACAGGCACAAAATGGAAAGTCTGTTGCACATAGATACTTTGTACCATGACAGTGAAGAATAAAAAGCATCAGCAGGTTGTATGATTTCAACAGTGATCCTGTGCTTTTCAGCTCTCTAGCGCCTACACCCACTGATCTCCAGAACTTTATTAGCTCTAATTAATTAAGCTTCACATCATACCCATGATACAGAGAAGTACTATCATCCTAATTTTAAGAAATAGGGAAGTTATGGCACAGAGAGAGTTTAAGGGCTCAGTCTTGTGCCCGTTGACCTCAGTGGGAACAGGCTCTAAGTCCCGCACTTCGAAGAGCTTCCAGTGACTTTGAATGATGGCTTCATACTTCATAGGGAATCTAGTTTAATTGTCACAGTGTAACATTCTGGGTTCCATTCCTGCCTTCCGTACAGATTTTCAGTGTGACCCTGGGCAAGTCACTTAACTTCTCTGTGCTGGTATCCCCAATATGTAAAACAGCAATAATATTAATTGTCTCTCTTACTCATTTATAATGCCCCTAAGAGCCATAATAGGTGTCTCTCTACTTCTGAAGGGTGTTGGGAGAAGGTTAATTCCATAATTATTGTAAAATGCCTGGAGGCTTTAGGATAAGAGGTGCTAATGAACTATAAAATATTATGATTATGTTGTGGAATATTCAGTCCACCCCTTTGTAAGGAAGGGGGCTTGTATTTCACCTTTGTTGTTTTCATGTTTCTGTTTGCATATTTTGGTATATGTTGGTATAACTGGGAAGGGAAATAAACAAGGCAGAAGAGGTTTGCAGGTGCTGCTAGCTTTTTGTGGAGAATGCTGGTTGTTTTTCTGTACTTTCCTTTCCCTGCCTTACTGAATTTTCCTCCTTTTTATTTTCTGATAAGTCAGTAGTTCAATGGCTTATTGAGAATTCTCTGAACGCTCTCAGAAATGTCAGGGGAGAAGATTTTCATCTTCAGATTGCCAAGGCCTTCATTTGCATCCCCTAAATCAATCCTCAGAGATGATCAAAGAGCACGCTGCAAAGTTTCAAATGGAGGGGGGGAAACAATCCTCTTCTTATTCCCTCCCCCAACATGTACAATCAAGATCCAAGGCTAAAAAAGAGTCTGTAAAAATTATCATCCAAAGGATCTGAAGACATTTTAATTTTCACAGCATCTTTTTGTTCACACAGTGCTGGAACAATGTGAATCATAGAAAGCAGGGAGGAAGACCTGTAAGTCATCTAGTCCATTTTCCACTTTAGCCAGTGTAGGGCTGCTCTCTACAATATAGTTTCTAGTGCTTTGTTGTTGGGTCCTGTTTTAAATGTCCCAAGAGATGGAGCTTCCACCGTTCCTTCGGGAGACTGTTGCACAGTTTTACAGATCTCAAACCATTGTCTGGAAACGATTCCTGTTGTTCACCCCACTTTTTGTTTTCTTACTTTCATCCCTGTTTATCTGCTCCTATTCTCATCCCCACCCACTATGGTGAAGTGGTTTCAGTCCTATTAAATACTGGAAGTCAATTTTAAATAAAATAATATCCTGGAGCATCTCCTGCAGATTTATCCAGTGGAAAAAAGAATAATGATGAGATGGGAATGGGCCAGCTCTTGAGAAGCAACAGACTGCAACTCCCACAACATTATGCAGCCATCTGTGAGACATGAACTGTGTTAACTTCCCAACAGATTCCCTCCACACTGGGATGCCTCCTCTCAAATGTAGCTCAAGAAGAGATATGGGTAAATGAGTTTCTGGTAGTGCGATTCCAATGGAATCTCACTGTCCAAGAGCCAGAGGGGATGGAGCCTGGAGCTTCTGTGGAGGCACATGGTTAGTTTTGTGCATCATCAAATCCTCCAAGATTCACCTGGATTTCATGGGGGAACCTGTGGGGTTTGAGCACCAAACCCTTTCCTCTACCACATGCTCTCAAATCCCCTACCCATGATGGAAGAATTCAAAGGAAGCTCAGTGAAGGAAGTTTCCTCCCTTCCCTGCATTTTCCTGCCAGAGGGATTAGTCATTGTCATTGTCATTAATTTACCATTAACAGCATAAACTTTACCTAGGGCCAGATTTAAACAATATGGAACCATTAGAAAGAGCACTGAGTGCGTAATAGAGATGGGAATAAGCCCTAGATCCAAACACCTCAAAGAATTCAGATCAGAGCCTCGCCTTCCCACCCTAGGGTTAGGGTTCCTATAGGTACGGGTCCCTGCCCTAGGGTTAGGGCATCTATGAGTAGGGGACTCGAGGTTAGGGTTAGGGTTTCTGTGGGTAAGGGTCCCTGCCCAAGGGTTAGGGCATCTATGAGTAGGGGACTCGAGGTTAGGGTTAGGGTTCCTATGGGTAGGGGTCCCTGCCCTAGGGTTCAGGTTCCCATAAGTAGGGCACGTGGTGCTAGGGTTAGGGTTCCTATGGGTAGTGGTCCCTGCCCTAGGGTTTGGGTTCCAATGGGTAGGGATCCCCGCCCTAGGGTTAGGGTTCCTCTGGATAGGTGTAACAAGGTGAGCATATTCCGCACTAGATAAGAAAGGGTTAACCCCACACTATGGCTGGCGGAAGTCTCATCCCTCAGACCATGCTGTGTGTGCTCCAACTGCTGCCTCAGTATAAAAGGGAGCAGCCCAGTTCATTCTAGTCTGACCATTGAGAAAGGAGGACACTTGGTGGAGGCACCAGTCCAGGAACTGCTTCAGTACCTGACTGCGGGAACCAGCGATCCCAAGGACCAGACTGGAGACTTGTTGCCTAGGGGTGGCCAACTGGAGTCAGAATACTGGGGAGCTACCTGCACTGAGAAACTCAGAGATCCCGACGGAGTATGGACCCTGGCTTCAGGAAACATGGTAGGAAGTGGCCCAGAGAGGTAATGTGACTGGTATCTTCCACCCGAGGAAGGTTGGTGTGTTGCTATAGCATCCCTGTTGACTGGGTAGTGACAACACTTGCCACTGACAGGGCCTTGGGCTGGGACCCAGTGGAGCAGGGAGGGCTTGGGTCCCCCTGCCCTAGCTGTCATCCCCCGGGTGGCAGACCCTGACTCCAGCCATTAGGCCCTGAAGCCCTGATCCTGAAGGCAGCCATATTGACTCTGGCCCTTAGGCTGTACTGACTTGCATCCAAGGACAGTCTGATAGACTGTAACCGCGGTGCCCCCTCACCCACGACCCACCCCAAAAGGGAAAGGGGTGTGTGCACACACCATGACAATAGGTAACTTGGGGCTTGGGTAAGGGTCCCTGCCCTAGGGTTAGGGTTCTTGTGGATAGGGGATTTGGAGCTAGAGTTAGGGGTGCTATGGGTAGGCCCCTCACTCGAGGGTTAGGGGACTGGTTGGTAGGGTTAGCGGTACTATGGGTAGAGAACTTGGGGCTCAAATTAGGATTCCTATGTGTAGGGGACATGGGGCAAGGGTTAGGGTTCTTATGCATAGGGGATGTGGGGCTGGGGTTAAGGTTCCTGTGGGTAAGGGACTTGGGGCTGGGCTATTATGGTTTGGGGTCTCCACCCTTAGGTTAGGGTTCCTGTGATTAGGGGATTTGGGGTGAGGGCTAGGGTTCCTATGAGTAGGAGATTTGTTGCTAAGGTTAGGGTTTCTATGGGTAGGAATCCCCACCCTAGAGTTAAGGGTCCTATGTGTAGGGGAATTGGGGCTAGGGTTAGGATAGCTATGGATAGGGCCCCCAACCTAGGGGAAGGTGACTTGGGGCTAGGGTAGGGGTAAGGTAGGATACCTATGGGTAGGGGAATTGCAATAGGGTTACGGTTCCTATGAGTAGGGGTTACACACCAGGTTTAGGGTTCCTATGGGTAGGTCTCCCTGCCTAGGGTTAGGGTTCCTCTGAATAGGTGATTTGGGGTTGGGGTTAGGGTTCTTATGGATATATTACATTGTTGTAGGGTTAGGAATCCCACTCTAGGGTTAGAGTTCCTATGGGTAGGGGACCTGTGGCTAGGGTTAGGATTCCAATTAGTATTAGAGGACTTGGGGCTAGGGTTAGGGTTCCCATGGGTAGGTCTCTGTGCCGTAAGCACCAACTCCATGGATTCTCCAGAGTGCCAGCACCCATTGAAAAAAATAGGTGGTGCTCAGCACCAAAAAGCCACCAGTTGGTGGCAGGAGTACACATAGAGCACACAGTGACTCCGGAAGGCACCCATCAGCAGAAACAAAAGTCAGTGCCTGTGCCCTGGTCCCTTTTTCTATAAGGGTCTCAGCGTAACCCCTGTAACTGAACACCACTTTGTTCTCTGAACATGTTCAAAACTGGTTCTGGCTTTGTGGATCAGGCTCATCCCTATTATAGACTGAGTTTGCTGGTCAAGAACCCTGTCTCTCCATGCATGATACACACCTCTCCTTGAAGTAAGAAGCAGCGAAGGGCATTAATTTTTACTCCTAGCCTTATCTTTTCGTTTCTGGCTGCTCAGCTCCATTCTGACAAGTGCAAGAAATATGTGTGCTCCTAGATCCTTGTAAACTGAGCATTAGTCATGCTGTGTGTTTCAAGGACACCAGTCCACTAGTTTTTCAGCTTTAACAGAAAACAGGTTCTGCCAAGAGGCCTTTGTCCCATTTTATCGGTTACTAGTAAAAACAAAATTGCATATTTATGGCGATGAAGAGGCAGGCCAAGGTGTCTGAGGAAGACTGGTGGGAAAGACTACGGAGCCTACATTAGTTCTGTATGGAGTTCCTATGAAAATAATAGCATCTTGAATTTGTATAAAGAATAGAGGGATCTCTTGCTCCATCAATTAAAGTCATAAAGCACACCAGCTGTTTAACAGCAAACAGTACTACCCAAGTTTTGGACAGGAACCAATTTCAATTTCACCCTGAAATTGCACGGTGAATTTAGGTTGGCAGAATGCAAGGCATTTGGTTAGGATTCCATCTTTAACAATCTTAGGAAAGTGCCCAGGGATCTTTGATGATTATGAAGGATTAGGACCTTATTTTTATGTCTCGTCCAAAACTGGCATTTCCAACACCACAACACTCTATCAGTGTTCTGGGATGTAGCGTCCCCAGTGCAGGAAAACACTTAAAAATGTTCTTAACTTTATACTTAAAATGTAATTGACTTTACTAACTCAGGGCCTTAATCAACCCTGACTGTGATGGAAGAATTTTAGTTACTGAGATACTGCAGCACTTACCTGTTCCTTGGAAATCTCTCAGCTCCATTCTGACCCAGCCCAACCTAGACTAATTAATGAGGGGTGGTCTACACTATGAGGGATCAATCTAAGTTAGGCAACTTCAGCTATGTGAATAACATAGCTGAAGTCAACGTACTTAAATCTACTTACAGCGGTGTCTTCTCCTTGCGCTTCTCGTTGAGTTGGAGTACCAGAGTTGATGCTAGAGCAATCGACGGTCGATTTATCACCCTGCTGGACCAATCACTACCCATCGATCCGGCTGGTAGTGTAGACAAGCCCTGAGATCTGGTTGTGCCATAGCACAAAGTGACAATTGCAGATGCATTCATTTTTTAAAAATTTAGGTAATTTGGGAAAACATCTCTATCTACATAAAGGCGCCCTGAAATATTCTCTCCGCAGTGTCTCACCTTCGTAGGTTTTGCAGGATCAGAACTATTTAGGTAAGTGCTGCAATATTTTTCCTTTTGATAAACTGTTTATGAGATGGCACTCACGTTGGAAAAGAGATGTTAGGAGCACATGTTTTAGTAGACCTCAAATTAAATAATTTACCATCGTACCTGGGATGGTAGTGTTATTTAATGTTGTTTTCACCATTTTAGGACACAGTACTAGCCATGTCATTCTGGATTATGCTTTTTGAATACTATTTTCTCTGCTGTATATAATAAGATCAGGTTGTTTACTGATTTAAATTTGAACAATGTATTCCTTTGCAGAGAGTACTGTCTTATATGTATATGCCAACTGTCCAGACTACTGTGAATTGTTTCCAAATACATGTACAGTTCCCACGCAGAATCAGTGCACAGTTCTGTTTCTGACATGGACTCCCAAGCATGGAAAATTTAGCAGATCTGTACCTTATCACACATGCATCTGTGGCTGTCTTTTAATTGCCCTGCAAACCTTTACTTGTGTGTGTGGTCCTTAATTATGCATTGAGTCAATAAGATTACTTGTGTGAGTAAGGATTTGTTGGGTCGGGCTCCTACTCACCACCCAAAAGAAAAATATACAGTGTACCACACACTCAGCTGGTGAAGCATTGACAGAATGTCAGGACTTAGCTGCACACTGCAACAGCTGGGGTAGAGGCTGCTATTGACATGATGTGCTATCTAGCATATGTTGGTGTCACACATCCTAGCAAGTGCCCTTTCCTAGCCCAGCTGGATTGCTACAAGGGGAATCCAAGCCTGTGTTGCTGTAGATCCCCGAGATGTTTCAAGCTGTTGGGCCCTGACTGGAATCCAGCCACGGACCCAATCTCCAAATCCCTAGGCACACTCTCCCAGCTCAGACCTTCTATCTAGCACCCCACTCTGAGTGTTGGAACCCACCATCCAGCTCCCTAGCCCCTCTGCATGCAGCACTGACCCTTCAGCTCCCTAGTACTTAAGCTCTCTCCTAGAACTCCACCCAAAAGGTGTGAAGCTTCTGGCAGGGCTGGCTCCAGCTTTTTTGCAGCACTAAGCAGCGAAGTGCAAAAAAAAAAAAAAAAAAAAAAAAGCCACAAGCAGCAGCACTTCAGCAGTGGCTCTACAGTGCTGCTTCATTCTTTAGTGGCAATTCGGTGGCAGATCCTTCCCTCCAAGAGGGAGTGAGGGGGACTTGCCTCCGAAGACCTGGATGTGCTGCCCCTTTCCATTGGCCGCCCCAAGCATCTGCTTCCTTTGCTGGTGCCTGGAGCCAGCCCTGGCTTCTGGTTTACAGTTTCTCTCTTTCAGGGCCAACGTGGTAGTTGTGAACACTTAAACACTAAGGGCAAGTCTACACTATAAAACTAAATCGACCTAAGTTACATCGACTTACAGTCACCCAAGTAATTATATTGCTTTTGCATTCTACACTATGCTTCTGGTTTTGATGGTGCGTATCCTCACCAGGAGCACTTGCACTGATTAAACTGTCAGTGTGGGGCATTGTGGGATGCCTTCTGAAAGGCAGCAGCAGTCATTGTAAGCCAAGGATTGGCAACCTTTCAGAAGTGCTGTGCCGAGTCTTCATTTATTCGCTCTAATTTAAGGTTTTGCGTGCCAGTAATACATGTTAACGTTTTTAGAAAGTCTCTTTCTATAAATCTATAATATGTAACTAAAGATTGTTTTATGTAAAGTAAATAAGGTTTTAAAAATGTTTAAGAAGCTTCATTTAAAATTAAATTAAAATGCAGAGCCCCCCAGACCAATGGCCAGGACCCAGGCAGTGTGAGAGCCACTGAAAATCAGCTCATGTGCCAACTTTGGCACGTGTGCCATAGGTTGCCTACCTCTGATGTAAGCAATGCAGCGTCTACACTGACACTGTGTCAACCTAACTACATCAACCTAAACGCTACGTCTCTCACAGAGGTGGAGTTATTAAATAGTCGTAGTGGGTGAGTTACATCACTGGGAGCGACATTTTAGTGTAAACGTTTTCAGTGTAGTGTAGTGCATTTCAGTGTAGACAATGCAAGCTGCCTTATGTCAACCGAACCTTGCAGTGTAGAGCAAGCCATACTGGTAGGCTTAGCACCGATTCTAGCACTGCTGCTCTTTGACAAAACACATATAGTACAGATCATACAGAAAACCATAATATATCCTAAACGCAATGTCCCTCGATAGCTCATCCTTCCCTTGGGAGATCATCTGTGTTCCATCAGGCACGCAGGGTTTTCTGCTCCCTTGCCTATCCTGCCCCTGCTGCCGCCTCCCTCATCTTAACCTGGTGTAAAATGGCTCCCTCCCCCATGTCCCTTCTATGTGTCCCTTTATAACTTTCTGCTGGGGAGTGAGGGTGACTTGCTGCTTTTGTAATTCTTTTGGTAACTTTCCACTGCTCCCAACCCCCGCTGTCCCCCTTCAGACAACAGGAGGAAGTAGCTTCCCCCAGATAGAGCAAATCCATTGTCCAAAGATATTTTACTTTGAATAGGCTATTGTTGACTGCCTTGTCACCCACCATTGTCTCTGGTCTGGCAAAGATGTGACACAACCTTGCTAACTCATGGTGGTTCCACATACATATAGGCTTTCCAAGACACGGTAATGTCATGATACAATTTCATAACCTCATCCACAACTCAGAAGTGGTACAGACAGAACCTCCAAATGGTCACAGTTAAACAGATTGTTAAATCAAGACATTTTTATGGGAGGCTTGAATAAGAAATGGAGATTGACTTTCTAGCTGCTGATAAAGCAAGTTGTCTGGGTCATCATCCAGCCCCCAAAATAGATAGCTGTGAAGTAAAGTGGTCACTTTGCCAATGGATGGTTACACAGCACAGTTAGAAGCAGCGCTGCACAACTGGCAAACAGGGAGCATAACACTGACTGTCTTCCCTCAGGGTATTATCATGTTGTTTCCTGCTCTTTTCAGAACATGGTGGTTCTAGAAAAGGTGTAATGTGTGGGTAGAATGAAGTGGGGTTTGCTCTTCTGGATGCAAATTAATTTGTTGGGTCTACTTTGGCTTGCTTTCTGATTTAAGACTCTTGGGTTTTTCAATCTTTCCATTTGCTGGTGAGCAACATGTCAGATTCAGTTGCCTTGAAGCTCTGGGTCCATCTCTAGTTGATGTTGTCACACCAGCAGTCTTTGATTGCCAAGTCAGACAGACATTAGTATCTATGCTGCTGTTTATACCTAAAATAAAATAATAAAAAATCCACCCTCTTGCTCTCCACTAAGGAAGTAATAATATCATGAATATATTTATACAAGCTGCCAAGCCCTACTTCTTTGTTATGAACTAACAAAATTCTGTTGTCAGGTAGTGATAGACTTGGCACATCTCTGAGATCATATTAAGCTCTCATAAAACTCTTTGAACAGTGCACACTTTGGCATTTCTCCAGCTGCTGAATAGCACCCTGGAAATTCAAAGAGCAATCTGAGTAGTGGAAGCTGTTCCCTCAGGATGGAGCCTCACAGAAAAAGATCCCAGAAAGGTTTAATTTTCCTTGAGTATCAGTTTGCATAGGAAATGATTGATTTGTAAGGTATTTTGTAAAGAAAGTGGGCCTACCCCGACATGCCCTGTGGGTGAGCCCAAGAGATGCTTATCACCCACAACTGCCACTGGCATTAAGGGAAGTTGTGGATGCTCAGCACCTCCCTGGATCAGGCTCCAGGGATTGGGAAAATAAATTTTTACTTACATTTTTGTAGACCATCTGTAATGCTCTCTGTCATCTTCTAATAGGACAATCTGTTTTAATAATAATATGGTTTATATCCATAGCACTTTAAATGTGAGCATCACACACTAGTTTACAAACACAAGTTTCAAATGACCCCTGTAAGGAAATATTATTATTATTACCATTTTACAGATTGGTCAGCTGAGGCACAGAAAGGTTAAGTAATTTGCTTTAAGAAAAAGCACATAGCAAATGATTGGCAGTGCTAGGAATAGCACCCAAGAATTCTATCTCAAAGTGTCCTACTCCAAGCACTAGACTCCCCAAGCTCCTCTTAATGATGCAGGACATTGGGTTTCTTCTTTCACTACTTCTCTGGTGTGCAGCAGGATACATGCTCACAAGATGTTGGCTCCATACTGAGGAAGCAGTCATATGTCAACATCATATAATATATAGCTGACAAATTAAAATAAGCATCCTGGAGGTGGGATGGATAGTTTAGGGGATTGATAATGCAAGAAAATCTTCACCTGCAGGTTCCAGTTTAAATCCAGCCCAGGATGCTAGAGAGTGAAAGTGGCCTCTGATGGCTCTTTGGTGGTCTATATGAAAAGAGTTGTTTGGTCTCTGTCCAATTCCCAGTTGTGAAGTGTCCATAAGAGTAAGACAAAACAGCACAATAATTGTCACTAATTGTCTTTTAGTAGACTAGACCAAGGACTGACTAGTGTGGTGAATAAATTATCCTCTTGCCTCTGGAAGGCTGGATGGGCCCTACATCTGGAGTTTGCTTTGCTGGTATATTGGTGGGGCGAAGTGGCAGGAGCTGTTACTGGGGCTGCCTATCATGCCAGCACTAAAGTCACATGATGAGTTTAAATATATATAAATAATATGGAAACAAAAACCATATCAGGGATGTCAAAACTATTTTATTTTTATTTCATTGTGGGAGTGAAATGGCTAATAGGTGCAAAACTGTCATCTCTTTGGCTTTTATGAAGCTCTATAAATCTGGGAAGGTAGGTTGGCTCTCTGATTTAATTTTTTGATCAAAGAGCAACAATAACAAAGGAAGCTGAGACAATCATCCTTCCACTGCTGAACGGGTTCTGTGCACCTGAATTATTCACATGCAGGCTGTGGCACCTTATAGACTAACAGACGTTTTGGAGCATGAGCTTTCGTGGGTGAAATACCCACTACATGCATCTGAGGAAGTGGGTATTCACCCACAAAAGCTCATGCTCCAAAACGTCTGTTAGTCTATAAGGTGCCACAGGATTCTTTGCTGCTTTTACAGATCCAGACTAACATGGCTACCCCTCTGATACTTCACATGCAGGCTGCTTCCATGTGAGGCACCTGCACATTTTCCCAGCTAGAACTAATAACTCTGTGTCCTAATAAAAAAGCATTAATGTACATAAAAAGGCTTCTCACTAATCTGAATGTCTGCATGCTTGTTAGGTACTCTGAAAACAGTTTAGCTACTCTGTGCAGAAATGTTTATACTACTCAATGATGAGAGAGGCATTTTGTGCCTCAGTTTCCCCATCTGTAAAATGGGGCTAATAATTCTCAAAGGGACACTGACTCAAAAGTCACCTGTAGACGTGATCCTACAAAGACTTACGCATGTACTTAAAGTTAAGCATATGGATAAATCTTTGCAGCATTGTGGCCTTAGATTACTTTAAAAAAACAAACCAACCCTCACCATATTTTTCTCTGTTTTTTTTCACGTTGTGCATTTAACAGTACTTTATGCAAGTCTCTTTTACCATTTTCCCTGATAGGCTACCAGACTACAATGTGATATTTGTGGGCAGACCTCTATGCCTATCATTGTCGAATCAGGCTCGAAGGGCTTGATCCTGCTCCCCTTGAAGTTAATGGAAAAACTTCCCGATTACAGGATCAGGGCCTCGAATCAATTCCAGACTTGCTGGAACTATCTTTGTAAACATTAACACGGGCGCAGGCAAATCTTTTATTAAAATGTAAAGGAATGTTTAGGAAGTCAGGTGATACTATTTAAAAGTTGATGTATCAGAAATTGGAATTTTTAAAAAGTAAATTTTTAAAAGAATGACTTAATAGTGTCCCACTATTGAGTCCTGATGTTTTAATTAGTTAATGTTTATAAAGTAACTCTAGATCTTCAGGTGGAAGGAGGTATACAAGAGCAAAATATTATTTTTGTATTAGCAAGATACAGAGCAATCTTGTAATACAGTTAATTTCAAGGGCAGGAATGCAAATAATTCTTTGGAGAAAATCATGACAAATTAACACCACAACAATAGAAACAGAGTACACAGTAACAGAAAGAAGACAACTATCCTACATCCTTTGGAGGGAAATCTAGGCTCCTGAAAATAATTGTTGCATTAGGCCAATTACACTGCAAACTGTCTCTTCTGTAAATCCTACCATCTTTTCTCAGTTCTTATGCAGGAACAATGTCCTTGATTTCAGCTAGGTTTCTGGTTGAGTAAAGACTGAAGGATTTGGTTTCTGGATGGATTTAATTGCATTGCAGTTTGTGAATCTTAATACTGTACAATACACGAAGGACAAAGCATTGCTAGTAATACAGCATTTTACATTCCTATTATTCATCCACCCGCTCCATGTGCACACATTAAATAATTAAGAGGGTGCCACTGTTTTAACTTCTCTGCCTCTTCATCTAGTAGAAAACCATGCAAGTGTGCAGTGGGATATGAAGTTTAATGCGACACAAAAGGAACTGAGCATCTGTACCTTCCCTCCCTGCATCCAAGTGAGTCTGCATTGCAGTGTAAAATGCATTGCAAAGCAACCTGAATAACGTATCAGCATTTAGCTCTGCCTTCCACTCCAGCCAACACAGACCACGGGACTATGCCTTGCAATGTTGTTTAATTTTATCCTAGTAGCGCCCACTATGTGGTACTTAACACAGTGCACAATTGATTGAGCATCATCATCTACATTCTGCTCCCTTTTCAATACAAGCGATGAGAGCTTGCAATGCAGTACAAAATGGATGGTTCATCAGCATCTTCCTCCCTCCCTCCTACCTACACAGAGCAAATCATGTGAGATGGCATTGCAATGTATGATGTTTAATACAATGCAAACGGGCAGGCACATGAGCACCAGCATGCTCCCACTCCCCCTCCAGTGGAAAAGGAATGGAGCCATCCCCACGCTGGAGGAGGAAGCACTGGACTCTGCAGCGAGAGAGCAGAGGCACAACCAGCCCTGGCTGAGACATGAGTCCAGAAAAGGAGAGGGCGGGGTAGTTTTGGTTTCTTCCAGGTAGAGAGTGAAAACAACCTTCTCCCCACCGAGATGAGATGGTTTTTCCCATCTGTCTACTGCCCCCGATGGTACTTTCCTTCCCTCAACCCCCCCCCCCGCCGCAACATTTCCCGCAGAAATATTATCCACCCCCCATGAGCTGGTTTCTCCCCTCCATAAATACCCCCCCAATAGCTTTTATTTCCCTCCTCCCTCTAATCCACCCCAAGAAATAAGGTTGTCCCCCCCCATAAATGGTTCTACCCTGTTGCCTCAGGTGAGTTCTCTCCTTTTGCACCCCTGCGAAGATTAAGTGGTTTGCTCCCCTCCTCCATAGGGCTGAGGTGGTTTCTCCCATCTCTTATATCCCATCTCTCTCCCTCCGAGTTGGTTTCTTCCCTGCTCCCCCTCCCCCGCCTGGTAACCGGTGCGGGAGAGAATGAGCCTAAGCATCAGCCGCCGCCATCTTAATCCGAGCTGCCGCTGGCGGAGCGCAGGGCTCTGAGGAAGGGAGCGGAGCTTCCTCAGCGCCCGTGATCCTCCGCCGCGCGGCGCGGGACACAGCCGGGCCCGCTGGGGGCGCCCCCTCCCCTGTCTCTTAGGGGTCAATTCCCCCCGTTCCTCGCCCGCCCGCCCACCCACTCTGAGCGGGGAGAGAGCGAGCGATGCTGCGCCCCGGGATGCTCTGTCCGCTCCTAACCCCCGTCTGGCTCCTGACCGCTGGGCTGCTTTGCGGCGGGCTCTGGGCTGCTAGAGGTGAGTGCGACCCGGTGCTGTGCGTGTATGTGGGGGAAAGGGATGGTAACCCCGCCGCACTGAACCCCTCTCTGGGAGACTGTGTGGGGGGGCGCTACCTTCTGCCCTCGTGACATCTCCCCGACCTCCGCGGGGCTCGAGCCCCCCCCAGTTCCCCCTGGCACCCCGCCTGTCCTTGCGGGGCTTGAGCCCCCCCCCGAGTTCCCCGTGGCACCCCGCCTGTCCTTGCGGGGCTTGAGCCCCCCCCCCAGTTCCCCGTGGCACCCCGCCTGTCCTTGCGGGGCTTGAGCCCCCCCCCAGTTCCCCGTGGCACCCCGCCTGTCCTCTGCGGGGCTCGAGCCCCCCCCCCCAGTTCCCCGTGGCACCCCGCCTGTCCTCTGCGGGGCTCGAGCCCCCCCCCAGTTCCCCGTGGCACCCCGCCTGTCCTCTGCGGGGCTCGAGCCCCCCCCCAGTTCCCCGTGGCACCCCGCCTGTCCTAGCGGGGCTTGAGCCCCCCCCAGTTCCCCGTGGCACCCCGCCTGTCCTAGCGGGGCTTGAGCCCCCCCCAGTTCCCCGTGGCACCCCGCCTGTCCTAGCGGGGCTTGAGCCCCCCCCAGTTCCCCGTGGCACCCCGCCTGTCAGCTGCGGGGCTCGAACCCCCCCCCGAACCCCCCTCCTAGTTCTCCGTGACACGCCGCCAGTCTTCTGCGGGGCTTGAACCCCCCCAGTTCTCCGTGACACCCCGCCTGTCCCCTGCAGGGCTTGACCGCCCAGTTCCTCTCCGAGGGTGTCTCGCTGCATCCCCCGTGACACCCCATCTGTAGACTTAACGCTATGGCACCCCAGCTGTCCTTTCTGGGAGGCCTGATCCCGCCTCGTTCCTTTTTTGGAGGGGGGGTTACTCCATTCACGATGACATCTCATGCATCCCATCTATAATCCCGATGGCATTTAACCCTCAGTGTCTCTCTTCGGTGGGGTCTAACTGCATTCTCCTGGTGGCACACAATTTACCGACTTATCTATGGGGTTTGACCCCCCCGTTCCTCTCCTTGAGGGGGGATCTAACCCGGTTTCCGCATGGTAATATCCCAGTTACCCTTCTCCCGGTAGGATTTAACTCTCTTATTTCATATGGGAATTAATTCTTTTACCTTGAGTAAACCTCCTATGCGGGAGCTGAGCTGGGGGCGGAGGCAATGTCTTTGGCTTCCTTCGTCCTCTGGGGGATGATGGGTACCGCTGGATGATAATGATGCCTCTCTCCAGGGTGCTGGGTTACTCCCTCTCCTCTGTGGGGCTGGGTTAGGGGTGCAGGAGGTACGGTGGGGAGTCATCCCCCATACAGCGTGTGGGAAACGTTATCCTAATCACATGGATCAAAGAGTGATGGAGGACAGAGTTGTCCTAGTGAGGGAGACTGCCCTACAGCCGGATCAGGGGATGATTTATCGTGTGTGTTGGTGGTTGGGAAAGTTTAACCCCCCCAAACTAGGGAGGGGAATTGCCACCCGCACTTCTCTTGAATGCTGAGCCAGGCGTGATGATAGGTTGTAGTGGTGGGTTATTCCCGGCAAGGGAGACTTGCTCACCTTAGGTTAGGCTGTTCGCTTCCTTCTGAGAGATGCAGCTTAAACAAAAGCCTGCTTGAGGCTCGGCTGCCCAGGTGTCCGGGAGTGGCTGGGGAGGCAATGTTTCTGCTAATGACTTTGTTTTAAGATGTATGTTGGTGGGAAGGAAAGGAATGTGTGAAGCATAATGGTTCTGACTCTGTTTTGGTTTGGTGGTTGCATTGATTGGCGACTGCAGCAAGAAAGGGGTGTGTGTGTTACATAATAGTCCCCCCCCACAACATCTTGGATTTTACATCCTGAATATTTTCTTCCTCCCGTTAAGCGTAGTTTGCTTTTAAATTAATAGAGGAATAGAGGTCGTAACTTGTTTCAAAGAAAGGCTAAACTTGTGAAATGTGATGAGACTAACTACCCGCCCAATCCTAGACTGGCTGCGTATTGTAAATACAGCCTCTCCCCTGGCTCTTAAAAGGCAGTGTGTGTGTGCAGTTTTAAAACCATGACCGTATTTTGGTTAGTGGAAGAGCTTTGATCGTTAACTGTGGATAGAAACGGGAAATCTAACACCTCATTTAGCCCCTCAGAATGTAACTGTCATGATTTCATAGAGAACACTATATTGTTCCTAAAGCAAACACATCATTGTATTACATCTTTTGCTGTAGACCCTTCTTAAACGTTAGCCTTTTAGATATTGATTGATCTTGCAAACTGAAACCATACGCATTGCAGGTCTGCCTTTGAACAGATTTCATTAGAGTACTGTATTGCAAACGATTCTTTACCGGAATGTAAACCTATGTATTCAAATGGCATATACGATTCTTTAATTGATCTTATGGTGGTATTTATGGACTTGAATTTTATAATTTTAAGGTGGAGCATCAAAAATGAGAATATTTGAAGAGATATTAAAATGCAAAGGAGTCTTGTAAATCACTTCTTGGGATGGAAATATTTTAATTGTTTAATCTGTAAAAATGTTTGCTTCTATAAATTCACTGAAGTGAAATGCAATCTCTTGCTGCATTTTCTTTTCATAGCATCTACTAGTATGTAATAGCATCAAAAATTTATAAGTAATTGAAAGTCTACAGAACTTTATATAGATAGTGGCTATGATTAAAAGTGCAGAAGCTCTTTTCAGGTACTCTGACAAGTTACTACTAGTCTATAGACCAAAATGTAACTATTTTATGCATGTAATATTTATGAAATCATCTCATAATCTCATTTTAACACTATGTATCTGCAGAACACGACTACTTGGTTACCTTGTTGAAGTAGATTCATAGACTCTAGGACTGGAAGGGACCTCGAGAGAGAGATATTTAAGAGTATCAGTAGAAGTATCAGAAGGAAGATTGGAATACGCTCCTACCTTTGTTCTATTTCTTTGAAAAGATGGCTGCAGAAACTTAATTTTCCATTTGCCTATTTTTATTTACTGTTGAGATTGCTGCAGAAGACTGTATATAATCTGCAGTTTCTTGTTAGAGCCCAGACTACTGTTATTTTCCAGCCTAAAGCTACTTTTACTGGAGTAGAATCTTGAGCTGCTAGGTTCTAAAGATTAGTTCTTAACTAACTTGTTACTGCGAATTATGGATTATGAGGCCTTGTTTGGTTCTGTACATCCACAGTTAGAGGCTGCTACACTTGGAACACTTTAATTACTATAGATAGTACATACTAGAATGTTTATCTGAAGATACAAAGTGTCTTTAAGTAAATTTATAGAAAGAATTATGTAACTAGGGAAAGCTAGCAAAGCTTTTCAGGGTGGTGTAATTTATAACATATTTAGCATTCTGTTACTATGCATAAAACTGAATAAATGCACTTAAATTCTTAGATTAAAAATACTGTCTCCTTATATATGCTACTAATACATTAACAGTTTAAAAAAGCAAACAGTGAAAATTGAATACTTCTATGTCATTCATCTTTGATAGTGAAATCAGACTAATCCATTTAATTGTTTTGGTTTTTTGGTAATTGGTTTCACTTTTCAGTCTTCCTAACACAATGCAAACACTACAGGAAAATGTCTTTGGGATGGGAAGCTGTTTCTCTTGTGGTAATTAAAATAAATAACTCCAAAATGACAAAACATGGGAACATTTCAAGTGGGGCTGGGGGCTGTGCGCGCGCACACGCACACACAAAAAAACCTAAGTTGTTATCTGAATTTGACCTGACTGTCTCCTTTTAATACTTTATTTGTGATTTCTTCCTAGTGTTTCTGTCCTTCAGAGAAACATATATAAGCTTAAATGGCAGTTTTCAGTTTTTGATTAATCAGTGCTTTCTGGTATTATAAAGAACTAGAATATAAATGTTGAAAGTACAAACGATGTAGTTTATTGTCCATAGTATAAAAAGCAATTTTTATGAAATTATTTCTTTAGTGTTTATCTTCTAATCCAGTTATGTTGGGCTAAGAATAAGTATAATACCAGAGTTGTTAAACCTTTTAACATCAATTGTTGGAAAAGTGTAGCTGTTAGCATTGAGACATACTCCTTAATGCTTTGCTTAAATACTTCACTCTGATAAATATAACTGAAAGGGAAATTGAAGTGCAAAAGGAAAGAGTGCTTTCTTTCTGTCTTTCTTTTAAATCAGAAAACAGTACATATAATGACTAGTTCTTCAGCAGTCATTTACTGACCAGGTAAAACATTAAGCTACCCCTACTTCACCTCAGGCCATAAGTTCTGTCTTTGCAATTTAAGAGGTTTCCTGTGTTCTTATGAATTTCTCAAACCTAACCACAAACAACTTTTTCACAACTACCATATGGTTTTCAAGATTGTTTATTCAAGACATTTCACAGGTCAGTCTTCTTGATACAGAGTGGTATATTTGGTTCCTGTTGTCACCTCAGAAAAGGCAGAGTTTCAGAATTTCCTAGAAGATGGCTAAATCCAAAAGGACTTCTTTGTACCCTCTTTAAAAAATAAAGTCCTTTATGGATCTAAAAGAAAAAATGTGAAGGAGAAATTTATAAGTTACTGATAGAAAAACCTTTCTTTTAATGCATGGATACTGTTGGGTAAGGTGTGGTATAATTGCCACCTTATAAGTTGGATGAGACAATGCTAAGTGGTTTTTCCACCCATAGTACAAATGAGATGATGTGCATCTGCAGGGATTAAAGTGGAAGAAAAATGATTTTGTTTAAACAAGTATGAGTTATTATGCCTATGTTTCCAGCAATGCACTACCTACTTTTTCTTCTCTCATAGAAATAGAGTGCAGGTCACATGTCTTTCCCCCTCCTTCCCCCTTACAGCCAATGAAGTAATTTGAGCCATAAATTACGCTGATAGAAATCTCTGGTGTTGTAGAAATAACCTTATTTTTAGTTACCTTGTAATAAATTGAATGTGACCATGTAAGCTTTCATTCTGCTTTCTGAACTATCAATGAAACACTCATTGTAAATGTCTTTGCACACTGCCTATGCTTATCTGTCTATCTGGTTTTTAACTATAGCAAAATCATAGGCTACAGACTCATTAACCTACATTTTTATTAACTTCATTTGTAATTTGTGTCAGTCTGTAGGGCTGTGCAAGAGACTTCTGAGGCCTGCTCTATACCTTAAACTTAGGTTGACCTAGGTACATCACACAGGGGTGTACAGAGCAATGTAGTTAAGCCAGCCTAACCCTCAGTGACAACACCATCAGGTTGATGGAAGAATTCTTCTGTTGACCTAGCTACCATCTCTGAGGGGTGGATCTACTACAGCAATGAAAAAATCCCAGCCTTAGCAGGTGTCCACACTGTGTTGCTACAGTGGCACAGTTGTAGTGCTGTAGCTATGCTGCTGTAGTGTCTATAATGTAGACATAGGCTAAGTTTGATTTCTAGTTCAGATCCCTTACTTCTGCCTGGGAGTGAGAAGCTGGAAATAATCTGATCTGGGTCTACCACATGACAATGCAGGTTGCCTTTAAACAAAAGTGTTTATCATGTTTTTACTGAGATTGTTATAAATTCATGGGGATAGAGTTTTTTTCCATTTTTCTTTTAGTTACATTGGAGAAGACATCTAGGGACGGTCAGTGTTCCCTTCAGGATTGTTTAAAAAAAATTGATGTAGATGAGACACCATGATGGATGGAAATACCTAAAATATTTTTGTGGACACACCTAAAAATATAGTTTCTCTCTTTTCTCTGGATGTATCTTGATTATTTTCACCACTCTTTTTTGGTTCTGCCTCTTGATTTTTATTTGGCATCGTCTTCTCATTTCTGGTTTCCTTTTCCCGTATGATGATGATTCAGAAATTGGACTTGGACAGTTTTGCTCTATTCTACCACCCATGGAAATGGGGCTCAGAAAATAGTGCCTCTTCATTTTATTGTAGACGTCCTCAAACTGGGGGGGTACATGCTCTAGGCAGCTGTGGTGGAATGTTTAGGGGGCACAGCTGAGGCCCAGGCCAGCCCCCATGGGGGGTGGGGAAGGAGTGCACCCCAGCTCCATTCCTGACCCTGGCCTTGGCTCTGCTCCTGACCCCAGCCCCAGCTGTGGGCCCGGGCTCGGCCCCTTGACCCCGTCCATGTCTCCCCCAACCCCAGAGCCATGGCCCAGCCCCCGGCCCTAGCTTCGGGGAGTGAGGAGGCACAGACAGGCTAAGGGAGGGCAAGAGGTAAAAAGTTTTACGGATACCTGTTGGCTCACTTGAACACTACGATGACTCCTGGGGATATGTGGAAAGGATTTTTATAATATATCAGTGACTTATTTTTCCTCCTGGAGTGCTCTGCCGTTTGAAGGCCTTATTTCTTGTTGAGAACATGTCTGGAAGAAAGCTGACATTACTAGCCAGTCAGACATCCCAAGCTTCTTGTAGCTTTGCAAGATATCAGTTGCTGAAATAGAAAGGGTTTGAAATTTTCTTGTCTTGTATGAAGAGATAATAACATGAACTTGTATTCATATGTATTTTAAAAGGCACCTGAGACTTGGACTCTTCAGCCTGAGCAGTAATGTATATGCTGGGTACAATGAAGGTGAGAGTACTTGTTAAGTCTTGCTGACAGAGCTACTTTCCTTCATCATAGGAATCCATTGCTCCCAAAATGGTTGAATCAAATATTGTGCTGCTTTGCTAATTCAAGCTTTTCAGCATCACAGTTTGCTGTTCTGTTGTGTGTTTAGTCTTGTTTAATTATAGCTGAGAAAATGACAAGCTGGAGTTGAAAGAATATACACAAGCTATTGTGGGAAGTTACTATATTTGCGCCTTGCTAAACTGTTTAAAAAGAGTCGTATCCTCAGTCATCTGGAATGAGTTCGTCTTTCTCCAAGTAAAGAAGCCTGTTTTTAGCCTTTGTTGATGGGTAAAATATCCATAGCAGTATCTGGGTAGGTAGGGTATGCTAACCTCTGAGTAGATTTGTTTCCTACTATGATTGCTTGCATATATGGGAGCTGGGCAGTTCCCAAATCAAAGTTTGTACTCAAGGAAGCAGTTCTCCATAACCAACAGAAAGGCGTGGCTGAATTAGATTTGTTTAAAATAATTTTGACAGACAATATTGATGTTAATAATTTTTTCTATTTTTTTTCAACTTTAAATTTTCACAGTTGCGGGAAATTATGGTGCGGAGTCATAACAATTATTTAATGACAGACATTGAGATTCAAAAACTTAAAGCATTATAATTGCTAAAACACAAACTATCAACATCCCATGTCAAAATATACAAAGTAAATATCTGTAAATCAAACTCTTAAGTGGAAAAGAAGCATTTTTGTACTTAGCCTGTCATTTCCATCCAGAATCAATATTATTTTTGTGGTTTGTTTTGTGTATGGTGAAATCAACACTTACCAGTAAAAAGAAAAAAATTCTATTCCTTCCAAGCCTGCCAATAGACAGCAAGGTTCATATATGAAGCTCAGTAATACCAAAAAATAAAATCTTACAATGGTTGTGCTTTTGGACATAGTAATGTAAATTATTTCAAATGAAAGTGAAATTATTATTCACCAATGCTGTCAAAATGTATAGTATTCATTTAGTTTGAAAAATAAAGCAATACAATAGACATTAAGTATTCTTAAATACCAAAACCAAGGAGAAGATCAAAATTAAATTTCATTGACCAGTGTTTGTGTGAGTTAAATTCAGTTGGCCATATCCGAATTCAGGGCTTGAAAAATCATTAGATACCTGCTGAATCACTTACTCATAGACTTTAGGGTCAGAAGGGACCAATACGATCATCTAGTCTGATCTCCTGCACAAAGCAGGCCACAGAACCTTACCCATCCACTTCTATAACAAACCCCTAACCTATGTCCGAGTTATTGAAGTCTTCAAATTGTGGTTTGAAGACCTCAAGCTGCAGAGAATCCACCAGCAAGTGACCCATGCCCCATGCTGCAGAGGAAGGCGAAAAACCTCCAGGGCTTCTGCCAGTCTGCCCCGGAGGATGATTACCTGTCCTGTTCATTCCCTCTGAAGCACTTGGCATTGGCCACTATTGGAAGACAGGATACTGGGCTAGATGGACCTTTGGTCTGACTTGTATGGCCATTCTTGTGTTCTTACCTATTAGCAGATAGATTTAAATGGTATTGAGGCCAACCCTAAATGCTCTTAAATTCCTAGCTTTCCAGACACACCCCACTGCTGGCAAGTGAAAAGGTGATGACTTTTTGGCGCAAGTGCTGAACATGACTTTGCTTGCTAATTTTGCACTTCTGCTGTTGCTTCGTAAAGCTGTGAGCAGCTGTTAAAGTGCCTGAACAGGGTTTGGAGCTCATGAGAATCATACTTTAGCTTGTAGTTAATGTTTAGATCACTGGTAGGCAACCTGCGGTCCATCAGGGTAATCTGATTTCGGGCCAGAAGACATTTTGCTGACATTGACCGTCCGCAGCACCACCCCCCGCAGCTCCCAGTGGCTGCGGTTATCTGTTCCCAGCTAATGGGAGCTGGGGGAAGCAGTGCCTGCTGGTGAAGGGGCTACAGGGATGTGCTGACTGCCGCTTCCCAGAGCTCCCATTGGCCAGGAACAGAGGGTGGTGTCTGTGGATGGTCAACGTCAACAAGATAGCCCTCAATCCAATTACTCTGCTGGGCCACAGGTTGCCCACCACTGGTTTAGATGGTTTTCCTTCTATTATAAGGAATGGAAACTTTCTGCAGAATGTAAGCTTTCAGTTAAAAGAAATGGCCACATCAGTTATTGAGAGAGCTACCCACGTGAGAGTGGATTTTTCAAACAGGATGATAATAATTATATTTTCTCTTTTCTAATATCTTTTATTAAAAGGCCTAAAAATTCATCCAATTTTTAGAAACATGAATTCATTCAAGTCTTTTAGCACCTTTGGGTCTAAAGAGTCATCACTCCCCTATTTTATAGATGGGGAAATAAGTGAGGCTATATGACTTGTCCATGGTGACATAGTAAATCTGTGGGAAAACTGGGAATCATACCCTTTGAGTCAGTCCTGTGCTTTAATGACAAGATCACTTCTTGTCTCCTAAATTATTATACACTTATTTGGTCTTCAAGTCTGTCCTCCAAGTTTGAGTAATGCAAGGCACTGACCAGGGGATATTGATAGAGGTCATTTTGGGTGGGGACGGGACCTCTATTCAGTTCAGCATGTTATAACCAGTCTGCTAAGTAACAACGGTAGATGTGAGCACTTTATGCCATAGTTGGGACCCTCCTTCCAGATGTCATGGTATCCTCTCACACTAAGGATACTTCTCTGGGGCAGGGAACTCCACTTATTAGGAAGAGACAGGTTATAGTGATGGGCAATTCGATTCTTACAAATATAGATAGTTGAATTTGTGATGATTGGGAGAACCACTAAATAAATTGTGTGCTGGGCACGAAGGTTGCGAACCTCTTGATCCATCTAGATGGACTTGTGCGCACTGCTGAGGAGGAATCGGTGGTTGTGGTACACGTAGGTACTAGTGACATAGGGAAAGGTAGGACAGAGGTTGTGGAAGCCAAATTTAGGCTGCTAGGTAAGAGATTGACTTCCAGGACCTCAATGGAAGCATTTTCTAAAGTGCTTCTAGTTCCACATTCAGGGCCAGTTAGACAAGCAGAACTGCAGGGTCTCATGAATGAAATGATGGTGTTGGGAGGAGAGATTTAGTTTTATTAGGAACTGGGAAGCCTTTTGGGAAAGGAGGAGCCGGTACAGGAAGGATGGGCTCCATCTAAACCAAAATGGAACCAGATTAGTAGCATGTAAAATGAAAAAGATTGTAGAGGAGTTCTTAAACTAAGAGCTTGGGGAAAGCTGACAGGTGTGGAGGAGCACACAGTTTGGACAGAGCTGTCCATTAAGGGAGGATTTATTAAGGGGGCTACTCTATATCCTAGCAAAGAAGAGAGGATTGAAGTTGATGAAGTGTACAGGTAGGAACTGAAGAGAAACAGTCAAATGAAAGAGGCCTATTAATTACATCACATGAAGGCATAAAGCTGAATATTGACAGATTTGACAAGTGCTTGTATACAAATGCTAGAAACCTAAATACTGAGATGGGTGAATTTGAGGTCTGGTATTAAATGAGGATATTGATATAATAGGCATCACAGAAACTTCATGGAACAATGATAATCAATGGGACATGAAAATACCAGGATACAAAATATATACAAATCGCAGAGTAGGTCATGCTAGCATGGGAGTAGCACTATATGTGAAAGAAAGCAAAGAATCAAATATAGCAACAATCTTAAATTAATCAAACCCTACCATAGAATCTCTATGATAGAAATTCCATGCTTGAATAATAAGAGAATAGCTGTAGGCATATACTACTAACCAGCTGACTAGGATGGTGATGGTGATTGTAAAATGTTCAGGAGATTAGAGAGGCTGCATAAATAGAAAACCCAATTATAATGGGGGAGTTCAACTCTCCCCATATTGACTGGGTATATGTCATCTCAGGATAGGTAGTGAGAGAAAATTTCTAAACTTCATTAATGACCACTTGTTGGAGAAGCTAGTCTTGTAACCCACAAAGAATAAAGCAGTTCTTGATTTAATCCTAAATGGAGTACGGCATCTAGTTGAAGAGGTGAACTGCTTGGTAATAGTGACCATAATGTAATTAAGTATAAATGTCCTTGTGGAAGTGAAGATACCAAAGAAACCCACCACAATGTATTTAACTTTAAAAAGGGGGAGCTACACAAAAATGAGGAAGCTAGTTAAATGGAAGTTTAAAGGATGAGTCACAAGGATGAAATGCCTGCAAGCTGTATGAAAACTGTTCAGAAACACGCTAATAGAGGCTCAAATTAAATGTACAACCCAAATAAAAACAAAAATGCCACCATGGTAGGGTGACCAGATGTCCTGATTTTATCGGGACTGTCTCAATATTTACTTGTTTGTCCCGCGTTCCAACTGAACATCAGTCGGGATGCGAATTGTCCTGATATTTTGCTCTCCAGCGCACAGGCGGAGGGGGCTCGCGCTGCCCTGACTCTGCCCCTCTCCCCCATTGGATCCCTCCCTAAATCCCTGCCCTGGCCCTGCCCCCTCAGCCCCGCCCCCTCACTGCCCTATTGGATCCCTCCCCAAATCCCCACCCTGGCCCCACCTCTTCTCCAAGCACACTGCATTCCTCCTCACCCCTCCCTCCCAGGCTTGTGCTAATCACCTGTATGGCAACGCAAGCGCTGGAGGGAGGGGGGAGAAGCAGGACGTGGCTGCCAGCTCAGGGGAGGTGGAGGCAGAGTGAAGACGAGCTGGTGCAGGGGGGTGGGGCGTGGAGCTGCAGGGGGGTGGTCAGCCCCCACCAATTTTTCCTGTGCTCTGGCAGCTCTTGGTGGTTTTTGCGTTTTTTGTTTTTTCCTCCACCGCCAGCTCTTGGGGATTTTTTTTGTTTTTGTTTGCTCTGCCAGCACCCCTCTCTCCCCTCTGCATCCTGATATTTCATGTCTCTCATATTATCTTATTATTATCTTTGAACTAGTAAATTCAAATTTGAGAAACTGATTAGATGCAGAGAAAACAGGGAACTAGTCTTCCTCTTTCAAGCAGTGAACAAGTAGGCAGCAGAGAGATTTCAGTTTCATAGGAAACATGCTGGGCTTAGTCAATTATACAGTTTTCTTAATTTTCCAGAATAGTTATTCACCTTAAGGTTATGGAGGTTTGGAAGCTGTCAGTATTCACGCTTTAGCTCAGGCTATGAACACATCCTCTCCAACTTTATATAGTCTCTGATAATAGAACTAGACCTAGTAGAGAATTGATGAAGTTGTCTAGTCCCTCTCCCAGTGCAGGCTTGTTATCTACAACTTCCTTACTTTCTGCACTTTTAATGTCTCCAGCAATGGGAATCGTGTTATTCCATTGTAAAACTGTTCCACAATCAAAGAGTAAATTCAAATCAAATTCCTCCCTGTGGGAAAGTTTTCTCAATTTTTCCTCAATTTTAGCCATAATTTTCATTTCATTACTTCATCCTGTTGCTTAAACCTATCCAAGGATTGCTTTAAAAATTGTCTGCAGCAGCCAGACTGTCAGGTATATGTACCTTTTGGTGAAGCTATCTGTATGAAGAGTTCTATAAAGCACTTATCTCAATAATTAATAGGCATTTCATTTCCATCATTATAATCTAGTTGCAGCGTTGCAAATGACACAACATTCAAGAGGAAGTAATACCTTAAGGAATGTCTTGTATTCAAGAATCTCGGAACTTTATGAGGACTGAAATAGGTATTGTTATACCAGATTGTGTGAAGGAGAGTAGAGGCACAGAAACTGTGAACTGCAACCAAAGTTCGATAGTAAGGCTATAGCACAACAAGGAATAGAATGTACACTTCAACGTGCAGACCATGCTTCTCTCTTTTACTCCGAAGTTTAGTGTGAATACATAGGTTCTGTAGGAGTGTATCCTTTACTGACTCAAAGGGAACTGGAGTCTAATCTGGTTGACTTTTCTGTTTCCTCAGTTCTATGATCCTTGTATATTTACTACATTAAAATCCACCTGGAGTCTTGCACATGAAAAGAAATTGTTTGAATGTAAAGATTATGCAGTTAATTTTCCTGAGAATATGAAAGTAGTAGAAGGCTTTAAAATTACAGCTCTCTCTCATTGTTTAACACTGTATCACAGCAAGCAAAACAAGTGTTTTGATCCAAGAGGAAGGCAGTGGGCTAACGTTGGGTGATATAATCAGCAAAACTTGAATCTCTTGACCTTCAGGGCAAGAATAGTCTATTTATTCAAACCATTGAGGAGAGTAGTGACATTTTCAGAGGAGTTCATTTACACTGACATTGGTCACCATTCTCTTGTAATGTGCTTATATTTCATGATGGATATATTTTTAAACTAAATAAAGACCCTTAAGGAAATAATTTGTCTGAATAGTTTGTCATTGTATTAGACACCTAATTGACTGAGCTTGTGAAGCTCAGTGATATTTAAATTAGGCAATAATAGTATATACTTTAAATAATAGTTCACTGATTTATTTCTCAAAGGAGTTGTTTTGACTTCTGTCTTCCTAACCTAGCTGTGAAGAATATTCCAGATGATGTGCTCTTGTTCAACAGCCGCACCTCAAGTATATCACTAAATGTTATTACACAAATTATCTGGAGGGCATGAAATGTTTTTCTTCACGCCTCCTAGTCCTAGCTAGGTAGGCTACATAAAGCTGCAGTATCCCAGCTGCCATGTCATATTTATAGAGACAAGATGCCCAAGGTGGGCGAGGTAATACCTTGTATTGGACCAGCTTGTGTTAGTGAGAGAGAGAGAAGCTTTTGAGTTTATGCAGAGCTCTTCTTTAGGTCTGGGAAACATACTCAGAGGGCCACTATTAAATACAAGGTGGATCAAATTGTTTAGCATAAATAGCTAACTAACATTTCAAGGAACTATTCCCTTATGCTAAACAATCTGTTTTACCTTCTATTAGACTGTGATACCCTGAGTACGTTTCTCAGACTTGCAGAAGAGCTTCGTGTAAGCTCAAAAGCTTGTTTCTCTCACCAGGAGAAGTTAGTCCAATAAAAGATATTACCTAACCCCCTTGTCTCTCTGATAGTCTGGGACTGACATGGCCACAACTCTGCGTACATCACATTTATGACAGGTTCGTTATCACTTCTCAGTGAAACAGTGCCTGCTATATTACGTTAATTTGCCCCACAACATGTTAGAAAAGACTTTCAATAGGAAAGAATGGGGCATCCACAATGACAAAGTAACATGTACAGACCTAATTGAACATGCATGAGCAGTTCTAAAAAAAGTCATTAGGATTAAGCTTTTTTTAAAGGGATGTGTGCTAAATGCATTGCTGATGTAAGCATAGCTCACTCAACACATTTACACCTCTGGTTGCCAGGACTTAATTTGGTACTCTTTTCTTAACCTTAACTACTATTAAAAAGTCAGGAAATCCTCAGTTGGGGTTCCCAAACCAATCTTAACACTCCCCTCCCTTGCACATATATATTAGGTTTTTGTTTTGTTTTTTTATCCTTTGGTGTTTCTGTAAGAAATAGCAGAAATTTCTGCCTATCGCTTGATCTGACAGGTCACACTCTTTATTGTAAACTGTTGCTATTAGAGAAGCAAAATGCCTAGAGGACCACACTTTCTCAAATTATCCTGAAGGACTATCTGTAGCCATATGAATTTACAGTAGCAGAAACTTGGGTGTTCCATTTTTCATTGCATGAGAAACTGGACATACTAGTCTACAGTGAGGGCATGTCTACAATACAGATGGTACAGTGGCACAGCTATGGCCGTGCAGTTGTTCCACTGTAACACCGTAGTGTAGATGTGTCTTACAATGACAGCATTTTTCCATTGATGTAGTTAATCGACCTCTGAGAAGGAGTAGCTAATTTGACAGAAGAGTTATTCCATCAACCTACCTCTGTCTTCACGGGGGCTTGGCTAACCTAACCACTGCACTTGATGTGAAATTTAAGTGTAGACTAGGCCTCAATGAATTTTTTAAAACCTGTGTTCACCAAAGCAGATAGCATATCAGGCATTGATTTTTTTCCCCACTCTCCTCCCATTGCTTAGTAGCTATTGCCATTAGACGGGTTAAGAATTTGACCAGTGCTTGGACTGACCTTGCAAAACAGAGCATGTTGCTGGCTGATGTGTGAATGTTAAAGGCTCTAACCTGACATTTAAAATTTCCTTTTATGTTACCAACATCAGGACAAAGGAGGTTGTTTAGCTACTGCTTTCTTAATTTTGTTGGAGTTTTATATATTTTTTTTAATTCCATCTTACTAGATAAACATGAGTGCTATTTTAAAGCAGTGTGGATAAAAATCAATGTTTTTATTTAAAAAAAGAATTGGATTTTTTTGATTTTTGTTTACACTTTTTCTTTTTAAAAATAAGCTTGTTAAGATTCCTTTTAGTAGTAAATCAACGTTTTAATGGTTATATCAACCAATGAGAATGCACCTTTCTTTAGAAAATAACTGAAGCACAAATGGAAAATCTGGTTAAATAATTTTAAATCAAGGCTTTCCACTTGGTGATTTAAATCAATACACCCTATTTTAACAATCACTAGCAGAGTTAAAGTAAAATTCAGTCTGCAGTCATTCGTGTGTCCAGGAAGATTCTCTTATTCAACTAGATTAAATGTGAGCTAGGTTATAATGTTGTCACATATTCATAATGGGATTTACAGCAGATTCCATCTGGGGCTGCTGAAGTTAGAATGAATATTGTATTTCAGAGAAACCAATGTAACTTATCCTGTTTATGTGACAGGAGACCAACAGCAGCTCGTGCATGTTGTGAATGTCAGAGCTAAAGTGGGCCGCTTCTGTTTTATTTTGAACTGAATATTTCAAGTGGCCTTTGGGAAAAGTTTTTAACCTTTTTTTGGACAGGCTTTTGGAATCTTCTAGTTTTCTGACAAATTAAAGGAAAATCAGACTGACAAAACCATTGTTTGATATCTAACAAACTGTCATTGGACCCCAGTAGTGTTCAGAGCATGTAATGCTATATAAACCAATTGTGATTTGTCAAAGTTGAAAAAGGTAACTACTTAAGCATTATATAAATACTTGATGTATAATGAAACCTATTTAGTAATGTATTGCACATAGGCAGTGTCCAGTACTTAGAAAATGCTGGCTTAAAGTTTTTTGGCAGTGCTGGAAGGGTCTGACTAACACACTTTTAGTTTGTAGAACTTCATATAAAAAAGATGTGGGAAAGGGTGCCATTATGAGACCATTCAGTAAATTACTAATTTCAGTTGTGGGTTGTGACTAAAAATCAGTGTCCAGGTATGGCCTAAACTTGGTACAGAGACAGAGTTATCTGCAGAAAGGAGTTGAGTGCTATCACCAAATCAAACAATTTTTTAAGAGAAGCATGTACTTTTGGTTGGGGAGAGATAGCTTTTACTGTTTGGTTCAGCCTCTACTGTACATGAATTCTGGAATCCTGCAACTTCAAAGCATAGGTGAAAAGTTGTCTCTTCTGTATTCTCACCTGGTTTAAAGTGTGAGATTCAGACTTGGGAACTGAACCTAGATCCCTTGTATGGCAGTCAGCCAAGATCACAATTGCAGCTAGTGTTTCTGCCAAGTAAGGATGCCTTAACATTTCAACTGAACATTTGTCAGAACTACTATTTTCTTTTCTAATATAAGGCAAACTAGTTTATTTATTCTTCAGAATAAAAACCAATGGCTTTGCTAATTAAAAAAACTCGTATTATAGCTAGGATTTACAGTTTTTAAAATAGAAATAAGTGAGCTTAAACATCTGGCTCAGGATATCCATTAGTCACATAATTGTTTGACTAATATATTGAAAGACAGGCTTGCTCTAGGGTCTGTTCTACACTTGAAAGTTTTGCTGGCACAGGTATGTCAGTTGAGTGTGATTATTTTGTTTTCTTCCTCCCACCCATGACGTAGCTGGGCTGGCAAAATATGGTTGATAAGGGCAAAATGAAAAATGTGAAATTGCAATTGTGTAAAAATTAGTGGACCACAAGTGTATATTTTATCATGGATGTCTGATAAATCATCCATCTTTGACATTCAACAAGAACATAATTCTGCTCATTTTAAATCTGCAGTGGTACACTTCAGCTTTTTGTAAGCACTTAAATTAGTGTGGTTAGTGTGTATTGTTTTGTTACTTGTAGCAAAAGGAAATGTGACGAGTTGACCTTCAGTTACACAAACTTGTCTGAAGCCTCAGGACAGCTGTAACAACTAGTCAGTTTTCCACATAAGACAAAGTAGGTTCAGTTCTTCTTTGAGTGCTTGTTCACATCAGTTCCAATCAGGTGTGCGTGCACTGTGTCTGTGGTTGTCGGAAAGTTTTTCCTTAGCAGCTCCTGTCGGGTTGGCTGTGGAGCCCCCTGGAGTGGCACTTAATATATGACCCTGCTGATCTGACCCCCTTTCAGTTCCTTCTTACCGTCCATAATGGCCGTTGGAACAGTGCTCACTTGCTCAGCAAGTGCTCCTTTAGCATTCTTCTATTAGTCATTACTGTTTCTAGTTAGTGTTGTAGTTTAATTTAGTATAGATAGTAGGTTGGGAGTGCAGTCTCTCCCCAATTCCTAATCCACCTCGGGCTCCGGGGTATGCCGCGAGCCCAAGGCTTTAAGCCTTGCAGAGCTAGTAATAAACCTATGCCCCTCAATTCCACTGATTGCTGGGGGTGTGGAGAGCAAATACTTTGTCACTTCCAAGGGCTATGATACTTATTCTCACACCCGCAGCCATGCTCTCTGGTCGTGTTGGCAGTTAGCACAGGAGGGTATCAGGGACAGCAAGGACGAGCCCCCAGATCTAAGGAGGCAAAAAGGATGGACCTATTCAGTAGAAAGATCTATGTCACTGGGGGCCTCCAGCTGAGGATAGCTAACGAGCAAGCTATCCTCAGTAGGTATAACTTCAATTCATGATCCTCCATGTTGAAGTTCAAGGAGCTGATCCCTGCAGACTCTATGGCTGAATTATCTGCCATCATAGAGGAAGGGAAGGGAGTAGCATGGATCTCTCTGCAGGTGACCCTAGACTTGGCGGATTCAGCCGCCTGTACCTCTCCTCAGGCATAGCCATGAGGAGAACATAATGGCTTCAAGAATTCAGACTACCCCCAGAAGTGGACCAAATCCTGCAGGACCTTCACTTTGAAGGTGCGGGGCTCTTTTTGGAGCAGACAAAGTCCAAGCTGTACAGCTTGAAAGACTCCAGAGCAACCCTGAAGTCACTGGGAATGCCTACACCAGCAACCCAATGCAAGCACTTTAAGCCCCAACTGCAACAACAATACTCATGTCCTCCTCGGCCAAATAAGGATTTTTATAGATGAAGAGGCAAGAACTGCATGTGGAAACCTTCCAACCCCCCTTCGGGCAAGGTCATAGCCAGTCTAAGCCTTCATCAGGCTCTAAACAGGCCTTCTGAAGATGTGCCCGAGACAGCGCATCCGAGGATGGCTACTCACCGCACCACCAGATCCTTACCCATGTTTTCTGAATTGTCTATCCGATTTCTACCATGTGAAGAACCCAGCAGTCCGATGTTATTTGGGAACAAGCATGGTAGAAATGGGATATTCTCTCCAATTCTGCTCCTCTCCTCCCTCCCAGCCCCCTTCCTTGTCCCTCTTCAGGGACACCTCTCATAAGCAATTCCTTATCCAGGAGGTGCAATCGCTACTTGCCATAGGGGCAGTGGATGAGGTTCCTCAGGAGCTATGGGGCAAGGGTTTCTACTCCCCGTTATTTCCTAATCCCCAAGGCAAAGGGTGTGGGGGGGAGTGTCTCAGACTCATTTTTAGACCTGTGAGGACTCAACCAGTTCATGGTAAAGTTCAAGTTCCTTATGGTCTCCCTGAGCACTATTATCCCTTCCCTGGACCCGGGAGACAGGTATGGCGCACTCGACATGAAAGCAAGTGTCTGGATTAAATCAATTACATGTTAAATGCCCCTCATACTTGCGGCTTTGTGCATTCATCATACAATCCCTTGATTACTGAATTCTTGTGTTTAAGTATTTAGACTTAACCATAGTTTGGTCTATAAATACACTGCATAAATGGGCTAAGAATCAGTTTTCAGACTGTCTTAAATTGAGAGGATTTTGTCTTAATCTTTAGGAAACTGTCAGAGCTGGGATAGAATTCTGTCCAGTTGTGTAATGTACACTGACTTCAGTTTGCAGGGTCTAGCATTGTGAATGTTGAGATACTATGTAGGCAAATGCATCTGACGAAGTGGGTATTCACCCACGATAGCTCATGCTCCAAAACGTCTGTTAGTCTATAAGGTGCCACAGGATTCTTTGCTGCTTTTACAGATCCAGACTAACACGGCTACCACTCTGATACTATCTAGGCAAAAGAGACCTGAAGGATAAAAATCTAAATATTTATCAGGTGTGAGGATTTATAGGTAAGATTCCCTGTTAAGTTTTAACAGGAGTTCTAAAGTCTGAACAAAAATGCCTTCCCCCTTCTCAGTCAGGGCTTTATTTCGTTGGTGTATGATGTAAGTTTTCCAGGCCTCCATAAGGTCCTCCAAGAAAAGCATTGCAGACAAGAACCTGGAATGTGTACTGTATAAATACGAAGAACCAAGTCCCTGCCTCTTTATTTTTGAGCAGGCTGTGAGAAACATCTTAGGCCTTCTTGAAACATGGAAAAAGCAAGAAAGGCACAAATCCATTTTCTTTCTGTGCAGGTCACTTTTGTCTGCATTTGATATACTTGTGTGCTTTAAACATGCATAAAAGAAAAGGAGTTGATAGTACTGTTGGTGGTGTGGACCTTGCATATTTGAGCGTTTGTTTCAGCAACACAGTCCTACTTGGGGATGGAATTAAAATTCTTTAAATAAATGTGTATCACTTGTTTCTGCATTATTTGTGCATATGTGTGAGTGAAGTTGAAACTCCCTTACTTTCTTTCCAAGTTGTGTAATAGATTGTTGAGAAGTTCATTAAAATAAAAAGGATGGAACTGTTTTTATCTAGGAATGACTTGTTTGGCCAGGAATGGCTTTAAAGAGGAAAAAAGCTACCCTACATGTCCACTGCTCTTTGAACGTAATTCTGGTAGATCAGAAACCACTATTATGGGTTACTGCTATGAATGATTTCAAAATTATGCAACACTAGAGGAACTTGTTTCATAATTTAGTTTGTTCTTATGCAGGTATACAGACTATATAGGACACAACTGTTTTCTGAGTATCTTCAACCAGTTAAGCCTAAACTTGAGTTCTGGTAAAGAAAAAGGCAGCATTTTTAGAACAGATACTTGAAATCACTAATTAATTGCCTGTCATATAATGACAAATACAGCTAGACCCACTTTCTCACATTGTTTTGGGAAAAATCTTTTACTAATGGGTGCATTATTTGCAGGTAGTAAGTTGTAATTGTTTCAGTTCATGAATCTATCTTGGTGTATATGCTTAAATCAGACATGGGGATTGCTCATAAAGTGCAGAGTTGAATAGTTCTGCCTTGCTTTTGAGGGGAGGAGGAGAGGAAAGACCTGTTGGTGATTGTACATATTAGGACCTTAATGGACCACTAAAACAAACTGCTACCTGTCAGCTTTGAAAAGTAATGGATTTCTTTAGAGTATCTGTTTATGTAATGGCTTGACTCTAGTACTTACCAGTTTTCAGAAGCATTGACATACTTAGATGTACATTTGCAGTGAGAATGTTGCTCTTGAAGTTTATGTGCAAGAACCTGCAGTTTCTTACAGCTGTGGTCTTGGTAGATTTTTCTGTCTCCTTGAACAATTAATAATAAAAAGGTGCTGTAAATACAAAGGTTAGGCATGTAATTGGTTATATGCTGAGCATTAAGTGGAGCAGTAGGAAGAACAGTGAGGTTGTATGGAAAATAAGCAGTCCTCTCATTTTATTCCTTAAACCTGCTCTTAAATTAACTTCTCTTAGCTTTAAATAAACTACTACTTGTAATTTTTCCGTAACTTTCATAAAAAGTGAATTTAGTACACACAAAATGTGCAAGATTGACAGGATTGTAGATAGAAGTAAAAAAACCAAAACCAAAACAGATGTTGCATTGGCAACAGTAGTCTCCATGAGTGGCCTTGAAAAACTGCCTTGAAAAAATTTGAGCCCTGGCACAGGCAATTCATATTCTTTGTTCTGATGATTGGTTAATAATGAAAAAATGAATTTTACTTGCCTGTCTAAAGCAACTCTCTTCATGAGTGACTAAACAGAACTTTGCAAAGCTGCTATAGAAAGAAATTGGTGAGCTGTTTGTACCAGGAAAGGTTCTTGCATATATATCAGTATACAAAAAGGAAGTATTTGCAGATGAAGGTATAGACAGAACTTTTTTTTAAGAACACTTTAGGAAAATGGAGGCATAAATGCATGCAACATTAAGAAATGAGATTTCTTTGTGCTAGTAATTTGCTGATTCAGAATCTGAAAATTCAAAGTGGGAAAACATTTTCAGTATTTTAATAACTTTTTAAATAAAAATTAACTTTGTTTCCTTAATCTTTTATTGTTCTTTATAGTTAACAAGCACAAGCCATGGATTGAAACGACGTATCATGGCATAGTTACAGAAAATGACAACACAGTACTTCTGGATCCCCCCTTGATAGCCCTGGATAAAGATGCACCTCTGCGGTTTGCAGGTACAGAATCTATCTTTGTTTTTCCGTTGATGTAAGTTCTTGTTTGTTGGAGATGCTGTGTTACTCAGCATTTTTTTTCTTCTAATGAACTGCAGTTTAAGAATGCTTCCTAAAGTTTTCCATAGAAAATGATGGTTCATGCTTCTGGGTTTGTGTTTAAAAGATACAGCTCTTCTAAACAAGAGGTTGTTGTGTCTTGCAGACTAGAAGTTTTGTACCTACACATTTCACTTCACTTGTAGCAATCTGTCTGGATGTTCCTTGTGTAGACTCTAACAGTCTTTTAAATACTTGTGTTCCAGATAAGTTTTTGCACCATTCAACACAGAAAACTTTCTGCAAAAGTCAGTTTTCTTATCATTCTGAAAGGACCTACCATTTATCTTTATGGTCTTCTAGGCTTTTGCTGGTTCTTAATTATGGACTGAGTTTGGTGAGGATATGATTAATTGCTACCAAGATTAATGTTGTGTTCCTTTTGTGCAATCTTTGGATTGAAGTTTTCTGCAGAAATCCAAACTGACTAGGGTCAGTTTATTCAGTAATTGTGGATGATCTTGAAAATGAACATCGTTTTCTACCTCTGTAGTCACTAAGTCTAATAGTTAGTGCTATCCATATGCTTCCTCTGTGTTAGCAGATGAGAAGATATCTTATTTATCTGTTCTTTCTATAGTAAAGTTAGTATTAAGGGAGTGTCTTAAGCATTAAGTATTAGGAGTGTCTTAAGCATTTTTTTTGTCCCAGTAATATAGCTTGTTAGCTGAGGATCCTTTAGCTTGAAGTATAATGTTAGAAATCTGATTGCCGAGCTGAGTAGCCTGGGAAGAATTCCCCATTCCTCTTGATAGGGAGACTGACTGTTCCTCTTAAGCCCTCTCAAGTGACCAATGAAAACACCTCATGGTCCTGTATGCAGAATGCCTTAGTTTCTGTATTGAAAGTGTGTGACTGTGTCGTATAAATAAGTATTTTGAAGATTGTTTGGCCTGTTCTTCCCATAGGGCAGAAAATATGTTCAGAAAATTGAGTTTTGCATCTTGCATACTGTTCTATTTATAAATTCATGGTATGCCTACATCTTGAATACTGCATGCAGATCTGGTCGCCTCATCTCAAAAAAGGTATCTTGGAATTGGAAAAGGTACAGAAAAGGGTGACAAAAATGATTAGGGCTATGGAACAGCTTCCATACAAGGAGACATTAATAAGACTCGGACTTTTCAGCTTGGAAAAGAGACAGCTGGGCGTGGGGGGAATATGGTAGAGGTCTATAAAATCCTAACTGGTGTGGAGAAGGTAAATAAGTGGTGTTAACTCCTTCTCATAACACAAGAACGAGGAGTCGTTCAATGAAATTAATAGGCATCCTGTTTAAAACAAACAAAAGGAAATATTTTGTTTGCATACACACAGTCATTCTGTGGAACTCTCTGCCAGAGAATGTTGTGAAGACCAAGACTATAACATCCAGTTCTTTTTTGAACCCTGAGTTCATAGAGGATAGATCCATCAATGGTTATTAGCCAGGATGAGCAGGGATGCCGAACTATGCTTTGAAGTGTCTCTAGCCTCTGTTTGCGAGAAGTGGGAATGAGCTACGGAGGGTGAATCACTTGATTGCCTGTTCTGTTCTTTTCCCTCTGAAGCACCTGGCATTGGTCACTCTGAGAAGACAGAATACTGGGCTAGATGGACCTTTGGTCTGACCCAATATGGCCGTTCTTATGTATAGTGCTTGCTTCTGGTAGCTAATCAAAAATTTGCATGGTGTCACTTTTATATCCCTTATAAATCCCATCAAGTTACTATGGCATTATGGTGGTACATAAAAGCCCCAATAGAGATGAAGACTCATTCCAGTAGGTGCCATACAGATACATAGTGACAGTCCCAGCACCAAAGAACTTGTAATATAAATAGACAAGAAAAATAAAAGGAGATATTGTTATATTCGTTTTACAGATAGGGAACTCTGAAGAACAGAGTAAGTGATTTGTCCTAGGTTGCGCAAGACATCTAGGAATTGGATCCACATCTCCTGGTCCACAAGCAGGTGCCTCAACAGCAAGACTATCCTCTTGCTACTGCGCTTCAAATGAACACGAAAGAAAGCAGTCTCTAAGCTATTGGAAAAAACGTTAGTTATTTGAAGATAGGCTGTGCTTTACTTTTCACATGGGAATAATGGCTTTCAGTTTTAGCAACAATTTCTTTCTAAAGACTGTTTAAAGATACAATAGCCAACAATGGGATAGAAATATCCCACGGATAGTCTCTTTGCTTGGGCTAGATATAAGAAGATTGTGTTTGAAGGACATTTGGCATTTTCAGGTCTCAGCCAGAATGAGATGTTTGTCTTCAGAAACTTTCTTGTATAAGTAAAATCTTAAAGAATCTAGAGTTCCTGTAAAATAATTGGAACTAGAAGCAATTCAACATTCTAGGCCTTATCAAGTTTAGGAATTTATTTTCTATTTGCAGCCTGGCAATAAAGACTGGAAATGATATGAAAATAAACTTACTGAATCATCAACCAGCTGAAATATTGAGTATTCTAATTGTGTCAAGTGTTATGAATGTACTGGTCACAACTCCCTAGCTAAAGCTGCACTTAAAGCAGGGATTTAACCTCTTTATGTATGAATAATAAAACATATTCTGCCAAATGTACAGCGCTTACTCTTTAAGTACAGAACTAATTTTACAAGAATTTACAAGGCAATACACAAATTTATTTGAGCTGACATTAATTTAAAACTCGGTCCTTTGACACAAGGTGCTAAGCTTCTTGGTCTCTTTTCCTTGTCATGAATCATCTTAACAAGATACTTTTCAAACTTTCTGTATAGCTAAAAGTAACTGAAATCTTACATATAGGCTAAATTGGAAGAAGTAGGCTGTAGCTGAGTTATAAATGACTATATCTAATTGTAGCTATGTAAACTACAGAGCGGATCAGGTCAACAGCTCAGGTAATTCCTAAGAGGAACTATAGTCACCCATCTTATACAGCTAATTTACATAAAATAATTGCATTGGTTGTAATAAATCCATGATAGGAAGACTAGATAAGTAGGGGGAAAATGTCTTTTAACAATCTGTTTAATCTGGGACCATAAAAACTTAAGTTTTTTAAATCATAATAATGTTATCACATGACTTTACAGGGAAGAATTAAGGTTCTTGGGTGTCTTAATGTCTTTGTATTTCTTAGGTATAACCCTCACCCTGAATTTCGTGAGTTTTGGAATGATTGGTTTAGAGAAAACTGCTGCATCATGTAGTGGTTCACACTTAACTTAATGATATTTACACTTAATCTTTAAAACTAAACTAAAATGTAGCTATCTTGGAGTTGGGAGACTTCTAATTTACCAGACCCTCCAACTGCTAACTTAGAAAGATACTCATCTGTAGCAAGAACAGACCTTATAAAGTTCTAACCATCTAATTATTGATCTCCTCACTTGAGTGCACCTGTCCTTTCTACTACAAGGGAAAAGAAAACCATGCACTGAGAGGATGACTCTCAGTAGGAGTATGTAGAGCAGTTACTAGCTTGCTTCCTCCCCAGTGATTCTTAACCATGGGAATTAGAATTCTATGTTGTTCTACAGATATGCACGCAGACTGTTAAACAAAAAAATAATCTAATAATGATATAGGAAGACAGGTCTTCAGTCCTATTGATTAGGAAAAGAGGATAGGACTTCTTTCTTATTATTCAGAAATATTTTAAATGCTTGCCTTAATAGTAAATTGACGCTGTTCAGTAGTTTGTGAAAGCAACAGTTTAGCTGTTCTGTATCTGCTGGGCCGTAAATGTCCTAGTACATTTAAGGTATAATTAAGCTTTAAGAAAACACTTACAGGATATGTTCAAATAGCATATCAGATTTGTAAAGGGGAGGTTCAAGATTAGAGCATCATGTTACTTTACCAAAAAAACTCTTGTGTAGTGGTAGCAGTAAAAAATATGTATGTAAACCTGCTTTATCTTAGCAAGTGCCTGTGACAATTGTTAAGTTGACTTAATTGTAAGTTTTAAATAAATGTTAATACTGTGACTTCCAAGAAAACTAAAATTAGCAGAGTCCAAAGGGCAACAGTCTCAAATTGGCTAAGATCCTAAACTTTATATGATGTACATAAACAAAATATAGAGGGCTTTCCTTTATGTATTCAGAGATGGTAGACGTGTATTTAAATTCATGATGAGAAATATATTATGAGAATTTAGAAAAGTATTTATCTAGCATTAAATAGGACAATACTCCAGTTTCATTTTGAAGAGTGAAGAGGTGGGTGTGGTGCTGAGTCAGCATAATGACCTGTTCTGGATAATATTTGGTGGTGACTTATGCATATCTTAGAAAATAGAATAGTATTGTCATTGTCCAGCATCATTTATGTGGGTGTTTAAGTGAGAAGCACTACTAGAACAGTGACAAAATGCTGTCACAGCAAAACAGAGCTTCATATTGTTTTATTCTGCTTTAAGTGGTAAAGACTTAAATTGGTTAGAAATGCAAAATTTGAGTCGCCTAAAAGAGTTGAAGTTTTAATAAACTGCCCTCGGTCAGAGAAATTTAAACCACTTCTTGAACTCTAATTTGGTTTAAAAATATTTAAACTGAGCTATTTTAAACACTCTGATCATCCTCCATGTTATCCATCCAAACCCGTTAATATGCTTTATAATGCATGGAACTGTGGGACAAGGAACCGCAGTATTTTATGATTCATTAATATTGCTTTGCTCATTTGAATTGCACTATGGATGGTTCCCAACATTATGGCTTAACTGTGATTACACATTCAAAGAAGCTCAGGTGTCTGAAGCTAAATGTGATTATCCAGATATTTGCTTCCAAGTTAATTTGAATGATTGGACATCTGGAATATAGCATATTTAAATAAAAGCAAGGATCTGAATGTGGTCCTACCAAATTGCCTTGTCTTGCTTTCTGATTTCAAAGTAGCCCCTGTGCAATCAATCTTGCTGATACACAATAGGATATCATGGGAATGCGTGGGAGAATGACTGACAAAGTTCTGCAGTGAACCCTGTGTGAAAGCACTTCTACACTACAAATCCAGCTGTTGGGAGAATATGGTCAAAGATGACTTTTTCCTGAAGGCTATGGACAATTACATTTTGCAATATAAATGAGATCAAACGATGTGTTTTAAAAATCATGCTAATGCCTTAAATTCTTAGCATACAAGCAAATTCTATCTACACTTCCATAAGGAACTATGCTTTATGGTGTTTTGTGGCACTGAGTCCCTCAAAACTGTTGAATTTCCAGTGTTGGACTTTAAATGGGTTTAAAGTAGCACTTTGTTTGAGATGAAATTAAGTGGAATTAAGATTCTTCATCACGATTATAATAGAGTTTTAAAAAGGTACTGTAGTTAACCACTCTTAAACAATGTTATTTAGCTTTCCCCATATTAATAAATATAAAGAGAGTTCAAAAATATTTTTGTGGGTGCTAGGAATCTTTGTGTTTGGAGAGTACATGTGTATGCAACTCTGAAAAATGCTCTTGTAGCATCTGTGTTCATTCTCTTAAAAAACAAAAAACTCTTCTGTTAGCCACTTCCTGGAGATGCATGTAACTCACATTTTCCAGTGGGTGGCTGCTGTTGGTTTTTCTCCACACTGAACTGCCAGCTCTTGTTTGTTTAGGGCAGGGAACTGTGCTGACGTCCTGTCTACAGCCTGCTAATGTGTAATGCAGCTGTCAGCTGGATAGTGGCTCTAAATAAAGGGTAGGTAGGGAAGATGAATGGCACAGTTTGTGTAAAGGGTGAGCTTCCAAATGACTTTCACACTTCAAAGTCGTAGTAACAGAATGATAGATGTCTGGAATTTGTTAGAACATATCATACTTTCCCTCTTCGGAAGACATTTTTTTTCTCTCTTTGGAAGGGAGCTGGAATGAGATGCTGACTCCAGTGTTTTAAGAAGAATTTAGACATCAAACTCTTTATGCCCTCTAGTTCTAATATTTTAAAAACTAATTTTCAGCAAAGTATTTTACATCAAAGTCCAGCATAATACCAGGAGAGCCTAAAAAAAAAAAAAATTACTCATCAGAGCATGCTGCAACAAAACGGTAAAAAGTTCCATGATAAAGAATGTCCTTAAGGAGACTGGATTATTTTATGTTTTCAGGCTACAGTAAAGTGGATAAATAATCTTGTTTATATTGAACTGTATCTAAGTTTTGCTTAGCTACAGAGATGAAAATGTATCAAATGATAAACTAATATTCAACTTGCTAATTGATTTGCATTCCCTTCTGGGTATGGCTGGGATGGAAACAGGTTTCACCTAACTCCAGAGTGAAAGCAGAGAGCTCTGACAAAAAGCATTGCTATATAAACTATATATATAATGTATAGCATGGTGCTTGTTCTTATTGGGTCGGCTTGATGCATTATGTGGAACTTAACTTTGCTGTGTCAAGATGAAGAAATTTACTAAAAAGAATTGTTTAATCATATGAAAGCTCTTGATGTACCAGGCTCCTCCTGATTTTTGCTGCATAATCTCTGTTATTAGTTGTACTGATTTAAGGTGCATATTATCCATGCTCCAGAATATTCATCTTCACATTGTCATGTCTGTCTTGAAATGTGCTCTGTAATAGTACCTTTAATTTGTTTTGGAGGGAGGAGAGGGAGCCTGCACGCTTGAAATATTTTGTGCTTTAGGGAATTTAAATGTTTTGTTTTCTCTCTTATGGTAAAGTCCATTTCGGAGGAAATAGCTGGTATTACCTGACAAGCTCTGCTCAAACTTGAAGCTGCATATGTCCTGTTAACAGCAATTTATCGTAACTAACAGTTCTTTATGGTCTTCAGCTTTTTGATGTATAAGTCCCTTTCTTTGTAATGTCAGAATTTTGTTTGTACCATAATGTTTTTTAAAATGGGCTTTTTATTAAAATAAGATCTCATTACAATGAAATGGAAAAGTTAAAATATTGGGTAGATTCTTGTTCTGATATATTGGGCTGTAGTATATCTTGAGCAGAGATTTTAATACCCTAGGGAGCATCTGGAGACACATGAGTATTTATCGGGAAGATTAGTTGTGGATTACTGTAGTGGATGGATGCCAAGGAATGTAGTGCTTGACCTGCCTAGTGGCAGAGGTTGACATTGGTGCTAGAGTTAGAGTTCAGTTCACCAAGAATTGAACTGCTTTTTAAATTTAATTTTATTTTTTTAAAATACAACTGTCACATTAACACACTTCAGTACATTAACCCCAACACTCACTATTGGGCTTTCTGCCATATCATGTCCCTACAATTATGTAGGCTTCTGTAATCTTAATGCCTTGCTCAAAATGCTTGACTCTCTAGGTGGGGTGGGGTTTGCTCAGTATTTAACAGCTTGCAATTGTTCTATAATTTTCATTATTCTGTAGCTTTAGCCAGGAATTCAAGCAGCGTACAGGTTTTTGAATAATCATGTGATTAAAAATACCTTATAATTCAGGATTATACTCATATGCTATGTCCCTGGAATAGTTTATATGGAAGCCTAGGAGATCATATAAGGAGCTGATTATAAACCTGTGGGTTTACTTTAAATGGAGTCTTCAGGGATAACTTGATAAGAGGTGGTTTCAGAAACTAGCTCCTTTTATAATAAAAAGTGAGACATTCTGCAGTAATTTCCCCTTTATCCTGTAGGATATGCATGCTTTAGTATTGAACCAATATTTTTGTCTTGTACTTATAAACATAGAATTTTTCTGTTTTGGTGCATAGATAATCCCTTTTCAGAGCCAATATTTAGAAGTTTACTAGTTGCACAATTACGTATTACTAAAATAAATGAGAATTAACACTGGTTCCACTTGACTTGCATATTAAGAGTCAGCTTTGCTGTAACTGTATTTCAGATCAAAGATGTTAATAGTCATAAAAGTGGAATGTTCAACAGTGTGAAACAAGTGCAAATTCATAGTTTAATAACACTATAATTTCTGTTTGGATAAAGCATACTGTCAGCTGTGTCCAGTAATCACGTGTTCAGACTCAAGTAGTTAAGCATCTGGGTGTGGCTGGGTAAGAGGAGTGGAAATTATTCCTTGTTCATTAAGTCTGGAAAATATGCTTGAGGGTATGAAGAAATGGGGAGAGGAAAAAAAAAGTTGTTCACAAGTTAAAGTTTTTATGTTCAGTAAGCTGCTTAAGTTTAACATGTTCATTTCAAATAATGAATTAAAGAAATAGTGTGAAGCTAAATTTGACATTGAACTTAAAGTTTGTAAACACAAGTTATTATAGAACCTATACCGATAGAAATGTTTTCAGGACGCATAAAAATCCAGTGGCAATGAAGAAATCTTTGCTGTCTGCCACCCCATACATTGCATCATTTAGTATGAAAACCTGGTGATGAAACTGATGAATATGTGCATTGTTCAAACTGTGAGAAATGTAAACTGTAAATAAACTTCATTAATGGTGAAATGTAAATTAGATTTTTTAAAAAAATTTGGAAACCTGAAGTGGGGATGACAATCTTAAGTAAAATTTTAAAAACTCAAAAAAATCCCTATTCAAGATGTATTCCTTAAATAGAGAGACTAGTAGACACTAAGTTCAGTGAGAATTAAACTTGATGGGTACTTCTGCAAAAACACAGACGTTCACTAAGTATCTACCTGTTTAACACACAAATATCCAGTTTTATCACCAATACCCAATAAGGGAATATGAAACTTGTTTTTACAACCTGAAGGCAAGTATTAATTTAACCTACGAATTTCACAGTGTATGATAAACTGAAGGCTGAGGTTAAATCACATTAGTGAATGAGGCTCTAGATTTGTAACAGTTAAGACCACTGGAATTCGTTCATACAGTTTTGTCCAAAGCTTTTCTGTGTAATGTGTGCATCTTTGACTTTTTCCTTATTTGCTCCCTCTTGAGTCTTTCCTGTATTACTGACTTGGGTTTATCTTTTCTCCCTTTAGAGAGTTTTGAGGTGACAGTCACCAAAGAAGGTGATAAAGGGTTCTTTCTATCCCTTTTATGAATATTAACCCACTAACTTTGGTTATAAAATGGGGAATCAGCACCTAAACAGAAGATCCTGTCATGCTCTTTTACCCCCGTTTTTTTCTATTTTAAAATATATTGATATAAATTGTTATATAGCCAAACCCTTGGTTAGAAATATCTTTAAATCAGACATCCATTTGAACTATTTGGGATTATATTTAGGATATATGAACACTGCAGTTAAGCTTTGGTTAAAAAATAGTACTTTGACTGGTAGCTTACATTTTTGGGGCATCTTAGGTTTCTCCCATCCATTTTGAGAAGTAATATAATTGCCAAAACATAGACACAACCTGCAATACACTTTTTCCTCACTATACGATTACATAGTAATCGTAAATCTTATTTATAATCCAGTTTGTAAATAGTTTTAGGTATAAGTGATTTACTTTGTAGGTTTCTTTTTCAGGTCTGTTAGAAAGAGAAGTCTGACTAGAAAGAAATATCTAGTAAACTCCTCTACATGAAATAACGATCAAGATTAATGTAATTGGTATATTAGTAGACAGCGTTGAAATGGATGCCTGAAAAGTTGGTATTTCTACCTTTCTCATTCAGTAGTTTATTTTGATTCCCTAATTTTAGCCAGGTACATTGCACAGGAAGACTTTTGTCCATTTGATCTGTTGACAGAATGTCTGTAATTATGGTGCTGAACCTATACCTGAAGCTTCTTCACCTCTCAACTTGTAAATGTGCATTTTAACCTTCTGCTTTGGTCAAAGTAAACAAGCTGCCCAGCTATTCCCAGTAGCTTGGCATAGAAGATTTTACCAGTGGCCTTGGCTGTATGCTCTCATAAGATCTACTCTTACCCTAGAGCTATCTCAAGTACTCCTGTGAAATGCCTGTCTACGTTTCTCTTTTGTATTTCCTGCATGAATGGATGCAAAGTAAACAAGTTGCTTGGAAGGCAAACGTATGCTTTTTTTTTTTTACTAAAGTTCCCAGAACTCACCCATTTTAAGGCACAGTGCTCTTGCTTTGTCCACAGACCCTCACAAATCCCTGGCTGCAAAATACCGAGTCATTTACATTTGAAAATGTGTGGAGAAGTTTTTGATTGAAATGCTAACCTGTGCTGCTTTGAATCTCTAGGTGAGATTTGTGGATTTAAAATTCATGGGCAAAATATCCCCTTTGATGCTGTGGTAGTGGATAAATCCACTGGTGAGGGAATAATACGCTCAAAAGAGAAACTTGATTGTGAACTACAGAAGGACTACACATTCACCATCCAGGCCTATGACTGTGGAAAGGGACCAGATGGAACTAATGCAAAAAAATCCCACAAGTAAGTAAATCTGTGGGTGGCTGAGGGGAAGTTCAGTTTAAGTAGTCTTCTGAGTGATGTGGCCTATAGGCTGTATATTTGAAATGAATGTAAATCAGGTGATTCTGAAGGCTTAAAAACTATATTAACACAAGCAGGTCAAAGCAAAAATGAGAACTGCTTTGAAATTGCTACACCTGCATTCTAGGGTGTAGGGACTTACTTGTCCTTTGACATATTGACACCTCCGGAAGTTCCGCAGGAAACTAGTGTGCTAAATTAGGCAGCAGAAATACTGAGGGAAGCAGATAAAATCCCATGAGGTCAAGGACCTCAGAGGGAAACCTGAGCCAAAAGAGTAGTCCAAAGAAAATCTCTCCAATAGGTGTTAGTGCTGGGGAGCGGTAAAGGAACACATGCTTCTATAATTTCCAAGCAGCCTGAACAGAAAATCAAGATTCCTCTCGTTCTAGAGGAAAAGGAAATAACCACATAGTAACATCTGCTTCCAAAAACCACTCAAAAATAATACAGCACTTTGGAAGAAACATGTGTACAGCATGTGGCAGACTACTGGTAGTGCTCAGGAAAGAAAGTCATAAACAAGATGAGGATTGGGTCAGGAGTAGGCAGCATTACTTTCCTAGCTATATACCTTACCTAAGGTAAAGGGGATACAAGCATGGGAAGCCTTTATGTACGGAAAGTTGCTTTAGGAAAAGTGGTATTTAGGTAAACAAAGTATTTGATAATACAACCAACTACTGAAGAAATACTCAAAAAGGAAAGATTACAAACCACTTCAGAGACTGGGTGGAATTCTATCCTCTGTACAGTGTGCCTTCATGAGACTCCCCTGGCACAGCAGCTGTTCACTTTGTAGTAGAATTTGCAATTTCCAGCCACTTTTCCCTGTTGCTGCAGGAGATGGACCAAACGCATAATGTAAATGCCAATTCCCACCAAAAGGAACATTGGCTAGATACAAAAGGGCAGACAAGCAGAGGGTATAGCTACACTTGAAATTTCAAAGCGCTGCCGCGGCAGCGCTTTGAAATGTGAGTGTGGTCGGAGCGCCAGCGCTGGGAGAGAGCTCTCCTAGCGCTGCACGTAAACCACATCCCTTACCGGGTGTAGCTTGCAGCGCTGGGAGCTGTGCTCCCAGCACTGCGGCACTGATTACACTAAGGCTTTACAGCGCTGTATCTTGCAGCGCTCAGGGGGGTGTTTTTTCACACCCCGAGCGCGAAAGTTGTAGCTCTGTAAAGTGCCAGTGTAGCCAAGGCCAGAGTCAACAGTTTAGAGCAAGCCCAGTGCATGGGTAAGAAAGCAACAGCCCTGGGATACTTGCTTCCTCAAGCATCAATTAATGACTGCCTAACACCCTCCCCTCATGTCAAAAACTGCACTTCCACTTTGTGGGTGGCTAGGCTCTTAGGCCTTGGCTACACTCACACTTTACAGCGCTGCAACTGGGGTGTGAAAAAACACCCCCCTGAGCGCTGCAAGATACAGCGCTGTAAAGCGTCAGTGTAATCAGGGCAGCAGCGCTGGGAGCGCGGCTCCCAGCGCTGCACGCTACACCCGTAAGGGATGTGGTTTACATGCAGCGCTGGGAGACCTCTCTCCCAGCGCTGCCGCTCTGACTACACTCACACTTCAAAGCGCTGCCGCGGCAGCGCTCTGAAATTCCAAATGTAGCCATACCCTTAGTCATCAGCTCTGTATTGCTCGTTCTCTTGGTGTTGAATTATGTTACTCTAACACAAATTATTGAGAATGTTCTATCCTGAATCTCCTTAACTGATGTGTGCCAATGAAGTTACATTTTCATCAGCAGGAAGAAACTATCCTGCATTAAAGAAAATGTAAATGTCTAGTGCAGAGGTCGGCAACCTTTCAGAAGCAGTGTGCCGAGTCTTCATTCATTTACTCTAATTTAAGGTTTCGCGTGCCAGTAATACAGTTTAGCATCCTTAAAATGTCTCTTTCTATAAGTCTATAATATATAACTAAACTACTGTTGTATGTAAAGTAAATAAGGTTTTTAAAATGTTTAAGAAGCTTCATTTAAAATTAAATAAAATGCAGAGCCCCCCCGGACCAGTGGCCAGGACCCAGGCAGTGTGAGTGCCACTGAAAATCAGCTCGTTATCCGCCTTCAGCACCCATGCCATAGGTTGCCTACTCCTGGGTCTCTTTGCACTGCATTTATTGGCCATATTGGCTAAAGTAAGCCCCCCTCTATTTAAAAAAAAACAAAACAAACTAAAAAAAACCCCTGTAAGTAAGCTTTAGAAATATTTTACTTCTGGAGGAGGGATGCATTAATAAAATGTTTCCCTATAGTATTTTTACATTCATGACACTTGTTCCATCATTCACACTTTGGTCTTTTGTTGTTCTCTTCATTGACATATTTTTCCATTCTGTATTTACACATATACTATGACAAGTGCAAGAGGAAAGGCACTGTGGTCCCAGGTTTTCTGGGATTACTTGGCTCATCATAAAATATTTTAGGTGGGTTTTCTGCTACTTTTATATTCTCTGACCTTTCACTTCTACCTCCAAAAAATGAGCTAATTGTGTTTTAGCTGACTTATACGACTTGGTGTATTCTTATTGAAACAAAACTAGTCTAATGTTCTTGATAGAGCCAGTAGTCTGAAGCCTGACTTCTAATTGTCATGGTATATTTATTTGTTTTCCATAACAAATTGTTAATTAAAACATAAAAATTAAGTGTAGTATAAGCTTAATATCTGGTGGTGCATGATCGGAAGGGATGGTACTGTGTTTAAGCACAAAATTAATAATCAGATATTAAGGTTTTATTCCCAGTTTGCCACAGATTTTAGTTTTTATAACCTTTCTTTGTCTCAGTTTTCCTCTGTAAAATGACAATAACTTACTTATTGAACAGGGGTGAATTCTGGGGGAATTCTGCACCACTGCACGTGTGCAGAATTTGTGTCCCTCGCAGATGTCTTTTGCTTCCCCGTAGAAAAATGACTTTCTGATGGGGAAGCAAAAGGAAGTCACAAAAGCGGTCATGTGACTCTCTCCAGCAGTATGTTTCAGGTGCCCGGGGCAGCCCACAGAGAGGTAGGTCACTGTGGGGAAGGGGGCAGGACTGGGGAAGACCCAGCTAGTTGGTGGCTCCTACCCTGCACCGGGCTCAGCTGTTAGTCCAGGCTGGGTGGGGGAGGATGGGACTTCCTCTGCCTCTGCATGGTATCCAAGGCTGTGTCAGACCCACCCCCAGATTTCTCCCCAGGCTGTAGGAAGCTCTGCAGCCTCCTTTCCCCCTCCCCTGCCATTGCTCTTCAGCTGCAGGGGGAGGGATCACTGTACAGGGAACTGCTCTGCCATCTGCCCATCAGCTGTGCATCCAGACTCCCTCATACCCAGACCTTCCCGACGAGCCCCACTCCCCCTGCTTCTGGACCACCCCAACAAGCCACCCATCCTCAGATCCCCAGCGTACTGAGCTCCAGCTAGCTATGTTTGGATCCCCACTTCACTGAGCCTCACTCCCCCAGCATTTGGACCCCATCACTGAGCCTCCCACACACACCCAGCCCCCCTGCTGAGCTCTGTCATCCCCCACACCCAGACACCCGTCCTGCTGAGCCCCAACTACCTTCACATGGACCCCCCCCGTAGAGTCCAGTTGCACCCAGAAGCCCAAAATGATCCCCTGTGCACCCAGATCCCGCATTGAGCTGCCTGCACCCAGATTGCCCCACACAGAACCCTCTCAACCTACCCCTGGATCCCCCCACACACACACTAAGCGCATCCACACTTGGATCCTGCCTTGCTGAGCCTACTTGCCTACACCTGGTGCACCTGGCAGAGATGGGCAGGGTCCTGGGGTATTTCTGGGGCAGGCCCAGTCCTTGCACTGTGTCAGGGTTGAGTGAAGCCTCACCACTGAGTCTGTGTCCTGGGGGGAAGCTGCACAGTGATCTCCCACCTCTGTGCAGCCACTGGTCTGTGCTACCCAATACTATGCTAGAGTCTCCATGTTTGACAATACAATTTGCAGAATTTTGGAGAATTTTAAAAGATTGTGCATAGAGGTTTTTTTATTTTTTGGTGCAGAATTTTAATTTTTTTTATGCAGGAATACCCTCAGGAGTAACTTATTTGTGTGTAAAGAACTTTGAGATCCTCTGATGGAAGGTGCTATGGAAGTAAAAAATATTCTTCTTCTTCTGGGAAAGGAACAATGTATCCTGCCTTAGCAGAGGGGTGGAGTTGAGCTCATGAGTCTCTTCCACCACTGGCTACTATTCTTCTCTGAGCCTAAATTTTGGTGGGGAGCTTAATCTGTAAAATGTGGTTCTATTCCTGTGTTGTTGAATGGCAGCTCTGTAACATTCTGATTTCACCCAGTGTTAAAAGCTGACTATTGTGTCTCCTCTCCAGAGCAATAGTACATATACAGGTGAATGATGTTAATGAGTATGCTCCAGTGTTTAAAGAAAAGTCCTACAAAGCAACAGTTATTGAGGGGAAGAGGTATGACAACATCCTGAAAGTAGACGCTGTGGATGCAGATTGTTCTCCCCAGTTCAGCCAGATATGCACCTATGAAATTGTAACTCCAGATGTTCCCTTTGCTATTGACAAAGATGGTAAGAACCAACGAGGGGGGAGAAATTATTCTAATTTGGTACTTTAGAATAATGTTTCAAATGTGGTCAATGTCAAAATAAAATTAGTGCTTCAGAGTATTCTATTACAAACGTAAATCCCTCCATTTGATAATCTAGTTCTACAGTGTAACTGAGCAGACACGGTTTTTTGAGCATTTTGGATTCCTGTTTGACTGTGTATAATATAAAGTAAGTTGTCTTTCACTGATAGGTGAAATAGCAAGATTGGTACTAACATACATAGCTTCCACAAGTCTACCTTCAGTGCTGCACTCAAACAACAGTGACTTCAAGCATGTTTCCTGCTTCTGAAATTGTGTTTTGTAGGAGAGTGGTGTGTGTGTGTGGTGCCCCCCCAACATCTTAGAACCCAGGGACCAAAGAGAGAGCGGTTTCTAAGGCATTTGCTGTTTTGGTCAGAAAGGACAGTCTTTTTCAAACCTCTGTAGCTTTTACAAATATCATGTTTAATTGTGGGCATTATTGAAGAAGCTGGTGCCAAGTTTGGATCTTATGGGATCTTAACCGTGAAGTACTGAGCCTATGGTCTGTTGCTGTTTTGTCTTTTTAAAAATAGCAATGTAGATATACCATGTTCTAAAGCAGTTGTTAAGATGTTTTTCTTTCTATAGCTGTTCTTCTGTTTTTAGGATTGGTTTTACAAATAAACTTTATAAAGCTTGAAAAGCAAACACCACGTAAAACCTTATTTAAGACACTCAAGAGAGGGCTTGAGAGGTTACACTATGGAGTGGAGGATGCTGGGGTCAATGAAAAGTACTAATTTAACTTGCCCCCTGAACTGTGTAGACCACACAACGTTACAGTTCTCGCTCCTTATCTGCAGACAGTTAAATCTTTTAATAGAACCAGATTTACACTAACATAATGAGCTGTAAAAAGACAGTGCTAAGACTGCATCTACTTCTGTATTTATTTGTATTAATCTTCTGAGTTTAATCTTAAAGGATTGGGTTTGCTGTTTAGGGTATTACACCCACATAAATTGATGGAGGGGTTAATTAAAGCTTAATTACATGTGACTATCCAAGTCTTAGCACCTGGAGGGAAAAAAGTATACTTAATGAAGCTGAGTCTGAAAGATGAACGTATATTCACTGTTAATTGGCTCTCCATTATTGCCAGGTTATATAAAAAACACAGAAAAGTTAATCTATGGCAAGGAGCGTCAATATAAGCTTACAGTGACTGCATATGACTGTGGGAAGAAAAGAGCTGCTGAGGATGTATTGGTGAAGATTAGCATTAAGCCTACATGCAAGCCTGCCTGGCAAGGTTAGTTCAATCTCCTCCTTTCACCAGCTGCTATTACTTTACTGCAGTTAAACACTGGTAAACACCAGAGATCTCTAATCTTATTTCTTTGTGTGAATATACAGGCTGGAGCAAAAGAATAGAATATGAGCCTGGGACTGGTTCTTTGGCTCTATTTCCCAATATACATTTGGAGACCTGTGATGAACCCATAACTTCAATACAAGCAACCGTTGAACTAGAGACTACTCATATTGGGAAAGGTTGTGACAGAGATACTTACTCTGAGAAATCCCTTCACAGACTCTGTGGTAAGAATGCATTGATTGGTTTGAAATTGAGTAACATTCTTCCTTTGAATATAATCTTTTCACAAGTCAGAATACGGAATATCAAACAAATGGGCACACTTAATAACATGCCAGAACAAAAGTTGCCCCAAAATCTTGTCTAGCAGACCGTATATACTTAGTGAGCCTGACTGAACTTGATGTTTTCAAATAACTATCTCATCGGAGGAAAAAGAATCATTGTGTAGTCCCCTTCTAACCTCCCTGTTCTCCTATTTTGGGCAGTAATTTCTCACTGGTGGTACATACTCCAGAATTGAATGGCTGGGTGTGTGTGGATGGGCATCGTTATTGAAAACTGCCTATTTTTTCGAGATGCAGGATGAATGTGGTAGGTGTCTTTTCAGAGGCCATGATGAAGAGATGGATTATAAAGTGGAGAAAATGTGGCCTGGAATGAAGGACTTCATTTAAACCAGCTAAATCTATGTTTTGTTGCATAGGGGCTAGAGGACCCTTTTGCATTCACCTATTCAGTGATTAGTAGGATTAAAATTCATGAGCCCCTCTGATGCAAAATGAAAGGATGGAAATTATGGGCCAGTCTGTCAGTGATGCTCAGTACCTTCCATTCTAGTTGGAGTCACCCAAGAGCTGTGGGTGGGTTAGCACCTTTGGAAGTCTGGCCAGATGCTTACAATTGCTTGTGTTGCCAAACCATCTTTTTATTGGGTGTGACAAGGAAATTGCACTTCTCTTCCCAAAATGTTAACTGAGGCTATGTCTACATTAGTTTGTCTACAAAAGCTATGCTGCTTTAATTAAACCACTGTTGCATGTCCGCGCTATGCTGCTTGTCATCAGAGCGCAGTCATACTAGCAGCTCTTGCATTGACACAAAGAGTAGTTTACTGTGGATAGCTATCCCACTGTGCAACTGGCTGCAGTGTACTTTGGGAAGGGTTTGCAATGCCTCATGGGGCAGGTATAGCATCACATGATGCAGATTTCTCAATCCCATCTTCCATGGGCATCCAACTAGATTTCCGCTGAAAAGTGGCTGACAGTGTAGGGGGAGAGTATGTGTGTGGGAGTGACAGAAACTAGAATGTGTTGCGGGAGTGTGTATATGAGAGAGACTGTGTGTGTTGGAGGAGAGTGAGTATGTCAGCATGCTGTCTCTTTAAGTTCAGACAGTGGCTGGAAGCAACCAGTCCTGAGGCAGGGAGAGGATGATGTTCCTCTATCCCCATTAATCACCACCTCCCTCCCTGGCTCTGCACCGCAGTTGTCCTCGCTCCCTCCTCTTTCCAGCAGCAGCCTGTCTGCAGCTGTGTTCCTGTTCCCCGGGGAAAGCAGGATTTTGGGTTAATGATTTGCTGTTTTGCTGCCACATGCTCAGCGGTCAGCAGGGGCGACTCTAGCTTTTTTGCCCCCCAAGCACGGCAGGCAGGCCGCCTTCAGTGGCGTGCCTGTGGGAGGTCTGCCGGTCCCGTGGCTTCGGCGTACCTGCTGCTGAATTGCCACCCGCGGGACCAGCGGACCTCCCGCAGGTGCGCCGCCAAAGGCAGCTTGCCTGCCGCCCTCACCGCGACTGGCAGGCACACCCCCGCGGCTTGCCGCCCCAGGCACACGCTTGGAGTGCTGGTGCCTGGAGCCGCCACTGGCTGTCAGAACTTCCTAGAGATTTGAAAAGGGAGGGGCGCATGCCTGCATAGCTGTACGCAGTGCAGCGGAGTTCGAAACAGTGAGCAGAGCAGTCCTGGTGGGCATTGTAGGACAGTGGGGGAGGCTAGTTATGGCGACATAATGAATGGCAGCGTCTACACCAATGCTTTGTAGCTTTAACTTTGCTGCAGAAAGCTCTATGTCCCTTGTCAAGGTGGTTTTGTTTTGCCAACAAAAGTAGAATTCTAATATTTAGACCTGTTTTGTCGGCAAAAGCTGCCTTTTGCTGACAAAACTGTGTAGCGTAGACAAGGCTTAAACTTATTCTCCATCCTTTATCATCTCTCCTCTTTAGACTATTCTCTTTATGATGGTGTAAGTTTTACATGAGCAATTCTGCTTACTTAAGGGCTGAACTTGACTCATATGTAGGTTTTAGCTGGATATGTGTGTGCAGCAGTTCTTTTATTTGCTGAAACTTTAACCAGTGACATCCATATTTGGTGAACTTGACTTAATATTTTGGCAGTTCCTGAGCTGCTGGCAGTATTAGTCAATGCTGAAGTCTGCTGTGCTTCACTATGACATCAGTTACCCTGGATTTGGAGTGCTGAGTAAACAGAATGCTGAGCTTCTTTTTTAGGAAGTAGATATTTTCCATGATTAAACAGCAATTCCATTGACTGATTTGGGCTCCAAAGGGAATCTCATCCAGCCCTCTTTAACCTGAAGAAGTAAAGATCTCAAGACTGGTAGAGAGTTATAACAGGAGAAAAGTGGTGTCAGCCTCATGATTCAGGAAGTAAAATGCCATTCATGTGTGATATTATGGCTCATAGCGTAAACAGCGACAAGGAGTCTCTAGGTAGGCAAAGCCTAGAAAGCAAACATTGTTTGCTAGATTGGATGCCTACCAAGAGGTTAAATGGCTGGAACAAGTAATTCAGAGCTGGTAGGCCTGACAATGTTTAACTACATTGCAATTAAATTTAAAATTGCTTGGTGCATGACACTAATACAGGGTCCTTACAGCTAATGCGGAAAGATTAGCAATCCAAACAAACTAACAAACAATTTGGTTTGACACCAATTCTTAGTTTCCTTCTGGGTGTTTTTAGGAATCTACTTTTATTGTAGGTGTTTCCTCTGGCACAGCTGAGCTGCTTCCCCCTCCAAGTAGCACTGCTAACTGGACAGTAGGACTCCCTACCGATAATGGCCATGACAGTGACCAAGTCTTTGAATTTAATGGCACTCAAGCTGTGAAGATTCCAGATGGCGTCGTCACAGTCAGTCTAAAAGAGCCCTTTATGATTTCGGTGTGGATGAGGCATGGGCCTGGTACCAAGGAGAAGGAGACAATACTCTGCAATTCAGACAAGACAGGTTTGTAAATACTTCAATTATAAACAGTCTCTCTTTGGTTTTGGTGATATATTTGTTGCAGGTCACTCAAGGCTCTGAAGCTGTCTTCTAGATTAGATTCACTTTGGAAGCAACAAGCTACACTGAAAAACTCACTTTTATTCTGGAGTAATGCCCAGGTAGGGAGTTATATTGGCATAGCTAGAACAGTATAATTTATACAGCTATAGTACTGCTGATCAATTTTCCTGTGTAGACAAGCCCTTAGAATATTTAGTTTCAGTTAGATAAAGGGAACTTGATATCCAGTTTCCTTTTTATACCGTAGAGATTTTAGGCATTGTGATATACCAATTGATCTGGCAACACAATCTGTTTAGATTGTGTTATTTGAGAGACTCTCATTCTTGTTACCTCATGATAATCATGAGGGTATATGCAGTAGGTTTAGAAATATGGATCCTCACCTCTTTTTAAAAAAAAAAAAAAAAAAAGAAAAGAAAGATTGAATGTGCAATATTTGCTTCTAGGGGAAAATAGCTCTGTTCCTCTCCCTTCACCCCTTCCATGATGAAGCTACTTTTATCCTTTGAGTAGTTTCTGTGAATCATAGAATATCAGGGTTGGAAGGGACCTCAGGAAGTCATCTAGTCCAACCCCCTGCTCAAAGCAGGACCAATCCCCAGACAGAGATTTTTGCCCCAGATCCCTAAATGGCCCCATCAAGGATTGAACTCACAACCCTGGGTTTATCCGACCAATGCTCAAATCGGATGCTTTAAACACCATCATTTTAAAGATGGTATTTGTGATGCGTTCTGTCACCTTATGCGCTGAATTTACCTCTGAGCCCGTTTTCCCTGCCAGCTTGGGACTTCAGAACCCTGCCTTGTTGAGCCAGACATGCTGGCTTGCTGCAACACAGACCCAAGTCTGGTCCATGCCCCCATAACTGCAGACTTTAACCAAAAACTACTCAGCAGATCACCTGTCTCCAGCACCCAGGCATCCAGTTCCCAATGAGATCAAAACCCCAGATAAATTTGTTTTACTCTGTATAAAGCTTGTACAGGGTAAACTCACGAATTGTCCTCTCTCTATAACACTGATAGAGTGTCACAGCTGCTTGGTTCCCCACGCATTAATCATTTACTCTGGGTTTATCAATAAACAGAAGTGATTTTATTAAGTATAAAAAGTAGGATTTAAGTGGTTCCAAGTAATTATAACAGACAGAACAAAGTAAGTTACCAGGCAAAATAAAACAAAACACACAAGTCTAAGCCTAATACATTAAGAAACTGATTACAGGTAAATCTCACCTTCAGAGATGTTCCAATAGGTTTCTTTCACGGAAAGAAGATTCCTTCCTAGTCTGGGCCCAATCCTTTCCCCTGGTACAGTTCTTGTTAGTTTCCGCATGCATCTTCGGTGAAAAGCAGAGGCTTTCACATGAGTGGGACCCCCTTTGTTGTGTTCCACTCTCTTTTATATCTTTGGCACAAGGTGGGAATCTTTTGTTTCTCTGGGTTCACACACCTCCTTCTAGATGGAAAAGTACCAGATTTAAGATGGATTTCAGTATCAGGTGATGTGTTCACATGTCCTGTGAGACCCCCTCCATTCTTCCGGGGCTGGTCCGCACATATACAGGAAGGCTTGGGTTTCAGTCCCCTTTTCCCAGGGTAATGTAGTAATTTTTATGTCAGAAGGCAGTCACGGTGCAATGAAGTTTGAGAAACCCTGGTTTAGATTGTTAATTCTTTAGGGCATGGACCATGTGTGCTTAATATCCGCATAAAGCATCTTTCCTGCCTATAGTGTTATATACACGCTAAATAGTGTTAATTAGCAGCAATACATGCTGTTTAATTGGTAACAGAAGATTCTTCACTACCCACAATTTGAATTTTGTTCGATTTTTCTCCTATTGGTAGGCTTACCCCTGTGATACTTTAGTCCTAGTCCTTGGTTGGGAAGGACATGTCTTATTAGCTATGGTGTTATCAGTATTACTGTTGGATTGTTTAGGAATGGGTGACCTAAAACTGCTTCCATGGGCACTTCTTTTCCCTTGAAACTATAGCACGCTTGATTTCTTTTAAATCTGTCTTGTGCTCTTATTACTGTCCTGTAGGACGGTATTAATAGCACATTTATATATCAGTCATGTAGTTTAGGGTTATGTGAATTCTGGACTATAATTTCCAGTTCTAGAGTTTTAGGGCACAGGGCAGTGGGAAAGAGTAACATTAATGTAACCTTTTGTGCAGATATGAACCGGCACCACTACTCTCTTTATGTACACAATTGCCGACTTGTTTTCCTCTTCCGCCAAGATCCTTCAGAGGGAAAAACTTACAAACCTGCTGAATTCCACTGGAAATTGAACCAGGTGAGTATGAAAGGGTACTTGTTAAAAAATTTACAATTTAAGTATACATAGGAGCCTAAAACAGCCTGATAGTTTTAATAGTAAATTAAGTCTTTGTGGAAATCCAAACACCTCATTCCACAGTTTATTAAAATAAACTGAACTGTGTTTTACAGTTCTAAGTTTCAGGGCCATATTCTGCTATCTTTATTCACATAGAGTCAAATCTTGCTTCTTTAGCGTTCCTACAGAAGTCAATGGGGATTAGTTACGGAATACAGTTCAACTCAATATGAGTAAGGGTGGTAGAAACTGGCTTTAAGTGAGTAAATTAAGTGTTTAAACGTTAGGAACCAGATTTGGTAGAACCTGTCTCCATAGAACACAATACAAAATGAATTACCATTCTACTTGCAAGTATTTCCATGTGTTTACAGCAATTAAGTACTTGTGAGCATATGACTTTTGTTGTAGGTCAAATAATGTAATAAGGTAACAGATAAACTTTTCTTTAATCCTTTTGCACACTAGAAGAAAAATTTTCCTGACACCATGTGCATTGTTGGTGTTACATGAGCAAACTGACTAATTGGTAGCACTCATGATCAGGAAGACTACTATTAGATAATTTAATTTTTTTTATTGGACCAATAAATCTGAGCAAAATAAGTACATTTTATGTGGCTAATAGCTCTCATATAGAGGTTCCTTTAACTGCTTCCAGCGAATGTTGGGGATCTGTTTGTTTGCTGCCAGTTATTTAAGCAGTAAGATGCATCTGAATTTCTGATGGTGGAATGTAACCACCCAATTAATAACATTCTAGCATTCTTCACATACTGGCATATGCTGCTGTGATTATAAAATGGCCTTGTGCATATGTATAGGGAGTTGGCAGCATTCCCATAATTGCAAAAAGCTTCCACTATTAAAGATCTCTAATTTTGGTTTGGGAATTTTGTTTTCCTGGAAGTTGCCATATTTATATACTATTAAACAAATACTTCAGCAGAACTGGATGAAAATCTTGTCAAATAGTGTTTTAGTATGGCAATGTACTAAATGTACTCCGGTGACTGCTTTGGTGGAACTCTGTTTTTAAACATTACCTGTCGTTCTCTTCCCAGGTGTGTGACAAAGAATGGCATCATTATGTCCTCAGTATTGAATTTCCAACAGTGACACTCTATGTAGATGGAGTTTCATATGATCCTTTCCCAGTGACCGAGGATTACCCACTACATCCTTCCAAGATAGAAACTCAGCTGGTAGTTGGAGCATGTTGGCAAGGTAACAATTAATTTGTCATGTCCATGAATGGTTGGTTTTCTTCAGGGCAATGGAAGATTGCTTTTTACATCTCCTACAGATGTTTTCTCTGTCCCACTATCCCATATTTCTTCTTTAATTTAGTCACTTTTTCTGGAGTGCCGTTGTACTCATCACCCATAGGTGGATATGAAATACCAAACTACATCTAGAAATGCCTGGCAGGGTTCCACTTAAGAAGTGATTTCTGTAATAATTATGGGAATACAGTCAGTTTTATTTTTGGTAATACTAACAAAAGTACATTTTATTCTTAAGATTACTAGGGAGAATCTTTGCTTTCTAACCTAATTTGAAACAGACTTTAGAAAAACCAAGCTCTCATTTTTGGCCATGTTTCCATATGAGGATTTAATTAAGTAACAGTGTTTTCTCTTGAGGATTTTGCCACTTGTGGTTATAAAAAGAAAAAATAGCAGCAGTTTATTATATGCAAACTAAGCTTTAAATTGTGGTTCTCTACAGGCTGCTTAATGCTGATTCACAGCCTATAATACTGGTGGCACTTATTCATCAAAAGCTTGAGAAAATGAGGCAGGTGTCATCTGAACATGGAGCATTGGAAGTAGATTACCAAGGCACTGCAGTGGACTGTTCAGTTCAGTGCATTTTCCTTATTGATCAGATTACGTACAAGTTGGAAAACTGCTGATCTAGCTAGAAAATCTTGACCTAATAGAACAATACTTTTTTAGTAGAACAAATATATTAGATCATAGATATTTTACTATAGGTCTGCAAGCTTATATCAAACTGTTGTATCTGCATACAGTACACAGAACGTTCATAGAGCATGCAATAAGGAGGTGCCTGTCCTTTCTCTGAGATTTGAGGCCTTAGAAAGATAAAATGACAGTCCAGGGGTTAGAATAAGCATTATATATTGTGAGGGGCCCATTACCTTTTTAATACTTGCTAATTTGCAAAATTCATTAATTTGTAACCAGTCTCCCAATCGTTAGCAAGGTTCTAGTTCACTTCATTTATTGCTGTATAGATGGCTTTCAGATTATCCCTTTTGTTTTGCGATAATGCAGCAGCAAGTGGAGCGGTGACTAGGTTCCAGAGAGCTGAAGTGTGCTGGGGAAACCAGAACTATGCCAGCTAAATGTCTGGAATGCTCCAAGGCTTCAATATAGGCTCTTGTATCCTAACACAAGCCCAGTCATTTTTACCTGTAAATTCCTTTGGCCTCCACAGGGAGGTTCCCTTCAGTGATGTGCATTAGCACCACTATATAATCCTTTCATTCCTTCCTGCTTCTATCCTGGCCATTGCCAGTAATTGACTTGAAATGGGGATGCTAAAACTTTGGGGTCACGGACTTGTGGGTCTGTCAGGAAATTCTATTGAAAACCTTATTTTAAAAGGATTATAACTCAAAGAAGAATTTATGCCAAGAGTGAAACTAATGCTTAAGGTCTTGACCTGAGAGCAATATTGTTTGCTTTACCAAACTTTAAATAAATTGATTTATATATAAAGAAGACTTTAGAACTTTTTCCTCCTTAAAGTTATGCTTTCTAAATCCTCTTTAATGTTTTTATTCTCCCTCTCTTTTAAAAAACCTGCCATTTCAAAAATTGCCCAATTAATATATGCAGTATTATTAATTTGGTCTGAATTATTAGTCAGTAATGGCTTCTTTTTATCTGTCCATAATACTTTTTTTCTTAGGAGATCTGTTAACAGACTTTAATCTCCCCATCATACCTGTGAAGATGGGAATATGAAGTATTCTAGCTGCTGGGTTTGGCAATGGTTTATATAAGAAAATCCAACTCTGTCTCCAAGGCTGAAACTGATTAAATTCATATCAGTTGTGAAGAGCTGGTTGGGATATAAGCAGAATATGCTTGGTGAAAGGGGGTGTGTGAGTGTGAGTGACAGAGAGAGAGAGTGATAACAAAGGTTACTTACAAGTCCCTCATTGCTTGGTCCCTTCCCCATTGTCCCTATTCTTTGTCTTGCTTTTCTACAGAATATACAGGAAATGAAAATGACAATGAAACTGTGCCTGAGACATCTGCAGGTTGCTGGAATATTTTCCATTACTTTTTAATTTCATTTTTAAGCCAAGACATTGCTTCATCTCACATATAGCATGAAATGCAGGCATTGCGTTTTGGCCATTGATGCCCCCTACATAATCTGCTTCTGGGCTGTTTCTTCATTGTACTATTATTTCCAGTGCTTCATCTCCTGATTTTATTTTTATTGCATATAAGTGCACATCCATGTACAAACTTGAAACCATTGTGATTGCAGTGAAGTGGTGTAATATGAGCCATTAATGCGAAGTATTAGCTACACTTTTTTCATCCAGTCTTATTCAAATATCATTGCATAGATCTCATATGTAACCTAAAGGACAGTGTGTCTGGATACCCACTAGGAATTACTCACTTGACCAGAAGTCTGTAAAAACGCCAGTTGGAGCCAACAGAAATAAATACCAGCTTTTCTGCCCGTTTGGCTGACATTGCAATGTTTTATTTTTCTCCGTAGTTTCAGCAGTTCTCTGGGTTTCATGTCTTGGTTTGAGATTTAATTTACTACATATTTCTAAGAGAATACATTTAGCTACTTACTGTTCCTGTAAGATCTGGAACTGCCTTGAATGCCATAGAAGTACATACATGAAAAGATTTCTGATAGCTTTACTTTTAACTTGGCAAACAAAAGCACAACAGGATCCAAGGGCTGGAAGTTGGAGCTAGAGAAATTCAGGCTGGAAGTGAGGTGCAACATTTTTTAAATGAGGGAAACTATTGGAACCACTTACTGAGGACTGCAGTGGATTTTTCTATCACTTGGATGTCTTTCTGAAACTGCACTCCAGCTCAATCAATGATGAACTTGAAATAACTGTTACTAAGTGAAATTTTGTGCTCTATGTCAGACAGACTGGATCATCATAACCATCCCTTCCGGTTTAAAATGTATGCAGCACTTCAGGTTCTTGGTTTGGCATAAATTGTACTTTGTTGCACTTTCTCCTATCCTGATAGGCGTCTCCTCGTTTTCTAGAGTTAATGACAAATGGGAGATATAATTTCAGCACTAGGGTTAAAGTCTCATCAAAGAGCTCATAAGCTCTATCTTTGATCGTGTTTAAGTCCACCACCTCGCTGTATAGGCAAAAGTAACATTTGTGATGGAAACACTAGCCTCCGCTTCACAGTTCAGGATGGCCATACATGTCTGTTTTGAGGGCCATATGCATGATGAACTGTTTAATTCTTTCATTGTGCTTGAACATGATCACAAGTTTAACACCTGGAATGGATATAAACTAACCTGCATGTGAATTCATCATGGTAAAATAAAGCACAATTGATGATAAAAAGAAAAGGTCTAAGGTCTATAAAGGTGTGTTTTGTTTTTGTTTTTTTCTTTTTTTCCCCTCTTCTTTATAAAGGTGGCGAACTCCACATGGCTCAGTTTTTCCGAGGCAATCTGGCTGGATTAATGATCCGGTCTGGTAAACTGGAGAACAAGAAGGTGATAGACTGCCTCTATACCTGCAAGGAAGGATTAGATTTGCAAATTGCTGATGGCATTGGCAAAGGCATGAAGGTAAATTTGCATATGGATGAAGTGAAATGCACATGCTGTGATTTACTAAGGGTTTGTCTGTACTAGAAATGCTACAGCTCTGCAGCATCACGGCTGTAGTATAGAAGGGTTCTTCTGTGGTGTAGTAAATCCACCTCTCCGAAAGGTTTGGTCACCAGGTCAATGGAAGAATTCGTCTGTTGACCTAGCACTGTCTACATTGGGGCTTAGGTTCACTTAACAACATTGCTCTGGACTGTGAATTTTTCATACCTCCCGAGTGACGTATCTAGGTCAACCTAACTTTCTGGTGTAGATTAGCCCTAAGACAGCAAGTACTTGACCTGGTAAAGATTTGCCAATATAGCTATATTGTAGATGCAGCTTATAAAAGCAAGAGTGTTTTTCCCCAGTATATCTTATACCAGTTCCTCAAATGAAATAAGCTATACCGCGTAAAGCATTTTTGTGTCAGCACAGCTGCTTTTCACTAAGGCCATGGCTACACTGGCATTTTACAGCGCTGCAACTTTCACGCTAAGGGGTGTGAAAAAGACACCCCCCTGAGCGCTGCAAGATACAGCGCTGTAAAGCCTCAGTGTAAACAGTGCAGCAGCGCTGGGAACGCGGCTCCCAGCGCTGCAAGCTACACCCGTAGAGGATGTGGAGTACGCGCAGCGCTGGGAGAGCCCTCTCCCAGCACTGGTGCTGCAACCACACTCGAAACTTCAAAGTTTCAAGCTTTGAAGTGCAAGTGTAGCCATACCCTGAGACTGTTAGTGGTGTAGAGATGCAGTTTAAAAAAAATCACAGCCCTAGTGATATAACTAAACCAGCAAAAGTTTCTAGTGTAGGCTTGGCCTTCAGTGGCCTTTGAGAATGCAAATAGGTGCATAAGCACTTTACATTTATGGAGCCTAACAAAACAACTTAACATAATAGGTCTCATTTATGAGTAGGTATTTTATTTCAATAGCAAGGCTAAGTTTTACTGACTTGCTAGTTGTATCTCTTTCAGATGACTAGAGTGTCAACATTGTGCCAAATTCCTGGAATTTTTCTTGGATAATGAAATACTGTAAATGCTGACTTAAACTTTTAGGCTAATTGGGGAAGTTAAACTGAGTTGTAAAGCCAGTGAATGATTTGTTCTGCTTTGAATACAAATGCTAATTATCTCCATGCTTAATAGTTTAAGCAGTGCTGAGCTTTTTGGTTTAATTATTCTAGCACATTGGTACTTGGATCTCTTTTTTTCATTTTTCTTCTGCTCTTTGGAATGGTTTCAGATTAATGTGAATCCCAGCCAGTCAACATTGACCTTGGAAGGGGATGATATTGACAGGTTTGACAAAGCCATGCAGCACGTTTCCTACCTGAATTCCCGCCAGTTCCCAACACCTGGAATCCGGAGGCTCAAAATCACCAGCAATGTCAAGTATGTCCTAGTGCAGAAAAATGCATCTATACATAAGGATATAGGGGGCTTGGAGAAATAAACTAAAACAAAATTCTTTAGTGCAGTGGTCACTAATGCAGACCTTTACTTTTGAAGGCTCTGATCATGAGCCCTGAGGTGAAAGGGAATCTTCCCAATGATTTCAGTGGGCTTTGAATCAGCCCTTAGAGTTACCAATACCAAATTTGTTCTGTTACATAAAAATCCTGATCTGTTTCTTGGGACTGTTGATTAGATATCAGTGGGTATTGTAAAATTTTTGGGGGATCTGATCCAGGGATCAATAAATGTTGTTCTAGATGTAAAGTAAAATATTTTATGCTGATTATGGCCAAAGTGTTCAAATTTAAGTGCCTAAATCTGCATCTAGGCACCTGAACAAGTGGTCTGACCTTAAAAAAAACAAAACAAAAAAACTGTTTTGGATGTATTCTGTCATTCTTCAGGACTTTCTGGGGTGACAAGAATGCATAATATCTATAGGCCATTGATTCAGCTAGTGGCTGTCTATAAGCTCTGTATGAGACGGTTTGTTAAAAGGAATGTTATGCTGTTTGGACACTTAAACAGAGCTCTTGTCAGAGCTGGCATTGTTGCTTTTACAGTAGTTCATGTGATGTTTCTCATTGGGTGTGCATTTTCCTGGCTTCTTACCCAAGTTTTGGGTTTGAACGTACTCAGTATCCCAAAATAAAACTTGGAATGCTCTGGTTTAAAAGATCTCCTGGTTTTGCATCAGAAGCATATGGAACTGTGAATTAGGAACCATTATGTAGTTAGGTATTTAAATCCATCTATATTTTCATGAAACAAAAAAGCATCATTTGGCCACTTGAATGACCAGAGTTGTCTGGGCCATGTTTGTAGGCATGTGACCCATCATTTCCAGTCTTATTTATATTTTTACTCTATTTGAGGTTAGTTATTTCCTTCATGTCCGGTTTGATTTTATTTTTCCTAGTTGGGCAGTCTTTGTTGTGATCATTGCAAGTGTGCACTGTGAGGACTTATCCAGTATTGCAGTCTTACCTATTGGCATAATCTGTGGATATTAGTCATAGCCCAGAAAATGGGGCAAAATGTTCTCCGTGAGCAAAAATTCATTTTAACATTGTTCCCTTTTGAGGGAGTGATAGTGGTGATCTGCATTGCCAACACAGTTGTGGGATGTATTATAGGACCCTTGGGTCTGAAACAGAGCTTATTTATATGGGATTTAATTAAATGGTTGAAATGTTTTTCGTATTGTAACTATTTAATTGCCACTGCGATGCATAACTGCATCTCCTGTAAGCCTGTTTTTCACAGTTAAACAAACAACCTGTGTATCTTATGTAGGTGTTTCAATGAAGAAGCCTGCATTGCCATTCCCTTTGTGGATGGTTATATAATGGTCTTGCAGCCTGAGGAACCCAAGATCAGCTTGAGTGGCATCAATCATTTTGCCCGTTCTGCTTCAGAGTTTGAGAGTCCAGAGGGAGTTTCTCTCTTCCCTGAGCTTCGCATAATCAGCACCATCACTCGGGAGGTGGAACCAGAGGGAGATGGGGATGAGGATCCTACAGGTAACAAACTTGATTATTAACCTGGTTGTGGAATCTGTCCCCCTCCCTGAAGTTCTCTGCAGTGGGGGGCGGCCCTCCCTGTGTGGCTATCCCTACTGTAGCACAGAATGGAGGTGGTAGGTGTCAAATTCTTCATGATACTATCTTTTTGATGTAGCAGGAAGAGAGTGGGTAAGCAGGGCTGGGTGAGGGGGTGGGTATGCTGTTTTTCCCCTGGGCCTGCAGAACTTCAATCAGAAGTGAGAACAGTCTTAGACTGTTTCTTCTCCACGAGTGAGAATGCTTTTTGGGTGTGGTTTCTTAAATGAGAAATCAGTCTCAACCTAGATCATTCTTCATGGCCAAATCATTGTACACAGAAGGGAAGAATTATAGCTGCTTATGACACTACAGTTCCTTCCACTTTGCCATTGGTCTTTCTGCTTATTTCTTTGGCCTCCATGTCCTCCTTCAGTCCAAGAATCTTTGGTATCAGAGGAGATCATGCACAACTTGGATACATGTGAGGTCACAGTGCTAGGAGAGGAGCTAAATCAGGAGCAGGAAGGCCTGGAGGTTGACATGACACAGTTACAGCAGAAGGGCATTGAGATGAGCAGCTCCAACCTTGGCATGACCATCACAGGTAAGGGGTTGCCACCTTTTGACCTTGTTCTGGGAAGGGTTTGAGGCAAATGAGAACAGGAACTGTGTATTTGTGTGCTTACTAAGCAAAACATTTGTTAAATGAATGAAAACTTTTTTTCTTCTTCTCCCACCCCAAAACCCCCAAACAGTTTATAGTTCTGACAAGTAGCTGTTTTTTTTAATCCTCCTAGGTGTTGATACTATGGCCAGCTATGAGGAGGTTTTGCACTTGATACGCTACAGAAACTGGCACACTGTCTCTCTGTTTGACCGAAAGTTCAAGTTGGTCTGCTCTGAGCTTAATGGTCGCTATGTCAGCAATGAATTTGAAGTGGAGGTATGTGAGCTAATGTCATCCCTTTGAAAGTTGTCAGAGCCTGCAGAGATGGAAGTTAATGCTTCAAGAAATTGGTCAGTAACTGGTTTGGATCTCTGCCTTCTAAATATTATGTCATCAGAGCAGACTAGGGTGTGTTAGTCTGTTTTAATGGGTTGTCAATCCCAAAGTTGCCGTCACTGATTCCAATTGTGAGTGATGCACAGACCAGATCATATGGAGTTGGGACCTATGTATATCCTAGTATATGGAATGCGGTTAAGGGGAGTGAGTGGGGAAGAGGCTGGATGGAGAGGTGGGACACTAGAAAATGGACCTTTGGGAACAGTGCTGCAGTGGCCTTAAGGAAATGGACTTGAGAAGTCTTTTCCAACTCTAATTTCTGTGATTCTGTAAATGATTCTATTTTTTTCTTGCAATGGGGCTTACTAATGTCTTGCTTGCATGACACAGAGATTACCAGGAAGACTAATCCTGAGTGACAGGAGGAACTACTTGAAATTAAAATGATTATTGCGCTGCATGTTTACACTGAGAAGGAAGGGAATAATATAGCTAAAACTACACAGTATCTATAGAAGAATATGAATTAATGAGTCCTGCTGTTGATGTGAACATCAAGGTTAACTAACCTCCCTGTAAATATACACCAAAATTCATCAGTAGGTCCTCTGAGTGATGATGAATCTTGATATTTGCTGCAATATGAAGTTATTGTTGCCTATCTGTACATCTTTCTATTGTAAACTTGAATTTCATAGGCTGATTTTTAAAAGGGCAGCTTATGCGAGGATGGTGAATTTTAAGTCTGACTTGCCAGTATTTGATAACCATCCCCCACTTCCCTTTCCCCATTGAGGAACAGAAATTGCATGTATGGCTAACATGGCTGTGCTTCCTGAGGAAGTACTGTCAACTTTGATCCAGGATCTCTACAATTTAGCAAACTGGCAATGCTTCCTTGTCATTCACTACATTTCCCCTCTTCCTATTGTGCAGCTGGCCATGCACCACGTCTGTCTAGTCCCTACCTCCCATTACAGAGGAGGATACACTTAGCAGTGCCTTGGTGGAGAGGAAGGGGAAGCTCACCAAAACCTAAAATGTGCTAAACTTGTAGCTGAGCCTAACTTAATGAACCAGCTCATCAGAACCTCTGTTAAACTTTAAAAAAAATGGTCTCTGGAGTTCCAAAGAACCTGAGCCTCCGTTTTGTCTGTGACCTGCTGTTTACCCATTGCTGTTAACTGAAGGTGATCCTACACAGCAGCATCAAAATAACAAAAGATGTGGATGGAAAAACAGCTTAGTTTTATTTCAGTAAAAGTCTGTGTGGTCACTTATTTCAGAATGAAAGTGGCGAACATCAATTTAGCTGCAGGTTGGTAACAAATTTACTTCCTTTTTTATTCTGAAATAAGGATGTCCACATACAGACGTACACCACGATCACCAAATCAGATTCAGGAAACCTAAGTATGTGTAGACCAGCCCTAACACATCAGGAAAAGACGGTTACTTACCTTTGTAACTGTTGTTCTTCGAGATGTGTTGCTCATATCCATTCCAGTTAGGTGTGCGCGCCGCGCGTGCACATTCGTCGGAAAACTTTTACCCTAGCAACTCGGTGGGCCGGCAGGTCGCCCCCTAGAGTGGCGCCATCATGGCGCTTGATATATATCCCTGCCGGCCCACACGCTCCTCAGTTCCTTCTTGCCGGCTACTCCGACAGTGGGGAAGGAGGGCGGGTGTGGAATGGATATGAGCAACACATCTCGAAGAACAACAGTTACAAAGGTAAGTAACCGTCTTTTCTTCTTCGAGTGATTGCTCATATCCATTCCAGTTAGGTGAATCCCAAGCCTTACGTAGGCGGTGGGGTCGGAGTGAAATGTGGCAGAATGAAAACTGCTGAGTCAGAGGCTACAGCATCTCTTGACTGTTGAACCAGGGCATACTGCGAAGCAAAGGTATGGACTGAGGACCAATGGTGCTGCGCGACAGATCTCGTGGGTAGGAACACGAGCCAGCAAGGCGGCAGATGAAGCCTGAGCCCTGGTAAACTGCACGATGATGTGGCTTGGGGAAAATATGAGCCAAATCATAACAAGTTCGGAAGTCTGCCATCACCCGAGATGTGATCCTCTGAGAGGAAAACAAGCAAGCCCTCCCTTTGGCCCGCTACCGTGACAGAGCTGGGGCACCTTACGAAATGGTTCTGGCAGCGCAATATAAATGCGAGCACTCCACAGATGTCCCAGGAGTGCAATGGTTGTGCCCATTGTGTTGAGCTGTGGGTAACATGAAAGGCCGAAACCATCTTAGGGAGGAAAGCCGGGTGCGGTCATAACTGCACCTTGTCTTTGTGAAACCTAGTGTACGGCGGAACCCTCGTAAGAGCTCTAAGCTCGGAGACCCGTCTGGCCGATGTAACAGCTACGAGGAAAGTTTGTCCTCCAAGACGGGTATATCAGAGGGCCAGTCGTGAACGGCTCGACTGGGGGAGACATAAGTCTGATTAAAACTAGGTTGAGGTCCCAGGTTGGGGCTGGCGGCGCACCCGAGGGTGCAAGCTCTCCAAGCCCTTGAGGGATCTCGAACCCATAGAGCGTGAGAACACGGAACGTCCACCTTAGCCTGGCTGGAAGGTAGAGATGGTTGCTGAGTGTATCCTCAGCGATGATACCGCCAGGACCTGCCGCTGAAGGCCAGAGGTAGGCCAAATAGAGGGGGTCGAGACCTCAGCAAGAGCAAGATCGAGCGTATTGCACCTGTAGAAGAAGCGCTTCCACCTGGCCCGGTACGTTGACCAGGTGGAAGGCTTCCTGTCACCCCGGCTCAGTTACGCAGCGGCCACACCGTGAGGCGAAGAGGCTGCAGGCCCGAGTGACGAAGCCTGTTGTTGCCCTGAGTGATGAGGTCTGGGTGGGGTGGCAGGGTAATTGGGTCTGTTATTGACAGGCCGAGCAACGTGGTATATCAGTGCTGCCTGGACCACTCTGGAGTGATCATGATGATGCGCGCTCTGCCCCTGCGGAGTTTGAGCAGGACCTAATGAACCAGTGGGAACAGTGGGAAGGCATAATGGAGTTGGCCTTTCCACGGCATCAGGAATGCGCCCAAGACCGATCCTGAGGAGAGACCTTGGAAGGAGCAGAACATCTGGCATTTTCTGCTCTCTCGGTGAGCGAACAGGTCTATGTGAGGAAACATCTCCGCTTCTGGACAGCAGAACGCCTCACATGGGGCAGAGTGATCACTCGTAAGACAGGAAAGACCTGCTGAGTCCAAGCGCCAAGACGTTCCGAACGCCTGGGAGAAAGGACGTCACCAGGTCCATCGAGTAGGCCATGCAAAAGTCCCGGAAATGGATGGCCTCCTGACAAAAAAGGGGGGGGGGGAGGGCCATGTCCTTTCCTGGATACTTATGAAGCACATGGCCGCTGTGTTGGCTGTAAACACCGAGATACAACGGCCTCGCAGCTGCCGCTGGAACCCCTGGTACGCCAGGCGGACTACTCTCATTTTTGGGGCATTGATGTGGAATGCCAGCTCCCGAGAAGACCAAAGGCCTTAAGCTCGGAGGTGACCGTGGGCACTTGAGCAGAGAGATGACGCGTCCGTCGTCAGGGGCAGTGAGGGCTGGGGCGGAGGAAACCGCCTCCCTGCCCACACCAGGGAGGGAGTTAGCCACCACTCTAGGGAGCCTAAGGTGCTCGAGGGAACGGTGACTACCACGACCATTGGCTCCCTGTCCGGGTAGTACGCCGAGGTGAGTCAGACTTGGAAAGGACGGAGGCGGAGCTTGGCATGTTTGGTTACCAACTTGCGGGCAACCATGGACCCAGGAGACTGAGACAAGTACGAGCCGAGGTCGTTGGGAAAGCCTGCAGACCTCAGATGATTGTTGCCATCGCCTAAAACCGCAGTTGTGATAAGCAGGCTCCGGCTAGGTAGGAGACCAAGATAGCTCCTAGGAAGTCCAACCTCTGCGTGGGAACCAGAGTGGATTGCTCTATAGTAATCATCAGGCCTTGACCTGTGAATAAGACCGTGACGATGCCCACGCGCTGAGTGGTTTGTGTCTCAGAGTCTCCTCGGATAAGCGAATCGTCCAGATACGGAAAAACGCATATCCGACATCAGCGAAGGTAGGCGGCGACTATGGCCGTAAACCAGAAGTACTGACAGTCAGCTAGAAAGCGGAGGTATCTCCTGTGCGGAGGGAAGATGGCGTAGCGAAAGTACGCGTCCTTCATATCCAGGGCGGCATAGTAGCCCCCAGGAGGCAAGGATGGAATAATGGTTCCCAGGGATACCGTGCAGAACTTCAACCTTATCCTAAACCGGTTGAGTCCGTGCAGGACTAGGAAGGTCTGAGACCTGCGTTCGAGTGGGGGACTAGGGCATAACGGGAGTAAAACCCCTTGCCCCTTTCGTCCATCGGCGTCTGCACCTCTTGTACGAGGAATTGCTCGTGAGAGGGGTCCCTGAACGGGGACAGGGCTGGAACAAATTAGAGGTGGTATCTATGTTCCACCGTGCGCAGGATCCAGCGATCTGAAATTAACTAGGGCCACGCCAGGAGAAAGCGGGATTGGGATCCCGGTCTGTGACTGGTACACCGCCCTCAGGCGCACCTTGGAAGGTTCGTCTTTTGTCCCAGTGGTAATTGCAAGGGACCTTGACCTGGGCTCTTTAGGGGTCCTGACGTTCGTCTGCGACTGCCTTGGCCTCGCCGTTTGCCAAAGTCCTGTCTCTGGCTAGGCACAGAGTATGGCGGGTGGGGCAGAAAGGCCTGCGTTTGGTCGCTGGCAAATGCATGCTGAGAGAGCGCATTAGGACCCTATTGTCCATTAGGCTTGGCAGCCTGGGGCTGTCTTTGCCGCGAAAGGCCTTTACCACAAAGGGTAAATCCTGAATGGCATACTGCAGCTCCGGCCGGAGGTTTAAAACCTGGAGCCATGAGATGCACCTCATGGCGACACCAAAGGCCAGAGTCCTGGCTGCAGAGTCTGCTGCATCGAACGAGGCCTGGAGGGATGCTCTGGGTACCTTTTTCTTTTCCCCCGTCCTTCAAGACGGCAGCGAACTCTTGGCCGGTTTCGGGGCTGGCGCCCGCTGGCCATCATATCAGAATCGTGGTCCTGAGCATAAGATCTGCGCATGTGGGATGACACGCATGCGTGTCCGGATGGCCATGGAGGTACTAAAAGAAGGCACAGGCAGAGTCTCTGACTCTATCGGACCTTGCCCAACTCGGCACCGGGAACCGGCACCGGGATGCGTACCGGTACCTGGAACGAGATCCAGACCCGCAACCAGAATGGTGCCTGGAGGTCGACCGAGATCTCGAGGCTCGGGGAGAGGCTACAGGAGTCAAGGTACCTGTCGCGGTGCCGGGAGTCGGAACGGTGCCGATAGCGGGTCGGCGAATGGGATACCGACCGGTGCAGCGAGTGCGACTAGTACCGATGAGGAAAACAGCACCGGGACTGCAAGTGGTGTCGGGCGTGCCGACAGGATCTGGAGTGTCTGCGGGACCGTGATCATGAACGGTGCCGCTCTGCTGTGCTGACAGAGGATGGTCACATGAAGAGACTGTATTACCCGCACCGGCGGTGCCGGGGTCAGGCAGCATCGACTCTGTCATGGCAATGAGATCCCTCGCCGTTAGTAATGCCTCCAGCATGGAGGGAACAGCAGGCTCAACCACAGTGCATACTGGGGAGCTGTCAGGCACCGGATTCGAAGGCCCTCATGGGACCGGGATCGACGGTACCAAGGTCGTCAGAGCTTCGGTGGGCGTCGGTGCCGGGCGATCCGAGTTTGATGAGCTGTGTGGCTGCGGTGCCGTCGGCACGGAAGCAGCAGGAGCAATAAGCTCAACCACGGCGCACGCCGGGGAGCCGACAGGCACCGGATTCCACGGCCCTTGTGGGACTGGAATCGACGGTGCCGACGTTGTCGGTGCCTCAGAGGTGTCGGTGCCGGGCAATCCGACTTAGACGAGCTGGCTGCGGCGCCGTTGGCACGGAAGCAGCAGGAGCATTAGCTCAACCACGGCGCGTGCCGGGGAGCCGTCAGGCACCGGATTCTACGGCCTTTATGGGACCGGGATCGACGGTGCCGACGTCGTCGGTGTCCCAGCAAGTGTCGGTGCGGGGCGATCCGACTGAGACGAGCTCTCTGGCTGCGGTGCCGTTGGCACGGAAGCAGCAGGAGCAGTAGCTCAACCACGGCGCGTGCCGGGGAGCCGTCAGGCACCGGATTCTACGGCCCTTGTGGGACCGGGATCGACGGTGCCGATGTCGTCGGTGCCGCAGCAGGTGCTGGTGCCAGGCGATCCGACTAGACGAGCTCTCTGGCTGCGGTGCCGTTGGCACGGAAGCAGCAGGAGCAGAAGCTCAACCACGGCGCGTGCCGGGGAGCCGTCAGGCACCGGATTCTACGGCCCTTGTGGGACCGGGATCGACGGTGCCGACGTCGTCGGTGCCGCAGCAGGTGTTGGTGCCAGGCGATCCGACTTAGACGAGCTCTCTGGCTGCGGTGCCGATGGCACGGAAGCAGCAGGAGCAGTAGCTCAACCACGGCGCGTGCCGGGGAGCCGTCAGGCACCGGATTCTTCGGCCCTTGTGCGACCGGGATCGACGGTGCCGACGTCGTTGGTGCCTCAGCAGGTGTCGGTGCCGGGCGATCCGACTTAGACGAGCTCTCTGGCTGCGGTGCAGTCGGTACGGAAGCAGCAGGAGCAGTAAGCTCTACCACGGCGCGTGCCGGGGAGCTGTTAGGCACCGGATTCAATGGCCCTGGGGGACTGGAATCGACGGTGCCGATGTCATCGGTGCCTCTGCAGGTGTCGGTGCCGGGCCATCCGACTTAGGCGAGCTCTCTGGCTGCGATGCAGGTGGCACGGAAGCAGCAGGAGCAGGGGGCTCTACCACGGCGCGTGCCGGGGAGCCGTCAGGCACCAGCAGGAATTGTAGGCTCTCTCAACCTCGGAGGAAGGGAGCGGTGCCGAGTCGACTTCGGTGCCGGCGACGGCCGGTGCCGAAAGGCCTTGGCAGTACCGGCGGAGTCCGGTGCCGAGGAGGCGCTTCTGCCAGCCGCTTGATCATCGCTCGGCGCCCAAGGTGGAGGGGTAAGTGAAAGTCCCGCTCCTTTTTGTTCTTGGCTTAAAAGCCTTGCAAATGGGGTACTTAGCTGTCAAGTGATTCCCTGAGGCACTTCAAACAGGAGTCGTGTGGATCTCCCTTCGGCATCGGCTTCTGGCAGGCCGAGCCCATTTTAAAACCCGGTGAGCCGTGCATGGGCTCCGGCACCGGGTTCATGGAAGGGGCTACTTCCTGAACCCCGCTAACAATTATCAATCTAACTATGTTAGCAGAGAAAAAACGTATAACTATACAAATATATATATAAAAGAATTATAACTGTATAACTATATACGAGAACTACGAGTAGCTAGGGAAGTGGAGGTCAGCTAAGCCGCGCTCCACTGTTCCAACGACCGACACGGGCGGTAAGAAGGAACTGAGGAGCGGGTGGGCCGGCAGGGATATATATCAAGCGCCATGATGGCGCCACTCTAGGGGGCGACCTGCCGGCCCACCGAGTTGCTAGGGTAAAAGTTTTCCGACGAATGTGCACGCGCGGCACGCACACCTAACTGGAATGGATATGAGCAATCACTCGAAGAAGAACTGCTGCTTGAGATGAGTACTGAGATATAAAATTGGGCCTGTGACAGAGCAGTGATGGCTGGTTTTGTGTTTTGAGGGAGGTAGATACTGACACACAGGAGCTGAATCCCATGTACTTGAACCAAGTGCCTAAACAAACTGCTTTATTTCCCTGAATTATCTTTCCCTTTTTTGTTTTCAGGTGAACGTTATCCATACAGCTAACCCAGTTGAACATGCAAATCATATAGCTATGCAACCACAGTTTGTTCATCCAGTGCATCATACATTTGTTGACCTCTCTGGTCACAACCTAGCTAATCCCCACCCCTTTTCAGGTAAGGACTCTTAGTCACTTAACTCCAGTTGATTTTTTTTTTCTTTTTTTAACTGGGGGCCAGACTAGATGGCTTCTTGTTCCAGAGGGTTGGAGTTTCTTGGGGTGCCTTTCCAGAGACAGCCAGCAAATTAAACTAGTAATGTACACAGCTATTAACTTTAATGCTGTCTAAAATACAAAGTCCTATTCTGTTCTCCACTTGGGAGGGACAGCCTGCTAGAGATCTAGAAAATGCCAGTCTAATGACAGAAACAAAGTCCAGGCCTTCCTGACTTGGTAATTTTGGGATACAGAGTACTGCAGTGGGTGCTGTATAAGGACCTAGATGAAAGGGGTCTGAGGAACTGGGAGTGGATTTCTCATGAACGGTGTGACCTTTTATTCTGTTGAGGAAATCTGCTATTCCTCCACTGTTTTAATTTGGTATGAATTGTTCCAGTGGTGCATGTGGGAGGAAAGCAATAGGTTTGAAGAAGGAGCCTTCATAGTAAGTTTTTAAGTGATGGCTGATCTTCTTTCAGATTCAGGCAAAGTCCTCATAGTCCTTGTTTGACTCATTTCAGTATCTCTATAAAAGCACCAGTTGAGCATAATAAGCCTGATTCTGTTCTGCCAATGCAGGTTGGTTCTAGCCCTGTAAGTACTGGTATGCCTCTGGCTCCTGAACAGATGCTGCCAACCCTAGTGAAACTGCATTTATTTTGTGAACATTCATTCATCAGACTAGATTGCTAGCACCAAACTCTTCTCACTTCCTACCTGAGCAAGCTGTGAATCCAGCCCACTGGACTCTGCCACCAATAAAGAAACATACTAGTTTAGCAGTTTGACCAGAGGACAGAGCCAGGAACTTCTAAGTTTTTTTTTTTTTGTCCTTGCTTTCCTACTGGCTTATTCTGGGATTGTGGATAAATTTTTTCCTCAGTTTTACTCATCTGTAATATGGGGTTAATATTTGGAAAAACCTGTAAGTACTGTGAATTAGTATGATTATTCTTAAACTCCCTTTTTCTTGTCACAGTTGTTCCAAGTACTGCTACTATTGTCATTGTTGTGTGTGTCAGTTTCCTGGTTTTCATGATTATTCTGGGTGTGTTCCGAATCCGAGCTGCGCATCAGAGAACAATGCATGACCAGGATACTGGAAAGGAAAATGAGATGGATTGGGATGACTCGGCCTTGACCATTACTGTGAATCCTATGGAGGTAAGGCTTGCGTCCCACAGTATGTTTACATTGCAATTGAAGGAGTTATTTTATTACTGGTGGGCATATCCAGGCTAGCTTTAAGCTAGCAAGCACATGTAACAGTAGCAGCGTAGATGTGGTCGCAAAGGCTTCAGCACAGCCTAGTAATCCGAACAAAAAGCCTGCTGGGGATATTGGTATGTAACTCTGTTGCTAGTGTGTGCTGAAGCCTGTACCACCATGTCCACACTACTACTGTTACGTGTGCTAGCTATATTAAAACTAGCCTGGGTGTGCCCACAAGTGATAATCACACCTTCTCTTGCAGTGTAGACAGAACCCCTTAGTCCTTTTCTACAAATACTGCTTTCAATCTGTCCAATATGCATGACTGTCAAAGCAGGATAGATCTGGAAATGGGTACTGGCACAAGAAGTTTAATGAATGCCCCAGGAAAATTTGAATCCATTTCTCAGAAAGAGAACATAAAAACGGCCATATTGGGTCAGACCAAAGGTCCATCTAGTCCAGTATCCTGACCTCCAACAGCTTCTGGCAGACAGAGGCTAGGGACACCATCCATGGCCATCCTGGCTAATAGCCGTTGATGGACCCTATCCTCCATGAATTTATCTGGTTTTTTTTTGAACCCTGTTATAGTCTTGGCCTTCATACCATCCTCTGGCAAAGAGTTCCACAGGTTGACTGTGCATTGTGTGAGGAGCAGCCATGTTTTTTATTATCTGTTTTGGGATGTGGCTTGATGGCTATAAACTGCTCAAAAAGTACCTGTGTGTTATGCCAGGCTGTAAATAAAGGTATAACACTGGCTCCTTCAGTATATTCCTTACAATAAACCCCCACCACATCAGCTTTTTCCATTAAATTATTCTTGCTGTCCAACTGGTTTGATGCAGTTAGTTTTTGGATCAGGATCATTTCTACTTCAGTTAACTTCTGATACTTTAATATTTAAAAAAAAAAAAGGGAGGGTGGGGGAGCAGGGACACTTTAAACCACTAATGCTGCTACTGTGTTCACACCAAAGGATTCTATTTCAATAGTACCCTCTTTAAAGGCTGGATGACCTTTGGGAATGTATTTATACTAAAGAGTGACAAGACTGTCTGGTAACTTTCTGAAATCACAGAACTACTTCAGAGCCACTTTACTTTTGCTAATAGCCAGCTGAGTGTTGAGCATCCACAACTCCCAATGCATGTAGCATATAAAGAGATGGGCGCATGTAGGCAGCTAGAAAAATCAATGGCTAATTTTGTGTCTGACAGACATATGAGGACCAGCACAGCAGTGAGGAGGAGGAAGAGGAAGAAGAAAGCGAAGATGGAGAGGAAGATGATATCACTAGTGCAGAGTCTGAAAGCAGTGAGGAAGAGGAAGGGGAGCAGGAAGAGGACCAACAGAATGTTAACAGACAGCAACAGCTGGAATGGGATGACTCTACACTCAGCTATTGATTCCAGCTGTTCCCTTTATGTGTTTGTTTCTGCTCTAGAAGACTTCACTGTAATCCTCTCCATTGTTCCCAAGGATCCATGGTGTAAAAAAATTATTTTGGCCAATAGAGCCAGCCAACCACCCATCCCAATATTTGTGTTACATTGGCTAGTTCCTAATGCTGTCTCTAGAACTGTAGTTAGCACCTTTCCTCCCTCACCCATCCCTCAGTGACTGGATTTTTTACACTATGTGAGGAACCACCTTGCACTTTTTTTTCTTCGTGTCATCTCAGCTAAGTAAATGACTCTGCAGATGTGTAACCATTGCACGTGAGTTTCTGGACACTTTTTTTTTTCCCCCCCGTGAAACAACTTTGGCTTGATTCATCTTATTTCTGAAAGATGCAAAAGTCACTTGTTGACAAAGGGTAAAGTTGCTTATTTCGGCTTGGTGAATTTTTTTCCCCAAACTAGTGCATGTGTAAAGTGGCAGAATGAGGTTAATATGTAGAAGATTGACTTTTTCTGACTATTTTGTAAATATATTGAATTATGTCATTTGTGGTAGTGAAAACAGGGACTGGGGTTTAAAACACGCTAAGGTAAAAATCATGAAGCATGAAATATTACAAGTTGCATAACTATTGCAGTGGGAGCACAGGCACAGTTCTCTAGTGTAGATGTACTAATAATGCAGTGTCATTGGCCACAACTGCTGTGTTCACTCAAGCCCTGCTGTTTTTCTCCTCCCCACTTTGTTTTTATGGAGAGAAAAGACAAGCTTGCAACTGTAAAGGTTTTTTAGAATTTCTGCAGAGGTTCAACTGCACTGCCTAGTACAGTTTGTCTTGATCCTTCGCTTATTTCAGTGTCAGGATTACTAAATTTGAGAGAGAGAAACACTGCCTGGATATAGAGCAAGTAGGTTTGCTATTGATATTCTGAGTGTTCTCACCAGAGCCTCTGTTAATTGGAGTGGGGCTGGTTGTAGTCCAAGGCTGCTTGCTGGTCACATGGCTGGCAGGGCAAATTATTCAGTTGTCTGTAATAATGGTAACTGAAGCTGAAAAGCCTGAGACCTGTGTACACCTGGGCTACCAGTCTAGAGAAGGATTTTATTTTTTGGATTGTGAACTTTTCTAATTTAGGGCATGGGTGGGCATAGTTGGCATCATTTCTATTCAACACAGTCCTTAGTCCCTGTAGCTCCTCGTATAGTAATCTAGACTGTTGGTGTATTTAAACCTTTTGTTTACACTTAGTAAATCTGTTTTCCTGCTGATGAAATTATGGCATATATTATCCAACCAGAGTAAATCGATCGAGTTAAGATTATTGTTCCAAGATGTGGCAGGCTGATTGTCTGATCAAAGACCTCTAACTTGGAAGTGCAAAGGACTACTTCAAGGTACGAAAAGTAAGTTATGACCCCATGGTGGTGAGTGCTAGATTTTTCGTAAGGCAGGTCTTGTTCTCTGTTTAAGGCTTTTGATCCTATTCAGAGCTTTGTCTTATGCAGATCTGCTTATTCAATTTGACCTTTTGGAGGTGGGTTAAAAGGTAACTTGATTTGCTTGCAATGTGAAATTAGAACTCCATTCACTCATTATGGTAGCAGAGTTCCAGATTTTGATATTGTATGTAATCTGTTTACTGTTGGCTCAACTGCCATACCAGTAGTGGGAAATGTTGAATAGTTTCCAGTTGTTCCTTGAGCAGGTATAAAGGTGGGGGGGAGAAAGGCAGAGGGTGTGAACAGCTGAAGGAAAAATAGACCCAGCTATTTCTATGTGTTTTCAGAGCAGACCGATTCTTACCTACTACACACCTTGCCTCCCAGTGTGTGAAACAGGACCTAGGTGTGGGTTTATCTGGGGTAAAGCTTGACTCTGGAGTGCCTTTTACAATAATGGACCTGAAAGCAGGGGAGAGAACCCACGCAATCTTACTGTTTTTTAATGTAAAATTTTAGATTTCTAAAATGGGGATATGGGTTTGACTACTTTTATGTGGTAACATAACTGCTAGTTTTAAGTAAACTGGGGAACTTTTGACTTATGTCTGACAGTTGTCCTGTGTTAATGTCAACGTGTAGAAGACTTATTCTTCCATATACTGTAGCTGCTGTATTTTAGACTAAAACTGATCATGATTGAATGCTAATGCTGAAAGGCTGTAAACTTTCTGATGCAGTTTGTAGCCAGTGTGGATGTAACTTTTCAGATCTGTATATTGGTAATAAGTCAGTTTGAAAAGTCTAAGCTACAATAAATTTCTGGTTCTAAAATCTGCTTTCCGAATGGTACAAAGTTTGAGTCAAGTGATAACAGACTATCCATGTTTTAAATGGTTTGCCTGTAGTGGCTACACTATCCCAGTTTGACTTTAATGCCTAAGGTGAGGGAATAATTTTCCCAGGACTAGTGTACAACTTAAACATTTTATTTTTAAACTTACCAAAAATGCACCTAAAATCACAGATTGAAAGTAACTGAAAAAAATCAAACATTATGTAAACATTCTTTGTTGCAGAACCCTGAAATGGCTTAGAAAAATAAATTCATTTTTTTCAGCGGGCACATACACAATAAGAAATCATGAATACCTCTAAATAAATAAATAAAGTAAAATGTTATTTTATCACCTTAAAAAGAATGTTATTTACAAACAATGGTAATCTTCATTTTTCACTCATTTGGAACAGGCTGAAACTATTTATTATGTTAGAGACAATGTTTGCTTTATCTTTGCTATACAAGATGGTGTTAACAATGTTGTAGTTATTCCACTACTGACCTTAAGTGGAGGACTAAATTTATTTTTATAGATAAGGAGAATTCTGCAAGACTGCTATGACCCCACTGAAGACAGGTTAGGCAATCAGTACATTACTGCCTGCTTGTTGGGTGTGGTGTACACCTGCTATCTATTGCACTCTTAAACAAAATAGATGCAACTAACATGTGCTGCTTCATACCCTTCCAAAACTAGAGCAGGGTCTGAGCTAGTGTAAACAAAAATGCTTCAACATATTGTATCATAGCATAAACTGAAGGTGCAACTTTCCAGGCTCTCGCCACTGCCATCACCCTGTATATTGACAGTGCATCTTCTGCCTTCAGTGTGTGAGGTGGCACCACACTTCTCGCCTTTGTCAACAAGCCAGGCTAGTTAACAGTGACCAGCTAAAGGCAGATCCATGATGATGCTTCCCAACTACTGAGTACAGGAAGTCCTCACTTACTTAACATAGTCATCCTGGTTAACATTGAAACAAAGTCACTGATCAATTAGAAGGGAGCATTTCACAAATTGAAATGAGCATGTTCCCTTCTAATGTCCTTTGGCAGTGGCCTATTTTGGCCACTGCTTGCAGGAAGTGCAGCTAGCTGGTGGGTGGTTGGAATGAGGGTGGAGCAGCAGCCCCCCTATCAGTGTGCTGCTCCCAGAGCCTCCTGCTTGCTGGACAGGGGGAGGGGGCTAATGTCAGGGTGCTGCTTTCCCCTCCCCCATGCTCGGTGGAAGACGTGGTGAGCAGGGGGGACACACAGCAGAGGGAAGGAGCTTCTAAGCAGTAGCTGTTATCTCAGGTTTCAGCAAGCTGATGTAATTAATAAGGCAGGGTACTTGAGCCTGAGGTTAGCTACTTCAAGGGGCAATGCACATTTTTTTCTCACCCACAGGGTGTGTGTGTCTGTCTACAAGGCAGCAGGAAAGGAGGGAAGGTAGAGGGTTAATCCTTGAGGGCTCAGTCAAGTGCTAGTTCATTTCGCACTAAGGCATATCCCACCCTCTGACTCCTCCACCTCAACCAAGCTTCACAATCATCACCACTGTGTACCAGTATTAAATTGGTGGAAAAAAAATACTCTGGAACTTAACCCCCTCATTTACATTAATTCTTATGGGGAAATTGGATTCACTTAATATTTTGCTTAAAGTTGCATTTTTCAGAAACACAACTACAACATTAAGTGAGGAGTTCCTGTAGTTATATATATTACAGCTTGGTAGCATTATCTTCTGACTGTCTCAAAACAGGTATACCATCTTGTGATGCTTTATTAAAATACATCACTGAAAAGGGTAGGGGTTAAGCTGGTGAAATCCTCAACTAGAAAAAGTATTGCCCAGCAGTACCTTCTAACTGTGATTGGGTAGAGAGGGACTGAAGTTATTAGATGCACCAACATACTATTTTCTCTGCATTGTTCACTGCTAGTGCTAATCTAGTCTGGCTTTAAAAAGTTGATATGCTACTGGCCAAATTACAGCCCCTTTGAGCACGGCTCCACATCCCTAAAACTGAGCAGTGGGTGAGGAATGTACTTAAGTAGCACAACTGCCTCACCTCTACCCTTAAATGAGGGACTGCATACTTAAGAACTTACAGTTGCAAGTTTCACATAAACCTACCTTTCAGTGTATACATTAATCTTATTGCCTCATGCCGTCCCTCTTCTGCCCTAGAGATCTAGAATGGGATGATGTAGACTCTTCTCAAAAACTTGAGGGGCAGGTTTTTGATCTTCAACATGGCAATGTTCAGCAGTCTTTATACAACTGGCTCATGGCCACTGCTATTACATTCTCCTAGCCTGTGCGTGGTCCAGGCGCTCTAATTACTGTCTGTTATCTTTGGATACGTTGTGTGCCAACCAGTTCACTTTGGTTTTCCAGCTCTCTCGAAGGGCTTCATTAAATTTTAGTCTGAAGTGCTTCAGTGCCTCCTCATCTGTTTTTCCTAAAGCTAGAGAATCCTGAAGGAAAGAGGCAGAAATTAGTGTGTAGCACCTCCCACTGATTGAAACAAAATGACTAAGTTTCCTAGCCTACATTGTTTGAGAATCTCATTAAAAAAAAAACACAAAACCTCTAATAGTCCCAGCTCCTAGAATTATTTGTTTGAGAAATTCTAAATAGTATGAGCACGGACCAGCAGCATGAGGTGGAGAATCAAGTAGCAGCTGGAGGTGGACATTTGACAGCTGGCTCCTGCATGCTGGAATACCTACTCATTGCTTTTAAACTGCAGCAGAGAATGCTCCTTTCACGTTTCAACTCCCCCTCCTTAACCTCTTACCTTTAGTCCTACCCTCTCCCACCTCCTGCCTCACCTTGAGATACTGAATGTCTTTAGAGCAGCTGAGTTCTGGCAGGCCAGCAGCTTTCATCAGTGCAAACAAATGCAGGAAGAGAAGACCATGGCACCTCAGGATCATGTAGGCTTTTTCACAGTAATCCCTGAATCTGTGCAGGAAGAGAAGGTGCAAAACAGAAGTGAGACAAGCAGCCCAACTAAAGCAAGACTACAGCCACGATAGCATGAAAACAGCCCTGTTAAAGCTTCACCTCCTCTGTGTTGAACACACACAAGGTGTTCCAACAGCTGGGCAAATGTTTTATGACTAGCCCATGCTACCAATTGTTACTCAAAGAATATGCTTTAGCAAGAGCCGAAAAAAACTAAGGGCAGTGGCTCATTGGCCCCTGCCCCAAATCCAGACCTGAGTGTGTCTCACATACAAACTGTTTCTGTTTAGTCTCTGTCCATACCCCCATAGAGTGAGACCAATTCTTATGACATGAGCACTTGATCCTAGAGCACCCGCAGAGGAAAGCCAGCTCTCTGCTGTGCCCTAATCTTCTAAATGCATTAGCTTAAAACTAACCACTCATACCAATGGACAATCCCCAAGGGTTCGTCAGTTCAAGTAAGAGCTAAGTGTTAGCCTGGGTCATTTTGAACTCAAGGACTTTCTCTCACCCTAAATTTAAACTGCTTGTGTGGTTGGAAGAGGAAGTGTTGTAGCAGAACAGATGCAAAAACCTGCAGCCATAGCTCCACTGCTAGGATGATCAATACCTCACACACCACACCTTTCATGGACCTCACACAACATGTGGTGTATGTCACCCAGTGCACTAAATGATCCAGCAACAATTTATATGGGTGAAACCAGACCATCACTACACTCTGAAACGAACTCACCCTGAATAATGATAAAAGACAAAAACACCATGTTACCCGAGGGTGAACACTAGCAGGCCTCATCCTCAAAGGAAACCTGCCCAACACCTTCAAAAGATGAACGGGGAGCTTAAATTTGCTAGAGACTAAAAATCATGGACGAAAGAGAGAAACTGGATTTACAATTTATACCTGTCCCCGCTTTCTCCCTCATGACTGTAGAAGTGGTAACAGGCCACTTCACACTGAATGGTCCCTTGAAACTTGTTAACTAGTTATGCTAAACAATCCAATCTGCTTTGTATGTAGCTGTGACACTGAGCACATTTTTCAGTCCTGAAGAAGAGCTCTGTGTAAGTTCAAAAGCTCGTGTCTCTCTCACCAAATTACCTCACCCACCTTGTTGCACACTAACAGTTTTGGATACAGAGCATTTGCAGGCAACTGTTTGATGAAGTGATTGCTACAAACTGACACATCCACCCCAAAACATTTTGCAAAAGCCTGAGTAAGATCAGTGGCTCTCACCTTTCAAACTTCTCACTGTTGTTAGTTTTTCCTTGCTGGATCACATGCACAAAGTCATAGGTTAAGATAAAAGGAACCCGTTCTCTGTTAATACCAAATTTGGTTTTGAAGTTCCCCAAGAAGTGGCCAAAATCAATATGAAACAGCTGGAATTAAGAAAAAAGAATTATTAGTGGGATGTGTCTGCTTAAACTCTCTTGCACTTCTCAGTGTGAGAACGTGCTTTATATCTCCAAGTGAAATTAAAAAAACTACTCAAAATTATAAAGCCCCTATGGCTGCCTGGCATCTGTACTCTACTCTGGATTCTATTCTAAAGCGATCAGACAGTCTCATGGGAAACACTAGACCACCTTTCCCATCTCAGTCCATGGATAACAGGGGGAAGTACTTACTTTATAGGACACAAGTGTTACCAATAATGCATCCATGCATAAGTAAGTTAAGTGCTGGCTGGGTCAGGAAGGATTTGTACCCCTGCAGCACTTGATACACATGGGGGACTTTTGTGTCCTCCTAAAGCTTCAGGAAATAGCTCATTGCCAGAGGCAGGATAGCGAACTAGATGGGCCAATAATTCACTCCAGAAGGGCAATTCTGATTCCTACATTATGGCGGGATGTCTGATGCCCTGTTGGAGACAGCTGCAAAACTACACTCTGGAAGTGGGTTTTTTAGGTGAGTACAGGTTTTTCATGACCAGGTTGCAAGGCTGCTCTAAACCCTGAAATAAACAAATCTATGCTGCTGTTCAAAGGATTCCAGCACCCTCTAGTGGCAAAACGTAGATTGTCACAAGCCCTGCAGAATTTATATCCCTGAGCCTTGCAGATTCCCAAGCCTTCATGTCATTTCTGTCAAGCAGAAAGAAACCCTCAGCAGCAGCTCTCCAGAGCTTTCTTGAGTCCCATAGATGCAGAGTGCGAAGTTAGCCTCTTTGCTGCTGCATTCACAGAGCAAAGGTATCTCTAGGTTTTTATAAGGTCTTTCATCACAGCAATAGCTGTGCTTGTTTCCAGGCCAGCACTTGTCCCACTGCAGGGATCTAAAACAGCATGAGAAAGGTGAAGCAGGGATGTAGGGGGCGCTACATGAAGAAAGTGCAGACAGAGCCACTTATCTTCCACAGCTCAGCAGCTGATAGCTTGCTCACCGACATCAGATAGCCATTCAAACAGGATTATAGCACTGTAGCAGGGTGGTTACCACTCCTGCCCTGCAGGGCTTGAAACAGCCCAGGAGAGGGCTGGGGCTGGGGCAAGGAGCAAAGCCCTAGCTCATTGGGGGAAATGGCTGCAGCTGGGGCCACACTCCAAACAGACTATCTGGGCCTTATAAGGCCAGGGCAGCCAGAAGCTCAGGACTCTCTCTCTGCTGGTAGAGAGAGAAGGGCCTGGCTGCTAGGGAGCTGAGCAAGGTACTGGGAGTGGAGTGGAGTGGAGCGGAGCGGGGCTGGGGGGGAAGGCTAGAGGAGCTGGGGAGCTCCAGCCTGGAAAACCCCCAGGCTGCAGGCCTAAGACCAGTACCAGGGCTGCAGAGGGGTAGCCCAGCTATTGAGGCCGCAGATCCAGCCCAGCCTTGCCTGTGATGAGTGGTGTATACTGCAGTCTGCCCCAGAGAGTGTGGCTAGATGGGGACTGGCAGTAGCCTTACACTGAGGCAAGGTGGGGTTTCCCTGGGTGGGGTACTGCCACAGGGGCAGCAACCCAGAGAAAGGGGCACTGGAGTCCTGAGACGGACATGAGGGCCAGTGGTAAGGTGGATCACCAACCTGCAGGGGGCGCTCCCGGACACTGGAAGAGCTAATTCCCATGGATGACCAGCAGGAGGCGCCACAGGGGTGAGTCCACTTCCTTCCAAGCACCTAGCAATCTACTGGGCCTCTTTCTAGTTCATTTCCCATAAGCCAGTACATGGCTGTTTCCTATGGCTTTGGCTCATTGCAAACCAGACTGAACAAGAGATGGCGCTTCCATGCCTTCCCACAAGACAGTCCCCAGTCTAATGTGTCCTGTTGGCAAAAGGGGTTTCCCCTTCCTAGCTTTGCCTGCAGCTTCTGGAATAATGGAAGTGAAGGATGCAATATAAGCTTCAAGATGAGATCTGAAACCCACGGTCATTAAAAATCCCAGGGAAGTGAAATTTCAGCACAGTTAACTACATTCTTTGGGACCTCAGCTTTCATTAAAGGCTCTAGTCTTTGTAACAGCAAAGTAAAGTTTCAAAATGGGAAGCCAGCATAAGTGATCTCTGCCTGAGTCTGCAGACAGCCTCAAACAACAGCTGTGAAGTGTGACTTGCACCCTAGTAATTATGAAGTGGGTGTTAACACTAGTTAATAAATACTGACATTTCAACTGTGCTGAACTATTTCACTGCTGATCAAGGCATGCAAAAAAGAAGGGCAAATATATTCTGAAGCTATGTAATCGCTTGAGAGTCAAGTCTTGTTTTGGCCACACAAATGGGCAGAGAGAATTTTTCCATTCTCTACTATTAGGGTGGAAGGTCTGGGGCCTTTATCGGGGGCTCAGCAGTTCCCACACTATCTGGTCCGAAAATAGCCAAGAAACCAGCTGGGATGTTTCTGTTCCCCTCTGAGTGGCCTGCACACACTATGGCCAAAGAGACAAACAGCAGCAATGAGATCTCCAGTACTAGCGAACGCTCCATACCTGGCCAGTTTCCCGGATCATGATGTTGTCGCTGTGCCGGTCCCCTATGCCCAGCACATACGTTGCCACACAGTACCCAGCACAGGAAAGAGTGAACTCCTCTATGGCTTGTTCTAGTGCTTCACTGCAAGGGACAGAAACGAAGATGAGTCTAAACCCAAACAGATGATGTACTTTGAATACAAATACTTTACCCTAGGGCTCCTCGCTCTCATACCCCATTCTCCATGTCACCTGCTGAACCCAGTGTGACACGTACACAAACTACCAATCCTGTGTTTTCTGTAAGGTCCTTCACCGGAGACTCTTCTTGTCCCTCCTCCATGAGAGAAGGGTGGACGGGACTCCTGCTCAGTCTTAACCAAATCAGTTGGCTTCACAGGACTGTGGAGACTGAACAACCTCACTCATCCCTAATGGTTCCTGCAGGTCTGGGACAGGCGGGGTGGATTCGGGGAGGAGGGAAGCACTGTTACTGCCCATCACTGATAGAGAACTCGAGCCTGCAGGGCCATCCATCTGGCCCTCTCATTTATATCCCTTTAGTATCATCAGGCTTCTACAAAACAGGGAAGATGCAGGCCCTTATCCCTTAGTGCATCAAGAGCCTGATCGAACTAGCAGTGAGCATCCATGACTCCCAGTAAAGCTGTGGATGCTGAGCTCAACACCTCTCAGCCCCCCAGGCTTGGGGTGAACCTGAAAAAAGCCTCTTGTATCCCAAGGGAGCGGTGAGCTTTGTCCTGCCCTGGAACATTTCCAAGACCCAGCTGGACACATGGGATGCTTGCTGGTATATCGGGCAAGGACACAGGCACAAGAATGAAGCTATAGCCCAGGGATGCAGCATGCACTCCTCATTGTTCCTGGATGGCTTGGAAAACAGAAGGAACCGAAGAGGGGAGGTGACAATAGGGCATAGCAACAGAATTTGTCTCCAGCTGGAAGGAAGCCTGAAGCTGCAGTGAGCACAGTCTCACCTACCCTGGGTTCTTGGATTTTAGCCAGTTCAGCAGCGCATCCTTGTTGAAAGCTGCAGTGGCTGCCATGTTGCTTTTGTTCAGTTGGATGTTGGCAATGGTGTCCGAGTGCAGGACGACTTCGATCAGCCCCGTCTTGTCGCCTGTGGAGAGGCAGCCATAAGGGGTCATCCTGCAGAGATGAGAGAAACACTTTCCACTGAGACCTCACACACATTGGCTTGGCTTTTCTCTGGGATTCCCCCTCCTCCCCTTTACAAAGGGGATTTGCTCTGTGTGTGTGTGTGTATGTGTGTTTCACCGAAATTTCACATACAGCAACCGGGGACCTCTGCAAATCCCAAGAGTAACTCAGCCAGCAACAAGCATCAGTGTACAAAGGTGCCAAGCGCCTCGACTTCCAATGACTCCCAAGTGAGCTGAGGGCAGGTTGCAGCTTGGAGGACTGGGCACACAGAAGAAAGAGGTGCTCACCTGGAGGCCCGAGTTAAACAAATATTTTGCCCTTGTCTAGCACCTTTACTCTGAGGCTCTTTAAGCATGTTACAGACATCCACTAAGCCTGGTCATAACCCTTCTGGGAGGCCGGTCAGTTTCATTACACATGCCCCGCCCCCCCAAATTTTAAAGACAGGCAAGGGCAAAGGGAGGTACAAAGAAGCAGTGTGACTTGCCCAAGGCTTCACAGCGACTCAGTGGCAGAGCTTCGAATAAAGCCGAGGCAGCCCAACTTTCTGTGCCCTACTCTAACCACTACTCGTGCCGCTGAATTTCAGGGCCGATAACAGCAATAGTGATGGAAATAGGCCCATCTCTATTAACAACAACTGGAAACTTCACTCACCATCTTCAGTGGGGGGCAGTGGTGATGGGACACCGAGCTGGAAGAGTTCCCCTTTGGTTCTTGGGGTAAGTAGGAGGGGAGCAGGAGCTGCAGTTATTCTGCCCCCTCCATCCGCCCTCCCTCTCATTAGCCCCCTAAATAGGGCTAGCAGCTGGTCTCGTGTAAGAGCAACCCACTGGTTCCCTCTAGGGGCAGCTGTGACACAATCCTCCCATGTCCGCCGTGATTTCAGCTGCATTTTCCCTCACCCAATCATACCTCTGCTCTTATCTCCCCCTGAAACAACCCGCTCCCCACAGACTCAGACTTTGGCTCTGTCTTTCCCTGGTAGGGCAATACAGGACGACTGACAAAGCGAATCAGTCGAAATGCAAACTACCACGGGCATAGCACAAGTGACTCAGCGCTAATGACTCACCTCAGGTCCAAACCCTCCTGCTTCCACAGTACGTCCATCAGCTGGATCATCTGCAGAGTCAGCATGTCCTGACGGAGATCTAGTCAGACGTTACAGATGAAGACAGAGTTCTATTTCTCCCATTTTCCCTTCCTGCTCTCTTGAGAGCATATGCACATGGAAGATGCGTTTGCCATATTTCTCACTTTCTATAGCTGACCACTACGGGGCACCTGCATGCAGCAGAGTTTCCCCACTGTCACCGCAGTTGGACCTGGCAGTGTTAGATGCCTTCCCTCTCCCCGGAGCGGGACAGGTTTGTCTACTGCATTTCATTTTGCTGGTGGCTCTGTTCCCAGGGCTGTCTGGGGCATTTCAGAAAGCCTCTCTCTGAACAGAGGTATAGCTGAAATCAATGAGCCAAAATGCACTGTGGCAGGACCCCTTGCTACAGCGACTCCTACTGGCAGAGGCTGGGATAGGAATACCTGAAAGCTCTTCCAGGCCCAGCACTCCTTCCCCATTCCCAGTAGTGGCTCCTGCACAGCTCCAGCCCCATTCTTTACAACGACTGGGGCTACAAGGAGGTCTGAATGTCAGAGCTGTGCCTGATGACTGTTTAGATAAGAGCCTGCTAGGTCTCCATTGGAAATCCTGATGTCAAAGCCTCAGTCTCCTCACCTAACAATGATACACAGTTCAGAGTCCAAGCCCCAGCCCCAGCCCATTTACTGCACGGGAATGTTTTATATCCATTAATGCCCCCTGGAGATCAGAGGTACAAAACTTGCAGGACTTACCATCTCCATTTTTGAAAATGATGCCCACTCCCCTTCCACCTGCTTCTTCATTATTAAACACAATCCACAACGGTTTCATCTTGGAGTCCATAAAAGTGCACTGATCCACACTAGAGAAAAGGAAGAAACCTTTCATCAGTCAGGGTCTTTTCCCACTCAGACATGGGGAATGGAGCCTCATATGCAAAACCAGCTGCAAATGCTCCTAACAGACAAGAGGCTAGCACAGGCGGGAGCTGGAGATCAGGAAAGCCAGTGATCTAGGCTATTCCACCGAACAGTAATGAAAAAACCACATGGCAGTTAAGGGCACGGAGCACCAATTCTCCTTACCAAACTTCAGCAAGAATAATGGTGGGGTTCAGGGGGCACTGGAGATTGGAAAGTGCCTCGAGATAGGTCTCCTGCTTCATGCACACATGCATCATCTCCTTGGCTTGTGGTTTGGTGGCCTTCTGAGAGCTCACTTTAATGAAGTCATTCAAGGCTTTCATTTTATTAAGTGCTTCCCCCTGACACAGACAGAGGAAAAAAAATTAAAGCGAGAAACCCTGCTTATAGGGCCACATGGGAAAGTATGGCTGGCTTCATTCTCGTCTCCCCCTAGTGAACACTGGCTACACACAGCATGTTTGGCCGTGGCTGCCCGAGGGAAGTACAGAACTTGGATAGCAGGGATGTTGGCAAAGCAGCATAGGGACTCAGTCCTGAAATTGAGGGTCGGTGTGCAGGCCCAATAAGAGAGGGCTGTGGGTTAGGTGAGAAGAGCACTGGCAGCGCTGCGTAGGGGTCCCAGGACTGGAACAACACACATGGTGTGGATCATGATTGATTGATGTGCATTGGCTAGTTCTGCTGACAATCCTATGGGTCCTTCCCTTTCCTAATCTCTCTCTTCCTCTTTATCTAAGGTACTTCCATGGCCCATCACCATAGTACCTGAGCACCTCACAGTCTTTAGCGTATTGATCCTCACCACAGCCCCGGAGGGATGGCAGTGCTATTATCCCCATGTTACAGATGGGAAACTGAGGCACAACAAGGACTAAGTGGCTTGCCCGAGGTCACTTGAATCCAGGTCTCCCAAGTCCTAGGCTCATGCCCTCCTTCCTCTTTTGTGAGCACTAACACTTCATCCAGAATTTAAATAAACAAACAAACAATCCTGTGTTCACCATGAACTGAACAATGCAGCTTCATCAGAGCACCAGCCAAGAGGGCAGTGCCCCATTGCCCTCTGCTGAGGGGAAGTTACCAAATCCACTGTGTGGGGAGGGAGAATTTAACATGTCTTTATTCTGCAGTATAACTGATGGCATCCGGTTGTGCACAAGCACCTCTCAGGAGCTAAAGTTTATGCTGTGTGTCATCAGAGAGGTGATTTGCAATCACATCTTGGATTTGGCCTATGATCTGACTATCACAGTCACATGCCTACTCCTGGAACAGCTGTGTCCAACAGTCACAGAGAATGCTTTGCACTTTTACAGCCCATCAGCCAATGGCTGAAACCCAGATTTGTAAAGTGCTTAAATAATCCCCACCTGGGGAAAGAGAAGTGCAGAAAGTCACGGCACTAAATCAGACAGTGAGTCAACAGCAGAACTAGGAACCGACACAGGAGATCTGACTCAGTCCCCACTAGTGAACATTGCATTGCACTGCCCTGCTGGTCTGCAAAGAGTCCTATCCATTCTGGAACAACCAGCTGGAAGGAGGGCAGCTTCACTTCTAAACCTCGTGGACTGTGTGTGTGTGGTGGGAAGGGACGTGAGCAAAACTGAACATGGAGGGGAACTCTGGGTCTAACACCCCATAAAAAAAAAGAATTATCACTGTCAGTCTGATGTTATCAGTTACAGAGACTAAGTCCCTTGGGGCAGGGAGCATCCTTTTGTTCAGTGTCTGCACCGTGCCTAATACAATGGACTCCAGGCTGGGGACTTATCAGTTGGAAGCAACAGAGAAGGAGAAAGACCTGGATGTATTTGTTGATCACAGGATGACTATGAGCCAGAGAGCTACCAGTGTGATGCAGCTGCGAAAAAGGCTAATGCAGTCCTCACACACATCAGGTGAGATATTTCCAGTGGAAACAGGAAAGTGTTAGTACCATTATACAAGGCACTGGTGAGACCTCATCTGGAATACTGTGTGCAATTCTGGTCTCCCATGTTTAAGAAAGATTCATTCAAACTGGAACCAGTGCAGAGAAGGACTACTAGGATTATCTGAGGAATGGAAAACCTACCTGAGAAGAGAAGAGAAAGAGCTTGGCTTGTTTAGCCTAACCGAACAAAGGCTGAGGGGAGATATGATCGCTCTTTATAAATATATCAGAGGGATAAATACCAGGGAGGGAGATTTGTTATTTAAGTTAAGCACCAATGTTGGCACAAGAACAAATGGATATATACAACAAGTTTAGGCTTGAAATTAGACAAAGGTTTCCAACCATCAGAGGAGTGAAGCTCTGGAACAGCCTCCCAAGGGGAGCACTAGGGGCAAAACATCTAACTAACTGCAAGACTGAACTTGATAAGTTTATGAAGGGGATGGTATGGTGGGGCTGCCTATGATGGCATATAGCTGATCTGCGACTGCTAGCAGCAAATATCTCCAGCGGCCGGTGATGGGACATTGGATGAGGAGGGCTCTGAATTACTAAAGAAAACTGTTTCCCAGGTGTCTGGCTGGTGGGTCTTGCCCACATGCTCAGGATCTAACTGATCACCATATTTGGGGTCAGGAAGGAATTTCCCCCAAGGTGAGATTAGCAGAGACCCTGTGGTTTTTCGCCTTCCTCTGCAGCATGGGGCACACGTCACTTGCAGATTTAAAATAATGTGAATGGTGGATTCTCTGTAAGGTGAAGTCTTTAAATCATGATCTGGGACTTCAGTAACTCAGCCAGAGGTTAGGAGCCTATGTCAGGAGCAGGTGAGGTTCTGTGGACTGCAGTGTGCAGGAAGGCAGATGAGATGATCACGACGGTCCCTTCTGGCCTTAAAGTCTATGAGTCTGAGTCTGTGACTAAGGCTCCGAGGCACTACAACAATACAAATAAATCTTCCAACACTAACAGACAACATGCGGCTGTGAGCAAGGGACAGTCAGCCTTCTGCCTGAGAGCAGCCCTTACCTGCTTCATTAGAACTTTCATATGGTAGTTGCTGCCTCTGCAATAGGCCTCCAAAATCAGGCCAAACCTGAGGGCGACTGCAGGGACGTGCATCTCTGACCTATAGAAAGAGGGAGATTAAAGCTAACCTGACTCTCTGCAGCTAGTGACTAGTTCTCTTGTTCACACCAGCACAGGAAAAATATTATTAATGGCTCCGTTTAGATTCCTTTTATATAATGGGGGGCGGGGAGAACAGAAGGTTCTAAAGAAAACTTCATTGCCTGAAGCCACGAGCCTTCTTACTGGATGACTAACTTGTTAAGCATTCCTTTCGGAGAACCACCTCAGTGTTCTGGCCTGGAGGAGCCTGAATCCACATTTTCAGAGACTGCTGATCCCCGGGTACCCAGCCTGAGACATCTTAAAGGAGCCCAATTTTCAGAAAGTGCTGAGCACCTGCCTTCTGAAAAGCAGGCCCCTGTAGGGCACCCAGTGGAAGCATCCCCCAGTCACCAAATTTGGGCACACACTGAGATGTGTCTAAGGCTTCATGGAGAGAGGAGGAGGGAAAGCGTGCCCTGAAAATGCAACTTTTACATCAGGATCACCAACGTAAATTACAGGTGCAAGCTAAACTGATACAAGTCAGAGTTAACCTGATAAAAGTGTGTCTCCACACACAAGGTTTAACTAAGTCAGTGCACCATCATACCCCTTGTTAAACTAGTGCAACTTTGGGTGTGGATCAGGCCTGGTCTGTCCCAGAATGTTTAGAATCTCAGCAATCTGGAGTCTAAAAATATATCACCGTCTTGCTTCTTCGATTCCAGGGTGAGTTTGCCACGCTGGCAGTTAGAAATAACATGTGAAACTGTCAAAAGCACCTAAATTGACCTAGAAGCCTGAGTCTCCTGGGAAATCAACGTGTCTTAAGCTCCCAAGTCACTAAGGTACTTTTGAAAACTGTACTCAACATCTTTTTACTTGTCAAATGAGTCTCATTTGATATGGAATCAGCAAGAGAAGAAATGCCATGTTTACAGTCACATTCAGAACTGCACTCCTGGAAGTCTGACAACCATAAAATACTTCACTGAAAGAGACTGGGTAAGAATGATCAATAGCCTTTCAATACGTGTATTGAACCAAGTCTCTCTCTTTCTCTCTCATATACACACAATCCTGTGCAATCAGGATTTCAGTAAATGCTGGTTTTACATGGTTACCCAAGCAGAGTCTGAAATAAGGTCGCTCTTTACCTGAGATGCCAAAACAGAAAGTGTCCTATTTTGCGATTGGCTAAAGCTCTGTCCAGTAGGAACTTGGTTAATTCACAGTCTAAGTAGGATTCATACTTGAGCACCTGGACAAGCTGCAGCAGATACTGGAACAATTCGTCATCTCTGGGGAAGGAAAAGAAAGATCAAAGACAACATCACCTTGGCTGCATCAATTGTACTTACGTGTACAGAAGAGACTCAAGCATTTGCCCATAATCCTCCTCTGCCACCCTACAGCCAATCAGAAAGCTTCTCCACAGCTTCCCCCCATGGTGTGTACTTACGTCAGCTTTTTTAATGAGTTGATTGTGAAGGAACCAACATAGCGATCAGGGAAGCTAAAATCCAGCAGCTCCAGGGCATTCAGGACAGGCAGCTCCGGCCAGGACCGGAGCAGGGAGATCATCTGCAGGGGCGAGAACGAGGTGTGAAACAAGGACTCAGAAAGGAAGCGGAGACCATGGAGGGGGTCAGCATCTAAGCCATCGGGAGAGGCTGATGCAAGGAGCCAGGCCTTGAGCCTAGAACACTTTACTACCTGACAAGGTTGCATTTATTTTGGCCTCGGCAGCTGAGTATGCTCTTGGGGGGCAAGGATAGTTTTCATCTGTCTCTTGTTTAGCGCCCAGAGACTGCAAAGCCCACAACACAGCAGAACTTTGACTCTATCAGAGATGGTTCAAGGGAGTTCACAGGGGATAAGGTCTTATTGTACCCAACGGAACCGGGAGCCAGCTCCCCAAGTCCTAACCCAAAAGCCCTACAGCGTATACTGCCTGCACCGTAACAGAATCCACAAGCTCTGAGACCTCAGGACCTGAAGGGGCTGGGGACGCCCCGATGTGCCTGTGCACAGACCAAAGGCCGATGGAAAAGGGAAGACAAAAGCAGCCACGCACTGTCCCCTGCTTTTGGGGTCCCCAGACTCTGTAATCTGGGCTGGCTGCTTGACCCATGGTCCTCACCCACCCCAGCCTCACCTGGGCAACATCCTCATGTTTGTTCCACTTGGTGATGATGAGGAGCTTTGCCAAGGCCTCTGGGTACTGGTCCCGGATCTCGTACCTCATCTTCCACACCAGGTCCTTCTCATGCTCATAGAGTTCGGTGTGGCTCCTTCGCTCCAGGATCTCCCTCAGCTGCTGCTTCTGCTCAGAGGAACGTATGGGGTTCAGTCTGAATCTGAAATGGCCTGGCAGCTCTCTCTGTTCCCTGGGAGATGCTGCAAGGCTGGGCCCCAGGGGGAGCTATTAGGGTGCACAACACAAGTGGGGAAAGGAGCCAGGATGGACACTGGACACAGCTTGTGGGGCCCCTCTCCGAGGAAAGCCAGGCCCATGCAGAGCTGAGGGCAGCTGGCTGAGGATGGAGTAGGGGGCAGGTCTCCCAGAAAAAGCACTAAAGGAGACCCATGTGTGCAGTTCCCTAGGGAGCGCCTGTCAGACCTGACAGAAGTTGGCTGGATGATGCCAGACACTTGCCTCCTCTGGATCCTCTGGTGCGGCACGGGTGTACTCTCCGTTCCTCCCCAACTCCAACAGCTGCAATACGAGTACAGGCTAAGTGAAGTGTCTGCCTTCATCTTCTTCACAGCCCACCTGCCCTTTATGCCCACCAGGAAGCCCACTCTTCAGCTACTCTTCATGAGAGCCCAGAGAGTGTCCAAGCCCTCCAGAGCAGAATCATGCCCTGCTGACAGTTCAGCAGCAGGAGAGTCAGTAGTGACCAGCCATGCAGTTCTGCTGTCACCACCAGGGGTCACTGCACCCAGCAGGAATAAGAAGGTAGAGAAATGGGAAGAGGGCAGCAATCATGCAAGCCAAGAGTTCAAGTCCCTCTGGGAGAATGGCGCGCCAGTCAATGATCGCAGAGGTGAGACACAGCCGCGCTCAGTGATGTCCAAGATAACACAAACCATTCCCTCCAGAGCAACAACAGAGTGATGGATTCTTGGAAGTGCTCTGGCCAAGCAGATAGTTTTGTACAAGCTGCCACGGGTGGTGACACACTCGGTTATGGACGTGTCTGCACGGAACTATCCGCCTCTTCCAGCAAAAACAGAATTCCCGCTTCCTTTTCTGGAATGGATACAGCCTCTCCTGGAGCGGTTTCCATTCCAGATGTCTGGCCAGTGGAAATGAGCAATAGATGTAGCTTTCTCATACCATATTTTCAGTTATCAGTGAGTGCTGGCCAGCTGGGAGCTCTCTTACAGCACTCATTTTCCGTTATATCTCTCTTCCCGCCTTTCCACAAACCTCATGCCAAGACACAAGCTTTTTCAGAAACCTGCCCTTCTGTAAACACTGCAGAATTCTGGGCCCTTCACTCTTGACCTGCAACTGCCCATCTGCAATTTTACTCTCGTTTGGAATCAGGCAGTTTTGCATTAACAAGCTTCCACTAGTGATCGGGAAACTCTTCCTTTTTAAACAAAGCCAATTCAGATAATCTGAGGTCGTTAACAGAGGAAGCCCAAAGTTCTGACCCAGCTGAAACACAGGCAGAGCTCCCTTTCCACCACAGCTTGCCAAGTTCGTAAATCTGTCTGCAGACAAATGCTCATAGAATAGAATCATAGAAGATTAGGGTTGGAAGAGACCTCAGGAGGTCATCTAGTCTAACCCCCTGCTCAAAACAGGACCAACACCAACTATATTATCCCAGCCACGGCTTAGTCAAGCCGGGCCTTAAAAACATTTTTAAAGATGGAGATTCCATCATCTCTCTAGGTAACCCATTCCAGTACTTCACCACCCTCCTAGTGCTTCACCACCTCTCTACGGAGAGCAGATTTTCTGGGCCTTACATGGGACTGACAGGCTGGACCCACCCCAGTGTGTGTTGCGATAAGAACAAAGCTTTCAATTAGTCCTTGGCGGCCTTTATTAACCAGCTACTTACACCCAGCCCTTCTATGCTGCTCTATGGGACACTTAGAACTTTGTGTTCTATAGGCCAGGAAGCAAGGTGATCCATCCAGAGAGATGCCCTGCCCTTTACCTGCTCGAAGGATGGGTAGTACACAGGATGGGGTGTGACGCTGGGGAAGCAGATGACCAGGGCTGCTGCGCTCTCTGTGTTGGGGTTGCTCTGGACTGTGCCCATGGGGTTCAACAGCTCCCCTTTCTCATCTGAAAAAGTAAAAAGATCCTCAGGCTGGATTCCCAAAGCTCAGTGAAGGGAGGTGGGAGGGCAGCATGAGACTCGGCAGCATGGCTCAGCAGACAGGGCACTGGACTGGGACTCAGGAGACCCGAGTTCTAGTCTCATCTCCGACACTGATCTGCTGTCTAGCATAGGGCATCTCTCCTCAGTTCCCTGTGCCCCGTTTCCCCTCCCAGCCTGCTGTGTCCTGTCTCTCTAGCTCGTGAGCAACTCTGGGTAGAGTCTGTCTCTCATGACATGTGCACTCAGTGCACAGCACAATGGGCCCTAATCAGGGTGGGGCTTCTAGGTGCTACTGTAACACAGACTTATCAACAGTCATACCAGCTGGCAGAAGGTGTGTCAGTAAAATACAAGAACTCTTGCTCCTTCTGTGCTGCTAAAAGGAGATGCAGCTCTTGCCCATCCTGTGCTCCCTCCCCACCCCGCTGGAGGAGACCACAGCTGTGGTACCTGGAAATGATGACCACATGTGCAGGCAGCACTCTCCTGTTTTCAACTGGTCCTTGTAGTCAAAGAGCATGACATTCACCCAGGCTATTGGACAGTCCTGCAAGGGGAACAGGGAGATTGAACCAGGTGTGGTGCCAGGAGCCGGCTGATGGGAAGAGGAGGGTTAGCATGGGAGCAAGGGCAAAACAGGCCCTCCAAAATGTCAAGAAATAATCCCTCCCCCCAACAGCCCTCAGAATCTCCACATCAAGCCCCTGGAGCAGGTAAACATACATCCAACAATATATAGTACCCATTGCACCCAGCCCTGGGGTGGAACCAGCAGCTTTTCAGCTGCATGTACAACATTACGCTTCAGTTTAGAGCAAGAAGAGCACTTGAAACTGCAGGGGAGGGATTTAAGAAGGCAGCACATAGTTACTGGAGTTGGAATTTGGCCACACAGATGAGACTGAAATGCCTACACTTGTGGGAAGTCCCATGAAATCTTGATCACACGTGGCAAGGACTTCTGAGTAGGGGTTATCTCGCAGCACAGCTCCTCCTAGCACTACCCTGAAGCACTGGTTCAGTGCAGACTTAGAAGGGAGAGCACCACCACCACCTCTTTCTGTGGGTTTTCTCTGGAGGTCTACCATCCAAACACTGACCATGTACAACCCTGCATGGCTTGAGAGATCTGCCAGGATCACAGCACAAGATGGCATTAATAGACTCGCTAACAGCTTTAGAGAGACAAGGTGGTGGAGGTAATATCTTGTACCGAACCAACTTCTGTTGGTGAGAGACACCAGCTTTTGATCCTGCACAGAGTTCAGGTTTGAAGAAGAGCTCTGTGTAAGCTCGAAAGTTTGTCTCTCTCAACAGCAGAAGTTGGTCCAGTACAAGATATGACCTCACCCACATTGTCTCGCTAATATCCTGGGACCGACACGACTACAACAACACTGCATTGTTAACAGCTTTGTCTTTTTCATGGTGTAGCGTAGCACAGCACTTGGGGGACAATATTTGGTTACCTACACACCTGGAGAATCCCTGGGTTTCCAACAAGGCCTTCCAACCCTAACTCTGTAGTGTTCTCTTACCATTACACTTGGCTACTTTGTGTATTTCTACAGCTCCCTCTAAGCCACTTTAATACAGGGACCAGTTCGGTAAGTATGGATTCAGAAATCAGGATGTGCAGATAAAGCCAGGTATATCTGAACAAGAGGAAGACAGGCATGGTGGTTGTTGTTTAATAAAGGGGGAGGGATGGATTGCTGATCCTTTAGTATAACGATTAGCACTTTCCACCCATAGATCTCAAAGCACTTTACAAAAGGTTGCAAAGTATAAATAACCTCCTTTTACCGATGGGGAAATCGGCACAGAGATGGTGGCAGAACAAAATAAAACCCATCTCGCCGTCTGGTGCTCTGCCCATTAGACTACACTGCCTTCTTGAAATTCCACTGGTGAGCTGAGTTTGTTTGTACTCAATTCTTCAACAAAACAGTTTGGTCAATACGGCAGAACCAGCATTGAGCAAGACTTGTCAGAAGCCACCATGGTCTAAGAGCAAACTAACATGGAAACTGATCTCCCAAAAGGGTGACTGGGCACAGACCTCAGATGAAATTATCAGCACAGCCAGAAAGGGAAATTTCAGTACAAATGTGTGCGTCCACGCAAATGGGGCATCTATCAGATTTAAAAAGGAGCCATGATAAGCCCTTTACATCCTCCCACTGACACTTTCTAAAGAAAACACTAAGGCTTCTCTAGAAGTCCTGGCAAAGAGATTTTTAATTCATGGGAAAGGCAGGGAAGTCAGCTGTTTTCCCAGAATAATAAACATGAATCACTTCTGACTGACCTCTGACAGTCTCCAGCCCCATTGTTGATTTAGTCAGACTCTGGGTAGCTTCAGCATGATCACCTTTGCAACATTAGCTTCTAGTCCACAATGAGAAGCCAAACAACAAAAGTCCCTATCAAAACACATGGTGGAGGCGGCCAAAGCACGATACTTCGTGGATAAGGTCCAGAAAGCAATGACTCAACATCGTCTGTGTAAGGGCAGAAATAGCTTTGGCATGACTCAAAGAGGAAAGAGAGCAAATCAGAAAAACACTAGTCATCCGACTGATTCCTGTAAGCATGCAGGTTCGCCTCTTTTCTTGGTAGTAAGTGATTTAACCTCACCTTCTTGCTTCTGGACAGGCCAGAGAGACCAACAGCGCTCTCCAGCTAGTTCATGCACTGCATCTCAGAACAGTTACAATGCTATTAGCAAACAAGAGGCTGACCAGGGACCGTGCTAAACAATGGGAAAGGTCGTGGTACAAGGCTGGGAGTTTCAAAAGAATTTAAAGAAATTGGGCATACAATTCCCACTGAATTTCAGTGATGGTCTAGATATTACTTAGTCCTGCCAGGACTGCAGGGGACTGGACTAGATGACCTCTCAAGATCCCTTCCACTCCTACGCTTCTATGAAATTTGGGCCCCTAACGGACTGCAGCATTTGAATGATTCAGGTTTTATTTGTACTGTGGTAGCACTCAGAGGCCTCAGTCAGGGATCGGGGCTCCACTGTGCTAGCCATTGGTTCCCACACTTACAAACCAGTCTCTTCTTCGAAGTGCTTTAGTCTCAGGCCTCCATGCAAATGGGACCCCTGCACGGAGTCCTGTTAACATCAATCCATTGTGCCCACAAGGAGCCCCATCAATGCCAACATGGCTCTGTGCAAGCACAAGGATCCCATTTGCAGGGAGGCACTTGCAGGACTGGGGCATCAGGAAGACTTTATAATCAAACAAAATCAACCCTCTGCTTTTCCGTCCTTTTGCGAAGGCGGCCTGGTGAACTCTACATACCTCTGGTTCTCAGCTTCGAGACTGTGCCTATGTTTTCGTGGAAGTTGAAAACTTTTGTACAGAATCGAAGCATTTGCGTAGAAACAAAAAAGTGTTTCTTGCCCTTTGGGGGTTAAGAAAACTTTCCAAAGGGAAAGAGCTGGAGGGATAAGTTTACTAACTAGATAGTACCAGGGAATGTGCAATTCCTGGGTGCAGAGAATATGTTTTTGGATATATAATATCATGAATTAAAATGATCACATTTCTGTGCACTGGCTGTAAATGCTGCATTTGGCCTCATGTGGGACAACAGACTTTACCCTGGGTCTTCTCACTTGGGGCTGAAATAGCATCATGCATCCTTGAATACAGGAGACAGGATTCTGAGAGATGGGGATCACAGGAGGGTTGTTTTGGGGTGCAGGAGACGAAGGTGAGAAAACAAAAAGAGCTCGCGAAGTGAATTTGAGCACCACGGGCCTTCCCTTCTGTTGCTTGCACCAAACAGCCTCCTCTGAACGTGTCTGTGCGTCCCTCCTTGTCCAGCCCATTTCAACACAACTTTTCTGCTCCCTGTTTATGCCTCTTGTTCTCTCTGCCGCTTGGCAGTAAAGTAGCTCTGCACAGGGTTTGTTCTCACTCCCCCTGGGCCGTAAACTAGTTCCTTACAGAGTCTGTTCTCTTCCTCCACTCCCTTTGTGGTCAACTAGCTATGCACAGGGTTTGCACGAAAGACATTACTACAGAGAAGCGTCATCACAGAATGAGGTGTAACCTCAGCTACAAATGAGGAAGCCCTGGAATGCAGAGAAAGGGAAATGAACACAAATCATTCCCCTTTCTTTGCAGTTAAATATAGAGTAAATATGAATATTAACTATGAATTTCCTCTTCCCTCCCTCCCCCGAGGGGTTACAATGAGGTTACAGCTCCATAGTAATGGCAGCCACTCCCCAATTTCCTGCTCCCCTTGGAGCAGTTACAATGGGACAGCCCATCGAACCGGTAGCCATTCCTGACTTCCCAACCTCCTTGGAGCAGTTGCAATGGGACAGCCCATCATGGAAGCAGCTTTTCTACGGGCTGAAGTTCTCTCTTTGAAATGCAAAGTCCTACGGGTTTAACTCAATGCTGCTTCTGCTGCCACACACAGCTGGTAAGACTGGCCCGGCCTCACTTACCGCTTTCTTGGATTTTTTCTTGGTGGATCGTGCCTTCTTGGCCTTCTCGATAACAGCGTAGAGGGCGAAGCAGAGCCGCGCCATGCGGGGCAAGTCGCAGATGCTAATGTCAAAATCCAGCCTCTGTTTCCACACTGGCTCCGAACACACATTCACCTCGGCGCTTGACACCATCTTGCAGAGCATCTCGTTGCCATGGTAAAGGCCTGCCTGCACCACCAACTGAGAAACAAGAGTGCACTGGGATCACAATGGCCTGAGCTCTTTGCTTCGGGGGTGTGGTTAAAACAAGGCCAGGACTCCTGGGTGCTATTCCCATCTCTTGCCACGGTCTCTCTGCGAGCCCTTGGACAAGTCCCTTAACTTCTCTGTGTGTCAGCATACTGATCTATACAGTTAATATGATCTCTTCCTACCTCACATGTGGGTTGTCAGATTTAATTAACGATTGCAAAGTGCTCATTTAATCCACTATTAAGCTTGTACTACACATCCCTTTCTGTGCTCAATCAAGTCTGTTACAGGCTTGGCTACTGAGCCTGACTATTTAGCTGTAGGCACTCATGTCTCTCTCTCTCTGGAGGTCACCAGATCAATTCCCAGTCTGTTGGATAAGATGGCTGCTATCACCCTTCCTAGAAAGCACATTCTGCCCACATATATGTGATGTTTGGAAACCCTGGAGGTGTAAATTCAGTGCTATCAGAACAGCAGCCCTGAAGAATTAAATCCTGTTACTCCTAGGACAGGTACCACATGGGCAACAGTGGTACAAGCTGTCCTTTGCCAGTACGCCTTACCCAGGACCCAGAGAGACTCCTCTCTAGAGAAATTTAGGCTGATATTTTCTCAGGAGCACTGAAATTCAGTGGGAGTTGGGCACTTAATTGCCTTAGGCTGGAATTTTCAGAAGCGCCTGGGTAATTTAGAAGCACAATTCCCAGTGCAAGTCAACAGGGAATTGTGCTCCTAAATCACTTAGACACTTCTGACAAGCCCTCCCTTGAATCTCCACACTCCGGTGAGTCATTGGCCTTTCTGCTGAGCCTGCCAACACGGATGTCAATTGCTGCTATTGTTTTTTTTTCTGGTGGGGACATGCTGGGTAAAGTTTTCAAAAGGGCCAAGTGACTTAGGAGCATACTTCCCATTTTCAAGTGACTTCAGCGTTTAAAAGCCTGCTTCTGAAAATGGGATTTAGGCCTATGGAAAGTGTACCCCTCGTCACAAGATATGATTGCCTTGAGTGAGACCCAGGCAAGTGAGGTACTCTCTCTTATTGGAACAACTTCTGTTGGTGAGAGAGAGAGAAGCTTTTGAGCCACTTAGAGCTTTCCTTCTGGGACTGACAAAGCTACAACTATACCACATACATGACTGAGACCAAGTCACTCATTTCACACCAGCCCCCAAAGAACTGCCAGCTGGGAATGACGTTGGAATTGTTTTTATACCAAAGATACAAAAATATTATAAATTAAAATCCAACAGCAGTAAAACCAATTGGTGGAAACACTGAACGAATCTTAACTGCTGAAAGGCTAGACAGGCCCAGATGAGGAAACTGAACCATGCCCCGTAGGGAAAGCAACCAACAAGAAATGGACATGGGCTTATGCCAAGGGAGAAGCAAGTTAATAGCACTGGGGAGGATGTGAAACTCTATTTCTGGCATTTGCAAGTCTCCATATGGCTAAATGCATCAGCCCTCACTTCTCCTCTCTCCTGCCTGGACCCTATCATAGACCAGGAAAGAGACCTCTTCCTAGCCTGTGCCATCCCTCCTGCTGCACGTTCATCCAGGCACTAGAAATCACCTCTAGTCAGGATCCCCTGCACACTCTGGGAGACCCTTTCAGTGAGGCAAGAGCCTTATGAGAACCACCACATCTATATCTGACATTCAGGTACCATTCTCTGCCTCCTTTATCCTCATTTGCCAAATCTCAGAGGTCCCACTCCATTCGTTGCCTGCCTCATTTTGGTAGCAAGTCCTCTGCTTCCTAGGGCCTATTCTCTCTCCATTCCCCTACTGCTCCCCTATGCTGAGGCCACCTCTCCGTTCCTCTGCCCTCACCCCCCTCACACAGACCCAGTTCTTCCTCCTTCATTGGTCTCCAGCACTTCTGCATCTCCGTTGAGGTGAGGTCACCGCAGATGAGTAAGTAGGCTCTGTACTCAGAAACTCTTGCAGCTCAGACTTCTAAGAATGTGCCACTCGCTCAGTGAGCTGCTGGCTAACAAGTTCCCTTCTCCTTCCTGTTGTGAAGCTTTGTAGAAGTTGCCCTAAAGCTGAATGAAGGACGATGCAGCAAGGAGTCATGTGATCTCAGGCCATTGATCCCTGCTGACTTTCACACAAGTGGTAAGCAACCAGATGCAAAAAACCAAACAACCCACACCCAGCCTGCACCTACCTTCATCCTCTCATCTGCATTCACTTTACTGCCTTGCACCAGTTCAATGTAAAAAGGCTGATTAAGGGACCAGAGAGACTCGTGAGTTGGCTAGAAAGGGCAGAGAGAATCGAACTTAAGTTAGCACATGGACCAGAACGAAGACCAACCTGCAGTCTCTGGGGCAAGGAGACAGGCTGGTGCCCCCCAGCAGCAGAGCTCCTCATCGCCACTTGGTCCCCTGGAATGTATTGTACCCACCTTAGAGATAGGGAAACTGATCCAGGACCAAATTCAGCGAGAGTAAGTGGGTGGATCTCCCACTGTAACAGTAATACCTAGCACGTCTATAGTACTCCTCAGCAAAGGTCTTTATGGAGATGTTCAGTATCATTTTCCCCATTGGGAACTGGGGCACAAGAAGGTGAACTGAGTAACCTGGCTGGTTAGAGGCTGAGCCAGGAGTAGAACTCAGTTCTCCTGCACCACAGTCCAGAGCAACACAGCAGCCAGTGGACGCTGCTCATGCCAGGGCTGAATCTGGCTCAGAGAAATAAAGGAATTAATCCAAAGCCAGAGAGACAGTCAGGGTGAGAGCTGGGATCAGAGTGCTGGAGTTCCTGGCTCCCTGACTTGTGCTCAGACTATTAACCCTGGAAATAGGGATAGAGAGGTGCCCCCAGGACTGGCATAGGGAGTCACTCTCATTTTGACCTCAGGATCTCCAATGGGAAAGAGGAGGTTACCTACTGTAACTAGAAGTTCTTTGAGATGTGGTAGCCCTATTTGTATTCCAAACGTGGGCACACATGCGTGCCGTGCGCCTGAGTCCACAAGGTTTTCTTAGCAATGTCCATTGACCCACACGTGCGTCCTGCATCCCCTCATGCTCACAGCCAAGTGTATAATAGGTCGTATGGATCAACACCTCTCCCATATCCCTCTTAACACTGAGTAGTCCAGTCTGCATCACAGCAGCTGGAGGGCGGGTATTGGAATACAGATAAGGGCCACACATCTCGAAGAATCTCCAGTTACAAGTAAGTAACCTCCTCCTCTTCTTCCAGTGATGGTCCCTATATGGATTCCAAACACAGGTGAGTAGTGAGCAACGATCAGCGTGGAGATGGGTGCAAGAACATGAGAGGAAGTGCAGTCCGCAGTACAACATCGCTAACAACAGCGTCCGCAGCCGCCACTTGGGTGACGGAGTTGTGGGACATGAACATGTGGACAGAGTACCAGGTTGCTGCACGACAGATGTCTTGCCAGGAGACGTCTGCTAAGCAGGCTTGTGTAGAGTGCGCTGTGACTCCATCTGTTGGATAGCGTTGTAGCATTCGTGGATGTACCCAGAGACCCATTTGGAAATTTGTACCGAGAAGAGGGCCTGGCCCTTAGATCAGTCAGCAATGGCTACAAACAGTTTTGGCCATGTGTGAGAGGCATTCGTCCTGTGAAGGTAGAATGCCAAGGCATGGCGGATGTGGAGGGAGTGCAGGACCCTGTCTGCGTGGGAGGCATGTGGTTTGGGGCAGAACACAGAGAGGTGAATACACTGATCTAGGTGGAACTCCAACACTACCTTTGGGAGGAATTTAGTGTGGCCATAAGGAAAATTTATCTGTGTGGAATATGGTGTAAGGGGGATGTGCCATCATGGCTGCCTGTTCACTGACCCCTCTAGCTGAGGTGATGGTGACCAAGAAAATGACCTTCATGGAGAGGTGAGAGAGGGTGCATGTTGCCAGCAGCTTGAAGGGTGGGCTCATGAGGGCAGAGAGAACAAGATTAAGGTCCCAAGGGGGTGGGGCTTGAGTACTGGCAGGAAGGCATTGAGTAAACCCTTCATGAAACCGACAGTGATAAGGCATATAAACACACAGCCGCTGTCCACCAGTGGGGAGGGGGGAGGAACTGAGCGCTGTCAAGTGGACTTGTATAGAACTGAGGGAAAGGCCTGACATTTTGAGATCAAGCAGGTAGTCGAGGATGATAGGTATAGATATTGCATTCACTGGGTGGCGATGGCAGTGAGCCCATAAGGTGAATCGTTGCCACTTAACTTAGTAGCAGGCCCTGGTGGATGTCTTCCTGCTTTGGTTAAGGATGTTTCACACCAGGTGGAGAAGCCCTAACTACCCTCGAACTCCTAATACCAGGCCATGAGGTGAAGGGGGCCTGGGTTTGGGTGCCGAACCCAGCACCAATCCTGTGTGAAGAGATTGGGAGTGTTGGGAGGTGGAGGGGTGTGTGGGTGGAGAGTTTGAGGTCGTCTGTGAATCAGAACTGGTGTGGCCAGAACAGGGCTACACATATTACGGTAGCTCAGTCCTGTTGGATCTTGTGGAAGGAAGGGAACAAGGGGAAAGATGTAGCAGAGGTCACCTATCCATGGGAGCAGAAGAGCATCACCCTGCAAATCCTCCCCTATGGCTCCCCTGGAACAATAAAGGGTTCATGAGTGGCAAAGAGGTCCCGCCTTGGGGTGCCCCATTGGTAGAAGAGGTATCAGAATGGAATGTCGTGTAACTCCCATTCGTGGGAGAAGTAGAGAGTCCTGCTGAGTGCATCTGCTAGGGTATTTTGGGTGCCTGGGAGGTATGTGGCTTGGAGCATCACGTGGTGTTTGATACAGCAGTTCTGAATGTGGACGGATGTGAAGCAGTGGGTGGGAGACCAGGCACCATCCTGCTGGTTTATGTACATGACCGTGGAGATGTTGTTGGAGAAAAATTGAATGTGGCAGGACCCAACAACAGGAAGAAATGCCTGGCATGCTGTAACGATGCTGGCTTTGGTGGGACACAACTGAGTATGTCAATTCAGGACAAATCGCTTAAAGCAGGGCAGTTACAGCCCAAGGCTGGGGTTTTTTCCACCTCTAAGGCAAACCAAACCAGACAGAGAGGACTTTGGTTTTACCCCACTGGCTAACCATAAGTCATACAAGCAATTCCCTTAGACACTCCAGTTTCTCTGTATCACCGCCAGTGCCACTCGTTATGGGGATGAATGGTTATGAAAACCAATACTTCAGTCAAAGAAAAAAAGGTTCTCCCGATCCCAAAGGACCAAGCTCCAGACTCAGGTCTATATACAAATTGGATCTTACCTACAAATCACGTTGTTGGCAATCCTTTAGAATCTAAAATTTAAAGGTTTATTCATAAAAGGAAAAAGATATAGATGAGAGCTAGAACTGGTTAAATGGAATCAATTACATACAGTAATAGCAAAGTTCTTGGTTCAGGCTTGTAGCACTAACAGAATAAACTGCAGGTTCAAATCAAGTCTCTGGAGTACATCCATAGCTGGGATAGGTCATTCAGTCCTTTGTTCAAAGCTTCAGTTTGTGGTAAAGTTCCTCCAGAGGCAAGAAACAGGACTGAAGACAAGATGGAGGACATGCAGCAGCCTTTTATAGTCTCTTGTCATGTGGTCTGTCTTTCTTTGTTCCAAAGACAAGCATTTGGGCACGTGTCAAGAAAAAACCTTAGAGTTCTGTCCATAGGCATGTCCCTGCATACCTTGCTGAGTCACAAGGTGTATAGGCCTTCTTTCGATGGATCATTTGTATAGCTGATGGTCCTTAATGGGCCATCAAGCAGGCTAGGCAGTGCTGACACCAAATTGTCTGGGATGTTACCCAGAAGCGTAGCACAAGTTTGAAATACAGACAGTATACAGCCAATACATATAACTTAAAATACAAAAGTGATACATGCATCCAGATGGCATAATTATAACCAGCACATCATAACCTTGTCTTCGATACCTTAGCTGACCTCTTTGTAAAAGATTTGGTGCCACTACAGGACTTTGGTTGCAACAATGATCTATATGGTCCCAGTTCATGTCAATGTCACACATGCAAAATGGACTTCCCTCAGTTCTGGCACATTTATATGAATCCTGGCCTCTCGTGGCATCCAGATCCCCTGTGCTGTGTGATGGTCCAGATGGGCTCCCCAACCTGCAAGGGAGGCGTCTGGTGTGACGGTGGCCTGCAGGGTGGGAGGGATGAAGGGGGTCCCAACCATGACCTTGGAAGAGTTGATCCACCACATGAAGGAGGCCAGAACTGTCTTGGGGACAATGACTCTGGTATCCAAATGGTCCTGGTTGGGTCTGTAGATAAGCCATAGCTGGAGGCGACGCATGCGCAGATGCGAGTGTAGCGCAATGGAGGTACAAGCTGCATACGTCCAAGGACAGACAGACACAATAGCAGACGCGCTTGTGATGCAGGTCTGCAATTATAGTCATCAGCACTGTGAAGCAGTTCGCCAGAAGGAAGGTTCGTGCCATGATGGAGTCGAACCGTGCCCCAGTAAAGTGAATTGGATGAGTGTCAGTGTGGAAGTAGGCATCCTTCATGTCATGAGCTGCGAACCAGGCCCCGTGGGGGGATAATCAGTGCCAGCGTCAATATACAGAATCTGGATTTTCTGATAAAGGTGTTTGGTAACCAAAGGTTGAGAATGGGGAGGTGCCCTTTGGGATGAGGAAGCAAGGAGAGTAGAAGCCTCATTCCGTGTAGGGAGATGGGACCAACTCTATGACTCCCTTCCCAAGAAGCGCATCTGCTTCCTGTTGGAGAAAGCATTGATGAGAAGGGTCCTCTAGAGGTGCCTAGGGGGATGGGGGCTGCTGCTGGGGAAAATAAAGAAATTCTACGGTTATCCGTGGTGGATGAGCTCCAGTAGCCAACGGTCCATGGTGATCTTGCCCCAGTTGTGGCTGAATAGGACAAAATGGCCTCAAAAGATGACATGGGGTGGCAACGGGGAAGGTTCGCAGGTCTTGATCGACGCATCAGAACTGGGACTTGGGCTGTTGGTGGGAGAGAGCTGAGGAGGGGGCCATGGCAGAGGTCGGGAAGCACTGCTGCTGAGACTGGTGTCTCCTGCATGGGGCTTCCTGTTGGCATTGGTAGGAGGCCTGGCAGGGCACATGCGGACGGGGACGGAACTGCAGTTGCTTCTTGCCTGCATCGTGGAGCTAGAGTATAGATCCCTAGGAATCGTCCCTAAGGGGGTCCATCTTGGAGTAAAACAGCTTGTCCTCATTAAAGGGGAGATCCTCGAATGTATTTGTATTGCTTGGAGGCCTACCTTGGTGACCAGGCATCCCTCATCCACCAGCACGTGAAACTGCTGCTGTTGGTCTGGTGCAGTGGGTTTTCAAATCTTTTGTATTGGTGACTCCTCTCACACAGCAAGACTGAGTGTGACATATACCCCCCCTTATAAATTAAAAAGGTGTGGGGAGATAATTTAATTTAACGGAGGCTCGGAGCGGTCAGCGACCCCCGTGTAACAGCTTGGGACCCCTTGAGGGGTCGCGACCCCCAGTTTGAGAATCCCTGGGCTGGTGGCAGTTTGTCCCCAAACTCTGGTAGCCCCGTATAGTTATTAAAATCATATTTGGCTAGCAGAGTGTGATAGTTTGCTGCAGCACTGCCAGGGAACACATCTTCCTCCCCAAGAGGTCCATGCGTTTCGCCGCCTGAACTGGAGGGGTTGATTTCTGTCTGTGCTGCAGGAGGATGACCTCATTAATAGATGGTCCCTGAGGCTAGAGAATGTCCAGAAGTGGGTGCTGCTGATCCTGAATCTCTTCCAGCAGTATTCCCAAGTCCTCTTCCACCAACTGGAGCAGGACCTGATACTGCCGGTGATCATCTGGCAGAGACAGGGAAGTAGGAATGAACAAGGAGGAAGTGGCCATGAGGACCGGAGGAGCCGGCAGTACTAGTTCAACATCCGCCTCTTCCTCTGTGTTCAATGGTGCCGATGGAGGAGCCTGGACAGAGTGACAGGATGTTTGGAAAGGCGGCTAGCAGTGGTGGTAGGTGTTCCAAGGTGCAGCCAAAGCGAAGGGGCCTGTGGGTGTAGTGTGCCCCATGGGTACCAGTACCAGACCCTCACTGCTGGATCATACACCAGTGGATAAGGCAGTTGGAGACGCAAACCCAAGCTGCGGTGTGACATGGGGGAGAACGAAGGCTCCACCTCCAAAAACTCCTCTGACTCCAAGGATGGTTCCAGCAGTGGAGGAACCAGTGAAATGGGCAAGCTGCAGTGTGACACCAGTGGGGGTCATTCCAGGAGCAGCAGGATTGGTTCATCCACTGGAGCGGGGACCTCATGGGCGAGGTGGGGGGCCGGAGAGGATCAAAGAGGATAGCACCAATTCCACAATGGAGAGGCGGGGCTCTGATCAGCCGGAAGTCCTACAAGTGCCTGTGGAAATGCTCACGGGGCCAGGTAGCGTCTCCAGCTTGTCCAAATGGCACAGAGGTGGCAGCGGGAAGGGTGGTTCAGGAGCTGGTGAGCACTCTGGATGGGCGGCTACTAGCGCGGCCATCTGTACAGCCAGACCCCATCTGCGCTGAGCTTTTCCCTCCCCCTGGGGAAGCTTGGGCGTCGGTGTGATTGTCTCTGCCCGTAACATCTCATCCAACTGGGCGCGTCTCAGTAGCAGTCCGGAGTGGGGACCAGCTTTTGTGCCCACGAGAGTGCTTCTTGCTCTGATGGCTGGGTTTGCCCTTCCCCTGGATCCAGGGCATGGGAAACAGTGGAAGGGGACGTGCACCGCCGGTGAAAGTCACTGTGTCAGCAGTTCCGATGGGCCCGGATCCACATGAGCAAGCTGCCTCATTGCTTCCTCCATGGAGGAACTTACAGAGGCGGAGCTCCCAAATTGCCCAGGTCCAGCGCAGGAAGGACTGACACAGGGAGCAAGGAGCCGTGACACAAGCCTCACCAAGGTGATAAAGACACCGCTGGTGCTCATTGCTCATGGAGAATGAATGCGGGCAGGAGACACTGTTTTTAAACCCCAGAATGTGGGCATAGTCCCCACATGGGGGGAGGGATAGTCCCCAAATGGGAATGACTAGTACTAACCAACGTACTACTAGCTCTGCAACTACTATAGACAAATGGAGAGAAACCACTGTCTTAGCAAAAACTAAGAGCACAAAGGAACAGGGCTGAGGCAGGCCATGCGGCAGTAAGAGAGCACTAGAGTGGTGTCGACCCACACAACCTATTATATCCTCGGCTGCAAGCATGAGGGGATGCATGACACACATGTGGGTTAGCGGACACTGCCAGGAAAACCTTTCAGACTCAGGCACATGGTGCGCATGCGCGCCCATGTTTGGAGGACATACAGGGACCATCATTTGAAGAAATAGAGGGTCTCTGTGCAGGTCCTTTATGTAACTGAGGGAGGGGGATCCCCAATTACCCCCTTTTGGCCTTGTTATGACCCCTGCATTAAGGGGCCAGGGTGTCACTCTGCCTGCGGGCAGTCACTTCCAAGTGGCACTAGCATCTCAATTTCATTGTGGAAAAGACAGAGAAGCAGCAAATGGGTGTGTCAGGCTGGTGGGAGCAGGGGGAGAAGGGTATCCGGTGTGCTCGCATGGTTACCTTTTTCTTGGGGAGCGGGGGAGGCTTGGAAACCATCTTCGGGGTGTGGGCGGTGCAGTTGGTCTGCTCGTCTCGCATAGCGATGATGGAGGAGAAGTGTACCATCGTCAGGTGGGGCATCAGACCATGGTGCAGGCAGCTGCGGATGTACTGGTGGGAGGAGAAGCAGGGAGAGAACAGAGTAATCATGGAAGAACAGACGACCTGGAAGCCACGAGGATGTGGAGAGGGTAGCGGTGGAGGTGAAGCAGGGCTGAGTCAGACAGGAGAGGAAGGGCTGGAAGTGACCCAGCAGCCACCAAAACTAGGTTCTCCTGCCAATTCCTTTCTAAACCTACATCTTTCCTAGGCACGAAGAACCCTAAAGACTAAAGTGCAGTTCCAAGAGTGAGTGAGTCCAGGTGCCCAAGCCCATCCCCCATACATGCACTGGGCTGCCTCGTTTTATGGTACGATGCTGGGAAGGATTCATTGCTCCAGACAGCAGAAAGCCCGCCTGTGTCACAGCAGAGGAGGGGGGATGCCGTTTGGGGGGCAGTGTTGCTTCCCAGTAGTGGGAGCCATTGTTCAACTCTGACGTTCAGCAGCTACACTCTGGCTGGGGAGAGGGGGATGGAGGGAATCACCCCTCAGAACCATAATCCCCCCTCACACACACAATGGGTTTAGCTCATTAGCACTCAACGCCAAAGGGACCAACAATCAAGTCAAACTTTCTCCACCCATGACCGAGCCCAGCCTTATGTTCTTTGTGGTGCCTGCTCATAGACTCCCCTCTAGAGGGCCACCCACTGGGGCAGCGTCCAGGTCACCGTTGTTAACCGGACAATGGACTGGGTCCCTTTAGGGTGTATTTCCAGCTCGACATAAGGAACATGAACGACAATAGCATGGAGCATCCTTTTCCTGCCTCCCAGAGAGAAAAGTGCCTGTACGCTTGGGAAAGAGACTCACCTGGAACTGGTACAGAGGGTAGTTCCCGTAGAGATATTCACATTTCCCTTTCACCTGCAGAGTATAATCCTCAGGGCTCTCCACTGTCTGGTGGCGGAAGACGGTAGCTTGCTTCTTGATGGCATAGCTCATTAACGTGACAGGGAATTCCTTGGGGGAGACTTGGAAGGTGAAGCTCTCCTGCAATCCCAACAAAACAGCACGTACAGTCAAATACCAGCTGAGAAGGGGCTGAAATCAGCATCGGGAGTCGCAGAGAGAGACCCATAGCCCCAGATGCCAGAGGGGATAGCTAGATTCCCCAAAAGGACCTAGGCGTGAAGAGAAGGCTATGGAGGCAGAGTGATTAGCCACATTAAAAAACAGGGATGGACAGAGTGAAGAGGGGCATGTCCAGTGGTGTGAGCACAGGACTGGGAGCCAGGAACTTCCCAAGTCCCATTTGAAGTTCTGCCACCTACTCCCTCTGCAGCATTCAGCACGTCATTTAAAACTTCCTGCCTCTACTTCCTCTGTCTGCACAAAAGGGGGACGATAATTGCTAATCAGGATGGCTGCCATGATGAATGCTTCGCAAGCACTACGTGTTATGGATGGTTCATTCAGACTGAGCGGGGGCCTCTTTGGAAATTTTGTTTAATGCCTGGACACAACATGCCAGGACTGTGGTTATCAGAGGGCAGCAGTAAGGAATGAGAAGTGATCAGGTGGTCCGTGGCAGAGAGAGCCTAATGCCTGGAAGCAGCATGCTGGGATCATGAGACAGCCTGACCTTTTTGTTTCAAAAGAAAAGGGGATTTGTTTCATCAGCTCAGAATTTTGAGAGAGGGTGAGGGCAAAGCTTGTTCAGGGAGGGGAGCATTTCCATCAATCAGCTGTTTGGTGGGGACGTGGCCGGCTTACACACAGTTCTTCCAAACATCTCAATCTCAAGGAGTCACAATAATTCCCAAACAGACAGAACCATGGCATACTCTCTCCCCCATAGCACCTGGTCCTACAGCTGGACGCAGAACTGAGTGTGCAAACCCTTTACACATAACAGATTTTACCCCGCCAGACTCAAACTTGACGTTGACGAAGATGTTCTTGTTGGGGATGCGAAGGGGGCCGGTCCTGGGACCTTTGGCCAAGGGCTCCAGTTGCAAGGGAAAGTTGTATTCCATCCAGGTCATCCAGCTCAGCTGCTGTCGCTTCACCGCCTTCTCTTCACAGAACTGTCGCATTTTTGCACGGAAGTCATTCACCTCCGGGTCGCGCACCGAGTCAAACTCATGCAAACCTGAGCGGGGTGTTAAAATAAAGAGAGATGATCCACATAGCAGTAGGGTCACTGGTCCTTGATAATCAGCTGCCGCTGCTGGGCGGGGAGATCGCAGCATCAAACAACATATGGTAGAAAAAGCCAAGTCTATAGCATTAGACTATGATGGCTACACAATTACACCAGTCCCTTCTAGGGGCTCTTGCTGGGACAGGCTGGGAGTAGACCAGAGGAGAGATCACCCCTTGCCTTTCATCAGTCCACAGGGACTCCTACTAGGACTGGCACAGCTGAGAGCTCCCCTAATTCAGTCAGTGCATCTGTGCTATTTCCTACACAGCAACCCTGGCTGAGAGAGGTTGAGCCTGGAGTAACCGAGCTCCCTCTGCTGCCAGCACACGTGCCCTACCCTGATTAAAGTAGCTCTTGCTGGCACTAAGGTGGGGTCTCACCTTTCCCAATAAGCAGGCTGATCTGGGAGTTAATCAGCTTCTTGACGCGGTCACCTTCACGAGCCACCAGTCGAAGGACAGGCAGGAAGGGCTGAATGTCGCAGAGGCGCCGCTGCTCATCCTCCAGCTCCTGCTGCTCGGCTGTCTGGTTGATACACGTGAAGACGTACGCTTCGGGGTCATTGAGCATGTGATACAACGGCTCATACTGTGCGTGACGCCAGACCACCTAGGACAAACCGACGGCAGGATGGAACCACTGATGTGCCGGCTGAACCATCACATCCCCTCCCTACTGCCCCACTCCATCCCCAGAATCCCCCAAGGCCATTACACACAGTTACAAACAACAGCAGGGACAGCTATTGATTGGGATCTTGCAGGGCCTTAACGAAAGCCCCTGGAGAAGAGCAACAGTCATTTGTAGGACACCTGAGAAATGCCATCCCTAGGAAATTCACAACTGCACATGCCTGCTTGCGCCCATGGGGAGAGACGCAATGCACTACAATGGGAGGCAGTGCTAACCCTTTTCACTACATCCCCAGGTCTCTAAGCATAGACGACATGAGTAGCTGTAACTATTACGGACCTGATTATTTCTCGATGACTGTGTGATCTCACAGAATCAACTGTGAGGACCCAATTTTCAGTTAGACTATAACCTGGCTTCCCTTTTTTGTGCATGCAATGAGCTGCACTCTCTCTCTCTAGGTATCTATAGTATCTGAGCACCTCACAATGCTTATTTGTGGATTTTTAGCCTTCCAACACCCCTGCCCAGTAGGGAGGCATTACCCCCATTATACAGATGCGGAGCTGAAGCACAAGTCACACATCTATGACAGAGCCAGGAATTGAAGCCAGGTCTCCTATACCCCAGTCCAGTCCAGTGCCTTCCCCACTAGACCATCCTTCCACCCCAGTGGATGTCAGTTAGACAGTTAACTAATTACCTGATTGTGACCACATAGCTGGTGACTTAACAACTAAAGCACATCTATTGTGCCCACAGTTTTCTGGCCTGAAAACTGCAGGCACAGAAAGAACTTCTAATAATCTGGCACCATACGTCTGTCTCTTGTGCTGTGTGAGTCATCTAAGCCAGGCTGCTACTGCAACGAGAATCTTTTCCACTCTGATTTTTGCTCAGTGAATTGAAAAGGTAATTTCATTTCCTCTACTCTTCTGTTCAGCATTTTATTCCTCAAAGGAAACACTGAAAACTTTTCTTTTTAACTAAAGTTCCCAATCACCATGACACAGCTTCTGCTGTGCAAAAAAATAAGGATATGTCTACAATGTAATAAAAGACCCACGACATGGCCGCAGCTGGCAAGAATCAGCTGACTTGGACTTGCAGGGCTAAAAATTGCAGTTTAGACATTTGGGCTTGGGCTGGACCCTGAAACCTTGCAAGAGGGGTGGGCCTCCGAGCCCAGGCTCCTGCCAGAATCCGAATATCTATGCTACTAGTTTTAGCCCTGCACCCCAAGCCCCATGACACCCAAGTCAATTCACCTGGGATCTGAGACTTGGTACCATGCAATTTTTTATTGCTATGGAGACGTACCCTAAAAGGGAAGTCACAGTAGAGAACAACTGCAGAACATGTGACTTCATCCAGAATTTGTATTCAGCTTCCCGGGGAGGATCTCTCTCGCTGGCCCACAGAAGACCATTGAGACTGAAAGGCTCAGGGTGGAGAGTGGCTGCTCTGGTGTGAGAGCGAGCAATAACGGAATATGGGAATCTTTCACCCCTCAGCTGCTGATTCAAATTTGGCCCATCAGTAGTTACTCAAAAACTATTACCATCTGACGGCTGATGTGAAATGAGTCAAGTTCCCAGTGGACTGATGCCTATCACAACTGGCACTGTAATTACATGCATCCAACGAAGCGGGTATTCACCCACGAAAACTCATGCTCCAATACATGTTAGTCTATAAGGTGCCACAGGACTCTTTGCTGCTTTTACAGATCCAGACTAACACGGCTACCCCTCTGATACTTGTAATTACCTTGTAGGTTGGCAACCTCAGCAGCAATGCCAAGGATTGACAAGGACTGTGGAGAGGGCATCCCAGAGGAGGGTCCCTCCAAGTCAGGAATGAGGCACTCTATTAGCACAGCATGGGAGAAGTCTGCATTGCTGCTGGGACATGGCTAAATGGCGTTGCGAATTCAACATCCTTCCCAAGCACTGAGCTCACTTAAGAAAACGCCCTGCACACTTGTAAAATCAATCCCAAAGGTGACTCTTTAGCCATGGGGTGAGGCCTGCAGTAAAGGCTGGTACCTGTTTGATAGTGCCCAAGCTGGCATTGCAGGATACAGAGAGATTCAGGTATATGCCTGTAGGCAGCAGGAAGTCCACTTGGATGGTTTGGTTTTCTTCCTTGGACCAGAATTCAACAGGGCAATAGATGCCCGGGGGCATCCTGCTCACTTCTTAGCTACAATCTGCAACAAAGGGAGAAAAAGGAGAATTATTTGTATTGCAGCAATTCCTAAAAGCCCCAGCAAGACCAAAGCTAAGCTCTGACAAGACCAGATTATTATCTCCATTTAATGGATGGGGAAACTGGGAATTCAATCCAGTCTCCAGAGTCCAAATCCAGTGCCTTAAAAAGAGACATCCTTGTTCAGGTCCACCCAGATGCTGCCATGGTTATAGTTCAAAGCATCTTCTACTTAGTCATTTAAGAATATGAAATACTTAGTGTTACAGCTGGGCAAAAAAAATTTAGTGAATGGTAAATGTGCCAAAAAATGAATTTTTCTGGGCATCAAAACTGTTTGCAACTTGGGATCAAATTCTGTGAACAGTTTTGGTCAAAAAAAACAAACAAACAAACAAACAAACACAAATACAAACCCCCACGATTACCTGATTTTTTTTTCCCCCAGAAATGTCATTTCTAGTGGACATTCTCTTGTGTTAGTCTAACTTTTTTGGTTTTGTTTTTTCCTTTGCATGTGTTTCAGTGACCAGACCCCAGAAGTCACAACTCCCAGCCTGACATGTTATTCCCTGGACCTCACTGTCTCAACCCCCACTTCTGTCTTCCAGAGCCGAGTTCCAGGTGTACAAGGAAGAGCTGGTGCGGGTCCAGATTATAAAATTTTTTAAGATTAAAAATTACTTTGTTTTTAAAAGAATAAGGGGGAATAAATGCACAGAATTAAAGATTATGTCATAGGATGAAACCTCCAGGAATACATCGAACCAAAACTGGTAACCCTACCTCACCTGGTTTCTTCTTTGGGGATATCTAATGCTGATCAGGAGAATTCATCAGTTTCCACCCATTTATCCAGCAGGAAACATCCACAAGAGAACATAGCTTGGATTAATTTACTCTGTTGATTACAGTCAGAAAAGCGTTGTTCCATTTGCAGATCTGTGCAGTGAGTCTGAAGGTGTTGGGTATAGTTCCTGATCGGCAGATGCCCACATCACATCAGGGGTGGCTCCAGTTAGCCCTTTAGGATACGTCTACACAGCAGCTGGCAGCATGCTTCCCAGCGCTTTTCAAGCTAACATGCTAAAAATAGCAGTGTGGCCACAACAGCAAAGGCAATGGCTCAGGCGAGCTATCCAAGTACCTACCCAGAGGGTCAGACAGGGTCGTACTGGCAGTCTCAGCCAAGAAACCAAGGCCTGACTGAGCCACAGGGCTGAACTCCCTTCTTGCTTGCAGAGGGGACTCCCTTCGCGTCAGGGTGAGGCAGGATGACTGTGCTGCATGAGGAGAGCTCACCCTATAGCTTCTCACGCTGTGGATAATCAAGGCTCTGCAGCTGCCAGAAGGGGGTCGTATTTGGGGCAGCGAGTTCTCTCCCCCTTTAATCTGAGAGGGGAACACTGGGTTGCAGGCTGCTGAGGCCAGGGAGGATCCCCAAAGCATCTAGTGAGCTGCTTGTAAGCCAGTCTTATGCTTAATGTGACAAGAGAAGCCCAGAATCTTATCTGCTAGTGCCTGGGAGCGCAACACTTCCCCATCAGCAATGAGGTAAGGATTCCCAGAAACACGAGCCATGTTTTATCTGTCCCGCTTCCTTAAAGCACATGCTGTATCACACTGGGACCGGATGCAGAGACCACAAGCAACCCATGTGTCTAAAAGAGGGAGGGAAGGAGCAGGGTTTGAGAGTTCAAGTCAGGCACAACAACAGAAATGATCCTGCTCTCCTATCCGCCCACTACCAGTGAGAGTAGCAAACTTCCAGGAGCCCCACCCGCAACCTTCACTTCCTCTATTAACCAACACGGTTCCAGTGCTCTCCGGGAGGGCGGCAGCGGGCAGGCAGGGGGTGACTCCTCAGCACAGCTAATCTGTATTTTACATCCCATGTGGCATCCTGGAGGTGTGGCTCAGTGATCCAGACAGCAGGTGTGAAATACTGTACCCAGACTCCCTAGCAGCACAGCAGGGCTAATTCAGTCCTTTGTCCTCCCAAGGAACATAAATCTAAGACCATACAATGAGTGATGCAGAGATTCCTCAGCCCAGGCCTTGAGTAACTCTGCCTGGACCATAACACCACCATAGTGCCCGGAGATGGTGAGTTAGGAGAAAGAATTCATGCGTCACTTGTGTCATCCCCACCCCCCCACCCCCGAGCATGCCACAGAAGGGTGATCCTCAGGCTGGGCCCTGGCTTGTGTCATGCTCACCTGTGGACATGAAGCACGACAACAGGACTTCCCTCTTCACGGAGCCACTCTGTGGCATGCAGTTTACTCAGAGCATGGCAGCAATACTTTGGGTCACCACCTTGAGCTACCCATATTATATGCCTCTTTACACAGGTTGCCTATAAAGCAGGGTAGGGTGGGATGGAGGATTGAAGTTGCTGATTTTGGCTTTGAAAGCTCTGGTAGGCCCTGGCTCTGTTCCAGACATTACCCGCTAAGTGTGCAGGCTTGTTTGGACCCTGCCACCAGAGATCCCATCTTATGCTCCTCCTGTAGCATAAGTGGTAGGGCTCTGAGCTGGAGACCGGACGGTTCAAGGCCTGCAAATCTTTGAAAACCACTAGGGACAGGTGTTAGCTTCTTGGCAGGTGCTCAGGTACTACAGTGATACAAGAACCAGAATTATTCTTTAAGGAACCCCGGCTTTAGCTGTGGTGTTCACAGTTCACTCACCCTTGAGGTTCTGCTCTCTCTCTTCCCCACTCTTTAAAATAAAAGCCCCCTCCCAGGCACTGTTTTAAACATGACCCATGTCCCTGCCTTGGTCATTCTTCCTCCCTACTTTTCCTTCTTTCCAACCCTGTAGCCACTCGCCCTGTCAACCTGTATTCATTTAAAATGTTACGGGGTTTATTTATTATTGTTTGATGACATTTGGCCAAGTTCTGAACCCCACCCTCCCAGCACCCTGAACACACTGACCATGGCATTTTGGTAAAAGGCCAGGAGCTGGGATGGGTGCCTTTGAGCCAGAATCCACCACTCCACCCCCTTGTGCAGTGTCCTCCCTGCCAGCCTGTCGCTTCACCCCACTCCAGGAGGGCTACACGACCGTCACAGTGTCTGATCTTTCATGCTGAGTGATCCCAGGGCACTTCACGGACCATGGAAAAATATTAGCAAGACCAGCCCACCGGGAAAGCTTCTTTTGCTTTCCTCATCTCCTACGCCCAGCCCTATGTCATCAGTCTCCCCCGCTGAACAACACCTGAGAGCCAAACCTGGCGCACATGCGATGAGGGCTGCAGGATGAGGCTATCTATGGCATTTACTTGTCTCCCATAATTTTATCTTTGTGTCTCACGATCATTAATGCATTTACCCTCACAGTACCCGGCAAGGGTGGAAAGTTCTATTATCCCCATGTCACAGACAGCAAGTAGGGGCACATAAAAGATTAAATAACTCCCTCAAGGTCAGTCAGAAAGTCGGTGGCAGAGCAGGGAACTAACTCTTGTCTCAGGCCCCAGGCTCATGCCCTAACCACTTAAACACTCTTCCACCCTGGGTGTGTATTTTAATTGTTTGTCATGTAGGGCCCTGACTGTAGCCCTTTCTGGGATATACACAGTTTTGTCACCACACCCATTTGCTCAAGTGGCAGAAAGACAAGTGCTATAGAAAAGCTGAGAGAGAAATAGGCACCAAAGGCTGCATCTCCTCCCTGCACAGAGCTCCCCAGAACCTTACAGAAGTAATAGTGTGTGTATAGGCCACAGACACACAGCACAGCAACGAAAATATACCACAAGCATCTCCCATTAGAACACAGCCCTAAGGAGGGGCCTCATCCTCCAGTGCTTCCTCATTCACTGTGGGAAAGAACCTCTTTCCTTGCCCATCTGTGCACAAAAGTCTCTTACCCTGGGGGCAGCATTTTAGCGCACACACACACACACACACACACACACACACACACACCCTGCATAGCTCCACATGTTTGCCTAATAAGAGCATCAGTGAGATGTCCTTTGAGGTAAGGTGACTATATGTCCCAAAGGGAAAACGGGACACCATGTGGGGCTAGCCCAAGCCCTCCCTGCACAGGGCTGACCCAAGCTGAGCACCCCAGCCCCGCTCCCCATGTAGGGCTGGCGTCGCTGCTCACTGGAGCCCAGACATTCCCCCCTGCAAGACTGGGGCTGGTGTCACTACTCGCTTGACAAATGCCCACTTTTGCCAAAAAAAGTCAGGACGGTCAGGACAGGGCTTAAAAAAGGGATTGTCCAGGGCTCTGCTTTGGCTGACTGGGCTTTTCAAGTCCTGCAGTAGCTGCCTCTTGGAAGGGGCTCTGTGCAATCTGCAGCACTAGAGGAGCTGCCCCTTTATGGGTGCTGCAGGCACGACTGGGTGTATAGCACTAGGATGAAGGGAAATGTATTTTGTATTCTCTTACGCCCTGAGATGGGCAGGGCCCCAGCAGACTGAGGGGCAAAGCTGCCCCGTCTTTACCACTTACCCTTCTGTAAGGAACAAGCCTGTCTGATGGGGACCAGAACTAAGGCTAGCAGGAGGATGTGTGGGAGAACCCATGCAGGGTAGGAGACAACCAGGTCGCTGCTGGATTCTTGAAAGTGACCTGCATGTCTGAGGAAGGTTTGGGCCATGACCACATCCTCTGCGCAGAGGTGCCAGTCACCCCGGCAGTCTTTAAGACAGACAAGTTCCTATGTGACAGAGATGACAAAGCTTGCACCTCCCAGCGGGCACGGAAGAAGAGGCATGACGCCGCCTCAGTTCCCTAACCTCTCCTAGAAGATCAGGCCTGCGAAAGACAACCAATTTTACAAGGCGATTAAGAAAAGCCCATCGCCACCGCGTGTTGATGGCTCCCAGAGCTTTCATCACAGTGTGCTGACCATGGGAACGGCCACACTGTGGAATAATTATATTAGAAATGTAACCCAATTGTGGGAGACTGGGTTGGTAATGAGATACTGAGCTTTCTTCCCATGGCTCCAGTCGCCAGTTCAAAACTAGCTCGGCAGCAACCAAGAGATGGCAACAACTAACGGTCGTTGCACAAGTTCCTTTGTAAAATGAATGGTGTGGGCTCAGACTAGTTCCTAGGGGACACGTCACCAAAGCGATCACTACTGGCCCTAACTGGCTGTCTTATGGCAGCCTCGTGGCCCGCTGTTCCACTTTGTAATTCCTAGGGGTCTTGTCTTCACTAGGGGTGCTCTTACTTGCAGTTAGCTAACACAACATGAAATCCTAGGGAAGACAAGGCAATCATAGTTTAAAACACAAGTTGGAAATGGAGGTTAAACCTTAAGCTCCCCCACAGCCTTCATCTCACCCTGCTAACCCACATGAAAGCTGCAAACTGCCCTGCCTTCACTAGGTTTCTACCTCGTGTTAATCACCATGAGATTAGAATGCTCCCTTCTTCTTAGTGCATTTGCACCACAAGGGCATGCCAGGGCAGGGTTGAAGTACATTGGTGAGACAATGTGGAAAATACCTGCACTGCACGGTAGTCCCTGAACTGGTATATTGGGGCAGCATTTGCAAAACTACATTATTTGTTGCCATGCTATACACATTAGTATGACATACGAATGGGGCTTCAGTCATGTACTATGAGTTCAGATCATGACCCAAGGACAGAGTCATCACATACAGAGCTCTTCTTTATGCAGCACATTACATAAAGAGACACTTCAAGTTATCTAGTCACTATTGAGCAAGCCAGCCCGTTGAAAAACAAAAAACCCATCTCCTCCTACAAAGCTTATCAACCACAGCTTCAGTGTGTTTACAACATGCAACCACTCTGGGGGTGAGAAGAAAAAAAAAAAAAGAGAGATCACAAACGGCACAGCATTACGCAAGCCTCCACGATGCTGCACCAGGCAGATGTGAATGCTCCGACGCCTACAAATTGACAGCAACATTGCTAATCCCACGATTGCAAAAATATCTTTCAAGTTTGTAAGAAGTGCCTGTTGCAGAGCTTATAGGTGATGCATGTAGAGTAGGGGACAGCAAGAAGTGACTTTCGTGTTAGGCACTGACGGGGGTGGGGAAGACGACCAAGGGAATTTATACCCAGACACACACACGCACACCCTTCCCCCATCCCCCAACTCTGATGAAAATAGACCAAAGTTCCTATTTTGGCTCCATTCTTGCAGTAAGTTCTGCACAGACAATCACTGTGGACTCGCCCACAACGAGCTCACTGCAAAATGATGGCCTTTGTGGCTACATTTGCCCGTTAAAGTTTTAAGTCATCTACGACCAATTAACCTGGCAAATGTATTTATTTATATCAAGTGAATTTCATGCTGCTGAAAGGTGCCAGAACAGCTTCCCTGGGGACTGAATTCATGCAAGCTTCCCTGGCATCATCCCAGCAAGTGCATCTATCCATACCTACAGGGCTGCATCTCGGCGCAAGAAACCCTTCCATTCTAGGCCTCTTTACTTAATCTTGTCAGCAAGGCAGGAAGGACTCTCTGTTCTCCTACCAAAAGTACTGACACCACCAACTCTTTTCACACAGGCCACTACTGAACAGCCATCAGATGGTGACTTACTGGATGCTGTCAGCCAGGGCAGTTCTTAGGATTTATGGGGCCCTACACAGCATAATTAAACTGGTGCCCTTATGCCCAATGGCAGCCCAGACTTGCAGACCGGGAGGGGAGAACGATGCATCAAAAGATACCGAGCCGCCCAGCCTGCCTCATGGTGGCAGAGAATCACAGTTCCCCGCAGACAACCCCATACTCTCTCCCTCAAGCAGAATGTGCGTCACTGACGCATTTGGCTCTGTGAATACAGCCCCTGCCTAAGGAGATGGCAGCATGCACTGGGTGTGCGGGAGCCGACCCGCTCTTACCTGCTGTCACAGGCAGTGGGTGAAGACTCCCCAGCCCACCTGTGGCCCCGCCCATATTCTACCCTGCTCTGCCCCAGGCCCCGCCCCCACTCTGCCCAGGCCCTGCCCTCTCACCACTGTCTCCCTTCTCTCTTCCCTCCCTGATCACCCCCTTCCAGTCAAATCCCTGAACTCAAATGAAGCAAATGACATTTGAAAAAAAAAAAACCCACTCTTCTGCAATTTCTTTCTAAAGAAAATGGAGCATGTTTTCCACTGCATGCCAGAAAGTGAAGATTGGACATGCAGAAGGTACCTAATTAAAAGCACTAAACTTGGGAATAAAAAATGTCAGTCACAGGTTTTCTGATATACCCTGAAATTTGTCAAGAGATTTATTTGCAAAAACTTTGCAGTTAGAGCAAGTCAGCTGTCCTGCTGAATACAACATTAATTATTATGGAATACATGATGCAGCTCTTCTCTGTTTTACATTTTCTTAATCAGTATTTCTAAGCTGGTTTTATATTTTAAATGTACTCTTAGGCCTTCATAAAGTACTCATTCCAGATTACTACATATTTAACTCACTGAAACAAAGACATTATTTTAAATTAATCAGTTACAGGGGCTTAGTGTATTCATAACAATGTTCACTGCTTTTAGAAAAACGGAACTCTAATTTACTTTGTGTGATCTCCATAACAATAGATGTTTATGAAATTTCACCAACTTTAAAAAATATGTATCCAAAGATTTTAGGCATAACAAAGGATTTTATATCTTACTAAGGTACTGATTTTGCTGGAGGGTTCTCTTAAAACTAGTTCATCAAATAGTCAGAAGTAAAGAAAGGGAAACTCTTTTGTCCTACTATCTGGCAGGAAAGGGGTGTTGTCCTTTTAAGGGCTCTCTTCAAGGATTTTTTAGAGATGTGATTTTATCATCATCTTCAGCAACACACTAATGAAATATGTTTAAAGCAAATTTTAAACTAAAGGTCCTGTAGACTAACATGCTCTGAGTAAATTACAGTGATGCACAACTGTTTTTGTCAGTAAATTCAGAAACTAACAGTACATACCTGGGGGTTGGCAAATGCCTGTTTCAATGTTGTGCTAATAGGGCTGGCAGGCTGGAGGCTCTCTCACTTTTAAGTTACTAGATCCCCTCCGGAGTAAGAGTCACCAGGCTGCAGTAGCTAGCCGTGGGAGCCTGCAGGAAGGGTCAGAACAGGGATAGGAAAAAGCAGAAGGTTGGACACTAAGACCCAGAGGTGCCCCACGCATCCTGGTATGCCTAAGGAGGGCCCTACGGTCAGCCTTGGACAGATATATGCCAGTGGCCTACTGCGGAAGTTGCTGCTTCAGTTCCCCCTTAGGAAGCCCCTGAGGAACCCAGCCCACATCGTTGTGGGAGCGTTAACACTAAAGACTTGCCCCTGGGCTACAAAGGGCATTCTCTTTTGGGAAAAGTAAGAACATTTATGCTCATCAAGTTTTGCTTATAGTGTACAATTTCTATTAAGTTATTTATGAAAGGCCCAGACCCTACGGTCCAGGGCTCAGCTGTGCCTAAAGCCATGTTTGTGCACCCCCAAATCCCTGGGACAACCAGGAGCTTGATTGACCCTCAACATAAATTAGAGCTACTACAGGGCTACTCTAACTTCTGTTACCATCCATCATTATTTTACTTCCTCTTAAGGTCTTTGGTGCCCTCTCCAGTATCTGGCCTAGAAACTAAACACAAAAGTTTATTTTACCAAAGTTAGTTTCTTATCCACACAAGTAAAACTCTCCTCCAAGCTCTCATCACCTAACATTTTTATTACTGCAACTTCTCTCTGGCTCTGACAAATGTCATCTTGCCCTGCTCATATCCATTCAGAATACTGCCACAAAGATGCTTTTCTTAGGCCATCACTTGGATCATATCACTCTCTTTGAATCCTTCCACTGGCTCCCCATCCTCCACCGCATCAAATATAAGCTGCTTGTCTTCCCTTTCAAGGTCCTTCACATTCAATCCCCACCCTACCTAACATCTCTCGTTTGCTATCAAACTGTTGATGCAACCCCCCGCCAACCTGCCCATGATGCCAGGCGCCATGGCCCACTTGTTACTTTTTCAAACAAGCACCTTTGTGGTTTCTCCCCTGCTGCCCCATATGCCTGGGAGGTGCTCTCAGTACGGATCTGCAATGCTTCGTAATTATCCACCTTCAAATCCTTCAACCCTCTCCTTTGCCATGATACCTAAAGGAAAAAAAAAACCAACAACAGCAACACTGACTGTTGGTGTGTAAAGACTACTGCCTATCATGATGATGAACACTGTCTCACTGTTCGTTTATGCACCCCCATCTATCTGTATTCATCCGTTGTCTCGTCTTGTACTTCAGTTGTATACTGCTTGGGGTAGGGTCTTTTTGTTGTGTTCATACAGTGACCAATTGGGTGCTGGTCCATGACTAGGTATTATGGTAATACAAATTAATAAATAATTAATAATAAGAATATTAAGTCAATGTTAATTTCTTCAAATCCTCATTTACATTTTCTACTCGATTTCAGTCTATTTGGCCAGCCATATTCTGAACCTTACTTTTACCTAAAATAAAATCAAGGAAAGGATTTCCACATCTTCTCCTGTCTGTCTAAACCAGCCTATAATTTATACATCAATCGTTTATATTCTGCTGGTTAATTCACTGCATTTCTTCACTAATAGCATTTGTCATCCTTTTGCTGTTTATATATAATCTTATCCACTATAATGTTTCTATAGTCAGTGCCTTTGATTTAAAGATCGAAGCACTTGACAATTAATCCCCTTTACTCACCTACTTCATTGGTTGGTTATTATCAAACACAAACTATTAAACTGAGGCAGAGGGGTCCAATTCAATTTGTCCAAGATGGTAGAACAAGAACTGAACCAGGAGTTCAGACCTACCAGTACTTTGTTCTGAACACTAGACAATGTTCCCTTCCTTGATAGAAGAGCTGATGCTATCCATTGCTTGCTCGTTATCTCCTAGTGTTAAAATATCAATGAGGAACATCAGTGTAGTGACCATGGAGCCTCATTAGAGACACCACATGAAGTGGATTTAATATTGCATTGACTGATGTCTCAGCCCTGCAGAGCAAACCTTTTGCTGAAGTCAAGGGGAATTTTATCTATGCAATGACCACAAGGTCAGGCTCCAAGCATTCACTTCTTCCCTTTGGTTTAATTCTGCTCTCTCTCATGCAGGAACTCTTGTCTCCAGAGACTGTACATTGCTCACACAAACACATACAGTCATTAGAGGCTCACAGGGAAAAGTAATGGGAAGCAGAGCTCTGCTAATGTAATCTGGACTGGAGCTAACCTTGTTTGTGCATATGGCTAATGGGGAAGGGGCTCTCAGCAAGGGGAAATAGAAAAGAAGTCCTTATGCATAACAGACTGCTCTACTAGGGCTTCCTGCTCCAGAAAAAATAGGAAGAAGAATATCAGACTGCTCCACCCTCACTTACACTAATAGACAAGCATGGGTGAAATACCAGATCCCTGAATCTAACCACAAGCACATGCGGGGGGGGGGGGGGGGGGGGGGCAGGGGGACGTGGAGCTCAGGTAAAAAATCATTTAGAAAAGGAAGTCTAAAGCCAAACACCATCCACCATCCTGGAAGTGACACACAATCAATGGATTTGAGAGAGGAGGCAGAGGGAAAAAGCTGGGAGAAGTTAAAAAGAACAGCAGAAGAAGAGTGAGGAAAATTAGCTGTCTAGAGCAGGGGTTCTCCCTGCAAATTTTTTGGTGGCCTCAGAGTGTGGCCACCAAATCTTGCTGGTGGCCACTATTACAATTTTCCGTAAAATTATTAATTTAGGAAAAACAAATAAATATGCACACATTCGTGTCCAAATCAGTTATTTATGTAGGGTTTTTATCTGCACACTCAATAATAATAATGTACAGTTGTCTCTATTCTTTACTGGACCTAAACAGAATAGAAACAAAAATAAGGTGTTTTGCATGTTCTTGCCTTTTTTGTTGTTGTTGGGTTTGTTTGTTTTTTGCTTTTTTAGTTGTGGTTTGGGTTTTTTAAGACTTGCTAGCTAGTAAGTCTGTTCCTGTGAAAAGTGATATTTGTATATTTTTTTAATATCACTTTTCACAGCAGCAGCCTTGTTATCTAGCTCTGAGGCAGTGATGAGTGATATTTACAAACATACACATACTACTTTCCACAGCAGACTCACTCAGCCCTGGCAAGCTAGGAGACAAATTAAGCCCTGGAAGGGGAGGGAGACAGCAGGAGCCAAGGGTGATGGGGTGGATGGGTGATAGGCTGAGGGCAGCAAGGGCTAGGGGTGATGAGCCCAGGGGCTGGGGAAATGGAGCCCGCCAATGCACAGTCAAAACCCAGAGCCCAAAGCCCCACAACTGGAGCTCGTGGCCAGAGCCTGCCACCTGCCACTCACCACCCCAGGCCTGAAACAAGACGCCTGAGCCTCACCACCCCAAGGAAAGTGGGGAACTCACACCAGCTGTCTGCTCCTCTGGTGCTTGTGGCTACAAAGTGGGGCAGGGCCCAACCCGTCCTTGCAGCCCAAGGGGAGGAACTGTCGCTTTGCCCCCATCCCCAATCACCGCCAGGAGGTTGTGGCTGCAAGAAAAGCCCCTGGTGGCCGCATGTGGCTGTGGTGGCTGCATTTGAGAAACACTGGTCTAGAGGGACCAAAGAGTCTTGTCTGGGTAGAAAGATTTTGGGTGTCACAACCTAATAGATGCATTCATAGTGAAGCGATCGAGTTCTCAGTGTTACTTGAGGAAGCATGTCTAGTGGAAACCAGTACAGTCCAGCAGTTAATGCAGGGGCTTAGGCAATCAAGACTCCTAGATTCTATTCCCAGCTCTGACACTAACTCTATGTGTGACAATGGGCAAATTATCTAACTCCTCTGCTTATCAGTTTCCCCAGAAGTTAAACAGAAATACCACAATCTACCTTACAGAGATGCTGCAAATCTTAAATATTTGTAAAGAGCATTGGGATCCTTTGATGAAAGGCACGACAGAAGTGGAAGGTGGTATTTACTGCTGCTCAACTGAGGTCAATTTGGAGTTTGGTGGAGCTGGTGATGAATTAAAGCACCTAATTAGAAAGAAGACATTTCTGAAATAAATGTTTCAGTCCCTGTATGGGCCATTGATAAAACCAGAAACCCAAATACCTCTCACTGGTGGAAAAAGAAAGAAGCTTCCACATATGTCTAACTATACCATGCATGAACCAACTTCCTCTGTTTTAGGCTCCCTCCCTCCCTAAACACACACACACACACACGAGAGATGTACACATATCACAGTTTTTAAAAGACCTTCTTCCTCATACCCCATCAAACCACATAATTCAAACTCCACAGCTAAGAACACAATAGGCAGCGTCTGCTGCCATTAACAACTGGGTGTTGGCAGCACACCCCTAGTACCCAATGACGTAAGGCTGGCTATGTTTGGCCAGCCACAAAAATAAGTGGGTAATTCCTGATAGCTGAAGACAGTCTGCTGAGAGATGAATTCTAAAGCTTCAGGAACAAGGAAGAACAGGCTAAAATCTTAACAGGACAAGTGCCTTCCACCTACTGGTGCAGAACAGGAATCTCAGTGCAGTGGGAGATTTAGGAGTGAGCCTCATTCAGCCCTCCTTCACCAAAAATGGTGCATCTCTGAGGATAGAAAGGGCTGCAAAATTGGCAGCAGGAGAGGGGAATGTGAAACGAAATTCTTAGGGCTCTGAAAGCAACAAAGCAATCCAGGTGTTAGAGGAAAACATTTCCCAAGCACCAAACTATAGCTCACCAGACTCTGAAAACTTGCTAAAGAAACAGTCTTGCCTGGAGAATAAGAGGATCTCCTTTCGGCACCAAAAATAACAAGGCTTTAGGGCATACAGCACATACTTTTACTAGATCCTCCATATGCCATAGCAATATTGGGAGTTAAGCACCTGTAAAGCTACAAAGCATTGGAACATAATGGACAATGAGGCCTTATAAGATGGAGAGATTAAACTGAGGTTTGACTCTGCTGAAAATAATTAGGCTGAATATCAGGAAAAAAACTGCCTGATGACAAGGTCACATCTATTGGCTTGTAGAATAGCCTCCTAAAGCAAGCAATAGAAGCCCTACTGCTTGAGAAGCTAAGGTTGAACCTAGCTGCCCATTACATGCCCAATTTTTAAACACCTCCAGTAATATTCCCCCAAAGATACTAAACCCCTGAAATGTCTTATATCTCATTCCAGGATAGAATTTTGGGGGCAAGTTTAGAAGAGAGTTTTATTTCCTATACTGGAAATGTCCCCCCGGACTAGAAAACCAGGATTTCTTAATAGCCTAGTAACCTGATCAAATTTGGGAAAGTCAAAGAAATAGCTTACAATAGTCGAATTACACAAGCACCTAAAGCCTCAACCAAGAGTGAGGCCCTGTAATACTAGGGACTATACAAAACATACAAGACGACACTGCCCCAAAAAAGCTTGCAAACTAATTACACGGCAAGATTAAGGCTGGGTGGGTTATGTAAATCAAGTTGAGGTAATAACGAGGATTTTATAGCAATGGGGAACTGTCTGCATCCCTTAAGTGTTTACTTCCAGACTTCTTAATAAGCAGCAAGGAGTCCTGTGGCACCTTATAGACTAACAGACGTTTTGGAGCATGAGCTTTCGTGGGTGAATACCCACTTCGTCGGATGCATGGATGCTACCTGTCCGATACTAGGCTTCTTAATGTTTGGGATTTCTTCTGAAGCTGTGGAATTTTTGTAAAGAAGATTTCTGCTGTTAGAAACCTCTTTAATCTAATGGACAACGTCACATCAAGATCCTATGGCTGGAAATTGAAGCTTGACAAATTCAAACTGGAAACAAGGCCCAAATTGTTATCAAGGAGGAACCATTGGAACAACTTACCAAGCAATGTGGTGAATTCTCCATCACTTGAAGTCTTTAAATCAAGACAGGATATCTTTCTGAAAGACACTCTCTAGTCTCACCACAAGTTATTGTGCTTCATGCATGAATTACCAAGTGAAAGTCTACGGAGGGACTAGATCATTACAATGTACCCTTTCTGGATTTAAAAATCTGTGAAATTTTGGGAGGGTGATGACTGGACACCACTGAAACACACTTTAATTTTAATTTGGAAATTTAAAATTAGATTGGATAAGACATTAGTAAATGCATAACAGGGACCAATCCTAAATGGGCGGGAGAGGGGGATTAAGGAGGGAACGGGTATGAAAGGACCTACTGGACCTTCTTCTCTAGATTGCACAAGTTTATGAACAGAAAAGAGCTGTAATGGTCTAGAGGAAGGAGCAGAAACAAGTCAGATGACATAAGAAATGGATCCAAAAACTCAACATTGGGAAGTGAAACACGTCTGGTCCTACTAGCCCTTTCCCTTCAAAGATGCTTGCCTTCCTTCCCCCCACCCCCACAAAAATAAAACTTTATAATGGTCTGCTCTCCAAAACGCTTGTTATAAAAAGCATTTTTCCTTTTTGCTGTTTTGTTTCTGAAGAGTATGATAAGCAAACTGTAACATAGGTTGTCTAGCAAATATTGTTCCTGGGTGTTAAAACAGTTTAACTTACCTAACTAGGATGTCTCTTTTAGGAGCAAATACTTACAAGTAAAACCACTAACCATTCAATCCAAACAAGACCAGTCTGAAAAAACCGTTGCAGTCAAAGTTGTTACACACAAAAGGACACAGTGCTTCAAGCTTGTTTTTACTCTTGCAATAAAAACATCTCACAATCTCTTATGCTGCTTTGGAAACAAACTCATCTCATTTCTTAATGTTACATATTAATATCAGAACACAAAAATGACTGAATTCACGCTGAGACGCACTCAAAGGAAGTAGGAGGATCTTAGTGGAGAATAGGTCATATCCTAGAAACAGAGCATTGCCCTGATACATTGGATACAATACATCATAATTAACATACTGGGATATAAAAAAATCACACAAGGCAAAAATATTAAATGGCTACTCCTAGGAGATGGAGGGAAGCATATTTTAAATCAGAGTCTGACCTGAATCATTTTTCGAGCTGTGTATAGCAAAGGCATCTTAACAATGAACACTTGATAGGCTTGTATGTTCTCTAGGCAGTGTTACTGCATTCTGGATGGAGTAACACCAGGTAAATCTCAAGCAGAAGTCCCCATAGAATGAAAAATAAATATTCATTTCGGGACAAAGAAAACTCGTATCTGGCATCAAGCAGCGAAGAGCAGGAGTACGTTCGTGCCTCAGAGGATGGGTCCAGACCACAGGAGCCGAGGGCGGCCCAGTGCTCTGGATTATGACTAAAGGAGGAAGCAGTGAGAGCGGCAGCGGGCCTGGCAGTTTTCCCCTTAAGGATGGAGAGAAGGGCCACGCACCAGGGCCAGCCTCGGCCCCGAGGAGCCTGGGCGGGGTGGGGAGGACAGCGAGGGGCAGCGCTGGGGTGCCGCAGAGAGGAGCCCGGGTCACGTTTTGCATCTGGAGGCTCGTTTCATGGGGTGTCTGGAGGGGAGCGCTCCCCTCCCGCAGGGATCTGGCTGTGTCCCCCCCCGGGCATTAGGGGGCTGCCCCTCCCCCGGGCAATAGGGGCCCCTTTCCCCCAGGGCATTGGGGGGCTGCCCCTCCCCCCGGGAAATAGGGGCCCCTTTCCCCCAGGGCATTGGGGGGCTGCCCCTCCCCCCGGGAAATAGGGGCCCCTTTCCCCCAGGGCATTGGGGGGCTGCCCCTCCCCCCGGGCAATAGGGGCCCCTTTCCCCCAGGGCATTGGGGGGCTGCCCCTCCCCCCGGGCAATAGGGGCCCCTTTCCCCCAGGGCACTGGGGGGGCTGCCCCTCCCCCACGGGCAATAGTGGCCCCTTTCCCCCAGGGCATTGGGGGGCTGCCCCTCCCCCCGGGCAATAGTGGCCCCTTTCCCCCAGGGCATTGGGGGGCTGCCCCTCCCCCCGGGCAATAAGGGCCCCTTTCCCCCAGGGCATTGGGGGGCTGCCCCTCCCCCCGGGCAATAGGGGCCCCTCTCCCCAGGGCATTGGGGGGCTGCCCCTCCCCCACGGGCAATAGGGGCCCCTTTCCCCCAGGGCATTGGGGGGGCTGCCCCTCCCCCCGGGCAATAGGGGCCCCTTTCCCCCAGGGCATTGGGGGGAGGGATCCCCATCTCCACTGACCTGACTCGGCCGGCTCCGTGCCCATTCCTGGCCGGGCTCCTGCTCTCCCCGCCCGGCATGAACCCGGTCCCCGAGACTTCGCTCGCTCGCAGCCGGGGTAGCGGCGCGGCTCCAGCCGCCGTCCCTGCCGGGGGAGGGGGGGCCGGGGGCGGGGCCCCAGCGCGCGGCTCCGCCCCCTCCCAGGGATAGGGCCGGGAGGGAGGGAGCAGCTGCAAAGTGCCCCGCTCGCGGTAAGGGCGTCAGGGGCCGTCTGCAAAGTCCCGGCCCCAAGCGGCAAGGACTCCCGCGCAAAGTCCCCAGCTGGCAGCTGGGAAGGGCGGCTGGGGCCCAGGTCCTGCAGCACCAAGTCAAGGGGCTGGGCAAACCTCGTGCCACCCCCTCTGCCCCAGGCCAGACCTGGCCCTCGAATTCCTGCCTGACCTATCACCCTGAAGAGCATCGCTAGCCGGACAGACTCTGACCTGGCAGGGAGAGGCCCCCAGCCTTCCACAATACTGATTGTCACAGTAGCCTTGTCAAACTCTACCTGCCTAGAGTTGTTACTATTGCAGCCTCCATAGGGAGCGGGGCCCTGGCCTGCCAGGTGCTCCTGCCAACCCAGAGTGAGGATTATCAATCACAGAATATCAGGGTTGGAAGGGACCTCAGGAGGTATCTACTCCAACCCCCTGCTCAAAGCTGGACCAGTCCCCAACTAAATCATCCCAGCCAGGGCTTTGTCAAGTTATCCCCCTACCTTTCAGTTAGCTTGCAGCCTCCATTAGAGTAAAATGCAACAAAGCGTGACAAACAACAGAAGGGAACCGGAGGAATTATTTTGAAAGTAAAACATTAATTTTTTCCATCATCATCATCATGATGATTGAAGGAGGAGGTTTTCTACCATGTACGTTTGCAAGTTTGTGCTAGAAATTGAGGGCAATGATTGGAGAGTACCTCTGACCCTTCCAAGGCCCAAATGTGAGACGCAGTGTAACAAAAACATCCAGAATCTCTCTCTCTCTCTCTCTCACATATACACGCACAAAATTATTCACAGAGCAAACAAGCTGATATAGGATTCATTCCTCTACTGAAAATAGCTTTCTGTAATCTCAATTACATGATTTATTTTTCCTAATGCAATTAATTTTCAAAATTAAAAGTGAGGGGACAAGAACTGTGTGTGGAAAGTAGGTAACTAAAACAGGTGCCATCCATCAAAATTAGATACATTTGAGAACTTTGACATGTACTGTAGCTACTGTTTCATAACAGCTCGTTGCATTTAGTCAGTGCCTTCTGTTCAAGGACCTCTACATATAAATTGAATTAATCAAGCCTCAGTACACCCTTGGGAGGTTGTCATTATCCCCATTTTATGGATAGGGAAAATGAGTCTATGACTTGCCTGAGTTGTCACAGAGAGTGAATGGATCTAGGGAAAGATTTTCAAATGCGCACATGGCATTTAGACTACTAACTCTGACTGAAAATGAATGGGAATTAGACGTCTAACTGCCATCCGTGCATTTGAAAATCTCCCGCTTTTACCGGTTCAAAACAGATGTTTGATGCATTAGGTGTTAAATAATAAATAGCCAACAAAAGAACCCAGATTTCCTGATTCCTGTTTCCTTGCTTAGCTCCCAAATGACCTACCTCTTTCTCCTCCTCTGTATAGTTTGTTTCTATTATGTTACAATAGTTGATCAGAGTAGAAAGAGAATAATTGTATCTTATAAATGTTAGTGCATTATCTCACTCTCATTTATCAGCTCTTGTGATTTTACCATTCATCTCATAGCATTTGATGTTTTTCTTGAAGTCCCAGACTCCTGGAAGTGTGTGACTGAGCAAGAATCACCACAAATATTTTTTTTAAATTTTTTTTTAACCTTTGGGGTTGGCAATACCACAACTTTAGCATAAGTACAACATGTTACTATCGATCATAGAGTTAGATAGAACATCTTGTCTTTAATGTTGTTTCAATCCAGATATCACATTTTATTCCAACCGTTTTAAATTCTGAGCCTCTCAGTTTTAAATCATAGGCCCTGACATGTGTTGAGATATTTTTAACAGACTGTTTAAAGGAATTCTGGTTTCTGTTCTGCTTTTTTGTAACAGCCTTTCTATTAATTATTTTTGCCTATCACATGTGCAGCAGTACATGGCAACAACATGGGTTTGTGGCAGTACATGGTAACAACAAACCACTTGCCCATGGGGCCCACATGACACTGGACAAAGAAAAGTGGGGTGTGGGAGACAGAGGAGTTGAAAGGAGAAAAAAAAATAGTTACAGTCCCACACTGGTAAGAACCTAAGAACTCCAGGATGGCAAGAGAAAGGAGTGGTAAGTTCTGGTTTGCTCTATATTGCATATTACTCCAGTAGCTCAAGAGTTAAATTCTTTTAGAGAGACCAAAAGAATACTTAGGGCTTCAGAAAAAACACAGAAGACATGGTCCGTTGCCCCAGAGAATGTACAAGCTAAATTTTACAAAGACGACATAGTAAGTTAGGATAACAAATCAGTAGGAAGGAGATGTGACGTGAAAGGATCATGTTGTTACTTTGTGTATACACATGGTCTGAGCCAAGTCCATTTAGCTACTGTATTCCTGTTTATTAGAAATTCCTGAAAACAGACAATCATACATTGTTGCAACTACTGTTCAAGCCTACACCTGTGTTTAACTGATTATTCTGGAGACTGAGCGAGTGTGAAAGAACCGTGGTAGTTTCTAAACTGGGGACAACATTTATTTTATACACACATAGCCACAAGCAAGAACATGAAAAGCAAAACAAAAAGACCCACCTTTTTGTGAGCAACATTAAAGACACTATTTTTTTTTTGCCTGACTGGGTTTTATGAAAGAAAAAGTTACTGGTGTGGGCCATGAAGAAAGGATTAATTAAAGCCCTCCACCTCATTCTGTTGCTGGCACACATTGGAAGATACCTTGTCCTGAGTCTTTCTGGTGAAACCAAGGCCCAGAGCTCAGCTCCCCCATATACAGAAAATAAAACACAGTACATGTGTAGGATCATGGGCTGCTGCTGCATGATCACCAAAGTCAAATCAAGAGTATATTTTCAAAGCAGGAGGCACCTATCTTGTGACCACATGTGGGTATGACTATATATATTACACTCTCCGCTTTGAATTCATTCTCCTCTTCCACCATAATCTAGTTGAAGCCTTTTGTCTTTATCTTCAAGGCCTTTCAGAGCTCTGCCCCTCTATGTTTATCCACTAGTCTCTTTTCACATTGCTCTTTACCCTTTCTGCTCCAAACAATGTCAGCTATAACCACCTGCTCATCTGCTTTTCCCTCAACACCCCGTATGCACAGAACATGTTCTGTTAACAGATCCATATAGCTGCTAACCTGCCCTCCTTCAAATCCTTTCTCAAGACCAATTTCTGCTGTGAAGCCTACAATAAACTCATCCAATGTTTAAAGGTTAAACAGAGAAGGCAGGGGCAGCTGAAGAACATTATTACAACCCACCTCCAAGGACTGCTGCTAGCAAGAGTGCTCTCAGCTGCCATGGTGGCACATGGGAAGAGAAATGACATATGGGCTCCCAGGACCCAACCCCTATAGGACTTTATAATAGTATCACATATAATTTTATGTATAACCTGTACACACAACTGCCAGTGTCAAAGCTTCAATTACCCATGAGCTAAAAAACAAACAAACAAACAAACCACATTTAATTGCACCACAAAGCAAACAGGAAGCCATAGCACTATTTGGAGAATTGCTACTATTTTCTCCATGTGGTTAACACCATTAAACAGGCAGGCAACCACATTCTGCATGTCATAAATGGATAGTTAAGAGGTAATAGAACAGAAGTACTTCATATCTCTTTTGCCTGTAAAGGGTTAACAAGATCAGTGAGCCTGGCTGTCACCTGACCAGAGGACCAATCAGGGGACAGGATACTTTCAAATCTTGAGGGAAGGAAGTTTTTGTGTGGGCTGTTAGTGTTTGTTCTCTCTGGGGGACCAGATGTGCAACCAGGTTTCTCTCCAATCTCTCTGATACAGGCTCTTATAAGTTCAGAATAGTGAGTACTAGGTAGATAAAGCGAGTTAGGCTTATGTTTATTTTCTTTATTTGCAAATGTGTATTTGGCTGGAAGGAGTTCAAATTTGTATTTTGCTGAAAGGATTTTAATTTGTACTTGTATACTTAGGCTGGGAGGGTATTCCCAGTGTCTATAGCTGAAAGACCCTGTACTTATTCCATTTTAAATTTACAAAGATAATTTTTACTGTTTTTCTCTCTTTAATTAAAAGTTTCTTGTTTAAGAACCTGATTTTTTTTTATTCTGGTTTGAGACCCCAGGGGACAGGGTTTGGATTCACCAGGGAATTGGTGGGGAGAAAGGAGGGAAGGGGGAGAGAGAGGCTGATTTCTCTCTGTGTTAGGATTACTGTCTCTCTCAGGGAGAGTCTGGGAGGGGGAGAGAGAAGGAGGGGGGAAGGTGCATTTTCTTCTCTGTTTAAGATTCAAGGAGTTTGAATCACAGTGATCTTCCAGGGTAACCCAGGGAGGGGAAGCCTGGGAGAGGCAACGGTGGGGGAAAGGGATTACTTTCCTTGTGGTAAGATCCAGAGGGTCTGGGTCTTGGGGTTCCCCAGGCAAGGTCTTGAGGGGACCAGAGTGTACTAGGCACTGGAATTCCTGGTTGGTGGCAGCGCTACAGGTTCTAAGCTGGTAATTAAGCTTAGAAGAATTCATGCTGGTACCCCATCTTTTGGACGCTAAAGTTCAGAATGGGGAATTATACCATGACACTGCATCAGCTGTAATTTCCAATGGGTCTGCAAGGGTAGCTGGATCCTGCCCTAATTTAAGCAGCATGAGAGCTAGGTAATAAAATACATCATTATTACTACTGAAGTCAAAAGAGTGGTTTTGCCACTGGATTCATAGCAGGGTCAGGGCTTGCAATAGAGTGAGCAGGAGGTCAGGCTAGATGATCACAATGATCCTGTCTGACCTTAAAGTCTAGGAGTGCATTACAATAATGCAATCTGGAAGTCACAGAGGCAAGATGTCTGCTGCCTTGTCAGCTTCAGAGTGCACCTCTCACAGTACAAGCACACAGAAGATAAGGTCCTTCTCCAGAGGAGCGCACAGCCAGCCAATGGACAGTACACCAGTACTGATAGTTTAAGATACAATGACCATTTTTCTATATTCTCTTTTCCCATCTTAAAGATGAGTCTCTGCAATGGGTTCTCATGCCATACTGCTGCCTTTTGCATCCATTCTTAATTTGGAGCAGCCCACGGTCTCTCCTGGGTCAGGAACATACACACAGAGCAGAGCCTAAGAGAGCTGGGGCTTTACTGTGTTCTATATCAGATGCTAGGGGGAAGAAATAGTTAACATGTATATACTGTAGCGCTTTTCTTCCTCAGACTGCTATGCACGTTCATTCTCACATTTACGGCTTCCCTATTCTCCAACTTAAAACACCTAAAATGCCATAGCAGAGCAGTCCAATGAGATCTTTACAGGAAGCTTCATACATTAATTTTTTCAGACAGTCCCTGCAGAGAGCAGTAAGAAGGTGGAGCTACTTTAATCCCACCTCCACCTCCCAGACCAGACTTATGATATGGGAAAAAAAAAAAAAAACAAAAAAAAACTATTAATGGGACTGAATCAGACCCCAGATCCAAACTCTCCTGAACTTCGAGGAAGTTCAGATCTGGCTCCAAAATTTTAATTTCAAGCCCATTATAATTATTATGGATATAGCAATAACAGCGTGATAGCACATTAGTGATAGGCCCCATAACAAATCAGAGACCTCATCAGAACAAATGCTCATTGGCTGATTATACTCCCAAAAGCAAGACACTTACCAACCAACTACTGAAAACTGTGGGCTTTACAAGTTAATCTTTTCACAGGTGACTGTGTCCACAGTCTGCACTACACCGATGTGCAAAAAATTAAAATATATGCAACACTTTTCCTTTATAGCTCTCAAAGTATTCTAAAAAGTGAGTAATCATTGTAACCTTCCCCTCCCCACACTTTTCTTAAAACAGAGGGAGAAATGAAGGAACAAAGAAATGACTTGTCCCCAAAATCACAGAGACAGACAGCAAAAGAGTAAGAAATAGAACCAAGGTCTTGAGTCCAATCTGGTGCCCCAGCCTCAGAGCTATGGTGCCTGTTTTGTTTTTTTTTTACAGTGGTATAAATCCCTTGTACTGGGGAGTAGCGGTGAAATTAAACAAAACCTAACCAAACCCACAAACAAACTCCTTATAGGTTCAGGGAGGGGAGTAGTGAGGGTAGATGAGTAATTAGGGTATTGAGGCAGCAATGGAGTAAAATTCATAAAGTATTTAAAAGGTGTTGGCTAATGATCGCTTAAGAGATGAGTTTGAGAGCAATGAGAAGGAATATCAGTAGTCCTTGGGGTAATACCAGTTGCCACCTAAGAGCGTGTGGATATGGGGAGATATTTCAAAGCTCTCTGTAAAGGATACCAGGATTATGGGAACAGAAGGAAAGAAGAAAGCTGCGCTGGGAAGCATGGAAACTGGGTGCTAATCTGCAGTACAAAGCTTCCAATTAATTGGTATTATAAAGGATTCTCTCTTTTTGCTGAAAAATCTTCATTCTAGTTAGTTAAAGCAATTGGGGGGCTGCAAGGGGGAAGGGAGAGATTTCACTGTGGTATGTTCTCAAGGGGAAATGACTTTCTGACTTCTGCAGATGCACCAAGGAATGAAAGGTGAGTTGAGGCAGTCAATCAAAGCACCATCAAAAAGGTGCATCTCACACCAGCTGGAGTCAGGGAATGGTCAGGAGACCATGATGAACAACAGGAATAGGAACGTAAAGATCGCAAGCACAATCGCTAGCTTTACTCAATGGCTATTCTGCAGCCGAGAGGACCGTAAGAACCGGCATTCAGTATTTTATTCTGGATTCCATTCTTACCTACATTGTGCTCGTCTTCTCTGGGGGGGAAGCGGAGCTCCATCACTGCTGTTTGCTAACAGGAAGCACATACACAGAAGCTGGTATTTAGTTCCTTCCATTCCTCTGTGTTTGCTCTTGGGTAACCTCCCCAAGAAAGAAATGTGTTGGCGGTGGTCACAATGAAAAAGAAAATAGCAATGGTTATTGCACAGACCAGACTTGGGGTCAGGTGGGTGGTCTCACTAGCTTCTGTGATAGTTTATAACTTTATCCATGGGAAGGATGCCAGGAGCTGCAGAGAAGAATATATATGGATAAGGGCTTGGTGTTTTTTTTTTGTTTAATCACAGAACAAACACCAACATGGGAACAATGGAAAGGAATCTTTCCCTGAACTCTGCGGGAAGTGACTGATGGAGTATGGGAAAAACTCAACAGCAGCAGCAAGTCAGCACAGGGTGCTGGTTGTAACAGAACCAAGCCTATATCCATTGGAGGTTATACAACTCCATGCCACCAGCACACCTACTGGGAAGGACACAGCATGAGCTTCCAATGACCTTGCCTAGATGGAGTCTCATCTAAAAGGCATTCTTGAATCAAAACACATGCCGAAACAAACAGGATGTAGAAATGGCAGGAAGAAGGAAGATGAAGACAAGAAAAATACTTATCTGTCTCAAGGACAGAATGGCACATTTTAGTGTTTATTTCTAGGGGAAAACACTGTTCAAGTTGTGTGGCTGGATAGTGGACACTGTATATTTAAAACGACTACACAACATACCCCAGCAATATTAGCAGAAGAAAATTAAGCAGCAAGAACTGACCTGAGTTAGCTGGAACAAGACAGTGGAGATTCCTATCTTATTGATCACTGATAGCACAAGGCTTCTAAAGTAAACAAAAAAAAAAGTCTCCCAAACTTGTTTGGATTAGTAAAGTGAGAAAGGAACCATCAGGCCTTGCTTGATACCTCTTTGAATGTAACTTTTGAAACTCTGTTGGAGAAACCAGCTTAGAGTAAGTGTGCCAAAATATAACATTAAAGGGAAAAAAAACTGACTTCTGCATTGATTTTACAGACAGTGGAGCAGCATTTCAGAGCGCAGAGTGGAATTTATTAGCCACATGTTAAAAAAAAAGAAAGAAAAGCCACTGACACAGTTCTATAGATACATGAGGAACTAACAGCATCAGGCATAGTGTCAGTTATTCACTTCTAAAACAAGAGGCAAAACAGTTTACCAAAAAAAATTTAAAAAACAAAAAAGTTAGTTTAACCTTTTCACAGAGGGAACTGGGAGTCAGGAGCTCATGGATTCTAATTCCAGGACTGACTCTCTGCGGCCTTGGGTAAGCCACTTTGCCTGCTTGTGTCTCAGTTTCCCCATATGCAAAATAGGGATGAAACTATTTCAAAATCTCACAGGACTTTTTGTAAGGCTTAATGTCTGCACAGTAGTCTGAGATCCTCAAAGGGCAGCACTGTTGAAATTAAAGCATTAGTATGTGAACACAGAAGATATTGTTAATTTCTTTATCCCTTTAAAAATTGTACCAATTTCCCTATCCCCGCCCCTAGTATATGAAAGTCGGTAATGCTTTTCACACCCACTTTTGTTTTTTTTTTTCTTGCTGAGGATCTTCGAAGATGCAGGTACTAAACACAAGTTAACGAGCATTAACAGATGCCACAACTTTCCTTTCAGTGGTTTGCAACCCAAATTTCTTGGGAGTATTTTTGCAGAAAGTAAGTGACCCGTAAAACCACAAATTTCCATCATGAGCTGCAACGGCCTGTTCAAATAAACCAAGGTATTTATTCTTAAAATTACTGTTGGAGGATTATATAGCCTTTGTCTGATATCAGAAGTGATGAAGCATGCAATCATCACGTACCCAAAACTCCATGAACTCAATAGGGGAGTCTTGGGTGCACAAGGAATGTAAAAGAGTGGTTACCCAAATGTAAAGCTGGGGCTTTATAGAAAACTTGGCTTGTGTTTCAAAATTTAAGTTGCCCTTGAACCTCCTAGCTCTGGAATTTGGGGGGTCCTTATTAGCGGTTTCCATTCAGGCCCAGATCTTGGAAGCTCCTTGTTGGGGTGGTCCCTGATATGCACAGAGCCCTGTTTAACCCATGCAAATACAGGTGTCTGCCTGCACAGGACAGCTTGCAGGATTGGTACTTACGGGGCCAGGAAAGGTTCTTGCTTTGGACTGTTAATTAAAAAAAATAATAATTTTTAAAGTTCAAGGTGTTTTATGCTGAATTTTTTAAGCAAAGAATCATACCCAGTATGTAACAAACCAAACCAGAAACTATGCACAGTTATGCATGAATGGACAGTTGCTAGTGACAAAGATTACAAGAAGTTTTCCCATCACCTGAAAAACTACTTATAAGCAGCAAAGGCATGAGTCACTGATGCCAAAGGGCTGAGGGGGAAGAGGTAGTTATGTGGAAAGACCTTTTTTTTTTTCCCCTAAATGAAAAAGTGTTTAGCAAGACAAAAACTGTTAGTTTAGCTATATAAAGGATGAAATTTCCATTGGCGAACCAGGGGGAATTTCCACCCAAGAAATTCATGAAGAGGCACATATTTACACAGCAGATGGGAAAACTACAACTGTTGTCCCAGGGGGGCAGTGCTGGGAGGAAAGGGAAACATCTTTGGTAGCAGAAAGAGTTTGTACTCAAACTTCCGTCCAAACATATATTTTTTTAAGTTTTTAGTTTATTAAACATATTGTTAAAAATGACAGGTATGTTTCACAGACGCACACTTTAATCAGGTGTGGGAGCAAGGAGTCTCAAATATTATCACTACTTATATTTATTATTACATGTTCTTTATAATGCAGTAGTGCCCAGCCTCTTTAACCTGGTCAGAGCCCCATTGTGCTAGGCACAAACATATAGTGAATTATGTTCCCAGTCTCAAACAGATTTCACCTGCTTTCTTCTGACCCCCTCTGTGACTTTGGACAACTCACAAACTTGTTACCTCAGTTTCTCCTTTTGTGAAGCAGGAACGACAGTATTTAACCACCTCACAGCAGTGTTGAGAGGAATGTTGTTAATGCTTGTGAAATGCTTTGCCCCAGTGGTGACATGATTAGTTTCGACTGATAGAAATAAGACCCAATCGTTTTTCTTTTCTTTCCATCTATGGTACCTTGCCCCCCACCTCCTTTTTTTTTTTTTAAGCCTAGAGCAAAATAGTTGCTGTCTTTAGGGACAGCTTTTTTGACATCCTGATTGTAATAACAGGGACTAATTACTGTGTTACATCTGAAATAAATCTTCCACACACTGATCGGAGATTCTAAATGGTTTGTTGACTAGAACAAACCCAGAATAAAACCACAGACCTGTCTGTGTAGCTGTCTCCATAGGACTGCAGTAATCAACAACAAACTCAGTTGTAACTTGGAAAGAGCCTTGAAGGCTTTCTGGTTTGGGTCCGTGACCCTTTACTGACTATTCGATTCCAGCTCAGCAGCAACAGCCTGCTGGGGTATTAGACAAGGTAACAAGGGACACCTGTCAACAAAACCAACTGCTTCTTAACATGTACAAGGCCTGAATATATTCCCACAGTAATTTACTATGACAATGGGGTGGCAAGCTCAGGACATGGGACTTTTAATGGGCTTCTTCCCTTTGACTCCAAATGGCCACACACCCCAATACCCAGGACATCTAGCCCATCCCCCACAATAATCCAGAACCCTTCCCTATATTAAAAGTAGATTATGTGTGAGAATATATAGAAAATGTGTGTACGTCTCTGTCTCTCTCTCACCCCCCCACCCCCAGTCTAATATGGAAACCATACAAACTAAGCCATACAAGAGATCCCTGCTAGATACAAGTATTGTATCTAAAATATGTCAAAAGTCATCCCCACACATGTACCTTTATCATATCCTTTTGGACCAAGTGGAATTTTTCATATCAATAGTTTGCAAAGAGAAGGAAGCTTATTTGCAGTGTTGGAACTCAGCGCTGTAAATAAGGCAAATTTCTCTTCTGAAAATAATGTATCACATCACCCTTTGCAGACTGTAATATGTACACAAACTTCACTTCTTTCTGTGTAGATAATATAACATATATGCCCCTCATCCAGGGATTTCCCTTCCAAGCTCAGTTTGCCAAGCCACCATCCCTCTCCATTCAAATCACTCCTTATGACTTGCTTCTTCCATGATGCACACAAAAAGTGATTTAACAATTTTTAAAAATTCTGGCCATCTTTCTCCTCTGAGCTTTCCAGCGAGTCATGTTGTCTGTTTGTCTTTTAGGTCCCGATTTAGAAAAGCACTTATGCATATGCTTAACTTTAAGCAAAGGAGGAGCCCCATTAAAGTAATTGGGACTTCACTTAAAGTATATGCTAGCTAAATCAAAGTTATCCACTCACATTGATGTTACATGTTTCCCACATGGGACGATTGCACCCACCGCTAAATCAGTTTTAGTGAATTGGTGCAATGTGTGTGTGTAGAGTGGGCCCTTAGAACGTAAACTGCTTGAGGCAGGAACTATCTTCATGTTTGTCTCTTGTACACCACTGAGCCCACTCCTGGAACTTAAATAGTAAATAATAAATATTTTTATATTACAGCACTCACTGATAGCAATCTTATCTATTGTGTTTACATATACAACAGAAGTTGGTATAATCCCCATTTTTACCACATATAAGGACTGGATTTACACACAACGTTGCACCACATAACTAAAAGGGTTTCAATTTATTCCTTTAGTTATTTTGGTGCACATCTGCCTGTGGGTGCTCATTTCAGAATACTGCCTTAAGTAAAATCAAAACAGGACACTTTTATTCTTTCAAAAACAAAAAAAACTACACATAACAAAAGTTGTGAATTAAAACTAATTTTATTACTTGGTTCAACTTTGCGAGTAGACTGGCCCTGCTAATTCTCTAATTTCCCTAGTCATCTGAAAATGTCCATGCCTGACACCAGAGCAAGTGACTGACGTTTGAGAAAAATGCCTTCACCTAAACCTTTTTCCACTTTAAATGCAATCATGACACAGTATAACTAGCCCCCACTTGTACACCTTCACACATCCTGCTAAGCTGTCACTTGTCTGGAAAGTTGTAGTGTTCTAAGAGTTAACTTCATTCAACTTTATTTCCACTGGGTCTTCATTAGCTGATTCCTGGACAAATATAGCACATGGCAACTCCTGTTTCTTCTATACACATGCTTTAAACAACCATTCCAAGACTAAGTGGTTAGATGTTCTCTTTTACCTGGGATACCTGGAAGCTGCCTCTCCAGACCATTCCTACTTCTGCAATGTTACAGAGGTCTAAAGTTCAGTTCTGCCCAACTACTGAAAAAGCAGCAGCATCTTACAGGTACAGCAGGAAAGTGCACGTGGGTCATGCACTAAATGCACAGCAAGTTCATAGCTGTAGACAACCTGAGCTTGCATTTCCTATTGTGTTTCCTTGGTACCTGGCAACAGCAAAAAACAACTCTTGTGCCTCTCCCACAACCCACCTCCAGCTCCGTGTTTAGAATGGATGCTGAAACAAGCTCAAGGAGCTGCAGAATTATTTTTTGAGTGTGGCGTGGGGGGAATGACAAAGGACAAAATCCTTTCCTTGCGTGGTGCTGTGTAATGGAGAAGGAGGCAGTACCAGCTGTACATGAAATACCAGAACAGCCTGAGTGCAGGGGGAATGATCGCTCAGGCTGGTCAGTCTAACAGTGCTGTAGACACTCAAAGCACAGGATAAGGAGAGAGGAAACTGGAATTCTAGTCTTCATTAGGCCACAGAGTTCTTGTGTGACTGAAAATCTCCCCTAAATGAGCTGTTCCAAAGGCAGAAATGGAAACTGACAAGGGGCACCTATCTTCCTCAAGCTCCCTTGAAAATCCCAACCTCAACCTCTCTGTGCCTCAGTTTCCTTGTCTGTTAAAGGGGAATGTAATTAATACAAGGATGCCTAACAAATGAAGCTGAAGCCCTATCGGTGCAGGAGAGAAGGGGCAGCTGGCAGGGAGGTCTGTGTTAGTGCTCTGCCCGTTGGAATTCACCTCCTGACTGCATCTAAGGCAGCTGGATGGCCTAGTGGTAAGGCTTTTGCCTACAAGGCCAGAGATGCTGAGTTCAAATCGCTGCAGTGCTATACGTGGGTGATTGAAAAGTAAAATGTGGACAGGCATGGCCTAGGAGATCAGGCCCTAGACACAGAGTCACAGGACCTTGAGTTCTATTCCTGCCTCTACCACTGACCTGCTATGTGACGTTGGACAAATCACCCGCTTTTCTGTGCGCAAGTTAAGTTTATGCCTATATGGCCATACTGGACAGAGTGCACCCAGTCTTGGCTGATCTCAGAAGCTAAGCTCTCCTGGGCCTGGCTAGCACTTGGATGGGAGACCACCTGAGAATCTCAGGTGATGTATTTTTTTCTGACGTAAAGAATATCAGGGTTGGAAGGGATCTCAGGAGGTCATCTAGTCCAACCCCCTGCTCAAAGCAGGACCAGTCCCCAACTAAATCATCTCAGCCAGGGCTTTGTCAAGCCTGACCTTAAAAACCTCTAAGGAAGGAGATTCCACCACCTCACTACGTACACTTGGTCCTGCCTCAGCACTGGGGGGTTGCACTAGATAACTTCTCAAGAGCCCTTCCAGCCCTACATTTCTATGATTCTGTATCTCTGACAGCCTTCAGGGCATGCTGCAAGGGCCACTTTTTCTCCCAGCCTTGCCCCTGAGAAGCTGGGTAGCGATGGTGTGGGAATTGTGTAGGGAGGATGACTGATCTTTATCATCGTTATAGCAAACTGTGCTGTTATGAGTCATCACTGCATAAGAACGCAGGATGAAGCTCCACAGAAAGAGTCAATTACCTCCTGCATTAAATGCACTCAGACTGTTGTTAAGAGGTCTGTATACTGTGATGGAGTTGGAGCAGCTCTGTAATAATTTACAAATGCTGTATATTGACCAGGTTACAGGGATGTTTTCTGGACAAATATATTTGTGTAGTTTAATAGGGGGCTGTAAGGAAAAACAGAGGAAGCAAAAAAAAATGTCTCCAGACAAGGCTCTTCTCTGCGAACACATGAGGGCTGTTAAGAGACAAAGCCAGGACAGGTAGAGGGACACAACGTCCAAAGGAGAAAGACAGTTTAAAAAGGAACACTCCGTGTGGAGTTGGATGGGGGAATCTGACTGACACACAGGCATCTGCTGGGATGTCTGGAGAAGCTAGGCCAGCCTCAGTTGTTACCCAGGAATTGTAAGACTTTAGGGTTTAGGAATTGTAAGGTAGACGTGTGCAGACTGGTGGTTGTTTTCAAGTCTCTCTCTCTCTAACAAACACTTTGCTCCTACTGTTGAAATAGACACTATTTCAGTTTTAAGAAGGCTGTCTGATCACTAGGTACCACTGGTCACAGACTCCCACAGGAAAGAACTGCAGGTGTCTGAACCCAGTTGGACCTACAGGCTAAGTACAGTGGATACACAAGGTACCGTAGGAGAATTGTGGAATTCTGCCCCAGAATAGGTAAAGGCATGGGGCCTGACACCTGGCAGGGTGCATGAAAGGGGACATGGTTGCAGACAGCCCTGTAACCAGCACTCTCCTTTGCTTAAATGAGCAGTCATACCTTTTTTGAGGTACCTTTATGTGGCAGAGCAGCCACACAAAAGGTTCAATGCTTAGGTTCATCTATCCAGAGCATGTGGTCCAAGATGAGCTGTTTTGCACTTCCACGTGCCCCAGGTGAAATACAGGGGAAGAGGCAGGAAAAGAAAACAGAGAAGAGAGAACCCAAAACAAACAGCCTTGTCTACATAAGAAAGTCAGACCAGTTTAATCAATCATTTTGCAAAGTGATTTAGTTAAATCACTCCAACCCTCCTGCCTGAGCATATGACTGGCACTAAATACTAGAACTGGTCAGAAAAGGCTTTCATCACCCTCTTCGTCCCCCCACCACTCCCCCGGAAAATACTGATTTTTCATCACAAAACCAAAACCTGAAAAACTTCCGCCAACATCTTTATCAGTTTTAGCAGATTTGGGTTTTTTTCAAAAGTTTTTGGCTGAAAAACAGAAAGCTTTTGGCTGGAAAAAAAAAAGTTTTTCTAGATTAAAACAGTTGGTTCTCAAGTTTTGGGGCATTCTGATGTTAAAAAAAAATGTTCAGGGAAGCTGATCTTCTCTGAGAAAATTTTATTTAATTAAAAAGAATAAATTTCCAATGGGGGAAAAGAATTGGCATACATTTGCCCCCACCCATACATCATAGTAAGTAGAGCTCGAGACACTGCAAAATTCACTTGCACATTTTGACCCACTGCAGAGTTTGGCATTTTCTGGTCTAGGGTTTTGATTTGGGCTCCACTCTAAGATACTAACAAGGAGAGACGATCACATAAGAACCTAGACAGAATAGACTAATTAACAGACAAGCTGGGCACTGAGAGAGTCAATAAGAGATGGAGTCAATTGTTAACAATCAGATTTCAGGCTCCAGGTCCTGGAAAAGATTAATATACAAAGACTTAATAAGAAGGAAAAAGTGACTAGAAAAAGGGACCAACCTCATCTTCCCTGTACTAAATACCCATGCTGATGGCAGATTGATACCTACTCCCCAACATCCCACCTCAGCCCAAACATCTCCTCTGTGCTCAGAGATCTGGAGCTTAAAACACCCCAGCAGCGGCAGATTTGACTCCAGAGGAGAGCTCTTTGATCTGGCTTAGATAAAGTACCATACTGGTTAGTGCCTATGGCTCACCACTGCCCTCTGCTAGATGAAATATCAGGTGAGCTCACTTCTATGCCGTAAGCTGGGGTAGGCAACCTATGGCACGGGTGCCAAAGGCGGCACGCGAGCTGGTTTTCAGTGGCACTCACATTGCCCGGGTCCTGGCCACCGGTCCGGGGCCGCTCTGCATTTTAATTTAATTTTAAATGAAGCTTCTTAAACATGTCTAAAAAAGACGGTTACTTACCTTTGTAACTGTTGTTCTTCGAGATGTGTTGCTCATATCCATTCCAGTTAGGTGTGTGCGCCGCGCGTGCACATTCGTCGGAAAACTTTTACCCTAGCAACTCGGTGGGCCGGCAGGTCGCCCCCTAGAGTGGCGCCATCATGGCGCTTGATATATATCCCTGCCGGCCCACCCGCTCCTCAGTTCCTTCTTGCCGGCTACTCCGACAGTGGGGAAGGAGGGCGGGTGCGGAATGGATATGAGCAACACATCTCGAAGAACAACAGTTACAAAGGTAAGTAACCGTCTTTTCTTCTTCGAGTGATTGCTCATATCCATTCCAGTTAGGTGAATCCCAAGCCTTATGTAGGCGGTGGGGTCGGAGTGAAATGTGGCAGAATGAAAACTGCTGAGCCAGAGGCTACAGCATCTCCTGACTGTTGAACCAGGGCATACTGCGAAGCAAAGGTATGGACCGAGGACCAATGGAGCTGCGCGACAGATCTGGTGGGTAGGAACACGAGCCAGCAAGGCGGCAGATGAAGCCTGAGCCCTGGTAAACTGCACGATGATGTGGCTTGGGGAAAATATGAGCCAAATCATAACAAGTTCGGAAGTCTGCCATCACCCGAGATGTGATCCTCTGAGAGGAAAACAAGCAAGCCCTCCCTTTGGCCCGCTACCGTGACAGAGCTGGGGCACCTTACGAAATGGTTCTGGCAGCGCAATATAAATGCGAGCACTCCACAGATGTCCAAGGAGTGCAATGGTTGTGCCCATTGCGTTGAGCTGTGGGTAACATGAAAGGCCGAAACCACCTTAGGGAGGAAAGCCGGGTGCGGTCATAACTGCACCTTGTCTTTGTGAAACCTAGTGTACGGCGGAACCCTCGTAAGAGCTCTGAGCTCGGAGACCCGTCTGGCCGATGTAACAGCTACGAGGAAAGTTTGTCGTCCAAGACGGGTATATCAGAGGGCCAGTCGTGAACGGCTCGACTGGGGGAGACATAAGTCTGATTAAAACTAGGTTGAGGTCCCAGGTTGGGGCTGGCGGCGCACCCAAGGGTGCAAGCTCTCCAAGCCCTTGAGGGATCTCGAACCCATAGAGCATGAGAACGCGGAACGTCCACCTTAGCCTGGCTGGAAGGTAGAGATGGTTGCTGAGTGTATCCTCAGCGATGATACTGCCAGGACCTGCCGCTGAAGGCCAGAGGTAGGCCAAATAGAGGGGGTCGAGACCTCGGCAGGAGCAAGATCGAGCGTATTGCAGCTGTAGAAGAAATGCTTCCACCTGGCCCGGTACGTTGACCAGGTGGAAGGCTTCCTGTCACCCCGGCTCAGTTACGCAGCGGCCACACCGTGAGGCGAAGAGGCTGCAGGTCCGAGTGACGAAGCCTGTTGTTGCTCTGAATGATGAGGTCTGGGTGGGGTGGCAGGGTAATTGGGTCTGTTATTGACAGGCCGAGCAACGTGGTATATCAGTGCTGCCTGGACCACTCTGGAGTGATCATGATGATGTGCGCTCTGCCCCTGCGGAGTTTGAGCAGGACCTAATGAACCAGTGGGAACAGTGGGAAGGCATAATGGAGTTGGCCTTTCCACGGCATCAGGAATGCGCCCAAGACCGAACCTGAGGAGAGACCTTGGAAGGAGCAGAACATCTGGCATTTTCTGCTCTCTCGGTGAGCGAACAGGTCTATGTGAGGAAACATCTCCGCTTCTGGACAGCAGAACGCCTCACATGGGGCAGAGTGATCACTCGTAAGACAGGAAAGGCCTGCTGAGTCCAAGCGCCAAGACGTTCCGAACGCCTGGGAGAAGGGACGTCACCAGCTCCATCGAGTAGGCCATGCAAAAGTCCCGGAAATGGATGGCCTCCTGACAAAAAAGTGGGGGGGGGGACCATGTCCCTCCCTGGATACTTATGAAGCACATGGCCGCTGTGTTGGCTGTAAACACCGAGATACAACGGCCTTGCAGCTGCCGCTGGAACCCCTGGTACGCCAGGCGGACTACTCTCATTTTTGGGGCATTGAAGTGGAATGCCAGCTCCCGAGAAGACCAAAGGCCTTAAGCTCGGAGGTGACCGTGAGCACTTGAGCAGAGAGATGATGCGTCCGTCGTCAGGGGCAGTGAGGGCTGGGGCGGAGGAAACCGCCTCCCTGCCCACACCAGGGAGGGAGTTAGCCACCACTCTAGGGAGCCTAAGGTGCTCGAGGGAACGGTGACTACCATGACCATTGGCTCCCTGTCCGGGTGGTACGCCGAGGTGAGTCGGACTTGGAAAGGACGGAGGCGGAGCTTGGCATGTTTGGTTACCAACTTGCGGGCAACCATGGACCCAGGAGACTGAGACAAGTACGAGCCGAGGTCGTTGGGAAAGCCTGCAGACCTCAGATGATTGTTGCCATCGCCTAAAACCGCAGTTGTGATAAGCAGGCTCCGGCTAGGTAGGAGACCAAGATAGCTCCTAGGAAGTCCAACCTCTGCGTGGGAACCAGAGTGGATTGCTCTATAATGATCATCAGGCCTCGACCTGTGAATAAGACCGTGACGATGCCCACGCGCTGAGTGGTTTGTGTCTCAGAGTCTCCTTGGATAAGCGAATCGTCCAGATACGGAAAAACGCATATCCGACATCAGCGAAGGTAGGCGGCGACTATGGCCGTAAACCAGAAGTACTGACAGTCAGCTAGAAGGCGGAGGTATCTCCTGTGCGGAGGGAAGATGGCGTAGCGAAAGTACGCGTCCTTCATATCCAGGGCGGCATAGTAGCCCCCAGGAGGCAAGGATGGAATAATGGTTCCCAGGGATACCGTGCAGAACTTCAACCTTATCCTAAACCGGTTGAGTCCGTGCAGGACTAGGAAGGTCTGAGACCTGCGTTCGAGTGGGGAACTAGGGCATAACGGGAGTAAAACCCCTTGCCCCTTTCGTCCGTCGGCGTCTGCACCTCTTGTACGAGGAATTGCTCGTGAGAGGGGTCCCTGAACGGGGACAGGGCTGGAATAAATTAGAGGTGGTATCTATGCTCCACCGTGCGCAGGATCTAGTGATCTGAAATTAACTAGGGCCACGCCAGGAGAAAGCGGGATTGGGATCCCGGTCTGTGACTGGTACACCGCCCTCAGGCGCACCTTGCGAGGTTCGTCTGCGACCGCCTTGGCCTCGCCGTTTGCCAAAGTCCTGTCTCTGGCTAGGCACAGAGTATGGCGGGTGGGGGCAGAAAGGCCTGCGTTTAGTCGCTGGCAAATGCATGCTGAGAGAGCGCATTAGGACCCTATCGTCCATTAGGCTTGGCAGCCTGGGGCTGTCTTTGCCGCGAAAGGCCTTTACCACAAAGGATAAATCCTGAATGGCATACTGCAGCTCCGGCCGGAGGTTTAAAACCTGGAGCCATGAGATGCACCTCATGGCGACACCAAAGGCCAGAGTCCTGGCTGCAGAGTCTGCTGCATCGAACGAGGCCTGGAGGGATGCTCTGGGTACCTTTTTCTTTTCCCCCGTCCTCCAAGACGGCAGCGAACTCTTGGCCGGTTTCGGGGCTGGCGCCCGCTGGCCATCGTATGAGAATCGTGGTCCTGAGCATAAGATCTGCGCATGTGGGATGACACGCATGCGTGTCCGGATGGCCATGGAGGTACTAAAAGAAGGCACAGGCAGAGTCTCTGACTCTATCGGACCTTGCCCAACTCGGCACCGGGAGCCGGCACCGGGATGCGTACCGGTACCTGGAACGAGATCCAGACCCGCAACCAGAATGGTGCCTGGAGGTCGACCGAGATCTCGAGGTTCGGGAAGAGGCTACAGGAGTCAAGGTACCTGTCGCGGTGCCGGGAGTCGGAACGGTGCCGATAGCGGGTCGGCGAATGGGATACCGACCGGTGCAGCGAGTGCGACTAGTACCGATGAGGAAAACAGCACCGGGACTGCAAGTGGTGTCGGGCGTGCCGACAGGATCTGGAGTGTCTGCGGGACGGTGATCATGAACGGTGCCGCTCTGCTGTGCTGACAGAGGATGGTCACATGAAGAGACTGTATTACCCGCACCGGCGGTGCCGGGGTCAGGCAGCATCGACTCTGTCATGGCAATGAGACCCCTCGCCGTTGGTAATGCCTCCAGCATGGAGGGAACAGCAGGCTCAACCACAGTGCATACTGGGGAGCTGTCAGGCACCGGATTCGAAGGCCCTCATGGGACCGGGATCGACGGTACCGAGGTCGTCAGAGCTTCGGTGGGCGTCGGTGCCGGGCGATCCGAGTTAGATGAGCTGTGTGGCTGCGGTGCCGTCGGCACGGAAGCAGCAGGAGCAATAAGCTCAACCACGGCGCGCGCCGGGGAGCCGTCAGGCACCGGATTCCACGGCCCTTGTGGGACTGGAATCGACGGTGCCGACGTTGTCGGTGCCTCAGAGGTGTCGGTGCCGGGCAATCCGACTTAGACGAGCTGGCTGCGGCGCCGTTGGCACGTAAGCAGCAGGAGCAGTAGCTCAACCACGGCGCGTGCCGGGGAGCCGTCAGGCACCGGATTCTACGGCCTTTATGGGACCGGGATCGACGGTGCCGACGTCGTCGGTGTCGCAGCAAGTGTCGGTGCGGGGCGATCCGACTGAGACGAGCTCTCTGGCTGCAGTGCCGTTGGCACGGAAGCAGCAGGAGCAATAGCTCAACCACGGCGCGTGCCGGGGAGCCGTCAGGCACCGGATTCTACGGCCCTTGTGGGACCGGGATCGACGGTGCCGACGTCGTCGGTGCCGCAGCAGGTGCTGGTGCCAGGCGATCCGACTAGAAGAGCTCTCTGGCTGCGGTGCCGTTGGCACGGAAGCAGCAGGAGCAGAAGCTCAACCACGGCGCGTGCCGGGGAGCCGTCAGGGACCGTATTCTACGGCCCTTGTGGGACCGGGATCGACGGTGCCGACGTCGTCGGTGCCGCAGCAGGTGTTGGTGCCAGGCGATCCGACTTAGACGAGCTCTCTGGCTGCGGTGCCGACGGCACGGAAGCAGCAGGAGCAGTAGCTCAACCACGGCGCGTGCCGGGGAGCCGTCAGGCACCGGATTCTACGGCCCTTGAGGGACCGGGATCGACGGTGCCGACGTCGTTGGTGCCTCAGCAGGTGTCGGTGCCGGGCGATCCGACTTAGACGAGCTCTCTGGCTGCGGTGCAGTCGGCACGGAAGCAGCAGGAGCAGTAAGCTCTACCACGGCGCGTGCCGGGGAGCTGTTAGGCACCGGATTCAATGGCCCTGGGGGACTGGAATCGACGGTGCCGATGTCATCGGTGCCTCTGCAGGTGTCGGTGCCGGGCCATCCGACTTAGGCGAGCTCTCTGGCTGCGATGCAGGTGGCACGGAAGCAGCAGGAGCAGGGGGCTCTACCACGGCGTGTGCCGGGGAGCCGTCAGGCACCAGCAGGAATTGTAGGCTCTCTCAACCTCGGAGGAAGGGAGCGGTGCCGAGTCGACTTCGGTGCCGGCGACGGCCGGTGCCGAAAGGCCTTGGCAGTACCGGCGGAGTCCGGTGCCGAGGAGGCGCTTCTGCCAGCCGCTTGATCATCGCTCGGCGCCCAAGGTGGAGGGGTAAGTGAAAGTCCCGCTCCTTTTTGTTCTCGGCTTAAAAGCCTTGCAAATGGGGTACTTAGCTGTCAAGTGATTCCCTGAGGCACTTCAAACAGGAGTCGTGTGGATCTCCCTTCGGCATCGGCTTCTGGCAGGCCGAGCCCATTTTAAAACCCGGTGAGCCGTGCATGGGCTCCGGCACCGGGTTCATGGAAGGGGCTACTTCCTGAACCCCGCTAACAATTATCAATCTAACTATGTTAGCAGAGAAAAAACGTATAACTATACAAATATATATATAAAGGAATTATAACTGTATAACTATATACGAGAACTACGAGTAGCTAGGGAAGTGGAGGTCAGCTAAGCCGCGCTCCACTGTTCCAACGACCGACACGGGCGGTAAGAAGGAACTGAGGAGCGGGTGGGCCGGCAGGGATATATATCAAACGCCATGATGGCGCCACTCTAGGGGGCGACCTGCCGGCCCACCGAGTTGCTAGGGTAAAAGTTTTCCGACGAATGTGCACGCGCGGCGCACACACCTAACTGGAATGGATATGAGCAATCACTCGAAGAAGAACCTTATTTACTTTACATACAACAATAATTTAGTTATATATTATAGACGTATAGAAAAAGAGACCTTCTAAAAATGTTTAAATGTATTACTGCACTGGCATGTGAAACCTTAAATCAGAGTGAATAAATTAAGACTTGGCATACCACTTCTGAAAGTATCAGAGGGGGTAGCCGTGTTAGTCTGGATCTGTAAAAACAACAAAGAGTCCTGTGGCACCTTATAGACTAACAGACGTTTTGGAGCATGAGCTTTCGTGGATGAATACCCACTTTGTCGGATGCACACTACATGCATCTGACGAAGTGGGTATTCACCCACGAAAGCTCATGCTCCAAAACGTCTGTTAGTCTATAAGGTGCCACAGGACTCTTTGTTGCTTTTACACTTCTGAAAGGTTGCTGACCCCTGCCGTAAGCCCTAATACTGCTCCAGGTAACAGAGATTCTCCCTAAGCCCAAGGGAGACTCTTTTGGAGCAGGACAACACCAGTTGTCACAATTAAGTGGCACGTGGCCCTAGCACGCAGTTGTGCAATGTCTAGATACTAGGTTATGTTATAGCAGTTGAAAAAAGCAACATGTGAGAAGTTAAACCAACCTGAGATGCCTTAGATGTCTGCCTTCTATATGAGGCGCAACTTAAAGGCCTCAGAGAGGCTTGTGAGTCTCTCCAGGCAGCAAACACATGACACACCACCTTGAAGGTGTCCCCAATGAGAGTGTTTCCTTTCCACTGCGCTGACCACACAGCCACCCACTTACTAATCTCTCAAGGTTACTTCAGGACGCTCTGAGGAACTGAGATATTCACCCAGCTGTGTAAAGACAAGTTTGCAAAAAAAACAGGCACATTAAATAACATAACCAGCTGCTACACCTGTGATTATTATGTGGCAAAACCAAAGAGCTCAGAGACCCTTTGACACTAAAAATATATCCTGCTTCCTTCTCAGACTTCCCTTTTTTAAGAGAAGCACATTACTTTCTGTGCTGTTTCCCAGACTGTCTAATTTGTCTCTCTTGACCATTCAAAAGCATCTGCTCTGGAGCCAAATGATTATTTGTCCACCTCTGGCATAAAACTAAAGACCCTGATGGCATCAGAAGAGAGACAGGTGGGTCCTTCAGGTCCTGAAGAAGAGCTCTGTGTTGCACGAAAGCTTGTCTCTCTCACCAACAGAAGTTGGTCCAATAAAAGATATTCCCTTATCTGCCTTGTCTCTCTAATATCCTGGGATCGACATGGCTACAACAACACTGCATACAATATATGAATCTTTAACACACTGTCACTTTAGAATCTAGGTGCAATATCTATGTAGAGATCATTCTGTGCCGATGGTCCACACTCTCTGCATTCCTCCATGTACATGATTTATTCCTAAGGTTGTCTCTTCCTTTAAAATGTAATCTATTGCTGCTGATTATTCCCCTCGCTCTATTTGTGACACCCCTGGATCATGCAGTTAAGAGCCTTGCCTAAGGTCACACAAGTAGTATTTAGCAGAGCATGGAAGAGAGGCTACCACTGACTCCTGGTCTTAATGCAAGAAAATCCTTTCCCGGACTGCATGTAAAACATCCATAGCAATAAAGAATGCTTGAACAGGGGAGACTGGGGAAAGGATAGCTGGCTCAGCAAATTGGTAATTGGTAGTGGGAACATTTCTGCTGCTGGATCAAATCCAGCCCAGGTCTGGAGTGACTGAAGGGTATTGCCATGTGATGGAATTTCAGTGGCCAACCCTGTAACGAAGGAGATGGAGAAGTATGTGCCCTTTGCTCACTCTTCCCACAGCAGCAGTACCCCACAGCTCCCCCACTGCACAACTGTTGCCTTCTCTCACCTCTGATTGTCCAGGCTCTCTCACTCCATTTACCAGCAAGCTCCATGCACTGGAGTATAGGAAGGATTTCCACAGGATGGACTGGAAGCAGCACCACATAAGCTGTTGTAGAAAGCTCAGTTGCCTGGTTCCACTTGGATTGTTCAGCAAGGGAGCATCACAGCAACTCTCCCCACCCCTTCTGCTGCCCCTCCTCTGCTGTCTCTGGCTAACTGGAGGGAGGTGACAGCCAGAATCTGGTATATTTGCAAACATACTACGCATAGCACCTGAAGCCCCCTCACCCCCGTGTGCCGTCCTGGGAAAATCAGGGTACTTGGCAGGTGTGTTGGCAAGGGCCACAGGATCCACAGAGTTCAGGGGAATGAAGCCTTCCTATCAGGTGGCCTGGAGCGTAGCAAAGCACCCACAAGCTCATGAACATTTATCATATAATCATAGAAATGTCCAGCTGGAAAGGACCGTGAAGTCATCTAGTCTAGCCCCCTGAGCAAAGGTAGGGCCAAGGAAACCTGATAGGGGTGTGTCCAAACTGTTCTTAAAAACCTCCACGGATGGGGATTCCATAGCCTCCCTTGGAGACCTATTCCAGAGCCTAACTGCCCTGAGAAAGTTTTTCCTAATATTTAACCGAAATCTCCCTTGCCGCAGATTAAGTCCATTGCTTCCTGGCCTACCTTCAAATGGCCTTCTCTTGGCCCTGGCTCAATTGTGGGTGGCCTTCACTCTTGATCCTCCTCTAGGGGGGCGACTGCTCTGGGCAATGTGCTGGAGCATAGTCCCCTGCCGGTTAAACAGTGGAAGAGGACAACATGTGTTCTCCCACCCCACCTGCTCCCTCTGGTTCCAGCAGCCTTGCCTGCATGAGGTGAGCTGGCAATCACAGCAGCTACTGGACAAGTGCTCCTTTCACCACAAATCTCCTGTCACATTGGATATGGATAGAACCGAGCCTCCGTGTTGGCAGCCTCAGCAGAAAAAACCTAGGACTGAATGGTCAGCGACTCCATCCCATTGCTTTGTGGTCAGTCGTAGGGCACGTGAGCAAGGCAGTGCGTGGAAAGCTTGCACTGCTGTCTCTCGTGCCATAAAGAACAAAAAATAGAGAAAGAGACCAACAGAAAATACATATCAGCAGAACTGATTCTTAAAACACATTTTTAAGTTTTGCATGCGGAGTCAGCAGCTGTGATTGCCATGTACAAATTCCCCAGAAGTTTCCGAGAAACTTCATGTTACGGAGAGGCACAGGGCATTTCCTGTAGACAAGAGCTCTCATAGAGAGAGTCACTGACACTCATTTCTATGTTCCCTGTAACAGCCTATCAACACTGACCAAATTATCCCCAACCACCTTCATGTTGCTGACTCTCCATGGATGGAAGAATGATCAGCAGCACTCCTCTCAGTTGCAAGTGCTCAGAAGTCACATTTTGGCTACACACCTTATTTTCCAGTCACACTACTTTCCTGCTCTGATGCTGGGATGCTCCCTTCAGCGGTCCTTCATCCATGCTGGGTCCCGTATGCAGGGCTGGATTAATGCAGGGGCTTTAGGGGCTGCAGTCCAGGCCCTCAAGCTAAGGGGGGCCTGCAAAAAAAAATTATGTATCTCCATAATTATGTACAATTCAGTGGTCACCAACCCGTTGATCGCGATTGACTGGTTGATCCTGGAGCCTCTGCCAGTCAGTCGCGATCTCCAGGTCACTAAGAGTCCAGCGGTGCAGCAGGGCTCATGCAGGCTGCCTGCATGCCATGGCCCACCGCTCCAGGAAGCAGCCAGTTGCTGGCACGTCTCTGTGGCCCCCAGTGTGGGGAGGTGGCTCCACGCTCTGCCCCCACCCCAGCACCATCCCTGCAGCTCCTAATGGCCAGTTCCCAGCCAATGGGAGCTGCGAGAGCAGCGCTTGCAGGCACAGGGAGCAAATAGAGACATGCTGTCCCCCTGCCCCCAGGGGCATGCAGAGATGTGCCAATAGCTGTCCGCTTCCAAGAGCGGCGCGGCGCAGGGCCACAGCATGCAGGCAGGCAGCATGTCTGAGCCCAGCTGCGCCACCGCTGTCGGCCAGGAGCCACCTGTGGTAAGCACCTCCCGGCCAGACCCTGCACCTCACACCCCCTCCTGCACCCGGTCAGAATCCCCTCCTGCACCCAAACTCCCTCTCAGAAATAAACTAATATAACAGCTGTTCTAAGGTAAGAAGTAGACTATTTGGAATTAACTAAACTATATTCTACATGCTTTAAGACTGTAATGTAACCACAGAATGGCTTTATGTTAATTAAAAGGCAAGTTTAGTACAACGTTATTAGCCTCGATGCCATAACTGTGATAATTTTGTTTTAAATTAGGAAAAAGACTCAGATTTTGTGGGGCCCCCCTGTACACAATAGCCCCAGGCCCACAGGAGAGTTAATCTGGCCCTGCCCGTACATCAGTTGTTCTTCACTCCCTGCAAGGAACTGCCTGTCAGAAAGTTGAGGATTATCAATTTGGAAGCAGTTTTCTCCAACAAAGTAACAAAGTATAGTAATAGCTTCATTGCTCTTCTGGGTTTATCATGTCTCTTTAAAACTGATGAGGGTTATAGAGAAGGACCTTGGAAAGTGAGAAGGTTTGACTCCTGTGTACAGCTAGCCAGCACAGAAAGCAGACACAGTGGACTCTCTGCTAAAATCACAACAGAGCAGTAGCTAAACTCTAGACATGGGAGAACATAAATATGGCCATACTGGCTCAGAATAAAAGTCCATCTAGATGGGAGAGAAGTCTGCTAGGAACCACAGAGAGCGCCAAGTGCCAAGCAGATGAATAAAACAGTACGAATGGACATATTGAAGATCAAACTGTGATGGTTCCCCCCGGGGTGCCACCTGAGCCCTCTGACCCACCAGCCTGGGCTCCCTCTCACAGTTCACTGCTGTGACAAGTTGCAAAGCCCTCCCAGCCTGCACCTTCACCAGCATTCACATGGGACACACCCAGCTGCAGTCACATGCAGGCTCTCTAACCACAGCCTCTCAGCCTAGGACCCCAGAGCAGTACCATCCTGCCCTGGTCAAATCTGGCCCATATATGGGTTTAACACCCAGTCTGTCTCTCCCTCAGTGTGAAGAGGGCCATGCATGCTTGTGGTAACCAAGCTGAGATTTTCCCAGACACCTTAGTCAAACGCTTACCAGTTTGGATTAAAACATAAAATACGTTTATGAACTATAAAATAATAGATTTTAAGTGATTATAAGTGATAGCAAACAGATCAAAGCAGATTACCTAGTAAATAAACAAAACCACAAACTGAGTTTAGCATACTAGATAAGATATGAATTAGCAAATTCTCATGAGTGATAAACAGGCTGGCAGATTCTTAAGGCACAAGCTGGCTTGGCTTTGCAGCTTGGCTTTCCCAGGTTTTCATACACAGGCTAGAAATCCCTTTCAGCCTGGGACCATCACTTCCCCCATTCAGTCTTTGTTCCTCAGGTGTTTTCAGGTGTGTTGTTGTAGAGAGAATGAGGTCCCCCTGTTAAGTCATTTTCCCCCTTTTAGATCTTCTTCCCACATGCTGGAAAGCTCTTTTGCTGTGACCTGGGTCAAACAGTTCCCATTGTGTAATGCTATCTCTGAGAGGTTTCTGTTGTACACAGTTCCTGGGGTAATCCTTGTGGCTTGTGTGCATTTCCTGAATAAGCCATTAACATTGTTTGGCCTTTTTATTGTTGTGCCTGAAAGGCTGCTTTTGGGTGTTTTCAACCTCACAACGTGTTTCAGTAACACACACATACCACATACAATCCAACAAGATATTAACATCTAGCAGATCAAGGCTTTTAGAATGATGCCTCACAAGGCATACTTTGTATAAAACATATCCCAATTACATGACAGTGGTGAATATTGGGGTGCCAGAATGTCACACAAAGAATCTAAAGAGGCACCAGGTAGACACTGACACCATAAGCAGTAGAGACACCTTGTTTACGTTTAGGACACAGTAGACACCCATTATTTGATCCTATTAGCTATATGTCTGTATCACAGAAGACAGTTACTTCTGCCAACATATCTGAGACCACAAATAATACAGCAGCCAGGTCATTCCTGTGCTAGTGTCCTTGGATTGAACTATCCACCATTTTGTAATCTTATGAAAAAAGAAAATCATTAACACCCACCAGAAAGCTGCTCCTGGCATTCAGGAACCAGGAGGTACCAATATTCTCAACAAATCTCTTTGTTACCCTGGAACTGCTTCAGGTGGAATGAAGTCAGCTAGCCCCTCCCATACTTAGCAAGTGTTACTTTGCATACCCTGTGCTCTCCCATCTTCACACCTGTGACATCGGAGGTCAGAAAGGGGCCAAGAAAGTGGCATTTTATTTGTAGGGGTTTTAGGGGGATAACAACTGTATAGAGGATACCGCCACTTCCAGGATCTGCACCTGCACAACGTGGAATGTTCATTTGGAGTTCCCTCCTGCCTTAGGGTAAGTTAATTTAAAAAATCGTTCTATTATTTTCCCTCCTTTTCTGAGGAAGAGGTTGGATCCTTCCCCATGCCTTTGATATGGGCTCTGCATCTGGTTTTATTCCCCTCTCTGCCCCTTTGCCTGCTGCTACCTTGGCTTATTATTTTACAATGCTCAGGAATCGAGGTAATCTCTCCCCTTTTCTTCCTACAGCAGCTGCTCTCAGATGACTTCCCATCCGCCACCTATTGAGGTGAAACACTGCTAGAGCAAGTTCATTCTCTTTGTAACTCAATTCTCCATTTACCCTTCTCTGAGCCATGCTGCTGTCAGCCAAAGGGAGCTGGAGGGTACTCAGCTACATGCAGCATCAGAGCCGTAGGGTATGTCTACACTGTGTTGAGCTGGACGGGTAAATCATAGCTCCAGTAGACAAACCCATGCTGGCACCCTTTGGCTGACAGCAGCCAGGCTCAGAGAAAGATAAATAGAACAGTTAAATAGAGCAAGGTTCCTTGGCTGCCAGAGTCAATGCTGTAGGGAGAAAAGGGGGAGAGACTGCATCAATCAGTGGGCTTTGTAAAAATAGAGCGTAGCCGCTCCCAGTATGTACCTATTGTCTTGGATGGGTATGCACTTGGCATGGCTATCCCCTCCCGCCAGTCATGCTGATGCTATTTTTAGCGTGCTAGCTGCTCTATAGAAAGTCCTGTCCACACTGAATCCCGAACCCAGCTCGCTCCAGCCTGGACTGAACACGGATGTCTAGCTCCATTCCGCCAAAATTTTGCTTCTGAACAGTTTGCTTTTTTTTGGCTGTAGCCAACACATTTGCACCACTTTGTCATGGTGGACAGGATTGTCAATTCTGTAACAACCTTACTAGCCACAATTGGGCTAGACCTGCCTGCACCAGGGCTTCCTGCACCTTCCATTTGGCCATCATCAGAGCAGGATGCTGGACTAGACAGACGGTTCAGCACGATTGTAACCATATTGTGTGTGAACCGGGGCATGTTACAACTATCCAAGGCTGCAACTGTGCAGTTTGGGTCATGATAAGTCCTAGTAGGGACAGTATCTTGTTGTAGGTTTGCTATAGGCACAACCTCAATCTTGCTCATAGCAGACCATTTCTTAACAGAGATTATCTTCCAGAAGCCTTCCCTCCCATTTGTGATCCCACTGACCACCTCCTCTCCTATTATGACTGAACAACATCCATGTGACACGTTCTGAAATTGCTCACATGGAAAAATAATACCAGGAAAGTACTTAATGGATTTTTAGCTTTTTTTAATGCTATATAGCAGCTGCAAATGAGGAGGAGGAACCAACACCATTCAATCTCCCACACACTACACACAACTGCTCCATAGACCAGAGTTTGGGACTCACTTCTCTGAACAGTTCACTCATTTTCCAGTATTTGCACAAGTTGCTAGCACTTAGGTTAGGGCAGCCTGTAGCTATACCACCTCAGGCTGTGACCTTGCCTGGTCTCACAAGCTAAACAAGACTAGGCCTGCTTGGCATTTGGATAGGAGACCTCCCAGGAAAATTCAGATGCTGCAAAAAACAGTGCTGGCACTCCAGAACTTAACCCAGTGCCCCCAGGATGGTGTGTGTGTGTGGTGTGGTGCACACAGGACACTATGGTGACACTGATGGAAATATCATTCAAGCTCTGGTCACTTGTGGTCCAGGATCCCATGGGACCTTCCACAAGAGACCAGTGCCCTAGGCAAATTCCAGCTCAGCAATTGCAGTCACATCTCCTGAAATATTGTTGCATAACTTCAGAGTGGGCTATAGAGCTTTCCCTGCTGATAGGCCTGCTCTGAGCCCTCTCCTGGGCCAGGGACTCTGTGAAAGAGTGATGTATCTTGGAGCAACATGTGCCTGCATCAGCAGTCCATTCTCAGGGATTACGTAGCCCCTTTCACATGGACATGCCCCCATGTGCATCTTGCGATGCATCAGTGTGGAATGGTAGGCCTGAAGGCAGGGGCGCAAGCCTCGGCAAGCTCAGACAGAGGTGCCTCCATGCCCACTAACCTCCTGCCTCAAGCTGTCCTCACAGTTACTTGCAGCTTGTTGTTTCAAAGAGCAGTGGTGTGAAAAAAACAGGAAGTCAGCCAGAGGAGAGAGACAGAAGAAAGATCAAGGCAACAAGCAGCAGCAGTCACAGCAGCTCCCCACTCCTTTCTCCTCCCACCCCATTACCACAGGCCCCTCTCGGTGAGACGCGCCACACCAACTCTGACGGGAAACGGGTTACGCTGCAGTGTGGCCAGAGAGCCCCAGAGAGGGGAAATCCAGCAGCCTGAAGGGAAATGCTTCTCACAAACCTAAGTAGACTCAAGGGGTTTTTGTGTTAAAATTAAAAAGGGTGAAAAACAAACAAACAGGGCTGCGGTACGGCAAGGGCTCACTGATCCTCAGTAGCGTGAGTTATTAATACAATTCCTGGCAGACCCCAGGCCAGAATTGGACTGAATGAGCGGCAAAAATTAAAAGAGGGAGCAGAGCCCCAGAGCTTGGCTTCTCTCACATCCACTCATGTGAGATCTTCATGTCTGCTCAGTCAGACCCAAGTCTTCTGACCATGCCTAGACCACGGTGGATGCTGGGAACTCCACTGGGGCAAGGAGGAGAGGAGTTCTGCTTGCCAGGCCAACAAGGTGTTGTCTGCTATGACTCCACCCTCTGCTCTCCTCAAATATAGGTGTCCAGTGACACCATCCTGCATAGGAAGAGACAGCAAGAGACTGTAAGAGGAGACTGGGGGGAGCATCTGCAAAGCTGGAGCAGAGGAGCCTCTACTTCTAGGAGTCTGATGGCAGCTCCCTCCCCCTACCTTATTCCCTTTGAATCCACTTGCTTTTCCCTCTTTAATTGGTAAGCAGGGTCTTTTCTGGGCTTCCTCTCTCTCCCCTTCTGTTACCAGCCTTCCCTAGGGCTGCCAGCCATTCCACTCCCATTATCACCTCCTCCCCCGACCTCCCCCCCACCCCGCAGCTGTTCACTGCTCCAGATGTTTTAGGGTAGATTGTAAGAAGTGACTAAGGATTTTGAGAGCCCAAAATCACCAACTGTGTTCTAAAACCTTGGTCTCCATATAGTGACAATGAGACTCGCTAGCTCCTGCCCCTGCATCAGATCAGTGCAGGGAATGAGCAGGAAGCAGCAGTTTGTTTAATGTTTGTCTGCAGTGGACTCCCAGTAACAAGTACCATCCCCGGCACAGACTGTCCCTTTCTACTGTGCAGCCCCCTGCTCTTCCCTCTGGTGCTGTTGCTCTTCACTGTCTTTGCATCTGTTATTTAGTCCTTGCCATGGCTCAGCCCTCCTCCCACAATCTAGCTGGCCATTTATGGGGTCCACGGTTGGATGAGAAACTGCCAGCTACATCCCTATAACCCAGCCCTCTCCAAGCTAGCCACAAAGAGGCAGGATCCGTTACTCAACTAGAACTTCCAAAAGTTGGATTTCCCATAGGTCACACTCCTGCGGCCATGGAGGACCTGAAATGCACTCCGCTCAGAAGCTGCTCTTCTCCCTTGTTAATACTGAGCACTTTCCTTTATCCCCAATGTACTGGATTTGTAGCTTCAAATGCCTACTGAGGATCTGCAGCAAACCACTGCACCTTCTATGAAATCAAGTGGGGTAACAGCCTTTGGCTCCTTTAGCACAGCCATTTGGTTCTCTCCTTTTCTCTCACCTAGTCGTGGGCACCCACCCACCAAACATGGAAGGCAGATCCTCTTGCTCTGTGGCCCCTCAGAATTCAGAGATCACCAGTGATTTCTGAGAGGAGGGAGAGGCCTCTATTTTGAGGAAGTCATCATTGTCCATGACCCCCTATAATTTCATCATTGTGCATGACACTGAGAGATTAAGGAGTATGGAGGAGGGAACTGAACAGCTAGGGACAAAAAGTCAGTGGGGGTAGGAAAGCCAAACAATTCACTGCACAAACCAACAGCCAACATCAACGATCCTTATTTATACAGTTGCTTAAAGGGTTGCCAACTTCTTAGCTTTCTTGCCATGACCAGCTGCTTCTATTTTTACACTGTACAATTAACTGGATAAAGTAGAAGCAACAGAAACAATATCACAAGAAGCTCAGTGATGCTGAAGGGAAACATGCTGGCCTTGTGCCTCTGGAGACCCAGGCTCCAATTCTGATAAGGTTGCAGGAAGAATGCATTCGATGATCTCAGCCTACTCTTTATTGGACAACTGGGTTCATAGCATGAAGCCCCAAACAACCTAGTACAGCTCAGAATGATTGACAGTTTCTACTCAAGATGATGATAGTTGGTAGTGTTGCAGGTCACGACTGAGATGCATTGGCAGAGATGTGGGGGGCAAGGGGCATCAGTGCAGCACAGTGGTTCCCAAATTTTAACAGCCTGTGAACCCCTTTCACTAGCTCGTCAAGTCTCACTAACCCTCTCTTAAAAATGACTATTTCCAGAGATTTTCTCCTGTACCTGAGTATAAATTATAAAAGCAGTGATCTTGGAAATATAAAATTTGTTTTTGTGACATGTTTATTACACTCTATTTATTATTTATCATTACACTGCTTGTATTACATTATGAAAACAGCAACATTCTTCCAAGATCTCACTCAAGAGTTCCCCCTACACAAGCGTTCAGGTCTTGAGCAGTCCAGGCAAACAACGCACGTTACAAAAAAGCTTAAACTGTTCTTAATAATTTAAAAAACAATACTAGCTGCCTTTTGAATTTTAAAAACAGCAAAAAATATTCACCTCCCTTTCCACTTCTTATAAGGAGTCTCGAAGTTTAAACCTCAGTGTGATAGATATGCTTGCTTTGATCTGCTTAGCTCTTGGAAGTCCAGGGACTCCGGGCTGCTGACCCCATGCTGCCCAGGATCCCTAAGGACAGCTCTGTCCACCATTAGGACATTTTTTCCCCCGAGACCCCCCTATAACATTTCACAAACCCCAGTTTGGGAACCACTGGTGTAGCACCTCGCTGCACTATGCCTGACCTCGGTGGAAAAGCTATTCAGGGTATGGCTACACTTGAAACTTCAAAGCAAGTGCGAGTGTGGTCGCAGCACCAGCGCTGGGAGAGAGCTCTCCCAGTGCTGCACGTACTCCACATCCTGAGGGCGTTTAGCTTGTAGCACTGGAAGCCGCACTCCCAGCGCTGCGGCACTGTTTACACTGGTGCTTTACAGCGCTGTATCTTGCAGCGCTCAGGGGTGTGTTTTTTTCACACTCCTGATCGAGAAAGTTGCAGCGCTGTAAAGGGCCAGTGTAGCCAAGGCCTCACTCTGCTGGGTTTTGTGGGTTGCAGTCTCTTGTACACACACACACGTAGAGTTGTGCAATGCAAAAGCAGCATGCTTGTACCAGTGCAGGTATCCCTCCCAGCCACAATTTCTCAAGTATTCATTTTGCATATTACTAAACTCAGCATGGGTGACAGACGCTGTCTGGTAAAAGAGGCAAAGAGACATGAGAAGAGAGGCTACCAAAGCTGCACTGCAGGACCAGTTTGGATCCCAGATCCACAGAGTTTTCATCAGATCTCACGAGTCATGCAAAACTGCATGTACATGTACCAGCATATGCACTTTACGAGTACAAATACCTCCATGCATGCTTTTAAAAATCCTAACACCTGTATGCATAGAATTGTTGGGCTTTGCACCTGCAAAACCCCTTTGCCCTACTGGGTGTTGTGGGTAGAAAATATGGTGACCAGACAGCAAACGTGAAAAATCAGGAAAGAGGGTGGGGGGTAATAGGAGACTATGTAAAAAGAGACCCAAAAATCAGGCTTGTCCCTACAAAATCGGGACATCTGGTCACTCTAGTAGAAAATCTCTTGTACTTGCAAGTGTAGAATTGTTCAAGGGCACACACAGGGCGAGTACACTGCAGCTGGGGTACATTTGTGAAAACACAAATGGCAACTAGGAGACAAAACTTGCCCTGACGCTCACACAGTTTAAACTCCTGCCAGGCCTGCCACCCAAATCCATGTCTTGCTCTTGCACACAGAGCACCCCCTAGTGTAGCTAAGTGGAAAAAAAGCTGCCTAGGTCATCCTGTTCCAATCCTTAGTGGGGGAAATGCAACTAACCAGTTCTGGATTTGTTTTTATAAAGTCTTCATATTGCTCACACAGAGGGCTATGGCTGAGGACAGATACAGCCTGGTTTATCTGCAGGACTGACAATAATAATGGCAATTGTTTTATTTTCTTAAAATGATACAGACCTGAAGAGACCAGCATTTAAACAGAAACGCACATGGACACAGACCTAGGAGGAGGAGTTTTACCAACAAAAGACTCACAGCTTTAACAGGAATATAAAACCCACCGAGGATGGCCCCAAATACTCCTGAACAGCTAGACCAGCTTAAGGCCAGTCTCCCAGGCTTTGACAAAGCCAGTACTACCGTGGCAGGCATGGAGAATTACAATACTTGGCAACCCTATAAAAGACCTCTGCATAATAGGATCTAATTGCTCACCGATGGGGCATGCCTCTTTCCTCACCACCTGAGAAGTGGCACCAACTGACTGCAGCATGAGAAACACCAGAGGAGACAGTGCAAAGTGGCTTTAACCTCTGCACAACGGAGTCCATAGCCCCAGCATCACGACCACTCTGCCTGAGTCACACATGCGCTGATTAGTGATACAATGGACGCCATTTCTGTTGGCTGGTCCACACACATAGCCAAGCACCCTAACTGAAATTAACCTAACCCAGCATAGCCTAATCAGTCACAAAGTTCTTGGGACCAGGTCCTGAGACAGGGTCAGCAGCAGATGATTCTCATTTACCTGTAGCTCAGTGACAACAACAACAGATATTTGTTTCCAAGTTCTTCTCTCAAAGGATGAGGGACTTCCCCCTCCTCCCAGGATTTTCAGAATAACACGCTAGATAAGATTTGCTTACAACTGGATGCATTTATGGCCTCAGCAATTGTAGGTGCTTCATCCCTCTGAGACTAAAAAAAACTATCTATTGACAAGCTATCCTAATAGCACAATACAAAGGCACCATCTAGTGGCGACAGGAGGTAAAGCACTCAGGAGCTGAAGAATGACAACTGTCTTAACTCTAGTGCCCATTCTTTTATCAACTTGCACATGTCCAGCTGCTTTTAGCATCATGAGTGGGAGTGACAAGCACATAATAAAGGAAGAACAGATTCCCATCTTCCTTACCATGTTCCCTCAGGCTTGTTACCTCTGTGTATTTTGCACAAAGATGAAAATGAGACTCAAGGACCAGATCTGAACTTGTCCTAAATTTGGATGTTTCAGGTGGGTCCATCTATAATTTTGTACTATTATTACTGTGTCTTGATGGGTTTTGGGATGTATTCATTCATTTTTAAGGTATTGCGAACTGGGACATAACTCTCAATTTGAAATTTAGACACACACTGATCAATCTGCAGTACCGCCAGAATTTCCTGTCACACACTACAGTCCCATCTCCTTGAGCCATACTAGTGTGTATAATTGTTTGTAGCTAAACTTAGTAGGTTACATTTTTCCAGATTAAAACTCATTTTATGAGTTTCTGCCAATTTTTCCAGCATCTCTGAATCACCCTGTACTTCCTTCTTTTTTCGCCTTGGAGTCTGCATCACCTCGTAGCTTGAGACCATGAATTTAATTAACATGTTATTTACTTCCATCTTCCAGATCATTTACAATCTCACATAGATGTTCGAGCATAACACAATGCTGATCCCTAAAGGGCTCCACAAGTCACCTCACCCCAATTTGATGCAGTGCCATCTAAGAACTCTCCATTATGCATCAAAGGTCCCTTCGCCCCATTCAAATACATAAAATGTGCGGGCATGTGTTTGTTCCAGCAAATTATTTTTTCTTTGCTTAGTCTCTCTCATAACAACATCTTGACACTTTGTCCCAGGTACCGGTAACTGCATCGTATTCAGTTGTCATCATCAATGTTCCGATGCCCACGCAGAGCAATACCACAAAACCCATGAGGTTATCAACACAAAGCAGAGAAGACAGACAATGGAGCAAATATTCCAGACTTTGCTACAATCTGTAGATCATACTGTACAGTCTAATTGCCTGACTAAAGACTTTCCCTCTCACCCTTAGGATTTGCCATGAGATTTCAGCTATAAAGTTTATGGCCTAATTTTCAAAGTTGGAGAGCACCTGCAGTTCCCATTGACTTCATCGGGAGCTGGATTTGTTCAGTGCCTCTAAAAACATGGGCAGTAATCACTTGCCTTTTTCTGCCTTTAAATCCCATGAGCATGCTTGCACCGTATTAAATGGCCGACCTCCCCATATCGCCTGTTTTCTTAAATGAAGGGAGCTGGATAACTTTTTACACACAGAGCAATACTTGTGACTTGAGTTTGCACGTTTCATGCTTTGATTCACTCTAGGATACTCTACTGCTGAATACCAAAGGCCAAAGTATAAGCTCAGTGGAAACAAACGCCCTTTCAGTTCCTCAGTAATGAATTGGAGACCCGTCACAACTCTAACAAAAGTCTGTTAGATGGTTTTCTTTATCCAACAGAAACTACCTTATGATACTCCAGCTACAGGCTGTTTGGTTTTAAATTCATGAAATGCAAAGGAAGCTGCATACATTGGATCAGTGGGAATAGGTACAGCAATTCCTACAGTTAGGAAAATAGAGACCCTTCCCCTCTCCACCACAGGATAGAGCCAGGATCAAGAATGAAGTTAACCTGCAGCTAAGCCTAGGAATAAGACTACATCAGCATGCTAATGAAAACCTGCTCTCCCCTCCTAGATAGAGAACGGTGAGTGAATGACTTACAGGACTGAAAATACAAATCAGAGTCACCCCAAAGTCACTGGCTTGAATGAAAACCCACGCACGTAGCAACTGAAAACTGTTACTGCTTAGGTGGCTGGTCAGTACCCTGTGTTCAAGGAGTTGATGGTTTCAGTCCAGCTACCATGTGGGCTGCATAATTAAAACCCACAGGAAAATTGAACCATTGTTCGCAGTCTTAACAGAGAAGCTAAGGGCAATGGCAATGCACACAAGTGGAGCAGCATGGAGACACTTGCACAGCTGATTCAGTGTTTGTTTTGTGCATGGGAGGGAGGCTTTTGGTCTTCGGCTCCTCTCACAAGCCAAAATTAAAAAAATTATAACATTTCCGCAACCAGAGATAAACGCCCTGTACCCTGCCCCACTTTGATGATACAGGAGGCACACTGATGGAATCTAAGGAGTCCCATCTGACCCCCTTTGGCTAGCACGTAGTAATAAAATGAGGCTTTCCATAGGGTGGGAAGTGAGCCAGAGAAAAGGTCAGGAGACCCTTGGGGGACACAACAAATACTTCCTCCTGCCCCCTTCCCTCCCCCCCAGGTGAGAGCATTACTATCTAATGCTTTCATGTGCACCGAACATCTAACTGCTGTCAGGAATAAAGCACTTTTTCACCCTCAGCTAGCAGCCTCAGCTGAAATATCCAACTGCTAGGAGTTGGTGGTATTAGGTGGCCTTCCAGACCAGCATGTCTGTGGTGACCCCATCAGTTTCTGCACAATTTTTGTTTAACATTAACAAATTGTTCTCATATTATTTGTATTGCAGTAGCACCTAGGAGGCCCAGTTATAGACCAGGACCACATTGTGCTAGGCGCTGTACAAATACAGAACAAAAGATGGTCCCTGCCCCAGAGAGTTTGCAATCTAAGACTTTCCTAGTGTGGCTGCAAAGAAAATTTTCTGAATGTGAACTAAATATGAACTGGTGTGTTTCTCTTCATGAGTCTGCAGCAGCTCAAAACAATAGCTATAGATGAAAGATATGAACTCTTTCCTTTCACCGTGCTGGTGGTGTTGGCTCTGAAGCCACAACAATATTTTTAAAGTCACCATTTTACTATGATTTATTTTAGCAGAAACATTCGTCTTCTCTGGGATTGCATTCACATTTTGGGATTACAGGAAGAGCAGAGTAGAGTATTACCACTACCTTCCCCCTGCCCTCCCCTCCCTCACGAATCATACCCATGCCAACAGTTTACAAGCTCAGACAACTGGCTTCCCATTCACACTTATAGAAACAGGCCAAATCACTGAAAAGCTAAACAAAACAATTCACCACCCTATTTAAATGGAAATTATTATTTTCAAAGTTCTTCTACCTAGTTTTGAAAGGCTAACAGGCATTCTGATGGAAGCTTGAATGTTATAGATGACAACAGCAGGAAAGCTGAATCTGTCTTGTACATTTCACCTGTGGCTGCGGACCAGTAACTGCAAGTCCTGCATGGGGTTTTCCCTCATTTGCAGACAGACATTCTGATACAAGTAAAGGCAATACACTATCTAGAGTGACCAGACAGCAAGTGTGAAAAATCAGGCAGGGGGTGGGGAGGTGGGGGTAATAGGAGCCTATATAAGAAAGACCCACAAATCGGGACCATCCTTATAAGATTGGGACATCTGGTCACCCTAACACTATCCAACAAGTCCTGACCTCTGTAATAAAGCAAAAAACCTATCAGTTGTCTCCTTTTATTATGGAGATTTTTGAAAGGTTTATTTCTCTCCCACTCAGACACAGTCATACATATTATGCATATTTGATATATGTCATATATATGCTATATAGCAGCAAATGTTGATAGAACATGAACTTCCATTATTAACTTTTTTGCTTGGTGATAACTTTCTGAAAAGATCTCCTCTGGGGCTGGACATTCCATCCCTGCCTTCCAGTCTAGGATTTTTATTGAATATAATTTTATAATTCATATGTATTTCATACACACAGAGAGAATATACATTAATCTGAGGAAAGCCTATTCAAAAGATTTTTGAGTTATGAGAGAGAAAAAAACAAAATTTCCTTTTTCAGTTTAACACACACCTCTCACAGATAACTCAAAAGTGACTGGGGAAAAAAATTCCATCTTGGCAGAGACTCCAGTAACACGTTGTATTTATCCCAGGTCTCTACAGTTTATTTTACTCCTTCCACTGCCTCTTCTGTAGTCTGTCTTTGTCTCTCATTAACTTCTAGAGGAGTCTAAAGCCGGGTCTACACTTCAAAATGGGATTGACCTACCTAAGCTGCTCAGGACTGTGAAAAATTTTGCATCCTGAGTACTGTAGTTAGGTTGACCTAGAGCCCCCCCCCCCCATGTGTAAATGCGGCTAGGTCAATTCATTCTTCTATCAACCTAGCTACCACATCTCAGAAAAGTGGATTAACTACAGTGAGGGAAAAACCTCTTCCATGGAACTTAACTGTAAAATTCCAAAACTATTTCTATGTGTAGCTTTTTTTCTGCATTTAATACCCAAAGTTCAACTATCATCAGCAGGTGGTTTGTTGAACAATATATTAGGATTCACATTAAAGCAACAGTGGAAAATTACTTATGTCAGGATATTTCTTATATACACACTTGCTTCACCAAAGTCCCATAACTAAAATCTACTAAGGTTGCTAATATTTTGTTTGTGTTGTATTATGGAAGTTATTTTGAAGAACAAAAACTACTTTCTTTCAAGATTAAATATTAGAACTCTGGTCTAGTTTGGGTTACACATTCTTTTAAATCCAGGTAGATGGGAACTCAATAGTAATAAAAACTAGTTTAAATAAAGCCATACGTTTTATAAAGTAACAAATATTTATTTAAACAAGTCTCAAAATGTAACACACCAGAAAATGCTGGAATGCACACTGATAGTATCTCAACCATTCGTTTCTATAACAAACCAATCTGTGATTTCGATTAGAAATACTATTTGTGTTTAGAATCTTTTCTGGGCAGGAAAAGAGCTGAAGCCACCCCTGAAATTTAAATGACAAAAGGACTGTTGCATTGCCATTATATTACCCTGTTCACAATAATTATACTAACAAGGAACAGTATATAAAATGTCATCTGACTTCACTTCAACCAAAATAGTTTCTCTTTAAATATAACAACATAAGGATCACAACATCTATCCCAAAAGTCTTTGGTATTTAACATCTTTTTAAAAAAATAAAGTTATTCCTTTACATAGTGCTTACAAAAAAGTTCAGAAATCAAGTTTTGAAGGACATTTGCAAAAAGTCTTTTCCAGAAAGTAAGTACATTTCACTTTTTAAAATGATGGCACATTGCTTTCAGTTCCCAAAACAATTTCTCAGACTTGACTTAAAAACGGAATATCAGCAGATCAACTTCTCTTACTTACACTTAACAGCCCAAGGTCAGGCATTTTCAGTTTCACTAGTACCAGAGAATTTAACACAGTAAAAGAAACAACGGTTATGCAGTGGAGAATTCACGTTTCTCAGGAGCCACCGGAAAGAATGAACAAGGCAAGGATACTTTAAAACACTTAAATCATCCAAAGGAATAGAGACGGGTTTTTAATTCCTAACAGATGTACCAATCAACCGTTTTCAAATCTATTGTCCTTGATGTTTCTTCAGTAACTGCATATTTTAAAGCGGCTTTCGCAAATAAACGTCTCTGAAAACGTTAGCACTATTCTAACTCAAATAAACACATTACAGCTTCTACAATAACTATGTAACAGGGAACATGTCTGAAACGCTTCATTCTTTCCTTGGAACAAGAAAGTTTTGACCCCAAATTAAACAGTTATTTCAAATACTTTGCAGACAGGGAATTTCTAAAATATTAGGGTCTAGTTTTGCAGAACAAACAACGTCCTCGAGGACCCTCTGCCCGGAGAAGAATCAGTTTGGAGAGTTTGAGCTGCAGGGTGAATCTCCGGAGCCTCTGATATTTCGAGTGAAACTCACCCCTCGCTGTATTCGTTTGAACTTCGAAGTTTTAAGATTTGGGTTTACATTGATAATGTGGTACTATCCCAGTTCCTCCCCCTTTTCGAAGCAGGGGAAGTACAGGCTCGCTTCCAAAGTCCATTCCGCTGTGGCTCCTCTTTTCAGAATCGCTGTTCCCCTTTCAAGCGAATTCGCACCCCCTTCCTCCAGCGAGGCTCCCCCGAAACCTTTCAACGATGGGAGCGCGCGTCACATCTCGCCTGCCTGCGACACCTCTTCAGTTATTGCGCTAACAAGGGAGGGGTCCCCGTTATCAAGCCAAACGCAGCCTGGGCTCCCCCCAACGCTCAGAGTAGGAGCAGGGAGGAGGGGAGCCCCACTGCCCTCTCCTGTCCGACTGCCAAGGAACCGCAGGTCTATGCCGGCGGGCAAGGCGCCGTAGGGTCTCTCCTGCTCCCCCCAGTAACGCATGAAGGGCAGCTCCGGGGGCGGCTGGTAGGCACAGCCGGGCCCCCCCGCCGCAGGGCTGAGCTGCTGATACGCCCCCCGTCCGGGCAGCAGCAGCCGCGGGTAGGGGCCGTAGCCGCTCAGCGGCACCGTGCACTGGGGGCAGCTCGGCGGGGCTTGCCCCGGGGGTGCCCAGGCGCTGCCCACCAGGTAGGCGGCCGGGGGGCTCTGGTGGGGCAGGTAGTAGGGCGGCTCCGGGCAGGCGGGGGCCGGGCCGGGCCCGCCCAGGGGGGCCCGCGGGGGTCTCTTGGCCCGCCGGCGGCGCCGGTAGTTGCCCGGCTGGAACATGTCGTGGAAGGCCGGGTCCAGGGTCCAGTAGCTGCCCTTGCGCTCGGCGCCGCGCTCCCGGGGCACCTTGAGGAAGCAGGCGTTGAGGCTGAGGTTGTGGCGGATGCTGTTCTGCCAGCCCTTCTGGCCCAGCCGGTAGTAGGGGAAGCGCCCCACGATGTACCGGTAGATGCCGCTCAGCGGCAGCCGCTGCTCCGGGCTCGCCCGGATGGCCATGGCGATCAGCGCCACGTAGGAGTAAGGGGGCTTCTGGGGGGCGGCCTCCCCCGCGCCCTGCCCGTCTCCCGGCGGGGGACCCGGCGCTCCGGCCCCTGCGCCGTCCATGGGACCGGCTCTCCGCAGCCCTCGGAGGAGGGAAGGGGGGCCCGGCTGCGCGGGTCGCTGCTGGTGCTGGTTCCGGCTCCCCCTGCCAGGCGCCCGTCTGCGCCCTGCTCCCTGCCTGCACTTGTGTCCTGCCCGGGGCTCTCCCCCAGCAGCCAGCGCTCCCCGCGGTTGTTTAGGGTCAGGGCCAGGTCAGGTCTTTGCTTTCATTAAAAAAAACCCAAATACAGCGGCAGGTCAAGAGGTTGCTGGTGGCACCTGCAAACCCCCCCTCCCCCCCGATCAGGGGGCAAGAGGGGGTGAAAGGAAAGCTAGTCCCCTCCCTCTCCTCCCACCTCACCCAAACTTACCCAACACAGGCTCAGCCATCTGCCTGCAGGAGAGAGAGGTGTGTCAGGGGCCGAAGTTTTCCTGCGCTGCAGGGAAAAGAGCCTGGGGGGGAGGTTGGGGGGGGCAAGGGAGCACCCCCTGCTCTGACACATCTCCTCTTGCAGTAGGCCCAGGCCCTGAGGTTGATGGGGCCCCAGTAGAGTGAGCTCAGGCCTTGTCCACACTAAGCACCTGAACTGTGTGTAAGGGAACTAGTTCAAGCCTCCCCCCTAGCAGGGCTGGATCACACTCAGGCTCAGCCTGTAATCACCCTAAGTCAGGGCACCTGTAAAGTCCAGGAGGTACAATCACCCCGAGGCAGTACCTCAGCTGCCAGCTGCAGAGCATGCTAGGAGATTGCACAGGCCCAGCAGTACCCTGAGGGCAGACGCTTGTAGGGCGCTGTTGCCACTAAAACAAGTGAACCAAACAGTATCTAGCCCTACTGGCAGCATAGCCCCTTCCTACAGGCATAGAGGGCCTTGAGCTAGGATAACACGGGGGGGGGGGGGGGTATTTCAATCCTGTTCCAGGACACACAGGCTGTCCCTGGGGGATTTTGTTCTAATACAGAAAGCTGTGGCCCTAGGGCCTCACTGAAGGGACCCGATGGTAAATTTAAAAGAATACACAGAGCAGAACCTACTTGCCTCTTTCTTGGCTAGGACTATAAATTCAGCCACAAAAAGAAAGTGCAGTTGATAAGTAGTTAAAAAGGAGTTAATTGATGGGAGATGCCTTAAGCACAGATAACTAAGATCAAGAAGAGAGTGCAAGATGGTTTAAGGCAGGGGCAGGTAACCTGCAGCACGTGAGCTGATTTTCAGTGGCACTCACACTGCCCGGGTCCTGGCCACCCGTCCGGGGGGCTCTGCATTTTAATTTAATTTTAAATGAAGTTTCTTAAACATTTTTAAAACCTTATTTACTTTATATACAACAATAGTTTAGTTATATATTACAGACTTATAGAAAGAGACCTTCTAAAAACGTTAAAATGTATTACTGGCACACGAAACCTTAGAGTGAATAAATGAAGACTTGGCACACCACTTCAGAAAGGCTGCCCACCTCTGGTTTAAGATCTACCACAGGAAAGTTTAAAATTAGTGCCAACAACTGTTATACTTATGAAAAGATATTAAATAATTTAAAGTAATTTAATGTTGACAGGTGAACCTCCTCCCATTGAAATCAGTGGCAAAAGTCCTAGACTTCCACCACAGCAAACCTGTAAACAATATTTGAATGACAAAGTATGGGTCACTGATACTATGTGAATATAAAGTTATTTACTAGTGGATTTAAATGTGAAAATTAAATTAGCAATTATACTAGATATGTTTTGCAGGGTGTGTGAGGTAGAGGCTAGTAAGGAAAATTGGGATGTGACTAAATTTTAAGTGTTTGGTAACTTTCTCAATATGCTGACAGTAAGTAATCTCTAAGGAATCAACACATTGGTTTTGAAACCCTCCAAAGAAAGCGATCCGAGTTGGGCCACAAGTCAAAGTAATGAACCAGGCTCCATCTAGCACTCTTTATCCACCCTACAACAGCCCCAGTTTAGTAACCCCAGCAGCCTCCCCTTATATCAGGTAGAGGACGAGGTCTGCTGGATGATCTCATAGCTGAAGGCGGCATAGTGGCAGAATAGTACAGTGCTACGGCAGCTCCTTCCCACACTATGCCTGTCTCTTATCACATTCTGTCACGTTCACAAGCACAACAGTTCACCAACCACTAAAATATAAGTGAATGAGAGAGGGATAGTGTTGATCAATCTTGATTCTGGTTACACAGCAGTTCCTGTTAGATCCTTAAAGAGCCTCGGCAGCTGCTTCTAACCACTCCCCTAACCTCACCAAAGCTGTCTTAAGTACAAGTCAAAACCTTACCTACTTTTGCCATTCAAGTTATTGGTGCTTGTTTGTCTGGGCAACAGAGGCTCTGTTCTGCAGAAACAATTTGTATAAAATGAGGAAAGAGAAACATATTTGAGTGTCGTTTGGTTGTATTTAGATCCAAAAGCAGCAGTAGCTTGATGCTAGTGGATCACACAAAGCTGTCATGTTATGTTTAATTGATTACTAAATCTCTCATCTTTCACTCCTTGGACTTAAAAATGCCCATAAAGTAATGAGAGCAGAAATAGCACAAAGATATTCAGGATGAAATATCCCCACCACCAAATGATAGCTCTCCTTTGAAACAGTTTCTGTTGAGGCTGGTTTGTAAGCAAGTATGTACGGATTATGGAGGTGAGTCTCCTCTGCAGGAATCGAGTTACATGGTGTTCAAGTACTTGCACACTGCGACGAGAATACATTACTACCACTGCTCTGAACTGTAGACCCATGAAATTCCAATAATACCTGACAGGAAGAAAAAAAAAAATCAAATGCACAGCTACAAAGAGGGGAAATAAGTATCTGGAGATTATAGCGTATCACAAATTGAACGAGAGTCAACAACATGATGCAGTTGCGAAAAAGGCAAATATTCTAGGATGTATTAACAGGAGTGTTGTTTTTAAGACATGGGAGGTGGTAGTTCTGCTCTACTTGGCACTGGTGAGGCCTCAGCTGGAGTACTTTGTCCAATTCTGGGCACCACACTTTAGGAAAGATGTGGACAAGTTGGAGAGAGTCCAGAGGAGAACAATAAAAATGATAAAAGGTTTAGAAAACCTGATTTATAAGGAACGGTTAAAAAAAACCTCTGCATGTTTAGTCTTCAGAAACAAAGACCGAGGGAGAACCTGATAACAGTCTTCAAATATGTTAAGGGCTGTTATAAAGGGGACAGGGGGATCAAGTGGTCTTGTAGGACAAGACATAATGGGCTTATTCTGCAGCAAGGGAGATTTAGTTGGATATTAGGAAAACTATCTAACTCCAATTCTCAATTCTGCCACTACCTCACTGGGTAAAAGACTCTTACCCGCTCTGTATCTCCCTTTCCATACGATTACCTAACGGATTGTGAAGCATTTTTAGATCCTTAGATTAAAGTGATATGGCAGTATTATAGGAACAATGCTCCACATACAGGGAGGATTACTAAGGACATAAATAGGTCTTTTCCGTTTAACTTTGATTGTTCTAGGATTATTATAATTCAAAACACTGAGCCTTGAGATGAGAAGGAATGAAAACTATCTAGTAGATTCCAGCATGAAATGGAAGGGAAAAAACATACCGAATAAAGAAATTGAAGAACAAATTATCTCCCACACTGGAAGAAAAAGTGTCTATAAATTAGCATCCCCTGTTCCATAACAATAGATAGATTTTTTTTCCCCAGAGAAACTGCAGAAAGAAGACACATTGGCAACCTTCAGGACACGTTAACAAAGAAAACACTAGCAATAAAAGGAGGGGGGTGATAGTCTTTAAAGTCTACATTCAAACAAGCAGCTCTGCTTAATTCACTCGATCTTTCAATATTTTAACTTCCGCTACAAAATTAAAAGCAATGAAAACATAAGTTTACCTGACAAGTATAAGCAAAACCCTGCCAAAGGAGAACATAAATCACAATGTTATTGTCATAATTGGACCATCTTGATACTGAAGAGCTTGCACATGAGTTCGGGGGGGCTCAGTCTAGTGGCCCTTATGCACTCACATGACTAATCCCGACTCATGCAAAGTTGTGCCATGGAAGTAAATAGCACTACTTGCATGTGTCGATTGCAGGATCAGGATCTAGGCATCTTCACTCTTACTGACATATACACCTTTGCCTATGAAACACTGGAAGACGTAATGGCAAATTACTGTTTGTATTACAGTATAGCCTAGAGGTCCCAGCTGAGATCAGGCCCGATGGTGCCAGGTGCTTTACCTACAAATAGTACGAGTCCCTGCCTCGGAGGAGATTAAATGACAAAGTCTACCAAAAGAGGCAACTGAATGTGGCTAACAATTAAGAACATTAAGTTAGCTATAGGAAATGGTTTTCCTTTCAGCTGGAGGAGCTCAGGCTTCTAAAGATGATCTCTCTCAATTGTCCCCCTCTCTGCTCTCTAACCTTGGCCTCTTCCTTGCCTTGAATCATGGGCCTCTCCTTATCTTGCCAGGTCCCATGACAACAAGGCTCAGGACTCCCAAGTAGTAATGCAAAGATATTGGCTCAGTCCATGTTGGAATTGTAGCAATTCCATTCTGGGTTGTCATGATGTCCCATCCTCCATGCTATTGCTTTGAAATGGAGTTAAGGGAGGGTGCTCATAAGCCGTGCATATTGTATCCCACCCAGACAGCTGAAAGTTGTCCTTCCCGAACCCCAGCCTGCACAGGGAGCAGTGGCTTGATCTTACACACAGATGCAGCTCTGGGGTATTACCATGTGATGCTGCTGCCAAGACAGGTATCACAAATAACCACATTTTTACTTACCTCCTCTAAATGAAAATCAGGCACCAAAGACATTTTAAAACGAATACATCTATGAAATCAACACATTGGATAGTAGGATTATAAAGCAGTTTCCCATCATACCAGTATTTATAACTATTTGCAATAGAGTCCAAAGGCTCCCATCAATGCTGAGACCCCACCATGCTAGGCAGGTAGGTCAGTATCTATCCCCCAGTCTCATTTTTCTATGCTTAAGTTGCATTGTATTTGGCACAGGGAAACCCAACAGGCATAGTGCATCCCAGCTAGCTAGCTGGAGTGTGAGACTAGCACTGCGTTCATAGACAAGTTACGTACCACTGGGTGGCCGGACTGATAATGGAGAATAAATAGGGGACCATACACAACTAGCAGGAACAAACTCTCGCCATTAAAAAGACATCCTGGTCCATTTCCCATGGGTAGGCAGCAGGAATCCCAAATGGTAAAGGAGAGTTTGAAAAATGCTTCGACAGACCCGCATCATCAATAAGAAAGCAGTGAAAGGGGAAGTGCCTAATTTTTCTAGCACATCTTATCTAACACATCTCCTGTGCTAATGAATGTAACTCATACGTCCTGCAGAGATGAGTCTAGACGATTAAAGGACTGATAATGGGGAACAGACCCCCTCTCTCTCTGACTAATGATGTTGTCACGGAGTCACCGGGCAATGCTCTGGAACTGCTCCCCACCAAGCCAGTCAGGACTTTGGGGAGCCTCCTCTCCCTTGGAGCAGACTTGTTCAGGGCAAGAAGCTCACACAGCTTCACCTCCTGGGTCTCTCCTTGGAGCATTCAGCATCCTCTGCCCCTCCGTGCGCTTCCCACAGCGAGTCCACCCCAGCGGGGTCCTGAGGAAGCCACCGGGTTCTGCACCCCCACTTTGCAGTCAGACGTGACTCTCAGCCAGCCAGTAAAACAGAGGTTTATTCGATGACAGGAACAGGGTCTAAAACAGAGCTTGTAGATACAGCGAACCGGACCCCTCGGCTGGGTCCATTCTGGGGGGCAGTGAGCCAGACCCCCAGGTCTGCCCTCCACCCTTGGCCCCAGCCAGCTCCAGACTAACAACCCCTCCCAGCCCCTCCTCTCTGCTCAGCCCCTTTCCCGGGCCAGGAGGTCACCTGATCCCTTTGTCTCCAACACCTTCAGCTGGCACCTTTGCAGAGGAGGGGCCCAGGCCATCAGTTGCTAGGAGACAGAGTGTCAGGCATTTAGGTGCACTGGCCCTTTGCTCTGCCAGATACTTAAGAACTGCCATGGGGACACTGAGGCACCAACACAGTATTCAGAGCAAACATTAAGAACATTCCCAGTTCGTCACATCTCTCCCCCCTTCGAGACCGAACTGAGCGAGGTCACTCCAGCCAGTGACCTGGGGAAGTTCGAACCCACCAAGGTTCCCATGGATGCCCCAGCATCTCTCCCATTCCTTGGTGTGAGTTACACCAGGACAGTCCAGTCTCACGCCCTCCCTTAGGTCGGGTGTGCTTGATGGCACTTGCAGGCCGCAGGTGGGAAGGTTTATGCAGCCCACACCCTTTGCCACCCCAATACCCCTGGGGTTCAAGCTGGGATTGGGTCTTTCCCCAGCCCTCCGGTCTGTGATTCGGGCTCTTTTGGTTAAGAGCCCCCATCTTGGCCTTTGCCAGCTCTGGGCTTGGGCAGCCGCTTCCCACTTTGTGGCCCAGACACAACACCTCTGCCGTCCCCCCTTGCACTTTCCAGCTTTTAACGTCAGTCCCACCTTCTTGAGGCAGCCCAGCCCCCTCTTCACCTGGGACACCTGTTCCTCCCAGGTCTGGCTAAAGGTGCACATGTTATCAGTGTCTGCCAAGGCCAAGTTCTCCATTGCCCTCTGCTTGTCTAGAATCTCCCCAGGCCTAGGCATGGGGTCGGCACCAGACACTGTGATGGCTTTAAGCTTTTGATAGCCCCCATAAAACCAGATCATCCTGTCTCCCTTGGGGATCAGCCCCACGGGTGAGGCCCATGGGCTGTAAAACGGCTGGATCCCATCTAAAGCCAGCAGGTCCTTGACCTCTCTCTCCAGGTTCTGGGCTGCTTTCCCAGTGACTCTGACTGGGGAACACCTGATGGGGAGATTGGCTCCCACCTCAGGGAAGAGATCCCCCTGGGGGTCTTCCCCCTTTTCCATCCAATCCTCCCTCTTCAGGTCCAGGGGTCCCCTCACTCTCTTCCCATCCAGCAGCTCGAACGGGAAGAACCCTGTGGATTCCTGGGGCACCACCAGCTGCCTCCCGATTCCCCCCAGTTCTACTTCCCCTTGGGGAGCCCATTCCAGGTACAGGAATCCCTTCTCCTGCAGGACTCTGTCCCTGCAGCCTTCCCCAAGGGGGTTTGCAGTGCTGTGGCCAGCAAGTTCCCTCAGCTTCTCCAAGGAGGGATCCCTCTGCAGCTCAGTCTGGGATTCAGCGGCTGGGGCAGGGAGTGGGACCTGCTCCCTCTCGCTGGCTGGACCTGGGGTCACAGCCCCCCTGAGCCCTGTCCCTGGTAGCTCCCTCCCTGCTGTGTAATCACTTCCCAGCAGCACGTCTGGACCAGGCAAACCTGTTTGGCAGCTGACCTGCCCTGCCTGGGTGTCCCCCCACTCAGCTGGGGTCTCAGCTCCCCCCGTGCTCAGTGCTGCCCTTGCTGTCCCAGTGGGGGCAGGCAGCGAGCTCTCTGCTCTGGTCACAGCATCAGAGCCAGCGTGAGCCCCCTCTCCAGTGTGCAGGGGGGTGGGGAGGATCTCTCCCTCCCACTCAGCCCCAGGGGGCTGGTTACAGGTAGGCAGGTATCCTGAGCCCAGCAGCCCCTCCCCCCTGCCAGCAAGGTTATTTGCATTTTCACTGACCATTTCCATCCTAGCCAATTGGTTCCCTGGATTTGAATTCAAACCCTCGGCCGTTACAGGAGCGGGGCCTGGATCCTGTCCCATGGGGAGACAGTCACCCCCCAACAGGGCCTCCCAGCCGATATCCTGGAGAACCCCAACCACCAGCCAGCCCGACGCCTCCTGGGTCTGCACAGGGTTCTGGGCCATAGGCAGGGGGAGGGGCCTCACCCCAGGGAACTTCACCCAGGTCCCACAGTCCCTCAGCATCTGGGGCTGCACCACCACAGTTCTCTCTGTCCCAGGGTCTCGCCCCTGCAGGCGTGTTTCCCCACTGACCCCTGGGCAGCCCCCTATGTCTCTCTGCTCCACCATCACCAGTCCACGCTGCTGCTGCTTCTCCTGCAGCTGTTCCTCGGGCTCTTGCTTTCTCTCACGGTCCTCTCGCTCTCTCGGGCTCTGCTCCCATCCCATCCGTCTCCAATCTCCTGATGAGGAACCCAATCGTGAAGACCCTCGTCTGATTGGGGACCAGACTCCCGGGGATGCCTGGCTGATGCTCCAGCTGCTCTCAGATCCTCTTGTAGCCCCATCTGGGCCAGGAATCTGCTCCTCAGAGCGGTCCTTCTCCTCCAACTGCACGATTAACTGTGCCTTGGTGAATTTCCCCATGCGTAACCCTCTCTTTGTGCACAGGATCACAATGTCCTTCTCAAGGAGATGGTGATAGGCCATCACTTCACCGTTCCCAAGTGGCTCTGGACTCACAGGCCTGTGTGCTCTTGGCTCCCCCATGGTTTCCAGGAAGAACCCCGGGTGTGCCAGCCCTTCTCGTGATCACCACCTCTTTGCCAGGGTCGAGCTGCAGACTCCTCTGCCCCTGGGACTGCTCCTGCAATCCCCAGGGGAACCCTGCTACTGCAAAAATCCTTCTCTCTCCCAGGGTCGAGCGGCAAGCTCCTCCGCCCCTGAGACTGCTCACTGCAGTCCTCAGGGGGACCCTGTTACTCCAACAGTCCTTCTCGCTGGTCACACACTCCCAGAGGTTAACCGCCCCCTGAAACCGTCCCTCTCTGAGCCTTCAGCACGCCTGGTCCTCATTATCCCTCCTTTGTTTTACTGCTCCCCAGTCACTTACTGCAAGCAGCGCCATTCATGGGGTGCAGTACGTCCCACCGCTGCCACCAGTTGTCACGGAGTCACCGGGCAATGCTCTGGAACTGCTCCCCACCAAGCCAGTCAGGACTTTGGGGAGCCTCCTCTCCCTTGGAGCAGACTTGTTCAGGGCAAGAAGCTCACACAGCTTCACCTCCTGGGTCTCTCCTTGGAGCATTCAGCATCCTCTGCCCCTCCGTGCGCTTCCCACAGCGAGTCCACCCCAGCGGGGTCCTGAGGAAGCCACCGGGTTCTGCACCCCCACTTTGCAGTCAGACGTGACTCTCAGCCAGCCAGTAAAACAGAGGTTTATTCGATGACAGGAACAGGGTCTAAAACAGAGCTTGTAGATACAGCGAACCGGACCCCTCGGCTGGGTCCATTCTGGGGGGCAGTGAGCCAGACCCCCAGGTCTGCCCTCCACCCTTGGCCCCAGCCAGCTCCAGACTAACAACCCCTCCCAGCCCCTCCTCTCTGCTCAGCCCCTTTCCCGGGCCAGGAGGTCACCTGATCCCTTTGTCTCCAACACCTTCAGCTGGCACCTTTGCAGAGGAGGGGCCCAGGCCATCAGTTGCTAGGAGACAGAGTGTCAGGCATTTAGGTGCACTGGCCCTTTGCTCTGCCAGATACTTAAGAACTGCCATGGGGACACTGAGGCACCAACACAGTATTCAGAGCAAACATTAAGAACATTCCCAGTTCGTCACAGATGTAATAGCAAACTAGAAATGAAAGTTACCACCAGCTAGGTGGCAGGTCAGTGGCTGACATGGTACCTGTTGGTGGGTCCCAAGTTAATTTCTAATGGATACCTGTCCACATCGCAAAATCCTGATTCACGACCGACACCCTGATTGGTAGTCTCAATGGAAGAGAAAGAATTAAATGGCCAAGATGATCGAGTTTCCCACTCACCTTAAAGGCAATTGCCTCCAGGTCAGGGTTGCATCTCATTGGTGGGCAACTGCATGGGGGCAACTTGCATTGCCGTGAGTTGTCTGCTAACTCTGTGTAGATTTGAGATCACAGCTTGATTGCAAGGTACACATGCGCATACACCTGCGGTCTCCCCCGCCCCACGTGTGTACAAACACACACACACACACACACAAAAATGAGACACATTTAAGTGAGATTTAGAATTTTAACTTTTTTTGGTTTTTTTTTCCTTTTGTTTTTTAAAGAAAAATAATCCTCTTTAAACACAGAGCATGAACTAAAAACCTCCTGGGGACAGAGTTCCCCGTAACTGGAGCACAGTGTAACTAAACTGTACAGCATAAGAGCCCAAAACAAGCATACAGATAACATACAACATTTCTTTAGTAGGAGATAAGGTTTAAGACTCCTCTTCATCATTCCCTCCTCTCCCCCCACCCCAACTACCCACTTCTACCAGCAGGTACCTCAAACCCCTCCCCACTCATCGAAGGACACAGAGGATTTGATAGTCACTTCTGGAGGCAGCTTTTATGGAAACAGCTTCCTTGCACTGACCAAATAGGTGCTTTCTGACATTCTTACAGACATCTGGGATAGAAGTTAAGACTAAGATGTTTCCAGGAAGGGTGGCTGGGAAATATAGCAGTATCCAGAGGCAGCACAGGCTCCCAGCTGCATCCCTTTAGAGACCCCCAATTAGTTCGGCAATGTTTCACAATGTTACTGTCACCCAGGAATAGAGAGTGGGATTTGGACATTCACAGGCCAAAATTTGCCACCGAGTAAGCGGGCTGAACTGCAGCGAGTTCAGCCTGCTTACGTGCCAGGAATGCTTACGTCTAGGTCTGGGCTATTATAGGATATGACAACTTGTCCTTCAAACTCTCTCCACTCCCTTAACAATATACGTCACACCCGCTGATACAGCCATGCTCTGGAAAAAGTAGCATTAGGAATCCAAGTTACTCTTAATTCAGAGCTGACAGAATCATGGGAAGACTCTCCAAGATCTTGGGACATGGATAATAAATCTGGGCACTAAGAGGAAGGATGTGGGCATCTTTAAGGGAGGATGGGGGATGAGAGGGTGATCATTCAGCAGCAAGGCTGAGGTTCCTTTTGGTAAGAGTTCATTTACGTCCCACCTCTAAGTCAACCTTGACCTTATTTAAATAAAGCTCAAATCTTGTTTAATGTACAGAAAGTTTACATCCATCCCCACCCCCACCCCTCAAAGGCTTCTACAGCAAAAACAATTAGAATAATAAAATTCCATCCCTGAACAATATTGTACGAAGACCCATGCCACCAGCAATTCATGCACAAAGATTTTTATCGAGGAACCAGATTTTTGATTCCTCCAAACCAGCATTATATAGAAACAGCAGCAGCAGCAAGATGGACACAGTGTCTGGTAGCTGGATTAAGGCTGACAATATAGTGACAAACATGGGCTCGGATCTTTCAAAATGAAGAAACTCTTCAAACATTTCTATACACATGTACACACACATGCACACACCCCAACAACAGTGAAGGCTTTGCATCAGCAATAGCACCGCTCCTGCCTTGTTCTAGCACCAGATTTAAAGGGCTTGTGATGTTCCTCTTAAGTGATAACATCCAAGAAGTCTTTTAAACAGCTTCAGACAGGGTCACCTAATGCTTGGCCAGGAGTCCAACCAGCAGCAGATTCAGAAATGGAATTAAGGAGTTTCTGAAACAAGAAATGTGCAAAAGGGAGAAAGGAGGGGCTGGGAGCGTACAGAGTCGTGGGTGCTGGGAACAAAGAAGAAATGCTAGAAAGGGGCAAATCCAGTATTGGAGTTTGGTGGGGACAAATAAAAGCCATGTGACGTGGGGCCGTGTGCTAGATGTGGCGGTGGGTAAATGCAGCACAGGCTGGGAGGTGAGAAGTGAAACGAATTTCATGGCATAAGCAAAGTCACAGTGCACATCTATCATAAGACACCCAAGGCCACCGTAGTCTACGGGATGCAATCTCTGCTTAGGAGCATGTGGGCATGCCGAAAGTCAGGACAAGGGGCCATGACCAGGATACCACGTGTTGTTGTGGGTCAGGAGTGAGTTACAGTGTCACAATGGTATGGAGAAGCTTGTGGAATGCTCACCAGCGCAGGGGCACTACCAGTTTTTTGCCTGTATGAACACTAAATACAACCCAAAGAAAGGTCAAAGGGAAACAAATCTCATCACAGTGAGGTTGTGGACTAGCCCAGCATGGGAAACCGTTAATCCAAATTACAAAGAGTTCTAATCAGCATCCTGCATGACCCACTATTTCTGATGCAGTTGCTAGTCTCAATCTAGGCCGTTGTGAAGGAGTTGCCTGGTAGACAGCCGGGTCAGAACACCAAAGGAAGGTCCAGACAAAGCTGCAGAGTCAGAGATCCTGCTTCCACAATCTCTTGATAAAAGCCTGTGGCAGCCAGTCAGTCTCCTCCATGTAATGAGAGAGAGGGCTTCGCTGATCAATAGGGGCTGGACGAGGGTTGCGAAGAGAATGCAAGAATACGTGCCAGACACACAGGGGGAGCAAGACTTGATTTTCTACAGCTCGAGTCATCAGCACTAAAGGCCACCCACCTGGATGGGCAGCACATTGATTAGAGTGTTAGGTTATCACTGTTTGTCTAGGAGAGGGCATGATGGCTCAATAAGCAACATGAAGGAAAAGCAGTTTCTTAAAGCACCTGATCCCCACGATGAGATGAGATTTTCAGATTAATGGGGAAGTCTCTTATTGCCAGCAGACTACCATGGTGGTTGGGTGTGGAGGAGGTGGAGGAATGCCTAAAGTAAACAGTAGCAGGGCATACAGTGGGGAAGAAACATGGCAAACGCAATTCAGTAGTTCCAGAACAGAAGATGGGGAGAGGTAAGAGGATTCAAGACCAGGACAACAGGAAAGTTCTGGGCAGAGTTCTGTCATGCTTCAGAGGCCTCATCCTTAGTGTTAGCTAGGTCTCCTTTGTACCACGTGGTTGGGATATAGGAATTTAGACACTAAATTTTCAGACATGCTTAGTGATTTTGGGTGCCCAACTTGACACCTTAAAGGGACCTGATTTCCAAGGATGCTAAACACTCACCCTCTGGAAAAAAATTACCTGGCTCCTTTTAAGGCATTTCAAGTTGGACACCCAAAAAACTGAGACTCTCAAAATTAGAAACTATTTTTGAAAGTCTTGGGCTACCACCATGGATTTTAAAGGACATCCTGGATGCTTAGCTGGTCTGGTGCATCTCTAGCTGAGAGAGACTTGCAGTTTAGCCAAGAAGGCAATACCTTAAATAGTGAATGATACAGGCCTCAGCCAACCACGAGGAGCCAGGCCTCTAGAGTTGGGCATGTTATCAGACTCCTCCCTGTTAGAAGCGCTCTTCACACAGTTTCCAAAACAGCAGGTTTATGTGGTTTACAGTACGAACAAGCTGTGCAGCTCCTGATGTCAGCAAACACACCAGTCAGAACTGCAGCCTGGAGCCCCTGAGGCTTGATGCAAGTGCATCAGGGCACATCTTATGACAGTAGTATCGGCACCTCCCGGAAGGCAAAAAACGTGGTCTGCTTTTCTGATGCAGACGTGCCCAGCTCTACAGCAGCTGTACTGGTTTGAGCAATGGACACGAACTGTTACCACGAGCCAGAATTGCAGGAAGGCTACTGGCTAGAGAGACCTCAGACAGCATATTGGATGGATGTACACCCCCCCACCACACACACACCCCACCCACCATGCAAGAGAATCACAGAGCAGCTTAGGTTCCCGCCATGGGTTCTGGAAACCTTAAGGAGGATATAAAACTATTCATATAGAACAAACCAGGAAGAGTGAGAGGGAGGGAGAATAGATGCCAATGAGGAAACCAGGCTGGGAAACCATTTCAATAATCAAAGCCCAGGTCCCAACTTGTCTTGTCTCCAACTTATTTGTTCAATTTCTTCTTATTCCATCACCACCGTCCATCTGAGATTGGTTAATAGGTAGGGAAGATGGGATGAGACAAAGCCAAGCAGGTCATTTACATCTTCTCCAGTTCATGCCACAGACTGATTCTTTAGAAAGAAGGTGCAAGGGACATTAGCTGACCTTGAGCTGGGTATTGCAAAGAATCCCGCTGGCCACCACCAGCATCACAACAGCCCTTCGATACGTTCTGCTCAGAAGGTGGCAGCAGCAGCTGTCTGGTTCTGTGTCACTGCAGCCTGGCAGGCAGTGGTTCATAAGCAGCATGCACCTGTGGCACGGCCATAAGACACCAAAGCTGTGGTTCTTGTGTCAGAGTCTCTTGGGAAGTAGGGGGTGCCACAGAGAGCCGGGGCAATGCAGGTCAGCGCAGGCTCTGGTAGAGGTAGGCTGATGTGAAGATCGCATTGGCTGTCAGGCTCATGGCAAGGAGACCTCGGATAACCGAGTTACCAACATGACCTTTGCAGGGGTGGGGAGGGGAGGGGAAAAAAAAAAAAAGATGCCAGAAAAAGCTGTTAGGCAACTTGATGAAATAACGAACACAGAAGTCTCCCTTCCCATGCCCAACATTTTCATTCGGCTCAGAAGTTGGTGAACCATGTTTCCAGCCACAATTCAGGCAGGAAAGACTCTGATGTACTTCTCCATTCAATTCTCTCTCATTCCTTTTGAATCTCACCCACTGTTTCCTGACCCAGGAGAACACTGTAGTGCTCAGTGTTTCTCAGGTGGTCTGAGGAATAAGGAGACCCTTGTAATGAAGGCACAGAGGAGATCTGCAGCCTTCTCCCGTCTCTGCCAATTATTTTTGTTTGATTATTGCCAACAGTTCATTCTCTCTCTCTTTCTCTCTCACACACACACACACACACACACACACCCTGCCACCCACCTCTCCAGCCTGCTAGGTCTTCTCCTTTGGTGGTCGTGTCTACCACACAGGTGGATGAATGTGATGAATTATCCTCTTTTTTGATGGAATTATTACTGCAAATACTCCCTCTTTCCATGACTGACCTCTTGTCTGTGAGAAGAGAGGAAGAGGCACCATCAGAAAGAAAACAGATGCAATGGAAATTATAAGCCTGTCACCAGAAGTGGATGGTGAAACATTGCAGAGCAACGCTGCCTAACAGGTTAGGACTGGAAGCGAAGACAAAAGCCAAATCCAGGAGCTCTTTGGCATAAATCATCAGTGTGAAACAAACAATCCTAGCACAACTGCAATGGCTGGATGAATTTCGCAAGTCAGAACATAGTTATCCAAGCTAGAATGTGATCAGGACAATTGGGCGAACACCCGTAATCATATGAAAGCAGCTATGAGGGAAGAGAGCTCAGTGGTTTGAGCACTGGCCTGCTAAACCCAGGGCTGTGAGTTCAATCCTTGAGGGGGCCACTTAGGGATCTGGGGCAAAAATCAGTACTTGGTCCTACTAGTGAAGGCAGGGGGCTGGACTCAATGACCTTCCAAGGTCTCTTCCAGTTCTAGGAGATGGGTATCTCCCCAATTAATTATTATTATGATAATCCAAATAATAAAAAAATAATGATGGGATCTTAAACAAGTGGAGAGGATCTTGGTTTCACCTCTAATCTGAAGGACAGGGCCTTGAGCAGTACAGTGGCCCCTAATGACAAAAAGGATCCAATATGGACTCTCAGCTACTAAAAACCATCAGCACCACTTGAGTTTTCCTTGATGAGCTCCCCTCCCTTTGCCAATTGTTTAGCTTGCAAGCTGACCGACTGTGACTGCACTGGACTCTGGGGAAAAAGTCAGGAACGTACCATGCATTCCCCGCTCGTTGAGGTTCTTTCTTGGGAACGGGGTCAGCTCAGCAGCGAAGACGTTGCTGTCAGGGTGAGTGGGCTCATCCAAGCTGATCGATGTGTGCAGGGCGTCACTCTGGGATGGAAAAAGCAGCAGCTTCTGTCCTTTCAGGTTCAGGCGTGCAGGACTGATGAGAGGCCGGCGGTAACGCAAGGAGCCTGAGCTGGAGGTGATGGACCCAGTCACCGAAGGTGCTGGAGATGGGATTGGGGATGGGGCGCAGCTTCCAGACAGCAGAGAGTAGTACTCTGAAATGGAGACGCGCCGGAGCAGAGAAAGAGGATTTAGATTGGGAAATGTGGTAGGTGTGTTCTCCAACTGGTCTGCGAGAGGAGGGTGTGTATGTGCCCCTATTCATTTCAAAAAGTCCTTGCCATGCTATGAGTGACAGGAGCACTTCCTATACCACCATTCTTTACTCTGAGTACACATATTTGAAGTTCAGGGCGAGGGGAATTCAAAAGTAATTCTCTGCAGTTCCCTAGGTTCAGAGCCAAAAACTATCTTTGCAAAGGAACTTGGGTTAACAAGGCATATCATAGTAGTCCTCAGTTAACTCCATTAAGGCTCTGTCTTTACACAAGTGTTGCAGCAATTTAACTAAGTCGATTTATAAAATGATGTGTTAGAGCTGTGCAACTTCTCTAGTTAGAAAAAGCACAAGACTTCGCTCCATTTAAATGGAAATGGTTTAAATTTACCATTGCCTAATAGAACAGGTTAGAAGGTCAACTCTTCTTTCACTGAACTTCTCACCTCATGCAGCCCTGGTTCAACACACTCCAATACCCCCATTCTTAATAGATCCTGAAGCAGGCTTCAACCAACCAGACCTACTGCAGGGTGGGTTACCTGCTCCACTCCAGGGAACTTTCCAGGTTTTCCTCCCCCCACTTCCAGATGCTTTGGAGAATACATACAAAAAACCATGAGATTCCTCCAGCATTGTGTCTGCCCCCACCACCGACCAGGTTAATAGGGGCAATTCAGCACAAACACTACTAGACTCTTACCCTTTCCATCCTTTAAGGTTCCCCAAGCCATAGATCAGCTACTTCTACTGCACCATCACCCCAGCATCTATCATGGAACTCAATGGAGTAGACTCAGCTGGGATTTCTGGTACTGTAACCGTGATGTCACATCATAGTTCATGCTGGTGCATCACAATGGGATAACTTTGGATGGGAGGGGAGAACAACACTTAGAACAGGGGAGAAAAGGCAAGTTTTTAATGGCCTGACACCCCCTTTGGGTCTGGTCGCGGGGCTCACATTCTGCATGCAGCTTATTTTTAAATGAGTGACTCTGGCAGGCACTTCGAGATTATTTGTTTGAAGAGCACACCAGGAAAGTGGTGGGTGGGCAAGGAATTAACCCAGACTGCAGCTGCATTTTGATAGTTAAAACATGGGCAGTACAAACTGGATGCAGAGGCAAGGGATCCAGACAGGGACAGAAGTTCTATCTGGGGTCAGAAGTTCAACAGACAGGTTACCGGTACGATGTGGCAACAAAGGAGTTTGACAATCAGTTCCTTGGACAGGAAAAAATAAATAAAAGAGAAAAAGGGCTGCAGATGGAAAGCTTGAAATTATTCAGAGTGATCTCAACTTTTAAATGTTTTCCAGTATTTTTGCAGCTAACAAAAGAAAGTGAAGCCTGGATAGCCACAGTAGCTTTTACCCTTTACTCTTCAGTTCTTCCTCCTCTTCCCATGCCTGACTCATCCCCAGTGGCCCTACAGAACATTCACCTCTCTCCAAAGCCAGTTAACCACAACTGCACACACTTGTTGTAGGGATAAAGCACTCCAGCCCACACATGCACCCTCTTCCTGTTCTCCTCTGCCTCAAGGGTGGATGATGCTACTTCTGCAGCATTCCCCGTCCCTTTTGGCCCAAGAAATGGAGAACCTTATCTCTTACATGGCAGCATGCTACATTGCCACTGAGTGACTAAGCCAATTCAAGGTCCAGTTGTGCGTGTAACATCCCAAGCAAAAGCAGAAGTCTCAGACCACACCCCAGTGGGCAACCAAAGCCATTGCAACTGGCCAGTCTCTGAAGACGCCAAGGACTGAACGGGCATGGAAAGTAAGTTTCCCTCTTAGCTTTGAGGTGTTGCCCACCACATTAGGGTTGAAGTGCAACATACTTGCACTGCTGCTGCCCAGGCAGCTGCCTGGAGCCTGCAGGGCTCTCTCTGGCACTAAATTTAGACTTTAAAAGGGGTGAGAGTGTCTGAAATACTAGATTTTCCACCTCGTTTTTTATTCCATGGGATACTTGTTACGAAGCCATTTGCAATAAGGTTTTATAAAGGGCAATGAAGAAACTGATGCATCACTACACTAGCAAACCGTGATCCCGACTTTGATGAGTGAGGGAAACGGTGAAGGACTTTAGCAGTGGAGTTGCACTGCAGAGACCTTTGGAGCTGTATGATCTTGAAAAATAATAGCGTTTGGGAGTCACTCTGACCCTCACCCACTCAATAGGCATCAAGTTAATGTCAGGTCCAAATCCAAGGAAGGCTGGTCTTGTGTTTAAAGCACTGCACTGGACACCTGAGATTTGGGTTCAGTTCTTGATTCTATTGCAGATGCTGTAGCCCACTGGGTAAGCCACATAACCGCTCCAGGCCTGATCTACAGAATGGGGAAGTAACACTTCCTAGGTCCGTCTTGTCTACTTAACTGTAAGCTTTTCCGGGCAGGGGTTGCCTTACTGTGTGGAAGTACAGTGTGATGAGGGTCTGAGTCTCAGTTCAGGCTACCAAGCGCTACTGCAATCTTACTAATGATTATTCTGACCTTTCATCGGAAAGTGGGCAGGAGGGAAGAGATGGGGAAGAAATAGGGTTAACGTTCTACCGTATGTTTTAGCAAGTCATTTCAACTCCTGGGAGCCTTGGCACTGCATGTTCTCGCCCTTACCTGATGCAGGCGAGTCCTTGGACTGAGATCCCTGGGACGCCGGGCGGCTTCCACTGAACAAGTAGCCAGAATCTAAAAAGCAAACCGAAAAAACTCACCACAGGTGCTAAATACTGTAGCAAGCACCAAGAAAAGCACCTGCATTGTCCAGCCTCACTAACACAGGTGACAAGGGGAGGCTGCAGTAGAGGGTTAACGTACCAGCTCCAGCAGCTTCCTCCCAGGACTCATGTGCTCTGCTAGAAGGGGCTCTTCATAACCCCAAGCTGTCACACTGTGGCTAAGGGGAGACAGGCCTGATGTGCACAGGGGTTTGAGCGTTCAGTCATCCAGCCCACACTCTCTTTCTACAAAGCTGGCTTCCACCCCCACCGAGGGCGACCAGAAGGCACGCTGCTGAAAACAAACTCAACTTACTTACCTGGACCCGGGTGGCCAGGTGGCATTCAGGGACCCTGTGAAAGTGACAGCTGGCACATTGCCCTTGCGGAGGACCCCAAAGGAAAGCTGCATGGACTAGGGTGAAGCCACTTCCAGTTCTAATTCCATAGTCAGCATGATCCTGGCCCCATTTGTTGCTTCCTTTCTGCGCCTCCTTTCTTCTCTTCCCTTAAATCCTTGTTAAAGCCCCTCATGACTGGTTCCAATAGCACTCTGCCCACAAGATAGGGCTCAGAACAAAAGCCCATTTAAGACTGTGACTGAGGAGGGAGTGGGGAGTATTGACCTGGGAATGTTGTGTGGGAGTTTTACTGGTACTGTCTGCATTGGTGCTGGATGGTGGCGGGATATCAGGATGTGACTTCTCTTGAGGGAGGATACCTGAGCACGTAACCTGAGCCCGGGGGGGTTGGGGCCAGGTGACACCTTCTGCCTGGGAAACTGGACAAATGCAGGAGGAGGAGCTGGGGTGTGAGGCTGGGTGAGATGGCTGGAGAGGGTCTCGCTTCAGAGCTGACTGGGAAATAGTGGGAGGCCCAGAATCGGGGTCTGGCCTTCCTGTCTCCCCCCCTCCCCCAAGATGGACCTGACTGAGGGGTCCTGTTTGGTGTAACTAAAAGCTCTGTTTTGGACTGTGTTCTGGTCGTCTAATAAAACTTCTGTTCTACTGGCTGGCTGAGAGTCACAGCGAAGCGCAGGAAGTTGAGGGTGCAAGGCCCTGTCTCCCACACACTTCGTGACAAAGACCCTATGGAGTGTCACCCCAGGTCCTGCCCACTGCCGAGTGAAGAGCCCTCCGGTTTCAGTTCAATGTTCCCCCTTCTCATTCTCTGCCCTGCTGTGCAGTGCAGTGTTGAACAACTGTCACCTTTCCCCCTAGAAGTGGCTGCATTTCATTGACTGGTAAAACTAGAGTTAAACTATTTGGGGGAGGGGGGGAGGGGAGAGAGGAAAAAAACAGACCATGTGGCATTATTACTACACCATATGTCTCAGCTTCCCAGAGAGTCTGAGCAATGGATGCATTGTGTTAGAGCGTTTCTGGTGACCAAGGCTGCTAAGTAACTATTTCGAGGTTGCATTCCCTGCCTTTTATGGTTCAGTTCTCCTGCCTGAGCTGGAAATGTTCAGTGCTGCAGAGGGAGCCAGCACCAACTGAATGCCTGAGAAGTGCAAAGGCAAATCTAAGCACACTGAGTGCACCTGTCCTCCCTGAGGGATCCCTTCTCTGCCTAGCTGCAGGGGAACAGAGGCAGCCAGCAAACTTCAAAAAAGTTCTGGGTAGGAGGCAGGTTGAGAGTCCCACAGCAGCAAGAGGGGAACTTGCGCCCCCTCTCTCCCCACACTATGTTCCCCAGACAGCCTCTGCAGGTACCAAGCTCAGCACGCTTCTTTGCTCTACAGATTTGGACAAACGTGTGACCCTTGGTGTTTCCCCAAGAGGATCTTCATCCTTGTTTGAGTTCCTCCGTATCTTAAATGAACACGAAGCTGCTGGCCTGACGAGGAGCTGGGGAGAGGGTCTGAGAAGGCAGCAAGAAGAGGGAAAAAGAAAGAAGCTGGCAAGGAGACTTGTAGCTTAACTGACATCAGAAGAAGATTCTACCACTCTTACTGGCAAATGGTGCTGTGCAGCAAACTTACAGGACTTTATTTTGGTGCTTGTTACTTTCAGGATTCCACCTCTGCTCAAAAGATCCTTCCAGTTCTCTATGATTGCAAAAGGACAAATCGAACCAGGATCTTTAGGTTCTAAGCCCTGTGCTTGGAGAGTCCCCTGATTTGGCAGAGACTTCAGCATTTCAATGGATCTGGACCCCTGCAGCACCTTAAATGCGTTGCTAGCTCCGTGCTAATTTTAGAAAATATCAATACCAGCTCCCAGCAATCGCTTGCATGTGGCTCCCTCAGCAGGGAGCCAAGGGCCATAAGGTTCATATTTCCTGCCATACGTTTGCACCATGGGGTAGCTTGTCACTATCTTAAAGGATGAAAGGTAGAGAAAAGATTCCACCCTCTCCTGCACAACTGAGCATGCAACTCTCTCTCGATTCATATTCTAGTGACAGAATCACACGCATTTCCATCTGTCTCTCTGGACGTGCAGCGAGGAACCTATGGTAAAGATCAGCTAAAGCAGCTAGAACCGGGAGAGCCAAGTGTTATACCCCAAACCTCAGTCCTTACATTGTCCTTTGGGACAAAGCTATTTAAACAAACATTGTTTGAGGTGCCAAATGGGTTTGGAGACTGAAAGCCCTGTTATGCGCACAAGAGATGCAGGGCAGACAGGGCAAGCTTCCATGCACTGCTCAGCCCCTGTGCCTCAGCCTGGTGCAAAGCCAGGCACAAGTATGGACCACACAAGGATGGTGGAGCGGGATTGGGGGGTGGGGAATATCACAGCTGCATGGCAGATTTGCACCTGCTGTCCCCGGTTGTAAAGGACTAGGAAGAAGGATGATGTGCCAAAAAGCCACGTTCTGCTGAAAGGTTTTTCACGGCTGTTCTTTCAACTGCTCCTGACGGATCTAGGAGAGCTGCTAGTAGCACGAGCCAAACTGAACAAAAGCGGCTCGGCTGCTCTTATCACTGTGGTGTTATTCTAGAACCGATCAGTGGCTTGGCCTCTGACCCTTGATAATCACTCACTGACAGGGCACAGCAGAGCTTTCCTTAGATGGAGAGTGGCGTGTCCTTGCTGGTTTCAAGAACATTTTAGGCAGAGGTTTAACGCACTGGTAGGAGAGAATCTTTCAGCAGCCTTATAAATCTTCCCTGCACTGCACAGACCCTTGTCAGAGGCCCTCCCAGCCAAGCGGTAGAAAGCCAGAAGAGTTGGAGATTGCAGGGTTGCGGCTACGGCTGTGTTTGTGCACAGTAAAACCAGATTTAAAAGATGGGCTAATCCTCTGCCCCATCAGTATGTAGTGAGAAAAAGCAACCTTACCACATGCAGATGTACGCCAGCGAGAAACAGGTAAAATCAGGGTTAGTTTACACAATGAGTTACCGCTCAGCAAGCTGGTGCACTGCCGATTCATGCCCGCCATGCCATGCAGTAACTGGTCATGTAGACGAACCCTCAGTCTTGGAGTAGGAGAAGCTCAGTGACTTTTTTGTTCACTTACTTTAAGACACAGACAGCTCTACACATCTTTCCACAACCACTATTGTAATTAGCTCACGCACCCCCGTCATTGGCCCAAGAACTGAACTCTTTCAAGCTTAGAAGATAGCACAATAGGTGAAGGTTGGATGGGCAGCGTGCAGGGGAAATTTGCATCACTGCTGCCTGGGTTGCACTTATTTTAGATGTCTTCAAGCTCCAAAGCCAGCAAGTTTGTACCTTTGACTGGCACTGAATTCATATTAAAAAATAACCAACCAAAAAACGGCACAGCTTTGCAGCCTGGTTCTCCTCCCCATGAAGAGATTTAAAATGTAATTATTATTTAAACTCAGCAGCTCTTTTCACCTGCCTCATCCAAACACATTCCTAAAAAAAAAAACCCTCCAGGAAAAGAGTGGGTGTGTTGGAAGCGTACATTTAAATCGAGACAGACCCGGATCTCAACAGTGAAATGGAGACCACAGGCTGGGGGACTTGTTAGGGTGTTTAAAAGACCTCAGAGACACTCAGAACTCCTACCAGAGTGGGTCTGGGACCGGGGTATGGAATACAAGACCCCGCTGATGGCTGTAAGTTCTCCCCAGACTCTTCTGGCTCCAGTTACAGCACACTGGTCCAGACAACAGATTTGAGCAGTGTGTTTTATGCTTCTGCTGCTAAGGAGAACGGGAATGCCCCACTCTAAGGGTCTGACTTTTATTAAGCTTCCTACCTCCTTCCCCCCGCCAAAAAATACTTCTAATGCACTGTACAACCACCTGTGGGTGAAATATTTGCCTTCCCACACTCCACCCTCCAACAAAGGCAATTTGATCTCCCATGACAGGTCAGTTGGAACAGGGCTCCCACCGAGGGCAAGGACCCACACTACATTGATTGCCATCCAGCTCCCAAAGAAAAATCTCAATGATTGATCTTTCCCTCTCTTCACAAATGTGGAGGGTAAACTTCTCTAAGCTGTCCTAAGAGACCCGGATGCCCCTTTATTAGGGACTGGAGACCAGAATCTCTGAGCAGGCTTTGAGGACAAGATCTAGCCCACCCAGACGTCTTGAGGCAGTGCTTCTATCAGAGCACTCTGTGTTAGGGGAGAGAGAAGTTAACAAGCTGGTTACTTCCTGGTTTACAGCCTTACATTTCACTGAGGTCTGAAAGGGCGAACAAGACTCAGACCTGGTCTACACTAGGAAATTGGGTTGGTATAGCTACACCCCTCAGGGGTGTGAAAAATCCACACCCCTAACCAACACAGCTAAACAGACCTAGCCCCCAATGTAGACAACAGTAGTTGGACAGGAGAATGCTCCCATTGATCTAACTACTGCCTCTTGGGGAGGTGGATTACCTAGGCCAACGGGAGAACCCATGGTGCAGCTGAGCCACTACGGAACTTTTTGTGTAGATGAGCCCTGAGTCAGGGAAAGCTGGAGCTTTAAAAAACCAGGAGATTGTTAAGCAAGAGTCACTTTTCAAAGACAGGCTCAATCTGACAGCGGGTAACAAGTTAACATTGCAACGTTACTCTGCAACCTACCTCAAACACCCTTTGGAGGGATGGTTCAATGGTCTAAGGATCAGATCTGCAACAAACAGTTCCCTGGGTCCACAGGTTCAAATCCCAGAAAGGTTGACTCTGCCATCCTGGCCTTTGCTACTGGCCTGTTACTGAGACAGACACTGACTATAAGGCAGGATCTTCTGTCCAAGGGAGGGTCGCAGCAATTGCAGAAGAGTTGGGAAGACTTTGACCTACTAGAGCCTCATAAGACTGATGGGTGACTCCTGGTATGTTTAAAATGTATTTATTGCTTTTTTGTTTTCTCAGTGATGCTTTTGCTTTAGGAATAAATGTGCTTGCTTAGAACAGCAATTTATATGACGGGTAAATCACACCTGTCATCGCCCTCGGAGAGAAAGCAAAGCATCAGCACTGGCCACTAGGCAGTCTGGCTTGCTGCGGGTATTACAGTGTAAGGCAAGGGGCTGTGGAGCCTTAAAACCCCTGGTCAGAAGGCAGCGGAAACAAGGTCCCCACCCGGAGAGAGGTGATGGCAGTTCTGAGTGCTGACTGGGCACTCCTGGAGTGGACCATGGAGAGAGGAATACGGATGCAGTTATTCCTGATACTGGGATAGCCTGCTGTGGGGCTGAGACATTCCGACCACTGCCTTTCGTTTCAGCAGTAGAGAAAGCAAGCCCTGTGCCTGCAGCTCATTGAGAGCTTTGGGTTGAAAAACTCTAAAGGAGACACTTTCGAAATACAAATCTGAGTGACTGATCCTCTCCTCACATGATTTTTATGATTACAGATACTGAGAACTAATAACTTGCAATCTAGTCCACTGCTGGGGAATGGAACTCTGGAAAACACAAAGAGAACCTCTAACTAGAAACATTAAGCTGGTCAGTCAGTGGGGGCAGTGGTCTTTATTCCTGCTTCCCACCTCCATGAACTCCACCCACAGCTACTCATCTACCAAGCTAAGAGCTTCTCTGCTCTATCTAGGCGGTGACGATACTGAAGTTAGTTGTCTAGTATTAAAATCAACTGCTTGAGCAACAGTCATGGCAGAGCATTGTAGGGTACTCTTCTGCACTGCAGGGACTGCAACCATCCAAAGATCAATGGAAAGCATTTACATGTAACCTTTACCAATAGCTGCCACACGGGCATTAAGCATTAGCTTATGTGCATGAGCACTGGCTTGCAGGCTCTCTGTTGCCTTTGAAGAATCGGTTATACCGAACCGGCAGGCTGGATGGCAGGCTGACCATCTTAGAAGCAAGTACTATGTCATAAATGCTGTGCCTATAGAATCTACAAGATACCTCACGTAAGACCTGCAAGGAGAGAGTGTGAATGCCCAATTCGTCACTGCCCACCAAAGTGCAGGTATTTATTCCGAATAACCAGCATTCACCACTGAGGCTAGGTCTATACTCTGTGTGTGTGTGTGTGTGTGTGTGTGTGTGTGTGTGTGTGTGTGTGCGCGCACACACACACACCCCTAAGATACACAAGTTCAGCTATGCGAATAGAGTAGCTGAAGTCGGCATATCTTAGGTCGATTTACCTGGCCATGAGGACGGCGGCAAGTCGACCGCTGCCCCTCTCCCATTGACTCCGCTTCTGCCTCTCACCACGGTGGAGTTCCGGAGTCGACGGCAGAGCAATCGGGGATCGATTTTATCGTATCTACACTAGATGCGATAAATCGATCCCCGATAGATCGATCACTACCTGCCAATCCGGCGGGTAGCGTAGACATACCCTCAGTTTGCACTTTTACAAGCAACATCATAAGGTGCAAGACAATGACCTCTAAGTAGACTTACTAGTCTATTAGGCAATAGGCTAGTCACATTACAGTGGGTGGGATTCCATGACTCACTCCCACTTGAGTGTGAACACAGCTATACTTTCATCTCCATCAGCTGTAGAAGTGTGGTGCACGCCTTACCTGTCCTGGCTAGGGAAGGGATGGTGCCCAGCGAGAGGGCCCTGTTCAGACGTCCAGGGAGCGAGGAAGAGGAAGCCCTGCGTGGGGATCTGAAGAACTGCTGGTTCGTCAGCTGGAGGATGCTGGGGGGCGTTGGTATAAAAACAGACGGTGAGGCAGCGGAACAAGGGAAACCAATCCCAGAGCCATTGGGGAACAGAGCAACTGAATCCCCGGAAAGAAACCTATAAATGACATGCATGACAGATATTCAGCAAGGGATAAATCCCAGTATCAACTGCTCACTGTATTCTGACAGAGGCACCCAGAGTGCAAAGCGACAAATCTCCACACACTCAGCAGTGCAGCTAAGTATGGGTTGGTATGCTTGGTGGGGATGCCAGCATTACGCAAATGCCTGGTCAGTCTACACAGGGAACACGGCACCAAATTAATCAGGAGTTGGCATCAGGTGGTGCTAATGTGAACCCCACAGACATTCTTTTTCAGCAATACTGAGAAAACCACCATGTCCACCTACCTCCAGTCAGTAGAGGGGAGGACTACAAACCAGTTAAAGGAGTTCACAACAAGCCAAGATGCTGGGCCTTGTTTACATGAGTCAGTTGCATCTGTTAAACTAAAGGGGCGCTTTTAAACTGGTTTACTTACAACCAGTGTGGACACTTACTTCAGTCTGAGTGGCTTATTTTGGTGTTGCTTGAATCAGTTCCTAATTGATTTAGGCTAAACTGAAGTGTCCACCACAGGAGTTTTGACTGGTTTTAAGTCAGGGGTTCTCAAACCGCGGATAAGGATCCCCTCAGGGGGTCATGAGGTTATTACATTGGGGGTCGTGAGCTGTCAGCCTCCACCCCAAACCCCATTTTTCCTCCAGCATTTATAATGGTGTTAAATATATAAAATGTGTTTTTAATTTGTAAGGGAGGTCGCACTCAGAGGCTTGCTGTGTGAAAGGGGTCACCAATACAAAAGTTGGAGAACCACTGTTTTAAGTAAACCAGTTTAAAAATCGCATCTTCAGATAAACAGGTGCAACTGACACATGTGGATATGGTCTTACTCTATAGCAGAGGATCTCATAGAAAAGCAACATTGTTACCCGCTTCAGCAGTGGCCCATCACCATCAGCTCTCTCCCTTGATTTCCAGCATGGATCACAGCATTCATAGCAGGTTAAATAGAGAGCTGCAGTTTGCTCCTCCTGTATTTCGAAGTATTGCATTTTGCTGCAGTTAAACACAGCAGCAACGTGACTAACTGATTTATTCAGGCCAATACAAAATACTCACAAGTCTAAGACTATAGGGGTTAACTTTTGCTGATTTTTCTTGGTTCCTGGACACTGACGAGGGTTACACATTTTTGGCGTGTCTACTGATCCATTAACACGTATCTATCAATACCCAAGTTTCTCAGCATCTAAACTGAAGATCTAAAAGAAGTTGATGTTTATACTCCAGCAGAATAATACTCAGGGGATTCCATCAATTTACATTGAGGCCTGGGGCTCAAAGCAGTTGGTGGGCCAGATTCTCCACTGGTTTAATGATCAGCTAAGAATCTGACCAGATGTTGATAACTAGAATGCCTTATGAAGTGCATAAAAATACAGTACCAATGGTGTGCACTCGGGATTGCCATGATGTTCATGGGAGCTAGGTGGTGAATGGAATAGCTTCCATCTCTAGAGTTCAGAGTTAAAACTCTCATCTCTGGTCATGCTAAGATACTGAACATTAATGTGGTGGGCTCTTGTTTGCTAGTACCTCAGTTCTCTAGCCAAGTTACTTTTATGACCCTGAACTACTGTACTACCTGAGCACCTCACAACCCTCAACACATTATCCTCACAACATCCCCCGTGAGGCAGAGAAATGCTGCTCTCCTCATTGTACAGATGGGTCAGTGAGGTACAGAGAGACTAAGAGACCTGCCTGCAGGCACACAGAGACTCTGTGGAGGAACAGGGAGTTGAACTGAGATCTCTCAAGTCCTAGGCTAATGCCTGAATCATCCTTCCTCCTCTAGGTGCTGCAGTTCATACTGATGTGCACTAGCAAAGCTATGCAGTGGGAATTGTGCTCTCCAGTGTTGCACATTGCTTGATTGGCTCACATTGCTTTATCAGTCTCTCTTACTTTCACGGACATACACACACAAAATATTGGCGTTCTCCATGTGGAAAAGTTTAGAAAATTTAAAAGTTTGCCTATAACCCAGAGCAGTGATTCTCAACCTATTTACCATTGGGGGCTGCATATGCAGCTCTGTGTGTGTTAAGAGGGCTGCATCCACACAACATATATACTCCCTGTATGGCCCTGAGGATGTCACATGGGCCACAGCTGTGTACTGATTGGGCGACAGATGGAGAACCACTGATCCAGAGCAACAGCCCTGTTTTCATGGGCGGCGAGTACCATAGGTTGGGGAAGGCTGTGCTTCCCCAAACAGCCAGGTGTGGCACTGCCCATGCTCTGCTCCCAGGCTCCCCCATCCTGCTTCTGCTCAGTGTTGCTCGGGGGGGGGGGCAGGGAGGGGTTCGGCTGCATGATGCCCACCCTTCTGTCGCTCCAGGCCTGGGGGTATGGGGGTGTTCGTCCATGTGCCACCCACCCTCCTGTCACTCTCGGGCTGCTGCTGCCCCTCCTGGTGCTCTGGGGCTGGGGCCGTGCTGCCCACTCTCCTTCCTCATGCTCTGGGCACAGAGCCTCTGGTGGTAGGGACAGGACTGAGGACTAGCGCCCCCCCTCCCCCAGCTGGTTCCCTGGACCCTTTCAGAAAGCTTCCAACCAAGTCTCAGGAGGGTAGAGGACAATGTTCCAGGCCTAAGAACATAAGAGGAGATGTAAATTTAAGACAGACATACCAAAAACGCCCGTGTCAGATATTGTAAAATAAAGCTCTCACAACCATATAATAGGGCTCTATTCCATAGCTGGGACAGCCATGCCACAGGGATGCGTTTTAGTTTTTTTAAATAGGGCAACACGACAACTTTCCCAATGTTTTCTCCACAGGATGACTCCATACAAATAAATAAGCAGTTAGCAGAACTGCATTAGATGTCACAATTCTACCACCTACCTTTACATTGATTGGTTCATAACCCTCTAATCAACCTAACCATCAAAGGTTTCTCCTATTTCCACCCTCTTCCATTCCTCCTGGCAATTTTGAAGCACCCAGGGTCATCAGAGCCCCTGGATGTGTACGCATAGCTCAGGTGATCTACACAGCATCAGACACACAGAGTCAACTATGGAGCTCGCAGAGTTCTGGTCTAATGACTCTACAAAAAGTGATGCTTACGCAGGCTCCAAGATCCGAATCATGGGGCAGGCACAAGCTTAGGGCTATTCTACACTGGCAACGCTAAAGAATTGCCGCAGCAGAGTTTTAACATGGTTTGTGTGGTCGTGGCAGAGCGCTGGGAGAGAGCTCTCTCAGTGCTCTTAAAACAACACAACAAACCACCTCCATGAAGGGCATAGCTACCAGCGCTGGTGCACTGTCTACACTGTCACTTTACAGCGCCGAAACTTGCTGCGCTCAGGGGGGTGTTTATTCACCCCCATGAGCGAGAAAGTTGCAGTGCCGTAAATTGCCAGTGTAGACAAGCCCCTAGTTTCCGGTGGCTTTTTAAAATTGTATTTTTGAAAGATGTCACAGGAAAAACCTGCTTTATTCACATTTTATAGAAGATATCCCCATGTTCTATTGCAGGATTTGTAAGACAGTTAAAAACGACAGGAGAGAAAAGCAAGGAGGGGTGAGAAGCAAACTGTCAATACAATGAGGAGTAATGGGAGAGACAGTGCAATGATGTGACATCAGAGCAATCTATCTGCACACTTCAGGCCCATTACTTAGAACGTCAGAAGTCTGGGGACTCTGAGATTTTAAGAAAGTGACTTCAGAGCAAAGTGATGTAGCCCTGTAGTTATACTGACTGAGTATCAACTTGTTAGAGAAATACGTTACATTTTTATAGTGCCTGCTTGCAAAGGACTTCAGACGCTGAAACATCTAACCCAGTGGCTCTCAAACTTTATTACTGGTGACCCCTTTCACATAGCAAATCTCTGAGTGCGACCCCCCCTTATAAATTAAGAACACTTTATAATATATTTAACACCATTATAAATGCTGGAGGCAAAGTGGGGTTTGGGGTGGAGGTTGACAGCTCGCAACCCCCCCATGTAATAACCTCAAGACCCCCAGTTTGAGAACCCCGATCTAACTAATCTAGTCTCAACATCTTTGTGGAGGTCAAGTATTACTCCCACTATAGATGGGAACACAGACACAGAAAAGTGAAGCAACTTGCCCAAGGTCATACAGGAAGCAGAACAGGGAGTAGCTACCAGAATTCCCTGACCCTGTGCTCAGATTTATGGTGATTTATGCTACACAACATTTTGAAACAAATAAAGCACATGCCGTTCTCCTTCATGGATAATGGGGTGATAGTGACACAATACAGCAACAAGACAAATTTCTCTAGAATGAGCAGGTTAATTTAAAAAGATCATTGCACTTCAAAGGATAGAGTCAACAGCTGAAATTTTCCTCTCTTTTTAAAAGCAATCTGCAAGTATGGGACAAACGCTCAACTATCCAACTAGTTTCACTGCATCAGCCGACCTTACAGTAACCTTCTCAGGCTGGACGTGTGTTTTAATAGAGGCGAGCAGCTTATCAGTTAACCAAAATCTTCCCTCTGCTTAGATTTCAGAGGGCCTAGAACAAGATGCGGTGCTTCTCAAGTCTAGCTTTACCCTTCAATGTTCCCACTCCCGCAATCCACACACCCAGATCCAAGCTCCAGCTGTGGAGCTGAAATGAATGTACACAGCTGGACAGGGATGGAAATGAAACAAGACAATGAATCAGTGGAAGTCACCCATTCCAGAGAAAATACCCACTGCACACAAAGTGGCCAGAGCAGCAAAGAACAAATCGAAGTCATCACACGTGGTTGGTCAGGGTGCTTTCTCCTACCACCACACCTTGCTAAGTTTTGGGGCAAAGCGTTTGATTTTGGACAGCTCCCCTCTGTGCCTGAACACAGTGTGCCCAGCTCCCTGGCTGTTGGAGCTTTGTCACTTGAGAAATATGAAGATTTTTACAGTCATTCGTCACTTTCACAGTCCAGGACTGGGATTTAAGCGACTTTCTCCCTTTTCTTCACTGTGCACTTCCCTCCATGCGGCTCTACAGCCTTACTGTGTCCTAACCCTCCCCCGGGCAAAGGGTCTCCAGTCTCCCAGACAGTGGAAGCAGGGAGGGAAATTATATCCCTTGCACCATACTGAAACGGGAACTCTTACTGTCAAGGACAAGAGTGGCCAGATAATCCGAGTAGACGGGGAGGAGAGTTCAGAAGAAGGACTCTTGGTTTGACTGACTGTGAACAAAGTTAGGTCCTCTGGCTGTTTTAAGTCAACAAGCACAGCGTAATATATGCAAAGTCCTGCCCCTTCTACTATACCCATCGCTGTGGCTTGTCCAGTGGTAACGTCTTCCCCACAGCTATAGCGAGGAGTGAGTTAGGCACTGCTCAGGAGCTCGAGCGGAGCAGTAGAGCGCTCACCTAAGCAGTTTATAGAGGCAAGTGGGAAGGAAGAGGAGGAAGAACAGAGTCACTGTGCAAGCAGCTGCCACATCAGCCCCTAAAAACAGCAATGCAGGAGAGAGCTGTGACCTCTTCTCTCTGCCTCCCCAGGGGGTCAAGAATGGGCTCTGAACTGTGTTGCCCCATGTTGTGCACGTACAAACACTTGAGCAGCAGTGGCGAAGTGATGAAAAAAGGCTTTGGAGTCAAACGGGTGTTGGAAATAGTCAGGGCCATGAAGCCGTTTATTTTAAAACTCAGTGTCATGAACAATAATCTAGTATCTTGAGTAGTGTTTACAGTGATTCTAAAATGACTAGACAGTCAGCCACAATTCTACTGTACAGGTACTTTTAAATATGGTTAAGTAAAACGTTGCCTGATAGGGGACAGTATGCAGGACTGGAAGAGCCGCCTCTTACCAGCAGGACCTATTCTGTGCCAAAGTCTTTCCTCAATCCAGAACAAGGCCCACAAAGGGTGGATTTGGATGTCATCTAAGGGAACTGCACAGGGACGAACTGTCAACCCCAGGGCAGAGAGGGAGATAGGATCAGTCAGTGTTAGCATGTGCCAGCAGGGCCAACATGGACCCAGTCCAGTAACTGGGCCAGGACGGAGGGGGGAAAAAAAAACAAAAACAGGCAACATGCAGTCAAGACCAGATAATCTGCTTTTTCCACATATGCCTGCTCTGCCCACTGGAAAGGGCCATATACAGTCAACTTTCGGGCTCCATCTACCCCAGCATAAGTGATCCCTACACATTTCGTGTCCCATCAAGGCCCACCTACAAGGATTCCGCTCTCCCTGAAGACATCCTCTTTTAGGGGACGAGGGGAGATGGCCAGAAAACCACCTGCCCCATACTCATTCACCACCCTTCCTGCGCACTCACATTCAGCACTGAGAGTTTTGGCTTCCCACCTGACCAGCAGCACTGAATGTTTTAAAGCGTGTGCATTATGTGTAGTGAATGGCCCCTTTGGGAAGGGCGCAGGTGATTTCTCCATCGGACACCTTCTCATTGCTGCTCTTCAGAACTGAATACTGTCCCTTTGGAGAACATCGGTTACTACTAGGAAAGCCTCAAGCATTAAGCTGCACGTTTCACCCCAGCTGTGCGCACATGGGATGCTGGTCACAAGCAGCTCTTACAAATTAAGCGCCCCACCCCCCTTTCATAGACAGTCAAACAAGCTGGAGCAATGGCACCAGCTATTATATTAATATAATGTTTTATAATAAAAGCATAAATAATTCCGCTACATTACAGCCACATATATATCTGCTGCAGCATCTAACATGATTATTAGCATCACACAATTTCAGCTTGCTTTAAAGTAAGAAGAGCACACATTAAAACAAAACACTGCAACAAAAATAAGGTTACATTTCCCTCCTTCCCTCACCCATCTGGCACACCCAGCTCATGCACACCACAGACTTGTACCAGGGAGGGGAAGGAAAGGTTAATAGCAAGGGAAAGATGAGATATAAATACACTAAAGTAAAAACTGCAAGGAGGTCAATTAACATGCAAAGACTCAAAGCAGGTTTCAGAAGGAGAGGAGCAGCAGCTGGGTGCGTCTTCCCGGCTGCAAATCCTTTGTGCTCTCTCTTTCCCTGCCAAGGTCTGCAAAGCACCTTGGAAATATAAAGCACCTTGGAAATATAAAGCACCATCCAAGTATCCTCTCAGTCCCAGCCAGCCCCCTTGATAGGTAACAGGACAGAAGCACTAGCCCAGCTGAGGCAGAGCCATTTTGTGTTATACAAGTTAGTGTATTCAGGGAACGGCATGTCACTGCCCCTTATCAGTCCACTTCTAACACTGAAGCAATTGTTCCTGCTGACAAGAAGCTGCCTCCTTCAGCCTTGGAAGGGAGGCTATAGAAGGAGCAGAGTTCACAGACAGAGTTTGTCAGAGGGTGGCCAGGTTTAGACTGATGCACAAAGCCACCCACCATTTCTCACCACCCACTACTCCGGCATGTTCATAGCATCACGCTAATAAGGCAGAGTCCTTCCTTGCCCCAGTTTGCATCCTGCACTTGGATCTGCTGGTGTGCCACCAAATGAGGCTGATAGAAGCACAGAGCACCTGGGGCAGAAGGTTTTTAATTTGGGAACAACTATACTGCTGGTTACAGGCACATGATCACATTTGTGTGCACAGGCCTGCAAGGCTTTGGGAATCTTCAGGCAACAGCCCTGCTTTGGTGGCTGATAAAACAGATCACAAGCTTCCTTGCTGACTGATCTACAGTCCAGCTGAGAGGAGACACAGCAGGAAGGTTAGGGGAGCAAAGCACCTTAATCCCTGGTCTGGCCCACTGTGGTGAACAGCCCAGATGGCATTACGACTTGGGAGTTTCAAGAATGACCCTATGAAAAGGCAGCGTTGTGATTTATTAGCTCTAGTGACGGCAGTTCCAAAGACAGTCAAAGCAAATGCAAGCAGTCAGGTTGCAACAAGAGAGGAGAGCCTTCCACCCAGATCTAACTGCACAAAAACATCCAACCACCCACCCAGTCCGACTGATAGACCCTGTATGGATCACCCTGCGTATGGAAACAAGCATCCTATGAGCTACATTGAGTTAGGCAAGATTAGCACAAGGACGACAGGACAGATTAATTTGGAGTCTTCCAGTGAGCCAGTCACTGCCAGTTTGATTTCACTGCATTGTGCAATTCCATTAAAAGAAAAAAAGACTGATTCTTTCTAGCCATATGCAGCAGCACAAACCTGCCAAGGTACTCAGAAGTGTGAAAGTGACATGACAGTGTGTTTGATGACAACCTCTAAGGCTAAAATAAAACTGCTTCCACTATCTTCCAGAAGCTTGTCTTGCCTTTGAAAGTTTTGATTGGAAACCTTTTAGGGATCCCAAAAATCTAGCTAAAAGCACTCTGGGCTCTCTATCCCTTCCGCAGTACAGCTTAGCAGGTACCCAAAATACCTCTCCATACACCAAGATGTTAAATTGTCAGGGCATGTATATTTCACACTCCCCCTGCCTTGGGGTCATTAACCCCAGTTTGAGTTCATGCTTGCCAGCTAGCTGTAACCGACTATCCAGATCAAGGGATTCCGGCCGTCCACAGTTTAAAGATCAATTATTGTCTCGGCCGCTTCCTGGTGTCTAACTTCCCCTGCACCCTCATCCACTCCCACAGCAGCATATCGGAGGAAAGAGAACAGGACTAGAGATCAAGCACACTGGATGCAGGACGACATAAGAACCTTACACCAGCTTGCTGACCGTGTTTAGAAAGGTGCCAGAGACCTAGTGGCTAGAGGCAGGACACACCTAAACAGTTAGAAACAAGGGCACCGTCAAAGGGAAGCGAGAGGGCAAGAAGCCTGCCACGTGACCGAGGCCCAAGCGAAACCTCAGCTGGAAAACCACCGCCGAACCTTTGGGCACCAGGAAGAAAATGGGACAAATGGTTCTCAAAGGATTGCTGATTGAGCTGCCATTGTGCATCTTCTTGCCAGCTGGGGAGTCTGGCAGGCTGATCCTTGGAGTGAGACCTATAGGGCTGTAGTGCTGGTCAGAACAGCCTCAGCCACTTTCCCTGCTCCCACTGGCAGCGTGGCAGGCTCCTGGACAGAGCAGGCGCTCGAAGCAGCGCCGGAGAAGACAACTCCCCTAAGGGAACAGGCACGGACAGGTGGGCAAAAGAACTTCCACCCTGCAGAGAGAGGCAGCAGCAGCACGATATGGATTGCAGCAGCACTGAAGAGGCCATTGCCCTGCAGTGGTCTGGATCAGCTGCTGTGGCTGATGGCTCAGCAATAGGTTTGACTGGCATTGCAATCCTGGGATGGGCTCAAAACAGGTAAGACTCCTCTTGTTTGAGCGAACAAGCTCCATCCGAGCAGGCACTTGGTGTATCATTAGCTATGGAGCCTTTCAGCTCACCTGGGGCCAGCATGAACTCCCACAAGGACTTCATTAGCTCTTGAACTGGATGCGCTGGCAAGGAGGTCACAGCCCTCTTTCCTGGAACGGATTTGATGCGTTCCCTTAGCACGAGGGTCCCCACATCACAGCCTTTCCCTAGCACCCATGCTTCCACCTGACCCTGGGCCAGCACCCTTTGGACAGCCACAATTCTGCCATGCACAGCATGCCCTGTGGTTACACAGGGATGCCAGAGAGGGACAAGCAACCTAGAGTCAAGAACTGGGAATGGCTGTGCAGTCACAGCCAGCGTGTCTGGCAAAACCACAAAGGGATCAATTCCATACCAAGCGTTCACTGACACCAAGGAGAAACCGAGCTGGGCCACTGTCCTGAGCACAGTGCTCTGTGCAGCAACATGCCTCTGATGAACCGGCAGAAACACACACAGGCAAATGATCTGATCCTTGACCTGCTAGCCCTCTGCAAACCCAGAAGGGGTCACCTGTTCATACTGGTGGAGGGGCCCTTGTCTACTGTGGAGGAGGACAAGAAGGAACTGGGACACAGCAAATGAGCAGGTGGGATTAGCTCTTTACCCTGCAAGCTACAGTGCGCTTTCCTCACTGACCCCCTTGTTCTGCACTCGTCTCAAAAGGTTCCGCCCCCTTGCCCTGTTCCCCTCTGCACACACACGTGATGGCTACCCACTGTACTGGCCTCTCCTGAGCTACAGACCTTACTGATAGAGGGCAGGTGTTCAGGTGCAAATGACCTGGAAGCTGCAGACAGCTAGAGACAAGAGTGCCAGAGCGACCTCCTTTAGGTGCCTGTATAACTGGAGACTGCTGTGGGCTTAAGAACAGAAGTCTGAGTTGAACGCAAGAAGCTTTAGAGGACAGATGAGTAGAAGTGCATTTGCAAAGCTGCTGGAGCCTTGCGGCAAAAGTGATGTTGCTCATGCAAAGAGCTCACAGACGGACACCTGGCAAGTCTACCAAAACCCGCTGGTGTCATCAGAGATCCAGACGTGGCCATGAGATGATAGACATTAGCAATGAAGAGGGGAGATTATTCCCTTGGTAGCTCGTTAAAGAGGAAATCTGAGAACCAGAAAGTCCTCTGGTTCAGAGCGGCCTCACAACATGAAATGAGCAAGTTTACAAGGCTAGAAGGAACCTTTCAGCAAGGCAAGGACAGAGGCTGTGGGTCTCTAGCCAGCTAAGGTGGCAACACAGCAGAGGGAAAACTTGGCTCTCGCGCTATATAGACTTTGCTGGAGACTGAAAAACTTCCAAGCAGGGAAACAGAAAAGCAAAACACTGGACACTCAGCTCAACAGGACTTGCATTTTTATGCAGCTTAGCTGTGGACGGAGTGATCCTGAGTCAGATCTGGTTCAACTGCCAGTTAATTTATTACATGGTTTTACCCAAGGCAGTTCTGATGGTCAATATAGCTATAGTTACTCATGCATTTGCAAGGATTTATTAGGCAACCAGTTGGCCTGTAAGCGACCAAGAATGGCACAAATTGAGAATGATCACTTTGTTAGATGTCCATGTCAAAGACTAGGGACTGTACCACATTCATAAAGGACATGTGAGCAGACACGTGGCTTGTTCCACTTCTTAGATCAAATTCCCTCCCGCTACAATTCCATTTTGGAAGAAGGAGCAAAGAGAAATACCCATGTCTCTGGGAATCTCCGGCTTGAGGGGGTGACACAAGATGGTGGCTGTGGACAAGCTTCTTCACTCCTTTCTTCCCCTGCCAGGAGCACCTGCGATGCCTTGCAGCATCTGCTTTTAACAAGAAGCCCTTTAAAGCAAAGTATTGTGCCCACCATCACAACTGAAGCCCTGCATGGCAATCTCAGAGAGCCTAAGAGTCAAACCACTAATAGAAAGCAAGGCCCTCACCCTGGCAGGTGCCCCATAGGTCGAGGTTGAGCAAGGCTGGCAGAGTAGGGAGAAGCTTGTCTTTGCAAATGCTGGGGCTACTGTGGATAAGTAGGTCTTGATTCTCCGGAGCAGTGCTTTTTAAGAGCACCAAAGTTGCGTGCGTGCGAGAGTGAGATAGAGAGAGGAGAGAGAGAGGGCAGAGAAGGGATTTGGATAGTAAAGTTACCTGAAGAACCCAGCAAAAATTCTCGACAAGAGAGATCTTAGGGTAAAGCTACATGGCCAGGCTCTGTGCATGGGCTTCCTGGAACAGTCGCTGAACATGTTTACAGGAGTTGCTGTGACAGCTGCCCAAGTTACAGCCGCACTGCTGTTTCTATAGGAAAGAGGATGGCTGTACATTCCAGGCTGCAGCCAGCAGACTTGGTTTGGTCTTACTGGAGATTTCATCAGACCAGCTCAGCATTACAACTCTGCTGTCTTAGTGAACATTGGTTACAAGCAGAACTGCAGTGAACAGTTAAACAGACATGAAAAATTGTTTTAAAAAACCTCTAGCTTTCAGATATTCCCTTCTATTTCACCATTTCTCTCACTCTGAGTAGCACCAGCGACTTCCTCGGTGGGAGACGCAGATTCTTTCTAGCAGGAGCTTCATTCTGATTGAGAGTACAACAGGGGAGATAGCTCAGCAAACACACACACGGTAAAGCAGATGACCATTTAATCTACTGTCAGGATGGCAGCTCCCTGTGCGGTTTCATAAATACAAGGTAAAAACTAAGTAAGTAAGTAAGTAAGTAAGTAGAATCTTAAGTAACGTTGCAGTTTCCCTTTTAGAACCCACCTTTTCCTGCAAGGCCCGCGTCCTACATAACCAAATGCAGGGGAACCCAGACCAGACCATCTAACCCATGGTGGGTGCCCAAATTGTTCCTCCTTGAAACGCTCAGCCAAGAGAAAAAACTTCCCTTCCCCAATGCCCCTCAGCATTTGGTTCTCAAGATTTCATTGTGACCCTACTGGAAAGAATGCAGCAGATGACATTTCATGGGCTCGTTTTTTTGGCATGGTTAACCCTAACCCTCCAAACTGCCACAACTCTAAAAAACCTAAGCACTTTCCTTTAGGTAACACCAGCTAATCCAGATCTGTTTTCATGCAGTCCCATCGAATTAATAACCATCCCCCTGGATTCCACCTCTCTGGCACTTCTTCCCAGCAGATGTTCTGAACTCAGATGTCTTGAATACAAAAGATGACACTGAACGGAGTAAGGCTTATGGTTATGTATGCTGGAAGACTGACTGTACCGCACAGCATCTCCTAGTTGTGATTTGTGGCCTAGCATATCCTCCTCCACTGCTAAGGCTACAGAGCAGAGGAGAACTCTTCAATGAAGAAATAAAAATTGTGCTTCCATTTAGATCTTCTTTACAACCCCCCCGCCCGCTCCCCGCAAAAAACCCAGAAATTTGGAGATACAATTTTTAAACAGCTGAAGATTTTGCATCAGTCAAGATACCCTGAGTTAAATAATTTTTAAAAGCACCTCTGTTTTCAAGTTATTAATAGTTTCAGTAAAAAAAGCACCCAAGGAGCTCTTCCTGTTCAGAGTAGAAGCCAGAGCACAGCAAAAGGACATGCGGTTAGGTGAGGCTACACAATGGAGGGTGAGTGGAAGCAGGTTATTTAACAAGCTGTCTCATCCCCCTCCCCATTAAGGATCAGCCATGCAGTGTGAGTACAGAGAGGTTAAAATGAATCCAGGAGTGCATTCCCGTCAGTGTAAACTAAAAATGATCAGCACCATTATGAGACAACGTGGCATAGCCCTTGGGAAGCTCAGGGCAGAGTATCCCTCCATGACTAGCTAGGGATGGACACGCAGTGAGCGGAGCCGGAAGGATAGAAGGAGCCAGAATCTCTTTGGCTGGAGGAGCAGAATGGGGATGAGGCTGCATTTATGGAGCAGTCTGTGAAGCAGCTGGTGGAAGATTTGGCTCTGGGGTTGCGCAGGGGTTGGTGTTTGCACCACTGGCAGAGGTTTCAGGAGGAGGGAGAATGGAGGCGGCAGAAGCGGCTTCCTTGGCTAACGGAGGCGGCAGAAACGCTATGAGCAGCTGGCTTGGTGGGAAGCAAGAGTGGAAAAAGGAGGAAAAGTCTTCACTGCGCTTCTAGGGGAAAAAATAGAAAGAAAAAAAAGAGGGGGAAATAAAGAGGAGAGAGAAGCAGCAGTCGCACAGAGTTCGCACGGCTTTTTTCCTCCTTCCCCCAGGGTCACTGCTCTGGCTCTGACCTTCGGGGCCGGTATCTCCGTTGGCCCGTTGACTTTCGTGTGGCCACTGCTGCGGTGAAGCCCACCAGGCAGCACAGGGATGTGGTGCCGAATTTGGCCGTGTCCAGCCAGCTGGGCATGTCCGCCTTCAGGTACTTTTCAGCCAAGTGCAAACCCATCACCAGGAGCCACAGGACTGAGGCGAAGGCATCGATTCTCCGCAGCCTGGAATGCCAAAAAATGAGGCTGCGCGTCAGAGCAACATGCCTACAAACCAGCCACCCAGAGCCAAGCCAGGCATGGCCCCGGAGGGAGGCACTGAGGGGGCGAAGTAGGTGGCAGCCTGGGATGAACAGACTGAAGCAGGTTATAGGCCACCTCCCAATCAATTGTCAATTGCAGGGCCCCCCACCTGCTCTGATAAACTACTGCTCCATTCATTAGACTACAGTACAATGAAGAGATTTGTCCATCCTTGGTAATTCAGGCCACGGTTATATTGGGATTATCTAAGACCTTCCCCTCTCGCCCACAATCTAGGTCTTTCAGAGGGTCCTTTGCAATCTCAATAGCACCCCACGAATCCTCTCCCACAACCCAAGCACTGAATGGGAGGCCGCCGCCACTCCTCACAAAGACATACAGAGGCCTTTTAATCAGACAGGCGGGTAGGCATCACTCTAGGCATAGAGAGGCTCACTCACTGCCCTAGTCAGAGGCAGGACTAGAACCCAGGTCTTCCAGTTCAACTGGCTTGGGGGATGGCTTGTGAGCTCTGCAAGGGGACAGGAGGCCAGTGCTGCCACTTGCTGCATTTCCAGCCCTGTGCTGAGCCAAGCATCAAGAGGGCAGAGCAAAACCAGAGCCCCCTGCTGAGAGAGTGCAGAGAATCTACACCCCTCCGCCCCACACACACACACACACACCAGGATCTCAAGAAGCCCCCAGATGGACACAGAAAGCAGACAGGAGACCAACCTGATCCGTCCGGCCAGGAGCATGGCTAACAGGCAGGTGGCCAGCCCAAGGACGACGACTGCAATCTGATGGTTCCTCCCGTAGGTCCAAGCGACACTCAAGTTCTTCACCATTTTCTCCGGCAGCAGGTGGAGCAGCTCCCACCAGCCTGCAACTCCCAGGAGAGTGCGATTCTCTGAGGCCGCTGCTGGGCTTGCTCCAGTCCCATTCCTGATGGCAGTGGGGCCAGATTCCATAGGAGCAGAGGCCGCGCCTTTGAGTGAGAAGGGATCGCCTGACCCATACGAGGCCATCAGGACAAGGAACACACAGCTGAGAAAGGTCAGGAACCGCAGAATTATCACCTGAGTCGGGGTGCTCATGGAGGAAGAGGATGAGCAAAAACTCTGCAAAGAGGAAGGAGAAATATCTCTGGTCACAAGCAAAATAAGTTGGGGGGCAGGGGAGGATCCTCAGGCTGGTGCCAACTAAATATTTCTACGTTATATCGACCTCCTGAGCAACTCGGCCTAACTGCGAGCCCCTGCACAGGACTGGAATAATAAGGGGCTGCAGAGAGGGGTATCAGCACCATAGCTGGGGGCGGGGGAAGCCCAGGACTGGAATCGCAGGGGATTGTAGGAGAAGGGCCGATCCCTCAAGTTATCATTCCCGCCCCTTGCTCAGTCCCACACTTGCTTCCCTACACTTCACAGTTGCCATGTGGCAGGGCAAGTTGATTGTTCCCACCCCTGCTCCACCCCTCCCTCCCTCCCTCCTTCCTTCCAGTTCGATGGTGTCTCACACATCATCCCAGTAAGATGCAAGTGTCGCACAGTGAGGGGTGTTGCAATCGCCCAGCCTGGCACAAACCCAATGCCAAACGTTAGAGGCCAGCTCATGAGGGCCCAAGAGGGAGAATGCTACTGAGACAGATCTGGGCAGACATCTAGGGCACCATCAGTGGGACAGACAAGCTGGCAGGGGACTGTGATCACAGAGGACTCACCACTATTCACCCCTCTTGATTTATTTACAGCTGCAACATCAAATTCAGCCCAAGACCAGAGGTTAGCCCGGTGCCCAACTTAAGCCAAATGTGATCCCATTATCCCACTCAACTTGAAAGCTGGATCCATCAGAGCTATCTGAGCAGACACATGGATTTCCAGCCCCACTCCTGGGATTGATGCCAACGTGCAGGGTTCACTGCACTGCTCTCCTTGCCACACACTCTACCACCCACAGCCACGTACCTGCATATAGGGCTTGTCGGTCTCCCGGCGTTTGAAGTGGTGGCTCAGTAGCAGTGCCCGGAGCTGCCGGTTCTGGTGCTTAATGTAATATTCCACAGCGGCCTGGCATGGGCGGCACAGCTTGTAGGTCTGCTCCAAGTGGTGCTTATATACCTCGATCTCCTCGTCGTATTTACCCTTGTGAGAGAACAGGGAAGCAGATCAGAGGCACTGAACCCCAGCGGTCAACAGAGGGCACCATTGCTCTTCCACCAATGCACAGATCCCGATCTCCGTTCTATTGAGCATCCGGGTACCAGCCCGGAATTCTAACTCAGCTGGGATCAAGCCACCCAACTAGCATGTGGGAAATGCCTCTCAGCCCCACACAGCCTGGGGAAGACAGACAGAACCAAGGCACAGCAGCCTTTGGAGGTTTATGGGATATGGAATGTCATCAGCCATGACCTTGCTGATTTTATCAGCTAAGGGCCACACCTAGGGGGAGAGGTGTCCCATACCTGTAAACAGGGGCCCCAGCTGGTACCTGCCCGCAGCGACTTCCACTCAGCCAAGGCAAGCCAGCCAGACAAGCTGCTTCCCCTTCTGGCCTAGGTTCAGCATTAGCCACCGGCGCAAACCCCCAGCTCAGATCAGTGCAATAAATCATCATCAATGGTTGTCAAAACAGCCTGTGCGAAGGGCGCATTTATCACTGTCACTGGACCGGAGACATCGCTCATCATGGCAGGTCCCAGGGCTCTTTCAACACCATCTCCACTCCCAGGCTGTTCTGGGCTCCCTGCCCCAGCCGTGGCAATGGAAGGTCAGTTTTCTCCCCAACTTGGCTCCTGTTTCACCAGAGGGGAGCGGGGATGGGCCAGCCCCTCCCCTGCCCACATGCTTTATTGAGACTTGCAGGCTGGGTTCCTATCTCAACCCTACAGCTCAGCAGCAGCTCAGGTGCGGGGCAGCATGGGAGAAATCTTACCCTGCCCCAAGAAAGAACAGGAGCCTCCATTCCCCAGGGCTGTCTACCAGCCCCATTCCTTTTACCCTGTGCAGCTCAAAATTCCTGCTTCACAGTTATGATGAAACACAGGTGGCCCTGAACACCGCAAGATCAGGGCCCCCAACGCCACAGCCCAAGAGCCTCAGAACCGCAGCTCCTGCACTCAAGGGGAGCGTCACACAGATCTTGTGCTGGCTTGGGTCTGAACTGCCAAAGGGACAGCTCCCGAGCTTTCGACAGCACCCAACATGGGCACTACTGCCCACAGGGCCCCAGGAGCAACAGTGCCTCGGAAAACAGAACAGACCCAGGCTGTTTTGACTGAACTCCAGCAGGAAAACATGTCCACCCCGGCCCAGCCCTTCCTCTCGTCACCCCCCTGATCTGTCCCCACTCCTAGCATGGACCTGCAGAGATCTCAAGGATGGAGGGGTGCGACTTTGCATGGAAACTGTTAAGCACTCCCTTTACTGGGAGGAAAAATCCAGGCACGAGAGTCACCTCTGTGTGCAGGTCTTTTTTGGGAGGGCTGGGGGACGATAGGGGTCAAAGGCAAAGCAACTTGCTTGATGTCAAACAGCAAGTCAGACCAAGGTTCTTGATGGCTCTGGGATTTGTCCAGGGGAGATGGGCACCTTTGTCCCAACAGTTGCAAGACACTGGGAAGGAAGCCACAAAGTTGTATAGGAGAGTCGGTTTTTGGGCTAGCTGCTACTCTTACTGTGTCCCACAGCAATGGAGTGTGTGTGGTGAATGTGAAGGGGACAATGCTATTATTACTTTGTATGCTGTTCGCACTTCACCACGTTCACAAGTGAGCCACAGTCCAAGGACAGGGCAGCTCTCAGCTCCAAAAATGCTTCCAAAAGTTCTGTCTCATTAACATCTTCAGCAAAGATGGGAAACATGCCAGATTCCTCCCTACCCCTATTTGACGGCTTCGTCCCCAGGCACAGCTGCCCAAGCACTTGAAAACTAGGTGCATCACGCGCCCTGCAGACTTCACTGCAAATGGCCCACAGCCAGGATGAGGCTGTGTGGAAGGTTTAATGCTCCTTGTTCACACAGCCAACAGGTTGCCAACTGCTGCTGTTTACTGCTCAGTCAGGTCAGAGCAGGTGTTTATTAATGTGCCGGACACAGGTAGCTTTATCCAGGGGGAAAGGTGCATCTCCCTGGCCGTGGAGCCCTGTGCCAAGGGCTCCCTCTGCTGGCATATAGCTAGAATTACATAAGATGAGAGCGCTCTGCAGGCACAGGAACCCAAGGGACGGGGCTCGAAATTTGGCAGCCACTTTCGGCCCCTGCCTCTCTTCCCCCAGCTGGAGAGGAACAGTGTTCTGGAAGAGTCATCGCACTGGCATGAACTGTGGGAGGTCTTGAGGATTTGAGCATCAGGCTAGAGGGCACAAGAAAGCTCTGCAGCTCACAATGTTACTACACTGACAAAGCTCTTGGGAGGGCCATGTGACCAGGCACAGAAGGCAGCACCGTCCAGAAGGGCAGCCAGAAAACCCACATTCTCTCCCTGCCTCTGCCACTAACATGCTACTCGGCCTCAGGCAAGTCACTTCACCTCTCTGTTTAAAAGACAGGCGAGAACAATACCTCCATGGGCTTTGTAAAGCAATTTGTAACGGCTGGATGAAAAACGCCATGGAACTGCCACACATTATGGCCGGGGTCACAACAGTCTGGACTGAGATGCTTTGGGCTCCCACCAAGACACACTCTGAGGAGCTGCTCAGCAGCAGCAGGCCCATCACATTACTGCACAGCCCCTCTTTGCAGGTTTGCACAGGAATAAAGACTGAGCCAGCAGTTTATATGCTGATCCCACAGGCCTAGTCAGTGTGGAACCAGCAAACTGTCAGGCAGAGGTTAATCAACCACAGAGGAAGCGAAAACTGCTGTTTCAGGAGCAAGTGGACAGAATCAGCATGAGACAGACACAAGAGAAACCCAAACACCATGAAACTGCCAGAAGGCATCCTCATTAATCACAATCCACAGGTTCAAACCTGCGCCCCGGGAGACATCCTGATTAAGCCGGTTCCAATCACATGGAATAGATTGGATAAGAAAAAGCCTATGGAGTAAAACTAACCCACTCGATCCTGTGGTTGCAACCCAGGGGGCCCAGAACTTCTCTCCTGTAATAAGGGGGCTCATTGCATGGAACAGGACGAGACCTACTGCCCTAGATACTTTGCAGGAACAGAGTTAAAATAAGAAGTTGTGGGGGAGAAGCCCACACCAGAGCTGACCATGCCCCCCCACCCCACTGGGTAGACAGCACTGATGTCAATCAGCAGCAGAGCTTCCTAGAGCTGCAAGGGCTGCAGCCTCATTGTCCCACGCAGGCACGAAGATGAACCTACTACTCCCAGGAGAAATGTCAGCTGGACTGCACTGTTCTTTTTAACCTCAGTAGCAGGATCAGAGCAGCTCAGCTGAGGCCCTGTAGAAAAGGACAGTGTGCTTGAGAACTACCATTGTGTTGTTCCGCCCACCACACCCCACAAATTTAAGCAGGGAAAGGTCCGGCCAGAATCTAGATGGGAAAACCTCCCAAGGAAACCCAGCCTATTAGTAAGAAGTTATGTTGGCTGTTCAGAAGGTGGTGCTCTTCCCTCTGTGACTGACATGGCACTGTTTGGCAGGTTGGACTAAAGGTTAAAGTCCTAACTACGCTAGCGATCCCACGGCAACCTTTGCAAGGTTAGAGGGAGGTGGCTCCAGTTTCCTGGCCATATTCTAACTCCGCTAATTCAATTCTTCCCATATACAATCCCCCTCGCCAATTCCAAATCAGAATGGAGAATCTTCTTCACTCCCGCTCCTGAACTGTTTGCACAATGTCGCTGTGCAGCCCTGGATGCAACATTCCACCCTCCAGCTGAGCAAAGGATCCCTCTCTCTCCCCATTACCAACCTCCTGGGGCCTGCTGTCATTTGTAAAGCCTTACATAAAAGGCTACTCATGCGAAGTATTAAAGGGAGGGAGTTCAAAGAGCTGCAGAAATAATTGGAAGGCTGGAAGGATTCACTCATGGAAAGATTAAAAGAAGAATACAAAACCCATTTGGCTAAGTGATAGCTAAGGGTGAGGGGAGAGACATAACCAGCCCAGTCACATGTGCTGAGAAGGGAGAGGAACTGACCTAACGAACGGGGGTATAAGGGCTAAAATTCAGACTCTGGCTGAAGACTGGGGCAAAAATAAAGAACACCACCCCACTCACCACCTGCATGAACAATTAAATCTATTAGGCCTCGGGGTTGCAAACACACTGCCAATCCCATATTGCTAATTGGGTCAGTGGGGTTCTGGTCTGGGAAAGGTTTAGAACCACTGTTCCAGGCTGTGGCACAGTTTCCATAGGGAAGTGATAGAAGTATCCTGGCTTGCCTCATTTCAAACCGAACAGGACAATACTCCACGAAATGGACACCCAACAGTCTGGACTCTGAGTAATAAGGGAGGTGAAGATATGAAGTGGGGCTGAGTTTAACATCAGGGAAATTCCTCCCCAAGACAGACTCTGGGGGTTGCACTACCCCAGGGGCTCCTTGCTCAGAGTTCATCCAGGATTCTGCCATCAGCTCGGACCACTTCGTTTTCTTAAGCCCCGGGACAAAAACCTCTTTGTGTAGGTGGGACAGAGTAATTCCCCGTCTGCATCATCATGCAGTTGCCATGGCCTCCCGGATAACTGGGGCAGGCACTTCACACATAGACACGTGAGCTGCGCTCACAGTTAGAATGAGCAGGAGATGAGCTACCTGCAGGGTGGAGAGGAGACAAGAAACAGCCCTGCTGTCTGGAAGATGCAATCCATGGAGGAATCCAGGGCAGGGACAGCAGGAGGGCAACCTGGAGGCTGCTCCAGTGGAATTGCTGAATGTCATGCTCAGGGATCAAATCAACAGATTTGCCCTCCAGCTCCAAGGCATACATCATTCTCTGGAGACACAGGAGGGGGCTGTGGGGGCAGACAGAAAGGGTCTTGGTAGTTCAATCATCTTACAATTGCCCAGAGCTTATTGAAACGGTAGATCAGGATCAAAGGCTGTTGTTCCTCCAATGCAATAGAGTGGGAACATAAGATGCCTTCATGGGTAGACCTGGGCACACCTGGATGTTATCTTTATCCTAACAGGAAAGACAGAGTCTGTCCAAGCCAGCACCTACCTCCTCCCTGGGTGCAAAGGATGCCAGCTGCTTGATCTTCATGGTCTGATGGTTGTTGCATTTCTTGCACAGCAAGATCTGGCTGCTCACCCACTGCTGTGGCTTGGTGGGGTCGCAAAAGGTCGCGGCACCTGACACGACGTGGTTTAGGTGCTCCATGTACTGGGCAGGAATGGGCTTGTTGTAGTCTCCGTTCTGCCAAGCAGCAAAGAAAGGCATGAGCTCATGAGTCCACTCCTCTGCAGGAGTTCCACTGTCAGTGCCCTGCCCCATACGACGAGGAAGAAATAAAACCAGAATAAGATCCATTGCCCTTCCCCCTGTTCTGTACGCCACTCGCAGCTGTTTTACAGGTCGTGCTGCAGGGATTCGTGCATGCTCCTGGGCCATGGATTGTCTAGTGTACACACCACTCAGTGGTGCAAAATCAGCACCGTACCCCACATTTCATTAATGCCCAGGAGCGGCAGCAGAGGACAGAAGAGCCCTATCAAAAACGTCCATAAGCAGCTAAAGATTACCAAGCACCCACGCCCACACAAAAATCGCTCTGCAAACGCCACTGCATATCCTGTGACAAACACATTAGCCCAGCACCTCTCAACCCTCCAGTCTACAGCAGCCCAGCATCTACCAACCCCCAGCTGGCAAACAACGAGGTTCAATCCAGAAGACGAGTTTCCAGGCTTGTCCACACTACGTGCCGGATTGGCGGGCAGCGATCAATCCAGCAGGGATGATTTATTGCATCTAGTATAGACGAGACAAATTGACCGCTGAGCGCTCTCCCGTCGACTCCGGTGTTCCATCAGAACGAGAAGGGCAAGCGGAGTCGATGGGAAAGTGCCAGCTGCCAACGTACTGCAGTGAAGACACTGCGATAAGTAGACCTAAGTACGTCGACTTCAGCTATGCCATTCATGTAGCTCAAGTTGCATATCTTAGATCAACCCCACGCGGTAGCGTAGACAAGCCCTCCCACGGCACAGAGCATCGGGTTATAACCCAGCATGCAGATGAGCAGGCCACAGACTAACATCTGGGCAGGGTTTCTACCAAGATTTTAGGGTCAGTCAACATATAACAAAGTGTGCACACCTCAGAAGTGGGAGAAGTTTGGAAGGAAAAGAAGATGCAGCAGAGATGGCTTCTTTTGCCGTCTGTTTGATGAGCTAATTGTAGGGGAATGGCTTTAATGGAAGGGAATACATGGAAGGGCAGGAAGGGAGTCAAAGTGCCTCAAGGTCAGACTTGAAGGAAATCCTAGCTGGAGACATAAAACCAGGGGAAAGATGGTCGTGTGGTTAGAAGCAAAGAACTGGAGATCAGGAGACTGGGGTTCTATTTCTGGCTTTGTCAAAGATCCACCATGTGACCTTGAGCAAATCCTCTGTGCCTCAGTTTCCCCACTGGAAAACTGGGCCCGACCCTACTGACAGAGTGGAGGGTAGGGTTTAATCTCTCTCTGTAAAGAGAAACTCTGAGAATCTTGACTAGAAGGCCCTGCAGTTAAGGCTACAATAAGGTCATTTTCTGTTGCTTATTATGCCAGGTATGTCTATCCAGCAGCAGGTGTAATCCCCAGTGCAGGTAGGGCATATGCACTAGCTCAGGTCAAGTGAGTGCCTAAAACACCGGCATGGCCATGGCAGAACAGGCAGTAGCTTGGGCTAGCCGGCCAAGTTCAATCTTACCCAACCCTCTGGGTACATACCTGAGAAGCAGCTGTTAGCATGTATGTGTCTACCAGCACTGGGACTTACACCTCCCTGCTCCTGGGTAGACATACCCTCCTGCAAACTCTCACCATTCAGGCTGACGTTTCCCAAGCAAGGTGCCTACCCCCGGCTGAATTTACTTAATTTTTAACAAAACGAGAGCCAATGCTAGAAAGGTTCAGCCATTTCAGAGAACAAGGTTAGCAAAAAAAAATTCATCATTTTATCCATGTCAACAAATTCCTACAGCCATTTTGTTGAGAAAAATCTAGTGTCTCCATGCTTTGGAGCAAGGGCTTGAAATTTAACAGGTTCTCCCTTTTGCTGTGCCCGTGAAATTCACTCAGACTTGACCAAACTATAAACTGTTGAAAAATCTCCGTTTACATGTGCTCAGTAGAGACTTGTTAGTGTATGGCAGCTAAATTCTCTATAGATTTCATCTGCACTGAGCATGCTTTGTCATAAGGGACTAAGCAGGGATTTCCCTGCAATTGCTGCTCCCACAGGGCACAGCCCCTCCCAGCAGCTTTCTGGCCAGGCAGCCCCTACAGTACCTCTTGGAAGCCATTGTATTGTTCACAGTAGGGACAGTCCCAGCAGTTGCGATTCCCATATGGCACCACCGTGTCCTGGTTACAGAACCAGCAGTTCACAGTCATGTGTGTGGGCTTCTTCCTGTTAGAAACAGAAACAAAAAACGGTGTCAAACTGAGCTGGGCCATCGAGCTAGAAGGAAAGAAACAGAGCAGCAACCTATTTGTTCAAATGGGAAAGTACAGCTGTGTTTTACGTATGAGTCTGAGACTAGTAACCAACTTTCCCCACCCCATGCAGCATCAAAGTAACATCAGGATTTGAATGATCCTTCTTAGGAGGGGGCAGAAGATTTGACAGATGAGTAAAGGCAATTCCAGCACCATCCTGGCTAGCATCACTGGTGTTTGCTCAAGGAAAGTACCAACAGTGGCTTTGCTTGGAATCCCGCTCTGCTAGTTCTGCACCCCCAGAATTGCTTCTCATGCGCCATCCCCAGTGTGGCTAGCATCAGTGCAACTGGAGGGTGCACGACGGCACCTGCCTCAACAACAGAGTCCTGGCAAATGTTTGCATCTGTGCTCCAGTTTCCACGGGAAAGGGAAGTTTGGGTGATATTGGAAGCTGCTGTGACCACCACATTCTATCAGGTCATGTGTGGGGACATCAGAAATATGAGAGGCTAGCTGATAACAGCTGTGTGCCCAAACTGCTCGGCGCACCTCACATTAAAGGGACACGGGTAGATCAGATTTGGCCCAAAGTTCAGACATTGTAAACAGAAGCTTTTTACACAGCACTAGGCAAATGGATGGGCAAGGAGGACTGAAGGATTAATAAGTCTTTTCTAATTCCTAAGCAGTGTTCCCATGATCTTAAAACAGAAGTCAGAGAAGGCAATTTTTGCTCAAAAGCCAACTACTTACGAGACCTCTGTATTGACAATCCAAACGCAATACACTGGGCTAGTGCATGAGAATCAGACACACTAAGCAGAACGAGTGGTCTACTGTCATTGTGCAAGCAGAGAGCTACAGCAAGGAATTCATTGTCATAAACAGGGAACAGCTAATTAGACTGTCAGGCAAGGTGCTAGACTGGCAGGCCTGGAGACAAAATTATCCATCCACAAGACAGATCTAAAGCACTGGGCAGGAGGCCTTCCTTTGTCAACATCTCCTTTTGAGGCAAGAGGGGAGTTAAATCTCTGTGCCCTATTCAACTTGTGGTCTCTCTTCCAACAAAAATGCAGTAGTCAGATTTTGGAGATATGGATTCCTGCCCACTGGGAACTAGACTGTCACATAAGCCACTGATTGTCAGAAGGAAACAACTTCCAATCCCCATCTTTCTGTGCCTGGGTTTGAACCATCAGCCTCGAGAGGACAGGTTCTGCAACTCCAATCCCTTGAGCCTTCCAGTCCCCCTATTTTAGAACAATCTTGATAAAATAGCAATCTCAATAAGTTTAGCCTCCTTCATGATGCGGCCTGACTGGAGAAGACCACAAAAAAGGCTTTGCTTAAAGTCTCCATATTTGGATCTCTAGGATCTCTCGGGTAAAACTCGCTGATTTGGTCTTCAACCAGGAACAGAGCCAAGAAACAAGTTTAACTCTGTGCTTTGAACTACAGTGAATCTGTTTGGGTTTATTAAAGTCAACCAACCAGGTCTGGGAGCACAGGGACAGCTGTTCAAGCCAACAGCCAATCAATGACTGTGTACAACAGCTGTCTAGAGTGACAGGGCCAGCTGCTACCCAATCAAAAATAGCAGTCTCTAGTTATGCCACGCAATGGCAGTGTCACCAATGGACAGAGCCTTGGGAAAAGCTCCCCATGGCGCACTGCAGTAAACACTTGTGTTTGGAGTCTTATTTTATCCCACAGGGTCAATCTGTACCCAGGGAGGCAGAGGGGTGGAGTTCTCCTTTGATGCTTGTCCAATACGTCTGCAGAAGCAGGGCACGCAAAAAAATACACAGGAGCTCCAGCTGCTAAGAGAAACTTCCAGTCCTTCTGCTGTGTGGAATCTGCTCTCAGTCTCCAATCTCTTTCTTTTTCGGTATTTTACCAATAAGACTTCTGTCCTGGTGCCCAGCGGCAGGGCTGCCGGGGGCGGGGAGGGGAAAGATGTGTGAGGCAATTTGCCCCAGACCCCAGGTGGCCCCCACGATAATATAGTATTCTATAGTATTGCAACTTTTTTTTTTTTTTTTTTAAGGAAAGGGGCCCGCAACATTGCTTTGCCCCAGGCCCCGTGAATCCTCTGGACGGCCCTGTCCAGTGGGTATTCAAATCTGCATTGAGTTATAGGCAGAGCCAGGCATCTGTGTAACTATCATCTGGGTGCTTATATCTCACTCAACACCACTGTATCTGTGCAGCTACAGCTAGACAAGCATGCAGGACAGCTTGAATGATTAAACTCAAGAAACATTCACTGGCCATTGGGACTACAAAACAAGGTGAAGTACTTATCTGGCCTGCCCTTCTTCTGGGCAGTGGGCAAGATGGTTGGGCCAGATACTCAACTCGAAGAAAGGGGTAGGGGCTTGGTCTGCTGATAAATGCCTATCTGACAACCCCAGCAGGGGGTGATTGCCCACCTCAGACGGTTACTCTATAAACAAATACAGAAATCTGCCATTAAAATAAATCAGTCCAATGGCTGAGTGACAGCAACAGACTAGGGGATGGAAGAGTCAGAAACACAGCTTCAAGGAACAGCCAATGGACAGAGGATGCAGGAGGACCCAAGATTAACTGACCTGTGTAGAAAAGCCTTATAGAGCATTCAGGGCAGCCAATGGATTTGCTTAAGGAGGCTACTCTTGAGCCAAGAAGGCCCTGCCCCTAGCCCAGGTACAACAGACCTTGAGACAGAGAGTAAACCCCAACTAACCCCATTTAGGGGAAGCATGTTCTGTAGCCCCCTCCGATCCTTTCGAGTGAAATCCACTGAACAAACAGGGGGACCCTCAGTGACAACAGCTTTTCTGCAGCCCTGTGGATCACTAAGTCTCAAGGAGTTGGTGGGAGGAGGGTGGTATACAGGGTTCTTCTACCCACCAATGTTTACATACCCTGCACTCACTGTGAATGAAAGCTGCCTGGCCACCCAGTGCCAGGGCAAACTGAAGCAGGAACTACTTCAGTTCTCTTGGGCAGTAGAAATGCCATGGGAAGCAAGTAGAGGGAAAAGGCTTCTTGCTGCTCTGCACATACCCAACACCATTCTCTGCAACACAACCTCATTGCAAGACACAGACGCCTTAGGGCCCCCAGGAAAAGTTGCCTTAAAGATGAAGCTGAAAATCTGCCCAAGTTCTTCTCGCAGCCACTGTCCACAGCCAATCAGCTGGCCACAAAGGCTCATTTGAACTACAGCAGTTGGTGGAACAGGAGCAGAAATGCCCATCTGCAGGCATCTCATTCTCACAAGCCCTCAGGACAGAGGCAGAAGCCAACTCACCCAGAGCATTGGCACTCGTTCATTAGTGGACTGTGGCCAGCTCTGCTGGGACCCACAGAACAGCTCCCTTTGAGTCCTGGATTAGCCAACCAGGGCTGCTCTAGCAATTTTGCCACCCCAAGCACAGCGGCACGCTGCGGGGGGCGCTCTGCCGCTCGCCGGGCCTGCGGCTCCAGTGGACCTGCCGCAGGCTTCCCTGCGGGGGGTCCGGTGTTCCCACGGTTCCGGTGAACCTCCCGCAGGCATGCCTGTGGATGCTCCACCGGAGCCGCGGGACCAGCAGAACCTCCGCAGGCACGCCTGCGGGAGGTCCACCGGAGTTGCCTGCCGCCCTCTCGGCAACCGGCAGAGCGCCCCCTGCGGCATGCCGCCCCAAGCACGTGCTTGGCGCGCTGTGGCCTGGAGCCGGCCCTGTACCCAGCAGCCCTTGATGAGGGATCATACCGACAACTGCAAACTCAAAAGCCAGCACATAACATGCTTATAAACCCTCCCAGTGCCTTAGCATGGGGTCTATGCCAAGAGATCAGAGCCGAGAAAGATTCTCTGAGGATACCAACTAGGTACAGATGGTAAGGCTAGGCGCTTTCTTTCCCTTGCCCCTTTTCCCACCTTCGCGCCCCTTTCAGCCTCCAGTCCCATGACTCCTGCCATCTTTTCCCCCCACTTCTCCCTTGGTGCCTCCAAGACTGCTTTCCCTACTCCTGCCTAAGAGACATGGCCAGAGATCAGTCACAGCAAGGAGCTCTCTGCTGGCCATCCTGGCCTCGAGTCAAAGGGAGCACTGCTGGCATTGTTACAGAATTAGTTCTGTTAAAGATTTTCTATACATTCTCTGCTGATGGGGAACTGTTCCCTCCACAATCCACAAAGGACCCTGCTGCAAGGCGAGCTACTGACTGAAGGAGTTGGGTGAATCTCAGAGAGCCAGTGAGAAGCAGCAGCCACCGCTACCACCAGTGATGAGATTATAAATGTCAGGATACGAAATGCTAGCTAGATGGCAGGAGTTAAAAGGAGTGTGGTAAGGATATGAGTACACCCCTTAATGCAAGACACTCCTATTTGAGACAGGAGACTTGGCAGGACCATATAAAAAAGGGTCAGATTCAGCTCTTGAGTTTTTCCCACCCAGCCCAACAGTGCTGCTTCTTTCTACCAGTGAAGTTCAAGGTGGTGTGGGAAGTCATACAGCTGGGATAAAAATGCTGCCCTACACCAGAATACCCATCCCCATAGTGGGCTCTATGGCCATCAATAGAGTAGGCTGGGGAGGAGAAGAAAGAAAGGAGAGAGAAACAAACACATATTGAAACCAACAATCTACTGGTTAGCAGGTGTGAATGGGAGAGTCCTGGAGATTTTGGGCCAGAGAAAGATGGTCTTCTTCACTGGTGAGCATTCTGGATCAGAGACACAGCAATGTTAACCCCAAGCATTCCAAAAATCACGGGTACTCTTTGTCTTCCAGTTTCTGAGTCTGTAAGGTACACTCTGGTCACATTTTCAAACTTTTCTTTGCAATCATGAGGGCTGGCTTTTTTAAAGATGAAAATGGATTCTCATGTAATCACAAACTGGAACATTAAGAAATACACCAAATATCTCAACCTATGTGTAATGTGCCTCAGGTGGCACACGATCAGGATTCATCACTGAATTTGGTCCACTGGTTGGATCATTAGCTTCCCCAGCCCAGGCTGGGTACTGACAGGGCGTGAGACAAGAACGCCCAGGCCCCCCACACCAAATACCATGAAACTCGTACTAAAATTGCAAGAGTTGGCTACCCTGGAGATAATAAACAGTCTTATTTGCTGCCTAAGTTATAACTAAGTGGTCTCAGTACCCAGGTGTATACCTCTCAAAAACACCAGCACAACTGGCACCAACTGGTTCCCTTCACGGCAATCTCAACAGAGCACGCAACAAGTAAGTGGGCATGAGACTTCAATCCCTAGCTCATGTTTCCTTACAACATTAAAACATTCGTGAGCAAGCCTGCCTAGTGGCTGTTGTGCTGTACCTGCTTTATGGTTAAGATGAGGTCGTTGGTCCCCAGGGCTGAGAACGGAGCATGAATCTCACACACACACAAACACGGTGATTTTTCATTAGGGGAAAAAAAGGCATATTCTGAACCCCAGTGGAAATTCTAGAGAAGACAAGGCAGTCTGTAGTCTTCTTATGAATTAGCAGGTCCAATTAAAGACTATGAGGGAGCCTACGGTTTACCTGGACCTGCTAACTTCTGTGAAAAGCACACACGGTCTTGGCTTCCCTAGGATTTTAGCTCATGTTGGTTAATGCTACTTAAGAGTGTATCTTCTCCCCTGCAGTGAAGACAAGGCCACACAGAGAAAATCTTCAGAGGTTAACAGACCCATAGGTCCATTTCCACCCCCACCCCCCCCGAGATTTATTTTTATGTTGTAAATATTTTAATGCCCAACGTGCTCAAGTCAAGACAAGCATTGAAAGAACACTGTTAAAATGGCTGGGGGGCGGTGGGGTGAGGGGAGAAGATGCCCTTCCTTTAGATTAGGTGGCCAATCCAAGTAAGCCACTGTCTACTGGCATTCACCTTTCAGCAGCCAAGCAGACCACCATACGGGCGTTTGAGGTCCATGTGAGGCATACTTCAGTCCAGATCTGGCTCCTCCAGACAGGTGTGCTAGAGAACATGCTCCTCAGCCCTTTAAGGATGATATAGTACTGGATGACACAGGTACAAAACGGGGGTGGGGTCTATTGGCCTTTCTCTGAGAAACTAGGAGAAAAGGCGTGCTTTCGTCCCATCCAAAGGTTTGCTGGTACCAGAGCTACACAGCAGAACTAGATTAATTCGTACAAGAGCACTTTCTACTGTGGAAAGAGCATGGAAGTTCCGTTCCCACAAACATGCTTCTGTTTCTCACCTCCAGATTCTGCATCCTTATCAGGGCAGGGGAACGGCCACAAAGGGTTAAATATGAACCCTTCCTTCACACAAAGGATCAAGATTTCTCCAGCTCCTCCTGCTTATTCGGGATAAGAAGCAATAATCCCCCTTATGTGTCCCTGTAATGTGTTGCCATGGAAATGGGTTCAAAAATCTGAAGATCCCAACCTCACAAAGGGGACGATGGTTTGTGGTGAGAGCGCATGGGTGGGATATTACCCATCTAATTGCAGGGGAGGAGTGAGGGACGAAAGCATGGGTACCGAGAGATTTCCCCAGGCTGGACTCCAAGGAAACTGTTCCAAGGTTCTAGAATGACCCAAGGTTGGATCAAATTTTAAAATGTATTATTTAACCAATTTACCCTTTTTTTGGTGTTAAATCTTTCCTGGAGGCAGCTGCACCCCTCTGATCAGAGAGTTAATGCTACATCTTAAATCAGTGTTCTCAATCCCCAAGACTACACCAGTCTCCCTTAGTACCCCCTCCACACCAACCTCTCCTGCTTCCAGCGAGGATTGAAATTGCTTGAAAAACTGTCCCTCAATGGAAATATGCTCCCAAGTACAGTAATTTGACTGGAAACTGACATCTACACTGCAGCTAGGAACCTGTTTCCTGCTGCAGGCAGAGCAAGGGTAGACATGCCCAGTGACCTGAGTGTAACCTAGGTCTGCAGATATTATGCAACAACGATAGATGCTAACTACCCCATTCACCTCACTAGGATGGGGTCACTCAGGGCTTGTCTACATCAGAAAGTTGCAGCGCTGGTGAGGGAGTTACAGCGCTGCAACTTAGGAGGTGTACACATCTGCAGGGCACCACCAGCGCTGCAACTCCCTGTTTGCAGCGCTGGCCGTACTCCCGTTTTGTCTCGGGTGTAGAGGATCCAGCGCTGGTGATCCAGCGCTGGTAATCAAGTATAGACACTTACCAGCGCTTTTCTTGACCTCCGTGGAATAAGCAGGTATCCCAGCATACCTGAGGAAGCCTCTGGTAATCAAGCTGGTCTCCTTCCCCGGCTTGCTCTCGCGTTCCCCGAACCCCGAGCAAGCAGGTCTCCTTCCCTGCGGTTTGCAGGGTGGTTCGGGAACGCGAGAGCAAACCGGGAAAGGAGACCAGCTTCGCCGCAGTTTGCTCTCGCGTTCCCCGAACAAGCAGGTCTCCTTCCCTGCGGTTTGCAGGGTGGTTCGGGGAACGCGAGAGCAAACCGCGGTGAAGCTGGTCTCCTTTCCCGGTTTGCTCTCTCGTTCCCCGAACCCCCGAGCAAGCAGGTCTCCTTCCCTGCGGTTTGCTGGGTGGTTCCGGGAACGCGAGAGCAAACCGCGGCGAAGCTGGTCTCCTTTCCCGGTTTGCTCTCGCGTTCCCCGAACCCCGAGCAAGCAGGTCTCCTTCCCTGCGGTTTGCAGGGTGGTTCGGGAACGCGAGAGCAAACCGGGAAAGGAGACCAGCTTCGCCGCGGTTTGCTCTCGCGTTCCCCGAACCACCCTGCAAACCGCAGGGAAGGAGACCTGCTGGCTCGGGGTTCGGGGAACGAGAGAGCAAACCGGGAAAGGAGACCAGCTTCCCCGCGGTTTGCTCTCGCGTTCCCCGAACCTCCCTTGAAGCCGCCCAACAGCGCTGCAGTGTGGCCACATCTAACACCACTTGCAGCGCTGGTTGCTGTAAGTGTGGCCACTCTGCAGCGCTGGCCCTATACAGCTGTACTAATACAGCTGTAACAACCAGCGCTGCAAAATTTTAGATGTAGACATGGCCTCAGAAACCCAGGCTGCCCTGGGGGTGGCCCATTAGCAGCAGGGGTTTCAGAGTTAACAATCCATTAATTTGAATTGGACAATTCACACTTCTTCTAGATACTGTTCCAGACCCCCAGCCCAGTAGAGAATTCTGCAGAGACGTTGCTGCCACCCCATCGGCCCTTTCATGCTCTGCTAACAGCACCTCCGAGAGACGGGGAAGCACTGGTGGAATAGTTTTTGGGATACTTCGTCCCAGCAGTGCTCAGCACAGCTATGTTACCCCCAAACAGTTCTGAAGACCAGTCCCTGAGAAGGTTTCAGAACATGGATAATTTCCCTCTATAGAAGGGGCTCAAAAAAAGCTACGATTCTCTGGATTCCACAAACACATTCCACTCGAGCCACTTAAGAAAAGCAAAGTCATTCCACTGCCTCAAGGGGTACTTTGGCTAAATCAGCACCAACCATGGTCATGGAAGCAGGCTTATTTCATGGACAATAGCTGCAGGCCATCCGTTTCTTATCTAACCTTAATATCAAATGGAAATGTCAGGTCCTGTACATGGGGGAAAACACTGATTGTTGTCCTATTTATTCATTTATATAAAGCCTACACGTTTTAGAATAAACCTGAACTATTCTGCTGTAGGTGCCTTATCTCCATTTGAAACTTCAAACTGTAAATGATCCTTACACTAGTCATGGGGACTGTCTCCTACTCCAATGAAGCACTTTATGGGTGACAGGATGCCCAAGCTTGCTCTGTTACACGTCTTGTCAAAAAGCACATATCCCCAAACACTGGTTTCAAGTTATGTTAGTTCTAAACTTTTCAAATTCAACTCAGCTCAGCTCCCCGTGTGCGTTACAAATCCTGACTCTTCCCCAGATACACGAGGCTATAAAAAACAATGTTTGCAAGGAATGAGCCTGAAAAAGGGGAAAAGATAACAAATACAAGCTTATACAAGGTTTTAAAGCTTCCTTCGGCCAGCACAACTCCATTCGAAACAGCAGGAATCACCAAAAATAACCAAAGCCTAACAAAGCAAAACTAAAATTCATTTGCAAATTTACCACCATTAATTTGGGCTTGAATAGGGATTGGGAGTGGCTGGCTCACTACAAAAGCAGCTTTGCTTCTCCTGGAATTGATACCTCCTCATCTATTATTGGGAGTGGACTGCATCCACCCTGATTGAATCGGCCCTGTCAACACTGGTTCTTCACTTGTGAGGTAACTCCCTTCTCTTCATGTGTCATTGTATAATGCCTGCATCTTTAACTTTCACTCCATGCATCTGAAGAAGTGAGGTTTTTTTACTCACGAAAGCTTATACCCAAATAAATCTATTAGTCTTTAAGGCATCACTAGACACCTTGTTGTTTTTTTCAAAGCCTAAATAGCAGCATTAACCCCTGCGTAACTTTCTAAATTGTTATATTGCACCACTGTACGGCATGAGTGTACTATCTTGGCATTGCTCTCCCTAGTGGGATACTGTTACATTGCACTTATACACCCCCCTGACCCCCCACAAGTCAACCAAACAAAAAAGTCTGCAAAACAAGCATCTCTCGCCTCCCCCATTTGCCCTTTTTTTTTAAATTAATATTGGAGCCGGAAAGAAAATCTCAAAGCCTGAGGCCAAGTCTACACTATGAACTTACTTCGGTATAAATAGGTCGCTCGGGGGTGTGAAAAATCCACATCCCTGAGCAACACACTGACCTAACACCCAGCGCAGATAGTGCTATGACATAGGAGAGTTTCTCCAATTGACACAGCTACCGCCTCTTGCAGAGGTGGATTAACTATGCCAGCGGGAGCTCTCCCCTCAGCATGTCTTCACTAAGGACAGGTCTACACTCACTTTGGTATAATTTATACTCCTGGGGGAATTCTGAGCCAATGCATAATGCAGAATTAATGTTCTGTGAAGAATTTTATTTTATCCTGCAGGATAGATGCTGCAGAGCTGCTAATTCCTCCCAGCGTACACACTCCTCCAGCATGCCCCAAATACCCTCTACAGCACTCCCCAGCTGTACGCCCCCTTTCCAATTGCCCCCCGCCGCCACTGTCCTCTACTTAGGAACTTGAAATATGGTAACCCCATGGGGGCCGGGTGAAAAAGTGAGAATCAGCTAAGAGATAAGAGGGATAGGGGTTTTTCCCCAAGATGTGCCCAGCTGGCATGTGCGACACACCCAGACTGAGGCACTTAACCAGAGGTTTCTGTAATTCTCTACTCATGGGGAAATCTTCTTGTTGTTGTCTGTATTGTTACAGACATACTTGCTGACAGGTAGTTTGAAATAAATCATCAAAACAATTGAAACTGGAGTGATTATATTGTGTTCTTTTGACAAATAAAAGATGGAGCACGTTAAAATATTGTGTGCAGAATTTTTAATTTTTTTGGCACAGAATTCCACCAGGAATAAACTTATATTGCTCAGGGGTGCAAATAAGCCACCTTCTGGAGCAAAATAAGTTACACCCACCTAAGCACCCGTGTGAACAGTACTATGTCAGCAGGAGAGCTTCTCTGGCTGACATATTAAATCCACCTCCATGAGAGGTGGTAGCTATGACAACGGGAGAACACTCTCCCATCAGCACAGAGCATCTTCACCAGACACGGCAGCAGAGCAGCTGCATCGGTGCAAGTGCACAGACGTAGCACTTCTAGTACAGATTAGCCCTTAAGCACTGTGCAGCTGCAGCTTTTAAGTGCAGAGCTGCCATGAGACTTGGGTAAATAACATACTGTAATATAGTTAACAAAAAATGCCAGCCAACAAGCTACCTATTGGAGAAAGGGAAGACACTTTACATTTTATGAATTTACATATCTCCTATAATAGCCAAGTGCTTGGTGTTTAGTTATGGAACAGAACAACAGAAAATACATTTTTCCACATTCCCAAAACTATCTGGCTATCCCCTACAAATAACCGCTTCCATACTGCTCAAATTTTTGCCCATTTTGGAATTGTGTTTCCTAGACAGATACTGAAATTATGGAAGAAATTAACACAGACAGAAATGTCAGTTACACTCTCACCCATTCTACATACTTGACCATACACAATTTTACCATAACACCCCAAAGTTCCAAGAGCAACTGAGGCACCATTGTGCTTGGCACTGAACGATCACGTAAAGACAGCGTTCGCCACAAAAAGCTTATAACTAGGCTTGACAGAATTTGATTTTTTTAAAAATAATTTTGACAAATACGAATTTTTAAGCATTTTTTCAACTTTTATCAATTTAAATTTTTACAGTTGTGGAAAATGAACGGGGGGGGGGTTCAGACACTAATTAATGGCAGGAGACAACTACTTTTGGAATTTCAAAGCTTTATAACTGTTAAAACACATGTTGTCAACATCGTGTCAAAATATACAAAGCAAGTAGCCTTAAATCAAACTAAGAAGTGCTGAGGCAGCATTTTTCTGAGCAGCAAACGTTGATAATCCAGAGAAATATCTTTTTTCCGCGGTTTACGGGTGAAAGTGACCTTTAGAGCCATTTGCTGATAAGCCTCCTTCGAGCTTAGATACCTAGGGGATCAGGCAGAGCCATGGCACCCGAACAGGACAGCTCCCACGGTTCATGGACTGCCTGCTCTAGGTCCCGCCTATTTCTCGTGAACTTGAGAAATTATCCGCCCTTCCTACTCCGGCCGTGCTCTGTCCCAAAGCTCTCCGAGGCCGGGGTCTTTTCTTCACGGTGCCTAATCCCTCTTTTGCTGCCTCTGCTTCAGTGACAAGCTCGGGGGAGAGGTACGTCTCCTCCCTTGTTTCGCAGAGGGCTCCGGGCTTCCTACCCCTTTATTTCCCCCCTGCGGCTTACCCGCGCTCCACCTCCCTACGGAGTCACCCACATGGCAAACACGGTCCCCTCCACGTGTCCTCCCCGCTCCTGCAGCCCGCTCAGCCGGCAGCGCCAATGCCACACCGAGCGCCCCGCGAGCGCCATCCGCGGCGGCGGCAGCGCCCGGGACCCAAGTCCCCACGTCCCCCCGCTAGGGGATTCCCCTTCGGCCGCAGCCAGCGTGCGTCCCCGAGGCAGGGCTCCCCGCCTCCCGCGGCAGCAGCAGGACCCGGACACCCATCGCCGCCTCCGTACAAAGGCAGCCCCGCGTGGGGGGAGTGAGGCCGCCGGGAAAGCCGCGAGCCCCGGCGGAGCGCGCCTACTGGAGGAGCCCGGCGGCAGCGGTTCCGGTTCCCGCGCCCAGGCGGCAGGAGAAGAGGCCGCCCCTTACCTCCGCGCGATCTTGTAGAGCAGCAGCCCGGCGGCAGCGCAGACGGTGACCCCCAGCCCCCCGGCCACCGGGCAGCCGGCCAGCAGCGCGCTGACGGCCTCCATTGCCGGAGCGGGGCTCGGCCGCGGCCCGTGGAACGCGGAGTAGCCGCGCGTGGAACGCGCCGGGCCCTCCACGCGCTCCCTCGCCAGCCAATCCTCCGCCCGTGACCTTCGCCGCCGCGCTTTGTAAGCGCCGCCGGCCGCCCCTCCACCCCGCAGCGCACCCGCCGCTCGGCCAATCAGCGGCGGGCAGAGGGGGCGGGGGGGGATCTCGCAGGCTTGGCGGAGGGGAAAGCGTGAAAGTGACTCATGCTCCGGAGGAGGCCCCCCGGCTCCTGCGTCTGCAGCGGCTGGCCGGGCTGGAACGCGGAGGTGGGCGTAGGAGTGCGAGGCTGCAGCGTGAAAGGCCAATGTCGTGCCAGGAGGGGCTGTGAATCGGTGGGGGAGAAGGCGGCGTCTGTGTGATTCAAGCGCGCAGCGGCTGGCATGGCAGGAGGAAGAGGAGGGCAGTGGTCCGAGAGCAGCACGGATTGGTCATTCCACGCACGGGGAGGGCACAGCGGGAGAGGCTGGTTGTGAAATGTGAAGATCGTGCGGAGCAAAGGAGGCGGTGAAGAATGGCGTGTTACTTGCAGGGGCGGCCAGCGTGACTATCCCTCTCAAAGTCAAACCAGTTTCCCTACCTGGGTTGCAGATTTTAGGGGAGTGAAAGTCAGAGAATGCCGAAGAGCCAAACTGCGGCTGACACGGGCTAATTCTATGCATTGCCCTCAGCTTGGACTGAAGAGGGGCCCGGTTTCCTTTCCATGGGAAATTTTACATCGTGTCTACTAGCCTGGGACTTGTCAACAGTGGAAAGGTCCAGAGGTGCAGCTCCAGCCGTTTTCAGACTGGCGAGGTAAATCCTGGTTTTTCAGTAAGTTTCTGGTCTTGGAGAGAAAAATGACATGAAAGCATACGGGTTTTGCTTTACAAATGCAGGTTAGTTATAGGTCACCTCTCCAGCACCGACTTTCAGAGCCGATGGCTAGGGCCAGTAATTTGATTGAAGAGTAACTGGGGCAGGGCCTCTTCCCCTCTGTTCAGCTCCACATATACCTCAGAGACCTTGTTTCTGGTCAAACACCAGGTGCAGTGTATTTACAATATTAGTTGACACTACCCCTATACTCTATACTATCAGGGCCAGCGCTTCACTTTAGGCAACCTAGGTGGTTGCCTAGGGCACCAGGATTTGGGAGAGTGGAAGACTGCTCTGGTAGAGCTCCCGCAGGTGTGCTTGCAGAGGGTCTTTTGGTCCCACGGCTCTGGTGGAGCATCCACAGGCACACCTGCAGCAGGTCCACCGGAGCCACGGGACCAGCAGACCATCCGCAGGAACGCTTGCGGGAGGTCCACTGGAGCTACAGGACTGGCGAGCCGGCCTGCGCCTAGGGCGCCAAAAACCCTGGCACTGCTCCTGTATACTATGCCACTCCAGTGGTCTTGGAGAACCCTCAGCTCCGGGGGCAAGCAGGGAAAAGCGCTCTTTCTTTCTGCCTCCCCGCACTTCCCTCCTGTGCCTTTTGTGCTATCTGCCTAATTAGCCTCTCAGTTCTCCTCAGCCCATCACTTTGGCACAGGTCTTCTTAATGAGGTCTGCTCTGGTGCAGTGAATTAGAGCTGCTGTGCCCAGCAGTCTGTCACACACCTCCCCCCCTCATTCTCCATCCCTTACCGGAGGTGCCTCCCTGTGGAGTCTCTCTATCCCTAGGGTGATCATCTGGGTCACTCTTACCAGCTGGTCAGTCTCCACCCACAGAAATCCCACTTAGAGGGAGGAGGATACCCCCACAGCTCAGGCTCAGCCCACAAGTCTTCACACCACAGGCACTTGGAGGAATTGTTCACAAGATTCTCTCTCTTTGTATCTGGAAGTGGATCAAGGTTACTCCCTTTTCCTCCCTGTTCACTCCGGGCCCCCAGTTCTCCCAACCCTCAACATTATGCCTGGGTTTTTTCTCCTTGGGGCTGAATGGCAGGCGACTTCTTAGGTCCCCCGGCCTCTACTAAGACGTTGGGGCTATTTCCCCTGTACCTCCTTCTTCCATTCCTGTCCTCGCACCCTCAGTTTCCAGAAGGACTCTCCTTTCCTTCTGACTTAGGCTTTGTTGTCTGGAGACTTCTACTGCTTCTCCTTTCAACTCATTCTCTTTTCTCTCCCCTGTAGCTTCCTTTTCCCCACCCTGGGATTCCTTATACTCCCTAGTGGGAGAGGGTTCCAGTCAGTGCCCAATACAATAGGATAGGGCAGCCCGTCTACTACCTTGACCTGTTTCCAACACAACCTCCCACAGAACTCAAGGGGCACCCAGGCCATAGGGCAGCACTTCTTATCCGCATGGACTCACTATGTTCATAGTTGCTCCTAGAACAGGAGTTCTCAAACTGGGTGATGGGACTGCTCATGGGGTTGTGAGGTTATTACATGGGGGGTCCTGAGCTGTCAGCCTCCACCCCAAACCATGCTTTGCCTGCACCATTTATAATCGTGTTAAATAGATAAAGTGTTTTCAATTGATAAGGGAGGGGTCACCTTCACATATCAAGCCTCTGAAAGAGGTCACCCTTGCAAAAGTTTTAGAACCACTGTCCTAGAATCATCTAGTGAGACTTCACCGGGTCCCTCCAGACCAAAGGGCAAGCTGAGGCTGTATCCACAAGGCCCCTCCTGAGTTTCCTCCCCACCATAACTGAAGTGTAGACAGTTTGTCCATTGCTCCTCTCTAGTTCTGGCCCAACTACGAAACTCCCCAAACCACAGTCCATGTACAGGCAATCCCTTTGTGTGTGTCCCTGTCACATGTCTCTCTTCCCTTCCTGCTGAGGGTCTCTGGTCTGCCTCCCATGCTCCAGACCCCTATAGGGTTGTCCTCCTTTCCTGGGAAAGTCCACCTCTTTGCATTCCTCAGTTAATATCATGGCCGAATCCATCAAACTCGGTAGATGCTTCCTGACCCACACTTGTATGTTCTCTGGAAGGCCCTGAAGGAACTGTTCTAGCACTGGAGCTCCCATTATTTCCCTCCCAGTTTGGGTGTATGGTCTCAGCCACAAGATGACCCAGTCCATCTGCCTTTGGGTGAATGCCCAGGACCATAAACCCCCAGCCCACCTTGCAGATCAGAACTTTCGGTGGCACTTCAGTGGACAGCCCCACCTGCTCCAAGATGGCTGCCCTCACTGCCTTGTAATTCCTGGCTTAAGTCTCATTCAGAGCCTTATAGGCCACTTGGGCTTCCCCCTACAGATAGGGAGCCAGACTCAGGGCCCAAGTTCCCCTATTCCAACCTGCACCCATAGCTACCCTCTCAAAAGTGCCCAGAATGCATCAGGATCATCAGCAGGGCCCATCTTACATAGGCCCTAGGCCCTGTGTCTGGTTACCATTCCCCCATCATGGGACTCACCATTCTGTAGGAGCTGCTACATATTGGCTTGTTCTCTCATGAAATCCTGCAAGCTTTGCTGCTGCGAGGCCTGCCTCTCCATGTGATAGGGTTGTTGGAAACTTTGCAGGGACTTCTCAGTTTTTCTTCTGGCTGTTTTATCAGCCACTGCAGGGTCTCCTCCATCGTCCAGGCCGCCAAACCTTTGCACTGGCTAAGATCCCAGACAAACCCCATGTGTGGCAGAACCCTCTCTCTCCCACCTCTGCTCAAGTACACAGAGTTCAGAAACCTTTTTTGGGTAAAACACCCCCAGTGCAGTTTATTTACACTGTTATTCTGCACCACCCCTACCTATGTTCTCCATCCAACAGTCCTGTGGAGCCCTCAGCTCCGAAGGCAAGCAGGGAAGAACAGACTCTCCTATCCCACCTTCTTCCTGTGCCTTTTGTACCAGCTGCCTAATGGCCTGATTAGTCTCTCAGTCCTCCTCAGCCCCTCTTAATGAGGTCTGTTTTGGAGTCAGTGATTAGAGCAGCAGTGACCAGAGTGCTGGCTCAGCTGCTATTTCCCAGCACCCCTCTGGCTCCCTGCTTTTGACCGTGTGACCCTGTTTCATCATTCCTTGTCCCCTGCCTTTACTTGAACCCTGGATTTAGTGCTTCCTCCTCTCAGGCCGGGGGAGGGGCCTTCTGATACAGGCTGGCTTGTTTCCTTCCCCCTACCCCCCCCCAAACTCCACAGGTGCTATTGCCCAGCACTCTTACCACAGTACCTCAGCCCAGTTTACGGCTGTGAAAGGCAAGTGGCACCTGGGCTGCTGCTTCTGGCTGGCTGCAAGAGGGTCAGTTCAATAGAGAGGTGCAGCCTAGGATAGACAAGAGGGGCTGCTTTTAAGAAACCAGCACTAGTTTTATGTTTCTCAATTTCTGGACACCCATATTGGGCCTAATTTTCCAGAGGTGCTAAGTACCCACAGTTCCCACAGACATCAAATGAAATTCCATGTGTGAGCAATTTTGATAACCAAAGACCAAGCTGTTTCAAAAACTGAACACCCAGAACCAATGGACAATCAGAAAATTTGGCTGAGACACCCATATTCTAATCCTAGCTCTGACACACTCCCTCCTTCTGGCATTGGTCAAGTCGCTTATAATTTCTGCCTCCTTTTCCTTCAGCTGTACAAGAAATACATTCCTGCTTCATAATTATGAAGCAAGGCTGCTTCCACTTGAGTACTTACTACAAATGAAGCAGGACCACAAAGACAGATGGGGATAAGGTAGAACATAAAAGAAAAGGGGAATGGAGTGAATAAAGACTAAAAATCTTCAAAGTCGGAGGAAAAAGAAATGACAAGTGAAGACTGACCACTTCCTCTAGGCACTACCGTAGTATCTAACCACTCATGCCAACAGCCTTATGAGGGGCCATGAGCCATCCTCTCACCTGTAGCTGGACCCCTCAAACCCCAAACAGTCCCTATCAGTTCCATCAGAGCTACCACAAAAATTAAACTTACAGAAACTGGCATCCTGAAACCCTGTACAGCTTGTTTTAACCATTCTACAGTGGGTGAAATCCTGGCCTCACTGTTGTCAGTGGGAGTTTTGTCACTGACTTCAGTGGGGCCATGATATTACCCAGTATTTGCAACATGGTGCTAGGAAGCAAGAACCTGGAAGTGAAACACAAGGGACATTGACTAGTATATTTTCATTGCCCAAACAGTGAGAGACTACTCACAAAGCCTGACAGTAAATGTCTAAATCTTTACAGGATTAGGGCCTTAGACTTTTATTGAACTTTTTGGATTTTAGTGTAAAGGGGAGGGAATAATTTAAACTTGAATTCATTTTCCAACAGCTGTCAATATAATATGTTCAGTCCCCATCAAATTATTTACCAGGGTCATTAGTAAAAAACCCAAAACACTTGATTGAACAGGCTTAGATATTTAAAAAAACCCTTTTTATAATCTCAAGTTTTGTGGCTTTCAAGCAAAGCACTAATTTCCCTTTTTCTAAAAGGGAGACACAGGCAGCCCAGACACTTGACTAATGCTGTAAAAGTGAGCCCATGTACATGAGAAACAGGAACAGTTGAAGAAAGCAGGTCTCACGTTCAAGTTTTGAAGGAATAAGCAGCAAAAATCTTTTGGTTTCAGAACTGACAGTTTTGATTCCCACAAAGGTTTTAAAGAGAGACAAGAAGCAAAACTATTTCAAGAGTCCTTTCACAATTTCTAGTTTATTCAACTTTCAATTTTTTTTATTTTAAATTCAAACAAATGTTACATTCTCTCCTTTCCAATGAGCCTCTGCAGGATTGAATAAACTCTTCTATAGTCACATTGGGCCTCATCTGTAGGGTACGTATGCTTCACTTTCCTCCTACCTCTGCAATTGTCCTCATTGGGGGCTTAACTGTTAGCATCCAGATGGCATTTTGTTAGATACAGAGTGGGTCAGTAATCACATTTCTAACCATCACGCTTATTCTCATTGGCTTTTTACAAGCAGACAGGATTCTAGAGCCCTAGCCTCACTCATGGGCTTTTTCCTAACAATTTCTAACACCCTCTCAAGTCCGAGTTTGCTTCTTGGTGAAGTTAGAAAAGTAAACACTGGATATGCCCAAGAATTCAACACCTGCTGAAGTCACGAGCAGCTCAGTTCAGTTCAGCTGTAGAAAAAGACAGATGATCTCTCTTGCACTGCAGCATTTGTGTCAGCTGTCAAAGCAAATTACACTAATGGGTACAAGAACACAGTGACCAGTCAAAAAGGCAAAACCAAAAGTCTCCCCAAAATTATCCAGAAACACCCAGCAATTAGACCTGGAGAGTGATATCTAGGCCACTGGGTGCTATCATATAAATGACTGCTTAAGTATAAGCACATTTCAATAGCCCCATGAAAGGATTAGAGCTATGCAGGATGTGTAATTTAAAATTGAGAGGCAGGAGGTATGTCACTGACTAGTGGTGAAAGATGACCAAAGTGGTGGGGGAGGAACCATTCGATCTGGTCTCTTTGGAGCACAGGAGATTACTGAACCTACAAGAAGTGGGGTGAGAGCAGTCCAGTAGGTTGTACTGGAGTAGGAGATCTGTCCGTCTCCATGATTTAACTTCATAAATGGTTTCCTTAAGTCTTGTTATATAGCTTTATATGGTGTTTACTTAGCCCAGTGAGGTAGGAAGGGTTATGAGGAGGTAAGATGTGCATGACTGCATTCCAATCACCAAGTTATTGTTCCTCAGGGGCAAGTCAGATTAAGAATTATTGGTGGCCAATTAAACCGGTTTAGCTCCTAGATATTGCACCAGAAAGTGGAGCTCTAGAGTTGGCTTCACACCTGGAAGAATTTGTTCTGACTCCCCCATGCCATTCAGAAAAGAAGTCGCCACTGGAGATGAGGACAGTAATAGATTAGAGAAGATTTAAATGATGCAAACATTACATTAGGTGCCCTCTCCAGTATAGTTTAAGTTTCTCTCAAGGAAGCTATTTTGCTTAACCTTTATAGGAATGTCTTCCAATATAGTGGCTCATCTCGGAGAGTCCGGCATGAACGTTTTATACTGGTCAATTTGCTTGTTACAAAGCTGCCTCGCTGTGCTCAGGACCCCATTCTGAAAGCTCACCTGGGTGATGAATATTACACCCAGGAAGCACACTGAAAGGTCTCAGGACTCCTGGAAAATGATATTGTGACACCAGTAGTAGGAGGTCTCAGTTTCAGACTCCAAACCAGTTCCTCTCCCACTTCAATACAGTTTTAATGACTATCAATCCAAGGGGTATCTCAAATAGCACAGATACATATATGCCACATATACCTGTGCTTAAAGAAAAGGACAACCAAAAACATACATAAATTAAATAGCATGATTTAATTTAGTAGCAGTTTAATTCTGAATCATCTCTCCTTAAGTTAAAAAGTTATAATTAACTATTAACGTTAATGAGTTGAAACCTTCCAGAAAGCATGAATCCAAAAGGAAAAAAAGTGTCCAGCAGGTGACCAGAGACTCATAGCTCTTCTCCATCTTCATCACCTGTATCAGTCTCTTAATGGCTATTTGCTCAATGTCAGTTTTTATTTTCCAGAGGATGCGCCCTGGCTCTGCTACTTAGTGCGGTCTTCCAACAGGTACACAATTAGCTCATAGGTGGACAACACAATGGCTGTGTTTGGTATCTGCCTGATGAGCTGCGCAAAGAGTCCTCTATAGAAAGCCATGTAGCCTTCCTCACGTGCTACCAAACGAGCCGTCTGAAAGAAAGTCTTGTATTTTGTGCCTTCCTCTCGCAGTCTTGTCCGTATGACCTCTGGGGAGGGGGGGAACAAACAGATCACTAGGTTAGTGTCTCCAGTCAAATCCTCCAGCCCAGAAATGCAGGTTAGGAAAGAGTCTGCATAGCTCAGGGCAATCAGAACCTTACCCTGGACAAGGGAGATGCCTGTTGGCTAATTCGCTCACCTACACTTACAAACCCTGGAATCCAGCAAGCACTGCTTGCCAGGCAAGGCAGAAAGTAAAAAATGGTTTTCCACTTCCATGTAAACACCAAACTGCACAATAAACGGATGGCTTGCTTATGACGGCTGTTACTCAGCTGACCATTTCCCCTGTTTCTGCACACATTCCTTCACACTGTGCTTTGGAAAGAGGGTACACAGTTAAGTAGGTCTGTGTTCCCCTCAAACTGGCGTATGGGGTGAGCTGTGGCTTGGTGGCATTTACCATGAAATGGAGGGAAGCCACTTTTGATTTGGCACAGCTACGGTGTTGTTCAAGGCCATAGCTGTGATCAACAGATGCACTTGGGCTGGATTCCAACTGATTGAACAAGAGAGGTGGCTTGCAGTACAGTGCTTTCCGTGAGGGGCCCAGAACTCTGAAACAAACTTCCTCCTCTGCTCCAAAATAGCTGGGGTCCATTGAACTTCAGAACACCTTGCAAGGTGCATCAATTTGCATGGGCTGCTGTGGCAGGCAGCTCTGGAGAGGAATCAGATGGAGCGGGGGAGAGATCTGCATGGCGTGTGGGTTCTTTAGCTTTATGGCAGCAGCACCTACAGCCTTAGATAGGAGCCTTCTCTTGGCCAAGGCTCTCTTTGGCCAAGTCACCCTAGATTTTTTTCATTTGCACATAAATTTATGTACTGTTCAGGTGTGATGGAAGTCAGAAACGGTCTCTGTACAGTTGCAATGAAAATCTGGCCTCATATAATCTGCCTGGAGAGTTATGGTAGAGAAGGGCTTCTTATAGATTCAGAGCATTGATGGCAATATGAAATCTGTATGTACCTGCATCCATTAAAAAAGGTACTGAGGACAATTTAAAAAGGAAGAGGAAGGCCTGGAATAGAATTAGTCAAGGGTTTGGTGAATCAGATTTCATGATCTTTTCTCCCCCCACTCTTTTCCATTTGTGATGTGATCTGTTAACTAAAAGTTAGTGCCGAAAATGAGGTAAAAGCCCAGAGTGGCATTTTCATGGTAGCATCTAAGAGTATCAGACTGAGAATTACAGCCATGTTAACAGCCAGTATTTAGGGCTTTGATTTTAAAAGGAAGGAGAGAAGTTGGCAGAGAGCTGTGCAGGGAATCAGACTGATTTTTCCATAAAGCACAGCATACAGTGGAGTAAAGAAATACTGCTGGATAAGGAAAACAGAATCATTGGCATTTTAGAGCCAGCCTCACTGCCCTATTTCCATCTCTCACTTCAGCAGCTCTCTCTATGCTACCCCTTCTGTGTGGAATGCCCAGCAATTTTCATTGTCTGAGAGGAGGGTGATGGCTTGGCCAAATCCCTGCTAAACCCCTCTGCTGAGCTGCCTCCAAGAGGTGGGATGGGCACCTATTTAACCATGACAACATGCATAATCCAAAATGCCACAACCTTGTCATTCCCCAGCCCTTTCTCCCTCATTGCATCTCTTCAGGACAGAAACAATAGCCTGCTTGTTCTGGAAAACACAGCTCACTTTTGAGTGCTGTATAAATGACTGGAGGTAATAAAAATGAAACACACTCATGCTCCAAAGACCTGTGAGGAGCTGGAAGAAGCTACTAGTGAGAAGCGCGAAGGGAGGGAGAAGAGAGTTAGCTTTCTATAGCAAACCTCCTTCAGGAAGTCACAGCAATTAGCTGTTTAGCTAGCAAGGGGTAATGGGAACAATGTTGAAGATCTGGGTGGATAGACAGTCACTGCAGTAACATGGCATCTGTAGACATCCAGATTAACAACAATATTACAGCACTGTCAGCCATAGATTGATACAGACTAAAATCAATAGCTGTTCTACTGTGCTGGTAAATGGAGAGTTTAACATACCGTGCGGATAAGCAATACAGGAGGCACAGCCCTTAGAAACAGCAGCAGCAAACATCAGTCCAAAAAAGTTTGTGGAGTTCCGCTTGGTCCCATTAGTAGGGGAAGGGGGCAGCTGGACATCTTTCAGGTGCTTCTTTAAACTTTCATAAATAGCAAAGCAGATAATGGTCTCCGAAATCCCAGCATAGGAGGCCGTCAGGCCTCTGTAAAAACCACGGACCCCTTCTGTCTGGTAAACGTATCTAGCACACTGCAAAGCATTCATCGGTTTTGAACCCCTGACTCTAAAGGGAGCAAATTAAAACATGGTTAGAACAAGCGAAAAAACTCAGAGGTTCAAAAAAACTGCACAGACATTACAAATGAAAAGTGACCCAGGAGAAACAAGAATGGTTCTCTGCTAAGTGTAGCTGCAGGAATTTTCTAGGAATGCCGTGCAGAGACTTGTAATATTCCTTTCATTGCTTTGGGCATTGTAGTCACATTTCAAATGCCACTAGCTGGACTGTAATGCTAAGTGTGCACATGTGGCTTTTCCAATTAGCTAATACATGCTTGTGCTAATCTTTCCAGCTCCAGTCCTGGCTCCGCTGTCATAGTTTAGTGCTTTAATAACAAGACGATGGAAGGAGTATTGCTTTTTATTGAACAAGCAATTTCCTTCCTGTCTAGTTGTGGCAGAGCCAGAGACAAAGATCTGTACCTTGGAATGATTCTTCAGGTAACAAGCAGCATTTAGTTCAAAGGTGCCACCAAGTGACTTACTTGAGTTTGGCTTTTTAAATAATTTATAAGCTGCGTAAACCAACATATTTTCAAGTACTTCTTGGTGAGTAATCTTGGTATTTTAAGGATCTTTCTGATCATCCAACATATACCCAGGAAAAAAAAATGGCCATTTTAAAGAGTCACATTATTAATGTAACCTTAACTAGAGCAGAGCTCTCGCTGTGGTATAATCCCTCATAGCTTTACACTAGTGACTGAAGCTATTACTATTAAGTTTTTACATACGACTATCCTTCTCTCTAGGACATATGGTTGAGAGTAATACAATATTGAAGGGGAGCCAAAGGACTTTAAACCCCTGAAGGGGACCCTTTTATTGTCATTATAGTGTTCTATGAAATTAAACAGCCTCAATTATAGGAGTTTAAAAAACTTTACATTGTTCAGAACATAGCTAATGGACAGTTACGGAGGGTCCTGCATTATTGAACTAGCCGAAGAGAATATAAAACCCACTTCTGTATGATTTAGAGCCCATGTTAGTGCCTTGTATTATCATATAGGGGACACAGATTGGATCCTCAGTCCTGACCTTTTCGTCATTGAGCCCTGCCTGAGTCTCTCACTTCGGTACTTGTGTGACCTCCATTATCAAAGTATCCATGTGTCTCACGATCTTTCATGTATTTAGGTTCAACACCATCACTGTGTGTGAAGTGGGGAAAATGGGGAACTGAGGCAGAGAGAAAGACTAAGTGACTTGTCCAAGGCCACACAGGAAGTCTGGGATGGAGCTGGGAACTGAATGTGGGTCTTGAGTCCCAAGCTAGCACCAACTGGACCATCCTTCCGCTCCTCAGTAGTGACCCCTCTTGTCCAATTAAGGTACAACACTGATAGGCTTACGCTGTACCCTGGTCATCTAACCAGATGGTGACTTGAACGGTATGGGGGTTGAATGGGACAGGGAACAGAAAAAGCGCTCTGTCAGGGATGCCAGAGCCACAGATGGCGGGACAAGAGTGTGTGTTTTGGAGCCTCTCTTAAGTCAGATGGCACCAGTTTCTCTCAGTCACTTACTTCCGTTCCAGCTGCATTCTGGTTTTCACCATCCATATAGGGTTCATCAGGGAATTTGTGACAAAAGCTGGAAGAGAGAAACACACACAAAAAACAGCGTAATTCAGAGGGATTGGTTGCTGCAATAACCATGACAATTGTTAAGCTTTAATGCTCTGTAGTCCCATAGGCGAGTTTCTATTTAGATTTCACAACAGGAAGTGTAGGGAGGGAGGTAGTCAGTTTGGAACCAACACATTGCTACAGAATCAAAGCAAGTTCCCCTTCGGAGGTATTTATTCTCTCTACCATAGGACTTTGTGAAGCACTAAGGAAGGGTATGATTATGTAGCCCATGTTACTATAAACAGCCTTCTATGAGATTTAATATTTACTGATGGATTTTAGAATAATTTATTAACTTGTCCTTAGAGATGCAGAGAAATCCATGAACAAATCATCCATATCAGATAGTCCAAGACTCTAGGTGGTGCTGCTGAGCCATCGCCTTAACTGAACCCATCCATGCTTGAGATTTTTTAATGGGCAGTTCGGTACACAGGTCTGAGTAAGCTGGTGCAGTCATCCTGCAGTAAGTTTTCCCAGAATAGCAAAGTATATTTCCAACACGGTCAAAAAGAGACTAAAAACAATAAGTGGTCTGAAAACCATTATGTTTGGGAATTGGCTAATTTCCATTACATTGCACATTTCCTTATTTTTCACAGGAGCATCATTAAAACATCCTCCTCCTTCTGGTCTGCAAATGGCCAACTTATTTTCAGAAGAAAGCTAGGCAAAGTTCTCCATAGTAAAAAGGCTCCTACATAAGCAAGATGAAATATAACTTCAGCACTAGCACACTCACTTGATACTGTAACTTCACTTCTTCCCACCCCTGAAGTCTCAATTTGAAAGGCACTTATAATTATAACACGCAAATGGTTTCTTCCCCAGTGGAAGGGACGATGACACATTGATGGTCATTGCTCAAGAACTGCAGTGCTTGGTCTATAACACAGGGTAAAATTTCTTTAGGACTAGGATTGTCTAAGGAGCCTAAGGCGCTGTCTATACACTAGCTGTACTGCTTCAACTATTCCGGTATAGTCTAGCACTACAAGCCCCCTAGTGGGATGCATTTATACCAGTACAAAAGTGTTTATACTGATAAATCTTATTCCCGTATGGGATGGAGAATAAACTAGTCCAGAATAAGACATTTTTATATTGGCATAATTTTGCCTACACTAGGCACTATACTAGTGTAAGTATTTCAGTAAATACAACTCCCCCGCCCCCCAAGATTGTGTTACTTGCGTAACTATGTTGACAGAGCAGGCCTAAGGGAAAGCCCCATAGGCTTATTTGAAAATCCCAGCTTAAATACCTTGTTCCACTGGGTAACCCATCCAGCACGCTTCAGAATTTGAGATATATTGGACCCTCTGCGGTATGCCAGTTGTTAGGCATCTCTTTATGTGGGGTGACTACAGCATGTAAAAATCTTGTGGGTATTCGCCTGGCAGGCTCCTCTAGAGTTTTAGTTCCTTCCCCCACCCCGCCCCCCAAATGCTTTACGGTGACTTGGAAAGTGTCCTTGTCAAAGCTTCCCACAACTATGTTATACAACCGGTAAAAACAACCCGTGTTTGGAATTAATTCCTCCCTAGCTGAAACTGATACTCAGTTGTGTAAGTGGAGAGCTGCAGAAATAAGGTTTTCACTAAGCCTCTGCATGAACATTAACTTCTTTGCCGAACTAGAGGGGTTCCTTAAGAATCCTTAGAGGAGCTTGCCAAGTTGCCTCCCTGTTTTGAAGAGAACTTGACATTTCTGGTCCGGCAGAGTTGATTTTCAACAATCCCTGAACTTTGATTCCTTAGGAGGTGCCTTCCCAACATCATGGTTTCATGAACTCAGCCACCTCTCCTGATCTCAATCTTTTATGGATATCGTTCGCTGGATAAAGGTTTCTTAGGAAGAATGCCCGTCTCCATGGCGACACCCAGCAACACAGCAGGTGCACAAACCCAGGGAGACTGAATGAACATTTTCAGAAAGATCCGGGCACTTTTGCACTATAATATGCAGCTTCTGTCTTATGGTAGCATACAGGGCTATCAGTCAGATCAGGCGCCACTGGGCAGGGTACTAATACAAACATCATTCCCTGTTTTATGCTTTACTACCAACATTTTCCTCTGCTTTAGCTGGGAAATATGCTTGAGGCAGCCCTAGATGGCACCTACACCATACAGAGTAGCATGTTTAAAGAATTAAGGATCTGATAGATAAAACTTCTTCATTGCCCTCTATAAAGAGAGAGGTTCTTGGGAGTGGAGTGGAGTGGAAGTGGCGTGTGACAGATTCTAAAGTAGGATCAACACAGATAACCTGTTTCTGGAAGCAGAATGGCTGGGCAGCTTTGTACTATGGCAAGACAGCCTGGGAGACAAAGGGACACCCTCCATGTGATAACATACCTGCAGAGCCTGCTGAGCAAATGTGCACAACGTTGCTGTTGGGCACAAAAATGCCATTAAATCGCTCCTTGGCTTTGGAGTAGCATGCAAAGTAGACCGCCCTGTGCCAGGAAGAAGAGAAGAACTCGCTACAGAGGATAATCTACAGACATGCAATTCAAACCAGTCACTGCTTTCCTCCCATAGTCCGGACCAATGAGGTAGATCTCAGAAGGGCCACAACATTATTGTTTCTGTCTGCAAAGACTCAGCCTGCCAACCTACACCGGGACACCTGCCTGTACAACCACTAGGGCATCATGCAATTCACAGCTTCTGTGGGCCAAGCTCATTGTGCACATCAGGAACTCCTTGCATTCCTCCATTCCATCCACACTATTTCAGGAACTCCCTGCAACGTTCCCACTGCTCCCTTAAGTGTAGGGCTCTAACTCCCATGTCCTTCATTCACCTCAATGCCAGTGGCCCTGCCTGTCCCTCATTCCTCCCTCTCAATCTCCCCCTGCAACCAGGGCCTCTGAGGGTCCCCCTCATTCCTCCCTTGGCAGAGGATCTGCCCCCCATTCCTCCTACTCCCTCCTCCCCACCACCAGGGGTTAAGAGTGTTGGCAGGGGGTCTGTGTACAACCCTATCCCCCAAAACTAGGAACCCCCAATTTCCCCTCCACTAGATGTGGTGTGCTCCCCATTTCCCCTATGCCAGGGTCCCCATTCTTTCCCCCCATGCCAGGGCTCTGTGCGTGCAGATTCTCTCCCCCCTTTCTTGTTGGTCTTTCTATCTGGGAGATAAATCATTAAGGGTACCAACACAGATGAAATACAGGTATTGCTATGCTAGAAAGCGTTAATGGAGGCCATTGATCAGTTTTATCTGTAGAGCCGTGCAGAGGTGCTTGAAACTGTGGCTAGTTTGAACAGTCGGAGGAAAACGAGGGACGTGGGGAGCCCTTTTTGGTTTTCCAATTTCCCCCCAAATAGAAGTTTTGCAATTGATCAGATGCAGTGTCGAACAGTTACTGCATTACACACACAGACAAAGAAAATGCCATCAGGTTGAGCCTACGGCCTCATGAGGTTGACCAATTAAATCCTGAATGGGAAGTAGTGTAGTCTTGCACACAAAGCACAGGACTGAGGAATCAGGGGGTACGTCTACACTGCATCTGGGAATGTCTCCTGCTACCCAGGCTTGAGAGGCGTGCTCCCAGCTGCTAGGATGGCTAGCTTCGAACCCCAGCTCTGCCACAAGCACACTGAGTAAATCTAGGTAAGTTGCTTAACCAATCTGCACCCTTCTCTCTAGATGCCATCTTCTTGGGGGTGCCGTGAAATTTACTCCATATTTAAACAGTATTTTCAGATACTCCCAGGGCAGTGCTAAATAATGTGTTAATGCGAGTCTGCAGATTTTTTTGCACCCCCATATTTCTATTTTCCCAGTTTATGCCCAGCAAGTCACCTATTCCTGATATTCATTTAAATAGCTGGTTCAGTGTACATAGTACAAGACCGTTTTTTTTAAGTAACAGAACAAAGCAATACTCCACCCATCTCCCTCTCTCCAGATCAGTTATGTGAAAGCAGTGTGTGAAACTGATAACGAAAAGCAAAGATCATAAGGAGCAGCCTGGATACACACAGAGAAAAATGTACAGAAACAAATAAAAATGCCAGAAAGCCAGATTTTTAGGCACTGTACACAGAGGCACTTGCTTTCGGTCTGCTGGTATACCTTTTCCCAGGGAGAAGGAGAGGGAAACAGACAAGGAATTAAAAGGTGCTAGGTAAGTATTAAATACGAATAATTCACACTCAGCTTTGATTTGCACACCTCAAAAACAATGGCTTGAATTTAATCTATTTGTGTCACACTTGCATGGCACTTTTCTCATCCATAGATCTGCAACTCCTGTACAAAAAGGAAAGAACTTCAGTAGCCCCATTTCACAGATGGGTATACAGAAGTTAAGCAACTTGTCCCAAATCATTGAGTACATCTGTGACAGAGCTGGAATTAGAACTCAGGTCTCCTGTCTACTAGACTATGTGCTCTTATCACTTGCCAGCAGTGAGTTCATTAATGAACCATCTGGGCATTTTTGAAACTAGTTTAATAAAAACAGAGCACTTATAATACGCATAGGACAATCTTTGTACCACAGCCTTAAAATGGACTTTATTAATATGAACTGAACCCTTTAAGATCTTTACCTTGATGGCGCCACTCCAACCAAGTTTGGACCCAATCCTCGGAAGAGTGACTTCGGTCCTTCTTTCTCCAAAATTGACCTAAAAAAACCAAAACGCAAGATCGCTGACTACCTCTCCTGGCAGACAATAACCATCAGTCAGATCAGAAGAGCTGTGGTAAAAGCTAACACAGTATTAAAAAAGCAACCTATCAGTGATCAGGCCATGCTCTTTGGCAGAAAGCTGGCTGATTTAGCTATTGGCTTGAGAAAGTAAGCTAATGCAATAGAACTTAGGGGTATTACAGACAAATCTGCTTTTGTGTCATATGAGAGCAGCTTAATAGCTCAATTGCTTGAAAGCTATTGGAAACTGGGTTATTAAAGTTAATGGAGATCACAAGATAAGTCAGTTCTGAAAGAAAAAAAAGTGTTCATTCTCTCACAGCTATTCCTTCGGGGGAAGACTTCATTGAGAAGCAAAGGTGTGTGGGGTTGAGAGGCCTTGCTACACGGCGCACCCCTTCATATGGGTCACCAGTGGGGGCTAACGAGCATAGGAGGCTGTGTGGGAGTGAGACTGAGCTTGGGACCCTTTCCTAGTCTGGAGTCACTGATGCAGGGGTAGCCCGGTCCCTGTGAGAATCAGCGAACCATGCAGTTTTCCCCAAATGGGAGGAATGGGAAGATACAGACTACAGTGAAACTGCCCCCCACACTCTTTTTGGACAATCATGAGAGTATTTTGGGGGGACAAAAGGGGATAGGAGAAGAACACATTGTCCGAGCATGGGGGGAGGGTAAGGACTAGTTTCCAGAAGGAGGAAGCTACATATTCCTCCTTCCAAGGAGGAGCACATAACCCCCGTTACGCAGCTGGGAGTCTAGTCTGACCAGACATTACACATTCTGGTCTAGGCCTCCTAAGTGGAAGCATAGAACACTGCAGTTACAGTAATTGTCAATTCCGAGCACTGAAAAAATCATGCGTTTGATATTGCAGAGCCTAAGTTTGCCTTAAAACTCAAGAGATTTAAAAAAAAAAAATGTTTGGATTCATTTTCTTTGCCTTCTGGGTTTTGAACCTTTAGGTTACACCTGAAACACGTTTTCAAGCTTTTCTTTGCAATTATGATGGCTAGAAATGTATTTTTCTAAAATGAAAGCTGAGATTGTCACAATCACTAGACTCTAAGAGCTGGAGCTTTAAGACAGACATCAAATATAGTGAGAGTTGGCAAAACTGCTGAAGGGTCAAAAATTTGGACTGATCCAAGTGTCATTTTTCCTCTCCCATGGTTTAAACCCAAATGGGTGAGATGAGCTGGCACCAATATAAAAAAGGGTAAATGATTTGGATGGCCCCCTGAGGACCCTGTAAGTTTTGTACACGTTTGGCTCAACAGCATTCCTAGTGGAGAGTTCGATTGCAAGCAAGAAGCCTTAGAACAAAGGGACATTTACAAGGAAGAAAATAATGGCTGAGCCCTAACAGGTATCCATGGATCATATTTCACCCATAGCAAAAGCCACCTATATTGCCATGGAGTGGCTTTGGATTTCAGTATGGCAGCCTGCAAGGCGGTAGCAGCCCATTAAAAAAAATCTTCATGTGAAAAACGTGGGGAAATTCTAACAGTTCCTGCTTCCAAAGGTCCTTCACACATGCCCGTTCTTTTGGTTTGAATCTCCCATTTGGCAAAGTTTACTTGCCAGGTCATTAACGCTGCTGGCAACGTTTGCCGCAGAGCCCAAAAACAAGCTCAAAGTGGAGCCGAATATTCTGTGTAAACTCAGAGGCTAAGTGTCTCCTAGGAAACAGATCCAGTGACTGCTTGTTCTTTGTCACTTTAATAGTCACGACTGTGGCTTCCAGCTGAGGTGACTCACCAAAATCTGGTTTGCACACAAGCAGCTTGCCCTTCTGGGAACATTTTCGATTCTGAAAGGTTCCACAGGCAAGTTTAACCTGGTCTGTCCAGGACATTTATTTTCTTTCTAGCCTGAACAGTCAAGTGTTTTCATAGCCAATATACAACTCCCTGGGAGCAATTTGACAGAGAGGCCTCTGGAGGCTTTTTCCCTTTCAGTTGAATTATTGATACCCCTCAAACCACCTAGTTCACCCACCCCCAGCTCAGTAGTTTCAGGAGAGAAGGGCATAAGGAATTAATGCAAAAGACCCAATTTTGCTCTTCATCCTGCTTTAAGGTTTCAAGTTCACAGCAGCAGGAGGGATCACCACCAGCAGCACTATTTATTATCTGTATTGTAGTGGCATTTAGGAGCTCCAGTCATGGGCCAGGGTATGGGCCCCACTGAGGTGGTTCTGTGTTTGCACAGCACCTACAACAATAAAAATAAGACAGTCTATGCCCCAAACCCCTAGTATTCCGCAGCCTGGAGCGCACTGAGACATCAGTAAGAGGAGCCCAAAAATGTCATAACCTCCTCTAGAAGGCTTGCTTGAGGCGAAAGCTATTAATACAGTGTCTTTGCTGAAGTATCAATCATGAATAAGGCTAAGATTTTGTCATGGTTATTTTTAGTAAAAGTCACAGACAACAAACAGTTTCACAGAAGCCGTGACCTGTCTGACTTTTGCTGCTGTGGCTCCATGGTTTCCCCCGCCACTGTGGTGGCTGGGAGTTGTGGGGTACCCCCTCAGCCTGTGGCAGCTGGAAGCTGCAAGGGGGCCCCGTCACCCACAGTGGTTGGGAGCTGCAGGATGACCATATTTCCCAAAGAGAAAATGACACCCCCAGCTGCTTGCCCAAGGCGGCCCCCTCCCCTTTGCACCCTTCCATGTGAGGCTGTCACCTGTTGCAGGAACCTTGCAGGGGGCCCCCTGTCACCTGTTGCTGGAACCCTGCCCTGGCTGCTGGCTTCAGTCCCGAGGCCCCTGGGGCTGAAGCAGAGAATGTCATGGAGGTCTCTGGAAGTCACGGATTCCATGACTTCTGTGACCTCAACGTAGCCTTAATCATGAAGAATCAGGTTCTGAACAGTGTGACTCCAACGATATAACTAAGAAAAATGTTGAACAAGTCCATGCTCCCGCTAGACTCCTCATCCAATATAACTGTAGAGAAGGCAATTAATCTTGGAAGGAAAGTGCACTTTATCTACAAGAAACACACTTCAAATGTGGTCTCTGAAAACCTTCTTTGGCGGAGGAGGCAGCATGCAAGGCATTTACACATTCCTTGGAGAACGTGCCCATTTACACAAAGTCATGGTTAATTGCAGCATCAAGGGGGTCTGATTTCATCAAACTGGGAATTGGGAGCCAGCGGCAAGGGTACACGATCGCTTTAGGGGGGTGCACTGAGGTCCTGCATGAAATCAATCTTTATAGACACCAAAGAATTTGTCCATGAAAGACAAAAACAGTATGATTGAGTTGCAAGATTGCTTCACAGACATCTGGAAAAGGAGTCAGGCAAGTAACCGAGTTTGAGCAGTTGCTGAAATAAAACGAGATCAAATGAATCAAGACCACAAACACTGACTTTAATGAGTCGATAAGGATGGTAAAAGACTGTCCCAGTTTTATCCAACTTCCTATCTCCCCACAAAGAACAACTCTGAAAATGAGAGTGGGTGAACCCTATCACGAGAGCTGGCTACCTTGAAATGGTTTTACTGGACTCCTTTTTAATCAGGATTGCTTTGTGTCACAAGAGGGAGGGGAGTTAGATGCATCCAAAATGCACTGATTTGCTCCGATTACCTTGGTTTTGCATCGTGTACTGCTCTAGACTCAGCAATCTGACAAAAAATGTTATAAAGGGAGTGCTTGGCCTTTGGAGGATGTAGGGGGGGAGAAGAATTGCTTATCTAGAATACGGGATTCAAGTTGGGATGCGACGCAAGCTACACAGTTCTGCAGAGGACTTGATTGCCACTGTATTGTTATGTAATTCATGCTGCTTCACTAGGCAATGTGCCCGATTTATCAGTATTACATAAATTAACCCATGTGTTTTACTGGCCTTTTTTGGTTTTGTTTGTGTTTTTTTTGGGGCAGGTGGGGATTGCACCAAAATTCCTGAAAAAAAAAAAAAAAAATCGTGGCACTAAAATAAAGTGCAAACATTTATTTCCAACGATGCACAAACTTGGTGCAGATTAGACTTTGACTTTGCTTTCTTCAGAAATGCAGCAGCAGACACCTAGGCCTGGGTCTCAGGGTTCTTGTTTAGGCTATACAAAACCTTTAGCTCGGGCGCATTGCCTTGCCTTAGATCCAGTCTTCTTTTGTTGAATGTATGTTACGGAAAGATTAGGCTGAACAAACGGCTGAACAAACTACAGAGGCATCTGACAAACATTGGCAATTTTCCAACAGGGACATGCAGGGGGAGTTCAAACTCCCAGCTGAGGATTTATATGGGAATGACCACGTAACATGCACTGGCTGAAACCACACATTAGTAGCAAACAGACGACTGCTCATTCAGTCAGAAATAGCACGAGAGGAGGAAAGAATAGGGCTGTCTGAGGACTGTTGGTGCAATGTTTTCTAGCTGGACTGCTTTTGTGAAAGACACTGTCTCCTTCCTTTTCCTTCTCCTTCTCCTCCCCCATGAGTTCCAGGGTGGAATGTTACAATCAGCACCTTCCATAACAGTGCAGAGAAGCCCTCATTTACACGCATTCACCAGCATCCTACCTGTACCAGAAAGACCTCCACACTCAAAAGATCACCCTAGACCTTCCAACCTCCAGGTACTGAGCTAAGATTACATCATTTGGATCCTGTTTGCATCAGTTCAGGTTCTTGGACAGAAACCAAGTCTCATCTAATCTGAAGCACATAGCTGGGAATGCAAGAAGGGATGTGCATGAATGATGTGGCAAACATGAAAGATAGGAAGCTTGTTCTGAATGTAGAAAATGGATTGTTAGTTTTATCAGTCTATTGTTTCAAAGAGGCTGGGAACAGGATACCTGGCAGCTGGGGAGCCACTGGAAAAGCTCAGTCTTGAAGCTGCCAATTCTGCAATTTTTGGCAGGATCTGAGCCTTAAAAGAAAGGCAGGGATAGATTGCTTTGAAAAGCAATCCCAAACGTACACCACTGCACTACTGCCCTGCAAACCCAGAGCAGCGGCGTGTTACACACCCCTTCACCCTCCAGCATAGAGGGGGTCAGAGGTTAGTTTGGACCACAGCAATATTATTAAACAAAGGCACCACATGCTATGGCCTTTACACTCGTCCCTTCTTCACCACTTGATGGGCTCTTGGGTTTTTTTTTTGTTTTGTTGTGTTTTAAAGTGAGTTTTAGGCCAAGGCCCCAGCCTATTTGATGACCCATGTTGATGGATTCTGCCCATCAAAGCAACTGAACACCCACCCACACAGGCAGGAGGAAGTCCTACAAAACCTTAGAAAGGTGGATACAGCCCATCAAAAGGGACCAGGCTCCCTGAAACAGGGGAGGGGCAGACCCCAGTGAGAGTGATAGTCTTGGAGCCCACGGTCCCCAGAACAGGTACACGGCACAGACAGCTGCAATGAAAGGTTTTTCTCCCATGCTGCTCTGACTCTAAACTAGGAGGACTGACACTGGCTCCAGAGATGGAGGAGTTCTGTCTCCGTGGCTTACTCAGTCTTTCAGTCACAGTGCCAAGACAGGGGCCTAGCCAGCAGGACTTGTCCATCACACTGCTCAGGTGCGAAAGACTAAGAAACACGAGAAATCCAAAGAATGAACAGGGTGAGAATCCACATGTTCTGAGCTACAGGGAATGCTATGGAGGAAAGGCATATTTTTAGTACTGCTCCTGCAAGCTGGCGTACATATCACCTGGCAAGAGAATATTACCGACTCTTGATCCTTCAGGCTTAATACTTACCAGAAAGCTTAGAGCCAATAAGTCTATTTAAAAACCAAACCAATACTCTTTGGAAAACTTCTCAGTGCAATTTTAAATAAAGTTCCTTTGAAAATTCAAAAGGTAAAAATACATCTTGTGGAAGCAAAGGGTAATTCAACTTTTCAGTTGCTGCTGAATACATAAGGCCCAATTCCCATCTCACACCAGTGTGAATCCAGAATGACACCATTCAAGTGTAAAACCAGTGCCAACGAAACCAGAGTCAAGTCCTTTGGTTGCACAGGATGCTACGAATGCCAAGAGCTGTACTTACTTTAGAACCTGGAGAAGTCCGGGTGATACAGATGTCGGCCTGACCATTCCTTCGCCACTGATCGTCCCCAACTGGACTTGAGGATAGTAGACAGTCTGGAACGCTAGCCTTGAAGACTGGAGCCTGGTCTTTATTACTTCTAAAGGACATGTAACAATGGCACCAACTGTACCCCCGCACCTGTAAGGCACAATGCAAACAGAGTACAGGGTCAGCAAAAGAACGTCACATCAAACCACCACCACATGTAACAAGCGAAGTCCTTTCCCTCCCTTCTCCCACTGCAAGGAAGAGTTACAATTGTGTTTATGTCAATATCAGGAGAGGGGAACTTTTGGCATGGGGCAAAAGAGGATGGTTCAGAAAGAGATTCAGGAGCACTAACTTCTTCCTTGTCCGAAAAAAATTTAGTGAATCATTTTCTACTCAATGCTTGCATAAGTTACCAGTGGCACGAGGGTTCTGAAGGTCAGTGAAACACCCAAATCAAGAGCAACTGATCAGCTGTTCGTCCAGTGTTCTCTGTTCCTGTTTGTCCATGTCACCTGATCTTACTGTGCAAGAGAATTTGGTTTTCTTGAATGGAGTGGGGGTAATTCCAGTTTTTAATGCCTCACTGGCCCTATTATAAACAAGACTCTAGATTTAGATCCTTGGGGAATTCTTACATGAAGAAAGCCTAGTTAGAGATAGTAAAAAATAGCAACTGTAGTGGACTGGGAGGCCTTGTGCGGAAAGTGATGTGACAAGGCCTTCTCTCCTTCAGTCAGTCAAGTTTTAAAAAGCTGTTTATACGCTCTCTTTTGAGAAGTGGTAGGTGGAGGAATCTCAGACCTCCAAGTTAATCAGTTGCCCTGAAGAACTAGCTAATATTTGAGAACAAGACCAGGGTCAAAAGGACAAGCTATGTGGTCAAATCAAATGGGTCCTTGACCCTGATCTGGTAAGCTCATATGTAATCTATATATTAACAAAACTATAACACGTTTACTAACAAAAAACAAAACAAAACACAATGGATTCCAAGCCTGTGCATTAGCTCCTATTCACAAGGGTCAAGAAAATCTTGTCCTTGACAAAAACTGTTGCCACCTGATATAAAGAATCAAAACAAAAAAGTGTAATAAAAACATTTAGTTTTATTTCAGTCTCTCTATTGTTTTCTCAACTGTAACATCATGTGCTATGGTTGCTGCTCTTGTTGTTCAACCCTTCTTTTCCCACTGTTATCTGCATGCTGACAAAACCCAATTCCTGCTTTACTACTGTTCTTCCTTTTTTGACTAACAGTTTCTTCCTGTTAGCAAATGGTATAGAGGGGACTTGTTTACTTGGGGACAAAGGAAAATTCATCTGAATTAACTAATAATGTGAATTTAAAGTGGATTTGTTAAACTGCATTAAATCCCTGAGTGGACACACTCATTCAGAATTAAAGTGACCTCTCAATTTAGATTAATTCACTAGTGAACAAAACCAAATTAAGGCCACTTGAATTCTGAATGGGTGTCCACCCAGGGATTAATGTGCTGTAACTAATGCACTCTTAATTCCAAATCAATTAAAGGTGTGACATTCTTTCTTGATTGTTCCTGAGCAGACAAGCCCTTAAAAAGTGTGTCTACATTCCATCATAAATCCAGATCAGTGGGATCCAGGTTGGTGGATCAGTGTTTCCAAGCATGTGCTGAGCATCCTCACTGTATTGTACACCTGGGTTTACAATTGCTGGACCAGGGTATCACAGCCATGCTAACATGCATCCGTCCTGCATTACACAGACATTCTGACTTATTTCTACAGCTTGAGCTGCATCCACAATGCAAAATGATAGGGGGCTGGGTTAGAGCCCGAAGCCCTAGCAGGCTCCTAGGTCCTGAGTGCTTGCTGACAGGAGTTGGACTGATTTGTGTGCGTGGACAAAAGGAGAGGCTCAACCTGAATCAGAGCCTGGGCTTAGCGGCGATGTAGGAATACCCTAAATCAGGGGTTCTCAACCTGAGCCCCCCAACATGCTATAAAAATTCCACGGCCCACTTATGCCACAACAACTGGTTTTCTGCATATAAAAGCCAGGACCAACATTAGTGGGTAGCAAGCAGGGCAACTGCCCGGGGCCCCATATCACAGAGGGCCTTGTGAAGTTAAGTTGCTCAGGCTTCAACTTCAGCCCTGGGTGGCAGGGTTCAGGGCCCTGGGCTGCAGCCCCATGCGGCGTGAAAGTCTAATGTCGTCCCTGCTTGGCAGACCCCCTGAAACCTGCTCATGTCCCCCCGGCCCCAGGGGGCCCCATACCCCATGCTGAGAACCACTGCCCTAAGGGACTAGCATCATGAACAACGCCAACTCACACTACCGATTGGGAAACCCTCTGAAAATTAATGCACTTGAAAACAAACATACGTGACTGAAAAACAAGGATCATTGATAGCAAGATGTAGCTGGTTCATTTATTTTGACAACTGTTGTTTACAATGATTTATCCTAACAGTTCACTGCATGCTAGCAACTGTTTCTGCCCCCCCCCCCATAGTACATATTGTGTAAAGCTCCAGAAACATGTGTAACCTTTCCGGTAAGCTCCCACCACCACTCTGCTATAACATCTTTACTGAGAAGTGTGGCAATGCTGCTGGTTAGGACAATATGCAAGTCTGTGGCTCAGAGAGGTTCTCCTCCTATGTGACTGACTTGGGGTACGAGGGGGAGGAGAGAGATGGAGATTCAGGAAGCTATACATCTTGCAGAGAGACCAATTCCACTGGCTGTATGAAGCAGTTCCCAAGTTGCCACAAGGGACTAGTGTGTTGCACCTCACCTTACATACATACTGCTTCTTGCAATCATGCTAGATGGAGCTCTTTGCTCTATAATTAACCCTTACCAGTAAAGCAGCGATCAACAGAGGCAGTGTGACCAAGTGGACAGAGCGCTGAACTAAGACTCAAAAGAGCTGGGTTCTATTCTCATCTCTTCCACTGGCTGAGAGCCCTCGGTCAAGACTCATCACCCCTCTGTGCCTCAGTTTCCCCATCTGTAAAATGGGGACAATACTTACCTTGTAAAGTGCTTTGAGATCTACTGAAGAAGAGTGCTACAAGATATTATTATAGGAGCTAGCTAGGATGTAGAAGGGCCACATTGAAAACTTCAGCTTTCTCTAACTTAAATAGGAGAGATCTTCCACAGCTAAACTCAATGGAAGGAAGCTTGTTTACACAAGCATCTTAGCATTTCTTGAAGTGATAACATTTGTGAGATTCTCTTTGGAGACCACCATTTAATTCAGTGGATCTTATGGTGAAATTGCAATTGAGGTGTTTTCCATTAGAAGGAAGCAAAAAACTGCCCCCCATCTTACATGCAGGCAAAGCAGTGCCTGCTAGAGTTACAAGGAACTTGCTGGCAAAACTCAGAAGCACCAGAATAAAGTCTAATGCCAGGTCTACACTAGAGATAAAGAGTCCTGAGGCACCTTATAGATTAACAGACGTATTGGAGCATAAGCTTTTGTGGGTACGTCTGTTAGTCTATAAGGTGCCACAGGACTGTCGCTTTTTACGAGATCCAGACTAACACAGCTACCCCTCTGACACAGGTCTACACTAGGAACTTTTGCTGCTATAGCCAGGCTGGTTAGGGGTGATTTTCTCTGACATTTCTGTCCAGGCAAATGCCCTAGTATTAGTGGCGTGCACAAGAATAAAAATGTGGTCACTTTTGGAGGGGCACTTTCTGTGCTCTCCAAGGCTGGAGACGCTGGCTCCCCTCCTTCTCCCCCCCCCCCCCCCCGCCCGATCAGTGGAGCTAGCTCTTCTCCCCCAGTCCTGCCCCAGGGCCAGTGGAGCTCACTCTCCCCACCCCGGCGCCAGAGGAGTTCTGTGCCCCTGCTGACTGGGGGCAGGGTGGATCTGTGCCCCTGCTGATTGGAGGCGAGGGGGAGAATTTGTGCCGCTGCTTGCCCCCTATTGCGCACGCCCCTACCTAGCAGGGATTCACTGAACCATTTTTTTTGGTGGCCTCAGAGTGCGGCCACCAACCCCTGCTGGTGGCTGCCCTGACAATTTTTCCAACCCGAAGCCCCACTGCCCCGGGCTGAAGCCCGAAGTACACTGAATACACACACACACACACACACACACTGGCCCCACGTCTGCAGAGGCACTGCCCAGAGCTCCCAGGAGGCTGCGTGGTGCAGGGCTGCTGATACCCTGCTGGCGGTGCCAGCAAATGGCAGGGCAGCCAGGAGCAACAGCTGGGTGCTGCAGGGAGGGGCTACTTCTTTGCCTCCCCCTCCCCACCCCATCTCCATCCAGGAGGCTGTTGTGGCTGCAGAAAAATCCCCTGGTACCAGCATTTGAGAAAAGCTGCCCATAAATGTGCTTTTGGTGGTAGAGCTAATTTTGCTTGCTGAACTGATATAAACTATAAGGGCAAAAGCACTTCTTTTTGCCTGTATAAGCTGCATCTATCTACGCTACAGGGGTTTTTACAGCAAAACTTTTAAGGGTAGACTAGGCCTTACTGTAAAGATGATCACAACATCTAGGACTATTTGGAAGGGAAGAGGATACTTTAATTCCAGTTTCCCCATTATTGTTGGCATTTGCTGGATATGCTGCAAGATTCCTCCTCCCTTTACCATTAATAATTCTCCCCCATGCAAACAACCCCCCCCCCCATGAAAATTTTAGAGCCTTTAACTATGAGTAATAGCTTCAATCAAGTGTTTTTTCCTTCAGCTTCTTGATTCTTGCTCCTTCCTACCACAAACAGAAAGAGTTTATCCTAAATCAGTGGCAATCCATGCATTTTACAGTAACAGGCATTCTGAGACACAACTTGGCCTCCAGCCATTTTAATCCACTTGATTTGGACCTTGGCTGTAGAATAAAGCACTGAAGCCGCTTAGGAAGCTCGGCGCACACACAGCAGTTGAAATTCTGTTGCCTGGATGGAGGTTGATCAGGCCATGGCTACACTCACACTTTACAGCGCTGCAACTTTCGCGATCAGGGGTGTGAAAAAACACCCCCCTGAGCGCTGCAAGATACAGCGCTGTAAAGCGTCAGTGTAATCAGGGCGACAGCGCTGGGAGCGGGGCTCCCAGCGCTGCAAGCTACACCCGTAAGGGATGTGGTTTACGTGCAGCGCTGGGAGAGCTCTCTCCCAGCACTGCCGCTCTGACTACACTCACACTTCGCAGCGCTGCCAGGGCAGCGCTTTGAAATTCCAAATGTAGCCATACATTTACAGAAGAGCTGAAACAAAAGACTGACTTTGAACAAGCAGCCTGGCTGTTATCAGCACTTTGTGTACAGAACCTGGGCCTGACATTAGCTATCTGCTCTGCAAATACAACTTTGGAGTGCAAGGCTTTAGCACATCTTCCTCAATGCAGCAGGCACAGCTCGTGCTGTCCATGTGCTCACCTGAACACAAAGAGGACGGAGGGGGAAGGGACTAGGGCCCTGGGCAGGGAAAACCCTTCACAACAAAACCTTTGCCCACTCCCAGAGTACAGACTTTAAAATAGTTTGGGGTTGGAACTGCATTCTGAGCATGGATCTGACAGTTACCTCAAGTCCTTCCCTCTGCTCCTGAATGCCTGGATCCAACACCGGCACAACCAACCAGATTCTACCTTCACTTATGGTAGTGCAAATCACAAGTGACTCTGCTGAAATCAATGATGTAAGTGAGAAGAGAACTTGACTCAGCCTGTATATATCCCCATCTTAAAGGATTTATCATCTGACAGCAGGAACCAAGGTGATTAATGAATTCCCTTTGAAATGAAAGATTATATAAAGACAGTAGTAGGTTTCTGCTTTCACCAAAGAAAGTCGTCATTCCCTATTTACATAAATAATGGGACAGATGCTTGAGTCATACAATCGTCTTTCCTGGCTCTCTTTTTATAGAGTGTCTTAACTGCTAGGTGCTATTATGGGGGGGGGAGGGGGGGGGAGGGGGCGGGGGGGAATTGGAGCTACACAAAATTATATGTAAAGCCACTCAAAAAAGACAGAGCTTCATAACCACCATCTTTGCGATGTGTCACCCACATCAGTCTCACCAGCATCCGGTTATATAAATATTTAAAAAAAAAACCCAAACCAGAGTTTATATGCTCAGCAACACCCTGAGGATTCTGGCAGGCTGCAATGGGAGCAGAGGAAGCCCTCTCACTGTTCCTGGCAAGTCATCCGCCATCAGAGAATTTCAGACCTTACAACAGGGTGCCAGGCGAAAGGCAATCTTGGCTACTGGGGTCCCTATTCATTCAGGGCCTTAGGACTGCAGCCAAAACTCTGAATTGCATCTTGAAGCAAATGGATGGCAGTGCAAAGAGCATGAGCACTTGCTGCCTAATCTGTGCTTTCGTGCTGTTAAATGTAAAAACGCAAGGTTATGCTTTAATTATTTATATTACAGTAGCACGTACACTGGGATCAGGGCCCCATCATACAGGGACTGTAAGAAACTTTCCCTGCCCAAATAAACTTACAAATCTAAATGTACAAGACAGATAATGGGTGAGAGAAAGGCAGCATCATCTCTGTTTTATAGATGGGGAAACTGAAGCACCGAGCCATTAAGTGACTTGCCCAAATTCACACAGGAAGTCTGCCTTAGAACCAGGAATAGCCCACAGTGCACCATGCCAAACATCTAGCTACATCTTGTTTATTTCATACGCATGATAAAAACGATGTTAACTACTTACAGCCAACAGATTACACAATATGAAAAGGTTATCTGATTCTAGGATTATTTTTAGAAGCAAGCTGTACAAAATAAAGGCCTAGGGTTTTACGTGAGTATGTGTACTACCACAGCCCTCAGGACTGTGACGTGAGAACAGTAAGATTCCTATACTGAGTGACATCTCGTGTTATGCAATCTCCTAACCTTCTCAGACACGGGGCCATTCTCCTCCAGCCAGCAGCTATCTCCTCCTTGCCATCCTGCCCTGTTTCCACGCATGAATTGCCCTTCCATCCTACCATTAATTCAGTAACCTCAGACACATATGCAGCCTCTACTATCTAAGTGTAAGTACTTCCTGGAATAAAGTGTTTAACCTTTTGATACACAGCATGAATTAGTACCTGCATTATCAGCTTTAACCGCTCAGGGCAAATGTTACCAGCATGATTTTAAACATAACACTATCTAGCAGAACAAATCTCTGGACTTCGATAGGTTGAGCAAATTCTGTTCATAATATAAATACTCTGCAGGTCAGCTCCAGTAAGTACTTCAGTGCATTAACATCTTGTTCTGATCAGCTGATTTTCTTCCCCGTGAGGTTTCCTTGCATCATCTTTCCCCGTGATGTTCTGTTTCCTGGGAAGACAGCTGAAAATACCCTGCTGTGCATAAAGGAAATACTTTCTAGTATTTCCAGAGTGTCTCATACTCCTACATCTGGGAAAAGGAAAAAAAGGCAACAACCTTAAACAGCTATGCAAACAAAGCCAAAACCTTGCAGTACTGGATTATGAATATGCAGCCAGACCAGAGTTTTAAACGTAAAGGTTACAGCTATCGTGTCCACCAAGACACTGTACTGGTTAAAATTACTTTCATGTATCAGTTGCAAAACTTTAGTTCTCAGGACAAGATACGCAGCTTTTATTGCTTCAGCCGCTTGTAAAATTAAAATAAAAGGTGTTCTCAATCCATTTGTTCTTCATTAGGAAAGAGAAAGCAGTCCAGAATCAGGAAGGTCTCATAGCTAAAAGTATTGTCTACTCTCTCCACCCTCACCTATGCATTACAGGCAGCAGAAACACGTGATCACAACAGAACTGGATCTTTCCCATGATGTGAAGAATTCTCATCAGTGCCAGAAGGGCCACAAAGCAGCTAGTAAGCAGTTATGACAAAACTGATGGGAACCCCTATGTAACTACATGCAGGCGGGGCTGGAACAATTTGTATAGTGAGGGTGCTGAGAGACATTGAACTGAACCATTAACGCTGTACATAATGGAATCAACTTGAAGCTGGGGAGTGCAATAGCACCCACCACACTTCTAGTTCCAACACCTATGACTACATAAGCATATGTGTTTATTTATTGTAGCTGCAAATGCTTTCTTTAAAAATGTCTGGGTTGCTAGGCTCAACATACGATTGTGCTTCTCTCTTTTTACCTCCCACTTTCTATATTTGCAAAGACCTTGACATTCATACTTATTGTCTGCCCCAGTACACAGTGACTTTATTCTAAAGAAGCTGTCAGCAGCCCAACAATCTAGTTTATATGCACGACTCCCGAAACTTAAAACCAAAACTCAACCATAAAGAGAAACCTGAACTCAGCTTTCCTAGACCAAACATAATTGTTGGGGAAAATTAAGAACGATCAATGGTGTAACTCCAGAAAACACAGAATGGGACAAAAACTGCTACAAGACAGCCAAAGTTACAATGAAGGATAATTTGTGAGATGACCAGATTGGAAGCCCCTTGTTCACACTGTTGAGCATTTGCTAACACTTTTCTCTTACATAGCGTTTCTCATCAGTTCATCTCAAAGCACTTTACAAAGGAGGCCAGTATCATTTACCCCCATTTTAAATACTGAGAAACTGAGGCACAGAGAAAGGAGGTGACTTGCCCAGGGTTACCCAGCATTCAATAAAGTTCCAGCTAATCATTTTGTTACCAGGTACATGATTTTTTGGAAAGCATTTTCCTGTTCTTCAGATCAGTGCTGTGTTTAAACACTACTCAGGAAATAGAAAGACCTTTTTCTTATCAGAAAGTACACAGACTGGTGGACAAGCATAGGACTGGGAGCCAAGAACTCTTGAGTTCTAATCCAGATTTTGCCCAGGACTTACTACGTGGCCCTGCAAGTCACGTTAACCTGTATCTCCCCGTTTCCCCCATCTGTAAGGTAGGTGAATTAGTATTGTCCTCCTCCCAGAGGGTGTTGTAAGGATTAGTGTTTGCGCCGCACTATACAAGTATTAACCTCTGCTGGAGCAATTTGTTAGAAGGTCTCCTCTGCCCTAGTCCTTATTGATTTAAGAAAACCCCACAAGTCTACCTGCTACTGCAAGTGCTCAACATGGAGCAATATTGTAAATCCTGAAGCTAGTGCAGAGAGCGGCAGCTTGTTTGTTAAATAGAGTCCTTCACCATAAACACACGACACCAATGTTTTGTGACCTGCACTGGCTACCCAGTGGCTCCCAGGTGAAGTTTAAAGGTGTTGGTTTTGATCAATAGAGCCTTAAATGGCCTGGGGCTCACCTGCTTACAACACCTCTTGCAGATGCTGAGATCAAACTAGAGCAACTTTGGATGCAACTGAGAGTAGCCAGGAAGGTTCTCTGTGATAACTCCTTGTATCTTCTTCATCTTTGGAATCTGCCCACACACCTTTGGTCTGAAATAGCTTGAGCTGGTTGACCTCCGAGGGCATACTGCAAACCCAGTCTTTTCCAGCAGGCTTTTCAAGAGGGCTTCTTCGCCAGCTGTTTCGTTTTGCAATCTGCGAAGCAGGGGAACTTTTGAATTGGGCCCCAATCCTGGAAACACTTAGGTGCACACAATTTAAAAATTTTATGAAAGCTAATGTTAAAAAAATTATATAATACATAGGTTGGGAAAAGAGTATCTGTACATCTAGGTATAGTGCTTAGATTATCCACATATACAAATTTCAGAGTGGTAGCCATGTTAGTCTACTTGTTCTTTTCACATATACAAAGTTAGTTTTTTTTAAAAGTCATATGATTCAGAGAGTACATAATCAACAAGAACCCAAATTTAGATGAATAGATTTAACAATACAGTTCAGATATTAGAATCCAAATACTTGGGTACATCACTCATGAAAAGTTGTACAGAGATTTGGTTACGGAAAGCACATATATAAATGAGTGGAGATTAAGAATTAGGTGGGTTGTCCATTTAGAAGATACAATCCATGAGGAAAATATTTGTTATTTTTCTGACTGCACTTCTCATCTGCATCCCTCCTAGTACTGCCAATGTCCGGTGATGTGTTCTATATAGATGTCCCTCGACCACCTGATGGCAGCCAACACCATGAGTTGCCGCATCAGCTGAGCGCAGCATTGACCGATCCCGCATTCTCTCAGCACTTGCTCTTATTGGGGTCCCATGTGCCTCAGGCTCCAACCATCAGTGCGTGTGTCTGGACCTGGTAACCCTTAACTCTCAAGGTTTTGGCCAGAGGGGCATATTTCTCTACCTTTTGAGCTCGGGCATCGTGGAAGGCCAGGGTCCTGTTATCTAATGGCACTGTCAAGTCCACCATGATGATCATCTTCTGGTCCTCGTTGGTGACGACGATGTCCAGTCGCAGTTGGCTGTTGGTTCCAGGGATGGCTGAGTTTATGGCAATCTTCCCCAGGGGTGGCGGAATGGCTCTGGCCAGGCCATCTTTGATGGTACTGTATTGCAGCTGGCAAGCTCTCTCATGGGGCTTGCAGCTACACAGGACGTGGGGTAGCATCTCATTGTCATAGCCACACTTCCTGCATCGCTTGTTCCAATTCCCGTGGCGGATGGCTCCATTCAGTGGGACGCAGCTGAGCCAGGCCCTGTGGATGAACCTCCAGTCAGCAAATCGGACGAAGCTGCCCCTGGGGAGGAAGTGGTTGCTGGCGTCCTACTTGCATGTCACCTCGAACGCCTTGCCCTGGTCCAGCTTCCATTTCAGGTTTTCCACATATTGGCAGCAGATGGCATCCTTCAGGGTCCTCTCCAGCATGGTTCTAGCTCACGGAGTGATGATAGTGTGATATGTATTATTCACCAGTGGCACCCGGATTTCCAGCTCTTGGCGTTCCTCACACCACGTCCAGTGGCAGCCAATACACTTCTCCAGTTGTTGTGTAGCGTTGTGGGCACAAGTCCAGAGTGAAGCAAAGTCTCTCCATCTCTTCCAAATTTGCCTTCCAACAAGCCGCTCAGGCAGGTGGCGATATATTGGTTGGATAGGGTCCTGGCGATTCGCTTCTTGATGGCATCCTGCAGAGCGCTTTCTGCAATGTTCCTCACTGTGGAGTCTGGGCGCGTCAGAAGGCGTGAGTGATCACAGCAACGTCACACAGATCACCCACTTGAGGGACTTTGGCGCAGCCTTGCCTGTGTGAGATGTACACCAGTTCAATGGTGGCCCTTTGGGGAAGAAACATCCACTTCTTTACCAGATGCCGGATGGTGCTGTCTGCCTTGTTCAGATATACCTTCTCCATGGCAGATTCCCTCAGGACGAATGAGATATGGGGCATCAGGAAGTTGTTCAAGGCATTGATCTTCTGCCATGGTGCCAGCAGGGAGGAGTTGATCCTGGTCACATCTCATAGGATCTCCGTGATGGTATCCTCAGGTGTCTGCTGACGTGGAAACCTGTCAGTGTGCTGAAATGTTGGTACACTTGCCCGCCCTCGAGGAAGATCATGGGTTCACCCTGGATCTGAAAAGACATTGTCTGGACCCAATCCCTTCTACTGCCACCAATATGCAGGGATGCACACTTCCTGGCATTGAAGAAGAGTCCCATCCTGTTGGCCACCTGGCTGGTGACTTACTCACACAACTGGTCTCATTGGTTTGAATCGAGACTATTCACCTGGGTAAAGCTACACAAGTGGGATGTGTTTGTGGGATCAGGGTGTTCGTTCTTGATGCCTTTTTGCTGCATGGTGGTTGTACAGACCCCCTGCCAGTTCTGGAGGGGGGGGGGGAAGGGGAGCATTACAGCCTCCATTTCAAAAGGAATGGATTCCAGGGAAACTCCACCAATACATACTATTCACTATGCTGTAGGGCCATATCCTCTGCCCACTGGACTTCAATAGTGCAGAAACAGGGCCAGAACGAGTCCAGGCTCTCAGATGGGCACAGTTCTGTTTTTCAATTCATCTCTCATCCTTCTTTGTTGCTGATTAAATCCTTCTTGCCTCAGACTCATCCTTCCAAGCACAGGAGGATTTGCTTTGCTGTCCTTAGTGTGATCCTTAAAAGCAACACTCCATCTAACAAAACAAGAAGAAATCAGCAAGAACCACTGTGACTGCCTAAGTGTATGCAGGACTGGGGCCTTGGATTAGGAGCTCTTCCAAACACTTTGTTTGGACAATGCCTAGTAGATAGCCCAGTAGCACCCATAATTATCTACACGTCTTAGGTTTTCATATGGACTTTATCACCATAGTAACATAGCACCTAACAATCTTTAATTGTAAATATCCTCAAGCAACAAATAATGGGTGGGACAAAGATACGCTGTGTGCTGTATCAGCTATCCCCAACAGGCCCCCTACTGAGCCCTCCTTACAGCTGGCTAATTTTTCGGATGTCTTGGTAGAAACAGGTCTAGAGGAAGAATTTAAGTTCAGTGATTAAGGCCACGTCCAGACTAGGGTATTAAAATCGATTTTAGATACGCAACTTCAGCTACGTGAATAACGTAGCTGAAGTTGAATTTCTAAAATCGAGGTACTCACCCGTCCAGACGGCGCGGCATCGATGTCCGCGGCTCTCCGTGTCGATTCCAGAACTCCGTTCGGGTTGATAGAGTTCCGGAATCGATGTAAGCGCGCTCGGGGATCGATACATCGCGTCCAGACTAGACGTGATATATCGATCCCCGAGCAATCGATTTTAACCCGCCGATGCCGCGGGTTAGTCTGGACGTGGGCTAAGAGTTCACATGGAAGAAAGCAGGAAGACAAATGAACCAGGGCAGAGGGAGCCTCTGGCAGAGATGAAGAGGAGTGGTTGGTCACATGGTTACGAGCTGTAAGTGTTAAATAGGATAACCATGCTGTGACCACCTAGGAACTTCACTGTCACCACTATGCCGCATAAAACAGCTTTATGAATTTCACACAGGTCCTCTGGCCTCAAGAGTGGCGGCTGTGAGCTTAAGGAAAGACTCCACGACTACTTTATTTTCATTTTTATAGACGTTTCTGTGGTGCTCGTCACAATCATATATTCGCAGTACAGGGACTGAGCACGCAGTTGAGCAATTCCAGCCCAATCCAATACAGGGTAGTAGTGCACATTTGCACTAGCTTGGTTTGTTACAGTACCATTACTGCTGTTGAGTGTGAACAGTTAGTCACATGGATGATTGACAGCAAGGATAGACCTTCTGCACAGGGATCCTTTTCTGTACAGGGCCTATCCTACCTGAAATCCACCTCCTGTGCCTTACTGCCAAAGCTGTGGTCACAAGGGTGCTTGAGCTAGATCCCCTCATTAGAAAAGAGGGGACAGTTGGCAGGGTGTTTCCTGTGACAGCCCAAGTTTGGTGACTTTCTAGGTACGCTGAAAAAGACACCTGTTCAATAGGATCTCTGGAGAAGCTGAGGTTAGGTGGTGAAGGGGATGGCTCAGGCCCTGTGGAACTGATTTTAATGCGGCTGAGGATCAATTTATTATATTTATTGTACAATTACGTTGGGGCACCTGGAACCTTGGATAGGCATCTTTATTATCTACATAAATGAACAGACACGGCCCCCATCTCAATGGCGGGATCCAGATACTACTGTACTTAAGGCAACATGTATTACTCCAAGCCAGAAGGCAAAAGGTAGTGCCTTCAGAAAACAGCTTTGTGGTTTTTAATTTACTGGCTGAATCAGTATTGCTAGCTTGAAAAACAAAGAGTATAAAAAGTTGCAATGGTTCCTGGCATTTCCAGGTAAATAACCTTCCCAGAGTGTTCTGGGCTCCACCTTTTAAGGAGTCGTAAACTTCTGCCCTATTTTTAAACTTATTTTTATGTCAAAGTTCAGTATACTACAGGCAGGATCCTGGATGTTCTGAAAGTGAGTACAAGATGGAAAGGCTACAAAAAGCTCTCCTTTCTCCTCCCGGATAACTTTCTGTAGTAATGTTAAAAAATACTGTGTGTGTCTCTCTCTCCCATTTTATGGTTGAAATTCTTAAGAGAAAAATCCTGCAATTCTGGCACTAAGTAATTACATGAAGCTGGGCTTATAATGGAAATTGACCAATCTTTTTGCATAGTTCATCTGTCTGCACTGCAGAACCCTCTTTCAAACTACTTGCCCCCTGAGAGTACTTCAGTGGACTAAATGAAATTGATTGCTGATCTTAATCTAGTTAACAGTGGAGCCTTGGTTACATCTCAGAACATTGGTCTGTTGCTAAATAAAGGACTTCAGTCTCCAGTATCTCCTGGCATCTTTTGGAACATTAGGTTATGCGCTTTCACAGCCTTGCTTTTTAATCGCAGCCTATGCAAGAAGTTCTAAATATGCTCTGAATTGGGGGAGAATGTTTGCAGTTAAGTGATGGTCTGTCAAGTTGCCTAAAGACCACAGGCTAAGCTCTGCCTTTGGATGGCATCCTGCAGCTCCCATTGACTTCAACAGGAGACACAGATAAGGGCAGCATTTAGTCTCAAGTCATTCGTTTAACAAATTCAGCAAAAACGTCAGTTATATATGATTTTTTAATTATATATGCTTGGATATCATAGCAAACAACTGACCTCTCAATCTGGTCCCAAGACCCACCAAGTTAGATATGTCTTCACTAGCAACATTGCGGCACCAGCGCTGTAAAAAAACCCACCTCTGCAAGGAGAGTAGCACTGTCTACACTGCCACTTCACAGCACTGAAATTTGCAGCGCTCGGCCAGGGGGTGGGGTGTTTTTTCACACCCCTGAGTGAGAAAGTTGTCTACACTGGCACGTTACAGTGCTGCAAGGCCTTAGACTCCTACCTTTACTGCCTAAGAGCAGCCTTGCAAACCTGTCATAATTTGCCAACCCTGGCACAGAATCCATTGGCTTTTATTATGAAGACAATGAGAAGATACAGTTTTATAATTCTGATCAATACATACAAAAAGGCTTTAGTGTTAATAGCAGGTCAGTACAGAAACACACAACTGGGTAGATGCTTTTTAGGTCTCATGTTTCAAGCAAAAGCCTCTGAACTGTTCTCTTATGTAATCAAGATACAAAACACAAAGCCTTAAAGCTATTGAAATTAGCTTTTGACAAGACTGAGTTCTAGCATTTGGTCGACCACAACTATCAACTGCCATTACCCTTCCCAAGTCATCCTCATAAAACATTCACTGCTAATCTCCACTGCTAAGATCAAGAAAAACAAAATCCACCCCATCCTTACATCCCTGCACCTGCATCTGAAAGAAACCTAAGGATTCCAGGCATTCAATCACTGCATTTAAAGAAAATATTCTGGCCCTGCCACACTTTTTCATGACATGGTCTTTTCTATAGTGCAGACATGGACCTAGTGACCCCATCACCAACTGCTCTTTTCCCTTTGCCTGCTTCATCCTTCACCGGCTTTACAGCATGAATGCATAATACATGTCCTCAGAATGTTCCTTTCCCCTACCAGAAATAGTCAATGCCAAAGAATAGATTATTACACTGACCATTCCAGGAAGGTAGTGACATTTATACAGAGTCCAAACTTCACTCTTATGGGGACTTTCTCAAGGAAGAGACACACTTGGTCACTGAGGTGTAGGAGGGGGAAGAAGCACTAAACCATTCAGCCTCTGGAGGAATGAACACAGATTGCTATGTTGCTACTCCATGGCTCTTTCTGGCTTCATAGATTAATGGCAATTATTGCTCAGGGTATCCCTGGATGTGGCACTCCAGTGCAGCCGTGTTTCCAGCCAAGAGACCCCCGTATCAAATGCCCACAAAGTCCATACCAAGGGCTCTAAGCACCTCCCCTACTATCTTCTCCGTTGCCAACACCATCAGTTGCCGACGCCATCAATACTGTACCAAAAATACCTCCATTCCCTTAACAATCATAAGGCTTTAGACTTGCTTGCCCCTAATGATGCAACACTTGGAAAAGATGTTTTATTTTGCTAGGATGCAATACAGTTCCACTGCAAGGAGGTAGCAGCAGCTTACACAGGCTTATTGCAATGGCACAAACAACAAGAATGCAGGGGAAGGAGATGGATGAGACAAGTGAAGATTTAAAAGACTGAATGAAAACAAACTAGCAGATCAATAGCAACCCAACAGCTGATTGCAGGTGACATGGAGACAGAGAAAGCAACAATACTGTAACATCAAGTGTTTGCACTATCAAAATATATGTATAAAAGGATGGGCAATTGCAGCCCAAAACAAAAGTTGCTAGAGAGGTTATGAGCAACTGAAAACAGGTTATAATGAAAAACTCGGTGCAAACCAGAACTGCAATGGTAGCAGCATGCATGCACTATGATCCAGGGCACCTCCAGATACCACCGCCACTTTGGCCTGTATTGTCAGCAGGTATATCCTCTGTGCCTGCACTAGAGCATGAACTTTTTGGGTCATGGATTGTGCCTTCCATGTCCACACAGCACAGAGTACACTGCCAGGCAGGAGAATGAGCCAGTCTGTCCTAACCCCCAGCCTTGGCTGGGGATGAAACGCATATTCTACCATGTGTGTGGAGGTGTGTGTGTGCAGCTGACACATGTGAACCTCATTAACCCCATCCCTGCCCATACTTTCCCCACTACCACCCCTAGTCTTAGCCTTCTCTGAATTGACACACATTTGGGTGGGCGAGTACGTGTGTGTGGGGGGGTGGTACTTCCCCTTCCTCCCCATCCCACGTGAGAGACTATTCAAGTCTCACTCTTCTTATACAAGACCTCTTTAACTGGAGCCTTTTAGGAGCCTGTCTTGAGCAGGCACCAGCAACCTTTCTGAAGTGCTGTGCTGAGTCTTCATTCATTCACTCTAATTTAAGATTTGCGTGCCAGTCATACATATTAACGTTTTTAGAAGGTCTCTTTCTATAAGTCTATAATATATAACTAAACTATTGTTGTATGCAAAGTAAATAAGGTTTAAAAACTGTTTAAGAAGCTTCATTTAAAATTAAATTAAAATGCAGAGTCCCCTAGACAGGACCTAAGCAGTGTGAGTGCCACTGAAAATCAGCTTGCATGCCGCCTTCGGCACACATGCCATAGGTTGCCTATCCCTGATCTAGAGAGATCAGCAGGACGGGGAGGGAAGATGAGGCAGGAAAAATGAAGGGGGGGGAGGAGGACAAGTGAGGGAGCCAGGACACCCAAGGGGGAAGCAAAGAAGGAATGGGAGAAAGGGGGAGCTGAGCCAAGACATCGAAGGGGGAAAGGAGAGGGGGTACGGGAAGGGGGGGCTGAGCCAGGACACACGGGGGGGGAAGAGGGAAGCAGGGGGCTGAGCCAGGACACCCGAGGGGGAAGCAAGGAAGAAATGGAGAAAAGGAGGAGAGTGGGGAAGGGGGGGGGGGCTGAGCCAAGACACCCGAGGGGGGAAGGAGGAGGGGGGGGGAAACAGGAAGGGGGGGGCTGAGCCAGGACACCCGAGGGGAAGCAAGGAAGGAAAGGGGCAAAGGAGGCGAGGGGGGGAAGCGGGTGGGCTGAGCCAGGACACCCGGGGGGGTAAGGGGAAGCGGGGGGGCTGAGCCAGGACACCCTGGAGGGTAAGGGGAAGCGGGGGGGCTGAGCCAGGACACCCTGGAGGGTAAGGGGAAGCGGGGGGGCTGAGCCAGGACACCCTGGAGGGTAAGGGGAAGGAATGGGGGAAAGGAGAAGGGGAAGCGGGGGGGGGCTGAGCCAGGACACCCGGAGGGGTAAGGGGAAGCGGGGGGGGCCTGAGCCAGGACACCCGGAGGGGTAAGGGGAAGCGGGGGGGGCCTGAGCCAGGACACCCGGAGGGGTAAGGGGAAGCGGGGGGGGCCTGAGCCAGGACACCCGGAGGGGTAAGGGGAAGCGGGGGGGGGCTGAGCCAGGACACCCGGAGGGGTAAGGGGAAGCGGGGGGGGGCTGAGCCAGGACACCCGGAGGGGTAAGGGGAAGCGGGGGGGGGCTGAGCCAGGACACCCGGAGGGGTAAGGGGAAGCGGGGGGGGGGGCTGAGCCAGGACACCCGGGGGGAAGCAAGAGGGGAAAGGAGGCGAGGGGGGAAGCGGGGGGCTGAGCCAGGACACCCGGGGGGAAGCAAGGAAGGAAAGGGGGAAAGGAGGAGAAGGGGAAGCGGGGGGCGAGCCAGGACACCCGGGGGGGTGAGGGGAAGCGGGGGGGCTGAGCCAGGACACCCGGGGGGAGGCGAGGGGGGAAGCGGGGGGCTGAGCCAGGACACCCGGGGGAAGGCGGCGGGGCGGGGAGGCGGACGAGCCCCAGCCCCCGGGAGGGCCGGGCCCGCGCACTCACCCGCCGGCGAAGAGGTGGAGCAGCGTGTTCTCCTGCGGGGCGGCCGCCATGGCTCCGCCGCCGGCTCCTACAACCGGCACCGCGGCTGCCTCCTCACTGCGGCTGCGCCGGCCGGGCCCAGGACCAGGGCCAGGCGGGGGAGGAGCCTCTAGAGTCACGTGAAGCCGGCGGGATGTGAACCCACCAACCAGGGGCTGAGACAGGAGGGACCTTCGGGGGGCGGGGCGAGGGCGCTGGCACTGACGTCATAGGGAAAAACGAAAGCTCTAACGCTGCTATAGGCGGTTGGGGAGACGAGGCTGGGGCATTGTGGGATGGGGGAACAAAGGGATGGGGGTGCAGGGAGATTGTGGGGTGCAATGGTATGGGAATGCAATGGGATGGGGTGCAGGGAGATTGTGGGGTGCAAAGGGATGGGAATGCAATGGGATGGGGTGAAGGGAGATTGTGGGGTGCAGGGAGATTGTGGGGGGCAGTGGGATGGGGGAACAAAGGGATGGGGGTGCAGGGAGATTGTGGGGTGTAATGGGGAGATTGTGGGGGGCAGTGGGATGGGGTGCAGGGAGATTGTGGGGTGCAATGGGATGGGAATGCAATGTTATGGGGTGAAGGGAGATTGTGAGGTGTAATGGGGAGATTGAGGGGTGCAATGGGATGGGGTGCAGGGAGATTGTGGGGGCAGTGTGATGGGGTGCAATGAGATGGGGTGCAGGGAGATTGTGGGGTGCAAAGGGATGGGAATGCAAAGGGATGGGGTGCAATGGGATGGGGTGCAGGGAGATTGAGGGGTGCAGTGTGATGGGGAGCAGCCCAGGGACTGCAGTGGAGGTGCATGGGATGGGAGTGAAGACTTGGGGCTGGTGCAATGAGATTGGAAGGGGTATGCAAGGGTGTGAGTTTAGGGCTGGCAAATTGGGGCTGGGAAGCACAGCAGGAGTAGGGATGCAGGGGCAAGCAGGTAGGGCTACACTGAGATTAGATATGCAGGAAGAAGACTGTGCAGTGGGAATGGGGTTTCAGCAAGCAGGTTGCCAATGCACAGCGGCTGTGTGTACACCAAGGCAGCAGCTTTTGCAGTGGGGCTTGATTACATTAAGGAAGCAGTCAAATCAGTTTGTAGTGAGGTTCAGTGGGCCAGGACTTTTCCAATGGGGCAGGTTGTTGGGACAAGCTGGAACCTAGGGTGCAATAGAGCAACTGTTTGCAACTATACAGACTGTTGTTTGCAGTCTTTCACACAGATTGATGCTACAATGTGGTGACTAGGTTGCAGATATTTAGGCCTTGAGATGGGTGGAGGTTTGAGATCAGAGGGATGATGATAGTATCTGATAGGAGAGTTCGAGGCTATAAACTCAAAGCCTTCCTGAGATAAGAGAATCTTATCTAATCCTCATTCCCTTATGATTGCCTTGCTGGGTGGAGTTGCTAGCTACCATACCTGGGTGAAGTCTGAGGATTGCGAGGGATGAAAGTGGTGGCACGATTTGTCCCAAAAGTATTTTGCTATTGACGTATTTCAGACTAAATAAACTAAATGCTGCATCTTGTCCCTGAGTGTAATGTCAGCCTCTTTTGCACACCTAATATCTCCCTCGCCTCTCCTTCAAATCACTCAACAAAACTGTCAGCTAACATCCCATCCCCATCATGCTCCTCTATCCAGGTGTTTTCTATAGTCATTCACCTGCCTGCCTGGCAGGATTGAAACTCATGGACTTTAAGGTCAGAAGGGACCATTATGATCATCTAGTTTGACCTCCTGCACAATGCAGGCCACAGAATCTCACCCAGAAACCCTCTAATTGGTATTGGCAGCTCAAATTTCACCATTAAAAAATCATGAATTTGGCTTAAAGATAACACATTTCATGTTCTTTCTATTTCCAGTCTGGTTTTTGAATCTTTAAAGGGCCCAGGGGTCCTATTTGCCAGCTTTTCTCCACAGGCATTAGGGCTAGAGGCTCTTGACTTAAAAAAAAAGTACACTGACTTTCTCACAATCTCTTGACTCCTGGAGTTCGGCTTTAAGAAAAATACCAAACAAAATCCCAAGAGTTGGCCACACTGTCACCTCCCAAAAACATGGCTATTCAAATTTTTGTAACTCACACTGTGGGCATGCAAAACAAAAAATTCACTTGGTTCAAGCTAGGTGTGTGCTTAAGTACCGTGGGCATATGTGAACAGTAATTAATAATCAGATCATCCTCTGTATCTTGCCAGATACAGTTGGGAAAGCAGAGACTTGCCAAAACACAGGCCCTTCTAGACAGATGTCAAACACAGGGCACCTGGCTCAGATATCAGCTCATATCAACAGCTAACAACTCTGTCTGTCACACATTTACTACTTTAAAGAGTCAGCATGCTTTCTAATATTGTCATTGAATACAGAACTATTTCACAAATATACCGGAAGACTGTGGATTATTATTATAACAGGAATTTTAAAGTGCTTATCACTGTAGCATCTGGACTGAAGACGCTCGGAGGGGGGTACAAACCAGCAGAGCTATTAACGTTCTGCACCCACATCTTCCTTTAAGCAGATACAGATTAAGACGGCTGCTCCTCTGAAACCCATCTACATTGTGTCTCTTTATAACCTGACCCTTAAAGCTGGAGCCAGGAACTTGTGTCTGAATCACTTTAATGATCATTTATGTTGCACTTTTCTTCCATGGACTTCGAAGCAGCTTAGCAAGGTCTAGTTTGTTCTATAGAAGTTCTTATACCATGCTTATCACCGTAGTGTCTGAGCTCTTTTCATTAGCGCATGAAGCAACGTGACTACACATCTGTCATGGGTTATTTGTTCTCACGTCCTGTCCTCAGGGGGAGAAGCACATGCAGTGAAGTGTCCTGTTTTGGTAGGTTTTTAGTGTTCTTATTTTTAAACATGCCTGTTGCTGTGTGTTTATGTTGGCTAAGGCAGGTCCCAGAAATGTGCCTTGCACTTGGAGTGGAAGGCAATGAGGTTTTTGATAGTCCTTGGTTCTTGTGGGGGAGTTAATTCCACAGTCTCGGACAGCCCCTGAGAAAATTCTGTCTCCTGCACAGACAAGCTTTACCCTTATTGTAGAGAGGAGTTGAGTTGTGAACTATGGTCTTCATTCCAGAGCGTTAGGTGATCTTTTAGATATCTTAGGCCCAGGCCATGAAGCGCTTTGAAGAGGACGGAGAAGACTTTGAAACTGATTCGAAATTGTATGGGGAAGCAGCGTAGAGAGCAGAGGACAGGTCTGAGGTGCTCACAGCAGACTGTGTTGCTAAGGAGAAACACTGCAGCATTCTGTACTAGCTGGAGCTTCCCAAGTGCTGAAGGTTTCATGCCCTGAAGATTTATCGCATTGCTGTAGTCCAGCTGAGAAGTGATGAAGCCATGAATAACTGAGGCCAAATCATTGTCCTCCAGGATCGGACGGAGTCTCTTAGCCAGATGGATATGATAGAAAGCATTACTCGCAGATTCTGTTATGTGAGATCTTAGCATCCGCAAGGAATCCAAGAGTACTCCTAGATTATGGACCAAATTGACCACTTGTGAATGTCTACCATCAACCAAAGGAAACTGCACCCTAACTACAAACTTTTCAAAATGCTGGGTACATCCCTACAGTATTATCCCTAATTTGCAGATGTGAAAACTGCGACACTGAGAGGCAGCAATTTGCCCAAGTCTGCATGCTGATTCAGTGGAAGGGTCAGGAATAAAATCCAGTTCTCTTGTAGCCCAATTATCTGATCTATCCACCAGACAATTCTGCCTCTAGCTCATTTTACCCTTTCACTGCCAAAAATATTTCAAACCACTCACCCACAGGAATGTTGTGGTTTAGAGACTAAGGTATTTCTCATATGAGTAATTGCATGTTTTCTCTGGAATGCCCATATGATATTGATTTTCTTATTAGGGTAATAATTAGGGTCTTTGATTACAAAGGATCACACACGCTACATACACTCATTGGAATGCAGCCACTTCTGGGACAGAGGCAGGTAGATAAGTTGAACACAGGAATAAATTTTGGCTATGGACAAAACCCAAGTATTACAAAAAGTGCCATCAGATTTTACCAGTAGATTTATATTTGCATTTTGGTTCAGTTCATATCATTTTAAGATATAAGAATCCATACATTGTAAGCCATTATAAACCTAATCTTTGCAGCAGAATAAGCCTATGTACCAATAAAACTGTTCTCAAGTGTTATGAAGAAGACTACGTATATGTTATTCAGGGAGTGGCTGACTGTAAATGTTTTTTGCAGAATGGAAAGGTGAAGGTGGGGAAGTTTAAAATCCATCTTTGAAATGCTCATACTATACGTCTGTGTTATAAAAAGTCCCATTCCAGTTCCAACCTGTGACACATTTTGCTGGCATTCTAATACCATTCAGCAGCAGGGATCTCAGTTTCATGTGTTTGAAGCCACCAACTGCAATCCCAGAAAATCATGTTCTCTCTCACATGGTTCCCAACAGGCAGCTGTCAGTCATGGGACAAGCCTTGCACAGGGATAATTTTGGAAGTAGTTTAGTTTAAATGAGGTGTCACGGAGTCACCGGGCGATGCTCTCTAACTGCTCCCCACCAAGCCAGTCAGGACTTTGGGGAGCCTCCTCTCCCTTGGAGCAGACTTGTTCAGGGCAAGAAGCTCACACGTCTTCACCTCCTGGGTCTCTCCTTGGAGCATTCAGCATCCTCTGCCCCTCCGTGCGCTTCCCACAGCGAGCCCGCCTCAGTGGGGTCCTGGGGAAGCCACAGGGTCCTGCACCCTCACTTTGCAGTCAGACGTGACTCAGCCAGCCAGTAAAACAGAGGTTTATTAGCTGACAGGAACAGGGTCTAAAACAGAGCTTGTAGGTACAGAGAACCGGACCCCTCGGCTGGGTCCATTCTGAGGGGCAGTGAGCCAGACCCCCCAGGTCTGCCCTCCACCCTTGACCCCAGCCAGCTCCAGACTAACAGCCCCTCCCAAGCCCCTGCTCTCTGCTCAGCCCCTTTCCCGGGCCAGGAGGTTACCTGATCCCTTTGTCTCCAACACTTTTAGCTGGCACCTTTGCAGAGGAGGGGCCCAGGCCATCAGTTGCTAGGAGACAGAGGGTCAGGCATTTAGGTGCACTGTCCCTTTGCTCTGCCAGATACTTAAGAACTGCCATGGGGACACTGAGGCACCAACACAGTATTCAGAGCAAACATTAAGAACATTCCTAGTTCGTCACATGAGGGTCCAAGATGGAGAGGCTAGAAGAGGCAATACAGATACAACACGGCTGCCACTGAAACCTGTCTCCAGGAGAAATGTTTCACCAGGATGTTATGTTATATATAGGCAAAGACACTGCAGCTAGTAGAAACTTGTGTTTGCGATAGATAGACTGATAACAAGGAAAGATGACTTAGGTTCCAATTCCCAAAATGAAGGAGGGCACCACAGAAGCCCTGTTGAGAATGATGCTATCTAGCAGCTTAATATCAATGGTAATGTGACATCCTTTCCTCTCCCGTTCAATTTCATTATCTAACCTTGGCTCAGATGATCCAGCCCTGCTCTACTGTTCTTGCACTTTCTGGTCTGATTTTTGGGCAGCATTCTCCAGTCTGCAATTTACATGGGCTGCTTTTTCTGGGTCCAAAAGTCTCTGTCCTGCTCTCCCCACTTGCTCTGTATCTGCAGCCAACCCAAACTTTTTAAAAACGCTTTAGCCTGAGACCTAGGGCATGTCAATGCAAGCGCTTACTGTGCCCCCGCTAAGCCGAAGCGTCCATCTACAGCACTCCAGCATGCCACAAAGAGTGTCTAGGTGGACCCTGCTGGTGTGCACTATAGTTTCCCTAGTGCAGATTGATACAGGTCCACATAGCCACGTAGTGTGTGGCACACTGGCGCCCTGTAGATTTACACCCCAGCGTGCCACACAGTAAGTGCTCACGCAGACATGCCCCATGACTGAGGCTCTCTCTGTACTCGTGGTTGCATTGCAGGACCTGGTTACAACAGTAGTCACCCAACATGGTTAAAGCATGGCTCTGTTTTCACTATAGAATCATAGGGGTAGATTCCTGAATGGTGCTAAAGCTTTTGACTTTCCCAGGCTTTGAGTGGGGAGGGTCCCAAGCCTGAGCCCTTAACATCTACACCACAACTAAACTGCCCCTTATTCTGACCCCTGTGAGCCTGAGTGAGCTGACACGGGCCAGCCCAGGTGTTTAATTGCAGTGTAGACATACCCTTAGTTTAATTCCTGCAGGGGAAGCAGGGTTGCCATCTTGATGAGTTTGTCCAACAGAACGAATTCAGCTACTCTTATCTCCTGGGGCAAACCTAATGAACTGTGACAGCACTGCATCCAAACCACCAGTAAAGTGCAGTACAAACCACTTCATCACAGTGACATATTTTGGGATCCATGCAGGGCTAATACAAATGCTGCTGGAAGTATGGCCTTGTGTTCACTAACACCAAAGTTGCACTGTCCTGTAGATGTAGAGCTATATCAGTGGTAGCAGTGATGGGATTGCCTAATGCAGGCAGGCCCTAGGCTCTGGACAGGGGGGTTAGACAACACAGTGGTAAAAATTCCAGTGCCCTGTCTACACTAGAATCCCTATCATCGCTCCCGTGTGTGGAAAGGCACAGGTGGCAGTGCAGCAGGCGTAGATCTCTCCAAAAAGTCTAGCATTGACACAGCCAATGTAGGTGTGCCCCAATACAATCAGGAAAATCCGGAGCGAATGACAGCTCTACTTGGGAGGTGTTTCCTAGTCTGCTTGGCCCTTATAGTTCATTATCAGACAAAGAATCACTAGCAATAAGCACGAGCACATTATTGTAAATTTCCAGCACTGGCCTAAATCTTATATAAAACCCATAACAATCTCCAATGCTTTTTTCTTCTTGACAAAACTGTAGCTGCCACTTGTCCTGGGGTGCAACTGAACTCCATTAAGTGGGTCCATTATGAACCCTTCCAGGTCCCCAAAGGACTTCAGAAACATCAGAGTCTCATGTTGCAAAGATAACTTATTGCTTCTATGTACATTTTAAGAACAAGGGGAAGCATCTCAGCTATTTGAATAATTCAATGAAGAGTCAACAGTTCTGCTTACCTATTCAAACCAAGCAGCTGTATTCCCATCCTTTGGCATGCCTGGGGAAAGCTCAGACAGCTGCACTCTGGCCACGTGATTTAGCTGGATGTTTCTAAGAGGAATATCAACAGTGATTAACAGTGTTTATATTTCAGGGGCACATGATATCAAGCTCCAAAGTTTACAGCCTATTGAAGTTAAGGGAGGAACTTTGTCCTTATGTTAGTGCAATGGTTTACACCCAGCTCTCTGCAGACAGACACAATATGCCATCAGTTTATATGCTGCGGGTTTACTTCACAACCAGAAGGGCTACTGCAGTGTTGCCAACTCTCATGATTTTGTCATGAGTCACATGATAATTATTGTTTTCTGTAAAGCCCCAGTTCCTGGAATCAAGTCAATATGTGATGCTTTCAGCCTTCATTCTTAAAGAAAAAGTAAGTTTCTAGCCCTCCTGGCTGTGGAGAAAGTTTCAAAATTTGACTCCAGTGCACCCGAAAGGCTCAAAAAGAAGAAGGCAAATAAAGAGAACACCAAATCTATTGGTTTTACATAATCTCATGATTTTTGAACATTTGGGGTTGGTGATACTGAGCTAGGAATGTCTGGCTTTATACATTGATGTTCTAATCCTGGGGAAAACATTAAAGTCCACAGAAAGACCCTCGCTCTGCACATTTTCCATAAATATGGTTTTCTATTATTCCTGACAATGGCTCTGAAATAATGCCCCTGCAGCCTGAATCCAGAGTTGAACTTCATGTCTCCCTCATGGAACAAACCAAACCCCTGGGTCTGAATGCTCACAAACTTGGGTGTTTGTGATCTGGATCTGAACTTCCTCAAATTTCAGGAGTCAGCCCACTGTACAAAAAGGTTCAAGTAGTGAACTCAGACCCATTATCTGGATCGAGAGCGTGGATTAATCCAGTATGATGGGGTCCCAAATTTGTAGTTCTGTCCCGGCTCCCCAAACTCCAAAGAGCAGTCATGTTAGGCCATTTTGCATATTTCCGCACTGACAGTGCTGATGATGCTCACAAAAGTCAGAAGTTATTTTGGAAAAATGCTTTAGATTTGAACTACCTTGTTTGGTGGCCTGTGGGAAATGACTTTAACACCTTCATGGATTTTAAGCCTAGAAGGGACCATTGTAACCATCTAGTTTGCCCTCCATAACACAAGCCATAAGATTTCCATGAATTAATGCCTGCTTCAAGTCCAATAGCTGGGCTTGAACTACAGCCTCTCTTTTAGAAAAACAGCTAATCTTGATTTTAAAATTTCCAGCAATGGAGAATCCACCACACTCCCTGATAAATGGGTCCAAGGTTTAATTATCCTCTTAATTAAAAATTTGCACCTTATTTCTAATCTGAATTTGTCTAGCTTCAACTTCCAGCCTTTGGTTCTTGTTACACCTTTGTCTGCTAGGTTGAAGAGCTCGCTGGTACTAAATTTCTGTTTCCCATGTAGGTAGGGGGTAATAGGAGCCTATATAAGAAAAAGTCCCAAATATCGGGACCGTGCCTATAAAATCAGGACCTCTGGTCACCCTATCTGTTCCCCATGCAGGTAGATCAAGTCGCCCCTTTACCTTCTCTTTGATAGGCTAAATAGACTGAGTTCCTTACTCTTTCACTATACAGCATATTTTCCTAGTCTTTAATCATTCTTGTGCCTCTTCTCTGAACACTCTCTAACTTATCAACATCCTTTTGAACTGTGGCCATAAGAATTGTGCATGTTATTCCAGTAGTCGTGGCACTAGTGCCAAACACGGAGGTAATATAACCTCTTTACTCCTATTCACTATTCCCCTGTTTATACATTCAAGGATCACAGTACCCCTTTTGACCACAGCATCCCACTGAGAACTCATGTTCAGCTGATTAGCCATCCTGATCCCCCAAGTCTTTTTCAGAGTCCCAGCATCCTGTAAATATGGCCTATGTTATTTGTTCCTAGAGGTACAATTTTACATTTGTCCATACTGGAAGGAATACTGTTTGCTGGCACCCAACTTACTAAGCACTCCAGATCACTCTGTATCACTGACCTGTTCTCTACATTATTTACCACTCGCCCAATATTGTGTCAAACTTTATCAGTACTGCTTGTTTGGGGTTTTTCTCCCAAATCACTGCTAAAAATGTTAAGCAGAGTAAGTCCAAGAGCTGATTCCCTACAAGATCCCACTAGCAACACAGTGGCTTGATAACAATCCCCTGTTTATAATTACATTTTAAGACCTGTCATTTCACCAGTTTTTAGTCCAGTTACTGTGCGTCATGTTGTTTTTGTATCATTCTAGTTTTTTAATCAAGCTGTTTGGTGGGTGTCAGGTTAGTTCTCCATGGACAAGTGTGAGCGCATCCCTTGTTTATGGCTAAGCCTGTGAGTCTGTCACAGAGGTCACGGCTTCCATGACTTTCTGTGACCTCCAACTTCTGCAGCAGCCCGTGCTGGCTCAGGTGCTGCCTGGCTTGGGCAGCCCCTGGGCCAGCAGCAGCAGTTTTGGTGTCTGGGAGGGAGCTCAGGGCTAGAGGTGTGGGGTTGGGGACTGGGGCGGGGCGGGGGATTTACCTTGGGGTGGGAAAGCTCCCCGGCTCCCACTGGCATGGCTCCCCTGCAGCTCCTATAGGCAGCGAGGGGCAGGATTGTGTTCTCTGCGTTGCCTGCGCCTGCAGGCCCTGCCTGCACAGGTCCCATGGGCTGCAGCAGCCAGTGCTTGTGGTGGGAGCAGCAGAGTCTCTGCCATGGCCCCTGCCTCTGCTGCTTAGGAGCTGCAGGGATGCAGAGCTGGGTAGGAAGCCTCTGCCAGCCCTGCCAAGTGCCAATGCCCCCCCCCCACAGCAGCAGGGATCTCAGGCTGCATGCCGCAGCCAAGCCCCCCATCTCCCAGCACCAGAGGGGGTCCCGAGCCACTTGCCCCCAAGCACCTACAGCACTCCCAGACCACCCCCCACAAGTTTTAGTCAGGGCAGGTCATGGGCCTGTGAATTTTTGTTTACGGCCTGTGACCTGTCCATGACTTTTACTAAAAATATCCGTGACTAAAACATAGCCTTATTTATGGCCTCTGCTGAGACTAAGGTTATGTCTACACTAGGTGTCCACTGTAAGATCGCTCAAGTAGCCGCTCTGTGCCAACGGGAGAGAACTCTCCCATCGACATAATAAAACCAGTTCAACGAGCAATGGTAGCTCTGGCGCAGGAGAAGCTCTCCTGCTGACAGCACTGTCCACACTACCACTTATGCCAGTGAAACTTATGTCACTCTGGGGAGTGTTTTCTTCACTGCCCTGAGAGACATAAGTTTTGCTGACATAAGTGGTAGTGTAGACATGGCCTGTGGCTATGTTTACACTTAAACCACTACAGTGGTTCAGCTCCAGCACTACAGCTGTGATGCTGTAGCGTGTCAGAGTCGACACTCACTACAGAGACGGGAGGGGTTCTCCCATTGCTGCGGTTAACGCATCTCTGCAAGAAGCAGTAGCTCCACCGACCTAGCACTGAGTACACCAGAGGCTTAGGTCAGCTTAACTACTTCTCCTAGGGGTATGGATTTTTCACACCCCTGAGAGACGCAGCTACTCCAGTGTAACTTTTCAGTGTAGACCAGTCCTATGGGTTTGCTTTGACTATAATAGGTGTGACTGCAGTGCAGGGCCACATACCCGACCAAGCTTTGGTGCAGGCTGTACAAAGCTGCACAGCATTCCTAGGGCTAACCCATGCTGCCATGGCTTCACTAGATTAGATTAAAGCTAGCTCAGATATATCAGCTCGAGCAGCAATCATACCCAGTGACTACAGTCTAGACGTACCCTAAGGATTGAACAGGGCACTGGGTGAAGGTTTGTATTGTTTTATATCTTCTCGGTGGCTACAGGACTCATGGCTGTCACTTGGGTACTTTGAAGCACAGCGAGGCATGCGTAAATGCCTGTTTGAGATTGCAGATAAGTGAGCACAAGCAGAGGCAACGTCTGAAGATCCACCCTGACTGCCTGGTCTCCCTGCAACTCAGGATTCTGCTTATTCTGTCTGCTCCAGCCAGACTCCAAGCAGTCCCTGCATCTTCTGTGTAGCTATCTTGGGTGTGTCCATGCAGCTCTGTAGATGTGCCAGTCCCAAATATATCTAAGGACCAGTGCTGGGAATGCTGAACTATGTGAATGAAATCAGCTAGAATAATGGAGTGCTTTCCCTTATGAGTGACCCTGATGGGCCATGGGAGTGTATGGGGGGATAGGAAAGTCTGGGAAAGAGGCAGCGTATTCAGCTTCAGAACTGACCTGGTGACCTTTGCAGGTTTATCAGAATGTAGGTGAACAAGTGAGCCTGATTAGTGTGTTTGCTGACAGTATTGATCCAACCATCATGTGATCTTTGAAGATCTTCCTAGGGTCAACAGCCTCTGATCAACTAATAAACCTTGGAACTTTGTCAAGACTTTTCCTAACCTGGCAGTTAACTATCAATACATTGAGAGCACATGACTATGCCACTTAGGGTGACCAGACAGCAAGTGTGAAAAATCAGGACGGGGGTGGGGTGGGGTAATAGGAGCCTATATAAAACAAAGTCCCAGATATCACGACTGTCCCTATAAAATCAGGACATCTGGTCACCCTAATGCCACTTGGTAACAGCCATCTAATTACAGGCACCGTGCTCTCCTCTGCTAAAGACTCCAGTCTACACTTGGCAATTATTTCCATCTCGTGGCTCCTGGGAATGTGTGAGTCCAGAGACAAGAGATTGGCTCCTAAGTGGGTGGAGACTGTGATTATGCAGCCAGAAGAGAATGACTCCCAAGGGCCAGGGGTCTCTGCTTCCCAGAAAGAAGGATACAACTTCCAGGATCTGGGTATGAGGAAGAGTGCCCATTGTCCAGTCAAGAAGGGAGACCTAGGTGCTCATCTGGCTGCCCATCAAGTCAACACGCAATCTATCAAGAGGAAAACACTGAAATAAAGGTGGAGGGTGCATTGTACACAGCTTGCATGAAAAGCTGCAATAAAGCTGCTTCCATACGAGAGACTCTCTGCCGTGTTCTGCGTGAATCGCAGAATTTTTTATTGTGTTGGCAATGCCGAAAAAGTACAGGAGAAAACAGTTTCGGATTGAACTGAAAATTAAATTTTTCATTGAACTGAAAAGTAAAACCAAATAAATAGTTGAAATGAAAAGTTTTGTTTTGATTTTGAGCTTTTTTGTTTTTACTTAAAAGTAAAATTAAAGGATATTTTGAAACAAAAAGTCATTTTGAATTTAAAAAAATCAAAAGATTTTATTTAGAAAATGTAAAAAAACCCCAACATCTTAGGGATTTTTTTTCCAAAGTAAACAATTTGGTGCAATCAACACAAATTTGCAAAACGTACACAAATTTTTTTTTGCAAAAAAAGTCAAGCAGTTCTAATCCTCTGGGCTCTGAAAGAGCCAGTAGGGACCAGTTTAATGGTGTGCCAACCCTCTCTTTCTGCGGGGATGACTTTTTGGGCTCTGGGCCAAGCTTAGAAAAACATCATCTCCAATGAGTAAAACAGCAACATCCAGGAGAATTAGATGGACATTTTCACTATCCACTGCTTTCCTGGCATTTAATAACAGCTCAGCTCAAGCCACTGCCACAGAACAAAGGATACAGGGTGAAAAAGCTAAAGGCACCAAGTTCACTGATGTGCACAGCTCTCAAATGAGCACAAATACATACAAACACACACTGATGCAAACAACTGTGGAATAAGCTGTCTTCTACATAACTCTCCTCCACACCTCCGCCCAGTACACACAAATGTGCAAAGCTGGCATAGCTGGGACAGCTATGTGCCTATATATACTTACTTGGCAGGGGAGATACCATGATCCCGAAGGTGGTTTTCCCAGGGTGAGGCTCATCCATTGCACTGCGGGTGTGCTGACCCCTGCGATTTCCCCAAATGCGGGAAACTCGACTGCATCATTTGTGGTAGTGGGGGACTGTGTTCGCGCTCTCCCCTGGAGATTGGTTGAAAAAACAGAAAAATAAAAGCCTCAGGGAGTGCTGGTCAGTGGGCTGGCTATGCTTGGTCCAGCGTGCAGCTGTGTCGTTGATTTTGACCAAAGTTGTTTTTTTTTTGTTTTTTTTTGTTTTTTTACACACAACGGCAGATGTGTACGCACATATCAGGGCTAGCCCTTCTACCTATACTACCACGTAAAAAAAAATAAATCACCTTTTAAGCCCCAATTTCAGGAACAAATGCCATCCCCTCCACCCTCAAGCACCCCCCACAAAGGTGGGAAGGTCCCCCCTCCTACACACACAGAAATGCAGACACACCAGTTTTTGCCAAAAGCAGTGCCAAGAGATTAGCTATAACCCAAAAGCTAGCTCAGGAGAGCAGCTCCTGGATGGAACTGGTTGGCTCAGCCTGAGGAGGTGCCAAGTAACCTTTTCACAAGCTGGAAACAGGAAATTGGATCTTGTAGCTTGAGCTGTGAGAGAGAGGAGAATCTGCTTTGGCCGGGTGACTGAGACGGGAGGGAGAAGCCAGTATGCCCAGGTGATGGAGGGTGTGGGGCAGAGGAGCCGCACCAGGCAGCTGGCTAGAGAGTGGGGAGACAGAGGGAGGAATGGAGATGCCCAGGTGATGGGGTGGGGATAGGGGAGAGGAACCAGCCTTGGCAGGTCAGGGATTGGGGAGAAATGGCTGCTCCCCTGGCAGGGGGCAGGGAGAAGAAGATGGAGAAGGAGGGAGATGTTTATGCCAGATGGAGGAGGAGGAGTATGAAGTTGCTCATGTCTGGGGATGTGGGGTGAAGTGAGGTGGGGTAGCAGAAGCTGCAGCTGCAGGGGGGACGGGAGAAGCATGCCCAGCTTAGGAGTCCCAACAGGGTGCGCGGATGAGATGGGCTGTGCCTCGGTCTGCGGGGTCTTTCCCCCAGTTTAGTTTATTCAGAAGCCACCCCATTGCTGTATTTCTGTCCCAGCGCTGTACGTCTGAGGGGGAGTCCGCTGTGGCCATCACTCAGTTCACTGGGCAGCCAGCAACAGCGACGGACAGGAATGAGAACACCAGCTGCCCAGGTCTTGGGCCACAGCCCATGCAGCAGGGTGTGACAGAGGCGTAGTCTCAAGACAGCCACTCAGCAAGCAGCTCTAGGAAAAGCCCCCTGGGCAGGGGTCCTAGCAGGTTGCAAGTGACCCTGGACCTTGGAGTCAGAGGCCCCATCTGCACTGAGAGCTGAACTGTTCTTGGACACAACTGTCATGCATGGTTTGCCTGACCAGCCTGGACAGGCTAGGAATGCATCAGGGAGGTCAGGTTACAACACCCTCAATAAAAGGTGTAGGCTTGATTCTCAGTTTCCCCATTCCTGCACTGGGAAGAAATGCAGTGGGGCAGATAAAGGTAAGTCACCTTTGTGCTGTTTGTATTCTGGAGTCATCCAAGACACACCCATCTCCAAGCATAAGTTAGAATAGCCTCAGGGTTGCTCTAATATATGCTTTGTGTCCTATAGGCCCTGGGAAGCGGAGGTGGGCAATGGCAGAGAATAGCCAAAGTGCAGTCCAGTTATGCTCCCCAACATACCCCGATCTGCCTCCTAAACGGGGGCTGAGAGTAAAGGGCGTGTAGAACCATTACATCAGCTCTGCACTGGTCAGGGAAGCCCTTTTGTGCAGAAGGGCATTCTCAGGAGGCCACTTCCACTAATTTTTTAGGCCTCTTAGTGTAGCTGGGAATCAGCCCTGGAGTGTAGACAGAACCTGTCTGTGTTCCAGACCCAGGTTAAAGCCCTAGGGTAGTCAAGGTTTCTACCCATTGTGAAGCTGTACTTAGTCCCAGCTATGCTACAATTTCACAGTGTTGTATCCAAACCCCTATCCCTGTGACACCTGCAGCATAGGTAGGGCCTGGGGCACACAGCTTTTTGTACTTTGGTTCATCTTTCCCCAGGTTCCTTTGGAGGCGGGATTTCCCTTACTGCCCCAGAATTCACAGGGAGCCTTTCACCAGGTGGCCAGTTCAAGCCAGCCTAGGTAGTTAGTGACCAAAAGCCATGATACTTGAAGGCTGCTTGGTGGTCTGCATGAAATGAGTTGGTAGATCTCTGCCCGGCTATCCTGTGAACAGTGTCCACATCACAAATCCCTTGGGACAGCTGTTGGTAGACAGACCTCTGTAGTCGGAGGGCAGTTCAGTCCAATGGCCCATGCGATTGTTGGCCTTTCCACTGAGACCAGCACCGGTGCTTTTTGGTTAGGTAGCTGCTGAGTGAAATCACTGCCTACCACGCTGACCATTATTGTCTCATTGTTTCCCCGCTCTGTCTGTCTATAGCCACCTGTCGTCTCTTGTTTTATACTTCGATTGTCAGCTCTTTGAGGCAGGGACCATGTTTTTGTTCTGTTTATATAGCATCGAGCGATCCTGCTCCATGACTGGGGATCGTAAATACGACCCCAATACAAACAAATAGTAAGAGGTGATTTAGACACCCAGCCCCACAGAACTGGGCTAACATCTCCAACTCATTTCATATATATGCCACATCCATTTTCAGATACCACCAGCCTGCCTGGATTTGAACTCATGGCCTAGAGGGTCCAGCTATTATTAGCAAGTCTCTGAACCATCCAGTCCTTTTAAAGTCAACCTTTTATTCTCAACGTTAACAAAGAACAAAAGCAAAACCAGAACCAACCAACCAACCAACCAAACAAACAAAAAAACCCCAGCCCAGTTGATTCTGGAGGATTTTTGCTTTTCACTCCATGGTTTGAAGTTTTATTTCTGGAGTTAAGTCCCTCGTAGGAATTTTTAGCACCAAGTCATAAACCACCAAAAAAACAGAGGTTATAATGACAGTGGAGTAACTACCTGGAGGGCTAGATATGGACTGTACATCCATAGAGGACACTAAGTAGAGGGGAGGAATATATTGAACAACGGAATATAATGGGATCTTGACTGGAACATATATTTTGAGCACTTTAGTTTGTTTCACTTGAATTGCTCTTTGTTACCAGCACAGGGAGGTAGTAGGGCGCTCAGGTAAGAATCACTGCCAGCTCTCTAAAGCCATACCGGATATCAGATCTCATTAAGGAGCCTATTTACATATGGTTCCAGTGAAGTGTTTTGTAACGTGGCTTGGCTGGTCAGTGTGAATGCAGCCAGATCACACTGGAAGCATGTTTTGTCTGAGATCACCACCATTCTGACTTAAAAGCTAGCAGAGATTGGCAATTATATTCAGAATTACTCCAGATGTTCTGTATTTCATCCTTACCTTGGCTAGAATGTGTTTCTCAAACACAGTTCAGCCCAGTCCATGCTGCAGAATGACTTAGCTGGAGCAATGTCTAAGCCAAATTTAAACACTGCTCCTTTGCTCATTTTCCAACCCAGTGTGCCTGCAGATGAAGAATGCCTGCCATCCTGCTGACTTCTAGCTCACAGTCCCCACCAGAGAGCGCTCTAAGACCAGAGTCCAGAGCACAGACAAATCAGAGCGGTGTAGAAGTTAGAGCCAGATGCAGCAGGATCTTTACCAGATCTTGTAAATTAGCTCTGCCTGTACCTCTATGGGTCTGTTTTGTCTGCATGTTTTCAGGTCTCACCAGCCTCTGTGGATTCAGAGCCCTCCTTGTGCATGCTCCCTAATATGGCCACTGCTCCTGTCAAGATACATGTCAGAGAGATCAGCATAAAAATCCAGGTGATAACAGCAGTCGATCTGAAACTCAGGAGCGCAGAGCCCCCATCACCCCTCAAGCTTCTCACTCAGACTCATTAGAGATCAGGATCCCATTACAGCCTTCCTCTGTGCCCCTTTCAGATCAGTATCCTGGCCCCCCACTTCCTCTTCCAAAACACGGTGAGAACAAGTTACTGCATTTGCCTGTATTTATTGGCTTTCTGACACTGTTCATGTCACATCCCATAGATGCAAATATGGCTTTACTACTGGCTCTGCTTTCTTTTTCCCTCTTCCTCTTTCACGATTGCTCTGAAATTGAAGGCTCTGTAAAAACTGTAGGGTCTCTTTGCAATCATAGGCATGGCATGCCCCCACTCCTGCACTGCCCATGGTGTCCAAGTCTTTCTGTTGGGCCAGCCAGACACTCTGAATGGGTTTGGACTACTGTCAAGTTCCATGCTCAGGAGCATCTGGTATTCTGGCATGCAGAGTGCCACGCCCAGGACTTGAAACAGGGAACACTGGGGCCCACAGGCAGCAGCCCAAGGAGTTGCAATCAAAGGTAAAGAGACAGGGAGCTAAGAGAGCTGTTGGAGAAATCAAAGCAGTGTCAAAGCAGCAGCAGCGTGAGTCAGAACCAGCATCCAGGGAAAAACATTGTATTTTTATGGCAGGGTTTGGGGTGGTTTTAGTGAAGTTAATGCACAGTAAAGATGCCCTGCAGAGACCTTAAAGCTTGTTTATCTAAAGAACAGGTACAGAATGTGCCTGAAACCTGATCAGGAGAAACCAGGGGGAGTTCAGGCTCTCCAAGCCTATTCAGACACTGATCCTTGTGCTGGAAAAGGGCAGCAGTTTTGTAAAGTGGATTGGTAGGAACTACACTTCACATCAGCTCCCAGGTGGCAGCTTTTCAATCACTACCAGCCTGGGTTAGATTCAACCCAGCCACAAACAGCTGAAAGGCAGAGTGACCCCATTAAAATCCCCCCATTCCACTTACTGTTTTAGGGCTAGAATCAATTCCCATTTAAGATAACTGCAGTCTTTCAATGGGAGCTGGATCTGACCTTTCCACAGCAGTCCTGTCTCAAGACCTTAGTTAGCGGAAATACTGGGATTATTGTAACAAAACACTCACCCAGCAGAACAGATCAATGGCTGTGGCTCAGCTATTTGCTGGCATACAAAGTGGAGCCAGGATAGAGCAAGCAGAATTATGATGCTTCCCTGAAGACACATGTCTGAGCTAGGAGTAGCCAGAGCACCTGGTGAAAGGAATCTGGACAGTGATGTGTATCATGGAGGCTGATGTGTATCTGAAGCTCTCTTTCCTTTTCCAAACTGCATCCTTGCCAGAAGCAGCAGCAGGGAAACATCCATGGTGTGAAGAAGGAACTGATAAAGCTCAACTGTCCCAGGAATGGCTGGCTGAGGTCATTCCTTGTCAGTTTTGGGGCGGCGTCCACTTTTGGGGAGAGCTGCCTGTCTGGAGTCTGGGAAGGTGGAAGCAGTGTGAACAGCGAGGAGCATTATGGGAGAGGAGGGGGCTGTGTGTCATCTAGAGATTCCATCAGTTTTTTTTTTAAGGAACGTTAAATGGTTTAATAAAAATCACTCAAGACTTTTATTTAATACAAACCATTTTAACTCCTATAGCTGCCTTTCTTCCTGGGATCTCATAGCACTTTGCAAGCTTGAATAAATCAAACTGCACAAGCCTTCTACGCAGAATGATTATAAACTATTCCCATTTTACACATGGGAAAGCTGAGGCAGAGAGCCAATAGGCACAAAATGAGCTAGAACAGATGAGGCTGGGGCTGGAATGACTGATCCAAAGGCCATACAAGCCTTGCTTATGCTAGCATGTTCTGCACCCATTATCAGCTGCCTTGTTGCTGAGGATCATTTAAATGCCAGCGCCTCTATCTATACTTGGATGCTGTGCACTCAGTTTCCTACCATTGCTAAGATAGGTTCAGCTTCACCAATGGACGAAGTTCTAGTATACACAGTGGTCCAGGCAACTGCAGATGTTTTATGCACTGTATCATCTAACCCTGCCTAGGGGCAGCTGATGTGACTTTGGGAGCAGCAGGCTGTCCGCAAGAGGGCATTCAATGACATTAAAAGGTGGCAAAATTCAAAACCGATCAAAGGAAAGTCTTTTTCCATGAAATGTGCATTTAAGCAGTGGAACTCACTGCTGCAGGAAGTTATTAAGGCTAAGAATTTGTAAGATTAAAACACAGACTAAAGTTTTATATGGATAACTACATTAGTGTAGTACAGAGCCCAAGTGGCTTGGCTTATGAGGAAAGTTTCAAAGGGCTAATGCATATACCTCAGCTCGGCTATGACTAATTGGTTCGGGACATGGTGGCGGGGGGGAGTTGGTCAACGTGTTGCAAGGGGATGCAACTTTGAGCAATGGGCTGAAACTGAGCCTAGGAAAAGGAAAATGTAGGGCAACTAGGAGGGATAACTGCTTAAAAGAGAGAGGGATTCGGCTGTGTAATAATTTCCCAAGGGAGTGCTGGAAATCCTATTGTTTGGGACTTGTGAAACTAGACTGGGCAATGCCTTTTAGAATGTGCTGCAGGGAACAATCCTACTCTGACTGGCAGCAGAGGGGCACAAGAGGATTTGGCCTGCATTACTTAACAGGTATTTTCCAACACTAGCTTCCACGAACAAAGGGCACCACTGTATTCAGCATATGCTCCCTGCACCTGCTCTGGGCTTCATCAACCCAGTTGCCCTTGGGCAACGTTCTTTTACAGGTAAAGGGAATGCTCCTGCGGGTCTGTGAGAAGCACCTGGAGCCTAGCTACTATACTGACTCAAACCCCACTAAACCCATCATCCCCCAGAGCGGGGCAGAGAGGACACCCAGTTTGATCTAGAACGAGTCATTCACATACACTCCCCTGGAGCAGATTTCACAAACAAGACAGTGCATTGCAAGTACAGACTCCAGAGGGCAGAGTGAATCCTGGATGAGAATGAGGGGCGGTGGCAAAGTAGAACGGGAGCAGCATCTCTCATAGCTCCCCACACAGCCCCCATAGTCAGCTTCTCTACAGGCAAAGCTTGGACTAATAGAAAGCATATGGAAGGAGAGCCTGCGATCCAGGGCTTCAGGAGCTGCGGCTGAGGCAATGAGGAACAGCCTGGCACCCATTCAGGAATGTGTTCACTGATCAAATAGCTCATGAATGGGGAGTGGGCTTGGGGGTTGGGGAGAGGGGTTAAAAGGTACATGGCTCCAGCTCCAATGTTCCCCACCCTCCTGGTGAAATAATTAGTCATAATCCAGTCTGGAGAAAGGATTCCAAGTCCATAATAATGAAAGAATGAGAATCCCTAACAATGCCCTCCGCCCTCTCCCAGCTCTCACTCTAGACTCAGAGCAAATGGGTAGAGCCAGGCTCGTACCCGGTTCAGGGCTCCGATCCCCTGATCCACTCTCCCCTCAAGACCTGCCATCCTCAGGGTGCTTCACTGCAGCTGTCTTTGCTAGGGATGGGCCAGCAGCAAGGCCAAATGCTTCTGTCACCCTAGCCATGTCTGCACAGGGGCGTTAGGCTGGCATACCTGCAGCACTCATGGGTGTGGATTTTCACACACACCCCTGACCCCGACCACCGTAGCTACATGGACTTACCTTAGAAGTGTAGAACAGGCCAAAGTCCATGCACTTCAATACATGCCTCTCTTTCATTTTTCCACGCCATCCCTTTCTTCCTTCTCTTCCCTTTTCCTTCCAATTTCTCCCTTTCTCCATGCCATGGAGACCCAGTCCACAACAAAGCACAGTGCTATAAAAATAAATAAAATCCAGCTGGGCATCTGATGTGGCATGCAGGTGACAACTGAAGAGCTGCCACTCAATAGAACAGGACCATTGTGGTGGCATGGTTATTTTGGGGGCAAGAGGAGTGGCTTGAAGTCTGCGGGGCTGATCCTAATTTGGTGTAAATCAGCTTCACTGACTTCACTGCTGCACTGATTTACACCAGCTGAGGATCTGGCCCTGAATTACTAAGTCTGAGTGGGGTGAGAGACAGAGAAAGGCCCAGATTATACAAATGGCTCCTACCTTGGAGAGAGTTTGGATCCACAACTAAACTTCATAACTCACACTTCTTTCTACAATGGGCCCAAGTTGGAATCCTGGATCCAAACACCTTTGAACTGAAATCCTAGTGTCCGACTTGGCTGAGAAAAAGGGTCTTTATCCAGCACCTGTTATGCTTAAGTCCTGGCCACACTGACAAACCAACACAGGAGACATCTCTTTTTCCAAGCTTCCCTCTCGCTGCGGGCTCTGGAATCCATGGCAATTAAGCTATTGCCTTTCTCATCATGGTCCCTGAGAGCTGTGGCGATGGATGTGAGGGATGTTGCAATACATATGAAGATACTGGGCCCGGCACTGCTTTCAAGACCTTGCTCACCTAAGCACTTCAGCTATGACACTCACATGACTAAGGGTAAAAGAGGCAGTGTTGTCCAATGGTTAAAGAGCTGGCCGGGCACTCTGCAGGCCTGTGGTCTATTCCTGACTGCCACTGACCTCTGTGGAGATCTGGACAAGACACTTTGCCTCAGTTTCCCCTCCCACACTTTGTCTATTGAGATTGTAAATTCTTTGGACCAGAGACTGTCTCTTATTATGGGTTTGTCCAGCAGCTAGCAGAAGGGGTCCCTAATCTTGGTGGGGTCTTTGAGATGCTAGTGTAATACAAATTAATCAGGCCTAATTAAGGGGACCAGACAGCAAGAGTGAAAAACTGGGACACTTTTTTTCAGGTGTGGCGGGATAATTCCGTATATAAGACAAAGCCCCTTAATATTGAGTTGGTCCTGATATTATCACTATGTCTGGTCACCCCAGGCCTAATACTTTAACTATGTGGCTTGCTCCCCATTTAAGCCATGTAAAGTTCAATTAGATGCCATAGTGATTGATATCCTACAAATTCTTGTCATCATCATGCAGTAATTATAACAGCAACAAGCTGTGCAGGAGATATGTTTTTCTGATGCAACAATTATCTGAAGAGGTTTTTTTCCAATTGTGTCACTGTGCAACTTAATTAAAAAATAATGAAATCCTCCCAGGCCAAAATGTGCTGCTTGTTGCCAGTGCCCTTCATGATGAATTTACACACCACCACTTGACTGAAATGTTTCCTTACAAAAAATTAACATTTTTTCTTTAAAGGGGAGGAAAAAATTAATATATAGATGGGTGTAATGTGCTAAGGGGATGATCTCAGCTTCCAAGCACTCTGCTGTTTTTATTAGCTAATATCGGCAGAAAACGCTTAGTGAAATAGCTGCCCATCCCATCAGAGTTATTACCCTACCCATTTGCTTTTTTCATTATCATTAGCTTAGCTTGAGAGGACCCCCCAAGCTTCTCATCCTCTTGATTCTTTCTGCCTCGGCTCCAGCATCCAAAGTCAATGATGGATCAGGCCACATTCAGATGCCTTATTATCCAGCTGGTAGATTGATTTATTTAGGGGCTGTTTAGTTACCCACTCTGGTGCCAGTCCTGCAATCGAATCCAGGTAGATTAGAAAAATGAGGACCAAAACCTGTGTTTGGCTTTATGATTTAGCTATTAAACCTACCAGTTCAAGATGGCTTAAAAAGCTGTTCCTTAGTAGTCCATGACTAGAATTAAGCTTTGTGGAAATAAGAGCTACAATAAGCTCCTATTAACAGACACGTTTTCGTAGGTTTTGTTTTTCTTCAGTGAATGCAGAATTTTTAAAAATTCCCCTGAAGCACCACAACTTAAATACAGCAGCAATGAGTTAGCACAACTGGTCTCAGCCTTCATATCTCAAACTCCAAAGGATTTGGTGCATCACATCTATAACATCACAAGTTAAAATTGCAATGGGCTCCTATCCAAATACTATACTGAAGCTAACCTGTGTGGTCCACCTGGTTGTGGGCTACTTACCATCAGATCCAGACTAACACGGCTACTCCTAGGGCTTGCAGAGAAGTGAAGCTCTCTGGCTCCCTGTATGGGTGAAAAGGGAAATTGAAGGGATTCTGCCTGGGGTCAAGTTTATTTGCATACGCTTTATTTATTCATTTGCAAATGCTTCAATGTAGTTTCAGAAAGTTTAACTTAATTTAGACATCCCACGGCTTGAGCCCCATTGAGTCTGTATATAGGAACGAAGAAGGGAAACACATCAAGCTAGGTTCACTGTCCGGTGCCCAGCGTGACGCAAAGAGAAAACAAGAAACACCATTGGAGGGAAGTAAATTCTATTTAAAAAATTCTTTACTTTTCAGTATTCCCAGGTGTTAAGTAACACAGGTGGAGCTGATGGAAAAGCACTAAGTTTTTGTGAATATTTTTGAAAACAGTGAAATATCTGTTTTTCCACGGGGTTAGAAAAGGAAATATTTTTTGGTATTTCAAAATTTTTCACCAAAAAAATGTAACCAAAATAGTCACTTCAAAACAAATGTTCTGTATTAATTTTTTTTTCTTTTTTTGTTCCTTCTCTGCCCCCTTTTTTCCTTTTTGCCACTGAAAAAGAGGAGAAACCAAAATTCAAACTGAAAAATGTTTATTTTGAATTCTTTTTCCATATTTTGAAGTCCATTTTTCATTTTAAAATAATTTAAAAAAGAAATAAAATACCTGGCCAACTCTAAACACGTTAGGCTAATTTTTAAAACTCCAATCTGTGCTCCTTAAAATCCAGCCACATCATCAAACCACCACTAAGCGTCTTCACTAAGCAAGCAAATTGAGATTGCTAGCCAAAAAGAGGCCTTCAACACCCCTTGCCAGTATCGTGGATCTGTTTCAGTCAATCTTCAGGCCAGGGCATGGTACAGAGGTAACACTTGCTGTTCTGGTGGATGTAAAGTTTGCATTTACAGACGGGCAAGGGAAAACAATCCAGATTCATCCTGTACCTCTGATCCTGTGTGTCTGATCACTGGATATTCCCATCCTGCCTCCAACATGCTGCAGGTGAGCAGTAATAGCCTGAAGAGGCTCTAGTCTTTCTCCTGAAACCCAGAGGGATGTTCATGGGTGATGTTTCCTCACCAATGGAGCCCCTCAAGGCTCAATCCACTTCTTCATATTATTCAACATCTATACAAAGCCATTGGGAACACTGGTGAAATAGCATGCGCTGAGGTGCCAGCAGCAAAGACATAACCCAGTTCCGTCTCCTTTATCAGATGGCCAATGTAAAAGTCACATGATCAAAGGGAGTGTGCGAGTTACAGGCCACATGGGATCTGTTGGTAGCTCATGTTGTCGCTGCAAAGGGCCTGGCCCTGCTCCTCTCTCCTCTGAGTGTATGTGGTTAAAAAGGAGGGGGAAAGAGATAGAGGGAGGAAACATAGACATCAGAGAACTCCAGGTGAAAGCGTTTGATATCATCTCCCATAAAACAATCCCTAAATCCCTGCTCTGCTGAGCAGCCCCTCGCATGTTTCCCATCTCACAGGCTGGCTGTGAAGTAGAGAACTCTACAGGGCAGGTGCAGCTCTAGACATTTTGCTGCCCCAAGCACGGAGGGTCCGCTGGTCCTGCGGCTTTGGCGGACCTCCCATAGGCATGCTTGTGGGAGGTCCGCTGAAGCCGCGGGACCAGCGGACCCTCCACAGGCAAGCTGCCGAAGGCACCCTGCCTGCTGCCCTAGTGGCGACCAGCAGAGCGCCCCCAGTGGCTTGCCGCCCCAGGCACGCGCTTGGAGTGCTGGTGCCTGGAGCTGCCCCTGCTACAGGGTACACAGTCATTCTTGGTGGGAGAGGCTCCCCCATCTGCGTACACACCTGCCGCTCATCCCCCCCACCCAGGGTAAGACATTCTCTTCTGATAAGCAATCAAACCAAGGAGGAACACAATGCAGCCTTTACATTTGCACTTCTCCTACTCCTTAATATTAGGCCCCTATATCCCTTTGTCAGATCCCCTCCGCGCTCTCTCCTCATGAGAGCAGAGCATGAGCACATCAAGAGACCTTCACTTGGGGTAGAGTTCTTTGCACTCGCAGTTACCTGGGTAATTCAAAGTCAATAGTAATATTTACATAATGAGCCCTTGGTTGGGGCATCAGCAGGGATTAATCACGGGGCCTCCAATGCACAGACCTCAGTGACTTGAGCTAAGGGGTTGATGGCAGTCGCAGACGGCTCTCCCCTGTGAATCAGCTACAGAGTGGAATACAGACACACTTGGCCAGTGTGTTACACATAAAAAACCTTCCCTCCAAGAATCTCAAAGCACTTTACAAACATTAATTAACCCTCATGTTCCCCTGCCCCCACCAGCGAGGAACTATTAAAGCTGCTTTGAAGATTGCTGCAGTGCAAACAAAATATTACAACAGAGAATTCAGTCTTTTGCTGCAGCACAGTGACTCTTTGAAGCAGCTGTATTGAGTATTAATCGGTTAATTTGTTTTAATTAAATAATGCCTGGATATGCTTTGAACATGCAAAATGCTATAAAAATGCTATTATTATTACAGTTGGACAAACTGAAGCACTGAGGTCTTGATCTCAGCATTTAAGTCTAATAAAGTTTTCCCATTGATTTCACTGGGAGCAGGACTGGGGCCTAAAAGGTTAAGTCATTTGCCTTAAATTATACAGCAGGGGCAGAGCTAAGGATAGAACCCAGGAGTCCAGCCCACTGCACACCTGCTTACCTCTCCTATCATGCACCAGCTCCCCTAATGGTGGGTGGTGGCCCTGGCCATGGCACATCATGGGAGATGTGGCCTGGCTGGGGAGCCGGTCACTTAGAAGAGAATGGAGACATGAGGAAACTGAATAGCAACTTCCACGAAACACTAGAGCAGGACGGCGGAATGGGTTTTCTTGTGTTTGATACTTGGGTTTTCAGGTGTTTGATATTTTTTCACTAGTAAAAAATAATCAAAATGTTCCACACAGACAGCAGGCACTTTTCGAGAGGAAATTTGCAGCCAGCCCTAACTACCTATTCTGGGGACAGAGGCCTTCAGTTTCTGGAACTGCCAGTCCAGAACCCTTCACCAGCACTCAGAATTTCACTGCTAAAAAGAGAAATCACACTGCCAGCTAGGGAGAAAATGGTTAACTTGGTTTTCTTCCTCTCCTCCACGCAAGTAGTTCAATATAGAGGACTCAGCAGCAGAGGTCGTGACCTGGTGTAATTCTGGGAGCCATCCATCCCCAGGGAGGGAGCCTGCATGAATTATGCAGAAGCAGAATAGTTGTATTTTTATAAGACCTGGGAGGACAAGCCCCCATCAGATGTTAAGATTGTCTTGTTCAGAGGCAGAGATTCACAGTGGCTTTATTCTCAGCATATGCCACCTCGCTGGGTGGGGACTCAGACCAGCTGGTACCTATTGTCTCAATTCTGCTGAGGTGAGATGCTGTCAGCCATTCACAAGTCAGACTTCAGTCCTAGCCCTCCAGGGAGGAGAGTTGAGTTTTATTTCCATAGCAGTTTGGCTCAGGGCTACCCTGCTGGTGATTCTGTCTGTCTCTCTGTGTGTGACACACACACACACACACACACACACACACACTTCAAACTACGGCTGAGGTGCAGGTGGAGAAGAATGTGCTTTAACTCATGGCTCTGCAATCACTTTTGCATTTTCCCCATTCTCCTAGCCCTGCTGGTCTTCATTTCAGGCTCTGGCCCCTTCACTAGGTGATGGCAGTTACCATCCTAATTCACTGGCATTTGCTAGGGTAGCAGCCTCACAAACCACCTCCTGCTCCCTTCCCTTCATAAAGCCCCCCAAAATTGTTCCATAGACTCTCTGAACTCTGGCCCCAGCTGTAAATGGATTCTGTACATGGCTTTCTAGAGTCTTTGGGCTTGTCTACATGACCACTTAGCCAAGCTGGGCTGTAACTCTACCCCGCACCAAGTGCCTGTGTGGACCCTGCTGTCCTGCATTAGACGTCCCCTAGCGTGCATTAATCTACTCCCATTTCAAAGTGGGGCGGATCACCATGCACTATGGAACTGTTAGTGTGTGGCAGGGTCCACAAAGACACTTAATGCGCAGCAAGCCACTGTGGGTTAGATCTACACCCCAGCTTTCTGCAAACTAAGGGATCATGTAGACAAGCCCTTACGGGAGCTCTAAAGCTCTAATTCAAATTAACTTGCACTTCCTCCAGACTTGGCCACTTAATGCACGGTGTGTCCTCAAACTCACTCACCAAGATGTTCAATAATTAGAGGTAAGGAAATGCTGGATGGGCTCCAAATTCCATGAGAAGCCTGATCCGTTGTTATTTGAATAATAGCAGCATCTAGCAGTGGCAACTGAGATCAGAGCTCCATTGTTCTAGGCATTGTACAGACAGTAAGAAACGGTCTATGCCCCAGGGAGTTTACATTCTAAATAAGCAAGACAGACAAAGGAAAGAGCAGCCTCATTCTACAGGCAAGGAACAGAGGCATTAAATGATTTGCCCCAACGGTGCACAGGGAGCATGTGGCAGAGCCAAATACTGAACCCAGATTTCCTAAGGCCCAGCCTAGTGTCTTCAATGCAAGACACCTCTTCTATCTGAGCTGGATCTCTAGGGACCTTCTAGCCTCAGGATGCGACCCAACCTAATTCCCATGATTTCTGGTATTGGTGGGGATGTCCTGTGCTACGCATGCTACAACCAGCATGCAGGACATGAGAGCACCTGCAGATTCAACACAGCGTCATTGCATTGTGATGTGACAATATCACACCATGCAAATATCACACTCTTAGAGGTGGCCTCCCTACCTGCAACTCTACCGTGTGGCTCTGGAGCTGACATGAGGCCAAGAGATGGGGTGGATTCTGGTTCCGCCTCTGTCTCTCCCATTATTTTTTCCTCCAGTTAGTCATACAGCACCACTTGCTGGTGCTGCCTGACCCAGGAGAGCTCCTGGGGTATCAGATCTATTCCAAGGACCAATTTCTCTACAGTGGCTTTGCCTTTGTGTAACTGGGGAGCACTTAGCCCCTGGAGATCGGAAACAACAATTCAAACTGGAAACCAACCAAATGGGAGATGGAGGGAAGAGCAGGCTGGGCTTGCAAAACTGCTTTCAGTTGGGATTTGGTTTAATTCAAACGGTGGGTGATTCAGGGCCCTCTTGTTTATCTGAACCCCAAAGTTTGGGGTCTGTAGTTCCAGCTTTGGCCCAGCTCGGGCTCACATAGGGAGGAAAGGGGCCTTTCTGGGGGGACAAAGAGTCAAGCTGGAAGGGGCAACAATGTGTGTGGATTTTTAAAAGGAAATTAATAGCTGCATTCAGGGCAAACGGCAGCCTGCTGATATATCTCACCCAGCGGGGTGGTGGGAAGGTGGGTAACCTCCTGCTGCTTGTGAGCTACAGTCCCTCCCATGACTACAAAATACTGAAGCTCTGTCTGCCTGAAGGCATGACCCCACCACACACCACACCCAGGGCCAGCTTTGCCACAGAGCAGAACAGGGCAGGCAATCTGCACTGGCTCTGTATTGCGACATTGACTCTGGTCAGGGAGGGACAGACTTTTTTCACCGAACCTGGGGGGAGCAGAAAGACCCACAGTCCCTAAACGCTGGCTCCTGTGCTGCAGGGTTCACCCATGATGTAAAGTCACATGGGGCTCAGTCAGCCACAAGTATGTTACCTGGTGATACTGTTATAGTCCTTTGCTATTTGTATTACTGTAGCACCCCGGCATTCCAGCCGGGGAGCAGGACCCCACAGTGCTAGGTGCTGTATGAAGAAAGACCACAGAGATGACCCTTGCTCACTGCTTCAATAATTGGTGGCCCATGAGCCCATATACTAGTGTTTGGGAGGAGCTGGCTTTTGGGGGTATCCCCCATAACAGTCTGATCTGTCATGACAAATCCTATGAAGCCTGGCATCATGCCTCCAGCAGCACCCTGTGCTAGAGAGGAAGATGTAATCCATGCCCATGGTGCATCCAGCCCCTTGAGCAATGCTGCAGCTGCTGGGAACACAGACCTCCCCAAGGCCGGAGGGAGAGCATAACAAATGGCAGTCAGAGCTGCAAGAAGGTTCCATGTCGTCTGTCCAGGAATACACCCACAAAGGGCAAGGAGAAGACACGGCCGCATTCTCCCCAGGAAGACTTCTCCTCCACGTCCCCGCCACCTGACTTCTGAAGACAGGCGTATCCAGGGCACACAAGCACAGGAAGAGCCTGCTGCTTCTCCACCCAGCCAGCACTCTCTTGCCACATCACAGTAAGACAAGTGTCTGCTGAGCCGGATGTGCAATATCCAGGCTGGGTTCAGCAAGGGCAGGCTTGGACTCCAGCCCACAACCACACACACACTCGCAGCCTCCTGGGATCAATCAGAGAAACACCTGTGCAGCCCCAGAGGTACCGTCCATAGTTTATCTCGAGGAGGAAGCAAAAGAGTGAACAGCTGGCAAAGCACTTGGGGACCGCAGTGCCTCTAGAGACAGGCCAGAGGGTGGCCTGAGGCTGCCCAGAGGCTGTACCGTACCCAGGCTGGGGGGAGGAGAGGGGAATGACAGGGTGCCCCTCCAGAGTTGGGGGATGAGAGCCAGGGCAGCACGGAGGTCTCAGAGACATGCTTCCCTCTCTACCTGTCTTTTCCCATCCAGGAGGAGGGCTAGAGGCAAAGGGCTCCAAGTCAGCTTTGAGGCTCAGACAACTTGGCTCGCATCACTAGCTTTTCACTGAGGATTTTATGGGGCTTCCTGGAACAATGAGCAGTGGCAGCCCCCTCCCCATGGCCCCAGTGCAAAGTTATTTTACAATTCTTCTTTGAAGGAAATATTTAGTTGTCACCCAGGCAACGTCTCAAACATGCCTCACCTCATGGCCTCCCTGCAGCCTCACATGGCTGCTGGGGAGCTGGGAAGCAGAGGCAGTGCCAGGCGCCGAAGAAATGAGCTCGGCAGCCTCCCTTGGACAGAGACCTGATATGGGAAACATCCCCAGGCAGCTTCCTGGGCAGTCACCTCGTTCAGCCTGCCGGCCCTAACACACAATCCCCAGCACATGCACACACCCCCCTAACAGGCATGATCCCCCAACACACACACACACACACACACACACACACACACACACACACACACACACACCTAGCATATGTGGACATCACCATCCCCCCCACCACATACACAATTCCCAGCGTTCCTCCAGCAGGTATGACCCCCCTCAACACAAACACACACAAGCAGCTCCCAAAACATTCACCTCTAGGTGTGACCCCCCCCCCAAGTCAACACTCCCCTAACACTCTAGTAGGCATAATCCCATTAACACACACCATTCCAAAACCCCTTTAGCACATGTGACCTCCCCCCCAACACACCCAAAACCCCCAAAGCACACCTCTTTAGCAGGCATGAACCTGCAACACTCATAAGCAAACCCCAACACACACCTTTAAGAAGCACAAACCACCCCAAAATATACGCACACATGCACCCCACCTTGCACACCTCACATGTATGTACACCCTCAACACATCCAGCTCCCAATGCGTCCCCCTTTCCTTGACACACACCGCTAACTGGCATGAACCCAACACACAACTCTTCTGTCCACGTGAGGGGTTACCTAACCTATGACCAATCCCTCAGCAATCCTGCACTCCTAACGCAGGCAAGACTCCCACTGAAGTCAACAGGAACCCTGCCTGCGTAAGGAGACTGGGGTCAGGCTTGAGGTCTCCATATCAAATATGTTCCGCTAGCAAGTCAAAACAAAGATCTTCCAGCACTGCACCCTCTGCCTGCTATCAGGGACTGAGCTCATCACATCACTGCCGATAATGAGGAGGCAGGAGGTGATGCCGTCAGAAGATCAGAACAGGGCTTGCTCTTCCATGCCTCCAGGGTCCTGCGTGTGACACTAGCACCAACAACACATAGGTGTTACTTTAGCCAAAGTAGGGAGAGAAATCAAGCCAGAATACAGGCAGAACTGGGGCGGGGGTTGCGGGGGAAGGAGGAAGAAGAGTCTGGGATGACTGGCACACTTGGTGCCAGAGAATAGGCCAGGCAAGGAGTACACAGGAAGAGACACAACCATCTTCTGGTCTAGGTTCTTCTGAACACACCATCATGGTATCCAAGCACCTATGGAGGGATTGCTTCTTATTATCCCTGTGCCAGGAGCTGGCTTCTGGCAGATATCTGTAAACGGACAGCTGTGATGCATGTGAGAGAGAGTACAATTACACTTGGGTCAATCGCTGGCTGTGACCTCCCTCCACCACACACTTCTCCTCCTCCTCTTCCCCCTCCTCACCCCAAATGGGCACATATAATGAGCATGGGAGTGGTGGTGTCAAATGAGGGACCAGGCAAATGAACAAGCCACATCCCAACATGTCCCTCTGCAGCACCAGCCCAGCCAACACATGTAGTGGCCTCCCTGTGAGGTTACAGAGGGGTCCAAGTAACATCAGTTACCTTCTGGTCCACGAGCACGCGGCTGGCTGTGGGTTGTCCAGCTATATGCTGCACCAGCCAAGACTGAGTCCTGTATCTTTAAGGTTAGACAATACATGTGAAATAGCAACCTGGCCTAGTTAGGGCCAGAGACTGCAGACAAGACATGCCATGGTTTCAATAGTTTTAGATGTGTAGGGAATGTAGGACAGTGCCTATTGTATTGTACACATTGAAATCCTTCCTCTACCTACAAAAATCATCACTGCTTGGAATTGGTCCCTACCTGAATGCTAAAAATCAGTCATTGGCAAAGCAAACCTGGGGGATTCTGCAATCGCTTTAACATCCGAGTCTGGGGAGGCTCCAGAGTATTTCTTATTTGAACTATTATGCAGTTCTTTTTGACTGTCCCTCTGCCAGAATCCTTGCTCTGAAGCAATGTTTAACGCTATGACTGGGAGCAGCTCCGACCAGTACCAAAGGGGCTAGCTCGAGCTCGGACTGCTGGAGCAGGTAGCAGGTGCTCGGGCACTAGCAGCATTTGGATGCAGCAATGCACTATCATCTGCTGCAATTTTCCATGCAAAGAGAGATTCCCCTGAATGCAAGAGGAGCATCCAGTCAAGGCCTCTGGAATCCTTGCATTTCAATAACAAACAAGAAGCCAGACTCAGCCCTGCCTAAAAGCTCAATAGTCAGGGCCAGAAAGTAACTGAAACCTGCAGAACTTTTCCCTGTGTTCCCTGCCAGGGTTGATCTCTCCTTTCAACAATTCCAAGGTCACTCAGCATGAGAAAGACTATGGCTCCGTCTCCTGGCAGCTGCTCTGGGAACCTTGTGGTGGGGCGGAGGTTTATACCTGAAGGACTGGCCTGTTTCCAATATTCCCCATTGGATATAGAGATTCTGACACTGAAGGTCTTCAACTAGAGGGGGATAGGAAGGAGACAGCTCCATCCTGACCACTCCACTGCCAGATTTCCCCTCTTGGGGCCTGGCAGCTGAGAGCAGGGTCAAGGAGGAACCGGCCCTGAGGCAGCAACAATGCACAGGCAGGAGAGCAGGCAGGGCAGGTGGCAGCTCTGCATTTGCCAGGAGGAGAGGACCTCTCGTGGGGGTGGAGGGTACTGATGCCTCATTGCCCAGAAGGGGGAGAGGGCAAGCAGGAGCTGGGGAGGCGAGTGCACCTCCTGCTGGGTTGACTGAGTGGATAGGAGACCTCTGTTGCCTTTCAGTGGGCATACACAGTAGTGACAATGGTTTGCACTTCCATAGCACTCACCATCCAAGGATCTCCAAGCACCTGGCAAACATCAATCAGTGCTCACAATGCCCCTCTGAGACGGGAATTACCCGCCCTTTTACAATAGGGAAACTAAGCCACAGTGAGGTTCACTGATGCGTCTAAGAAAGGCTGTGGTAGTACCAGGAACAGAACCCAAATATAGTCTTTCCCACTCCCATCCCTTAACCGCAAGAACATCCTCCATCCACATCACCTAGCAGGAACTTGCTTAGAACCTCCCTGGAGAGCACAGCAACAGGATTAACCGTGCCTCAGGATGCCTGCCAGAAAACAGTGAATGCCTATGAACTGGCTGTTCAGCTTGGCAGTCTCCAGATAACTTCTAATTGGGTAAAGATCAGTGCATGCTGTGTAAGTGTGACTGCATAAAAATGTGCTGCTGTACCTCAGTTTAAAGCCCTGCTTTGGTCAGGATGAGAGAAGCATGCTGCCTTCTTAAACCTGCCAATGTTTCTGTGAGGTGCACCAAAACCAGAACCTCCACTCCCAACCACACTGGAGTTTGTGTGACCACAGAAGGTTTGGGTTCAAACCTGCCCCCACTCTGTCAGACCCCAAATTAGAAGTGTGTGTGTGGGGGGGTCTGTTTCCTAGTTCAGATCCTGCTGAAGCCTCCCAAGAACAGCTGATCTCAGACTTCCACTGCTTGAAGCTGAGATCTCCTGCAAGCAGCTCACACGCCATAGCTGTACCTTTGAAACTTACTCCGATTCTGAACCATAACCCTGTGTGGGCCTTGAACTCAATCCCAGGACTCAAATGATGCTGCATTGGCATCATTTAACCACTGTTCAGCTACGTATTTTAGGCCAAATAGCCCGCATTCCTGCGAGGATGCAGGGATAGACACAGGGGTACATCTCTACGGGTGAATATCCCCTGTTGCAGCTGGCATTCCCTATAGGTACTTTGTCAAACTTGTAGCCACACTGCAGCCAACTCCTCATCGCCCCCTGATGTGAACATGCAGCTGCACCGTGAACGTCTGTGAGGCGCTCAGGCATGGTGGCAGCTGTGTATAACCATGAGCTTCACTTGGGCCATCTCAAATTAGCGAGACTCTTCGCGATTAGTGACAGGAACCCTGCATCTCATGGGGCAGAGGTGGCCTATGGCCCGTGGATAGTGTTGCCAATTTTGGTTGTATGTATTCCTGGAGGTTTCATCACATGATATAATCTTTAATCAAAGATTAATCTTTAATTCCTGGAGACTCCAGGAAAATTCTGGAGGATTGGCAACCCTATCCGTGGACCATAAACCATGCAATGGGCTGAGGCACTAGTGGGAAGAATTCTCTACCACAGTAAAAGGTTATTCAGTTGCAGGGGACAGAAATCACCAGCCCTGGCCATGCCGCTTAGGCACTGTGACACTTTGCTACACTAGAGGGCACCACATGCCGCCTTTAGCATTGCATATGTGCCAAGTCAGGGATGCACAGAGAGACATTTGTAGGGAGCTACCACCCCCAAGAGAGCAGCTGTGCTGGGAGCATGTCAGCCGAGGCTCTTGTGCACCTGCACGCTGAGCCACAATTATCCACCACAGAACGGCTGAGTGAGTCACCGACCCGCCGCGTGTCTGCGTGCATGTGGGGAGGTGTAAGTGCTTCCAGCCTGAATGCTCATGTGCAAGGCTTTGTAACTAACTCAGCCTGAAACTCCTGCAGAGAGCTGTGCAGAGAAACCCCCATGTTTAAAGAGGAAGAGAGCCATTTTGACTCACTGACGCTATTCCCCTGCTCAGACGGAGGAGTCAGGGTGATTGTGATGACTGGTGTGTGTCTTGCCTTCCTGCTCCTTGTTCTTGTTCCTGTATGTTGTGTAGTTCCCTCTCCCTGAACTCAATGTTCCAAGTCCTCTTCCTGTGTGTGTATGTGTGTGTGTGTGGGGTGGGGGGTGTATTCAGGGCCTGCTGTTTCCTACCTGCCATCAGGACTGCTGTTATGTTTTGTTCTGGCTGTTGATGACTTAACTGGTTTATGGTTATTACATGTTTTGATGGACCATCTACCTGTGTGTCTGGCTTCGATTTCCTTGTATTTTGGGATTGCTGTTCTGGGGCACATCAGAGCATAACAGTGACTCTAGTCTAGACCCCCTCAGCAACCTAGACTAGACCCAAAATGTGCCTGAGTGACCCTCAGGCCTCTTCTGCCCATAGAGAGTTTGCCTGGGTGATTGGCACCCAGGTCCACCCAGTCTGGGTAAGAGCAGCCACACTGCAAAGCCAGGCCCCACTTACTGCGTGTTCACTGGTGCTGCTCTCCCCTGAATGTCACTAGAGCTTCTGGGGGCATCTCCCAGGGGTCCTTGTGCTGCAGTAAACCAAGATGCTCTGATTCTTTCCTAGCGAATGGCATGAGAATGCGTCTGGGCACATGGGGAATTGTGGGAACACACTGGAGGATTATGAGCACTCCATGGTTTAGCCTGGAAAGTGAGTGTGTTACTAGCCCAGTTGAAACACGTATCTGGGTTAAGCCTATAGCCCCCCAGCTAACCTGGGTTGAGAACACCACTAAACGCATGTCAAAGGGAGGGCTGCAGTGAAGACTTGCCCTTAAGCCCAGGTCTCCAGAGTCCCAGGCCAGTGCCCTAACCACAAGGACACACCTTCACCTCAGCTGAAGCCCTTTCAGACATGGACGTCCTTTCGCTTTGCCCCATGATGAAGTGGTGATCAGACCCTTCTCTGTTCAGGAACATCATCTATCGTGCTGCTGCCCTGCGCATGGTCCAGCAGTGGCCCTGTGCAGCTGGAAAATCTCTCGACAGTTGTCTCTGAAGCTTTTCTATTTGGGTGAGTTTATCTTTAACCCATTCATATCTCCCCTTTTCTGTTTCTCTGGCTCTTTCTCCACCACACCTGCCTTTGTGGGTTTGTTTGATCCAAGCAGCGTGGCCACTTTTGGGACAGCTTCCTTTAAATGTTGTTTGTACAGCAGCCCAGCTGTATGCAACAAGGCACTATAAACACTCCTAGCAGAACCCTCTGTGGCCCATAAATTCTTGCCTTGCATTCAACTAGCTCATAAAAGACTAATTATGCCCCACTGCGCTGGGATCCCCCCTGCAGAAGTTCTGTTCTGCCTCGCGTTTGTCTGGAAGCCCCAGTGGGTGACCTTGCACATGGGGACTGCAGCATGAAGCAACCAGGGTATGTTTGCCTGGTGCTGTCAGTATCCAGTATGGTTACTGTTTACTCTGGGAACGAGGGAGGACAGTTTGTCAGCGGCAGGTCTTCTGTCCTCTGCAGCTAGGTGGATGCAGGGAGTGGGAGCCCACCACATTAACATCACCTCTGAAAGCTGCAATCAGCTACATTTCCCTCTGTCCAGTGATGGACTCAGTGCAGTGAGATGTACAGTGGTTCCCAGCCCCCTCTACCCTATTATTTCCCCTTTTCTAATGTTATTTTAACATTGTGCTGGTAGGAGGGAAGGGCGGAGCCATTCTCGCTAATAATCACGTTGCAGAGAAGCAGCAGGAATTTGCAGGACTCCCACCGGAAAGCTGCCAAGCTCTCTTGGTTGCAGAAGTGCCTTATGTGCTTGGAGTCTGGGGCGTGCTCTTCCTCCAGTGACCTCTCTTCTGCCTGCTGCAGGCACCAGCTTCTGCTCATTCTGTGCCCTGTGCTTTTTTAACTGCGTGGGGGACCGCTTGCCATTCTTCCCGGGTGGGGAGGGGGGAGTTTGGAAACCAGGAGGGCCTTTGCACTCATGCTTTCGCCAATGCCACGCTGGAGGGAAAGTAGCGGCTGTGGGGGAGGCCGTGTGTGACTCTCGCTCTTTTCAACATTAAGGCAGTTTCCTGTGCCCAAGCTTCTCCCCAGCGTTGCGTGCAATGGGATGATTCACCTCTCCTTTGGGCTTCGTGCGCCGGAGGCATGCAATGCTCCCCAGTCAGAACAGCAAGACTCTACGCCTCGCTGTCAAGTGATCCATAAAGTGCAGGGCGATGGAGAAGCCGGGTCCCTGCACTTGGACTTGGAAAAGGGGCACGAGAGGCCAGTCTCAGGGAGTGGGAGAGGAAACTCCCTCCTTTAAAGAGGGTCCCTGCCAGCGTAGTAGCCTGGCTGGGGAGAGAGGCTGATCTCATAGTTAAAGCATAGGGGTGGGACTTGGGAGCTCAGGGTTCAGTTCCCACCCACTCCCTATGACTGTGGGCTTGGGCCCTTCACCTCTGTGTCTGAGTTGCCCATCTGTAAATGGGGTCCTGGTTGATGGGTGGGGTGGGGTGGGCATTGTGGGAATCAAAGTGTATTGGCTCCTTAGAGGAAAAGCACTGCATTCGCACAAGCTATTATTAAAGTTAATTATGCCTGCAAACTTTTTTTAGAGGCTACGGGGTAGGGTGTTTCATAACATACAAAGGACACAGGAGAATATTTATTTCCACAAGTCCAACCTCACTCTTTTTGGCACCCACCATCACCTGCAGAACCAGTTCTTCCCAGTTTGAGGCAGTAACTCTTTGCAGCACACTGGGGGAAGGAGAAGGAAGTGCAGCTGTGTCCTGTTCTTGTTGTGACACTCCTTTCCCTCCAGGGCTGAATCTGAGGATGGCCTCCTGCACCATGTTAACATTGAAGGACCCTGTTCACTCAGCTGGTTCTTTCAGCCATCCTTCCTCGCATCTCACTGACGCTGGGTAAGTGCTAGAACAGTAATGGCTCCCTGAGAGAACTGATCAGTGCCACAACAATACAGCAGAAAACTACTGTCTGACAAGAGGTTGGCAAAGGGTTAAAAAAACCCAACAGATTCTTGGGACAAAGAGATACGGGGACAGAATGAGTCACAAGTCCATTCCAAGGATGCAGGGTGGGTAAAAAAAAATTGGACTGGTGGTTGAGAGATCAAACCTAGGTATAAATAATAATAATGCACTGCATTTCCAGCTCATTTCATCTAAGGATCACAAAGCAATTTACAGATATTAAGCCACAGTAGGTCAGAGTTATCTGCAATTCATAGATGGGGAAACTGAGGCAGAGAGGTTGGGCTATGCCCACGGTAATGCAGCGAGTTGCTCCTAGTCCTATGCTTTCAGCACTAACCCATGTTTTCTCCCCGTGCAAATAGAACTGTATGTCTCAGACCCACTTTGTCCAATTGCTAGCACTGTGTCGAGGCACAGCTGGCTCTCAGTCTGGTCACTAGGCAACCCAGCAAGCTCAGCTGGACCCAATGAGCCCCCTCCAAATGTCTGCACTCCCTGGTTAGGGCCAGGGAGCCAGCAGTTGGCTACTTGAGCCTTGCAGCAGCAAAGCAGCTGCTCAATGTACATTATGCCTGCAGCTGTGCGTACCCTGTTCTTACTCCCACTTTCGTCTCCAGCCCTTGCTCCAAGCCTTGTTTCTGCTCCATTTTGGTTTCTGACTCCGTCTCTGATTCTGACTCCGTCTTGTCCTTTGGCTTAGGTTTTGGCTTCAGACCTTTGGCTTGGCCCTTTGACCCTGACTCCAGCTACACACTTGGACCACTGCTGGATTCCTGGATCTATGGACCCAAACGGCCTCCACAACTGCCAGGCCAGGTCCTGCTCCATCCACTTGGCCAGCTGCCCGTGCCCTGGCAGTTTACATACTGTTGCTCCTCTAGTTTTTCCTTAAGGAGGAAGAATGGTCTCCTGGCTGATACAGGACCAGGAGATCTGGGCTGTGTGTGTGATGTGACCATCTCAGCATCTCCCCCCAGTCAAAGGGGTGTCATGAGACTTAATTAACTTGACTTTGTACAGTGAATTGAGATCCTCAGAGGGAATGTGCCAAGGAACAAAAGCCCACACCAACTGTTTGGAGCCATAAGCTGACCTTCTTAAAAATGGTTACATTGGGGAGTGCACGGGGGCTGGGAAATTACTCTCCATCCCTCTGTCTCCTAGATTAAACCTTTTTGAGAGCAACGCAGGACAACAGCAGCCAAACTTTGCCTGACTGAAAACTGTCCCCGAGTCACATGAAAAGAAACAGATCGCAGGAATGTGGTCCACCAAGACTGCCTGTCGCAGTATGCCACACTCCCTCTCCAGGCTCCTGCAGCTTACAGGCTCACTGGGTTGTCCTCTCGTATTCAAGATGTAAATAATTTATACGGCACCCTCCGCTTGCTTGTGTTACTGGCATGAGTTTGTCAGATCTTAGCCTTGCGAGAGAGTTGACGTATGTCTATTGACTGGATGCCAGGAAGCCATTAGCAGAGCCCCTGATCCTCATGGCGGTTACTAGGCATGCACACTATCGCTGCTGCAGCTTGAGCTAAGACCCGCCTAGGTCACAGGCAGCAGCGCAGCCATGAGCACTACCCAGGAGCTGCCTTCTGGCTGAGCCTGTAAGAGCTGGGCTTAGCCTGACTCAGCTGCTAGTCACCCTGTGTGTCTTGCACTCAGTGGGCCAAATTCTTCCTCAGGGTCATGCCACTGCAATCAGTGGAGTTACAGCACGGATGAGCTTGGCCCCGTGTCTCACTACCACTCAACTTCAGAATTAAACAGTGAGTTTAACTCATGTCACCTCCTGCTCTCCCTGCCGCCCACCACAACTGGAGGGGCAGCTCCTCCACATCAGCTGTGGATTCTCTGAGTTGTAAATTGCAGCCTCTGTCCCTTGAGTTGCACGTCTCTAAATTCAACACCCCAGTGGTATAAATAGCGTTGCCTCTCACCATCTCTGAATGCTGTTTATACCCCACTGGCTGCCACGTCATGGGCCAGGGTTATAAATACACAGGCTGTGTCTAGACTATGTCTAAACTTGGCCTTGGGTGCCCGTTTCAGGGAATGAACAGTTCCATCTATTAGCAAAAACAAAGGGGCAGCCCCAACGTGCTCAATCCAAAGTTGAGAGAGGACTTGGCTGGAGACCCCCTCTCCTCCTGCCATGCTAGACAGGCACTGGCATTGCTTTCTGAAGGGGCCTTGGAAACCCTCTTCCTCCCCCCTCCAAAGTTACCGGGCACCCAGCCCAAAGGAAATACCTTACCTGATCCTTTCCTGATGTGCTTCAATGCACCATTGAGTGCAAGAGGCCCAAGACGTCACAGGCTCACCTTCACCAGCCTGCTCAGAGTGGAGCCAAGGCTGGGCTCGGAGCAGCAATGCAGACTCCGGGGGGAATGCTGTAAGATCAAGCTGGAAAGGAAGAACAAACGGGCATTAGGCTCTCCACACCACCCCCTGCGAGCCTGCACTTCAAACCAGCTTCAGCTCTGGCCACCTCTACGCTAGAAACTTCTACTGGGGTAGCAATGTCAGGTGTAGGAGCGTACTTTTTATGGCATTTCTATATGAACAAAAGCCCTAGCTTAGATACAGTTACCCCACCATACAAATGCTTTCTCTAATACTGTTTATTTTGCTTGGGGAACCTTTTCTAGGGTAAACTAGGTGACAGACTGCACCAGTGCATTTCCACACACCTCTTTCCTAAAGTGTAGCACCCAGAATAGGACACAGTACTTCAGCGGTGGCCTCACCAGTGCTGAGTAGAGTGGGACAGCTACCTCCTGTGTTTAACATACAGCTTTCCTGTTAATACGCCCTAGAACATTAGCTTTTTTTGCAACTTCATCACACTGTTGACTCATATTCTATTTGTGATCCACTATAACCAGCGGATCCTTTTCAGCAGTACTAGGACCTAGCCAGTTACTGCTCATTTTGCAGTTGTCCATTTGATTTTTCCTTCCTCAGTGAAGTATTTTGTCTTTGTACTTGTCTTTATTGAATTTCATCTTGTTGATTTCAGATCAATTCTCCAATTTGTCAAGGTCGTTCTATATTCCAATCCTGTCTTCCAAAGTGCTTGCAATCCCTCGCAACTTGATATCATCCGCAGAGTTTATAAGCACACTCTCCACTTCATTATCCAAGTATTAAAAATATTGAATGTTACCAGACCCAGGACTGAGCCTTGCAGGACTCCACTAGATACACTCTCCCAGTTTGACAGTGAACTATTGATAATTACTCTTTGAGCTCAGTCTTTCAACCAGTTGTGCACCCACCTTATAGTAATTTAATATAGACCACATTTCCCTAGTTTGCTTATGAGACTTTTGTGAGACTGTATTAAAATCTTTACTAAAATCAAGACATATCACATCTGCTGGTCTCCCCCACCCCCAGCCCCTAGGCCAGTAATCCTGTCAATGAAGAAAATTAGGATGATTTGACATGACTTGTTTTTGAAAAAAATCCATGCTGGCTATTCCTTACAAACCTATTATCCCCTAGGTGCTTACAAACTGACTGTTTAACCATTTGTTCCAGTATCTTTCCAGGTGTCAAAGTTAGACTGATCAATCAATAATTCCCTAGATCCTCTTTGTTCCTTTTTTTAAAGCTAGGTACTATGTCTGCCCTTCTTCAGTCCTCTGTGACCTCACTTGTCCTCCAGGAGTGCTCAAAGATAACTGCAGCATGTAGGTTATTCTTAGATATATCCCATCAAAATACTCACCAGGCCCAAAGCAGTTTAGCTTGTGAGAACTGATTACAGCCTAGCCCTAGGAGGCTGCCGACTACAACTTCACTGACTTCAGAGCTATGTTCAAAGCTCTGTAATTTACCCCACCTCTAATACAGAAACCCCAAAGCATTTCCCAGTGGAGTGTCTTAGCAGAATTACATCAGATTTGTTGCCACTGCACCACCAGCTGTGTGAAGTCATATCTTCAACTGGGTCCAATCCATCTGTGCCGCTACGTATGGGGGAGAAGGTAATAAATGGACTGTACTAAACACAGACATTTCTCCCAGAATAACTTCAAGTTGAGAACGTAGAAAGAAAAAGAAATAGAGTTTTCATGTCAGTTCTGTTGTAGAGAAGATATTTAAAACAAATGCAGCAATAAATATAAAGTAGATGTACATTGGCCTTAAACTGCTAGAAAGTCAGACTCTCCTTTAACTCAGGTGGGTTCTAGTCAGTGGCCACCAGCTGAGTAGACACAGAGTGTCCTAGGTGGCCACAGGTTTGTTACAATGGGCACATGTTTCTATAGGTGCATAGATGGGAAGGCCGGAAAAGACCATTGTGCTTGTCTCGTCTGACCTCTTGCATAACACAGACCATAGAATTTCATCCTGGATAAGAGCTGTGCAGTGTAAGATGTATTGTGCTAACATGAAAAGCCAGAAAGGGTTGGGGGGGGGCAGTGAGGAAACAGACCAAGTTGCCCAAAAACTCTTTGCAAAGACCTGTACCCCCCATCTCTTCTACCCTCCTCAAACAGCTGCAGGGCCTTTCTTGGTTCATCTTGGACTTGGGGGACACACTCAGGGAAGCAGGCTATATTGTCCATTTAGACTCAAGGAGTATTATTTAGTCTAGAGACTCTCAAAGGAAATATCCAATTGCATGTGAAAAATCTCTGGAATTTCATTCACTCTCTCCAGTGTCACTCTATCTTTGAAACCTCCAAAACACAATTGCTCCTTTATCTACCTGCGCCTGGCTCAGGACTTTACCAGCACCTCCTGCCTTGCCCAGTGTGGTGCATTACTGCCTGCCCTAGAGGGTTAAACAAGAAGGTGAATGTCTTTGCCCCTGCTCCCCCTGCCCCAGGCAGATCCGTACATTGAAGGGTTTGCTGGTGACTACGTGAAAGGGAAAGTTTTCAGGCTTATAATGGAAGAGGAATCACAGCAGCACAACCAGGCCAAGGTTTGCTGTCAGATGAAGGGCTGAGACATCACCGTGACAGGTGACCTCAGAAGAGCCCTAGGCAGATAACTTACAATTTTTCTTTCACATTTAAGTTACGAAAACAGACTGGCCACTGTCATTCTCTGTTTCTGATCAGTTTCATTGCCTCCTTCTCCTGCACTAGCACAATCTTATTGCGTTCAAGATTTTAGTAATTCAGGAAAAGTTTATATCTGCAGGGCTTAGGGACAGGGGCATTAAATTGCTGAGTGGATACTAACATTCAGAAGATAAAGGGGACTTAATTCAGTTTAGTTAATTCTCTTCCAAAGCAAATTAAGCTAAACTGAATTAAGGCACTTTAATTCTGAATGACAGTGTTCACACAAAGGTTTAATGCAGTTTAACTACACCACTTTAAATTCACACCACAGCTGTAACTGCCCCTTGTGGATGTGCCCACATGGAGGAGTTACAGCACAGCACTTTGGTGTGCAATGCTATTTACATCCTTATAATCTGAACTGTGGGGTAGTGTAGACATAGCCTAAGTGACTTGCCCAGGGTTACACAGAAAGTCTGTGGCAGAGCAGGGAATTGAGTCCCAGGTTTCCTGAGTCCTAGAGAGTAAATAACTGAAGGGGGAGAAAAGCTTCAAACATGAAACACATTTTCTTACTGAAGCTTTTAAAATTTTAGTTTCATTACAACAGCAAACCCACTTTTTTTAAAAAAAGAAAAAATCTCTAGATATTTTGTTTAAACTACATGACAGTGCTCTTTACTCCTCAGCGTATACAATGTGCACTCACACCTCCCAGCCCCGAGCTGCTGAATGTTTGGAACAGAGTCTCTAACCTGCTAATGGAACAAACATGCTAACTACATGCTGTGATACACTTGCATTCCATGTTTTGCACTAACAGGGAGGAATTTGGATACTGATCTGATTTTCAGCAGTGCTAAGTAGCCAGTAAATCCAACTGAAGTTGATGGGAGCTGCAGGTGCTCAGGACTTCTTAAAAATCAGGTTCTGTGAATTCATAAATCAGGTTTGGAATGTGTCTTGTCATTGTTTTCCTTCCTCAGAATAGTGAAAAGGACTCTAAGGTCACCCACAATTCTGTACCTTTATGCCTGAAGGAAGCCAAAGTTACTTAACTCCTGACCAGTTGTTGAGAACAGTCTGAAGCCAGCAAACAGAGGGTTAAGGAACAGTGACAGGGAGGATGTGGTGGGAATGCTGTAGCAGCCTCCCTCCAGGTGTCCATGACATAAAGTTTCCAGCCAGCCAGTTGGCTCCCTTTCCCCATGACTTGGGCATCAGTCTTCCTGAGCTTCCTCTGGAAACCCAGAGTAATGGACACCTGCCTGTACATTGCTGCCTCACTGACATCAGTAGCAGCGAAGCAGCTCAATGAAAAGGAGGCCTGGGAAGTCTGACAGCACGTCCGATGCATTTCCTCTGAACGGCGAGCTGGGCAAGCTTGTAAAGAGGTAGCGCCAAGAGCACCTGTGCTCTTTAATCAAAACAAGTGGCTGTAGGTATGAATGGAGCCAGAGGCAGAATGCAGAAGAGGGGAGAAAGGGATGTCAGATCTAGGAGAATGCTGGACACTAAGGGAACCTTCAAGGATAAAGTTTGCCTTATAAGGCAGCCTCCCTTGCTAGTATCATGGGGGAAGCAGGACACCGTAGCACAATACAGCTTTGTTTTAGGCATACACTGTATCCCGCAATGTTTTGCAGGAGGGAACAATTAAGAAGCAAGTTGCACTCCCAGGACAGCTGTTCAGGATAGGAGGCAATGCAGAGGAGGAGGCTCTCACGGTGCCAGTAGCGAGTGTTAAAAGCCCATGCAAATTGCTGCGCAGAGGAAGTCATCTGCAGGGCACAACAGCAATGGATTTTATTGGTCCTGCTGAATCAAGGAACTAAGCTACATCTTCTTGAGCACCATCTTCGGGCACTTTATCTATGAACTAGTTACAGCTCGACAGATCTGTACTCTTGTGAGAGTCTGTACAGGGACTCTTGTGACAGTGAGATTGTGAAGGGGTAGAGAAGCAGCTGGTGCTAGGTGAGCTGAAGGAGGCCAATGGGGAGTGTAGCCTAGAATCAGGTAGCAAGCCAGTAGCACTGTTACAGTGAGCAGTACGGGCAAGCAGAAGAATTGCCCTTTGAAGTGAAGTTGTTGTAGAACATGGTTTCCAAGCTGGGAAGAGGGCTCTGCCTCTCATTCAGCCTGCGGCACCTCATCTGCGCTGCCTGTGCCTCATTTCGCATTGTGCACGACTCCATTGTTTTTGGGGTGGTTGGCTGGGGCTCCTACAATGCCAGTCATTATCCTCTGGCTTCCTCCTCTTGGACAGCCCCTTTCCATCTGCGCTTAGGAGGCCCATATGTACACAAACACGCATGCAGGTGAACAAGAGAGAGGAGGAGAAATGACCGGCACCAAGGAAACCATAGGGGAGGTCTGAATCCTCAGGGTCTTGGCTTGGGTTCCATTCCCTTCCAGCTTCCATCACTCAGCCATGGGGAGCACTTTGGGAGCTAATTGAAACCTGGAATCAAGAGTCCCCAGGAAGTGTCTCTTCTCCCCTCCCCACAGTCTCTTGAGAGCAGCATACTGCTGCACAAGATCACATGGCCCCATATGGTTCATAAAACCCCTCTTTTAAGCAGACCTCAGCTGCCAATCCCAGCAGCTGTAGCAAATCCATGGTACTAAGACCAGCTGTAAGTGTCAGGGGTCTCTTGGTGTCATGGTCTCCATTCAGCTCCCTCAGCAGCAATGCTTAGGTTTCCCTGTCACCACCCACATAAACCAATGACACCCCAGCCAGATACCTCCTGACTGTATTAACCCCTTTCCTCCAAGCTGTGCTGACCCTTTCCCCACTATTTGTGAGACTCTGATGAGCAACCGTGCTGGGAGGGCCAGACCGGAGTGCAAACGGGAGCTCCGGCTGGCAAGTCCAGTGTTTGCGATGCAGGGCTGTGTGGGGTGGCATAGGGCTACCCAAGGCCATGGTTAGCGGCCAGCTTCCAGCTGAACTACACAGAGCCTCCCTTTGGCTAGTCACCAGTTTCCCTGCCAGCTTTCCCCCAAGCCCCGAGCTGTTCCTGGCGCTCACCGTTGGAGATCACGGCCCTTTGTCTTCCCTTCTTTTGAAAAAAAATTTTTTTTAAATGAGCCCACTGAGATCACCAGGGTGACACATTGGCCCAGTGACATCACCACCCTCATTGTGGCTTCCAAGGCATTTTTGAGTCATCCTCCTACCACACAAGCAGAGCAGCTCGGCTTAATAATAAAAACACCCTCCTCTCCCAGAGCAGCAGAGAACCAGGGGCTGGGAGGGGTTTCACTCGGAGCCTTTCCTGGCACACGCAATTGCATTCACCTCTTGATCATTTTGGGTTTCACAAGCTAGTCCAAGTTCATTAGCTTTTGTCCTGCTTGTAATTTTAAATCTAGGTCCTCCCACAGCCTCACCCCAGGAGATTCCATTAAAACCAGCACCATTCCTAGCTGAATGGAAACCTGTGCCACAGATTAGCGATAGGATAAGAATACTTGAGCTTGGCACAAGTGGGTACCATGTAGATGCTAGAGAGATGGCTTCCTCTCTCTGCTGGTCCTTTCATCCCATCTCACTCTATTTCTTTCCCATTCCACCCGATTGCTGATCTCTCTCTTTTCCCTCTCCAGTGCGGCTTCATTTTTCACAATTTCTCACTACTTGTTTTTCCATCTTCACTGGTCTCCGCTCCATTTTCACCCTGCGTATTCATTTCCCCCTACCACATTTTTACCCCATTCCCCCACACTGGAGCACTCTTCCTCTTCCCCTTTCTCTGTGTCTGTCCTGAACCAAATGCAAGGCCCATTAAATCCAAGTCCAGCTTTCCAGCCCACGCAGCATTGGAAATCAGTCAGAAGCAAGTTCAGCCATCCCTAGCTTAAACCTACAGCTGCACGAAAGGGAAGCTGAGCAGAGATCCAGGCTGCGGAGCCCCTGCCAACCAGGACAGGAAACTCACAGGCAAACTCCAAAGGGCTACAGCTGCTCTGGGATGCGGGATGGCACATGGCTATTCTAGCTGTGTGTTAGGCAGGAGCTCAGTCCCTCTTCTATGGGTCCAGCTGCGCTGGTGGAATCACACCATCCATGAAGTGAACATGGAATCAAACAAAGAACAGGCAAAAACCAACTTCTATTTATTCCTTGCTGGGTGGAAACAGACCTAGCATTTCCATGGTTCTGAAGTTGCCAGTGGGATTTTGGCTGACCAAGGATCTCCGCCTCTTATCACAGCCAACCAACCACAGTACATGCTTAGCTTTTTCCACTGATCTAACCAGCGGCCAATTGCTCACTTAAGGAGATTAGTTTCTTACGTGCCTGTTTAATTAATAATGAGGTTGGGAATCCACACTGACAAAAGTCAGGGAATTCAGGGTTCAGGTGGCAAGTCTTATCCTGCATAATAGCATAACCCGTTGACGGCTATGCAGGGCTTTGGGGCTGGCAACGTGCGTCACTCCCTGCCCATTTAGAACTTCCAGGTGAGGCCTGAACATAGATAATAGGTCCCTACCAGTTGAGGTAAAGGAGAATCTCCATTAACTATCATTGGTATGGGATTTATGACACAAACACACATAAGTGAACAGCTTAGGTTCTACATGAGTTGGGAAAGTGGGTAGTTCAGTACTGCGCTTGGTTGGCCAAGGACTTCCTACACAGCATATTAACTACTTAAACCCCACAATACCCTAAGGAAGTAGATAAGGAGTACATAGGGCGCTACCTCCAGGGTGAGGTACAGCACCTCTTTAACAACATATCACAACACTGTGCAATGGTTAAGATCAGGAAGGAAGGAAACTCCCATATTGTACTGTATCCAACATACTGCCTATTACCAAAGATCCCCATACAATGTTTGTATGATTTAGAGTATTTGACCAGAAACACAGGATTAATCCCAATTTGCATAATTACATCTCTCCTCCTGTAATTTTAAGTGACTCTTCCTCACTTCCTGTTCTCAAATGCTGCATGATGTTGGTGTTAAACCCAGAGGTGGCTACACTATAGTATAAAGCATTTTGGGATGAGAGGCACTACATAGCTGTGAGTAATTGGACATAGGTCTGACCCAGAAGTACAGATTCTACCAGCCCCTCCTTTGGGATGGTCTAGATCCAGACCCAAACGTTGCTTCTCAGATGCACTGTCACAGGGTAGATACACCTTGTCAGGTTGCATGTGACAAATAAGGGGTTACAGCTCAAGTGGCTAGGGTAGCTATGACTGTCCTAGCTTAGAAAGCAGGGTAGTGCGGCCTAGCGGCCAGAGTCCTTGAGACCGCCCTTGCTCCCAGGGCAGCACGGCCTAGCGGCCACAACTTGCAGCAGGTGTGGGGCACGGTAGGGGGACCCAGACTCACCCTTCTCCACAGGTCCTGACCCATGGCCCTGTGAAACAAGTAGTCCGCGGCTCCCGCTCAGTTTCCTATTTTAACAGTCACGTTCCCTGGGTGGCTTCCTATCCTTGGTTCCTGCTCTGTCAGTTCTCCTGGGGGTGTCAGCCTTCCGGCTAACTCTTGTCCTCTGGGATCAGCAGGGGTTCCACCATTGAGCCCACTGGCTTGGCCTTTGCGGTCTGTAGCCCTAGCAACTCCCTGGCAGGAGCCTACAGGTCACGTCTGCTCTGCTCTTCCACCAGCCCAAGCAGAGCTAGGACACTCCCTTTTATATCCTGTCTCCAGGTTGAGCATGCTCAGCAGGGCTGAGGGGAAATGGCCTCTTCAGTCCACAGTGTGTGGTTAACCCCAGCAGGGTCAATGCAGGGTAGATACACTCCATCACACACATGCCTATAGCCATGTTTATCATGGCACCATGTCAGTGAGGCATCATAGCAACTCCTGAAGCTGAAGGCCCAGAGGGACAGTACGGTGTCGTATTGCGTAAGGATTTTGCTTAGCAACTGAAAGGCTTCCAAACTAGCTCTTACTCAGAGCACTTTGATTGGGACACAGGCTGAATTCCAAGCACCGTTCAGGACTGCTTTTACTAGCATATTCATAGCTGTCCAGTCTCACATGGCAACACTGGCAGGTTCTTATATCATGGGCAATCCATCTCTTTAGCTAGGTGTCTTTTAGACTTATCACTATTCACACAGATCCTCGTGCAAAACAGAATAGATTCCCTTTGGGACGTTGGCGGAGGCCTTTCTTTTACATGCTCCACCCCTCACCCTTTACTAGGGTGCTCCTCCTGAAAAGATGGAGTTGAGTTATGGGACCTATCTCCCCTTATTATAGTCACCCCATATGTATGATCTTTCATGCATTTGCTCCTCGCAGCATGAGAAACAGAGAGATCTTCACGCAATTTAATTTGGAGTGTGTATATTCTTTGGATCCTGGTCTCACTCTCCAGAAGTGGTAGAGGGAGAGAAGAGAAGGATTCTGGGTACTTTGCTTTCGTCCTGAGGTGCAGTGAGACCTTTCATTGGCTTTCCACACCCTCTCTGGTGTAGAGACACTGATCATGGCCTTGTGATAAGAGAATCATTGCTGGTGAGATATAAATAAGCAGACCGGGGTCACTGAGTCTGTTTCTTACTCACAGCAAATGTGTCAGCCAAAGTTCTTCAGGCAGGAAACTACGTTTCCCCCCTTTGTCTGTCTCACTGTCCGCCCTTCCTAGAAGTGTCTGTACAACAGGGTATTACCACATCTCTCTCTAAGTTCTCCTCCTCTCTATTCTCTTCCACCTGGGAGAGCCAGACATTCCCACGTGTATTGTAGCACTGGCATCTCCTCCAATTGGGCTCCATTTGTGTCCTGCCATCATAGCTTGGGAAGTTTGTGCTAGGCAGAAAGAGATAGCGGGTTACAAATGTGTGCTGTGGTTTAGCAGCTTTGGAATGATCACAACGGTTTCTGCTGCAATGTCCTGGGAAAGCTCCCTCTCCTAGCTCTGCATCAGGACTTTGGAGCAGCCAGAGAGTGAACAGCTTTCAAAGAATTCACCCCCAGCTTCACCTGAGAACCAGCACGTTCTTGAGAGTGGAACACATCCTGGGTGTGTTGAGTCATGCTAGTTAAGGTGCCTGTGTTCAAAAAAGCAGCTTGTTTTTCCATTCTCTTGAGTCTTGGAGAGGAGAATGAGCTAGTGGTTTGAACAGGGGACTGGGAGCCAGGATCTCTGGGTCCTGACACTAGCTGCTGTGTCACTATAATATGTTCTCTGGGTGCTTGGCACTTCACAGCCACGGTGGGAAGAGAACCCAGCTCCACTTCCTCCAAAAGCACAATCCCCTAAGCCTTAGCAGGCAGCATTATATGGACTATGACACATTGTGACCATGTCTAATTCCCTCCAGTTGAGGCAGAAATGGAAATACTTAAATTAGCCACTTTTGTCGCATGCTGTGAGAACCGCAGATGAAAAGTACAAATGACTATTGTTAGTGTAGTCGACTCAGGCCAAGTTTTTGAGAAACAGGGATTAAAGCTGGCAGGGTTGAGAGTACTAGTAAAAAGCACTATATAAGAGATACGAATCGTTGTCCTGGCATCCTGCCGGGGGAGGAGAAGGGTCAATTTTCACCCCTTGGTGCAGTGTTTATTTATAAACCATATACAAGACTTTTTTCTTTCTAAAGATTTCTAAATTTCAGCCGTCTTTCCTTAAAATAAAGGCAAAACACATTATAAACGCATAACTAAACCACAGCTCTGCCATTCAGGAAGCAAACCACCAGACTAAGAAACCCATCTGGCTAGGTGGCATCCTGGGTGGGCACCTTCCTAAATGTTTCATGAATGGCATCGTTACTGGGCTCGAGGTAGGGGGGAAACCAAGGCAAATTTAAAGAAAAATCAACTCTTCCTTCAGTTATGGGGAAGTAGAAAGAGAGGCGGGATGGTTATGGGGAGGACCACCTCCAAGGTCAGAGCCCAAGTCAGTTATCTCTCTCGGAAGGAAGACTATATCAAAGCCGAGCAGCAGTTGGGTTAACCCTAGCGTCTGGCTTCTCTGGCACCACGAGGCGTGTGGTTTCAAACCCCGTCTGCCTCCCTGCTGAACAACAATGGAAGCCAAGAGAGAGAAAAAACCCCAAATCCCCTTAAAGGAAGCCGAGGGCCAGATGTTCTCGGTTTCCTGTCCAATGCTGCCACAGCTGCCATAGGCTGTGGTTGTGGTTTGTCTGTCTATGGCTTGTATGTGAGAAACTGAAACAGCACTTTCTGGAAAGTCCCTTAGCAGCTGCACTGATACCTGACAGGCGCCAGATTTGTTGCATTGACAGCCTTGGAGACCTACTGCTTGCCACAGAAAAGGCCCAGCAAACTTTCAACAGACCAGGCCCCACAAGATCCCCTACCCAGATGCCCCTTCCCTGAGCAGCAGGGACCATCCCTAGACCCAGGAAGATAGCTCACTTTCCATGGCCCATTCACTCTTAGGCTCCTTTGCTGGCCAGTTTGTGATGGTGGTTTTGGTGATGTGGACACCAGGGACCAAATCCTTGACTGGCTGTAAATTAGCGTAGCTTCACTGAAGTCCCTGGAGCAAAGCTGATTCACATCATCTGAGTCTCAGCCCCCAGATTCAGACAATAGGCTATGTTCGGTCTCATTGTATCCATTGACTTCAGTGGTGTTTTGACTAAGCGCAGGAAATTGCCCGTGCGACTTGTCAGCATCACTTTGAATATTCGAATCACAATGATAATAACTACAGTTGTATTTGGAAAGCCCCGCAAGGCACTTAGGATGCTGCAAGGACAATTATAATGCAATAATCACAATAATTAAAATGCCATGAAACACACCACACAAACCCCAAGCAACATTTAAGAACCCAAACCTCAGCATCATAAACCAAGTAAGAGAGGGACTTAGGGTAAATACTGAAAAAGCTGATTTCTAACTTTCCAGATAACACAACCAGCAGCAGTTACAGCATATAATAATCTTAGGCCCTTATCCTAGAAAGGAATCTGCATGGGCAGTCCCCTGTGTCTGAATGTAACAATATTGATGGACGCTACAGAGAGCTCAGGATAGGCTCAGGGTCCTAGAATGTAGGGCGTGAGTCATTATTCAATCTATACACGTAATAAAATCTGAGAAAAGAGCTCTGTCACCCAAGAACTGGACACAGACACCTCTTCTGCTGGTCAGTTACACAGGTGTAAATCCAGAGTAACTCCCCTAATCGGAATGGTGTTACTCTGAATCTATGCTGGTGTAAGGGAGAGCAGAGTTGGCAACATAACGAGCTGGTTCCAGCTGGAAAGTACTCAGAGAAATGCCTGATACAGTGACAGCCAATCCAATCAGCCATAGGCTGTCATAATACTACTTTACGGTGCACCTTTCATCCAGCTGCTGTTATTCTGCATGTCAGATCATAGCTCTAAATCGTAGAGCCTGGACTGGTAAGAGCGTTTGGGTGTTTTTGCTGTTGCATCTTTCCACCTCCTCAGCACTGATTTGGACTTGACCCAGGCAAGATTCAAAAGGAAGTTGGACTGAAAACAGTCTGTGGGATGGGGCCCTCTAAGAGCTGCCATTTAAGGATAATAGGAAGAAAAAGCAAATCCAGTCTGTTTCCAATGAGAGAAGGAAATGGAACAAAGGAACCAACAGAAAATTCTGCTTGCACACCACTACTTGCCACCGTCCACAGCTTTGCTAAGGGAACCCAGCAGGGGCTAAGCTAGGCCAACAAAATGTTTTAAATTAAGGCATCTGCATGACCTGACAATTCTGGTGCCTGATCTGTAAAACTAAGGCTGCTTGGGATAGCTACAGATCATGAGCCTTTGCCGGATATATGGGCCACCCAGCTTAGTGCAGGAGAACTATTTTTCCATTTTTAGGAAACCTGCTGAAAGGCACTCGCAGACTCTCAGACTCATAGACTTTAAGGTCAGAAGGGACCATTATGATAATCTAGTCTGACCTCCTGCACAACGCAGGCCACAGAATCTCACCCACCCAGTCACTCTTAGCGGACAGCAAAGGTGCCCACCGATGGTGTTAGTGCAGAGCAGTTAGTACTAGTGCGCACAAGTGACTCTGCCCCAGCAACCTGGGGCTTTTTTCCTGTGTAGACAAGCCCTTAGTAACAGGATTTTAAAGATGGCTAGAATGAAGCACAGATTGGTTAAGTGATTTGCCCAAAACCTTGCAGTGAGTTAGTGGCAGGGCTAAAACTAGAGCTCAGAAGTTTTTGATTTCCAGTCTCTTGACACTCCCTTCCCGTCCCCCACCCTGTACAGCGAACTGACAGAAAGAAGGAAAGTGCCAGGTCAGTAGGATACAATGAAATCAGCAAGAGGCAGTGCTGATCACTATCAGCGTCTGTGGCAATTAACGAGCACATTCTCCTCTGACAGTAAGTTTCCGGAAAACTCTCCTAAGCCATCCAAAGATGCCTCAGGAAGTGCCAGGAATGGACGTCAGCTCCATTCACTAGCATCCATCCCTGATGCCAGCAGTGCGTAAGAGCTGCAGATGGAATATATCTGGCAACCACGCCAGCTGGCCAATGCTGCGCCTATTTGCAGCTATAGCGCTAGCAGTGAAGATGGCCATCGCAGGCTGTACACTGCACTCTGCCTCGCTGGTGCGCTGAGGAAATATGCAGGGCCTAATTCAGTGCATGTCAGGAAGAAGGATGCTTTTTTGGTAACTGGATGGATAAATGGATTCCCCCAGGAACTGCAGCACCCTAGACATGACGAATTCCTACAAGAGAGAGAGAAATTGGGAGTCCCTTTCAGGCAATACCCATTCCACGTGTTAGCTTTTACCACACACAAAAGGCAAACCTCTGCTTTCAGCCTGCCAGACTTTCTAATTAAGGAATATCAAAGAACTAAGGGTCCTTAAGAGAATTCAGAAGCCTGTGTGCCTCCTTGTAGTGCATAGGAACAGAGTAGCATCCCTTTAAATATTCTGCGAGCCCTCTAGTGGCGCTTACTGTGTTCTATGATGTAGACGCTGCCAGAAACCAACCAGAGCAGCAGGCTGTATCTAGCTAGGCCTGCCATGTTTGTGTGTATTTAGTAAACATAGTTGGGACACACACATACACACACACACACACACACACGCCAGGGCCCATGAGGGATTGTTTTGTTGAGTAAAGAGCAAATGACACATCACTCTTCCATCTCAGCTGAACCAAAAAAAATGGCAGCTGCTTCCAGCAAGGAGCAAAAGGAATGCAAATTGGCCGTACACAGAAAACAAAACACACCCGTTACATTGGAGATTCTGGCTAGTACAGCATAGGCAGGGATTGGCCTAGGGATATGCACATTTCAAACTACCAGCCGCACCCCATTGCCCACAATTCCTCCAGGACCCAGAGTCCAGAAACAAATCCAGAAATGGGGAGAGTCCAGGACAGTCTGCAACAAAGATAAATCACAAGAGCGAGAGGGCAGGATTCCCCCACCATACCAAGACACCCTTTAGCCCTTGAGGAAAGATATTAATTCTGATACTCTCCACCGGGCTGTATATCTCAGTGTGGCTGTGGGGAGCTGACCCAAAGTGGCAGCAGTGGTCTAAGGGTTCAAATCTAGGATTGGGAGTCAGGGGACCTGTGCCCCTTCCCAGTTTCACCACTGACTTGGTGTGTGATCCTGGGCAAGTCACTTCAGTGCCCCATGCCTCAGTCTCTCTACCTGTAAGATTTATATTTATTTGTTGTCAGGTTCAGTCTACTCATGTTTGTAAAGCACTTGGGGATGCTTGGGCGAAAGGCACTAGAGCAGGGTGGAGTGGGGTTATTATTTAGCACATATTAGCCCCTCGAGGACCAGGTGGACTCCCCCTCCCTTCCCTAGGGCAGCCTCTCCGCCTCTCTGTCTTTTATTTAATCGTGGTGTAATCCTGATTAGTTACAGCCTGCTCTTGTTTCTCCACAAAGCCATGTGGGCAGCACCACTCGCGCGCCACTGTCTGCCTTAGCCCTCTGATGATGAGCCAGAGCAGGAGGAATTAACCACTGAGCTGTCTGGCTGCATCTCCAACAGGAAGTTGTTCCGCTTACGGCCCAGACAGCAGGCTTCAAGGTGCCTGCAGGAGGATGTCATTGTCTCGACATGTGGGGTGGAGGAGGGGAGGCAGCTGTGCAGGGAAGAAAGGGGTGGGAGAAAGAAAGAGCACACAGCAAAAAAAAGGAGGGGAGGGGGAGCAGGAAGAACATAGAATCCAGCCGTTGGCACTAGCAACTTCAGAAAGGCTGAAATTAAGCAGCAAAGGAGCAGGCAGGCTCAACCCCCCCACTGAGTGTAGTGGAGTCACCCCAGGGTTGTCCCATTAATGATCCACATTTTGTGACCCTCTGAAAACCAACGCCAACTGCACCAGCAGATGTGTTGCTACATTCCCTGGGCCCAGGCGGGGGGACTGAGTGATGGATGTGTGGCAGGCAGGGGTAGGCTTGTTGGGGTGTCGTAACACATGCATCCGCGTCTCCCGCTTCGCATCCAAGCTGGGATCGTGATTCTCCACAGCCGTGTGCTGGTACGTGCACAGGGTGAAGTGGGTGTAAAATGCCACTATTGCCCTTAGGGCCTTGAGCCAAAGCCCAGAGAAGTCAATGGAGTCATGCTGCTGACTTCAGGAAGCGTCAGCTGAGTTGGGGACTCTGAGGTAGTCGCCTCTTTTGTAGTCAACTCTGCCCGAGAGCAAACAGCCACACAAGGTGCAGGGCGGGAGAGAATCGGGCCCACAGCTGTGCGCTGAGCGTGTGCTCCCCTGCACACGTCCATGAGCAAGTGCAAGAGAGGGCTTTGGTTTGCCTTGTGCTTGCAAGCGACACGTATGGATGTGAGTGTGCATTACACATGCCACACGTGGAAATCAAAGAGGGGGCTGAAAGGGAGGTAAGACTTGAGCGTGGACATACAGGGTACCTTACGCTAGCCTGTCTAGTGATGGTGAGGAAACGATTTGCTAATGAAACATGACATTTTCAACTTCTGAAGCCTGCTTAATCAGAATGAACTATTCCACTTTCAAGTGGTTTGGGCTGCAACGAGCAGTAATTAAGGGGATTTTCCAGGCCTGTTCCTCTGCTTTTCAAGCCAGGCCGACTTCTCTCCCTCTGATGTTTAGCTTGGGTGGCATTTGGCCACCAGCTGTGGGCAGGTAGCACCTCTGTAGCCAGCAGCACATGGGCCTTTGCTATGCTGACTGAGATAAAGGGGGAGCTGCAGGAGGCTTTAATCTTTATGGTTCTCCCCCACACCTGTGTGATTTTCCCAGTGATTTATCCAAACCTACAGAAAAGCTCCTGGAGCAGATCCTGCTCTCAGTAACATCAGTATAAATACAGAGCGACTCTCTTGCAGCATTACAACTCTGTGCCTGAGAGCAGAACTGGACTCTGGAGGTCTCTGGAGACTCTTGAGGGCCAAAATCCTCATCAGCTGGATATACTGTGCTGAATCGTGCGTGCGAGCACATTGTTTTGGGCATGGGATTGACATTGTCCTTTCCTCCAGACAAGGGGCTGGGCTAGGCATGGCTTTCAAGGACCTTGTGACAAGCCAATCTCACCTGTAGACCTCACATGGCAATCAAATCAAACCCAAATTGGAATCCAGGACTTGGCGGCCCAGCTAGGGTGCCACAGAGAGGTGTCATATAGAAAACCTGGCATCTGGAGCAACCCTGGGATGCTTGGGAGAGAGGTGTATCTAAGCCTACCTCTACGACTGATTAGGATGCATTTGATTTCTGAACTGGAGGGTGCCAGGCTGGGGACAGAGAATGGTGCTCAATGAAAAGATGATGCGAGGAGAGGATTGGAACAAAGGAGAGGGGCTTACACGGCTGCTTCTGGCCATGAACAAGGCGAGTAGCCTACTGGGGTCTGAACGTCCCTACATACCAACCGTTGGCCAGTCCTTTCCCCAGTGAGGGCCCACAGCCAGAACTCTGGTGCCAAACCCATGCCCATACTCTGTGTCCCGGGCTGAGCTTTATGTCGCTGGTCCACAAAGAGAGGGCCAGACATGGCAGCATGGCCGATAGTTCGCTCATGAAGGGGCACAGGTGTCACTGCACTCAAGTCCTGCCCCCGGCGGCGCCTGTGCCTTGTGAATAATATCCCCACCCACAATGCCTACGAGCTCGGCACCAGCCCTGGACGAAGAGAAACAAGTGCTCAGCAGGTTTCTGAGAACTACTGGTGAAAGCCCCAGATCTGAGCTGGCTTTGATGGAGCTGAGCCGAACTGTTTTACATCGAAATAGAGATTTCCTCCACGCTCGGCCTGTTTCCACTTACAGCAGGGCTGGGGCAGTCTGCAGTTTCCCCATTGCAACACGAAGGGAAAGGGGAGGGTCTGATTTGTGCTTTCACCTGGATCTGGGACTCTAATTATCTTCAGTCCCCCAACACCACAGACTTGGGCCTGCCACCTCCCCCAGCCTTCTGACTTCACCTGGTACTGTGGGGCTGTCAGGCAGTCATTCGAATAGGAGCCTGGGACTCAGACTTTCTGGGGGATACATCCCAGCCACTGACTCTGTGTGATTGTGGGGAGGTCACGGCCCCGCTCTGGGCCTCGTTTCCCCACCTGTAAAATGGGTATAGTGATTCTTTTGCACTTTGGTGACGTGCTTTGAGATGCTACATGTGCAAGAGATGAGATTAAGGCAGTGCTAACATGATTTTCAGAAGGGCAAAGCACCCACAGCTCCCACTGGTGTGCAATGGGAGCTGGGCATTCTCAGCACCTCCGAGAATCAGGCCATAAACTCACTGCAGGACTCCTCATCCACTGGATGGAAGTGGATACCAAGAAGAACCCGAACCCAGCTGATCTGCATGAATTTATGTGAAGGCGACTGTATCCCAGCTGTACCTGTAACAGAGCAGCAGCCAGTCTCTTGGGTTTACAGAGACTGCCAGCAAAACATGCAACATTAAAGACTCAGTAAATGATGGAAGTAAAGGCCCCTGCAGCTGTTCCTCATTTCTGGAAGCAAAATCCATCACTGAACTTCTGGGACACATGCACACCTCACGGTTACCTTCACCAAACACCCCATGTCATCAGCTCTTCCTACATGGCCAGGATCTGCGTTCTCATCTGCAGCCCTCATCTGTTAGCGCAGCCTCCCTGGATCTCTGTCTCATCTGTCCTCATGACTTGACCATGCTCTTACTTTCTTCTCTGTCCCCGCTCTGCCGTGACCCATCATTTCATTCCTGCTCAGCATCTTGGGGGGAAGCTGATATGACAAGCTGGAGGACTCCAGGCAAAAAGGAAGTCGCAACATAGTGCCCCTCTGCTGGGTTTTCTCTTTTCCATGTTACAAGCCAGCAATGATGCTGGGAATTCTCCATGCCATGAAACACAAGGAGGCACAGCAATGACTGTGGTGGCGGGGAGCAGGGCAGGTCTTAATTGCAAACGAGGATTAAAGCTTCTTACAGTGGTATCTTGGACCCTGATCCAAAGCCCATTGCAGCCAACAGAAAACCTCCCAATTTCTTCAGCAGACTTTGAATCAGGCCCTCGATAAGCAGGAAAGGCTGTGTGGGGAGTATTTCTGCAGCCACACAGGACCGTTCAGTACCAGTCTGGTTCTGCATGATGCTACCCGCCCCCCAGTATGAGGTGCAGGAGCACCCATGGTTATGGAGTCCTCCTGTTTGGCCCAAGGCTCCCTCTGAACACACTGAAAACGAGAGAAGAAAAGCTTGAGAGAAAATACAGTGTAAATAGCAATGAAATGAAATGACATGAAGCAAATTGAAATGGGCCAAAGCGGTGATGTTCCAGTGCAGATTTGAACTTCCTTGTATCTGAAAGCAGGGTCCATTCTAGCAAGCAAAAAGTCACACAGTTCTCACCCACAGCCGAAACGCCGCCAAGTCTGGGGACAATCGGAGAGCCCCAGCTCCAGCTGTAGGAAAAGACACTTTTGATGATCACAACTTGCAAAGCAGCTCGACTGAGTCACAGGGATGAGACTCCCCGGTTCCCCCTAGATACCGGATTGGGCTCGTGTGAACCCTCTCATTCACTTGGGAGCGAGCGCAACAGCACGAAAGCAGCAGAGGAACAAAGGGACCAAGGCCAAGGCACCAGACTGGGAGTCAAGCAGTGTGGCCCTGCAGCTGACTTACTGGGTTACCATGGGCACGTCACTTAGCAGCTCCGTGCCTCAGTTTCCCCTCTGAGAAATAGGGTTACTGGCATTTGTCTCCCACACAGGAGCGGAACTTGTCACTATTTGCCAAGTGTCTAGAAATCCTCCAAGGGATGTTGCTGAGGGGCATGAGTGCAAAGTATTCTGACCAAAACACTGACAAGCCGAGGAAATGAAAGAGTCACTCGCAGAGCTCAGCATCTCTCTAGAATCCCACCTGGCGAGGGAGAAGGCTTTGAAAGGGAGGTGAGAAGTGGGCCTATGCCAAGCTGGCAGAGGGAGGGCTGAAGGAATCCAGCCTCTCCCCCGCTCGCCTGGTGCCTCACAAACGCAAGCGAGGCAGCAGCAGCAGCAGCGATCCCGCATGCTTGAATAACGCGGCTCCCTGAAGCTGATCCAACAAGAGCCCAGGCGGATCATAAAACAGCCTCTCACGTCCATGTGGTTTGCGCTGCTAGGAGACAAGGCACCAAACACAACCTCACGTGGGCCCAGTAAAACCTTATATCCCCTCAGACCCGGAGTTCAGCTGAAGAATTTGCATCACCTAATTAAAACCAAGCCAAGTTTGCAAAAAAAAACCTTCCAACCCCCAAAAGCCCCTCCCCACTCCTCTCCATGATTTCAATTACACTACAACTTGAAAGCTGCCTTCCTGGCTTCTCCCTGGGGGTTTCCTTGCAGAAGCTTTGCTGGCAGGGCTCAGCTGCTAAGAACATTTGAAGGCTAAAGTCACTTCCTCTGCCTGGTGCCCAAAAGGCAGGTGTAGCCCTTTCTCTGGCCTTCCCAGGGAGAAGAGCAAACAGAGAGCTCCTGGGAAACGCAAGGAGGACTTGAAACAGTTGCTCTGGGGTTGACTGCCGTGGGCTGTCACGGGGTTGTTGTTCTGCAAGGAGGAGGAGACGTTGATCTCTCCTTTACAACCAGAGATGAGGTTGTTCATTTTATTTTGGTTTGCTCTTTTTTTTTTTTTTTTTTAAAGCAGCTAGAATAAGGGGCACTGTGGCCAGGTGCTATGCCAGCTCCTCCTCCCCGTCACCTCTGGCTCACTCCCAGCCGGCAGCCCCCTGCTCTCCCAGTCCTGCATCCCCCCCACTGCTCTGCCAATGCGCCTCACTCCTCCCTAGCAGCACCCCACGCTGCTTGGGCACAACATGCGAACTTGTCACCTGCAGCAGCCCTTCCTCTCCCAGGCATGCTACACCGCTCTGCTGACCCCCCCGCACCTCTCTTGGACTGGCCCCCTACTAACCCAGGCATGGGCCTCTCGTGAGCCAGACCACAAGACGTGTCAAGTGTCAGGCTAGTTTTATGGCAACTGGAGAAAACCGAGGCCAGATGAAAGCAGAACAACTCCAGCCAGAGTTCACTTCAGAGTCCCTGTGTCCAGCAGCAACTTCTCCATTTTCCAGCTTCCTAGGATTGTGTGTGTCTTGGGAAGTTCAGCGCATTAGACTCTCATCTGTTCATTTTCCCTTTGCAGCAGTCACTCAAACTGTTGGACTGGGAGGTCACCGCCCAGCAAACCTGCCTGCTGCTCTGGCTCCCATACCCACTCTGCTGCAGGGTGCGAGTGAGGAGGTGTGAGAGGGTGAGGATGATTCGTGCAGCTTGTGTCTTCTTTTCAGCAAATCCAGATCCTGCCCATTCACTCCTTTCCCAGCAGCTGGCTGAAATAGGGACCGTCACAAAAGCAAACTGTCAGTGACTCGCTCAGAGGTGCTGCCCTTCACCTCAGGATCTGATCTCAGAGCATGCTGCAAACATTCATTAAGCTTCAAGGCCATTCTCAGGTAGCTGAGCATCCTCCTTCCCATTTCATAGAGGGGTAAACTGAGGCACAGAGCTTCTCCCAAGCTGCCAAAGCGAGTCAGTGGCAGAGCTGGGAACAGAAGGCAAGAATCCTGCATCCTCGTGTTCTCCCCCGCCCCCCGCCACCCTGTCCTAACCACCAGGCAACGCTCCCCGTCAAACCACCTATCTGAGATCAGTGTCTAGCCATCTGATTTTGCAAAGTGCGTCACTGGACGTTTCCCATCGATCATGTTAGTCAGTGACCCAGCTCCCTGGTGAGAGTTCCTCACCTTGCCAGGCCTCCTCCATCCATCACACAGCAGGACCTCCCCATCTGGTGCTGAAGAACAGAACGGCCTTTCGCTAGGTAGCATGGAGTTGGTCCGGCCCAGCCTGCCTTGAGGGCAGGTAAGTACTGGGGGAAGCATTAGAAGGGCCTTTCTTCAACTGCCTCACACCTCCTGGCTTCAGGTTTCTGGCCTGTATGGGGCTGGCAGTGTGTGGGCCGGAGGGGCAGCGCTCTTGTGAGGTTTGGACACAATTTTGGTAGCTCACACCCTGTGATTTCTCCTGGCCGCAGTCCCACCTCTGTTTGATGTGCCAGTCAGAGTAGAAAAATATGAACTGGCCCAGAACACTTCCTTGAGGAAGACCTATTTTTACTAGGGGAGAGGGGGCAGTGCAAGGATTACTCACCCGATCTGAGCTGCTTTGTTGTTTGAGCCGTCAGATGGATGCAGCCTGCTGGCTATTTGTGGTCCAGGCTCCCCTTGCGAGCCGCCTGGCTTGCCTTCCAACACATGGAGATGGCAGCCATTCCAGAGCGGTTAGAGTCCTCGCTTTGCCCTGTGCTAAACGGCTGATGCAGTGGAAAGCAGCTGCAGGAGGGGAGTGTGCTGCCAGGACAGGCAGCTGGCAAAATAACTCGCCCTTCCCTCCCCTTTTTGCCCCTCACTCACATCAGAGGGGAGAGAAAGGAAAGTGTCCCTCTACCTCAAACGGCCAGGGAGAAGCAAACTGAGCTGGGTTTCCAGGAGAAGCTGCCAACCCACTTGTCCTCTTCAGGTCATGGAAGATGTGAGGGGGTGGGTGCTGCTTTAGCAGCTGCAGAGCTACTCTTGGATTGCTACAGCATAGCTGGGTGGAGCCTTTGTGACCCCTGGCACTGGTGTCCTGCCCTAAGAACAGTTAGTGCCAGCCATCTGAAATGGCGACCCAACTCCCTGCCTGCGGCACCAGGGATGGCCAGCTGGGTGACATGCCTCCCCGCTCACAACCCATGCCTATATTCAAAGCCATTGGTGCAGTGGTACGATGCTGGTTACATCTCCCTGTGGCATGTCTAACACAGTCTATGATGCTGATGATGCTGTAGCTACCCTACAGTACAATATACCCGCGGGGTGCTTTGGCAGTATGTATGTCAGGGTAAGGCCAATACAGTACATCCCATGAACTGCTATGGCACCAATAAAGTGCATCAGTGTAGTGCCTTTATGACCCCAGGATAACACCACTACAGCTCCAAGATGGCATGCTGGCACAGTGCCCTGCCTTGGCCTCAGGCTGGCACATCAGTGCACTGCTGCCGTACAGGCTGATACAATACAGACACTACAGTGATGCGCACAGGAGAAATACCTGGAGGGCAGGAGGCCAGCGTAGTACTGTGCCCTCCTAACATACTCCTTGCTCGGCCTGAGCAGTGGAGCCTGAGTCAAATCCAAGGGCTGGAGAGGGGATCTTAGTCAGGGGCATATGCTGGAAGTATGGTTTGGGGTTATAGTTTGGCTAAGTAGGCTGTGACGAATGTTCATTCCTAGTTGCTGTATCACAGCCAAGGCTTCCGGAGAAAGCAGCCAGTGGAACACAGAGACAGGTCCATGAAAGGGAGGGCCATATCCGCTGCAGTCTGTACACTCGAGAGGATGCAGCTGTATCCTCCACGCCAGACCTGTGCCTGCATTTTCCTTCGTCAGTGCTAGAGTGAGCCCCACACTCCCTTCCCCTCCCAGTGCAAGCTGAAGACTGACCTCTGCCAGCTGCCCCTGTGCCTGCCCTCTAGAAGGCACCGAGAGGGAGAAGGAAAGGGAATTAGACCTGTCCAGATTCGTGCAGCAGCCTTGCCTGCCAAGATCCTTCTGTCACCTCCAGTGGGATGCTGGGGCCGCCAGGTTTAAAGGGAGAGTTGTCACAGCCTCGCCTCCACCATCAGACCCAGGTAGAGTCCACCCATCCAGTCTTTTAGCACGATGAAAAGATCCCAGTAAGGAGCCAATGTCATGGGGGGTCCCATGGATACCAAGTGTGTCACTGAGCAGAGTGAGAGGAAAGAATAATCTCAGGGAGGGAGAAAAAAACCAAACAAACCCAAGGACTTTCCCTGCCATGTGCTCAGAGGATGAAAGGGGAGGAAAGTCAATCGCTGAAGCTGTGGCTCTGCTCCAACTCATTGTTCTGAGGGAGACTCAGTCGCTGGGCTTTCAGCAGGTGCTACCTGGAAAATCCCTCACCTCTCCCATTTCTCAGCTCTGGCTGTTAGTAGGAGTGGAGATATTCCAGACAGCTGTAACAGCGCCAGCTTCCTGGCTAGTTTTGCCTCACCTTCTTAGAGGAAAATCAGCCAAGCCTTCCCGTTACCAGGAGAAGGACCATGCCTAGGACTGCACGGTGCTGACGGCGGAGCTCATGCAAAAGGCAGCCGAGGGAAATTCAGAACTGTCTCTGATTTTTCTGGACATTCCATGCCTGCTGTGGAACCCATCTACTGCATTGATGGACGCTGTCTTGGCCCGCAGAAAGCTGCTGGGTGTTGGGCCATCAGCAAAGCCGGGCAGCCACCCTGACCCCCACAGTAAAAAGTATCTTCCATTAGAAACACAGCTCTCTTCCTCTCCTCCATTCCTGCCTACCACTGCCCTCCATGGCACCTCCCGGAGAGGGGGCAGACAACTTCCTAATCTCAAGTGAGAAAACACTGTGGAACGCAGACTTTCTGCCCTGGCTTCTGGGTCAGGTCCCTGTGCATTGCTAAGGTAGGCAGGACAGAGTCCAAAGTTTCTCCTAAGAAACTAAGAGCCTTCATAGGTCCCCCTAAGTGACTGCAACAATAAAGTGCCCTTCAAGGTCTTACTGATGCCAGGGGCTATACCCAGAATCCATTCCAGCCCAGCCCAGAGCTCTAGTTCAGGACTTCTACCTTCCCACCTGGACTGTAACCCAGGAGGAAGGAAGGTGAGAGACAGAGAGGCTGCTGAAAAAGGAGCATGACTCAGAGGTTACAGTGCTAGCCTAAGACTTGCCAGACCTGGGTTCACTGCCACAGACTTGATTTCAATGGAAACTAGGAGCCCTGGGCCTCTTTGTGCCTCAGTTTCCTATCTGTACAATGAGGTTAATAGCATTTCCCTCCCTCACAGGGGTCCTGCGAGGATAAATGCATTACTGATTGTGAAGTGCTCAGATGCTATGGGCCGTATAAGCGTCTAAGATACTGATGGGTGATTCTCTATCACATCCATTACTGCCCTACTGGTACAGCAGTCCTTGAAGGGGGAAATTTATGCTGAATAGGCTCTGTTGAGTGCAGATGGAATTTACCAGCCTTTTCCATAGAATGCATAATTCCAAATCCTTGAGACTCATGGAAGGGGCTCAATGGGGGATCATATTAAATGGCTTAATGTGCAAGTGTTGTCCTATGGCTTAAAGTGCTCTCACTCAGGGGAGCGACATCAGGAAACCTCCCCCACACCCCACCCCGGTTGATTCAAGAGACCTTTCTGGCTCTCATTTGCCTTAGAACACCCAGAACCTACAGAGAATTCTGAAGGGAGAAGCAGACAACCGCAGGATAATTAAACTATTACGACAGTCTTGATCCTCTCAAGCAGACAGTTTTAAATACATTACCAATTCTCTCAACATGGCACACGCACAGTGCTGGGCTGCCACAGCAGTCTGGTTCTGGCTCATGTTGCTGTCTGCCTGTGCGTCACATCAGTATACAGGGACACTGGTCAACAATGGGAAGGGGGCATTTTTCCATTGAAACTTTTTTTTTTAAATGGAAAATTGGGTGTTTGACTAAAACATTTCAAGGAAAGTGCCTGACTTTTTTGAAATTTGTTGCTAATTATGCCAAAATGTAACAAAAATCATTTTTTGGTAAAGTTTTCAATAAAAAAATCAATTTTTTTTGCAGGGGGTGAGGGGAGGAGAACCATTTCCTGACCAGTTCTATTGGCCCACCCTCAATTCTTGTCTACTTAGATAGTAATCCCTGCCCTGAAGAACAGAAAAATCACAGAGCACTATGGGATATCCACCCCCCCACATGGGCAAGTTAAGAAACAGTGAGGACACAATAACTCAGGTCGAGCTTTGCAGTGGAGATGCTCATGCCTAGGCTTGGCTAACCTGGCTGCCCAGACCCGAGCTAACTGTGCAGTGAAGACATACCTAGAGTGGCAAGTGACTTGCCCAAGGTCATGTAGTAGGTCAGCAGCAGAAAGAAGAGGTACCCCAGATCTCCTGGTATTTGATCCAGAGCTCAGTCCACCGGATCACACTTTTTCTTTGAAATAATGATACTGAAAGAGGAAAAGGGAAAGAAAGAGGTAGGGGAATGAAAGGAGAGGAAATAGAGGGAAAATCAGGGAGAGAGAACGGCAGAAAAGGAGATGGAGAGATCCCTCATTCTTGTCCCTCATGTACTGTGGCAGACTCTCACTGTCTCACATCCTTTCTGTCTGAGAGCTCTGTTCCTTAAGGGTAGGTTTGTCTATCTGTTTTTTATAAAGGGCAAATCCAATTTCCGATTGGAAGCAAACGTGTTCTGCCCACACGCTGAGAGCTGATGAAGAATGAGTGCCCTCATCTGCTTGAGAGCACAGCATTTTTAACTGGACGCCGGTGTGGCTCCAAGTGTGGTCTTTCAGCAAACTCCATCCACTGGAGTAAGCAACAAATTCCATTACTTCAGTGCAAATTAACAAAAGGTGAGGGAGGTGTTCCCTCAGAACAGTCAGCTGGCTGTTGCATTTTCTCTTTAAAGAACCTCCTGGGTTTGAGGGCCTTGAGCTCTCTGGAAGAAATTGATGCTCCAGGGAAGAAATGGTTAGGAGACTAAGAATGAGGAATACGAAGAACCAAAACACATAAACAAAATAAATAAGGTTGGACACAGCCTTTGTGCGCAGGGCTAGAAGAGACCAATAAAAGATGAATGGGATATTATCAAGCATAGGGGTCTTGGATGGGAACTTTGGCTATGAAATTTTACTTGAGTTATTACAGTCATGACTCAAATTTTAGCTCCAAGTGAACTCCCAGTGCTTCCTCATGAAGGAGATCACAGACTGTACCCTGCTCTACTGCAGCCTATAACTCAAGAGACATCTGCTCCACCACACCTGCCTTCTACATGGCAAAGACTTTGGCACAAAACTCAGACCATTACATCATTAGCCATCTACAGCCTTGTTTTCTGACCCTATGACTCCAGATTAAGTCAGCTGGAGCTTCAGCTGCTCAGCACCTCTGGAAGTCAGACCCTCTTGTCTAATTAAGGTATTTCTAAGTGACCATCACCCTAGTATCTAACACCTATGGAAAGAATGAGCTCTTGCCCAGTGAATCACTAACAGTAGACAATTGATGGCTCGAAGAGCTGGCTGGTCACATGGTGCTGGTTTCTCCTTTTGGTTTCCAGCAGCTAAGTCACTTTAGAGGCTACCAAGAATACATTAGATTCATAAACAGTTGCTGTATGTGACACAGGGAGGCAGGCCATGAGCAATCCACCTAATCATGAATGGGAGAGGAGGCACTCAAAAGACAACTTTGCTAAGATGTCATGGTCCACAGCATGAGAAAGTCTGAGAACCTCACATCTAATGTTTGCAATTGAGCTGTAGGAGTATGCATTGAATATTCCCTGTCTATGCTTGGGTTACCACCTGAGGTAATGTCTAGGTGCTTGGACTCCTCTCTAATGTTTCCTAACACATTCTCAGAAGCTGAGAAAGAAGTTGCCCATTGCACTCTGAAAGTCACTATGCAGCATTCCCCACCTTGTACTGGGCACTTGTGTTCTCTCTTGATTGTGTGTGTATGGGGAGAGAAGGGTTCCTCTAGGAATGCATCCTTTGATATTCCCCATGGAGTATTGGGGGCATTCCTCATATTCTGGTTGGGTTTTGTGGGAGTCTGCTGATCCTCCATTGGTTCTTTGGGGTTCCTTCTAATTTTCTGACAGGATTCTAAGGACTCCTTTCCATTATCTTGCTTTGAGTTCCCTTTGACATTCTCCACTCATCTCCCCATTTGGAAACCACCATAGATGAAAGCCACCAGTCCACTCTTGGAGGGCACAACTGTCATTGCCTCCACCAGGGATGACCCTTTCAATGAAGGTAGGAAGTTTCTATGAAAGCCTATGGACAACACGAGATGTCACCGATCAGCACAAACTGACTGCTTTGTTCACATAAAGATGAGTTCAAATGCATTAGGGGAGCTCTGTCTAGCAAGAAATAGACTGGATTCTGAATATCTACACACTCAATCCCATCTTTTTTGGAAAGTGAGGTTTCATTTTTTAAGACACCCAGGACCCATAAGAATTCTGGAGGCCAGTTGATAATGGGTAGGCCTGTGGGGAAATACATTTTATGTACAGCTAATCTACTGAAAATATCCTCCTGTTATGGTTCCCACATCCACCCTCTACCCATTTGTTCCATCCACTTATTACCACCTGTCATTAGGGCAGGAACAATCTCTTACGACATGATTGTACAGTTCCTAGCACACTACGTCCCTGCTCCCTGCCTGGGGGGCTCTAGATGCTATTGTAATATGAACAATTATAGTACTTTAATTTGATTTATCATTCCCCTATTTCTGCAAATAGAAGGGATGGTTTCCTGTTCAGAAAGGGGGAAGGGGAGCCAAGAAGTGAAAGGTACATGCAACTCCCCCCCTCCTCCTCCAACCACCTCTTCAGCACACAGACTCACAGGGACACATCCTCTCACCCGCAGACTTCTCTGCAGAGATTATAACAGACTATAAATCAGCCCCACTGTGAAGTAGCTGGAGAGCAATTAAAAAAAAATACTGAACAGCTGAGAGGTGTGTGTGTGTGAGAGAGAGAGAGAGAGAGGCAGCATACATCTCAGCAGACAGGCCTGCAAATTCTTCTGGGATGCTAGAGGAAACGTAAGAAACTGCACATTGACTTTAGCACAATGAAGACACATGCGGTCCCTGATTTTTTGGAGTGTTGTAGTTTGTTAACATGCAGGCAGCATTTGAGTGGGAGCCATTACTGGAGAGGATGGCTCTGTGATAATATTTACATATTGTGTTCTTCTGCGGGTGCAGCTCTCGCCAGCTCCCGGTCTTTGTTCCAAGCAGCCCTCCTATGGACTGTCAGCACTGCATTCTCCGAATCTGGAGTCCCGAGAACATGGGTTTTAGGACGTTGGCTATGATCCTTTCTTAGCAGCATGACTGCCTTGCTGCACCAAAGCCGTGCCCGATCCCTCTGGGAAACACTGACCAAAGCTTGGAACATAAATGGAATTTCAGGCACCATTGGGGATCGCCCCAAGGGCTGTCTGTTCTTAAAAATACGTAGTGCAATGTGTTTAAAAAGCATCGGAATTTGCGCCTGTATAATAGTCTAACATGGATTGGTGGCAGTATCTGCTGTACAAGCTTCCATCTCATTGCCCTGCCAAATGCACCTCAACCTTCCCAGGTAGCATCCCCTGATATTTCAGTCCTGCACTCCCAAAGCCAGTTGAGAACATACAAGTGTCTCCCCTCACAGATCATAGACTGAATGCATACATTGCCAACAGCCCATAGGTATATGCGTGGAAAGAATGTGATTGACATGGGCAACGCGGGTCTGACTGGATTTGTAATCCAGTCCTTCAGCCCACAGTGCACTTGGGCGTCTGCAAAACAATCAGAGAAAGAGGTGGATCACGGAGCTTTACAGATGTCCAAGTAGGCAGGCGCCATTCCCATTTTAAATGGCATAGAAAAAAGGAAAATCAGCAAGAGGACCTAGACATATGAGAGAGGATCTCTGCCCATGTAGAGGGAGCCTAGCCTAGTGGAGGAGAAAGTCAGGACTCCCAGGTTTTATTCTCCCTTCTAGTACTGACACACTTCTTGAGCATAGACGAGTCACTTAACGTGTATGTGCCTGGGTGTCAGGTTTGCAAGCCAAGGTACTATCTTTAATGCGTGTGCAAAGTGCTTCTAGATTTTTCACTGAAAGGAGCTGTTAACTTGCTTATTACTAGTTATCAGCATGAATAAAAGGGATACGGTTTAAGCGAGATACATAAAGGGACTGGAGAGGAAAGGCTGTTAAAAGGGTAGAAATACAGCATGCCTCCTACCTGACTGGAGTTACTTGTGTATATCATACACAGCCTGTCATTCCCCACAAACAGCAGGTACCTTCTTAGAACTCTGCTGGTTCGATCCCACGATAAGGCAAGCGAATGTCAGCCTTCATTAAAGATTGGAAAGGGAAGATGCAGCACGGACAAAGACAATCCATTATTGTCCATATCCCAGACAGGCAGATGTTCCCAGAAAAGAAAGATAACCCACTGGCAAGACCCAGTTGTGTAATTAGCACAAAGCCAGGCGACGTCCAAGCAGAAGGAATAGCCATGTTTTATTGATTAATAAGCTTTGGCTGCTTAAGATTTCCATCAGCCAACTTGGGGCAAATGAGTTCACTCAACCCGATGTAGCCAATGTTTGTACTGGACTGTTGGTCATCTAGTGCACTCACAGTGAGAGACAGACTGGGACTTCCTTGCCCCCACTGATGAGCAGTTGCACACGCAAGATTATTTGTGAGAGTAACCGCTCACCAAGATAAGTGAGAGGTTCATAATCTGGCTGTGAGTTTGCACAGGTTCCTTAACCCAGATTTAGCTGCCTTTCTCTAGGCAATTCCCTATAGCAAATGAGTCCCCTTCATTCCTGCCGTGATTACAATGAAGGTTACAGCAGCTACACCAGGGATAATGGGGACCATTTATCCCCGTTTACCAAGCAAACAAGTTCCCAGGAATTCTGCAACTGTCTGGTGGCCCCTGCGCTCCTGGGAAGAGAAGCGCAGAGGAGTGAATAACTAAGCCCCTTTAGTCAGAAAAGGAGGCGGCAGCTGCTGGAAAGGGTCCAAACCACACCCCTACACGCCCTCTGCCTAGGAAGTTGTTCTTGGTACCAGGTGATTTCAGCTCCAGTGAGGTGTGTGTTAGCTGCCCTGGTTTCTTAGAACAGAGCTGGGAGCCAGAGTCTGCATGCCTTACAAGGATGATTACTGGCCCCTTGTGCAATTCTGTACTCCCCTTTAACTCGACGGCAGCGAGAGGCTTCTACTCTTCAACCAGCACAACAGACGAGGTGCGGCTGAAACTATCCAGCCCCACAGCCTCCAAATGTGGCAGCAATGGGACCAGCTGCCCTGGAGGCAGCATGGCAAGTTCATCTCTCATTTGTGTGGGCAGCTAGAAGACAATTCAATTTGTGTCACCTCTTTCTTGCTCAAGTAGCTTCCCTTTGGCTAATGATCAACAAGTACAATGGTATTGTCAAGAGAAGGCTGTAAACCTTTATGCATAACAAATGGGGAAGATCATGGAAGCAGGGTCCAAGGGACCTACAAGATGCATGGAATATACAAGAGTATTCTCAGCTGGGCATGACCAGATTTATTCTTGCATTAAATCTTGAGCTGGTCCTTGCATCATCTATGCATGATCCTTGTGCTTTTGCTGGAATAGACAGTTGGACCACAGGGACTTTAGCAACAATCACAGCAAGTGGAAAAACAGGTCCACACATAAGGAATTGTATAGAGAAGAGAACACTGGGTGGAGAAGGCCCCTGCACCTCCTTCAATGCCCCAAAGAAGTTACCACTTTCATATAAGGCCCTGTTCCAGAGCAGGTTCTTCCACCACGACTGAAGGACTGGGATGCCTGAACTCCCTCACTCCATTGTAAGCTCAGGGAAAAATGGCTCCAGCTCTCACTCATCTGCAGAACATACTGGAGTTCCAGCTGTGAAGATCTGCACAGAACGACTCAATGCCTCCCCTCAGCCACAACGAAGAATCGAAGTAGCTAGAACCATTGTACCTCTGAAACCATGTTAAGAGCTGACAGGAGGAATTGCACAGAGGAAGCTGTTTCCAGCACAGAAGAAGTTTCACTGGTCCCACACAAACCCCAATGGTAGCCTCGAGTGCTATCTATTGGCTCCTTATCTGTAGTTATTTGTCTATCCACAGATACAGAGTATGCTCGTGAAACCAACCACCCAACCCAGTGCCATCCCACTCATCTTCCATCCTGGTTGAAAAATGGCAAAGGAGGTAGGACCAATGCACCCTTTGTCTTCATACAATCAGCCCCTCCTGTATCCTTTTGTTTCTGGCTGACTCTGGCAAAAGAATGAAAAAACCCCCCGAAAAACCCAAGACTTTTTATTTATGGTTGTGTCAGTGGGCTGCACTGTCTAGACAGCTGGTATTAGCATCTCAAGCTGTCCTGGAATTTGAAATACCATTTATTTACCAGGAGAAATAAAAACTCTGAGATTAAACAGTTCATAAAAATAAATTGGGAACTGACACCAGGCAGGAGGAGACAAAAGGTAACGATGTCTGGGGTAGGCGTTTTCATTTGTCTTGGCGACAGAAATGTTTTTACAGAAAACAAAACAAAACAAAACAAAAAAGTCAGCTTGGCTTCAGCGAAATGTCCTCTCTCTCTCCCCTCCCCACCTTCACTCAGCTGCTCTCAACATGTCCCCACAAGAAATCCTCAGTTTGCTCAATTGAAAAGGAAAGATGGACAGAAACAGGTGTCACCCTTCTACAAGAAGCCTGGGGACCAGCAGTCACTCCATGTTCATGTGGAGAAAGCGACGAGGGATAGCCGGCTAATAAGTTACATGCAAAAAGAGGGGAGAGCTGGAAGCAGGAATCCTCAACCTTCCTTCTCTGCTGTGGAGGTTACAGGGCAATCCATGCCTGCCCCATTTTGGAGTGGCACTTTTGCAGGACACTGCACCTGCCTGCCCATTTCCACTCCAGTTCACAGATTCCAGGAGGTTTCCAGTCACATAGCTTTTAAGATTCAGCATGGACAGAGCAAAATAAATTTCTAGATCCCACCATCTCCCTCTCCTTGAATGAGCAGCACACAGTCTCCCAGGGGAACATATAAAGAGAGTTTGATGGAGCCACCCCATAATTTTAACAACAGCTGCAGAACTTTAAAGAGGAACCACATGAAAACATGAGACCTCACCTCTTACAAAGAGCTACAGGCTCTGTGTTGAAGCTGAAAGTTCATTTTTAATATAAATGACTCATTAGGCCAAACACACAGCAGCTTGGCTGGAGAATTACTCCAGCTCTCCAAAGACAGGAAGATTTTAATAAGTAAAGGAGAGGCCACAGGACAGAATCACAGTGCCAGGACTGGAACTAGCAGGGCTTTGTGCGGGTCAGACAGAGGCAAGAGTTAGCATTCCAAAATTGAAGAGGCGGTAAAAATCAGAAAAAACGGATTGGGAAGATAAGGGAGGGGAACTTGGTGTAATTAATAAGTACCAAAGCCTTGAAGGTCTGGAAAGAAAGGAGAAACAACAATCTGTAACGGATCGAACCATGTGCCTGCTGCAAGCCATGTTAGTGGTATCCAAGGATAGCGAGAGCAGTAATAGCCTGTAGGTGGTTTTTTTTAAGCCTTGATAATATATAGGTTTGGAATCTAATGTGGATATTCTTAAGGCATCTATCCCTGTGGTAACTAAGCACTCTGCTTCTGAATGCAGTGCACAGGGCCTGAATGCTGGGTGATGAACAACACCCTGCAAGTGAAATCTGCAGCCTACTGTTTCAAAGTACTCATTGATGATACTAACCTCAAAGGAAATTTGCCATTTAAGGCCAATACAGGCAGGGAGGCAGCACACACCAGGGCACAGTAAATAGTTTCAATACATTTCAGTTCTATTCAGCAAAGTGACTCAAAATGAGCTTTATAAAGCCAACCACTCCATCCATAGTTCAGAGCTTGAGAGGAAGGATGGCCCTGTGGTGTACTGGGACTTGGGAAATCTGCGTTTAATTCCCAACTCTGCTACAGACTCCATGACTGGCCCTGGCGAACCCACTTATTTCCTGGGCCTCAGTTTCCACCTCCACCTTCCCTACTGTGAATTGCAGGTGAAATGTAGGTGAGGTCACTTTCCGAGACCTGAAGAAGAGCTTTGTGAGACTAGAAAGTTTGTCTCTCTCACCAGCAAAAGTGGGTCCAATCAAATAATTTACTTCACCCACCATGTCTCTCTCCCCCTTGTCTACTTAGAATGTAAAATCTAGACCAGGGCTTCTCATTGCACTTTGACCCCCTTCTGACAACAAAAATTACTGCACGACCCCGGGAGGGAGGGGGACTGAAGCCCAAGCCCTGGGCAGGGGGCAAAGACAAAGCCAGAGCTGCACCGTCCCATGTGGGGGAGCCAAAGCCGAATCCCAAGGGCTTCTGCCCCAGGTGGGGAGCCTGTAACCTGAGCCCCGCTGCCCAGGGATGAAGCTCTCAGGCTCTGGCTTCGGACCCTGGGCAGTGAGGCTTGGGCTTCGACCCCAGCCCCAGCAATCTAAGTCAGCCCTGGCGACCCCATTAAAATGAGGGTCGCAACCCACTTTGGGGTCCGGACTCACAGTTTGAGAATCACTGCTCTAAACTCTTTCTTACAACACATACGGACAGCACCTAGCACACCAGGGTCCTGGTCTCTTTGGAGCCCCTTGGTGTTAACCACAATTCTATACAATAAATGCTCCTTACAGTCTTCTGGCTACGGCAACCTGGCCAAAGCAGCAGCCAACTCTGTAGAGGTCAGGCATTTTCTGCAAAGGGTGATTGGATCCTGGCTAGTGCCAGAAGGCCAGATTTGCTGGACCGAGGTTCTGATCCAGTATGGCCAACCCTATCTTACTATGGAAACACTGGTGAGTTCAGAGTCTGAAGAGCCAAATTCTGAAGCACAGAGAGGAAAGGATGTTTTCTTTTCTGCTGGACAAAACATAACATTTCTGGCAGGCGCGAGCAGGGACTGAACACTGTGTCCACTTTGGCAATATCCCCGATTCCTGGACGGACACAAGTGTGTTTTTACATGCAACACAATTGTGTAATCCATTTCCCTCCACTCCCTCTGAAGGAACTTGGCAAAAAAGCATCCACAAGGCTTTGGAAATTAAGAGTAGCTTGGAGCATGTTGCATCTCACTCCATTCCTAGTGCTCCTCGGTGCGGCTGCAGAGCAAGCATCACACAAATAAACAAAGTCACCTTCAACACTGCATAGTCTGTAGGTTTGCTGCACCCAGATTGTAAGAGGATCAATCATCAAAGCCCAGTTTCTCCCTCTCATTATATCCAATGAAGCTACATTCTAAAAATCCAAGGGTCATGAACTATCTATTCCAGACAGCACCAGTGAAGAACCTGGAAAACCCTGGTCTTAGTGTTGGGGTTCCCTGGCTTGCTAGCTTGTGTCCACACACAGCCTTCTGTTCGCTGCACAGGAAAAGTCCTCGCACAAACGAGAACACAGTTAACTAGCTCTTATGTGCACTCAACTCACCGTAGGTCCAGGGCCAGGCCATCTGAAATATACAGATTATGTTTGGAGTAACAGCCATTACTCCTCAACCTTGTCTGGCAGGAGGAACAGACCCTTTCGGCACTTGGGAGGAGACATCCAAAGGAAACACCCCGGGGTTATTGATTCCATAGGCAGCACTCAGCCTCCAATGAACAATGAACCACTGCCCAGCATGGTGCTAGAGAATCCTATTGCCAGAGGTGCTTGCTTTGGAAAAAGAAATACAGCAGGACTCTGGTGCCTCACACAATCATTAGAAACCTCCTTCTTTTTGTAGGGGGCAGAAAAGGTAACCCGCGTCCTCGTCAAATGCCAGTTTAGGCCAGCATATTTTGCCAGCCTGTACTATGAACTGGATAGAATATTTGCTTGTGCGGGTCCTGAACTGCTGAATAGTCGTTACTGCCCAGGCAAGAGATGATTACAGTTCAGGGGCACACGAGATTCCGGTACGAACAAGCACTATAATGAAGCACTTTGCAACCCTTTAGGACAAACAAAGCATTTTCTAGAAATTTATACAGCAACACCACCCCTACTCAAGCCTATACCCCCCTGCTATTAGATACCCCAACCAACTCCTTCCTGAGCTATCACCATCGGTTGCCTGAACAGCTTGACCAAGAGGATGCCTTAAAAATCTCAACCCACATGTACTCTGGGGGGAAAAACAGTGGTGGGTGAGTGGGGAGAAGTACTGATTCTACATATTTTTAGAGGTACAGATTAAAGTCCCTCTAGGCAAGCATCAATGGACGCTCAGAGTCAAGGCCTGCTGTCCAGTTACCCATCTATACTTACACAAATGGACTTTCACTTAGCATAATTCTGTCAGTTTGGTTTTCTTTCTAAGGCACTTGCACTGTTCCCCTCCCATCCTGTAATATTATCCCCATTTTACAGATGGGTTCCCGGAGGACGGAAGATGTTCTAGACCTCAGGCCAAGCTCACAGCTATTCAAGCAGAGTGGCTGCTCACGGCCAATTTTTTCACAATCAAAATGTTCAGCAGGAGTATGCTGATGTCAGCAAATCTTCTGACAGAAACCAGGCAGCATTCCTGCCGCATTGCCCACTTGGCAGGCTGCTGCAGAGCTGCGACCCTGGAAGCCCCAGCTCGAGTTGGGGTCATCTGGACTTTCAAGCTCCCAGCTTCTTGGTCACCCCTCCAGGCAGACCCCCAGGCAGCTCAAGGAGCCTCATCAGTTTTGTTTAGACAGAGTCAAAATGAAACATTTTGATTTTTCAAGCTGGAAATTTCAGGCTGTCTCTGTTCCGCAGGAAATTCTGAAACCACAGTTTTGTTCCAATGCAGAATTATTATTTTTTCAACTCTTAGAATTTCCTGCCCACTGGGGATTCCAGGTTCCGACCAACCAATATTAAGTGCCAGTCTATTTAAGGAAGTGTAGGCCCAGGCCAGGCTGTTCCCACATGACCCAGTTGCCTTTACAAATGGCTGTAAGCCACCTTAACATCTATGTGATACTGTAACACGTGAATGGAGGAACGTGGCTGAACTGGGTGAGTCCCAGTACCCTTGGAAATCAGAACAGCAAGTTAGGCAGTAAACGTGCATTACCGTAGGCTTGCATGATGAGATCTAGCTGGTATCTCTTCAATGCTATGTGCGTCTGTGGTTTGGGTGGGAAACAAGCATTTCGAGGCAGCAGAACAGAATGCACCAGGGCAGCTTGAACTCCAGCGGGAAGAGCATTGCTAAACAGTAAGCAAGTTGTAAACCACCAGTCAGACAAAACATCTGGCAGCTGCTTCAAATAGTTCTCTGTCTGAAGGGCGGACAAGGCTGCAACAGACTCATAAATCAAAACATTTGTGAGGACAGGGCCAGAGCCCCGGGAGGGCTTTGTGCAGCCCTAGGACGAGCCTTTCTCCCTTTGGCACCACTTTCTGGGCCAAGGAAGTTTTAAAAATAAAATAAGTAAATAAATCTCCAAATATTTCCCTCTCCAATCAAATTCAAGTCAGCCTTGGGCACGGGATCAAGATTATCAGTGCGGTATAGGATGGGGGAGCACACTAAGGGATCCTTTTCATTCCTAGCTTCAGAACAGCTTCACTCACTCAATAGAGAAGACCTGTTTGCACCCAAATTGGAACATTCTCTGCAGCAGTCAGCAGAGAAAGGCTGGCTGTGGTTAAGGCCTGGGGCTGGGACTCAGGAGATTTGCAGTCAGTTCTCAGCTCTGTCACTGGATGGCCTCTGTGACCTTGTGCAAGTCACTGAATCTCTGCCTGAGTTCCTCATCTACAACAATGAAATAGGGTTACTCCCTTTGGGCCATGACCCTAGTTAGGGTTGCCAACTTTCTAATTGCACAAAACTGAACACTCTTGCCCTGTCTCCTTTCCCTGAGACCCCATCCCCCACCCTCACTTACTTTCACTGGGCTGGGGAAAGGGATTGGGGTGCAGGAGGAGATGAGGACTCTGGCTGGGGGCACAGGCTCTGGTGTGGGGCCAGGAATGAGGGGTTTGGGGTGCAGAAGGGGACTCCAGGCTGTGGCCAAGGAGTTCAGAGTGTGGGAGGGGGCTCAGAGCTGGGGCACGGGGTTGGGGTGCAGGAGGGGCTGTGGGCTCTAGCTGGTGCTCTGGATGAGGGGTTTGGGATGCAGGAGAGGGCTCAAGGCTGGGGCAGGGCTTTGGGGTGCGGGAGGAGGTACGAGGTGCAGGCTCTGGGTGGGAGTTTGGGTCTGGGCGGGGACTCAGTGCTGAGGCAGGGCATTGGGATGCAGGAGGGGGTTCCAACCTGGTGCAGAGGGTTGGGGCGCAGGCTCTGGCTGGGCAGCACTTACCACAGGTCAGGGCCGGCTTTATACCCGCAGGGCCTGATTGGAATACTTGGCGGCGGCCTGGGGCTTCGGCAGTATTTTGGCCACGGGGCCCACTCCGGGTCTTCCATAGCATCGAAGGACCCCCCGCTGCCAAAATACTGCTGAAGACCTCCAGAGCGGACCCCCCCTCGCCGCCAAAATGCCTCTAAAGACCCCCGGAGCACAGCCCCCTTCAGTGCGGGGCCTGATTCCAGGGAATCGGTGGAATTGGCATAAATCCAGCCCTGCCACAGGTGGCTTCTGGTTGGTGGTGCAACAGAGCTAAGGCACGCTCCCTGCCTGCCCTAGCTCTGTGCTGCTCCTGGAAGCAGCTAGCCTAGGTGGAGGGGCCATGGGGCTCTGCGTGCTGCCTGCAGGCATCACTCCCACAGCTCCCATTGGCTGTGGCTCACAGCCAATGGGAGCTGCAGAGCCGGCGCTCAGGATGGGGGCAGCGCACGGAAACCCTGTGGTCGCCCCTGTGCCTAGGAGCTGGATATACGGGGAGTTTTCTGCAGTGGGGGGAGGCTGCATGGCAGAGTGGAAAGGACACTGATGGGTACCCAGGCCTGGGCTGTATTCTCAACTCCACGCTGAATCACTATGACTTCGGGAAAGCCACAACCCCTCTGCACCTCCTTATGGATGAGACTTGAGCTTCCTTTCCTAAGTAGCTTGGATATTGACAACTAAAGCCCTGTATCTGTGCTGATAGCTATTTTACCATAGCCATCACGGCAAAACACTCCCCTTGACTTAAGTTACTTTTAGGAGTTTCATCAGGATATCTCAGATTCTTTCAAAGAGCACCACAGGACATCTCTGGGGAGAGGAGTGCAGGGCCGGCTCCAGGCCACAGCGTGCCAAGTGCGTGCTTGGGGTGGCATGCCGCAGGGGTTGTTCTGCCGGTTGCTGGGAGGGTGGCAGGCGGCTCTGGTGGACCTGCCGCAGGCGTTTCTGCGGACGGTCCGCTGGTCCTGCGGCTCCGGTGGACCTCCCGGAGACACGCCTGCGGCAGCTTCACCGGAGCCGCAGAACCACTGGACCCTCCGCAGGAACGCCTGCGGGAGGTCCACCGGAGCCGCGGGACCGGTGAGCGGCAGAGTGCCCCCTGCAGCATGCCGCCGTGCTTGGGGCGGCGAAACTGCTAGAGCCAGCCCTGGAGGAGCGTCAGATACCTTGGATTGCATCACTGAGACAGCAAAACGGGATAGATTGCAATAAAATGGGAAGGCATAATTCAGTGCAGATGAACGTGATTAGTCAGCAATAGAAGGGAGGCAAGTGATATTGGCCAGCAAGCCAGGATTGGCTTTAAAGGAGGCCTCGAGTCAAGTGGGACTTGTAATTTTCATGGTCTTCAGAGGTGGGAGCAGCCTTGGCTGTTGGCGGCCAGGACCCAAGCATATGCCACAGCAGAGGAAATAGGGCTCCACTGATTCATTAGTATTTGCTAATCTGTGACATCATTTGTTGATCCCACCAGGTCCAGTCCACATCTCATGACTTCCTGCATGGTTGCTAAGGCGATGTACATAAACACTGCAAACTCCAGGCCCCGAGCAGGTCATTTATTTCAAATATTCCCAGCAGCTGGAACATGAGCCTGTTTGGGTGTCTGGAGCAGAGCATGAACAAATTTCTCAGTCTTTGGCATCCGCCCCACCTTCTGTCCCCACAACCCCAGCCCACTGCTGTGCCCCTCCCCAGAGTTTATGGCTCACTAGAGCTCACATTCCATAGAACATTGATGAGACAGGCTGCAAGGGAGGCAAGCTTTGCCCACATATGGTCAGAAGTTAATATTTCTCTTCAAATCCCTGCTACCTGCAGCAGGAGAAAGATGCAGAGATTCATTGTTACCATGTGTGCAGGCTGCTTTCACTTAGCAACATTGCATTAGTGCTTTCCTTTAAATATGAAGAGTGGCACCAAGGGTTCCCGCCCCCTCCTCTCATTTATCTTGCATTTGCCCCCTGCCCAGGGCAGAAGCCATTTCTGGTGTACTAAGAGTTCAAGGCCCGTGGACGGTGTGAGGCCGGTGGTGGCCCCCGGCAAGCCGGGACCGGGTCTTCTCGGAGTCGGGTTGCTTGGGAATGCAGCCCAAAGCAGGTGGTAAACTCCATCTAAGGCTAAATGCAATCTTGAGTGGAGCTCAGTTTTACAGATCCCCTTCCCCAGGCTGGAGTTGTAAGAGGTCTTTTCCTCTCACACGCACCCTGCCCAGTTTGGTAGCTATGGCACTGGTGTGCTTCCTCTCACAAGTGGTGCAAAGCTTCCCCCGGATTAGTACAGGTGCTCTCAACCCCAGCCCAGTAAGTCACATACACACTAGTCTACCAGGGAAAACTGCATTAGCTAAGGTCACCCTGTAGCCATTATAGAATCCTACAAAGGACTAGGCAGAGCGACCACCCCAAACACCACGGCATTGGCATTGCAAGATGCCACTTCTGGGACCATGGAACTACCTTCTTGAAACAGGGCCTTCTTTCCAAGGAGTGAAACCTCTCCCCAAAGCCTATGTATTGTCATTTCAAGCAGTCACAGGGAGGGGTGGGCACTGATTATACCAACTGCATCCCCATTGGTGCTTTGAGTCAAAGTGGAACAGGTAGGACTGGTGTAAGGTGCTAGATTAAGAGCCCTGTAGCTGGAAGGCCTCAGTGTATTGTGTGGGCAGAAGCAATGTAAACTTCCACTCACCACCCCTTGCAAATCCTTCAGCCTTGAGCTGGAGGCCCCACCAGGCTTAAGAGGGTTATTCAGATTCCACCACCAAATTATATCTTTGGCCTCTAACGGACAGCTGCAATGACATCTGTACCAGACAGATCTAATGGCAAAACAGTCTCAGTTCATCGCCACCAGGTCTGAACCAGGTACCAGTCAACGGCCTAGAGGGAAGAGGCTCTGTGCATCCCTCTACAGATTCCAGAGCCATCGGTCCCCTGCATCAAGGCAGGTGCTACCTGAACCTGCAGGGGCAGGGCACTGCTCTTCAGCTTTTCCACCCCATCCAAAAGACCCTCAGTTAAGTGAATGAGGAGAAACAGGAATCACACTACTTCCATGTAACCCCAAAAGAGCCTGGCTGGAATAGGTCATGATCTCCTCTATTTAGCCAGTTCCCTTCTCTCCTTCTGTTTCTTCCTCTCTGCCTCTCCAGATCCCCTCCACTTTTTCTTCGCAACTTTCAGGAACCCACTCAAGTAACGCAACGGAAAACAAAACGTTCCCATATTTATACTGTATTGCCCATTACATTTTGTTCATATACACAGTGATTCTTTACCCTTACACTACAGTGTGAAGGCGGCACATTTTAAAGAGAGGCTAGCTAGCCATTGGAACGTAAGGAATGTGGTGGATTCTCAGTCACTTAAATTCCAAGTCAAGATAGCAGGTGTCTAAAAGATCATCTTTACTCACCCAGAAGTTATGGGGTTGATACAAGAATCACTGGGTAAAACTCTCTGGCATGTGCTATGCAGGAAGTCAGCCTAGATAAGAGTCCCTTAAGGCCTTTAAAAAAAGGCATCTATGAGTGAACCTGGTTCATTTTAAGGAACTGAGTACAGGGCCAGTAACAAGTCTTCCCTGCCAAAACTGCCATCTCATCTCAGAGATATTCAATCCAGCCGTACGTGCAGTAGAGATTTCCAGACATGACTGGCAGATGGGGGTCCCATAAGCCTTTAGAAGTTAATGAGGTTGTCTAAACACACTGGTTAGCGGAAGATCCCCAGTGCTTCAAGGAAACAAAAGTGCTGCAATTCTCATACATCATATCCCCACTCTCTTGGCCTGCCTCCTGCAACCTTCCTCACACTCCGGATTCAGAAGGAAGTTACATGCAACAAGACGGCTGCAGGCTTGATCCCAAGTGACAAACAATGGGGGAGACCTGAACTCAAATGGTACCTGCTGTTACAGGTGGAAACAGTGCAACACTACCACGAGAACCACAAGCTACCAAAGGAAATGGTAGATTCTCTGACTCTTGGGAGTCTTCAATTCAAAGACCGGACGCCTTTCTGGAAGATCTGCTCTAGCCCAACACGTTGTTGGTTTCAGTACAGGGGCAACAAGGTAAAACTTCTGACTCAGGACATGCAGGAAGTCAGACTAGGTGTTTTAATGGTCCCTTCTGGCCTTACAATCTATTAAAAAAACCTGAGCCATCTGAGGCTATAGTTGTCCATTATGTGCCTCTGCTAGGAAGTATGCAATGGATTGCAAGGAGCCCAGAGTCTGGAGAACAGGGTGAGGGGCTCCAATGGTCAGATGGAAAAGAAGTGTGGCAGTGGGGGCATAGGGCCTGGCCCCTCCTTTAACTACAATAGGATACTCCAGCCTTTCACCGATACCACTTCAGATTCCTATCCACACAGCCCTGTTCCCCAGTCACCTCTATGTCTCCTCCAACACGGCCAGGCATCTCGCTTTCAGCAGGGGAGCACCACCACAAGACCATACCAGATAAGCTTGCATAAGAGCACAACTCGTAATGACAGCTCTGCATGTAAGTGGGGGGTGGGGCGGGGAAGGAGGGAAGCAGCTTTTCAGTCTGAAGAACAAGGATGGGGGTTATAGCACTAGATATCTGGGTTCAATTCCCAGCTCTGCCACAGACTTTTTGGGGAGCCTCAGAATGGGATCTGTAAAATGGGCATAATCCATGCTCTCATCTTTGCTTGTTCTATTCAGACTAGACTCTTTGGGGCAGGTCTCTTGGTCTGTATATGTACAGACCTGAGCACAACTGGCCTCTGATTTTGGTAGGGGCCCCCTAGGCACAAATAAAACAGGACTCCTGCTCTATATATTTAATAAACTTTATTTCTGTATTGGATTACTGAATATTATTTACAGCTGTAAAAGAGAAAGCAAAGAGCTTAAAACTGTACAAAGCAATGCACTGGAGACAGCAGAGAGACAGTGGAAACAAAGGGGTGGGGGCACTAAAAGCACACAAACAGGACAGAAGGTGGCCACTTCCCAGGAGGCGTGGAAGATGCTGGTCGAGTTGAAGGCAATCAAGCTAGGCTCTGTACATGCTGAATTCTCTTGTGCAACTTGGTACGTGTCCCACCCTGTAACAGAAGCTTGTACAAATCCCTACATAAAAATAATCATCCAGGTTACATAAAAAAAGAAAGAAAGGGGCACACCGCACCCCACCCAGTCTTGGCACCAATTCTGTGCTTTAAAAAATATACTATGCCAGTAGATATTTTTTTTTTTAAAAAGGTACCATACAGCAGCTGTTTAAAACAGGATTATACAACACCACAAATATATATTAAACATTTTCAACAAATAAACCTCATTTGTACCTGTACAAAACAGAAGCAAAAAACCCCCACACAAACAGCTTTTCAAGACAAAAAAGAAATGTGCAAAATAACCCCAGAGAAGGCAGCTTAATAGCCTGCTATTTGGAGAGGCCAGGAGGGAGCAGCTCCTGTTGACAGTGGGGGACTGGGTCCTCTCTTTTTGGCTACTGAGGTGAGAATCTTTATTTGGGATGTGTGAGGATCTCTCTCTCTTTTTTTTTTTAAAATAAAGTCTCAATGGTTCTTCTCCCCCTCTTGACTGTAATTCAGGCTAGTTCCCTTTGCTGTGCATGCACAGCATCAAAAGAGCTTCCCATCAAACTATTTTCCATCACATCACCCTCTAGACGTCTGGCCTGCTGACATACTGTAAATCAGAACACTCTGTTCACACCCTTCCTCCTGGGTCGTCCCTCTGGCCACTAGCAGGGATGAGAGAGAAGGTCATTCCTGCCAGAGAGTAAGGAGGAGATTATCTTGATGGACAATGGCAGACTGAAAAGCTCTGCTTTGAAATACTCTAAGCAGCTTATCAAAGCAGAAGATTGCCCGGCAGATCCATTTCAGGGGCGCTAACATGGACTAGAATATGTATGACGCAGACATGAGAAAGGAGAGGTCTGTGGTTGTAAAGAATCTGCAAATTGACAAATCAATCTGGAGTGGCTGGCTCTCCATGGATGATATTGGATGCCAATGAGTCATGGCAGGGGAAACTCACCGCCAACAGGCACCTGATCTAAAAGCTGCAGGTTAAAGTGAACACAAGGAAAAAGAGGGAGGAGATGCAGACATCAGAGGGGCTGCTTAAAGGATTGGTTTCCCCATCTATTGCAGGTCTTATCTGCCACTAGCATCACACCCAGTGAAAGGAAGACAGACAAGATGCAGGAAAAATGGAGTGAGGGATGGAGAGTGATGGTGAAAGAAACAAGATTCAATCTACATAAAGTAACAGTTAAGACAAGGTGAGACAGTATCGCAACATTGACATCAGGTACATAACCACCTTATCCAAGTTAAAAAAAAAAAAAAGTGTCCATGTGGAGTTTTTTTGGTGTCTTCACTTCCCATTGAAGTCTTTTACATCCTTGCTTGTCAGAAGGCCCCTCCCCATCTTGTGCCATTCCACATCTAGCACCTGCCATTCGACGTGTTGCCATTCTCAGTGCTTCCCTTCCAAGCCTCATGTACTCTCCTTCAGCTGGCATAAGAGACAGAATTTACGCCTCAACTGCAGGTGTTCAAAGGATGCTCTATAGCTGTTTGCCAGGAGCTGGGAGGAAAGCAGCAAGGGATGTGCAGAGAGATTCTGGAAGGCTGTGTTTTGGGGGGTTTTTGGAAGCATGCAGGGATGTGATGTGAACTTCATCAGCAAAGGTCATCTTAGTTGTGAAACAAGGATATTTGAAAATGGCCATTTTAAGGGCATATTTGGTTTTGGCATTGGAGGAAGGTACTTGGGCTGAGGATGTCCAACACTAGTGATGATGGAGGGAGGCTAGCAGGACCACCGTCCAGTGGGTCAGCGCCAAATCATTTGCCTCTGTTTCAGTTCTCACAGCGTCCTTCAACCTGTAGGTCATTGGTAGAGAAGGTAGCTCTTGAGGGAGGCTGGCAGTGGCAGCGCTTGGATCTCACTCAGTCGATCCTTGCCCAGAGCCAGCCGCACAGAACGCCGGCACAGGTCCATCAGAGGCAGTGGTTCGGCTGCAAGACAAAAAAGCCACACGTTAACTCAGAACACGAGTTAGAGTCCGGTGGCTGTGTTGTTAGTTATGGTAACAGATATTCAAGAGGAGCGTGAGAGAAACTGAGGCCCTGGCCTGTTCAGGAGCCCTTGGCCACCCAGCACCCTCAGCAAGCGAGGCAGCAGTTCTAGGTTACTATGCAGAGGATCCCAGTAGGCCACGAAAGCTGTAAACTATCCGCAGCAAGCACTGAAGGTAATACATGCCCTAGAAATACCAACGGTAGAGTAGGAAACGAGACCCTGGAATCCCCCAATAATTAGGGAGGTGTAGCAGCATTCAGTTAAGGTGGGAGATCCAACATTTTTAGACACCACAATGTGGGAACCTTTGTGAAAGCTGTTTAAACACAGGACTGCATCTTGCAGTATGATTTTATTATTTCTAGGTACCCCAAAACAATGTACTGTTCTTCACATTTCTAGGCACCCCAGAAGCCTTCACATGATTACTTCTGACCTCCCCACTCCCAAAATACAGACAGGCCAGCTCCATCAAGTTTCACAAATCACTAGATTTGCTCGCCTCAGCAGAGATTTCACCTTCAACCTGCATCCTGATCCAGCAGCACCAGATGGGACTGTACACCCGCATCCATTAGTTCAGTATCCATGCAGCAGGTTTTATAGCCCTTAATAGTGAGAGCTTTATTTAGAGCTCACACTGTCAGTTCTACTTGGGTGTCTTTCTATGCATCCTTGGTGGACTGGGCAAGTTGCTTGTGCCAGCACGACATCCCCCATGATGCAGCACAAGAGTTCCTATTCTGTTAACACCTCCTGAAATCCAAGCGTCATGCGATTAAGGGTGCAGGTATTCTGGCTGCTAAAGCCAGTGCTTGCACTGAACACGCATCACTGATGTGAGTAGTAATTTCTCTTCTGCAGGCAACCCTGCCCACCTCCTCACCCACCCCCAAAACCCATCACTGCAGCAGATCTCTAGCCTGTTTCCCCTCCAGGGAGATTTTCCAATGAGGTAGCTCAAGACCGAAGTCTCCAGCAGAGGCTAATGGTAGCCACCTTGAGAAAAATCTAAAGCCTAACATGAAGAAGTCACCCCCAAAAGAATGAGTTGAGCTCACTTGCCTAGGTCAGGACTTCAGTGACTGGGGGGCATATGAGAACCAAGCCAGCTACAGAATGTCCCCAACAAACTAGGTTGCAACACCTATATTTAAGGGGGCAAGCCCACGTCATACGCCCCCGAGAGTGCTCCCAGTACTGGGGACAGAACATGTTCTACTGGAAGATCTGCAACTACGATTCTTGCAAAACAGCTTTAATAATACAGAAAGGAGAAAGTGCAAGGGTGGCTGGCTTCACTAACCAGGATTAAGACCCACCCAGTGTGGAAAAGCTAGTAGTCAAAAGACCAGCTTCATTTTAGCTCCACAGTTAGGTTTGACAGACTACGGCAGTACCCCAGCAATGAAGAGTTGGGGAAATGTTTTTCAATATCCAACGATTGCATATGCATCTATGGCTCCACACACATCAATGCACTAGGGAGCTGCTATCTCTAGTTCTTAGGAAGGAGGAGGATCTACGAAAGCCAAGTGTTCAGCACAGTGAGCGCAGGAAATCCAGGAGGTCGAGATTAAGATTGATATTTTAGAGACAGACGATCCAAATTGCCATCTCCCTACTTCCTGGGTTACAATTCTGCTATCTAAGCAATTTCATAGCCCCAAAAAAGTAGGAGATGCAATTTAACTTGAGCGAGCTGCCATAATAGATTAAAATACAAATGAATATTTCCTAGGAATATTTCACTGCTCTCCACAGGAAAGACAGGTTTCTTGTGATCTGATGGGGCAGACAGCAGTAACCAAAGTTACAGCTGCACGTAAGGAAAAGAATCTGAACTTTCAAGAGTTTTTCTTGATGAAGTTTTCCAAGCTCATCTGGATAGCACTAAATAAGGGTCAAGGTTTTTCAAAAGCAACTAGGCATGCCTCTGTTTTGGGCTGTCTCACTAGACACTTTAAGAGGTTCTGATTTATAAAAAATAAAAAGCTCAACAGCATCTAGAAATCCAGGTCCAGCTGGAACCCTCAAAACGGGGACTTTGAAAATCCCGGCCAACAAGCGTCAGTTTTTCAGGAGCTGACTACAGATTCATGCCAACAGTGCTCGCTTCCTCTGGAACAAGCCAAATTAAGCTATCAACCCTGTTCATCCTGCTGCCACTGCCAACAGATGAGAGGCAAAGTTTTTAGTCCATTTTCTGACTATAAATGTCATTGCATTCGTGCTCTTTTCCAGGATCATTCCAGAACAACCAACCAACCAAAAACCCTCTTGCATCTCTCCTCCAACACTTTGCACTCCGTAAGAGTTTTAAGATCCATCCTTCCCTTCTGTCCAGAGCAACGACACCCTCATTCCGGTCTTCCCCACCCCACTTTTCAGATTGTAGCCATTGCTTCCACCTTTTAGCCTCCCAATACTCATTGACAAAGCTGTGACAGAGTTTTCCTAGCAGCTTGGGCAGAATCCCTTCTTAGATTCCAAGGCCAGATGGGACCACTGGGAACATCTAGTCTGACCTCATGTGTAACGCAGGCCAGAGAACTTCCCCGAAATAATTCCTAGGGCATAGTTTTTAGAAAGACATCCAGTCTTGATTTCAAAATTCAGTGCCCTGCACATCAGATCAAGTTCAAGATTCCAAACTTTCCTTTCAAGGTTCTAAACATCTCTGCCCCACACTCCCCTCCAGCCTCTCCACCTAGCCAGCGATGCCAGCCTTGTCCACCGATTGGTCTCTGTTCTTTCCACTAGGATCTACCCCTCTGTCCATACTAGGGCTTCCCTGCACCAACCCTGAAGGTCCCAATCCTCCTCTTGAGATGCAGCTCAGCTACAGTACTGGTCAATCAGCTAATTAATGGCTACGTGTGAGGCATATGGGGACATGACTCTTTAGAAGTCATTTTAAAAGGCAAGGGTGCATACTATGCATTTGATTCTCTACCTCCCACTCCAGGCCCCACCCCAATGAACTTCATTTGTCCCTTCGCCTGTAAGCTCTTCAGGGCAAGGACTGCGTCTTTGTTTATATAGCATTCAGCACAATAGGGCCCTGACCCTCCTTGGGTCCTGTGGCATCACTGCAATAGAAACATGCCAATGCCGTGGCCTTCAAAGCAGCTTTGGATGCAAACTAATCCAGCTAAATCGCACTCACTACATTACTTGTTAGCATGGATAACCCCAAAACAGTCCCATAAAGACCACCCAGCTCCACCCAGCTATCTGTGCCTGGTAGCTGGTGTCTGACCATTTCTGACTCTGATACCACTACCCACGGTCAAGGCTGGGCTCCAGTAGCCCCACATTGGGTATGTTACACCTTGGAACCCACTCTGACAAGCAGACACAGAACGTGACTGTTCGCTTGCTATGCGGAGTTCTGTGCTGAGAACTCCAATCTATACTGGCTGCCTACTGGCTTCACCCCTATAGTGCTGAATGGTTTGGAACCCAGCTACCTGAGTAACTGCCTTCCCTAGGCCATACTGTATAGCAGCTGTGCCACAGCTGGACTCCCTTCTGTCTGAGTGGCAGGGCACCACTGCCAAGAGCACTCTATTCAAATGCTTGATCCCATGCCCTCCAGGGTTGGGCACCCTTCCAGACATGCTCCCAGCCAGCCTGTTTAGAGACAAGGAGGCTGGGAGGAAGTGGCTGCAGAGGGACTATCTGGCTTTCAGGTGGTAGTTTTTAGCTGCAGAAGGCAGCCTATATGGAAAGCACTGACTATGCGTTTTCAAGTTTCAGCACCAGTATCCCAAAGAGGCACCTAATCCATGGAGATAAGACATCCGACCTTTATCCACTGCCTTTCCCTACTTCACACATACACTTGCCCTGTGCCTGGACCTTCAGAGCTAGTGCAAGTGAAGGGCTCTTGCTCATTTATTAGCCTGTAAAGTAAATACAAACCATTCCCAGCCATTACCTCTGGCTGGTTCCTTTCAGATACAGGAGACTTGATAGGGCGATTGGCCAAGACCACAGTGTAGACAAGAATCTGTGTTCTTGTGTCACAAAGCTCGGTTTAGGCCACCTCAAAATTAGACCACTCTAGTCCCATCACTGTTTAGAAGGAGGGGGATACAGAATATTAGTGCTCCAATCCCTGCCTGTCTGCTCCTGGATGTAATTTGAAATGCCTGTTTTGCTTTACCTACTTCCACACGGTTTGGGAGGTGGTACCTGTGAGACTAACCATCCCCAAAGGGCTGCTACGGCCATCAGGCTTAGCTGGAAAGATCTCTCCAACCAATGGCACCTGCAAGTGAGGAGTAACAGTTTTTGAGGAAGGGTCCTGGGTTGTGGAATTCTCCTCACTGATGTGCAAGGCAAAGCTCTTCCTTTGAGCCAAGCATTTGCTTGACATGGGTCACAGATAAGACAATGTTTTGCTGAGAGGTATGTGGGGTGGAAGGGGGCTGTCATTAGGGAGATCTCGGTTACGGTGAACTTAAAGTGTAGAGTAAAAATACATGAGTTTGGATATGTTTAATCTGCAGCTGTCCCTGTAGTCATGCAAAAGCTCAGAGCTTGCTATATACCCAGCTGCATCACTGGCCAGGTTTGCTCAGAGCCCCGCTACACTAAATTTGAAAATCAAGAGACTGAATGGTAGGTGTTTACAGCAGGGCAAATTAGGAGAAGTGAGACTTATCTCTCTCACACACACACACGCATGTGCGCCAAACGTTTCACTCCAATGCCTATGACTCAGCACTAGCGCTCTCTCAGGCCAGGAATACCTACTACATGTCGATTGGTTGCCAGGTTTGGCTAGATAATAGAGCAGCAGAAACAGCGAAGTTGGAAGATTCAGTCTCTGCAGTCCATCCTGGGTAGCAAAAACTAGGAGGAGTTTTAATGCAGAGTGGGGAAAAAAAAATCTCACTCTTCAAACACATTGTCCCTTTTGGTCTGTTTGTACAGCTCCTAGCACAACAGAATACTGCTCCATGACCAGGGCTACCAGGGGGACTACAATACAAACACCACCCATTGCCTTAATTTAATAGCTACAGTAGCAAGGAGAGTCAAGTCTGCAGTATTAGGCACTTGCACTTCGTTCTACAGAAGTGAACTATCCTGCTTAAATAACTCAATTCATTCATTGTAATTAATACTACACTCGATTCTGAACGGGCTTCATCATTGCACTGGGTGACCTATGCATGGCTTTGATGAAGAGCAAGTATATTTACCCTCACATACAGGAAGAAAGTATTCTATAATCCCCCCTGCAACAATACAAGACAGATGCTACTCTGGGGCTCAGGGTGAACATGCTCTCTCTTCCCATATTAAACCTGACAAATTTAAGTAGCAGCAAATCCAGATTAAGCCATTCCTCCGAATGGACTAAATCACATTCTGGTGCAATTGGGAACCTCTGTCCCAAAGAGACAGATAGGCTTTTTTTTCCAGGATCAATTTGAACTTGGGAAGCTTGTACTAAGCTTGGTGACCAACTGCCACCCTGAGTTTACACTGAGCCCTCAGAACTACCAAGGTTTTCCTGGCCACAATACCCAATCCCACTCTGTTTAACAGTGTTACTTAGCCTTGAAGGGAAAAGGACAGAAAGCTAGTTGCTGAAAGAGGTGGGGTTCCAGGCTACTGACTGCGCAGCTCCCTACACATGTGCCTGCAAAGCACGTTTAAAACTTGTTCTCCTGTATGAAGAGTACCTGAGGAGAGGTCACCTTTCAGGGAAAGAGTGCTACAGAGACGCTACAGGATTCTGCCTCATCCATTGGCCTAAATCCATAGTAAGGCACTGGAGACTCTAGCAGTAAGTGGGGGGGAGGAGGAGGAGGACATCAGCTTTCCAGATAGACTTAATGCACATGGCTGGAGTCCCAGCAGTAGGTTTCCTCTCCGCATAGCTGCCCAAAATCCACACTTTCCACCCTATACTGTCACCTAGTTACTTTCAAACTGCTTTCCTAATTTGAGGCCCCGTGTGCTGATGTGTAGCCAGACCCGCTGGGGTTACCCAGCTATAGGAACATAATCTGGCTGACTGGTAGCTACACCAGATCCAGTTAGAAACAATACTCTTCTTTCCAAACACAGCCCATTAGCAGAGACTAATCTGGAGCAGAAACCCCATCCTCCCCCAAACCCTTTGCTGCCCTAACAGACCCTGCTGTCCTAACAGTCATTTCGGTTTGCACGGGCCACAGTTTTCAGGTACATAACTCACTAGCTATTGGGAAGGGAGTACGGATATGTGGTTCCATCTCTTTAGCAGGGCTAGGAAGGCATGCAGAGATCTGCACTTTCAGAACAAGCTGCAGAGGGTTTATACTCACGATCAAGCCCGTTCAAGTAGCGCATCCGTATTTCGCAGTGCCCCCACACCGCACTTACAACTGGATACAGTTTTTTCCCTTTAAGTCCCCGAAAAGCAACACCCATGTACTGCCCGTCTACGATGAAGCTCAGGGTTCCGTCATCCATGTCCAGGACCACCAGGAAAGAGTCCGGCACAATGAAAGTCTCATCTGGTTCTAAGAAGGCAGGGTAGGTTTTACTCGGCTGGTTCTTGCCATCGTGGTACAGTCTGTTCCGCCCAAGGTCCCAGCCCCAGGATTCATGGTTATTTCCTATCAAGGTCGTGTACCCTACAGAATGCAAGGGCGCGTCCGCTGTAGCCACCCCTACCACGGCATGCGTGCCCCGCTGCCTCATGGCCCACGTGATCTGCCACACATGCAGTCCCCTCGTATATCCAACTTTGCCTCGGATGGCATCTGTGCTCTGAGCCACCGGATGCCGGTGAAATATGAGTTTGTCGTCCTCTTTCACAAAGACGTTCAGCGAGCGGTCATCATTGTTCCACGAGTGCAGCAGCTGGATCTCGTAGGAGACCGGAGGCATATCCAGTAGCAAGTCCAGGCGCGTGGGCTTGCAGTAATCCAGCCCCTGGAGCTCCTGCTTGAGTGGCCTGTATGCAGGGTCTCTCATATCCACAGTCTTTATCCCGCCAGTGACCTTCTGACCCATCTTGTGCTTTGATTTCAGGTATTTAGAGACTCCCAGGGCAAGCTCATCAATTACCCTCCTGCTGTCATTCAGCCCTGCAGAAGAGGTTGCTCAGAGACCTTATCAAGATGTGCACTGGTCAGTATTGCCTAATGGAGGGAAAGAAAAACAAGGATGAGAGTTAAACATTAGCACACCACCTGTAAACAAGAGTCCCAGCACTCCAGTTGTCTGGGCAAACAGACCAAAGGTCACACCTGGAGCGGTGGGGGATGGAGGAGGGCTGGCTCACATGCCCTGCACAGACAGAGACAGGACCACCACTCACTGGACCGTGCAGCGTGTTCTAGAGGGAACCTTGAAAAGTTCTGTCTACATTGCAGGACTAGGTGTGATTGCAGCATACATTGACCTACCTGAGCTAGCTTTAATCTAGCAAGAGAGAGCACCAAGAGCAGTGAAGCCACCGCAGCACAGAGGCTTAAGCCCATCTGGGACACTGGGTACTTACCCAGGCAGCTAGCTGATGCCAAAGTCCTTGCTGCTGCAGCTTCAGCACTATTGGGACTTGCACTAGCTGGCTTAAAGCTCTCTCAGGTTGGTCTCCACATGATGCAATTTCACCTCTAACTGCAGTGTGGACGTACCGTAAGGGCTGGGAGTTTGCCAGGCAACTCATGTACGCCAAGTTTAATAAGGAAGCTGGAAAAATTTAAGCACACCCAGCCTCTCACGAGCTGCAAGGAGGACACAAGTCTCCGTACTGTGATGTATGATGCATAGAGAAACGCAGACTTTGGCCCTTTGTGGGCGTCACTGAGAACACAGACTGGACCACCCTCTTGTCCCTGGGCCATGCTAAAGCTTTTAGACACAGGACTTCTCTAATACGCCGCCTTCCCATAGGTCTCCCCTGCATTTAATCTCCAATCACTCCCGCTAAATACTCTATTGTATGCTGCATACCTGGGCACAAGAGTTGCAGCTGGATACAAGGTACTGACAGAGATTAAGAAATTCCTTGATGGTCCTGAATCAGCAATTGAGTTGTAGCAGATATGGCTTTTAGTGAGCACAGCCTTGCTTCATCTCAGCCCCAACCTATACTCTCACAGATGGAAGCTGCACGAGACACCCCAGCCATTGCCAGGACCATCCACCTGTGTGTATCTTTCCAGACACTTATAAAGGCCCTGGAATTACATTCCAACTGGACAACAGTCAAAGCAATCTCTACAGTTGCCCAGAAAGGAGCCAAAATACACAAAGCATTTAACATTCTGCAAAGAAAAATCCCTAAACAGCCCCAGGCAACTACTGCAGCTATTTGAGCCCTTGTAGCAAAGCGAATCCCAGAGGTATGTCCAAGTTCAGAGGGCTTGAAGTTGCATTTAGAGCCTAGAAGGAGCTGGCTTTCATCTTGCAGGGTTAGAGTGCTCTGGTGGGAGAACTGAGCTTGCTTATTCAGACTTGGTTACTGAAGCTTAAGGCAAGGTCCAGGGATTACTGCATGTTCAGTATTTAGCTTGTTCTTAGCAGCACAAGCTTCCCCTATCCTGACCCCATGTCTTATTTTGCAATAGACAAGACAGAACCAACCACCAGACAGAGGCAGTTGCCACTAAACAATGAAGGTGGCTGAAATATTACTATAGGAGTAGTAAAGGGGTAGGCTGTGCTTCAGTGGGTCTCCCTTCAGGGTTTTATTTCCTCACCACTGTGCTCTCAGGGGGAACCTGAAGACTTGATCTGGATCTGCGAAGAGGTCTAGCACTTGCTGGGCTATTACAGGGCTGGCTGGCAGAGCCTGATGTCTATGCTACCCTGCAGGAGTTTGGCACGTTGTATCCCACTCACTAGTTCAACAAGAGCTGAGAGCACAGCAGAGGAAGCACTCGCTCATGTGAGATGGGGAAGTGACTTGCATGGATTTCCCTGGAGTAGCTGTAGCTGGCCAAGGGTGCAGGATCCAGCCTTCCTTGTCTGCCTGCCGTAGGTGACAGGGCTCTCTGGGTGGGAGGGAATCCTTTGGGCTCTAAGCACCCTCTGGAGAAAGGATTACATAATGCAAACACACAGGCAAGGTTGGCTCAGTGATAGCTTTTCCTTCCTCAGCTCAGCACTGAAACTCAACTCCTGAAAAAAGCTTTAAACATGGCTACTTCCCAACAGCAATAAAGCTATTTCAGTGATCAAAAAAGGGAGAGTCTGGGCAGCAAGGGAAAGCCCCCGATGCCTACAGACGATTTGCTGAACAGTGGGCAGAGTTAGAGAGCACACCCTCCGCTGGGACAGGTCTGGAGAGGAATCTGTCCCCCAACCCCCCAGTACTTCCCTAGTCCAACCCCCCAATACTGCAAAGTACCTTGGAAGCGTCCAACTTTGCAGAGCTGAAGGAGCAGGCGAACAGGCTCGGCCCCAGCTTCAGGAGGCCCACATTCCAGCAACGCTTGGCAGCAGAGCTCCCATTGAGTTACTGGAATCCAGATAGTTACAAAAACCCTCCTTGTACGTTGCGTCTCAAATTCTCTGCATCACTGGGGCAGCTGCTCTTCCCAGGGAGACAGAAGCAGACTCTGAGTCCGGCAAGAGGAGCAGGATTCTTTGCACAGCTTAACAGTCTCCTTCCAAGCTTCAGACAGACTCATTTTGAGAGGCGCCTATCTGCTTAGAGACCAGCTACCTCTGTGCACCGCTCTGTGGCATTGTGTCCACCCAAGCAAATCCGCTCTCACTCGGCTACACAAGCAACCCTCTGTTTATGAGCCGCCAGAGCAGGGGCAGCTATTAGGAAAATAAAAATATGGGAGGGGAAGGAACGAGCTTTCTAAGAAAAAAAAAAAAAAGTGTTATTCTAACGTTTCCTGGAGTGAGGCAATCACCCAGAATTCCTGCCAGCTAACAGTCACAACAGTTACTCATGACCAGGACCTCATCTGGCATGGAAAAAAAAAAAAGAAAAAAAAAAAATCACAGTGCATGAATCAGATCTTGTATAAAAATGTAAGGTTACCGGACATAAGCGGCAGCACTTCAGTTAGAGGCAGTGAGGGGGAGGAAGGGCTGTACTGTGTGTCGGCATCACCATGGACAGACTGATCAGCTTCCCCTAAGCTTTATGCTAACGAAGTTGCTGAGACTACTCTGCTATTTTAGGTGCCTGTGGTCCAGGGGTTGCTGCAGTTCTGTGGCTATTTGCATAGCGTACTAAACCACACACACACAGTTTGTCAAACTTTCTGAGACTAACCCCCAAAGTTCCATCTCCGAGAAATTAGCTCCACAGCTGGCACAGTACACTGGCCCTGAAGATCTTACACATTCTCTTCTATCTTTGACTGGTGAGCTGAATGTCAGATTCCTGGAGGTGCGCTCCTAGGGAACAAACCACTCCCAACCTCCCAGTCAAGCCTGCCCTAGTTTATTAGGCAACTATGGAAGAAAAAGCAGCTGCCTCTTAGAACGGTTTGTTTCCACCTTTAAATGCTCAACCCATTTTCTGCTACGGTTTTGCACAGGCCATATGCTTCACCATTTAAGAGACAGTGTCAATGAAACAACAAGACCTATCCTACATCTCAAGTACTATATTGGGCTCTCTTCAGGGACCTCTGCCCTACGGGGCAGAAGTGCTTTAGCAAACTCCAGTTCTGTACACCAGGGCTGATAACATTGGTAATAAACAACTTGAAATGGAGGATAATTACTATAAGTCAGACATCAACCAGTATTACCCACAAGGGCACTCGAAGACAAGCTAGGGAACTTGCAAGGACTGCTTAAATCACACTCCAGCACTTGCTGACTGGCTAAGCAGCTAAGCATACAAGTCATCAACCAGTTGCAAAATAATTTTAATGATGTTCCCCTTTCTTTGTCTCAATGCTTCTCTTTAAAATATGTGCCTCATTCTCCCCGGGAATCTCATTCCACTTCACTTCAATAGGTGATAACACTAAATCTTGATTAATCTGCAGATATTTAGGTCTGTAATCCGCCTACCTAGCACATCTGGATATACTTCAATCACTTCTCTGCCAATGCAAGTGCCTTGGGCACTGGTGCACCTTGGTCGCTCCTACTGTCTCCCTGAGATGCATAGTAATCTAGTTTCACATGGGCTGAATGCTAGAGTGTCTGGTTTCGATTCGGTTTTGGGTGGTGTTGGTGGCCTATGATATATAGGATGTCAGACGAGATGATCTGGTGATCCTTTGGGGCCGTCAACTCTACGATGAAGGATCAGAACACTGGCAGAAAAGGAGATGCAGAGATTTTCCTGAACACAATGGTCCACATGATAGCAACAGACAAGAAGCTACAATCCAGCCTGCCAAACCGAGTGAGTATCTGGTGCAGAACATTTTGAAGCAAGACATGCATGAGAGTAGAGCTAGGATCGGCAACCTTTCAGAAGTGGTGTGCCGAGTCTTCATTTATTCACTCTAATTTAAGGTTTCATGTGCCAGTAATACATTTTAGCGTCCTTAAAATGTCTCTTTCTATAAAAAAGTCTATAATATATATAACTAAACTATTGTTGTATGTAAAGTAAATAAGGTTTCAAAATGTTTAGAAGTTTCATTTAAAATTAAAATGCAGAGCCCCTCGGACCGGTGGCCAGGACTCGGGCAGTGTGAGTGTCACTAAAAATCAGCTCGCGTGCCGCCTTCGGCACACGTGCCATAAGTTGCCTACTCCTGGAGTAGAGGGTACTTCTGTACTCTACTAATGAGCAAACAATCCCCCATTTCCCTGCTTCATCTGCGCAAGCGCCACCAAGACTAGATTCTAGTACTTGTTACCTACAGAACCCTTTCATACACTCCTTGTCTTTGACTTAACCTGCTGAATGGAGGCTATTCCCAAGTGCAATCTGTATTACTGCACCCACGCTCATCTGTAAGAGTAATAGGGTTTTCCCCTGCCTGAAACCAAGTGGAGCTCAAAGAAAGGGTGGGCTTTACATACCTGTGACACTGAACTGAGCCAAGGATTCTGAGGACAGAATGAGAGCTCCAAATCAGAGCACCGTGGCTTGTGGGTTTAGGAATTATTGTAATGCAGCACAATATATACCTACTGCAACACTCCATTGTGCACCATGTGCCCAACAGAGCCACTGCCCCAGAAATGCAGTAGGGGTGTCGCAAGAGAGAAAGGAGCTTTCAGCTGGGAATGAAAGCTGATGCCCTTGGAAACTTGAAAGAACCTCACCCACCTTTGGATGAGCACTAGTCACTGCATGTCTTCATTACCTCTTTCCTGAGGCGAAGAACTAGGGAGCTAGCCAGGTCCAAGAAGCAAAGAACTAGATTCGACATTACAGCCAGGACACGAGAGAGAGAAAAAGGTTGGGTTGGGAAGGAACAGAAAGGAGCAGCAAGAACTGAACACAAGTAAGGGGCTTCTAGAGGGTCAGACTGGATAGTGTCCAAGTAACACAAGGAGATGCTACTTAACTTATGGCTCCAAGATTCATGCAGAATGTTGCCCCTTTACAGTCTGACAGGCTAAGGCAGAAACCGTCAGCTCTGTTAGAGGGGTTGACAAACACTGTGCAAGCTCACATCTAGTTATAAGCAGTTGAGGAGAGCCAGCTTTGGCATGGAATCAGATTACCCAAAGGCAGGGTTCATTCCTTACATCCCAACAGGATTTTAAAAGAAAAGCGCCTGCTTGCAAATTAAAGTATAGCAGCCACCGTGGTGCTCTGCAAGCACAAAGCAGACCAGAAAACAGTTCTGCTGTGCAAATGGCTGTGTCCCCCAAGGACTGGACTCCTATACTATTAGAGTGGCAGCTTACCTATCTGGGAGAGCAGAGCTATGCATTAAGCCTCCCTACAGACAGTTCAGCATGAGACGCAGGCAGCCCTAAAGAAAAAGAGTCAGAAGACGCCAAGCACTTAAAGCTACAAACCTTTCACCACAAAGATTTTCAGGTGTCTACAAAGGTGCCTATCACCATGGAACGTATGCACTGGAAGATCTCCACTGCTCATGCAGCCTGTGCTTGCTGGATTTCTGTATTTTTCTACCACCATCAACCCCGTTTGGCCCCCTAGTTTTAAAGCCCCATTTTGCTCCTGTGCTATTCTGGTTTTATTCATAACTTGACAGATTTAAGAGCTTTGGAGTCTCATAGCAAGGACATCCACTGCTATTTTCCGACAACCTCCTTTGCCCTCTCCCAAGGGATGCAGCCTTCCATTTGCATGTCGTTCTGCGCCATCTCCACTTCCCAGGGCTGGAACAGCTCCCCTAACCCAGCCCCATTATGTGACCACCCTCTAAGGCCCCAACTTAAACTGCACTTCTTGCAAAGGACCTGCAAGCCTCCCCCTCCCCATTGAAACATTAACTAATGCAACGATTCGTCACCAAAATACTGCATGCAAGATGTTGAGAAGCCATGCTTTGCCTCCCTGTTCATACACCCACCCCGCCCAACATCACATCCAAACCCCAGCCTCGCTTTGGCCATCTAGACCCGTCCACACTACAGAACGTTCGAGTTTGAAAGCAACTGACTAACTGAGTTAGCTGACAACACTCACCACGATCTAACCCCATGCTTCGCTAGCGATCAGCCCTGCGTCAGCCAACTCGACTGTTCATCATCTTGTCCCAACACGGCCACGTTCTGTAGTCTAGGCAAGACCCAAGATTCCGCTCCATTGCTTTTAGTTTCTTTCGATTTGTTTAAAGCGCTCCCCCAGTGGGTCCGGAAGTTTCACAATAATTTATACAAGGGCTGAGAAAAAAAAAAAAGTCTTACTACTCAACTCCTGACAGGCTATGAGGAACCCTACAGACTCTGACATGCCCCACCCACTCCATCCTTCAACCCACTGTGCTCTCCTGTCTTGAGCTTTGCTGTGTGCCATAAAAATTAAACCTGGGCCGTCTGAACAACCAGGAGAAGTTCTCAGGAAGAGGGGCTCTCACCCAAGAGGTCCTCCCACCAGCTCTCCCTGCTCTGTCTAAAGCCAGACGACTGCTCAAACTACAGTGCTATCACACAGACAGGTCGTTTCAGGTAGTCACATTCCAAACCACATGGGGATTTAAAGGTCAAATCCTATGACAAACCCCATCCAGAAGCTAAGTGGGAGGCAGTGCAAGTCTGCAGGACGTCAGCGCAGGTGGGCTCTGCACAAAGCAGGGACTTGGTGCTGGGAGCTTTACAAAGGGGTACAGACAGGCTGCTGGTGCCATTACCCCAACCCCACCCTGACCTGTGGTTATCAAGTTTGCGGTAAGTCCTGCCCGGAGCTCTCTGCACTCGAGAGGGTTAAAGCAAATATTAAGAGATGCATTAAGGAAAAAAAGCAGAACCTCTCTACTTGTTCTGGGACAAGCAATGTTGCCAAACATGGAAGCAGCAGGAGGGGATGTTAGGACAGGAAAGCAGCTCCAGTTTGCTCCATGCAATGAGTGCATCGGAGCGGGCCAGAGCCGTGCTGGTGTCAGCTCAGACAAAAGAGACTGGAACTGAAAATGAACCAAGCACTGCAGAAAGGGAAAAGCCAAAGGCATCTCTAGCCAGCTACGAAAGGTTTTGGACAACTGAAGTTCAAAGCCACGCACAGCTGCTCTGGCCACGCTGAGCTGCAAAGCAACGGACACCACCTCCCAGGTCACCAGGCACAGAGGCCCCAACACGCTTTTCTCCATCCCCTGGCTTTCCGTGTAGGGTTTGCTCTATGGCTGTTGGTTTGAGGGAGAGTTTACTCTGGCTCGCTCTCTTCCCACAGTATTTACACAGAGTTTTTATGGAGGGAGAGGTCAGGCATCTATAAAGCACCCAGAGCATGAGGATAAAGTCCTGGCCCCACCCCAAAGAGCTTAAGATCTGGAGACACCATTTAGAGGGGCAGGGGAAGAGAAGATGCTGTGCACAGCCACTTAGCCAAGCTTTTAAAAAGGAGAATGATTTAACTGCCTGGCATGAGCCTTGTCATCATTCTACCATTCTTGAACCCCAGCTTATAATTTTAAAAAAAATAATTGGATTTTGCAAGTCCTTTTGGTTTGTTTTAGGGACTAAGTCAACACTGTCCCTCTTCCGACTTGTTAGAGACCAGGAACTCATCATGGCCAGTGGGCAGGGCACTGGACTGGCGTGTGGAGTCCTGGTTCTAGTCCCAGCTTTGCCCCCAATCTGTTCCTTGGGCAATTGACACACTCCCCACCCCCCGCAATTCCCCCATCACTCCTTTGTTTCAGCCAAGGCCTCACAGTGTCTGTACAGCACCTAGCAGAATGGAACCCTGATCTCAACTAGGGCCTCTAGAGGTGCATCTACACTGCAAACACACAGGTGTTTGATTGCCATGTAGACATGTCAAAGTGCTACTTCAATCCAAAGTGACAATAATCCTTCCTTCTCCCAGCAGTCAGCACTGTCTAGGAGCACAAACCCTCTTACATTGGACTGAAAGCACAGCTGACTGTAGCAACGTTCTAACCAGAAGGGAATGCACACCGCTCAAGTTCCCCTGTCAAACTAGTGCAACTGAAATCTGCACAACAGTTAAGCTTTGATCTCAGCAGAAAGTTACCAGCACTGCGTTTCTATTCTCAGTCCACAAAGGGGATCAGAGGGCGATGTCAGGAGACACAGTCCTGCTACTCCCCCAATGCATGGATACCCCCTGCACTCAGAAATATCTCCCAAGTCCCAGCTCCTGCCACTAACAATTAATCAACACTTTGAAACAGCAAGCTCACCTACCTGCCAGAAGGAGCCTTCGCCTGCTGCCCTGGAAGCTAGTCCGTGTGCAGCAAACGCTACCCAGCCCCAGAACAGGCTGCCTTGCCAGCTGCTAAGTCGCACACAGAGACCACTGCATTAGTAACATGGTTTACGCTAGTTTTGAAGTGTTGCAAGTCAGCCCCAGCAGAAATGGGTAGGCACAATCATCACTGCCTGGCACCAGTTTTAGGCACTGGTTGCTGCCCCTCTTCAGTCTTGCTTCACAGACCACAAAAAGAAGTCGCCCGAGGGGGGCAACTTCCCCCAACCCCACCACCGGCAGAAGCAGCTTGACTAGGAAGGTTCAATTGCTGGAAGGGCTGATACGATCCCTCGGCAGAAAGTGAAACTGCCTTAGCATGTGAGAGCAGGAGGAAAGCAATAAAGAGGGATGGCACATGTCCTGGCAGACAGATGGAGCAAGAAAATCCTCTTCCAGAACAGAGGCCCCAACAAGCAGCTGTATTCTACAGATCTGCAGGGGATGGGGAGAACAAGCCTCTTTACAGCCTAACAGCAGTACTGGCAACCCACGTTCCTAAGCCAAGCACCAGATTCTTCTGCAGAGTTGTGGGCCCTATGCCTACAGACTTCTACAGCTAGATTCCAGTTCTTCTAGATGTTGAGTGAGAGATATATCTGCCCTCATCCCTCTAAGAGAGAGAGGTCTTCACTACAGGGAGGAAGAGGGGTATCTTTTCAGAAAAAGGAGAAGATTCATTTTATGGCACTGCTAGGACCTGGAGCAGTTTTAAACACCAGCTGTTTTACAAGATAGAGTTTTCTGAAACCCCCTGCTCAGGAGATGGCCTAAGAAGGGGTCTCCAAGCAGCAGCTTTGCAAATGTGGTGCATTTTGGGTAGCATGTGAAATGCACTGTTGGCATCTCACACACTGTGGTTCATCCTCAAACTGTTCGACTTTCAAACACAACCATGGCAGGGCTGTGAACTTGAATGAGCCAGTGCCTAGAATTAGCTAGGCCCACCCTTGATCCCACCAACATCTCCATAAAACCATGTAACAGAGGAACCACCTATAGGAATCCAATCTCTTGATTAAGTTTCCACTCTCCTCCGACCCAATACAGCCATGAAGCTCTGCAGCTAGCAACAAGAATGTCTTGAAGCACCTCCACAACCAGGGAGGGGATGAATAACTCAGATTCCAAGGCCAGAAGAGACCACTGATCTAGTCTGACCTCTTGTACAACACAGGCCAGACAACTTCAAAATAATTCCTAGGGAATAGCTTCTAGGAGAAAAAAATATAATCTAATCTTAAACCTCTAGTCAACAGATTCTGAATCACTGTGGTCATCAGGGGAGTTCTGCACAGCAGCCAATAGCTGAGACACAGACATTTGCTTTGTTGAAGATTTGTCCTCAGGAAGACACGTCTAGAAGGTGGTTTCCTGCTCCTGCCAGAAATGGTCCCCTGGATTATAGGGGACAGCTGCAAGTGGCAGTTAAAACCAAACTCCTGGATGCAATGTGCATATCGGCATTTGCTAGTGGTCTCAGAAAGGCCTGGTCATATTGTAAAGGACTTAAGGGGAATCCCGCATCACAAAGTTTAGCGGATGTGCCAAAAAGGTCACTAGATTATCTGCAGCTCTCAAGAAAACTCATAATCCTTGCCAGTGCCAGCTGCAAATCAAACCGCATGTACAGACACAGCATTTCCTCAAGGTTTTTAAAAATAGCCTGCTTAAGCGAAGGCAGATTCCAGCCATTCCCTCCCCACAGCAACAAAATCTACACTAGAGGGACAGAAAAGTTTCCAACTGTACAATGTTTGGCAATGGTGGTCAACATCAGGCTTTTCAGGGGAAAGTACTCTAATCCTTGCAATGCCCTACTTATGAGGAAGTTTTTTCTTAACTATCCCCCACCCGCATCAGTCAGTGGGTGGTTTCTGCCCCTGAGTGTAGGAGATTATAAAAACTTGCATTTATAAAAACCAACGTGTTTAAGCCCTGAAGTTCAGCTACAGACAGCTGATGCAGTGTCACTGCTTTCATGATCACAAGGGATAGTTTTCCCCCTCCCTCTGTCCCATTTAGGACAATATTCGCTTGGGGCTTAAGCATCAAGGTTAGTGCTATAGATACCGCTGACACATGTGGATGGGTTTATATCCTGTCAAATGCTGCCAGGGTCCTCTTGGCTGTGACACAGGATCCTGCTTCTTTCTATGTGAGTATATACATTTCACAGCACCTTTACAGCAGTTGCTTCTCAAACGGGGTGCCAGGTGGGAGCACATTAGTTCTCTTTCCTCCTTTGATGAAACAGGACCAGCATGAAATGGCCCAGTGCCGGAAGACAGGATTCCATGTTAATGGTTCTCTGGCAAATCAGCACTGGCTACCTGCAGCCAGATCAGAAAAGATACACACTGTAGCTCCACCTGTAACTGGATTCTCTCTCTCTTTAAATAAGGATGGTTCACACACCCCTGCCTTGTACGCCGTTGTCTCCGGTGCTGAGCCAAACCACTGTTCCTTCCCCATATCAAAAAAGTTTTTTTTCTTTTAAATAAAGTGATCACACCTGAGGATACTTCAGGGTGCGGCAAGCTTTGCTCAAAGTGCTGTACAGACACATCCCTCCAGAGACCACCAGAGGCAGCATGGCTTAATGGATAGAAAGAGGTGGGTTTTCTATCCTGGGCTCTGATCTACCCTGAGACCTTGGCCAAGTCACTTCTCCTCTGTGTGTCCGTTTCTCCTCCCATCATCTGTCTCGTCTATTTGGCTTGTGAGCTCTTTGGGGCAAAGACCATCTCACTGTGTCCAATTCCAAGCACAATAAGGATCCTATTATGGTAGGTTGGGGGCATCTCCAGGTGCCACCATGATAACCTTGTGCCAGGTTCTCCCTCTCCTCCAATCTACCAAAGGGTTAAGTGTCTCCCAGCAGTGCCATCTGCACAGCCAGGAAGAGAAACCCCAGTGGAACCCCCAGCCCATTCCCCTCGAACACCAAAGCCCAGGGATAAGCACCTCTGCAGAATGACTTCTGGGGAGCAAATTTAGCAGCTCTATATCCTAAGAGGCACCTTTAATAGAGGTAAGATGGGAAGTAAGGACATGGGGATATTTCAGCGAGTTCACCAGAGCTAGGTCACTGAGTAGCTTTGCACTTTAAGTAGCGGCAGGATCCAAGTCAGCCAAGACATGAACTATTAGAGACCATCTCCCCAGGATACTGCCCTGGCAGTTTAAGATCACATTAAACTAATACCGCACTACATCTGTGCCAGATTGCTGAGAAATTTAGCAAAAGCCCCTTCCCATGTCCTGAATTTGCAGCTGCAGCCCTGACCTTCCGCACAACTCTCCCCTCTGCTTCTCTTCAACATCCTGCAGATCCAAAGCATTTGGCTGCAGCCCACTGGCGAAATGCTGTTTTGATCAGCTGTGTCCATGTGTCACAAGAATTGCCAGGTAGCCTTACAAGTCAGAGAGCTGGTCTAATGAGCTCTGTTTGCAGGTATACTTCATGCTGTCTAACCCACCTACGGTGCCACAAGCCAGACTGTCACATGTCCTGATGCCGACTACCAGCGAGAGTTAATCCAGCCATCTGTCCACAGCTCTTTCTGAAGCTAGCAATGTGTACGGATGGATTGCAGACATACCTTGTTTTTATGCAAGGGTTGCAGACAGACTATATCATGGACATCACTGATGATGATGATCATCATATGTGGTGAGTCAGAATAAGAGCCATAGCTCTGAACTCCAGATAGATTCTTTTGGAGGAAATAGCACAAAGTTGTGGTCTGGCAGATACGGCACCATTGAGACGGCACCTGTACATTGCGTTACGCCTGGATTTTCCTGCCTAGTATTTTTCCCCCTTGCTCCAAGGCAAGTCTGAGGCAGCAAAAAGACACGTGTCTGGAGCATCCCAGCAGTTACACATCAGAGAGGGAAGTTAGGAGATAGAGAGAGAGAGAGAGAGAGAGAACAATGTGTCCTTGCAGTAATTAGGCAATTATACAGAGTTACTCCTCTCCAAAGCACTTTGCAAATGTTAGTCATCAGCCCTCCCATGCTGCAGTGTAAGCAATTCACCGATGAGGAAACAGTCACAGATTTAAGTGATTTGGCCAGGGCCACACAGTGTCGACTGCAACATTTGGTGGCATGGCAACTGATCCACGTTCTTAGGTGTAAAGGAGACAACTGACTGTTTCAGAAAGTAGATTGGCTAGATCAAGCGTCTGCCCCAGACAGGAGAACAAGCCTTCAGAGCGCCTGAGCTGGTGTCATTTGCCATAGTTTGTCAAAAGGCAGGACTAGGGGTCAGAAGCTCCTGGTTCTGCGCCTCATAGATGGATGGTTTTCTAAGCCAAGCTCTTTGTGGACATTTATAACACCACAGAGCTGATGCAGCTGCTCGTCTCCTCAGTAGGAGCACCGAGGGTGCAGCGTCCACTAGGACTGAGGTTCATTGGCAGAGCCACATGGAGAGAGGCTCACAGGTTGGATCAGCAGCCCCTCGTGCCGAAGTCAACAACCTGGGGATGGAAGTTGATGGAGTAAAACCTGGGCCCTTCAGAAGAAAGTATTGCGCTCTGGGCCCCTGTTGTTTCAGAACCTCATGGTTATGGTTTCTTATACCCACACAATACTTCCAGTGCCCATACAGGGTCAGGATTCAAGAACCACTTGCCCGTCAGTATTGTGCGGGCGCAGAACCAGTGGGGAAGGGGAGGACTTCACCTCTGCTTAGGAATCTCTCCTCTTATCCCCACATACCTGCCCTATTCTGGAAGTTAACTTTCCTAGCACTGCCAGGACTTGAAAAGCTTGCACACGAGGACACCACCCCGCTCACTAAGGGTTTGCCAGGCTGGGCTTGCATCACAGCTAGCAAAGATCCCAAAGCCACAGCTTAGCAGCGCTGGAAAGACTGGTTTGGGCAGTTGGGAGACTGTCCTGAGAGGCATCAGCCATTCTGTCATCCAAGTTATTAACTGACCCGTGTCTTGGGAGCCTCTCCCCGCGTTTACAAGCTAACCTCCACACTTCCCCGTTCGACACATGCTCGGCACGCAGGACACAAGCCTGGCTTTAAAGAGAGGCTTTTTAAAAAGCAAGGTGCTTAGGCAGGCTTCTGTCTCTATGGATGCTGCATCATGGTTTCTGTGTCCTTAGACTGGAGGCTCTTTGAGGTAGGGGTTCCTGTTTTGTATTTGCACTGCACTTTGCCCGATAGGCTCCTGATCCATGAGGTGCTCCTATAACCCCACAATAATAAGAATAATAATATCCTTTGCACAGCTGCCCCACCTCACAGCAGACAGTCCTAGTCTAGGCCTGACCAAACTAAGAACTCACTGATACCAATTGCATCATGTTTTTTTGACTACAGCTGACAGGTCTGAGACACACCCAGCTGGTGAGCGAAGTAGGTGAAAGACTGATCCTTTGGGGCCATGCCAAGTTTCCACTTCTGGGGTGGTGCACTCAAGCCATCAAGGAAGAGTTGACATGTTACTGGATTTACTGAAATTGCTAGTCTAGCTCAGAGCAGCTGTTTTGACTTGGAAAGCTTCATGTGCCTGTGAATAAAGGAGCACTTAGCAGCAGGTGGGTAGGTTCCCTACCACTGACCCTCACCTCCGGCAGTTTGTCACTGTTTTCTTGTCACTCCCCTCCAGGAACACAGCCAGCTGGAAAGTACAGCATCTGAGAGAGCTTTCGGGGCTGCTCTTTTGCAAGACCCATAGGTTAAATTGGCAGGAGACAAACAGCAGGAGAGTGTGGGTGGAATAAGGAATCGGGCAGCCCTGTAGCAATGGAAAAATAGATAAGGAGGGCAGGGATGCTTCCCCTAAAATTAACACCAGTAACCTTTGCCATGTTACTAGGCAGCAAGCTGACAGAGGCTCTCAGATTAGACCCAGTTCCAATGTGTTTAACTGTTCTGTGCCTGGCTTGGGAGCTTCCAAACAGCTGGTGCCGTCTATACCCCCCTTAACATCGATTCCCCCCCTCAGTAAGACTCGTCTAGCTGATTAACCACTTCCCACATCAGGTTTCTCTGAACCCAGGAGCTGTAATATCCGGATAAGCCACATTTTAAGAAGGTATTTCCTCTGCTATTAAGCCACCATAAACTTTAAATAATAGATGTTTACCTTTGGAGCTATTTGCATTAAAGAAACACACCTAATCCTTAGCCAAACCAAGCTCCTCTTACACAGCCAGGGCTCCAGAGTCTAATTTATTCCCACTTTACTTACTCATAGCCCATGCAGCAGTCCATACAGCCTGTGTCTTTATCTGCCTCAACGACCTTCTTTAGTTCTGTTATTAGCTGGACAATGACACCAGTCTGAGACAGTGGGGAAGACAAGGAAAGAAACGAGTTCGTCACTATCCAGAGTTTCTGTTCCCATATCTGAAGCTTTTTTCTGCTGAGACAGTACTATGGGCCAACAAAACAAGCCATCAAGACCCTGGGTTTCGTAACAGCACTCTCCTTCCCTCTCAAAGCCCGTTAGCTCTGAGTCACTGTGGTTTAATTGTAGTGACCGCTGCACTGGTGGAAGGAATCCACCTTAAAGTTGTACGACAACATCTACCCCATCCTTCTCCAAGTGACAGTGGGGCAGATGGACGACTGCTTGAAAGCCCAGGAGATTGGGACAGGAGCAACAGTTTCATTGGGGGGGTAGATTGTTCTTAGGTAGAAGGAAGGGGCTGGGTTGATAGCAGAGACAGTTACAGCACAGCCAGCGGTGAAACTGAAGGCTCCCACATCCCAGTGTGCAAGCTTACTCTACTGCAGCAGGACTAGCCAGTAATACCAGGGGAGTTTAGTCTTCGTTCTGTTCAGTCCTTGGCCTGCCAACCAGTGTGGACGCCTAGGGTACGTTTACACTGCAACAACAAAAATCCATGACACCAAGCCCAGCTCCACTGACTCATGCTCGCTGGGCTAAAGTTTGCATTGTAGATGTTAGAGCACAAACTCCACCCCAACCCCGGAGACCCACCTCCCCAGCAGAATTTCAGAGTCTGGGCTCCAGCTGGGGCCTGAACATTGACATTGCAATATTTTTAGCCCTGCAAGACACGTCTGCTGAGCCTAGCCAGCTGCGGCCATCCTGTGGGTCTTATTGCAGTGTGGCTGTACCCTTCGTGACTAGAACTAGGCAGAAGTCACTCACCCATTTTCATACAGACCTCTGAACAGCAGCTAGACGGCTACTCCTAGACACTACAAACCCCAGCCGGATATGAACTAGTAACCCAGACACACAAGACTTGTCCAGTTACCAGGATCTTGTATGATGACTGGACAACTAGAGAGCACAGGCGGGTCTCCCCTTGTGCCTCAGCATTTTAGGAAATTAATTTTCTCCTTCCCTTACAGAAGGCCAAGCAAAGGTGCATTCCACACTAGCACCCCAGCTACCATCATGCCCAAACAGCACAGTGACATGGTTCTAGTGAGTCATTAGCATGACCAAGACTAGAACCCAGGTCTCTCCTCTATTGCCTGCTGTAGCCACTAGATGACACTCTCCTAATAAGCAGTTCCAGGAGTCAGCGCAGTTCTGAAAGACAGGCCTGCAGAACAAAGCCAAGAGCCCTTTCATGGTTAATGCCTCGTTTTGCCTTTGTTACCATTTGTTTCGAGAACACAGCAATGTTGTCAGGGATTGAACAAGGCAGCCTAGCACGGGACTGTCACGGGGATCAGAGGCCTATCTGTACTAGTCAGCCACTGCAAGGCTGAGAGGGAGAATCAAAGGCTGGAAAGGAACGAGTCTGCTCATCTATACTGAACCGACAGGGCCATACAGACACTCTGAAAAGAATGTTTTTGTGCTGAGCTAGAAGCTGCTAAGCCTCCTGTGTGTATGGGCAAGGCTTGGGGAGCGGAGAAGAATTCCCTATGACCCAACCGCCTTTACATTCTTTGGGGCATCCAGTTAGCTGGGGATCAGCTATCCCCTTTAAGAGTTCGGTTGCATTTGGCAGAAGTCCTTTGCACCCAAAGCCAGGGGACAAAATTTAGTTTCCAGGTTAAAACGTTTCATACAGCTGACGATACCAAGATATATGGGTCTTGCAGAAGATCCTAGAAAAGCCATGACTCCCTACTCACAGAAGTGCAGCTGAACACATCTAGAATACCAGGTCATCCTAAATGCTAGCCTAGAGGCTCCATCCAGCATGGCAGAGAAGCCACCACTAGCTAGTGCACTGTTTCCTCAAACTGGGGTTGCCTCTTGTGTAGGGAAAGCCACTTCCAGCAGCTCCCATTGGCCTGGAGCAGCAAACCGCGGCTAGCGGGAGCCGCGATCGGCCAGACCTGCGGACGCAGCAGGTAAACTGGTCCGGCCTGCCAGGAGCTTTCCCTACAGAAACGGCGACCCCAGTTTGAGAAACACTGAGCTAGGATCTGGAGAAGGGCAAATGCATAGTAACACCCCCTCTTCCACCCCAACAACTTTGAGCCATGGTCAACATAATACAATTGCAGACACTGCGTTACCTATGTCAATGCTAACAGTCCTGCAGCAGCTGTTGAACAATGTCAGACACTAGCCACTCTGCTCACAATTGTAAACTCCACCGCCCAGGTGTCACTGAAATCGGAAGCCCCCCAGACCCTTTACAGACCCACGAATTTTTGAAATGCCTTTTCCTGATTGTCCAGTTTGGTGAGCTCACCTAACCGCTCTCCTTTGTTGTCTGCAACTGCTCAGCTGACCCTGACAGCTACAAGCTCCAGACTTGGAAAAGACAAGAGACAGGAGATATTGGATCCCCTGAGCCTGTGTGGAGAATAGGCTGTGCAGAGCACAGCAGTTCATGTATACAGGGATGTCCCTGGAATCCTTGAGATCTCTCAGTGAAACTTTGACGGAGATACTCTGCAATCCTTTCCCAGAGGCTTCTAGGGCTGGCAGCCTTATTTCTTCCTTTGCAGGACACTTTCCCACGCCAGCTGAGGATTACTGCAATGGTGCCTGCCGAAGTTAACGGGTTAGCAGCATACGGGTACAGCCAGCTTTGGGATGCCAGCTGCAGCTGTGCTCGTGTTACCCTCAGGAGTGAGAGATCAACGACCACCACCACCGAAGGTGGGGAACGATGCCAGTATTCTGTGCCGTTGCGCTAGAGTTATAGTTTCATGCAACTGAGCAATTCCCTCCCAATATCCGTCCCCCACAACTAGCCACACTCACCATGGCTGGAGCTGAGAGCTGACCATGCACAAGCACTCAGAAGTAGTAACACGCCTCCTTGAAAACAGTAGGGAAGCAAGGGAAGGGAGCTCTGAATCTTAAACTTTCACTTTCGGTTGTGCCTATACAGAATGGTGCCTGTGTGTGTTTTATCTATAGCTGCTGCTGCTGCTGTTGGGGCCTTAAGGGGTTTTTAATTCCACATCTGCAGAATGCCTGAACCAGATGAGGAGGAGGAAGAGGACATGTTCTGCGAGGTCCTGCAAACCAGTGCTGCCTCAGACCAGGAACAGAGAGCCTGGACGATGAATATTGCAGCCTGTATGGAGAAGGAAAGAGTGGACAGGAGAAAGGCCCAGACGTTGAAGAGGGAAAGGCACCAGGACATAAATAGGGCTTCTTTGGCAGCAAACAGATGCTGCAGACTCTTGGGGAGCTACAGGTTCCGTCCCAGGCTCACCTCTCCTTTGCAGTCCATGGAGCACTCCAGTACAGCACCTTCCTACCACTCCCCTGCCCCTATCACTGCACATCGGGGGACATTAAGGACAACCACAACTTCACATACCCTCACCTGTGAGCAGCGGTGAACGTAGCTTAAAGGACTTACCAGTACGCAGGCCCAGAGTCCTGAGCAGGGGCACAGGGCCTCAATCAGAAGAGGTAGAGCCTTTAAAATCCCCAGGCATTTAAAAAAAAAAAAAGAAGAAGAAAATTGAGATTTAAAGGGCCTGGGGCTCCGGCTACAATAGCCGCGGCTGGGAGCCCTTGGCCCTTTAAATCACCGTCAGAGCCCCATGGTAGCGGTAGCTGTGGTGGTGCTGGGAGCCCCACGACTCAGGCTGCGACTTGGAAGGACCCTAGGCTCCAGCCACCGCCGCTACCCTGGGGCTCTGGCAGTAGGGCCCAGTGCTCTGCTGTGGTAGTGGCAGCTGGAAACCCCAGACCCTTTAAACCACCGCTGGAGCCCTGGGGCTCCTGGCCCTCACCACTACCCTGGGGCTTCAGCAGCGATTTAAAGGGCCCAGGGCTCCAGCTGCTGCCGGGAGCCCCAGACCCTTTAAATCACCAGCGTGGGGAAGCTGCCCCCTACTTGCCGGTACGCTGTACTGGCTTACTTTCACTACTATTTTAGCTACACATCCATCTACTGTGGCTCTGACAGGCAGAGGTCAATGTTCTTTAAGCTCTGTTCCATGAATTTGTTAAGATTTTAATGCATTTGCTTTTAACGTGCACAGAATTTAAGTGGTTTTGTTACTCAATAACTATTATTTGGAAAATAGTTCATCTTTATTAGTTCCCAACATATGCTGCAGAACAGCTGGAGGGACTTGTGATTGTAACCAGACAACTCATAGGATCAAGTATCAGAGGCGTAGCCATGTTAGCCTGTAGCCACAAAAAATAAGGAGCCTGGTGGCACCTTAAAGACTAAAAGATTTATTTGGGCATAGGCTTTTGTGGGTAAGAACCCACTTCTTCAGATGCATGGTGTGAAAATTACAGATGCAGGCATTATTATACATGAAGAGAAGGGCGTTACCTTAGAAGTGGAGAACCAGTGTTGACAGGGCCAGTTCATTCAGGGTGGATGTGGTTCACTCCCAATAATTGATGAGATGTCGTCAATTCCAAGAGAGGGAAAATTGCTTTTGTAATGAGCCAGCCACTCCCAGCCCATATTCAAGCCCAAATTAATCATGTTAAATTTGCAAATGAATCGTAGCTCTGAAGTCTGTTTTTGAAGTCCATTTGTTTGCACTTGGAGAGGAAGATGAGGTCTGTATCTATCTGTGAGAGTTTTATTTGAGGAGGCTGATGGATTTCCACTCATAGGATCAGTGACAGTGTAATCATACATGTGAACTAATCACCACAAAATTCTTAAAATGCCCCCCAGACAGAAGGCCAGATACAGCAGCGCCATGACAATGCATTACTATGGCTCACTGATCTAGGGCTCTTCCAAAGCCCCCCTGAGCTGTATAGGTCCATGCTGAGCTCTTGCCTGCCCTTGTACCTGGCTGTTCAAACTCAGCTGACAGCCGCTTCGCCTTTGCCCTCCACCCCAGCAGCGAATTTCCCCTCCTTTGGTTCACAGATGTTATGCAGGACACAGCAGGCAGCTAGAACCACTGGAATATTTTTCTCATTGAGATCCAATCTTGTGCCCCTTCAATCTCCGCAAAGGGCATTCAGTTCTTCTGCACGTGCTGAGCCAGTAGTTGACTATTTCCTTGGTGCTGTTGATTGAGGTGGCCAGGGTCTGCTTTCCTGAGCCAAGAAGTAAACAGTAGGCTGGGTCCCTCAGGATCCTACTGACATTTCAGCATTGCCAATGGTCATCTACTGGTTGGGAAAGGAAGCCCCTGCTTGTAGCTTGTGAGCAGTCCAATGCTCTTAAAGATGTGAGCGTCATGCACTTTCCCTCACCAGCTAGCACTAATGTCAATGATGCATCCCCAGTGAGCCACTAGCACTTGCATAACCATAAAAAAAAACCAAAACCAACCCTCCCTGTTCATGTACTCGATGACAAGGTGTTCTGATGCCAAAATAGGGATGTGCTTGCAATCTCTCTCCCCACAGCAGTTTGGGAACCCCATAGCTGCAAATCCATCCATTATGTCCTGCACATTGCGGAGAGTCACAGTCCTGTGTAGCAGGAGATGAGTAATGACCCCACAAACTTGCGAGACAATGGCCCCTCTCCGTGGATTTTCCAACTCCAAAATTATTTCCCTTTGACTAGCAGCAATCTGGCATGACCACCACTCGCTTCTCCACTGTCAGTGCAGCTCTCACTCTGGTGTCCTTGTGTTGGAGGGCTGGGGCAAGCTCGGCACACAGATCCAGGAATATGGCATTGTGCATCTGAAAGTCCTGCAGCCACTGCTCGGCATCCCAAACCTGCATTATGATGCGATCCCACCAGGCAGTGCTCATTTCTTGGGCCCAGGAATAGCACCCCTCTTGCAGCTGCCCCGTGCTTGCCACTGACCATCTTGAATGGATTCTCATTCTGTCCCACAGCAATCTGACTTCCAGGAAATGGTCACTTTCCACATTGCTCTTCTTGCATCTCTGTGAACATCAGAGGATTGCATGTCCTGTGTTTGTAATGCTCTGGAAAATAGGACAGAGCTGTTCAGGCTCCATGCTTCTGTCAGAGATAGCAAACCAGTCCCATATAAGGTTCATGGGTTTGTCAAAATCGGCATGAAAAATCATGGGTGGAGAACACTGCATCATGGGAACTTGACTTCTTCAGTCCCAGTCATCCCTTCATGACAAATTTCTGACCGAGGAGGCACTGTCAAAACTTCCCAAGTCTATGGGCTAGATGATGGCAAGTTGCATATTGGGATAACTACTGCACTGTGCATCGAAACAAGCACCCCAGTGAGCAAGTGCACCCCAATGCAAGGCTCCAAGCAGTATACTAAACTGACAGCTTTATGCTGATGTGACTTCCATCGGCAAAAGTTAGAGGTCAGACTTGAGGGCATGTCTACACCACAAAGGGATGTCAGACAAGACTATGGGGCTGCATCCAAATATAAATCTCTGCCTCCAGGGCGGGGACCTGCAGGAGAATGAAGTGACTGAATAGACAGCGGAATATTTTTGTGACCGGGCAAATACAAGCCCCTCAAAACTTTTGGGGTGACATGTATCCAAGTTCAATCTTGGAAAACAGAAGGGTAGAGGCAGTTTGCTCGGCCTACGTGTTTTACCTTCATTTTTGTATTTCAGCTGGTGCAGTGTCCTTCTATAAATGCTGAAAAGAGTCACACTCATTCTTCATCACCTTGCTTTCCTCCCAGGCATTCAAGACAATCCCACCTTACTCTCCATTAGGCTGCTTCATCCTCCCACCCCAGCTAGTACTGCATTCAGGGAAGCCACATCTTTAGCACTCAACTAACATTCCCGACAGAGCGTTTCCATTTTCCACCTCCTTGGGTGCTCTGCTTTGGTTGCAGACCAAGGAGCCTTCCACCGGCTTCTGCAAGCATCAGCATGACTGGAGCGGTGAACATGCACCTCTGCTTGCTAGTGCTCAGCTAGCAGTGTCGCCATTACAGCCTTTGTCTCTTCTCGAGTTGGCTGAGAAACGGTTTGGTGCTGGGAGCAGCTGAGCAGGGTTCAAGGTAGATGAACTGCAAGTCTGTTCCAACAGCAGCTCCACACACACAGGCAGACCATCTCATCTGGATGGAAAATCCCTTACCATTTTCAAGTTGTTTTATCAATACTAAGGCTGCCAAACTGCAACCTCCTCCTTCCTCTTTTCATTTAAGCTGTGTTAGCCAGGTCACAAACACTATAAACCAAAGAGCAGAAATCCCCAACAATGAAGCATTAGATTACTCAGCCTGTGCCCTTCTAAGGCTTTGTTGAGTCTGACACAGAGCTACAGTAAATGCTTCTACGTCGGTAAAGTCTCTGCCCAAGAGGAAGTTATAGCAAGCATGCTTGGGCCAGGTCTACACTCAAGTACGGTCAGCCCACCTACGTCCCTCAGTGTGTGAAAAATCCACAACCCTGAGCAATGTAGTAAAGCCAACCTTATTCTTCAAAGACGTCTTCCATCAACCTAGCTGCTGCCTCTCGGACAGGTGGATTCCCTTTGCTGATGGGAGAACCCCTCCTGTGGCTCTAATGAGTGTCTACACATGGATGTACTGCAGCAGCGCAGCTGTAATGCTCAAGTGTAGACACAGCATTGGCAATGGCACTCGGCTGTTTAGGAAGGCAGCACTGTCTGAAAACATTTGCCAACCAATTCCACTTGATCTACAGCAGGTGCCCCTCCACACTCCACCCACCCCCAACAAACACTCTCACCAGCTCTACCGCAGTGAGGAGCTCAAAGGAAGTTTTGAGGAACATACAGGGGGCGTGTTTCCATTTATTGGCAGTCTGTGCCGACAGGGCCAATGAGCCACTGGGCCACAAACACTGAATTCCTACCCATGCCTCTACCGGTCAGAAGAGAGGCAGACTGGGTCTGCACATGTTTGTGCAATCTTGCATCAATGATGCATTTTTTGAGGCTCAATAGAGGACATTACTCTGCAGGACTGAAGGCAGAAGCAGCACCGTAAGCTAGCGGTGTTAGGATGCGGCGTTGCCTAGTCAGTAAGGCGCTGGAGTGGGATCAGGAGACTGGGTGTGAGTCCCAGCTCTGCTGCTGCATTGCACAGGGTGTGTGGGTGGGTGGGGGGGGCAATTTCCTCCCTGTAAACCCCCCCCCCCATCTACAAAATGGGTATAGTGATATGACCTCCTTTGTGATCCATGGATCAAAGCATTGGATAAAAGCTAGGTATTATTAAATGAGAAGAAGAACCTGGATCCAAATTCCTCCCACCCTAACCCTGAGCAGTATCTCTTCTGAACAAGGACTAGATCCCTCCTCCTACGAGGGAGAGGCGTCTCTAGATAGATACAGAAGGGCCTGTGGTTGGAAGACTAATCAACTCCCTTCTGCTCGCCTCTTGAGGCTGGCGACACAGCACACTCGCTACAGTTGATCTGTTTTCTCCTTTCCAGCCCGCACTCCCAAAAGCCATTCTTCAGATGCGAGTTACAGTTTCTCTTTTCCTTCCTTTCCAACCTTAAATTCCCTTAAGAGGCCAACACTGAACTTCTCTGGCTTCACCAGTCTCTGGTGTTTACACCTTACTACTTGCATTCAATAAATGGACGCTCAGCTTTGTGGAGTGAGATCTGTGCCAAGTCTCTCCAGCCTTGCCTGCCAACTGCCGCTGTAGGTTTACACATTACAGGGGCTGCTCTGGATTTGATCAGGTGTGAACACAAAAGGTGTACTGGTTTCAAAAACAGCTTTGGTTAAACTAGTGGTTCTGCACTCTTGTTCTGAAAACTGGCTAAAGAGGATTAGCTAAAATTGGCTTGTTGCAAGCCTTACGCAAAGTCAATTGAGCTACATATACTGTAAATAAATGCTCATGCAGATTTGCAGCTGAACAAATAATCAACACCTTGTGTTATTCAAGTGCAAGTTTGAAGGTAGAACAATCACTTGGCTGAACCCAGCCACAGCAAGCCAATGCATTTATTACATAGTCAGGAGAGGGGGTTACAGATTGAAATAAAAGAGTTCCTGCACACACAAACCGCGTCAGGTTTGAGGAACTAGAAGAGAACCACTCTAAGTGAACAGTTAATGATTGCCCAATTACCTGCAGAATTTCGAAAAGCAGAATGCTTTATTAGCTCTGTGACGAGCAGCCGCATGAACTGAAGAAACGAGCTGTGAAGTCAGACACCGAGAATGTCATGTTAGGACAGAGCATCACTAGGATGCATTGAACACCTTCCAGGAGCTCTGCCTAGCGGATACTTCTGTGTGGCCTTCTAAAGGAGATTGAGACATGATACAGCACAAGATTGAGAGCGTGTTTGATAGGAAGGGGATATGGTGATGCACAATACAATCCCCTTCTTAAATTCAACTTGCAGTCCACCCAGAAGACCAGATGGGCAGCACCTGACCCCCATACATAACAGCATCCCATGAAGGTGTCTCCAAGCTGCTCCACCAGCAGTTTAAAGACTGAGGTTACTTGGGCTCTGCTCTTTCCCTGTGCATCTGACTTAACATGCTAGTCTCTCCCCTCTGTTGGGGATAGCTGGTAGCCTTTCAGTGGAAAGCCGCCAACTCTGCCAGCTCGTGTCAGTCAGACTGTGGGGGGGGGAGGGGGGGAAGTAGGCAGCAATTCCAAGTATGGCCAAAATCCCCTCCCTGTAGCAATGGGCTAGCCCTTCCATACTGGGTTTCTTTCTCCCTGTGCCAGCACAGGCCACAGAGATTGAGAGCCTAACCTTTTTCTGGAGTCTTCTTGCTGCCATCACAATAAGCTACTAATAGCGAATCCAAACAGGAGAGCTAGGATCTAATCTATGTAGTGCAGTACCCAAGCACCTTGAGGTTCCTATAACTCCTCTTCTCCCCCGCTCTCCCCACCAATGAGGCAGGGAATACCTGCTGACCCCTTATGGGATCTAGAACCAACCAACCCAGGCCAGTTGCAGGCATTTAACTGCTGTACAGACATACCCTCCGAGATCTCCAGGATGGGCCTGGTTAAAGATCTTTATTTGGATAGATTCTAAAAGAGACAGCTAGACAGGGAGCCCCACACTAATTTCAGCCCCAGGGACATCATGTAACAGCATGAATATCAAGCCTAGAACTGCTTCCTCTCATTACAAAGAAATGCTTCTCACTTATTAGTAATGTTGACTTACTGAGTAAGACCAGACCGAGTTGCTTGATACACAAGCCTGCAGAGTGCATCTCTGGAGGAATCAGGGGTGGCTCCAGGCACCAGCGCTCCAAGTGTGTGCCTGGGGTGGCAAGCCATGGGGGGGCACTTTGCCAGTCGCCGCTAGGGTGGCAGGCAGAGTGCCTCACGCAGGCATGCCTGCGGAGGGTCTGCTGGTCCCTCGGCTTCAGCGGACCCACCGTGCTTGGGGCAGCAAAATGTCTAGAGCTGCCCCTGGGAGGAATAAGGCTATTCAGCTCCAGGGACAAGGTTACTAGAAGAGTCAGAAGAAACTTCTGCCCAATCATATTAGTCTGTTGTCCATCTGTGATCCCAGCTCCTTCTTTTATACCACATGTCAATGAAGCCCTTTTTTTTTTCCCCCCCCCCAGGCATCAAGAACTTAATAGCTAAGCTTCTCACAACCAATGCAGCTGCCACTACAGTCCTAGACAGGAAGAGATGTCAAGCTGCACTGGGGTTTTGTAATAGGGCCAAGTGTCCTTGGAGGAATGAAATTAGACTTTGCTCCCATCTAACTGTGACCCAATAAACACTGGAACCCCATTTTGCTTGGAGAGGGACTAGTCCACTAACATCACTGCACCATTAAGTTCTCAAGCCACATTCACACAAAGACGCTTCTACATCTTTGCTTATTCTTTCTGCTGGAGTATTCCCCGAAGTGGGAAAAAATCTTTGTCGGCGAAGGTCAGTGAAAGGCTCTGTACTGTTCTCTCCCCCACGCCCTGCCCCAAGCCACACGGTGCTGCAGGCAGTGAGATCAGTTAAAGCCCCCAGCATTCAGCCAGGCAGAAACAACCTCCTGATTCCAGGACATGAGGACTCAGCTGTGGGAAAGAGACGAAGGGAGACATTGTGCAAATGTCTAGGAGACTCAATCTCACGACAGGCTAGTCCTGGAAGGAGAGAAGAGAAAGGACCCCGTCTGACAGTAAGGCAATCAGCACTACTAATAGGAATTAGCAAGACTAGTACTGGAGGCAATTATGAATCAACAAGGAATTTTATTTATTTGCAGCCAGTGTCTGAAGTACCCCAAAGCCAGACAAAAACCGAGGAAAGTCCCTCGGTCAAATGGTCTGGATAGTTGAAATTTCAAGTTCCAACATCACAACCCCCAAACAAGTTGTCTGCCCGTTGTTTTTGGGTACGTGGGAGGGGGAACCCAGGAAAGGTCTTTTCAGCTGCTTCCTTCTGGGAAACAAGCAGCCAATATCCCAGAACACAGCCTAGGCATGCAAGAGGTCAACATATGGCATACTGGTGATGAAACACTGTATAGCTGCCACTCCTCCTCCCTCCAACCCCACAAATCTCCTGCTTCCAAAGCTTTTAGCTGTCCGGCAGAGAGGATATGTCTTCACTGCATCAAACAGATGTTCCGTACCCCGGGGCAGGCAGCAGCAAAGACAAGAGATATTTGCTTTTCCACTTGTTAGCAGCTGGAGTTAAAAAAGTCTATAGGGAGTCTGGTGTTGAACTCAAGCAGCCTCATCTTCACTATTTTAACCTGAGTGTTCTTTATTTGGGTTGACAACCCCCCCTTTTTTTTTTTGGGGGGGGGAAGGGGACAACAGTGAAAACATGCACCTTGTGTGGTCAAAGCAAACCGCCTACAAATAAATCACAGGACAATTATCAACTGCTCCACAAGCTAAACACAGCAGCTTCCCCTTAAAAATACAGGTTGCCACACTCCACTTCACAGAATCCCTGAGCCCAAAACATCTCCACTTCCATTAAAACAGCCCTATAGCCCAAGTCAGCCTGCATGGGCCAGCCATGGGTTAATTGCAATGCAGACAACCCTTACAGCCCACTGAATCACAAACCACCAGTGAATTTCATGAGCTACTTAGATTGCTTGGGCAAAATTGCACTAAATAGGCCAGATGTAAAGTGTGGAGAGCAGAGGTCTAAGGAGAAAGGTATGTATACGCGTATTCCCGAGTGGAGTTTCACCATATGCCAAAGTCAGACATACCAACTCCTAGCTTTTAAGGATCTCCTCTAGAGTGTTTGTCAGGACCACTTATCCCTCTGTAAGAAGGTACTGACAAAAAGTGGATGGTGGCGGGGGGGGGGGGGGGGGGGGGGGATTAGCCTTGTGCCTTTCTTCTCTGATTCACAAGGGCCCAAAAGGATGTCAGACATTTGCTTATACTAAACATTCAGCCCCTTCCTGCCCTGAAGACAGACAACAAACCCCACAAGACAGAACAGAGTTGAGTAACCAAGGGAGTGATTTTGAAAACAGCTTCTGTTCATGCCAACACTTAACACAACCCCCCTTTTGCCAAGTGCTTATTAAGCAGTCAACACCCTTACACATGCAATTGAAGTGTGACAGCTCACACCCCCACCCCCAGGAGCGCTTTCAAAGCCTGGGGAGACCATTCTCGATATTCCTGATGTTACTAATCTTACAAAAACGTGGGCGTGGGGGGGTTGTTTTTAAAAAACGCTAAGCCCTTCATGCAAAAACAGTGAAATCTTCTAGACCAGCTAGGAGTTTTAGAGACCCACTTGTAGGAACTGGGAGATCAACCCTTAGGCAGCTTTTGGAAAAAAAGAGAAACTCCATTTTAAAAGCAAAAACCTTTTACAAATTATCTTTAAAAAGTCTGATACCTGTTTCTGTTCATGAACCAGGACCCCAAGCTGAAGGAGAACAGTCCTCACTTCTGGTCTGTGTCCTTAACTCATAACCAAAACTGGTACATTGGTAAGGCTCAGTGATCAGCAAGGTTGGGTTGGGGAAGGGGTAGGGAAAGAGTGAAGAGCACCCAGTGACACATTAAACACTAGCTTTTGATCCACTAGCAAGCCATGGCATGGGGTCAGGGAAGCTGAGGATGGAACCCAGCAAAGATTCCCAGCAGTGAGCATGCTGGACAGCATCCCCAGCTCTATCCTGGGACTCAGAGCGTTATCTCACCAATAAAAGGAAAAACGTGTTCAAAGTGTTAGGACGCCTCACGGTAACAACAAGCCTACCCATGCACATGGCACTTCAGCTTTATACTTTATAAATATCCACCCTGTATAGACAAGGCCAGCCCTATTATGTAAGGAAGGACAAGTTAGACAAGTGACTTGCCCACAGCTGCAGAGTGAGTGAGCAACAGAGCCAGGACTAGACGCGGGGCGTTACCTTACACCTAGCCCCATGCTCAGCCCAAGCAGGGAAACTGAACAGGTCCACCAGATAAAATATACTCTTACCTGGCTTGCAGCTACAGATCACTTCATTGCCACAGTTAAAGGTCTTCTCAAGAGTGAGGTTCATCTGCCCGGCTTCTTCCCGCAGTTGTGCTAGGGAACAGCTCCAAGCGGAACCACACCAATGGCATGATACCAGTAGCATCATTTTCACACTACAGCCTATAATCAACTGGGAGGTGAACAAGTTGCAGGAACAGTCGATACAACATGTGATGTTCCTCAGACCAACTCTTTCCCTTCAACCCCTTATTTTCTAGCCTCCTGGCGCAAGCTCCACCTACCCCTCAAAGAGGCCACATGCTGCAGAGCAGCCAGTGAAACAGCCAAGTGAAACAGACTAAGAGAGCTGAAATGTTGGCCCAAATGTGGTCCCAGTTGCTTTGTAGGGCCACGCTTGTTTTTAGGGAGGGGGCTGAACGACACAGGGCTCACCTTGCCGTAGAAAAGGCATTTTATTACCAAAGTGGTCTGGATGGGGAGCTTCGAAAAACTCCCTTCTCCCCCTCACATGAAAGTCCTGTTAAATTTAGCTTTGCAACCAAAACAAAACAAAAGCAGCATCTGCTTGGAAGAGATGAACACAAGATAAAAGGTGTCCATGACAGAAAGCTGGCTGCAGCCTCATGTTTTCTTTTCAAGTTTGAGCTGGGAAAGAAACATAACAAGAGCTGTGGAAAAACCTTCTCCAAATCCAGCAACACAGCCAGAAGAGGCAATTATTCTTCCCCAACGGCATCAATAGCCAGGCAAGGTAAGAGGTTGAGACAGATCCAAACTTGCTGTCCCCTCTGGTGCCTATAGCTCCTCTGCTTGCTGGAATCTGCAGGGATTTTCCCAGCCCACCCCAAAGAAAGAGCAGTTTCCTAGGGATTTCCCTCAGCAAAAAGGAAATAGAGTTTCATATGATGGAAGGGCGCCTCCAGAATTCTTCTGGCATGGAAGGTTTGCAACCCCGCCAGTAAGGAAAGGAAAAGCACTGGCATCTTTCCTCTGCCTAGAACGGACTGTTCTTAGAGGAGAGTGAAGTTAGGATCATCGTATGTTTGCTGGGATGTTATATAATACAGTATTCAGACACTGCTGAGGTCTCATCGTGGTCAAGCCCAACACTGCAGTATGAATAGACAAGGACTGCCCGGCTACAGATGCACAGTAACGCAGCAGCTCCTCCCCCACTACAGGGAGGGGCTACCATCCCTTACTCTGCAGCATCCCAGCTGCCAGTACTCCCTTGGACACACAGTGCCCCTAGTATGTACAAGTTAACCCAGCACAACAGAGCTCATGAAATGTGGGTTTGTGCTGCTAGGGGCCGACTGAAAAAGCCAAGGTGCCTTAAGAATCCAGGATTTTACACACTTCAGGCTCTTATGAAATGTGTTTAGTGGTCTCAGTCCAGCCTCCAAACGGACAAGCCTCCACCACTACATTGGTATGTTCACAGTATCCAGCAGTCAGAAACAAGGAGAAATTAAAAGACTACTGGGGAGGGAGGCAGGAAATGTGACAGAGGTCTATAAAATCATGACTGAAGTGTTATTTACTCCTTCACATAACACAACACAAGAACCAAGGGGTCACTCAATTAAGCTAATAGGCAGCAGGTTTAAAACACACACTGTCAACCTGTGGAACTCATTGCCAGGGGATGCTGAAGGCCGAAAGCATAATGGGATTTAAAAAAAAAAAAATAAAAAAAAAGTTAATTCATAGAGGATAGCCAAGGACAGCTGTTAGCCAAGATGATCAAGGATACAACTGCATGCTCTGGATGTCACAGAATATCAGGGTTGGAAGGGACCTCAGGAGGTCATCTAGTCCAATCCCCTGCTCAAAGCAGGACCAAGCCTCAGATAGATTTTTGTCCCTGATCCCTAAATGGCCCCCTCAAGGATTGAACTCACAGCCACCCTGGTTTAGCAGGCCAATGCTCAAACCCCTGACCTATCCCTCTTGCCGAAGCTGGGACTGGATAACTGCAGATGGATCACTCGGTTGCCCTGTTCTGTTCATTACCTCTGAATCATCCAGCACTGGCCACTGTCAGAAAACAGGATACTGGGCTTGCTGGACCATTGGTCTGACCCAGTATGACTGTTCTTAAGTTCAACTACGTGGTCAGCCTACTCTCAATCCACCTGCAGCATCTATTAAAAAGGTACATACGTGCCCCTCTCATTACCAGCGTCTGCCGAAGTCTACAAAGCATTTGAAAAATTACATACGTGGGAACCAAACAGGATTCATCCAGATGTGGCACAGACAAGTGCTAGGCAGCTCTGTCAGCGCTGAGATGACTCTGTCATCTCATAGTACACCAGCGTAAATACCACAGCCAGAACACAAAGAAGTGACAAGTTACTCCACAGCATCTCATGGGCTACCCACTAACTATTGAGTAAGAGGACATTCCTGAGAGAACTCAAGACTACTCAGAAGGCAGCTCAGATTACCAGGGTACAGGATCATACACAGAAACTCCCTCAGCTAAGCATGCTGGGCCGATACCTCTCTAGAGCTCATTGGTCCTTCATTAGTCAAAGAGGTGGTTGAACCCTGTGTTTACCAGAATGCTTCAGTCCAATTATTTTTAAATGGGAATATGGCAGGCAGTGCACACACCTCAATGAAGATTACAGCTCTGCACTCCCATCCAGGCTCATTAGATAATACATGACTCCTTTCACCCTACCCGGAGAAGCTTATGAGAACGTAATCATGTTCGTTAAGTGCTTTTAGGAGGGTTGGGCTACAGGAGTGATTCATTTGGATTCTTACATCACCTAGCATTGCAAAAGGCTTAAGATATCACACAGGTCACTGACAAGACAGCTAGATTTGTCCATTTGTTTAGGTGTTTTTTTAGCTTTGTCAGCTGAAGTTTTATGCAAAGCAGCTTGCATCAGAGGACATAAGCAGAGCTCAAATTTGCATGTACAAAAAACCTGAAGCTACTGATTCAACTGTGCTTCCCTTAGGGTAGGTTTACACTAGGAACAGCTAGTGCGGCAACCGCACCGCTGTAGTGCTTCAACATAGACAGTCACTACAGCGACGGGAAGGGTCTTCTGTCTCTGTAGTAAATCCAGTCCCCCGGGGAGGTGGTAGCCAGGTTGACAGAAGAATTATTCTGTCAACCTAGCACTGTCTACATGGGGACTTAAGTCAGCTTAACTACATCGTGCAGAGTCAGATTTTTCATTCACCTGAGTGACGTAGCTGCGTCCATCTACTTTTCTAATGTAGAACAGCCCCGAGTCTTTACTCCTTCAACATAGCCCAGAGGGATCTGCTCTTCAGACAGCCCTACCTCACTGAGAGCGAACCTCTTAAGACTGAGGCCTGGACTACACCTAAAACTTAGATCCACCTAGTTATGTCACTCAGGGGCATGAAAAAGTTTACCCCACCCCCAGAGAGATGTCACTCAGGACTTGTCTACACTTACTGGGGAATCAACGCATCGGTGGTCCATTTAGCAGGTCTAGTGAAGACCCAGGTAAATCCACCAGTGATCCTCTCCCATCAATGTCACGTAGTAGCTTAGATCCACTTACCACGGGGTCCACAAATAACTCAAATTGCGTAACTTAGATCGAATGTCCCCTGTAGTGTAGACAAGGCCTAAGCCAACCTCAGCCCAGCTGTACAGACTCTGCTAGCTCAATGGAAGACAGACTACCCCTCCCTGTTGCTGTTGAGTCTATGCTATGGCAGCACCGTGCCCGTAGCACTTGTAGCATAGGGATACCTAAAGAGGAGAAAGACTATGGGCCTAATGCAGCTCCCACTGAGCTGAACAGCACAAGCTCTAGATATAGACTGCAAGACATCATAACAAGTATTTGCCTCTCCAAGCCCCTTCAAGTCACCATGAAGCTGTGCCCAGCTCGTTAAATTACTTAAGGGAGTTCTAACAACTTAGGGTTCCCCACGTGGTGCATTCCCTATACCAGTTTACATAACAGGAGCACCACCCTAGGGCAGCAAACATGACCTGCGTAACTTGACTGCATTACTTGTCAGTGCCAGGACATCAGTGTGACAATATAGTCCAGTAAAAGACTCTCTCATCCACCAACTTCTGTTGGCAAGCGAGAGATGCCTGAAGGGCTCTGTGTGAGCTTGTCTTACACGAACAGAATGTGGACCAATAAAAGATATTACCTCACCCCCATGTGTGTCTAACTTCCTCAGACTAACATGATTATACCACCACAGCAGACAACTTACTGTAGACAGCCCTTTGCATAACCTCACGCACAGTCTTACATCGGCTGATTAGAAGACAAATTGCATGCTAAGCACATAAGCAAATTCTTATAGCCTTCTTTTCCTTACAGGCTTTTGGGGAGGGGAGGAGGGGGGTCACAGTGGGAACAATACCTGGCAGGATGATTAAAGACCTAAAACCAGCCACACTTTTGACATTTGCCTAGAGTTAAAGGAAAGTTGTTCCAGCCAGTCTAGAGTAGTCAGAAGTGAGGTCCAATGACGCTGTCAGGAAGAGCAGAAGATTGTAGGAACTGGAGTTCGCTCATGCTGGATGTTTCAGCTTGTTCTTCCCCTGTAAATCTGAAGCGCAGATGAGACTTCCTTGCTGATTTCCTGCACTGGAATGTATGCATGCTTGGTTGGGAAATTAAGACCAGAGTTTAATTAGCCTTGTAATATATTGACTGAGGGTATAGATTTTGTTTAGCTATCTATCTGCCAAGACCGTCTCCAGCAATGAAGAAAGGCTGCTAGTACACACTGTCCACAGGGCAATTAGCGGAAAACAAACAAACAAACAAAACAAAAAAATACAAACAAACCCCCTCCCCCAACCTTTGCCTACATAACGTCACGTAGACTGCCCCTCCTTCGTTGAAAGGGAATTTTACTTCAATCCTCTAGAACAAAAATGAGAGAACAGTTTCCCCAAAACACATGGTCAGATCTTTTTCATGCTGCACTGCAGAACTTTAAGAACTAGCCTGCCCCTACGTTTTCACGTTCCAAGTGCACCAACAATACCGCAGGGTCCTGTGGTGAGTGGTGTTTGGAGGAAGCCTCAGAAATTGAGCACACATACACATATGCACCCCACGCCCTCCCTGGGGCTCCCATGCAGACTAAACTGTGGGTTTCCTCTTAGAAAGGACAGAATTCCAGTATCTGTCATTAAGCTAGCTGCTTTATGCCATGACTGTTCCAACATGGATGTCTGAATCCTTTCCATCATTACCAATGAGAAAAAAACGAGAGTCAGAAGGAGAGGGTAGGTACCACAAACCAACCCCAAATTCTCTTATCTGGCATTTCACAGCTGCTAGTTGTTTTTTTTTTTTTTTTTTACAGTTCAAAGGCCAGGCAAAAAATATCCATAGTCAACCTGTCCTCTCATAGCCATTTTAAGCCCTCATAAAATCAACATACCCACTAAATAAACATTTAATACAAATGTTGATATAGTCACTTACTTCCTGGTGAACCAAATCATTTGAAGTGGGCCATGGAAAGTTGATGACATCAGTGGAAAGTTTCCAATTAGGAGACCAAAAGTTTAAACTATATTAACTGCATTTCGGGCTCTTTAAAGAAAGCTGTGGACATGGAAACAGCAAAAAGAAACCTGCTGCTAAGCAAAGAGTCATTTTTAAAACAGGTTTGAGTGGTAGCTGTGTTAGTCTGTATCAGCAAAAAAAAAAACAAAAACAAAAACCATGAGGTTCCCTGTGGCACCTAATGCCCAAATAAATTTGTTAGTCTCTAAGGTGCCACAACTCCTTGTTGTTTTTAAGACAAACTCCTAGGACCAAAAGAAGAATATAGACCAGGTCTTGTGTTCTTAGTCGGTGCTTATGTGAGTTGACTGAATGGAAACAGCACATGACCCAATGGACAAGCTAGGGTCATTAGGGTCAGGCTTCTGTCTTTATTAAGACTGGCTGAGGGACTCAACAAGCCAAGCTGTTTCATCCATCCAAAGCACACTGAACATTGACCTGTTTTCAAGTTGCCACTGAGTTAGAAGCATCCATTCTAGATCAAAAGGGTAGAGTCAGTCATTACAAGTCTCTTGCCAATCACACACACACCCCTCTACTTACCTACCTACCTTCAGGAGCATTCACCATCAGAACTTCTTACTATGCTAACTCAGCTCTGCAGCACAAAAGTTGGAATAGACGATTTTTCCCAGTTTTAGGAGTCTGGTATCTGGTCCCCACCAGATCATGGGCTTGAGTACAGGGGAGTGGTTCCCTTCGACCCTCAAAGGAATTAATACTTGCCAAAGCAACGCAGACAAGTTTGCAGTAGGGTTCAGCAATCCTCAAGAAGCCACCATCAAAATAGGGGCTACTGGACAGAGAAGGGGCAGATGCTGAGCCCTCAGAGATTATCTTTGTCCAAGCAGAGACTCTAATTTACCTCTTAAGTGTGTGGGGGAAACAGTACTATTTATAGCCTTTCTAAAAACTGAAGTTACACCAAGCGAAGTGCAACAGTCTGGTGTTCGAGGTTGGGTGTGGGGGCGGGGGGGTAATTTTTGCATTGGCTTACCAACTACTTAGGACATGACTTGATAGGTTTCCATCAACATGCCTCTTTCCAGCTAAATTCCTGCAAGGAATCAGCGCACTTTCAAGACATTTGTCCAACGGCCATCATTCAGATGTTGTCTCACTGGATCGAGGTTATTGCCTGCCAGCTCTTCAGTTCTAGTCGTAGCTCTCACAGTTAAGAGCTCAGAGGTAGATGCTAGTAAGAGACGCTGCAGGACTGGTTCTTTAAGACACCCATGTGTTTAGAGCCAGAACCACAGATGCAGAGTGAGCAATCCTACAGGGGTGGGGGGAGACAGCCTCAGTAAGCATACTCAACAGCTAGCAGAGAGGAATGGGGACTTCCCGGCCAGCCTCCACACATACTGCTTCCCAAGCAAGCGCAGTGCTGGCCTGGAACAGTGTCAATGCAGCACACCCCATGCCAGAGAGATGCTTGTAGGCACTTAGGTTTCTGAACCAAACGTACCAGAGAGACTTGGAAAAAAGAGCCCCATGGGGGATAATTACAAACTGCATTTCTCCTCATGCAACCAGCTGTCTCCAAGTCACACGCTCTACAACAGCCGCACTTACGGTGCTAAAACGTTTTTTGCTACTAACATCACACACAGAATGGGACACCTCCCCCACATCCCGATTCCCAGCTATCACCATTACAGAGAAGGAAAAGTTGCTTTTTGTAGTGCAGAATGATCACCTTTGCTTTTCAAATGTGACCAAGGGGCTATCTCCCAGAACGGGTCTTTAATCATCCTTACATCTGACAAGCGCACTCTCTCTCCTGTTAAAGCATCTGGCATTGGACACTGTCAGAAGACAGGATAATGGGCTAGCTGGACCATTGGCCTGACTCAGTATGGCCGTTCTTGCCCTTAAAGGGAATTCACAGCAGACAAGCTTGAAGCCATGGGCATTTTTGGCGATCAAGTCACTGCATTGTCACATGCAGATTTAGGGAGTCCTTAAGAAAAGCGTGGTTTCATATCAGGGTGACCAGATAGCAAGTGTGAAAAAATCGGGATGGGAGTGGGGGTGGGGAATAGGAGCCTATATAAGAAGAAGCTCCAAACATTCGGACAGTCCCTATAAAATCAAAACATCTGGTCACCCTATTTCACGTACTGAAGTGTACTACAGTATTAGATCTCTTTCCTCCAGTGCAGGAGGAGTCCTGGATTAGCCTTACTGCCCTGATGTTGTAGTACAGAGCACATATTTTAACAGGCAGGGAAATAGTGGTGAGAGCCTCAGGACCTGCAATAAAGTTTGGCTCCACTCATTAGAATTTAACATGAAAGGAAGAGGTGGCAGTGTGGTCTAGTAGATAGGAGCACCAGACTGGAACTCAGGAGACCAGGCTTCTATTCTCAGTTTTGTCACTGGCCTGCTAGGTGACCTTGGGCAAGTCACTTTGCACTCGGTGCCTCAGTTTCCCCATCTGTAAGATGAAAAAAATAAGGCTCCTGACCACCTAAGCTGCTTAGAGATCTACTGATGCAAAGCCCCGTAAGACTCACGGTCACTACTACTCCAGGAACTACATTTCCAAAGCAACACTATATCAGCTTAGAGCAGAGGTGAGTGATTAAGTACTGCTGGAAAGGTGCTTCCAAGAAGGGGGCTATATGAAAAGAGGTTCATCTGAAGTGGTAGCCTGAAAAATTACCAAGAGTCTTTTAACCACCCGAGACTGATTGTGTGCCAACAGCACAGTAATCTATAGCAAGTGGATCTTGAACAGACGCTTTTAGTTCAGGATGGATTCACTCGAGGATTTCTGGAGAATAGCAAATTGACAATTGTCTAGTAAGTCTCAAGGTTGTGACTTGGGGCCTTTTTAGATGAGCACCTCCCTGTTTAGATGGATTGGCTTCAAGGGAAGCCAGAGCTCGGCTCAGACCTCTTTGCAAGAAGGGAGCCAGGCTAGAAGAACAGAAGCTCGGGGCAGCGAGAACTCACAGCTCAGCCTCCTCTTCAAAGAAGAATCTTTCCCAATTGCCTGAACCCAAATCAGAACTAAAATACCCTGCTCCGAGTCAAGCAAAGAGCTCTCTGCTAATGCAAGTATTTAGAGATTGGCAAAAAAAAAAAAAGAAGGGGTGACCCATTATGAAAGGCAGGGTAACAGGTGCAAACCAGACGCTCCGTAGCGTCTGCCGCCCAAGCACAGAGCATCTGTGCCAAAGCAGAGCATGACGTACTCCCGGCTGACAGCTTTAGAAGGTCAGCGGCAGCATCATTCAAGGAAGTTTGCTAGTAACAGCAACAGAGGAGTAACCTTTGCAATGTCTTTTCTGTGCCTCAGCTGGGACACCTATCTAGTTTGGGCAGCCACTTTTAAGTGCTACACAAATAGGCCTATTACACAGTGGCTTTTCAAGAGACTGCCAAACTGCTCGCAGTCTGCAAAGATAAGCTGCTGTCAGTTCATCCCAACATCCAACCCTCCACCACAGGAATACTGCTCTCACACAACACCCTGAAACCCCATCCCTCCATAGCTTTGACCATGCCACACACAGATTCAAAGGCTGGCTAAGAAGATCTTCATCCCAGATAATTCTGTAGAGATGCACATGAGGTGGATTGGCCAACTTTTATGTTAGCCTTACAGCCAAAATGGTTAATTTCAGCTGTTTGCAAAGCCATCCCTTTCACTGCTGACTGCCTGCCACCTGCTGGACCATTTGCCTTGTCCGCTCAGGAGAAAACCTTGGTTAGCAAATGGCTCAGCAGCACAATATTGGCATGTACAAGATTTCACCCAGTTCTTTCATGGGTGGCCCAACCATGCCAAGACAACAAGATTCCATGACACACAGAATAGGACACTGAAAAAAATGCTACTGAGGCACTGAAGGGGCCTTCTGCTGTTTGATTCTAGATGGTTAGGAGGACCCCAGGCAGCCAACAAACCAGATGACTAGGGTTTTGCCTTGAATCCTAGTCTAGACATGATATTAGCATGTTAGCCAACATGCACCAACATCTTTGAGAAATCAGTATAGACATGGGACACTGCTTTTACACATGCTAAACTGGTCAAGTAAAGCCTAATGGAGAGCTTCAGATCCAACGTGACTGGCTTCACAAGCATACGATGCCTTGTCCTACCTAGCCTAGGTTCCTGAGACACGTTGCCATGTGCCAATGTCACACCACAAATCCTAGTCTAGGCAAGCCTTCATTTGCATCTGCTACAGCTTAGCTGCATTTGTCTCCCCACCCTCCCACCCCCACCCTTGCACAATGAATACTGGTAGGACTAAACTGGCTTGTAGCACTCTTTCGTATCGGGAACAGGACATTCCCTCAAATATCATGACCCTTTTGAGTGGTCCGCCCGGGAAACCACTTCTGCTTTAAGCTGTTTGAGAGCAGGGTAGAATCTTGAGTTCCGTGTTTGGCTCTTCTGTATTTGCCCGATCAGGGACACAACAGAGTCAGAAGGATGTTGCTTATTTTCAAGGAAGAAGTCTCTACACCAGACACTTGGTGTTCAGAATGCCCAAAATGACTTGGAGTCTACAGCATCACAACCCTGGAACACAAGGTCTATATTTATATATCCCATCAAGCTCACCTTCACTCCTCCCCTTCCAGGGACCCACGGGACTTTGGCTTCAGCAGGGGTTCTCACTATGGCTGGCCACTCTCCCTCCCTGGCCTCCGACACAGTCCTTCCCCAATGGCAGCAATTATCTCAGCTAGTCTTCTAGAGGGGGTCCCAAGCTTGCACTCAACCTTAGTAACTACCAGGGCCGGCTCTAGCAATTTCACCGTCCCAAGCACGACGGCATGCTGCGGGGGGGTGCTCTGCTGCTTGCCTGTCCCCCGGCTCCAGTGGACCTGCCGCAGGCATTTCTGTGGACAGTCCGCTGGTCCCGCGGCTCTGGTGGAGCTGCCGCAGGCGTGTCTGCAGGAGGTCCACCAGAGCCGCAAGACCAGCGGACCGTCCACAGCCAGGCATGCGGCAGGGTCCACTGGAGCCACCTGCTGCCCTCCCAGCAACCGGCAGAGAGCCCCCCGTGGCGTGCCGCCCCAACCACGCGCTTGGCGTGCTGTGGCCTGGAGCCGGCCCTGGTAACTACCTAGTGTCAGTCCATTCCCTAGTCCATCCAGGGGTAGCAGAACAGGGGGATCAGGGGGCCATGGCCCCATCACTTTTTACCAGCCATAAGGGCAAGCAATGGGTGGGAAGGGTCTCAAGGTGAAGGGGCAGAGACAGTGCGGGGGGGCAGGGCCATGGTTCGGGAGCCGGTGGCCCCTGCCACTTTGCTCCCCATTGCTAGGGGGTGAGGGGGAATTTCAATCATTTGACCATGTTCCCCAGCGCTATCAACAGTGAGCTGAAGAGTTCCTCCTGGGAGTTACCTGGCTGCTAATGGAACATTACAGCTCACTTAGGGTATGGCTACATTTGGAATTTCAAAGTGCTGCCGCAGCAGTGCTTTGGAGTGTGAGTGTAGTCAGAGCGGCAACGCTGGGAGAGAGCTCTCCCAGAGCTGCATGTAAACCACATCCCTTATGGGTGTAGCGTGCAGCGCTGGGAGCCGCGCTCCCAGCGCTGCTGCCCTGATTACACTGACGCTTTACAGCGCTGTATCTTGCAGCGCTCAGGAGGGTGTTTTTTCACACCCCAGTTGCAGCGCTGTAAAGTGTGAGTGTAGCCAAGGCCTTAGTCTGGGGTTGTCAGCCCTGCTCTGACTAGCCTTAAGTATCCCGTGTACCACTGATGCTTTTGTTCACAGCACTGTGAGTAGACCTGTCCTGCAGCTGTCCAGAGGTTCCTAGAAACCAGACAGTCCTTGCCTGGTCTCCCAGTTCAGCTTATTCCTTGGCTGCTTGGCCAGGTTTTTATTTCTCGGCCTGGGTGCGGCCTGGAATCTCACAAATCTACTTTGGGTGAACTTTTATTCGGGGATTAGGCTAGTCCAAAACATCAGAGCAGTCCCTCCCTAATCAACTCAGGTTGTGATTGGCCTGATCCTGACTAGCTAGGGAAAAATGAGTTCTCTTACAGGTAGGGTGACCAGACAGCAAGTGTGGAAAAACCAGGTCAGGTGAAAATGCTAAGGAAGTTAAACCAGGTCACGCTATTGAGCCCACCCCTACAAAAAGCAGAACCCTGGCCTCTTTAATGGGACGCTGTTCAACTACACCAGGCTGTTTCCACCACCGGCTCAACATTCCAAATGCATGGGCTCCACCTGGATTGGGCAGGGGCAGGGGCACTGGAACAAGTGGTGTAGCAGCACCCCAGCTTAAAGTAATAATAGCGTGGCTTCCATAATATGCAGGGGTTTGCAGCGTTGCTCAATGGCTGTCAGCACCCCTGCTAAGAAAAAAAAAAAAAATCATTCCAGCATCCTTGGTCTCGGAGGTTAATCATCAGCTAGGTAACAACATTTAAATTCTGCCTGGCCCAACTCACCAATTCATCCTTCTTTTGGTAGGGACTGTAGATATAGTCCTGGGGCCTGACTGCTCTGTGCCCTTGCAGATTTAACCAACTGAATTGTGCACAAGTTGTATAACCTGAGCTGAAGCCGCGCTACCATGAAGTCCTGGTAGGCCCTGGAATGCATGAGTTAGAAAGTTGGGACAAGTAAGCATTAAGTTGCATTGTTATAATTAAAAGACGCCCTGATTTCTGTTGAAACCAAGCTTATTTTAAGCTTGGGCTCAGCTAATTAGGAATCTCTTTCAACTAACCCAACAATGCCACTCAAGCCAGAGAAGAGTCCACACAAGGGTTTATAGCAGTTTAAATGAGTAAGTCTTTTTAAAGACAGAGTTTAAACTAGCGCTGCTTTCTTGCGCAGAAAAGGGCTTGGCCTCATCCATCCCTGGCTTATGTTGGCTGTTGACAGTCTGTGGCTTGAGTTCTCTTTAAAACGCAGCCATTCCTAGAAGGAATATTGTATAGTTACTGACTCGTTTTGTACATTTATAGTGTCGAGGCCCCATTTGGGAATCTCCTCACGATAGATTCTTGACATGGCAACAAGCCACAGATTCAAAGAAAGTAGCTCTGGCATCTATCCAGCTGCTGCAAAACTGAAGACTTCTCATCAAATTCCCTTCCCAGCCCGGGAGAGAAAGCCCTTGTTTGGTAACTCCATATTCTAGCACACCACCATCTTCTGCCCCAGTGCCCTCAGATAAGAAGCAGGCATGTTCGTACATTTAGAAAAAATGAGTAAAATCCTACCTCCATCCCACGGTTATAAAAGTCCTAAGACAACTTAATATACTAGCAGTGCTACCACAGTGAGCTGCCTACTTCTGCAGTCTGATAGCAGAGCAACAATCTAAACCTCAGAGAATTAAAAAATAAATTTCTTTTATTGCCATTAAGAAGGTTGCAGAGAACCCTGTTGACTTCTAACAACGTGCACGCAGATGGCAATTTCTGCATGAAGATTGGGAAAAGCATCTCATCTGAAGAGTTTCTTTGGTGCTCAATTTAATTAATCCCAAGACTAAGTAAGCCTCACATGTGAAAGATCTCTGAACGACACTGAAGCTGTGAGAAAATAGTGGGAAGTATTTTTTGGATGCGAGCTGGGAAAGAATTAGAGCCAGTAGCACACTGTGTTTTTCCTACATCTGTGAAGGGGAAGATATCCCATTTCTGAAGCTTGTTTATATTACAGTAACAGCCACAAACCCCCAAAAGCAACCGGGCCTCTCGCTGCATTAAGCTCATAAGCAAGAGGGCTGTCCCTGTCCCAGAGAGCCTACAACTGAGAGCAAGTAGGGATGCACCAGAGCAGAATAGCCAAAATGCACAAATATACTAAGGATGGCCTATGCTGTTCCAGCACGAGTCAGGAAGGAAAGCAGCCTGGCCCTGGTAGGTTCTGCAGCTGAAAGCAGTCCTCGGATTATTTCCAGAGAGAACATACAGCAAAGATTCCTTCTACGCCCAGGAAAGAAGCAGCTAGAGTGTAAAGGGATGCCGTCCCCTCCCATTCAAAGCTATGCCGATGTGTCCCAGGGAAGAGACTGGACACCAAAACATAGTGCAGCACCAGATCAATCCAGACTGTTCAATTGTCGGTGGAGAGAAGCTGCATTTCAACCGTTTCATTGGACGGTAACCCCATCACCAATGCCAAATTCCTGCATGCATGGCAGCTGTTCATCAGCTTTTAAGGAAGCCCAGGTTAGAATGGCAGGAACTGTACACAAGATATATTTTAAAACCCTTTAGTACGCACGGAGCTCCGAGAGAGGGTGAGAAGACTTTTCCCAGAACAAATTTCACTTGCTATTGATATCTTCCAACAAGAATGAATTGGTTTTTACGTTTTACATATGCTGCTTACTTGTTGCATCTCAATCTGCTTAGACGACGAAGAAGCTTCTAAACCAGTTTCACTTTCAGGTTATCATGCACCAGTAGCCCAGGGTTTGCAGTGCTAGCCCTGTAGGGGAACGCATGCTGAAGTACAGAGACAAAGCCTCATTTTCACTTATTTTAAAAGTTAAGTAAATATTTCTAGCAGAATCCACTTTTATAGGGCAAAAGTACCTTAATTTTGGGCTTCACCTGCCTAACAGGGGCCCTTCTGTAGCGTGGCCCAAAAGGCAGGGACTAGAGCTGTTGCAGAGCTGCTTTCCTTGGTTGTGTCCCTTGCAGTCAATCAGTCCCCCTGCAAACAAGACTAACTTCATGAAGTCAACCTAACAGAAATCTAGGCCTGAGTTTTGCAGGGTTGTGTGTGAAGGGATACAAAACCTCAGCCTAAGGTGGCAAAGGAGTCCAAATCAAGGGAAGTCAATTGTTAAATCATTATGTAGTCAGAGGTGAACGGGCCACAGGGGATGGATCACTTGATGATTACCTGTTCTGTTCATTCCCTCTGGGGCACCTGACATTGGCCGCTGTCACTAGACAGGATACTGGGCTAGATGGAACTTTGGTCTGATCCAGTACTGGATCAGACCAAAGGTCCATCTAGCCCAGTATCCTGTCTAGTGACAGCGGCCAATGTCAGGTGCCCTCATTCTTATATTCTAACAGTTCAGCCCTGAGATGTGCAAGGCATTGCACAATAAAGGCTAGCAAACCTAATACCCCCTCTCCCACTTTGGTCAGTGCTCTCGATGTCTTTCTAACCCACTCCTTGAGCTCCACGCTTTGTAATTAAACTAATATTAGGGCTTGGCAGAATTTTTTTTTTAAATATAAAATTTTGATGGATAATGTTTATTTTTAAGTTCTACTTTTATCAAGGAAAGTTTTCACAGTTGCAGGAAGTTATGGAGTCATGCTTCTCAAGAAGCATTTTGCTTACTTTGCCCACTTGTGAGTTTTAATTATCGATGGACTTTTTTCATTCGTTTGCGTGTCAACAGTGGAACCGATGTTCACTGACAGAAATCTAATCCTGCCAAGCCTTGTCATATTGTATTTGTCTGAGCCAGACTGCAAACATTTCAGCACAGGCATTGGACATGCTGGCCTGGTCTACACGTACAAGTTTTACTGATATAACGATTTCGGGTATGGGGAATTTGTTTTAAAGCAAATATTTATTCTGGTAAAAGCCCTAGGATGGATGCAGTTATAACAGTATAAAGATCAAACTTATAAGTATAGCTTCTTCTACCTCCTGAGTCAGAAGGAGTTATACCAGTGCAAGCACTTACACTGGTATAACTGCTGGAGCTGTCCGAATAGGGGATTTTTCAGTTTCCAGGCAATTCCAGATAACAGGAGGGGGAAATTGTTTGTGTCAAAACTAAAAACATTTTTTTCAACCCAAAACAAATTGTTGTTTTAACACAACTTTGTGTAAGCGTTTAGATGTTTCCTTTAAGTCAAAGTTAATTTCCAATCGTTGACTTGTTTAAATGAAATGTTGTTTTTATTTTGTATTTTCTGACCAAAATAGTTCAGCAGAAATGGCAGCTTGTGAAATGTTTTGGTGCTACCAAATCTGCATTTTTCTCCAAAAAAGGTGCGTTAGAAAGTGTTACCCTGCTCCAACGACTTCATCTGCACTAGTGGTTTTGTTGCCCCATAGCAAAGCTTTCTAGTGTAATCAAGGCCCTTGATTCAATGCCATTTAAAATTCAGTTTTTTATAGTAAAGGACATAGTTTAGCCCCTACGGTCCGTTTAGGGTAGAGTTTTTAGTTTCCTCTAATGTGATAGGTATTGGTAATACGATTGTCATACTACAGTAACCTACTGCAGCTGCCTATGGTAAGGGTGGGAGAAAAGCATAGTGAACTATTGCCACTGCACAAGTTTGAACAGATGCCAGCATCCAAATCATGTCCAATAGGTATTCAGGAAGATGAAAGGCCTCTTTAAATTGAAAAAACACCCTAACATCCAGCAAGTAAAATAGTTGTTACTTTACAAGAAAATATTCACAGCCTTGTACAGACACAGGCAGATTCACACAGAACCTGTAGCCAGTTTACTGATTATTTATAATCGCATCAACTTTATTTTGCTTCGGGGAAGAGTTAGTTTCATGCATGATTTTCTCTATACATGAAAATTTGTTTTTTCAACCAGTCAACCATGCACAGACCATAAAACAATCAGGAATACACAGAGCAAATGAAAAATGGCTTCTCTACGTTTTTATATTGGGCTTATGAATGAAATGTGTGCTTGGGTGGACAGTCAGTACAATGCCTGGATGTTTCCAAACAAACAAGAATAATGAAATTATTCAGAAACAAACAAGAGCTTTTCCTTGCAAGTTTAGGATACCATTCTCTAATTAAAACACTAAGAAACTGAACTTGTGTGCCTATAACCCACTTTCCTATCTTTTTCACTCAGTTTTTAAAATAACCTGCATGGACTTCAGTGTCCCTTCCACATAACTTCCTATTAGAAATAATTCACTTCTAATTCCTAAAATGTTTGTCTCACACCCTGGCATTTTCACATACACCTCCACGAACAAGGTAGTTGTCCATATTATCGGTGTGAAAGTTACAAGCAGCCAAGTCTCCAGATATTGGACAATGGCAGAACTGTTCCAGCCAACATACTTAAAGCTTCCTCGTGTTACACAACAAGCATTTGATGCCACTAGATTTTATGAGCCTAACAGAGGAAGAAAACCCATTAGTTGGGGGGTGGGTAGGGGGGATCAGAGTCACTTCTAAGCTCTGAAGGGATCCTGAGTTCTAAGAAGATAGATCATACATAAGAGGTTGCCTTAGATGCTATTCCTCTGGGAATAATGTGTTTTTAAGAAGCAAGGGGTGTCAGCCAGGAGCGCCCAGCCTGAAGGCACTGCTACAGATCTAGCAGAATCACAATGACTGAATGAAAAAAAGGAGGAAGAACAAACCTTAAGGATAACGACAGCTCAACCATCCTCTGAAATCAGCGGCTTCTTTTAGATAAAAGGAAATGTGGAGTGGTCCAAGCTTTCTAATTAGAGGAGTAACAGTAACTCAGATGTTGAGTTTTGCAGTCTAGTTTAGGACTTCCGATTTTTCTTCCACTGGCTAATGGCTGGGGATTTAAAGTTCTGCTTTCCTCCCTTAAGATGAGTGTCGAACACCAGGAAGTGCAGGTCCAACAGAGCAGGTTAGATCCATGCAGACACCAAGCAAGTTTGCTGACACCTGAAGCCACACTCACACCAGCTGACATTCTTCTCCCATCTCCCTTTCTAGTACAGGCTATCAAGGGCTGACACAGTGCAGTGGTTCTTCAGAGGTTGAAACTCAGAGCATTTGTGACCCAAGCAACATATGAGCCAGGATGCCAGGAATTAAAAGCTACGTCAGGATTTATACGTTCTGTTTGTCGGTGTCTTTGCTGGAGGCATCAATCCCAGCTTCCTTTCAAAGGAAGTTTATTGTTAAGGCTTGCACTGAGTCAGAAGATTTCAAGTATTAAAAGAAACGTTTCAGTCTTCAAGATGGCTATTTTGCAGCTTAATAATGAGGCTGCCGCAGAAACTCACCAAGCCATGCTGATGACTCATGATCCACAGGGAAGGGGAGGGCTAGAAGGCAGGTAACATCCAAGAAAGCCTTTACCTCAAATGTCATTGCTTATCTCGATATTAGGAATGCATCCAAAAAAACTCCTTCCCACTCCTGACTTGCAATGAGCCAGCGTCCAGAAATGAGGGTGGAAAGGCTTCCGGCACGTACCAGCAGTTCCAGGCAACATGCTGCAGCCACAGTGCCCAGCTGCTGCATTTTCAGGGTGTCGTCAGGATTGATTCATTCCCTCCGCCCCCAGTCAAAATGAGTCCCCACATCATGAGAAGTCTCCCACCAAGACCAGGCCATGTTGCTTCCTGCATAAGCCAGAAAGCAGCACCATGCAAATCAGCACCATATGAATGTCAGTCCTTACAACAGCCCAGCTCAGCAGATTTCTCCTTCTGCAAAGACAGGCTGACACATTGAGGGACCTCCTCAAGGCCACACAGCAAATCAGTGGTACAGCTGAGATTAGCCTACAATTCCTCCTGGCTCCCAGCCCTGTCCTCAATCCACTAAACTACACTCCTTGGGGCAGGCTACTGCTGCCAGAATGCTACAAGCACCAGGTGGCCCAGAGAACCCTGGACCTAAAGCCCGATCTCAGGCACAGCAACATGCTGTGAATGTGATGGTCGCTGGAGAACGAGTGAGCATGCTTCTCGTGCATCCATTGGCCATTTTAGCAGCATCCCTGGCCTCACTCCACATACAGCCATTATCCCTCCAACCAAACCCCTTATGAGCACATGCTCCCCTTCCAAATCAACAGCGCACAAGAAACCAGTCTGCAGGCAACCTGATGGCGCAGGGGATGGATGAGGAGTTATTCAGCATTTCACTTGTAAGTCATGGCTTTATACACAGATCGTTAGGGACAGAGTTGTTACTGTGCTGTAGCTATTCAGTGAGTTGGGGGGCGGGGGCCTCAGCCCAGCATACACCTCTAACACCAGTCAGGCTTGTTCAAGAGAGGTCAAGGACATCAAAGTAGCCTTTGACCCCTAGAAAAGTTCATTCCAGGTCAGGACTGCAGAAGCTCATGTTGCTCCAGATAGAATAGTGCAGAAGATTGCATAATCAATTGAGCCCCTTTCAGCAGCATTAAAAACACAGATTTAACCCCCGTAATTTTCCACTTACTAGAACCACTCCTAGCCCAGATCATACATCTGTGAAACAGCACTGGAAGCTGAACTCGCATCTCTTCACCACTAGGGCACTCCTGAAGAGTTCAGGCTGGCACCAGCCTCAACAACCCTCATTTGTTAACTGCAGTAGGATTTTCCTTGGGACTGCACCAGAGCTGCATTAAAATTTTAGTTTCCAAGACTGCAGAATTGCTACGACTAGAGTGGGAGAAGCTAATTAGAGTGTCACTACTATGGAGACTGCCACCATGTAAACCTGTCCCAATACAGAATAACTGCAACAGGCATTTCATCAGAGACAGGAAAGCCTTAAGTTTAAAGGGAGGTTAAGCCTGTGCACTGGTCAGACCAAAAACGATCACGTCCAGAAGTGCCACCAACTCCCTGTATCTCTCTTTAGGCAAGTCTCCGTTTCCCTCTATTCCAGTCAACTAAGCTGGACAACTAGGTGCAACTTAGGATCATCTTGATAGAGAACTTCTAAACTCCTTTGTATGCTAGGCAGACAAACTCTTTGCTCTGCACAGCCCTACACTGGCCAGGAACGGTATACGAGACACACAACACTGGAGCCATCAGTCATCCACTGGCGTGTAGTTGGCAGGAGGAATTTGCTCTTAGATCTGGTCTACACTGAAGTTAAGTTGACAGACCTATGTCAGTCCAGGGGTAAAACACACACCCCTCCCCTACAAGTGCCAGAGCTATCCAGACTTAAACCCCAGGGCCCAGAATGCTTCTGTCAACTTAGCTGCCTTCACTCAGGGAGGGGGTGTTCCTACACAGCCTGGAAAACCCCCTTCCACTGGCGCAGGCTGTGTCTACATTACTGCGTCTCAGCAGTGCAGACATACCCGGAATTACCTTGCATCACCTCTGCCAGTAAAAATTATATAAGTGCATAATTGTATGTTAGCAAAGCAATATTATAAACGATTTTGGCACACGTGTACTATGCAGTGTAAACATACTAGATAAGACCGTGGGAAAACTTCCATCCTACTCAGCATGGATAATTAGTTTACTGGACCAAGCTACTTCTAAACACAGAAATGGAAGCCAGGACCTCCTGGCATTCTAATCCTGGCTGTGCCAACAGCCCCCCAATGCTCCAGGCACCTCAGTTAAGTCTGGAAACACACAAGTTTTAACATCTGATGGATAGTTGCCTACCTCACAGGACTGTGTCAAGCGGTTTGCACAGAATCAGGATGGATACAAATCAATGGATTTAAAAAAAAACAAACAACACTAATTTTTTTTATTTAAATCAGATTTTTTGATAAAATGCTTTTGAGGAAAAAACTTATCTCAAGATAGTTTTAATTAAGATACATTATAGTTCTAATGGAATAGGGATTATAAATTCTAATTCTATAGTACGAGACAATATATTCATGTAATGTTTATGAAAAGGTTGGTAAATGAGTTCCAATAGTTCATGGATTAGGAACCCTATCTTATGGGCTTCTGTACAGATGATTTAGGTTAATCTTTCTATCTACCCAATGGGACTCAGTGCTCAGTCTAGAAGATACCATCAGAGATGCTTAGCTTTGCAGTTCTCAAACTGTGGATTTGTGTCTCCAGAGATAACATGCTTGTTAACAGCAAAAATATTAAATAAATAAATATAGAGGTGAGAAATAACAGACCTCAACCCTATTGTCCCTCTGCAAATTTTGTGTACACAAAGTCAATCCCCTACCTCTCTCTAAAAGTGCAAAGTTTCAAAAAGTTCAATAATAGAAGATTGTTGGAGGTGGAATAGATCTGGACAAGGAGAATTCTGGAGATAAATGTGAGAAGGGAGGGATAAGCAGTAGAAACAAAAGTGAAACTGTTTGAGCAGCGTATTCCAGAAGGCTTGAGGTCATTCTGCGTGTAGCCTTGGTTGATTTGAGATCTACCATACCATTCTCTCACTAGAAGGGAAAACTTATGGCCTGCTGCCATTATAGAAGAGACCCAGTTGGGGAATATTTTAAATGAAGTACCTCTACCTGTGAATAATATGTATGAAGGTTATAACAACCAACAAGAATGCACTTTTATGTAGAAATCCATGATTAAATCGAGTCTTCCTGACTAGTGATTTAAATCAATTTGATTTCATTCAGAGCCACCCTGTACAGAATGCAGGCACACACAAGCTAACTATTCAACACTATTGCTGCACCTGTCAGTCAAGGATCGAAGTCATTTACAAACACGTTGTCACAACCCATCCTGTGAAGCAGATGCATCAACCCCTTTTTACAAACAGGGAAACAGAGGCAGAGATTAAGGGACATTCCCACGGTCACACACCGCGGCAGAGACATTCCCAGGAAAAGGAATCAGACATCCTGGTTCCTAGTCACATGCGCATAACACTGAAAAAATTAAGTAATTCTGTGGGTAGGTTTCCTCCTCTACATACCAGATGCAAAGCCACGTGTAGTGCAAAGCTGCATTCTTTGGATGCTAGTCATCATTTCAGACACCCTAGAGCTCTCCTCTCCTGCCTCTGCAGTTAGGCTGTGAAATAACAGAGCCACCTCAGTTACTGAGGGAGGGCACCACTTCCAGAACCCCTGGTCAGCACAGCAAGAGGCCTGCAGGCAAGGGGAGAGTTCAGACAAACATGCTGTGTCACAGTTCAGGGCAACTGCACTTGTGTTTCCCTATCTATGGCCCAGCAAAGGAACCTGCTCTAGGTGCCTGGGTCCACAGCCCTCACCTTTCTTGTCTCCCCTCCCACCCTCAACTGGTCTATTTCCAGGCTGCACAGTTCCCTGCTTACATTGTGAATCCCCAGCAGTTCTGACTGTGCAGAAGCCTGCTTGGCTTTCCTCTCTCGGAGGCTATAAACAGCATAATTGTCCACAGTTACCACACAGCCCTTTCTAAGCGTTATTCTTCATGTACCAGCATTAGACAAGACATATTAACAATAAAAACCTACCTGCAAGCTAATAGCTTACCAGAGATCACCCCTGACTCCAGCAGGGGATCTGGGAGGTGAATGGTTCTTTAAAACACCAAACCCTTCTGAGGTCATAAGCACAGAACCGCCTTGGCTCAGAACAAGAGTCACTCTTATCCAGTCTGAGCCTCTGATCTTGTCTGCACATAAGGAGTGATCAGCAGACAATGGGTTTCTCCTCAGGGAGCAGTTCCAGAGATAAGAAGTTACCTTCTCTGCCTCCCAAGTACTTCAAGCAAAGTGGGATACCTAGGGTCTGTCTAGCCCATTGTTTCCCCGAGTCCTTTGAAGCTCATAACACTTCCCAAGGGTTTACACTGGTCACGTCTCCTAGAGAGGTTGCCCACAATCCTACAACAAATACAGACATTTGCATTTTCAATACGAGTTCCTAAGACACTTAAACTTAATTCAATAAGGTTTGTTCATGACATTGCAAGGTGTGTCTCACAGGCGGAAGGTTGGTCAGACCAGGCTGAAATCTGCTTGGTTGAAAGGTTGACCTGATGAACTATTTGAGCTGGCTATATGGCTACACACTTAACTTCCATCTATTTGAGACTGTTGGACAAGCCAGAACTAGGGAAGGTAGGTTTAAAGCTAACCGGACTCAAGCAAAATGATGAAGTGTTTGGAAGAGCAAATTGCTGCCATATGCTTAAAGCTGAGGAGGAGTCAAGCAGCATTATTGTGACTAAGCAAGAGCTGGACGCTGGGAAAGAATGTGCATGTCATGAGTCAGTAGAGCACTCTGAATAGCATCCCCCTCTTTTGCGAGAGTGGGGGTGTCAGAGACAGGAAGAATGGTCTTGCACTTAAGGTAGGGGACGGGGTCTGGGCCTGGACAGATCTGGGTTGAATTCCCAGCTCTGCCAAACTTCCTGTGTGAAGTCAGGCAAGTCACTTATTAAGACTTAGTTTCCCATCTGTAAAACAACTTCCCAACCCCTCCTATTTCTGAGGCAAGGAGGGGCCATGCAGATAGCCCCCCGACTGTTGTACTCTCCCTCCCACGCAGAATGGCTACACAGCATTTCTACCTATTAGGAACAACAGCTTATTTTTAAAAACTTGCTCTAAACAGGACAGAGCTGGTTTGCAGCCCATTTTAGCACTCTTCACTCCCTCACAACCATGTCCAAGGTTCAGCAGAGAGCAAACAACTGCTTGTCCAACATGTGCCAGAGTCCTCATGAATGGGATAATATACAGACTCACCGCATTTTGCTGGCAGCTAGCTTGTCCTCGGTTTAACAGGCAAGTCCCTGTGTGTACACACTCTTCAGTTTAGGGGTGGCTTATTTCAGCTTAAATAGATTCCTAACTGATTTAACCTAAGCCAAACTAAGTGTGTCCACACAAGGATTTCCAAAAGATTTAAGTGAAAGCAGAGAAGCATTCTTGTTAAAACAAAGTCCCAGTGATAAGATTGAGCAATATATAGAGAGAAGGGATCACACCTATCACCGCTTTTACTGCGGTGGTAAATGGCTCCCTGACCCTGGCAGCCTCCCACCAACCGGGCTATTTATAGCCCATGAGTGCTAAGTGAGCTGCTGAAGGCAGCAGTGTCCATTAAGGAGAGAAGACATAGATACCAGCATTGGCTATTGCTGCTGAACCCGATAAAGGTTAACAAAATCCCAGAAGAATAGAGAACTGTCAGAGAATCACAGAAACACAAGCACCACCCAGGCCCTGGCTTACACCCACCCACCCACCCACCAACAAAGACACACGAAATTCAACCATCTCTCTCCATTCAGTTTCAGATTCCAGAGAGTTATTGTTGCAAAATGCTATTATCCCTATTCAGTTATCAGCCAGCACCCACAAGGATGTTCCTTCCCCAGCACAGTTTGCTGGGGCTTTGCTTCTAACAAAGACATCAAGCTATAAATTTTTCAGTGGCTCTAACCCTGTGCCCCCCCACCGACAACTATTTCAAATGAAGATCTAGGCAAATCAAACCAAAAGAAGGAAGCTCTTTGTGGGGGGAAGTGGGAATAATCGATCCATCAGGATAACTTGAAACTGGTAAATGAGTATGGCTCTTTCCATTAGCCTATAAATAAATGATTGCTAAGTAATCAAGCAGCTGTAACCTTGTCTGAAAGTCACACGTGACCAGCTCTGCTGGAAATAACTTCCTAAATCTTTAAGATCTTCGTAGAAGGAGAAGGGACTTATTCTTATTTGTTGCCTGGTGGCTAGAAAGAGGAATGGTCAGTTTTTATCGTAGTATCCAGAGAACACAAGGCCTGTTCATCAAAATGAAGTAAGGAAGTGGGTTCCAGGAACCCTGTGTCAATCAGAATTATCCATGGCTTTGTCGACTGTTGTACTGCTTTAACTATATCGGTACAGTTAAAGCAGTACCCCAGCGTGGGCACAGTTACAATAACATAAAGGTGATTTATTCCAGTTAAGTTTACTCCCCCTTCTTGTGCCAGAATAAGTTACACCAATACAAGGTAGTTTTATACCAATATAGCAGTGCCCATACTAGGAGTTGTACAGGTACAACTATTTTGGTCAAATGAAGGTCACACCACTAACCAAAATAGTTATGCTGGGAAAACTGAGTTTAGACCAGATCTTCACTTCTTCCCATCCCCTCCCAGTAAAAGAGAAGCCCTCTGTCCTAAAGGATGCTTTAAACATAGGAGAACCTTCTTTCCTTCTCATCGTGCCCCTCACATCCGGGAAAACCCTCTGGGCAGTTTCAGCACTTCGGAACCCACGCGTCAAGGAGGCTACAAGCCCCCAAGTTAATACAATCCCACCTCTGCATCCAGATCTTTTGCGAGGCAGTTATCGAAATTCCCATTTTTATTACCATCACACACACAGGACAACTGCATAACACATCTCAACCCCCACTTACAGCTCCACCACCAGAGTTATTTAAGAAGATGTACCAAGGACAGCACCTATTGTCTTGAGCCTCCAGTGCCTCTTTCACATGGGCAAAGAACCTGGAAGCCTATCTGATCCTCATTCAGCTGAGAAAACTCTTCGTACTGTGACCACGTGGCACAAAGCAGCCTCCTTCCAGCCAAGAAAGGAGAGTTCACAATGCGGTTATATAGGGACAAAGCAAGACACACCAATTTGGCAGGGGTAGGAGAGGGAGATCCTCCCAGGCCTATGCACTTAACCAGTAGTGAGGAGATGCAGAGCTCACCAGGGCCTTAATTAGCTCTCAGCTCTTCCCCCTCTTCATTTAGATTTGAAGAATGGCACCCGAGTATACAGCGCAGTAACAGATAGAGCCATGTCAGAGGAATGTGACATGTGACCCAAAACCTCCATTAGACATATAATAGCCAAATCCAGATGTTCCAGTTTCCTTCCTTGTATTTCACACAGTGTGAAAGCTTCCCAGCGTTTAATTCCCCTAAACTTGCCTTACTGCACATGCTATCTGCTGGATGGTCTTGTGATCTGATACCACGTGGCTATGCAGGACTTGCTGCTTTACCCTACCTTGGCTTTAAAAGCCACTAAGATCGGACTCTGACAGAAGGGAGGGAGCAAGTTCTAACAGTGACTCAAGTTTTGCTTTCGGCCTTACAAGCACAGATTTGCTTGAGCATAGAAAAGAAACGTGCCGGGCTACATTCATGCATCTCTCCCCGGTAGGGTGACCAGATGTCCAGATTTTATAGGGCTAGTCCTGATATTTGCGGCTGTATCTTATAAAGGCACCTATTACCCCCACGCCCTGTCCCAATTTTTCATACTTGCTGCCTGGTCACCTTACTCCCCGGTCATTGAAATGTGTTGGTTAACTTATGAGGAGATGGGGGGGGCTATTAAAATGGCCATTCATTTACACTAGTGTAAGATGTGCTTTAGAGAGCAAAGCGAGCTAGTCCCTACAAAAATAGAGAGTAAGTTCCAAACAGAGGGGCAGCATGAAGAGGCTAAGCTGAAAACAAGCCACGGAACCTGAGGGTGTCTTCACTGCAAAAAGCAAAAAAGAGTTTTCACATCAAGGTAGCTTGATGGAAGGCAGCAGGAGGGAGATTAAGTAGGGTTGACCTCAATTTGCCATAATCGAGGTAACTACTTGTGCCTTGTCTCCATTTGGGATTTTACATTTTTATTTTGCATCAGGGTAGCCAACAAAGTCACACTCACCCTTTCTGCAGTGAAAGCACAGCCTAAGTTCAAGCAGAGATTGTGCAGGGCCCTGAAAGTGAAGGACAGGAGCTCAGATCTGATGTGGTCAGGGGCCGGAAGCCAGTGCAGCAGATTGTTCAGTATTCTGGGCCTGGAACATCTGTATTGAGTCTGGCCGTGCGCCCACCCTGACTTTGTTACAAAGAGTTTTTGCTTTCAGCGATGGTATTTCGTGCCCATCTTGGTGTGGTTTGTACAATTATTTGTAAACTGAGAAAGTCAATAATGCCAAACTTGCACATTTCAAAGTGAGCCCAGGGATCCTGGCTACTAGGATCCATCCCCTAATTGCACACTGGAACTAGGTGTTCTGCTGTTTTGACACAACTGCACACTAAAAAAAAAGTTTGTGGTCTTAAATATCCCATTACTTAAGTTCTCATCCAGCCTCAGCGGTGGAGTTTTTTTTTCCCCCAACCCTAAGTGTCAAGACTTCCTGTTCTATTTTTAACAGTTTTCTATTACATTTAATTCAATGACACACCATAATTTGTCCCTAAGAGACATCCTTCTACACACAAAAGTCTCCTTCAATCACGCAGCTGCCAAGATCTCCAGCAAGCCACTCAGCTCAGATAGGCAGGTCTCACTAATACAAAAAACGTATTAGCTACTTTCTTTGGAAGAGTATTCCCATATTCTTCCCCCCACCTTCTCCCCAGTGAAAGACATGGTTTGATAGAGCAATGCTTCCTGTGGCATTAGTGGAAGGGGCCAGTAGGCTTTAAGATAATTACAATCACTGGGCAAAAGCTTGCCCTGGGTTGGTTTCCACTCCTGTTCTAAGGCTCTCAAACTGTCTCCAGACTTCGGACTGCATCTCAACAAAAACAGAGTCTCTTGGACAGACCCAAGCAATAGCATGTGTCACTCCCCCGTTTGCCTATGTGCAACAGCATAATATCTTTGTGGTAACTCAGCAATTGCTTACATGGAAGAGCAACCTTAGGGAAGTAGTCGGCTGTCTGACACAATGTAGTAGCTGGAAGTGAGTCAGCACACGTTGACATGAGCCAACTCTGAAGACCAGCAGCAAGAACTCCGCAGACCACGGTTTGGAAGCCTCCGTTCTCAGACACTTATTCACTTTTTATATCCCATGAGCATTACCCTTGATTGAACAACCTCTTCAGGAGCTCATCATACAGCTGGCGTCTAATTAGTGCCCTGCCCCAGCACTCTACAGGAGCCATTAGCGAGAGAGATTAAATAACTCTCCCATTATTAGACTGCTCACGTGAAGAGCAGGGCTGCCCACTGGACAGGTCTCCATCTTAGGTGATGTCTATGTCAGGGAAATTTGCACCAAATCATTGCAAACTTCTCCTGTAGTTATTACACTGCTGTGACTTATCCCTTTGAACACCAGGTGTAAATTGCACAGGTGCAGCATCTACATTAGGGCTTTGCACTGGCATAGCTGTACTAAAAGAGCCTCGCTGATGCACGCCCATTGGCACTGATCTCCCTCGTCTAACCAAGCCCTCGAGGACTGGGAGCAACTTGCTCATCTCCTCCCCAACCCTGTTCCATTCTCAGGTGTGAGTAGTTGAGCCTGGCTTCCAAGGGAGAGACAAATAGGCTGGTTTAGAGTTCCAAGTCAGAACCTGCTTCCATTCTTACTAACTTCCAGCTACTTGTGGAGTAAGTGCTGCTGGTGCAGGATGAGCGCAGGTAAGCACTGAATAATCCAACAGCTCACCATATCAGCCAACCATACGAACCTAGACAGATATGCAATACCTTCCCCTCCCTGCCACCACACACAGAGGGAGAAGCTGTTGCTACCCTCTTTGTTGCAAATGCAGCGACCATGAATGAACAGCATCACATCAGCTGAAGAATCAGCTGCATCTTCAGCTACATTTACAAGACAAGCAAGACCTCCAGGGCAAGCAGCCCACATCTTTGCACGGGGCAGGAGACAATGGGGACCCTGTCCTCAGCAGCCATGCTTCATTTCACTTTCAAAAACCCATGGAAAAGTGTGACAAGAAGTACAATATGCTGCAGTGTTAGACCAGAGATCAGATAAAAGAAATGGAGACAAAACTGTGAGTCTTGAAAGTTAAAAAGACTGTCAGTCATAATTACATCAAGTTGAGTGCATGATTGATGGGATTTTTTCCTCAACACTTCTGGGGGAAATGTTGAACAATTCTACTCCCCTCTCCCTCCCCTATGAACTATGAATCAAACACTAATACAAATAAAGGTACCCTCAGGGTCCCCTATAAATACCACTGAACTATGAAAATAAAATAAATAAAAACTTACTGGATTAAATGCAAGACTCCTTGAACTTGAAAATTACTCAGTTTATGCAGTGTTAGCCCCACAGCATGCAGCAGCTTACGTACAAATCCACAGGGCTAGGAATTCCAGTGTACTAACTGGCTCAACTACAAATCAAATGCCTTCATCAATTCGTAACCAGTCCATTTTAAAGCGCATCATTTATAGCTTATTGAGGGGAGGGACTGAATATTAAACCAACTCCTTTTCTGTCCAGGATCCATGTGAAGCCACCTGACTCCACAGGAGGACAATACAGCATCACAGCAAATTAGTTCCTGGAAAATCAGACCACAGCTTAGACACATCCAACATATGGGATCCAAAACACACACAAACTCCCAATCACATTATAATGCACTTCAGTGATCTCTGAAGAAATAGAGACAATGCACGAAGCTGCACCAGCACAATCTCCCTCCAGGGGAATACTCTGCTGTGAAACAGTTATCATTCCCATTGCCTCTGCAATACAAAAAAAGATTAATGGGCAGAAGGAGGGAGGAATAAATTACACCTTAATATAGCAATCATCTTAGTTCTTGATAAAGCCAGAACAGCCAAGACACGGACAGGCAGATTGACGGAGCAGTTCAGTGAATTTAGCATTTAAAGGTCATCCTATCAAGGGGGAAAAGAGTCTTGCATGTATCAACATTTAAGTCCCTCTTGAAGGTGCCATTTACTTTTAGATTACTTTGTAAGTAGTGGAATGGCTCCATCTTATTCTCAATGCATTTCATATCAACTGGCTCTGCTCACAGGGCTATCCCTCCCCTACCCCTACCATTGTCATCCATCATCTCATTCTACAGTCCCATGTACTCAGATCCTCCTTTGTAGTGAATGGAAATTCTGCACATGGACTGCTCAGACGATCAGGCCTTCAACTTGCAGGGTATAAATTAGAGAGACTAGCTGGGTGAGGCAATCTCCTTCTGTTGGTTAAAGAGACAAGCTTTCTAGCTCTAAAGAGCTCTTCTTCAGGTCTGCTCTTTCCACAACAGAAGTTAATCCAACAGAAGGTCTTTTCTCTCTCTCATTTGTTTCTTTCATAGCCTGGGACCAACATGGTTACAGCAATGCTGCAAATCTATAAATTAAAGCAGTATTTCTCTCTTACAGAGCCTGCAGGTCACATTCTGAATGGATGAGGCAAAACAAAAGGGGTAAAAATATTTATATATATATATATATATATTTTTTTTAAATCAACTCTTGCCCTCCTCTATCTGTCTCTGTCCTGTATCGCTGATAGGAGTAAAAAGCTCCATTCCCCCTCAGGAAGGTTGATTGTTGCCATTTTTACAATCACTTAGGGCTTGTCTATACTTGTAAGTAGGGTTTTCAAGTGTAGACAACTACACCAGAAACAGTAGTGGGAAACCTCTCCCACAATTCTCCCATGGATCCAGCCCTGTCTACAGAGGGGCTTAGGTCAGTATAATTATGTCTCTCAGGGGCGTGGATTTTTCACACCCCTGAGACACAAGCTGTGCCAATGCAAGTTCCCAGTGTAGACCAGCCTTAAGTATGACACAAAAGGATGCTTTAGGCAGGACAGAAGATAGACCATTTACAATGAACACCAGGTGTAGGTGCAGCTCATGACATGTCAGGTTGTTCATTAGCCATTGGCTCAGTCAGGAAGCCACAAATGTCAAACGAACTAGGAAACCCCCCGACGAAGAGCTCTGTGAAAGCTCAAACGCTCGTCTCTTTCACCCACAGAAGTTGGCCCAATATTACCTCACCCACCTGGTATCTCAAATTAACTGCATTTCATCTTTACTTGTCAAGAGTATTTTGTCATGGAAATGACAGACACCAGCTATTTAAAACTAGGCTGACGTCATCTTATACTACCAAGATGACCATGTTGTAAAAATAACCATGTTCATTAGACTTGCAGGGTGTGCTCCCAAGACCATTCAGAGCAGCACTGTAAAGGCACACACTTTACAAACAAACCTATCTCCTTAGTTAGTTTAACTCTCTGAATCGACCCACCTTATCGCTGTTTGCCTTTTAAATTCACACACGGCTACAGCAGATGACCTCTGGCCATTAAACATTTCCTTGCATCCCAATCACTTGGGTTGTCTGATAAAGGAAATAAAGCATTTGCCCAGGTCCCCGGCTGACAGCTCTGTGACAACTGGCACTTGCGATTGCCCCAGCTAATCTTCATTTATTTTCACATGAAAAGGACACCGCCAGTCACTTCTGCCCTAGGGTGAAGATACTATAACAGAGCAATTCAGATACAACAGCCCCTATTAGCTACACAAACTAGGGCATAAAGCATGGAGGAATCAGAGTTGTGTATTGCTTGGTTTTCGGGTGGTTTGTTTGTTTGAAGATTTGCATTGAGCTAGTTCAGTTACTAGAAGAAAAAAAGTTCTTTGCCATGAACTTGAGGGCGGGGGAAATCCTCATCCCAAGTAAAGTTTTCAACAGCCAGTGTTTGCACAGCGGCTGCATCTTAAGGAGGTGTGGGGGGGAGGAATGAAATACTGACTGTTGGCCAGAAGAGGAGATTGAGCAGGAAAGTGAATTTACCGTCTCAGCACAAGCTCCAGCAGGTGAGAGCTCCCTCGAAGCGGGATGTTTTGGGGGAGGAGGAGAAAGAAGGGGCCGGCACACAGGCGAGGTACTTGTCTCTACCCCTAGCGTGGGCCGCTACATAGGAAACCGAAGCCGCAGAAGGTGGGAAGTGAGGACCAGTCCCTAGCCAAGTTTCCATTAACCCCTTCGGGCCGGAACACGAACCGCTTCGGAGCCGACCGGCTCGACCCCGCCTACCCCGGGCTGCTAAGGGTTTCCCGAGATGGGCACGGGATGCCCACGTTACTCCCCCGGGACTCCCCATCCCGCCCCCAAGCAGCTTCAGGGCAGGCCCCTGCCCCAGCAGCCGCCTGGCTGCACCCGGGGCACCCACCAGCCGCCCTGCTCCCTGCCCGCCCCAGCCAGCGCCCTGCAGAGCAGCCTGTGGCTCGTCCCAGGGCCCGCCCGGAGCCGGGCGCCGCCTGCACCCCCGGACGCGGGAGAGGGCACGGCCGCCACCCCCCAAGCCCCAGCGCCGCTTCTTACCATGCAAACCCTCCTGCCCGAGCAGCGCTGCTTCCTATCGCCCCGGGACGCGGCACCGCAGCATGGCAGCGGCCGAGGCCAGGCTCTCCCCGCTCCTTCGGGGAGGGGGGGCAGGTTTCTTCGGGGCTCCCCGTCCGCGTCCTCCCCAGGCCGGGCCGCTGGGATGCGAGGGGAAAACCGGCCCCACCCCTTGCACGCAAGCCCGGCTCCTCCTGCCACCGCCTTGCTGGCCCCCCCTGCAAACCCCGGCAGCGCGTGACTCCCCCCCGGACAATTTCAGGGCTGGAGCCGGGCTCCTCCTGGGCGCCAGACGCGAAGAGCTCCGGCCGGCCGGATCACATGGGCCAAATAGCTCCCAGCTGCCGCTTGGCACCTCCCCGCTCCCAGCCCCTCCTCTCGGCGGGGAGGGGGGACCCGCGGCCGAGCTTGGGAGCAGGAAAAGCCCGCTGCCCAAGGTCCGCTTTGCTGCTTCTGCCCTTTGCAGCAGAACTGCGTGTCCGGAGGTGAGAAAAGCCCCCAGCTAAAGAGATCAGGAAAAACTTTCTCACTCTCAGGCTCTGGAACAGGCCTCCAAGGGGCTGTGGAATCCCCTTCCTTGGGTGGTTTTCAGAACAGGTTGGACCAGCCGCTGTCAGGGGTGGTCTAGGGCCAGGTTTCCTTGGTCCTGCCTCAGTGCAGGGGGCTGGATGGTTTTCTCAAGGTCTTTTCCTCCAGCCGCACGTTCCTATGCTGTGAGTCGGGGGTAGGATCAGGGGCTAGGAAGTGATGTAAATCCAGATTATTACTGGATTGTGTTGGTGTCTAAAAGGCCATTGTGCCAGGCACCCTACTAACAGATCCGATGAATTTGCAACCCAAAGCACTAGATCAGTGTTTCTCAAACTTGTATTGGTGACACAGCAAACCTCTGAGTGTGACCCCCCCTCATACATTATAACAGTTTTTTTGTATTTAACACCGTTATAAATGCTGGAGGCAAAGCGGTGTTTGGGGGTGGAGGCTGACAGCTCGCGACCTGCCATGTAATAACCTCGCAGCCCCCTGAGGGGTCACAATCCCCAGTTTGAGAACCCCGGCACTAGATCCTGTAAATTCTTATGCACGGTGCTTAACTACACTACCCTGACTAGTTTTACTGATTTCTTTAGGACACCTCTGGTAGCAAAAGTTGAGCACATGCAGAAGTGTTTGCAGGATGGGGGCTGCAGTGCATACTGCCAGCCCCAAGCATTCACGGGCCACAAGTCAGGCCCCAAAAAATCAGGAAAATGGCTTAAAAATAATGAGATTTGAAAAATAATTATCAGTTCTTTTTATTTGCGTTCTCGTATTTGACCCTTTAGGTTACGCTCAGGACATGTTTTCAAGCTTTTCACTCTAGCCATGAAAGCTAGAAGCTTACCTAAAAAAAAAAAAAATGGCAGAGATTCACACCTACTCACATGATTCCAGGAGTTGGGACTTTGAGAAAAATACCAAATAGGATGAGAGTTGGCAACACTGCAGGGTGAAAATTCTACTTGTCTAATTCCTTACCTATGTTACAAATAACACCTTAGGTTATTAATGCACAAAGCATTTTTATTATTATTATTATTTATACACTGTTTATTTTTATTTATTTGTGGACAAATAAACCCAATTCTGCTTTTGTTTGTGAACTGACTAGTAGTGGCAAACACTTTAGTGGAAGGTATATTAAAAAAACAAAACAATTTAATTAAAAAATAAACCATGAAAACAATTCTATCGGTTTTAGGTTATCCAGAAAGGAAATTGTGGGTCTCCTTTTAAGAGGTGCATTTTTAGTATTCCCAAGCAAAAGGTCTGTTTGTAACCATATCACTTAGGACTGTGAACTTACAAGTTCTCATAAATTAGGCAAGCTTGAACTTGATCAGGATTGAACGGAGCACCTCCAACGGCCACCTAGGTGGTGCAGGAAGTGGTATGATGGAGGAATGATTCAGTAGATGGCACTCTGCCAGCCGACTCAGTATTGAACCGGTGCCCCATCCTGGTGCAGAAGGTGGTAGATTTTGAGCTGAGACATTCAAATCCAGTCCTGACCGCCTGTGGTCATTAAAGATCCCATGACACTTTTCCCAAGAAAAGTCTTGGCTAAATTGAAAGGGCCTAATTCTCATCTATGCTCAGGCACCTTTACACTGCAGAGCCTTTGTTTAACTAAGACTCATACTCAAGTTGTGTAACTGCGTTCTGCCTACCTAAATGCAGTTGAAGTTAGAAAACTTTCTCTCCTGAAACCTGTCTCCTGTTAGTGTTGCTGTGCTCTTTTTAGTGATGACTGGAGTTCAGAAACGAGTAAGGGGATTCCTTTCTATGCACATCATAGGCTTGTCTTTGCTGCAACAAAGGAGAGGGTTTTCACAGCGGGAGAACTAACATTAGCTATCCCACTATAAAATCCTAGCGGAGACAAATCACTATAGCTTTTACTTCAAGGTAACTAGGTGAGTTTAAAAGTATAGTACATTCACATGACATTAAGGTAGTTATTCTAGCTGTCTAGTAGCACCTGGAAATTTAAAGATAAAGCACAAAGTCCTTTAACACACTACATTGCAGGAGAGAGAAGGGAGAAACAAATGTTAAAAATATATAGGTAGGTGGCATTTTCAAAACCACTTTGTATTGACCTGACTCTTCCCCCATTTAAGTCAGTGGAAGTTTTCCATTCATTTCCATGGCAGCCCTGAGCCGGTTTGAAAATCTCACATGCATACTTTTTCCCCTGTGTACTTTTTATTTGAACAGGTGGTGGGTCAAGCCCTGCAGGTCCACACTCAGCTGAAGTCAGTGGGAGTTTTGCCTGAAGAAGGAGTGACTAGGGAGTGCAGGATTTTGCCCTGTGTAATAGCTCCCAGTTCAGCCAGGACTGCAGTGACAGCTCGCTGCCTAACTCCTTCTTTGTCTGGGCATCGATTCTTTGCAGCTGTTAAAAGTCTCTTATGTCTCTTGTCCTCCCCCACGTGCAGAACACATCTCCATGCAGAAATTTCTGCTCAGAACATCGCGGCATGGATGCTAACACTCAGTATTGTGGCTATCTTTATTTGAGTATTTAAAAACACCAAACCCACTCTCAATCATTCTCATTTATACTGAGGCTTCTTTATGCCATTCTGGCAGGGTAGATGTCACTCAATTACACCTATTTTAAGGCTCTTTTAGACTATCAGAGAGATGTCAATGGGGTCTTAACGTAATGAGTATCTGACCCATGGAGGTTAACGTAGGCTGAAATGGCCTTGTAACCCAGAAAGCTGTAGTTGTGTCACCCACGGGGCACTGTTTAATTTGTTATTGGAATGTTGCGCTTGTGAAAGATGTTGGATCAGGACTGAGGTCTTTGGTTGGCCCACAGAATAGGTACTGCAGGGGCAGCAGCAATGCACGTTTCCCTGCAAACCTGACCTGGAGGTCCCACAGGTGGCACTGCGCAGGTTTCTATTGGACTCTCCTGATGCTGCCACTGACAGTGTCTGCTACGAGCCTACCATCTCATTTCACATAAGCCACCAAACAGCCATCAAGAGGTTAAAACCTACTACTGACCTGATCCACGGTCACACTGAGGACCTAGAGAGCAAATCTCCAAAGACCCCCTACCCATTGCTTGAGGTGTCAAGTTCCTATCTCACACAGAGCTTACAAAGAGCCAGTTGGATTTACTGATGCTTAACTGTAGGGTTTGGGAAAGTCCCTCTTTCACTGCATGTGCGTGGTGCCCCAGGGGAAGTCCAGCTGTGGCAACAGAGCGCTGCAGCACCACAGGGGGGACCATGCCCCTGTGGGAACTTAAAAGCTCTTGCATGGAGATTCCGAAGGAGCCTTTAGCTACTGCTCCCATGCTGCCTTGGGAACTAGTGTGAGGTTTGCATCTCCTGCAGAGAAGGAGGCCAAGTCATTGGTGACTCCCAAAAATAAGAATTCTACAGGGAAGACACCACCCATCTGCCTGTGAACGCCATGGCTCAGTTAGCTGCTCTGCAGTGGAATAGGCAGGTCTCCCAATATACGTACTGGGGATACCAGCTCCATGGAAGACTGGACAATGAAAGGGAAGTAATAAGGCTTTAACTGGAAGGGAAAAAAAAAAAAAGGTTAGACACTCACCATGAGAGCAGAGGGAAAAGGCACTAAGCATTTGTTAGAAGAGTCTCTTAATCTGTATGATGGACCCTACTAGTCCTTTTGCCTGCTGGAGAGAAGGAGGGGGGGGAAATCTCTACAGGAGCTGAAATTTAGTCTGGCTTCCTCTATCAGCTGAGATGAGGGGATCCCGTTCAACTAAGCCACTTGCCGGGTGTGCAGCACAAAACGTATCAAAATGACAAGAAGGATGTGTTAGTTCTGGTCTCTTTCTCTTGTAGGATGAGGTCAAGGCAGACCCACTAGAGAGGCCAACCTAGTACAAGCTCCAAGGAAAAAAAACTTTCTTGATGTCCTGGGCCAAATCCATCCCTGGGGTGTACCTTGGATAACTTCAGGAGTGTTAGAGTGGGGATGCATCTGGCCCGCAGAGTGTGCAGAGGTGGATTTCAGGATGCATGAGTGTCAAAATAGAGACTGCTAAGGAAATTATTCCACCCCACCTCTTCTTAACAGACACTGCTTCTTGGCTGAAATTTTAAAAAGTGACTAGGAATTTCGGGTGCTCAACTGGAAACACCTTAAAAGGACCTGGTTTTCAGAGGGTGGGCACTCAGCGTTGTGTGCATATCAGGCCCCTTTAAGATGTCGAAAGTTGGACAGCCAAAATCACTAGTCACTTTTTTAAATGTAGGACCTTATCTGTAGAAGGCACTGTCATGCTTAGAGCAAGACAGGGAGTCAGCATGCCAGGATTGTCCACTGGTTTTCTGTGGGGCCTTGGACAATTCATGCCTTTGTCACTTGGTCCAGATCCTCAAAAGTGGCTCTTTAGGTGCCTAACCCCCAATGGGTAGATATCCACTTTATATGCGCGGACCATGTTTGCGGCTTGGGGCTCAGATACGGATTCAAATTTTGTATCCATGCAGGGCTCTACCAATGGGAGTTAGGCAGCTATATACCTTTGATGATCGGGGCCACTGATATTAGACTGTTGCAATGCATTCTACATGGGGCTAACCCTTACATCCATTCCAAAACTTAAATTGGTGCAATATGCACCCCCTCACTTACCTTGTGGCGAGCACATTATATCCCTGGTAAATAAAGAAGTATTATTTTTAAAGTGAGCGATTAAATGACCTGTCCAAGGTCATATACAGTCTGCACCAGAGTGCAAACTGAGCACAGGTCTCGGGGCCCAGTCTGGCTCCTTAATGACCACAAAACCCTTCCCTCCTCAGGCTGAAAGAGTACTGCCCAGAATGACCAAAGGTAAAGCAGTTGGCACCAGCCTGGAAGGGAGAATGCTGCACCAGTTCACGTGCGAAATAGGACACTTTGCCATCAGGATTGTCTGAACCAGCAGGCAGAAATAAGCCCCTACTCCGTGTGAGAACTTAGGTTTCTTTCCCATAATAATGTACCATGCTGTCTTCACGCTGACCCTTGTAAATGAAGCTTTATTAATTATTACCTTCTTTCAAGACGCCCTATTCTTAGTATCTGGCCTCTGAGCATGGATAGAGTGCAAGAGAACACAGCAGCCAGATGAGGCCTCTTATTCTGTAGACAATATGGGCTAAATTTTCCTCTGATTTACACTGGTGCAACCACACTGAGCTCAAGAGGGCTTCGCTGATGTGATTAGCAGGCTCTCTCACCCACTCCCATAGGGATGCAGGGGTCCTTCATTGAATCACCCTGTAACCAGGACTCAGAAGCCTGCCCAAAGCTGAGGGATACATTCTGCTGACTCACAATGGCAGGTGCAGCTTGTTAACTTCAGCAATATAAGAAAGTTTGGGGGCAGCCCTCTAGTCATGGGTGGGTTTAGAGACAGAAACAAGGTGTCCTAGGATACTTGTTCTTTGAGGCCTGAGTAGAGTCAGGCCCCACAAGGGGGTTGAGTTACGTGTCTTGTACAGGCTTTATTTTCAGCAAGGTGGACAAGCCATGTTGTGCTACTGAGAAGAAAACCAAGTCCTCTGTCTTTGGCTCTTAAATCAAAGACAACCCTATAGAGGGCTTTATCACTATCCCCTTGTGCCCTGTTATGCAAGTTTCCTTGTTCTGAGGGATTGTCTCACAGCCTTGGACATCCTTTTGATGCAGTTCCTGGCATGTGAAGGTCTCCTGCTGTTTCTAACCAAAAGATACTCTTATCTCTGGATTAACGGCTGGGAATGCCCAGGGTGTTCTGTTCCAGGGGGTCTCAGTCAGAGAGATATTAATGCACATGCAAGCTAAGCACCCTCGATCTGACCTGCTCTTTTTGCGTTCACTTGGCTGTGATTTGCAGATTGCTGGAGAATTGTTACGCATGGGGTGGTGATAGAAACGTTCAGCTCTAGCTTTTTGTTACAGATGAAGGAAGGGTAAAACTGCAGGGTAAGGGGAGCAGACGGATTGGAGGAAACACTAGATTGCAAACAGTCAAAACACAGTTCTGGAACTTCTGGCCAGTCCATTCTGAAGATGGACACCTTCTCTGGGAGCAGTCGGGCCTTGGAACCTCCTGCCAGATGAGATTCCATCTTCTACAGAACAGTTTAATTTTGTCACATTTAACTCTCCTGCTTCCTCAAGGACCATGAAGATACTGAGTTATTTGCTAGAATCACTAACACACACATCCAACCAGCTCGTAAGAGAGGGGGTGTTTTTTTTTATTTTGTTTTAAATCCCTCTACCTTTCAATTTTGAATGAAAAAAATGGAGGAAGGGGATAATTGACAAATCCCATTGCCCAATGACTAAAACGGAATCTGCTTGAAGAGCTAGACTCTGCCTTGGCTGGGGAGTGGACCCCTTTGATTGAACAGGTCTTCTCCAGCTCTACCCACGGCCTAAGCCAAGATTTAAAAAAAATATTAGTTCGTTCGGGTGTCTCAATGTTTGATTTTAGGCACCTTAAAAGGGCCTGGTTTTTAGAAAGTGCTGAGCATCTGCCCTCAGAGAATCAGGTCTCTTTAAGGTGTCTCATGTTGGGCTCCAAAAATCACTGATAAGGTTTCCACCTTTGAGGCACAGCAAAACTGGCTGTGAGGTCAGGTCCCAACTTGCGGGGATGGCCTGTGGGAGCAGAGCCGCGCAGAGAATTCAGGGGGCCTGGTGCAAAGCAGGGGAGCTGCGGTGCTTGTACTCACCCGGCGGTGGTTCGGATCTTCGGCAGCATTTTGGCGGCGGGGAGCCCTTCAGTCACTTCGCGTCTTCAGCAGCACTGAAGGGCCCCCCGTCACCGAAGACCCGGACCGCCACCTGGGCAGGGCCCCACTTGCACCCTGCCCCTGGGTGGCCCTGTGTGGGAGGGGCTAGGTCCTAGGGCTGCGGGGAAGAGGCTCAGCTCTCGAAAATTTGGAAAGATCTAGGACTGGGACTGGTCACCACTTCCCCATGAGCTGATGTCCGTCCTTTGCACACTACATGCATGCAGAGCAATACCTAGGGGCCAGCCAGGTAACTGTGGTGCACTCCCAGCTGCCAAGAGCCCAGCCTGTAGTTAAGATATTGCATGTGCATGGAGCAAAAAACCTGGCAAATGACATCTTCTGTCAACCAGCAAGTGCCTGGACCAGGAAGTCAAAACCCTGCCCAGTGGCCAACCCTATTACTCCTCACTTTTGAAAGCATTGGCCCGAAAGCTGCTACATGATTTGTAGAGGTCCTTTTGCCCTGCAGGAGTTACTCCCTCAGCAGGAGGCTGGGAGACTGTATCTAAAATAAATCCCATCACTTTGCCTTTTGGCTCCTGGTTTAAAGAATCTGCAGCCATGTAGCGTTTTTTAAAGGAGCTAGATCTCTCCTAGCCTACCGCCGCCTTTTGCCTGGGGACAGTTGTGGTGTTCCCAGGAGCGGCGAGGCTGAGCAGCTCCCGGAAGCATCTACGTGCTGCATGTGGGAATCTAGGGAGACAATGTGACGGGCGGAACAATGAGGGTCTGTGCTGTACAGCGCTGGAGCCAGAGTAACCTAGTCCTCTGTTGAACAGAGGGAAAGAGACGTTATGAAAACAGCAGCATCCCCAGGAGGTAGAATTCCTGCCATGCCTGCTCATAATGCAATCAGCAAGCCCTCCTCAGCTAGAGGATGGGTCATTGTGATAGGGAAGGAAGTAAAAAAGAGGGCGTCAGGATGGCAAATCCCAGGGGAACTCCTGCAGGCCAGACATAATCCCTGCTCTTTTAAGTCAGCCAGTCTCCCGCGCGGCCCAGGTTCAGACCCCAACAGGCTCAACCCAGAACTTCAACCTTTCCAAGCAAATAAACAAAGCTCCATACAAGCTCTTTTCAAGCAAGACTTTAAATGCAGCCCCTGTCTACTCTGCACAGACACTAAAGCGCTTATGGAACGACTCAGAAGAGCTGGGATTTGCATGTATGTTCTGGACCACCGTTTCCTCTGGCCCACCCCGCTTGCACAGGGCGCCACATGGCCACTGGCTGCTTTGCACTGGTATGGGCCATCTAGAGCCTTAAAGCTCTTTGCACTAAAGATGCTCATCAAAGATGATTAAAATAATCTTTTATACAGGTATCCAGCCACTGAGAGTCCAGTTAAACTTAGGGTGCATGGGCGGCAGTCAGAACACCCCATCCTGACCCCTCAATGGGTGTGCATTCCTGGGGCACTGGCCTAGATGCATAAGCTGCTCCAGAGAAGGGCGCCTTTACAAACGCGCAGTTTTAATCATCACCGCTGCAATTGCAGTAACCTTAACAGCTAAGACAACCGTCCCTCCTTTATCCTCTGGGCATATAGTGCTGCGCTGGCCATTATCATATAGCACAATCACCAGTCTGTGCACAGGAGGCGGATCCCACTGTCACAGCCTGCACACAAAGTCTCCTTGTTTGTGCACAGGGAGTCTGCATGAATGTGAAATAGAGAAAATATTTTCTGGTCTTGCTGACCCAGAACGATGGCGGAAACACAGGGAGCCACAGAAAGTCAATGGTCCCCTTACGGGCTGCGTGGGACCTGCCACAGAAGAGCAGCCACTAAAGCAAACGTGTCCCAGGTTAGCTCGGAGGAGTTTATTTCTAGTAATCGTGCTCTCAGTGATGGGCAGACAGCTGTGCTCTGCATCGCCTGTGAACAATGCACTGCAGCCTTGGGCTGAGAAAATAACGGGTTCAGCGTCCTGCTCGCTCTGAGTTAGGAAAGAGCACCCCCTGCTGGTGAGATGCCTGACTCAACAGCACATTTGGCTAGAGTGCCTAGAGAAAGGCTGCAGCCTCATCAGGCTTTGAAAAGCATCTGTAAAAAAGTCCCTCTGCAAGTCATAACACTGCAGCGTGTGGGCGGTTTGTTTAATAGACGGTCTGACCGTCATGTCATGAACAAGTTGCATCTGCTCTCAGCAGCCAGGACATACACAGGCAAGGTGCACAAAAGATCTTGCTTGCTGCTCCTCTACTTCCAGTACTTTGGTTGGTATTTTATGGTGAACGTGTCTTTACACACACACCTCCCGAGGACTCTGTAACAATGCTCTCCCTTCATCACCCTTGATCCAGCACTTTACAAACCTTCACTAAGCCTTTAATAAATTGCCTACCTTATGGGATGACGACAGCCCTTTTACAGAATGGGGAACCAAGGCACAGATAAGTTAGGTGACTTGCCCTCCCTGAATCAGTGGCAGTGCCCTGCCATCCTGGCCACCTTCCCTTGCTCTAACCAGGGGCAGCTCCAAGCCCCAGCACGCCAAGCGCGTGCTTGGAACGGCAAGCCATGGGGCGGGAGGCCTCTGCTGTTCGCCGTGAGGGCAGCAGGCAGGGTGCCTTCGGCAGCTTGCCTGCGGAGGGTCCGCTGGTCCCGCGGCTTCGGTGGATCTCCCGCAGGTGTGCCTGCGGAGGGTCCGCTGGTCCCGTTCCTGCGGGAGGTCCGCTGAAGTCGCGGGACCAGCAGACCCTCTGCAGGCAAGCCGCCGAAGGCAGCCTGCCTGCCTGCCATGCTTGGAGCGGCAAAATGCCTAGAGCCACCCATGGTTCTAACCATTAGACAACATTCCCTCTTTGGAGCTGGGAACAGAACCAAGGAGTCCTGACTTCCTATTTCTCTGCTCTAGCAGACAACTCGTCACATCAAGGAGATCAATAAGGGGGCCTGGTTGGTTCCATTTCACCTCTCCCCCTTGGCCAGCCAGCGGGCCAACTCACCAGCCAGTGCATCAAGCCCAGTCAGTAGCCACTCAATTGTAATCCCTTTATTTCAGGGCTGGAATTTTATTTCTTGCAAATAAAAGTTTAACCTAAAAGTTTCCACCTCTCAACCACACCCTTTCCTCTGACCCAGGGTCTCCTGCAGGCACCAATCTCCAGCCCAGCTTGCTGTCCACAAAGGAGGGCCTCTTTACCTCCTTATCTCCCTGCCCTCAGGCTGCCCTTTATCTCAGCAGGCCTAGTTCTGAGCCACTCAGCTTCTACCTTGTGGCCCCAGGACTTTTTCCCTTCCCCGAGGGAGGTGAGCTGAGTCTGGCAGAGTGAAGCAGCTGAACCCCCAAATCTCTCAATGAGCCAGCTCACACTGTGACCCTCCCTTCAGCATACAGCTTTGTTCCAGCCCCTCTCGAACATACGGCATTCCCTGCTCCACTGCTTTGCTACAGTGTGTTCCCCAAAACGCATGTCCCCAAGGTGCTTATTCACCTTGGTCTCTGCACCAGGGGCCAACTCAGCAATGGTAAATGACCCTCCGACCCAGTGTCATTCACACATGACACAGCTTGTTTTGTGTACCAGTAGATGCCTACAAAAGGGAGCCCCAATGAAGGAAAAATGAAGTGATGTCTGTGCTGCACATTATAGGGATATATTTTCCAAGGAAATTTTCCCAAGAGCAGTTCGTCAAGGGGGAGCCAGTGCATCCCAACGGAAGGAGCATTGTAAGGGCACAGGCCTTCCCGCACGAAAGCCTGGTGCTGCATTGCTACAGGATAACATGCCAGCTCTGCAGAGGTAGGACCTGGGCTGAACTGTATCCATTTAAAACACACACCCCCTATTCCATCCACTGATTTGTTTAAGAATCAAAGGGATTCCTAGGAGGTATCACTTTTTTCCTCCTTTGTTCTGCATTTTCTCCTTCCCTTTTTATGAAACATCCATTTTCAATCGTACTGTTTTGGGGGAAAAATGAAATCAAATCATCACAAAGGAGAGGAGTCTGGAATTCCGGATCAGCGCAGGGCAAGCTTAGCCGTCGACTGTGGAGAAGCCAAGGCGACCATTAAAAGAGACATTTATATCTGAAATGATTCAGATGCTACTAAGGGCAAGCATCTCAGAGCTTCAATCCTTTCCATCACTGCTGCCTCTGCGAATGGTGGGGGAGGGGAGGAGACCTGGCTTTGGTAAAACCCTGCTAGTATTTTTAAGCATCCACCTTCTGTGATATGTGCTGAGCAAGAATTGCCTTTCCAAACAGGATTTAAAACGTTTGTGACTGAACCGGGAAGCGACATCTCTCCCGCGTGGCCAAGTTGTTACATATGTTTTCAGTAATCAATTTGGATGTATTAACTTACACATGTTCTGTTGAATCCTAATGTAATAGGCTGCCATCTCCATTCAGCATGTGCGTGAGATGCTCATGTGTGGCTCTAGTTATGGTTAGACATCAGTCCGGGAGACATCAAAGGGCTATTAGGATGTGGCTATCATTCCCCCCACCTCAGCCAGTGCAGCAATGTTCCTTTACTCCACATTTTCTCATACTATGGGGCCAATTCTGGACCCTATTCTGACCCATACTTACCGCCCCATCAACATCTAGAGTCAGAAACTGAGCCGCAAGGGACCAGAGGCGAATTCCCCAAGTGCAGAAACAGCATAAGGCAGCTATAAGGGCTCTGCGCTGCCTTCCCCAGTAAACCTTGGCGTAGAGGCACGCTAAAGGGAGTCCGGGGCGAAGAAGGGGAAGTACCCCTAGCACTTGGTGCTACAGAGAACCCTGTCTGCAATACAACCCTAATTTTACCCCAGGGTCATTTTGGCCCCTACAACAACCCAGAATCCAGGCAGCATGAAGTCATACTTGTCACCCATCCTCCTGGGTGATACAGCACAGAAGGTAGCTCTTTGTCAAGTTAGAAAGTTTCGCTTCCTTCCATTCGGCGACTATATCACAGTCTAATGGAATATGTGTTTCCGATGGTATAGTGTTCTTCTGGAAGAGGTCATTGGCTGCCATCAAGCAGGTCTTTGATCTGTAGACAATCACAGGCCTGGTTAAAGCTGATGGGTGTGCTGTGCACCATTCTTTCAGGCTAAATGTAAGGAGCAATTAAATGCATCTTTATGTAATGATAACTGCAAACATGAGGAAGCCACCACCCAAAACAATGGGCCTCATTAAGCCATGTTGACTGAGGAGTTTCCCTGGGGCTGACTGAAAAATGCTGGCACTAGGGGATTGGTTGGCTCAGGTAAGTATCTGTATATAACAGAGGCAGAAAACCAGCAAAGCCGTGGTGAGTGTGGCCTTCAAAGAGAAGTGAGAGGCAGAGAGGCTTTTGGGCACAGTACCTGATGGAAAAGCAGACTTGGATTTATGAGCAAGGAAACAGCCTGCCGCTTTTTGTTTCTACTGTGTTCAGGGAAACAGGACTTTATGTACACTCTTTTTAAATGAGCAGGATTGCACTAAAGAAATGCCTGGTTTGTATAATCAGTTTCTCCTCCTAATTAAAACAACATACCCCCCAAACATTGATAAACTGCTGAGCCCAAAAGGGGCAACAGCATAAATGTCTACGTTTTGCCTCCCTATCCCCAAATGACGCAGTTTCTTTTTCCGCTCCTCCCTTCTCTTCTTCCCCCTCCCCCGCAAACTAGGTTCTACACCTTTTTGTTTTGTTTAATGGAAAGAAAAATCTAACATATTAAAATGTATTTCATTTTTCAAGTGATGGTACTTAACCAAGAAGCGGGCTGGTTCTAGGCAGTGGCCATTAGGAATACAGGGGAACAGAGAACACAGCCCCAGCATTGGAATTCTCTTATTCAGCAGACAGCATATTCTGTAGAAGACAGTCTGCAGATTTCATTTTAAAATTCAACTACACAATTTTGACTCACTGGAACCTAAGTTACTAAGCAACCCTATACTATGGTGATGGCTTCTACAGAAATGCATAGAATAAATCAATACATCACTGGCGATTTTCCCCAAGCAGCATTCAGCTGATTCCAGAACATTACAGCCTATGTTTTCAAAGACTAGTGATTTTGGGAACCCAATCTGACACCTTAAAAAGGGCTTGATTTTTAGGAGGGTGGCTCAGCATTTTCTGAAACCCTGGTCCTTTTAAAACGGCTCAGGTTAGGCAGGCAAAAATTGAGAGAGTCGAAATGAATACTCACACCAAAAATTCAGACCTATTCTCTTCAAACTCTTGTAAATATAGGCCTACTGTCTTTGTAAGAACAAGTGCCATTTAAATGCAATCACCAAACAGAGGATAAACAAAAAGAATGAAAGGCAGTTTTAGGCCAAAAAATGATTTTATTATTCAAAAATATATATTTGTTTTTTTAAAAATAAATTTCCATCAATTCCCAAACATTTTATGGTTCATTATTAACAGGAAAAGAACTCTTTACAGCTTGATTTATAAAAGTTAAACCATGTGAGAAATGGCCCGTTTCCAGTGTTAGATTTTTGTAAAAATGTATATAAACGTTCACATCATTGCTTTGTATGGACACTGTTGAGAAATAGTTCTTCCTTTTAAAAAAAGCACTGTGACAATACGAATAATTGGCGGTGTGATAAAATGACTGCAAAAAGTCACTCAATGGGCTCCTCTTTGCAAGGATGTTTAACACACATTCACTCAGCAACACAACTGCACACAGCATTCCTAGCTCACTATTCACTGAAAATAAAAATCTATCAACAGTTTCTATTAATAGCTTTCCCAAAATGTAACTAGCACTCTGATTCCATGGCCTAGAATGAAGTAGATCTTTACCATACTGTCTTTTTCAGTGTCAGACTTATTTTAGAGTTTCACGTTCCCTCCCCCACATCCTGCTCCCCAAATCTCTTGCTGGTGAACTTTGGAGGTTTAAAAATATTTATCCCCACTGTTATTTTCCATTTGGCAAACACGAACAAAGGATTAAAGGGTTTAAAACAGATGCTTCGGAAAAGACATTGCCCTGAGAAATAATGAAAGATTTTCAGTGAAGAATAAAACATATATTCCAGAGCGCAATTACTAACAAAGGATACACTTACATACAAAGTTTCTATTGGAATTTTATAAAGGGAAACCTGAGGTTTTATTCACAATTTTGGGGTGCCCAACCTAAGATACCTTAAAGAGGTCCTGATTTTCAGAAAGAGCTGAGCACCCAACTTCGAGAAATCAGGCCTCTTTGAGGTGTCAAGTGGGGCACCTCAAAACCACTAGTTATTTTAAAAAATTTCAGCCAAATTATTCAAAAAAGAATCAAGGAAACACTCCACCTCTAAGCCATTCCTCCAGTGACACAACCTCTTCCGATCTGGAGAGAAATTCTGCTGATAGCCATTACATTTATTCTCCCCCCTCCCTTTTTTGTCTTATTACATTAATCCTGTTGCACCACACACGCTATTTGAATAAAGCCGACGGTAAAACAGCTAATTTTGTTTAACAAAGAAAAATGAAGCTTTGAATTTTCAGCTATCCCAGGCCTAAAACCTCCTCCTCTACATGGCTGCTTCAGCCACGGGGGCACATTTTGGAATTAGCAGTGTTAGCAATTTGGCACTTCAAACCAGCAGAGAGCAGGGGGAAATGTGTTCTTCCAGGTCTGTGACAGAAGGCTAGCAGCACCACCCTGAGCACTGACAGCCAGAAGCAGTTAACCACTTCTCTATTAGGAGATTATGAGGGGGGGGGGGAATTACTATGCGACTGGAATAACTGGCAGTAATTGGGAGGATCAGGAAGCAGGGGGGAGCTCAGACACTGTATGGAAAGCCCCGCCTGCTGCATACCTGTATCCTTTGTTTAGTTTGGGACTGAGGGACCACGGAAGCAGGCCAGAAAGTGAGGCACAATGGGTAGTTAAGGGAGCACCCCATGACAAGGTCCTATTGTAGGGGGTTGTGATGGGGGTAGCAGTCTGTGTTAATGCTTTCAGAAGCTGGAGGACTTTCTGTCTGGAAAAAACAATGTAGCTGATGGTATGAGACACAATGCAGAAGAGGAAGACCAAAAACATTTTATAATGCCAGTAAGCTACAGCATCGTCCCTCCTAAAAGCAACCAACAGGGCTTCCCATTACACAGTGCTTTACGCTCACCCTTTGCTTTGAGGCTGATAGGTAGGCCCGCCTGTCATAATAATCCAGAGAGGAGGTAACGCCAATCCACGCTCATATCTGATTAGACAGCCTTTGTCTCCTCGGGATCTGAGCCGATGATGTAGCTACTCCAGTGCAACCTCCCTAATGTAGACAAGCCAAGCTAAGTGCAGCAGAGCAATTTATCCCACATTGATCAGAGGCACCAGTGCAAACCACAGCTTGGTCTTTCTGCACTAGATGCTTGCACTGGTGCAACGACCTCAGTGGCAGAAAACAAAGCAGCCCGAATGGAGAAAAGGCCTCAGCTCTGAATTTCACTGACATCAGAACATGTCTCCCACCCCAGTCCTGGGTCTGAAAACAAGGGATTGGTTCTCAGAGCTTCCTCAGTTTATTTCTATCCACAGCATTAAAAGAGGATTGCGTGTTACAATAAAAGCCATTCGGAATGACCAGGAGTGGGAACACAGGTGCACAGGAACTGCCAGACTGAAGGAGACCCATGTCCTCGCGTCGGACAACGGCCAGCATCCAATGCTTTGGGGGCAGGTGCAGGAGACCCCCCGCAGATGTGGGATAATATGACCCCCCACATTACATCTCATCCTGATCTCTAGTAGTCAGAGGCTGGTTTGACTCTGCAGAGGAGGGGTTTTACATTCCTTCCAAGGTTTTTTTGGTATGAACTCTGCTAACGCTGGATATTCTCATTAGCCATATGCTTTCCCTCTTTGAAGCACCTTCACAACACCCCCCACCCCTGCAACAAATATATATATATTCACTATAAGAGGGTTTGGAGTTCTGAGAAGTCCTACTCTGAAAAACAGGAGGAAATGTCCTCCAGCCCGTTACACTCTGAATCCTAGCTGCTGATTTTTGTGACCCATATGTTTTTCCTATTTGTTACTCCTGCTAGCCCCTCAGCCATGAGAGTGAACCCAATTCCTTCCCAGCTTATGCATCATCAACACGTCTAGCGGTCTGACTGTGCCCCGACTGCCCTCTTCCACCAACATCCATGGAGTTCAGTGGGGTGCAAGTCAGGCAGAATTTGGCCCCAATATCCAGACCCCTGGATAGACTTTTCCTCCTTCCCCACTCCATCAGCATTTCACATCCATGTCGGTCATGAGGGCTGGCTCCTGAGAATCTCGCAAGCAGGACAGGAGCAGCCTCCCGTGGTTTCAGGCTCAAACAGTGCGGTGCTTGGAAACTACACACAATTTATCACCACTTGGTTTGTTTGGTCATGGCGCCACCTTGTGTCAGACTCCACCTTTTCCACTGAACTCCAGTTGCGTCCGTCAGTCATCACTTGGACTTCAGCAAGACCGGAGTGCTGGACAACTAATTCTTTCACTAGCTGCAAACATCAGAGAGTCAACAGCCTCCCCAAAAGGTGGCTGCTAAAATCCCTCTGAAAACCATCACTTTTTTCCCTTCTCCAGTTATTTCGGTCAAGGATGTGCATTGCTGGGTGCGGATCAGACACCAGCAGATCTGGATTTGCCAGGAACTGGTAGAATGTCCCTATTCTGGGTTCCTACAGCTCTGTCTTGTACTCCTGATCCTGCAATGCTTGGCTGGATTTACCTCCCCTGCTCCCTCCAAGATCATGGAGCAGCTCAACATGTCCCAATGCAGTTGGCTGGATCCGGGTTTCCTTATCTAAAAAAAGAACGTTCCTCCTGCACTCCACAGTAAATAGCCCACTGAAGCAGGCCATAGCGTCACTAGAGTATATGGGGATAAGGCTTATATAAAGGATGAGCAGCACATGGGCAAGCTGGAATTTAGGCAGTGGGGGAAAGAGGGTTCTAAAGATTCTTCCCTCATTTTACTAAACAGAACTGCACCCCCCGCTTTCTGCAGTTGGTCTATGCTCTTCTGACCCACCCTCCGATGTTTTCAAGGGACGTGTCCTCCCTACGCGGTGACGGTGGACTGGCTAGAAAACACCCAGGAGACAGAAAACTCCCTCCTCTTCTCCAACAGCATGCCAGTGCCCTGGAGTAACAGCCCCAGTCGCGGCAGTATCCTTGCCATAAGCGCTGGGGTGTCGGGATCATTACTGCTGAAGACTGTAGTACTGTATACAGCTGCCTCGCGGGGAGATGTCATAAGCTGCTGAACAATGCCGCAGCTTGCCCGTGAGGGCGGAGGAGGGCTCTTCCTGGGGAGTATAACACAAAGGCGCCTCAGGATATTTAAGGAAACCCAATTCCATCTGCAGATAACTCTGCCCTCCACCCCAATCCTCTGACAAGGGGAGCTTTATGCAACGGTAACGTCACGCTGCAGACAAACGCCATCTCCAGAATAATGGGAGCTGAGCCACGATGCTCTCAGCCCAATCCCCATAATCCTGAAAGCCTAAAAATCCCTTGCCTTTCCCATCCCCCTGGGGTGCTGGCTTCCCACTTAGGAAGAGCAGCAATTGCTACTGATAACTACGCCTGTGCACAGGACAATTTCTAAAGCCTCAGCACACAGCTCAGTGCCAGGGAGGGGGCAGTGTCGGTCACACAAGGGACGGTCCCTGGGTGTCTGCAGCTTCCAGGGCTGTATAAACACAGCCATGTAGAGAAGGGGACTGGTTGTTTCTCTTTGTTTGGGGGCGGGCAGGGGAAAGAGGGGGAGGAGGCGGAATCAGTAACAGGGCCAGTGCAATTGACAAAGGTTAATATGAGAGAAATCCCTGTGGATGGCACAAGACAAGCAGGCAAGGTCTGGAAAACTCCAGTGCCCAATGACTGTACCCAATCACGCCCTTACAATGAAGCAAGACCCCAGACCCGCCAATACAAGAGAGCTCTAAAACAGGAACTGCAGCAGAAGACATTAGACTAGGAGAGCTCCACAGAGGAAGAGTGGGAAAATGGTCAGTATTTTGCTGAAGTAAAGGGTTGGCACATACGGCACTAGAGCACAATCTGAATGGGACTGTGATTGGGCCTCTGGCCACCGTGAAAATGCTTCTGTCAGCCTGTCTGATCAGAGGCGAACATTAGCAGTCGGCTTCTTTCGGCGCCTCTCCTCTAAGAATCCTGATGAGCTCTGCAGGCAATTAATCAGAGCTGTCTCGGATGGCTCCTGTGAGGTAGGTCAGTATTATTAACCCCACGGTGTGTGTGGGAAACCGAGGCACAGAGCAGCGATGTGACCTGCCCAAGGTCCTAGAAGCAGTCAGGGGTAGAGTCAGGAATACAACGCTGATCTCCGAGCGCTGAGCCGCCTCCCTTTCTAGATGACAGAGCCGTTACGGCCAATGGATCTTCACAAAAGTTAGAGGGACTGTTCTGAGCAGGAGCTGTTATTGTAAACACAGGAGCCTGTGTGCAGTATTGGAAAATCCAGGCTCTAGGTGGGTAATGGGACAGGCATGAGGGGAGGGTAAACCAAGAGATCATCCAAGCAAAGCGTCATAATCCATGTACCACACCAGCTGGCCAGAGCTGGGGTTGACCCCTGAAATTGGCCACTTTCTGGGCTCCTGTCCCACTCTACTGATCTGGGTTGTAATTTCATGCTTCCTCTTCCCCATCACCAGCACGGCCACCTGCCTGGCTTGGTTGATGAGAGGCAGGCTGAGGCTCATCCTCTGGTGGGGTTTGACGGGGCTCTCCGTGAGCACCACCGTCTGGGCCCCTTCGAGGCCGCTGGATGAATGCGGGAAGAGCGAGGCCGTGTGCCCGTCAGAGCCCAGCCCCAGCAGCACAAAGTCCAAGCTGGCGTTGGTCATTAGCTCTGCGATCTCCTTGGCGTACAGCTCCGGCCCCCGGTCCTCCTCCACACACAGCCGCCGGTTCAGGTGCACCGGCATGGGGTGGATGTTGAGGTACGGCAACCGGACGTGCTGGAGGAGGTGGTCATGCAACCTGCGGAAGTTGGACTCCGGGTCGGCGAGCGGCACGCAGCGCTCATCCACCAGCCACAAGTGGGTGTGTCTCCACGGGAAGCCGTAGTGGTGAGTCACCAGCTGCTGGAACAGGGTGATGGGGCTCGAGCCACCTGACAGAGCCAGGTGGAACTCGCCACAGCGTGTCACCGCTTTGGCTGCCGCCGTCTCAATATCCATTGCCAACCGGGCAATCAGCTCCTCCGGCCAAGCTGAGACCAAGGGGCTTTGCCGAAACTTGGCCTGGATGGTTCGGTAGTCGCCCGGCATTTGCCCATCGGCGTGCAGCAGTTCCACCGGCTCCTCCAGTGTGAAGGACAGCTCCCTGCCCATCATTTCAAAGTCCAGGAGGTGCTGGTTCTCCAGCCCCCCCGGGTACAGGCGCGGGACCTGCTGGGTTAAGCTGTCCAGCAGCGGGGTCCAGAACTCCCAAGATGCCAGCAGGTTCTCAGTGGTGATGAAGGAGTCCTTCCTGCCGTGGAAGATGCTGGAGATGAGGACAGAGTAAGCCTCTCTCTCCTTCACCGGGCTGTACACGTAGTAATCCGACAGCGAGAGCCCGAAGAGGCGCAGTTGCGGGCGATCCACCACCTCCTTCCAGCTGCCTTCTGGCATGATGGGTTTGAAGAGGTTCCGGCTGATCAGCACGGCAGGACAGCTCAGCTCTCCATGCCCGATGTAGAAGATGATCTGCTTGGGTCCACACCGGCTCTGCCCCGCCTCCCTCAGGCTCTCACGCTGGGTGCAGTAGGCCCGGTTCTTGAAGAGGACACGGACGTAGCCTACCCGCTCGTCGAGGGCTTTGCCAGAGGTGAGGAGGAAGGGGACTCCCTCCCATCGCAGGCTGTCTAGCTGAATCAACACACCTGAAATGACATGGGAACCTCAGGTCCGAGCCCAAGCACCATTCTCCTTGCATGGATCCTGGCATCCGGAGCCTCCCTTGCACCACAATCAGCCTTTCCCATCACCCCACCAGGTCTCTGCTCTCCCGATCCCCAAGGATTTGCCTTGCTCCCTCCCAATTAGCCCACAACATTCCTCTGCTTGCCTAGCTACCCCTTAGGACAGCAGCTTCTCTGGATGAGCTATCACATCACTCCCTAGCCAAGGATCAAAAACACTGAGCATGTGCAGCATGGCCAGAGTTGGCCCTGTGATGAACTGAGGTCCACTGGCCCTAGAGAAACCACCCCTCGTTCTTACCTTTTGGAGACATGGAACGGCCCCCAGACAGCGAAGGAAGGGACCTAAGCCACTACAGAATAAATTCCTAAAAGTAACTGACATTTATAGTAATAATTCCACATGTGGCTTCACGGGCCAACAGACCCTTATAGATCCCTGGGTGGCTGGACCTCGGGCTCGAGGTCCTACAGGAACAGATGCCCTAGAAATAAACAAGGCAACTAGTGTCCCCGTGTAGCAGCCGTGGAAGCAGAGACAGAAGTTAAGTCATTGGCCCACAGCCACAAAGGAAGTGATGGAGCTGGGATTAGGATTCGGCTGCTCCCTGTCGCCTAGTCCCATGCGTTGACCACACCTCACCTGCCTCAGCCACTATGCCCTATGACATCATCAGCCTGGGTCTTGCCCCCACCTGCAAAGGTTGGCGTCATGCTGACGTAGTCCTGTGCCTTCTGCAGCTCCTCCCGCACCTGGCCGGTGTAGGCCTGGTATTGACCCAGCACTGCACTGGTGCTCTCCAGGCCCTGCAATGACTTGAAGGTCTGCAGCTTATGCCGGAGAACATCTTCAGCGCTGCTGATGTTGGCCGGCAGCTCCATGGCGAGATACAGCAGGACCTCGGTGAGGTGGTTCTGGAGGACGTCACGGATGACACCGTACTGCTCGTAGAAGCTGGTGCGGCCTGAGTGCGACGAGGAGGCGAGAGACGAGCAGTCAGAGCGGCAGGAAAAAGAAACCCCCTCTGCAGCCCCCAGCATGTGAAAGGAACTTGAATATTGGTGCCTGAGGGAATGAAGGGACAGGCCCAGGGACGGAGCCGTCTCTAGCCCCAGACTGGGTACAACACCAGCTGCCTCTGCGGGCATCTCAGCAACTCATTTCAGCCCTGCACACCACTTCGCCTACTGCAGTGGGGCCTCCCAGGAGAAGCTGCCGCAGCTGATAAAAGATTCCCAGGAGACCGGCTGCCCTCACCAGAGCAGCAGGAGGAACCTCTGTTGGAGGAAGGAACGGGAGAATTGGGGCTGGGCGGGGTTGGCGAGCTGGGTGAGCAGAAGGGCTAAGAGGAGGCAGCAAATCCTGTCTGTCCTCAGGCACCAATATAGACTTAAGCCAACCCTAATTACAGCCTTGCGTGGGGCTTCCTGAGCTCAGTGGGGTTGGGGAGGGGGCTTTGCCTGACCAGGCCGGCAGCACAGTCCATGTTCAGTCTGGGCCTGGGATCAGCGTCCAGACTACGTGCTGGGAAAGGAACGCACGACGTGCAGTGCCAGGCCTCTCTTTCACCCCAGCAACAATGGCCATATCCCAAGGGGCAGGTGGGATGGCAGCAGAGCCCGAGGTCTCTAGCTGGAGTGTGAATCCACATCAAAGCCTTAACAGAGGGATCAGAACAAACCCGATTACCCCTCGCAATTCTGCAGCAATGGACCAGGTCAACAGAGCAGCAGCTGTCTGCATTACACTGAGCCCCTTCCATCCACTGCTCCACGCACAGTCCACTCCGAACGTCTGAATACTCCCTCGTACCATCAACGTAAGCCCTGCCCTTTCTGCAAGAGTCAGGGCTTTACCTGTTTCAATACAGGATGTGCCTTGCCCTGGGCTGATTTCTTACTGGGGCCGGGAGGGAGAAGGACGATGTCCTATTAAATGCAGGTGATTCAAACCAAAGCCTCCTGTTAGCTGGTCGGGCAGGCTAAGCGCTGAAGACCTCACCCCTGCCCTGGGCTTCCCCTTGGTTTGATACAGTTTGTCTCCCTCTCTCTAATCCAAAGGCACATTTGTTAATGCAATCAATGCAGCAGCCTCTTGGAAGCCAGGCTGCAGGGGGATTGGGGTGGGAGGTCAAATGATCAATGACCAGGCTTTAATAGTTACCTTATTTAACAGTGTGTGTGTGGTGGCTAGGAGCAGGGGAGGGAGAGAGAAGAAGGGGAGCAGAGACACAATCCTGATGTTGCAGAAATAAGGGTGCCTGGCGTCCCCACAACTGCTGCCGGTGGCAGCCCAACCCAGAGCGCTTTCCACTCAGCGCTGCAGTGTGGGGCTGTAACCCTGCAGGCAGAGATTGCAGCCGTGTCCTTCAGCAACAGACCCGCATCTCTCCCTCTCTGAGCGGCTGCTGAGAGAGATGCCCCTGTGCTGGGATGGATGAGCACGGCCTGGTGGGTGCGAGTAGCTCCCCTGGGCAAAAGCTGCTGCAGCAGCCTAACCCAGACTTAAACTTTCACACCACAGCACCAAATGAGACCTGAACCCAGGCCAGGCCCTTTCCGCGTCCCTCTGCAGCAGAACTCAGGGTCTTTGGGCCTCGATGTGAAAGGCTCCTGAACTCTGCAGCAAGAGGAAGGGGCAGGTTCCCCCTCCAGCTGAGGGAGGTAACAGCCATGACTGGGAATCAAATTTCTGCCTCTTAAGTGCCCATGCAGAGGGACACCACTCAGCTACCCACCTGGCCTCCTTCTCATGCATTTGCAAATTGAACCACAGGGGTCGCTCTCACACAGATACACTAAAGCCGCCTAGGTCCTGAGAAATTCCCCCTGACTAGCTCAGCCCAGGCTCCCTGACCTTTAGCATCCAGAGTCTCCTTCAGGACAATCTCTACTCTCTCCACATGGTGCCGGTTCCAGATAGGGTCCAGAAACCGTCGGTTCTGGTCTCGGAAAGGCAGGATGTGGGCCACAACCTGCGAAGGGAGGGAGGGAGGGGAAGATCAGCGTTAAAAACAAAAATCCAAAGCCAGCAGCATTTCTAGAGCATCTCCCATCCCACTGCTCCATCCAGCACAGAAACGCAGCCCTTTCTGAGGTCTAGGGAGCACACGGCACGGGGAGGAAGAGGGGAAATCAGCACAAGAACCGCAGGGTAAAGCCTGACTCTTGCAGAAGGTACCAGGGGGTCTCTAATGTCCACGTGGGACAGACATGAAAGGCCTCCGTGGACAAGGCAAACGTTTTACAGTGTCATCGGAAAGCGACTCACACACAAAACACAAGACACTCAGCCTCTCTCCCTCGGAAGGGCAAATGGCTGAGTCAGACCCTGCTAGGATTCCAAGCCAGGGTTCCAAGGAATTGAGGCAGATCAAAGGGGCTGCATACATCATTGAGCCATCTGTTCTCACTTAGTGCAAAAAAAATTCCAGTAGAGATGCTCTCCCTTCAGTCAGACACGCACCCTTGTGACCGGACCATAGGGCCATGGATGGAATAAGGCTGTTTCGAAAAGGAGATGTCCCAGCACACTGAGGCCAGGGCAGTGCATCCACCTCACACACATTCCCTCGAGGGGCCATGCAGCTGTTCAGACGCCACATCTGGACAGGGCAGCAGCATGTTCTCAGAGCCCTGTGTTCTGGGGTCAAGAGTGAAACTTCAGCTTGGCCCGCTCCATGGCTACGGAAAGTGACACCTTGTCGGCTGGCTGAGGAAGGCTGGGTGGGAAGGAAAAGGTCACCCTGAGGTCTTCAACAACCTGATCCACCACAGCCCTCAAATCACTTGTGGTCTAGTGGATCTAGGGCTGGGCTGGGGAGTGGAAGACCTGAGTTCTGTTCCTGGCTCTGACAATGGCCTGCTGGGTGACCCTGGGCCAGTCTCTTCTCTTCTCCACCCATAACATGTGGATAGCGACGCTTACCTCTGTACGTAGAGGACTCCAGTATCTCTAGCTGACCGGCCCTATCAGAGCTAGATGTGCTGAAAACCCATGGAGGTCAACAGGCACAAAGTCAGGAAAACTCCCGTATAAAGCTAACCATCACGTCACTGGCGCAACCCAGCTGTTCCCACACCAGTGGTTCACAGGAATAACAGGTGCTGGGAAGTGGGACTGTGGGTGGATGGTGGATAATTTGGAGTTCCTTGGGAACCCCTGGGAGAAGGCAGAAGAAACTGAGGACAAAGTGGGAAGCATTGCATCTTTGGACTGGTTCTCAAGTAGGATGTTAACACTGATCTCCCAGCTCAGGATGGATCCTGATCAGGTACCCCTCCCTACTTCATGTTTATAGTTCAAAAGATGGGGTAGCGGCACAATGGGCAACCAGAATGGTGATTCCCTCTCAGTTCCTTACTAGAAAGATCCCAGCAGATCCAACAGAGAACCTTATTCCATCCATCTACTGCTAGAGGAGTGCTACCGAGCCCCTGGGTAAGCAGGATTGACAGGGAGAGGAAGATATCTCCCAGTGTGGCAGATACAATCACCTGGATTGTGTGTCAGCTGCCTTCCCATTAGGGGACCTGACCCCAAGCAGGTCTGTACCAGTAATTTACCTGCTGGATCTGGCAATATCTGGTGCAGGGGAAAGGACAAAGTCAAAAGCAGAGAGCGTATAGGCCACAGGTCAGGGGCTAGGATCTCAGGGGGGTCGGGGTGAGGGAACAGTCCTAATTCTCAAGAGAATCAAGTGATGAACCCCTTTCCTGCCCTGACATCCTCTTCCAGCCCAGAGCAGGAGAAATGTGACCTCCTCTGCCGCAAGGCTATGTTCACTGCCTTTTACACCCCCTCCCCACTCTGTCTCTGCTGCAGTCACTCGCACAGATGCACCAGCCCCTGAAAAATTGGCTGATCATTTAAAAAAAAAAAAAAAAAAGGGACAGCACATCATATCAAATTAAAAGCCTCCTCTAGAAGCTGGTGCTAAGAGGCTGGGTCCGCGTGGAAGGGAAAGGTTTGCTTACTCAGCAGAATACAAGCCCTGACCTTGCCTGGAAGACCAGATGGATTCTGCATCTCACACACACCCCCATATGTGGCCATCTCGCTAGGAGAAGGAGAACAAAAAGCCTGACCCATATCACTTTGGCATGAAAAGGTCCAGCCTCTGCATTTTCCTCGATGAGAGATGGGTTGGCAGTACAGGGGAAGAGTAATGGCCAGTTGCTGCAAGGTCACTCAGCTGCAGCCCGGAACAGTGGACAGGACACATTCTCTTTGGCAAGGGGAGGGTTTGAAACATGCTCTGAACTGCTCTGCCTGGGATCCCAAGGCGACATGGACCCCTTCAGACACCAGGGGAGGGGGCAGGATCCAGATATGCCGTAAGAGCAGTAAAAGAGCTCTAAGCGCTTCATAAACAGGGATCCATTTACCCTCCAGACCCCACTCGCAGGCAGGGACCATCCTCATTTGCAGATGGAGAAGCTGAGGCACAGAGAGGACAAGTCACAGCGTCTCTAAGAGGCAGAGCCTGGAAATGAAGCTAGGAGTCTGGACTCACAGTGGCTGTGCTGAAGCCACAAGGCCAACCTGCTTCCGTTATTAAGTAAAGAACAGGCAATCAACACAAAAACTAGGAGCCCAGAGCATAAAATTCATTGATGGGGCTGAACCCTCTTGCCTGGAGGCAGAAAGGGAAGAGAGAAGCTGCCTAAGGAGATCTGTAGCTATAAGCCCTTCAGGATTGGTTGGGGTGAGAGCAGGGGAGAAAACATAGACCTTGAGAAAACACCATCTGGTACTCTTGCACCTAATCCTTAATTGTTTGTATTGCCCTGATCTACAACAGATTCTCGACTCCTCAGGCACCTTGCCGCCTTCTGCGTCTGCAAAACGCCACGCACGCCTATGGCATTGTAAGGTAACGCAGTCCAGGGACATGCAGAGCGCAGACAGGCTGGCATTCGCTAAGAGGAAACGTGGGAGCAATGAAGCACCCACCAGTGTCTCCAAACTCCATAGGTCTGATGGGAATGGGACATCATGGCCTGGAAGTGACATCCCACACACCTGACATGGCCCTCGCACGACAGCTACAGTTCACAATATTATTGCACCAACCCTACATTTGTTAGATAAAAATTGCACAAGAGGACCCACCCCGATTTTGAGTGGGAGGCTCGAGGTTCTGCCCACCATGTTTAAAATCCTGCCGCACCCTCAGACTCAAAGGGAGGGTGGAAATATGCAGCTTGCGGCCTGCACCCCACCCACTCCCTGCCTTCCCTTTACCCTCCAGGGCGACCCAGCCAGTCTTATTAAGGTTTATTTTGCTGATGTTGAATATAAGCCATTGATCCTTTCTGCAGCTGGGCAAAGACCAGTAGTATTAATAAGTGAGGAGAAGCCAATGTGGCCCTTGTTTCACACGACAGTCAGGTCAACAGGAACCGAGACAGCCTCGCTGGGTCACAGCTGGCTGTATATTAGTCTCCAGCCCTGCGCATCTTGGTGAAGGGGACAAGGTACTAGCCAAACGAACAGTGATAAGAAGACTTAACAGGCTCCAGGTCACTTCACTGCTCCAGCAACCTAGGTGAGCAGCTCAGCTGGGCTGTGATTGGTGCACCTGGCAGTCTGCTGCCCACATTAAATGAAAGCCTGAAATTTAGGGCCCTCCCACCATCCAAGCTCCCACCCTGCCGAGACCCCATCCAGCATGGCAAGAGAGTCATTCTGAGTCTGCTCACCTGTTTGCCAAGGTAGTGATCCACCCGGTACATCTCCTCTTCCCGGAAGAAAGTCCTCAGCTCGATGGCCAGCTGCTGGGCTGACTTGAGGTCATGGCCAAAAGGCTTCTCCAGCACCACCCGCAACCACGCTCCGGGGCGCGGCCTGCAGCTGCCATTGATGTGGCGGGCGATCTCCGCATAGGCAAAGGGCGGCACCGAGAAGTAGAAGATCCTGCCGGCTTCCTCCAGTCCCTCCTGCTGGAGCAAGGTCTCAATCTCCCGGTTCAGGGCAGTGTAGTTCTCGGATGTCTTCAGCTGGTGATACCGGCTCAGCTTGAGGAACTGGTCCTTGACCACAGCACACCTGTCGGGGGACGCGTCCGACGGGCAGACCAGGTTCTTCAGCACCTCAAACATCAGCCTCTGCCCTGGCTCATGGGCCGTCAGCGCAGCCCCATGGAAAGTGAAGCTGTGGCCACTGCTCACCTGGTCCAGATAGAGATTGAACAGCCCCTCCCACAAGTACTTCTTGGCCAGGTCCCCCGTGGCTCCCAGCAAGACCACTGAGACATGCCCTCGGGACTCCTTGGCCAATGATGGCAGGGCGCCTAAGAGAAAGACGGCACACAGAGCTGCCCTCAGCATCCTGCGGGAGGAGACAAGGACCCAGGGAACCTAGAGGACGGGAGAAGGGAAACATTAAGCTACATTAGCACAGAATATAATGCCACAAAACACAGCCCCGGGTGCTGGTTCTTCCACAGCACTCGAGCCAGGAATTTTCACCTGGATTCCTCTCCCCAAAAGTCTCTCTCCTGGTTTGCCACAGGCGGGAGTGATCTCAACTCTGTTGACACAGCCCTAATTAAAGGTGAAGTCCCAGATGCTGCATAAACCAGGTGGCTTCTGTCAACAAGGAAGACTTGATCTCATGGGGTAGAGGGGATCAATGCCATCAGCACTGAGCAATAGGGTGAGCAGACCCGGCACTAGGCATAAGCTGACTAAACAATCACTTAGGGCCCCAAGCAGCTCAAGGGGGCACTCTATTCACTTTTTTAGTATGTGTTGTATGTGGGGGACCCCCACGATATCCCTGCTTAGGGCCCCCAATGGGCTAGCACTCTGTGTGTGTGTGTGTGTGTGTGTGTGTGTGTGTGTGTGTGTGTGTGTGTGTGTGTGTGTGTGTGTGTGTGTGTGTGTGTGTGTGGCTGGCTGCGCAGGACAATAAGGCTGCATTAGTGCAGGAAGCCGCGTCATCCTCTCCCCCCTCCCGCCCCCCCCCCCCCCCCCCCGTTGACAGAGTTTATGATTATTGCCAGCAAATATTTGCATTACAGGGCCCACATGCCCCTATCAGGACTGGGCTCTGGACAAACACAGCACCTGCCTTGGAGACCTTCCTGCTGTGTCAGCACTAACCCCTACATAGTGAGGTTTCTGAGTGGGAGTCGCTGGCTTTGAGCTGTGGAAATGAAATCCATTCTTATGTGAGTTTCAGTGTCTGCTGCAAACAAACGTGTGCGTCACTGCATGCAGGATGCTACTTCCTGCTTGGGGCTTTTCTTCCATTTTGGCACCAATTTGCATCAATATTGTCACAGCGCTTCAGAGACAGGTGCCACAACTGGTAATCCTGGTTTTCTAGCTCTTCGGTTCACTTCCATAATATGCAGCCATAAGACTTGCATTTAACTATGTCCCCATGAATGGCACTGAATAAGGCTCCAATAAGCCAAAATGGACCAATCAGTCTGATGAACTAAGTCTGGTATATGTAGCTATGAATCAGTGATGCATTTTTTGTGTGTACTTGCACCTTTATATCTCTAAGCACTCTGCAGAGATCCCCCATTCTGTTCCCAGAGTTGCTACAGACTATAACAGAAGAGATGCATACAGTCCGCTCTCCAAAATAAACTTAGCTTTTGTTCTTTGTTGCTTCTGTTTTCTTTATACAAAAATACAAGCAATTTTTTAGACAAAAGTACAGGTTTTGTTCTTTGTGCAAGGCGGTGACGTGGGAAACCAGGAGAGAGAACCCAGAAGGACAAGTTATGAAGACAGCACAATGGTTGATTCATAATCTATTGCATCAGTTGTTATCTCACTCTGTTCACCTAGTTTCCTGGTGTTATGCATTACTGGAGAGCAGCCACAATGATACCACAGTTGAGATAATCCAGGGCTTTCATGGCACTGCAAACAGCGACACCTTATCTACAACAGCAAGTTGTGTCGCTTTAACTACACCAGTTTAATTAAAGCATTAGAACACCCCCAAGTGCGACCACAGTCATACTGGTATAACAATGCTTCAGATCACTATAGTTACTCCTGTACTCCGTGCCCACAGTAGGTTATGTACTGGACTAACTACTTAGTTAAAAACATCATCTCTCTAACTGACACAGTTACAGCAGCACAAAACTGGTGTTTAGACCAGGCCTTAATGAGTGAGTTTCTCAAGTGTCTCGGTGAAATGCATTTGACACCACAGACCCCATTTGCTTTTTGTACATTCTGCATTTGGAGCAGTGAAACTAGTCATTTTACTTTCTGGCTCTCCTGCAGCAGCTGGTCAGGATGGATTTCTCTAGTGCATAGGCCTGGCAAATATCATTTCAGAAATTTTAAAAAAAAAAAAAAACAAAACAGGTGACAATATTTCCATTCACATTAGGGTTTGAAACAACCCCATTTTCTTTTTAGAGCAAGACTACATCAGAGCTCTGCACTATTGTGCAGAGAGCATCACTCCAGGGTATTTGGTTCATTCTCCTCAGACAGGAAACACCCATTCTTCACCAATACAGTAAATGATCCATAACGAAGGATGCAGGCTTTTTAAGCCTGTATCCTCTGGTGTCATTCACCCCAACGGTACCCATTCAGGCCATATAGGTCAAGTGTAAGGACCGGTCTTGTTCAGATTCTTGCATGAAATGGAAGTGGTGGGTATTTAGGATTTTTCTCCTGCTCCCCCAACAGCCTCATATCATCTGCCGCCAGCTTCCCCTGACCCCACTGCCTGCTCTGCTAATTCTGGGCTAGTTCACTTCTCTCCATCCCAAAACATCAGCAGGGTGGGGGGGCTGGGTGACTGCAAGGGGAGTGTGCCATATTCTGTTTAACAACTACGTGGCCCCAATTGGCTCTGGCCATGTGGGTCAGGTAGATCAAGGCTTCTGATTACTGGACTGAGCGCTCTGAGCTGGTTTGAACCCCAGTTTCCAGAAGAGTGCTGAACACAGCTTGTCCTGGTTACACTTGCTGTTCAAACCGCGTTCAGCACTGGCTCAGATGCCCTTGTTGTCAACCTGGGGCATCTTTCGGTGTAGACAAGGCTACCTAGAAGAAGAGTCGGAGCAGGTAGACCTGCGTCTGAGTGGCGGAGAGAAGGGGAATGGAGTGAGGGACAGTTGGTAGGTTTGGAGGATAAAGGCAAAGGAAGAGAAACAAACCCAAACTCTCCCCTGCCCCCACATCCCTGTGCAATCTCCCCTCTCCTCCAGCTTCTGCCTGGAACTTGGAAGCTCAATGAAATGTTTCTGGCAGTGCCAGCACAGCATGCTGGGAATGGATGGAAAGTGGAGATGTAGCAGCACCCGGGAAACAAAGGCTTCTCCACAGGATCCCAGAATCCCTGGCTCCAGCAGACAGCCCCCCTCTCTCCCAAAACACAATGACCTGTGCACCAACATCCTTTCCCCTTCCTCCTCCCCAAGCCCCACTTCAGGCCCTGGTTCTGGAACAAAGGACCTGGACTGTGATCCCCTGCAAGGCAGCAGGATGAGCGAGTCCTACCCTCCTAGTACAGTTCTAATGAGTTTCCATGCTAACGGGGTCCAAGGACAAGTCCCCTCTTCAGCGCTAGTGTATTCACTAAATCAATACAGGGAGCCCCAGGAAATCCTCCCCACCCTATCGTGAATAAACATGATTAAAACGCACACTGGTCTCACCCAGCAGACTCACCCCAGTAACACAAGAACTTTGCAAAGACTGCAACGGTGAAAGCGCTCTGGAAACTGACTTCCTTCTGTTAACTTCTGACCACAGATCTTTCTTCTCCTGCAGCCAGAGACAGGCTATGCCAGCGCACTCCGGACTAGCAAACCGATCAATAGTTAGACAAACAAGAGGCCTCGTTAACGATAAGCCAGCTCAGCACTTTCTGGTAAAGGGGAGGAAAGAGCAAACCTGAACCTCCCATTCCCAGCAGAGAAAAAATAAATGCTCCTGTACCCGTCTCCACCCAGCACTTCAAATTCATTGGTCCAACCAAGTTTCTTTTACATAGCTGTCCAGGAACAGGGGCAGGAAGGAGAGATTTTTTTTTTTCCCCCAACATGGATTCTTGATCTTTTATTTAAAAGAGGGAGAGGGGAACCAAGAAAAGTTAAGCTAAATATCTGCATCTAGGCTAGCAGCAGATGTGTGAAATGCTGGGCCATGCAGGAAGTCCAACTTCTCAAGAATTTTCTCTGAAACATTCATCTGATTAGTTAAGACACTTGAGAATCATACCTCTCACTCGTAGTAAGACGCACTGGTAATGGCTTATAGTGAGCCCTCAGTGAGAGGGATTTAAGAAAAGACTTCTCGAAGTCACAAAAACTGCATGAAAAAACGCGTACATTTTAAGACACACACACACAAATAAAATAAATGAAGGGTTTGATACTGCTGTGATTCTGAATGCCCTTGATCAGAGTTGAATTTGCAGATTAGGAAAGATAGTGCAGAAAGATGGAGGAAAAGCACTAATGCAGGTCTTGACAGACCTGAGTTCTTGCCCCAGCTTCGCCACAGCCTCCTTACATGACCTTGACCAAGTCACTTTGAAGTCTTGTCTATGCACAGTGAAGCCAATAAGAATGTGACCCTCGTGAGAGATATCATTTTTCTAATGAAACAGTTCAATCAGTATCGCCCCTACCAGTTATACTGGTATAAAGGTGACTTATGCTGGAATAATTCCTTGCTTTTCCCAACAGGAACAGCTAAAGCAGTAGAAGGCAGCACCTTTCCACCAGAGTAACTGCATCCACACTGGGTGTTGTGCTGCTTTCTCTATCTCAGTTAAGATAAAGCGCTACAACTTGCATTTATAAACAAGGCCTTAATCTCTCTGTGCCTCAGGTCCCCAGCCATAAACGGGAACAAAATTCCCCTTCTCCCACCTTTTGTCCGTCTTGTCTATTTCGGCCCATCAGCTCTTTGGGGCAGGGACTGTCTCCTCTTACTGGCATGCACAGCACCCAGCGCGATAAGCGCCTATATGCGCAGGGGCCTCTCGGTGCTGCTGTACTGCTACTTAATGTGCTTTTCCCCAGCCCTGGCTGATCGGTGGGGTTTTCAGGTACACAGAGCAGCACAGAAGGCGTTTCTTCGATGTTTTTCAAACACAGGAAAGAACGCCCCCTGGCTGCAGAGGAAGAATGTCACACATTGGCTGAACACAGGTAGAGCAGGCCTGCGTCGGCATTTAGCAAAGGGAAACAGGACATAGCCTCAGCATTTACCAGAGTGTGGAATGCTCTCTCAGGAGACAATCTGGGATGAATTCTTTTTTTCCTGGGAGCTCCTACAAGACATACCCTTGCTCATCAATCTCTCCCCAGCCATCCACTGTAACTCTCCTACCCCCTCCTTCCTTCCTTACTTCTTCACCATTGGCTACTTAACCTCTACGCAACCATTAAATTGCACTGACAACCACACAGGGCCAAAGGCATGGGACAGAATCCCCTTGTCTACTGTATTACAGATAGTGATTATTTTGCATGTGTACATGATAGTTTTTCCTTCCATTATGGAAATATAATAGAATAATATTATTGTATCCGGATCAGGAACTTCTATTTAACCCTAGAGTGCTTCAAATGTATTAAGATAGCACATAACTGAAATGCTCCTACCTTGTGGGATGCAGGGGGCAAGCCCCCTAGAACACAATATAGTGCATGACAGCTGAGGCAGGGTGAGCAAGGATTTTGGCTAAGGACCCTGGCATAGCCCTCAACTCTTATAATAAAAAGCCATGGAAACTTCTGTGATCTCAGCTGCATACGGGGCATAAGGAGGGGGGCCAGGTTACCTGCCCGGCTACCCCCAATCTGAGTGGTGTTGCGACTCTGTGTGCCAGATCACAACACCACTCTCTTAAATTTGGCCCACGCGGTCCTGTGTCATCCAGTTAGGGGCTGGGGTGCTGTGTCCCCCAGCTGTGTGGGAAATACTCCCACGTAAACTATAGGGCATCATTTATCTACTCCAACGCTGGAAAGATGAACCACCCCTATAGGGACTAGAATCTGTAATGCTTCACGGTTTGGGCATCCCAATCCTGGGCATTCCAAAGCTAAGATAACCCTTTGGGAGTTTTCTCTGTATTAGACCAGTGGTTCTTGAGCAGGGGTACATGTAACCCTGGGAGTATGCAGAGGTCTTCCAAGGGGGTACATCAACTCATCTAGATATTTACCTAGTTTTACAACAGGCTGCATAAAATGCACTAGCAAAGTCAGTACAAACTAAGATTGCATACAGACAGTGACTTGTTTATACTGCTCTATATACTATACACTGAAAGGTAAGCACAATATTTATTTTCCAGTCGATTTATTTTATAATTACATGGTAAAATTGAGAAAGTCAGCATTTTTTCAGTAAGTGGGCTGTGACACTTCTGTATTTTTAGGTCTGATTTTGTAAGCAAGTGGTTTTTTAGTGAGGTGAAACTTGGGGGTACGCAAGACAAATCAGACTCCTGAAAGGGGTACAGTACTCCGGAAAGTTTGAGATCATTGGACAACTTGTCTTGATGTAATTTAAACCAATTTAAAATCAGTTTAGTTGCACCCATGCAAACCCCTTACTGTAGACACGTTTACTGGTTTAAAGTGCATCATACTGATTTAGCTCAATTTGGTAACTTTTAAACCAGTTTTAAGTGTGTCTACAGAAAGGTCTTGCACCAGTGTAAGTAAGTTGATTTAGGTCACGTCTACACCTCGCATTTATGTCGGTAAAACTTTTGTCGCTCAGAGACGTGAAAAAAACACCCTCCTGGGCGATAGGAGTTTTGCCTGCAGAAATGCTTTGTTGGCAGGAGACACTCTCCCGCGGACATCGCTTCCACCTCTCGTGGAGGTGGAGTAATTATGCCGACAGGAGAGCGCTCTCCCATCAGCAGAGCGCGTCTCCACCAGATGCACTGCAGCTGCGTCAATATAGCATGGTAGCGTAGACTTGCCCTAAGCCAAGTGGACTCCTAGGGGATTCAACTACACAGTCTCCCATATTTACAGTCCAACTAAAAACTGGTTACTCAATACTTCCAATTGCAAAACACCGCCTGCTGTGCCCAGAGCCAGCAGAATAAAGCCAGTTCCCCTGGTTTACTGCCGTCATATCATATAACAAAAAGGACCCATGTAAAAATAAAACCAGACAGGATTATGTTACCCAAGAAGGATTCCTTTCCCATGTGCCCTAAGGCTTAGCTATATGAGAAAGTTGCAACATTTTAACGTAAATCAATTTTAAATCTGGGTTAGTTAAACCTGTGCAGGCCCTTGTGCAGGCCCTTGTGCAGACATTCTTATTCTGGTTGAAGAATAGCTTGTTTGGGTTTATCTGGGTAAATTCCCAAAACTTAAAAACCAAAATAATTGCTATCAAATGGGCATAAGGCAGCCCTGGTGCAAAAGTACACCCCCCACCCCCGTTATAAGAAACACCCTGACAACCACAAACCTGAAAATAAACAGCCCGATTAAAACGAATGGATTTTACAACATGGCCATAAAGGCTTGTCCTGCAATGACTCCATTCGGGCAATCCACTGAGGGTAATGCTGCCATGCATGGATGCAGGAGTCCACCACACAACCAACTGCAGGATGAAGGCCTTAGACCCTACCGACCGGCAAACCAATTCCAAGGGTTTTCTCACCCTGGATGTCACTGCTCTCAGCAGTTCAGGACCCATACTGAGAGCATTCCACTTGGCCACAACCACTGTGACATACGTATTCAGGCCCTCATCCTGCAATGATCTGTTAAACTATGGGTTGTCTTCAAGGTTAAGAGTCCAATGGGGTACCCAAGGGAGGTTGAGAGACTGTCTTAGGCCCCAATTTTTCATTACAGATCCACTAGTGCAGACCCCTTCAAATTGAGGTGATTGCAGGATCAGGGCCAAATATGTTCTCCCATACTCTCTGCCTCTGCTAACCAAAAAGCCACCCACAGTGCGACACTGATCACCCTAAAGTCTTTAGTGCTGGACTCTTTAAGGGAGTAAGACTGATTTGGGTTGGTCTTGGAGAGCACTGCAGAGAAAAATCACCTATTAATCACTTTTACACACACTTACACATACACACACAGTCTTCTGACCAAAGAAAAGCACTTACAGCCTTGGGAAAACAGCAGCTACTATCATGACTGGCTAGAAGTCTCAATCACCCAACTCGCCGCTGTATGAAAAAATGACAAAATGATTACTGAGTAGCAGGTTTCCACTAGTGAATTAGCATTCAGTCCACCCCACAAAACATTTAAGAGAGATACAGCACAACACACCATGGCTTAATCTTTCTGTAAGGCTGGGCATATATAAAACACAAAGGAAAGCGTCGCCAAGACGGAGTGAGAATGAAGAAAAAAAAGTCAGCCTTCTGCACGGGGAAGTATTAGAGATGGCTTGAATTGGCACCATCAGTTCCTGGAAAGGTCAGAGGTTTAATGCCCCAGATCATTAAGTACAGAAGGAGAGATTCAAATTAGCACTTGATCCTTTCTATCAACTGTTCTGACAAAGCCACCTCCAAGCTTTACACAAAGGAGACAGAGCTTAGGCAACCAGCCCGAGAAAATTGAATCACAGAATTTCCGGTGAGTAGGAGGAGCAGACTCGCATTTATAGAGGCCCCAATCAATATAGCATCTATTTCTCAATGACACAGAAGGCAAAACCTTGGCAATACAAGGGTTAGACAACATCTGAAGTGTGCGTTTCTTGCTACTCCGACCAGTGTGTCTAAGTGGAGATCTAAAATACTCATCTGCCTTCCTCAGGCTGATTCCAGCCCAGTAATTTATTTGTTAAACCCCTAAGCACCAAAGAGGCAGAAGATGAATTTCAGTGGAACCATGCACAGAGGTAACTAGTGTCATAACTGGCAATAACTAGCAAATGATGTACCAAAAAACAATAAAACAAACCAGAGAGTTACAGAGACAGAGACGAGGAAGTGTACTTCCTTAGGTGAGATCTAAGGAAAAGTTACCTTAGAAGAGAGGCATTTCTTGTAACGTTAACCACACGCACAACCTACACATAAATAACTTGTCCAGTATCTGAGGGGTAGCCATGTGAGACTGTATCCACAAAAACAACAAGGAGTCCGGTGGCACCTTAAAGACTAACAGATTTATTTGGGCATAAGCTTTTGTGGGTAAAAAACCCGCTTCTTCAGATAGATGGAGTGAAAATTACATGCATCTGAAGAAGGTTTTTTACCCATGAAAGCTTATGTCCAAATAAATGTTAGTCTTTAAGGTGCCACAGGACTCCTTGTTGTTTTTATAAATACAGTAACTTTGTTCCCTTCCCTCAACAAGGCATCACCAAAACCCACACCTCATAAATAAATCACTCCTCACACACACACAATCTCCCTACCTATAAACTACTGAGTGAGCTCCTCCCTTCACCCTCCTCCCGTCCCAGAATCCTCCACGGAACAGAAACCAAGTGCACTCTGCAAAATGACTTGTGCAAGAAGAAAGAGCCGTGGCCATGGTGCTTTCTTTACACACACAGCCCAAGACAGGGGAGGGGAGGAACTTTCCCATATTCCTCCTTCTCCAGAAGCACTAGCTGACCCCTCGCCATCTCCCCTAGGAGTGGGGCTCCCCCCAAATCCAAGTCTAATTCTGCAAACCCGCAGCCCATCAACTGACACGTGCTCTTGAGCACGGACAGCCCAGACTGCCCCCGCTTGGCCGCACGACAGCCCATCCCCCTGGGTTCCCCACCACCACTCAGCAGTTTGCAAGCTGGGCAGAGTGCACGGCGCTGCAGCTGGCTCTGCTCCCACCACACGGCTCACCCTCCCCCCCGCAACAGAGCCCAGGATATGCGCGAGCCCCCTCCCCCCGTACTCACCCCAAGGACCAAGCCACAAGCAAACACACCCCGGGCTGGGCCGGCTGCAGCTGCGGGCTCCGCCTCCCGCACCGGCGCACAGGGCTCCGCTCCTCCACTGCTAGTAAAGTCTATGGTTCACGCTGCACTGGCTCCCGCTATTGAGAGGCGGGAGGGGGCAGAAAGACTGGATAAGTGGATTCTTAGGGATTCAGCTGCAAGGGTGGGTCTGGCCTCCAAACTAGACAGCTCCAGTCTCAGAGGGGCCAGATGGCTTTCCCCCCCCCCCAAAGAGTTTAGCTCCCATCTGAGAACTTAAATGAAGCTGGCCAGACTTCCAAAAGTTCCCAGCAGCTGTAGAGCCCACGGGACCTGTCAAGTTTTGAAACAAAGCTGTGGGTGCTTTCTCCCATGCTTCCCCACACATGCTTGGGAGAAGCTCCCTGTTAGCATTGCCAAAGCTATCTCATGCGCTGCTGTCAAATCCCTCCTCCAAACTCTCCTTTGCCATGTTGCCTTCAAAAAACTTCACAACCGTGGGATTGCTGGTGTGCTGAGATCACTGCCTGTCAGGCTGACTGTATGCCATGGTTTCCTTGTCGCCCCCATCTAGCTGTTGTCTCTTGTCTTAGCGGATAAGTTCCTTGGGGCAGAAGGGACTATCTTTTTGTTCTGGGTTTGTCCAGCACCTAACACAGGGGGGTCCTGGACCATGATTCGAGCTCCTAGGCTCTGTGATAATACAAATAATAAATAATGATTAATAATTAACCCTCTGGGAAATCTGGCCATGCATGCACTAGTCTCTACACAGTTTCGATGTTCAGTAACTTCCCATCCCCAAACAGTCGATTTCCTTCTTTTTATTTGTCTGTGGTTTACATTACCATTATGCTAAAAATGCTATGAGTGGCTGGGCAGGGCAGGGCTATTACTCAATAGCTGCAGGAGAGATCTAGTTTTGTTGGGGAGTGGGGACTCACTGGCTGCAGGATGCTCTCAGGGCTGAAAGCTATTGCCCATGTCCTGCGAGGCACTGTCACATGATGACTTTGCAAATCAACCTCGTGACCTTTGTACACAGATTGAGGATGCCTAGGACATGTGTTCTTGCATTATTTGCATTGCAGCATAACAGACAAATGCAACTTGATAATGTCACACCTTATCCTGTTTTGTTGCAATATACCACTATAATAGCTTATCCCATTGGACAGACTCCAAAATGTGGCAACCTTTACAGCCTATGGCCCTGATCTTGGAAGGGGGCTCCACCCACATGCACGGACTCCATTCACACAGAGCCTATTGCAGCATCAGGGCCCCACATGTAGCTCCCACCACCTCCCCATCTAACAGGGTGTGAAATTAACATGTGCATTACAAAAATCTGTAGTCACTTTAGACTTCTTGGTTGTCACTGTGTTGCATACCATGACCACTCAGAAATACATGGCAATAGGAGGGATTGAACTCTGATCTTTCTGCTTTTAAAGAAAAAACACTCAGTGAACCGCCATAAACCACCAGTACAATACAGCTAAAAGTATTGAGCAGTTCTAATTCTATCCGGAAAAGGGCAGTGAACTACATAGTAAGAACAAATACTTAGCATACCTATGCTGTGTTCCACCCAAGAAGCTCAAAGTACTTTACAAAAGTGGATCTATATTATGAAACCATTTTACAGATGACAAAATTGAGGCACAACAACAGAACTCAGCTCTCCTGAGGGCCAGTCCTACGTGCTCACCTCTACACTACACTTCCTTATGCTCTATTTGGTGGTATAGTTTCTTGATACCTGTAATTTACCTTCACTTTATTGGGTTCTCCCACAGAGAGTGAGCCAAAGTATGTCACGCAGGCTCTTGGGGCTTTTCAGCATCACCCAAAGACACCCTAATTCTTAATTGTAGAGAACTCAGAGGACCCAGTAACAAATGCTCCATCTTGATCTTCAGCACTGTGTGTTGGCAGAGCATTGGCCTTCCCCATCCAGCATCCTGTCTCCAGCTGTGGCCATCCCTGATGCTTCAGAGAAAGGGCTCACCTCCTCCCCGCCCCCAAGAATACCCATTTGTGCATCAGGGGAAAGGCCTGCCTTTGTTTCAAGTGCAGCTGAGTAGTTGTTCCCAGATGTGTCCTCAGTAACAGCTGGCAGCTCATATGTTGTGTCACCTGGATGTGAGACATGGGACTGAGCATCAGAAAACCTGGGTTCTAGTGTCAGCTCTACCACTGACTTGCTGTGTGACCTCGGATAAGTTGCGTAGGTCCAGATTTTGATACCTTTACTTTGTGGGCTGGCCCCTCCCTCCACGAGTTTCTCTATTGACATCTCTCGGACTAGCTGAGGAGTAATGGCACTCTCCAATATGACTCAGGGTGTGAGAAAGTGGTGCTGGGCCTTTTGCGGACTTCATTTCTTTGTGTGTGAAATGGGGGTTATGATACATAGGAAGGCAAGGGTTGTTGAAAATAATGGACACTAGACAATAATTCCTGTATCTGAGTCCATCACAGCCCTAGTAGCACTGAACATTGTGAGTTCCCCTCTTCAGGTAATTTTAGGGGTGCAGTTGAAACCTCATGCTCCCTTTCTTTTAGAAATGGACACCTCTACATGCATGAGTGTGTGTGTGTAAACACGCACAAATTTCTGTCTTGAAATTTGGGGTCCAACCCTGTTCCCATTTAAAGTCAATGGGAGTTTTGTCATTGACATCAAAGGGGGAAGGATTGGGATGTTTCCTTCCAAAGAATGTTGATGTAGAGTTTTTCTTTAGGGCTAATTTACTGGCATTGAGGTCTTTTTTTTTTCTTTCTTTCTTTCAACCAACTGCACTGACATACTTATTATGAGGAGAAAACCCCAAATAAAGATTTACATAGATTCTACAAAGAGAGATTTTTTAAAAGCTCACATTTTGGCCTCAGTGTCCACTTAAATCAAGATTTTTTATTATTCCATGTGGATAGTGCATCTTTGAATACCAGCTTCTACTTTCATATTGATTTCTGATTGACTGATACATGTTTAACAATCACGGTAGCTTTATTTGTACTGTCTGAGAAATTTTGCTAATTATTTTGTTACAGACAATGGCATTATATCTAGGAAGCACCTTGAGGACAAAGCACAAAGCCAGCAGGTCAGTGATGTCCCCATTGTGATGGCGTGGTGCTGCAGGGAGCTGCATTGCACTGCATGTCACAACGCAGAGCTGATGCAGAGTGCTGCACTTGGAAAAAGCTGAACTGCACGAATCCTGCTGAGGCAACTCAATGGCCTCTTCTGAACATGTGATAATTGAATGCAAAGAAACCTTATGTTAATGCAACATTAAGGAGGAGAATCTAAAAATGCACCAAGGTCAGAAAATAATGAAGCTACAGTCCTCACACCAATGTTAACTGGGCCAAACTGCACAGCTGTGTTATTGTCACTGAGCTGTATTGCAGCAGTGCCTTAGTACAGGATTTTGGATCACAGTCCATGCTGTTAAATGCACACCTCAATGTACTGCACACAAGCAATGTGGCTGAGCTATATCACAGTGGCGTGACAGTTCATTATTCTCCAGCCTCTCTTGCGTTGTTATTCTCCATCTTATTCCGTGAACCAGAAGAGTTTGGTTATTCAGTGTGGGTGAAGTGACAGCTATGTATATCCCTTACCTACCTCACAGGGTGGTGCTGTGAAGCACATTTCATGTTTGTGGGTGCTCTGAGATCCATAAGGAAGGCGATATTGCTATTACTATGGTATTGTTTATCTTACAATAGAATCTAGAGAACCCACCTTGAGATCAGAGCCCCATGGAGCTTGGTGCTGTACATGCACACACAATAAGAGACAGTCCTTACTCCAAAGAGCTTACCATCTAAATAGACAAGACAAACAAAGGGTGGTAGGAGTAGGAGAAGTGACTTGCCCAAGGTCACATGCCTGCTCAGCAGCAGAGCCTAGATCTCCTGAGTCCCAGCCTAGGGCCTTAGCCACTGGACCAGCTTGTGTCTCTTCTTAAGTATGTTACATGAGAGCTGTTGGGTATCAGCCCAGTTCCCCATGGACAGGAGCACACATCACAAACTCACCAGTACATTTACCACTAGTCGGCACCTTCATTTGAAAGTGCAGCAGGAAGGCCATGGATCAAGAATGTGAGCCTACAAAGTGCTGAGCACCCTCTCAGAGGTGCTGAGTGCCCTAGTCTCCCAGTGATGTTGCGGGCAGTCAGTACCTTGCTGGACTGGGACCTGAGTGAGCCATGGAGAATGAAATCCCCTCTGGGGCCCCTGTAGAACAATCTCTGGCATGGACTCAGGCACATGGATGGCACAGCCTGCGAGAAGCCTGCACTGCTAATGCCCTTGCTGTGTAGGGTCACCAGATGTCCCGATTTTATAGGGACAGTCCTGATTTTTGGGTCTTTTTCTTACATAGGCTCCTATTACCCCCCACCCCATCCCGATCTTTTACATTTGCTGTCTGGTCACCCTATTGCTGTACATGGAGAGCTTCAGACTCAAAAGGTGCCAAGCTAGCACTGTTCACAAATACTCAGCTCCACTGGAAAAATTACAGATCTACCCATTAAATAAGGATCACATAAAGGCACATGGACACTGGCCCAGCTACACCAGGCTGAGTTTAACACTAGATACTTGGGCAAGCTTGGAGGCTTTACTGATTAATTTTCTCAATCCCTCTACTTTGGTGCATTGCATCCACCCTATAAACGATCCCAGGGATTTGGAGACGCACCATGCATGTTGTTGCTTCCACTGAGCTGCTGGGAAAGCAGGACTGTACAGAAGCCAGGATTCTGGAGACCTGTTTGGGGTGTAGTTCAGTGTGGTACACTGCTGGCCCATGCATCTTCAGTCACTGGCCATTTAATACCCAGCTTTATAGCTGGTTGGTGCATTGGCTTTTTCATAAGAAACTATACCCCCACCCCCAAGCTTTGCAGAACAAAAAATGACAGGATGGCATTGGAGGGTGGAAAAATTAAACCATTCAGACCTAAAACCAATTACCAAAGGGGAGTGCAATTATGATGAGAGACAGGGGAGGGATTTTCAAAAGTCATCTCTGATTTGGGAGCTGCAGGTGCTTAACAGCTCCGAAAACGTGGCCTAAAGTATTTCAAGTTGGGCACCCAAAACCAGAGGCACTCCTGATGGCTGTCTTCTTGGCCTCGACCCCGCCTCTGTGTCTCTGCATCTTCTGTAGATCAAGATAACAGCCACCTTCATAAAACGCTTTCGTGTCTATGCATGAAAAGTAGTTAATGTCTTGCCTCAAACCTATCCCCCTGGCCCACCCACCCCTACTCTCTCTGCTTCTTCGTTACACCAACATACTGCAGCTTGCCTTAATTAAGAGCCCATTCCTGCAGCTGGCACCACACAGCCAGCACTCTGCATTAAGCTCAGTGGGGCTCCACTGAAGGCCGAGGCTTTCGGCCTGGAAGCACATCAGAGTAGAGGAGGTCTCTGACTGTGGGTCCTGTTTGCCACTGCCCTGCACCTGGGTAGTTGTTTTGCACCATCGCCGAGTGGGTGTAAAATGGAATCCGTCCGAGTGGGTTGCAGTTCACACTCAGTTTTGCCCTTCTGTAAATGACTTCACAGGGTGCAGATCAGGAGTGAATTTGGACCCTAGACATTTGTGCAGCCCTTCTTACAATGGGACTCAATCTGACGGGCCGATTTGGGCAGCTGCATTAGAAATCATACATTCTAACACAGGCATTTACTGTTACGAGGGCGGCAGGGCGGGAGGGTCTTAGAATGTGCTGTGCTGAGTCCTTCCTGTCAGAGCTCCTGTCAACAGAGCCAGGTCACGTAGTCACGTGAAGTCCTCTTCATGCTAAATCTAAGAGGTCCCAGTGCATTCTGCAATAGCCTCAGCACCACATGGAGGCGTCTGTAAGCGCAGGGAACCAGACTGAAACTCGGACACCTGCCCAGATCTTCAAAGATATGTAGCCTCCTAACTTCAGTGGAAGGAGCCTACATACCTTTGAGAAGTTGGAACGATCCACAGGAGAAGCCTTTTGACTAGAGGTGAGCACAGGATTTGGGCTTGTCTGATCAAGGACAGCTTGGCATAGAGCTTTCACCTAGCTGATATGAATTTTACACCACGCCATGTAATACATATATACACACCATGCCCTGGAGTAGCCCTGAACTAAAGCTAAGCACCATCTCCCAGTGCTGTGGAGGGACCTTGGACCCACAGCCACCAAGGGGGCAGCTAAATCATCTTTGTGATTCAAAGAGGCAAAGTGGATCTTCTCTTCCTTGGAAATGAGCGTCTCTGTGTCCATGTGTGAGACCCAAAAGGGGAAAAAGAGCCTTGCACACAATGGCTCTGCGGCTCATAAAAATCATGCCCTATACTAGCGGTGCGGTGGGCTGAATCCAGCATGGATGAAGAAAAAAAGGAGGGTGGGGTGTGGCATAGCTTCCTGTCCTGTACCATTCCAATGGCTTTATCAATGGGCTACTCAATGAGCCAGAAACCCAATATTCTGTCCAGATAACAAAAGGCCCGGCAGAGTCAAATGCACAAAGGGTAAAAATTCACCTTCGGGCCAGATTCTCAGAGGCTGTAAATCAGCACGGATGTCAATGGAGTGATGTTGATTTACACCAGCTCAAGGTCTGGAACCTTGCTTGGTACTCTCCTGCACGTCAGGAATAAAACACGGGGCAATCAGATGAGCAGAGGGTTTTTTTTTCTGAGGTAGAACCTCTCCCTGGTTCCCGGTGGAGTTCTACACTGGCTGGGAGAAGACTGGGATTAGCAGCGTTCTTGAGCTTGGATGAGATCCCTCCTTATTCCTCTGCTGTCTTCTCTATTTGTTCCATTATCCACGTCAAGCCCATTTTCTCCCCAGTCCCTGCTGGGCTGAGCACCAGGCTACTAGTAACTATGGAACAAGTTCCAACCTGCCCCCCCAAAGGTGGGCCCAAGAGGGAGGGGAAAAGGGGCCCCCTAGTCTCTGCACAGGCCTGGTTTGTTTTTGTTTTGCCAGAGGCCCCTCTCCAGGTGAGCCCATCCAGCAGGTAGTCAAATCGAGCCTTTACCTGGACAGAAAATGAGGAGGGGGAGGGGGAGATGCTTCTTAGGTGCCTTCCTATAGGATCAGCGTTCTTGCCATGACAGGGATTTCAATTCCTCCCCCCGCCCTCCTCTTGCTTGTCAGAACAGCAGCTCGGGCCTCTCCCGGCCTCATTGCAGTGCAAGGACCCATCTGACACTCACTGGAGGTCCCGGCTCCCCGCTAGCCGCAGCCTGCAAGCAACTTTTGCATTCAGCCAGGACCCATCTCCGAGGCAGAGAGCAGCGCAAAGCGGATCTGCGGGGAGAGAGGTAACTTGCGGGGGGGATTCAGAGCTTGGCTGGATTCAGTGGCGGTGGCTTTGCCTTCACGCTTGTTAGCAATGATCCTTGTTAAAGGAGAGTTCATATTTCCGTCTCAAGGGTCGGGGTAGTTCATGCAATTTGCAGAAATTAATAAGATTTGGGGATTTCCCCCCCCATAAACTTTCTAGGGGCGCTTGCTAATTAACTGCCCCCCGGTTAGTTCTTTCTTGCCTTGAGCTCTGGCTGGGGATCAATGCAGGGACGGGTCAGTCCGTGTCGTCCAGAAATGGATTACTTTGGATGTTAAAGCCCCGCTTTGTAGCATTGCTAAAGACCGTTTGGCTGCTAGTCTGGGGCTTCCAGTTTGCAACATCTTTGCTGTTTAATTTTTCTGGGCAGAGGGGATGGATTGATTTTTTTATGCCCCCAGCCTCATGCAGTCCTGCTGCGGTCCCAGCTCCCTGGCAAACTGCAGACAGACCCTTGGCTGCAGGAAGGAGTGCATCCAAATGCATTGCCTTCCCACTCAGGCAGCAGCGTGGGGGTGTCCTCCCGGATCCCTCTGTACCCCATGTCCTCCCCCAGTCGCCCCCTTGGTCCCCCCTACCTGTCAGGGCGCTTGCAGGTTGAGATGCAGGAGATTGAACGGGAAATTGGACACTGCAGCTTTAAGAGTGCCGTAATGCGAAAGCTTTTCTCCTTCAAGTGATCTGCAGAGGAGCAGCAGCAGCTTCAGCCAGGGGATTTCCCCCTGCCTTGATGCTCTGCGCTCTCCACGGCTACCAGCCGGCAGAGGAAAGCGCAGCAATCAGGCCTTTGCACGATCAGCCTCAACTTTCCTGACTTTTTTTTTTTGGTAATTGTTTTAAAAATATAAAGGGAGGGGATGTAGGTCCTGCTGTGACATATTCAAGTTCGGATCGTACCTCCTGCCTTCAGCAAGATCCTGTCCTGGTGCATTCATTTCTATTTAATTAACTGAGGGGGTTGTATTTTTCAAATCCCCACAAGTCTCTAGCGTTTGATTTATGAAATCAAGAGATAAGCTGCTGGATGCAAAAGTAGAATTTACTTTGGGAACGTGCTGGTACAGTCAGTGCAAGACCTGGATCGTCTTCTGGGGGGATGTGAGCTCTGGACAAAATCTGCTAATGGAATGAGGTTTGAATGATGATTTATTGTCGATTTTAAACAAATAAACCACAATAAGTGGCATTAGGGACAGGATTCTTTCTCTAAACTAGAATGGGGGGTTCTTCCCCACAGTGCAAAAATACAGCTACAAACAATTACAAATTAGGGCAGATTTTGTCAATTGCCAGTTCTGTGGGCTACATAGGAATGTGAATGGATGGGGCTGGTGGAGGGGGATTGAACTCGAAGAAATTGTTAATTCTGGTGAAATGTAATAACAGCAAAGTCAGCTGGGTTGAAATCTTGCTGGATAAATATTTCACAAACTCTATCTAGGGGGAGAAAAGTTGCTCTGAAAGCAGTTTTTAGAAAACACCAAGTTAGTTCCTTGCTGCTGTAGGAAAAAGCAATTGGTGACATTTAGAGAGGCCTGGCATGGCCACATTTTTGTCTGCATTTTTGGTGATGTCATTCAGCACCAATGAGGACATTTCTGCAAAGAGTCGCAGCTGAGGGCTGAGTGACTTTTCTTGTCCATAACTTCTTCTAAAGCAGAGGTGTGTGTCTTTACTTGTTTTTGATCTGTAATAGTAATGCCTGGCAATTGTATTGCTGTCTTTCATATGAAGACTGCACAACGATTTATAGATGCCAATCAAGTAAACCCCAGATCTGTGGAAAAGATAAGTATTAGCTCCACTTTATAGAGAAGTAAATTGAGGATCAGAAGCTGAATTCCCAAGGTCATGCAGCCAGTCAGTGGCAGAGGCTGGGCTAGAGCCAAGGTGTCCTGAGTTTGACACTTCTGCTTCATGCACAGCTGGTCAAATTTGCAGATGTTAAGTTATATCAGGATTGCGTTTGTCATAGCGTCTGCTCTGTGTCTCTGAGTCCTAGATTGGTTGTAAAGATCCTGATAAGCTTTGTGTGCTGTGAAAAATTGAAAGCTAAAGTACCTAAAACATTAAATGATGGCAGACAATAATTCTGGATTGCACTGGCTCATAGTGCATGTCCCCATGTACTATCATACAGTTACCAAGAATTAAGCCTGGTCTTTTAAAAAAATATTAAGGCACTGATACATTTGTGCGGTTCCTCATCAGTGGCACTGCGTAATTCATAGAGAGAAAGTACCGTATACTAGTAATCATACGTGTGACTAACATAAAGGCTGATAGTTATTAATAGGAGACAGACAATTGTGAGATGAGTGACTTTCCTAGACTGGGCCGGATCTGATGATGCAGAGTTCCATAGCACGGGCTGCACTGCAGAATCTGGAGGCCCAGACACTCATTCTATCATCAGCCGCTGCCTTATGAAATAAGGTATCTTTATGAAGAGTTGGGGAAAAAGGAGGATTCCACCAGGAGGAGGAAAATATGCCCATCTACTCAAAGCAGATGAGATCCAGGGGATACAGAGAGCAGAGCAGCTTCCATGTGCCTAGGAGTTTGGCTTTCTACAAGAATATACCCACTTAAAGCTGTTCCCTCCTGCCTCCCAGCAGTGAGGGCAAGATGACCCTGCATCAGATGCTAGAGAAAAGAGAGGTGATTTATGGAGGACACCGTGTGCTAAATTCAGTACTGGTATAAGCAGATTCAACGCAAACTGGAGTCTCTGGACCAAATTTGGAGGTGAAGTATAGGATGACATGAGTTACACGTAACCATTTATGCCTCCTGTGCAACGTGCACTAGTATGGGAATGTAACATAGGTGCAGAGGAGAAGGAGAAGTGCAGCAGACAAACGAATAGGAGAGTGTAAAATAATGTAGCAGCGGTTTCTTTAACTGACACCCTGCTGTTACTTTTTCCCTTTTGGTAGATGTAACGCTTGCTTTGATCACCTACTGGATGCTGTCCTTAGTGCAAGTTAGACTCCTTAACCAAGCACCTGTAAGTTGCAGCACCCTTTGAGTCACCTTGGATTTTGGCCCGCTATAGGTATTACACAGAACAATCCACGTGCAATTGACATGAATCCAAATCCAGTCAGGATACGGAATATTCTTAAGCACAGGCATAGAGTCTATGCTTCTCTGCATGGAATCATGACCTAAAAATCTCTACCCATAGGAGACTGTAGCACCCTGAATCACAATCATTAAAGCCGACACTCATGGTGTAATGAGTGACACTTCTGTGAGCTGTGTTATTTTGGACTATTATGGTATTTCGTTTACCCATGCACTAGTCTCTGTCTCTTAGATATGAATAATCATTACTTCTCTGTAAGTCCTAGCACGAAGTGCTAACAAAAATTAAATGCACACAATGCACACTCCTTGCCCTTCTTGGGGCTGATGAGGTTGGGCAAGGAGAGATCAGAGCCAGGTCTGCATGGTCATAGCAGCCCTGGCTACTGGCATAGCCCAGGATGTTACGGTTTGTACAGGTGACGAGTGGAATTTGCAGCAGATCACTCCTGTCTATTGGTTTCTAATTCTTTCCACCTCTAGTGGGAGAAGGGTTTGAAAATGGCAGATTTGTTTAAGTGGCAGCTGCCTGTGTTATTTTTTGCAGTTGAAGGTCATGAATGCTGTTCCTGGTGCCTCACTCACAGAAGTGTACCCCTTAAATATTCTGGTACTTCTGCAGTTTATAAATTATCACCCTCTTTGCCGCTGCTGCTGCTGACACTTGTGTGGTGTGGCATAACCAGAGGCTATACACAGGCTTTTGGGATAACTTGGAAATAAACGAGAGATCGGGCTCCCCTTTACCCTCCCCCCTAAACATGAATGGCAAGTTCTCCAGGCACTGCAGCAAATGTACATTTCCATAAATCAGTCGTTTCCATGAGAGCTGGTTTAAAGAGGTAGGGGGTGAAAGCAGCTGTGGAAAGCAGAGGCTATTTGTCCACTTCAAAACGGGATTATTCAGTGCTCTCCAAAATGAGAGGCCTATTGGCAGTGCTGTTTCCCATGAAGAATCTAAATGGGGCTTATGCACCCAGTACCAGGCTGTTCTCCCGCAAACCTGAAAGGCTTGGAGCAGGGCCTGGAGGTGGGGGTAGGGCAGTGAGCTTTTAGTGCCACTTCTCTCAAAACCTCTGCATATTCTTCCAGTTGGCTGCCTTGCTGCAGAATCCACAGCGATCACAGGTGCAAGGGAGTGGGAGGGAGAAACTGGCTGTCTCAGTTGTGCAGTGTGATGCACTGATGTCTAAATTTAAAAAAAGGACTTCAGCCGCCACTGTAAATGGCATTTTACCCATCCCTGTCTGACGCAGGAACCCTGCAAAACTCTTAATAGTTTTCTGTATTCTCAGGCCTGGGTCTAAATGTCCGTCCGAGGTAACTTTTCCAGCTCAGCCCTTAGAATCTCTGGTGGTGCTGTGAGTGCTAAGCTGTGGCAGGCTTGCCATCCAGTTACTCTTCTCTAGCCTTTCCCCTCATCTTCTGCCAAGAGAGAGGGGCCTCATTTATGGGAGAGGACCACTGAGAACTAGCAAACGTTATTTCTATCTACCTCAACAATCTGCAACAAATAACAATAATGTGTATATGAGACTGGGACAAAACTTCTGACTGCAAACTTGCTTTACTGGAGTAAGTGCAAAGTCACCTGCTCCTGCTGCGTTTATATATAGCTAAAGGAAAAAAATAAGTCCAGGGGATATTTCTTGGGTACACTGCCCAAGATAAACCCTGCCCTTTGTTTAGAACCAGAAAGTGAAACTAATTAGAAACAGAAGCAAAACTGACCAGTCTGTTTTTGATATTCTGGTAGCACCTAAAGGTCCCAACCAAGGTTCCTGTGGATCCCTTGGGAACAGGATAGACAATGGATTGCCCCTGTTCCCAAAAGCTTACAGTCTAAAAACACAAGACCGACAAACAGGTATAGACAAATTACGTGTTTTGTTGTTAAAAGCACAGAACTAACCTATGATCCAGCTTCCGTATTTCACAAACGGATGTGGAAAGAAATATTGGATTAAAAACCTTCACAGTTTTGAATCCAACACCAACCTTAAATATTTTCCTCTTGACAGTCCGTCCCTTTAAAAATCAACCAGTCGGCATGGAGCAGACCCAGCGCCTAGTGATAGTGTCTGGACCACAGTGTGCATACCAGTGTTCACAAATGGACAGTCATCTGTGGCCTTCGGGAAGCTGCCAGATTTGGGGTGCACTGCGGGTTGAGGGAAGATCAGTTTTTTTAAATGGTTTGTGTTGGCATAACCCCTGAGGGAGAGCCACATCCTATTTCTGAGGGCTGAGCAGGCATGCACACTGGATATGCGTCGACAGAGTACGAACCACATCTGAGGTGGGAAGCTCTCTCTACATTAGCTGATATTGATTTGCCAGTGCAACAGCATTGTCAGTGCAACAAAAGGGAATGATGCTAATCTTCCCAAAGCTGACAGAGTGCTAGGCTAGAGTGACTGCTGTGCACCAAGGAGAGGCACTTGAGGTGCCCCAGGCAAGGAGACCACTGTGAGCAAAACTTGGATCCAAATAACCTTGAACTTGGGGGAAAGTTTATATCCCAACTCGGTAGCCGAGGCTCACTGTTAGAGTTTCTTGGTCTGTTGCAATGGTGCATCGATAGGAGCAATGGGATACAGTCAAGAAGAGGTGACCGTAGTTGAATAGCAGGAAACGATCCTAACCCGTGAGATCTACCTGCCTGTGAAAACCAAGGGCAAAGGTTGAAGCCCCATTGGAACTGTCCTTTTTACTAAGGTCCCTTTCTGCCAGTCTGACAGCATAGAGGGAAAGTAAAGTGAACATCAAAACTTATGCTCCTTTTAATGCCTCTTTGTACTGCTAGAGAGGTGGAAAGCAGCCTTAGTATAAGACTTGGGCAACTATAGAGTTCATTATTTCTCTCTCTAATTTACTGCACATCACCAGCCGCAGAGAGGGCAGAGGAGGGCAGAAGAAGTGATGAATGCAAACACTCTTCCTTTTTGCAGACCCAACTAGCCAGCAAAGCATGATTTCACTGTGATGCCTGGCACTGCAGCAGGAGCCGTGTCTGATGCAAGGAGGAGGGTGGAGAGGGAGGGTGTGCAGAAGAGGGAGCTGCATGCAGCATGAGGAATGGCTGAGACTGAGACAACCTCCCACCCCATCCTTCTACAGCAACGGAGTTGGCTAGAGATAGTAGCAGTCCCAGGCTGTGTCCTTGGTGTGTCAGGGCAGGTGAGCCGTGCTGTGGAGAAGCGGAAGGTGCCTATAGAAAGGGGGCGTTCTTGTGGGTCACAATGACTGAGCTTGCAGCAGCTGTGACTGCAGAGTATATGGGGTCGCTAGGCTATTGCTGTAGAACAAGTGTTACAGCCGTGTTCTACCTGTGTATTAGACGCTGCCTCTCACCCCCTGTTCTGTCCTTTCTTCTGCCTGCACCAACCCCTTCATTCGCTGAAGTGCGAGGTCCTCCCTAGCTGGGCATCCACCCCCTTTCAATGAACTGACACCAGCCACATCTGCCCTTGGCTTCCCCCAAGGGGCGGTGCTGGGCTGCAGAGGGAACTGGCATCTGCCCAACCCGCGCTCTCTCTCAGCCCTTTGTCTTTGCTCGTGTAACTGTCCTCGCTGCACCGGAGGTGGGAGGCCAAGAGCTCTGGAAGCAAGAGACCTCCATTGATCCACGGGCCAGGTGCTGCAAGGTGGGACCTGCTAGCCGCATTCTGCAGGGACCTGGGGAGAACGTCCTCGCTAGGGGACATCCCGGGATGCTGATTCCAGGCCAGACCTCTTGGCAGCACAGCTTGCTAGCTGAGCAGAATTCTGCCTGTCTGCAGAGTTGGGAGGGAAATGTGCTGAAATCATTGGGCTCCTTTCACAGGGTGAGCGTGTCCCTCCTCCATACAAGGGAGTTAACCCCTTAGCTCAGGCTAATGCAGTGTCACTGGGTAATGCTGGCTGTTTCCCTTGCAGACGTGGTGTCTGCAGTGTAGGTCAGTTATCAGTGCTGGGAGATTACCCGGGAATGTCGCTTGGTTCCTGGGACTCCCCTCAAAGAAAGCAGGGAGTAAGGTAGCTTGTGCAAGCATGAGGCTTGCAGAAGGACCTAGTGTGAGCTGGAGCTGGCCCTTTTGGGGTGTCGGGATAGAAGTGAAGGGTGGGTGAGGGAAGAATGCTGGAGACCCTCCCTCCTGACTCCGTTTCCCTCTTTGTGTCTAAATCAGCCTGCCTCTCTACATAAGGGCATAGGCCCTGTAGACGTATGTAGGTGTCTGCACCGCTGAGCAGAAATGCCTGCAGCCCCTGGGGCAAATAGGCCTATTAGCACTCAGACCAGATTAATCTGTAACTGGGTGAGCCATAAAATGAGAAGCCCGTGAAGGTATGTGTCCCTTTCTCAGAGTCCCAGCCCAGGAAGTGCTGTGCCAGCTGCCAGCAGCAGAAAGGTGAGGATAAGACAGGGAGGACCCCTTCACTTCCCTTTATGGTTCCAAAGCAGATCAGCGTAGCTGCATTAACCCATCCTTCCTGCTGCAGCCCAGTGACTCTAAGCACACACTGGGGCAAGGACACTAGGACATTTCTTTGGCTAAACACTGAGGCCGAAGAGAGGGAAAACTAGGTTTCTTGTTCAAAAGAAGAACATTGTCCTCTATGATATGGTGCAATTTGGGCATCTCCCAGCAGAGGGCGCCAGCAGCATGTAGGACTATGAATGCGACACTGGCTTCTGGCAAAGTGCTGGTGGCTGGAAGGGTAGCTGATGCTTTTCCGTCATTCTGTCTAGAGAAAACCTAAGAAACTGCTGGGTGCTTTAAGGGATAAAGAAATTACAGTTAAATACATGTGAAAAGAAAGTGTCTCTTCCAGGTAGGAAGAAAACCAGTGTCTCCACTGATCTCACCCGAGGGGTAAAAGTGTGCGAGATCTATTAAATGGGGGTAGAATCCGCTCCCTAGGGAAGTGGTGGAAATGGCGTCTCTTGGGACACTCTAAAACTGGGCTGGTGGATAAGTGAGGTAAGGAACAAGCCTGAACTGACTGAGGAACAGGCTAGGTGACCCGCTGAGTTTTCTGCTGTCTCTTCATTTCTGTGATTGCGATACCTAGTGCAAAAATCTCATGTCCACGCACCCGTCTAGAGTATCTGATGCCAGGTCTCCAGTCTGCTCTTCTCAATATATTACATCCGGAACTAGCCAACTGTCCTGTGTGTGTGAGCCTTGTGCTTGTGAGTGACTGACGGGCTAGAGGATCAGTGCCTCCATATTGTCCTGGAGGCTCGCTCCTTGGCTGGAAAGCACAGGATTGCTGTGTCCTACATAGAATAACCCCCTTCCTTCCTTGGGGCTTCAAGGGCAGGCTCCTGTACTGCAGAAAGCTTATGGCGCAGTCAGAGTGCTCCCTCTGTTCTCCTCTGTCTGCATCTCACCAGGCTATTGCCTGCTGGGCCAGAATGACTTGATCATCATAAAAATGAGGGGGAGGGAAGGAAGCCAGAGAATGTGGCAGTCCTTAAAAAGGGATGAGACATCATTTCCCACCCCCCCTCCATGTAACAGTTCACTGTCGCCATGGGTGATGTCTGGCCCTGCTGTTATTTATTTTCTGTCTAGAATGGCTCACCAGGGCTGCACCCCAATGCACAACACTGTTGCAAGGAGTTTGTCAGCAGAGCACTCAGCTCTGGCAGTTCCACGCCAGTATCGGTCTAGGTACTTACATGTCCCTCAGTGCCTCGAGGTATCTGAATGCCTGGCAATTGTGAATGGCTTTTACCCTCCCTGTTAGGTAGGACAGTATTATCCCCATTTCACAGCTGGGGAACTGAGCCACAAGGGAGAGTAAGTGACTTGCCCAAGGTCACACAGCGAGTCTCTCGCAGAGCCTGGAACTGATATCCCCGATCTCCTGACTCCCATGGCCCCCATCCTATAGACCACGCTGCAAGTGGATGCCCTTAGGAAGTGAAGGTCTCTCTGGTCCATCTGTATCCTAAACCCTGAACATCTCCCCCTGCCCCAGTATTCTAATCAATAGGCATTACAGATGCTCAGTGTCTCAAAGGATTTGACCCCATTCAGGGGTCTATATCAGCCTTGCTAGCAGTTTTCTCCTCCTCTCCTTGCTGCTGGCTTTCTCCTGTATGCTGTCCCTTCTGGCTGATCTGGCAGTGGGGATGGCTGTCCTTGCACTGAGCAGTTTTGAATGTCCTTTCTATGGCAATTGATAGAAAAGAGATTCATTGCATGCAGGAAAATGGCTGAGATGTGGTAAGATTCCCCACTTGTCTGCTGGGTGGTAACTATGGGGATCTGCACTGTTCAGACCTGTAGCTTGCACGGTACCTGGATTAGGACAATGTCTTTGTACTGTATTTGTACAGCTCCTAGGACTCCTAGGTAGTACAACTAAGAGAGCTGCTTACACAGCATGAATAAAGTGTTTTATTGGGATCTTTTCTGCTTCTTTCCATGCTGGCTTGGAAGGGAGGCAAACTACCCCAGGCAGGGGTGCAAAGTTTATCTCCTTCTGCCTTATACTCATGAGAGTCACCCTGTTGTTAGCAAGGCCAAGAAGGCTGCTCACCTGAATAAGGCCTGTAGGATGGACCATCTATTACTCTTTTGCAGCCACTGGAAGCATGACCTAGTGGCTAGAGCAGGGTAGTCTATCTGCTAGGAGATCTGAGTTCTATCTCTAGCTCCATCACTGACTCGCTGCTTTTCCTTTGGAAAGTCACTTAACTTCTCTGCCCTTCAGATTACCCATCTGTAAAATGGGGACGATACCCACTCGGTGCTGTGTTAGCTAACTAGCTACATAGACATTTTGGAGAGGAGGCACTATAGATCAGCAGGGCCATAGTGGAGACCAAAGAGCTTATGGGAGACCACTTTTCTCTGCTAGTGTTAAACAGGTTCTTTGGAGGTGGAATTGTGTAGTGATGGGATTGGAAACTGAATCTGAGTTGCTTCATATTGGCAGGGGTTTAATTACAGCAGGGTGAATAGAAGTGAGTGCTAGCAATGATCTGGGAGACGTTCCATTTTGCTGCATTGGAAGATTTTTGTTTCCTCTGTTCTCCTTGATTAAAATATGGCTTAAACCCCACAACGGACAATGTAACTATTTTCCACCAGCATCACCCTTGATTTTATTTGTTTATTTTTAATCCTTTGTGTTTAGCTAGATGGCCCTTAGGGAGAACAAAGCACGTCTTTGGCAATCAGTGAGAATGACCAAGCATCTGCATACAGCACTCTGCCAAATGTGGCTGCTGGGCAGATTCTTTCACATATCAGACCTGGAAGCAGGGATATGGACTATTTAAACATTTTATTGAAGCTAACATTAAAATTATATAATACACGGGTTGAGAAAAGAGTGTCCGTACATCTGGGTTTAGTGCTTAGAGTAGCCACAAATACAGAGTTTGTTTTTAAAGTCATAAGCAACATATAGTGCATAATCAGCAGTAACCCAAATTTAGGTGAATACATTTAAGAATACAGTTTAGATATTAGCATCCAAGTATTCGGGTACATCGCTCCTGAAAAGTTATACAGAGAGTTGGCTGTGGAAAGCACATACTGTATATCAATGAGTGAAGATTGTCCCTCGGTAATTGAGAATGTAGGTAGGTTGTCTATTTAGAAAATACAGTCCATGAGGAAATATTTCAGTTACTTTCCCCACTAGGCTTCTCATCCCTCCTGGTAGTACTGATGTGTTCTATGGAGCTGTCCCGGAACCATCTGATGGCATCCCACATCATAAGTTGCTGCATCAGCCAAGCGATTACAGAATCAGTCAAAGCTGCTGCCCAAACCAGCTTCTTTAGAGTTAGTCTCCCTTCCCAGTGCTAGCCTAGCCTGCTCCTGCTTAGCTTGGAGGAGGACAACTTGAAGCACTGTGGCTGCTTGTCTGTTTCACACCAGCTTTGGGCTGTGTATTTAATAAGAGGTCAAGTTCATCCTTGATGTAACAACTTCTGTTGTCAGATGGGTTACACCAGGGCTAATTTTGGCCTAGGAAATTCCCGGCACTTTGTTTTGCTGATTTGTACTTGATGGTTTGAGTCTCACAGCAGAGGCCAGTCTGGAGCTTGCAAAAGCAGCTCCTCCTCCCTGAGTTCCAAGGGGCTGCAACTGTAGGAGAGAGAAAGGCAGTGGCCTGATTTACCATGATGAACGCAATGGACCAAAGTCATCCCAGGTGTAAGCCCATCGGATTCTGTGCATATGTGGAGAAGAGCGAAGAGAAATCTAGAGCATTTCCCTTGTTTGTCCAGCATTTGAGATTGGCACATGAGGCTTGATACCAAAGTCTGCCTCTTCCCCCAAAGCATGTAGCTGATTCCCTGACCTGCCCAGTTATGCTGGGGGCTTGCACACTTCAGAGGCCTTGGATTCCACCCCTGCTCTCTAGTCCCCTTCATGGTGCTGCTTAACAACTTCTGCACACAGAGTGGCACAGAGCATTATGTGTGCACAATATCCAGGATGCAAGTGGGGACCCATCAGACCTACAGCAGAAGGAAGTGCTCCTTAGGCTGGGACAGCTTCATGCAGAGCTTAGCTCAGTTCCCCAGGCCACCTCAGGAAAGTGTATTTCCCAGTCCCCCACTCCCTGAGGCCACATCTCTGTGCACAGTGCCCTGGATTCTCAAGAGCAGCCATAGCAAGGCCTCGATTCCCAGAAAGAAACATTCACCTAGCAAGAGAGTGGTTAATGATTTTGCAGCCAAGCACATGCTCCAACCCCTGCTAACCCTGAGTGCTGCAGATATAATGCCCTTGCCCGCCCCTTAAGGGAACGGATTACTCTGTAACCACTCTTCTCTCTGGTCAGCGTGACTTGGGAGTGCTCCAGAGTAGTCCCACCCCGCGGTCGCTGGTTGGAGGAAAGATTGTTGTAAGTGGATTATGTTCTCTAGCCCTTCACTTGTCCCATTTCTAAGGCTCCAAATGGTGGGGCTTCCACCCACTAGCTCCCAGGGGAGGCTCTCTTTTGGCCCCATCACTGATTCAGTGGGGGCTACCCCTCAGACCTCTAACCCAGAGTGAGGCCTGCTGCCTGATGGGAATCTCTTCCCACAAACTGTCAAGGAGGGTTTCTCTAAGTGCCAAGTGGTCGACAGTCCCCATCCCTGGTTCGTCTTGCACCTGCCAGAGTTCCAAGAAGGAGGTTGGTTGTGAGACCGATGGAGATGATTTCTCACTTCTGCATTCGCCAGCTGGTTGAATGTTCTGCGTTATGCCCTAACAGAGGGGGCACTGCTGCAATGGAAAAGGTAAAACAAGTTATTGAAGTCTGTCTCATTTGCACTAAGGATTTGACAGCCCTGTTGGTTTCCCCGAGGTGAAAGTAGCTTGGCCATGACCGTGACTCACTGATGAAACATTCCATTGAGCCTGCCTGATTGCAGACGGGTTGTCATGAAAAGGCCGTTTCACCACCGTTCGGGTGGCTACTCGTGCTGTGGCAGCAGATGCTCTAAGATCTTCAGTGCCAATATGTGCTTCTGCCCTCCTATCTTCATCCAGCGCAGCAGGCGCACCTCTGGTAGCTGGTGCAATTTCAGTTTGGGTGATTCCCACAAGCTGCATGGTCATGGAAGTCCACTGCATTTCAACACTCTCCTTTGCACAAGGCCGTTAAATCTGGCTTTACCGTAGACCTGTCTACGTTTATTGAACAAGGCTTGAGACAAAGACTGAAGTGAAAGCAAGGATAAGGATTTGGAAATATGAGCTTACCAGTAAAAGAAAAGCATAAAGATACAAATTATAGCCATTATCTCTTACCCCTGGAGGTCCCCCATCTCAGACGTTTCTTGGGGTTCTTTTATCTTCGTAATCCTCCAACCTGCCCTGGGCCATGGTCCATAGACATCTGTTGTTCTCCAACCTCAATTGAGACTCCCTCTCCTCAGGTGGGAAGTTTCACTTCCAGCCGTCGTGGTACACAATGGCCTATATGTTAAATAATGCTCAAATGGCTTCCCCACAAACACCTTGCCATAACCATGGCAATCATCTCGTTCTTAGCTATCAACAGAGGCCACCCATGACCCCCCTTAGGAGAAATATACCCCAGGGGTGAAATACCTGCCTGGGGATGTTCAGGCATGTCTGTCACACTTGCTAGCAGGTGTGGGGGAATATCCTGTTGGCAGCTGAGTGCTGAACTCTCATTCACTGACTACACGAGGCTGAACCTGCAGCTAGAACAGAATTGCTGCCAGATGCTGCTGCTGCTCTTCTTTCAGCCAAACACATCTGGACTGAGCTCTGGATTGTCAATGGGAGCGCGACTGTGATATTGTTGCTACCCAAGAGGGGTTAAGGAATCTATTGCCCATAGCATGGCAGGGGGCCAGTTTTCATGCAGGGAATTGTGCCTGTATTGTGGCGGGGTGCCAGGATGCCTATGGGGAGACTGGATTTGCTTGCGTTAAAATGTGTGCAGTTTAAAGAGATCATTCAGCTTAATCTCCCTCAGCTGTGAAATAAATCAAGTGGTGCCGTGCGAACAAGCTTCTGGGCGGTGACCAGAGTTCTCTCATCCCTGCCTGGATACAACAGCATTCGCTGCTCAGGGTGAAGACAGGTAGCATCCCCTGCTATTGAAAATGGCTTGAGGATGTCTTAGACTGAGCCCCACTTATTCCTGCCCAATTTGAAGCATTTGGCCTCAAACTCAAGATTTTGGGAGAGCTTTTGGACCCTTCCCTGAGTTCTCCTGACTTCTGGTGATGTCAGCCTCACAAATCCATGTGCAGAATAGCTGGAGATCATGAAGGCTAAATTGGCTGCAGGTTCGTCATGTGGGGATGCCCATTCTGTGCTGCCGGAATAGATCCTCAGCTGTACATTGCAATGTTGTTGCTTGTCTAGGAATCTGCATCTGAGCTGAGATAAAGAGGGGCATGGGCTCTCCAAGCATGGAGGGAAGGAGAGGAACAGGCCATCTAGTACCTAATCTACCTGAGTACTAAAGCAGGGATTCCTACATCCCATATCCTTGCAATGTGCTTCCTGACAGGCCGCTCTTAATCTTTTTTCTTCCTAGCACGACACATTTTAATTTTCTGTCTTGCGTTGTTAGTTCGTCAGAGGCACAGCAGGGTCAAAGAGGAGTTGACCCGTCTCCAGGGCAGAAACTGGCTCTTTCGAGAGGTACAGTGGAGGGCACATATGAGAGGAAACAGGGCTAGGAACAAACCCTATCTCAAAGGGAAGGAATGCTTCAGTGCAGAAAACTGATGCCTGAAATCTGGTGAGGGGCTCTCTGGGGGATCAGTGAGTCACTCTCTCTCCTGCTGCACTCTCTCCTCTAAAAGTGGACCTGGCTAGGGTAGGGTCCAAGTTGCTGATCCTCAGACAGGAAGGATGAATCAGACCCGCCTGTGATTGCCGTGCGAAGAGCTGAGCAAACGTCCGTCCCCTTCCAAGTCTCTGCATTTCACAAAAGTTTCATGCCTAAAGAAATGCCGGAATCATTTGTGACTGTATTGGGATAAGTTCATCTATGTGTCATGTCTCTGCTGAAGTCAGTGGGGTTGCATAGGAGGCGGGAGACGGGGACTTGACCCAGTATATAATATATCCTATAGCCTAGAATATTTAAAGGTGACTAGTCACTTTTGGGTGCTTGTTTCTTTTCTTAGTCCAAATGTTTTTGAAAGGGGTCGATTTTCAGAGGGTGGGTACTCAGCACTCTCTCAATATCTGCTCCTTTTTAAGATGTCTCGAGCTGAGCTCTCAAAATCAGTAGCCGCTTTGGCAAATCTAAGCACAACCCCCCCCTCCGTGAGCTTTGAGTCCAGGTCATTAGACTGCATGTCTCATCCCCACAAACCATTGAAAACAAGGGAAGAAGTAATTAAATAATGCACTACTCATCCCCTCGTCAGTTCCTTTTCTCAACCCCAGTTACTTTCCTTCCGCTGCCCCCCAAAACCACATCTCCGCCCTCATCCCGAGAGCCAAAACAAGCCCCCTTGAACTCTGACCTTGTTTGTTGATGACGTGTTCCTTGCCTAGGTGACTAATACAGGGGTGACGTGGCTTTCGCAGATGACAACGCGTGTACCCTGTGGGTGACTCTTGCATTGGTTTGTCTAGGCCAGTGGCTCTCAAACTTTCGTACTGGTGACCCCTTTCACACAGCAAGCCTCTGAGTGCGACCTCCGCCCTTATAAATTAAAACACTTTTAAATCTATTTAACACCATTATAAATGCTGGAGGCAAAGCGGGGTTTGGGGTGGAGATTGACAGCTTGCGCCCCCCACCCCCCCGCGATGTAATAACCTTGCGACCCCCTGAGTGGTCCCGACCTCCAGTTTGAGAACCCCTGGTCAAGGCAAGGCATAGTGCGAGAGTGCAGATGGTGACTGCAACATGCTTCTTACATTTTTTCCTGTAGTGCCTGGAGAGGGAAAGGGTGTGAATGGTGATCAAAATTAGCGAGTGTTCAAAGTCTTTTTCTAAATCTCAAGTTTAGAGGCAGAATCCACATTTGTGGCTGCACTGGTGTATTTATATTTATGGGAAGACTTAAGGCTGCAGACTTGGGTGGGAAAGATGCGGGAAGGAAGTTTTTGGGGCGCTAACGTAGAGTTCTGTCAGTGCCTTGGCACAGAAGCACTGGCCTCCCTAAGCCACCTGCACAGAAGCATCTCCTCTCTTCTAAGCCATCCCTGTTAAGCCCCTCCTGCGTCTATCTCCTCCCAAGCCAGAGGTCATCCACTCGCTGCAGCTGGCTAGCCTCCCTCCCTGTCTTGCTAGAGGTATTCATGGGGCATTCCAGTGAGTCAAAGAGCTGATCAGGAGAAAGCAAAATACCAAACTTTGACAAAAAATGAAAACTTCCCTGAATTACCTCCCTCCACCCGCCGCCATGGCCCCCGTTCCCCCACTGTCCAGCTGTAGTCAGGGACACCAAATGGCAGCATTGGGGAAATGGGAGAAACTACTAGATCTTGGTAAAAGTCAGTTAGTTGCCCTGAATAAGAGGAGTGACTCTTTGTAACAAGTTTTTAACAGTGGACTGAGTGGAGTTTGCAGAGAGGGGAGTTGTTGAGCTGCAGGACTCCAAGACACGGGGATTGGGAGGCAAAAAAAAAATTGTTAAAGGGTAAATGTTATGTGTTCTGAAAATAACTTCCATAGAAAACTCCTCTGCCTTCTGAATTTAATCCCCAGATGTGGCACGCACCGTCACTCTCTTTATTAATATGTAACATGGGGAGGGGCTTTTAGCTTTGCTTGAAGTAGAAATTGCACTGAAGCCTTATCTGTGGAGTCACTACCAACTCGGGGTGTGTGTGTGTGTGTGTGTGTTTCTCCTCTTCTTCATTAACACACTGGAGCTGACTGGGAAAAGGTGGGGGGGGTTGGTTTGGTGGATTTTCTCTGCTGAAGAACTTTGATTCTGTAAAAAAAAAAAACCAAAAAACCTCACCCTGAAAAACTGACAGTTTTTTCCAGTTTTCAGCAACCAAAAATCAAAATATGTTCAGGACCTGAAAACTACCTCCCACAAAATTATCTTCTGATGAAGAATCCAAACATTTTGAGGACAGTGGACACGTTGCCTGAAAATTTTTAATTTGTCAAAAACCCAATTTTTGCATCTGAAAAAAAACCCCAAAAAATATTTTCATGGAAAATTATAGACCAGCCCTAATCAGCTCCAGCTCCCATAGCAACTATACATAAAAGAAGCTGAGTGTGTGTGATGCTAACAAACTCCTAGCATCCAAGACTTGGGCTAGTCGAGTCAGGCAAGATCAGTGCTCTTGGTCCACTTGTCCTGAGCCTCCTTATAGCCAAATTCTGCCTCTGGCTGTACCTATGGTACCTGGGGGCCGGCCAGGCGTAACAGAGGGTAGAATTATTCCATATGGTAATTTCTGTTATGTACTTCGCTGGCTGCAGTCATGGTATCTCCATCTCCTTGAAGAGTCTGGCATGCAGCCCAACTGGTCCGACTCTTAATTTCTTCCTAATGTCTACGCTAAAGTTCTCTACCCTTAGCGTCCTCCATTACTGCTTGTTCTGCGCTCTTTGGAGACTGAGTATTTCCCTTCTTTCTGTTAGGCTGTTACCTGGATGGTATTTATAGACTGTGTGTCTGTCTGTCTCTCTCTCTCTGTTCTGCATTCTTCTCTCCTCTTTAGTGGAGCGTGTGTCACTGTTCCTAACTGGATGTATATCCTAGATCTTGTGATTGCAGACTGTGCTCCCTTTTCGTATGCGCTTCTTGATGGTTTGTTCCATGTTTATAATGAATACGGGACTTCCTGCTGATGGATTTTGTCTGTACTGTTTTTTTTTTTTTTTTTTTTTTTTTTTTTTTGGTAGTTTTAGTCTTTAGCAAATTATGGCTCCATTTGAGTGGAAGTTGAACTAATTTTGTAGGATTTTTTTTAAATTGGGAATTTTAAAATATTTTTCCTCCAATTATATCAATTCCCCCCTCCCCTTCCCTTAGGATCAACTCCCAGCAATTTGCGGTGATCCCTCTGGCCAACTTTGAATGTTGAGAAAACTGCAAACCTTGGGTCATTTTGGTGCGTGTGTGTGTGAGATCTTCAATATAAGCTGCTTCTATGAAACTCACAGTAGGACAGCTGCAGGTCTGAGACTGAGGCATGTTGAGGTGGAAAACAGTGGGATCAGCCCCCCAAGTGCAAAGATTCTCCACTGGTCCAGGGTCTGCGATGGGCAGGGGCACTATGATGAAGGAGGTTTCATTTTTATTCCATCCACGGAATCCCACCTGTCTGCACTGGGGGAAGGAAGGGAAATGCTAGTTCACTAAGATGAACTATTTCCATGGAGGGGCTCTTCATAGCTTAATGGACTTCTTATAAAACCATTCCTGGAAGGGGGAATCATAGACTTGAAAGATGGAAGAGCCCTAATAGGTGACATAGGCCAGTGCTGGACTGCTGCATTGTGTATCTGCTACTATGTCCTATCTAGGTCCTACAGTCCCTCTCCAGTGAGACTCTAAATCTATCTATATACACACCTAGTAACTGGAAAGAGAAGGGTGGGGTCAAGCCCTTGCACTGGAAACTCAGGGAGGAATCTTTTGGTTGCAATTTTTATAGACATTCTAAAAGCGAAACAAGCCTGAAATTCACACCCATGGAAACTGCACTTGGTTCCCCCTCTTTCAGCTCCCCAACTCTCTCCTTATCTCTGGACTGGAGAAGCCGGAGGGGTGGGGGGATGTCCCACAACCTTGGCAATCCCTCCCTTTTGCCCTTGAAGTTCTGAGCACCAGTAGCTCTCAAGCTGCCTTTTCCCTGCGCTCACACACGCTTGCACTCCCCAGGAGGCTGCATTCCCCTTTAAAAGTCCCAGCACATGCTGATCTGCGGAGCTCCTGCAGGCTGTGTTGCGGCACTGGGGAACTCTGCTGAGCTGTGCAGTTTGAGCTGCCAGAGATCCCGAACAATGTCATTGTGATCAGAAGGCACTGCAGCACTCAACTTTCCCTGGCGCTCTCCTCTTCGCTCTCCTTCACCGCCAGCTTTCCCAGGGCACCAGGCAGGCAGAGCAAAGCAAGTAAGTGCTGCAGCCCCTTGGTAAACTCCTGCTTCCCTTGAATCCCGGCCATGGGTCCAGATATTCCAGGGTTTAGCTCTCTCGTTCCAGTGGAGCCTGGTGCCTGTGCTTTAATCTTTCTGTGGTCACTGAGAATGAATGTCAGGCATCAGCTTCACCAGCAAACTGTTCTGGTGAACTTCGGTGCAGACTAGCCAGTTGACAGCAAAGGCTTCCAAATTCGCTCCATTTTGGCAAATAAGATGACTGTGCACAGAAGTCTTATTCACTGGTCACCATCTGTGCAGTTTAAATGTTTTTTTTTTTTTAGATGATCAGTGTCTTAATGTCATTACAACCTTGGTACCTATAGCTGGGACTGGTTCTGAACAAGCCTCTGTCCCTTTGCAAGTCATAGTCATAGGGAATCAGCAGAGAGAGCAGCTTCAGGGAGGGTTAGTGTCCCAGTAAATACGGATGATGGTTGCGGCCTGACCACTTCAGTGGGGTTTTTATTTATTGCTGCTTAAAATCTCATGGTTGGGTGTCTTTTACATTGAGGTAATTTAATATATATGGATGGATTTGACGGGCCAGACCCTGCGCTCCATTACACAGCTGTGCAAAAGCCGAGTAACTCAGTTGAAGTCCCTGGAATTATTCCGGAGTTGCACCGCTCTGAGAACAGAATCCAGCCTAGCGGCCTAGTTACTAAAGAAAAGTAAATGTGAACATCCTCTGATGTGGAGGCGGCGGAAATATCAGCCTTCTGAGAAAGCAAAGGGGAAGGCTACTGCAGCTGTGTGTCTGAAGGACTCTTTAGTAATTAGCCGTGTGTGCTGCAATTGCTTTTTGTGACAAGGAATGAGGGGTAGGGTGCTCAGCGCCGAAGCATCTTCCCTCCACCACTTCACTATGGGAGCAAAATGAGTGAGAGAAGAAAAGTGTGTTGTTGGCTGAGTGGCAAGAGCTGGAGAGTGTGGGAGGAGGGAATCCTGTGGAACCTGATGGATCAATTGCTCACGTGCAGGTCTGAAACTCGGGTTCCCTGCATTGTTGGTTTGGTGATGTCATTGCTGCAGTATGTCTTGGCAGTTTGCTTTTTCCAGTTACTAAAGCCTCCGATGTGAGTGCACAGTTTGTGGCTTTATGCTTCTGTTCCTGGAGAAATCCCTGCATTCTCCCTGTTATGGGGGTCTTTAAACAAATTGGGTCAAATTCAACCCTGGTGCAACTCATCTTAAGTCAATACATTCCCATGCAATACATTTCAATGCTGTTGAAGTCAATGGTGTTGCACCGAGGAGGAATTTGGCTCTCTTTTAATGTAGAATGATATATACCTATCTCTGTCTGCAGGCTGTGTTCTCCTTGTAGCTATGGGAAGCCATCTGTGGTACCTAGCTTTAGTACATTGAAGAGTGATTGGTCTCCCTCTTTCTCTCTCTCTCCTGTAACCGGGCAGAATTAGGAAGTGGCTTCACTTGGGCTTGTCTGGGCTTGTCAGGCCTCAGCCTGCCTCTGTCGGTGATCAGAAGGAGCAGAGTGGCTCTAAAGGAAACTTGCCTCATATAGCTTTGCAGCCACTGCGCTGACGTGAGAGCTTTGGAAAAGCCAGCCACAGAAATCTACTGCCCTTCTGCTTGATCCTCTGTCCAGGTAAAGAAAGTAAGTGTGTGTGTGTGTGTGTGTGTGTGTGTGCGCGCGTGTACATATAACGTACTCTGTGCACATGCCTGCTTTACACGTACGGTATGTGGCTCTGTGTACATGTGTGCATACAGTATATACTGCGTGCGGTGGGAACTGCATGAAGTCAGAAAGTGTCTAGGGTCTCTAAGCCACCTGAGAAGAGTTTACACAGTAACGCTCTTCAGCCCATCCCTACTACAGGATTAGGGAACCCTCTTCTGAGATCCTACCCTCCTTCCTGCCCCTTCACCTTCCCCAGATCCCCTGCTTCCAATCTCGAAGGTCAGCGAGGGGTCTGCGTGAACGCACACGGGGAGGGATGATGTGGAGTGTGAGAGGAAAGGGTCTTGGTGGTGAGCAGAGGGACATCCCCAGAGGTGCCAGTGGCAGGAGGGAAGCTGCTCTACATCCTCGGTTTTTAGAAGGGGTCGAAGCAGTTCTGTCTGCAGGGAGTAGAATCTGAACTTTCCGTGGGGCTGCCTGAGTTTGGCAGGAGAGAGGGGACTTGCCTGGCGTTGATGCTCTTGCCCTCTGCTTCTGGGATCTGAGGGCATTGTGATTTTTATGGAGGATTTGCTCCTGGTGTCGCTGGCCCCATGGCTGCTTTTATGAACTGGCTTTATCTGGGGATGTGTCATGTCCGGAACTGATTCTGTTCAGCCCCCTGCTCCTTGCAAGGAGCAACATTCTACTCCGCGGACTTTTCAGCAGCTCATTCTCCCTCTCTGCTTTGCTTTTCCTGGCAGCGGTACCTGATCCATCAGCTTGTCCTGATATTTGTTTAGAAGCTGAATCTCTGGGAAGAATCGTATCCGTGCCCTGTGATCAGATGCCACTTGTGACTAAATGCTGACGTCTCTGTCATTCTGAACCCTGGCTAGCTGAAACCTTCCCTTATTGGGCACGCCCTGTATTGCCTACCTGTTTATCCCCAGGTTTCAGGTGTCTATGCAAACCTCCAGTGGGATTCTGTGGTATCTAGGTGGCTATTAGATTACACAGGAGATGAGTGCCCATGGGAAAGGCTTAGAGCAGACAAGAATTCAAAAGACAGCAGGAGCCATTTCAGACCAGTGCAAGACAGCGTCACTCCATTGAAACCAACTGGAGTTACCCCGGCTTACCTCAGTGCTGCATGGGCTCTGAATGCTCGTTAGATGCTAATTCAGACTCTTTGCCTTTCCTCTCTCTGAGTTGTTCCATTGGACCCAAAACCCATTGGAGCTGAGTGTGCAGATATTTCTGTGGAGGGTCCTTCCTCTGGGATTTGGGAGGCATCTCCAGTACCACCCTCTGCCTATGTTCTTGTAATGCCTGATCTTGGCACTGCCCAAAAAACATGCTTTATTCATCTTATTAAAGATCTCTTGGGATCCTTTTGCTATTTCTCTCCCCCCCATGCTGTTATTTCTAATGTTGGATCTAAAATCTGTTTCTCCTTAAGTACACTGTTTCACCTCTTCCCCCCCTTGCCCCCATTTCACTTGTACCTGCATAAACTGGTTTGTTATTGTACGGTTTCTCTGCGGTGTCGTATTATACACACCGGTGAGTTTGTGAGGTTTCTCCCAGAGGCAGGCTGATCTGGCTAAGATCATGTGTAGAGCTGATCCCGGTTTGCAGCGGGAGGAGTGAGGTAGGTTGGGGTTTGTTTGTTTTGGTTGGTGGTTTGGTTTGAGTAAATTTGTTTGGTTTGGTTTGTGTAACATTGGTTTGCGTAAATAAAAGGAGAAAAAAATTCACTGAAACACTTAGTTCCTGCCGTTGCAAAACATGCTTCACACTGAACATATGTAGTTTTCCCTCCTGGTGGCTGGGCTGCTAGAGGATAATGACCTACTACTGTTATTGGTCAGTGCTATGCTGAAGATCCCAGATTCAAGCCCTGTTGCTGACCCATGTGAACCAAGGGTTGTTCCACTTGCACAAATTGACACCTTTGCAAACAGGCAAAAGGAGTTTAGCTGGGGCCTTGCAGCCTTTTCATTCCTACTGATGATGCTAGGCAGCGTAGTTATAACTGCGTTGGTCCCAGGATATTAGAAAGATAAGGTGGGTGAGGTGCTATATTTTACTGGACCAACTTCTGGCAACAGCTGCCCTGCATATCACCATGGAAGATATCACCTGTAGCTGTCTGAAATGGAAACTCACCCCATGAAGAAAAAGGAAGCAAAACTTAACAGCGACATCTACTTCCTGAGCAAATGTAAGAAAGAAATGCAAGAAACATCATCCCCCAAGATCTCACCATCTATACCCCTCACAGAAGTTGGTCTAAGAACAGATATTACCAGGCCTGGTGACTGCAATTCCCGGCCCCAGGGCAGAATAGTCAATGGGCCCCCTAGAAAGAGATGTGCCCGTCCAGCTGCCTTCGCCGCCACCAATACCACCCCGCACATGCCTAGGAGCCAAGGCCGGATTAACCTTTTGTGGGCCCGGCCCCAAACATATTTGTGGGCCCCCATGGGAGCAATGGAGCATGGTGCAGGGAGGTCAGTACCCGGAGCAAGGGGCCAGCCAGGGGCAATGGGGCACGGCATGGAGGGGGCGGCCCCGATCTGCCCAGCCCGGTGCGAGGCCACTGTTTACAAACTGGCAGCTGCCAAGCGCACACTGGCCTGCCCAGCCCTGTGCTCCCCTCTGGGGTGGGCCCATGCCATGCCACACAGCCCCCCTACCCAACCCCCCCACCTCCCTATGCCCAGCATTCCCCGGACCCGCTAAGCTGAGCACCCCCCCCCGCCCGCAGCCCCATCACAACTGCCCAAGGCCCTACACACCACCATCCCTGCCCAGCACTCCCCTCACCCACAGCCCCACCAAAACTGCCCAGCACCCCACACAGACCCCGCCACTGCTCAGCACTCCAACACACACAGATCTCCCCCACCCTGTACTACCCAATGCCCTTCCCCACAGCCCCACCACTACAACTACCCAGCACTCCACACAGACCCCCGCCACTGCCCACCACCCTAACACACTCAGGCAGCCTCCACTGCCCATCACCCCCATCACCCTCCCACTGCCTAGCACCCCCTCACAGACCCCCCCTAGAGACCCACTCCCCCATGCCCTGCCCCACGGCCACACTCACTGGCTCCGCTGAGTCAGCGCAGAGCAGGGATCCCCCCCTCCCAGCACAGTCCTAGGGGGCAGAACACCTGACGCTTGAGAGCACAGAGCGGTCCCATCCCCCAGGGCCCCACCCTGCCCTACCTGCCTGGTGCTGGTGCCCACGGTGGAGAGGAGGCGTTTCCTTGCGGGAGCAGGGCAGCCACTGACTTCCCCAGCCCGCCACTTCTGCAGAGCAGACCCTGCAGCCTGCCCGGGCGATTTAAAAGGGCCTCGGGCTCCTTGCTGCCGCTACTGTGGCAGCAGCCGGGACCCCCCAGGCCCTTTTAAATCGCCCAGGCATCTGGGCAATTGCCCCCCACCTTTGGGTGGGCCTGGATATTACCTCATCCACCTTGTGTCTCTACGTGTAGTGCTGTCAGTGGTGTTGGGCAAATATAGCACAGCTCTTTTCCCCGGGGAGTTTATGATCTACTGGTATTTGCAATGCAGCCCGTAGCGGAGTGGTGAGAAGGCATTAATAACAATACTACGTAGGCTCCTAGAGCATCCTTGAACCTGTAGAACTCCAAGTGCTTTTTGGAGTTGGGGTTGGGCTGGTCTAGGCATCTGGGACAGTGTTAAAGGCTGCCTGCTGCAAGCTACCACAGGAAAAGGGAGCAGGTAGATGGCAAACAGAGACACTGGGGTGGGACTAAGAGGAGAGAGAGAGAGAGAGAGAGAGGCCAGAATGGAGTTCTGCAAATGAGGAGTAGAACCTGGGACCTGCTACAGAAGTGGGGAGAGAGAGAGAGTGTATGGCCTGGTCCACACTACACAGTTAAATCGATTTAAACAGCGTTAAATCGATTTAACTCTGTACCCGTCCACACTACAAGGCACTTTAAATCGATTTTAAGGGCTCTTAAAATCGATTTCTGTACTCCTCCCCAACGAAAGTAGTAACCCTAAAATCGATATTACTATATCGATTTAGGGTTAGTGTGGACGGAAATCGAAGTTATTGGTCTCATTCCTTTAATGTAGCTACCCAGAGTGCACTGCTCCGGAAATCGATGGTAGACTAGGACCATGGACGCACACCACCGAATTAATGTGCCCTAGTGTGGACGCATAAAATCGATTTTATAATCTCGGTTTTATAAAACCGGTTTTAGTAATTTCGATTTTATGCTGTAGTGTAGACGTAGCCTGTGCGAGAGAGTGTGAGTGTGAGTGATATCCTGGATGAGAATGTCCCTGGGGATGGGGTCAGAGTTTTGGTTCTGTCTCTACCCAAACTCAATCGCAAAACATATTCTTTGTAAAGAGGCTACTGATTCCAAGTATGTGCAGGGACCGAGAGGCAAAAGACTCTGGTTTTGGTCACACAAGGCCTGATTACTTTTTCCTCCCCACACCATCCAGAAGGGCTAAGTACCTGCAGCTCTGACTGACTTCAGGAGAAGTTCTGAGCGCTCAGCCTTCTGGAAAGTGAGGCTTCTGAGCTATTTCTTAATGCAGGTAAAAAGTTATGTGACTATTAAATGACTATGGAATGCCTAGGCACAGAGAATAGAAGGGGAGAGGTGAACATTGAGAGTCCTTGCTGCAGTAATTTACAGAGCCAAATTCAACAGTGATTTCAGTGAAGTTACATGAGGGATACTTGGGTCTGTCCTGACTCCAGATTAAAATTCCCTTAAACTAGTTTGGTGTTTGTGTTTTTTTTTGTTTTTGTTTTTTTGTTAATATTCCTCTGATCTCCACAAAAATAAAACCTTTGTGACAATAACCTCCATCTAGGGAGAGTTTCAAATACAGTCAGGGGCGGCTCTAGCTTTTTTGCAGCCCCAAGCATGGCAGTCAGGCTTGCCTGCGGGACGTCCCCGGTCCCACGGATTCGGTGGCTTGCCTGCCGGAGGTCCGCCAGTCCCATGGCTTCGACCTACCCACCGCCAAATCCATGGGACCGGGGTCCTCCCGCAGTCATGCCACCGAAGGCAGGCTGACTGCCGCCCTCGCAGGGACCAGCAGGGCATCCCCCACAGCTTGCTGCCCCAGACCCCAGGCACGCACTTGGAGCGCTGGTACCTGGAGCCGCCGCTGAATACAGGGTCAGCTCTTTTGACAGTCACTAACTGGGGAAATAGCACCGGCAGACAAGTTAATACCTGATACAACGCTTCATGAATAAGCCATTACAATAGTTTATTCACAACAGCATCAGGTGTTACCTTGCTCTCTGTTGTCAGCCATTGAGTATTACCAGCGTGTGGCCAAGCTGATAACACAGGTGAGATGATTTGTGGCTTTAATGGCATTAATGAGAAAGGGAAACAATGAAACCGCTCCCTCTACTCCTTTAAAAGGAGGGGGGGGGTGAATTCAACCTCTTACGAGAGTTACCTGTATACCCCTCTGAACCAGAATCACCCCGCCTTCTGCTCTTGAAGTGTGGGAGATGAGGGAATTGCCACATCCTCAAACGAAGTGCAGAAAGGACCTTGGTTTTAACATTTTTTCAAAAGATCCTGACCCCGGAACCTATAAAGGTCTCTGTTTTATTGTCTGACAAAGATGATGGGCTGAGTTGTACCTGCCGGGATTTGAACCTGTATTTATGGGAAGTCCAGATCTTGCAAGTTGAGGGTAAAATTTTCAAGGGCTCCTAAGTGACTAAGGAGACAAAGTCTCATTCTTAAAGGGACTTAGAGATTTTGGGAGCCAGTGTCTTAGTGAAAGGCAATGGGATTCCATCTCCTAAATCCCTTTGGTGCTCTTGCAAATGTAACCCTGACCACTTTAGAGTGGGATTTTCCAGAGTGTCTGTTCTGTAGGTTCTTATATTGCTGTCATCGCCATGGTATCTGAGTGCCTTGTGTTCCCTGAGGGTTTTGAAAAAATCTCACCGGTATTTTCCCCCTGGAGGCAATGCTGTCATCCCAAGAAGTGCAGCTGGCGTGTTCTGCACACAGAAGGAGTTTCAACTCTTAGAACAAATTTTTATTTCTTTTTTATTCTGCTGCTCCTCAGAACGCAGCGCCGTGATGAGATGCTACAACGTTCCTCACCATGTGCATAACTCTTTGCAGGGCTGTTGGCTCTTCTGCTGGTATGTCCCTTATGAGGAGGACCTAGTAACACCTCTGAGTCCATTTTGCAGGAAAGTTAGTATGAAGTACCAGTATTTTGGAGGCAGAATAACAGTGCCCTACTGGTGACTAGTACAGCCTGTCTCCTAGAGGGAAAGGCAGGAGAATTAAAAACGCATGGACCATTGTCTTGTTTCCTAGGAGGGAGCCTTAGCTGAAGGGATTTATGGAGCTGGGTGGCTTTAAGCTGAGACATTTATTTTTGCACCTGAACATACTCTAACAGCAGAGGTCAGCTGTCAAGATGATGATCCAGCTTATCTAAAGCAGCCGTGTCCCTGAAACAAGGATCCCTTACGCTGATGAGAACAGGAGACGGTGATAAGAGGTGAAGTCCAGTTATGAGAGAGAAACTGGCTAAGTTCTGCTGAATGGTACCCTGCCAAATATGTTGTTTGGGGTCGCTCTCTGTTCTGTGATCCTCTCTTTACAGACATTCTCCCCTATTGGGGGTCAGTATTAACCCTGCATTTTAGAGATAAGAACACTGAGGTACAAAGGGCTTGTGCCTTGCCTAAGATCATAGGGTGAGCTAGTGGCAAATAGAACCCAGGAGTCATGACTCTTTAGTTCCTTGCTCTAAACACTAGATAACGCTGAGAGGGGCAGTAAAATCATCAGGGCCCAGGATGAGGAGAACACACTTGTTCTGGTGCCCTGCAATTCTGATGGCACCCAGTAATGTCCCCATGCCCTTAGAAATGCAATTAGCGTACTCCCGCTCTTCCCCGGGTGGTGCCTGACCATTCTCTTCCTTGTAGCTGTGCCTGTGATGACTCGTTCAGCCAATTCTCTTCTTCCCCACGGCTGCACACACACATACTGTCTTCCTGTGGCGAGTGTCAGTAAGTAAAAGGGGAGACAGCCAGTAGTCCCCTCCAACCTTGGTGCACCCCCAGCACAACCCCCCTGATTTTATCATTGTAAAGGATAATGCTGCTGAGGTTTCTCCTTCTTCCCACCCCAAGGCCAGCGGGGTTGCTTTCATTTTGTTAGACCTTGATATTCACCTTGCAGTACCTGCAATGACACTAACATACCTTTTGGGCATGCCCCTTTTCTCCCCACCCGTGCAGCCATCTGTGTCCCAGATAATCCCTACCTGATGCTTGTAGTGCTGCAAAATCCAGGCAGTATCAATCCAAGCATCCACCCAAGAGGGCTGTTGGCTGCAGGAGGGAAGTGTCTGTTCAGAAGAGGCAAGGGCACCGATAGAGAGGTGAGGAAGAGGAGAGTACTGCTGGGGAGCATTCACAGGGCGACCTCTCCAGCTAGTCCTGAGACAGCACCCCAACCTCTTCACAAGGCTGTCTTCCCACAGGGTGTATCCTACACTGCCCTGCGCAGGCACAAGGGCCAAGCAAAGCGCTGCTGGGAACCCTGCTCCTCATAACTGCCTACGTGCTTCTAGCCACAGTGCATGACTGGCACCTACCAGCAGCGAGCGCGTGACTTCCCCATTCCAGAGCAGGGCCCTGTGGTGGGCAAGTACCATCCACTGGGAGCTTCAGAAGGTTTGTCTGTGATGGCGAGTATTTGGCCACATCGGCTTGTGGGCAGCAGGCCAGGTGGTTTTGAATACAATCCATCCAAAGACAAGGTGGGGAAGCAAAGCAGGTGAAAGGCTCCTGTTTGGCCATATCTACCTCTAGGCTGCTTCTCCATGATGGATGGAGGAGTCAAGACTCCAGTTAGCCAGGAACGTGCTGTTCTGGGTCTTGGTGGAAGAGGAAGGTGGGTCCTGCATGGGCCCGTGGAGGTGTAGCTACATCCTAAGCTTAGCCAGTGGCCCCGTTCAGAGCTGCTGTCAGCAATGGAGTCCAGCAGCATGAGTCAGCAAGGGCTGTGGTTGGCCAGTCTATTGACTCAAACCCTAGGCTGGGTGACTTTATCAGTGCTACCCAGCCAAACCCGGAGTTCTAGCAGTGAAGCTCCTGGGCAGAGGTGGGGGCCGCTGCAGCCACCGCTGACAGCTATTGACTCTGGGTTATTGCCTGATGCTATCTCTACCAGACTGCTGGGTACATAAGTCACGGGTGCTTTAGGTGGGGCTTAAAGTCCTCTGGAAAATGTGCAGTGGCCTGGCCTCTTCCCAGGCCTCTCCTGGGATTCTGAGTCACAGCAGGACTGGCAAGCGGACGGGAGTCCAGCTGCACACTTGGCAGTCAGCAAGGGCTCTAGAGCCCAGCCAGCTAGGAGAAGGGATCACCCTGCTTCCAGGAGAGAGGGCAGCATTACACTGGCTGGGGGGGTATTTGCTTTGCAGCTTTACTTTGCAGGGGCATCACTAGCAAGCCCTTGGCCTGCTGCCATTGGGTCTCTTAGTGCCCCAGAACAAGAAGATTTCTGTGCCCGGGGTCGGTGGGCATTGAATACGCAGACAATAGAGTGAAAGTGTGCGCAAGCTCTCTGTTTATGGGCCTCCTGGCTTTCAGTCCTGTCCATCTGACTCCTAGCCACCCTCTCAGGGACTTCATTGCTTTCTGTAGCAGATCCTGTGAAATAGCTTCATTGCCCTCCACCACCTCCATCCTCCCCTAAAGTCAGGTTCCAGTCATTACAAATAGGGTCGTTTGGAGTGGTGAGCCTAGGACTAGAAGACTGTGTATCCCTCTGCCAGCCTCCTGCACCGTCCAATCCTCCTTGCACAGGCCGAGTTCAGCAATTGCAGATTGCTGGGACCCTGGGACAAGGCCTGCAGTGAAGGCACAAAGGGGAGGGATCTGGGCTGGCCCAGATGTGCTGGCAAGCATGTGCTCGGTCACCCTGTTCCATCATAAGGGTACTCCAGTGGTGGTCCCCACTTTCCTGATTAAGGGGAATGGGGAGCAGCAGCCGTGATGCCACCAGTGTTATTCTGAGTTATGAGTTTGGTCCCCTCGTTCGCGGTGCTATTAGGACTGGAATTAAGTACAGTCCCATGGCGCTCCTGGGGCAGGAGAGGAAAGAGAAACTGGTTGCCTTGGCCCCTTGTGGCCAGACAAAGCAGGGGAAGGATGCTCGGGAGATAATCTCATTCCTGTGGGTGGAGCTGAAGTTCTCTCTGCCAGAGACTCTGGTGCTGGGCTTGTGGCCTGTCAAACCAGGGGACTGATCCTCAGCAGGCTGGGGATGGAAGCGAGGAATGCAGATGTTATGCAAGCAAGAGGGGAAAACCTCCCAGCTTCACCCTGTGTGCTCTGTGCTGTAACAAGGGCAGTCCCTCCTCTTCCACCCCAGGGACTCAAGGCTGGTTCTTATCTTTTGCACGTTAGCTTTCTTGTCTGCCTGCCCGTGTGCCCCGTGCCCACAGCGCAGGTCGAGCCAGTCCAGAGAACACCGAAGGGCGAGGCTCCGTTTACTCTCTGATTCAGCGAAGGGACTGGAGCTGCAGGGGAAGTGAAGTTGTGTGTAGCTGGGGAATGTGTGTGTGCAGCCAGCTCCATCGACGCTCTGCCCTGCTGACTGGAAGCTGGCACTAACTCTGCTGCACTCCCATAGGCTGCTGGGCCAAGCTCTGTCTCTTCGCCTCAGCAACACAGATACTTGCTGACCTGGTCTGACTGCCAGGCCCTGGAGTACGCTGGGTGTTGGGTCACTGGGACTCTTGCTCTGTGGACTGAAGGAGGTGACTGGGGGATTCCAAATGCCGGAGGGTCTCGTCTTTCTCAGAATAATGCAACTCTCAGAGATTATTTTATTTTTTTCTGTTTTATCAGGTTTTCTGTGTCCAAAACCATTTGCTTTGGACTGACTTTAAATCTTGGTTCTGCCCCCCACTCTCCTGGATAATACCCGGCATGTCCGTAGTGCTTTCACTTTCTAAGCATTTTACAAAGGTTCATTATTTAACCACGCTTCGTTTCCCCACACGGCATAGGTTGCAATCATTGCTGTCATTTAGACAGGTGGGGAAACAGAGGCAGAGACCAGTGAAACAACTAGCCCAAGGTCTCAGGGAGTGAGCGAAGGAGCTGGGAGTTCCCATGCTTGGTACATTAGACCCCACTTCTCTGTTCCCTCGGAGTGAAGCACAGTCGATGGAGTGCTTTCATGAAAGGTGTGTAGGGAGACATCTGATGTGGGGTTAAAGACCAGTGTCTCTTTAGCAGAGTTTGGGAGTGTTTTAAAGAGGTGGAAATATCATATCATGGCAGTTCTCTTAGTTAAGTCACACAAGTGAAAGACAAATTAAAGTCTCAAAATGATAGATCAGCAGTTTGTCGTAATACTGTGGGATTGTGTGAGTTCTGGGCCTGATCCAAAGCCTATTGACGTCAATGGAAGTCTTTCCCCATTGACTTCAGTGCTGTTTGAATCAGGGTCTTAGTGCCAACCCTGGCAAACGAAGGCCCAATCCTATCCACAGAACAGATGCAGCAGTGCAAGCTTCCCCCTCCCCCACTACATGCCTGCCCTATGTTTCCTCAGCCCTGACCTAGAGGGACCTCATTTCTGGGGTGGATGGGTAGCTGACTATCCATGGCCCATTCCTGCCGTGTCACCTCTGCCAGTTAGTTCCAATTGTGTTGGCAGAGACGTGCCATCTGGGAAATGGGCTGAGATGACACTACATTTCTGTTGTCTCACTGCTTGTATAAACTCCCAACATTTTGACTTTTTTTTTTTTTCTTGAAAGAAACATTTCTCTGTACTGTGTGGATATTTTGCAGATAACTCTGGCTCCAATTCTGCAAAATACTTAAGCACACGCTAAAGTGCTTCACTGAATAAGGCTAGACTTAAGCATGTGCTTGGCTAAAGCCAGGCCTGAAAGCTGATGTACTTTGTCAGGAATCCTTGTGGGTGGGTGGCATCACACACTGACTTTGAGGTGGGACGATGCGTGGTAGCTTTGAGCTGTCTTGGAAGGTGGCACCTCGGTAAGCATAATAATGCAATACCACAAATGTGCTAGGCACTCCTTGGGCAAATAAGCTTATAAAACCACCCTGAAGAGCTTGCAATGTAAGTTAAGACCTGACAAGATGAGAGATTCCAAATAGTGGAGGTGAGGTGGGAGAAAGGTGCAAGGGGGCAGGGAGAGGGAGGGTCTGTGCGACACTATGGCAACAAGCTTCCACAGCTGCACTGGTTAGTAATCGTGTTTCTTGAGGCATTTTGTTAAACGGAAGATTGTTACCAAGTATGGAAGATCAGGGTTTATAGGCCTCTTGGAAGAAATAGGGTGGGTTGGTTTGTTTTAGGGAAATCCTTGGAAAAAAGCGTGGAAGCATGTTGGATGTGGTATCTCCTATAGAGTGGGATTCCAGGCACGGGGAATCCATTCACTAGCTCGTCTTGTGGAGGAAGCAGTAATGGAAAATACATTTCTCCCCTAGAGTTGTTGATATGCCTGTAAAATCCGTGGCCTTCTCTTGCTCTGATAGGGGAATGTGAAGTTGTCTAGACCAGTGATCTCCGAGTGGCCCTTTACAGAGGGTACTTTCAGGGCATGTTTGCTGGGCATTCTAAGTGTGCAGTTCCCCTTAATACGGGAAGGAGGCATCTAGTCTAGCTAGTCTGTTTTAGCACTCCCTTTATTAGGTACCCTGGGGTGAACAGCAATAGTGGGAAAGACAAATCCAGGCAGCTGGTTGAGCAATCCCATTGACTAGTCTTCACTGCTGCGTTAACCTGGGTGATAGGCACTTGGGTCTGAGCCCAGCTTGGGTGTGAGTAGCCACACTGCAAAACCATGCTCGAGTTACTGGGTCCACACTGCTGCTGCACCCACCTATGTAAGGAGCTAAGGGGCATACTTTCTGGGGTATATTACATGGTTCTTAGCACTGCAGTAAGCTAAGCCACTCTGGGACTCTTTTCCAGTAAATTGTGGGAAAACTTGTCTGTCCTTCTGGGTGCATGGCGGGGGAATAGTGGGAAGGCCCTGGAAGACTATCTGCACTTGAGTGGTTTAGCCTGTGCTGTGTCCTCAGTGCCAGGCACCTGGCTTACAAGCCCGAGAGCAAGCAGCACTTGTGCTTTAGTCTGTAGACCTAGCTAGCCCGGTTATAAAGCCCCAGCCCACCCGCCCAGGCAAGAGCCTGGGTTAACTGCAATGAAGACCAGCCTGCTCAGCAGTAAAATGGCTCTGTCCTCTACTGAATCTCCGGCTGCTGCATTCAGTGCCGCTCCCACCAGGTTTTTGCCTGTTGCTTCCCATCCAAGGTGGATTCAGCCAGGACTGGGTGCCTGGGCCTGGCAGCTGTGATGTGGGGGTAACAATGGCCCAAGAACGTGTCGAGGGGGGGAAGGAACCAGTGCTTCCTCCATGCCTTTGTGGGGGAGGGGGCTGAGAGAGAGAGATCAAAGCTTTCTTGGAGGTTGTCAGAAGAGTTAGTGTAGGGGTCTAATCTCCCAGTGCTGCTGTGCCCAAGCTGCCTAACTGTGGGCACCGACTCTGCTCTTCTGACGCTGCCTCGCTTTTCCCAAGGGTCACGCTCCGCTGCTCCGTAACGGTGACCCCTGCGCAGAGAGACCCAGCGGAGTCTACGCATCGCTCTAGTCTCTCTCTCCGGGCTTCAGTTTGCAATAGCGCCCTGATGCTGGCCCTGTGCCCAGGGCTGAACTTCACCTGACGTGCTCTGACTGCAGGGTGGGGGTGGGAGGCAGGCAGCGAGAGAGGAACTGAAGTCCTTCCTGGTCTTCAACCTGCTGCTGGGCGTATGATCAGCACATGAGAGCGGGCGAGCCTGAGGCTGCCCTTTGCTCAGATCTCTCTCTGTTCCTCCTTCCCCTCTCCCACCAGCAGCACGGGCAGGGGCAGCCCTCACTCCTGCTCAGTGGCAGTGTCTGTGTGAGCTGCCCAGCTGACGTACCAGGATGAAGCTGCCTTCCTGAAATAGCCACGTGTGGGAAGACATGCCCCTTGATATTGTGGGGATTGGACCCTGCTTTTACTGCTTCTGTGTAATCTCTCCTCCACCCAGTCCTTCCCCATCACGCTCCCTTTTTCCAGGTCCTCGTGTGTCTCACCTGTCTGGTACACCTGCTATCTCTGCCCATCGCTTTCTCCCCTTTGGAGGAGTCACTGTCTCTCCTCTTTTGCTTCAGTTCTGATTTCATTTTAGAGGGGAAATGACTCACTGCAAAGGTATCTTCCCTGTTTCCTCATTTGCTCTGAGGTTCCCCAACAGGAGGGTGACTAGGGGCAGGGTGGGGCCACTGCTGCACAAAGAATGCTGAAACCCCTGCTCGAGGAGTGTGACTGCATTGTGCAGCAGGTGCACGCACGCCCCAGGAGCCAGCGCTGGGCTACGGTGCTGCAGGAGAATGAAGGTTAGAAGGGGAGCTAGAATAGACTTCCTGTGCTAGCTCCTGGCAAGAAGGAAACCGACTCGGGAGAGCCTTACGAAATGGGTAAATATATCGTCTAGGCAGCCTCCTAACAATGCATGCATCTGGGCCGGGAAGTGTGTGCTGTGGATTAAACAAAACCTCTGTGCAGGCGGGAGATGTTAAACAGTTTTAGCTTATTTGTGGGGAATTTGGATGCTGTGGGAAACTGGGGGAGAGAGATTGAGATGTGCTGGTAGTAAGCGCTTGTCACAGTAACAGGATAATGCCAGCCCAAGCGGCAGTGTCAGCTTTCTAAACCTCCAAATGTCGCACAATGCAGCACTGACGTGAAAGCTCTGTGGAGACGCTGAACCACAACCCTGGATCCAAATGTCCCACAGCTTTGAGGAAATACAAATTGGGATCGGGGGGCAAACTTGTCAGGTTTTTGTTTTATTTTCTTAAAGTCGACATCTTGTTTGAACTTGCAGGTGGCAAGAATCCAAGAGGTCATCTTGCTAGCTCATTCCTATCGAAAAGGAAGATTGACTCAAAGGATGGGACTTGTCTGGAGCTCAGGCAATTTCCTCCGTCTGCTAGCTCAGAGTGGGGGAGGCCAAACTGCAGCCTCTTGTGGGGTTGGTTGGTTGGTTTGTTTTTGAGGGGATTGATGTGGCTGTCTTCCTCACCCCAAACCCTTCTTTGGTTTGTGATGCCTTTTTCTGATGACCCTCTATGCAGAGTCTGTTATACGGTTTGCATGGGGTGAGAATAGATCAGGATGGCTAAAGCAGCCTCTATAGAATAGGAATTGCTTAAAATGGTCAATTTACTGCCTTGGAGTGAGTGTTCTCCTCTGGTAATCCTGGGTTCCACCCACAAACGGATGGGCTGATGTTAGCCTCACCGGTGTTCTGGCCTGACTAGAAACAGGACATACCAGGAACCTCCATGCGGGAAGGATCTCTCCTCATGAAACTCCCAGCAAGAGTTGTTTAACTTGTCAGAGAAGCATCTAAACTTACAACGCCCCCTCTGAAACTATGGAGCGTGGCCCATCACTGCAAGAAGCTGGCAACAGGTCCCTATTTTCTCCAGTCCATAAATTGGAGTGTCTGGCCAGTTCATTCAGCTGGGTCCAAAGTCATCCCTGGTGTAATTCCACTGACTTTGGTTGAATGGCATGAGGCTGGAAATGAACTTGGCCCCTTCTTTGTTTATTTTGTTAAATGGAGGCTTTCAGCAGCAAAGAGATGTATTCCCATGGGGAATACCATGCACTTCCCTGCAGGTCGTCTTCGGAACAGACTCCTTCCCCTTAGAGCAAGAAGGAATGTGCTCCAATAACAGGAGCATCTTCTCCCCACCTCGGTGTGTATGTCCACCCTGCAAACAAAACAACAAAAACAAACACCACAATGAGTCTCAAAACCTGGGTCTACTGGCTGAGGCTTGCAGGGCTTGTGCTAAAAATAGCAGCAGAGATGCTCCCCCTTTGTGTCTTGGTCGGACCCACCCCCTCGTCGGGTTTCAGAGCCCCAGCCCAAGCAAAAATATCTACAGTGCTATTTTTAGCACCATAGCACAAGCCTTACCAACCTGAGTCGGTAGACCTGGCCTCTAGGAGTTGCTGCTGTGGGTGTGGGGGGCTTTTCTGCGATGTAGACATACCCAGTGAGGTTTCCTTACTTGGTAATAGAGTGACTCACTGATCCACCAAGCAATTTCTTCCTTCTCACCTGTCCACCACCCAGACAGGTAGGGCAAGGGTGGAGCATGGAATCCTCCAATTCTGTGTCCCACCAATATCTCAAATGACCAGCCAAGGCACAACAGAGAAAGCAATAGATTGGAATCTAAATTCAGAGCCGGTGTGAGCTGAGTGTACTTTGCGCACTGAAGGGCGTGGGTTGTACCAGGAAAGGCAACCAGAAGTAGGGGTAGAGTGAGACAAAAAATCTCCTTCTTACACATCGTCTCCCCCCCCACACGACCAATCCTGGTTGACTGACTTTCCTGGTGTAAACCCCACGTTTCTGCCCCCTTTGCTTGCAGATTACACCAAGACGTGTGCACGACTTAACCACATACAACTTCCACCAGCATCTCTATTGCCTCTGGATGCTAATGTGCCTGGTGCTGAAATTCTTGCTGCCCTCAGTCGCATTGCAAATCATGCCCCAGAGTGAAAACTTGCCATGAATATGTCGTCACAGTAAGTTAGCCAAGAACTTAGAGCAGAGGGGAATGGCCCCTCCTCCCTCTTCTGCATTTGACTGCTTTGTGCCCCTGTAGGGCCTGTCACTGAACTGTTTGCTTTTGAGATAAAGTCTGCCTTGTTTTGATACTGGTAGGGAATATTGGAGAGCCGGTTAGGTCACTGTTCAAACAAGGCAGCTAGTTCCAGATTTTGGCCCATCTCCATGTTAGGGAAGGGACAGATTACTGACCACCTCGCGAGGTGATTTGCTGTAAAGAAGGTTTGACCCTGTGACTTTTTTTTGCTAGGGCGAGTCGGCTGCATAAACAAAGGGTTTGTTAGTTAACAGTTGCCTCCTCTAGGGTGGACTGATTTCACTGCAAGTCACCTCTGCCCTTTGCTTGTTGGAGTGCAGTTGCTACTCCTCACTCCGTCAGTCGGCCTCCTCAGACAGACCGTTCATAGGGCTGGATTTACTCCTTTTGCGCCCTAGGCACAGCATCTTCAGCATCCCCTCTGCCTACAGCTGACCTTTGTGTTTTCTGTAAAAAAATTAAACTCTTAACCCACTTTTAACTTTAGGTGCCCCAAGAACACTGGCGCTCCGAGGCACGTGTCTACGGTGCCCAGCTGGAAACTGGAAAACTGTTCATAGAGTTTAAGGACAGACGGGACCATTTAAGATCATCTGCTCTGACCTCCTGCTTAACACAGGCCACAGAACCTCATCTGGTGATTCCATTGTCAAGCCTAATAATGGGTTGGACTTGGGGATGCCTTTTAGGAAGACATCCAGTCTTGATGTAAGGACTCCAAGTGCCAAGAAACGTCCATGTCCCTTGGTAATAATAGAGTTGCCAGCTGACCACCCAGTGAAAAATAGAGAGTTAGGAAAATCTGTAAGGAAGTGAGGATGGGCCTCCATATATATAGTTCAATGTGTTGTTGCTTTGGGATGTTAGCCCTACTACCGGAGGCCCTAGGGGAAGGCTCCTGGCATTTGAGATTAGACCCATGAGGGGTAAACATTTTCATAAGTAACAAAAGTCGACATTTTCACATGTTCACAGGACTGCAGGCACCAGGGCTTTTTGAACACCAGCTATCACAATAGTTAGCAATGCTGTTCCGCTCCCAGATGCCACTGTACACCACTCTGGCTGGGAAAAGGGAAGTGAAAGTAGCCTTCGTATAAATGAGATTTGGGTCCTTTTTCTGTTTCATTTGCAGATGGATCTGCTCGGAGTGAGTTCTCCTTCTCTAATCCTGGGCATGACTCAGGAGTGGCAGTGCGCAGTGAAACCACTAAGAGTTTGAACGGACGTGTGTCTCAAAAACTATGTATTAGGCATCTGGGGATGGGTTATTTTCCCATTATCTCTGCTGAATGAGACTCTCTGGAACTAGGGGACTAATTCAGGTAAATATGGAATCCAGACAGATGCTGGCTTTATTATTTTAATATCTGCATCATTTAGAGGCTGTATCTGAGATTGTGTGTGTCTCTATCAAAGTATATTTGGAATCTCCATCTGGAGAGCCACATTTTTTTTCCTCACTATTATGGCTGTTTATTGACTGTTTCTTTGTCCCCCAGACTCTCCTGCCATTTTTAGGTCAGAGAAAGAAAGAGGGAGACAGAACCACCTGCCGCAGCTCACATCCCGTCAGCTGATGCCAGCTGTGAGTGTTTCTTTGGCAGTGTCTTAGCTGGTTGTTGTGAGCAATAATCAAGGAAGCAATCAGCAAGTATACTGCCCTAGAAGTGCTGCACGTTGTTGGGCCCGCAGCACGTCTCGCTGACACAAGAGGAGGCTGCCGATCCCGAGTGGAATGCTGCCCAGCTGGTCCCCTGTGATTCGTGCTGGGTTGGAGAATTGCACGGCAGGTGCTGTCAGTGGAGCAAAAGACTGACGAGAGATGCTGAAGGATGCCTAGATAAGATGGTGATTGTATCAGAGGGGCCAGAGGCAGCTGAATTGGGCATTGCAAGGTGATGTTCACTCATCTCCCGCCCCACCCCACCAACCCCCTACCACTGCGTCAATTACAGCTGTTAGTAACACTGCAAAAATCTTTGGCTCTTGGGAGAAGTGTCCCTGTTGGGAAGAGTCTCTCTCGGTTCAGGGCTCTGGCTAATAAGGAGACATTGATATTGATTTTGGCCCCAGTGTAGGGTCAGCATGGAGCTCGTTCCTGTGGTTACTGCTCCTCCAGGGCACTATTCAGCAGGGAGGACAAGCAGCTGAACATGCCAAGCAAGGTGCTACCCAAAGTCCCCAGGCCTGGCTGTGCTGCCCCTGCCTTACCAATCTATTCAACTGCAAGTTAATTCAGGTCACAGCCGTAAGAATCACATGATAAGTAAGTGCAAGCCAAGCAGAGACATGAGGAAGTGGAGGGATTGTCATACTGAGATTGTCCCATGGCCTGCTCAAGCTTTCTTTGTGCTGGATCCCATGCATGAAAGAGCCTATGCGTGACAGCACTTTTGAGCTGCTCCATGTTTTGGCCTGTATAGGCAGGATACTCCTCTGGGCTCTGGCAGCTGGCAGCCTGAAATATGCCACCCTTTTATGTGCAGATCCTGCCGGGACAGAGTTAGGTGGGTTTTACTGATGGCTTGTTAATCCACGTGGATGAGACATGGAGAGTGGCTTTACTGAGATGAGGGATCTAGGGTATGGGCTGAACAGCCCTGAGGGAGGAACCCTAAAAGCAGCCAAGCTCAGGGAGGGGATTTGAGCTGAACTTTATCTGTGTCCGGTGGTAAAACAAACTCCAAGAAGGGGATGAGAGTGCAGGTTGTGAGAGGTCCCTGCTCACACTGACCTGCTGTCTGGTGCAGAAACAGCCCCCAAGGAACTGGAAGCCAGGGACTCCACAGCTGGAACCCCAGCAATAAATGGACTCTCACTATGACCTGGGGTGTGTCTCAACTTTTGTGCCTCAGTTTTCCCTATCTTTAAAATGGAGATGACTGTACCAACCTACCTGACATAGGGGGTTGTGTGGCTTTAATGCATGAATGTTTGTAAAGCACTTTTAATCAGAGGGTGTTGCGCGCTACAGAAATGCGAAGTATTTTTTCGTTGCAGCTGTTCTGAAACTGGACTATGCCTTGTTAGAGACCATAAAAGGGCTGGTGAGTGAGATTTTGGGCTGGTACATAACCTCTCTAATGACAAACACTGCCCAGAAATCTTCTGTGTACAAGGTTTTTCCTATTTGCAAAGCAAGACCCGTTTTTTTTTTTACCCAAGCGACAATATTCTGAGCATTGTTTTATGTAAATCCCTAAAGGGAACAAGTGTTCTCTCTTTAGCCATTCATGAAACACCATCTCTGCTGTGCTCCCCTTCTCTTCACTCCAGCCCACCCTCCAACCCCCTTCCCCAAAACTGCACTGCTCTGCATGCTTGAGTCCCACCAAGCAGGGTGTAGGCCGAATGGAACTGATAAAATGTCTGGAATGTGGGTTGGGATGACAGTCAGATGCTGAAGGCCTGGATATACTCTCACTGATGTGGGTGTAAATCCATAATAACTCCACCGATGTATAAAGCCAGTGCGACTCTATTTATGCCAGTCAATAAGATTCTGGTCCTTTTATGATTTTCCCTTAAATACCTTCTGTGGCTGACCTGTGTTTAATGGTCTGGCCTGTACTCAGCTGAGGATATATGGTAGGAATGACACTGCAGAAATCAACTGTATTGTAACTGGGCTCCTTCTGTGCTCTGTACTACCTCGGAAATTCTGGAAACATACAACACATTCCTACTTCCAGGTGAAATGATCCCTGAAGCAGAGCTGAGCTGGAGCTCTATCTTTGTGGGGAGGGGTATTTATGTCCAAGCCTGTAGAACGGTGGGTGAGGGCTGTCGAGGGTCACACCTATTCATTAGCAAATTGGAGTGTTCAAAAACCATCCTAGGGCAGACGGATGGAGGAGGAGAGTCAGCTTATTTATAATTAATCAGGCACTTATTGTAGCTTTTCATTAAGAGGTAAATGACGGGAACAACAGGCCCTTGGTTGCTGTTTAACGCCCACAGAGTCAGCTCGGACACAGAATTCTGAACCGTGGCCCAGACATTGATCTGAGCTATGATCCTTACATATAGTTCTGCTGCACCCCTGGTCAGGTTGAAAGCAACTGGGTCTCTGCCACTGAGCACGTCATCATCCAGGTGAAATAACTCTTGGTTAGAGTGTTTCTGCTCACTAGTAAAGTTGACATCCATTCACAGCACTTCTTCCTGGTCTCACTGTTGTACTTTTCACTCTTTCCCCTTCTCTGCGCTGCTGTCTTGTCTGGTAAGCGCTGTAGGCAGGAGCATATATTGTAACTGTACATATTACTTTACAGTGCCATGTACCGTAAAAGCTGCACAAGAAATTACCGAACAATACAGTAAAGAGGGGTTGGTGTCTTTTCTCCAAGGGAGCAGAATTTCACTCAGTAGGTTTTTATTAGAAGACCAGATCTGTTAAATTATCGATTGCTAATGCTAAGTGTCCTTGTAAATGGACCGCCCATTCATAGACTTTAAGGTCAGAAGGGACCATTATGATCATCTAATCTGACCTCCTGCACAACGCAGGCCACAGAATCCCACCCACCCACTCCTGTTACAACCCCCTGACCTATGTCTGAGCAATTGAAGTCCTCAAATCATGGTTTAAAGACCTCAAGGTGCAGAGAATCCTCCAGCAAGTGACCCGTGCCTCAATAGCAGTACCAGGAAGGAATATCCTTTTAGCATTCTTGTAATTTAAATTTAAAAAGGAAAGTATTATAACACTGGAAATGTAGCTTAATTCAATGATTGTACTGGTCTGATTCCAAGTGGGTAACTATTTACATTCTGCCTACATAAAATTCCCTATGTAATTGGTGGGGGGTTGGTCAATTGCTGTCCTGTGCTGGCGTGTAGCCTTGCTGCAGCCCTGTTACAGATTTTTAATGTTAATGGACAACTTTTTAAAGTGACTCAGGATTTGGGCATCTCTGTTTGATGGGAAGAAAGCAGCAGTACATACTGGTCAGATCTAATGTAGTAATGTGCATAGTATTCAGCCTGCATCCTGTCATTCAACATTCAGAGGTACTGTTCTCCATCCATAACTTACTAGAGACAAAAACGTGCAAGCCTGCATGGTGCCAGGATGCCTGCGGTATACACAAGCTATCTGTTAGCCTAATGGGAGTGCACGTAAGTATATTTGCATTGAGTCACTCACGTGCACTGATGCTAAGTTTTGCAAACAAAGGATTCAGTCTGAACCCTGAAAACTTTGCTATGGGGCAGCTGAGTTTTCAAGGCCAATGTTGGTTTAGTGGCCTAATCCCGTGAAGCACACCCATAAGGCGACGTTTCACAATAGGTGGATTAAAGGGCATCCATCAGAGCAGTGAAATGGAAGGAACAAACTAGGCGGGTGGAGGTGGGAGAAATCAATTTGACTGTAGCAGCTGCATGGTTACACAAATTTTTGATTTTATGATCAAAAGCCATAGAAGAAATTCAGAAAAAGTCTGTTGATGATGCAGATTGCTGGAAGAACTTAAAAGTAATAGTTGATTAAAATGCTTAATTCTCAGAGTGTTACTACTTTATTAATGTGCACTTCTGTAGTGCACCACGGGTGTGGGCTTTAGTACTCAACCCATCCCTCCTCTGCTGTAGGGTAGGGATGTTGGCATGATCCTCCCTTAATAGATGGGTTAAACTAAGGCAGACTAAGGTTAAATGCCTTGCCCACGGTCCCAGACAGTGCCAGTGTCAGGATTTTAGTGCAGGAGTTTCTGGTACTTGGTAAAGACACAAGCTACTGGACCTCACTCTGCTGTATTTATCTATAGCTTTGAGTACTAACTCGTGCTCCCACAAGATAAAAGAGAGCGTTCTCTAGCATCCATTACTCCTTTATCCTTGGAGGTGGTTCATGCTTGTAGAAGGCGGACAGTTGATCCTGCTGTCACACTACAGCCCTTTAGTGAATTTATTTCATGCTTTGGCCTTGGATCAGGGTGGCTGGGGTTTCTTTTAGGCTCAATGAAGAGGTTTCCCCAGTGGGTTATATCTAATGGAAAGGTAAGCCCTCTTCCCAGCGCACACCTCCCCAAAATCTACTAAATACAAACAAACCACCAGTGTTGTCAGTTTCCAGGAACTGGCATGAATCCAAGCAGCCCTTGTGGGTCTGTAACTGCAGCCTCTAGCAGAAGAGAAGCAGCCGAGGCAGAGTTCCCTTAATATAGTGCAGACTAGTCACCTTGATGATGGCCTTTGTCTTGCGCACAAGGATCTGGCCTAACAGGCATGCCCAGGACTCATCCAATGTCAGGCAGTGACAGCTAGAGGTGAGATTGTCATAGGCCATGACACAACTAGGTTTCTATCCAACGAGGGCTGTGATCTCAGGGATGGGAAAAAAAGATCCACATTTCAGTGGAGGGGGACGCTAAGCTGCTGTTCTCTCTTGTATGCAAACACTTGTGAGAAGGGAGAAGTATGTTTAGTCAATTGTAGCTTCGGCTGTTTGCAGCGTTGAACTATGCCACCCCATGCAGTAGAGCCCAGCGCCTGTCCTCAACAGCCTAAACCCCGAAGTTCCCTTTCAAGGTGCCTGAATCCATGATTGGGGAATGAAAGCTCTTCATCTCCTATAAAAGCCTTCTTCCCTCCAACACGCTAGCACTGCTGGTACTGTTGTGTTATGCAATTTTTTTTTTTTTTTTAAAAAGCTCTCCAAAGGCTGAGGACCTCTAGTCTTGCAGCTCACATGAAAAATGGCACTTCGAGCAGCATGGTGCAGTGGCATCTCCTTACTCAGTTTTTCAGCACTGGATGCTTGTACATTGGTCCTGAGCAGGCTCAGCAGGAAGCATTCCACCGTGTGGACCGCAAACACCACTCACTGCAATACAGGGGTTTTCCTTGGTGGTTTCCCATCCAAGGACAGGCTGAGCCTGTTTTTTCAGATCACACAACTTATCACAACCCCAAGTGCTATGCTTGAAAGCATCTACCCCGCCCCCTACACTCTTGACTGCTGTTGTGTGATGTCTCCACATGAATTTGGAAGCATAAATACAAATACACATAACTCGTATCTCTGCATGTAACAAAAAGCAGTATGTTCTTGGCAAAGAGCTTCCAGTGATCCCCCTTGCATCAAAAGGTCCAGTACATGCTGAGGATTCAACCAACATCCCAGTCCTTTAGACTATGCAACTTCTGCTCCAATACTGTGGCTAACACACTGCTGGGTGTTAAGAGCAGTTATGTTAGGGGACATGCAACTAGTTTTTCCAGAAATATTACAGGGTCTCTCCTGATTCTTCTTCTTTCTGAACCAACTTACTGCAAAGGGCAGTATCAGAAGAGAAACTTACTTGTAGAACAGGCCTGAAGGCTTTAAAGGGCTTTTCAGAGCTTTGCTGTATAGCCTCAGGGTTCCCTCCATCAACTCTATTCACAGAGTTATGTTGATTTAGTTTGGGCTCCAGAAAGGACTGTACCGAGGAAACAAAGTCACTGTTCATATAATTAATCTGAGGCAGGCAGAGGTGAAAGTAAGCCGGTCCGGGCAGGTACAGCGTACTGGACCGCATCGGCTTCCACAGCAGGGATTTAAAGGGCTCTGGGCTGCCTGCAGCCGCGGGCAATCCAGAGCCCTTTAAATCCTGCCTGCGGCTCCGGTGGCCAGGCTGGGGCCAGGATTTAAAGGGCTCAGAGCTCCCACGTCTGCAGGCAGCCCCAAACCCTTTAAATCCCACCCGCGGCTCCGGTGGCTGGGCTGGGGCCGGGATTTAAAGGGCTCAGAGCTTCTGTGGCTGCGGGCAATCCAGAGCCCTTTAAATCCCACCCGCGGCTCTGGTGGCCAGGCTGGAGTTGGGATTTAAAGGGCTTGGGGCTCCCCGCAGCAGCAGGAGCTCCGGGCCCTATAAATCCCAGCCCCAGCCCGGCAAAGCTCGGGGTTCCCCGTGGCTACCAGAGCCCTGGGCCCTTTAATTTGCCCCTGAGCCCCAGGGGCTCCCAGTCACCTCTTCAGCTGGGAGCCCCTGGTTCATTTAAAGGCCCTGGGACTCCCAGCCACAGCCAGTGTCCCAGGGCCTTTAAATCTTGAGAGGCCCCGCCTCTTCTGCTTAAGGCCACACCCCCGTCAGGACTCTGGCAGTACCGTAAGTTCTGTAAGTTACTTTCACCCCTCGAGGCAGGACTGTTGGATGTGTAGATGTTTTTTCACGTATGACAATAAATAAGAAAGAACAAATATTGGAATTACCATATCAGGGGGTGGCTGGTGAAGTTGGGTCCCTACCCTACCTGTGATGAATCAGCTGCCTCCTAGCTGATGGTTGGAGGCCAGGGATCAGGTGATAGCTTGATGATCAGCTTGTCCTCATAAAAAGCAGCAAGAGCGCAGTTGCTAGGGAGGTGTGTGTTAGTTCCCTTCCTCCTGCAGCAGTCCCTGAGTGTGGAAAAGAGAACTGCAGAGTGCAATCATGCAGGGAGGGAGGATGTAGGCTGCAAAGGGAGAGGGAGCAGAGTGACATGCCTTGTCTCCCAGGTGGATGTTTGTGGAGTGTCATCCTGTCACTGTCAGAGATAGGTAGGGCCTTTGTAGAAGACCTTGGGTCAGGGCAAAGGGTACAAATGTGATGCTGAACCTGTGTTATTTTGAAAAAATAAATCTAAAGCGAAGGAGATTGAAATCTTGTTGCTGGAGGATGTTGTCTGGGGTACCACTCAGTGAGTTAGCCTAATGGTTTATACCACACTCGTGTCCATCAATGATCCATCTTGTCTATCATCCTTTCTCCACCTAGCCCCAAGGATGTCAGCGGAAAGGGTGAAATATCCCTAAAGGGCAGTTTTGTAATAAGAGGCACATGGAGGAACTGCCTTCTTAACCCCCTGTGAGTGACCTTTGCCTTCAGGTACCTAGCAATGGGCTGGGAAGTTACAACTGAAGTGGAGTTTGACCCAAGCTTTCAGCTATGGCCTTTTTACTAGGACACCTAGCTACTTTGAATTTAGTAGCTCAAAGTGCCACTCTGGCACATAAATGTCAATTTAATACACCTAGGTGAAGCCCTAATGCAGAAAGGCACTTAAACACGTGCATAACTCCATCCTTATTCTACAGGACAGCAGTTAAACAAATGCTTAGCTGCTGTCTTGGAAAGGAATGCTTTGCCTGAATCCAGGCCGGGGATTTGAATGTCCTTTGGTAGTCTCCCCGATTGTAGACCGGGCTCCACACGGCTAGGTGTAAAATACAGAAAACTAGTACAATGATGTGCCTGGAAGTCATTGCACAATGGTTATAAGGCCCAACTACAATGGAATTCAAATAAAAAACAAGCTTCTAATTCTGTGTGTGGGTTTTTTTGGCTAAGAATTATATGTGTGTCCATTTCTTTGCCCACCTGTATTGTACTCTGCTTTTCTATGCCTGATTCTCCATCCTTATGCCAGGGCCTTGCTTTCCCCCCACATTCTGTAAATATTTTGTTAGTTAATCTGCAATATCAGGTGAGGGGAGTGAGGATGATCTGGGTAAGAATATTGGCATCAAAACACTTTGCCTTATTTATGACCATGTTAAGGCAGTGAGCGCTTTGTCCAGCGAAGCTATTTGTGAACATCTGCTTCTTGGAGATCATAACTGCGCTGGCAGCTGGAACAATAGTGACATCTTGAGGCTAATGAGAAGAATCATTGATCCGAGTTCTAAATAGGCATGTGGGGTAGGGGGCAGGAAGAGAGGAGTTTTTAAATTATAATTGCAACAAGACTAGAGGTGCCACCTGTCCATGTTTTCCCAGAATCGTCAATTATTATTTTTTAGATAGCTGTCCTGGGAAATCGAGAAGAGTGCTCAGTACACACTACCAGCTGTGCAGTTTCATGGGCTCAGAATCATCCCCGAGGAGAAATGAGCGTGTTGTTCTGAGTTCATCTCCTGTTGGCCAGGTAGCTGTATTATAGAAATGCACTACTGTGGTTGGTGCTATTTCCTTTGTCCCTCACACAGATTATTTCAGTTGGAGGCCAAGGACTTAGTTGGCCATGGACTCTCATTTCCTTCTTGCCCTCCTTCGTGCCCTCTCTGTGTCAAGCTTCAGGCATATTTGGGGGGATGGATAGAGGGAAATCCAGATTCTCTTCTCCACCCTACACCAAAAAAGCCAGTTATTTCTGCTAAGAGGCCTCCCATTCCAATCTGGCAAATTTCATGAATGTAACAAAGCTGGTTGACTCCCAGATAGTCCCATCCTCTCACAAAATCAGCAAGCAGACTTTACGGCTGCAATTTTAAGGGTGCCTTTGAAAATCACAACATAAAAGCTCTTTTACTGTGAAGTGAAGTATCATCAAAATAAACAGAAAATCAGGGAAAATAACACTGAAATACCTTTCCCACCATTTACCATTTTTGTTACTTCATTGTGCATATAAATAACATTTGATGGGACTTTCAAGGGGAAATTTAGCTTAGTCACTTGCTTTTAAAGAAAACTATTCCCATCGATTTTTTTTGTCTGCACACAGTTAATTAGAACACTGCCTTTTGTTTTGTCATTTATTTTTAGTCAGTTTCCAAACATTTCTATTAATTGGACAACTGTAGCATTCCATGTGTCTGAGGGTAGGAATGTGTAGCTGGGGAGAAACAGAAACAGCTGCACATCCACCCTGGGACAGGAGGCAGTAATGTCAAGGTTACATGAGTGCAATTTGGTGGTGGACATCTTACATGTGCAAAAATCAGGAAAATGAGGGAAAAAACAACCCAATGTGCATAGTTCTCACAATAAATCTATCCAAGTTAGAAGTCTAAATACTTTGAGGATCTGGGCCATGGATCTCTGGTCTTCACCCTACAATCTGATCCAACTGAGCAGGACTTTACACTCATCTAGGGTCCCGCTGAAGTCAGTGAGGCTTCCTACATTCTGCCCACATGGTTCAGATTGCAGGATCAGGGCCCATGGCTGAATTTGAGATCACACAATCACACTGTTGCTCGTTATAACTAGGCTTGGTTGAATTTAATTTTTTTTTTATAATTTTGATGTTCATTTTTAAGCATTTTAATTTTTTTTATCAGTTTACATTTTCACAGCTGGAAATTGGGGGAGAGGGGAAGTGAGACAATAATTATTAAATGACAATAGACATTGAAATTCAAAACCCTAAAGCTCTGTAACCAATAAAGCACAAATTGACAACATCACATCAAAATATCCTTTAATCAAACACTAATAAGTTCTCACACAGCATTTTGCTTACTTTGCCTATCTGTAAATGTTGATTATTATTGATGGAAATATTTGTCATGGGTTTGTGTGTATATGGTGAAATTGACATTTACTGACAAAAATATAATCATCCAAGACTACTTATAAAGCGCATGCAATTTGAAATTGGCAGTAGAGCAGTGGAGCGGGGAGGGGGGTCACTAGCTTTTCCCTGCCTTTTAAGATAGAATTGGAAAGGCAGTGTAGATCTGGGTGTCCTTCTAATGAGTTAGGCTGCCAGTTTCAGAATGCTGCTGGGGCATAATATACTGTAGAGTCTGTCTCCGTATCAAATCAAGATGGTAAGTCAGGAGGGCTGGGGAGGAATTATTGGCCAAAGAGATTGGGGTTAGGCTGTATTTGATTGCACAATGCTAAAGCTGTACCCTTGTCCAAACATTGTAAAATCCAGTGTAGAGGGGGGAAAATCAAGTCTGATCCACCAGACTATTTTGAACACTCTAAACAGATTTCTTCACTCATATCCAAGGCGAGGCCCTCTGGAAGGTCTGAGTTGACAGCAACTGTGAAGGTTGCAAAAGAACTTGTTCTGAACTAAAAAAAGACAAAACATCTGAACATTTCTCTAAGTGGTTTAAACAGTTGTCACTTGCCATCTAAACTAAGCCAGCGGGAAGGATTTTTGTGGAAACTTTCCAGGCATAAAAAATAACTTTCAGGCTGGTGATCAAACAAGAATGGAAGTTCCCTCTTTTGGATGAGACATAAAACCGAGGTCCAGACCACTGTTGGACATCGATTCAAGATCTCATGGCACTTTCTGCAGCATTATCCTCCACATGGTGGCTTCCAAGCAAGTCCATGATTCTGCCCACTTAGCCTTCCCCTTGCCATTTCAATGCAGATGGTGTAACTGGTTTCACCTGCCATCCCATACTGTTATAGATGCTCACTGTGCACGTAGGCCATGTCTGTGGTAGGAGACTGTAGCATAGGCTCTGTAGGGCCATAGTGTAGATATCGCCTACATCCAGGGAAGGGATTTTCCCATTGATGGAGGTAATTCACCTTCCTAGATGTGGCAGTAACTAGCTTTATGGACTAATTCTTCTGTTGCCCTATCCACGTCCACACTGGGGGCTAGGTCGGCTTAACTACAGCGCTCGGAGGGCGGTGAATTGTCCACACCCGCAGCGCGGGGCAGGCTTAGGAAGCGGTGCGGCTTCCCCCCCTCCCGGGGTGGCTGCATGCCAGCAAAGGATCCCGGGGCGGAGCACGGGGCGGGGCGGCGGCGGGAGAAGGAAGGAGCCGGGCGCTGGAGCGGAGTGGGGACCCAGGGGCCGGCGCAGACACGCGTGGCCCGGGCAGGGCTGAGACACGCAGCGGCCCCGGGCAGCCGGCGCCCGGCTCACATAATGAGCTGCGCGGCGGGGGCCGGGCCGAGTCTCGGCGCTGGGAGCCCGGCAGAACTTTCCTCCTGCGGTCGCCGCCTCCCGGCCGGCCTGGCCCTGGGAGCCGCTTCGCTCCGCAGCCCGCTGGCAGCTCTTGCTTTGCCGCCCCCTGCTCAACTCCCTCCGCTCGCTCTTCTCTCATTTCTTCCTCAGCTGCCTCCCCCTGGGCCGGGCCCCCTTCTCCTGGGCTCTCCCTCCAGCCTTTCATTCCCGTTCTGCTGACCTCGCCTGCCTTCCTTCCTTCCTTCCCTCCCCCAGATCCTTCACCCCCAAGCACACACATCCCCTTCCCCATTCTCTCCCCACCCACCCCCATGCCCCACTCCACCATGCTGATGGGGACCATGCCCCCGACGGAGGTGTACCCCTCTGAGCGGGTCATCGTGCTGCTCTCCTGTGTCCTCTCCTTCCTGGGCTCCAGCCTCCTGGTCTTCACCCATGCCCTTTGGCCTGAGCTGCGGACCCGTCCCCGGCAGCTCCTGCTCTACCTGTCCCTGGCTGACCTCCTTTCGGCTGTATCCTACTTCTACGGCGTGCTGCAGGACTTCGACTCAACCTCATGGGACTGCGTGCTGCAGGGCGCCCTATCCACCTTCTCCAACACCAGCTCCTTCTTCTGGACCATGGCCATTGCCTTCTACCTGTACATCACCATTGTGAGGGGCGCGCCAACGGGCACTGGCCTGCTTTGCTTCTTCCATGGCATGAGGTGAGTGAGTTCTGGCCACTCAACTGGTGTTACCCTCATCCAGGGCTCTCACTTCAGCCAAGAAGTGCCCCTGAGAGCCAGTAGATGGGAGACCCACTGGTCTTGGTTGGTTTGTAGGGATGGCTGTTATGTGTTGGAACTTCCCCACTGCTGCCAAGATTGGTGGGGAGCTGATGGGGAAGCAACCTGGTCTCTCCTGAGGCTACTTTGCCCTTCTTTAGCCCCTTTCAAGCCAGGGCTTTGTGATCATTAACAAATCAAGTGTCTCAATGCCCTTGGGACGTAGTTCTCATTAAACCCAGATGCGGAAACTGCGGCATGGCGAGATGAAATGACTTGATCACGGTCACACAGTGGATCTCTGGCAGAGACAAGGAAAGAACCCAGGAATCCTGGCTCATAGTTCTGACTTTCTCTCCGAGAGTGTCCCACTAGAATATCGCACATACCGAAAGCATGGAGGCTGTATTTAGTGCCTCTGCTCCAGTGACAAAGTCCCTCATTTAGAGGGTGTTTACCTAGTTCCTTGGTCTCCCCCCTCCCCATACTCCCTCTGCCTGGTAATTCAGTAACTGGAGAGAGAGAATAGTATCAGGGGGTAGCCGTGTTAGTCTGCATCCTCCAAAAAAACCAAAGAGCCCGGTGGCACCTTAAAGACTAACAGATTTATTTGGGCATATGCTTTCTTGGGTAAAAAACCACTTCTTCAGATGCATGGAGTGAAAATTACAGATCCAGGCGTTAATATAAGGTGCCACTGGACTCCTTGTTGTTTTTGTAGTGAGAATGCGGTTTGAAAGTGAGAGGAGGTGGCTAGAAAAGCAGTCTGAAGGCTGTTTGGCATAGCTGAAGGAAAGCAAGACAAAATAGCTCATGGTTTAACTTGCGCCTGCGTGTTTACTATTTAGCTAGCTGATTTTCCACATCATGTTTAATAAAAGCCTTCATTATGCAATCCAAGCTTGTGTAACCATGTGCCACCTCCAGGCTCAGCCTGACAGTGATTCTTTGATGCTCTGGCCTGCCAGGTTGTTATAATCAATTACATGGGAAAGGATATCGTTTTAAAAAACCCTCCAAGGCAAGCCAAATAGTGGATTTGGGGGTCTTTTTCAAATGCTTCAGTCGTCTCGTATGTACAAACAGCATTATTTTGGAGATGATTGAAGTACACTGTTGTGCCGATCTAAAAGAGAGGCCAGAGAAAACATCAAGCAAGTCTAAGGGTATGTCTACATCTACAATTTTGCAGCGCTGGTTGTTACAGCTGTATTAGTACAGCTGTATAGGGCCAGCGCTGCAGAGTGGCCACACTTACAGCAACCAGCGCTGCAAGTGGTGTTAGATGTGGCCACACTGCAGCGCTGTTGGGCGGCTTCAAGGGGGGTTCGGGGAACGCGAGAGCAAACCGCAGGGAAGGAGACCTGCTTGCACGGGGGTTCGGGGAACGCGAGAGCAAACCGGGGAAGGAGACCTGCTTCCCCGCGGTTTGCTCTCGCGTTCCCCGAACCCCCCTGCAAACCGCAGGGAAGGAGACCTGCTTGCACGGGGGTTCGGGGAACGCGAGAGCAAACCGGGGAAGGAGACCTGCTTCCCCGCGGTTTGCTCTCGCGTTCCCCGAACCCCCCTGCAAACCGCAGGGAAGGAGACCTGCTTGCACGGGGGTTCGGGGAACGCGAGAGCAAACCGCAGGGAAGAAGACCTGCTTGCACGGGGGTTCGGGGAACGCGAGAGCAAACCGGGGAAGGAGACCTGCTTCCCCGCGGTTTGCTCTCGCGTTCCCCGAACCCCCCTGCAAACCGCAGGGAAGGAGACCTGCTTGCACGGGGGTTCGGGGAACGCGAGAGCAAACCGGGGAAGGAGACCTGCTTCCCCGCGGTTTGCTCTCGCGTTCCCCGAACCCCCCTGCAAACCGCAGGGAAGGAGACCTGCTTGCTCGGGGGTTCGGGGAACGCGAGAGCAAACCGGGCAAGGAAACCTGCTTGATTACCAGAGAGGCTTCCTCAGGTATGCTGCGATACCTGCTTATTCCACGGAGATCAAGAAAAGCGCTGGTAAGTGTCTACACTTGATTACCAGCGCTGGATCACCAGCGCTGGATCCTCTACACCCGAGACAAAACGGGAGTACGGCCAGCGCTGCAAACAGGGAGTTGCAGCGCTGGTGATGCCCTGCAGACGTGTACACTTCCTAAGTTGCAGCGCTGTAACCCCCTCACCAGCGCTGCAACTTTGTGATGTAGGCAAGCCCTAAGTGTTAAATAGAGAAGTAAATTGGATTCTTACACTCAGATGATAATTAAAAGAGCTAGGGCAGATAAGTATGCCCAGTGGTCTGTGATGGGATGTTGGATGGGATGGGATCTGAGTTACTGCAGAGAATTCTTTCCTGACTGCTGGCTGGTGAGTCTTGCCCACATGCTCAGGGTTTAGCTGATCGCCATATTTGGGGTTGGGAAGGAATTTTCCTCCAGGGCAGATTGGCAGAAGCCCTGGAGGTTTTTCACCTTCCTCTGCAGCGTGGGGTCACTTGCTGGTGGATTCTCTGCAGCTTGAGGTCTTCAAACCACAATTTGAAGACTTCAATAACTCGGACATAGGTTAGGGGTTTGTTATAGAAGTGGATGGGTAGGGTTCTGTGGCCTGCTTTGTGCAGGGGGTCAGACTAGATGATCATATTGGTCCCTTCTGACCCTAAAGTCTATGAGTCTATTAGCTGAGTAGAAGTTAGAGAGCTTGCAACTGCAGCTTGATAGCTCAGAGAGTACAATGTGTGACTTGCATGGTCTTTGCTATTGTATGTTACAGGGCTGTGGGGTTCTTTCATTTTGTCTTCAAATAACTAGAAGGTGGTGGGGTGGGGCTATGGAAATTATAGAGAGAGGGACTGCTAGCAAGAAGGGTAGGCCTGGTAGTTAGGGAACAGGAATGGGAGCCAAGATCCATGAGGCCAAATTCTACACCGACTTGCACCCCATCAAACTTGATAAGAATGAATGAGTCTCTGCGGAATCTGGTCCATTTGTTCTTTTCCTTTTTCTATCAGTAATTTGTAGGACCATGGTCTGTGCCTCAGTTTCTCCATCTGTGTAATATTTCGCAGCTTAACAAGGGTGCAGGGGAGGTGAATTGTAAGGATGGATTGGTTGTTTGTGCAGCCTGCTAAGAATTCAAGACATCCCTTGCCACCACTAGGTACTGGGAGAGAGGATTCAGAAGCTGAACTCTCTCTCCCCCCCGCGTGAACCTTGCTGGGTTTTATTTTCACACTCCATATAGTCAAAATCGATCACCATGTTCTCTCTATCCTAATAAGCGTCAGCAAGATGTCTGGTATCATTCAGCTCATACTTTGCTGTGTTCAAAGGACAAGGCAGATCATTGACATCCAAGTCCCGTTATTGGATTCTGCTTCATAATCAGTTGCACGCATACAAAATGGGAAATGACTGCCTAGGAAGGAGTACTGCGGAAAGGGATCTGGAGGTCACAGTGGCTCACAAGCTAAATATGAGTCAACAATGTAACACTGTTGCAAAAAAAGCAAACATCATTCTGGGATGTATTAGCAGGAGTATTGTAAGCAGGACACGAGAAGTCATTCTTCTGCTCTACTCCGCACTGATTAGGCCTCAGCTGGAGTATTGTGTCCAGTTCTGGGCGCCATGTTTCAGGAAAGATGTGGACAAATTGGAGGAAGTCCAGAGAAGAGTAACAAAAATGATTAAAGGTCTAGAAAACATGACCTAGGAGGGAAGATTGAAACAATTGGGTTTGTTTAGTCTGAAGAGAAGACTGAGAGGGGACATGATAGGTTTTCAAGTACATAAAAGGTTGTTACAAGGAGGAGGGAGAAAAATTGTTCTCTTTAACCTCTGAGGATAGGACAAGAAGCAACGGGCTTAAATTGCAGCAAGGGTGGTTTAGGCTGGACATTAGGAAAAATGTAGGGTGACCAGACAGCAAATGTGAAAAATCAGGACAGGGGGTGTGGGGTAATAGGAGCCTATATAAGAAAAAGACCCAAAAATAGGGACTGTCCCTGTAAAATCAGGACATCTGATCACCCTAAAAAAACTTTCTGTCAGAGTGGTTAAGCACTGGAATAAATTGCCTAAGGAGGTTGTGGAATCTCCGTCATTGGGGATTTTGAAGAGCAGGTTGGACAAACACCTGTCTGAGATGGTCTAGATAATACTTAGTCCTGCCTTGAGTGCAGGGGACTGGACTATGACCTCTCGAGGTCCCTTCCAGTTCTGTGATTCTATGATTCCTAGATGACTCTGCCAACCCACTGCCAGGCAGAATCTATGAAATATTTTTACCAACCTTAAAAATTTGCAAGAAGTGAGAGAGAAAACCAGTGCAGCAGCTGCACCAGTGGGGATTTGTTCTCTGCCCCACCTATCAGCATCATAATACCCTGTTCTCCTCTTTCCCCTCTCTCCTTTGTTTTCTTTATTGTGGTTTGAGAACTTGGCCATAAAAGTGCATCTTGGGAAGGTTGCTGTCTGGCTGGTTATTTTTCAAGGCTCCAAAGTCCTATTGCCCAGGCTGAATTGTCTTTTGTATAATCCCTTATCCAACAGAACAGGTCGAATCTGGAATATCCACAAATGTCATTAACAGATTCTGGGGTATGTGGTGACAAGTAAATTGAACGGAGGGACAGAGGGGGCTGTATAAAGGAGAAGATGATCTGGTTAGTGGTTAAAGATTAAGATAAAATCATTAGGATCCTTGACACATGAAAAGGGGTTAATGGTAGATTAGATAAGAGTTTAGGAATCATTGTGATAACCCACCAACAGATCTTGCAGTGAGCCACACATGTGCATATTCCCATTAATTTAAAAAAGAACAGGACAACTAACAGGGCTGCTACTCTGAAACCATTAATCTCAGTGAGACTCTGTATGGGCATAGGTGGCTGTAGAGCAGGAGTAGGCAAACTTTTTGGCCCGAGGGCCACATCGGGGTTGCAAAACGGTAAGGAGGGGGTAGGGCACTTGGAGCTATGGTTAGGGTTCCCATGGGTAGGGCACTTGCAGCTATGGTTAGGGTTCCTATGGGTAGGGCACTGGGAGCTATGGTTAGGGTTCCTGTGGGTAGGGCACTTGCAGCTAGGGTTAGGGTTCCTATGGGTAGGGCTTCCTGCCTTAGGGTTCCTATGGGTAGGGCACTTGGAGCTAGGGTTCGGGGTTCCTATGAGTAGGGCTTTCTGCTCTAGGGTTAGGGTTCCTAACAATAGGGCACTTGGATATAATTTTAGGGTTCCTATGTGTAGGGTACCCCGCCTTATGGTTAGGGTTCCTATGGGTAGGGCACTTGGAGCTAGGGTCAGGGTTCCTAAGGGTAGGGCACTTGGAGCTAGGGTTTGGGTTCCTATGGGAAGGGCGCCCTGCCCTAAGGTTAGGGTTCCTATGGGTAGGGAACTTGGAGCTTGGGTTAGGGTTCCAAAGCGTAGGGCACTTGGAGCTAGGGTTAGGGTTCCTATGGGTAGGGCTTCCCGCCTAGGGTTAGGGTTCCTAAGGGTTGGGCACTTGGAGCTAGGATTAGGGTTCCTATAGTTAGGGCTTCCTGCCCTGGGGTTAGCGTTTCTATGCGTAGGGCACTTGGAGCTAGTTTTAGGGTTCCTATAGGTAGAGCACCCTGCCCTAGGGTTAGGGTTCCTAAGGATTGGGCACTTGGAGCTAGGGTTAGGGTTCCTATAGGTAGAGCACCCTGCCCTAGGGTTAGGGTTCCTATGCGTAGGGCCCTTGGAGCTAGGGTTAGGGTTCTTATGTGTAGGGCTTCCCTCTCTATGGTTAGGGTTCCTAGGGATGGGTAAGGAAGGCTCTGACCTCCCAAACAGCCTGCCCCCTGCTCCCTATCCACCCCTCCCACTTCTCGCCCCCTGACTGCCCTCCTCAGAACTCCCGACCCATCCAACTCCCACCCTGCTCCTTGTCCCCTAATCGCCCCCTCCCAGGATCCCCTGCCCCTAACTTCCTCCTGGAATCCCACTCCATCCAATCCCCTGCTCCCTGTCCCTGACCGCCCCCTCCTGGGACACCGTGCCCCTAACCGCCCCCCAGGACCCCACCCCGTATCCAACACCCTGCCCCGTCCCCTGACCGTCCCCTCCCAGGACCCCGTGCCCCTAACCGCCCCTCTGGGATCCCACTCTCATTCACACGCCCCCAGCCCCTTTTGGAATGTGGCCCTGCAAACATGGGCAGAGGACTCAGGAGGATCTAGGGCAGCTGCGCAGCCAGAGAGAAGCGGCGGTTTCCCCTTCAAAGCACCGCTTCTCTCCGGCCGGCTGCATGGATGCTCACACGCACACCACCTGCCTGCTCCCCTGCCCCCACAGTGCAGCCCCTCCTCCCGCCACGAGGGGTGGGCCAGTGCTGAGCTGCCTGAGTGCCTGGCCCTGGGTCCCCCTATTGTTGGGGGGCCTGTGCCAGGGCACTCTGTGATCACTTGTAAATCTGCCCCTGAGCCACACCGCCAGGCTGCTGGCACAGCGTGCTGAGGCTGCAGGGGAGGGGGGACAGCTGGGGAGGGGCTGGGGCTGGCCAGGAGCTCAGGAACCGGGCAGGATGGCCCCACGGGCTGGATGTGGCCCGCGGGCCTACTTTGCCCACCTCTGCTGTAGAGAGTGCATGGCAGCAGTGGGTTTGATCATAGTTAAATTCCCCGTAAAAGGGGCTGATATTCTTAAAAAGACAAATGCTATCCTGTGGTTGCCTGTGTCTTATGGTGGAAAAAAGAGTTGCATTTCTCATTTTGACATTCAGTTTAATCAATCAGAGACTTTTTTTTTTTTAATTGACATGCCCCTGTGATGGCTGAAGGTGTGCTGGCTGGTTTACCCTGGATTTTTCCTCTTAAGGAAGTAGGATTGTTGCTTTAAATGAAACCTGCCAGACTGGTTTCTTGGTTATTGACTGAGTAGTAACACATGCTGCATTTTAACAGCCAATCTGGGGAGCTCCATCCTATGCTTTCAGTTTTGTTGTGCTGGGACTCAAGATGATGGAGTTAATTCTGAGTCTGTTTAAACATTTGCAATGTGCGTAACATCCCAGTATCCTGGCCACAAAATTCTAAGTTAGTTAATTATGTTCTGGTTCTCTGAATAACCTGTAGAATCTCAATGGACACAGTTTTCTTTGCTTCCTATCCTAAATTGTGCAGTATGGTTGTGTGCTATTAAACAGCTTCTGCTGTCTACCCAGAAGGGGCTGCATTTCATGGGGGAGCTAAGCAGTTAGAGAGAGAGCATGTGTGTATGTCTATGTATCAGACATGTCTGCAGCACACTTCGGGATCCTTTCAAATACAGGGCTGTGTAAATGTAAACTGCTATTGTATTACCCATTGGCAGTTTCAGTGAAATGGCCCTTAAACTTATTGCACAAGTACTGATGACAAATAGTTTTCATGAAGGTGAGATTGTCCATAAATTCTTTAGTGCTGCTGCTAACATGTCAGAAGCTGTCGCTCACCAAAGGCTCTTATGGGTCAGATCAAGTTCAGTGCAGACACATGAACGGTAGTGTTGTAGCGTGTAAATCCGTCGTCACATATCCATGAAGGGTGCTCTTCCTGGTGTCAGAAGGCAATGATACTCTGAGGACGCCCAAACTAGATACACTCCTAAATCTTGAGTAACTAGACCAGGAGACCTCCTAGTTGTCCCCAGCTATTGCTAGCTACTAAGGTTGGTGGGAATAGAAAGTTTATAGAGTGGCCCGTGAAGATAGAGGAATTTAGAATAGACATTTTTTTTTCTTCCCAAAGCATTTTACCAACGACATACATGCAGTCCAACTGAAATGCAGCCACCTCTGAGGTGGGGGGCAGCAGCCTGCCAGCGACTGCACACAGCATGTTGTATAGGTAGAGGTGAGGGCCAAAGATACCAGGGCAAATGACCGATTTTATTAAGAAGTGCAGTGTAGTCTTCCATGTTCATGGAGAGCAGAGAGAACTTTGACTTTTAAGGTCTCCTGAAGAGACCCATGCACCAAACTCAAAAGTATTGGCCTCCCCCACTTACATAACCTAAGACCGTGTATGTGTATACACACACTCTCGAACTTCAACAGCCTATGGACCTACCACCAGGTCTGGCAGCCCTGTTGGGTGATTGCCTGGGATGCTGTGAAACGAAAGCTGGCCATGAGCTGCAAGATTTGGGTGCAGATCCTGCCAGTCCAAAGTTCAAGGGTGTGAGGACGCAACCCCTAAGTTTAGGGGGAAGGTTTCGCTCTGGGTTCTGGTTATGGTGCATCTCTGGATAAAACCCTAGACAGCTCGGGCTCATATTTCCAGAAGCCCAGCCTCCTTTTTTGAGGATGCAAATTTCTGCTAAAAAAAAATAATAATTAAAAAAGCACCTGCTGTTTTGTGGAATCACAAATCTGACCACTTGAATGGGTCACTGCCTGACTTGCACAGACAGCATACTGAAAATCCTCCCCGGGGTTGTAGGAATATAAACTGCTGCATGAAATATGTCAAAAGGTGAACAATTAAACAGCCTGACCGCAGACACTTTTTGGGGTTGGGGGTGGGGAAGAGGAGTGTGTGAGGAAACTGAAATGGAAAGCCAAGATGGGAGCTGCTTGTACCCCAAACTCATCATCCGTAAGGTGTGGCAGGAACCCTGAAGCAATAAGCAGCACCCTAGTATGTATTAATATTAGCAGTTCTCTAATAATAACAGTGCTTAGCTCATTGCCTTGATAGCTAGTAATAGCCAGGGACAGTTCTCCTGGGCTAATTACTCTAGGTCTAACTGTATCTGCTTTGTGGGTCGTCAGAGCATCACCTTCTGTTACCAGGTAGAGTACCATTCGTGGCTGCATACATGTCCGAGTATTCACACACTATGGCAATACCAGTCAGGTGTTTGCACTTCACATGACCAGATGTGTAACAGCCTTTTGTGAATCCCAATAAAACAGCACAACTTGCAACAATGCTTTCCGTCAGTACATCTCAAAGCACTTTACTGAGGAGATCAGTATCATTGTCTCCATTTTACAGATGAGGACACTGAGGCACAGAGGGGAAGTGACTTGCCCAGAGTCTCTCAGCAGGCCAGTGGCAGAGCTGAAAATAGAACCAAGGTCCCGTGGGTGCTCCTCTATTGATTTAACCACTAGGCATACTGCCAAGTGCTTTACAAATAAATGAATCCTCTCAGCCCCTGTGAGGTAGGGAAGTCCAGATATCCCCATTTTAAGAAGGGGGAAACTAAGGAATATAGAAATTAAATACCTTATTTTCAGAAGTGCCAGGCACCCCATCTTTGGGTGCTCAGCCCTTCTGAAGACTGGGGCCTAAGAGACTATTTCCCCGAGGGGCAGAGGAGGAGGAGGAGAGAGGGAGTAACCCAAACCAGGAATAAAATTCAGTAATTCCTGGCTCCTTGTGTCCTCTGCTCCCTTTGTTACTGTGCTGTTGGTATGCATCTTGGGTGTGTCCTGTGGCCAACAGCAAAATAACTTCACATGTATGTGCTAAGGAGTGCCCCCATAGCCTAGGAATAAACCATTCCAGAATGCGTGCCTCTGTGAGCTGCATGGGGTTGGGAGCTAATCCCGGCATGGACGGGCATGGCTGTAGCAGCCCCTAAAAACAGGGGAGCTGGAACAATTTGTATAGTGGGGGAGAGCGGGGGTTTGAGAACTGTAAACCTTGTATATGATGAAAACTCCTTCAAGGCAGGGGGTGCCCCCGTACCTCCAGCACCTATGACTACAAGGCCCAATTCAGAACATTGCTTAGTGCCCCAAATGATAATTTTCCAGGCTTAGAAACTGCCAGTGCTTCCCAGTTTTCTGCTTTCACACCAGTAGGCACCTGTCTTGCTCTGACCTCCATCGTTCATTTACTGTTGAATAGCTGGGAAGCTCAACAGAGTGGAAAAATAGCAAACTCCATTTGCAGTCAGAGCTGTGGTAGTTATTAGTTGTGAATAACAATTAGGAATTTTATTTTTTATTTTTCCTGTTTACAAATCAATCCTGATATCTGTAGAAATATTTGCTGACTGCTTTGAATAAACAACTTTTCAGCCTCTGGGGTGATTTGTGAACTGTTCTCTCTCCATATTCATGGAGTATGACTGGTCATCTCCGTCACATGGCCATGGTATGAATTTTTTTGCTTCCTAACTGGATGAGTAAATATTATAAAATTGGAGGATGACAAAATCGCAAACAACGCATGCTCTGGCAATAATTTTCAGGCAAGTGATCATTCATGCCAAGATGTATGAAACTTCTGGGATTCAACAGATATTTTCACAAATACTCAGCAGTTGTCTGAATGCTTCTGAAAAGCCAATGCATTGGAGGACTCCTCCATGAGCAATAGCATGTGGAACGTCTTTCTGCCAAAGTATTTTCGAAGGGCTGGATTGGACCAGCTCTATTAATGCTTACAGCTGCCTGAATCTCTTTCTGAAACATCTGAAGTCTGGTTATTTGCTTCTGCTATTTGCATTGTTCTGCCCCAATGGATGGCGACCTTGATGTGGTGAAGCAGCTTGAGTGTTCCCATGACGCTGAGAGCAGTTCCTCAGGGGTCTCGCACTCCTGCCAGGGTCACCCAAGGCAGCAAAGTCGAAGGTGAGGTTCCAGATGAACAGCGATCTCCTCTCCTCCCCCTAACACCCCCCCTAAGTCCTCAACATCGGAACAGGCGGATGAAGAGACCATTTCTCTCAACGGCTGTGAAGGTGGCTGAAGGTTGCAGAAGAATGAAGGTCTCCAATCATGTTGGTTTCCTTGCCATTGAATTATGATCCTCCTCCTGCCAAGCACCATGTGGACTCTGGTGTGCAACAGTGTCTCCATGTTCAAAGAAATCATGCACCAGCATCTTCCGTCCAGATCTGCCCCTGCCCTTGGGAAATGTCTGCCCCAACTGTGACAAGATCTGCGGATCCACCAGCAATAAACGGCTGTCACTTTATGGAAGACCATCATCCTTGAACTCAGAGCGATCGCCAACTGTGGCAAGTTCTCATTTTGATGTTTACGGGAAATCATGAGCTGAGCCTAAAGCCCAGCTCCAAGCACACCATACCGTGATTGATTGATGATAAACCTGGAGAGCGAAAGTGTGGGTGGTTTTGTGGTTAAGACCCTGGGCTTGAGACTGAGGAGATCTGGATTCAGTTTTCAGCTCTGCCACAGACTCTCTGTAACCTTAGGCAAATCACTTAATCTCCCTGTGCTTCAGTTTCCCATCTGTAAAATGGGCATAGCAACACATGGGGATAGTGAAGATAAATACATTAATATTTGTCAAGCGCTCGGCTACTACTGTGATAAGCACCATAGAAAACTCTATACGTTGCGGGCACTGTTTGCTTTCTCGGTATTAATTACTTGTGGTAGTTATCCCCCTCTCTCCCCAACCTTCCTACAGCTGTATACTAGATTTGGGAAAAATGTAGAGTGGCTGGTTAGGAAGAACAAGGGATCTGGAATTGATTTCAAGAGCACTGTCCTCTCATGTATCCTTTACTGAGTGCAGCTGCTCAGGATCAGCTGCAAGGAGGATTAAGAACCTAGGAAGATGAATAAGGAAGTAGGACATTTGTCTTGTTTTCTTGGCACCCAGAGGGGTGTTTAGTCTGGGCTTTTGTCACTGCTGGGCTACTTTTTTCAACTCTTGAGGATCGTGCCTATTGCCTTCTCCACAGGCCTTGCAGGGTGGAATAATATGGAAGGGGCTGATTTTGTTTCCAGGTAAATATGGGCTGGCATTGTAGCAATGGAGAGATTCACGGCTAGTTGGATCAGGGGCTGGGCTTGTCCTCTGTACTATAAGATACTGGGTGGGAGTTGGGGTCAGGGGAGAACGTTTTATGCTTGAGTCTGTGAATTCTTGTGGTTCTCACGTATGGATTTTTGTTACTGCCAAGCTGTCCCATGATTTAATTTCCCTTCTGTTTTTGGCTGCAGTTATCTACTAGAGATGTTGCTGAAACAAAACACTGGCTCTGAACACCCTGAAACTTTGGCAAGTTTCTCTCTGGGTCCGAACTACGTACATCAGGCTCATCTCTGCTCTCTCATAAATTCTTGTATTTGCCACCAGTGCTTTTCCCTAAAAAGACACTTATACATTCTGCTCCGTCCAAAAACAACTCTCCTCCCCTTCCCAAAGTAGCTACAGTGTGTCCAGTTTTCCAAAGTAGTTGCCCAAAGAAGTAGTATGTTTAATGCCTTTATTTAACCAATCAGCACTTCTATTTAAATGCCAATTAGACATCTAAATGCAAGATTTAGATTTTGTTTTGGTAGCATCTTATACTGGTGGAACTGATTGCACAGGATTCAAGGCAACATGATTAGACCTACTGTTTGTTGAAATCCATGAAACTGTGGAGAGGATTCTTGTGCCATGTGCATCTCCATAGTACTTTCCTGTAGGTCAGTAAGCAACATGTCTAGAATCTGTCACCTGTGGCTTTTCTTTCTATCATCCTCTCCTCAGCGGGAAAGTGGTGGTATCCTGCCAGGTGAGAGAACCTGGGAGAAAGGAGTATCTGTCCAAGTCACTTAGCTGGAGCCTGATCCTGTACTTGTCATGTAGGCAAAACTCCTGTTTTCACTTGTGCATACAGAACTTGAGATTAGGGACCCTGAAAGATGGTTTCACAGCATGGACTGTCAGGCACAGATGAGTCTACACTGTGATGGCATTGATAGTGACTGATCCTGCCTTTGAACAGGACTGTATTCTGTTCAGATATAAAACAGTTCACAATAGGGCTTTTGTGATGCATGGGCTTCTTGCTGGATCACTTATTCCTGCAGAGCTTTCTTAGCTCTTCTCCAGTCACACAAATCCCACCACAAGAATGGTTGATGAGAAAGCTCAATGGTTTAGCTAAATGTTGTGAGAAGAGAGGGGTGAACCTAACTAGTCAGCGGTAGGAAGGAGTGCGTCCCTCCCTTGTTGTGTCAAAGTACTGTGCTCTATTAAAGTTGCATGGAAGTTTCCTACAGTGCTGCGGGCCTAATAAATGCAGGAGGAAAATCAGTAGAACTGATCCACCGTCCCATATAGTTCCCTTTGGAGGATTTAGTTGTCTCTCTCTCTCTCTCTCTCTTCCTACCCTTATTTTTTTTTCCCAATGTTTGGGTTTTCCTTCCTTCAGATCAAGGATCTGCTGTGCTTTAGACTGAGTGAACTGGTAGGTCACCCCAGTGATTGTCTCTACTGAGGAGGAAGTGTCAGGATGTTATCATTGCTGCATCCGTACTCTCTGGAACTGAGCAAGCCATGTTATCCTGTTTTTTAAAAAACCCTCTGCTTCATTCTGATGTGGGGGGAAATAAGGAAGTGGAAGAGGAAGCAGGGGGATGAAATGTCATTGTGTCTCTTTCACGTGACTTCCAGGGTAGAAAGATTCCAGCTCCTAGGATAGATTAATTGGGACATCTCCAGCTGTTGGGCAGGTCATGAGATGGAATTAACCTGGGAAGGATGTTGGCGTGCACTGTGCCTTGCTGTGCCATGGAGTTCCCAAACATGCTGATTGGATTTCCCTGCTATCTGGGTGCTGGAGTCACCAGCTGATTATCCCAGGACACTTCAGTGTCCTCAGTGCTGAGGGTTTGATCTGTTCCCCTGCTCTTCACTGCGTGGTGACGGTGAACTGAACTATGTCCTCTTCCCCTTCCCATTCTCTCTTCTCAGCTGGGGAGTCCCACTTGCTATCACAGTGGCTGCTGTTGCTCTGAAGAAGATTGGCTATGATGCGTCAAACGTCTCTGTGGGCTGGTGCTGGGTCAACCTGGAAGCGGCAGATCAGGTCCTGTGGATGCTGTTGACAGGGAAATTGTGGGAGCTGCTGGCGTATGTGATCCTACCAGTCCTTTACATCCTCATCAAGAAGCACATCAATAGAGCGGTTGGTACCCTGGTTGCTTTTGCTTTAAATAAGGATGACTTATGATGGTATTTTCATACCACTAAGGCTCTCAAGACATACTATCAACTACATAGATTGGAACGGCTTCACCCATCCCTGAAATGCAGCCACCTCTGGGGAGCAACAGTGCACAGCACCACTACCCAGTGATTTAGCATGAGATGAACATGGCACCCAATTGAAAACTGTGAAGGGGAGGGGACATGGAAAGGTAGAATGTAAATATTGGAGTAGGACATTGGGGGGGGAAAGTCCAGACCTGGTGTAATCGAAGTCAACTTTAGTGGCGTTGATCCACCTACACTAGGCCTGAATTTGGCTGCTCAGGAGAGTGGGGGTGTCAAACATCCTTAGCCTGCAAAAAATGCTGTGGGATCTTGAGTGGCTGCTCTGTGCTAGGCGCTGGATACACACACCTAATAAAAAATTCAGCTCCTGTCCCGGAGATCTTTCAATCTATACAGCAAATAACAATGAAACCCCTGGCGAGCATAAGAATTCGGAGGGCCAGGTTAGAACTTGAACAATGTGGAAATATAAACCTAAACTATGCCACAGTGGCAGGACACAGGGACCTCCAGAGGACAGATGCCTATTTTTTCCCCCTAAATTATGGATTTTAAAAAAGCCAACTCTAAAAATGTCGTCTTTCCCTGGCCGCCAGTGCAGTCACATCTGTTTGCCAGGGTGATAATTAGAGAAAGCAGACAGCTAAGGGATTGGTTAGGCTAGACATCCAGAAGTTGGGATGTTTCTCCCACCCGCTTCTAATCAGGAAACCTGGCTTGCCATCTCCCAAAGGATGGCCGGCTTTCCTGCCATGAGACTGGGCATCACCTGGTCACCTCTGTATTGGAAACACTGGGGAATATCCTCAGTGCCTGGACATCTGGGGAGAGGAGTCCGAGAAGGTTCATGGCTGCTTATCACCTGTTGCCCATCTCTGAACTAGACAGGACTCTGTGTTCTTTCGAAGATGCCGGCATGACTGTCTGGAAACCCAATCTGCCCCCTTCCCCACTCGTCTGCTCTGTGCCAAAGACTTTCAGGCACTGTCCTCTCCCTCACGTGCCCTGGGCTCTGATTTCTTTGCAGGAAGGGAGCTGAACGCAAGTGGTTGTAACAGCCAATTCTTGTAGCTGGTTTCAGAGGTCTGGAGGCAGCAGCATGTTGGGCCGTCTGGACTGCAGCTTTTCTCCCTTCTCCTGAGCTTTCCCCTGTAGCTTGGAGCTGTCCTAAGCCTGGTAGCCCTAGGACTGCAGCCTCACAGCTCTCCTCCAGCCCCAGGCTGGGGGTGGGAGGAGTCTGCCATTTCCAAGGAACAACAATAAATAACCTTCCCTCCCTGCTGGCAGCTTGTTTAACCAGTGTTGGCTTTGGAGCCAGCCGTGGGTTTGCGACACGTGCTTTCTCGTGATTGTGAGAGCAGCTGTGTTAGGAGTGGAATGCAGACTGCTGGCAGGTTGTATTCTTTCCCAAGAGAGTCTTGTATCCCTATAGAAATGGCTGGGGCTTTACTGATGGCCCTTGGAGGGGGTCTAACTCCCAGCTGCTCTGTGAGGTGTGTGTGTGTGATTGCACCAAGCTCTTCTGGGGCAATGGCCTTTTGCTGGCAGGGCTGCAGGAGGAATGTGGGTTGGGGGAAGGGAAGGGTATAAGATTTTATACGCTCTGCAACACATGTGAGAGGGAGGAGGAGTTTTCAGCAGGACACCCGTGTTGGGTTTTGAGAGGTGTCAGTTTAGAGGCTCTCTGCTCATTTCGCCAGCTGAGAATCTGTCCCTTACTCTCTTGATTTCCCTCTTTTTGTAAAATGGGGATCATCCTTCCCTGCCTCACACACGTAGGCGCTTGGTTATTACAGTGGTGTGGTTATGTAAGGCTCTGAATAGACCGTTAGTACTTTGGAGACCACAGAGGCAATCATAATTAATACTTTGCCCTTTATAGTAGTTTTTTATCTGTGGATCTTGGTTTTATAAAAGCAGGCTGAGATTACTCCTATTTCACAAGCACGTACAGTTAAAATGACTTGCCAAAGGCCATGCAGAAACTCGGTGGCAGAGCCAGGCATGGAACCCAGCTTTCTCAACAACCAGCGAACCTATTTTGTAAAGCATTACTGATATTTACGTTGCTATAGCTGTGATTGTTCTAAGTTATTTAGCAACCTAGGTGTATGTGGTGCTCACGTAGAACACTGAAAAAGTCGAGGTGTCCCATTCTGCCCTTCTTTACATCTGGGTGGCCCTCTTGGTTTCGCCCAGGGTTGCTTATGTTAACAGGCAGAATTTGGCCCAAAATCTGTGTTCCAAAGAACAGATAGGTAGCTGGGCTGGAGTCCAACCTGGACAGGGTTAATTGGCTTTGGCAGGAAGCCACCAGCCTAAGCATTTGCAATAACCTAGTGTTGGAACTTCAGAGTCTTTCATTTTTTCTTTCCTTGAAGCATGCGGCACTCTCTGAATATCGCCCCATACTAGCCAGGGCTCCTGCCTTTCAGCCCAGGACTTCCATAGCAGATAAGAAATTGATCCTCATCCCTCTCATCTTCATCTTCCTCCGCATCTGGAGCACTATCCGATTCATCCTGACCCTCTGCAGCTCCCCTGCCGTGCAAAATCCAATCCTGGTGGTCCTGCACGTAAGTACCTGCTGATCGCTGCACTCACCTGACAGGTCCATATGGGAGATGGGTGGGGGCTGACAACTGTCGGGCTTGCACACGTCTGACACATGCAGTTCTTGGTCCCTGCCATTTTCGGGACTAGATGTAACTGTGCAGGGACTCAGAAGACGGCCTGCGTGATTTGTGCGTGCATGCCACCAGCAAAGATGTCATGCTTGCCCAAGATCATAGAATCAGTGAAATGTAGGGCTGGGATGGGACCTCAAGAAATCATTAAGTTCAGCCCCCTGCTCTTTGACAGGACCAAACAAACCTAGACCATCCCTGGCAGGTTTGTGTCCAGCCTGTCTTTAAAAACCTCCAACAATGGGGATTCTGCAAGCTCCCTTGTTAAGCTTTGGAATAGGCTTCCTACTCCTACAGTTAGAATGTTTTTCCTAATATCTAACCTAAATCTCCCTGGCTACTGATTAAGCTCATTACTACTTGCCCTACCTTCAGTGGGCACTGAGAACAATTGATCACAGTCTTCTTTATAGCAGCCTTTAACATATTCAAAGACTGTTATAATATCCCTCCTCTGCCCCCTTTTCTCAGCACTAATCCTTCCCAGTTTTTTTAACCTTTCCTAATAGGTCAGGTTTTCTAAACCTTTTATCATTTTTGTTGTTGCTCTCCTTTGGAAGCTCTCCAATTTGTACAGATCTTTCCCAAAGTGTGAGGCCCAGAATTAGACACGCTACTCCAATTGAGGCTTTTCTCCTGTTCTCACTGAATGCTGTGCACAAGATATATAATTTTCTATGAGCACAAGAGTGTACAAAGAAAGAGTTACTGTGTGATTCTTCCAATGCTTTTTACAAAAGCACCTGGGCTAGGCGACAGATGTTCATTTCTTTCTCTGAAATAGACCAGGCTATGACTCATTATCCTAAACCAGCATTTCCTAAAGTGGGGGTGTGATCCTTCTGGGAGAGCTAGGCAGGGGGCACAGATGCACCTCTGCTTTCCTTTTTAAAAAACTTCCTTCAAAATGTGACCCAGATATAACAAATGCAGCAGGTGTCTGCTTGTGTTTGCAGAGAGCCTGAAACAATAGCTCAGCGATGCGCACTGCCCCATTCTGTTCAGATGGCCAGGATGATATACTTGAAATCTCGAAGTGGTTAACTATTCCACTGCTCATCAAAGCAGGGAAGAAAGGAGAGGAAGGGTCATATTCTGAAGATGTACCCAGGCTATTCCTGTGTTTCTCAAAGTAAGGGCAATGTCCCCATGGATGGGCTTGGAAAATGAATGCATTAAGACTGGTAGCTTTCGAGCAAGACAGCAGAGTTGCAGGGAATGGGCATGATTGATTTTCCTGAAAGGTGGGAAGCTCAGCTCCCACAACTTTGGGCAGTGCTGCCCTGATCAATATTTTCTTTCTCTCATGTAACATTCAAGACTTGCATGATTCTGGAAAACGTATCTCAACGTTGCTATGGATCAGCAAAGCCTTTTTTTTCATTGCTGTGGTGGAGCAGCTTCTTGGTAGATATTTTTGCTAATCTATTTATAATTCACAAAGAGCCCACTCCTGATTGGCGCTAATGCCTGGGGAGACCTGTTGCGAATGGCCCAGCTCTATGAACTGAGGGAGGAAAATCAACAGTGATTAAAAATCAAATGCCGTTGCATCAAAAAATACCCTGCCCAGGAGCAGCAGTTTCAGCAGCATCTAGTGGCCAGAGGGGCAAACTTCAGCCAAAAAGAGTTTTTCCCCGTCCCAGCTGCTAAAGACGCAGAGGGAGATCCATATCGTAGGCGAGGAACTCGGTGAATGTCTCTCCCGGAATGGGACTGTTGGTTCCAATGCAATAGAGCTGAACTTCTCCTCCTGGGTGCCAGTGTCTAGCATTCAAGGGGCTGGCTGGAGGCGCTCACACCTCTCTGGCCACATTTCAAACAGAAAGAGGATCTGAGATATTGCCTGTGGCGGCTGCTCCTCTGCTTCAGGGAGTTCCAAAGCCAGGCTATTTTGGGCTTGGTTTACAGATTTTGTTCTTGTTCTTTGAGCCAACCCTTCATTAATACACAGATATGGCACGTTCTGTAAAGCAGGGGTCTTGTGACATAGAAGGGCCTTAGTTTTCCCATCCCTGGACTCTTTTATCCTGCCCACACACACACACCTTTTTTTTTCTCTCTCCATCTCTTGCTTCATCTTTCATGTCTGGGTGTCTCTGACCAGCTCTCGCTCTTCTATTAAATGTCTCTGTTTACTTTACTGTGCTTCAACTGTGTTTCTCTTTTCTCTCCCTGCCTCTGCTCTTTCCTGGGTCTCTCCTCCCCAGTGTCTTTTTCTCTCCCTCTGTTTTTCTAACTCTTCCCCACCACTTCTCCATACCCCTATGTCCTGGCCTCTCTTAGGCTGGGGCCAGAGCACAGCTGTCTTTGCCCTCCTAAAGCAGGACAGTGACTGTGGAGGAAGTTCCCTTCTAAACACAGATGAGTTGTCTGCCTTTCCTGATGCTCAGGGGCTTGGTTTTCTTCCTCATGCAGGGATGATGTCCCAGACCCTTGTCCTCTCAAGTCTGAAACCCCCTGCTCTGCCGTTTAGTGACTGTCTTGGCCTAGTTCAGCATCTGATTGCTTCTGGGGTGGGGGAGAGACATCTCCTGGAACTGCTTGGAGCTAATTTTCTCTTCCTACCCTTGCAGGGAATTGGGAACACGTTTCAGGGAGGTGCCAACTGCATCATGTTTGTCCTCTGCACCCGTGTGATCCGGAACCAGCTGCTCTCTTCCCTTTGCTGTGGTCGCTACGGAGGCTTGCATCAGCCTTCGCAGAGCCTAGAGGGGGGTTACCAGCGTGCCAACCCCCCCAAGAACACAGAGGCTGAGCAGATGAATGCCGAATTCGCAAGCACCTGAGCCTTGAATCTCCGCGTCTGAGTGTGAGATTCCATACTTCTTGGTAAAGGTTTAACAGTGAGTCCTGGCTGTGCGCAGCCTCGGGTGACCAGACAGTAAATGTGAAAGGGGGACAGAGGTGGGGGGTAATAGGAGCCTATATAAGAAAAAGACCCAAAAATTGGGACATCTGGTCACCCTAGTGCAGCCACGTTCCTGTAGTCGGGGTAATTGCCATAGGCAGCATGGAGGCAGAGGAGGAAAACAAGAGCCAGCTTTATTAAGAGAGATGTATTCAGCTGCTAGAGCGAGAGAAGAGAATTCCACTGCAGCTGGTTCTGCAGCACACCTGCAGGATAACTGTCCATCTCTGGGTGTTTTACAAGCATCAGTGAATTGATTCACACACGGCCTCTGTCAGACAGGGAAGTGTGGAAAATGGAGAAACAAGGCACAGAGGCAGTCGGTGGTGTCCATATATCAATTGACAACGTATGCAGCCAAATGTAGATAGGGATCCGTGGTTACTGCCACTGCCTGCCTATCCGTGGTACATATATGGCCCCCGTTTCCATAGTAACTGAGTACCGTACACACTTTATTGTGTTGTAGGGGGAAGGATAGCTCAATGGTTTGAGCATTAGCCTGCTAAACCCAGGGTTGTAAGTTCAATCCTTGAGGGGGCCACTTAGGGATCTGGGGCAAAAATTGGCCCTGCTAGTTAAGGCAGGGGGCTGGACTCAATGACCTTTCAAGGTCCCTTCCAGTTCTAGGAGATAATCTCCAATTATTATTTTTTTTATTATTATTTTATTTATCCACACAGTATCCTTGTGAGGTTTGGGAAGTAGGACAGTGCTATTAGCAGTGGGAGCTTAGGCACAGAGAGGCTAAGTGACTTGCCCAAGCTCACTCAAGACTATGTAGCAGAGTAAGGACTTGAGCCCTGGTCTCCTGGGTCAATAAATTAGTGTCCTAAGCCCTGGACCATCCTCTCTCATACTGCCTGGCCATGTTAAGAGTCTGTTTGTTTCCATTTTGAGGTGTAGCCCGGCAGGAACATAATGCAGAGCTGGGAGGGTACTGAGATGTTGCCCATCTGAGAGCTGTGTGGGTAGGAGTCCGAATATCACACAGTGTTGGATGGAGCAGCTTCTGGCAAAGCCGTCTGACTTTAATATGGAGCTGCAGCCCATGAAGACAACAGGTCCCACGGTGCCATGTTTAATCTGCTCAGATCCAGGCGGCTGACCGCGCACTGTAGTCTCTGCAAAAGCAGCTGCAAGCCTTGCAGAGCTCCCTGACTGTACTGGCCCTTCAGGGTACACTCCCACCACCATTCATACAGAGGAGTGAACTTGAAAAAGGCAGCAGTCTTTTTAGAGTCACTGTGAGCAGGTGGGTGTGCATGGAGCTTGGTGAAAACTGGGTGTTACGCATGAGGGAGAGACAAAACATATCTTTGGGTGAGCTCCTGCCACCCATTTTTCCCTCATTTGCTCCTTATACAAGTGCAAGTCTTGAAAAACAAGAGCAGGCTTTTGCTTCCTAGCCACACTTTTTTTTAAAAAAAAAAACACAAAACTATTTGCATAAGCAGCTTTTGCAGAAAATTAGCGACACGTGAGCTGTCTGGGGTGGGGGTGCGGATGGCAGAGGGCAGCAGCCCAACTCCCATTGCTCCATGCACACAGCTGTTCAGAGGCAGCTCTCATTAGTGTAACTAATATTAGTCCTGAGCGCATGGCAGTCAAATGATCTAGCGAACACCCGAGGTCTAATCCTGGCTGGGATGATGAATTAGGGTGTGGCTTTGCATAAAGTCTTTAAACGAAGTGCATGTGGGAGATTGGCGAGGGTATTATTCTGTATTCCCAATAACTCCTCAACTTCCCGCTTGGGAGCGAGATGCTGTTGTGCAACATACTGCATAGACATATAGGAAGGCAAAGGCCGTGCTGCAAAGAGCGTAGTCTTTCTTGCTACCTCACCAGGGTGTTGAGAGGCTGACTCGGTTAATATTAGTAAAGCATGTGAAAGGTGCGTTCATATAAGTGTTATGAGCAGATGACTTTTAGATAGGGTTACCACCTTTGAAATGCAAAGAAACCAGCACCCCCCAAGACAAGCCCACCCCAACCACAAGTCAACTTTGCAACCCCTGCCCCTTCAACATCTACTTATAATATCTAGAGAGAGAACACATATAGGTAACATCATCCATGTTCTCACGTGACTCAAACCTTCTCCCACACCCGCGCAGTGCACTTGCATGGTGGTCGGCAGACAGCTGCTGTATTTTCAACAGTTTTCATCTGTTGTTGCTAAACTGCAGAAGCGGGAACGCTGCGGCAGCTTGAGTGGGGTACAGAAACTTTGAACGTTCGATATCCCAGGGGAATGTGGTGGCGATGATGATTATGGTGCAAACGTTTAGACCCATGTAAAAAGAAAACGCGGCAGATTACGTTATTTTTCTGGCAACTGGCAAATCCATAAAAAAACCGGCCCAGCCAGGTGGTAACTCTACTCTAAGTGTATGTATGCACAGCCCCTGGGAGGTATGGCTGCAGCATGTCCAGACTTACCTGCAATAGCTTTCATCTAGCTAGCTGGAATAACAAGAGTGACATGGGCCAGGTGCCAGAGTACATACCCAGGGTCCCGGGCAGGGTGACGCTCAAGCAGTTAGCTCTGGATGCCGTGACTTCACTGCTAGTGTTATTCGAGCTAACTAGATCGAAGCAGGAGCTCTGCCAGCTTTTTTTGGCGCCCTAGGAGGCGGACAGTCCCGCCCACAAAATACCGACGACGACCGGGGTGGCCACCACCTCCCAAATGTTAGTGCCCTAGGTGACCGCCTCGGTCACCTAATGGGTTGTGCTAGCCCTGGATCCAAGCTAGCTCAGGTAAGTCTGCACCTGCTGCAGTCACATCTCTGATTGCAGCGTAGGCAGATCCTTAGAGCTCTGGCCTCCAAACAGAAGTGTGTATTACCTTGATAACTAGCAAGTAACCAGCCCAGCACCTAAACCTCATGTTGCCAGTAGTGAGCACTGCATGTGACTTGTTTAATGGCAGCTGCAGTTTCGTTTCTTATAGAGGGGGAGAGACTAGGCATAAAACTGAAATTAAAACCTTGCTTCATTTGAATCTTTTGAAACTGCTTACAGAAGAGGAAATAAGAATTCTGATAGTCACTAAAATATTTTTTTAAATGCAGCAAAACCACCTTCTCTTTCAATTCCTGTTTCCATATAACTCCAAAGAAGGATTGAAAAAAACTGGGTTTGGTTAGTCTGGAGAAGAGAAGCCGGTGGGGTGGGGAGGGCACGAGACATAAGTCTTGAAGTACATAAAACGTTGTTTATTCATAGATTCTAAGACTGGAAGGGACCTCGAGAGGTCATCGAGTCCAGTCCCCTGCCCTCATGGCAGAACCAAATACTGTCTAGACTATCCCTGATAGACATTTATCTAACCTACTCTTAAATATCTCCAGAGATGGAGATTGCACAACCTCCCTAGGCAAGGGAGGAAGGGTGATAAATTGTTCTCCTTATCCAATGAGGACAGAACAGGAAGCAATGAGCTTAAGTTACAGTAAGGGAAATTTAGTTTAGACCTTTGGAGAAACTTCCTAACTGTCAGGGTAGTTAAACACTGGAACAAATTACTTAGGGAGGTTGTGGAAACTCTGGCATTGGAAGTTGGAAAAACTTGTGTCAGGGGTGGTCCACATAATACTTAGCCTTGCCTCGGCGCAGGGGACAGGGCTGGATGACCTATCCAGGTCCCTTCCACTCCTACAGTTCTGAGAGAAACAGGCTGTGTTTTCCTGCTCTGGCTAGCTAACGTGACCGGCACCATGTTGGCTGACACACCCGGGATTGCACTAGGACCTCTAGAGCTGAAAGCAGGTGCTGCCTAAAAAATAAGCAGTGGGCTCGCTGTGTGATAGGAAGAGGAAGTGCAGAAAAATTGTTATGCAGAAAATCTGGCAGCTTCTGGCCCTTCCTGCTGCATGCCAGTGACCGCAGTGGGATGTCAGGGGGATGTGGTGGGAAGTTGCTGATGACAACACCCCTTGCAGGTCATGCTGCCTGGGTAAAGAAAGAGTTTGGTCGCGGCCCTTCCAGGCCGGCCTAGCTGTGGTAGTGAGCTACAAGGGGACCCATGGAAAGAAGGGATTGGTCCATGCTGGAGCACATGCGGCACCAGCTCCGAAGTACAATTCAGCGTGCTGGCCTAGCCAATAATGGCAAGTCCATGATGGAAAATACCGCCACTGCTGCAGGACTTCGCTCTGTGCACAGCAGCCCATGTGCTTCTGGTCCACGGGAGGCTTGGTACAATGAGAGGCACGAGGATGGGCTGAGGAAGACAGCAAGGCCCTAGATTGTAACCTGTTTGCTTTTGTTTTGAACAGTAACGGAAGTACCACCAAGTGCCTGTAGAGGGAGATAGAGGCCTGAGGAAAACAAATTCTCACTTGAACAATTAACGTGCACGAAATCTCCCTCCATGGAATTCAGATGCCAGCTGCCTTAGCTCTTCTTTCAAGATTTCCAGGAATGTGCTACCGGGTCACACCCCGACTTCCAGTCTCATCCTCATGCCCCTTCTGCAGAAGTTTACAAATTGTTCCTGGCTTCTGATTTTCTGTTTTACTAAGCGGATTTCTCACTGTGCGGCTGGGGTGGGGGAATATCCCCAACGTTCTGAAGACTCCAGGAACGTTTGTGTGGAAGCACCTTGGATGTGTGATAGATTTATCGTCTGTTTCATGAGGCCTTCAAGGGGGCTCCTGCTCTTCTGTGCTTCAGATGGTGGATGGGGGACGATAACTTGGCAAAGTCTTTCTTTCTTCTCCTTGGGGTGGGGATGTGTCTTGGATGTTTTGCTCCTTTTCCAGGGCCACAGCAGCTCATCGTCCCTCTGGATTTGGGATGTGAATGAGCTTGGATGGCCGCTTGACGAAATCATGGCTCTGTGGACAGTTTGGTACTGAGGGTAGGTAAGTGGGTGAGCGTATTAACCCAGCCATCCAGCGAGAACAACCCCCGAAGGAGACAGCATGGACATATTTTACTGCGCAAATCCTAAATCCAGGTTTTCCGTCTTCCAAGGCACAGTCTGTTTTTATTAATGCTCCTCTTCTCCCACCGTGGTTTTTAAAATCACAGCTTGGGCGTTAGGAAATGCCATCTCTTTTAAAACACATCCCGTTTACCGATCCTCAGCTTTCCTTTCCTGATGCACTTCCTAAACCCTTTATCTTTTTAACCAAGTCCTCACCGAATTCCTGTCTCTGTATATGGACAGTGGTCTCCATCCAGTGCATTTTTTTTTTTTAATGGAGATGTTGTTATTCAGTGTGTGATTAAGGCACAGATTGGTCTGCCAATACCGCTCCAGGCTGGGTGGGGGGAGGAGAGAAATCGTGTGACAATGTTTTTTTACAAGTTCCCAGCGTGTCTGTAATTTTAACAAATGATTGTCTAAGGCATGTACAGGGTGACTAAGCACAAATCATCCATGCCAATTGTAGATGTTACTCTTCCAGATTTTGTTTTTACTCGGATATTGAGCTCTCACCAGCATGGGGTGGATCCTGCTGAGCTGTTTGTGTGCGGGGGGGTTGGTTGATGTCACTTGCAGTGTCCACCGCCTTCTTGGTAAAAAATTAAAGGACTTTTGAAACGAGTGGGTAGGTCTCTGTTGGGTTGCCAGCACACACGTGCATAACTATCACCACAACCAGCACCTTCCGCTTCTGGTCTCAGCAGAAAACCCCAAGGCTGAACTGGGAGATGGAAGATTGCGCCTTCCCTATACGTGGTCAGCACCGAGACACAGTGCGGCTGAGGTAGATTGCTGAGGCCTTCCCAGAACCTGTCTAAGCAGGGGAAATAGATTGCATAATGATCAACGCCACCTCGCCCTTGCTGTGGACTAGGACTGTCAAGGCACGTTTTCAGAGGTGCCTGGGTACAACTTTCAGAGGTGCCTAAGTCACTTGTAGTCATTAAAAATCTGCTGGGTGGTCATAGCTGAGCACTTGTGTTCCACCTACTGCAGAATTTACCAATGTGGAAGTTAACCCATGTTTGCAAGGGTCAAGCAGGCATTGGTCGAGTGGGGTTCATCTTCATTGAAGGTGCGGATATTATAGGCAGCACCCCCTGTTATGAAGAGTGCACAGCACTTGCCAATATAAATGTCTGGTTTTGGTTGCTTTATAATTTTGCCACGCTGTAATCATTGGGGCTGAAATTTTCGATGCCATGTATGCACCTCCGTTTGATTTGTGAGTTTCAGTCAACAGGATTTAGCCATTGCCAAGAACAAGGTTGGGGAACAAAGACGTTGATCAACATGTTTTAAAAAAAAAAAATCTGGTGCCATTTCTCCTGAGATGTTCCAGTGCCCCCATGTTTTGCAACAGAGATTTGAAATGCATTGAAGGGGTGGCCGTGGGCCCAGCAACCTGCTTTTTGGCCAAGTTCTGAGCCTTCGAATATCTCAGCTCACGCATGGGGAGACTTCTTACAAACTAACCAGCAAAATCGCTGCAGATTTCACCCTCACTGAGGCTCACAGCTTCTTGCGTTGACCAGCCCGGGTGTGCTCCAGCCCTGCCTACAGGAGCCACCCTGAACTTCCCCTGTTCATGCTGCCTAGCCAGGAGGAGACAAGAGCTGGATGGGAGGAGAAGAGGGGAAGGAGTTGAAGACAAGGAGCTGGGTGGGAAGGGGAGACTGGAAGTTGTGGAGAGAAAAGAGAAGATGGAAACGGGGGCGGGGCAGGGAGGAAGACTGGGAATTGTTGAGTAATAAGACTGGGTCTGGCATCCAGGAAAGGGTGAGAGTCAAGGGACCAGGGAAATGAGATGGTGCAAGGAGCCGGGGACTGATTGAGCAAGGAGACCAGGACTGGGAACCAGAAGTGGGGGACGGATCTGACGAGGAGGTGGGGGCAGCGGTGGTGGAACCTGGACACGGAGCCAGGGAGGGGGTGAGGTGGGCCAACTGGGATTGGATGAGAAGCACAGAGTGCCAGGTGCAATGGGGTCGGGGCAGGGATGATTGGAGGCCAGGGTAGGGGTGAGAAACAGACTGCGCAAGGAGCTGGGAAAAAGGGTCAGTGACTGGGCCTGGTCAGAGTTAGGGGGAGAATGGGACTTGGAGGGAGAGTGTAGGATTGGCTGTGCAATCTTAGTTCTGCCCCCTTGTGTGTATGCTTCCTGGTAGTTGTTCATTACACAATCACATACTGTTTCTTCCATGGGACGCGTGCCTCCTTCAGCACACAGGCTGGAGAGCACTCTGGGGAGGAATCAGGCTGTGTTGTCTGTAAAACCCTGCCTCGTTTGTCGCTGACATTGAAAGCTGTAGGGGCGTTTACGTGAGTGGCCAAGTCTAAGAGGGCAAAGTACCTTGGCAGCTGGGCAGTGCCTGGGGCCAGAGGACTGCAGGAAGAGAGAGGAGGCTCTCGTGGTGAAGGCTGCTCGGTACTGCACCGAAGAGCTGGATTTTGTCTCTGCCCCAGAATTTCTATGTGATGCTGGGCAAGATGCATAAACCAAACTTCTCCCGGGTGGTCGCTGGTGGTGTGTTCCTCATTTTCTGGTGCTCGAATGGAGACCCTGGGTTCTCCTTTGCAGCAGGGCTGAGCACTCCCAGCTGCAACTGAGGTCGATGGGGGCCGTGCTTTGAATATAGGAAGGGCCAGATAACAGTAAATACTCTGAAAAATCAGGTCCTTGGTGCCACAAATTGGCACCCGAAATGAGTGGATGATTTTCACCTTAATCTACACCCCTGCCCCCATCTGTAAAATGGGGATCATACTACCCCTCCCCTCACAGGGGCGTTGTAGAAGTAATTCAGTTTTTTAATGCACTCAGGGATCATGTCAATGAGCACCATAGAGAGGCCCCTGAGGGAATTGATAAATCGTTTGAATCGTGTGCAGTAAATAAAGCCTGGAATCACGCACACAACAAAGAGGCTCAAACAAAATATCGAATAGCTGCTTGTTAGGCTAGCACTGTCCATGCTCCTGCCCCTTTAAGATGCCTGTAGGACCAAACTCCAAAAAATAGTCCTGCGTCCACTTAATGCAAAGGCAGAATGGTGGTGTGGCAGATTTAAATTGTCAGGAGGGTGCGAGGTTATATAAGGCTCTGTAAACGTATCATATACTCCTCGTCCTGCCTCAGAGAGCTTACAACTGCTGGATGAATCAAAGAAACTCCTGGTGAAACAAGTGATAGGATTTCAAATATATTCCACCCCCACCTGCTCAGATCATCCTTCCAGCCAAGGAGACCTGGCTCGGCAGAATCTCTAAACCAATGCCATTTTTAATTGCTTGTAGAGGTCACTCTTGAGAGAGACACAGCTCTCCTTTCTTGGCGGGAGCATGAGCGCTTGGCATGTAACCTGCTGTATTTAATTCCATGTGACATCTGCTCCTACATAACCACAGCGTAAACCCTCGCTGTCTTCTGAGCACCTGAGACAGGGCCGGCTCCAGGCAGCAGCTCAGCAAGCAGGTGCTTGGGGCGGCCAAGGGGAAGGGGCAGCACATCAGGCTCTTCGGTGGCAATTCGGCGGCAGGTCCCTCGGTCCCTCAGAGGGAAGAACCTGCCACCAAAGAAGAAAGCGGCACGTTGGAGCTGCCACCGATCGTGATCGCAGCTTTGTTTTTTGTTTTTTTTTCCGCTGCTTAGGGCAGCAAAAACCCTGGCTCTGGCCCTGACCTGAGATGTGGAAAAGGAACGCCAGGCTGGGCCAAATCAGCATTTGTCTCTAGGAGCAGGAAAATGAACCCGCCCACCAGGGTCCAAGAGGTCAGAAAACGCACCTTGGGCAAAAAGGGGCTTGTGCAGAACCAAAGGAAGAAAGAGCTTTAATTTCCATTCCTTTTCTGTGTTGTTTTGCATTTTGTAGCATCCTCGTTTTGCTGGCTCCAGCAGTCATGCCAGCCAATACAGGACCAGAGCCTTCGCAGACCTGCACACCCAGGACCGGGGTAAGTTCGCAGGGCTCAGAAGCTGGGTTCAGAAGCTGCTGTGTGGGATTTAGAGGCTCATGCAAGCCCGGAGTTTCTGCCAAGTAACAAAGGCTGATGGTGTCTGGGAGTGAGTTTTGGTCAAGGAGGGAAGGGTTACTCTGAGGTGGGCAGTGGGACACCAGCCAGCACTATGGTTTCCGCTGGGCACAAGACATGAAATACACTGAGAAACGTGTGTATATTTTTTTGCTCTCTCTTACAATGCAGCTTAGCAATAAGTAGCTCTGCTCTTGTGGCTGCCTCCGATTCCACATTCAACCCACCAGTCCCACAGCTGCCTTATCAGATAGTCCCATCCACTCCATTCGCAATCAGTAACATGCCACGTCTGTTGGCGAGTGAGTGTTATGAAGGAAAGTCCCATGTGCAGCCAAAGCAGGTTGATATACGGCAGGATCTGTACACATTTTGGTTGTGCGCAGATCTTGGATTATTGATATTGCAGTCATGGGCCAGGACCCTATTGTGCCAGGTGCTGCACAGACACAGAACAAAAAAACAGCCGCTGCCCTAAATATGCAGTGAAGTTGTAGCCCTGGATATTAGAGAGAGAAGGTGGGTTAGACCAACTTCTGTCCATGAGAGAGACAAGCTTTCAAGCCACACAGGGCTCTTCTTCGGGGCTGGGAAAGGTACTCCGAGCTTCCCGGCAAAATGCAAAGGGGAACAGATGGTTTAGCATGCGTAGTTAGCACAGGGGTAGGCAACCTATGGCACGCGTGTCGAAGGCGTTCACACTGCCCACGTCCTGGCCACCGGTGTGGGGGCTCTGCATTTTAATTTTAAATGAAGCTTCTTAAACATTTTAAAAACCTCATTTACTTTACATACAACAATAGTTTAGTTATAGAGACTTATAGACTTATAGAAAGAGACCTTCTAAAAACGTTAAAATGTATTACTGGCACGCGAAACCTTAAATCAGAGTGAATAAATGAAGACTCAGCACGCCACTTCTGAAAGGTTGCCGACCCCTGAGTTAGCACATACTGTAAGGGACCATTCAAGGTAAAGTGGCCCGTTAGTCAGATGGGAAAGAGGAAACAGGCTGTAGTATTTATTGTTAAAAGGGGGAAACACCTGAATTTTAGTGTCTTTGTCTGTGCTGTTCTTTACCGATCAATCCAGGATTTTATAACCGCTCCATCGTGTAATCTGAGCACTCCAACCCCCTGGGTTTCAGAATCCATTTTTCAAGCACAGCTGCATTGTGTGGTCTCCTTTGCTCAGCAATAATCTCTTCATTAGTCACTAACAGTGATTTATGGTTCAGTGCTAGCTCCCGCTCTCTCCTCCCCTTTTTCTGTTGCTCACACACAGATTTTCTCCAACCAAGTCCTTTGAGGCTGAAACTTCCTGTCCTAGAACCCATTGCTGATGCTGAAAACTTCAAACTTGGGAGCTTTAAATATTTTGCCACTTTCACCACGAAAATCGATTTCTCTTCAGCTCCTGGTTTTGTGAGGCCAGACAGCAGGATGAAATGCAGATAGTTCACAAACATACACACAAGAACTTCTCCCCCTCACAAGTGCAGGAATGTTGTGGGCAGCCAAACTGTAGCCAGTGTCTCCAGATAAGTTCTCCTCTTTGGATTTGGGAGCAGGGGTGAAGCACAGACATAGTGAGCTGGAAAATTCTTTAACGTGTATTGGCTGAAATGAAACCACGACTGTGAAATAACAACTCCTCTGGCAAGCTGGTGCTATAAGCAACATGTAAAGGAAATGAAACACCAGGGGAATATTTAAGGTACAAATACATTGTTGGTTGGTTTTGTTTTATTATTTGCATTCTGGTGGAACCTTTCAGCCACCAGAGGTCACCGCGAGGTGCTGCACCAAGAAAGAGACATGACTAGCTCCACGTCACCCCTAGGTCAGTGCCTGAGCCAGGAACAGAATCTGGGTGTCCTGGGTCGCAGCCCTGGGTCCTGTCCACTGATGCTGTATGTCTGCACCCGTCCTGTAGCAGACTGTGTGCGTACGTGTTTGGGTAGGTGCCCTGTAACACACTGGCTTCCTGGATAATTATTAGCTACATCAAATTAGACTTTAGCCCTTGGTTCTGGGCTCCATTTGTTGTCCAGATGACCACGAGCTCACAAAAGAAAAACAAAACTTCCAGCTGGGGCTTTCTACCCAGTCATGACTCCCGGGGCTTTCCACCTCGAACCTTGCTTGGGGACTTTTGCAGAAGCCTGTGCCTTCCTGCAGCTTCTCCCTGCAGTCCACCCTCAACTGAGTCACTTGCTGGTAGTTATAATCACTTACTCCCTTTTCTGCTGGGTCTGATCATTGACCAGGGCTGGTTGACCCCAGGCCACTGGCCCTTAAAGGGTCAATCCTGCCTGTTAAATGCCCCCACTCACCGCTCAAGTGTGTGTCATAAAATCTGTACTGCTGTGAGTTAAAGGAGATTCTCCAAGTGGGCAGGAGCCTGCTTTAGAAGCGGGATGCCGAAGTTTCTGTCCTGTGAAGTTCTGAATGACATAGAAGGCGGCAGATTGATTCCTGGGAAGTCCTAGGTTGTCACATATTTGTTGCCGTCCCAGAATACGCTATGAACTTCTGAGTGTGTTTATCTTGGGAGAATGAGAATCTTCTAAAACAAAACAAAATAGGGGCTAACAACTTAACTTGCTTTAAGATAGAGCTCGATAAACTTATGAGTGATTTCGTATGCTGGGGTTGCCTGCGGTAGTGGGGAACTATGCTGGGTAGCCCTGGAGGATCCCTTCTGTCTTATTGTCCTGAGATCTCATGCTTCAGGGCTTCAGATGGTCACCTGTAGGGGTCAGGAAGGGATTTCCCCTCCCCCCATGTATTCTGGATTTTTTGTTTGTCTCTTTCCCCTCCAGCATGGGGCATTGGCTACTTGCTGGGATCATCTGGGCATATCTCCCTTAATCAGTATCCTGGCATGACAAGGCCTCAGGCATGGGTCCACCTTGCTTCCTCCTGTTCCCTGCCTGTGGAACACATAGTTTAGCCTCCTGAAGGTGGTAATAGTTTGATCTAATTCCGGTTGTTGGGCCTGGTGTGGAGGTGGCTGGGTGCTGGCTGGTGGCCTGTGATCTGGTGGTCTTCTCTGGTCTTGGTTCTGATGAGAAGGCTGGCTGGACAAGCAACAGCTGCAGGTTTGGGTTGCAGGGTAAAGCAGCCCTCCCCGTATCGATCTGTTTACAGTTCCTCTCCCACTGCCAGCTGCGTGGTGCTAATTGACCTTGATGAGATAGGCAGAGCTACAAAGAACTAGTCGTCTGCCAACTGCAAATCTTTGCCCTCCCCCGTCACAGGGCATTTATTGCACCCGATCACCTTGGTCTGGTTTGCTTACGGGGTAGGGCAGCGTTTTCGTCACGTGGGAGGGATGACTTCCACGGCCCTTTCATGTTGTGAAAGATCTCTTCCTTCCCTGTCTCATCTTGTTCCCCATCAACCGTCTGGTTGTGGTTGCTTGGCCAGAGCTCCCTTCAGAGCTTCGGCTCTCCTCCGTAATGGGAAGAGAGTTTGTTTATTGCATGGAGCTAGGCAGCCCCTCATCTCCCCCAAACCTGGAACTGATTGTGCCGCTGATGCAACACTCCCAGCACCTCTCAGCCTAGGAGCACATGGGACTGGGAATCCAATTTAGAACTATCCCTGGGCAGGCCAGTGCATATCACCTCAGGCTTGGGCACTGTTCATGTGCTCTGCACATTTTAATCCAGCAACCAAAGGAGGTAATTACCTGAGAGTTCTGTTGCATATGGGTTAACTTGAACTCCCAACTGCCCTTGCTGTCTTCTGATTGGTTTAGAAGAGCCAATAAATGTTAAGATTATTGTTGGAATTGATGTTCTATCTTGCACCTGTGTTCAGTTAAGGCTGGTGGTGATCGATATGCAGAAGAGTCGGGAACTCCTAGACAGATGCAGTTACTGCAAGATGAAGCTGCTGTTCAAACTCTAAGCTGTTTGGTAGCTTCTTTCTTCAAGGAGTTAAGCTTTTTGTTAAGAAATTCAAATTGGTGTTGCGGTTTTTCATTACGAAACAAGCAGCATTTTAAGCCATTGGGGGATAGTTGGTTGTGGGGTGTGTATTTGTTTTTACCAGCACTGGAGACCTGTTTTTGTTTCCATTTTTAAATCCTAAGAATGTTTCTGAGATGAGTTAACATTTTTGGCATTTGCCAAAGGAAATTACTTTCTGCTTTAACTGTGTGCCATAAGCTCTATACTGCTAAGGAGATTCTCCTTCAGCTCAAATGGTATGGTCCTATGTTTTTTGGAGTAGGAGAATCTTAGATCCATCACAACTGCTGATGTGAAATTCTGCCTAGTGCACAGTATAAATGATGCCTCTAAAGTGCTTTCTTGGCAATGAATTTGTTACAACGTAGCTTTTTTTAACAGCAAAATTCTACTAAACTTAAATCCATGGAACTGCACAGATATAATGAGGTAAAATCTGAGCTTTGTAATGTTCCTTTGTCTGTCCTTAGACAAGGATCTGTTACTGAATTATTCCTCCACAGTAGGATTTGCCAATCTTTTTTCACAGAGTGGACCACATTTTAACAGAGAAGTTATCTCATGAGCTCCTCTCAGCCCCCTCAAATCACATAGGAGACTCCACCCCCTCCCCCTGCCCTGGCAATCCTACAACTAGCGCCCAGCGAATCTGTGGATATCGGCTACATCCACGGACCATGTTTGCAGATCATGGATCGGATGCGGATACACATTTTGTATCCACTCAGGGCTCTATGTATAACATCACTGTGGCAACTACAGCAGTCCGTGGGAAAGTGACAGTAGGAAAGCTGGAAACAGGCGAGATGAGATCGTGGGACCAGCTGGCTCTCTGTGGGCCCCCAGCAATTCACAAACTTCTGCTCTCAGATTAATTCTCCTTCACTGTGAGATTCTTCTCAGCCAATAAAAGCATGAGGTTAGGTCTCATTAATTTCTCTCCTTCTGGTAAGAATGGCAAACCGGCCACTTAAATAGCTGCTCTCTCTAGTTGGTTGCATCTTTGGCCCAATGTGTACTTCGATGTGTTGTCCTTTCATTTCCCAACACTTGCATGTGTTGTGTACGGATATTAGCACTGCACGATTCTTTACTGAATATTTCTTGATGCCAGAGTGTGGGTGCAGGGATTTCATTCCTGCATTGAGAGGCGACGCTGCCTTGCATACATTCTTGCTTACTTTTAAGTTCTAAAGGAAAGGTGTTTGTGCCCATACAGAAGAGATGTGGCTCTTGGGGGATAGGTCCCTGCATAGTTAAGCTTAATTAGAGAAATCAGACCTTGGGGCATCCGTGCATAACCAACCCCCTACCACACAGGGTCATCAGCAGGATTTTTAAACCTAGGATTGTTCAGCACCACAGCACTGTCCTCCACTATGCATGCTAAAGCAGTAATTTAGCTCCTTCATTCTATGAGTTGCTAGCAGTAGTAGTCAGTTATCCTCCAGTGGATCAGCTACTATAGTGGCACACTACATATTCTTTGCCAGTGTGTTTGCATATGCAATTTAATTTTGGGCACTGATCACTTTTTTGCTGTTGGAAGGAATCCTTCCTGGAAAGCCAGCTGTGTTCAGTAGGTTTTAGCTTGCATAGAATGAAGCTGTTTAGGAATGAGTATATTTATGAATCACTAATGCCCTTCCTCAAGATTTCTGGACTTATCTGTTGCCCTGAATAATTTTTGCTTTAAGGTTTTTCGTTTTCCTCCTTATCCCTCCACCGGTCTTGTTTCTACATAGGTTGCTTTGCCCTAATTACAGCCAGAAGCCGGTATTGTCTTTTACCTTGTTGCACAGCATTGTTTGTGTACTTTTAGTGCAGTCGTTTTTAGCACCTCTCACGTGAGCATGACTTGTGTTTCTGATTTGGATTAGCTCGAAAGGGACTTTGAATAAACAGTAACTAATGGGTGTTGAAAATAAACAACCCCAAAAAGAAATCCTAAGGAAGAAGAAGAACTATGGATCAACAGCAGCTCCAATAATTTACTTTGGTTTGAATGGCCAACCTGTTCCTTTTATGACCGCAGCACAGTGCTGGGGAAGAACCATCAACGGATACCAAAAATATAAACCAGAGTGGAAAATGTTGAGTCTAAATTCTGTGCCCAGTCTTGGGCTAAGCCCCTTAAATGAGGGAAGAAAAAACAGGCCCACAATGGACCCATGTGGGACCCACATGCAACTCACGAGGGTCCAAGAGGACATGTTTTTATTGCTCAGTAAAATACCAAGTGTGGCCTTTAAGAGTAGAGAGTGTTGGTTGTTTCATCTAGCCTGGCAATTGGGACTATCTGTGAACTTCGCTTCCTAGTTAATCAGGGCCGTGCAGCCTTGGTTAACTAATAACAAGGCTCTGTGCAAAATAAGCTCTCGGAGTTGGAATGGAGAGGAGAACTGTACCTTCTGCTAGCCATTCCCTCCCCCCACCCCCGCATGCACCTTGCATTTGGTGGGAAAAGACTTGGGGACTGAAGGGGTTAATATGCTTAAGGGCAAAAGCAGCAGATCAAACAGCTGAGCAAAAATGCAAGACGTGCTGCTCTGAACATGCCGTGACTTGCAGCAATGCCCCCTGCCCCCCCAGCAGCCAGCCGCGAACGGCTCCTCCATGCTGCTCAGTGTGCTGCGTTCCAGTGTAAGGAACAGGAAGGCAACCTGCTGCCGTGAGACGGTGCTAACCCAGTGTGGTCCCGTACCCACAGGCAGGACTAAAACCCGGCTGTCACATAGTTAGTTTGCTCCTGTCCCCACTGAAGCCAATGGCAAGGCTCCCGCTTGCCACAGGGTCAGATCCTTCAAGCACAGTGTCGGACAGGGTACATTTTGTAGTTGAAATGGGCCTGGAGCGAGACAGAGGCTAAATGAGGACAGACAAATGCTTTCTAGGACCTATGCCAATCTTTGTCTGCTGAGTCTCTGTAACCCCTGTTCATGCTAGTCTCAGAGCCTTGCCAGCAACAACTGCGTTATTACACAACGGCGTCGATTATCGTTTTCCGTGTGGCACGGACGAGGGTTTTCTCTTGTCTGGGGTGTGAGACGGAACTGCAACTAACTGGCAATATTCAGGACTTGGGGTGTGCACGACCTGCAATTCAGAGGTTCTGAGCATCTTCAACATCCATTGTTGTTAGTGGGAGCTAACACAGTGCCTGTGTGATGTTTTCCTGAATACTACAAAAGTGTAGTTCAACAAATGCCTAACCCCCCCCCCCCCCACCCCACCCCACCAAGCCCTACAGCATCCTCCAGCAGTGTCCCCAGACACTGTGGTAGCACCGTTGCATGACGCAGGGGCTGGATCATTGGCAGATAATAGAGGTTCAATAGGGACTGTTGGGTGTGTGATCGTACCTTGTTTTTACACATGGAGAAAATGGGGCCCAGCGAGGTGAAATGAACATGTCCCATGCTGCCGCAGAGGCTTCGAACTCCAGAAGTCCCTGGTTCCCAGTTCTGTGCTCAGGCCCCTAGAGCGTGCTGCCTCTACTTAAAGCACAACCTACAGCCCTCGAGAAAGTAGCTCTGTCCACGCAGTGCTGGATCCTGATGCTACGTCTGCAGAAGTGAACCTGCTCTCCCTGTGGCAGAGCCAGCCTGTTGCAGTGGAGTTTCTGGCTGCTTTCACCACAGCTATTGCAGCAAGGAGCCTTTTGAAACACTCATAGGGAGAGTGTGGCAGCAATCCAGTTTGAACATGGGTTTGGCACAAGGGATTCTGACCCTCACGAGGACAGGGCCTTGAACAGAGGAAGGGAGAGCGGAGCCATACGGGAACCATGCAAGAGCCATGCAGCCCCTAGGAAGGTCCAGAGGACAGACTGATTGTACTGGGCAATAAAGCGTATTAGTGGGTGTTCCCTGTCACACCCACAGAGCAGCCAGCATGCATTATCTTCCCTCCTGGGGCGTCCACTGCCCCACTTTGCCTATAAAAGCCTGAAATCAACGTTTTTGCCTCACACGCCAAAATGAAGCTGACAGAGGAGAATCGGGAGAGCACTGATGCCAGCAGGGGCAGGAAGGGGGTGAGTTCGCCTGGATCTTTCTGGCTGACATGGTGAAGGCTGCAGAAAAGTTTCCTTGGGGAAAACAAGGGGAAGGGACTGGTTAGCAGTGCCAAAACTGATGCTCATGGGCTATTCTGGTTACGGATCTATTTATGTCTGAGGCTGTGCTGCCTAGAGGTAAGGACACTGGAGTTGGGAGACCGCGGATCTATTCCAGGTTCTGCACCTAACCTGCTGGATGAGCCTTGGGCAAGTCATTTTTGCCTCTCTTTGCCTCTCCCCTTTTGTCTGTCTTGTCTGTTCAGACAATAAAGTTGCGAGGCAGGGACTCTCTAATTGTGCATTTGTACAGCACCAAGCAGAGTGGAGCCTTGATCTCATTTGGAGCCTCTGGACACTACTATAATACTGGAGATGGGGTGGGATGGGGCTGGCTCGTCTGCAGCATAGTAGAGAAGACTGAGAATGGAACTAGGAGCCAGGAACGCCTAATCCCACCTCTGAAACTGACTCACTGCGTAACCTGGGGCTGTCACATAACCTCTCGGTGGCTCTGCTTTGCATGCACGCTGCTGAGACATCTGACGAAACTGAGTGTGAACAGTGGGGAAACTACTGGCTGCTCCGGAGAAATCCTCCTATTAAAGAGACCGAACAGGTTCTCTGCACTAGAATAGATGGGCTGATGAGGCTCTGAGCCATTAAGGCTAATGGTGGCTGGAGAAAACAACCTATGGCTGAATGGAAATATGATTTGATTGCCCACAGGAAACAACAGAGTGCATTAGAGAGCTCTAAAAGGCAGCTCTGTTTGCTGCACAGCTGGCTGCAGCTTGAGAAGTCAGTAGCAACAAGGGATACTATAGACTGTTGTTAGTGGCTGGTGACTCCAAGGACTCTGTGCCCATGAATAACGTTGATGTTCAGGGCCTGCACAAGGCGGTTATTTCTCCCCTCTGTGCAACCACAAAGCACAGCTCCTATAGGGCACGATCTGACGTCTGTGGAAAAGTTCCAAATGAGTTTAATAGCAGCTGGAATGGGCCCATAAGCAGCTTGATTCAGAAGTGCTGATGGCAGAACAACCAGGAGAAAGAGAATAGAGCAACTGCGAGGGGAAGAGATTTTTATTCATTCTGGAAAATTTAATGGTATTTATTTTGGGTATTGGCATCTATTTGACTTCAACGACCAACTGATACTCTAGAGAAAGGGTGTTTGCACTGAAGTTTCAAATAAGGGAAAAATCAAGCAGAATAAAGTGAGGTGTAGTGTAACCAATCTATCGGACATTCTTTTTACACTAAGAAGAAACACAAGGGCAGGAGCCCAATTTTTTTGAGTGTCCTTTACTTTAACGAATGCCCTGGGTTTTTTAAATATATACGCGCACACCGAGAGAAACACCCCTAAGTTATTGCCACCCATGTAACTGCTCTTCTTTCCTGCAGAAAATGACACTTCTGCTCGCAGGTGTAACGCTGGTGTCCGCCTTTGGATCGTCTTTCCAGTATGGTTACAATGTCTCCGTGATCAACTCTCCAGCTGTGGTAGGTGCAGGAAACAGCCTAGAAAGGGGGAAAAGACAAACAAGCGGCGGACGAGTAACAGTGGCATGTGCGTGCATATGCACAGAGTCTAGGCTTTCTAAACTCTTGTCTGCCTTGGGATTACCATGGTGCAAAGGGAGAAGAAGTGTCCTAACTGTTTCCTCTCTCTGTCTTGTGTGTTCTTAGCATGCAGTGATCGTGGTGTGTAGGCATGAAATATAACTTCAGGATAGCACCGAAATTGGCTCTGTTCTTGCCATCCTAAGCTTAGCTTGCTAACACTTGATTTCCTGCCCCTCTTCCTTTCTGAATGTATTTCTCTTGATGCGCTTTCCTTTCTGAACCTCATAACCCACTGTGTGAATTCTAACCCCACAAGCCATCTGGCTAGTGTGGAATTCTCTCTGCGCACAAACACTGGACAGCTGTGGTGATAGAGATCAAGTAATGAAGCACAGTCCTGAAATCCTTAATCAGGGAAAGCTAAGAGTGCTGGACCACTGGTAAGATCCCATCTTGGGCTTCTGGCATTCATCCTTTGGCATTTTGCTATAAAACTAGTTGTGTCATAACACTGTATTGTGGCTATCCTGGTCTTCACAAACAAGTAGACTTTGTTCCCAAGGACTGAAATTTGGATCCATCCAACTTTCTCTTTCCTCCAAATCTGCCAGTCACCATCCTCCAGTGTATTGGCAAAATTCATCTTCAGGCGGACCCTCCCTCTGCTCCATGTGCTAACATACCCACTTCCTGGCTTGACTATTGCACTTCCTCCTTTTATGATCTTCCTAAAATCCTGTTCTCTAAAGCCAAGTTCAGCCTCACTGAGGAATGCGACCTTTATCTCCCCCAGATCGTTTGCTGGTCTCCTATCTATGTATGCATGTCTTCCCTGTGATTCTGCCAGGGTAGCACTTACCATGGGATGCCAGGGTTACATTTCCCTGTGCCTTGACTCTTTATAAGTGTGTCTACACTGCAACTGAGAGGTGTCATTCCCAGCTCCCGCAGGCATATCCACACTAGCTCTGACTGAGGTAACGCAATAAAAACACCTGTGTAACTACAGCAGCACAAACAGTGAGAGGGGCTAGCCACCCAGGGACAATCCCATCTGAGACCCTACGTACACACTTGGGCAGGTGGCCCCTCCCACCACTCACGCCAAGCTAGTGCAGGTGTATCCACTCAAACTAGACACTGTTTCTTCCAGTTCTGTTGTTTTCTGTGCTTGGAGCTGGAACGTGACTCGAATAGATACACTCACACTAGCTTTCTGAGAGTTAACATGCTAAAAATAGTAGCGCAGGACACAGCAAGCAGTGGCACAGGCTAGCTGTGATGAGTACAAACTAGCCTGAACCCCGTGGGTATGTATTTTATACAGCCTGTCTCTGCCGCCGCTTGCCACTGCCCATGCTACCCTGGCTACACTTCTATTTTTAGGGTGCTGGCACAATGAGAGCTTGCACAAGTACATCCGCGCAAGTGGGGACTCACTCCCTTAGCTCCAAGAGTAGACATCACTTAAGGGTTTGGAGCTCTGCTGAAGAGGTTAAGGGGAACCACAGTTGGGAAGCAGGGTGTGGTCCAACACAACCATTTTCCATGGGCATTATGCGAGGACGTGTTTTGGGCTTTGTGCACAGAAACCATAGGGCCTGATTTTCAAGAGAGTTGATCACCCATGATTGCGAATGAAGTCAAAGGGAGCATTGAAAATCAAGCCAGTAATTAACGCAGCAGGACCTTTCCAATAGGCCAGAGTTCTACTGTAGGTTTCTTTAACCTTCTGTTGTATTTTTCTTAAAACAAATCTTCCTCTTTCACCAAGAAATTATTCAATGAAGCTTTACCCTGTTTGGTCCCCTGCTGCTTTTATAACCTGAATAACCATGTTTCAGTCATTTTTTTTTCCCCTCCACCAAGCCAATTAAGTCTGTTTTTGTATCTTTTTCTAGTTCATGCAAGAGTTTTACAATCACACCTACCTTGACAGGAAGGGCTTCCCGATGGAGAGCAGCTTCCAAACACTGCTCTGGTCTCTCACGGTGTCTATGTACCCACTCGGAGGTTTCTTTGGGTCCCTTATGGTCGGCCCTCTGGTGAACAAATGTGGCAGGTGAGTGACAGAGGCACCATAAGATGGTCGGTCTGTAGTCCATTCAGAAGCCATTTGCTGTGGTCTGAATAAAGGTCTTTTCACGAGTCCATCTGATTCAGTGTCCTACCATAGCCATCCTCTCTATTATGCAGCCAGGCCAATGGTTGCCACTTGGATCAGGGAGGAATCCGCCCTCCCCCAACTGCAGAACAACTGAACTGGCTGCACTGTGGACGGAGTGGACATGGCCATGCTGCAGGCATGATACTGAGCCAGATGTACCACTTGGTCCAACCTGCTATGCCAAGGCCACTCTTCGCCCCTTCCTTATTCATTTTTAAGCAGCTCAGTTTATCCAAGGCACTTGTGGTTAAATCCCACTGTAGCTTTTTATGTCTCTGGCGATCCCTTCCCCACTGTTCTCTCCTCAGCTACCTGCTTTCCTGTGTTAAATGCAGGAAAAATCCTCCAGAGGAGAGCGAGGATAGTTGAGAGGGAGAACAGGCTCGTGGTTGACATACTGAAGTGGGTTCAGTTCCCAGTTCTGTCATAAGTATTCTGAGTGACCTTAGGCAAGACACTTAACCTCTTTGTGCCTTAGTTCCCTCCCGGTGAAGTGGGATAATATTTCCTTTGTCTGTCATGCCTATTTAAATTCTAAACTCTTTGGGGCTGCAGTTGTCTGGCTCTGTGTTTGTACAGCACCTAGCGCAGCTAAGCCCCATCTCAGTTGGGGCTTTAGGCAATACCACAGAACAAGTGGTGGTGATGATGATGATAAGCTAGAACTGTCACCCTCCCGATCTCTCCGCAGAAAGGGTACTTTGCTGATAAATAACATCTTCTCCATTGTCCCCGCCATCCTCATGGGAACCTCCAAGGTGGCAAAGACCTTTGAGGTGATCATCCTCTCGCGAATCATCGTGGGAATATGCGCTGGTGAGTGAAAGACGGTATGCAGGGGTAGAACAAGGGGTAGGATTTTCTGGGCCAGGTGGAGCGTGTCATAGCGGGTTGGTTTGCGACGAGTATATTGTAGGGACAGTACCCACTACAGTGTGTCCATGTCTGTCTCACTCTGAATGCTGTGCGCAGAGTGGGTGTGGTTCCTGGTAAACAAAGGAGACAAGGCTGGAACTTGAGCTCAATGGACGTCTGTAAATGTAGTTGTTTTATTTAATAAATGGGTCCTGTTTAAGATAGACTGTGGTTCCATATGTCATGACAGCCATGGCCTTGCTGGTGGTGATTCACTTCTCAAATATTTTGGGCAAAATTTATATTACCTGGTTCTTAAAACTATTACCCCAAGCAGAACTCTTCCAAGTTAAGTCAGCAGAGATGTGGCCAGATCCATAAATCCATTCCAGGAATTAGCTGTATCTACCACAGGTAGAAAATTGGCACTGCTGTCTGATAGGTTCAGGGCCCTTGGAATCTATTATATCTACATGGACTACAGAAGAATGGAATGGTTCCAGGTGTGTGTGTGTGGGGGGGGGGGGGGATTCTGTTTGACCCGGTCTACCTATTGTACAATTTAAAAAAAAAAAAAAAGCAAAGGTCATGAGGGGAGAAAGCTGAATCTCATATACTTACCTGACTCCAGAAGCAGGGGATTTCATCACAAGAGGCATCATAAAATGGTGACAATTGGCAACACTGATGGGCCTTACAGTACTACATTCCCAAGTAACTGCCAGCATTCTCCGTGTGCTCTGTGTCACAATATCTGCTCCAGTCAGCCTCTGACAAAATTCACCCCAAGCCACGAGGGCTCACTCCAAAAGTTTTCATGGCAATTAGTTGATCAGGAAAAAGAACAGGAGTACTTGTGGCACCTTAGAGACTAACTAACAAATTTATTTGAGCATAAGCTTTCATGGGCTATAGCCCACTTCATGGCATACATGCAGTGGAAAATACAGTAGAAAGATACATACACATATATACATACAGAGAACATGAAACAATGGGTGTTACCATATACACCCTAACGAGAGTGATCAGTTAAGGTGAGCTATTACTAGCAGGAGAGAGAGAAACTTCTTGTTGTGGTAATCAAAATGGTCCATTTGCAGCAGTTGACAGGAAGTTGTGAGGAACAGTGGTAAGGGGGGAATAAACATGGGGAAATAGTTTTACTTTGTGTAATGACCCATCCACTCCCAGTCTTTATTCAAGCCTAATTTAATGGTGTCCATTTTGCAAATTAATTCCAATTCAGCAGTTTTTCATTGGAGTCTGTTTTTCAAGTTCCTTTTTGTTGTAATATTGCGACTTTTAGATTTGTAATCGAGTGACCAGGGAGGTTGAAGTGTTCTCCGAGTGGTTTTTGAATGTTATAATTCTTGATGTCTGATTTGTGTCCATTTATTCTTTAATTAAAGACTGTTTGGTGTGGCCAAAGTACATGGCAGAGCGACATTGCTGGCACATGATGGCATATATCACCTTGGTGGTTGTGCAGTTGATCAGAGGGGTTATAAAGGAGAAAAGGGGTCTCTCTTCCTCACAGACCATATGAACAGCCTCATTTGGGTGCTTAGTACTTGTGACAACTGGCTCCTCTGCAAGTGGAAGAGGAAACTGCTCTGTTTCCACTAGACTTTCTTTTGAAAACTCAAAGCAGAAGCTGGGTTTGTTCCAGGGTGACCAAATGTCCCGATTTTATAGGGACAGTCCTGATTTTTGGGTCTTTTTCTTTTATAGGCTCCTATTACCTCCCCCCCCCTCCCATTTGCTGTCTGGTCACCCTAGTTTGTTCAGAGCGGGGACAGCAGGCTGAATGGCTCAGGTCATGTTGAGAATCACTTGGCTGCCCCCTGCTGGCAGTTTTTGCCCTGCTGGGAGAAAACCGCTGCCTTGGAGAAACCTGCTTCATTAGAGCCCTGAGCCTTTTGTCAGCAGTGGTTGGGGGCCTTCGTCTGGCTCCGCCCAGCTCTAGCACTTAGGCAGTGCTGTGCTGTTGAGTCGCTGATGGGGCCCAAACCAAAACTGTCACCTCAAAACTTGGGACCCACATTTTTCAGCTTGTGCCCATTCTGTCGTTTTGTTTTAAATGCTGCAAACTCCTCAGCTTAATTAAACCCTTCATTTTTAGCTGGATCTCATCCAGGGATGGCTCCAGGCACCAGCACGCCAAGCATGTGCTTGGGGCAGCAAGCCATGGGGGGCGCTCTGCCGGTCGCCGCGAGGGCAGGCAGGTTGCCTTGGGCGGCTTGCCTGCGGAGGGTCCGCTGGTCCTGCAACTTCGGCGGACCTCCCGCAGGCTGCTGTTGAATTCGCGGGACCGGGGACCTCCCGCAGGCAAGCCGCCGAAGGCAGCCTGCCTGCCATGCTTGGGGCTGTAAAATGCCTAGAGCCGCTCCTGATCTCATCTAGCCAGCAGCTATAACCCCATCAGGAGAGACCTGGTTACAATAGGGTTTAAAGGTGTGGTGGAGACAAGACCGAACTGTGTCCCTGTAATAGGGTTGAAACCTTGAATCCTAACCTCATTATGGGCGCATGATTAATCCGATGATGCTAACCCATTCTGTAACCAAGTCCCCTGACTTGGCCCAAGCCCTAGTGTAGATGGGGCCTCGGGGCTTAGACAAATGGCTCGTTTCTGTGTCCATGAATTGAGTGCCATGGGCAGGTGTTGGCCCTGGAGAGCGACAGCCTTGTTTATCCACGGAATGGATACAGTATGGGAAGCAACAGCGCAAGTGTCCCTGCCTTGGAACACCAGCTGCCAGGGGCAAGAGGGAAATTTGATCTCATTGATGGAATGGTCCCATTCGATCTATGGCCTTTCTACTGAGGTTGACCAATAACGATGCCAGCTCAGGTGATGGATTTTGTACCATGGACACCTTCAGACTAGGAGTGGAGCTGATGCCATCTACTCTTTCATTCTAAACTCAAATGGAGGGAGAAAAATGCCATTGGCTCCCTTCACACAGGCCAGAGTGGCCATCGGATGGCAATAAGCTTTCAACCACTGCCAGCCTAGACTAGCTGTGAATCTGGGATGTTGCAGCAGAAAGCAAGCTCCAGTCTCCAGTGCCGTCCAGCCCTTTGTGACCTATAGGAGACCTTGGTCAAGTCCCTGAACGTCTGGGTGTTACAGCGAGCGCTCACATCCCAGAGCAGGACTAACCTCTCTCTCTCTTTCTCTCTCTCTTCACCTAGGCCTGTCTTCCAATGTCGTTCCCATGTATCTGGGAGAGATGTCCCCCAAAAACCTGAGAGGTGCGGTCGGGGTGGTGCCTCAGCTCTTCATCACCATTGGCATCCTTATAGCTCAGATCCTGGGTCTTACTGACATCCTTGGAAACATTGACGGTAAAGCCCCGGTATGAGGAGGAGGTCTCTAGCTGCTCCTCAGTGGATGAACTGTCTCATCGGGCACCTTGTTATCTGTTTGTCTGTTGCAGGCTGGCCGGTATTACTAGGGCTAACTGGGATCCCTGCAGTGGTGGAACTCCTCCTGTTGCCCTTCTTTCCTGAGAGTCCCAGGTACCTACTGATACAGAAGGGCAATGAAGAACAAGCCAGACAAGGTACAACCAGAGCTGCTTAGCACTGCTAGCAAGAGAACTAGGAGAAGGGCCAGAGGCATGGATTTGAAACTAGGTCTCCATTCATAAACAAACTAGGGAAATGGAGTTACTATAAGATGTGTGCAGAACTGGTTGGAAAACTATTCCCAGAGAGTAGTTCTTAGTGGTTCACAGTCAAACTGGAAGGGCATAACGAGTGGGGTCCCACAGGAATGGGTCTAGTGGTTCTGTTGAATATCGTCATCAATGACTTAGAAAATGACGGAGAAGAGAAGACTGTGGAGAGACGTGATAACAGTTGACAAGAACATAAGGGTTGTTACAAGGAGGAGGGAGAAAAATTGTTCTTGTTAACCTCTGAGGATAGGACAAAAAGTAATTGACTTAAATTGCAGCAATGGAGGTTTAAGTTGGACATTAGGAAAAATTTCCTAACTGTCAAGGTAGTTAAGCAGTGGAATAAATTGCCTAGGGAGGTTGTGGAATCTCCGTCATAGGGGATTTTTAAGAGCAGGTTAGACAAACACCTGTCAGGGATGGTCTAGATAATACTTAGTCCTGCCCTGAGTGCAGGAGACTGGATTAGAAGATCTCTTGAGGTCTCTTCCAGTCCTGCACTTCTGTGACTTATGGGAATATGGCTGTGGGGAAGCATCCTGAACCAAAAGTCAGGTTAGGGTGCATTAAGCCCTCGATGCTACCCTTTTATAGTACCTTCGAGGCTTTCAAAGCACTTGGCAAACAGTAGTTCATTTATGCTTCCCTGCACAGCAAGCACATATAATCTCGGTTTTACACGACAGGGCTGAAATGGATACAGAGAGAGGATAACTGATTTGCCAAGAGCAAGAAAAATAGTCAGTGGCAGAGTCAGGAGTCCTGGCTCCCAGTTCCTTGCTCTCACCACTAGAACACAAACTACTTAACTCTGTTTGCAAGAAGATGGGTTGGAGCTCTCAAAGCTCTCCTAAGAAACCTGAGCCTCATAATCAAGCCCAGGATAAAAGTACTTTTTCGCGAGGGGAACTCTGGTCCCCTTCTCATTGTTCCTTTGTTGGCTCATATGGACGAAGGACCCTGTGGCCTTCTGGCCCTCCCTCCAGTCCTATGACTGTTGCTGGTTGCTTTATGTTTCCCACAGTGCAGAAGTGGCCAAGACTGCCCTGCTGCTTCTGGGGTATCTCAGTTCCCCCTCTGGTTTCTGTAACTCCAGCCTCCCCCCACTAGCTGAGTTTACCTGGAAACCCAACTTCCCCTTCCCTCGTCCCATCTAGCTCTGAAGAGGCTAAGAGGCTGGGACGACGTGGATGATGAGATCGAAGAGATGCGTCGGGAAGATCAGTCAGAAAAGTTGGAAGGTCGTCTGTCTGTGTTCAACCTCTTCACCTTCCGGGCCCTGCGGTGGCAGCTCATCTCCATCATTGTCATGATGATGGGCCAGCAGCTTTCTGGAATTAATGCGGTAGGTGAGATGACACCCAGGAAGATCGTCAGGTGGACTAAGAGGGGACCTGGGTTCTTAGGCAAGAGTCGTAGGGCAGTGCTGGCACAGCCAGTAGAACCCATTCCAGATGGGCAAAAAAACCCAGTCTAGACCTGGGGAAATGAGACTAGTCCCATGGCACGAAGTTTGAATCAGGATCTGATTGTTTAGGAGGGTTCTGCCCAGAGGTCTCAGATTTGGAGATTTATGGAGAAAGAAACCAGTCCCAACAGCTGGATCCAGATGTGGCTGTTGCCAAAGTTTGGGAGAGTTCAGATCTTGGATTTGTGTTAGGCACCTCCAGGCTGTAAAAGCAGCCAAACTCAGAGCCTCCCCTTCCCCCCATCTATGAATGGCCAAGTATAACCGCAGGTATGGTTTGATTGCAGATCTTCTACTATGCAAACGATATCTTCAGGTCTGCAGGTGTGAATGAAAACAACGTGCAGTATGTCACCGTGGGGATAGGTGCAGTCAATGTGTTCATGACTTGTGTAGCGGTAAGTTTCTCCCACTGCCCTACAGGTTCTAATCCCCCCACTGCCCACCTTTCTGGGCTCATTTGTACCATTACTATTACCACAACTGCCCCTTTCTACATTTAGAGGAAAAGTCCCCTAGTGCTCAAGTCTCACTAAAGAGAGGCGAATTGTTTCCTTAAACTCATGCCATGTAATAGTGGGCATATGCTGGGTTACACCAATGCATGCAGTTATAACTTTCTTTGAGGAAATAGCAGGATCTACTTAGCTTCCTCACCAGGTCTTTTCTTGCCACTCACATTAGTGCACTCTGTCCTTGCAACCACTGTGTTACTGTAACGGACAGGTATGATGGCATCTCTGCACTGGGAAATTGTGGGTGTGCTCCCATGGGCTTGGATGCAACAGGCCTGCCCATATGTCTATGAATCACTGATTGCTAGTGACACCCCTGATGCTAGGGTTGAGAAAAATCTCTTCAACTGAGACAGATGTTTGGGCCCTGGGAATGCACAGGCAGCCATGAGAAAAGAAAGGTGTCTTTTTTACATGGTGCAATGAAGAGGGCCTGGGACCAGTTCTGTTCCTAGTTCTGCAAGAGGCTCACTGTGTGACTTGGAGTGAATCACTTGACTGTTCTTTGCCTCAGTTTCCCTATCTGTGAAACACTAGTAATGATGCTTATCCACCCTTGTGAAGTGCTTTGACATCTATGGCTGAAAAGCACAGTATAAATGCTGCAGTGCTGCTCACGGGAGAGAAGAGACAGGACTTGGCTGGAATCCTTCTTAGGATCATAGAATATCAGGGTTGGAAGAGATTTCAGGAGATCATCTTGTGGTTCTCTCTGCCTCCAACTGACTAGCAAAACTTGGCCTGTCCAGTGTCACTGCACAGGATCTCCCTAAATCCTGGCCTGGATTAGGCAGTCATGGTAGGGACTGCTGACTGCCCTACAAGTGTGCTAAGCATCAGGGTGGGCTGTGGGGGGAGTTCCCCAGCTTTCATGGTTTCTATTTTATTTCCAAGCCACACTTTACTGATAACACTGGAATTTCCCTAATGAAACAGCCCCATGGAATGTACAAAATATAAACTTCTCTATAAATTGTTAGGGATTGGGTTGGTTTTTTTTTTTTTTGAGGGGAGGTCCATCCTCTAGGATTTGCTGGACAATTATCCCCCTGCTGTTGACTTCCTACAGGCTTGTATAAAAAGCCCTATAGAAAGGTGATCTTGTCCTCTATTAAATTCTAGAGGCTTTTAAAGTAATTCCTGGAGAACCCTAGGACACTTGTATAAAACCCTGTTGGCTTCCTTGCCCTTAAATTCTAGAGGACTCTTCCATGCAGAATTGCAAAGCGCTAGGTTCCTCAGAACGCCCCGCTCCTAACAGCTGACAGCCCCCGTGCACTTTCTCCTCTCAGGACTAGGTGTGCTGGGTTCCCTGGATGCCCACTTTCTCACTTCTTGTGCTGTTTGCCTCAGGTTTTCATCATTGAGTCCCTGGGGAGGAGACTTCTGCTTCTCGCTGGCTTTGGGATCTGCTGTGTATCCTCTGCTGTGTTAACGGTGGCCCTCAATCTCCAGGTACATGCCCGGATGGCTTAGGTGATAGTGTCTGTCTGGACCCTCTAGGGGATGTGGGCAAGGTCACTATTTCCAGAGCTGCAGGGAGAATACGCAAGGCCTCCCTGCACCGCCCTATTTACCCAGCACAAACACCAGTGGGAAGCAGCGACCATGCTGGGAAAAAGCAGGGCTTCCATTAATGACATGGTGGGGTTAGCAATGAGCACGCTCAGAGCTGAATTTGGTTGCTTCTTCCTCCTTCCCTCTAAGTTCTTCTGACCCTCATCCACAGTGTGCATCTCTGGTAGTGCCCCTTGGGTCGGCTCGTGGGAAGTGAGGTTCCAGCCGAGCTAGTGGCACTGCCTGACCCATCCCATTCCCGATCTCAGCCAGACACGGAGCAGCACCTGGGGCATACAGCTTCCCACAGTCTGCTTGCAAATGGCACCTGGACTTTGCTGGCCACTTTAGAAGAGAACTGACTATAATTCAGTGACTGAATTCCCCACAGGCCACTGTCTCCTGGATGCAGTACCTCAGCATAGCCTGCGTCATCGTCTATATCATTGGACACGCTATCGGAGCTAGTAAGTGTGCACAGGACGGTAAAACAAAGACATAAACTTGAGCTGATGCAGAGATGAGCTGGTGTGTTTCTGCTTGGCCGTGTGACTTAGCAGTAATGATACAGACCTGATGGTTACCAGCTGGGCTGCGTGCATGGTCCAGGGACCAGGGCTTTCTGCTCTAGACACGCAGACCCCTTCTCATGCCAGCTAAAGGAGGATCTCCGGGGGCTATCTGAGTGTATTGGTAAGATAAGGACGTGATCTTCTATTTTCAAGAGGCTCTCTAAAGACACAGTCTTGCTGGTGTCCAAGACGTGCCCCCCCTGGACGCTGTGTCACACCGGTTTAATTTGAAGGCTGCTCTTGCATTTATATGTTCCATGCGGAGCAACCGGCAGCTGCCCCCTAAGAGCCAAATGGTGCGCTGGGAGCAGCGTGTGGGAGTAGTGTGTGGGAGCAGCCTGTGCATGGTTGTGGAGGCTTTGTCCTGGATCTGCACCTCCTTACAGTTGCACTGCTCTCCTTTGTATTGGCTCACTGGAGGAGCCTTGCGGAGCTATTCCCAACACTGCACTGCGATTCCCAACACTGTACCATCTTCTAAGCTCCTGCAAGGATTTCGCTGGCTCGTGGACACTGCCAATCCCCCCAACTCTTTCCTCTTCTATGTGCATGGTCAGCCTGGTTCAGGAATGCCAGCTGCAGGCAGGAGACTCTCAGTGCAGAGTGACAGAGTTTCCGCAGCGGTGTGTTTGTGAGTGAGCGGCGAGGTCTTTTCTTCCCTCTGTCTAACTTATCTCTGCCTTGGTGGTAAATACTTACTAGCTTCTCAGCCAGGGAATGACCGCCCAGCCCTTTCCCCGTTTTCTTCTGATCCGGATGTAATTGGATGAATCAATGGGTTATTCAGGGCTGCATGGCCGGGGCGGGGGCAAAATCTGAAACTGAGCCCACTCCTCCTGAGACTTAGACTGTGGGTGGGTCAGGAGTTGGAGAAAGAGCCTGGCTCACCCCTTACAGCAACGGCTCCTGGGCCCGGCTCCCCACTCTGGGCGTTCTGGCCTAGCACATAAAGTTGTAGAACTGGTCCGGTTTGGCCCAGCCACACCTCTGACGGGATAGGGAGATGGCCAGGGGTTGTGACCCGGTGGACTGACTCAGCTCCCTCAGCAGCTGGGCCAAACCTGAATGGAGCAACCACCCCATGCACCACATCACAGAGACACTCAAATTCCACAGGTTTGGGGCTCTCTCAAATGGGGCTGGGGCAAACTGCCCCTTTTGCCCCTCTCTGCCAACTATGGGTAGCAGTGGGGTTCTTATCATATCATTGAGGGAGCTTTGCCCTTCCTGCGCCCACCAGGAATTTTCCCCAATGGCCAGTTTCTTTAGCAGAGACCAGGGGCGGCTCTAGGGATTTTGCCGCCCCAAGCACTTCAGGCAGGCTGCCTTCGGCGGCTTGCCTGTGGAGGGTCTGTTGGTCCCGCAGCTTCGGTGGACCTCCTGCAGGCATGCCGAAGCCGCGGGACCAGCGGACCCTCCGCAGGCGTGCCTGTGGGAGGTCCACCGAAGCCACGGGACCAGCGGACCCTCTGCTGGCAAGCCGCCGAAGGCAACCTGTCTGCTGCCCTCGCGGTGACCAGCAGAGCGCCCCCCGCAGCTTGCCACCCCAAGCACGCGCTTGGCATGCTGGGGCCTGGAGCCGCCCCTGGCAGAGACAGCAGCAACTGTTCTGGCAGCTGCTTGTCCTCAAGGAAGCCAGTTTGCCCCATCGGAGATCTCCAGTGTGAGGGAGTGCCCATCCTGCAGTCCAGAGCATGATTGCTACTTGTGCTGACGTGCTCGAGCACTGCTAAAAACAGCAGTGTCGATGTGGCAGCCCGGCTGTGCATACAGGGACTTTCTGAAGGGAGAGGCAGGTTGTTGCTGGACAGCTGTTTGAGAAACTAGATTGACACAGGTAGGTGGTGAGGTGTTGGAAGAAGTCAGGCCTTTGGGGCGAGGGGCTTAGGTAAGATAGATAAGAGAGCAGGCTTTTTCTTGTTTTAAAATTCTTTTCATCTTCCCCTTTGTACCCACTGTGAGGACAAACAACAGTTTGGTTTAAGAAGGCTCTCTGATCACTGGATAACATGGGTCACAGGCTCCCAGAGCTCTGTCACACCAGCTGGGTAGGCTCCGTAGATAGGCAGGGGGCTGTAATCCAGGGCCCAGTCTAGCAGTGGAAGAACTGCAGAAGTCCACCCTAGGAAAGGCAAAGGCACGAGGCCTGACAGCTGAGGGGTGTGCTCAGAGACGAGGGAGGCTACCCTCGGGACCACGACAATGGCTAGTTACAGTCATTCCATTCTGCTTTTTCCATCTCTTCCTGTAGTTAGTTTATCCCGGTACTTGTAAACACGAGTGTCTGAGAAAACATCAGTGTCATGCCTTCTAAGGATTTGGGCAAGGGAAATGCCTGTTAAAACATTCAAACTCTTCTTTCTCTTCAAGGTCCAATCCCCTCTGTGATGATAACTGAAATGTTCCTTCAGTCGTCCCGGCCTGCAGCCTTCATGGTGGGTGGATCTGTGCATTGGCTCTGCAACTTCACGGTGGGACTCGTCTTCCTTTATATGGTGGTGAGTGTGGAACCATCTCCAGAGTCTCCTGGGGTTTTGCCACCTGAGATTAGAAGCACCTTCCCCTCCTCCATGGGGGGGATAATCTTAGAGGGGAACACTAACCCTTTTTTAGTCCTCAGTTAGTCCCAGAATGCATGCATGAAGAATTAACTATAAAGGGCCAGAACCTCGTCAGGTGTAAATCAGCATTGCTTTATTGACTTCAGTGTCTGCTGAGGATCTGGCCCCCAGTATATCTTAGTTCCTCTTTCAGGCCCTTGCCTAGTGCTGAAAGTTTACAAAAATCATCCAGAGGATTCCGTGGTGGGGAGTAGATGTTTCAGGGGGAATTAAAGATATTTATAGTCTTTCACCTCTAGGTCACTGGTTCAGTTCCAGCCCAGGTCAGCAGTGATCCAAGCTATTGATATCCAACAACTGCTACCACCTCAGAACTGGGGGTATTTTCCACTCACTTTGCATGGGTGTGAAATGTGGATAGATAAACTCTCAGCCTCGCTCCTTCCCCACCACTTGCTGGCAGTCTTAGGAGAAATGGGAGAGAGATTTCTGGAGCATTTTAAGGTGCTCAGGTACCAAAGCGGTGAGTACGATGTAAATGCTTAGCTAGACAGGATTAACAGCCTGTTCTGATGCTTACTGAATCCAACAGAAAGACTCCCCCTGACTTCAGTGGGCATTGGATTGGGCCCAGAATGAAACTTCTCCCCATGGGAAGTGATCCCTCTAACTCAGCATGGACGTGCATTGGCATGACTCTGTGGGCAGCTTGTACCACAGTGGTGCCTGACCCACCCTGCCTTATGTCGTCTTTCATACCTGTGCAAAGTGGGTGTAAAACCACTACCGCCTTAGAACTGGGGGTGCTTGCCACTCGCTTTCCCAGGTGTGAATGATCAACCCATGGTGCAAGACACAAGGATCAGGTCCACAGCCCAGGCTGTGCCTGTTCTGTGGCTAAACACAGGCCTTCAGTCCCCAGGACTGTGAACCCAGCACCTTGGCTATCTTCACCTTGTTACATTAAATAAGGATCTATGCTGCTGCCTTTTTTACAGCTGCTGCAGAGTTTTGCATTCCCAAACTCTGTGACACAGGCACACCCCTGTAGAGCCTCCATCTTATCATAACTTGCATCCCTTACATGTTCCCTGACTCCTTCCCCTCTGGTTTTTATTCCTCCAGGAAGGGCTTGGAGCCTATTGCTTCCTTGTCTTCTGCGCCATCTGCCTGGCCACTGTCATTTACATCTTCATCATTGTCCCCGAAACCAAGGGCAAAACCTTCATGGAGATTAATCAGAGCATGGCCAAGAGGAACAAGGTAGAAATCCAGATGGACAAAGAAAAGCTGAATGATTTCCAGCCCGCCTTCGAGACACTGAAGAAGAATGAAGAAGGATACTCCATCACTGGGCTCTGAACCGGTCCACGCTTTCCTCTTCCCTGGAGGAGCAGCTTCCTGGCTGGACCTTTGCTTTTTCATTCAAACTTTTTCTGCATGTCTCCCACAGTGAGAGAGTTTCCAAAGAAGCCAGAGAGCAGAGTCGCACTAGTTGCTCCCTGCCAGCGCTAGCATGAATGTTGATGGCAATGTTTGGGTTTAGAAAATTTATCTCCTTTCTCTGCATTCACAGGTTGAGCTAATTGGGGACCCTAACTCTCAGGCAGCAAAACATTGTCACTTAATGCTTAAGCAGCATGTCCAAAATGCTCTGTAAACTAGTCCAAATTCTGGAGAGGTGGGTATCACTGTCCCTGCCTTCCAGATAGGGTAACCGAGGCAGTGAAATTTACAAAGAATAATTTGCAGAGCTGGGATTAAATCCCACAAGCGCCTGCCTTCCAGCCCTGCTCTGGCCAGTAGAGTGTGCTGTCCCTGGTGGATGTAAGCTGCCAATTCAATGGGCGCAGCATAACTCTGGTACGAAACAAAACAAAAAAATACCAAGAGAATAGTACAATGAAAGCTCTGGGGCTGGGTAGGGAGTGGATCAGTGCGGGGCAGTGGCCCATCCTCAGGACCTGCTTTGTGCAGCTGCCTTAGGGCCCATCCAGCAGCAAGAGGGACCCCACCTGGGATGCAGTGTGGGGCATCCAGCCCTGGTTGCACAGAAGGGGGAAAGCCCTTACCATAAGGCTAACACCCTGTCCCTGCATCCCTGCTGCCATGGGACACATGAGGGTATCGCCCTGGTGGTCCCTCTGGCAAATTTGACTCTTTGGGCCTCTGTAGCATCACATAACATTGTGCAGTGACATGGCTGGGAGCGGCGCCACTGTGATATAGGGTCCGTGCCATGGTGCCAAGTGTGACTTCCCAGCAAAGGAGCAAATGCAGCTCTTCCTCCTCCCTCCCACTGCTGCTCTGGGTGTTCTTGCACCCCCGGGTTCATGATTTCAGTGGGTGCCGCTGAATCCATGAACCCCCACTAAAGTTGCCCCTGGTGCTGCCTGTCCAGTTAACTCTCCCTAATGCAGTTTCCATCACACATAGCAGGGCTGGGACAAACCAGCTTGGAGCTAACTAGACCCCTCCCCAGGTCAGTGCCAAGCAAGCAGGCTGTGAGCCCCTGGGAGCGCGCTCTGGCTTTCGTCATCGCTGGAAGTATTGTCCCACTCCACCATTCAAGCCAGTGTTGCTTAAAGAGCCACCCAAGGAAAACTGAGTGGGTGGCCCTCTGCTGGCCCTCCCAACCAGACAGAGGAAGCTGGTGCCTCTGAGAGCCAGTGGGCAAAAGCTCCATCAGGCAGAAGTGTGAAGATCCTTGATGTGGCAATAGCTAGCGAAACAGGGAGGTTCTCGGAAAGAACTGGTGAGGAAGAGGGTAACATTAGCCCTTAATGCAGAAAAGGCTCTTGCTAGGTTGTGCTGGACCGATTGGTTTGTAGCTGTAAATAAATCTGATTGGATGAGGACTTCTGCCCATGGCTGTCATGGCACAGGCTGAGAGAGGTCTCTGCATCGCAAATGGTTGCTGGTCGCAAACGTTCTCAGTACATCAAGTGCCTGGTCAGGATGGCCGGCTCACTCTTGTTGTGTAACCCTTCTAGGTGGCCTGTGGGAGCGGTGCTGAGCGCCAATTGCACCACTGGGGGCTGGAGCTGGGGATGAAGGGTGCAATGAAATTCTAACTGCAGCAGAAATGCCAAGGGTTGGTGTCCTTAAGAGGGAGTTTTACAATCCCAAAAAGTGACAATTTCCAGGTGATGTGGTAGGTCATTGCTTAAGACAGGGACTCTCATCTTTGGCCCTTAGCAACATCTGATAGTCCAGGTTTTTAATCCAACCAGCACTTAATAGTTTGTTCTTTAAATGTCCACTGCTTAATATTGCATATGAAATACTCAGATGTCCTAATTCATACTAAAGTCTAGGGCATGTGGGAATTCTATATGCAATGCAAACCAGTGGATTTTAATAACCACAACTATTTGCCAGTTGGAACCAAGACCTGGATGGTTGGAGATCCCTGAGGATATGAATTTGTCCAATGGAGTTTAAATTTTGGACTGTATTTGGCAGAACCTGCAAACCTTTGATCAAGTCATGCTCATTTCTGGGGCAAAGTCATATTTTTTTGACCATCAAGTAGTGTGTATCACACACACACACAAACCCTGCGTAGCCGCCTCTCTTCTCGCGGACTTGTCATCTCCATAGTTAACACAGTACACAAGCTGGGAAACCAGCTTTCCAGTCTCCAAAGAGGCCCTGGCTGTATTGTTGTCTCTTGCAGCACCTGAGTAAATATGTTTTAAGTCTTTATATATTTACTCAAAATGAGTGAGGTAAGTGTGAGAGTGTGCTAATGAGTGAGTCTCACATCCAGTGAGTGAGACTTGACGTGTTGTCTGCTGGTCACCCTGCTATTATTTATGGCGCCTAATGATAAGTATTAAATCTGATAAGAAAACACAAGAAAACAAATTAGAAACTGAGCAGGGCGAAGTCTGCAGGCCCAGTCTGTTTGTTGCAAAGGGCTGTTTCAACACATAGAGGGCTGTGCTGCCTGGATGTTCAAAGGGGAAGCAGGCTTGATTTTCAGCTAGGCCTTAGGCTTTTAGCACCAACATGTATTTCCAGGTGCAGTTAAAATAATTTGGATATGTAAGTAAATGATTGTGCCTGGAGTTCCAAGTACCATCTTTGCAGGTGCAGTCAAGTACCTCGAGGTGAACTTATTTGTACCCACAATTTGCTGACACAGAAATGGAAGCCTGAAAACCTGTCCTGAAGTGTCAGCCAAAGGACTAAGTGAAAATTTAATCTGAATCCATCTGTGTGATGTAGACATCAGAACCGGCTCAACTCTTCTTAGGCAAGGGGAAGAAATGACTGTACAGATTTCACACACCCCACCCCCTGCCACAAAATGCCACTGTCTGACTTTGGTTCTCTGACTGTCGATTCTGATCGCACACCAGTTTCACAGATTGACTTCACAGGAGTTATGCCTGATTTATGCTGTCGTGAGAGCAGAATCAGGCTCATAAAGTGTAAGCTGCCAGGATCAACTGTTCCTGCAAAGCATTTCTAAGATCAAAAACCCCTAAAGTTCTATAGAAGTAAGGAATTCTTCCAACAGAGATTGGAGCGGTCCTGGAATTAATGTTTCTATTGGCATTGGGCCAAATCGGCGAGGTACAAACGCAGCTGCAGACGGAAGTGTTTGAAATCTGGTCTCCTCTTGGTGGCACCGTGCTGTCACTTTTACAAGGGGGAGAAATAACCTTTGTTTCTAACAAAATATACCAGAAGCATGAGTGGTAATTGCATGAGTGGTAGATGGTCCTCTAGTAATGTTAAGGTGTTATGAAGGAATCAGAGGAGAATTATTCACTGTCACTTATTTAGCACATAGTGGCAGCAAAAGACTATATGAAATGCATGTAAATTTTCTTGAGACATGAAAACAAACCCTTAAAGACCATACCTGTCCAACACATGGCCCCCCAGTGTGTGTTGATTGCATCATGTGTTTCCCATTCTTTTACTGCTGTCAGAATGTTCTACTTCCACTTGGAAGAGAGGAGGAAAAATGTTCTTGTGATATGTGGGGCCAGATTCTGCACATGCACAAATACAGACTAATGCCACTGCGGCCATTAAGGTGAGAGGAGAATCAAGCCCTGAAATATACCGGGTTTGTGTGTGACTTGTTCTCTCTACGGTGGAGGAAAGAGTACAGGTGTGGATGCAACAATAGAATTTTGTTTTCTTTAATCTTGAAGGGTTTTGTGTGTTGTGGCTAGTGAAAGGGGTCAGTTTGCATCTTCGAACCTGTCAGTTGCCTTGAGTTGTTAAACCGAGAATGGGTATCTTTTTCTTAGAAAGTCTCTAGCCCAGGGAGGGGCTTAATTCAGGAATTGCTGGGTGCAATTATCTGGCCTTTGTTATGCAGGATGTCAGACTAGATCTTCATAATTTTTTCTTCTAGCTTTCAACTCTAAAGAGAAGACGATGCTGCTCGGTTTCTCCCATTATGCTGCCCTGTTGATGTGCCACAACTCTGGTCTCTGTAGGGAACAAGGACAGTTTAGACTCCATGGCCTATTCAATCCTCAGCTCCTCTGCTGGGTCTGCCAAGAAGGGGAGCTGCTTATGGGTGGAGGTTTATGTGATGTACATACATAGGAACTGTACTAAAACCAATCAAACTCCTGTGACACAGGCCACTGGATTAGAGCCACCCCAGGCAGAGGTGAAAGGCTCTGCATCCCATTAAGGAGATGCAATTCATGTATTTGAGTACTGTGCAAAGCATCTCCTTCTGGTCAAAACTCAGACCATTGTTGGGTCATTGTTCGCTTGGGTGGGTGATAAAGGGAGGGGCATGGTTTAATTTGATGAATTGCTGGGTTGGGTTTATTTAGTGCACTCACATTCCAGGGGAATTGCCAACTCTCCTCCACAGGAGGTACTCGTGGAGCCAGGCACCTGGGGAAGGCAGCAGGACTAGGATTTGGCCTTAAAGCAGCTGCTGTCAAGGATAATTTAGCTCTTAAAATCAAGAAGAAAAGATCCATTGGCCAAGCTGGATACAGAAAAGGATCTAGAGCAGCAATAGTCTGAGTGAAATGTGTGATCTCTCTTCTAGACAAACATGCTGCCTACCAAAGGAAAATCACTGTCATAATTTAGAGCCTCTATAGGGGGACAATCTAGAAAAGCTTTGTGTTCCCAGGTAGCTTAGACACGGACCTCTGAATACATGTCCCCCCTTCATGCTACGCAGTCAGCTACGCTCCACAGCTAAAAGCCCCATCCTGCCAGTTGCTCAGCAACCTCAGCTCCTGTTGAAACAACTGAGAGGGGGCCATCTTCCATGCCTTTCCAGATCAAGCTCCTAATGTTCGTTGGTTAGAAGCAAGGAGTCACCTACTGCTATAGTGAGCTACCTTACTGCAGAGAGAGGTTATACAATCAACAACAGAAATACTGCAAAATCAACTGAAGAACTAATACTGAGGCTCATTCTGTCAAAGAACAAAATGGTCTCCTTCACCCATTCCTTCTCGATAGGGCAATGATCCTAGAGTCACCAGGAGTCTTGCCACTGGCTCTGCTGAAAATAGGCTCAGACCATCTATGTTTCTGTAGCCCATTGAAGAGTTGGCCAACTCTTCTAGGCTTATGGTAGCTGCCGCCTGCCTGATGACTGCATTTGAACAAGACTTATGTTTTCAAGTCTCCACTAAATGCTGGTACTGCTATTTTTGGGTGTCCAACTTGAGATAACTGGGAGCAGATTTTCGAAAAAGCTCCTCTCCTGTTATGGCCCTTAAATAAGGGTCCGATTTTCAAAAGTCCCCAGCATCTGCCATTTATAATACCTCTGGGCATATTTGCCAAAGGGCTCAGCGGCACCCAACATGCTGCGCACACTTGAAAAGCTGGCCACTGAGGCCCTGATTTTCAGAAGAGCAGCACATGATCTTTGAGTTGGGCTCCTCTGATGGGTGCTCCACACCATTCAAAGCCAGGCCCAAGTTGTCCAGCTGAGCACCCAGATTTATTGACAGTGATGAAATTCTAGGCATCAGCTTCTTTACTGTTTGTAAGGCTAGTTTAGTCTTAAGGAGCTTTCCAGAGCTGGTTCTTAATTAATTATACTCCTGAATGTTCTATTCCTTCTGAAAACTAATGTTTTGGTGCTCGCAGGAAAGGGCAGTGCAGACTTAAGGCAATGAAGTGCTTTTTTTTTTGTAATGCATTTACTGGTCTAGATTTTTATTTACAGTTAATAATTTCATGTTTTAAAGTTGTAAAATAAAATCTAAATCCAGTCTTTGATTTGTAGCTGATCTGTAAGACCCTTATGGCATTCGATTTAGACAGCTGTACCCAACTATCTTGTGTGTTGCTGTCCTCTGCTGGACAGAAGCAGAACTGTTCAACAGCATGTTATGGGCTTTATTTGCTGATGGAGACTGCTTTAGCTCAAGTACTCCTGTCCTGCTAGAGGAGGAGGATCAGAGTTTTATCCCTGGCCTTGGAAATTCAGAATGCCTATGGCGTAGCTCCAGAATTCTTAGGAGACAAGAGATTTGTTGCAATAATCCACTGGAGGGGTCAGTCATGCAGATAGCATGTGCAGAAGGTGCCAGGCTGTTTGCATGCTCAGATTTTATTTTTCTGTTATTTCCCTTTAGAGGAAAAAAGAAACTTTTGGCCATGGAAAGAATGGGGGTTTGATGGCAATCAACAGCCACAGGCTTTAGTGTGGCTTGGCCCATAGGTCAACCCAAGTCCAGGAAAGAAGAGCCTGGAATAGGGTGGGGTCTGGGGTGATGACTGCCTCGGGCAGTGTACTGATAATCCCATGCTCAGGGGGATGGAATGATCCCTGGGGTGGTGAAAGAGAACCCATGTAAGGATGGGGCTGTTCCCACACGAGGGGTGAGTGGATGCAATGCCAGCATGAGAAGTGGGGAGCCCATGCATAGAGAAGATTGTGATAAGCCCACCACAGAGAAGGAGTGAGGAGGCAAGTAATGGAGGGAGGAACGGTAGCCCAGCCTCTATGAATGAATGGAAGAATATAGGGCCATGCGTGAGGCTGCTGTGTATGGGAGAGATCTGTGCACGTGTTTCCTTTGTCTAAGGGGCAGCGGCTACACCAATCAGGTTAAATTGCTGGCAAATGCTGGAGTCTGAGAGTCCTTTGACTATGGTTATGGTGTTCTAGTTTTCCCTTCACCCTCTCACCACTACCCCAATGTGGGGGCTTAACCCCTGTCAGCTCCCTGCAAACAAAGCTATGCTGTGCGGGTGACCTTTTGGGGATCACCCAGAGCGGTAAGAGGTTTTGTCACCCCCTGCCCTGTAACCACAGGGGCCTCTATTCTGGGGCTTTGATTCAAATCCTGGAGCCCAGTAGGCAGCCCACAAGCACAAGGTCTCACCCGGACTCCCCCCAACCTCGTTACTCCTCAGAGGGTGACGCCAACAGCCTTTCCGGTCCCAAGTCTCCCCAAAAACATCTTCCCAAGTTTGCAATTATCAGATACATGGGCTTTTCCCCCTCTAGTTTGTCACCCCCCAAAGGTGTGAACGCAGCCCCAAAGTGATCAGCTCGCTGTGACACATACACTCCACACAGTGACCTGCTTGGGGGAGGTGGGGGGTAAACAGGAGGTTTATTTAATAGAAGAACCATAGATCCAAAGATAAAATAGTAAGAAAAAGCAAACTCATACAAGTCACACAGTAGACCAACATAAAGATGTCGGTGCAGGCGTTGCGTTTCTATATTGGATAAAATCCCTTGTCTAATACAAGTTACCTCTTGCTGGGGACTTGGGACGGTATCCAGGAGTGCCACCTCCCTTTAGGGGGCAATCCAGTGTTCACAGACAGGCTCCCATCTACAAGTTGGACCTTAAGACTTGTCTTCACGTACAGCACGACAATGGCATGGCTGCGCAGCTGTAGCACTTTAGCGAAGATGCTCCTACGCCAATAGGAAAGCTTCTCCCATCGGTATAGTTAATCTGCCTGTCCTGAGAGGCGGTAGCTATGACGACAGAAAAAGCTCTCCTGTGAACAGAGCGCTGTCTACACGGGGGTTAGGTTCGTAGAACTACATCGCTCGAGGGTGTGAAAAATCCACACCTCTGAACGACCTAGTTATACTGATATAGGTCTGTAGTGGAGACCCAGCCCTGATTTGTGGATGAAGACCTCCATTTCCAAGCCGCCCTTGTAAAAGTGTTGTCCCCTCATGCTGACTTATGGTTACTCATGTGAGGCAGGAATTCTCGCTGGCATAGCTGTGTCTTCCCATTAACTCTCATGGCCCATCACTTGTCTTTCCCTCAGTTGTACAATGCTGGGTGCTTGGGGCTAGTCCCAGCTGGCTGGAGAGGCAGCAGTCCCTCCCGGCCTGCTGCCTGAATGTCAGGAGGAGGTGTAGCTGTACTACAGATTATAAGCACAGTTTTCTATATACATAACCACAGGCTGTAGACATATTGCATAATAATGATCATTGACTTAAGAACATTACAACCATCCAAAAAAGACCTTACTCAATAGACCTTTATAGCGCATAAAATCAGTTGGTTTGACTGCTCTGTTTTGGGGTTTAAACCTTCTATTCTCCCCTCGGGGTGTCTGGGCCCTGCATGTCACACTATGATGCGTGTTTAATGACTCTAAACTTTAAGCAGAAGGAGAAATGGCTAGTTATTCAAGGTGCTTTAGAAAAATCACACACTGTACAAACGTGCTTCCCCATTTGCTCAGAAAGAGGGGACCAATTCAGCCTGCTGTCATTGGCAACTGGGGTCTGAGTCCAGCACCACTCCCCCCGAGAGACTCATGGGGGTTTCTCCCCAGGCGATCACGTCCCCCTTCAGCTCACTGCACCTGCACAAGGCTAGCACTCGGATGTCGGCGTGGCTGATGACCCAGCTCCACAGGCTGACGTGGCTCATCCACCCGGAGAATCCATTGGAGAAGATCCCCAGGAGCTCATCTCTGTCCTTCCCAAGGACAAGCGTCCCTCCGGCCTGGCTCACGTACCCTCTCTGGAGGTGCTTCTCTCTCCCCACCGCTCCGTTGAGCCACAGATTTGCTGCTCCGGAGTGGGAAGCCCATGCTACGCAGTAGTGGAGCCACTCCTCAGACTTGTGGTGCAGGGGGAACTCAACAAAGTGGCCCCCTAGCCACAGCCCCACGGCCGAGCCCACAGTCACCACCAGCTCATTGTCTCTTTCCTGGGTGCGATAGGCGAGAATGGTCTGACTGCCTCGGTTCTGGGTTTGGATCCAAAAGCACAAGGTGAAGGCCTGGAGCTTCATGTCATGGAGCGGCTGCACAGCCACGTAGCTCGCAATGTTTTCAGCGGGGAAGTAGAAAGCTGGGAAAGCACTAGATTTAAGGCCTGAAATAACCAAACATCAACCAGCCATTATGTATCTTTAAAGACATGCTCGCCTGCCTCTACCGAGGGCAAAGGCAGGTGTGGATGCAGCACACAGTTGCATTGACAGAGCTATGTCAGCATCTTAGCTGGCTTCAGCTAGTTCTACTTGTATTATCTTTACTGCCTTCAAAGTCCATGAAGCATTTTACCCCAAATGCTTTACCATGCAAAGGCCCGGCCCAGAAGCGCTGAGAATGGTGGACTGATGCCATCAGAGCTGAGCAAAAAGTGGTAAAGATCTTTCATTTAAAAAATTCCAGAAAAAATGTGAATAATTTTTGTTCCACAGATTTTTGAAAAGGAACACTTTGTTTTTCGTTCCATTATTTTTTTGAAAATTTGTGCAAAAACATTTTTTGTTTGTTTTTAAAAAAAAAAAAAGTCAATTCAGGGATTTATTTCTCCCACTCTTTTCATTCCTTCCTCTTTTATAATTGCCCCCTTTTATTCCATTTTGCCAGTAGAAAAGGAAGAGTGGCAGAAAGGGGAAGGAGACACATTTTCACGTGTCATTAAAAAAACCCTTCAGAACATTTGAAAAGCAAACCATGTTTTTAACAACGTTTCATTTTTGAATAAAGGTGGGTTTTTTGTTTAAAAAAAATTGTATTTGAAGAATTTCAGCCGCCTCCCACTACAATCAGGCCTGACACTAAATCACATGCAAGCAGCTGTGATTGGTCCAAGAACTGCAGAAGCACAAAAGCACTGGGCGTTAAGGCTGGATTTGAGGAGGCTGCAGAGGAAGAGAGGTGAGACTGTGGCCAAGAGGATAACACAGGACTATCGGGAATGGACAGGCATAGGAGGAGGTGATACACTATTGGTTCCTCGCTTTCCTGGGCAACAAAATCCCTCAAAAAATTGGGAAAGAAGGAAGAAAAGAGGCATTTAACCTAGATTCTGGATGGTATCATGTAAAGGAGCACAGGGGGAGAGGAGAGTGTGAAATACCTTCATTTGAGGCAGAGAACTTTGCAACTGTGCGTCTTCCCTCCCCTTTTCCCCCCCCCCAAAAGAGTGGTACTTTCTATAAATGATGTTGCTGTGATTGGCCTATCCTTCCAATGTTGGTTCAGGAGGCTTCTCTTGGAATAACTTCTCATTGCAACAGGCTAGCATACCAGAAGGTACCAGTAAATGAGGTTTGTGGGCGGGGGCGGGTGAAATCGTATGTGCGTGTGGACAGATATTTGGCGGTGTAAAGTGTATTTCAGGTTCAATGCACCTTTTTCCCCCGGCTATAATGACTATTTCAGGTAGAGATGGGTACAATTTTATGTCGTTGATACGTAGTTCTGTACATCAAAACCAGGAGCAGTTTGGATCCTGGTCCCAATTAATCTGAACTCCCAAAGTTCAGAGTTGTGTGGGGCTGGCAGCCCAGATGACAAGGTCCAGGCATGGCACATCTTTCTTGATAGATTTCCAGTTGATACAAGACTAGTTTGCTGGTTCTAAATGCCTGACAAAGGAGCCTCCCGGGATTAAAGGGAATATGATTCTTGGAAGCCATGACTTTATGAATGTAGCAGATGCTACCTACATATGCACAGGATTCGATTTCTATGTGGGCGTATCTGGGAATCAGAAGGTGAGTCTGGAAATTAAATTCATATCCTCCAAAATCTGGATCTGATTTGGGAGGAAAGATGGTCTTGTTGTCACAGCCAGGACAGTGGATCAGGAGAGCTGGGTTCATTTTTTGGGTCTCACTGACTTGTTTTGGGCAAGTCACTTAAGTCTCAATGCCTCAGGTTCCCCTAGCTGTAAAATGGAGATGATAATACTCCATTCTGCCATAGAGATGCTCTGAGTTTTAATTCTTTCGTGTGCTGATCTCTGGAGCCACTAGAGTAGGGCAATGGGATTTTAGTGGCTGTCTAACAGCTGGCCTCAAGTTAAGCTTAGTTATGCTATGACTGATGGAAACTCTCCAGTGGGAGCATATAAAGGACCAAATTCTACTTGTATGTCCACATGGCACCCGCTGATGCTGAGGCATCCATGGGCAGAGCCACTGTGGGTGCCACACTAGGGGAAGATATAGATGGTGACTTCCTGTGCAAGTGAATCTCATGGAAATAGAAGTGGCTGAAAGTTTCTTACCGGTCAGGCCCACTCCAGCCAGTAGATGCTTCTTCATCTCCTGGAGCTGAGTCTGTATTTGCTCCAGTTTTGAGCTGAGTTCTTCTGGCAGACAGAGTTCTAGATCAGTGAGAGAACAGCAATCACTGATACACACCAATTCATGGTCAGCTGGGATATTTCTCCTGCTTCCAAACAGGGGGAACTTCTGGGGTGCCTCCCTTTTAAATTGAGGTCTCTTTCCCCTGTGCAGTATTTGAGGTGGGGAATTGTTTGAGTGGGCAGTTGTTCCTGGCTACATGGCCTCATCTTTGCCATCTGTTAAGAGAACAGTGGCAAAACTGCCACCATTTGATGGGAACCAACAGCCAAGTTCTACTCCCATTGACAGGAGTAAGCATCTTCCTGCAGACTTCCATGGGACCAGGTGCTTACCTGCACAACAGATGCTTTGCCAGTACAGTACAACTATACTGCTACAACTGTGCTGGCTGAGCCCCCTGGTGGAGACGCAGCATAAGCCAACAGAGGGGGGCGTTCTACAAGCACGGATAAACCATTAGCTAAGCCGACAGACGCCGTCCTCTGCTGGCATCATTGCATCTACACTGGGGATTTTGTCAGCATAGCTGGGGTGGCTAGGAGGTGCAATTCCTTCCCTCACCCTCCTACTTACCACAGCTATGTCGGCAAAACTTTGTAGTGTAGACTAAGCCCATGGGTTGACCCTTCTTGTCTACACCTAGCCTGGGTTTGGCTTGCGATCATTTCTCCCTGGGTGTGTGTCTCTCTTTCCTGCTGTTATACTCGACAAAGCATTCCACAATACGGTTTGCATGAAAGACACTGAGCAAAGGTAATTTGTCTAGTGGCCTATGAACCGGGAGAGAGATTTTTAACCTGTTAAGTCACCTGTGTCTGAAATTATGTCCCCGTTAGTTTATTGCTAATGTTCTTCCCACTGGGGGCCAAAGGTGCTGGGAGAAAGGTCCAAACATACGCTACAGCAACTACACTGGGTCTTGCACAACAAGTGGTGATGCATCATACAGACTCCAAATTCTCACAAACCCAGGGTTGTGCCAAGTATCATTTCCAGGCACCTCCTGTTAAAATAGCATTGGCACTTGGACTGTTGGACTGGAAATCAGTTCCTGTTGCACGGGGCTCAATGTGCAAAAAAATCTCTCTCTCTCTCAAAAAAAAAATCCCTTGATCGTGGGTGCTCAGCCAGTGATGCTGTGCTGGCCATGCTTATCTTAGCCTGTGAAGAGGCAGGATGGTTTAGTAGGTAAGACGCTAGCCTGGGACACAATTCCCTGCTCTGCCACAGACAGACTGTGTGACCTTGGGCAAGTCATTTAGTCTGTGTGCTTCAGCTCCCTGTCTCTAAATTGGGAATAATATTTCCTTAGCTCACACAGCGCTTGTAAGGGTAAATCTGTTAAAGATTGTGAAGCGCTCAGATACTACAGTAATAAGAGCCATAAGTACCTTAGATAGATCATGTTGTTTCTGCTAGTAGTTATTGGAGATGTCATGGCAATTGGACACAATACACCCCTGCACCTTTCCATACCCATAGTCCGAGGGTACCATTAACCCGTACTTGAGTGTGAAGATCTGGGGTTGCCCTGCTTAACTGATTGCAAATTAAACTCACTTCAAATGGTTTCTCATTCCTCACCTGCAGGCCTGTGTCCCACCTGGAGCCACCCCTCTGATGCTGTGTTCTACCCCAGGCACCCGGTCCCAGCCCCACTCTTACCTTTGGTGCCTTTGGCCTTGAAAGATGATTCCACGACTCTGTCATTGAGCGGCTGAGCGTGGCGATAGTCGTTCCGCAGGGTGTTGTTCTGCCAGTCCAGCAAGGTGTTTTCCAGCAGCTTGATCTTTAAGCAACACAGGCTTGTTATGGAGGGGGAAATGGGTGGCTAGCTCTTTGGAATAAAAAACACCCCTCACCAGAGCAACGATGCGGTAGCTGCCGATCGTGCCGAATGACTCCTTGCAGTGGCAGAACCGGGTAGGGTATGTCCACACTGTTGCTTAAACCACTGTGGCTGCAGGGTGTCTGCCACTCTTGCACCGCTTGTTTGGCTGGGGGAAAGGCTGAGAGTTGCTCTGGGTAGAGATGCACCTGTTTATGCCAAGGCTGAATTTGGTCTAGAGAGTTTAGAGTTTCAATAACCTCAGACTATGAACCCTTTGAATTAGCAGTCTGGTTTGTGCTGAGTGGGGATGTCTAAGCAGCAGGCAAGAGAATCATAGACTATCAGGGTTGGAAGGGACCTCAGGAGGTATCTAGTCCAACCCCTTGCTCAAAGCAGGACCAATCTCCAGACAGATTTTTGTGCTGATCCCTAAATGGCCCCCTCAAGGACAGAACTCACAACCTTGGGTTTAGCAGGCCAATGCTCAAGCCACTGAGCTATCCCTCCCCAGCACCCTCTAATTCCAATAGATATAGTCACAGTTGTATGACTAATGACACTTGTATATTGCGTTTCTTTTCATGCCCATTTATAAATAATAAATCACAGAAGCTTCTCCGCCATCTTTGATTACAATGAGTGTTAGGAGTGGTCAGCCAAACACCAATAATGTGCACCACAGTGTATCACGTCACCCGGAGCGCTTTGGAAATAGATGGATCCTCACACAGACGCTCTCTCCAGGGGCGGCTCCAGACAGTAGCATGCCAAGCGTGTGCTTGGGGCAGCAAGCCACTGGGGGCACTCTGCTGTCGCCGTGAGGGCGGCAGGTAGGCTGCCTTTGGTGGCATGCCTGCGGAGGGTCCGCTGGTCCCGTGGCTTTGGCAGACCTCCCGCAGGCGCCACCGAAGCCGCGGGACCAGCGGACCCTCTGTAGGCAAGCCGCCGAAGGCAGCCTGGCTGCCGTGCTTGGGGCGCCAAAATGCCTAGAGCCACCCCTGGCTCTCTCAAATAGTCACGGTCAGTGTTTTCTAAACCCATTGGATGGCCTACGACAGTGGTTCTCAGCCAGGGGTACGCAGAGGTCTTCCAGGGGATACATCAACTCATCTAGATATTTGCCTAGTTTTACAACAGGCTACATAAAAAGCACTAGCAAAGTCAGTACAAACTACAATTTCATATAGACAAGACTTGTTTATACTGCTCTATATACTACACACAGAAATGTAAGTACAATGTTTATATTCCAATTGGTTTATTTTAGAATTTTATGATAAAAAAGAGAAAGTGAGCATTTTTTCAGTAACAGTGTGCTGTGATACTTTTGAATTTCTATGTCTGATTTTGTAAGCAAGTAGTTCTTAAGCGAGGTGAAACTTGTGGGTACGCAAGACAAATCGGACTCCTGAAAGGGGTACAGTAGCTTGGAAAGGTTGAGAGCTGCTGGCATAGGAAACCAAGGCACACAATGGTGAAGGTCATGCAGGGAGTCTGTGGCAGAGCAGGGACTGGACCCGCAAAGGCATGGCAAATATTATTCTCACTACACTCCATGAGGCAAGTAAGTATTATCATGCTGTTACTGTCAGGACCAGGATTAGAATGTGGGAGCTCCTGGCTTCCAGCAATGTGCTCAAACCACTGGACCACACTGCCTCTGTCAAGCAGTGTGACTGGTTGAGCATTCTTAACCCTAAATCTATAAGCCAGTGATCAGCCACCTCGGTCTGTCATAGAGTCTCACGTGTGAGTGCCAGGCAAAGCAATTGGAGCATTGGTCATAGGTGTGTTCTCTATGCTGCAGTGCTAAGCAAGTGGCCCAGCATTACCTGGATCTAGCCCCAGCTTCCTGTGCAGCCAGAAAAGGGACAGAGAGGGGTAAACACCTTATTCTTCCCAAGAATACAGGAGAGTGGGAAAGGATGAAAACCATCCCCCTACATCAGGAAAAAGCTACAAGTAGTGGCTAAGAGCAGAGGACTGGGAATCAGGAGGCATGGGTTCTGTACCATAAATTAACAGTGTGGTCTTGGGCAAGTTACTTAACCACTGTGCCTCAGTTTCCCCAGCTGTAAAATGAGATAATGTTATTGACCTGCCTTGCATAACGGGAAGCTACATTCATTCTTGTCTGTAAAGCACTGTGCCTTTCCTGGATGGAAGGCCTTAGAGAAGGACTGAGCACTATTATGTCAAGACATCACTACAACTTCGTGCTTCTCTGCGACTTCATTCCTTTACAAAATGCCACATAGACACACACACCTCCACACGGCCCTGCAACGTGGCAAATAATTGCCCCAGCCCCCTCGAAAGCACCAGACAAGGGAGAGTGGAGGTGTGGAGAAAATTAAAGAGAGGCTGCCTGGAAGGAGGAAAGGCTATCACATCTGGCAAGCAGCAGAGGGGGCCTTACCTGCGTGTGTGATAGGATGATGGGAGAATCAAAAACTGTCCAGATCACGTTCTCCGAGCAAGGTGGTGTGGTTAGTGAACCCTGATACCTGTAGAAATGTGAGAGGTTTTCGGACAGCATGGCTTGGACATCCAGCAAACTGAGCTTGGCTGATTGCCCTAAAAAGGCAACAAAACACAGATACATAATGACCAAGGAGAGGAAAGCACAGGTCCTGGCTGCTGTGGACAGACATTGGACAAATTTATTTCCAAAATGCACCGGGAAGTAGGCCAATGACAGAGCCAAGCAAAAGCAGATGGACAGGGACTGTCTTTTTGTTACGTCTGTACTAGAGCTGACTGCAACCAGATTTTCTGTCCTGAGAATTCTGAGATTTTTTGAAAAAAAAATCTTCATTCCCAATCAAGATGAAAATTTAGACATTTTTCATGAAATGACCTTCCAAAAAAATAAGATTAGGTCCTGAAATTTTATTTCAATGCAAAATGCAAAATGATTTGTTTAGATTTTTCACCCTTTTCTAATTTTTATACAAAATAATTTTCAAAACAAAAGTAGTCAAAACAGTGCTGAAATATTGAAAAAAGACATTTTGATGTTTTTAAAATAGGTTTTCTCCAGTTTTTTAGAATGAAATTTCATCCAAATGGCTATTCACTTTCACCTAACCATTTCAGTTTTGTTGAAAGGACATGTTATGATGGAAACCTTTTGTGATGAAAATTTTCTACAAACTCTAGTCTGTACAGCACGTAGCATAGTGGGCTAGAGTCTATATGTGCTACTCTAATAGAGATAAATAACAATGATCATACATGATAAGCTGATTTAATATCTCTTTTCCTGCTCCAGGCCCTTTGAAAATAAAAACCACTTTATATAAGGGCCAGGTATTAAGAAGAAGAATTTTTTTATGATTCTAGACATTCCAAGTTCCCTATGGAATTTGCCCTATACATAATGCAGTGGTGGGTTTTGTGGACTGAGAACGAGTCTGGTGTTCACTAGAAAGACCTGATTTCACAGGTGAGTTCACCAGTCGATGAGAATCAGCTCAGGAAATCTCAGGGCAGCCCCAAACCAATAGCCCAGCATACTGTGTTAATAACGGGTTGCTGTAGTGGTTTTGTTTTTTTGTGAGACTACTTTTTTCGATGGAACAAGCTCTGGTGGAGGCAGGAAGAGGTCCCTCCCTTTAACAGGATGTCACGGCTTGCTTAAGAATGGAAGGATGATTCTGCAATCAGCACCATTGTTTCCTCCGTGTGTGGGGAAGGAGAGACACAGCAGAGGCGTGCATTGGGGTATGGCTGAAGTTACCTAGTTATTTAACTGTAACTTGATATATTTCAGTAATTTTGTTTTTAAAAAAAAATGCAGCAAGCTGCCTACTCGCCTCCCCACTTCTCCCAGTAACAGCTGCAGAGTCCAGCAAAGCACATGGAACCCAATGAGCTAATGCATGGGGCACCTGTTGGGCTGGTAAATTACAACTGAAAGGGAAAGTCCCCATTAGCCTGGGCCCTCTGGCTGGGTCACAGACCTGGGTCCTGTCATGCACGACGAGGAAGAACATGTTAGGTTCTGATAGCGATATGTGACCTTTGACTCAGGAGACATCTGACCTTGCAATGATCACTACATCTTAAACCCAGGCAAATAATAATCCCAGTCTCCCACGCCATTCACCAACCAGGCCAAGATCGATCTGACCTTATCCATGAGAATGAAAAAGAGCTTCCTAGGAGCTTATCTGCCCTGCCCTCTCTCCCTGTGGGCTGTCTTCCTTTAGGCCCAGATGCACCCAGCACTTACAAGTACTGACTTTTTGGGCAACAAGAATGGAGAGTGGTGCCAGGGACTTACCGGCAAACCTGATTTTGGCCAGGTTGGAAATGAATTCACTGTAGTAGGTGTTCTCAAAATTCCCATCCTAGAACGAGAATAGGGCTTGATGAATAAAATGTGTAAAAGTCAACCCAGCACCAGCTCAAGCTCAGTTCAGCATGTGAGATTCACTGAGGCAGGAGCTCACACAGCCAAATGCTGGAGCTGGATTTCTTAAGGGACTGAATATTTTCATGAGTAATAACCACACTTGTCATTATGGATCCTAAAGCTAGAAGCCTGCACTGAATTGCACAAGAGTGCTGGAGCCTTAGAGGGTGCAGGGCTCCTCCCACATGTCCTCGTCTTGCTTACACACTAAAGCATCCTAGTGCTCGCTTGTCTGTTAGGTGGGGGAAACTGAGGCACAGAGCTGATAAGCCTGACATTTTAAAACTTTGGGAGTGTAAAGTTAGGCACCAAAATCTGTATTTAGGCATATAAACAACTGGCTTGATTGTCAGCTCCCACTGACTTCCATAAGATTTGTGGGTGCTCAGAACCTCTGACAATCAAGCCAGTTATGGCTCAGGAAGTGTCTCAGAAGCTCAATGTTAAGAACCCACATCTTGAAAATTTGGGCCTAAGGTCCTATACTTTTCTGGCCCTAAATGAGTCACTTAAGCTCAATGCATGAGCTGGGAGTAGAACTCACGAGTCCTGCCTCCACTGCACTAAGCACTAGACCACACTGTCCCCCCAGTGCTAGAAACAGACCCCAGCAATCCAGACTCACTCCCTACTGCTCTAACCACTAGACACCACTTCCTTCCCACAGCTGAGAAGAGAATCCGGGAGTCTTGATCCTCTCAGCCTCTGAACAATGCCGCTCATGAACTGCAAAGTGTGAGGAAGAGAGGGAGATGCCCTTTTTCAGTGCCTGGAAGTGCCTTGTCAGCAGGAGCTCTGGAATGGAGCGAGGTTATGCCTCTCTTTATTGCACCACAACGCGATCTCAACTGCCATGTCAAATCATCTCTCGCTAGGACCGCAGACCCCTGTCTGCAGCTTTTGTCAACACAAAGCAGTGCTCAGGCCTTTGAAATTACCACAAAGCTCTCAAGTGGCTGGAGCCTGGAGGAGACGAACAATGCTCTGGTGCTGGCAGTGGGCAGCTGAGTTGTGCTTCCCAGAGCGAGAAAAGAGAGGGGGGGGTGACCCTTTCCTGGCAGAGATCCAGACCTCTGAGTCCAGTTAGTAAGACTGGTGAACACACAGACATTCAGCCACTTCCATGACCTAAAGCCAGTCACAGCACTCCCGCGGTCACTCATTTGGGCTTCCCTGCCACCACGTCAAATATTCTGTTATAATTTCTTCCTATTACATGAAAGCCCCCAAATCAGAGGGGTGCCCCATATGAGTACTGGAACTAGGGATGCGGCGGGTGCTGCAGCACCCCCTGACTTGAAATGGTTTCCAGTATAAACAGGGTTTACAGTTTGGGTAAATGGATCTCAGCACCCTCACTATAAAAATTGTTCCAGTGCCCCATCGTACAAGGTGCTGTATATACATCTAGTAGGAGCCTCTCCTTGCCACAAAGAATTTGTCATCTAAGCAGACGAGAGAGACAACAGGTGGGAGAAAAGGAGTGTCATTATTGGTCCCGTCTTAGAGATGAGGAACTGAAGGATGCGGAGACTGAGGCCCAGGCAGCTGATTTCAGTGGAAGCTAGGAGCCTAAATACCACTGAGAATCTGAGGCTAAATGACTTGCCCATGGTCACCCATAGAGTTTGTGGCAGAGCTGGCCTGGGAGTCAAGCCCAACTCTCTTGTATCCCATCCCCATTCTCTAAATGAGCATCCCTTCTCCCTATTATTATTTACCAGTAACATTTCTTTTCTGTCATTCATCCAGCTCTGCTGCTTCTATTATGTTCGTCTTGATGCTGCTCCTCCTCCCCTCGCTCACACCCATGTGCCTACGGGGCCCTTGCTTTACCTACTAACATCTGCCACTTTGTAGCTTTCCCCCAGGGCTCGTACTACATGGTTGTCCAGCTTAATCTGTGAGGGTGTGGGTAGAGTGGTAAAGGTATCAGCTCACCTTCCCCCAGCTCCTGGGCTAGGACACCCTCTCCTAAAGACTCTTGCTCTTTGTACCAGTGGGAGTTGCCGGTATGGAGCCCATACACACAGGGGCGACTCCAGGCCCCAGCATGCCAAGCGCGTGCTTGGGGTGGTATGCCACGGGGGGTGCTCTGCCGGTTGCCGGGAGGGTGGCAGGTGGCTCTGGTGGACCTCCCACAGGTGTGCCTGCGGAGGGTCTGCTGGTCCTGCGACTCCAGTGGACCTCCCGCAGGCGCGGACCGCGGGACCAGCAGAGCCACCTGCCGCCCTCCCGGCAACCGTCAGAGCAACCGTCAGAGTGCCCCCCAAGGCATGCCGCTGTGCTTGGGGCGGTGAAATGTCTAGAGCCGCCCCTGCATACACATGACAGAAAGGAGCTGCTGGCCACAGGAGCCTGGGCCTTCAAAATAATCTCAGATGGGGACAGGACCCCTCCAAGGACCATGAAAGACTGAGCCACATCATTTTCCACAGGCATGTTTCACCTCTCTCCTCCCCCTGGGCAAAGAGAAGAGGCCATAAGAGGAAAAATTTACTCATCATCCAGTGCAGGCAAAGGAGTTGACCCTGTCTGCAATGGAACCAGTGTGGTTATGAGACATGAGGAGAGGGCAGTGCAGGAGGGCGGCAGAGGGAGTGCTAATCCCATGCATTCCCCAGAGCCAGGTTCCACGGGGCTCACTGTGTGCAATACAAAGGCTAATGGTGCACCCCATTAGGCACATCCACCAGCCATGTGCCCCAGACAGGTGGGACAGGCTACTTCAGACTGGAAGCCTGGGCCATGGAGGAGTTGCTACACTCTGAGCAGGGAAAGATCAGCCTCTGGCTGTTCGGGCACTGTGCTGCGGAGAGGATTGGGGGTTTGATGCGCTAATGCTTTCCCCATGCAAAGTAAACACGCTGAACAAAGGAAAGAGAGGCATAAGCTTTTTTTTGTATAGAACTGCCGGTGTGACCAGGGAGGGAGTGACTGGTTGTCATTCCATGAGAGTCCGGGTGTCACTTTCTAGCTGGGAGTAAAAAATGGGGGAAAAAATGGAGCTGAGCTTTTCTTACAACGGGAGAAAAAGCAAATTTAAATTAATAAAGGGTCTGGATGGCTCCGGAGATTGGTGATAGACTATGAACACTTCACTTTTAATGTGGCTGGTTCAGATTCATCCACAGTGGCCATTTAGGGGTTGTTTGGTAGCCTGCGTGACATGAAGTTAGTGGGTCTCTGCCTAGTTCCAGTGGGCAGGTGTCTACATCACAAAAACTACTGCCAATAACTGGCCACCTCGCCTGGCAGTATCAGTGGCTGGCTGGCCCACAGAGAAGAGCTGGATGTCAGTCTCACCTGTAACACAGCCAGCTCTTCTCCCCAGGTGGGGAAAAATGAAGGTCATGTGACTGGTGGATCACACGACCCACCAATCAGGTAGGGGGTAGATAAGTGAGAAGCCTGGGAAGAGAGACTTTGGGTGAGGCAAAGAATTGAGTTAGAGGTGTGTGAAGGTTGTTGTAAGACCTGAAGCAGCAGGAGAAGACTCCTTGCTAGCTGGTTTCCAAGGCAGAGTAGAAAGCTGCATGCAAGGGGCCTTGGAAAGAGGGCTTGTGTTGGCAAGGCTTTGAGTTGTCTTTTTTTGAAAGACCTTATTGACTACCTAGGTGAAACTGGTGGTGGAAAACTTAAAAGGGCTGTGGAGAAGCATTGTGTGAGCCTGGGAAGGAAGGCTGTATAATCCCCTAGCTAAGAAGGAAGAGTTTGGGCCTGGAACATCACTAGAAATTGTGTCGAAAGACTTACTACAATTGATTCCTGAAGTAGGGTTGCCAGGTGTCTGCTTTTTGATGCTGCAGGACTAAGGCAGGCTAGTCCCTACCTGTCTTGGCACTGTGCTGTGTTCTGGAAGTCATCAGCAGGTCCCCTGGTAGGCTGGGGGGGCATATGGGGCTCTGTGTGTGCCCCCACCCTGAGCACCAGTTCTGCACTCCCATTGGCTGGGAACTGTGGCCAATTGGAGGGGGGGTGATGCTTGTAGGTGAGAGCAGTGTGTGGTGCCTTCTGCTCTGCCTCCCTCCTCCCCCCCATAGGAGCTGGACCTGCTGCTGGATGCTTCCGGGGTGCAGTGTGGAGCTAGGACGTGCATGGAGCCTGCCTTAACCCTGCTGTGCTGCTGACCAGAAGCCACCTGAGGTAACCCCCCTGGCCCAACCCTGAGCTCCAACACTCCCTCCCCAGCCCTGAGCCCCCTCATCCCTGGCCCCAGCCCAGAGCCCTCACCTCCTCTTGCACCCCAACCCATCTCAACCACAGTCCCCATCCACACACTCTGAATCTCCTGGCCCCAGCCTGGAGCCCCCTACTGCACCCCAAACAACTCATCACCAGCCCTACTCCAGAGCCTGCATCCCCATGGGAGCCCTCATCTCCTCCTGCACCCCAACCCCCCTGCCCAGTGAAAGTGAGGGAGGGTAGGGGAGAGTGAGTCACGGATGGAAGGGAAAGGTAATGAGCAGGGGGGTGGGGCCTTGGGGAAGAGGCGGGACAGTGTCTCGGTGAAGGGGCGTAGCTAGTGTGTTTGGTTTTGTGTGATTAGAGAGTTGGCAACCCTACCCTGAAGGCAAGTCTGGCTTTAGGTAGTCTGGACTGTGGAAAGTTCATTTCCCTCCTGGGTCTTCAAGGAAGGTGGGGTGCCTGAAGGGCCACCCCCTGCCATGAGGTAGAGTTAGCAGAGAGGCCAGTGATTGAATGGGCCATGGGGAGTGAATTCTTACTTCATTCCAAACAGGGCTCTGCCCAGAGCAGGGGAAAGAGGCACTTTGGGGGAGGAGGGAGCAGAACTAGCCCTGTGTGTTCTGTGCCTAAATAGATTTTATTCCAAAACCTTTCAAATGCATGTAAGTCCCACAAAAATCTTACTCTAGAAATATTTCCAAGCATGAAGCAGGGTCTCTGCAAGGACTCAGATCATGTTATTTCTGTTGTCAGGCAGGTGAAGTCCATTGTGGTGACCATTCCAATTTGTGTTCCTTTGTGTTGGGTGCTGCAGAGCTGCTATGCCAATGTGCTTTTTACTGTGGAGCTCATGCTGCTCTAGAGGATAGGGTGAGTGGATTTCTCTGCGCCTGCTGGGGTTTACCCCGTCTCTGGAGACTCTCTCTAGCCCACTCCTGTGCTCAGTGACAATCTAACCCTGGCTCACAAATATTTCAGAAGAACAACCTTGGCGTGTCCTGTGGAAGGTAACTCTTAATGTCCATTCCCATCCTTCACAAAAGCCCCCCTGGCCAAACTGAGCTTCTGGTGGTGGTCTCTGTCGGCCTGCTACCACTGCATGAGCTGAGAGGTGGGGAGAGAACAGGCTTGCTCCCTAAGGCAGAGGGGCACAACTCACCCCACCTAGCTTTGATCGGAGTCAGTCTGGAAAGAACCAGCTTAGAGCCCCCTAGCCTGCAAGCTAGTTCTTAACCCTGTTCTTAAAGTGACCGCCTACAATTCCAACAAATACACTTCAGTTAAGCCCGCTGCATGCTACTGCAGTACTACTAATGATGATGATGTCCCATACCCACTCACCAACCTGTTCCCTCTCCCTGTAGAGTTACAACCTACCACATAGAGGAAAGCAAGCACGGCCAGCCCGTTCCACTTGTCTTTTGCCTCTTCAAAACTGGAGTAGTTGCCGGAGTTGTAATGGACAATGTGCAGCTGTGGGGAACAAGACAGGGTCAGCCCAAGGCTGGGGACTGGTGGTTTTGCTGCCTCCAGCTCTTCAAAGAATAGCCTCAGACTGAAGGGATGGCCAGTGCCCAACCTTCTCCTGGTCCTGCTGACCGGAATGCAGACCCCCATGGCTTCAGCAACATGGGTATGGGAAAGTATTTTAGGACCAAATTTCTATCCTCAGTGACACTTGTGTAGCTGTGCTGACTTCAGTGCATGGTGCTGGAAGAATTTGGCCCTAAATGTTTATCGCAAACCTGTGTTGCTGAGGGCCTGTTCGATTGGGATTGTGCAGGTGCGACTAGAGCGGTAGCAGGGCCCACAGTGGCTAGTGTGTTGGGTTCTAATCCTGGCTCTGCCACCGATGGGCTATGTGACCATGGCCAAGTCACTTCATCTCTTTCTTTTAGAATGCAAAGTCTTCAGGGCAGGGACTGACTCTTACTGTGTTTGTACATCACCTAGCACAATAGGTCCCTCCTTACATTTGGGGCCTTTAGGTGCTAGTGAAATGCCCACTTTCCTCCTCTTCCTTAAAGCTACTAGCTGCAGCTAGGGTCCCAAGAAGACCTTTCTTTGCTTGCTGCCTCTGGAGCTGAGGCTCTTGAATAGATGCTGAAGAGAGTCCTTGTGCAGCAGCAAACTTTCATTTTGCAAAGGTGGTTTGGCCAGAGGGCTGACCAAAGAGCCAATAACTCCATATTACTAGTAATTGGGATTCCCTCCTGGTATTTAAAAGAAGGAAGGAAAAACATCTGGCCTCCCCCCTTTTTTTTTTTTTTGGGCAACAATTGCAATTAAAGAGCAGTTGGAGAAAACAAATGTTACGGGCCTGATCCAAACCCTCTTGGCTGCCATGAGCATTGTTTTTTCCTTTTCACTTAATTGCGTTCAGGAGCAGGCCTAATATAAGGAAAAAATTAAAATGTACTAACATATCCCTGCGTGCCTATTAAACTGCCTTTGCTAACTCTGCAGCTGCAAGCATCGGATGGGGGAAAGCATTTGCCATCCTTGTTGCCCTCTGAGGGCCAGCCCTTTGCTGCACATGATCTTGTCTGCCAAGGCTCAGCAGCTCCCTTTTGTGAACTGTACTGTAACAGAATGGGCCCTGGGGCAAACCGCTAAGATGGAGATTAATTCTAGCTCTGTATTTTTCACACACACACACACACACACACACACACACATCACAATGCATGTGGTGAACTTCGGCCTGCCACTGTAAGCAAAGAGCAACCAAGTGGAAGACCATGGGTAAAGCAGTTGGGGAACCTTTGACAGTCAAGGGCTGACATCTTATTTCTAAACAACATGAAAGAGCCTTAACCAGTGGAATAACAGAGCTTTTCACTTCTCGCTGTCTCTCTCCATTCTTGCTAGTACTTTCTTCTAATAACCCCCACCTCAGTCAATTAGTCTGTTTCTTTGGCAATGGCTGCAACCTAACAGCCTGATCAGACTTGAAGCTCAAACTATAGGGGCTTCTGCCTCAATCTCTCTATTGCCCATAGTATGCAGGGATGGAACCTGGCCAGAAATAAGGCATGGCCCAAATTTTGCTGCTGCTTGTGCCTTAATTTTCTACTTCCTCTGTAGCCATCTGGAAAGGATGGGTGTAAAAAGCACCCATATCAGAATCCTCCTCTTGCTCACATCAGTGGTAGCATTTTACATCCACTTTGCAGTCTCCTCTAACAAGGGGAGATGACCACACAAGGCGGTGACAAATCAGGCCCATGGACTTCAGTGGAGTTGCTCCAGATTTACAGCAATGTAACGCAGACACTTGTAACCCTCTACACTCAAAGCAATTCACAGGGAACTGTGTTTGCCAACAGAGGTTTTCTTTTAACATGGGATTTTCCTGCATTTATTTATTTTATTTTTTTTCATGAGTAGTTGCCTTCTTTCCTCTCCCTTTATGAGGAGGACGCATGTCTCCCCTTAAACAGGTACCTCCGCAAAGTATCTCATTCCATCCACTGTGTGTTCAGAGCCGCTGGTCTCCAGGTCCAGCCCGCCCCAGTGCAGGTGCATCTGGACAGCGGTGAAGAGGCTTGGGAGCCCTTTGGTGATGCGCATGGTGGGTGGCAAATCAATCTGGACTGCAAGACAGGAGAAGGTGACATGAAATGAACAGAAATGGATGCAGCTGGTCCAGATGCTGTGAATACTTAATACGGTGCATACAGGTTGGTGGGGAGAACAGTTCCACTGAACTGAGTGGGGCTGCTCCTGCTGGTGGGGGTAAACTCCCTAGCCTCTGTTTAGGAAAGCACTTATGCATGTGAGTACTCCTAGTGATGTCAGTTAGGGTTAGGCTGGTGTTTAAGTTATTTCTTGATCTGGGGCCTGTGCTCCATAGTGGGTGTTAGCAAGATCAGCCACACTGAATGCTGGCATGTCCAGAGCAGCCTTAGCACTAGGAGAAAGCGTGACCTTAGGCATGCTGGTTTGTATGATCTCTGTAGATGGGTTTAATTGATCTAACCCAATCTTGTGGCTGGCATGCTCGGGCTTGAACTCTGAATTTCTTTGCTAAAGCAAAACTGTCTAAAATCAATGTTGCACACTGAATGAGTGTGAGAGAGATGGATCTGCACACACTGGTGCATCTGCAAAATACAGCTGGACACTGAATTGAACACACCTGACATAAATCTGTACGTGTCTGACTTTTTCTGCAATGCTCCAGAATGGGAGGAGAGTCAATTAAGCACGTACATGTGTCACAAGTGCAATTTTCAAAGGGTGATCGTATGAGCATCTTCAGTTCCACCCAGGTAATGTTCAAAATCACAATTGACTTTAATCTGTTAGATCCAATGAGTGCAGAAAGCATTATAACAGATTGCTCTAACTGCTTAGTGGTGGCTAAAACCTCTCTAAAGGCTTATAGTAGAAATAGCATGATGCGGTGAACAGACCCCATCCATGACTGGTAAGGAAAGGGAGTGATACACCATCCCAAACAGGGCCTTATTGGAAAAACCTGGGAGCTGGGCGGGCACAAACCCACCCGCTTCTCAAGGCCTGTCCGACAGCCTAGCAGGAGAGACCACTGGACCTGGGGGTTCCCAGTGGGACAACTAATAAAAAAAACGGGGTCGGGAGTGGTGGTGAGAGGTTCAAAATGAGGGATCCAGATGGGGACACCAAGCAGAGGACCCTGGACACCACCTACTGCTCCTCAAAGGCATCTAGGAAGCCAGTGGATGCTGCCCTGTGGAACTCTGCCTGGAGGCATGAGACTAGGGAAGACTGGAAATAGGCCCCCAACAGTCACAGAGCACCCCTCGTCCATCCTCCTCCTCCTCCTTGTATTGTAGATGGTAACCTTGGCCAGGGCCAGGAGGAGGTTGACTAGGAGGTCTCGTGACTTTGTGGGGCCACGGATAGGGTGTGCAAAAAATGAACAGGTGCGGAGGGGGGGGAAGTACACCCAGAACCTCAGCAAGAGGTTCTGGAAGAGCCAGAATAGGGGCTGCAACCTGGCACATCCAAGGCGCAGGAGGGGCAGGCCTTGGGAATGGAGGTCAATCGCGCCAGATACATGCCTGTGCTCATGGCTCTGTGAATGTGCTTCCAACCAATGTCCCGGCAGGCCATGGGGCCGAAGTGGAATAGATGCTGTCCCACCAGGGCTCCTCACTCTCTACAGGTGGAAGATACACCTGCAATTTGGTGTCAGGGCTGGACACAAGGGTGAGGAAATGCTATGTGCGGAGCACAAGCACATACAGTTGATCCCTAGGCGCGATTCAAAAGCAGACCGATTGCAGGGTAGGCAGGGAAACGACTCTGCCCTATGCTACATTGCTGACAAGCCTAATTAGTGGGATGCACTTGATCTTCTGGAAATAAATGACCTAACTAGCACCTGAGAGGGAACTCGAGAGTATGGAACAGCAAGCTATACCTACCTGACACCTGGGCCTCTCTGTAGCTGCTTAGTGCCAGACCATGCAGGGCTGTGGCTGTTTGAAGTATGCCTTATGTTTCTATTTGGCTTCTCGGAAAGGTCTTATGATAATTAGGGTAACTCTTTGGCTTGGAAAAAAATGTATCCCCTAGCAGGACTAGACCATAGTGACTATCTAGGTCATTCCATGGGGTAGTTAAGGTGAAAATCCCAAGGCCTGTTTTCAGTTTCCAGGTAATTCTACAGCCTCCGGTTAGGCTTATATGTAGTGTCAATTGTCCATGGCTATGGAAGGAGAGATGCTCCAGTCCCTGTTCGTGGTATTGAGGCAGTAACCTATCACCCTCCTGAGATTAGCAATGATGTCACAACCCTGTTGCCCTCCTCTCTGGGGCAGGAAAGGTAGCTGGACAAGCCCCTGCTGCTTACCTGAGTGCCCGTTGTTGGTCATGGTGAAGTTTCCCTGCAAGGGTCCATCGTAACCACTCAGCTCGAGCTGCATCAGCTGCGGGTTGTACCTCACTTTCCTCTTCTGAATGTCGATGGGGGACTGGTGCTTGCCAGTGCAGGCTGCAAAGTGCTTTCCCCAGTGCATTTCATCCAGCTCTCCTGCTGCAAGGCCGAGGAGAAGCAGAGCAGGCTCTTACAAAGCGGCATGAGTGCTGCTGGCTCATTGGCGATGAGTTGTTCCTTGCTCAGCAGCAGGGCTGTAGAGCATCCCTCTCTGATTATTATACCACCAGGAACTGCATGCCTGAAAGGCTGATCTACCTTCCCTAGCGTGACACTACGCATCATTCTGGCTGCATGACAACTACACCACCTGCCAGAAAACCTGCCTCCCCCTAATATCCCATCTCTACTAATGGCTGGAGGCTGAATCTGTATTGAAATAGAAGTGGTGTTTATACAGACAGTTATGTTATATCTATTCCAGGGGCCAGAGGCATGAAGTCTGGGTTCTTTTACAGTGAAAGCTTTGAATAGTGCTAAGCCAATTGTCTCAGTTTCTCCAAGGTGGGGGCCCACAGAGGATTGTCAGCAAATTCTCTACTTATTTTTTTTGTAATTATATAGGTACGATCAAGGAAATAAAGCATGGAAAAGGAGAGCAAGTTTAAAATAAATTAAACCTTTTGCGTATTTTTTTCCTAACTTTCATTTAGCTTGCTGTCTATGGCTTCTTTGGTCCCTTTAATGCTCTCTGCTAAGAAAGTAACTGGTCAATGCTTTACTAATAAGAATTGGCACTTTCAGTCCTACCTCACATTTGAGGATCACAGACCTACTTATTCTCACTGATCACACCATACACTACCTCTTTAGGGTAGGTAAATAATATTAATTCCTTTTTATACATTGGTAAACAGACAGGGGGAGTTTGTGACTTGTCACATTCATGAGTCAGTTGCAGATGTAGAAATAGAACCCAGGAGTCCTGGTATGCCATTCATCTACTCTAAATCACTAGCTAAAATTCCTTCTTTGTTAATATAGAAAGCAATAACATTTCCACTTCAATTCAATCCAAGTATTTAACACCTTCCCTAACCCCAGTGCCATCCAAATAATTAAGCACTGCGTTAATCTTTGGAGGCTCTTTGCTCTCACTGTACTGTTGTATTCAGGACATTATGGCACTTTTACATCCTCTGTCATTGCTCTGGCTTAGAATCAATATGGAAATCCATTCTTTCTTTTCCAGCAGTTCCCTTTGCTAATTACAGCACATTGATCTATTTCAGAGTCAGAATTTCAGACTACCACAGCCAACGTAAAGCCTTAAGCTGTTGCTGAAATCTCCCACTGAGAATTCAACAGTACAGGGTGATGGCCTGGCTTTTTAACCATTTTAAAATATATATTTTAATTGTTCAAAGCTATTTCAGCATCTGCCTAGTGTTTTTCTATGTATTTATTATTACTGCATCGTTAGAAACCTATTTCAACATCTGAGACCTTTTCTTTCATTTTACTTTGGGAAAGTCAGTTTTTGCAGGTACTGTAACTTAATTCCCAGACATACATCAGTGAAGTAATTGCACAGATGTTCAGGAGATGTTGGTGAAAAGATTTTGAAGATAATTGTTGTAAGCAGCCCTGTGTGCTATCTGCAATTTAAAAAAAAATTAAATCAAGAACTTTAGTTCCCCCACTGTGGCAGCCTGCTTCCAAGCCCATTGAAATCTGTGGAAAGGCTCCCATTGACTAACTTCAACAGATTCTGAATCAGATTCTGAAAAGAACTAAGAATTAAGCAAAATTTCACATGAGGGCAAATATGCAGACAAGCAACCTGCTGCCTCTGTATCCATATTCCGCAGGCTGTGAAAGTAAAATAGTGTGCAAACAGTTATCTAAATGGAAAGCTCTTCTTTTCTTTCTAGGCTCAGCAAAAGGTCAGCTTTTATTCTAAAGCCCTGTAAAGATTTTTCTCGTTGTTTGCAACCTATTGTTCTGTGTGACCATGTGTCCCAATCACACAAAGGAATCAAGAAGGTTGGCAGTGAAAAGAACCACGTTTAAGATACACGATCATCAATGAAGTGAAATAAATTAGCTGCCATGTTGTTTTTAATAGACAAGCTGAAAAGCCAAGTTTTAGCTCCAACCACAGGTGACTGTCTTAAGCAGCCTGGTGGAGCCAGCAGCATTTAAAAAGCAGGTGTTTCTCGCTTGTAGTCATTACCTTTATATGTCCAGTGTTTTGTATGAGAGGCGCTGAGATGCACAAGGAGCAGGTGCAGCAAGGTGGCTGGAATCCTCATGGCTCTTGCAGTGTCTGAAATCAGAACCAAGCTGGGCAATGCATTTCTTTGACAATCCCAGAAAGTGTAAATAACAATATACTTGAATTCCAGTCCTTCCACTATCTGTCCTATCCTTCTCCCCTCCCTGCTGAAACAATCCCCCCCACCAGGATATTTTACGTGAGCTGCCAGCTACAAATGCTAAAGCATTTTATTGATCTACTCACAGAGGCTGCTAGTTCTAATGAAACAGAAGGTTACTCCACCTTCTGACATGCACTTGATGTATACTTTTCTGCCCACTTTTCCTGTCTGTCTGTTCCCATTAAGCAGGGATGTGAGCTTCCGCACAACAGTGCCTTGCAAATATTAACACTTAACGTTCTTCTGCCTCCGAGCTCAAAGCAGAGCCGTTTCGCAGAGTCTGAGGCAGAAAGAGGTTAAGGGACTAATTTTCAGAGGTGCTGAGTATCCACAGCTGTATTTGAAATCAATGGGACCTACAGGTGCTCAGCCCCCAACACTGGGGCCAGATTTTCTCCATTAAAATCTATGGGTTGTGGGTACCAAATGAGCTTTTGAAAATCCCACTAAGGTGGCTAGCTGCATCTTTAGGTGCCTCAATACCTTTAAAATCTGGCCCCAAGTGATTTGCCCAAGGTCACATAGCAAGTCAGTGGCACACCTGGGAATAGACCACAGGTCTCCTGTCTGCCATGCTGCAGTCCTGTTCATTAGACTATGCTAATGTTGTAACAACAACTTTGGCAACCTGCACCCGCTCCCTGCCTAATAAACCCCTACCAATAATCTCCCCAAACCAAAATAAATAATAAAATCAGAGCCTCCTGCAAGAAGTGTTTCTTCCCAAAAAGGGAGAAATGCCAGAGACTCCATGAAATCCACTAAGTACTTTGCTATTGCAATGGATTTTACATTGAAGGTGCTTAGATACCATGGTAATGGCCAGATAGATAGATTATGTCAATAAAATCTCCAGTACTTTTGCCCTCTCTGTCTCTGCCAGTTTCAGTAATGTTGCGCTGCCTAGCAGTGATGACTTAAGAAAGCCAAAGCTAAAACAGGTACGGGAGTTGCATTTTTCACTTAAACTTGGCTTTCTGGGGCTTGCATCAAGCTGAAGAATGGGAAATGCTGTTTTGTTTTTAATCTAATTGTGTGTCCATGAATGGTTAATTTTAAAAGGCCTTCCTGCTTCTTTATCCCACACAGCACGTGTTTAAAGTTTGGGAACTGCTGAACTATTGAGTTATTTAATCAGATGTGTATTTCCCCTCTCCCGCCCCCCCAAGAAGTCATTTATTCTGACAGCTGCACTGAACTGTGTAAGGACTGAACTAATCAAACATGTCCTGCAATGCATTTCATAATCCTTGTGTATCCAGTTGGGTAAATAGTCCTTGGAATTAGCTGAGGGAAAAATTTTAGCGGTTTATACCTGTTTATGCTCCAGAATTCCGCACAGGACCACATCTGAGGACGAACTAGCCAAGAGGTCACTTCTGCACCAAAGCATCCCTTAAGAACATAAGAATGGCCATACTGGGTCAGACCAAAGGTCCATCCAGCCCAGTATCCTGTCTACTGACAGTGACCAATGCCAGGTGTCCCAGAGGGAGAGAACCTAACAGGCAATGATCAAGTGATCTCTCTCCTGCCATCCATCTCCACCCTCTGACAAACAGAGGCTAGGGACACCATTCCTTACTCATCCTGGCTAATAGCCATTAATGGACTTAACTTCCATGAATTTATCTAGTTCTCTTCTGTCACCCAGCTGGACTTGCATTGAACATGGATGTTATTTGGGAACAATCTGTTTCCCTAACCTATCCTTTATTGATCAGCTCCCTAGGGGTTACACAGAGGTTTTGAAATGAAGCCAATTGCAAGCTTGTGCTGGTGCCAGGATTGCTGGAAGTGGGGTGAATTCATGTTACATGGAGCCATTCTGCTCAGTGCCCAAGCTGCAGGATTTACTTGGAGTTTTCAGGAGGACAAACAAGCAGTTTAGGCCAAGAGTGGCCACTAATTGTGGGAACTTCCATTGTTTGGAGCCCAACCTAAGACATCCCATGCCCACTTACACCTAAAACTCTAGCTGAAATCAGCAGGCACTGCATGTGCTTGGCAACTCCAGAAATCAAACCTTAATTCTGGGGTCTCAGGCTGGGCAATCAAAATTAGTAGCCATTTTTGAAAATGTTGCCGTTGGGTTTTTGCTGATTCCAGGTGTAAATTCTAGTGTCTAAAGGACAGGTGGACAGTGATGGGTGGAAAGAAATTTTGCCCTAAATATCACTTTAGCCCCCTACAGCTCAATCAATGCAGCATTTGCTTTGAAGATGCATCTTAAACAAAACCTTTGTAATTGTACATGCTAAGCATATTCAGATCGCAAGCTCCAGGTACAAGCTGGTTGACACAAGGGTCGGGAAGGAACTTCTACCTATATAAAGCATTGCACAGACGGGCAAGTCCATTATGTGCAGGTTCTGCCCGTCTCTGGAGCATCAGGTAGTGGTCTCTACCGGCAGAATGTTAGACTTAATGGACCAGTGGTCTGACTTGTTACAGCAATGGAGTAACTAAAGATGAAGACGAATGATTAGCTCCTAGGAGCCATCCCCTACAAGGAGAGGACTTAGTTCCCCCATTAGAGGAGGTAACAGATATTAAACTGATGATACATTTGATGAGAGAGGGGCTTTGCTGCATGGTTTGGAGCCAAAGTTATGAGGTATTCAAAACTGGGGGGTTTAGTTTGGTCAGTTATTTAAAAAAAAAAATACTGGACAGGAAGCAGTAGCAAAATTCCGATTCAAACATCTGTCAAAGGGCTGCGGGTGTTTGGAGCTGGCAGGACTGTGCTTTGGGCCCATCTCGACACTTGAATTTAGTCAACAGCAAATTCTATGTCTAGATAGCTCAGGCATAAACGTTCTTAGCATGTTTTTGGTACATAGGCAGGCTGCTTGCCCCTGGATGCACTTATACAGACTTCAGCCCCACAAAGTAGAGAGGGAAATCAGCCTTTCACCCCACAGACTTGGCTTCCAGACACCCGTGCTTGAATGTCCTTCCTTATTTCCATCTGTCCCCTACGTTCACTCTGTACCATCAATTAAATTTGGCTTCAGCCAGGATGCTGCTTCTATTTCAGGCAGCTCAAGAACTCAGGTCAGGTTCCAATTTCAGACCCATCCTTGACAATGCAACTATCCTATCCCTCTTACCAGTCAGGAATGTATATAATCACACAGCAGCCTTGATCCTGCACTGGAGTAGCTGACTCAGCATCTACATTTATGTCTACACTGCACACCAAGCCCAGGCTTTGACTCAGGTTTGAACCCAAGCCCCCGTTCTGTATGCATACAATCAGTCTGACTCATGTCAGCAAGCATTCAGAACCTGGGTCCTAGGACCCCACTGAAATTCAGGTCCAAAGCCCTGTCATTTTGTAATGTGGATGCAGGTGGAGCCACAGACCTGAGTCAGAAGGTCTGCGTCATACAGTGTGAACTTGTTAGTGTGGCCAAGAGGTTTATAGTGCAGTGTGCATGCTCAACTTTAGGCTTGGAAAACTCGGGTCCACAAGCCCCACAGACCTGGGCCTAGTGTGCAGTATAGATATATCCTTCAGTAGTGCCCCTTTGGTCCAGGACACCACATATTCAATCACTGAAGTCAATGGGAGCTTGCTGGATCAGTCCCAGGTCTGAGGAACATTTGGCCAGGAGCTAGTTGTTTGACTCCAGACAACCAGATTTCCCTCATCCTGGATGTTTAGTGTTTGTTAATAAAGGCTAATGCCTCTTCAAACAGAGTTTTTCCTGCTGGAGCCAGGCTGAGTAAAATATTCATACTTCTTGACAGCTGTTTGTGAAAAACAGAAAGCCAGCCAAGGGAGCTGCAGATTGGATAGATCCCAGTCCTGGAGTAATGCCTGCAAAGGCTGCATGGGCTAGCATTCTAGGAAACACTTCTGTCCAGTAACTGCTGTTCTGAACGAGGGAGACTGGAGGAAGGCAGGGCGTTTTGTGGACCTCTCCCGAAAGCGAATGGTGTTTCCCTGCTCTCCCTCTACGTCAGTGGCTCTCAACCTTTCCAGGCTACTGTACCCTTTCAGGTGTCTGATTTGTCTTGCGTACCCCCAAGTTTCACCTCTCTTACAAACTACTTGCATACAAAATCAGACAGAAAAATACAAAAGTGTTACAGCCACACTAGTAGTGCAAAATTGCAGACTTTCTTATTGTACCATGTAATTATAAAATAAGTCCATTGGAATATAAATATTGTCCTTTTATCTCAGTGTATAGTATATAGAGCAGTATAAACAGTCATTGTCTGTGTGAAATTGTAGTTTGTACTGACTTCGCTGGTGCTTTTTATGTAGTCTGTTGTAAAACTAGGCAAATACCTAGATGAGTTGCTGTACCCCCTGGAAGACCTCTGCATGCCCCCAAGGGTACACGAAGTCCTGGTTGAGAACCATGGCTCTAGATTAAGCAGTGGGCACGAAATATGTATTCCTGTTGTTCTGAATGGAGTTTGGAGGAAGGGTCCTCACAAGGCTGCATGGACTTTTGGGAAGCATCACTGAGGTGTGAGGGGAGTGTGAAGGGTGGGGTGTGTGAGGAAGGCAGGTCACTCCACTTACGAGGAGGGTCTGCAGCTGCAAGCGGAACGCTGCATAGTGGTGGTCTGGGAAGTAAGAGGATGGGGTCAGGTCTGTGCTTCCAAGCAGGGACGTGATACAAATGCCTGTGTTTCACTTACACACTCAGACAGACGATCAGAACTGGTCCAACAGGACAAATAGTTTTAAATTTAGGAGTCTCCCGCTTTTCATGTGGGCCAGGTTACTCCCCGTGAACGTGGCCATATTTCCTGGGACCAACCCATGCGTCAGCAGTCTGGAACTGTGGCTTAGATAAGGACATTACTGATTAAGCTGTTCCAGGCTATATCTCAGTTTAGCTGATGCCAGCTAGTTTACATTTAGGTTTGCCTACTGCATAGCAAGCAACAGCTCTACTAAAACGTGGCCAGTCAGCAAAAATATCAACAACATCCACAGACACAGTGGCATGGGGAGGCCTCTGCTATACAACCAGACAGATTGCTGTGGTGAAAAAAAATCATTTGATTTATTTTTACCTTAATTTTCTGGGGTAACAAAACTATTGTTATGTTAGGGGTTCAACCTGGCCTCCATTTCTCCACATGCATGTTCTTGCACACAAATCAGGTCCCTCCTGGTCTCTTATTTATATTGAGCAGTGAGGCCTCTGTGGAAATTTGGCCCTACATTTCAGTTTTTCCTGTATTTAAACTAATCTGCAAGAATCATGGAAGTTGGTGGTGATACAGCCCCTCAGGGCTGGCAACTCATTCCACCCAGCCTCCAGGCCACATGGTCACTGCAGAATTGGTTCAGCCTGTATTATATTCTCAGGTGCTTGGCCAAATTCTGCTCTCACTGATGTAAATTCAGAGGAACCCACTGATTCTACTGGAGCTCTTGGATATGGTGGTGATTGGGGCTATAGAAAACCAAAGATTAGATAGTCTAGGGATGCTCCAATGTTAGAGAGCAGAATTTGTCTTGCTTTGTATGATTTAAAGAGTGATGGGCCTAGCACTACTTCACTTAGGAGCCTATTCCATAGTCTCAAAGATCTCATCTGGCTAGCTCAGGTACTATTGCAGACAGGGGTGGCTCCAGGCACCAGTGCAGCAAGCATGTGCCTGGGGCGGCAAGCCGCGGGGGGCACCCTGCCGGTCGCCATGAGGCCGGCAGTCAGGCCGCCTTTGGAGGCGTGCCTGCGGGAGGTCCGCTGGTCCTGCGGATTCAGCAGTAATTTGGCGGCGGGTACGTCGAAGGTGTGGGACCGGCGGACCTCCCACAGGCATGCCGCCGAATCTGCATTACCAGCAGACCTCCCACAGGCATGCCGCCGAATCTGCGTTACCAGCAGACCTCCCACAGGCATGCCGCCGAATCTGCATTACCAGCAGACCTCCCACAGGCATGCCGCCGAATCTGCATTACCAGCACACCTCCCACAGGCATGCCGCCAAAAGCTGCCTGATTGCCATGCTTGAGGCAGCAAAATACATAGAGCCGCCCTGACTGCAGGGAAGCCACAGCAGCACGCGTTTCAGTGTGGACTAGCTGCGCAAGTTATTACCCAGAGTCCCTGGTGGGCATGTGCAGCCCATGCAGAAGCATGTGCTGCTCCGGGCTTCTTTGCTGGTGGCACCTGAACTAGCTAGATTAAAGCCAGCTCGGGTACATCTACACAAACTGCATTCACACTCCTTGACTGCAGTGTAGACGTTCCCTTTGTCACCCACTGAGTCCTGTCATCTCCAGGGGTAGGTCATGCTGGTGACCATCCCACTCTTTTTCCTTCCTGCTCAGGGCAAAAGGAGATGATGGGTATGTCTACATTTTTTTTTAAGTGTGTTCTTTACTCCAGTTAGCTAGCTTGGGTCAAAATAGCAGTGAAGACACAGCAATTTGGCTTTTAACTCAGGTTAGCAGCTTGAATTAAAGCCTATGGGGAAATCTGGAGCTGAATTTGAGCTGATAACCCAAGTTTAAAGCTGAGTTTCTGCATCAATGCTGTTTTAACCCAGGTTAGTTAACATGGGTTAGCTAACCGGACTTAAGAGCATACTTCTTTCTGCAGATTTTTGTAAACATGCCTGAAATTAGATTTCACTTTTCTCCTGTAACGAATCTGTCTAAAGTAACTGAACATGGTTAAGCTGCAGGGGGACAACACAGCTGCATTTGTGTGTCGCTTGTAGCTAGTGCTCCTGACTCCCCATTGTATAACGTGTAGAGAAAGCACTTCTGCTATTCTGTATTTCTGAAAATCAGTAAAAACAATGTAAAAAGAAACAAAAACTCCCAAACCCCTTAACAAACACATACTCCATGCAGAACAAAACAATTTCTGGAAATGCCATTGTTACTCTGTCGCTGGGTAAGCACTTCTGTCCCCCGTCCCCTCTCCATACTGTATTGTATGTTGAGCAGCTGTGACATCCAGTGGCCAAATACAATACAGTTTAGTTTTGTATAGAGTCCTTCATTCATAGAAACAATAACATAGCCCTTACATAGCATTTTTCAGCTTCAAAGCGCTCTACAAACAGTAACTAATTAACCCCTGCCACAGCCCTGCAGGGTAGATGGGTGTGATCAACCTAATTGTACAGATGAGATGGGGAAACATTACACTCTAGGCTCTAAACTAACAGTAATGGTGATAATTAATGATGAAGTGCAGTAGTTGCCTTATTCACTTCTGGGATAGGTGAAGACGCCACAGAGCCAAACTCAGGAGTTTCTCTCTCCTAAGTTGATACCTTTTGCCTTACAGCCTTCCTTTACTCCTTATCTGATAGCAGATCCTGTCTGTAAGGAGGGAGATGATCCACTGAGCACACAAGACTAATTCAGCACCTCAGATGGAGGCAGCAAGTGATAGAAGGGATGTGTTCTTAGGCCCTGGGTCAAGAGAGAAGTGTGGATAGAAGAGGAGATTGCAGCAGTGGAGATGGGGAGTGATTGGTTCAAGGATAAGGAGTTCAGCAACAGCCAGGTCTAAATAAATGCCTTTCCCAGTGATGTTCTGAAGGTGCAGATGAGACTAACTAGAGCCATGGAAGTTGTGGGAGAAACTGCAAGTTCAGAGTTCGAGCAAACTGAGGCTGGATTCAAGAGCATGGTGGTGGAATGAAAGATACAGGACAAAGAGGCCTCCTGACGTATTTAATAGTAAGATGCGACAGTGTAACCAGACAGTGGCTTTCAAGACAGGCAGATATATGGGAAATAGAGTGATAGGAGCGTGAATCAGGGAATGGAAAGTCGGCCACTTTCCAAAAGTAGGGATGTCCAAGGCTGAAGCTAGCAGAGATCCATCCCAGAAGGGACCAAGAGCAAAGCCTTTAGGCACTTTGCAATGGAGGGGGGAAAAGGAGGATGTAAAGCCTCCAACAGAGGCTTAGGTGCAGTATTTATTCTGTGGGTCAGATGTATACAGCTTCAGTGTTCATGCCTATTGTTTATCTTGCTTCAAATCAGAATTCAGGGAACTAAATTAATGGATTAGCATGTGCTTGCTACATTCTGCAGTTGTATTCAGAAAGCCCCTGCAAATAGAACATCAGAAAAGAGAAACTGACAGAAAAACAACCCTGGAATGGATTGGATAGTACAAAGGATGGTTAAAGTGGGTGGCAGACCCATGCACCCCCAGCTCGCTGAGTTGAATCCAGCCTAGGCTGGTAGTGGTAAAAAACGGTTACAATGGGTATGTAGTGTGGAGACGGCACACCAAAGGTAGCCTTCATCTAGCTCGCTCCAGTAACAATAGCAGAGAAGCTGCTGCAGCACAGGCTGTTGAAGGGGCCAGGACCTTGAGTACATACCCAAGCAGCTGATGCAATTTCAATACTATTGTTACTCAAAGCAGCTTTGATCTAGCTAGCTGTCTACAGGTATTGCAATCACACCTCCTGAAAGCAGTGCTGACATCCCTTATTTCCTGGTCAGGGCCTCTGAGCGAGTGATTTCTGCCCAGTTCCTGGTCAGGCGGTGTGTATTTCACAACAAAGCAAAACACTGGGTGCTAGTGGGCTCCCTTGCCGGAAGTCTAAGCAGAGAGACCAAAGTCTGAGTTGGCTCAGAGAGCATGTGTGAGGGTATGGGAGCTAAACATGATTCTTTCAGGCTAAGGTTGAGATTGGTGGGGGGCAATGCAAAGGAAACTCATATTGCTGCTGCCCATCCTGCACTTGTTCTGTGCATAGAGGATGTTTCTGTCCAGTCCTATCAATCTGGTGCTTTTCACAAGCATTAAATACTCACCGAAACAAGTAGGTGAATTATTTATTAATTTACTGCAAATTTATTGTAATATTCATTGTTGTTTTTTTAATTAAATTGCAAATATACTTCCTTAAGGACAAGTCAAATTAATGACTAATCAGTTCCTGGATTTGACATCTTGTTCATAACTGTACCAGACTTCAAATGCTAGGAAAAGATCAGAGCTGTAAAGAACCCAGAATCTACAGCAAGGTGCAGTACAGTATTCAGCACGGCAGCACCTACCCAGGTGATTACTTAATGATTTTTCATAAACATTTTCTCGTCATAGTTTGCTTAAGGGCCACCCAGAGGATTGAGGGGGCCTGGGGCAAAGCAATTTCGGGGGCCCCTTCCATAAAAAAAAGTTGCAATACTATAGAATACTATATTCTTGTGGAGGCCCCCAGTGGGGCCCGGGGCAAATTGTCCCACTTGCGCCCTCTGCGTCCCCCCTCCCTCCCCAGGCAGCTCTGGTTTGCTTTAGCAGCAATTTCCTTCAGGTTGTACCGTTCTTGGCAATTCATGATTGGCTGGATTAAAAGCCTTTGTTTTCACCTGAAACCTTCAACGTCAGGTGACTGCATTTGAAATTCCCTCTTCACTTGTGCCGTAAGCATACAGCTAAGGGTAGCATAAAATCCCTCCTTTACCTGTAAGGGGTTAAGAAGCTCAAAAAGCCTGTTTGGTACCTGGCCAAAAGGACCAATAAGAAAAGAAGATACTTTCAAGTTGGGGGTGGGGAGGGAGGTTTTGTTTGTGCTCTCTTTGTTTGTTCTCTCTTTGAAGGAGAGAGAGAGACCAGGGCAGGAAAAAACATCTCCTAAAAACATACCTAAAATAAGCATCTAAGATTACAAAAATTGTAAGTAAAGCAAGGAAATGTGTTAGATTACCTTTTGTTTTAGTTTGTGAATTTTCCTTATGCTAAGAGGGAGGTTTATTCCTGTTTTTGTAACTTTGAAGTTGAGCCTAGAGGGGAATCCTCTGTGTTTTTCTTTTTATCACTCTATAAAATTACCTTCCAGCCTGATTTTACAGAGGTGCTGCTTTTACTTTTTTCTTTATAATAAAGTTCTTCTTTTAAGAACCTGATTGATTTTAGCATCCTAAAAATAAAGGGTCTGGTCTGTACTTTTATTAAGGGTAGTTGGTTGGTATATTATTCTCAAGCCTCCCCAGGAAAGGGGGTGAAGGGACTTGGGGGGATATTTTGGGGAAATAGGAACTCCAAGTGGTGAATCTTTGTCTAAATCACTTGGTAGTGGCAGCAATACCATCCAAGGACAAGGAAAGGATTTGTGCCTTGGGGAAGTTTTTAACCTAAGCTCGTAGAAATAAGCTTAGGGGGTCTTTTATGCGGGTCCCCACATCTGTACCCCAGAGTTCAGAGTGGGGAGAGAATCTTGACAGCTTGTTTTAACTTTTTTAGCCTTCCTTGCGGCTTCGATATATTTATAAATACCTCTGTCCTGAAATTTGAAAATGGACATGTGATCATTTTATATATAAAAATTACTCCCTTTCTCATTCTAGGCATTAGGATAGAAGGACTAATGACTGACTTGCATTGACATTATATTTTAAACAGGGCTTTGGAGCTGTACTCCAGCTCCACTCCAGCTCCAGGCAAAAACCTGCAGCTCCACTGCTCTGGAGCTGCTCCACACTCCAACTCCGGTCTCCGTTCCAAAGCCCTGATTTTAAATAAGGTACCTTCCCATTAGTCTGATTAGAGACTAACAAATTTATTTGAGCATAAGCATACAGAGACTATGAAAAGGTGGAAGTAGCCATACCAACTCTAAGAGGCCAATCAACTGAGATGAGCTATCAGCAGCAGGAGGAAAAACAACTTTTGAAGTGATAATCGAGATGACCCATAGAAGGTGTGAGGATATCATGTTCTCTGTATGTATAAATATCTTCTTGCTGTATGTTCCATTCTATACATCCGATGAAGTGGGCTGAAGCCCACGAAAATTTATGCTCAAATAAATTTGTTAGTCTCTAAGGTGCCACAAGTACTCCTGTTCTTTTTGCAGATACAGACTAACACAGCTGCTCCTCTGAAACCTGTCATTATTCTCATTGGTGCATGTGTACACAACAGTGCATTTACATATATGGACACGTAGACTGAGGCATTGCATATAACTTATGCATGGACGTGCTCAAACCAAAGTCCACACTGTCACCCACTTAAAGTCAGCATTTTACCTATCACATTTTAAAGTACCCGTGAAACCATGTACCTGATTGAATAAACCCCTTGAGAACCTCTTAGATGGGGGAACCTAATCCACACAATCTCTGGCCTGGTTCTCAAGATCCATAAGATCCTCGGCCCATCCCAGCTGGTTTCATAATGAACTATTGAAGAGTGACTGCCATACCAACCACCTAATCCAAAGCCCATTGAAGTCAGGCTAAGACCCCAAGTCAATATGCATGAATCTCAATCAGATCAGATGGCAGACTGAGGTCGTTGCAGTCATATAGGATTTGTAACTCGGTTTCTTGAGAGCAGATTCTGGCTTGCCTATGCTCATGGGACAATAGCACGCAGACACATACACCTACACACTATCTCCGTATTGATATCAGCTCATGATCTTGGCACCTGAGTACCTGCATTAGATCTAAAAGGCTCAAACTTTGTATAGGACCTTCAGCCAAACCCTGCTAATTATGCCACAGGTGGGTTGATAACTGGGGTGTTATGGGTTGGCAATTACCCCCAGGCAATGAGTTTCAATCTGGCATTTAGGTGCTGGCCAAGGCGGAGGTGGCTTTTGGAAGCATTCACAATACTTCCATTTGTCTGTCCTTAAGAAATCTGTGTAAGGGATGGGGTGGGTTAGGGAAGAAATGGAAAACAAAGGTCAAAATAATTTTAAAATAACCATCATGCTAAGTCATTTCATTATCCTGGTGCATTAAAACCTAATCAATGGCTCAATGGCTGCAAAAAGCATGACAGCAGAGAGAAACGCTTTGAGATTCAGCACCAGGAGTCAGGCAGGCAACTGTGAATAAACATTTAAATATTCATTTAAGGCAGTGGTCCCCAACCTTTTTCGTCTGGCGGGCGCCAGACGACGAGCCACGGAGGACTGTGGCGGCGGACGAGTATCCGCTGAAATTCCACCAACAAGTGGCAACGTCAATAGGCATCGCTGCTGAAAAGCAGCGTCATCTAGAGGCGTTGACGGCGAAATGCCGCTGATTTTCAGCAGTATTTCAGCGGTGATGGCTCTGGATGACGCAGCTTGTCGGCGGCATTTCAGTGGATGCTCATCCACCAACCAGTACCCAGGTGTACTTAGATGCCCCTGCAGGAGCCATGGTGCCCGCAGGCACCGCATTGGGGATCCGATTTAAGATTTTTAAAAGATGCCCACAAACCAGGATTAGTCTAACGTGCACCATTACCTTTCTAAAGTCTGCTTCTTAAATAGCTCGGTCTGTAGAGTTGATAGAGAGAGGAAATCAGAGCATCAGAGTGCTGACTGCTGCTTCCATTACAGCATTTCTCTGGACCACCGACACCCTAGCCGTGCAGTGATGAGTTAGGCCAGAAGATCAGGAAGCCTTGATTACAAGGATGCTTGGTCCCAGAAAGGAATCCTCAGCTGGAAGTTCTGCTTTTGGTGGGAACACATCAAAAAAATGCGAGCTGGCAGGCAAACATGAAGAGATCTGCTGGATATGGTAGATGTGGATGATATGTAAGCAGTAATATGGTCAAATTCACGCTCCTCAGGTGTGTTGTGAGGTTCTAAGTAGAATTCCCCACTCCTGCAGCACTCTGGATGTGCATACAAGGTGCTGTAAGCCCACACCCTGGAATGTACATTGTGTTTATGTAACAGGCTATTGGCTATATTAAAGAATTGACTAGCAAGTCCTGATCTGTGCAGGTTGTGGTCTTGTGCTTACATGCTTTGGAATCCTCAGCAGATAATCTCAGCCAGGCGTTTCATGGCAGAGTTGCATTTCTTAACCCTCGTGCTGAAAAATTCAAACAGGAGTGGAAGCAGGATTGCCCCCTCAGATACTAGAGTAATGAGCACGGGATAAATGATTAGATGCACACCGTCTGTAAATTTATCACAGTCCATAACAATAAGGGGAATAACTAGGCTGGCTGTCTATAAATATCCCATTGAAGGAAAATGATTTTAGACCATAAGGAAATTGAATTATATTCCTAGGTGGTGAGACATCTATTAATATATACCTGTATTGTTACAAATGTGTTCCAATGTTGGTCTATTAGTGGATGTCAAAAGCACTTCACAGTCTTTAATGTATTTATTCTCACAGCACCCTTGTGAGGCAGGGTCGTGCTATTATCCCCATGCTACAAATGGGGACTTGAGGCACTAAGAAGGTAAGTGACTTGCCCAAGGTCACACAGGAAGTCTGTGGCAGAGCAGGGTATTGAATGCAGGCCACCCAAATCCTAGTTTAAGGCTCTAACTCCTGCACCATCCTTGTCACAGAATGTGGAGAGAGAGCGCCACTCACTCAGATAGCCAAGACACACACCACACAGGCCTGTGAGAAAAATGGGGCAGAACAAACCCCTAGAACTGGAAGAACTCATGGGTCAGGATTTATCGAACTTAACGTGCCAGTACCCTGCATGGTATAAAGCAAAAGGAAGCATCCGTCTCTATGCAGAGCTGCATTTTTCACATAGCCATATAGAAAGCCCTGATCCCAACAGGTATGGTAATATCCAATAGTGATGATGGGGCAGAGTAGGCTAGAACAAAGGATTGCCTATCCTTCTCCAGTCTGCATCTGCTGTGATCCCAGCAGTCTATTAGCCACCTGTTTTGTTTCTTCCCTGCAGGAATACTGTTTTCTCATCATTTAATGCCCAAATCTGGAAAAAATACCACAGGGCTATGAGGAGACTGAGTATAGTTGTTCCCCATAATAAACTCAGAGACCCCCCACATATTTTAACTGCAAATGTCCAGACCCTGCTTACTCAGTCAGAGCACCAAGTCCAACAAGGAAGCCTGGAGAAATACTCTTGCAGACTCAGCTTTGGCTGTGGGGCAGATGGATTGGAGGATGTCACTCCTTCAGCAGTCCACACTGGTTTTGGCCAAACCTTTAGCATGATGGACAGGAGCAATGGACCCAGCAGGGCTTCACCAGCTGTAGGTTGAGAACAGCTGATAGTGAAAGATGATTCAGTGAATCCAAAGAGGAACAGCTTCTCTCAACGGCCCTTTCAGTGGGGGATGACTTGTGTAAATCATCACATTCTTATTAAACACCCAAAGGAGGGATCACCACTGGCTCCCCAAAAGCAACATACTAATTTCCAGACCTGGTATTCTGTTCTGCATATTCTATTTGTTGTGAACATCATGTTCATTTACAGACTAGGCTACTAACATGTATCAGAGCAAATAATTCTCATTTAAAACTTTTATCTGATGAATTTGTTTCTTCATGGAATGTCTGTGAACATATTGCAATTCCTCAAAGATATTCATCACATAAGTGGCAAACATTTTTTACTATTTGGCTTGGTAACGAACCATTACTTGCTACTTGAAACCTGCTATTCTAGCTGTGCTGCTTAGTTGCGATAGGTTAGATAAGTTGCGTGATTTTTGTGAATGCCCTGACCTGCGTGCACATTTCCCACAAATAGGTGTACACATGACTTAGAAATTTGCCTTCCACAAACATTTGTCGGTGAAAATGGATTCTTGGCTTTCACGAATGGTGAACACAAAAGGGTGTGAGGACAGTTCAAATGGATTTGTTTAAAAATCTAAGTGAAATTTCATAGTATGTTTTTGTCAATATTCACCTACCTCGAATAATAAGGCTCAGACTTATTCTCTCACCAGTGGGATCAGTTATCTTCCCACTCATATTTGTTTTTCTGACTTTGGCTGACTTTCAGTCAAAGTCTGTATTTGGCCTGGCATCTTAACTAAGACCTGGCCTACACTTAAAATATAGGTCAACATAGTTACAGCGGTCAAGGGTTGAAAAATCCGCACTCCTGATCGATGTAGCTATAGTGACCTAACCCCCTGCCGACTGTGCTTGTTTGGGAGGTGGTATTCCAACACCGATGGAAAAGCCCCTTCTGCTGGTATAGGCTGTATCTGCACTATGGAATTATGCCCACATAGCTCCCGAGTGTAGACACACCCTCCTTCTTGTGCTTTATTTCATTTTAATGACAGTACAGCTCGCCGAGATCTGTGCATAAGAGGCACTATGTGACCAAATGCAATGAATATAATTGTCTGAACTGTTCCGTTTCCAAATCTCAATTTCAATACTTTAAAATTGTTTCCCATACAATTTCTTGGTGCCTTTGCAAGGTGTGTGTATTAATGTATATAATGCCTGCATCTGTAACTTTCATTCCATGCATCTCAAGAAGTGAGATGTTTTTACCCATGAAAGCTTATGCCCAAAAGATCTGTCAGTCTTTAAGGTGCCACCGGACTCCTTGTTGTTTTTGTGGCTACTGACTAACACGGCTACCCCTGATACTTGTATTAATGTATTTTCCCTTTGTGTATGCATTGTAGCCATGATCCCTATTTTATGCATTACTACCAGCCCCTAAATTGCAAACACTTATGCATGTATGTAAGTTTACTCAGGTGAGGCGTCACATGATTTCAGTGGGATTACTCACCTGAGTAAAATTACATACATGCATAAACCTCTGCAGGATCAGGACCCGAGCTTGGATTTTAACATCAGTAAACATTTTAAATCCCTCCAATATCTATATATATTGAAACCGACAGATCTATGGCCTTTTTCTCACATCTAAAGCCACTCAGGTCCTGATCCAAAGCCAATTAAAAACAACGGAAATAGTCCCATGGATGTCAATGGCCTTTGGAGCAGTGCCTTTTTAGGCATCTAAATCCAAACCGTAGATTCTCAAACCTCTGCTTGGGTGCTGCCTAACTGTGTAGGTGCCTAAAGTCCCTAGGCACCTAAATTTCCACTGGAAAATCCCCCTAAAAATCTGCCAGTGAGCATATGCACAGCTGCCTCAGTCTAGGCCAGGGGTAGGCAACCTGCGGCACGTGAGCTGATTTTCAGTGGCACTCACATTACCTGGGTCCTGGCCACCAGTCTGGGGGGTTCTGCATTTTAATTTAATTTTAAATGAAGCTTCTTAAACATTTTAAAAACCTTATTTACTTTACATACAACAATAGTTTAGTTATATATTATAGACTTATAGAAAGAGACCTTCTAAAAACGTTAAAATGTATGACTGGCATGCGAAACCTTAAACTAGAGTGAATGAATGAAGGCTCGGTACAGCACTTCTGAAAGGTTGCCGATCCCTGGTCTAGGTGCTTGAGTTCCTACCTCATACCTAAGCCGCAGCAGAAGCCTCAATCTAGGCATCACCCCACCTATTTTGCATGTGCGGCCTGATCCTCTAGGCATTCTCTGAAGCTGCCTGCCAGACTGGACTCCACACAAAACAATGCAGGGTGGGTGCTCTAACCACTGGGCTGAAAGTTTAAAGGGGTGGGTCTTCACCTCATTTTTTTGTGAGAAAGGGCTTAGGCACCAAACACCAGGAGCAGGGACATGATTGTGAATTCTAAGTGGACGGAGGCGCCTCCCTCCAGCGCAGATGTAGGCACCTAAATCCTTTGATTTACACTGCTGCACAGTCATTATCATGAAATAAAGCCCTTTAAGGGGTGGGGCTTAGGTCATCCCTCTCCTCCTCAGCACTTGCTATTGGCCAGCTTAAGCAGCTCGTCCCTTGATATGCTGGCTTTTGTGAATCCTATTCTTAAAGGCACCTAACTCTCCACGTGCATTGTCTAGGGAGCCTGGGTACCTAACTCATGGCTGTGGATTCCACCTGGCAGCAGGGTGCCTCAGCATTAGGTGTTGCAACGCTGAGTCTGAGTCCCTTTTGTGGATCTAGTCCTGAGAGCTTTGCCACAGAACAAAAAACTCCCCTTCGCATAGATCCGGCATTCTTTAGACACCAAAACGCCCTGTTGTTAACAATGGTGGCTCTGATCCTGCAGACCCTTATGCACACAAGCAGTCCCGATGAGCTCACACCCATTAGTGTTTGCAGGATTGGGACCTATGTTGTTAACAAGGAACAGTTCTCTCAGCCATCTGTAGAAAGGGGATATAACTGTACAGGGACATCTTCTTCCAGAGATTTTTTTTTTGGGGGGGGTGTTAATTAAAGCATGGGTGACAGTTTCTGTGCTACCTACAGAGAGTAGCTTTGTATTATTTGTATTTTTTAAATGTTTGGTATAACAGAGCCTGGATGCCACACCAAGAGGGGCTATGTTCTGGTTTGTTCTCTATGTAAAAATGGAAAATTGCTTTTCAAATCTCTTCATGAGACAGGGCTGCAAGTCATCCCCAGAGGGGTGGTTTAGCTGAATCCAGAGGTAGGGATGAGGGGTGAAACCCTCCAGAGAAGCAAGGAAATCCCCTTTCCCTATTCCCTTTCAGTATCACCACTGCTTTCCAGCCACAGAAATCTTGTTGCAAAGTGGCAAATGAAATGTGTTAGCTACATTTTCCAATCTCTGATTCTTTGGCCTTCCTAGATTTTAGGACCTGAGTTTCTGAATGGTTAGTAAAATACAAGATGCCTTGCTGTGAACTGCTACCCTAATTGACTGCTCTCCATGGTTAGCATTACCCCTAGCTATACTTCTCCAGTACTCAGTCCTACTGGAACAAGCACTAACAGGAAGACATGACATTTTTGGCAGTTGCCTTGCTGTCCTCCATCAATGTGTCTGCTGGTTTCATAGATACTTCCACCTGCCTTCGTTTCCCCGAACTTTTTGTATGTGTCTTCTCCTATGGTTGATCTTTTGGCTTTTCTAGAGCTTAGAATGGATAAAAATGTCAGGGGAGGGGGGATGAATGAAAATTCTTGCTAGGAACTGGCAAACATATTGCATACTCCATAAATTATCTTACCCCTAGCTGCTCTTCCCCGGGTCCTGTTCCTTTGGTTCAGTCAGGATAAATCATATTGCCAGAGCTGACTTTAGCTTTATGAATGGAAAATAGTATTTTTCAAAATCTAACCTAGTACTGTCCAAGTCATTGCAATTGCCCCTAATCGTTCCCCGCCTGAGCTGCACTTTTCCACTGTCTAGTACCTATTTTGGCTTTGCTAAAGCTGAGACCGTAGTTTTCTGAGTGGATAATAATGTGCTACAAAAACTGAGGTGCAAACTGGCCTACTCATTCCATGTTCCTTGATTATTCTCCTCCCAAGCTGCGTACTCCTCGTGCTTAGCCTGTGACTCGGCTGCACGGTGCCTGCAAGCTGCTGCCTAGTGTATTTGGTCAAAAGCGGTGCTAGTCCATCCATCTATGCGGACTCCTAAACAGGAATCTTTTGAGGGCTCCCCCCTTTATGCAGGACTAATTGCATTACTTACTCCAACCAAAAAAATGGACCAACACGAATGCCCTTGTTCAAAAGTCCGAGCTCACTGAGATGAACGGTATTTGGGTGGAGCAGTAAAGCAGGGGCCCCTCGAGCAGCTTGGGGGGGGTCTATGTAACTACTCACCCTGCTGCGGAGAGCCCAGGGGCTGCACCACGCGGGGAGCAATGGGAGTTTCAGTGACTAAAAACCCAGCCAAGGCCGAGCCGGCACGTAGTGCACGCGCCTAAGGGCTGGGGCTGGCGCGAGCCCTCGCGCGGCCAATCAGAGACGGGCCAGTGGGCAGGGCCAGCCAATGCGGAGCCGGGCTGGCTGCTCCTAATCTGCATAGGATGGACTATAGCCCAGCGCGAGCCGGGCGCCTTTTCCCCAGTCTCCTTGGAGCGCGAGCTGAGCGTGACTCTCTTTCCTGTGTCCTGCTGCTAGCGCCGCTGCGCCTCGGGTAAGCGGGGCGGCCTGGCTGCACCCCCCCAACCCCATCCCCGGCCGGGGGCGCATCGAGCGAGGGGGCCGGCCTGCCTGTACCCCCCACCCCCATCCCCGGCCGGGGGCGCATCGAGCGAGGGGGGTGGCCTGGCTGCACCCCCATCCCCGGGCCGGGGGCGCATCGAGCGAGGGGGGGCGGCCTGGCTGTACCCCCCCAACCCCATCCCCGCCCGGGGGCGCATCGAGCGAGGGGGGGCGGCCTGGCTGTACCCCCCCAACCCCATCCCCGCCCGGGGGCGCATCGAGCGAGGGGGGGCGGCCTGGCTGCACCCCCATCCCCGGCCGGGGCGCATCGAGCGAGGGGGGGCGGCCTGGCTGCACCCCCATCCCCGGCCGGGGCGCATCGAGCGAGGGGGGGCGGCCTGGCTGCACCCCCATCCCCGGCCGGGGCGCATCGAGCGAGGGGGGGCGGCCTGGCTGCACCCCCATCCCCGGAGGGGGGGCGCATCGAGCGAGGGGGGGCGGCCTGGCTGCACTTCCTCCCTCCCATCCCCGGGGGGGGCGCATCGAGCGAGGAGGTAGCCCTTTGCAAGGGAGCAGTGTGCGTGGGGGCGGATGTCCGTAGGCCCGGGGGGGGTGCTCCTGCCCCCCGGTCTTCCTCCATCTCAGGAGGCTGCGCTGGCCAGGAGACGGGGTGCGCGGCACCAACAGAGGCTGTGTTGCCCAGTGGGGGGGATGAAAGGAAATTTATCCTTTCACCCCCCCCCCCCAAAAAAAAAAATAAAGTGCAGCAGAGCCGGCCCGTGCACAGCCAGGGTGCATTCGGGGGGCTGCACCGCCGGCGCCGCCTGTTAAATGCGGCCGGCTCTGGGCGTCGCGTTGGTGCCCTGTTTGCTTCCCTGCCCAGTGCGGAGGCTTTGCTCGCTGCGGCGCTGCTGCAACCGCTTCCTCCGCTGCTCGGCTCCACTGCCCCCGCTGCTCGCGGCCTCCTGCAGCCCAGGCCTGCGGGCTGGAGCCGTCTGCGCCTGCAAAAGGACGGGCGGCTTTGCTGCCAGCTGCCCCTGCTGCTGGGGCACCAGGCCTCCTTGCGGCCCCCTCTTGAGTCTGCTGCCAGCCCTGCGGGGACCCTAATCGGGAAAAATAACTCGACCCCAGGGACTAGTGTAAGAGGCGGGATGGGCAGAAATGATCCCTTCTCTCTCAAACGTGATCTTTGCTGCTATGCTTTACAGGCCCCCAGAGGCTACACACGTGCCACTGCCCTGCCCTGGTTTCCCCAATGACTTTAAATATATTGCTTTGCTTGGTCTGGTCAAGAGACATTTGTGCATGTTAAACCTCCTCGCCTCCCCAAGACACTTGGTTCAATCCTCAGTTAAATCAGATTTTGTGTGTACTTTGTGCCCTGGGCAAATCTGAGGGATCTCTTTGCTGGGGGGCAATGAAACTGACCTGTTTACAAATTAATATTCCCTAGGTAAGAGATTTCCCACTTCCTCTTTGCACCTTTCATCCCTTCCTGCACCTTTCTTTTGTCCGCGCCCCTTCCTCCCCCCCCAAAAAAAAAAACACCAAACTTCACTTGGTTGTGTGGGTTTTATTAACAGACAGTGTCTACAGACAAATGTTCAAAGCCATGTGGAGCCCAGGGAAAGTCAGTACTGCTGAAATATTAGGGTTAAGCAGCTGGCATAGCAGCAGTTTTCGTGTCTCACATACCAAGTCCCCTTCAGTGCAGGTTTACATTGCAGAACGGTGTATTGATTTACAAGGCTTGTAGGCCCCTGGGCCATGCTGATGGTTGCAGGATTCTTGCAGGCCAATGGGCATGTGGTCTCACTGTGGGAATGGTGTCTTTTTCAACATGCTTCTCAGTGACTCACAAGAGTATTCTAATCTATGTGCTTACCTTTTACTCCCTTTTTTCGTGATGCTTATAATATTTTTAGTAGGAGTATTGCTGCGAAAAGTGAGTCACAATGCAAAGGAGTGGTTCCTTAGTTCAGTAACCGTTTGTTAACATGATGGGTACAAACTAGTGAGTATTTTGCAGCAGGCTTTAATTATTAACAGTGACTGTGTGTAGTATGTTACGGCTTTGAACCTTTCCCTCTTTTGTAACAGTAGCTGTCCTTCAGCTCTGTTTTCTCAGATATTTAATTTATTTCTAGATCAACATACGTTCCCAGATGGACCGTTGGTCTAACCCAGTATGGCCATTCTTATGTTTTTATGAAATCTTAATAGTGAAAATAATTAAATGTTTCTTTTATCTTTGGAACAGTTCTGCAAGAAAGGTGGCTGCCTAATACTTGCCAGGGGTTACCACAGTCTTCATCTGAGTGTGAAAACTAGTAGTGGAAAATCTCCTTTTGACTCTCATGGGCTTTGTGCAGATGGTCAGGGGAAGTTTTTAGTCATCCAGACTTCAGAGATTTCTTTCCCTTGCTTAACATGCTGAGTCACAGGGCAGGGATATGGGTTTTGAGCTGTAGGGGAAGTACTGATATTTCACTTCCAAAGCCACAAATTGAGGCAATTCAGTCCTTGATCTCTGTTTTATTAAAAAATTGATTCTGAGTAGTCTGTTATTTCCTGACTTCCTGCATTCCCTGCTATGATAGATGCCAAGCAGCATTCTTATAGTTGCATGATAGTTAGAGCATAGGGATGAATGAGGAATACATGGAGGGAGACATGGGTGGAATCTGACTGTATGCTTGTTGAGATCTTCCTTGGTGACCCATACCTTTCTTCTCTGGAATGCTAAAGAGTGGAAGTAATAGGTCAGAGCCTAATCTTACTGTAACTGTGCATACTGGATGTGATGATGTCAGTCTTATCCAGAGAGGAAGGTAAGGTTGTGGAGGAGCCTTGCGAGTCTGCAGAAGTTGCCTAGATGTGCTTTTCAGCACCAAATGGCGCTTGCAGCAAATAGCTTGCAACTCTCGTTCTGTACAGTTGCATCTTCAGTGGCAAGGCATGTGAGGTTCTGCAGTGGGTTTACCCCCATGATTTGGATTATCTCATTGTCCCATAGCTTTTGATGTGCATCTGCAAAGGCAGTCTGTTACCTTTAGGCTATGTTTTCACTGCCAAAAAAAGAGGTTTTTACAGCAAGATGGTGAACTCCAGTGAGGTATCTTCGGTAATAACCTAGTGGAGGTGAGAGACGGTGTTGTTTTATTTTTAATCTCTATGTAAGTAGTTATGGTCATCTTGCTGTAAAAACACCACTTTTGAAGAGCTGGCCCAATAATCTCTCTAAATCAGTGTAATCATAGAGTTAAAGTACACCAGGCATTCATATAATACTTATCTGTCTCGTAGGTTTGTTGTCCCTATATACAGTGTGGGATGAGGGATAGAAGGATTTGGTATGGCAGTGAGATGAAAATTTGGGACTCCTTAATTTCCAGATGCTAGACCACACTTCTCTAAAGGGGTACAGGTGTCCCCTCATCTTAAAGGGGACCACTGACTGAGTCGATCACAGAAATAAGTGAAGGAATATATGTAACTTGAAAATCACTTATAAGACAGCCACTCCACAGGTCTGACTCATTTCTGGTTACTTCTGTCATGAAGCATTGGAGGCTTGGAATGGTAAATGTGAGCTTACTGCTTTCCGGAATGCTCTCGGGAGGCTTCCTGTTTTTACAACCCTGTCTCCCCACTTATGTAACCAATGAAATGAACAGAAGCAGACCTAAGCACAGCTGTGACATGCTCATGCTTGTTCTCCTTTTTCCCTCTGTAGCTGTGGTTGACTGAATCACAGTTGTCCAAGCAGACAGTTCATGGAAGCAAATGGTTTACACTGAACTGGTGATGAGTTAGACTGTATCTTGTAGACAGATGCTGTTTCCTACCAATGATCCCTGGGCAAAATGACTCTTTGAAGACAGGAGTGAAGAGGCTCATCAAGGGTTAAAATAAGTGCTTTGGTGCAGGTCTGAAATACTGCAGTGCTGTAAACTGAGCATAGCTAAGGAAGGGGAGGGACTTCTGGGGAGGTCACTTCTCAAGGACATTTGAGTAATAGAGTAATATTAATGCCTGGGTATCATTGCAACTGTGGGAGACCAGCACCCTGGAAGCTTATAAAGAGTATTTCCTGGGGTAATGTGTCTCCTTTTTTTTTTTAAAAAAAAAAAAGGAACAGTTTATATGTTATGCAACTAGATTTCCCTGTAAACTGCCATATCCTGCCAAGGGTGGGGCATCTGATCTGATGCGTTCTGATCAAGATGCAACCTTGAAAATGAAAGTAAGAGGCAGCATATGCAAGAGGCTGATCAGCTTTGCATTAGAAGCAACCTTTCTAGGATAAAGAGGGATTCCTGCATCAAGGAAGGGCAATATTTCATGTTAGCCACTAAACAACATCGAGGAGGTCTGTGCACTGGAAAACAGCAAGGAAAAGAGGGGGAATGTTAATTATGTGGATACTTGCTAGGGTGGGCTAGAGGTCAGGGTTCTAATACTCCAGGACTCTTCATACAAACCTGTTTATGAAAATTGATGGCTCGGTTTAAGGCTCTTACAATAAAGCAGAAAATTAGATTTAAAATCTTCAGGTTTTCTACTACCTCGCTGCCAAATGAACCAGAGAGGGCTCAAAGTTAAGGGACTAAACAAAGCTGCTGTCTTGTCTTGTTGTAGGGAGAGATTAAGGACATCATTTTGGAACAGGAGTAGCTCCTGAAAGAGAGGAAGGCAAAATCAATCTCATGCCTGTAATCACAGCATTTTAACACCTGTACTATAAGCCTTTTAGGTCATCTCAGAGGCAGAATCATGGCCACTCCTGTATCCTGTCCCTACCTATGACTGATTTGCTAAAGAAACAAGCTTGCAATTATTTCCCTGTAATGCAACTTTTTTTATTTGAGATTAAGCCCTGCTCCCTTTAAAGAAACTAACCTCATTGCTAAATCGTGGCACACAGACACTTGCATGAGTTGCTTTAAAACCTAGCCAAGCTTATATAACTGCAGTAAATAATGCCTGTTCTCAAACAAATGGGCTGAGGGGAGTAGCTAATAGGAACACAGCCAGTTTGACAGTATCTCCAGTCAGTGGAGTAATAGGGAGCACAGTAAACAATGGACATTTGAAATGTTTTTTAACCTTCGAAAATGGAAAAGCATTTATTTTCCAAAAAATGATCTCCTTTGCAAGCTATTTAGCATCATAGCTAGAGCAGTGTTAGTGTTACAAAGCAGATAGCTTAGGCCTAAGCTAGGCAACAACATGCAAGGAAATGATATGCCAGCATATCCTCCTTGGTGGTTTACCTTGGAATGCAGCAGAGGTAGATATGAAGGGTGTTTTCTCTGTAGTCTGCCCTAGTTAATCTGTGCTGCTGGCTTTAGCTGAGTGGCTGGGTACCAAAAAAGCTTGAAATGGAGACTGAATTCAGTGTGTATTATGGTTGCTCTGGTAATCGAAGTGAGAGTGGTATTTATAAAAACTGATCCTGAACCCTTGATCGGCTTAGTGAGCTATTATTCCAAGATTCACTGTAAAGGCACAGTGTCACTCAGTAAGAGTTTAATAGGTCCTTGACTGAAGGATAACTTCCTGCTGGGTGTGTTTTGGGTGTGTGTGTGTGGTTTTGTTTTGGGTTTTTTTGGATGGAAAAAATTGTATGCAGAAAACTAGAGGTGAAACAAAAATTCTTTCTCCAGATGGAGGAGAACATTAACATGCTTTGTCAAATGCAGAGGAAGCTAGCTATACAGTAACTTGCCCTTGACATAACTAACACACATAGCTGCCTCTTTCCATTTCAGGATTTGGTTACATTCAGCTCCCAGAATCTGCTTTTACATGTGCTAAATGGGAGCTCCTGCACTGAAGTCTCTCTCAACAAAAGTCGTTTCAGCTAGTCCCTGTGTCTCAAGGTTGCTTCATTATTATCTAAGGCTGGTATCTTTTAAGGAGTCTAAGGGAATTGAGCCTAAAGGAATTAGGCATCTAATCTTAGGCATCTCACTTCCTTAGGCTCCTTGGAAAATCCCAGCCTGAATGAACAGGTTATACTGCCTGAAACTCATAACTGATAACTTAGCAGAGGGAAGAAATTTGATGGTGGCTTTCCCCTGTGCCAACAGGAACTTAAAAGAAGTGACTCACAATATTGATGCAACTGCATACGTGACCTTTAGTGGTACTAAGGGTTCCTGTTCCATCTTTCAGAATATTAAATATCTTTTCTTTTACTTGGCAGATATTCAAAATGTCCATACTCAAGATCAATGCTCGTGAAATCTTTGATTCACGTGGGAACCCCACTGTGGAAGTAGACCTCTTTACCAACAAAGGTGAGTCTTGTTTCTCCCCAGGTCCCTCTACTCCTCCCACATCAGTATGGGCTGCCTACGTAGGTCTGAAGTAGGAAGATAATTGGTACAGAACCTCACAGCCAACCAGTTCAGTGCTGTGCACATGCTATGGTGAACTTTTCTTTCACTCTTCGTGGGGCTTCTGCTTGCTGTGGGGTCTGAGGCTGACTTGTATGGGAGGATATTTAGAGGAGAGAGATGCTAACAGACTAGGATAGCAGCCAAAACTTCTGTGAAAAGTGGTGCTTTAACGCCCTATATATTTCAGTCTGCTCTGTCTCGAAGGATGGGTGAGAGAATTAAATGGGAAAAGCTGAAATCTCCAGGCTTGCCATCTTGTGATAGAAAGGAACACATTTCAGTCCAGTATTTCTCTGCCAGGGGAAGTCTCATATCTTTAGCTATTAGTCTTGGTGGCTTTGTTAGAAAGCTGATGTACACCAGCAGCATGATTTAAACAGCGAAGTACTTTACCAATAGTGGTCAGCTTGAGTCAGGCTTCATGAATAACAGGGGATAAATTCATCTCTAGTGCAGCTCCAGGGAGGAACTTTAGCCCCCAGATTAGGGCCAGAAACTTTTGTGTTTAAGCCACACTGAGGCATGGGAGAAGCATACAAATCTTACATGACCTGTCACTACACTTGTTTTCTTCTCGTGCATTCAGTGTGCACTTGAGGGGTTCCCTCTCCCAGCCTCTTCTGCATGATCCTGTAGTCAGGTATTTGATGTGAGTATCTGTAGCCATAGGAGGTAGTGTGAAGTGCAGTGTGGAGGTTCAGCTGCTGGAAGAGAGCAGTGGTGGAGAGAAGCTCTACTTTAAACATAACTAGTAACCTTTCAACCCAAGAAACACATGGCAGGTGAATGGGTCTCAGAATCTGAATGTCTCCTAAGCTAGCACTGATAGGAAAGTGCAAACTCAAACTGAGAGTGAAATTCTCTGTATTTCCCTTCACCTAACTCTGTACTGACTACATTAAGCTGTAGTGATGACTGAAGCTACAGGAAACATCTTTATACTATTTTATCTGTATGGATTCAGTGGCATAATTCACCTGAGCGTGGACAGTGAAGAGTTTCTTTCAAATGTCACAAGACATGGTCGTGTCTTGTGAACAGCTGGGACCTTCCGTCTCTGTGTAAGGCTTCCCAACCACCGATGAGTAGGAGCCCCAGGACAAGATGTATCAGTAGTCCAGCAGTTGGTACTTCAGTAATTCAAACATCTAGCGTTTGCATCAATGGGGTTTTCTGCTTGAAACTAGGATAAGCTTCACTGATGGTGTACCTGGAGCAAAATCCCAGCGTAAGCAGGGGTCTTATTTTCCCCCACTTTAACTACCACCAGTGTCCCTTGCTCCTCTCTGCTCTCAGCTCCCACATTGGGTTCTGGCAAACTCAGCTCTATGCCTGTATGTTCTTGCTTTCCCTCTAGAAGCTCTCTGCTTAATTACAGGAAGTTGTGGCTATCTCTCATCCACTGATGTTAGCTCTGCTCCAGGTCCCTTGTTGCACTGCCTGCCTAATGACATCTACCAACACCCTTCCCTTTGCTGTAACTTTGTGTTGTTGTTTAATGTGGACACAGACATGACTAGACAGCTGCTTAGCTGTAATTGTGGTTGTATATCTAACATCCTTCATCTGTTTTGGTTGCTGCAAGGCCTTTTCCCTCCACCCTTACTCACTGGGTCTTTGTTATTTATTGCTCCGTATCTTACGAGATCAGACACTTCAGTTGTCCAAACCCATAGGAGCGTGGCGTGGAATGAGCAGTCACAATAGCTGTAATGCACTAAAGAAACAGCTTAGCTCTGTGCCTGGAAAGATGAATTCCTTCTCTTAATGACATTCCATACCAGTCTCCTGCTTGAGAGAGGAAGGCTAGAGAGATCAAAGCTGGCACCTCACACCAAAGACTGCATCAGCTCTAGTGCTCTCAATGTTCTGTTCTGCAGGGCAATGGTATGTCTGCGGTTTTGTGCCCAATCTGAGTGGTCTTCCCCTCAAACTATCTTCCTGATGCCCTCTTCCCCCCCAGCCGCACTCCAAACACTTACCGGCCCAAGAGCAAGTGATCCAACTTAGTCTCTGCATAGAACTAGTGGGCCAGCCCTGGCAATGGTGCTTTTTGATGGGGAATTCAGGTTTTTTTAGTTTTGGGTTTCTTTTTTGAAGAGGGGGACTTAGGAAATAATACCACTGTTAAGCTACATACCTCCAACTCCTAGCTCATTTGGGAATGGGCTGCTTATTCAGATGACGGATGGGCTTTTCCTGACGCATGCCTTCTGAAGGAAGCAAGCTGTCAGTCTTGATATTCAGTCCATCTGCACACTGAGCAGTCTGCATTGGCTTATTGCGTTGCCCAGGCATAACTCGGAAGAGTAACTCTCCCTGATCCAGGAGAGAGTCCCCAAAGTGTGGCGGGAGCAGCAGTCCCTATGCTTGCAATACTAATAGTTTCAGGTTGGGGTGAAGAACAAGCAGAACCTCCCTGGATCCTGTCATGTTTAGATTGTTCTCTCTTCTCTCCTGCTATACTCAGGTCTGTTCAGAGCTGCTGTACCTAGTGGTGCCTCCACTGGAATCTATGAGGCGCTGGAGCTTCGTGACAATGACAAGACTCGCTTCCTGGGAAAAGGTAAATCTGTTTCCTTTCCAGGGTCCAGGTTCTGCGGGAGATGTTGCTGCAAACACTCATTCACCAGTGCTGTTGTAGTAGGTAGTTTGCTGGCATCTTTATATTTCCATCAGATCCCCCTTCACTTACCACGTTTCATTGTTACGGGCTAACTTGCAATCCCTTAACAGCAAGTCAGTTGACCCATTGCACAGAAGTGCTCCAGTACTGTTCAAAAGTGTAGTATACCTCCACAGCTCCATTTGAAAACAAAGGGAGCAGTGGATGCCTATTTTCTCAGAAAATTAGCCATAATGAGACACAGAGATGCTTGTATTTGCCTGAGTCTGTAGAGTTCAGTCACTTTTGTTAGCTGCTCACGGCATTCTGGTACAATATGCAGTAGGCTATTTCATTACCCCACTTTGCTGCTCCACTGCATGTTGACATACCTCAGGGCCCTCCTTCTGTGCTAGATAGTAATGTATTCAGGCTAATGGGCAGCTAAATAACCCACTCCCAATAGCATATTAGTCTTATTTGCCAGTTAATCACAAAGATCTTTCCTAGAGATGGAAGACTGCTTGTAGGGTGAGTGCTTGGAGCATGCTCTTCCCTGAACTATTTGGTAATAATTGGTGTAAAGTACTGCCAGGCTTAGGAGGAAATGTATTAGAATGAGGATGATGCATGGAATCTAAAATTAAGAGCATTTGGTAGAGCAGTCCTCAGCCGAACTCAGAAGAGCTTGCATGTGAGCATTAGGCTGTCCAGTGTTAAATGCAACTGTTCATGGCTGCAGTGACCTGTTTGGGGCAGAAGATCAAACTCAGTTCTCAGAGAAAGCATAGTTAACTTTTTAAACTGACCTGTGGGAAGGGTCTGCAAAAGTACATCGATACATTCCCACTGTGCCAGCCAATGTGCCAAGGGAATCTATCAAATAGTATAGATTAAAGCCTGTGCATTTAGGTAATACAGTTCTTGAGCAATTTCACATGTTTGTAATTCTAAAACATCTTGCTTCTCACTGTGTTGCTTTCCAGGGTTCATCAGAGTGGCTAGGGTTTAGCTCCCTTTTTCCTCTCATTGGAAATCACTAGGGAAATGGATTGGTTGTATGGGAGTGTGATCAAATTCCCATGACTCTTGAGGGGCTGGTATTTTTAAATGGAAAGGTCAGTTGTCTCTACGGTGCTTCATAAACTCCATTGCAGTAAAGATTTCTTCGATTCTGGTCTGACGAGATGGAACTGTGTGTCCTTACTGGGGCAGATGAAATGGACTTCAAATATGCCCAGATTACCAGAGCAGAGCTTGATCTGGGCAAGCTGGTTAAGAAAAGCCTCCTAGGAAGAACTAAAGAGCTTGCACTGTCTACAACTTAACAGAACAGCTATATAGTGTTTGGAAACGGTCCCATAAACATTTCATTTGGCTAGGAGTTTTTTTGTTCAAATAGCAGCAAAGAGTCCTGTGGCACCTTACAGACTAACAGATGTATTGGAGCATAAGCTTTCGTGGGTGAGTATCCACTTCGTCAGACTTGTGCATCTATAAGGTGCCACAGGACTTTGTTGCTTTTTACAGATCCAGACTAACATGGCTACCCCTCCAATACTTGTTCAAATAGAATTTTAAGGGCTTATCTGCTCCTGCTGCTTATTCTGCATCTGGAGTCCTAGCCCTCTGCTTGAAAAAATACATTATTTGTCTCAGGTAGGGAATAAGCAGCAGGAGCCAACAGACTCTCCCAGATACTAATACAAAACAGAGGAGTGGAATATAGGAAATACAATAGAAATATTTCCAAACAGATTGCTTTGGAAAAGCCTTCTGTAAGTTATCAGAGACTGTTTAATAATGCAGATTTAATCAGGCTTTGCTTGGCTTAGCAGCCTTTTACCTCACCTGCTCCATGTGTTCTGAACAAAGGAATCTTTGAAGCACTTGTCTGCTCAGATCATCTTTGAGAACACTCATCACAGGGGAGGCTATCAGTGTCATTAGGCTGGTGTTGGTTGACTGGTTAACTACTATGGTCTTGGCTGATGGAGGAAAGAAGCAGAACCTACCTGGATTTGGGAGTGGATTGGTCTTCTGTCATTGTGTACTTGGCAGGCACAATAGACTCAGGGAGTGTTTGACTGCAGGTTGAACAGCTAGGATGCACAGCGTTATGTACAGAATTGGTGTGGCGTTGTATTCAGGACCCCCATTTCTCTGTCGTCGGTTTTTTTTTTTTTTGTTTTTTTTTTTTTTTTTTTTTAATCCCAGGAAAATGTTGGCTGACATAGAGCATTTTGTACAGGCACCAACTGCTTCAGCAAAAGACAAAGCTTTAATATCTGCACGTAGCCTCTGATGTTCGGTGTAACGTTAACCACTCTTCCAACTGAGGACTCTAATGTAAAAGCAAAATGGTTCTGCCTCAGCTGGACCTGGATTATGATGATGCTGCAATAGTCAAACAAGACAGGGTTGCAGATATTAAACACCTACTTGTCTGTCTGTTTAAACCCTGAAAGAGAAAATCCTCCCCTCCTCTGGCACCCCACATGCACTTACAGGAGCAGCCTTTTTCCTTAAGTGTCCTAATGGCCTCCTTATCCAGAAGTTGGTGTGTTCAGCCAATAGGAACCTGAAGGGTTGCAAATTCAAGGCTGGACTCTAGAATTGAGATACTGCTGGGGGAAAACAGTCCACTGTGATTGGCTGGAGATGTGTCAGCTTGCACTATCTTGTGAATCCTCTGGCTTCTGTCCTGTTGCTTAATATGCAGCATTTTGCTCATCTTTGAAACTACTGCAACACTTTCTCTGCACTCCTGTGACCTCCTCCTTCCTTCATTTGCACAGTCTGCTTTTGTGTTCTTCTGTGGGCCTTCATCTCTTCCTTTACTCTCTTGTCCATTTCACTTCTGTCAGGTGTATCCAGAGCTGTTAAATATGTTAACGAGTTCCTGGCTCCAGCGTGTTGTACTCAGGTAATGGTCACGTGTGTTTGTTGCAACCTGTCACTTGGACAGAGTCCTCCAGTGCATGGTCTTGCAAACTAACTTTTCAGCAGGCATTCCTAGAGGATGGCTATTTCCATGATATAACTCGCCACTCACCTGAGGTCACCTTCTGAAAGAACTTAGCCTTGGCAGTGAAAGCTAAGGTTTGGTTAGGGGGAGAAGCTGAATGACAGGTGATTGGGGTTGAATTTTTTGTCAGCTGATCATCTACTAATGCCTGCTTAGTCTGTGTTTGATTAGATCAGTGATTGATTTGCTTGTTCCTTCCAGGTGTCTCAAAAGCTGTTGGGCACGTCAATAAAACAATTGCACCTGCACTGATTAGCAAGGTAGGAGCATTGGTTATTTAACTAACCTCATTTAATGCAAGTACATTTTCTAGCTCTATTTTTTTGTCCCTTTAAAAAAAAAAATAAATCAAGGAGCTGGAGAATATCACCTGACGTGTAGCTGGCCTGTGTGTGAGTGCATGAGAACAAATGGACTTAAAGTAACTCTCTTCTGAATGCAGTAACTGCTCCCATTAATGAGTGCAAATGTAACCCTGACTTAGCTAGAAGAGCATCACTTGTTCTGGTCATCTGCGAGTTGGTCTGGGGTAATGTTGCATGTGTTGCTGCATACAACAGTCTAAATGGTGAACTCGGTGTATATTTATTCCTAGTGTCCAGCATTCAGAGTGAAAATGTAATGGCCCTTCATTCTTACAGATTTTTTTTTAAAAAGCACAAGGTTTGGTTTCATGTCAGTTCAGTCTGACTGAAGGAGTCCATCTATATTAAAGCTATTGTGAAGTCATACTCTGAGTGTAGAGGTCTTGCTGAGCTAGGATCACTGGAGCCCTCTGTACAGGCTGGAGGAGGAGCATAAACCTTTATTAGTTGCCCCTCGGCCAGGCCAGGATGAGGGCAAGGGCAGCTTCCTTCAAATAAGGCGTATTCAGAGTTCAGGAGTAAGATAGTTGGAATTCACTAGGGTTTGAGTTTCCTGTTGGCTCTCTTTGGTGTATCCACTCAACTTCAAGACCTACTATAATTCGCTAGAAACTGAAATTCACATACAATCACAGTGCATCTCTAGCCTCTTAGCTCGGCTATTTCTTAGTTACCCTCATGTCTGCCAGACATACACACTAGGTATATTCTGATCTCAAATAGTGACAGTTTTGGAAGCTGAAATTTGGGGGGAACCCCCATGTAGGTAGGTGACGCATGGGAGAAGGGGGTCTGCTTTGAACTGTACAGCCTGGCTTTATTTCTTGGAGTTTCACTCTTCTTCCCTTTGCAGAACATTAATGTTGTGGAGCAAGAGAAGATTGACAAACTGATGCTGGAGATGGATGGATCAGAAAACAAGTGTAAGTGTCTTTTTGCACAACACACAGATGTACCGTTTCAGCACCAGGTTTGTTGCCCAAAGTAACTAAAGGGGCCAAGAGAAGTGCACTCCATCATGGTGCTGAAGTAGTTTGATGGCCATCTCTAATTGAGTAAAGGGATAGCTGTTAAGAAATGAGGCACCCACTTCACACATCAGTTCTGCTGCTGTGATTGTAGGTACTGTGTACCCACTAGGATGTATGCTGGCAGTGCATGTGCCCATGGAGGTTTTCCTGACAATTTCATGTCCAAACTACTGTAAGCTACTCTGAACTCCATGCAGAGTGGGAGTGGAGGAAAGGGGAGTTGCAATGAGCTTACTTTGTGGCTCATGAATTTAAGAACAGGTATCATGAGCGCTTCTGAGGTGTTGCTTTTTGAGGAGGATTTGCATGGTCTATATAACCATGTTTTCCTTTTGTGTTTCAGCCAAGTTCGGGGCTAATGCCATTCTGGGTGTGTCTCTGGCTGTGTGCAAAGCTGGTGCTGCTGAGAAGGGGGTCCCCTTGTATCGTCACATTGCTGATCTTGCAGGAAACCCAGAAGTCATCCTGCCAGTTCCTGTAGGTTTCCTGAGTCAAACATTTGGAGACTTTATCTGCTTGGGTGGCATTTTCCTACGTGATTTAGGAGCACAAGTCGCATTGACTTTCACAGGGCCTCTTGCTTCTAACTTATGTATGCTTGAAAAATCCCATTCCCTATCCTTGGAAGACTGATTGCTATGCAAGAAGTATTAGCACAGTACTCTGATTTGGGAAAATTGTGTATCTCCTGGTCTCAGGAATCTGAGGGTCTTCTAATGGAACCCTTCTGGATTGTAACCCTTGGGTTAAAGTACAGATGAAGTAGACCTACCTATACATGGTGGTCTTCATGGTAAACTCAAGTGACACAAGAGTTACGGTGCAAATCTCCCTTGATTCCTTATTCAGGGAGAGCACACACAGGTTTCATGCAGAATGAGAATGCATTCTGTGTCCAGGGTGAGTTCATGGGGTCTGAACAATCAAGTGTTTGATCCTACACCTGTGACCCGGTGGGTTTGTTTCCACAGGTCCAGGATAAGAGCGGTTGTTCTGGACAGCTTGTTTGGTGGAAAGGAAAATGGGTATATCTCATTTCACTGCTCAGTTGTACTGTATTGATCATGGCTAAAGATTGAGGGGGAAGTGGAGCAGCTAACTCTGCCTCTGTTTTCTTGTGTCAAGGCTTTCAATGTGATCAATGGTGGGTCCCATGCTGGTAACAAGCTGGCCATGCAGGAGTTCATGATCCTCCCGGTTGGTGCTGAGAGCTTCAAGGAAGCCATGCGTATTGGTGCTGAGGTCTACCACAACTTGAAGAATGGCATCAAGGAGAAGTACGGAAAGGATGCAACCAGTGTGGGTGACGAGGGCGGTTTTGCACCCAATATCTTGGAGAACAAAGAAGGTACAAAGCAGAGATGGGTGGAGAAACTAGAATGTTGCCACCAGGTGTGTGCAAGGCTATGTAACTGGCTCAGCTGCTTCAGCCCATCATGGACTCCAAATACGTCAGGCTACTTATCTGGGGGGATCTCTTCCTTTCTATTAACTCTTAATAGTCACTGAAATACTCCTCCATCCCCCTTCCATTCACCCCAGAGAGGCTGGTCCAGTCCCATAGAAGGCTTTCCAGCACCAAGCTGCTATACTGAATGCTCCTTATCAGTGACTCCAGAAGGCTAAATTGCCAATGGGAGACAGACAAACTTGGCCATGTTCGGGTAGGAACTAGTGGCTCCATTCCATGAGTTCATGTGGATTAACAAAGTGACTTAACTTTTCCATAAATTTCATTTGCTGTGTACGCTGGGCGGAGGACATCCCCATGCCCGTTAGCGATGTGGTTAAACTCTAGTTCTTGTGCCTAAGGTTGCTGTTGCTCAAAAGTAAATAAGTGAAGAGACTTCACTGGGGCTGGTCTGTCTCCTAATGCTCCAGGGAGAAGGGATAGCTTGCACTGTAGTAGTCAGTGAGCAATAAAAGCAGCTGGGGAAGTGGAACAAAGGTGGCCTCTGTTCCAATTCCTCAGTCCCTCAGACAGCACAAACCTCCAGGAAAGGGGACCCGCTTTCCAGCAACATGGAAAATACAGTCGCCTAGGAGCCTACAGTGCTGTGTGTCTGCCAAGTGGGTGGCAGGGGAGCAGCCTCAGCCACAGGGGAACTGAACACAGCTGCGTCAGCAGAAAGATGTTTCAGTTTTGAATGTAATTGACAGTTTTCACTGTAACCACTGTGGTACATAACTGTCCAACCTCTACGCAGCAGTCCCTTCAGCAGCACTGGAGATACTTGAGCAAACACTAGAGTCTCTGAATCTACAGGCAGCTTCTTCCCCTTCATGATACTGAGTGGACAGTCTATTGGCTTTATACACTGGCATTTTTAATACGAAGCTGCTTGTTTAAATATAAATAGCAAACAATCAACTGAACTCTTTGAGGTCTGGGAGTTCCACAGACCTGTGTTAGTACCGGCTGCTGCTTTTGCAGCTTGGCCTACTCTAATATCAACTTTTTTTTTTTCTTTCTAAGAAGTACTGATCAGAGTTGATACTGTACGCAGTCTGGCGGGTCCAGCTGCTACTTGGCTGTAAATCTGGGAGGGGTCATATTTCTGTTACATGGTGATCATCCAGTGCTTGCTCTTCAGACAGCCAAGTAGTATCATGTTTTAGAGGATTCAGCAGCCATGCCTCCTGTCAGAAATAGCCTCCCTTTTCCAAGGAAAAGCAGGGAATGTGTGTAACTGGAGCCCTGACAGGTCACTAGGGGAAACAGTCCTCTCTGTCCCTCTCAACATCAGCCTAAATTTACTTTGATTGTTAATGCCTTTCCCCTTACCAGCTCTGGCTATGCTTCTGCAGGAGTTGAAACTAGGCAGGATCCAGGCAGGCCAAGTCATTACTTCGTGCCTAGCTAAATTCCCGCTACAGTTGAAACTGGAAATGGTATTCATTTCCTGTCCTTTAATTGTTGGCCGATATTGATATGGGGTGCTGTGCTCCACCTCAGAGGTGGCTTCATGTCATTGGTGGGTGAAGATTCTTAAGTATCTCTGTGAGGCTGATATGGGGTATCATAAAGCTAAATGAAGTGGTAAATTTCTCCAGGAGTATCAGGTGCTGTACAGACACTGGTCAGTAAGACCTTGTAACACCCCTAAAAGGCTGGTAAGGAATAATCTCATTTTAGAGATGGGGAGACATCAGTGACTTGCCCAAGGCCCTGCAGACAAGTCAGTGATCAAAATGTGGATCATTTTGAAGCCTACAGCGTGCATTTTGTAGAATAGTGGTGTTAAGTGTTACCCAGGAACTCATTCTAACCCACTATCTAACCTTCCAGCTCTGGAGCTGCTGAAGACTGCGATCAGCAAGGCTGGCTACACTGACAAGGTGGTCATTGGGATGGATGTGGCTGCCTCAGAATTCTATCGAGATGGAAAGTACGACCTGGACTTCAAGTCTCCTGATGACCCCAGCAGATACATCACTCCTGACCAACTGGCTGATTTGTACAAGAGCTTTATCAAGAGCTACCCATGTGAGTGGTGCATGCTGTTCAGTTAGCAGGCAGCCAGTAACAGATGGTGTACTCCCCGGCAAGCCTTCCTCCCACCCCCCCCAACACTACCACCTCTTGGTGCACTGCAAGAGGACAGAGGAGAGTAGAACTAAAGAAACTGAGTGGGGTTGGGTGGAGATTAAATACTTAATAAAAAAGCCTTGTGCTTTAGATTTGGTCCATAGTAGATGCAGTTTCAGAGCTGCTAATGCAGAGTCCTGAGCAGGGAGGTGTCGGGTGCATTAGTAGATGTCATAACCCTAAACATCACCTGGCTGTAATTAGCTTGAACTCTTCCTGGGTGCTGAGGCTGTTAATTAAAATACCCCTTCTGCTTATCTTCTCAGTGGTGTCTGTTGAAGATCCTTTCGACCAGGATGACTGGTCAGCTTGGAAGAAGTTCACTGCCAGCGTGGATGTTCAGGTGGTGGGTGATGACCTGACCGTGACCAATCCTAAACGTATTGCTAAAGCTGTGGAGGAGAAATCCTGCAACTGCCTGTTGCTCAAAGTGAACCAGATTGGCTCTGTCACGGAGTCCCTGCAGGCGTAAGTCACCTTACAGTTATAGACCCAGACCAACTTCATAACATCACTGTGTGGCTAAGTACTTACACACACATGCGCGCTCTCCTGCCGGAAGAGTATTCAGTGCCGCGCCTGAAACATCTTAAAACATTCCCAGCCACAAGTCCCCATGAAGTGATGAGCTGGATGATGGTGTTTCACTTAGCAATGCCTCATTGCATCCTTAACACCAATATCAACATAAACTGAATAAACCTGAAGCTGGATTGTGCAGTCATTATCCGTACTTGGCACTTGTATCCTTTGTACAAGTGATGCAAAATCTTACTCCTGTTTCTCTTGCTTTAGCTGCAAGCTTGCCCAGTCCAATGGCTGGGGTGTGATGGTGAGTCACCGTTCTGGAGAGACTGAAGATACCTTCATTGCTGACCTGGTGGTTGGTCTCTGCACTGGACAGGTCAGTATCTGTACCTGGAATGGTTCCCCTCTAGTCACCTGGCTTCCTTCTTTCATAGCACAGAAGCCATTCTGTAGCAAGAAACAGATGATCCTAATGACCTCTGAGGCACAAGGATTTCCTTCTATTGCTATACAGGAGGCCAGCTAGTCTGTACTAGTAGTTAGGGTGAAACATACTGATGCTCTTTCTCTTCAGTAAGTGGAGATGCTGTTTCCTTGTCATGTCCTTAATAAAACAAGGGAGGAACCTCTCAGCTCAATCCATGTGGGTGTGTCAGGATTTCCTGGTATTGTAACTTCCAGCAATAAAATGCATGAGTGCACTATTCACTGCTGGAATCCAAGTTCCACCCAGCTTGCTTCAGGTTCAGGTTAGCTGATCAGACTTCTGCTCGCTTCTGTCCTTCCACCATGCTCAACTCCATGGGTTATTATTAAGGACATGATTGTTTTTGCCTCCTATCATAGGAGGGGCCTTTGTCTTCACAGCTTCAGCTCTTGAGAGCAGATCTGTTTTTTTTAACCCCAAAGTAACTAACTTCCTGACCTTTCTTTCAGATCAAGACTGGTGCCCCTTGCAGATCTGAGCGTCTAGCTAAGTACAATCAGCTCCTGAGGTGAGGATTGCTCTGGATTGGAGTGGGGAGGAGGGGGAGTAAATCTAGCCTGCAGGCTTGCTCTAAGAACAGGGTGTAACGCATTGTCCATCGGATGACTTGGTCTCTGCTGTTCTGACTCTCCAAGAGTCCAGTGGAACCAGAGCAGTCTCCATTGCCATGCCAGGACACATGCTAACACTGGCTAAGATCTCCCTAGCTGACTGTAGGGAGACTCCAGTGGGTGTTGCCATGCATTCTGGACTGACCAAATATCAAGGGCTAAGTGGCTCAAAGATTGGGGGGTCCCTAGCTGGCCCTTGTAGAACTTTCCATGTTGTCCCTGTGGGCTTATAAACACAAGTGGTGTAGCCACAGCTTGGTCCCTCTATCCAAATGAAGAAGCCCCTGTGTCGTGATCTGGGGCAACCCTTGTTCTGTGAAATGCTACCACCTTCTAGCCCAGAAAACATGAATACTCAGCCAATGTTTATGCTATGCCTTGACAGCAACTTTAGTCAGTGCCTGATGCTTGCTATGTTGGCTGCCCTTGGTATGGGCAGCACTTCACTTAAACACTATGATCTCCCCATGGTGTATTCAGTTAGGGAGTATCCTGCAATACCAAACAGTTGCTTGGCATGAGGTGTAGATGTTAGTGGGTCATGTGAAGGTCAGCAGAATAAGCCCTGTTCTTGGCTGGGTGGGGTGCAGCATGCAATGCACGTGGTCAGCTACTAAGCAGACTCTTGACTCTTCCATACATATGACATGAAGGAAAATACTGTCTCGCCAAGGTGCTTGTGCCCCACAAAAGATAATAAGCCCAAATTCAGCTGCATATCTGGAAGCAGCATAGGCTCAGTGGCACAGTCTAATGCACGCTGGCTTGTGTTGGCTGCTGAACTTGGGTTTTATGGCAGAAATGTCACAGGGAGGGTTTCAAACGTGTGGTGAACTGTGCACTGTGCACTGTGCTACTGTTGGGTGGGTCTTGCTCCATCACTGTGTTGTCGCTGCTAGTCCAGTCAAGCAGTCACACAAATAGATGTACCGTGTTCTGTGCTTACACCCCTTTCTTGTTTTTGTGTCTTTCCTCCTCCCCTTTCCCAAACAGAATTGAGGAGGAGCTCGGAAGCAAGGCCCGCTTTGCTGGGAGGAACTTCAGGAACCCCCGTATCAACTAACCTCTGCGGGTCAGACAGCCCCTGTTCTGGTTTAAAGCACTAGTCACCCGATGAGATCATTATTTACCTGTACTGGAAAGGAGGGCAGCTGAAGGAACAAGACCAGTTTGCAGGGCCTCTCACCCTAGACTATTTCACCTAGTGTTCCCCAGCTCTACCTGTTGCTCTTAAGCGCTTTGCTGCTTTTGTAGAACAGTCCCTCTGGGGGGTTTGTGTATTAAAAAAAAAATTGGAACCATGTTTTAAGTCCCCACTTTGACCTTGTTGACTGGTGGGCATGAACATACGTTCCCCGTTTAAGTGTGTGGAGCTCTGTAACTTGCAGTGCAGCCCGAGGTTCCTGCAAACAGAAATAGTAGTGTTGTTATGTGAGGCAAATAAAAGCATCAAACAATCCAGCAGTGAGTGTTGCCTGGAGTTATTCCATGGGATGTCTCACTGGCATGCACTCTTCCCTGTCCCCAGTCTCCTATTGCGGGTCCTGGCTAGTGGCATGCCTGGTGTGTGTTCTCCCCACAGAAAGCTGCAGCTTAGCTGCCTTTGCCCTTCACAGATCTGCTGTTGCTGAGAGTTCACTTAGCCAAGTTAGCCCCTCTTGAAAATAGAGCTCACTCGTGAGAGAGCTTTGGGGTATTCGCTGAACTCTTTCCGCCACCTCCTTTCTCACTGTGCATGTATTGCTCTCCCATCCCTGAAAACTGATGCAAGAATTACAATCACTTGTTTACTTTCAGCATTCAGTACAAACTGCTTACCTACCCAAAGGTCAATAAGGCTTCATATGGCTAAGCCTCTTCAGTGCCTCTGTATTTTGTTTCACCTTTGGGTGCTTTAGGGGTAGGAGGTTGGAGAAAGCAGAGTGAGCTTTAAGCAGAAACACAGATGCAGCTTTGGTCTGGTGCATCTAACTTGTGTATTCCAGAATGGCCCCTGGTAATATGGCCATACATCTTCGTGTGCCACCTTCCTTCAGCTGGTTTGATTAATTTTTGAAACTATAAGGATCACCTTTCAGGACTAGCCATGTAATACCAGTTGCTTGTCCTTTTCTCCAATGTCTTCTAGCACTGATGCAAGGCATTACTTCCCTAGCTCAGAGGGCTCCCTTCCCACCAATCCATGTAGTTTCTCATCCTCTTGCAAGGCAGAGTGTTTGGGAAATATTTGTTTAAACTCCCAAGCCCCTGTAGTTTTCTGCACAGGGTGACTTGGCCTTCTTGACACTGAGAAGACATGATGGCAGTATTAGCAAACTGTGCGTCTGCTTTATCTTCCTGGCAGGACATTTATTGCTGGAAGAAAAAAGGGTTTGGTTTTCTTCTTCCCAGGTTTAGCAAGTGAAAACTAGATGCTTTATTCCTCTGTAGCTGGATTCTGCATATTGCCTCAGAGCAGGATTTTACAAATATTCAACCTCTCCGCAGACTGCAAAAACACACCAGGTGGTACAGGAAGGAGAGGGAGGATTGCCCTGAGCAATTTTTATTTTTCTTAATGGCTGGCTTGCAGGGGGGAGGTAAATCTCCTTCTTACCAATTGTCTTTAATGAGTGTTTTACTAGTCTCCCAATTTCAGCACATTAAAATACCTATTACTGAAATCTCTTTACCCTTGAAGAGAGTGACAATGCCCCCTTGTGAACATTGTGGTGTATTGCTGCTGCAAATGGGTTTTTAAACCATTACCTGATCTGCATCTTAAGATGCAGGTGTGTTTAAGATCTTTAAATCAGCCACGTATGATAGGAATGACACCATTTAAACACATGCAGCTTTATTTTAAAATAAACGCTTACCTAAAAAGTTGGATGTTCAAGAATCTCTTCATTGTAGGAAAAAGTCTGTTTCAGCAGTAGCCTTATGAAATCAAGTATTAAGAGCCAGAATATTAGCATTACCCCATATAAGCTGTAAGTGACAGATATGCCTGGCTGCAGGCATGCATGCATCTAGTGTCATCCACACTAATCTGCTGCAATGAATCTGTTGAAGCTATTTAAATGCTCTATGCCTCAGTTTCCCCATCTGTTCTAATTATCTTCACCCAAGTATGGGGTAAGACTTGATTCATTATAGCTGAAACCCTCCATTACTCTCTAGCTGAAAATATTTTTCATATAAACTTTTTTGTCTCCTGTGTGTCTCAGTTCAGTTCTCCATTGCTGGCTTCCAACCTCACAATTGCTAGTTCCAGAATGTCTGTCAGAGCAGAAAACACAAAGAAGGCTGAATTAACTCCACTGCACAGGCAGAAAAGCCCTGGAGCCATTTGGAGATGGTTTCCTCGGAAGCAAATGCAGGTCCTGGGATCCTGACAAAAGCAATGTATTGAAAGCTCAAATTGTGTTAGTGTGTCAGCAACTGAGTCCTGGGAAGCCTTCCCTAGTGGTTGGAGCAAGACTTCAGCCTACCAATTAGCTCTGAAACCTGATGATTCATGCTCAGGAGCAAAGCTAAAGGTCATAGCGGAGAGTCAGAAGCCATAGACAGTGTGTTAACTGGAGTCAGGCAGAAGGCGGAGCTAAGGGTCTGAGCCAGCAGTCAAGAAGCTGGGGGCAGAGACCAGGACCAGGCACAAAGCTGCAGGCTAGGAATACAGCAAGTGGCTACTGGACTGCTCCTGAGGTTGAGTATCAGCTTGCTGACTCCTGCAACCAATCCAGCGGCAGAGTCAATCTAACAGCTTCTATGAGGGCCGGATGTGTGCAGTAGGTTGTCAGGAGCCTTGCTTTGCGGCAGCTTCGGCCCCTGACGTAAGACCATACAGGGGCAAAGAGAAGGAATGAAAGGATCTGTCCACGCAAGACCCCAAGAGCAGTTGCTCTGTTTTTAGTGGCAGAAGTGTGGTTTTTAATGTTAAACCACTTGTAAGAGGGTTCTTTTCCTTTGAGCTCCCCTGGGTCATGCGTTCAAGGAAGACACGTTGCCACACCTAAGTCACCCTAAGTCTGGAAGGAAAGCAAGTATGTGAAAAAGACTCAGCGAAGCAGGAGCTGGAGTTGTCTTGAGAAAGCAGAGATTGTTTAAGAAAAGAAAAACTGCAGCAGAGGTGGAGTGGCTGAGAGAAGTGGGACGAGACTGTTACGGGGAGAAGTCTTGTTCGGCCACCAGAGGAAGCCCAAGTTAGCATTGTCCTAAACAGAGCAGAAGCGAACAGATGCTTGTAAGCTTTTGGGAGATGTTAGATCTATGTAGTACTGACACAGATCTGAAGGGATCTAATCTCTAGGGGAAATTTTATGTTCCGTTTTTGTTTCATTACAGGTATTCATTAAATAAAATGTTCTCACTTATGTTAACCAGACAGAGGAGTTTTGGAAAAACTGGACCTTGTATAATGTGTGGGTAGGCCACAGAGCTCTTAGTGCCTGAATTTACCCTTACATGGGCAGCAAGTACATTTCTGGCAACTTCGGTGTAACAAGCCATTGAGGGCAGGGAACTAGAAGCAGACAGCTTAAGGGATTGTGCCCAGTCAGCTGAGTTTTCAAATGTGGATGAACTCCAGTGCTGAGGTCAGCTGTAGCCTTTATCTTGCGGTAGCAATTCTAGGTAGGGAAACAGTCACACTGAATACTGGACCCAAAGTACCTTGGCCTGCGAGTGAGTTTGGATCCAAGAACTGGAATTTCCAGCATGGGGTGTTTGTCTTGGAACATGGATCTGTATCCACCTGGACTTGGGGCAGGTTCAGATCCCACCTTCAGCCCTGGCTTCTGGCAAACCCTAAAGTCCTCAATGCTGTTGTGGAAGTGTTTGGATGTGTACCTGGCTGAGGAATATATGTCCCTGCCAAAACACAGGAGCTTGTACAGTGAAAGCCTCACTGCTTTGTGGGACAGTCAGAAATGATTTCTGCTTAACAGGTTTATTTCCTCTGACAGGCCTTTCTTAAGAGGGGCTTTACTATAAATACCAAATTTACGAGCCCGAGCCCGCGGCATGGTAAATACCTCCTCTTTCAGATTTGTCCTTTTACCAGATACTGGTTTAAGCTGGTTGCGCTCTGTAGATTTGAAACCCTGCACACTTTTCACACATTACTGATCTCTGAATTAGGCCTTGTTAAATGAATAAATTAGCTAATTACATTCAAATCCTATCAAGGGATTTTTTTTCCTGCCTGTCAAAGAGGCAAGCTGGTAATATTATGAGTAAAAGGGGTTAGTGAGCTCTTTAGCATAATGAACATAGGAAGTCATGTTAAAAGACTCCTCATCCTTTATTTTCCATTCAGTGCTTGGGACGGTGAGTACTGGCTACAGCCGGACATGACGGTAGGCTGCTTTCAGGCTTCTTTTGCAAAGCACTGTGCCCATGTATCTCTCCCCTGCCCTGGGATGCTCACAGCCTTTCCAGAAGGAGGTAGAGGCCAAACTGAGCTCTGCTAATCTTGGTGAACTACCACACGCAATGAACTGTGGGGCATGTGTGCAAAAGGTCCACTAGAGGCTGTCATGGTGCTGATAAAGTGGTTGAGCCATGCAAAAGTAGCTTCCCTCCAGTACTGAGGGGGTGCAGCTAACCCCACCCTGCCCCTTGGCAGGAAGTGTACAGGCGGCGTAGCAAGTACAGGTGGAGGGCCCTGCAGCTCAGTTGGGGCTGGAGCAGGGAAGGAGGCTGATGTCCCTCTCAGGGAGCTGAGCCCTCAGCGAAGTGGGTGACTGGCAGCGGGGAGAAAAGGCAATCCACCATCCCAGGGGACAGGAGGAAGGGCTGCCCGACCATGAGGCTGAGAGTCAGGTTCGGTGAGGATGGAGCAGCGCCTGCAGGAGCCGGTAGGAAGTAACCCAGGGAAGCAAAACTTTGGTCTAGTGCTGCCAGGAGGTGAGGCAGCGACTGCCTGTTTCCCTGCTGATCCTGTGGCAGGATTGCCTGTCGCTGCTGGGGCCTTGGGTGGGGACCATGTAGAGCGGGGGTGGGTGCATACCCCCCAGCCCCATATGTGGGGTTGGTTGTGTGCCAACGTTTAGGCCAGAAGTCTGGCTATACTGCTTTTGCTTGCTCAGCCCTCCCTGTAGGAGGCCTGCGATCTAGGTAGCCTGCTGACATTGCGAACCTACACCTGGCAGGTTGAACTGTCAGTTGTGCAGTTTGTGACTGCAAGCTGGGCTGCTGACCACTTCACATGGTGGGCGTACTGATCCCCTGATGCTGCCACAGGACGCAGAACGCCTACATAGCGTAGAGGACCCAAGGCCCGTTCTAAGCAGGGATGGCTGAACTTCTGGGTGCTCTGCTGTCCGCATGTACCCCAAATCCAAGGACACTCCTCCCAGGCTCTCTCCTATGCACATTTTAGGCTGAGTGGTTGGATTCATGCTGAATTCTTTGTTGGACTGGTACACAGTCACAGGTGCGCAACAGGCTCCTGGGAGGGAGCCTTTATACCCCACACCCTACTTTGAGCCTGAAAGTGACAGGCTTGTAAGTTGTGGTGGGTTCTGCTGAAAATGGTTTGCTACTCAACTTTGTCACTTGCATTATTTGACATTCTTAGACACTTTGCTATGTCTCTAAGATGCCCCATCTTCTCTTGGCTACATTACCTCCCTCCTGTATTTCTGAATGTGTGCTAAAGGTCACCATTTCATCCTGACCTTCTCTGGGCCTCCAGTTTTGTGTCTCAGTTCTTTTAATAAGTTTTAAAAAAATAAAAATAAAAAGCCTGGGTGCTGTCCTAGGACAGCAGTCTCCTCAGCCGGTGTCAGTTGGCAAAGCGCTAGCCATGGAGCTACACCAATTTGACTTGCACAAGCAGATCTCGACCAGTGTGTTCAGTTGTGTTCATATAAATGTGGGGAGAGAGACCTGGCTGGACTTCCGTTCACTCCTGCTCGGATCACTGCTTGGCTCCATTAGCCCATCGGTAGGAAAACAGCCTTCTCTTGCTGTCAGCTAATGAAGTCTGTCCGGCAGCCCACGTACTAGCCATCTGCACTGGAAGGTTTGGGATTCAAACCCAGTTGGAGATAGCAGGGGGTGGGGGGAGAGAGAGGGGTAGTTGTTCCAGGTGCCTGTGACGTAATTTATTTTTACCTTTTTTTTTCTTCTTTTTGTTTTCAACTAGAAAATTACCCACAACGATCTATGTTAAAAGAACATTGTAGGTGGCCAAGTAAAGCACTCAAAGGTCAGCTTGACAGTTGCCCCTGAACCCTAATTCAGAGCCTGTTGGTGTATGCATTGTGCTACAACTTTAATTACTTCATCCCACAGACCCTGGCTCATTCGCTGCACAGGATGGATGCCCAAGGGGGCAGAATTAAGAGTGCTGGGGCAAGAGACAGTCTGGCAATTCCTAACTTCCAAGTGCTCCCCTTTGCAAGCCAAATAACATCTTTTTAACATGGATGTTTGTACTTGAAACCGGTTTAAACCCTGGCAACTGAACCTGGAGTAGTATGTTAGCAAAACAAACATTGAGCCTCATCAGGATGCAAGCCACTGGCACGTACCCCGAAGAGTGAAGTTATTATCTGGGTTTTGTTTTGTTTTTTAACAGAACAATGTCAATCTAAAGGGAGGTTTCACTTGAACAGTAGCCTGTCCAGCACCAAACATCTGTCCCATTCATTCTACTTCTCTGTTTGGCACTGAGCTGTGATGGTGCTGGGGTGCCACAGAGGTGGCATAAGTGGCAAGGGGGGGCTAGTTTGGATTTATGTATGCAGTAGGAATAGCAGAGATTTACACCCAAATAATGTGCTTCCTGCTGCAACAAGGGTACAGCTCTATCTGCTATTGCTGCTCCCCCCACTCTGTGCAGGACTGGGGCTGGCATTGCTGCTTACCCAAACCCTGCCTGCCCCCACCCAGGGCTGAGGCTGGGGCTGGCGAAGGGACTGTCCTGGCCAGAACAGGATGTATAGTTACTCTATTTATAGATCAGGATTTAAACTACATGGAAGAAATGTGGCCAAAGAGCCTCTGGTGGCTTTTTCATTTGGGGAGGGAGAAGGACAGGATTTTGAGTGCCCATAATTTTGAAAACAAACCTGAAATGGCAAAGAGGAGCCCTTCCCAGCCTCTGCACCTGATTCTTTCTGCGCTGGGCGCACCTTGCTGAGCAGACTGAAATCCTCTCCTGGGATTTAACTTCGAAAGCCCCACCCAGCCATTTGGCTTGATGAAGTAGGCAGCGGTTCTGAAAGTGGAGGTTGGGACCCCAAAGTGGGTCAGGATCTTGTTTTAATGGGGTTGCCAGGGCTGGTATTAGACTGGCTGGGGCCCGGAACTGAAGCCTGAGCCCCCCTGCCTGGGGCCAAAACCATGGGCGAGGGGTTCAGGCTTCAGCTTCAGCCCTGGCTAGTGGGGCTCAGGGTACAGGTCCCCGGTCGGGGCTGACCCCTGGGGCTTTGGCTTCTCTTGCTCAGCCCAGGGCGGCAGGGCTCTGCAGGGTCAGGCTTCAGTTCCCCCTCCTGGGGCCGTGTAGTAATTTTTGTTGTCAGAAGCGGGTTGCAGTGCAGTGAAGTTTGAGAACCATTCAAGTGATCTTGCTTGTAGTGGGCAGCTGTGAAGCGTGAATGCCGCTGCTCAGATCCTGGCCCGCCCATGCTGCCCCATGAAGCTCTCATGCCAAAGGCACAAGGGTGGCGTGTGGAGCATAGAGCATGTAGAGTGGGGTGAGTGGTTATGCTGGAATGACTGGCGTGGGGGGAGAGGTTGGTGGTGGTGCTAGGAGGCTGTTCAGAGAGTAGGAGGTGGTGGTAAAAGAGGCTGTGAAACTGGGAATGGGTTAGGAGACAAAGGGCAGGAGCAGAGCTCAGCAAAGCTGAGGTGGCACCGGAAGGAGCAATGTCCGGGGGGAGGGTGGAAAAGAGCTTTCATAACTCTACACCCCTACTTCAGGTCCTGGTCCCTCAGTATCCCAGCATGTTGTTTCTACTCCAGGAGTGCCTGGATGCCCCAGTGCATTGGGCTAGCCCCTGTAGGGACACCAGGTGAGGCAATTCCTGCCGCAGAGAGCTTACAGCCTAACGCGACAAAGGAAATGTTATCTCTGTTGCACAGATGAGGCGCAGGGTCAGCTAAGTGAGGCCCAAGAACCTGCCGTAACTCTGTGGTAGGGACAAGATTTGCACCTAGGTCTCCCGCGTGCTAGCCCAGTGCCCTAAACACAGGGTCACCCTCTCTCCCGACAAGCAGAGCTTGTTTTAGATGCTGTTTCTGCTCAGGCTGTCTGAGCCGAGACTGAAGATCTGGCATGAACCTTCTCAGCCAGAAGATCTCTATGTGCCACTTCAAGCATCCCACAGAAATCTGAGCCATGACATTATTTGCATTGAGTCGCCATGCCCTCTAGTGGCCATAGGTAGGGATCTCCTGCAAGTCACACCCAGCTCTGCTCTCTCTCATGGAGGCAGGAGCATTGTGACTGGAGCTGTTGTTCTTTGAAGAAAATTTGTTAACTGCAGCTTCTTGCCAACACTCATTCATTCCCATACACAGAGGGGCACAAACGCACATGCCTCGCTCCAGGCATAAATTGGGCTTTGGCGTCAGACAAAGGGAAATCTCTGCTCAGAGCTGGTGCTCAGTATTAGCAGACTAAGCAATTGCTTAGTGCCCTGAGCAGCTCAAGCCCCCCCTCCCATTTGCTTTTTATTATAAGAACTTGCCTGTTTTAGTGTGTGTGTGTGGGGGGGGGAATATTCCTGTTTAGGGCCCCCAATTGGCTATCACTGGCTGTGTCCCTGCTTGGCAGAACTAGGGAGTGGGGCTAGCAGGATTTTTTTATCGTTTTATGAATTCATTCATTCTAAGGGCAATCTTTCCCCCTGCTGTTGCTTGCGCACAGGGACAAGACGAAAGCAAAGTGGACACATACTGGGATCAAAGAAGTGCTTGCATAGGCTGACTGCAACCCGAGCTCTCTGATAGAGACCCACTAGCCACAGCTCTCATTTCAGGCCACTGCAGTCAGCATATCTTGCTTTTAAATACCATTTTTCATTCCAAAATTTCAAAGGGCTTTGTCAGCTGTTAATTATGTTTCCCAGCGCATCTTGACTGTTGGTATTATTATCCCCATTTTACAGATGGGAAAACTGAGGCCCAGGGAGGATAAGTCATTTACACACAGACACAAGCTAGTGGTCATTGTGGGAATCAAACCCAGGAGCCCTGGTTCTTAGCTCCCTCTTCTGACCACAAGATGCAGCCTCCCAGCACATCACAATGACTGTGACCATGGGAGAAGTATTGGCTATGTGTTTGCTGCCAAAAAAGGCCTGTTCTTGCAGCGAGATAACCTTAGCTATCTTGTTTGTAAAATGCTAATAGAGATGAGTTTCTGTAACTTTCACCTTGATGTAGCTAGGAGGGGTCAACCCTGGGTTCCCTAACGGCACTGAGGTGAAATTTACCTGTGCCTTGTCTTCACTAAGAGTTTACAGGTGGCTAACTGGTCTTGCTATAGAAGCAGCAAAGACACAGCCCCTGACTTTAAAAAGGCTGCATAAGGAACTGAGTCGTGAGCCCCTCTCTCCCCACAAAGGATAATTTGCTTGCATGAAAAGAAGTGAATGACCCTTCAGCCACTTGGCTGGTGGACCTGTTCAGAAGCAAAGGAACTGAACAAAAGGTTCCAGGAAATGTCCTCTTTTGCCTGTGTCCAGGAAATCGGGGACCGAAAGAGATCGGCTGAGATCTATAAAGTGTGGCTTGGGATATCTCCCCACACCTGCTCTTACCCACTCCCCACAACATTTCTATCTGTTATGCCACCTCTTCTATGCTCTTTCTTTGCCACGCACCTCTGGGCCCTGCTTCCTTTACAGCTCAAAAGCAGATTCTGTTTCCCGCTCCTTGTTAGCAGTATACTTGATAAGCGCTCTGGGCACTCATTGTCTGGCTCTCTGTACTGTCGCTGCTCACGGTCACGGCTTTTCCAGTTATAGTCCCATCCTGTTAGCATGGATGCCCAAACAAAGGAGCATTGTCACTTACTAAAAGCTTTGTGTGTATCACAGGTGGGAGGGAGAGAGGAACCATCGGGAGTTTCCTCCACCAGCCAAATAAACCTTCCCTCCACTTTGCAGAACTCCCAGCTTCCTTAAACTACAGACACTAAATCAGTCAGGTCTTCCTCTGGAGTGAAAGAGCAACTGACCTGCTATAGAAAAGGAGCCTCGGAGGGCAAATCTGCATCTGGGAGCTCCACCCATAATCCAACATAGGGAAATAATCAACACACAAACCAGGGCTGGACAAATTCCTTTAGCTCCCTCCTATAAACTCGGGGGCCTGAATTTGTTCCCTTGCCCTGTACTCATGTTCTCGCTTAACGCTGTGTGCAGCCAGTGTAATATGCTACCAGATCAGAGTGGGTGCTTTTTACACAGCTATAATTGATGACAAAGGTGCAGGACAAGGAAGAACTGTACCCAAAGGGACCGGAAATTCCATTCTAACTTTTGGGGGTTCACCTTCTTATCGGGCTGGGGGGATGGGTAGGGAGCAGATAAAATCCAATATAAATTAATGAAAGACTGGAACAGAGCTGGACTGAGTGATAAACTGGGGAAAGGAGAAGAAACAGTCACAGTACGGACCACTTGCCTGTACCAACCTAGTGTTTGGGGAAGAAGGGATCTTCTCTCTGTACTACAGAGCACTGGCTTCTGTGTCTAGGAATAGCTAATCAATTTAATCATGAGGGGTGTGGCTTATGTGTTTAAATTACAAGGGGTGACGGGGACAGGTTCATAAACACAAACTAGTTTTGCAAACGCAAACCTTGACAAGGCCCTAGGATTGTACACTAGCAAAGTCCAGCCTGATGATAGCAGGTGTCAGCAAAGTGTGCTGCTGAACCAGTGCTGAATTCCATGAAGCCTTGACCAGATTTTCTAAAACAGTGCTGCCCACAGTCTTTGCCTCCACTTGCAATCAAGCTCGGTTCAGCTCTGGTTCAACGGGCCCCCCTTGCTGACCTTTATTGTCAGCAACAGGCAATTTCATTGCTGTACCAACGCTTTCAAGGTTAACCCAGAAGCTGGAACATAGTAGTTTGCAGGGAGAGGACAAAGGCCTGGCACAGAGACTAGGGGGTATATTGTTCCCTGTGAAAATGATTTTTGGAAATGCACATTGTTGGGTGCATTTCAAAAACAGAATATTTGCTCTGCCTTGATTTCCTTGTGAAGCAGGGAATAGAATCATCCCAGGTAGGAATGGCTGAGCAGTGTCCAGAAAGGGGGGTTTAAACTGCAACACAGGTAGGGAACTCCCCCTTCATCACTCCCTTAGGTCAGCTAGATCCATCTCTTCCTGGTAGCCCTAGAGCTACCCTGCACACAGAAGCCAACTGGCCATATTTAGGAATGAGTCTGTTTCTTAGCAAACATTTTATGATGCTCTTTAAACTGAAATGTCATCCAGAAACACAAACTCCTGTATCCAATGTTGTTTGAAAACCAGTGGGGCCATCAATGTACTGTATCAGCCACATTTGTCAAACTAAAGAGCAAAGCTAAATCTTCATACATCACCGTGCCAAGATGACGACCGTGTCTCTCTGGATGTTGTCTGTGTCTCATTTTAAGTACTTTCTTCCCCCTCCCTGCCCCATGCTCCCTACACTAACTCTCCTTCTCTGCAGAAGGTTCTGGAATAACCTATGGGGTTAAAATCAACAGGAGTTCGAAAGCAAGAAGCAAGTCAACTACGTGAGCAGGTCTCTACCACCTTTTAAACTGAAATTCCACCTGTTAAATCCTCTCTGCTGGGCGTGGAATGGCAACAAGTTCAACCAATGAAACATGCCTTATGTCACAGGGACAAACTCTGATTCGCTACCTGATGATTCTGAGGGCAGGGCACTGTTGCCTTTTTGTGGGAAATGGGGGAATACCGCTTGTGAGCCAGCCTATACTTGGGACGTTTTCAAACCCAGTAATCACAGCACTGACTAGCACTTCCACACTGGGTTTTTCCTGTTTATTTTCTCATTACATAGCAGGGCTTTTTTTATTTTCCTTATAGCAACAAGTGCACCCTCCGACCTCCAGAACAAAAGCTGGAGGGGGAAAGCTCACTGACTGTTGCCCTGTTCTTTCATTGCTGGACCTGCTGATCCATTCCACCAGATCATGTTTGCCTTCTTTAAATAAGTCCCAGCAGTGGTATTTACAGATCTACAACATTTGGCTTCTCATCCCATTAACTGCAATAAACATACTAAGAACACGGTAGATCTTAGTTTCTATGTATTATTTAATTTGTGTAATTAAAAACTCTGCTAGTGGAAATGGGTGAATATGAATTCATAGCCGAGAGCTCTATTCTCTCATCAAGATCCAGGGAACATATGTTCGTAACTATCTATAGCTTTAAAATCTCCTCAGTTTCTAAACAGGAGAGGGATACATCTTTGGGATGATGCTTGGTTTTTGCTGGTTTCTGTTCTACTTAAATCAGGTTGGTGTTGCCCAGATTGTTCAAGACAGGGAGATTGTTAGTAAGCATGGTTCTAGTGGACTGAGCATAGGGTTAGGACACAGGAACTTGTAAGGTTTCCTCTTGCCTTTGCCACAGCCTGACTGTGTGACCTTGGGCACGACACTTCACATCTCTGTGTCTCATTTCCCCCATCTGTAATATGGAGTGGCTTCTGAAGAGTGAGGTTGGGAGGCTTCCCTGTACAGCAGTCTGAAAATATTGAGGGCTGAGGGAAGAATTTCACAGGAATGGTGCTTGAAATGGAATATTTCCCCATTTTCATAACTATTTCCTCCTGTTTAAACCTCTACATTCAAATGTTGTATCAAAGGTAATGGAGCTGAGGAAAGAGCAGCTAGAGTGGAAAAGTGAGAGTCAGAACCTCCTCTGGGAGGAACAGATGTGCAGTGGGAAGGACAAAAAATGCAAATTTTAAATCAATCCAACTCTCTGTCACGCATACTTTGGCCATTTCTAATGGTTTACAGCAAAGCTGGTCACTGAGGAGAAGGGAGACATGGAATCCACCTACTATTGTCCACACTAAAGGAAAAGTGGTGAATTTATTGTGGAAATGCAGGAAGTGCATAGACAAGGGGTTCCACATTAGCATTAGAGGATGGCTCACAAAATATCCAAGCAAACCTTTGAACAAACAGCAGTGCTGTGGGCTTTAGAGAAGACAGCAGTGTCAAACGGCTAATTCTCTCTCCATTGCCCTGGATCCCGGTGTTCCTCCAAGGCACAGAGATACCTACGTGACATCGCATTTCCAATTTCCCTCTTCCCCTGCTGTCCTAGTGTGTTGGTGCTGAAGACCTTGCCATCACTCATACTTAAACTTTCTACCTAAAGACAGGGATGGAAAGCTGGGTCAACAGATGAGGTAATGGGCCTGATTCTCCCTTGCCTAATATATTTACACCCTTGGAGGCAGATCCTCAGCTGGTGTGAATTGTCATAGCTTGATTTACTTGCGGTGCTAAGCATGGAACTGGAAGCATTTCAGAGAAAGGTCCCATGCCTCTGGGGGAGCTAACTTGTCTTCCTAGCCAATCGAAATATAGTTTCCAGGGCTTCTCTGCAACACTTCCCAAGACAACAGTGAATGGTGGGCATTATTCATAGTTACAGAGAACAGGAGAATTGAGTAGGGTGCAGGATGGAAAAGAGAGATTTTGCTGTTAGTCTGAGTTGTTGGCAAGCCATAGAGAAGGAAATCTCAGAGAGACGGGTTGCACCTCCTCACTTCTGCCTTTTTGTGTTATTTCCCAGGTCACACTTTGTTGTAATATTCCTACGCCCCTAAAGAGCCTTTCGTGAATTTGGTACCAGGATACCTGTATATAAACAAATCTCCTAGACTTTACTTGTGAGTTTTCCATCCTTATAAATTAATGTTAGTTTTTTTGTAACACATTTTATAATTTAAGCCTTATTATGCAAGACAAAAATGTTACCTTTTAATTTGTCAATAGTATCCAGTTTTACAATAATTTAGTTTTAAAGTAAAATACTCTTTAAATATCATTGATATTATTTGACTGTGATTTAAGATATTTTAATAAATAATACAGATAAATAATGAACTCTGTGGATATAGATTAGGGTGACCAGACATCCTGATATTACCAGTATCATCCCAATATCATCCCAATTTGTCTTATATAGGCAATTACACCCCTTCCCTGGAAAAAAAACGGTCCCAATTTTTCACACTTACTATCTGGTCACTCCAGCATATATAATATTTACAACAGGGGTAGGCAACCTATGGCACACGTGCCGAAGGCGGCACGTGAGCTGATTTTCAGTGGCACTCACACTGCCCAGGTCCTGGCCACCGGTCTGGGGGGGCTCTGCATTTTAATTTAATTTTAAATGAAGTTTCTTAAACATTTTTAAAAACTTATTTACTTTACATACAACAATAGTTTAGTTATATATTATAGACTTATAGAAAGAGACCTTCTAAAAATGTTAAGATGTATGACTGGCAAGCAAAACTTTAAATTAGAGTGAATAAATGAAGAGTCGGCACACCACTTCTGAAAGGTTGTCGACCCCTGATTTAAACTAAGGCTCCTTAACACCACTCTGACAGGAAAAGAGGCTTTGAAGAAGGGGTTAAATTCCAGTATATTCACTTTAAGGACCTTTTACAGTGCCAGAGCAGCATAAACAAGCCCGAATATAAATATATTAAATTTAATATATTCTTCATAACCATAGACTTAGAGTTATAAAGCAAAATGCTACAATACTATACCGCAATGGTCCAACAACACTTCACTAATACAAGATACAGTGTTTAGGATCATAACTGTGGCATTTTATTAAGGGGGACAACTTTCAGGCCATTATATCTCATTACAAAGAGGGTGGTTTAGGTTCCTACTGTATTTAATTCAGCTGTGTTATGCATAGTTTTTTTTAAAGTAAAGAATACCTGTGGTATAAACAGAAATAGGAATCTAGGGGGACGAGCTATTAATCCCACTCATGAGGCAAGACCGTCATTAGTCATTTGCAGCTTCAGCACTTGTGACTTTGAAGGTGTACAAATCTGTGGTAAGACAAATTTCATGTTCCACAGATGACCCTTATGTCGTCTTACTACAAGCAGCAGACCATGCCCAAGTATACAAAAATGATATAAGTGATACTTAGGGCTGAACTTTTTTGTTCTATTTCAGTGGGTTCTTCTCTCCCCCACCCCTTTTGCATGGTGCACATTCTGGGCTTTGATAAATGGGTCTCACTAGACATTACGGTAAAGCAACCTCTGTTAATATTCATTAGGCAGAGCCCTACGGAAAATAATCTCAGTCAGAGAAATTGAAAGCCTGTAAAAGAAAAACGAAAAAATGAAAATGCTTTTTATCCCCCACAAGGAAACTCTTTTAAAATACTTCATGTTTCTAGGATGTTTTGGGTCAGAAAGAATTAAAAATGTATTTTAAATATTTTTTCCTTTGCTATCATGTCATTTGAAAAAATCTAAAACACTATTTTATAGCAAAAGGATAAAGATTAAGACATTTATAAAAAATAAGACAAATCAAACCATAATGGATAGGGTTAAAATTTTCAAAACCACCTAAATCACTTAGGAGTCCAGATCCCATTTTCAGAAATAACTTAGGCATATAAGAGTAAGGAAAAGTCATCTCTCCCAGATTCTGAGTAGGATTTTAAAAATGCCCACATGACTTAGGAGCCTCTGAGCCTCTGGTATTGGACTTTGATTCTTAAGTGCCTAAGTCATTTTGAAAATGGGATCTAGACCCCTGAGTGACATAGGTAGTTTTTGAAAGTTTTACTCCCAGTCCATTGTGGCTTTATTTGTCTTATTTCCACTTCTTTGGGAGGAAACTTCCTGCTTTGGGACAGAAGATTATTAAATAGAAAAAAATATCTATATCCAGTATTTAGCATTTTAAGGACCTTCCTCAATGGTAGGTATTGTGTTTGCATGAAAACATTCCACTTTCCAAGGCCTCAATTCAGCAAAACACTTAAACGTGCTTAAATATAATGAACTTCAATGGAACTTAAGCATATGCTTAAAGTTAAGCACCCATTTAGAATGCTTTATTGACTTAGAAAAATAATGAATGCTAAACTGCTGAGTGGAAACATAAAACCCTTATAGTCACCCCTGTGCACTGTGTGCCTCTGTCAAATGATTCTGTTACATGATTGCTGTCTTTGGCTGAAGTAACTCATTGCATGACTTTTTTTGTAATTAATTTCACACACCTTTGTACCCCCTTCACTGGCTGTGGGTGGAAGAAAGAGGTCCCTGTGCACGCATCATAAAACAAGAGCCATGCAGTGAAAGCGGTGTCTGTGTTCGCAAAGGGAAAGCTGCTCCCATTTTGAAGCCCTGAAACAACAATCTTGATGTTGATTTTGTCACCTCTGTAGAAGCCTGCTGTATGTTTTGCTTAGCGAGCTCTTCCTGGGGAACACCTGGGGTTAGCCCATCACCCCTGAGACCAGGAGATGCCAGCTGTAGATGTTCTTTTCATTGTATTGGAGGATAAAGATGCATTATTATGACATGTATAGAGTGTTATGATAACACCTAACTCTTAACTATAGATCTCAATGTGCTTTACAAACCTAGGCCCTGATCCTGCAAACACACCCATGCCTCAACTGAAGCAAAGACATAGGCCTGTTGACTTCATTTGACTCACGTGCATAAAGCTAAGCACATACATAAATACCTGGGCAGGAACACTGCATACCTAGGTCCTGCAATCGGAGATTAATCTAAATACAAGACAAGGACGGGACATCAGGACAGAGAAGGAAAATAATTTTGAAGAGGGATCTGAAAAAGGGAAGGGAGCCCTGGGTTGATGAGGACAGGAGACTGCTGCAGACATGTGGAGCAGCACAACAAAGGCTCAAAGCCAAGAGTGGGAAAAGGATATGTAGGGTGACTATACTTCTTTTAAGCCTTCTCCGGCCGTCCCGACTTTTTTTTTTTTTGCAAAAATGGACATTTGTCCCGTTTGCTCTTGCTGACTTGATCAGTTGGCATGAGCCAATGGCACAAACATCCCCTTTTGTCAAAAAAGTAGTGTGCAGAAACGGCGATGCCAGCCCCCTGCGGGGGTGGGGGGAGGGGAGAGGGAGAAGGCAGGGCTTGGGTGGGGGCAGGCAGGGCTAAGCAACCAGGAACAGCCTTGTACAGGTGAGCTGGCAGGGCTCAGGCCTACCCCGCACGGGGAGGAGGGCTCGGGCAAGTGGGAAGGACCAGGAGGAGGGGAGGCGGGTTCAGGCCAGCGCCCCACATGGTGTCCTGTTTTCCCTTTGGGAAATATGGTCACCCTAAGGATATGGAGTAAGATGGGAGGCCTGGATAGAGTGTAGGAGAGGAGAGTAGGGACAAATGGGGAGCAGGGATGTATGTAGCATATTACTGTTGACTCCTGAAACAGCTCTTCTGTTTCAGGTTACAATGGTAGCCAGCATTTCTGGTCTTGGCCTAGATGACAGTGGCTCCAGGATTCTGCCTTTTCAAATTGTTTTGGGCAGGTAACCTTTTTATTGTTAATTACTGAGACCAAACTTTGGCCTCAGGTCAGGAAAGCTTAAAGCCCCATTGAAGTCAATGGGATTTAATACATGCTTAAAGTTAAAAATATAATTCAGATTTTTAGTGAATTGGGGCCTTTGCTCCTTGTGAGGTGAAGGAAATCCGCACAAGTGGAGGGGAGAGGCCAGTGTTATCTCCTGCATCTGGATGAGTTGTATATATATAAACAAGGTGATTTCTTCTTTGACAGCAACAAAATATTCTTCTTCCAGTATTTGTTGCTGTCAATTCCAATCAGGTGTGTGCGCACCGAGTGCATGACAGCCAGAAGATTTTTCCCTTAGCAGTATCCATAGCGTCAGCCTGGGCACCTCCTGGAGTTGTGCCTTCGCGGTTGCCAATATAGGGCCCTGCCGACCCAACCCCCATTCAGTTCCCTTTTACCACCTATGACAGCTAGCTGGAATTCCCTACTGCTCTTGCCTCGGCAACGTTTGTTTGATTTGTTTGTTTGTTTAAAAACACTAAAAAATTAGGCCTTTTCTTCCATGGGAAACAGGATAGACTCTGTTGATGGCTGGTGATCTGGTAGAATTATTACATCCGTGAAACCTGATTGGGAGGGGATGTGGTTTTAAAAACAGACTGTTTCCAACTCTTATAATTTATTATTGTATTGCACTCAAAAATGTGTAAGGTACTTCACAGAAGAACTTGAAGGCCAGAGGCCCCAAGATAGCAGACTATCCCTATTCAGCAAAAGATGTACGCATGTGCTTAAATGTTTCTCAGAATCAAGGCTATAGTCCCTGCTCCAAAGAGCTTATAACTGTGGGAGACAAGCTGTCATGAGTACAGATTCCACACACATCCCTCATCACCATCACAATTTGCAGAAGCTCACAGTTCATTTTCTACGATCTGATCCACCTAGAGTTGCACCGTGTTTAACTAAAGGTGTGAATTTTTAATAATGATTTTAATTGAATCTGTCATCTTTGTGTATGAACACTCGTAAATTGATTTAAACCTGGCTTATTAGTTTATCTTGCCTTGGAACCATATACCCATTTTAATCTGATACAATTGACTCCACATGAGGGTTTCCATGATTTAAAGTGGTACAAACTTATGTGTAGACAAATGGTAATAGACCTCCAACAAGTCCTCCATCAAACCCAGGGAAAATCAGACTGGAGAATTCTGATGTTTTTAGGGTAAAATACCCAAAACAAATACAGTCAAACCTCACAATAATGCGCCTTGCCATAACGCAAAATTGTATATAACGCGATCATAAGTTGGCTCCCCTTTAAGGCCTAATACCAGCGGTCCTCAATGCCATGGTGCCCGCTGGGACATTGATGTGCCCCCGCCTAGTGCCCAGCAGGGGAGAGAAGCTGTGGCCCCGCACATGCCGGGGACAGAACTCCGAAGCTGCGGGTGCCGGTGCTCTCTGTCCCCAACAGGCGCGGGGCCGCGGCTTCTCTTCCCTGCTGGGCACTAAGCACATCAATGCACCATGTTGGGGACCACTGACTTAAACTGACCGGCTTGAAACCCCGCTATACCGCGATCCCGCATTTATCACGATGGAATATTTTGGACCCCAAACATCGTGTTATAGCGGGGTTTCACTGTAATAAGCATCTTTTTTAAAAAAAAAGAAGACTCGTCTTCTATACACCATCAAGAATGGGGGGAAAGGGTACAAAACCAGTTTGTTCTTTGTGAGGGAGGGGCAGGTCATCTGTACCAGGCTCTTGGAATATTATAATCCAAGCTAATTACTGTATCAATATTTGCATGTTTCATTAGTGTTCAGTTTTTTACTGCAAGCTGAGATTAGAACCTGATTCATCTGTCATGGTCAAGGACTGATTTACAATTTAATAATTGCTGAACAAATTTTCTAGAGGATTTTTTGGTTGGGTTGAGTTGATTTTCTCCACATTCTCAATATTTGTGGGTTTTGGGGGGGTGAGTGGGTTGGCTTGATAGTTCTGGTTTAGATTTTTTCAATATTTTGATTTTATTTCTTTGGCTTAACGAAGCCCCATTTTAAAAAGTTCAAAAGAGATAATGTAAATGTATGCACATACTGACAGATATGGTTTATTATAAAGCCCCCAGCTAACAACGGGGAGGAGGAAAGAGTGTGTGCATGTATAAAAACTACAAAGAAAAACAATTCATGCCAGAACGAAGTCAGTTATCCATGTTATAAACCTATCTGATTGCAAAGATGCATTTGTGGTCCAACTAATATACTGACAGTAAACTTGGCATCTAAAGAAAACCATCATAAAAAGTTCTAAGCACATGAAGGAAATAGAACAGCATCTGAAATGAGACAAGAGTTTTCACAACACCCTCCTCCATCCAGTCTAACACTGAGTTTATAAGTCTAGAAATGTTTTGCATCATAATGAAAAACCAAATCTGTTTCCTTTCAGAGTTCTTCCAAGGTTAGCTGGATGCTGCATAGGTGCTCCTCTAGAGTGGCTGGATCTGGCCGAAGGGCTGTCGTGAAACACTTTACTTCTATTCAAACACCATCTGAACTGCCCTGTTGCTGACCTACTTTGATTGAAAAGTGATTTTTCCCTTGTGCATCAATGCCCGCTTTCAGGCTATTCTTAGAAGCTGTATTTTGCTGCTTGCTTTTTTTGTTTTGTAAGGAATGTCCCCTGTATTGGTGGAAAGGTGAAGTGTAAGAAATAACATGGTTTGTCCATAGTGTACAAGTCTCTAGTTCTGACATTAATAACATTTTGCATTTCCATAACGGCTCTCATTTCCAAGGCTCCCAAAAGCACCCTAGGAGAAAGGCTCTCTGCGCTCCTCTTGACCTGGAGGACCAGAGGGAACAAATACAAGTAAACTGGGACTGCAAAGCTGTGGAGGCTGGGAAGGAGGAAAAGCAGCGGCAACACTGCATGCTTTCTCCTGAGTCGGAGGGTGTGTGGAACCCTTCCGGAGGGCTTTGTATGTGATGGCATAACCTGCAGCAGAGTCTGATCCAGAAGTGGAGTTCCTACGTCTTTCTACACCAGCACGTTCCACTGGGCCCATGTCTGCACTACAAAGTTCGGTCCACACAAGTTATGTGGCTAAGCTGCCAACTTCTGTATATTGCTCATGTGCATGCATGCTTGTCTGCTTGCATCAGGGCCTGCATGTGCTCACCACAAGGGCTGCACCCACACCACTGCCCAGTGCGATACTTTGTGAGCCATTTTTGCGGTGCTTTGTGGGATACCAACAATTTACCCAGGGATTTCTGGGAACACATCAAGATCCCACAATGTTGCTCTTCTCCATTCCATAATGCTTGTTCCATCCCATAATTTTCACACTGTTTTTTATAACTTTCACAGCCCTGCATGCTGCTTTCCAGTCTCTGCCATCTCTCTGTCAGAAGCACGGACCCTGCAGAGCTCAACATAATTCTCATGACCATTGCTAATACAGGATATGCGATTTTCTTATTTTTGTGGATCTTCAATCAGAGTTGGGATAATTTTAATTGATTTTTCAACTGGTATAGCTGAAGTAGTGGAAAAGTCTGTGTGAACACATATTTTGGTTTAAAAAGGGCATATTTCAGTTTAGTTAAACCTATTCCTAATGAATTTAAGCTAACCTGATGTCACTTTTATATCAAAATAAGAATGTCCCTACCAGCCTTGCGCACTGGTTTAAACTATATTGATTTAAATTCACACTTTAAGTTATGCTAGTGCATATTCCTTGTGTAAACAAGCTCTAAATTTTATAGGAAATGCTTTCCTTGCTGTTGGGACATTGACAACGTGAAATTTAGAGTAAAATTTTCAAATGTCCCTAAATCCCATTGACTTTTTTTTAAGACTTAAGTTCCTAAGTGTCTAAGACCAAGTGTACACTAAAAAGTTAAGTCAAGCAGCTATGCTACTCTGGGGTGTGAAAAATCCACATTCCTGAGTGATTGTAGGTAAGCCTACCTATCCCCTGACCTGAACAGCACTAAGTCAATGGAAGAATTCTTCCATTGACTAGCTACTGCCTCTTGGGGAGTTGGATTAACTACGATGACAGGGGAACCCCTCCCCTCACTGTACTGAGTGGCTACAAATGGCAGTGGTCAGAGGGGTTCTCCTGTCACCATTACCCTCCCAAATAGGCTAATTAATGGAAGAATTCTTCTGTCAGCCTAGTAACTGTCTACACCGCGGGATCATTCAAGGGGTGTGGAGTGGATCTAACTTTTTTAGTGTAGACTGGACCTACATCACTTTAGGAAATAGGACTTAGCTCCTAAGTCACTGAAGTTCCCTTGAAAATTTTACCCCAGCTAGTTTAAAAAAAAAATGCTAAAGAAATATTGTGACAAATTTTTGTTGGAATTTTGAAACATTTTGACCACTTGATTAGCTGATCAAAAAAGTGATTTTTTTGGTGGGGAGGGAGCAGGTGTAAAAATTAAAAAAAAATTGCAAAAGCTTTTAGTCAAAATTTCAAATGTTCATTCAGTTCTTTACACAAATTTTCAGTCAGGTGTTGAATAATGTATTGAATAGAAACTGCAGAAAGGCACTTGGAGAGGCAAATGTTACTAGCAGACTTGCAATTTGAACAAGGTTAATGTACCTGTATTTGTGAAAAGTATGGTGGGATTTTTATCACAAATAGTCACAACCTTGATTTTATGTCTCACGCAAAAGATTGGACCATCCTTTTGTTCTGTTTGTACAGGGCGCAGCACACTGGCGTCCCACTACATGACTACTGTAAAACAAATTATTATTAATAATAATAATACATAACAGCACAGTGACCTCACACTATAGTGGGGTATCGTTTCAATAGTATTAAGGCAAGCATCAGTTGCTGGTGCTATTACACATAACCTTCCAAGTTCTTTTTCTTAGCATGTGAACAAATGTTCAATCTTGGGAAGACATGCTGGGTGTTATTTTTGTTCTGCAATGCTCGCTCTATAGAGAGAGTTATGGAGATGATTTTGCTCTCTGCTTTGGTCGCTGGTTGGAATCCATTTTTGAGCCAGATTTACTTCCTGAAAACTGGTCATTAGTATTGGTTGACATTTCTGAAAGAAGGAATTGCCTGCATGCTATTTGTGACCATCTCTGTTCCAGGACTGGTACATGTTGAATGGAAAGATAGTTTAGTGATTAAGGCACTAGTTTAGGCCTTAAGAAATCTGGGTTTGAGTCTGTGCTGTACCAAGGACTTCCTGTGTGACTTTGGGTAAGTCACTTAGCCTCTCTGTGTCTCAGTTCCCCATCTATAAAATAGGGATAATAGTATTTCATACCTCACAGAGGTGGTGTTAAAAACTGAGAGATGTTCAGATACTATGGTAACAGGGGCCATAGAAGTATCTAAGATAGATACATCTGTAAATAAAATACGGTACACTTACAATATACCCAGACTCTTCATCATTGCTCTTTTTTCCCTTCCTGGGAAACTGATGTGCAAATTCCATAGAATTCTGCAACCACTGGGCAGAGGGGCAACAATTGACAAATTCACCAACTCTACATCTGTAGCATTTGGGTTTGCCATGATCTCCCTAAAATTGACTAAACCCAATACTCTTTAGCTGGCAGGAACATTACTAAACAAGGCGTATGGCTCCGTTTATTATGGTCCAGGATGAGGACTGCATCAGTGCCAAGGAAAATGCCTCTAGTGTTATTTCTACAGCAATCCTCTGGCTAAGATGAAAACTTATAATTGGATCAGCTGTGCTTGATGTGAGCCTGCCTTTCATAACTAGCTGTGAATAATCCCCTACTTCTCCTCTCCATCTTGCTTTCAGGATGTACGCAGATGTTACTTATACATCTTAAGGGAAAACCTAGAGACATGCCCATTTCTGTTTTACAACACATTCTAAAATCAAAATATTGTTAGTAAATACAGAACATTCGCATGTAGCGACATGATCACCAGGAGACTCATGGAGAGGGAGAGAGACTGTGGTGGAGAATTTCCCAACATAAACAAGGATTGGAGAGAGCTGAAGGCAATCTCACTGTTGCCATGATCTGCTGCACAGTTTTTAATGCATGCAGCCAGAAACTAAGGGATGTTAAGTTGTAATTAGCAGGGAAAACACGAGAGATGGAATCAGCTTCTGTCAAGGACAGGTAAAATATAATGTCCCCAACATGGCTGAGTCAGACGTTTAACTGAAGTGCCTTGTTTTGTTTTGTTTTTAGTGCACTTATTTAGAATACAATCAACCCTGTGCCATATTGATCCCTGGTGTAACGCCACTGAAGCCAGTGGAGTTATACTTGAGATAAATTTGGCCATATATGTTCAGTGAAAAGAACTAAATACCTCTGGCGTATAGACAAAAAAAAACAGTGTAACCAGGTCCCATTTCACTCTGCTAAAGGCAATAAAGTTAATGGCAACTGTATGCTACCAGAATCAGCCACCAAGACAGTTTACAGAGTTAGCAAACACTCACGGTTACACAGGTGTAGGTAAGGGCAAATATCTGTCCTTCTAGATCTTCGTGCTTTAAAAAAGATGTAACTCCCCAAGAAATTTCTAATATCCCTGAAAGGAATGAGTGAGACTTTCTTTATGGCCATGTGATTTATTTAACTGGCCCACAGTCTCTGGCTAAAGTTAAAGTTAAATAGCCAGTTTGTTCTATTCATGGCAGTAGTACCTTCCTGTTATCTTTTGTAACTAAGGGTATGTCTACACAGCAACTAGACACCCATGGCTGGCCTGTGCCAGCTGACTCTGGCAGTGGGGCTGTTTCATTGCTGTGCAGATGTCTGAGCTTGTGCTGGAGCCCGGGCTCTAGGACCCTGCAAGGTGTAAGTGTCCCAGAGCTCCAGCTCCAGACCAAACCTGGAAATCTATACAGCAGTGAAACAGCACTGCAGCCAGAGTCAGCTCACATGGGACAGTTGTGGGCATTTTTTTTGCTGGGGAGATATATCCTCAGTGATATCTCAGAAATGCAGAGTGTATCAATTCAGAGAGCTCTGCTACTGTGGCAACTTTCTCACCAGTTCAGAAGAGTGGCATTTAACTATGTGATAATATACAGTCTAGGTATACTTAATTCCTGCCTCAACTTAGGAGGATGGAGTAGATGACCCTTGAGGTCCCTTTTCAGCCTTAATCTAGGATGCTACAAGTCTACACTGTACCAGTCTTTGCAAAGCATTTAGGTGCTTGCTTAACTTTAGGCATATGAATTGTTCTATTAACTACTTATGTGTTCAATATACAGCATGTGTCTAAATGTTTTCCTGGATCAGGACCTCAATGCAAGCTAAAGCTTCCTGATGGACAAGTGGAAATTTTTTTTTACTTTAACAGCTTAGCGCTTATTGAAGATGGTTCAGGGATGTTTATATTGTTATGTACTGATTTGTTTGTTTGTTTGTTTTTTGTTTTGTTAAATATTACCTGAGAACATGGAGCTTGGTGAATCTATTAAAGAGGTTATATGACGGGGTTGTCTGTGATAACAGGGGACTGGACTCAGCTCAGGAGATCCCTTTCAGTCCTATGTTCTTACAAGAACAGGACCCAACTTAAAAAATACCAATTTTTTAATACATGGTATAACCTCAGTATAGTCATAAAATAGCATTTACTGTTGAAATTATCTAATTTAAGATAAAACGTATTTCCTCAGATCTAGACAAGCAGAAGCACAGAAACCAGCCATGCCAGCCTTAGGTAGTCTTCTAAGGTTTAAGGTAAAATTCTAATTTGTAAATCCATCAGAAGAACAGATCTGAATAAGCTTTCTGGAATATATTCTGATTGCTTAAAGCAGTATTTATATCTTCCAAGTATAAATGTATTGATGTGATAGATAATATAAACAAATATACAAAATTATACAGTCTTGCATTCTTTGCACACACACAAACTTCCCACTGAAGTTAATGGGAGATTTGCATGCAGAAGGAATGCCGTATCGGGCTCCATATTTACAAATATGAGTGGAAGCACATTGTGTTAGGCTTCTAGACAGTAATCAAACTACTGCATTTTATTAACACATAGCCTTAGTTTACAAACTAAGGCCCCAATCTTGCAAACACAGAGATGCTTAACTTTATTCCTCCTGGGCTTAATCCTGTTCAAGGTAAATTAATTTTGCTTCCAGGAGTAGTCCACTAATATGTATGTTTGTAGGATCAAGGTCTAACTAGAGTGCTAGAATACTTGTGACCATTGTAAAGTAGAAGATTACATTAATTTACTTATCAGGGACAATGTTATCATCATAAACATATTAGTATTCTATTATGTTTATGATAACCAAATTATAAAAGATTCAATTTACTTTTTCACACTTCATTCAGTGTAAACAATGAAGAGAGACTCACCAATCCCATTTTTTGTTTGTTTTCATTTGTTGTTTAGTTTTTATTTTCAGTTTCACTTTGTTTCTTTTGCTAGCCGACAGTGCATTGTTTGGATCACAAATGTTTGATTTAAAAGCTTCCTGACTTTATGTTTGGTTTAAATATTAGCAGGTGTAGTCAGATTTTTGTGGAGCCTTTCAAACAAAATCTAAATTTTGTAGCTGGAACTGCCAAGTAAAGATGGTCAGTAATTTTCCAACAAAACGTTTTGTTGTCACTTTCGAAAATGACAATTTGTTGAAACAAAAACTGTTACTGGAAAAGCGTCTGTTTCTACAAATCTCCCAATTAATTTTTTTAATTAAAAGTTTAATTTTTCAGTTCAAAATTATTTGTTTCAAAATTTTATTTAATATGTACCCTTAAAAAGATTAAAATCAACATTACAATGAAATATTTTGAAATTGTCAAAACAAAATATTGTGATTGACCTGATCCATACTGTGACAGGTTGGATCACAGAAACCCTCTTGGGAGCTGCCACCTGATGTGCCAAGACTACTTCTACCTCTGCTTTGCCTGCCAGCTCAGGACTCCAGCACCCTGTCTTGCTGAGCCAGACACACCCATCTGCTCCAGCAAAGACCCAGGGTCTGAATTACTTACCTCAAAGCTGCAGGTTTACCTGAAAGCAGCTAAAGAAGTGTTCCTATCTTTAACACTCAGATGCCCAACTTCCAATGAGGTCTAAACCCAAATAAATCCATTTTACCCTGTATAAAGCTTATACAGGGTAAACTCATAAATTGTTCACCCTCTATAACACTGATAGATATGCACAGTTGTTTGCTCCCCCAGGTATTACATACTCTGAGATAACTCATAAGTAAAAAGTGATTTTTATTAAATACAGAAAGTAGGATTTAAGTGGTTCCAAGCAGTAACAGACAGAACAAAGTAAGTCACCAAGCAAAATAAAGTAAAATGTGCAGATCTATGTCTAATCAAACTGAATACAAATAAGATCCTCATCAGTTCCAGAATGCTCCCTTTTACAGACCAATCTCCTTTCAGCCTGGGTCCAGCAGTCACTCACATCCCTTGCAGTCACTGCCCTTTGTTCCAGTTTCTTCCAGGTATCCTGGGGGGTGGAGATGCTCTCTCTTTAGCCAGCTGCAGACCAAATGGAGGGGTCTCCCTGGTGTTTAAGTACACTTTCTCTTGTGGGTGGAGTCCCCCTCCTCACTCTTATGCAAAGTCCAGCTCCAAGATGGAGTTTAGGAGTCACCTGGGGAAGTCACATATCCATGCATGACTGACAGTTTTTACAGGTAGCATCCACTGTTTACCTATACCTATCTCATAGAACTGGAAGGAACCCTGAAAGGTCATCGAGTCCAGCCCCCTGCCTTCACTAGCAGGACCAAGTACTGATTTTGACTCAGATCCCTGAGTGGTCCCCTCAAGGATTGAACTCACAACCCTGTGTTTAGCAGGCTAATGCTCATACATGCTACCTTGAACATCCTCAAGTAGACTGACTATGTGAACTGGAACATTCCAAGATCCATTGTCCTTTTAATTTTTTCTTGATTAGGTACTTAAATTTAAACATTCCTTTCTCCAAGAACTGACCAAATGCTCTATTAAGGTTATTTAGAAACCAAGCCAGTACACAGCCAACATTCATAACATGGAATACAAAAATGATACATGCATACGAATAGGGTGAATACATTCAGTAGGTCATAATCTTTATGGAGATTTGTTACAAGGCATATGCAGCATAAAACACATTCTAAGCATATTTCCATAAAGCCTTATAGGAGGTACCATCACACATACTTTCCCCTCAGACACCCAGATTATCGATTTTGGGGAAGTTTATGAGACTTCAACTTTTCATCCCAATTTTGGATAAGAAAATTTTTTAAACCTCAAACTCTTGCAGGATGAGAAAACCATTTCTTGCCCACCTTTACTACCAAGTGTCCACTTAATGTAAGGTACTCGTCTGTGTATAAGAGGGAATTCTTTGTATTGGACTTCACTGTAAACTTTCTGGGGAAAATCCATGCCTATTTCTATGGCCCCGATACTGCAATCTGATCCACATGGTCAGACTGCTGTGGAGCTGTGCTGAATTCAGATATTAGTTACTACTGCCAACTTTTGTTCAGCTTTAGAGATTTGTGCACAGAAGGATATAGGATAGAGATAGGGCTATTCTGGGCTATGCCCACTCTGGCTGCTAAAATCGCTCTCCAAGGAGTCTTAGATTCACAACTCCTGATCATCATCAAAAACCACATGTATAATAGATGTGCCTAAACAACTTTTGACCTTAAATTAGTGGAAAAAATTAAAGTTTAATAAGGTGGCAAGCCCTTTCTGATGACTCACTCTGCCAGGAGTGGTCTAGAGTTCTGCATAAAGCTGCTCACACAAACTGTTGCATGTGTGAATAGTTACCACCCAGGATAAAAAGGAGGTGGGGGGTGAACTTCTACAGATGTTGATGAGGACAGGTGAGGTCTTATAGTGAGAATGGAGGGGAGCTAAGGTCAGGTTACTGTTTTGTTGTTGTAGGGAAGCACTAGTGTCACTATAAGTTGAGAATGGGCATTGCTATCTGTTCAAAGATTGATTTCTTTGTTATGTGCTCTAAAATCTGCAGTTACTCAACAAATTTCAGATAAGTTGTGCCTCACAGGGGTGCTGGGTAGCGTTAGTGATCAATATTTGGGGTAATCTGAGCAAGAAGTTCCTTAAGTAGAGTTCCTACAACATTTTACAAAATCTAAAATTCTTGTTTGGTTGGTTTGGTTCCTCCCCCACATCTGGGAAGCTGTGTGGATAGGTAGAGAGACAGGTGATCATACAGCGGCAGTGAAGGGACTAACATGCAGCCAATACATTCGGCAGCTGGGGTAATCATTGCCAAAGACCCAGAGGCAATGGAGGAGGATAATTGGGCTCTTGTATGGGAAATACTGATAAATTATATTTTTAAAAACAAGGAAATTAAATGCCCCCAAACCTTAATTAATGCATAATTAAGGGTGCCTTGTGGTACCTCTCATCTTTCCAGAGCACCGAGTTCAGCTAAACTCAAACTGCTGAAAACTAGGAAATAAAGAGAGAAGAAGGTATTGCAAAATTAAACTTCTAGAAACTAGTAAATGCCGAGTTAAAGTTCGCATCCTTAACTCTGCTCTCTTTGAGTGATGTCTCTATATGTCCTTAGCATGCACATAGCTCACTGACCTTGCAAGTAATGCAGAACATCCAAGGAATAGGGCACGTAAATACCATAGGACACAGTCCAATACCTTCTCTTTGTTAGGGCATAATTTGTGTACTGAACTGGTGCTCCCCACAGTCAAACACTAAGCCTGCTCCACAGAAGTAACCCCCACCACATTAAATTTTACAGTCCCTTCACTCTTACCCACAAGATTTCATCTAACGCTAACCATGAATGGAGAGTTAGGGATGTGAATTATTTTGTTACATCATATGCACCTCAGTTTTCCTGCTTGATATTATCTTGCCTGTCTGCAAGAAGTTAAATCTGAGGAGGCTGTTGCAGGAAATAAATAGAAAATGAAACTGGCAGAAATAACATTCCGTTCAAAGAAGATCAAGGGTCAAAGAAGAAACAATGGAAAACCTATTACTTGGGGAATGCCCCTGCTTGTCTCCAACCAGGCTGCTAAGGTATACTCTTCCCACACCTGAGGATCAAGGGGAATATTAAAACTTTAACGATGCTGGCTTAGGGACGAAGGGGATTGAGTGAGTTGCCAATAGTAGCTACAGATGTGTCTCAGACATAAACTGCAAGTCAGGTGCTCTAGAGATGGAGGTAACTGGGCTGAATGGAATTTACTAAAGCTTGCAAGGAAAAATTAAGTTTTAGGTGAAGGGAAATATGTATCTAGGTCTTTATTTTTTTCCCTTTGCTTTATGTGCTGTGTACCTTTGGGTGAATAAATAACATTTTGTTTTGAAGAAGCTATTTCTGAGTCACTTTAATCAGCTGCTTTCACAGGTTCCTGGAGGAGAAGGGCTTAAGATGCCTATCAGTTGGGTGTGTTGGGTTAACATGGTTTGTAAAAGGGTTTGTCTGCAGCACAGAGATCCAGTCTGAGTGGTAAGAGTGTGAGGTTTCACTCAAAAAGGAGCAAAGGTAGTGAAATTTCTCCCCAGAGAGGAGCACTGTAGAAGGGCTAAAAGGCATCTAAAGCACAGCTAGCTCTGTAATACTGGTAGCCGGGTGCTGCTATTGCCTCAAACCACAGAACTCAGTGCTGAAATGAGGCATATTGGATCTCTCAAGGTCTACATGCACCTTTCCTTTGTTCACATATTGGGGAGCATGTGGAGGGGAAGGCTGGACTCTGCAGATCTCATATCTCAATCACCGCTCTGCCAAGTTTCTCCAACCAATCCTTCCACCTAACACAGTGAACACAGGTGGCACAGTATGCAGATAATTCCCAGTAGTGATTGCCAGCTCCAGTGGAACAGAGTTAAGGTTGTGCAGGTATATACCTCAACTCTGTATTTCCTATTTTTCAGAAGTTTGTCTGCATTACTGACTCTGTATTTCCTGGTTTCCGCTGTCTGAGTTTAGCTGAACTGAGTGTTCACAAAGTGGTGCCATTCTCACTTAAACTATAAGAAACAAGGTTAGTTATCAGAAGCACCTGCCTCATATCACCTTTCCATCCCTCATTTATAAGTGCATATACCTGCCAGCACTGGAAGGCTATATGTGGGCACACATTTAAAACTCTTTGGAAAGCATTCTGGAGAGAGAAAATGGAAAAACCGCAAACCTAATGGCATGTAGAGCATGAATTAACCCCCTCCGTCCCTAAGATTAAACAGACCTCAGATACACACTGTCAAATGCATCAATGTAAGAGTGAAACACTAAAACATGACATGTCTTTTCATCACCCCTTACAACGGAATGAGGTATGACACCTTTGGTTTTTCAGAGCCCACACATACTAGTTTCCTGTGTTAGGGAACTTGAAAAACAGGTATCATGAAAACACTGTTACTTGAGGCAGTAGGGACAGGGTATAACCACAGTTTCCTCAAAAATGTGTTTTAGATATGGTTTAACAAAATCATGCCTCACTACACCTGGTATATTAAAGCATTTTTAATATGATTGTTTTAAAAAAACTATTGTCTGTCTTAAGCATTTCTGAAATGCCCATCAGCTAGAGTAGGAGTACTAATTGGTATGTTAGACTGGTCCAAGAAAAGATCAGGTCAGATTCTGTTCTCTGTCTCTTCCAGATTCTAGAAAGCTTTGCTTGTTTTATCATTGTAAAGAGTTTATTTGGGTCAATGGTATGTTTATATTTATACTTCACACTTACTTCCTGATACAAGGGAAACTGTATAATGTGTTTTCCTCGCATCCACTGCTGTTACTGCGTAACAACCAAAGCATTACTTTAAAGGGCATCTCTTGCTTTGTGCCACAAGTTGGAGGAACTGTATCTAACGATAGGTTTTCAAAGAGGACTCATGCAAATGGTCAGACAATGCAACACCAACATAGAGTTCTGTAAGACAGTGGAGTGCAGTGTCCCCTTTAAACAAGCTGCTCCCTGTATTTCTCCTGCAGTCACTCGTTTTTTTTTCCTGGGGAATATAGGTGGTCTGCCCATGTCATGGGGGTGGCACTGCCATTTCATGCATTCAGAATTATAGCAAGAACTTAGACAAGTCCAGATTGCGTACATGCCTGTATGGGGGGTGCCCCCAGACATGGGTGGTGCATTGCAAGGGGTCCCCAGGCCAGACACAGTGTGTGTGTGTATATGTATTAGGGTGCTCTCTAGATACGGGGTATGTGTGTGAGTGGGGGACCCTCTGCATACAGGGGAGTCCACAAGCATGGGGGGCCTCCTCCAGGCCAGGAGTGCGTGTGTGAGAGAGAGTAAGAGTTGTGAGGGTGTGTGTGTGTGAGGTGAGGGGGGTGTTTTTGGCGGGACCCTCCCGGATTAGCTGTGCCCGTATGTTGGGGGCCAGCCCTCGAGGCAAGACCCAGGGCTGGTGTCTGTGGATACGCACTGGGGGTCCCCGCAGGTCAGGGGTGTGTGTGCGCCCATGGAGGGGGTCCTCCCAGCCGGGCACAGGAGAGTGAGGGTACGCGGGTAGCCCCACTCCTCCCCTCAGCGCTGATGGGGGGGGTCCCTCCCCGTGCGAATCTCTTCTCCGGGGCCGGAGCAGAGGGAAGGGAACAACCCTCCGAGCCTGGCTCAGCACCATCCACCAGGCTCGGCTCCGACGCGAGCCTCAGCACCTAGCGACCCCCGCTCCAAACCGAACCTCCCCAGAGCTCGCTCCCCCTAGGCTCGGCTCTTCCCCCCCCCGTTTAAATCACTTCCATCCATTCCCCTGATTGGTCCCAGCCTCCTGCCGGGTCATGGGGTCCCGGTCCTGATCCAATCAGGAGGCCGGATACTGGCGTGTGGGTCCGGCCTGGCTGGGTGCCGATTCGGTGTGTGAGCAGGAAGGAGGAGGCAGAGCCCGGCTGACCCCCAGCCGCTCGCGGAGCCTCCCCCGCGCGCCCGCCCCGCCGCCCGGGTCCCTGAGTCGCCGCCGCCGCCGCCTCTAGCCGCTGCACGTTGTCTGCCCAGCTCTCCGCGGCCATGCCCTTGGGCCCCTGCTGCTGAAGGACCCGAGCCCTCCTGAGCCCCCCAGCACCCGCTCCTCCGCTCCCCGCCGTGCCCGGGCTGAGCCCCCCTCCCCTGCTCCTCTCCTTTTTCCTCGCCCCACTTCTTTCCAGAGCCTGCCCGGCGCCCCAGAAGCACCCACTGATGGTGTAGAGCGTCAGGGGAAGGTAAGTCCCTAACTTGCCTGCTGCTGCTCCCCCCCTTCTTGTTGGGTTTTGTGGGGATTAATATGTGGGGCAGAGAATGAGGGGTGTGTCTGAGGGGGGTGATGGAGAAAGAGGCTTCTTTTGAATAGACGGGGCGAGGTTTTTTTTTATTGCTGTGTAGGGGGGCGCCAGGGTTTTTTATTTATCTGCCTGTAATTAAGGGGTCAGGTAAAGTCTCCAACTTGTCTGTTGCTTCTTTCTCCACTCGAGTGTTTGGGTGAACTTGTGAGGTTTGATGATTATGGCGTGAAGCAGGATTGGGGGCTTGGTGTAGGAGGCCACTGTGAACCGCTTGCATGAGTGGGGCCGTAGGAGGAGAATCAGGGGAGTCTGTGTGGCTGCAATTTAAGGGAAGTTAAAGTGTCCAACTTGCCTGTTTCCTTTCTACCTCCTCCTGCTCTATCAGTCCCTGGCTGGATTGTTATTTTTGCTGCCAGTTGCTGGGGCTGTATGAGCCAGAGAAGGGAAAAGGATGCTTCAACCTGTGAACATCTTGAAAACATGTCAGAGGTTTGGCTGGGTGTGTGGGGAGAGAGGACTCTAATCTGAATGTATCATAGAAAGGTAAAGTGTCTGACTAGATTACTTCCTCCTCACAGCTCTTGTCTTAGGAGAACCTGTCTGAATTATATTTGTTGCCACTAAATATCTTGGCTCCATCAGTCTGAGAGGGTTGTTGGAGGATGGAACCTTCCAGGTGTGGGCAAGTTGGAAGTGTTTAAAAAACAAACTCATTTTTATAAATGTAAGAGTCTCTTTAGTTTTCATGTGTCCTTGGGGGACTATAACACATTGCAAAATCAAAATTTTGATGTAGATGCAAATGGGTTTAGTTGTGACATTTTTAGTTGTGTGGGAAGTATTTTTTTTTCTCTTCTGCTTTTTGCACTTTAGAAGGAGAGAGAGACAAACCTAAACAGAAAAGCAGTGGGAGGTAGACAACATTACAGGTTTCATTTCTGAAACTGGCTGTTCAAGAAGTTGCTGGGAAGAAAACAATGTGATTCATTGTTGAAGTGTCTCTTTCCTAAGATTTATTTTTGTACACTGTTTGCAGTTATTTTTGATTAACTGACTTCTTACACTGACTCTTTTCTTGGAAACCATAAAGTTCTTGGAAATTAGAGGCTCACAAGATTTTATGTACTCATTGGACCAGCTTCTGAGTTCAGATTTGCCACAGTGAAATTATTTTGGGTTTACATTAGTGTAACTGAGATCAGAGTCTGGTCCTTTGATGTTAGTGTTACATTTGGGTAGGGGCACTTTGTTTTGCAAGAAATCTGAAATGGCAGGATTCAAATAATATATTTCCTTTAAAAAATGAAAAAAAGATCTGATTACTCACTTAGAGGGAAAATGTGGTAGGTTATAAAATACAGACATGCTACATGTTCAGTTTAATGTGTAATATTCTGGATCTTTCTCAGTTTTAATACTGCAAGAAACATGTTTATGGTTTGTGTACACAGTTTCCTTTCAGAGTCAGGCAACCCCAGGTGATGGGGAAGAGGAGAAGGGAAAATGAATTTGTGTATTTAAAAAAAATAAAAACATCAGTGGGTAAATATTACATCTCTTGGCTTTGCTCTCTGTGTTTGCCTTGTAAATTACAAACAGGGGTTGATTTTAATGGCCAGGGTTGGGTGGATAGTAGCTTTGCAGATCTGTTGTTGTTGGTTAGTGAGGACTGGGGGGAAGAGAGGGAGGTAGAGAGACACACAATGCCCAGGCTTGGAGCTCATTGTTCTTTCTCATACACTCTCCCATATTTAGGACTATACTTGCACACAAACACAGCCTCTTGTTTCCTTCTTTTCTTTTGAGCAATGAAGGATCAGGACAGCATTTTCTACCCCTGTCCCTCCGTCCCCCCACCTCCTGGATGGCCTTTCTGTAACCTTGCAAAGGCGAAAGAGTAAATCGGAAACTAAAGGACATCAAAACGTTCAGCCTCTTCTTCCCTCCTCCCCTTCTCAGAGCTGGTTTCTGCTGCTGTTTCTTTTTTGTTTGTTCGTGACTGTGTAAAGATGGGATAGTGCTCTTTACATTCCCAGCCCATGGGCTACTTCCTTTCAACCTCTTCTTTCTCCCTTCCCTCTTAGAAAATTTTTCCAGGGCAGGATGTGTTTCTCTCCCCCCCCCCCCCCCCGATTTGTGTATTTGTGATTGATTTTTTTTTTTTGTGGGGGTGGTGAGAGTAGAAGAGATTGCTGTTGAAGGAGAATATTTTGTTGTTAAAGACCATGCTTAAGGCTAATAGAGTAAGGTGGATAGGGATAGGAGCGAGTGAGGATGCTATGATGATATTTAAAAGTGATCTAAGGGCAGACAAATGTTTTGCGTTTATATTTCCTCTCTCTCTATTCTAAACTGGATTTGTGTAGCTTGTTGAATGCCTTTTATTTTACAATGGCATTGTAAATGGATTACAGTTACAGGTGTGGTCTGAGGCTGCCAAAGTAGGGCAGAGTTTGCCTCTTAGCAACTTTGGATTGAGGGTGGTAAATCCTCAAATGACTCACGAGTGCTTTCCAATGTCTGATAGCTTTGTGGTGTGCAGAAGTCAGAAGGGAAGGAGTGATGACAGTATACTGGATCCTGTAAGAAGGCATTTGAGGATATGCAGGCACTCCTGTCATACCTTTATGGAGTACTAAGGTAAATAGTGTCATGGTTAGAGCAGGGAACTGGAGTTAAGACTCCCACATAATGTTTCTGACTTTGGCACTGACCTGCTGTGTGTAACCTTGGCCAAATCACATCCCCCTCAGTGCCTGTTTCCTCAGCTTTGTTAAATATGGTGGCTGCATCTGCACTGAGGATTTTCAGGAACATTTCCCATGTTGTTTTATCACAAGTGCAGCTCCAGTGGCAGTAACAACAGGAGGAACACTAGTGTAGACCAGCCACAGGGACATTTACTGTTGCCTCATCTAACTCAGCTCAAAGCATGTCTGCATGACATAATAGAAAAACTGCCAATGGCGTTCTAATGCTTCAGCACTTTCTGTATGGAGCTTTGCTGGTTCAGAGTAATAGAGGGAGACTTCTCTGACATTCTTAGTGCAGACAAGGCCTTTGAGATCCCTGACTGAAAGATACCAGTGTGAAGCATTACTATTCTGTAAGCTGAAATGGTGACTGCAGCTAGGAGAGGCAAACCTGCCTTAGGCGCCAATCCTGTAATTGGATTTATTCATCTAGACCCCTTTGCACCCAAGCGGAGTTGCAGCGACTTCACTGGGGTTCTGCACAGGTGCAGAAATGTGTCCCCACAGATCTGATTGCAGGATGGGGGCTCTTTGGCCCTTTTCTGGAGCAGTGGGAGGAGAAAAGGTTTTCTAAATATTGCATTACAAGGGAAAACATGATTCATAAGTTTTCCTGATTTCAGTTCTGCTTGATAACTAAATACCATGTTCCTTGCTACGTTAGCATTAGCTGCGGTATTAATAGTTGTTTTAAGCATCAGTGTGTGTGAACTTAGCATCCTGGGCCCAAAATGCATTTGTCCAACCTTGCAATAAAGGAGCGTGGGCAGATTGAGAGGTGACTTGAATGATTTAATAAATTCTTGCCTTGAGCAAGTAGAATTTTGCAAGATTGTCTTATTGGCTACGTAATGGCACAGCAGAACCTGTGTTAACCTATTAACAGCTCTGTTGATAAGATAAGTTTGCCTAGGGGTGGCTTTGAATTCATGGACTTCATCTTTAAAGGACATTGAGCTTCAGTAACACGCATTTACATTTTCTCTGTGATGTTGACATGTAAATACAGTACTAAAAAAAAAAAATGCAGCCATCGGATATTCAACAGAGAAAAAGTACTTGGTAGGTAGGCTTAGATCCTGCAATGACAGCTGTCTGGGAAGACCCCTGCACCTACACAAATCTCCACTGGAGGTGCGGGGGTCTTAATCATTATAAGATCACCTTATTTCAAATCAACCAAACTCTTGATTTGGTTTCTGTATATTCACTTCTCTCTTGTATTACAGTGTGAAACCTGTTCATTATTATCTTGTCACAAGAATTTTAAAATGAAACTCAGTTCTCCTTCTTTGCTTCTAAAATTACAGTAGATTATTAAAATCAAATATTTTTTTAAATAAATATATGTAAAATGAGTAAAATGTTTAGCCTTCAGCATAATTAACCAGAGCGTCTTATCAAGGATTGTGGCAGATTGTCCATTACTGAAAATTTTAAATCTAGTTTGGGTGCCTCTCTGAAAGATATGCTCTAGCTCAAACATAACTGTTGGACTGGAAGCAATAATTTATTCAAAGAAGTCCCATGGTCTCTCTTATGCAGGAGGTTAGATTGGAAAGCCTTAAAACCTGTTGGTTTTCATCTGTTATGCTGTTCATTTGGTGCATTTTTCTTAGTTTGGACAATAGACTAATTAACATCTTAAACATTTCTGAATTTTGCTTTCTGGTTCAGCTGTATAAGCATGGAGCAGTTGTCTGGGTTGCAGATTTGTTTAAATCCAAACAAATGATATCCTTTAAAATATTTAAAGGACAACAAATGAGTGCTTCTATTCATACTTGATTTTGGACATAGTCTTAAATCTAAACTTTGAGTTTAAACTGCTTGACAAGTATCCCTTTTAAAATAACAAACTAAAGTAGGCTTTCTTTAACGAGGGGAAAGACAGTGGAAATAATGCTACCTACCAACATCATAGGATTCTTAAGTATTGGAAGCAAAAAACAGAACAAAATCCTCTTGATCAAATCAAATACTACTTGTTTGATATTTGTTTTGTTTGTTTACTTCAGTTCAGCTTGAAATGAGGTTTACAGTCCAATAACCATGTCTGTCCAATGGAATAATTGGAAACTAGCTGCCAGGATGGCATCACTAGTAACAGTTGAGGAATAGTTTTGCGTAGGAGGTTTTGGGGAGATGAATATGAGGATGTTGCTAATATGTTGATAAGAAATAAAATAAGGCACTTTTTGGAGGGGAAGGTGCATGGAGCAGGAACCACAATGAAGAATTGTTCATCTTACATTGGTTTGCCAGCAGCATTTTGAGCAAGCTTTTATAATGCTGGTAGTTGTGCCCAACTTTTCCCTTCAAAGATGCTGATGTATAAGCAAGGGAGAAAACAACCCGAGTACTGTGATGATTCCTTTTGCATTAGAAACCTCCTAAAGGAAGGGATTTTAGACAGCTGAGTAAAAATACAAGCTGAAATATTAGTTGACAGATTCCATTTCAACTGAATGTCTAAATGTAATTATTTAGTAGTAGTTGGACCAAGAGAAGAGTAAAACTATAGCCTTAGATTAGGTGGTGACTTGCATCAGTTTTTCCTCTATTTAAAATGGGGATGACAATGTCCTCCTTTATGAAACTCTTCGAAATGTGTCAAATAAGAATTGGTGGTGGCTTTGTCAATCTTTGAGAATACTGACATTACACTTCTCTTGAGTGTGAAACTGTTAAAATGTAGTATAACGCGAGTGCTGCCTGCATTTGGTAAGCCCGTGTATCAAGATTACTTTAAAATCACTTTTGGTTGTGAGTAGTCTAAAAATAATTAGTAGAAATTTAATGGGAGCAGCAGGTATCCTACTAAATGATCAGTTTTCTATGCCTGTTTACTTAAAGCTTGAGGTAACCCGGGAAAAAAATCTCAGGTGTTATAGTGAAAAAGCACTGAAGTAACCTGGGTATGAACCTCACTTTATATTTAATTATTTTTTTTGTAACAGTATACAGCATACAGAATGTCCAGGGGTTCTGTTCTCCTATTTATCACAATGGTATTGAGACTAGAATGTCACAAATCAAAATTTGACCTCTTACAGAGTATACAACTCCTGCTGAATATTCAAAGTGCATAATTCCTCAGGCTGTATTAAATGGACACTGTCAACTTGAAATCCAGTCAGTTTAAAAACAGTGCAGTTGAAAGGAATTTCAGGTATTACACTTGACCCTGAGTTTGCTACCAATTGTTTTTTACAGCTACCAATTGTTTTTTTACAGTCATAATTTTCTATTTTTTTTATAAACATGTTTTTTTTTTCTCCTGTTGGGTGTTGTGTTTACGCAGTGAACATGAGAAACTGCTTAACTAAGGCCTGGTTTACACTACACGCTTAGGTGGACATAAACTGCGTTAAATCGATCTAATAATGTATGTGTCCATGCTACGAGTCCCTTCCACCGACTTAAGTGGCCTGTAAAGTCTACTTCTGTACTCCACCTCCGCGAGAGGCATAGCACTTGATTCGACATCCACTGGTCGATGTGGGGAGAGCGTAGACACTGCGTTGTGTATTTCAAATGAATTGGCCTCTAGGAGGTGTCCCACAGTGCTCCACTGTGACTGCTCTGGAGAGCATTTTCAACTCCACTGCATGTTAGCCAGGTACACAGGAAACAGCCACTCCCCTGTTAAAGCCCTGGGAACTTATCAGTTTTCATTTCCTGTTTGATCAGCATGGAGAGCTCACCAGCACAGCTGATCATGGAGACTCAAGGCCGCAAATATACTCCATACTTTTATTGCTGTGTGGGGAGAAGAGTCTGTGCAGGCAGAGCTCCGATCCAGCAGAAGAAATGCTTACATCTATGCCAAGATTGCATGGGACATGAGGGATAAGGGGTGTACTAGGGGCAGGCAGCAGTCCTATGTGAAAATAAAGGAGCTTTGGCAAGCATACCAGAAGACAAGGGAGGCGAACAGTCGTTCTGGTTCTGCCCGACAGACATGCTGCTTTTATGAGATGCTGCATGCGATTCTCAGCGGTGATCCCATCACTACCCCAAAAGGCTCCATGGATACCTCCCAGGAGCCCCAGGCGACCTCGAGCAACAACAAGGAGGACATTGTTGATGAGGGGGAGAATGTGAGGCAGGCAAATGGAAGATCCATTCTCCCTGACAGCCAAGAATTATTTTTAACCCTGGAGCACATCCCTCCAGTTGGTGGTGGAGCGTGACACCAGGGAAGGCACCTCTAGTGAGTACATATTTCCAATCAAACTGTTGGGGTTACATGCTATTATTTTTTATGTTTAATCTGAACCAAAAGGTAGGTATTGGTGGCCACTCCAGCCATGTAGAGGGTGCTCTCTGAAAAAGACTTACTATGTGCATGGGGATGGCCCGGGAATCCTCCATGGAAATCTCTAGGAAGCTTTCATGGAAGTACTCTGCAATCCTTTGCAGAAGGTTTCTGGGAAGGGCTGCCTTATTTCCTCCACCATGGTAGGACACTTTCCTGTGCCACTCCAGTATTAACTCTGTTGGCATCATTGCAGCACACAGCATTGCAGCATAAGGACCAGGTCTGTACCCAGACACTTGCAGCGTCTCCCTTGCCACCTCTGTTACCCTCAGGAGAGTAATATCACATAGGGCCACCTAGAGGAAACAAGGGGAAGTTTTGAATGCTAGTTCTTAAATTGCAAACAATTGAACAAATAATCTGTCCCCTGTTTGGTGAAATCTGGATCACGCAACCACGCTTTCCTAAACATGCTGTGGTTGTAGCTGGAAGGAATCACCATGTATTGCAAGAAGCACTGGGAAAAAAAGCAGAGTATGTGGCTGCTTCCTGTTCGTCTCCCTTCCCCCCAACTCGGTGCTGTTTGTGTGTGTGTGTGTGTGTGTGTGTGTGTGGAACTTTTAGGGGGGGCTTTACACTGGTTCCTGTCCTCCAGCACCATCCAGGTTGCTAGGCGAAAGGGGGCTTTTCTCAAGTTCCTTGTGATCCTAAGAATGTCTTCACAAAAGCAGCAGCAAAAGGCCTCTCGCCCATGCCTTGTGGCCGTACTCACCATGGCTGGAGCAGCAAACTGACTCTTGTAATAGCCAGCGGTTGTGATTATGTTGTGGCTTGCAGTGAAGAGTATTAAGAGATTTTTTTAGATTAAAAAATAAAAAATTTAACTTTGCACCAGAAACCATGTGTGCACTGTCAGTGCTGCCCTTGTGCTGCCCTTCCTTGCAGCTGAAACCTTGTCCATCGGTGCATCCTCGACACTGGGACAGAGACTTTCCCAGATTAGAAGGCGAAAAAAGAAGATTCGGGAGGACATGTTCAATGAGTTAATGCATGTCTCTGAGAGTGACAAGATGGCGCTTAGAGCATGGAGGATTACACTGTCCGAGAACTTGGACGTGGACAGGGAGGACAGGAGAGCATGCAGGGAACAAGAGCGTGCCATGCAGAAGAGATGCTGCGGATTATGAAGGAGCAGTCAGACATGTTGAGGCGTCTGGTTGAGATTCAAGAAAGGCATCTGGATGCCAGAGTACCTCTGCAGCCTATGCTGAACCTGCTGCCATCATTGCTCAGTTCTACATCCTCCTCCCGCAAATGTTGTATGAGACTGGGGGTGGAAGGGGGAGACTCAAGTATCCCGTGCACTGAACACCAGGGGAGGGTACAAGGACCAGAAGACACCCATTCCCATACCTTTGATTGTTATTGGAGTGCATCTGTAAGCAAGATTTCTTTGTTTCTGCCCCCACAATGTTACCAGCCCTTTTGCCCCAGGTTATCTTGCTTTTCTTTGCTGTCTCTGTGAGTTTGTAGCATAATAAAACTTAATGGATTGAGGAGAAAAGGTTCTTTATTAATTCAACACATGGTGGCTGGTGGGGGGGTGGAGTTTACAGGGGAGAAAACGCAATGGAGGGGACAGTTTGGTAAGGAACAACACAGATAAGTGTCATATTACTCTAGCTCATTGCTGAAACTGGTTTTCAAAGCCTCACGGAGATGCAGAGCCCCTTGATGTGCTCTTCTTATTGCCCTGGTGTCTGGCTGCTCAAAATTGGCTGCCAGGCGATCTGCCTTAACCCCACATCCTGCCGGAAACTTTTCTCCCTGTTTCACAGATATTATGGAGCGCACAGCAGGCAGAAATAAAAATGGAAATATTGCTTTCGCTGGAAACTGAATGACAAAATCATTGAGGTGTGAAAAAAAACAGCACCCCCACCCCCCGAATGACACACATGTTGCTGACAAAAAGCGCCAGTCTAAACAGTGCTTTCTTGGCAGGAGAGCTCTCCTGTGGACAAAGCTACCGCTGCTCGTTGAGAGTGAAAGGTTTTTGTCGGGAGAGCTCTCTCCTGCCAACAAACAGTGACTACATTGCGCACCTTTTAGCGGCACGATAAAAGGTGCATAGTGTAAATATAGCCTACGGTCTAACCTAGTAAGCAAACAACGCTAGCAACCTTTTAAACATACAAAGACACACTCCACCACCATTTTGCACTTGCTTAGCCTGTAGTTGAACCAGTCCTTACTGCTGTCCAGGCTGCCTGTGTACGGCTTCATGAGCCATGGAAGCAAAGGGTAGGCTGGGTCTCCCAGGATCACGACTGGCATATCAACATCAGCAATGGTTATTTTGCAGTCTGGAAAGAAAATCCCTGCTTGCGGCTTTCTGAACAGACTTGTGTTCCTAAAGATGTGTGCAGCATGCACCTTTCCTGACCATCCTATGGTGAAACGGCCTCTGTGATCCACCGGTGCTTGCAACACCATTGAGAAGTACGTCTTTCAGTTTATGTACTCTTTGGCAAGGTCATCTGGTGCCAAGATAGGATATGTGTTCCATCTATGACCCCACCACAGTTAGGGAACCCTATCACGGCAAAACCATCCACTATAGCCTGAATGTTCCCCAGCGTCACTACCCTTCTTAGCAGAAGTCTGTTGGTGGCCCTGCAAACTTGGATCACAACAAATCCCATGGTAGATTTACCCACTGCAAATTGATGCTCCGCTGACCAGTAGCAGTCTGGCATTGCAAGCTTCCACAGAGCTATCACCACTCGCTTCTCCACTGCCAGAGCAGCTCTCATTTTAGTATTGCTCTGCTATATGTCTTCCAGCAGAGCTGCTTGTGTGGCATCACGCTTTTCCGTGTGGTGGCTCCTGTATCATCAGTGTAAATACTGCAGGATAAGGTGTGAGGTGTTTGTAATGCTCACAACAACAATGTACAGATGAGCAGGTTCCATGCTTGTCATGCTGTGGTATCCGCACGGGCAACCCAGGCTTGCGAAAAAAGCGTGGTTTATTTTCCGTTTATTTCAGGGAGGGAGGGAAGGAGGTAACTACATCATGGGAGGCTAATGCCATGTTCCCAATATTTAGGTCCCATAAGGCATTGCAAGCCTAACCCAAAATTCCACTAGTAGGTTATGTGCACTGTGGAATAGCTACCCACAGTGCAGTACTCTGTGTGTTGAGTGCTAGTGAGGATGCACTCCTACACAATGAGTGTAGTGTGGACAAGCAAGATCAACTTGCTTACATCAAAAAAAAAAAAAAAAAAAAAGTACTTGTGGCAAATTTAGAGACTAACAAATTTATTTGAGCATAAGTTTTCGTGGGCTACAGCCCACTTCATCGGGTGCATGTAGTGGAAAATACAGTAGGAAGATGCATATAACACAGAGAACATGAAACGATGGGTGTTAACATACACACTGTAAGGAGAGTGATCGGTCAAGGTGAGCTAGTATCAGCAGGAGAGAAAAAGAACTGTCAGAGGTTTGATGTCGACTTACATGATGAAGTTGACTAAACTTTGTAATGTAGACATGGCCTAAGGCTCTGATCCTGCAGTTAGATCCAGGTGGGTGGCTCCTGGCAGTTGTCTGAACCCCCAGTTTGGTGTCAGGTGGCATTCATGTGGGTATGAGGGTCTCATTTTGGGTTCAGGGCTGACTGACTATACTGTGGGAACCATGAAACTGACTATATACAAAGTGCTGTCAAGTGCAGAAAGTAAACAAATAGAAAAGTTCTACCTCTTGTTACTTACTTGTATTTTGCTGCTAAGTGTTACTTTTTTTTTTTTTAAACGGGGAAGAACAAGCCTTCTGACAGAAATGATTAATTTTTTTAATTGACATTGCTCTTTCAAGTAATTTGACCTGCCTTCAAGGCATTATTTTCCTTTGTCTGTATCAAACTTGTTACCTGTAAGGTGGTAAGAATCAAGGTTAAATTGTTGAGATAACTTGAATGTTGATTAAATGTCTTAATTTTAAATTTGATCCCAAAGCATCAAGTAGTCTTGCCATCCAAAGTGATAAATATATCTTGCTTATGTAGACATTAAATATTAAGCCTACAGTCAGACTTGTGTTGGTGAACTGCTGCCTCATTGAGTTAACTTGGGCTTCACAAGAGCCTTGTAGGTGTTACTTGTATGCCCTGGTTGCAGAATCAGAATCTGCCTTCCCCGTTAGTCAGAACTCACATACACCTGTGTGTATCTCTGCCTCGTTTGAAACCGTAACTGAAGGATATAGATCAACACATTCTATAGTTTTGTCTGCGCTAGTATCTTAAAAAAAAAAAATGCCTCAAAACCTTCCATCATTGCACTTTTACTTGAGAGCACTAGAGTAGACAGACTCCTAATGTTTTAACGACCGTGTTGTCTAGACCTGCTCTGAGTTGCTGTGTTAGACAACATGGTTAAAACAGTCCATCTACCCTAGTGTGCCTATCTGATGAAAGGGTGCTGTCTGTTGACAGCATTAGTGCTTCCATTATGGCTACCATTAGCAGAGCTGGTCCTGTGGTAGTGCAACGGTGGGGGGATAAGAAATATACCAGCCTAGTCAGGGTATATAGTCTAGTAAAGCACTTATGCATGTCCTTAACTTCAAGCATATGAGTAGTCCCATTGTGCATCAGGGTCAAAGCAGCATGGCTCAGTGGACTGAGTACAGTACTGGGAGCCAGGATTTGAGTATAGAGCCCTACTCTTTCACTGTCTTGCTTTCTAAACTTGGGCAGGGCACAGCAAGTCTGTTCCCCAGTATCCACATCTTTAAAATAGGGCTGGTACTAATCACTATTCAAACGAGGGTGAGTTGGTGAGGCAGAGGCTTGATCATTATTGTACAGAATATTAAAGATATAAAACATTTATGAGTGTTTAACTTTTTTTAAAGTACATCTGAGATTCAGCCTGGTAACACTGGGAGCCACAGGATCCAAGGTGCATGGTACTGATGCTAGAATGTCTTGTTCCTCTTTTCCCTGATATAGGCATTTTTATCCATTCATGCATATTAATATGAAGAAAAAATCTGAAAGAGGAAAGTAACAGTGCTTCAGAGATTTAAGGTGCTTTAAGGGCTGTATTTCTCCAAAGAATTACTCCCAGTAAAAAAATCATGGTGGCTGAACATGACAGAGTCTGCAGATTTGCTTCTAATTCGTAAAGAACACTTGGTGTGTGAGCCCCACAGCATGTTTGCTTTAGGGCCATGGTATAGAATTCCCCATCAAACAAATAAAGTTGGAGGGGGACACCCTCTTTAACTTCAAAATGGTATTACATGATTTCGAGTACAGAATACTTTAGGATGAAAGGAGATCTTTCCCCTCTTCAGCTAGCTTTTGTACTCCATAGTATTTTTACCTTTTAATTGTCAACTTTGCTTCATACTTACTAATTATTCCTTCTACTCCTTGGTGTGTTTTCTCCAAATGTTAAATAATCTCTCTCCAATTAAATTCCACCTATGCTCCCTCTAGTAACCTTTTTCTTAGCTTGAGTTCATGCCTCTTTTGTTTTATATTTATACATCTTATAGCAGCTATCCTCCCCTTTCTATCAAGACTGCCTGTATCTCATTGTGATATTTTAAAAGTGCACTGCAGAATTTAGTGTAGCGTTATTCAAACACTTTTGTGGTGAATACCCACCACAGCCTAATTAGTGAGGGGCATTGCCACATAAAAAGCTTCACCTTATTCTTTATTCATTTTATCATCTTTGAAAGTCCACTGGCTTGTCCATTTAAAAAAAATGCACTAGAATACATAATTTTAGGATGTCACATTCCTGAAAAGTCATCAGTTGCATGAGACTTGTGCTGTCTGCTGCTGTCCAAAAATGAGGCATCTTTAATAATAATAAATGCCATGTCTTTATCTAGCAAGACTAGTGTCGTTCCCCTCCACCCCCCAGTTGATTTTGAACTGTAATCTTGGTGAGATAGTTTTTTGGAGGTCGCATAAGTAGTTCATTGTTTAGACCGTACGACATAAAAAACTAGTAGTGATATGTGGTTATAACAGACTAACTGTGACCCCTTTGGAAATTAGAGAGACACAGTGGGTGAGGTAATATCTTTTATTGAACCAGCTTTTGTTGATATGAGAGAGAAGCTTTTGAGCGACACAGAGCTCTTCCTCAGGTCTGGGAAAGGCACAGCTAAATACAGGGTTGAACAGATAGTTTAGCGTAAGTAGTTAGCACCCCATACAACCTTTTCAAAATGGCAGTTCTGGAAAGCACCTGGATCTTTGAATTGTGTAGAATGACAATAATCTTGTTTTTTCAATTGCGTGTGGAGGAAATACCGTCCCAGGAACTTGTAGCTTTCTCCACTTCTATAAATATATTCGCAGAAGTCTCCTAAATTTTATTTCTGAACTTCTAGTACCTCTTCTATGAATTTTTGAGAAATTTTTTAACTGAGTTTGCTTTCCTGTTGAGTTTTACTATAACCTTTTCGTGAATTACTTTAACCTTTTAATTTCTGGTTTGTCTGCTTTTGTTTAATTTCAAATATATGCCTGTTGGCTTTGCAGTAGGAGAATGTCAGCTGGGCTCCCAGCTGGACAAATTTATACATTTTGACTTCCTTTCATTATATATTACACTTCGTGTGATTAAAATTGTAGCGTGGAAAATGGCTACCATGCAGATCCCTTACTTTTTCTTTAGTCGAAAAATTAATATTTCAAACAAATCCTTTTTTTAATGCCAAATCCTGGTCATATTAATGTTAATGGGATCAGTTTTTTTGCCCTTCAGCCTTGTTTACTTGAAGATATAAATGTTGAATGCGGATTCCAAGTTAGATTATAATATATTTTATATAATTATATAATATATTTTTGCACTTAATTTGCCAGAGTTTATGCTCCTTCCCGTTTTCCTCAATAAGATTAGGATTATTAGCCTGGATGGGCTGGGATGGTATCCCTAACCTCTGTTTGCCAGATGCTGGGAATGGGCGACGGGGGATGGATCACTTGATGATTACCTGTTCTGTTCATTCCCTCTGAAGCACTTGGCATTGGCCGCTAATGGAAGACAAGATACTGGTCTAGATGGATCTCTGGTCTGACCCAGTATGGCCGTTCTTATGTGGAGAGAAATGCAATTGTATGTAATCAGTGATCTTAGAAAAGGCATGTGGAATTTGCTTGCTTGTTTTTTTAGACAATTTGTTCTTGTTCTTGCTTTGTGGCCAGACCGTGTTAGAAACTGGTTTAGTAGGAACTGAATTTAAGACTTTTAAATATGATTCCTTAATGCACTGTGCATTCCAGTGGGAATGAGAAGAAGCCTGCAATCTTACAGGGTTCTGGAGGTGAGGCTTCGGTAGAAGAGGCATATACTTGGCATGAAGGAAGTTCACTCTGTGCCCATCTGTAAATTTAAACACTGTTTCTTAATTCCATTTGAAATCCATTGAAGATGGTTCCTTGTGTGAATGGAGGTTGGGTTTCTGTTGCATGGTCCCAATTAAAAATGCTACAGCAGCACCACTGCAGCACTTCGGTGTAAATATTATCTATGCCAGTGGTCCCCAACCTTTTTGGCTGGCAGGCGCCAGCAGAAGGACCACTGCGGTGGTGGAGCACCTGCTGAAATGCTGCTGAATTTCGGCGGCATTTCGGCAGCGACGTCTCTCGATGATGTCAGTTGTTGATGGCAAGCAACGTCATCGAGAGGTGTCCCCGCCGAAATTTGGGGGGCGACGCCTCTTGTTGACATCACTTGTCGACGGCAAGCGGCGTCGGCGAAATTCGGGGGCGACGCCTCTCGATGACGTTGCTTGCCATCAACAAGTGACATCATTGAGAGGCATCCCTGCCAAAATGCCGCTGCGGCATTTTGGCGAGTGCTCTCCCAGGGGTCAGGACACGGGCACATTAAGATGCCCAGGCGCCCGTGAGCACCGCGTTAGGGACCCCTGACCTATGCTGATGGGAGAGGTTTTCCTGTCGGTATAGGTAATCTACCTCCCCAAGAAGGGGTAGCTAGGTCAACCAAGTGTTGTCTGCACTGGGGATTAGGTTGGTTTAACAATGCCGTTCAGGGTGTAGATTTTTCACACCCCTGAGAAAAGTAGTTAAGCTAACTCAATTTTCTAGTGTAGACCAGGACTTAAGAGTCTGCGAACTCACAGACAAGCATCTGTGATGTGTCCACATAACCTTCAAGTGGAGACTTCCAACTTGCATTCACCTGGGCTGCCAGTCATCAAATGGTACAATCATGGTCACAGTTGATCTAACCCAGATATGACTGTGCAGTTTAGGCTGAGTTTTCCAAAGGAGTGTAGGAGTTATGCACTTAAATACCATTAAAAGATAATGGGAAATGGTTGCTTAAGACCATTAGGTTCCTTTAAAAATCCCAGTCTTAGAAATGAATGTTTTGTAGCCAGTTACCAATCCCTTATGTGATGCAGTCCCTCCCCTTTCCTTGTGTATTAAATGTTAATTTCTTTTAATCTTTTGCCCTATTTCTTAGCAACCATTTTTTCCCTGTCATATTGGGATTTGTTTTTCAAGGTATTTGTTGTACTCATCCCTTTCATTTAAATTTAAAAAAAAAAGTGTTTTTTCTTTAACTTCTTTGACGTATCTTTTTTTTGTTACTGTTCCTTTTCCTGACCGCTATTTTCTCTTCTTTGCTGTGAAGTTTTGTGTTGCTTTGATTTGTAGTTTTCATTTAGATGTCTTCGCTGTGCTTTTTAATTTAATTTTCTGTTTGTTCAGCTCTTTGAGGTAGAGGGAGAATGGTACTGGAGTCCAGGTCAACAGGTTCTGCACAGCATGAGTGCACAGAATGTTACCAGACTTAAAACTTAGCAGCTTGAATGCAGGGCTGTCCTCTTACCTGCAGAGGTCTCTATTTCTGGTGACCTGTTTGAGCCTTATCCCTTGGTGACTGCTGAAATTTTTTTGTTCAAACCCGTACAAGCCTTTGAGTGCAGTCCCTATCATTTACCTTTTTCCTGTGCTCTAGTCTCCCCTCTCTCACTGTGAGTAGGATTGAATTCCATTATATCGTGGTTGTGCCTTTATTCTGCCTGTCTTCTTTTGGTATGCTTAGGTTCCTAGAAAATGAAGAAGCCTGTCTGACAAGTTCCCTAAAAGTTATCGTTCCTGTTGGGTCACAACTGTTCTTGCATCCCCCTCTGCCCACTTTAATCCACTTGTACAAACATGAGTTCTCTTGCAGTGGACACCTAGCGTTGATCCAAAGTCCACTGAATCTCTCTGTTTTCACTTTCCCTGATATAGTATGGTGTGGCAAATTGTTGGTTGTGAACATTAGTCTTTCTTGAAAAGCTCAGTCAATATTATGGGTGTGTAAGTGTACGTATAAATCTTGAATGTAATTTTACAATAGGTACTCAGATATTTAATTGCTTGTTTAATCATGGTATTTTTACTTTTAACTTCTTATCCTTCATACACCAAGTTCCTTACAGTTGGAACAAACAAAACCCTGGGAGGGAAGTAATGGGAATAATAGTTCCTGTAAAGACAGCTGATAAGTCAACATATGTGCCCTTCTCTTTTACTGCATACAGTCAACATCAGCTATAATCCATTTAAACTCAACTAGCCTCTTGAGAAATCTGCAGAAAACTTTAACCTCAAATATAACAGAACAAATTATTTGTAACTGAGGAAGCATAACGTGAAAACGGTATCCAGGAGAATGACTAAAGTAAGCCCAACAATAGTTTACATTCCTTACTATTTCTTTGATTGTATCACAACTGCTGTAAAGCCAGCCATAGGAGGTACTGGTCCTTGGTCTTTCTGTTGCTATTCTTGGAAGCCTTCAGTTTTCACCTGGTGTGTTTCTGTGGTGTGTGTGTGTGTGTGTTTTTTTTTTTTTTTTTTTTTGCACTATCTTGTGGCAATCTCTATACACTTTGGGATTTCTACAGTATTTTCACAGTCATGAATGAGTAGGTACTCATGTCTTCTCAGGCAACATAGATGCTGTATATATCCTCTGTGGTTAGGATGTTTATCCATAAATATCAACTTCAGGGATAAAGAACTGCTGTATTTTGTAACAACCTCCAGCACTGGAAAAATATATTGGATTACACTCACCAAATCTGGGTAGGTTTTCTATTAATGGGATTGAGGGCACAGGGAAGGGGAGACAGCTGTAAGAACAGTACCCAAGTTGGGATGCTCGATACCTTATCCTTTTGAGCATTTTTCTGTGTATCATCACTGGAGGACTTTGCCCAGAGATTTTCAGTTTTCAGAACAATATTGTTTCCTGTAAAGATCCATGTGGCATCTCTTCCATGTCCCTTTAAGACTTTGCTTGCTCTCATCTGCTTCTTCACACCCTTATACCTACTGTTTTTAAGTTCTGCAGTTGTTTACGCTTCTTTCAGAAATAACACATTGGCTGCCAGTCATGCATAACGTGGACTGTCTCTCTTATAACCTCAAAAAAAAAAAAAGTCTTGAATTTCAAAAGACTGTGGAGGCTAGAAATGTTAAAGCTTGAAAGTACTTGCAGAGCACTACATGCTGTTGTTATGCTTGCTATATAGTGACTTATGATTGCCCATGAATTTAGACCTTTGATACAACTGCCATCAAGGTGGGCTTCAGGTGTTGTCTGTGCTGCTCAGTGTAATGATTCCTTTAAAATGACCAGTATCAAAACAGACCCCTGCTTCTTTGAAGCTTCTGCAGTGTTCGGTCTTGTTAAAAGCATTTCAGATTTGAGAGAGAATACTTAGTGGGAAAAAGGCACTAAAAAGGCTGTAGCATCTTGGGGAGTTGCCGGGTAATTGAACACCGCAAAAGAATTAAAGAGCTGGGAGCCTGACCCATCGTTAACGTAGCTGCAGTACAATATCTAGAATATATAGTTTTGAAAGTTGCCATAAGATGGGGCACCTTGCATGTTTTTTTGCTGTTTTATTTTTTCTTCTTCCTGAAAACGTTGCAACCATCTTTATTGCTCAGGTGTTTGGACACACATTGGTGCAGTCATCCTTGCCTATTAGTAGTATGTGTTTATATACTGATTTGACATCTGGTACTTGATGAAGATATGTATAGACAACTTAGTGAACATATCTAAACATAACCATATGCTGTTGTTTTGCACTTGAAAGTCACTGGGAGAAAAAATTGCACACAGTTATGTGCATATACAATGGCAATACTGTAATATCACTTATAGAACATAATTTGTTATAGCACTGAAGAAAAGGCATGGAAGCATTTGTTTTACTTCTGGCTCAATGCCTTGCACAGTACTGTGTGATGGTGATATAGGGAAGATAAATGGCTCTTGAAAATGCACATTGGAGGTACCAGATAGTATTTCTAGATCTTATGAGTATCTGGTTTCCTGTATGAGGAACAGGATCAACTTATGTTCTTGTGCACATGCAGTTTAAGGTCTCTGATGCCAGAAGCAACTAAGACAGTTAGCTGGTCGGAGAGACGCAGGCAGTGTCTGCTCTGATTTGAAAGGAAGGTCAAGTATTTGGCAGTGGGAGAGACATTAATCTGTAGAGGGTGTGTGTGTGTGTGTGTGTGTGTGTGTGTGTGTGTGTGGCTGGCTGTTGGGGGTGAATTAAGTTTTGATAGATATGGGTCCTATATAGTCATCCACATGTCTTTTTGAGTGTCTATCAAGAAGAATGCTGGACTTGACAATCTGGATTTAGAAACCCATTGTGTTAGGAAAAGTTAACTTTGGCCTAAATACATAAGGTTTCCTTTCAGTTCCTGTGTTTTCATCTTTATATGACACTGTTTGCCTGGTCTCCACTGGTGATGGTAAACTCTGATTCCAGAATTTCTTTGCTCAAGGTTTCAGTGAAAACTTCATCATTTGTCAGGATCCAGTCAAGGTAACTTTCATATTTTTGTAAAGTCTCTTTACTTGCTGGTTGGTTTTCTTTTATCTCTTAAGAATTTTGAATCTGAAATCTCTTTCCTTGCTAAATACATAGGTATAGACTTGCTTCAGCGAATTTGATCACTTTAATGTTCATGAAAGAATTCCCCCATCCAATATTGAAATAGTTTTAATAATCTGTTTATTTTGGGTGTATATGATGTGTGCATCACCACATCATGAACAGAAAGGTATTTTACTTCACCTAGAAGTAGTTGGGTTGTTGCTTTACTATGGCCTATGGCAACTGAGGATTTCATAGTTGTAAATGGATGTTGAACTTGGCTCCTTCTGCTCAACAGCCCAGGTCTGTATCACTGTAGCTAAAGGAGAATCTCCTGTACCTCTAGCACTATTGGGTCTTACGGCACACAATTGCTGACATGCTAGTCAGTAGGTGGCAGTGGTGACACACCAGCCAAAATAGCATATACTGTACACCATTGCACCATGCATTGGGAGACTTGTCTTCCTTTGAAGCATCAGGTGTTGGCTGCTGCCAGAGAGGCAGCATAACAGACTTGATCTTGAAAGGCATATCTTCATTTGTACTGTGTATTGCAAGGCAGCTTATTTTTGTGTGTGTGTTAGGGGTGGGAGGGGGAAGGCAAGTTGACACAAGAAATCTTTTGAACTATTCAAAGTAGTATTTCTCTGTAGCTCTCTTGGTTAGGGGTGCGACAAGATATGATCCCTGACTGAACCGCTGTGCTAGCTGAAGTTCAGTTTTACCAGCAAAGCTAAACTTTTACCAGTGTAGCTTGTTTTGTTCGGGGGGGTGGGAAGACTGGAATAAGCTAAACTGGCAAATTGCTGGTAAAAGCTGCATCCTAGGAGAGCTTGACCAGTATGTGTCAGTGTAGCTATATTGATACCCTATACTGGCAAAGTGCTCTTAGTGTAGACTTGGCTGTGTGACCATAACTACTTATGGCTTTTTCTGTACCTTGGGTATCCCTTCCTTCCTCTGAATCCTCCTTGCTATATGTTTGAAGCATGTGATAGCTTGATATATGATCACAGTCAAATATGCTATGTTTTCCCCCTTTTATCCTTGTTTTTTAAAGAATGAAGTGCAGGAACAAGAATGAAACCCTAATGCTGTTTGGGAAGCGTACTCAGAGTGGTGCTATATACTGGTGTGCTTGGAGTTTGGTGTATAGACCGGCATTTGGTGGGGGAAGATACACCTCTGACTGATATAACACCCCCATGTAGATTTGGATCTATGCTGGTGGTTATGTTGACAGAAGAGGTATGTGTGTTCCCTTTCCTCATCTGAGAACCTTTTCTGTTCTCACATGTAAAAAAAGAGTAATAGTTCTTTCCATAAGATAAGAAGGGCCTACTCTTCTGCCTTTCGGCCATGACCAATGCCAGATGCTTCAGAGGGAATGAACAGAACAAGTGATCCATCTCGTGATGTTCAGTCCCAGCATCTGACAGGCTTAGGGACACCTAAAGCATGGGTTTTCAACCCTGACCATCTTGGCTAGTAGCCAGTGATGCAACTAACTACTTCTTTTTCTAAATCTCTACAATATTATTTCTCTTGCTTTTTTTACGTAAAATAAGGTTTGTTCAAAAAAGGGACATGTTGAGCTCCTTGAAGGCCAGTTTAAAATCCTTCTAGTTTGGTTAGAACACTTATTGTTTTAAACAGTTTCACTGCTTCTGAAATAAAAAGACGACCGAGTTTTCCATAGGGCCTTAAATGACTGGTGCAAAGCATCCCAGCTGAGTTCAGGAGAGACTGATTTCAAAGTTAGACCTTGTCTAAACACAGTTTTTGTGCCAGTATAATTTATTTCTGTTAGTGGCTTTACTTTTTTTAATAAAATGCAATAACTATATACCAGTTCAACCTCCTCACTCCCCCACTGTGGATGTGGTTACATAGAGAAAACTTTACCGTATGAGTTTGTTTTTTCACTTTGTATACAGAAATGGCTATACCAATATAAAGTGTCTCACTTTCAGGGTAACTGCATCCACACTAGAGGTGTTGTGCCAGTATAGTTAAAACAGTACAACTTGTATGGAGATATGCCCTTAGGTTTAAAAGCCCTAGCAGAAACTACTGATGTCACTGGCCACTGATTATAAGGTTTCCTTGATGGGGGTGGGGAGATGTTGGGACCAGATGGTCCAGGCGTATACATAATTTATTTGCGTGTGTCCGGGTTTTTATTTTTAAATCTGCTCCCCATGATATAGTCCTGTAATTGGGACCTAGTCGCTCATGGGAGGTGGTATACACTTCAGAAAAACCCCTGGATAGCTACAAGCCCCTTATTCCTGCTGTCCAAATGAGCCATGTTTGCTGTGGGTTCTGTACCTTGTGGTTTGTTAAATATTGTATTCATGTCCCTTAACTGTCTAGTCATCACTGTGCAGGCCTAACCCAGTCACTGATTGGTGACAATGCTTCGATATTTATTTTTCAGTTAGAACAGCTTTTACAGCCTGTGGAATGGCTATGACAAGGAAACTGTTTTTCCTTTTGCTGGAGTTTTTTTGCATTTTTGAAACATTTCTAAGTTTCTGTTTTGAAAATAGGTGGGGAGAGAGAGTTTTTTTTAAAGCTCTTTGTTGTTCAGTTTTCCTATTTGATGACCATTCCAGAGGGTTTTGGAGAGCTTAAGTATCTAAAGAAAAAAAACTTTAACAAGCCAACATGGATTAAAAGGAACATTCGTGCTTCTACTTTGCCTTGTGATTGATCAGTCCTTTTTTAGTGTAAAAGGTTCACAGTTTTGATGATAAAGCTGGAAAAGTTTAAATGATTATATGAGGTGTGTTTAAAAATAGTAAATGCTGCTTTTTTGCATCCAGTGAATTAGGGTTCTTAGCTTACAAACAAACTGGTGATTTTATATATGACAACCAAGTGGTACGTCTTCTGCATTTTTGGGAAGGAAAATTGCTTTCTTGTGTCTAATCTCGTGGTAGCCTGTAACAGCGAGCTGTTTTTTTACTGGATTTCCTTTTAAATAGGGGAGTGCATAACTCTGTACGAACATTTCAGTTAACTTAAATTGGGTCTGATGCTTCAACCAATGCAAATTATAATTTGTGGAAACTAATTTTTTCAGTGTGAAATGGTCTGTTGAATGCTGCTTCAACTCATTACTGTGCACTCCAATTTGCCAGATTAACAAAGCCATTAATAATAGGAGCTCTCACTTTTTTTTAGCATGAAAGAATTGGTAAGCACACAGCTATATATAGTGCTATATTTTAATTAAACTTGTACTGGGTTTATTCTGTATTACCAGTTACTTCCTAGAAAATTATGTTCATAAAAGGTTCATCAGTGGTTAAACTGAAGAGAATAAAGTTATGTTGGCATGTTAGTTAACTATTTGTTGCATACACAGTAATGTAATGTACATTAATTTGCTAATATTTGCATGAGAGTAAAATGCAAGATACTAGATTGGAACAAGGTCTGTATGATAAGAACAAGTAGGTCTTCTAGTGATTCTTCCTAATGTGGGGTACGTTTAGATTAAGTGGTGGTAAATTTAAAAAACAAGCTGTAGTAAAATGGTAACTGTCAGTGTTTCTGTTGACTTAGGCCTTACCTTGATATGACTAAACTACTTATATTAATATTAATGGCATGTTCTGAAAAATATTATACAGAAGACTGGAAAATGTGGGCCCACTTCAAAACATGAAGGGGGTGAAGTAACATTGAAAATAGATGACTGGATTAAAGAAAGATAGTTTCTATTGCAGTGAACCTGGAAATTCTTGCCATAATGGTCATTTATATAACATAAACAGTGTGTCAGAGGAATTGTACGCTTAGATAAATAATGTGTCAAAATGGAGTGCCTAGTATGATTGTATTCAACTTGATCTGCTTAGTATTAACTGTGAAATATGTTGCGACAGTAATAATGAATGCAGCGGATGCCTTTCTGCTGTTATCAAAATCCATTAACAAGTTTTGCTGTGCTTGAATGCCTTTCATTGTTATGCTTTATGGTTCATACTAAAGCGATATAAATAAATGACATCCATTCTCTGCTGATACAGTTTCTATATGCTTTATAAACAATGATGTTATTTTGAATAAACATCTGTTTACCTTTTTAATAATGCATACTAGGCAGGTTGTGGGAGTTAGTTTCTTCTTTTTTGATTTGGAGAGGGTCTTAGCCAGTTAAGGGAGAAGCAAATTGAGAGACAAAATGTCTAGATTTACAGGAAAAGCTTAGCCTGCTGTGTTGTCAGGTAGAATGCATAGAATCAGATCTTCTTGTGTTTTGTAACTTACTAATGAAAAACTAAAACCAGGGCTGCAGATATTCTGTGATTCTACAGCAGCAGGATCCGCTTCTTGGTGCATAATTCTCCAGAATCAAAGCTTTCCATTAAAAAAAAAAATTGCAACCTTTGAGTATGAAAAGAACATCCCCATGTGAACAGTGAAAAATTGATGCAGTAGTCTACTTGAGTGTGCAAATAGCCTGAAACACTAGCTGTAAGAGAGTCATAAATTGCCCCATTTATCTGTGTAGTAATGACTCTGAAACCTATTGGTAATGTTGACATTTAAAGATAGTTATTTAACTGCCAGTAGTTTAGCTGGATATTTTTACTGAACGTATTTATACTACAACTCCAAACTCTCTCTTGGCTGGTATTTATTGTCAAAAGCCTGATCATGCCTCTGTTCAGCTACTAAAACTTCCACCTTCCTTCCCAATAATGCAGTTCAGCTACAAGTTGTCGATCAGGAAACTTGCAACTCACTGAAAACTTATGGGAGGAGTGAAAAATATAATGTTCCGGGATTGCATTATTCCTTTTCATATATAATTTGTGCGATGTTCATTTTAGAATTTACCTTAAGCTGCTGCAGAATTTCTAATCTGCCAAAAGAGTAGTACAAAAATCAGGGGTCTTTGCCACAGATTTTGGGATCTGTTAGTCACTGTGTGATCTTTAATAGGTTTACTTATTTAGAATCTTTCTCATTTAACTCTGTTGGAAATTAAATGCAGGAAATGTGAGTGGTTCTCTTGGAGGGTAATCCTGTGGGCCAAATTCACCACTGGCATAAAGGGACACAGATATGAAGTCAGTGGTGTTTCACTTGGGTATGCTAATGGGAAACTGACCACACATGCATGATTTGAAATCTTGGTAAAACTCTTGGCCTATTTGCCTTGAAGAGGTCTAGTCTTACATTTGATTGTATTATCCCCAGTATCTGCTCTGAAAACATAAAATGATGCATTGTTAGAGCTGCATCATTGCTGTCTTCAATTATATCATTCCCAAGTGGTTAACTGTAGTTCCTTCCCACCAACAGAGGGAAACATTAATAGCTAGAATTTGAGTGTGTGACTTAAATGATTAGGCAAGCAAGGTAGCTGCTTCAGTCTAAACTGTTTGTTTCCAGCAGGCCTGGCCAGCTAGCATCTTTTGTATGGTATCTGTGGAAAGGCCTGATCTTTTTCGTCCACGTTAAAGCAATGAGATTTTCATGTGCTGAAAATTAAGAATATGTACATAGTGTTTGCAGGATCGAGGCTGTAATGTGTGCTCAATGTGGCCAAAGAACTGAGAGCAAAGAAGGTATACGTTAAAAGGGGAAAAATCCAGTACATTACCATCAACTTTGTCTCTAAATTTCATCTTTTATGCTGAAATATGAAGTTGAATGTTTCCTAACCTGTAAAATGTTAAATATTTTACTATTATGAAAGTATAAGGGGGTTTATAAGAGACTAGTTTCTAAGATTTAAAAATATGTACTGTAATACATAATGCAAAAGGAATATGTGGAATCACAGAGTAAGAATATAAAAATGGAAGCAGCTGCGAACTTGTGCCACCCTGACTAGGCTTCGATTTATAAATTTTAAGCAGAAGATTAAATATTGATACCTCTCCTTCCCCTATACTCCCCATCCACTTGGAAACCCCTTCAATTGGTGTCTTATTTTTTTGTGGAAGAGCCGCTGTAACTTCTAACTATGAAACTGTTCTAACATTCTATAAATGCTCAAGTATTGATGGTAGAGCTCAATATTCATGGTTTTATTCAGTGGAGAGATAAAGACTAGTTATCTATTTCTATAAATAGGTGAACTGGAGTCTGTGCTAACAGTGGAGCAGCAGAGAACTGTTAGGAAGTGCACAATAAATAATTTTCATGCACATGGGAAACATTGGAAGTCCCATGGCTGCTGCAAAATGGTACTCAAGATCAAATAAACTATATATAAAAGGTCAGCTAGCATGATGGGAAATAAATATGTAATTATAATATAAATCAATAACAGATGTTGGGAACCATGGGTTATTAGGTTGGTATGAAAACTACAAAACAAGCTGTTCACTTGAACCATATGTTAAAATCAATTAACAAACATGAGTTATAAGCCATAGAGAATTTTTCTGTTGTGCTAGGTGTGATCAGTGTAGATTTTCTCTTAGGGCTAGGAATGTGGAGACAGACTTGTAAAGAAATCATAAGATTCTGCCGGGACTGAAACAGGGTGAGGAATGCCTTAGTTTAGTAGTGTGATCTCTGATTTCCTGCAGAAAAGCACAATTTTGTTCTGAATGGTAGAATACAAGGGTGTTCTGCATATGTGTTGGTTGTGGAATGGAAATGGGCTGATGCACTGTTTTGATTCCCTAATCACTGGCTTGTGAGCATAAGCAGCTTTATGCAGCTCTTATGAACAATTGCTATCCTAGATTTAAGTGTATTTAGCAGTGGGTAAATTGATTTGTACTCTCAGATTGGGCTCATTGGTGTGCTTTCCCCCTGGTAAGTTTCAAGATGCCAAAATCTTCTGCCACCTAACAAATCAAGCCCTTATCAAACTGAAAATGAAAGGCAGTATTGCATGGTAGTGGAAATGGGCTTTAAAGGATAATACGAGATAGTTTAGGCCCACAATTCAGGATTTGTTTTTCTCTCTCTATTAAAAACTAGTGAACCAGATCCTACAGTCTTTATTCATGGCAGGAAAAATAAGAGGCAAGACGGTGGGACTCTCCCTCAGATGGACTGGCCCAATACTAACAAAGTGAGTGAAGGCAAGTTTTTATTAAACTAATCATTCTCCTTCAGTACTTGGTACCTAAACATTACAGCGTCTTGCTAGCATCTGGAGAGGAAATTGGCCAGCCTTGTCTCATTTTTCAAGCTGAACAAAGAGACACTAAGCAATGACTGGCATCAACTGCAAAAATTAGACTGATATTAAAAGTATAATCTTATTTGTAAACATATGGTGGGTATTTAGTAGATAGCAATCAATTTAATCTACTACAGTTGAGAATGAAAGATTCAGAACATTGTAAACAATTGTTCCAAGGCAAGAGAATGTAAAATAACTCACCCACGTTAGCCTAATTTTAGAAGGATCAATGTCTTTTCTCTCAATTTCAACGTTTTCCTGTATGTATCTACCTATCTATTTGTGTTTTGTTTTGTTTTGTTTTTTTTTTCCTTACAGCTTTTCTTCTGACAGATAGATACTTAAAGGTGCAAGGACTCCTGAGTCTCAAGAATCAGACTGCATCATCTCTGTTTCTTTAACCCTGGTTTTGTGGGAGGACGTCATAGGATTTAACTACCTTTTAAATCAGCCATTTATTCTATAACTTTTCTTTTCCCTTCTCTGAGAAAAAGACAGAACATTTGTCAATATATTTAGGCCAAGACTTTACAAATTACCTATGAGATTTGGATGCACAGTTCCTATCAATCTTAGTGGAAATTGGTCCTCCAAATCCCTGAAGTGTCTTTGAAAATCTTAGTCCTAGAGGTTTGTCTATACAGGGAAGTTCCACCCATACAATATAGGTTGTGAATTTAAGTGTTTGTGGTTATACCAGTAAAATTCTCCATGTCAACACAACCCCCCTACTATGTAAAATGTTTACTTTATTTATAAAATAATAGTAGTTCTGGATCTTAGAAGAGATGCTTCCTGTTTTATTTTTCACAACTGCCTTCCTAACAAGCAGATTTGCTTTTCATTGAGGTTATTGACCCTGTTAGCTTAGTTTTTATTGCCTGTTCTAAAAGTGATTCTGTTAAGGCTTTGTGCCTGTGCCCTCCTTTGTTGTTGTTTGTGATACAGAGAGTAAATTTGAAAATCTGCTTCTTGCTTACTTTATTGCATAAAGAGATATGGGTGTCAAACCTGGTCTTCTCTGACTTGACTAGAGGGTCTATTGCAGTGGTCCCCAACCTTTTTGTGGCCAGTAGCACATTCACGTTTTCAGAAGAGTGTGGCGGGCACCAACAATTTTTCAAGGCTTATTTCATATTTGTACATTAAATAATGCGAAAAACAAAATATTTAATTTTACATAATATATGAATCCATAAGATAAAAAAGGTAATTTTACACGTAAAAGGTATTTATTAAATTATTCGTCAATTACTCTTTCACCATACCATGTGAATTTGCTCTTTTTTATCGATTTGTAAGAAAAATTAAGACTTTTTACAAAATAAATATCATAAACATTTGGTCCATTCTGCAGAGGTGGAGCTTGGTTTTTTTTTTGTCAGCAGTCCTGGGCAGCGCAGAGAGAAGCCATGAGGATGGAGAACACCGGCGCCCGCAACAATCTGTCCCCAGAAGGTGCAGGGCCCTGGCTTCTCTCCCCTACTGGACAGTAGGTGAGCCCCGCACCTGCTGGGGACAGAGAACACTGGCACCCGCAGCCCTGGAGTTTTCTGTCCCCGGCAGGTGTGGGGCCGTGGCTTCTCTCACCTGCTGGGCATTAGGTAGGCACACATAAATGCCCCGGTGGGCGCAATGGCACCCGCGGGCACCACGTTGGGGGCCACTGGTCTATTGGATGTCACTGGAGTATATTTGAGGCCTATCATCTTTTTAATGAAGATTTTCTTTGCCCCAAATTAGCTATTCAGTAAAGGTAAATAAACAAAACAAAATTTAACAATACAACTAAAAATTATGTACTACTGCAGACATCTTATCTTATACATGTATGTACCAAATCGTAATCTGTAATAGAACAGATGAAACTTGGGCTGAATCTGGAAGTTGATCACAATTTTACTTGATTTGTTTTTAAGGAGCTGTGCAAAATGAGAAATTAAGAGAAAGCAAATAATGCTGTAAAGTATGTCACTTGTCTTTTAAGGCAGCAATGAGTTCAGCATTCCAAAACAGTGTATTTTAATACTTTTTGTATCAGTTTAGTGGATTGCAAATTCTTAACTAGTGCCCACAAATAACCATTTTTGTTGGTGCATATCTGCCACCCAAATTGATCAGCTCTTCTGGAATTATTGAAACACTTCCTTTTTTTAAAAAAAAAATCAGGTAGTAATGTTGCAGGCATTTGATGTTTAAGATTTTGGCATCTCTTGCTGGCTGGATTGTGAAGTATTCAGTGAGCAGATATTGGAGGCATTGGTGAAGAGAAAGTAATTGATCATTTACACTTTTGGTAGTTAACAATAAAGTGAGCATTTTCAGGAGACCATTAATCAAATTGGGCATTTAAGTGTTGTGGGAAGTCCTTTGATGACACACAAGTTCAATTCTTTTTCTTTTATGATGCACCAGGGGGCATTATGTGTTTTGCAGAATGCCTTCTTCAAAATCATATATCCAGCAAATGGACTTGAGCATATGAACACAGTGTAATCAACTAATCAATCACCCCTGGAATTATAGATTTCAGATCCTATTTTTAAAGTTGATTTTAAATTGTTTACTAACACAGGCGGCATTGGACTTTGGATATAATGACTAGCCACTTTTGAATGAAAGGTTAAACTTTCTTGTATGAACATATTTAGTATTTTCTAGGTAGTGGAGTTGATGTGTGATAATTTACCCTGTCAGTAAGAGGATTTGTATTTTAGTGCAGTTTTAAGAGCTCCAATTGATGTCTTTATTTTCATTAAAAAAAAAAGTTTACTTGCTGGACTGCAGCTGTTCTCCTGATTCTGGTCCTTCATATAAACATTATTTTTTAAAATACATGGAGTCCAGTGAAGTGTGCTGATTCCAAAGGAGCCACTTACAACTTTGCAAGAAAGATTTTTTTATTTATTTATGAAGATAAATTGTTACATTGTGACACAAGTTAAACTTGCATTGCTGCTGCTTTTCCTCAAAAAGGTAATCACTTAATGGGAATTAAGTTAACCAGTATCCAGTTGCTGTGCTGAAAACTTACCACATGATAAACTCAAAGTTAAAAATGTGTTTTTTCCAGACAAACTCACACTAACGCTGGTTCCTTGAGAATGGGAATATAAATAGCAATTTAAATATTCATTTTGCCTTTATGCCCTCGTTAGTACTAGAAATATTAATATGTTTGTGTTGCCCACTTCCTCTTTTGCGCCAGCCTGCCATTCTCAATAAGATTGAGAAAAATGCCAAGTTATATTCAGTTAATTGGTTTCTTTTGAGGAGACTGGTTATGTGAAACTCATCATCTGGACAAGATTTAATATTATTTCAAGTTGTATAGTATTTCAAAGGACAGAATATTCTTTAAGTGAATTAAACTACTTAGTTGAGAGAACTGTTTTACTTGCAGATCTTTCTTTAAACTGAGATGTCAAAAGGTAGTGACAGTTGAAGAGTTTTAACTCTTTTTTTAATCTAATATCTTAAACTGATGAACAAAGCTCTTCACTGTTTGACATTTAAGCCTGCTGGTGGGATTAAAAAAGGGCTAGGCAGGTGCACTTCTATATTCTTGAGAAAGGAAAGAAGATTGTGACTCTTCAGTCTTTGTTTCAGAAGGTGAGAAATGGGTGTTCAAGAGTTGGTAATACCAATTTTTAAAAATTTGTTCTGATGTAATTTAATTGATTTGGGTTGATACCTTAGACTGAGCATTTAAAACAAAAGGATTTAAACTATAAAGGGTGTCTGAGATAAAAGGATATATACTAAAATAGAAATGTGATTAAATATCTTGCAATATCTTGTTCCCTGTAACCAAAGTTTTCTTTGCATGCAGCTCTGCAATGACTATGTTAGAGATTTTTTTTAACATTTATAGGGAATATAATTTCTCTGTATGTCATTGAGTTAAAATTGCTTTTTAGGACAAGTAGTTTGTGACTTCATTACGACCAGTGCAGACTGTGGTTTTGAGTAATGTCTGGGAAAACAAAGGGGAGGGGTCATGTTTACCATGTGAGCTAAGAAGTGAAAACATTATCTAAAAGTTGTTTCTGTTCTTAGAGGGATTGAGTTGCTGAAAAAATGAAGAGGGAAGTCCTGAGGCTGACTCCTTAAGATTTGCTTCCTTCAAGCCCATGTTAGCATATCCCATGATGTACTGAATGTATGTTTGCGTCAGTCACTTTGCAGAGCTCCACTACTGAAGCTCTTGTGGCTCAGGTATCTATCAATTTATACAGTACGCTTGACAGGTATTTGGGATGCTGTATAAATTTGACAAGAATAATTAAAATGAAGCTGGGGGCCAATGTCCCAGAAAAAAAGTCAGCCTAAGGAAAAATGGGCAAAAAAGAAATGTCCCAAAAGGAATGACTGGGAGTGTAGGGACGGGAGCCAAAATAGTCATGACTTTTTAATAGGAAGATCTATAATGAGTCTTGAAAACAGCTATAGAGAGTCACAAACAGAAGAAGAACTAGCCTACCTGAAGAAACTTTGATAATGTCATTGGATGATTCTTAAATCATTTTCATAAAGCTTTTTTTCTACTGCTCTGAGGATTACTTCAACTGTTTTAAAATTAGTTCTCAAACAGAAGTTCTAAAGCGCTAGGATGTATGTGATGTGTACACTTTCTCCTTAGGGAGCATGGGGGAGGCAAAGAATGCACTAAACAGAAGAACAACTCATGCATCTGAAGAAGTGGGTTTTTTACCCCCGAAAGCTTATGCCCAAATAAATCTGTTAATCTTTAAGGTGCCACCGGACTCCTCATTGTTTTTTGTGGATACAGACTATTATGGCTACCCCCTGATACTAATCAGAAGGTGCAACCTGGGCTGAAACAGTGTGTGAATAGTGCATCTTTGTGTCATGCTAGAAATGCTGATAAGTGCTTTTTAAAATGTATAAACAAGTGTCATGTTGCTGATCTGAAGTAGCCTGTATCCTCTTGTGAGTTGCACTCAGAGTGAGTGACTGGGATGGAGAACCATCCAATAGTACAGTCTGCTAGCAAGTAGGGTTTGTTACCATACAGCACTTTTATGTGTATATGTCGGAAACTTCTTGGTCAGTCTGGTTCCATGAAGACTAAGAGTGTGGTGTATCCCATTGCTACTTTCTCATGGTGCTATCCAAAAAAGATCATTCATTTTTTTTAAACTGAATTGCACAGGATGTTGATTTTGCAGTGATTCTTCATACTCCCCCATCCCCCTACCTCAGTGGAATAGCGTGACTTCTTTTTGGAGGAGGCCATTATTAATGCCCTTTGACTTTTTTTGTGAGGGTTCCCAAGATATCTCCTTCTGCATTTAGGTGGCTTTGGTACATCTTGAGCCTCCCCACTAGAGTATAGCTGTGAATATGCAGCCCGCTTCTGGATGGAACTAAAAATGATCAGAAGAGCAAATGTGAAAGTTAACTTCAGAAGGACAAGATAGGTTCTTGGAAGAATAATGTGTTCATTCCTGTTGTTCATTGTGATTCTTAGTCTCTCGCTGTTTGTCCAGGGTGCTTCAAAGAATTAATAAAGGAGTATACGAGGTCTTTCTGACGTTAGAGTTAGGGTTAAGGTCCCAATGTCGCTTTTGAGCACTTTCGCAGAGAGTTGTGGTCCAGCATAGTGAAAGTTGTATTCCTCAGTGGCCACTGTGATTGATAGCTTCTTTTGTCCTGTAGAAAGCTTATATTTTCTGCTGCCTTCCTATTTCTCCTGCAGATATGTAGAAAGGGCTATAAATATGTACAATGTAGAAGATATATTCTGTAAAATATGAACAGATGCTAGACTTGTCACTATAATTACCAGTTAGCAAGGAACAAGAATATGGTCTAGGAAACGGAGAGAACATTTGCTCTCTTTTCTCAGGGCTTCCTACTCTTTCAGCTGGAATCTCCTCCCATTAATAATATGGGAAGTGCAGTGTGATCATGCTTTTCTGACTCTTGTTCTCAGCCCTCACGTTCAGAACTCATGTCATGCTCTCTGCATGAAGAGAAGCATTAAGTGCAACCAATGCCAATCAGTGAGATATTCAGCAAAGAAACTGTGTTCTCTGAACTCAAAACATGTCATTCAATACTTTATCAGTGAAAACCAATGAAATTAGGGTGAAAGATATCAGAGGGGTAGCCGTGTTAGTCTGGATCTTTAAAAGCAGCAAAGAGTCCTGTGGCACCTTATAGACTAACAGAGGTTTTGGAGCATGAGCTTTCATAGGTATGGCGATGCATCTGATGAAGTAGGTATTCACCTACGAAAGCTCATGCTTCAAAACCTCTGTTAGTCTATAAGGTACCACAGGACTCTTTGCTGCTTTTAGGGTGAAAGAGGAGCTGCCAGTGATGAGTGCCCATTTCTTCACATAACATAATTAAGAGGTGTGCATTGGGCTTAGCTTTAATGCTGCCCACAACTTTTACAACCTTAACAGTACATTTTTGAGTTCTGCTGTGATGCCATTTGCTTCCAGAGCTTCCCAGTGAATTGAACAATGTACCCAAATGCCAGTGGTGCAGTAGACTGGATTCTAGTCACAATGCCAGTGTTTTCCTGTCCATAACCCAGGCACCCTGAGTGGAATTACAGCAGTGCCAGTCCAACTCAGCTGCCTGAAATAAGTGTTGGAAAACTTTTTTTTTTACTCTAGCACACCTTGTCAGTGGACAGCAAAACAGGTGGGTGTCATGTAGGGATCCTTCCTACTCACCCTGGACAAAGGTTAAATGTTGGGCAGAAGAAAACACCTATAGTTTCCTCCACTTATATTAAGAAGTACTGATTCTCCTGAATATTTCACTATGTTGTGAATTCATCAGCTGACTGCTTAATTGGAGAGAGAAATTGCTTTGACTTGACCAATAGAAGTGGATCTTAACATAGCGTAGACATTTTGAAACACAGGACACCATCAGTGTTTCACAGTTCTAATGAAGCTTGTCATCTTTTGCAGTGACAAGTATAATGCTTGGAGGGCTTTCATGTTGACAGCTGTGCTATTAAGAAAACTTCTGGTTTTATATACCCTTAAGCTTTTGCATGAGTTGAGTTAGTTTTTTCATGAAGGTAGACGGTTGGTCTCCAGTGGTTTTCCTTCTTTTAGTAACCGTGTGCATACCTTGAGAGTCCTTCGGCAGTTACTGGGACAACTATATTGAAGTACAGTGGTGGTGGGTAAGGATTTTGGTGTGTCTTTTGGTATTAATACATCACAGAGAAAGTCAGTTTGTACAGGTGAGAGTGGGGTGTAGGGAGGGTGATAGGGATTCTAGCTTCCAGTTGCCATTGATCAATGCAAGTGATGTGCACTACAGTCCAGTTAGCCTCCCTGTCAGAGTGGATGGCCCCTTTAAATGAAACAGGTTCAGGTCCCTTGTGCTAGAACTGGTGTTTCCAGTTGGGTCAATGAAGGGCATGAGGCAGCACCTGTGGCTATAAAGAGCCGGGCTGTCAGTAAAGGAAGAGACAGGAGCAGCTGGGAGTGCCCTGAGAGCGGATGCAGTTGGAACCTCCTGAGGAAAAAGAGCATCTAGGGGGAAAGGCCCTAGGAGGCAGTGCTCAGTTAAAAGAGAAAAGTAGAGTCATGTGGGAGGGACTGAGGGGGGCTGTGTGTGTGTGTGTGTGTGTGTGTGTGTGTGTGTATATGTATATGTGTGTGTGTATATAATATCTGCTATGTACATCGGCCAAACTGGACAGTCTCTACGGAAAAGGATAAATGGACACAAATCAGACATTAGGAATGGCAATATACAAAAACCTGTAGGAGAACACTTCAACCTCCCTGGCCACACAATAGCAGACCTTAAGGTGGCCATCCTGCAGCAATAAACTTCAGGACCAGACTTCAAAGAGAAACTGCTGAGCTTCAGTTCATCTGCAATTTGACACCATCAGCTCAGGATTAAACAAAGACTGTGAATGGCTTGCCAACTACAAAACCAGTTTCTCTCCCTTGGTTTTCACACCTCAACTGCTAGAACAGGGCCTCATCCTCCCTGATTGAACTAACCTTGTTATCTCTAGCTTGCTTCTTGCTTGCATATATATACCAGCCCCTGGAAATTTCCACTATATGCATCTGACGAAGTGGGTATTCCCCCACGAAAGCTTATGCTCCAAAATGCCTGTTAGTCTATCAGGTGCCCCAGGAGTCTTTGCTTCTTTTACTTGATTGAAATGAGTGAGCAGTTCACACCTCTTTAGAGCTATTGTTTCATGCTTTCTGAAGATTCAGGCAGACATTGAATTGGTTCACATTTTTTAGACTATTTTTGTAAACTGAAGGGCTAGGAACACATCTTTAAAAAAAAAACAAAAGGGTAAGAAGCTTGAAGGAAGGTGGTCATGATTCTCCTGAAGTCTTTCGGGTTCTGATCTGCATGTTGAGAACCCTTGGTCCAGAACAGAGAGTTAGTTGTCTCGAGTTACAATATTCCTGGGTTTGCCATCTCCTTGCTGTGTAACTTTGGGTTTCATTTGTGTGCTTTGGTTTATTCAGCTGTGAAATGGGAGTACTTGCCTGTCTTGTAGAAGAACCAAGACTTAATTCATGTGCATTAAGTATTTATGATGTAAAGGTTCTGTATAAATGCAGTGTAACAGCAGTGGAACCATCAGCAACCACAATTGAACAAAGTTGTTGCTAGCATGGTTTGAAATGTGTGGCCTGGCCCATATTGTGCTGTTGCTGTAGGAAACATGGAAATTGCAGTAAAAACTTAAAATACATTAAAAAAATAAAAAAAAACACAGTGGCTATAGGGGAAATGGATGCCACTTCAATTTGTTGAATGAAATACCTGCTCTTCCTGTTCAAAGCAGGTGAAACAACAATAAATGTTTAAACAAACAGTAAACCTGCATGAAGAGTGTTTTGACAAATTATTAGAATAGAATAGAAAATCTCCTTTGCTGTTGCCAACTTGCTATGTCTCTTCATTATGCTATAAAAACATTTGCAATGTGTGGTACCTTGATTTCATTTTTGGCCTAATGGGTCTTGATAATGTGTGATGTTTTGGATAATCATACAATTCACTTAGTGTGCAGAGAAGGGTGAGAAATGCCAGCAGTTTATTTCTTGGTGTACTTTTTTTTATTGCGGTATTTATTCAGCAAGCAAAGGGAAAATGAGCACTAGCTTGATTTGCCAGGGATGTTCATGAGAGACCAGTTTATTTTAACCTACTAATTCTATTTAACTAGGATAGAAAAGTGGTTACTTGGGTCACTTGCCAAGTTTGACTTTTTAAAATGTTCTGAAGGGCAAAAGCCTTCATTAATTTCTCACTTACATGACTGCAGTTGAAAGCAGAGAAGAAAAATAAATGGCTTCTTTTTAAAGAGAGACTAGTTTTGAGTTTAAAAACCCTAAACTAAAGTGAATTTTTTTCTTACCATGTCAAATTAACACGACTGCATGTTTTAGTCTTCGTGCTAAGGAGATCCTGATTTTCAAAAAGAACTTTCAACAAGACATACTGGTGCAGCCAAGCAGACTAATATTTTAGAAAGAATATTACCAGTAATAAAAAGAACAGGATTATGGTAGTTTGTTGCATTAATTTTAATAACTTTTTTATGGCTCCTGAGCCAGGATATGAAAAGTTAAAGGGAAATATGCTTCTCATTTTGATTGTGTTGGATTTATTATAGCCAATGTTTAGTTCCATTTTCCTCATACATGCAGGAATTGGTTTCAAGACTTACTGTAAAGCCACTCTAGTGACTAGAAGCTAAAAGATGAAATTAGAAAACTGATTTTTATCACTGTTTGACTGTACCCCTCCCATACTATTTCTCATTTTTGGGGGAGAAAGGATACAAAAATCTCTTCTGATTTTTAATTGTAAATATTATGGGTTTTGTCGCTCTTTGTGCGTGTGTGGGGTTACAGGTACAAATTAACTTAAACTGCTGAAGTTTACATGACATACACATTCACTGTGTTGATATGCCTCAGGCCATGTCTACATCTAAAGTTTTGCAGCGCTGGTTGTTACAGCTGTATTAGTACAGCTGTATAGGGCCAGCGCTGCAGAGTGGCCACACTTACAGCAACCAGCGCTGCAAGTGGTGTTAGATGTGGCCACACTGCAGCGCTGTTGGGCGGCTTCAAGGGGGGTTCGGGGAACGCGAGAGCAAACCGGGAAAGGAGACCCGCTTCGCCGCGGTTTGCTCTCTCGTTCCCGGAGCCACCCAGCAAACCGCAGGGAAGGAGACCTGCTTGCTCGGGGCTCCGGGAACGAGAGAGCAAACCGGGAAAGGAGACCCGCTTCGCCGCGGTTTGCTCTCTCGTTCCCGGAGCCACCCTGCAAACCGCAGGGAAGGAGACCTGCTTGCTCGGCGGTTCGGGGAACGCGAGAGCAAACCGGGAAATGAGACCCGCTTCGCCGCGGTTTGCTCTCTCGTTCCCGGAGCCACCCAGCAAACCGCAGGGAAGGAGACCTGCTTGCTCGGGGCTCCGGGAACGAGAGAGCAAACCGGGAAAGGAGACCCGCTTCGCCGCGGTTTGCTCTCTCGTTCCCGGAGCCACCCAGCAAACCGCAGGGAAGGAGACCTGCTTGCTCGGGGCTCCGGGAACGAGAGAGCAAACCGGGAAAGGAGACCCGCTTCGCCGCGGTTTGCTCTCTCGTTCCCGGAGCCACCCAGCAAACCGCAGGGAAGGAGACCTGCTTGCTCTGGGCTCCGGGAACGAGAGAGCAAACCGGGAAAGGAGACCCGCTTCGCCGCGGTTTGCTCTCTCGTTCCCGGAGCCACCCAGCAAACCGCAGGGAAGGAGACCTGCTTGCTCGGGGCTCCGGGAACGAGAGAGCAAACCGGGAAAGGAGACCCGCTTCGCCGCGGTTTGCTCTCTCGTTCCCGGAGCCACCCAGCAAACCGCAGGGAAGGAGACCTGCTTGCTCGGGGCTCCGGGAACGAGAGAGCAAACCGGGAAAGGAGACTCGCTTCGCCGCGGTTTGCTCTCGCGTTCCCGGAGCCACCCAGCAAACCGCAGGGAAGGAGACCTGCTTGCTCGGGGCTCCGGGAACGAGAGAGCAAACCGGGAAAGGAGACCAGCTTGATTACCAGAGGCTTCCTCCTTCCACGGAGGTCAAGAAAAGCGCTGGTAAGTGTCTACATTGGATTACCAGCGCTGGATCACCAGCGCTGGATCCTCTACACCCGAGACAAAACGGGAGTACGGCCAGCGCTGCAAACAGGGAGTTGCAGCGCTGGTGGTGCCCTGCAGATGTGTACACCTTCAAAGTTGCAGCGCTGTAACTCCCTCACCAGCGCTGCAACTTTCTGATGTAGACAAGCCCTCAGATCTTAGTCTTCTGAGCCAGTCCAGTAACTTGACTTGTTCACTTCGCCTGCTGTTTGTAGACCAGAATACCATTAGCTCATGAATAGGAACTCAATGGATGGGGAAGGGACCTTTGCCTGGCAGCCATTTTGTGCTTTAGGCCACATGCATCTGCCGGATTCTAAATGCCAGCCCCCTGGCCTCATGTTAGATCATGTGGCAAACCGAAGAGGTTTGAGAAACAGTCAACGTGTTTCCTCCTTTACTTTCTCTCTGGGTTTTGCAGGTTTCACTGGTAGCTGCCCATAAGGTTGTACAAATTTAGGACCCTTTCTAGTACAGGGTCCTGTAATAAGACAAAGATCTGCCTTGACCACCTTTAGTGTCTGGGTCAGGAATGGATAACTCTAGGGCAGTAGTGGGCCTCAAAACCCCCTAAGAACCTGTGGTGGCCTCTGAGATATGAGGCTGGGGGTGTATGTGTTCGGTCCTACAATGTGGGGGCGGATGGCGAGCAAGCCTGCCCGTGCTTGCCTCACAAGACAGGAGCCACCGCTTTGGAGTTATGCCTGGTCTCATGCTCTGACTGCAAACTTTCTGAATGTTAATTTTTATATTCTTTAAGACAACATTGATAGGTGCCTTTAAAAAACAATTAACTCATATCTTGAAGGGATTTTTGTGTTCGCTGGTAACATAAAATCAGTGAATGAAACTAATTTTCTCAGTTGTATATGCGTGGAGAATAAAAAAAACTTAATACATCTTATAAGAGTCTAAAACATGAATCATTTTTTCCAAGTAAGCAAGATTAGATGGTTGCCCTCCTCTCATTAATCAGTTATTGACGGGTTAAAAAAAAAACAAAGGAAAGCAAATAACACATTTTGAAATGGATGCTTAAAAGGTAAACAAATTACATAGGCTTAACCCAAAATTAATCACACTTGAGTATTCCATAGTACTGCAGATGTTACGGAATGCCCAATAAGGTGGTGAATATTTAAAACAATTTAATTCCCTGACTAAAAAATTGAAGATCTAACCTGAAAAGAATATATCACTTATACTGATGGAGTAGTGGTGAATTTTTCCAATTTCAGTCTATTTAAATCTAAAGTAGATGTTGCCTAATATTCTGGCTACTTATATTTTTGGGATTTTTGACGTCTTTCTGAGTCTGCTAAAAAAAAAATGTTGTGATTCATGAGTGGTATGCATGCTTGAAAGACTTGCATCCATTTATGCCTATCTGTGGGAATGTGGCCTGCTCCTTCCCTTTTTTCATTTGTGCATTCTGTCTACAGTTCAGTGGTGTGGTTTTTTTTCCATTGTTTGCAACTGCTTTTTTATGAGCACATCTCTGTTACCCGGGCAGTACATCTGTTTTTTTGTTTGTTTGTTTATTTTTTTTGAAGGCTGTGAAAAACAAAAACAAAAATGTAGGTCTCTGGCTTTTGTGGTTTCATTTAAAAAAAAAAAGGGCAGGGAGAAAAAATGGGGTATAAATAGACTATGTAATAGGTTCCTGTGTAATGTCAAATTTCATTTCATTTATCATGCTAACTATCAATAATGCACCAGATGTTTTGACTGCATTTAGGTTTATATTAAATTAAGCATAGTCAAGGACCCATGATGTCCATCTATAATACTGCCAAAGCTGGCACCAAAGACAACTTTTTGAGTTAGGGTAGCTTGTAGCTGCTGGTTTTTGCGAGCATTTTGTAGTAAAACATTGCTACAAAATAAGATGAAATGTCCTCACATAATGGTCTGTATACCGTAAATCAACATTTTGTGCAAAGGGTATTGTGTATGTTCTTGCATCCTGTTAGACAGCCACCTCTTTTTCCAACATCACAGTGGTTGGGAACACAAATACTATTTACCAGGTTTTAGCTGTGTGATTGGTAGGTTAAAGACTAGGAACTGGCCAGTGTATTGTCACAGGTGGTAACAGTTGTCCCAGAAGAAAACTTTAATTTTGGCTTATTTTTTTAAAACATTGTTAAAATATGGATCGAAAGTGTGCAGTTATAGTATGGGTAGGTATTTAAAAACAGTTGTGTGTATATAAATTAATGCAGCTTGATTTTATAATACTCCTGTTTGTATCAGAATAACTGTAAGATTTTATATTAACTATACACCCACAAATGAGGGGGAAAGTATATTTGCAATATGATTGTTAGAGCCATGTAGCAGCAAGAGGATAATTAAGAGGACAAATCTTGCAGATCAAACACCCCTCCCTTTTCCTGGAAAATCACCTAGCCATCACTGAAATTAAACTTGAAAAGCATCTTCCAAAGCCAGAAAAAACACCCTGAGATTTTTATCATAATGTTGCTTTTAAAAGTCCTAAATGTCCTCCATTTAAAATGAAATTCTTTTGTATTAACCTTCTTTCATATGCTAGCTTTCACCAGACTGCAGAATTGTCTGATTTGACTTTCTAATGTAACTGTAATGAATCTTCTGGGAAGCAGAGCGATTGAACATACATACTGTGCAACTCCATTGTAAAATACTCTGTCAGTACTGTCGATGTATCTGGTTTTTTTTTGTAAAGAAAAAGCGGGGCTGGGAGGGTGGAGGAAATCCCAGTCATCTATTAACAGCTAAAACCAAACATTCTCTCAGGAATCTGAGACTAATAGACACCACGATATGCAATGGTGCCTTGATGAAATGTTTCAGTATCACTTAGATAAATGCACCAAGTTGGTGAGGAGAAAACTGAGTGAAACCAGCGAAGTATAGTACAATTACATTCAATTCCAGTACATTCATTCTGAGGGAGCAATGCACAAGATGAAAAATATTGGCAAGATAGTTTTGTGACAGGCACAAGCGAGAAAATTACTATGTACGTTATGTTTGAATAGCCAGCTGGGTGAAGTATTTGATGGCCAGTAAGTGCAGCATCTATATACAATAGACCACGTGGCCTCTTCGTTCTAGACATTTTAATAGCGTAAGCATAATATTTGTCACCTTAATATAACTGCTGGTGAGTCAGAGGCTAAAAACATAGGGGTTTCCATGATACAAGTTGGTTGCAACTAATATATCCAGAGTATCTGTAATTGTGGTAATATAAAGCTGTTTTATCTGTGTGAAAGAAATTTAACACCGGTGTTTAATAATTAAGAATTTATTAATTAAAACCTCACATCATAAGTAGCCAGATGGTGCTGTATTGAAATGGCCATTTGCATTAGCATTTTTAAATAGAATCCTCTTGCATTTAATATTGGGTAGCCTTGACTTTGAAGATTTCAATCTTTAAGACCTTTTGAAGTCCAGGGTAGAAAAGGTAGATTTCCTTTTATTACAATGAAAGGCAGCACCCATACTGAAATATGAAAGGTAGGTAAGTGAATTTGAACCTTTTGATATTTTTTATATGGCACTGACCTTTATAAAGCAGCATAAAACATCTTTGCTGAAAACGTTAAAAAGATGAGAGTGAAAGGAGAACTGTAGCATAATTAAATAGGTTTTTTTTTTAGCTACAGATGATTCAATCTAATGTGAAAGCCCTCTGGTAATAGACGATTAGGTAGATGGGATAAGGTAAGGGTGTGTATGTGTATATATGTGTTTGTGGGTTTTTTTTGTCAGAGGGAAGCATTTTTTAATAATAGCGGCTTGAGTAGTGTGATGAAGCATCCGATGGGTGCTCCCAGGAGAGGGTGATTATACTGGAGAGATATCAAGCTATGAATCATTTACGCTAACCTCTTGCTGAAGCACAGCTTGCATTTTTAATGGAGGATGATTGCATTTCATAAACAGACCTTTAAAAATTAAAATAATATTGATCCTCTTTCATTTAGCTCTATTAAAACAACATGCTATACATCTCTTTCTAATAGCAACAGGACAGATTATTGTTCATGTATATTTGTACCTATCTAAAATATACACATACAGAGGCTTTGAGTAGAAGGTATATTTGTTTGTTTGTGTCTTCATATTCTGCAGCCAGTTTCACCCATGGATTGACATACTTGCAAAAAAAGATGCTTTGAAAATGTTTCCCTTCATGTACGGAATGCATGTGAAGGCATTGTTTTCCTTCAAATTCTGGGATGCTCGCAGTTTGGCACCTGAAAACCATTCCTTTCATATTTCTACTGTAAAACACAAAATGCCTTTTCTTTGCACGCTGCACAGTCTATCTGTAAAGACAGTGTGTAAAGTACGCTTGCATATGATCTGAATCTGTAAACTAGAGGTTATTGATATTATAGTTTTGTACTTTAAGTAGATAGAATTATTATATTTTACTACCATGTGCTTCTATAGTGCCTTCCACTTGACTGTCTCAAAGGGCACTGTAAAACATAAATTTAGCCTCACAATACCACATTGAAGTAGATATTATCTCCATTTTTACAGACATGGAATGTACGGCAGAGACCGTTAAGATGCCATCTACACTGTAAAAATGTTTGATTGTGGTTACCAGGAATAATATATTTGTAGTTAGTTTAAAGATAGGTTAATTTTGTGTGTGTGATGCATGTCTTTCCCCTCTTTTCATTATCTGATTTCTGTGATTAATTTTTTGTGGGAGCGGTTACCTTGGAGTTTTTGAATATTTCTCTGAGTAGTTGTGTTTTTGTATTTCAGATTTAATAAAAGAAAAATTGTGCTGGTGGACAACAGTGTCTAATCCCAACAGAATTAAAATATGGTTGGGACTTGCAAAAATGGGCCTAAACTTGGTTCAAGACAATGGCTTTAAGCTAACCCCAAAAGCCCCACCCCAACTATGCCACAGCCATGCAAAGTTCTAGAACAACTTAAAAACACAAAGTTCCTTGGAAGCTTTTCAAAGGCTTTGTAATATAAAGTTCAAGGGGTGCACTTCTCTTTTAAGATGTCAAGTATAATGTTTGGCACTAGACCACGGTGAGGCTGTTGTCTACACTAGGAAGATTGAAACCCAGAATTCTCCGTTGATGCTGCAGCACTGATGGATAAAATTTACCTAGCCTTGTCTACAGCACAGCCTCCACCAATGCTATTGCCTTTGGAACTGTGTCAGAAGTGAATTAAAGTTCCTAATTTTACTGTCTTAGACAAGATCTAACCGTAATGCCAGTAGTATTTGTTAAATACAACAACTATTTCCTGAGCTCTTTCATGCTGTGTTTTTGGCATATCCATCCTCTGAAGGATAGTGAATGGTGGCTGTTGAGAATTCAGACAAGGTTGTATAGTACTAATAAACTAATCAGAATTCAGATACATTGATTTTTTGCACACTTTAATTTAGTTGCATAGCCTACTGTCTCATCTTCTAATGAATGTCTTTGGTCTTGTCTATGCTACTCCATTTTAGTGTGCGTAAATAGCTTGTAGTGTGGATGACTCCATTCAGGTTCGTGTCCATGTGCAGAATGGTTAATGTATGGTTCCTGCCTGTGCTAGTGTACCACATTTCAGCCTTGTTGGGTGCACAGAGTTGTAGCATAATTGCTGGACTGTAACTGGATTCTAGCATGGTAGCTTTCACGGTGTAGATTAAAGCCATTTTAACTGTGTAAATAGGTCTGCCAGTCCTCTTCCCTCACATTCTGTGCTTCAGGAAACCCTAAAGCAGTGTTTTTGTCAAACATGGTCAGTGTGGCCACTTGCGGCCACAGCCTCCTCGGCTGTGATTTGTGTGTGGGGAAGAAGCCATAGTCCCTCCCTCTCCCTGTTGCTCCTGGATGCACCGCCTTGGTGTTGGCTGCTGGGGCTGCAAATGGGTTGGAGCCTGTCCCCCTCTGGAGACAGCTGAGGCACAACGCTGGAGGAGAAGACAGCTGATCCCAGAAGTGGTGGGCATCAGGCTTTGGTAGAGTGACCAGACAACAAATGTGAAAAATCAGGAAGAGGTGGGAGGTAATAGGAGCCTATATAAGAGAGAGACCCAAAAATCAGGACTGGCCCTATAAAATTGGGATATCTGGTCACCCTAGCTTTGGTCTTCAGCCCTGGGTAGTGGGGTGGCAGGCTTTGGCCGGCTCTGGCTGTGGGGCTTCAGTCTCCAGCCCTGGGCTCTGGCTGTGCAGCAGCAGGCCCCAGGGTCTGGCCGTGGGGCTTCGGTCTCTATCCCCGGACCCCATCCACCGGCCATGGGGCTTCAGATTCTGGCCCCCTGCTGCCTTCCCCAGTCACCCACCCACTCACCCCCATTACCGCTGGTCTCGCTTCCTCCCCCAAGCCCCCATCCACAGCTTAATTTTTCCCCAGGCTTGCCGGGGTTGAGTAAGTCTGCTGTGAAAAGTGATACTTCTATGTTTATTAATATCACTTCTCACAAAACTTACTAGCTAATATTAAATCAATTGCAATGATTTGGATGTGTATATTTGCATATTTATTTGTTTTTTCTGAAAGCTAATTCAGTATTTTAGGAACAAGTGTGAGAGCTGCCACCAGCAAAAGTTGGTGGCTGCACTCTGAGGCCACTGAATAATTTGTCCTGAGAACCCCTGCTCTAAAGTGATTGTACCCCACATTCACTGTCCTCAATAAAATAATTAACACTTCCTTCTCCTTGCTTGGAGACCTGGCCATGCAGCAATAACATCTCAAGCCACTTATACTGTAGCTCCAGCTAAAACCAGTTTAGCTTAACTGAATTGGTTTTAAAACTGTTAGACTGTTTTTGGGAAAACTTCTCGACCATAGATAGACTTTAAACGGACTACATATGACTCCCTAAACCTATGGCATTTTCCTGGAAAATGGTTACAGCAAAGTTTAGTCTGCTCTGTTGAACTTTACTGGCATAGCAATGGCAAGAGAATGGCATAGTTAGTTTCTAAACTCTCTTCTATATGTTTTTTATACTGTGCTCATCACTATAGTATCTGAGTGCCTTCCAGTAGCACACTATTCAATGCGACTTCACATCTGTCACATGTTTTCTCATCCTCTCCCCAGGGAGAGCATTGTTCAGTGGAGCGTCTTGTTTTGGTAATGCGCATCTTTTTCAGATAAATATACTGTTGCTATGCATTTTTGTTAAAGAAGGCTGGTCAAATGCGCCTTGGACTTGGAATGGAAAGTGGTGAGGTTTGCGGTGGTCCCTAGTTCCTGGTGGGGTTAACTCCACAGTCCCAGAGAGAGTCTCCTGTACAGACGCTCTTTACACTTATTGTTGAGAATTCCATTGTGCCAGAGGGGCATAGTGGTTTACCAGTCTTAGTCCCTAGCTATTCTGGGCCTAATTCATGGAGCTTTTAGACGATAACGACTAGACCTTCAACTCTGGAGTGCTCCAGCTAGACCACTAGACCAATGCTTAATCTTTTCTCCATTTATCTCACCTTTATCTCTGTTACCACCTCTTCCTGAGCATCTGTACTCCCCGTCTGTTCCCTCTTTTTTTTTCTGTTCCACAGCCTAGTAGTGGAGCATCTGTGTTTCTGCTATAGAGTGCTTGCTCCCCAACTGTGCTGTGCATGCGGCTTGCAACTGCGGCATGAGGGCAATCCTTCCTTTTGAGGTTCCCCTGCAGGAACTTTTAAAAATACTAGTGAGTAGAGAAAGTGTGGGATATCTATGATCCTAGAACACGTTTAACCCTCTTCTGTGAAGTCATGCCCACTCAATGAAGGGCTCCCTGTTACTCTGCTCAGCCATCAAGACAGCAAGACTGATGCATTTGTTGAGAACTGTTTTTTTTACAGATTTAAAATTGTTTATTAAAGCTAATATTAAAATGATATAATACTCTTTCCTTAATCTGGGTATCTGTACATCTGGGTATAATGTTTGCTTTATCCGAAAGTACAAAGTTTGATTTAAGGTCATAAAATACATACAGTACATGATCTGCAATATCCCAAATTAAGGTTAATAAATTCAGCGATATGGGGCAGCAATGACTGGCGAAACTAGACACTAGATCCAGAATAAAATGCTCGTAGGTTCCAAATTTACGGGAATTGATGTGGCCTATTCAAGGGCCAAAAGTCTGACAGAGTTAAGTTTAATTGTATCTATCTGGAAGGCAAATAGCTGAATTTTATTATATCTTCGCTTAAACTGCATCTTTTAAGAGAACACATAGGGTATTTTTGTTTTGTTGTTTCACCAAGTAGTACCTTTTACTTGTGACTTCATTAAAAGGTGTTGGGGAGAAGAAACTCTGATTTAATTAGACCTAGAAGTTTTATGCACTTTGGAACATCTCATGTTGGAGACTTGCAGTCTTGGTCATAGTTTTTGAAATGAAGTGTTGATGCATTATAGCATTCTGAAGCTATAGAAACACACACTGCTAGTGAAAATCTTGCTAACCTGAAGACATTTCCCATCTGACCAATAGTGTAGACTAATTTCAAAGCAAATGGAAAGATGCATATGTATCTTGAATACAGAATTATAATTAAAAAAATTGTACATTGGAAAGTCAACATTTTCCCTTTTACTCTGAAATAGTAAAAAGTAAAAACAGAGAAATAATAGAAGTGATGCCAATTTCCAGTAAAATACATGTTTTAGTTTTCAAGAAGGCTAAAATGTATACTTTGACACATTAATATAGTGTTTTAGTAAAAACATTACTAAAACAGACCTGTCTGATCTTGTCACATGCTACGAAATTAAACTTTGTGACTAATTATAAACAAAAACATTGTTAAAAAAGCAGCAGGGATTTAAACTTTAAGGATCCCATGAAAGCCCAGAGCTGGTGTGCTTGATATCATTTTATTTGCTTTTAAAATGCAGACAGCATCCTGTAAGTTGAAAATAAAATGAAAACTGAAATCTAAAATAAAACTGCTCGTTGATCTCAAATACAATTTTGCTAGATCCTCTAGGGGCCTGAGGATCATCTCTGTACTTGAGTGCTAGTACAGTCTTATATTTTGCTTGGAGGATTTTACCAACAGTTGAATTGAGTAGTTGAAGGCAAATGGTGCAGAAGTATTTTATTTTTAAAAAAGCATCCTGTGGACTTGTCTCCATTTTGTTTCACTTTTTCCCCTCTCTCCATACTAAATGTAATTCCCTGTTTTCCATTTTGGTAGGTTGACTTGTTTCCTTCTCTTAGATTAACTGTACACAAATAAAAAAAAAATGTGCTGAAAAGCTGAAGTCCATGTTAAGAGGCAAAAGGGGTTAAAACCCATGATGTGTGTCTCTGACTGTCAGTAGAATTTGTTTTGTGTATTATTGTGTGCAAGTGAATGCCCTGTGTGTGTATCTGTAAATGAAACCTTGCTATCATTTGTTGCCATTTTACATTCTGTTTTTTGTAACCTTTTTATAAAATTATTTTCATTGTTTACTGATCAGGTGTATTCTGACATTAATAAAACATTGGCCGTAATTGGCTGACAGATTTTCAGTACTCTTTCCTTTACAGTGTGTATAGTCTTTGACAGTTACAGAAGGTGTCTATAGAACTCAGGCCTTGCATAGGAAAGTCCCTGGGGTAATTGGCTTTGACGGATACTGGTTGCTGCAATAATACTGATCCATGAGCTTGTGTGAGCTGCATAATGCCTGAAGGATTGTGTATTCATCAATATGTCCTCAGCTTGAAGCATTTTTTATACTTTTTTTTTTCCTCCTGTGGCAGTTTATTAAAAGAAATACTTGCTACGTTTACTGTATATTTGGTATCTACACAGCCTCAGCTGTCATGGTAGATGAAAACACTGTCCTGGAATTCAGTGCATAACAGCAGTGTTTGTTTGAGTCAGCCCTAAGCAGCCAATATAAAGAAAAGGATTTGAGCAATTGGTGTAAGACTTCACTTCTATTCCAAGGCTTCCTTTCATTTGTGTAGATGCTATTGATGTTTTTTAAAATGATCTGATATTAATACATGGCGGTTGGATGGCAAGAGCATGATTTCTTTTGTTTGCAAAAATTAACAAGCTGTGTGACAAAAAGGAAAGGAAACATAAAGAGTGGTGTAAATTGGAAACCAGGAATGACAGTTCGTCAGTTACAACCACAGGTGTAGGCGTGATGTCCTATTTGCTACCCTGACTAATAATTCAGATTTCTTTTGCATTGGCTGATGGAAGTGTCGTCTTATTTTCAGTCTTTTTGGTCTGATTTGATTTTATTATTAGCACAACTTGAGAAATTTAAACTGCAACAAATCCACCTGGGCCAGATGGCATTCATCTGAAAGGCCTGAAGGGACTAAATCAAGTAGGTGCTCTACTTAAATGTAACACTTTTGCTTTTTTTAATTTTCAAGTGCCTCTTTTCTGACCTCAAAGAATGTAGGTAATGTATTAAACCACACAAAACTACTCATATATGTATATATCTATGAAACATCTTACCAGTGGGAAAGCTGAGGCACAAAGAGGTTAAGTGACTTGGCCAAGGTCACATATTGAGTCAGTGGAAATGCAAGGAATAACATCAGGGAATCCTGACTCATCTGCCATGTTATGATTGCTGGCTATCTTTGGCCCCAACAGTTTAATTAGTTAACACGCCTGTGGCTTAGAGAGTGGCCATTTTTGTGCCCATCCTTTATATCTTTTTAAAGAAGTCTTAATGTTATTCGGAAGGAATCTTAGTGAGTCTTATGCTAGAACTAGAAAACACAGAATTCTATCTGTTTATCTTACTAAAATGCCTAAATGTATATAGTATGATTGGGACACATGAGCACAGCTTTTTTAAATAAGAAAACAAGTCTTTCCCTAACTCTTTTCGAGATTGAACAAAATACCCTTTATATATCAAAGGCCCTCCCAAGAGGCTAGTAAGGAAACTTGGTCACGTAGAAGTGAGGCATAGCCAATCATAGATTAAAATCTAGTTAAGAGATAGAAAGCAAAGGGCAGGAATAAATGACTAGTTCAGCATGTAAAGTGGTTACTAGTTAAGTGTTCTGAGGATCAGTACCAGGACAATTGTTGAATATGTTTAACAGTGAGCTGGAGTAGAGAGTAAATAGTGAGGTTGCAAACTTCTTGCTGATGACCCAGTTAAGTTGGTTGGTAAAAACTGAGGAGGATTGTGAGGAATTCTTGAAGGGCGTAATAAAACCAGGAAACTGAGCAAGACGATGACAGATGTAATTCAGCATAGACATGTGCGAGGCAATACACATCAGAGGGAAGTACTTAAATTACCCCTTCACACTGATGGATTCTGAATTAGCTGTAACCTCTCAGGAAAAAGATATAGCCATCGTTGTAAGACAGTTCAATGAAGATGTCTGCTCATTGTCAGCAGAGGTCTAAAAAGTAAGATGTTACTCTGTGTTATGAGATAAGGAATAATGTAGATACCATGCTGTTATGAAAAGTCAGTGTATCAACTCCACCTTGACTGTTCAGAGGCATGCTGGGGATTAGTCCATATAAGGAGAAATTTTAAAACAACATTTCTTAACACAGGACCTGCCAGCCAAAGACTTGAAAGTACTTCATATGCAAGAATAATCAACTTAATTCCTGTACAGGATAACAGCACAAGATCTATTTAAGTCCTATTTCAGGGGCATCACTGGTACTTAGGGCTGGGCTGGCATTCTGCCTGAGGCAAATCTCAACACTGCTATCTAGACCAGGAGTTTGCTCAGTATAACTGTCATTCAGGGATATGGAAAATGCACACCCTTGAGTGACACAGTTATATCGACAAGAGTCTGTAGTGCAGACCAAGCTTCAGCATTTCAAGTATAGTATGATTAGGTGTTACTTGTAACAATTCCAGGGGAAATGTCTGATCCTTCTGGACACAGCTGTGGTTGTTATATTTAGTTTGCTCATAATAAAAATGTTTTCCTCTGTACAATTTTTTTTGTTTAATTAACACTTCTACTGTGCAGTGATCAATGTCTGTTTTTTTTCCTTGTTCTTTTTGTGGCTCAGGTTTCTGAAAAGATATAACTTGAATAGATATTTAGCCCCCTTCCCCCTTTAATGAAAGAGCTAGGTAAAACCCTGAAGCAGGATATTCCCATTGGTCTTCATGGAATTTCTCGGGAGAGGGGAGAAGAGCAGGAGACAATCCAAGTTGGGAAAAGATACTGATTGTGAAAATTTCCAGAGAGCACAAATATTTACTGAAGTGAGGCTTAATTTCAGTTTCACTTGGAAATAGAGTAGGCATTTGTGGGAAGAGATTTTTTTTCAAAAGGCCAATTACGTGCCTGACTCCCATTGACTTTAAATGGGAGTTGGGTGCCTAGCTCCTATTGTCCCTTTGAAAATCTCCCCTATGATCTATAATTTGGTAATATAATTTTTACCCCATCCCAACACCCATTTAAAATTCCTTGTGCTGAAAAATGTTACCGCAGATGACATCATGTTACAACATGGCATAGCAAATGACATATTTGAGCATAAGGCTTCTTTCTAGCTGTGTTAATGATTAAGTATTGTGTGGTGGACTTGACATGGTTGATCAGAACAATAAAAACGTGTTTGGTTGTGTTGATATTGTTTTGAGGTAACCTTAATTTAAAAACATATTGATATTTAAGGACATTCAGCCTCGTTTGTATTGCAGTATTGATTTTTACAGAGCCACAGTATACAGATTTTGCTTTTTCAAATTAACCCAGCAAAGCCTTAGGAGTCAAAATCATATTACGAAATGCTATTCTAGGTTAATCATTATTGTAATTACATACATGTGACTGAGACTGAATTCTGCAACATTAGCAATTTAATTACAAAATGTATTATGACAGTATGCATAGTGGAAAATGTTTAACTGATAAACGTAACTGTTCTTCTGACCGCCACTGGTGAGGGTCAGTCATTCTGGTTCCTATATAAACTGGCTTTAGAGGTGTGCATGTATACAAGTGAGAGATTTTAATTTGCATCAGAATGAAGCTTGCTTGCTAGCACAGATGTTGAATCACTTACTACGTTTGATTTAAATCTCATTTATAGGCTCTACAACTTAGTCCTGATTCATAGGGTTTATACTCTTTTGCACACAAATTAGAATTTAAAGAAATTGTAATTTTTTTTTGTGACATAACTCCAGTGCAAGCAGTGAGTGTTGATTTCTTACCTGGAATTTAGGAAGATGGAAACTAAACTGCAAGATTTTTCATGCCCAATCTTTCCCTGTGCTTCCCAGTTAGGACAACTTTTCTGCATTTATTTCTTACTCCTGCAGAGCTCACAGTTCTGTCTGTGGGTGCCATTTTGTCTCTGCTGCCTCAGCCAGTTTCCAGATTAAGATGGAGTTCAAACAATAAGACAGTGTGGAGGAAGGCAAGAAAGTGCTGTTCATGTGGCAATCATGTTCCTACTTTCATAATAGGCCTGGTTGTTACTGCATGCCCGAGACCTTCCCTCCAGGTTCATGGAGTCCAACCATCCCTGGAAGAGGGGTACCAGGCCATCTCATCTTGTTTCTTAAGTCTTGTCTATGTGGGCAGGTTGCACTGATTTAACTTAAGGTGCCAGTTTAAGCAAAGTTTAGGTAAGTCAGTACAAACCTGTGTGAGGTTTATGGGAATGCTCTTATAAACTGCACTTAAACTGAAATAGGAGGATTAGTCTACACATCAGAACTTTGCTAGCATAGCTATGTTGGCTGAGAGTCTCAAAAAATCTGACCTCCTGGCTGACAAAGCTATGACAACCAAATCCCAGGTGTAGCTGAACTGTGCCAAAAATACTTCTGTCGTCTTAGCTAATGTTGGTCATGGAGGTGGTTAGCTGTGCTGACAGAAGTCCTCTTTCTGTTGGCTTATGTTGCATCGTCACTAGGGGCTCTGCTGGCATAGCTATAGCGGTATAGCTTTACCAGAAAAGCATTGATAGTGTAGACAAACCCAGAGTGTCCACATGGTTACTTAAGATGTGAGTTTAAGCACGTTTTAAATTAAACTGGTACAGATTTCCCATCTAGACAAAGGCTTCATGCTCCTGCACATATAGGAATGGAAAAACCTTGTCCATACTAGTCAGAAAAATGTTGCTAGTACTGTTCTAGCCACAGCAGTATTTTAAACAAGGTTGTTACTAGTAATGGTTTTGAAATTTAAAGTATTGATGGAGATATTCAGGGCCCATCTACATAGTATATTGTACTGTGTTGGACAGGGTAGTTCTCTATCTACGTTTGTCTGGTTTAAAATATGCAGAATAGGTCAAATTTTGTTGAAAATCAGAGATGTATCATAGTTATAAGACGGACTTGGTCCCATCCAGGCAGACAGGATCAAACCATTGTAATGTAATAGGATACTACAGTACCCTGACATAGTGAATTTGACTGTATAAACTAGAAACAGGACTGGATTGAGTTAATTCCTCTGCTTCCTAATTTTAAACAAAACCAAGAAAACTCCTCATCTTATTTTTTGTCTGTCTGGGTTAACCCTCCCCCACACCTCTTGGTTGCTAATTATCTTGTAACATTAATAGGCTTAGTGAGAGAAAATTGCTTGAAAATACTTATTCAGACTTTTTAGAAAAGTGGGGCTTGGAAAATATTCCACCCGGACTCAACCTGTATTTGATTATGATTTGTTTTCACAACTGAGCAAACTGACACTGACCATTGTCTTAGAGACGTGACCCGTACTTCGTTTTGGTGAATATTTCCTTTGCACCCTATCCCTTTAGTTTAGAAATCAAGGTGCTCCTGTGAGTGTGTTAATGAAGTTGGAAACTATGAAAATGCTATGGTAATGGTTAAGGTTCTGCTTTGTGCCCTGATCGCTTCATAACTTGAATGCTAAAATAGTGATATCTCCCTCCCTCCCTCCCCCATTCATGACATGCTTAGTCTATTTGATTTCCCCCTCCCCATCACAGAATTCCACCTTGAACATGCCAGTTATGCTGGTATTCAAGCACCTAAATAGAAGAATTTGGGCTGGGATTTTGAAAAACTCCTAAGTGACATAAAACCGTAAATCTCATTGAAGTTAGTGAAGTTAGACTCCTTGAGTCTTTGCATGGAATGACTTGCGGGATTGGGGCCTTTGTTCTTAAAATACATCATGCCTGAGTTCTTTCAGGCTCACGTTTCTAATTCACTGGAAGTTCCCATTCACACCCTGTGTTTTCTCTCTGGCTTATTACTAGTCATACCGTAGGTGCCCTGTGATGTATTTAGATAACAAACTTTGTGCATTTAGTTTTGAGCTGAGTGTATGTGCTCTCTTCTATATAATACTGGTACCAGCCATTCACTTGGAAATTTTAATCTGCAGTGTTTAGTTTTCTAGTTGCTTTTAGAAGTAGTTTTCAATTTTAGATTGTAAGCTCTTTGGGGCAGGGACTTGCGTGTTTGACATAGCCTGTTGTACAGGGCTGTGTACATTTACAGTGCTATATATGTAATTGACACTTCTTGCTTTACGGCATCATCATGCAGGTGAAAAATACTTTGTAAATGCTGAGCAATGAGTGCTATCCATGCAGTGTTTGTACAGCAGATCGCTAGCATGTGTGAAGGATTTTGCTCTGGCCAGCACTCAAATATTAATATTGGTTATTGTAACTGTCAGTAGAGGTCACAGTCTTGCCGATCCAATGTGAAAGCTACACAATCTTGTTAGCAGACACTGTAGCACAGGAAAGAGGATTATATAGTAATAGTTCTTCATAGCATGATTTTTTATGCTCCATAGTTGAATGATGGCTTCTTTTCAGCTATGTAAAATAACACAATACAGAACATATCAGCATTTCATTTTTTTTTTAAAATGGATATAAATTATGTAACACATCAATATACTCTCCTAAATAACCTCAGACTGATCAGCAAACTGCCTTGACTTAAGAAGATTAAAGAATTAATGTCAAATTACAGGCATAATTGAAAATAGTATACAGTCCATTTCACATAATGCAAGAGAAATGGACAATTGGCAAAAGACAGACTAAATAAGTTAAAAGTGGTTATAGTACTAGCCTCAGCAGGTTTTTTTTGAGAGCCCAGTATTTTGAAGAACAGAGGAAATTGCACTGGTCAATGAGCATGATGAGATTTTGGTTCTATTTTAACTTGGCTAAAGATCCAGGCAGATCAGACAGTAATTGAAGGTGTCAGTTTAGTTCTACATCAGGCAGTTTTCTGCACATGTCAGAGGAGTTTCAGAGAGCTGGCAGAGTTGTACAGTTAGGCGTATATGTCACAGTGGGTTAGTTTTGGCTTCAAATGGTGACAAAGTGCTTGGGAAAATTGATTGCACTGCATGATGATTCTGGTACTATGGCTGGACAAACAAGTTAATGTAAATGAGGAGAAAATGCAGAGATTTCAGTTGGGGAGGCATAGTTGACTGTTGAATGTCATACACCTGTACCCCGATATAACGCTGTCCTCAGGAGCCAAAAAATCTTACCACTTTATAGGTGAAACTGCGTTATATCAAACTTGCTTTCATCTGCTGGAGTGCGCAGCTCCACCACCCTGGAACACTGCTTTACTGCGTTATATCTGAATTCATGTTACATTGGGTTGCATTATATCGGGGTAGAAGTGTATTTTATTTTTATTATTGGGGTAAATAAACTGAAATCCTTTGTACATAGTATTTTAAGGGCGCCTTGTTCATCTTGAAAAGGACAATTTCCTTTAATTCAGAAAAACTAAAATTAGTATTATTACCCCAATTTTTGAGTATTTTTCCTTAAAACCTAAGTAGTGCACTACTTCTCTAATTGTTTTACACAAGAAAGCACTGTGCAAAGGAAACTAGATTGTTTGGTCTCGTATGCTTTTTATGAAATGCCGAGTCTTTTTGTAGATGGATCAAATAAAAGAGTATAGTATAACATTTTTTTGTTATTATTTTAGTGACTTCTAAGTGATGCATTACGTTCTGGCAATGAGGTGCATTTGTTTATTGCATATAAAGATTTGGGCATTGCTAGAAACTTGCCTGAAATTCTTAGAGGAATCTGTCACCACTGAGTTTTGAGGGTATTTACCACGTGACTACCCTACAAGAAGCCCAGACATTTGACACACACTTCTCTGTATGCTTTTACTTGCAGTTCTTTTGTTTGATACACTGTCATTTAGTTACCACTGGGAAGCTTTCCTCGAATGTGTGGGCCTACTCTGTTAAAAGTATAGTAGCTGTATTTTATATGTGGGAGGCATGTGTATACCACTGTCAAGGAGGCTTGATTTCCTGTGCACTGGAGCTTGCTATTATTATGCGTTACTATTAATTCTATGAGCACTGTGTGCAGGGAGAAATGAGCTTTTGTTCTGTGACTTGTATTATCTACAGTCCAGACTCCTGCCTGGGCTAATCAAAGCCATAAAACTTTTTAATAATTTGCACATTTTAACTTGAGTAAAACTGCTACAAGTGACTTAAAATAAGATTTGATTTCCCTAGCTGTAAATGGTTTACCTTGACCTTTGCTTGGAAGGGCAGTGATAGCTTTTAAGGAGAACCGCCATGATAAAAGGAAGAATTACGTGTAACCCTCATTGATCTGTAGGTAATGTTTGTTGTTTTGACTGAAAACAAGATGTACCTTTCTGTAAATACATAGGCCAGCCAATTGGCTCTTTTTTTCTCAAAAGGGACTCTGTATTGAAACAGTTAACATGGATTTGAAACAAAACTTCTCTGCCTTCCCTTTTATCAGATGCTCTCTGTAACCTGTTTGGTATTTCTTTCTATGCTTAGCTGTAAATAAACTTTAAAATGTAGACGTGTATCTGTCAGATTCTATGTTACGAGTTGCCCCTCAATTGAAGCTGCTATTGGTTTGCAGTTTTAGTATATAACAGAAATTAGAGGTGTGAGCAGGGGAGTGCAGGTACAGGTATCTAATAACTGAATACGCTTTTTTCCTTGCTAAGTAGGTTTTGGAGCAACGGCACTCTGACTTGAACATCTGAAGAACTGATGAAGATGTTGAACAATTGCAAAGAATCAAAATAATTAAATACACCTCTACCCGGATATAACGCTGTCCTCGGGAGCCAAAAAATCTTACTGTGTTATAGGTGAAACTCCATTATATCAAACTTGCTTTGATCCACCGGAGTGCACAGCCCCGCCCCCCTGGAGCACTGCTTTACCGCGTTGTATCCGAATTCCTGTTATGTTGGGTTGCATTATATTGGGGTAGAGGTGTACTAGTAATCCGCCAGTGCATGCAACAAAATTTGTACTAAGTAATAGTTAATATTTTCATCAAAACCGATTTGGTTTCATCAAAACAGATTTGGATTTGGATAGGATTTGGAGACCTTGTGCTGATCTGTTGTGAGAAGGCTGATTCTATCTGTTATGCTCACCCTTGTATGTCGATGCCTTGTTTTTAAATTGTGATCTTTGCCCCTGGGCAATAATCATGATTGTTGTGTGATCTAACACAGGAAGACTGGCATGCAGGATTTGAAGATGCATGTGTGGCTCAAGCTATAGATGGGATGTATTTAGGATTTCTGGATATGTTGTAAGTAGTGTGGTTTTCTGTATTTTATTCTAGCTCTCAACACAGCTTTCTTTGCCCTTTGGAAACCACACACCAGCAAGGAAAAGACGATCACGATCGTGAAATTAAATTTCATTGGCTCTTTTTATTCAGCAGGCATAGGAGTGTCTGGCTTTCTTGAAGACTGGACTTGCAAGTGATATCTTTTTGTGTAATAGCTACAGACCATTCACAATATAAGTTGATTTATATACCTTGTATGGATTAAAAAATTTCAACCCTATGAGAGCCTTCCCAAAAATGGCTGGTTTTGGATCTCTTTTTCACAAGAATTAGTTTGACCATCCTATTCAATATCGTTGGTGATCAGTAGACATGAGGTGAGATGAGATACGATGAGACAATTGTGGTTAGTACCTTAGCTGAAGATACTTGAGGAAGCAATGTTCTGCTCACTAGAAAGCCCCCGTTTGAATTTTTCATAAGTTTTTAGAGGAAAAGGCTAGTTGAGGATATTCTGGTTTCATACAGCTCCTAGAAATGTAGTGGCAGAGTCCACAAAAATCTCCTGAAGACCTTGCTTTTGAATCCCCTTAGAGGAAGGATGAATATCCTCTTCAAAGAAAGATTAGAAGGATAATCATAGATTTTCTGAAACAGAAGATAAACCTTTTCCTTGTCAGATAGGCCTCCTGTGTGCAATGTCTGAGTGAAGCTCAGGAGCACAGAAAGCGAGAGAACCTGACTGTTTCCCCTGCTTTCTATAATAGAAAATGTGATTTTTGGGCAAAGATTTGAAGCATCCGAGAGTTTTTGTTTTTTTTGGGGGGGGGGGGGGGAGGCGGGAGCGGGGAGGGAAGGGAATCAGCTGTATTTGTTTATGACCTTAAAAAATCTTACCAGGAGTCTTAAAAAGATCCTGCATTATACAGCTGTCTCACCGTCCTCTAAAGCAATAGTTAGAGTCACTACCAGAAATTGATTTACAAGACTTTCAAGGATCAGTGCAGTGAGTTTTTTTTCCCGCCCATTAAATTCTGCAGTGTTTGTTATGCAAGAGGCCAGACTAAATCATAATGACTCATTCTGGCCTTAAAATCTGGGTCTGCTATAGCAGTGCTTCTGAACCAGGGGTACGCAGAAGTCTTCCAGAGGGTACATCAACTCATTTTGATATTTGCCTGGTTTTACAATAGTCTACATAAAAAGCACTAGCGATGTCAGTACAAGCTAAAATTTTATACAGACAAAGACTTGTTTATATGGCTGTATATACTATACCCTGAAAGGCAAGTACAATATTTATATTTCAATTGATTTATTTTATAATTATATGGAAAATAGTGAGAGAGTCAATTTTTCAGTAATGGCATGCTGTGATAGCATTGTGTTTTTATGTCTGATTTTGTGTGCGAGTAGCTTTGAAGTAAGGTGAAACGTATGAGTACAGAAGACAAATCTGACTCCTGAAGGGGTACAGTAGTCTGGATGGGTTGAAAGCCACTGTGCTATAGTGACTTCTTCCTATGTGCCACTGATGCTCTGGGAGTAGATACGTTCTAGTGCCAATGTAATTTCTTGCTTTCTTTGACTTGCTTCTACAAATTTTAGGGATAGACTAAGTGGTGCATGAGGATGTAGTCATGCATTTCTGTGCTCTCTCAAATTGGCATCCTGATCAGAGGTTGTATTGGGTTTTGTCTTGCTGCAGCTTGACAACTCAGTAGGTTTTTTTATTAGGAGCTGCCAACTTATGCTCCAGAACTTTTCATTTTAAAAATAATTAAGCTCTTATGGTTGTGAAGAAAACCTTCAAAAAGTGAGTGATGTAGGATGATTTAATACTGTAAGCTGGTGTCTAGAGGCAGTTTGAAATAACAGTTCTGAAAGTAGGAACTACTCCATTCATTTCAAAGGGGTTGTGAACTCTGAAGCCTAATGAAGATTATTTTAGATGCCAACATTAACTAATTGGCTGTAGACCAAAGCATGCAAGAAAGAGGCACAGTCATGTTAGTACACTCTGCACAATTTGTTCTGGGTAGGTTGTTTTACCATCTTTAAGGGTTGTGCCTTGGTGTGTGGGCAGATCTTGGGAGAGTGCTACTGCTGTGTGTTCTGTCATTTTGACATTCTCCGAAATTAAATAGCAGCATTCCCTGTATAACAGTGACGGATGAAGCCAGACCTGCTAATGAAGTGGGGGGCCAGTAATGAGGATCTGCTTCTTGCTGCAGGTGGTTTGTTGCCAAGCAAGCAGTGCATGGCAGCTGTGAACTCCCTGTACTGCTCTTCTTATACCCCACATGTAAAGACTGTGACCTGTAAGAAGTAACCCACATACAATGGGGAGAGCCTTTCAAAGGGTGGTATTTGAAACCTTGATAAAGTAAAAGAATCTAATGTTGATTAGGTTGCCCAAAGTGATGGATCAGTCAGGGGATGTGCAAAAGAAACCTGGATCTCTGGTAATGGAATTGGATGCATAGGCAAATTTGAAGTATTACTCTGAAATGTAGGAAAAAGGACTCCAAAGGGCTCCTCATGCATCTACTTCTGCCAGTATTTGTGGGGTAAGGAGATGAGACTTCCTGCCTCTGAGTCAGAATAAAATATCCATCCCAGCCACGTTTGTGGCAGATGCCACAGTATATGCTATTTTTAATTCTCCTCTAGGGCTACGATGACCAGACTTAGCTTCCCAGCTGCTCCAACTCTATACCTATAAACGCCATCTTGCAGGCAAAGCTGCTAGTGGCAGCTGTTTTCTTCTAAGATGGCAGATTTGGAGAAAATATCGAGAAAAACTTCTGTCAGAATATTAACCCTTGAGAAGTCATTTCTCCTCCGCATCTTACTGCCCAAATCTTAAAACTGAACGGAGGCAGCATACAATCAAAGCTTGCATGTTCCAGATTCCAGGGGAACAATGGTGACCTTCTTATGAGGAAGTTTTCAGCAACAGGGTCCAGAGGAGGAAACCACCTCTTGCAACTCAGGGAAACGCATCTCCACCAGATTATTCATCCATAAAATGGAAGACCCTGCAAACACCGGGATTGGGGCCTGTGAGGCTTCCTGCAGGCCTGGAACAAGTTTACCACTTACAAATGGGCCCTAGAAACACATGGGAGAAGGATTGGTCATAGAATTTAATTGAACTTCTGAGGTGGATTCATTTATTCAAGGACTCTCTAAAAATATCAACCCTGGGAGGTCCCAGATTGTTAGCTTGTTTGAATTTCTACAGGAAGCTGTATACTTGATGGCATCCTTCCCGAACAGAGAAGGAAGAGCCTTTAATTCTATTCTGTCCATGTCGTCCAACTGCAATACCTCATCCCTTTACGCGGAGATTTAAATGAGCTGCAGAAGTTCTAAAATGTCCAATATGCTACCCAGACTGGACATTCCACATTGACGGAAGAACTTTTTAGAGCTTTTCAGCCAGTCATCCTGCCATCTTTTTTCACAACCAATGAAGTAGCCATTATTTTGGCTGGTGAGTGTCCAAATTAGTTCACTTCATTTATGGAACTCTGCCATTTTCCATGCTGATGAAAGTGGTATTCCAGAATGCCAGATTTCATCTTAGTGTATAGTTCATCCTTCAACAGAGCCAGGACATAGTTTCTCTTCTTTTTTATCCTAACCCTCAACACAAGAAAAGTCTCCGTAAAGCTTCTCTTCGACATGAGGTTTTTTGTTCTTTGAGGATCAGGTTGATCTTGGCATGCCTGGACTAGACTATACAAATGTTTTATCTTCCTCAAATTAACTGGCAGTCAGTTAGTTTGAGAGGGGGGAGGGAATCGAGACATAATCTGAGGGCTTATCTACATAGGAAAGTTTTACCAGTGACATTGGTAAAACTCCTTGGTGGACACCTATTCCAGAATGGGGGCATTTTTTCAGCTGACATTAACCCCCCTCTTTTCCAAATGAAATAAGCTAATCTGAAAAAGGTACTCATGTCAGCATAAGAGTATCCACAGGAATTATGTCTGGTATATCTGTTCAAGTGCACACATTGGCTTATACCAGGATAACATGCTCATGTACACAAGCAATCAACTGACAGTTCCTAGATTTTGTGTATCCAGGGGGCTTGTGGGTGGCATTGTGAATGGAGGGCTCTCCATTTTGGAGTTGGCTTCCTTTCTTTACCTGGTCTGACAAGTCCTAAATGTCAAACCATTCAGGCTCTGTTTCAAACCTCTCCTTGCTGTTTAATTCTGGCTTTGACAATGGTGGGAAAAAGTCTTAATATAGGCTGGGTGGGGAGTTGTTTGGCTGACGTGTCAGATTTTGTGTCGTAAATTGTTTTACTGCAAAACGTATGTGTGCCTGGAATGCTTTTTGTATGAACACTATTGAAATTAAAAGTGTAAATCTTTTTTAAAAAGTAACCCCAGCTCTACATAACCATGTAATTTTAGCAAGGAATTCTGGTAACATAAAACCGCAAAAGCAAAACTCAAGGGGTTTATCATTACTAGAAAACAGATAGAATTACAGTCTTAAATTAAGGTACCTCTGACAATGTACTTATTAAGTAACATACATGGATTGTGATTAATGCCCAGGGATCTGCTAAAAACCTGCTCAAAGGCGCTAACAATTGTTTGACGTAGCTCAAATCTGCTTCAGGCAGTGAAAAGCACCTTTCCACATGTGCTGATTTCCGTTTTTTTTTCTCCCCTGTTGAAGTTTGTGGGGTGTTATTTTTTATTATATTTTATTATATTTTACTTTTGGTGATGTTTCAGTTTTGGGTTGTTTCTGAAGTCTGGAAAATACCTGTGGCTGTAAGCACAGTTAATTGGCCTGCTTCGGACTTTCGTATAAAATGCTCTCAATTTTAAAAACCTGCAGACAATGTCAAACAAAGGTGATGTGAATTCTTGCATAATTGTAAGAGCCTGATGTTTCTTGCTTTAATCATTTCAGTCTGGGAATAAGGGAAGGAAACTCTAGAGGGTGCTATAAATCAACATGTAGGCTTCTCCTTACACTACACGATTACAAATATAAAGCTTACTCTTGAAAAGCTGTGAAAGTTGCTCTGTATTACTTTCTCATTACATGGCACCTCAGTTTGGTGGAAAAATGAATATTGAAAGAACACTACTGGTTTGGCTTGCAGAATTATTCTGGAAGATGCATCTTAATTATTTAGCTCTGGGGGATTCTCCACAAGACTTCAAAAACAGTGTTGCTCTCAAACATCTTACCTAGAGTTTTCACGCTGACGTAAATCATTTTGGATATTGAAATAGCTTTTCAGGCATTTATAGAATATGAACAAATGGATGGTCCTCATTCTCGGGTGTTCTCCTTCCCCCTCCCCCCCCCCCACTGCAAAAGACATAGAACACTACATCTTGCATTAAGATATTCAAAGAGAAGAGAGAGAACTTTTAAGTAATGTACAAAGTCACACTGACAGATAAGAGCTTTTTCTTCTTTGTAATGGTCCCACTAACTTGTTTCATATGTGAGTTTTTGTTTCTGTTCATATTATATACTAGTACTTCATATAGATTTTTTTTTTTTGTCCTGTAGCAATTAACAAGTAAGTATAAAATAGCTGTCCTTGTCAGGTTTAGTTCCTATTTGGAGAGGCAGCAATCAAAATTGCTTATAATATCGAATGAGTTTGTCATTGAAGGCAGCTGGATCCAAGCTGAGGTAACACGTTACACACAAAATAGTTTCTGACTTTGGAACACTAGTAGGATGATGTTACAATCAATTTTCTTTTGATTGGGCGAAGGGAGCTAGCCAGGATGGATAATAAAAAATGAAGTTATTGATGTGTACATTGTACATTTTTTTAAAGTACCATTTTCCTGATGCATGAGTAGGGCATCCGTTAGTTTAATAAAAATACTCCCCTTCCGGCCCCAAAAGATGAGAAGAAGAAAAAATTAAGCCATATAAACTAGAGAGATTTAACTAGGTCTCCAGAGTTGCAAATAGCAGATGGGTCTTTTTTTTTTTTGGTTCTTAAACTTGAAATTAGTAGAAGCTCCAGAGACTCCAAACACATGTGTCTGATCCAGACCAGCTGATGGGAACCACTCAAAATAGCATTTGTTCAGTTTTCCATACTTCTGCACAAATTCTAAAGAGTTTTTCATATTTCAGGGAACCAGAGGAAGGAATTTAATACCTTGAGGCTTGATTTGAGTTTTAATTCAAATCCCTGCCATCAAATTTGGAAAAATCCAAGTTTTATTGAGGCCTTAAGTTTTTAAGTTCTCATCAGAAATATTTCCTGTTTCTACTTCAGTTTCAGTTTCTTGCCTCGTTAAAAAGGACAGTGGACGGTCTCGCTCTACAGTTAAGTTCTAGATCACTGTTTTTAAGGTAAAATAATCTTATTTTTGCGTCTAAGACAGATGGGAGTGCTTGTCCTAATCTGAAAAAAATTAGACAGAAATCTGAGGCATAAGAGGCATAGTATCCATGTTTCAGATAGCTGAGGAACAGCTACTGGGTAAAAGCATTCGTCCATTACCATTGCAAGTGGTTGGCATACAAAGTCCATTGTGATGTTTGCCACCTGTTTGTGGGGTTTCTTTTATCTGATTTAAGTGAAGGTTTTAAAATATATATATTTTGAATGAGTCACATTAAGCAAAACTGAGCTCTTGTCCCTTTTCCACATCCTTTTTAATAAATGTGCTTGGTGAGTAACGATACCTTGCACTACAGTAATGAATTCAGAATGCCTTGCAAAAATTAACTGCTCTGTGAGGTAGGCTTTATTATCTCCATGTCATAGATGGATAAGCTGAGGCATGGAGAACTTGTAAGTGACCATGGAACCAAGTCATCTTGCTTCTTAGTCTTGTGCTTTCACCATTAGATGCAATATTCCAAATATTAAATATAGTCTCTTGATACAAAATGTTGTTAAAGAGATAGGTCTCCATGTGTCTGACGAAGTGGGTATTCACCCACGAAAGCTTTTATGCTCCAATACATCGCTTAGTCTGTAAGGTGCCACAGGAGTCTATTGCTTTTTACAGATCCAGACTAACACGGCTACCCCTCTAATACTTGAGTCCAAACTGATGTTAATTTATAGTGTTGCATTACAAGTTTCCATATCTGATTTTGGATCAGATCTTGTAAATATCTGATTCAAGTACTTCTAATACAGAAATTGTTTTCTTTCATGATTTTAAAGATAACAAAACATAGTTACATTCATATTGTCACATTAGTTCAAAATCTCAGTTGATGGTAACATTGCTAGAATTTCTGTAGTCGGGATTGGAGTTGCATATGTGCTTCTGCAAATATAACTTCCATCTCCATTCATCTTTGCAACGTGGTAGCAGTATTTTTGTCTTAAAAAAAAAAACAAACACCCTGACTTTGAAGTGCACAGCTATTTTGGTATCTTGTGCCACATTCAGATTTTAGATCTGCTGCTGGGCCCCCTCTAGTGGTGTGTAAATGCTTTAACAAATTTCATGCTTCAACCGCTTCAACTACAAAAAAAGAAAATAAATGTTCCCCTTAATATATAGCAGATAATATAAAACAAGTAATTTTTAATACTGACTTAAGAGAGGTTTGGGGGATAGTAACTGTTTCAACCTGATGGAAGATTAAAACTTGTCTCCCTTGTCAGATATTAAATGTGGGAAATTGCTGCGGGCTATGGAATAAAATCCTTGATTTACAGTGCAACATGGTGAAAGGCTATAATGCAGGAACTGTATAGATTTCTTTGGTATAAAGGCTTCATTTAAGAGGACAAAAGTAGCAAGACTATTTCAGCTTGTGGTTTCTATTTTGGTAGGCAGAGTCCCAACCTGATTTGTATGATGTAATGTTGGTAATTCAGAGCTGGAAAATGGACTGGATAATTCTGAACCTTGCTCAGCATAACAACTTTTTATCAGTAGTACTAATGAGTTAAACTGTGTAATATGCATGGAGATTACCTTCCTCCTCAAGTTTAAGGTTAAAATTATAGCAAGCATGTTTGTTAGCTTTTGTTGGCATTGAAGAGCACTTTTGACACTTGCACATTCTCACCGTGGACATATTTTTCTACTTAATGTGAGCAGTTGCTTAATTTGAAAAGCTGTTACTGCTTTTGATCCTGACTGGCAAAAATCAATGTGCACAGTGTAGTCTGATCTAATAGGAATCAAACTCATTAAGGCATGAAAATGGTTTAATCAACAGTGGGCCACCTTAAAGGCTATTTCAAAATATACTAAAGGCAGATTCATGAAAGTAAATGTTCCGTTCCGAGATTAAATAGTGACAAATTTCACTGGCTACCTCCAAACTCCTCTAGAAAAATATTTCTTATGGCTTTAGATCAAATGACAAACATGCAAACTAGTTACTGTTTTCTTTGTAGTGGGTGCCCTTTGAGGCTGTGAAAGGCACTTTGTTCACGCCGTGCTCTAACCTGAAGGCTGATTGAAACGGGGCTGCTAACCCCCCTTTTTATTGCGTTGTCAGTTTGGAGTCTCATTCTTTAAAAATATAAAGATAGGTGGATGGATTGTGTATAGATTATTGGCAGTCATACAGAGAGACCAGGTAACATGAGCTGAATAGTATGTTAAATGATAAGTGTGTGGCCCTGTATAACTCTGCCTGTGAATGATCCCTGATCAAATTAGGCCTAAAATTTAAGTTTTAGTGCTCCTAAAAAAAAATCTCAAAATATGAAACTGATCAATAGAAATATTTCCATGAAATTAAAAATAAAATGTTGATGGAAACACTAAAAATTCCTCTGAAGTGTTTACAGCTGAAACATTACAGCTTTGGGTTAATGCATAGAGCTTGAAAGTGAAATGTACTAGAAACTGACCAATTTGTTTTCATTGACAAAATTGAGAAAAAAATTAAATTTTTGTAAAATTGATAGATATTAATAAACAGTTTCTTTTGTCTTAGCAATATAAGATTGTTTTTAAAGGTAAGAAAATCGTTTTTTTAAAAATATGATCTTTACCAGCATCATCTTTTTCTCCAGTCTGAGGTTTCTCTGAAGGGAAACTGCCATCATAACAGATGGAGACAATTTTGAGATGTGGGTAATTATTCATCAATGATAAAAGCAGATCACCACACTGATTTGCCACTGGTCACCAAATAGGATTTGAGCCTGGGTCTCCAGAAATGAGAGACGAGTTTCTCTTGTTAAGCAGGGAGGGGGCACTCTTATTTTTGTTCTAGTGAGTTGCGAGAGCAGTCACGAAGCACTGAAATACATTTGTTATATGTATGGCTGTTCGTTTGGGTGATGGAAGGGATTCATTTTTAATGCTTTTATCATCTCCTAGGTGCTCTAACTATACAGCACTTTTTCCTTTTTAACACAATTTTCTGTACTGATAAGAAGGAAGAAGTTAGTTGCTGGGCTAGCTTGCCTGGCTTATTTCCCACTATCTGTGTTTTTTGTTTTTTTTTTTGTTTTGTTTTAAATTAGGCTTGTTTCAAAACTCTGTAACTTCACATCTGTGGCTAATGGCATTTATTATGAGGTCTTGACATGAACTGTGATGCAGTTTTGCTGACTAACTCAGAACTTCAGATCTGTCAAAGAATAAGCTGGATAGAAAAATTAACTTACACAGTATCGCCATTTATTATTCTGGAGCTGTATTTGAGTTTCTGTATTGGGTTATTGAATGGAAGCAAGCATTAAGTAGGTCTAAAATGGCAGAATTGTTATCTGGAAACACGAGTACTTGCTTTGACTTCGGCTGTGGTTGCTACCAGTGGAAGACACTGCAAACATGGTGAATTACTTAGTTAAAGGAGCATTTTTAGGACTTGGAAATAACTCCATCCATTGGAATAAAGGGTAAAATGTACCAAAGACTAAAAAATATTTCTGGAGGGACGATGACCAGAAAGATAAGGATGACATGAAAAATTGTTGATGGCTTCTGTATTGAGCTATAGAAATCATTTTACTGCATTTTTTGGTAGGAGCATCTTATTTCTCAGATTGCAAAGTAAGGTCATAGTAGATTTCTCTCACTTCCTACCCTTATTTGATTACGTTCTCACATTTTTAGGTATATTAAATACACCTCTACCCCAATATAACTCCACCTGATGTAACACGAATTTGGCTATAACACGGTAAAGCAGTGCTCCGGGGGCGGGGAGGGGGTCTGCGTGCTCCAGCGGATCAAAGGAAGTTCGATATAACGCAGGTTCACCTTTAACGCGGTAAGAGTTTTTGTCTCCTGAAGACTGCGTTGTATTGGGGTAGAGGTGTAATAGTATAAAGAATGTAAATGGAAGAGTCTGTCCACATAATGCCAGAGCAAGGAGATATTCAATTAAACTGAAAGGCAACACATTAAAAATTGATAAAATCCTGCTCAACCTAAAACACAGCTAACCTGTAGAACTCTCTGCCACTATATATAATTAAGGCTAAGAGTTCAGTAGAATCCTATAAGATATATGTATAACTAGTGATTGATCTGTGCCATTAAGTAGGTGGTGGGTGCGTGTGTGCACATGAGTAAATGCAAATACATGTGCCACCTACTTAAGGGTGTAGGACAATCCCTAATTTATGGAGTTTGAGAGGATACTTGTATGGACAGTTATTCCATAATTGTCTACCATGGTGATTTCTTGCATCTGGTACTGGCCACTGCCAAAGACAGGTACTGGACTAGATAGACCATTAGTCTAACCCAGTATGGCAGTTCCCATATTCTGTGTGGATCTAGAGCAGGAGACAGCAAAAATTACTACATGGCCCTGCGAAGGGGAGGGGGATCAAAGCCTGAGCCTGCCCTAATCTCACTGCCCTGGGAGGGTGGGCCAAAGCCCGAGCCCCACAACCCTGAATGGGTGGTAGTGGTGGGGGGTGTCAAAGCTGAAGCCCAAGAGTTTCAGCCTCGGGCAGGGGGCCTGTAACCTGGGCCCCACCACCCAGGGCTGAAACCCTTGGACTTCGGCCCCAGTCGACGAGCCTCGCGCTTTGGCCCTAGGCCCCAGCAAATCTAAGCCAACCCTGGCAACCCCATTAAAATGGTTTGAGAACCGCTGAACTAGAGATATGGAATGTTGTAGGCTAAATAGGGAAGGTGGAGAAGTTTATCATATGCATAGTTTACCTGAAAGCTAGACTAAACTGACGAGGGGTGTGAAAGTGCCTACCTTCTCTGAAATAAGAAGGAAAAATCCTAATAGAAGCTGAACATGATTGAGTACTAAAGGGCTCTTCAGCCTAGTGGAGAAAGGCATAACAAAGAACAAATGGCTGGATGTTCAAGTCAGACAAATTCAAATTGGAAATAGGATACACATTTTTAACATGGTGATTTAACCCTTGGAACAAACTACTGCGGGGAGGTGGTGGATTCTCCATCTCTTGCTGTCTCCATATCAAGGCTGGATGCCTTTCTAGATGATATGCTTTATCCAAACACAAGGTATGACTCAGTAGAAGGGAACTGAGCAAAACATAAGGAGCTGCAATATTCAGGAGGTCCCTTCTGACCTCAAGCTCCACAGAGTGGAGGGTAGGTTGCAGCAATTGTAAAACGGCAAACTTAAGGCTGTAGCTGCCTTTCTCTTCCAAATTTATATTAGCTACCAGAAGAGTGTGAACCCCAAGTGAAGAGTTCAGTGGTGACTAAACAGTTGCAGAGCAATTGGGGAATGGGCCGAGTTCAAGTGCTAAATTTCTGTAAGCCATGGATCTGGATGGAAGATACTTAAAGTTCATACAACTTGCTAAAGTTTGCCGTATTTGCCAGTCTTGCAGTTTTCATTATATTTATAATCTAGGGGTTTCTTATATTGGTTGGTGCCTGTGCATGACAGGGGTTCTACTATATTAATATGCAATAAAGAAAACAAACCAGGAAGTTGCAGGTGATGTTGGTTATTCCTAGTCCATATTTTTTAAAAAGGACTGGTTTTATTGCACTCACACAATTTTCTCTTCATGAATATATCAATGCAAAATTAACCCTCTTTGTGCAGGCTGCAACACTTAGTGATGAGTCAGGTAAACAAGTCTATAAAATCTGCTCCCTAACCCTCGCACCCCTTCAGCTTTGTTAACTTAAAGGATGTGACTTCATAGGACCACCCGGTGAAATGTAAGATGTGGTTTTCATGAGCCTTTCTGAAGCTTCTGAGTAAACTGTGAAGGAGGAGATGGTATTGCAGCTGTAAAGTGACATTCAGTGTACAACTGATTCAAACACCCCGCTTGGAAGGAAAAAGTAATAATTTGCCTTTTTATGTGCAAATCTTATGAACTGAGACTTGGATCCTTTTACATCCTGAGCTTTGCTAAGTACATCAGCTGGGATTAGAATGTAATATTAGCTTTACTTCTAACAGACCTTAGGCCCTATGGCTCTTTAACTTCTACCTTGAAACTATACAATGGGAATAAAATTATTCAATTAATGATTGATCACAATGGTCCTTGAGAGCCAGCATACTTAGACACGATTTAGCAGTTCTGGGATTCTATTATACTTTCCGTAATGGGGAAAGTGGGGAGGAGGAAGGTACAAAGTGATTTCATATTATCATAGGATTCTTGTTTTCCCTACCTTCTGTTTTGGGGCCCTGATGCTGCCAAGGTGCTGATCGTTCTCAGCACCTATTCATGTTAGTAAGAGCTGAGTGAGCCTGGTATCTCACGGAACTGGGGCTGGTGATGTCATGAGTAGGTTAATGGTTTGCTGCTCCTTTAGACTTGTAGGGTTCTGCTTTATTCCAATCTGGAAATTGGAGTTTTGGGTGAAGTTACCAGCAAATGTAAAGTGTGTCAGACAGCACTTGCTTCTTTTCTAAACTTAGGGTGAATCATATTAGTTGATTAAGGAAATGTTTGCCTTTGATAAGAAGAGTTTTGTTGTGTTAACACAGGGATTGAGTCATTCCATCCCTTCATCCTAACCTGATTTGTGCCCTGGTAAGGACCAAGATCACTGGCTTGTAACATGCATAATTTAACCTTTTCATTAAAATTTAAAACAGTTCTCTTGTTTTCTGTGATTTGCTGCAGCTCTGCCATTGCTGTTTTGCATTGTGCAAATGAGAAAATGCAGTAGATGTGTTCATCTGAGGTTGGAGGGAATAGGGGCAGCAGAAGCAGGGTGTCATTTCTAGTTTGTGATTAGCTGCAGGGCCAGTGCAACCTATTAGGCCACCTAGGCCACTAGCATTTGGAAGGTGGCATTTCGGGTCGTTCGGCAGCATCTACGGCGTCCAGATCTTCGGCTGCCCTGGTAGTCGTCAGCATTTAGGCAGAGGGAGCTGGGACAGGAGGGCTTGGGGAGGGCCGCTTGCAGCAAGTAAGGGGGGTGGGGGGCGCGGTGGCGGCACTCAGGAAAACTCCTCCCCCCCGCCCCTCGGCTCACCTCTGCTCCGTCTCCTCCCCTGAGCATGCCGCCCCTTTTTCATTTAGAGGCTGGGAGAGTCTCCCATTTTTCGGGTTGGTAATCTTGTAAATCAGGCTGGAGGGCTAGTGTCCAGAGTGCACATACCATAACTTCAGCATGAGTGAGAGGGAGACTAGAAGGGTACGGTTAGTAAAACAGATGTTCCTTTCTTGAAGTTGCACACTTAGTCTCATGTCTTAACCACTCTTAACAACTGTGTTTACTATCAAAGCTGGAAATTCAGACTTTGATTATAGTTTAGCTTGCTTTCAAGTGTTGCCTTTACCTGTAAATGGATTATTTTTAGTTTAAAATTTTGCTTTAAGCATCTCTCTCCCCCCAACACACTTAATAGACTCTTCAATCACTACTTGCAGTACACATGTCAGCATTCCCAGGGAAACTAAACTCAATGCAGGAAGCACAATGGCACTTCTTACGTGAATGATTTGAAATGGTGGCACTTTTTTTTATGCTGGAAAAAAATGGGAGTCATTCTCACCATCTGTATGATTGCATGCATATATATGTTTATGTCCTTTCAGAGTTTACTGTAGTAACACTCTGTGGTCTGTCTAAAATTTCCCTTCTGGAACTTGACAGACTGCAGGTTAAAAATAAAATGAAATAAGTACCCTAGTGTTTGTTCTGCAACAGCTTAATGATACCTTTATTAGAGATGTTGAAATAGTTTCAAAGCGTAACCTTTGAAATGTGTTTTCACATCTTAATGTGTCACACTTGGCACATTCAGTTCTTACAAGCCAGAAGAAGCAGATTTTGTTTCATGATGAAGCTGCTTGCGAAGCTTTAATTTAGGTCTTCTTAATGGATTATTAATGAACTTGTGAAGTGTACATGAATACTTTTTATTGACAAAACACCAGCATTAAAATTCAATGCTTTGTATGTCAATACCCTAAACAAGGGCTAGGCATTGTGTTTAGTTGTTACTGAAAAATGCAACTTTTACACAACCTAATTAATACCTTGAAGTTTTACTTACAATTGCTAGAAAGCGTTCTTTCTCTCACACAGGCAGATACGTGTGCTCTGGCTTTATTTCTCATAGATCACGTTCTGAGTTATGTGTGTGTTTGAGGACAGAATGAAAACTTTCAACTGCTGTAATCGGGTGGGTTGTGGTGTATTTTTTACTGGCTTTGAACTTACAGGTGGGATTTTTGTCAGAATTCTAAAGTAAAAACTTCCCATCAAACCACTAATTTGGGGTTCTGTATAACTTCTGATTTCTATCTCTCTCCTGAATTTGCAGTGTATGCAGAGGTCTTCCAGGGAGTACAGCAACTCATCTAGGTATTTGCCTAATTTTACAACAAGCTATATAAAAAGCAGTAGTGAAGTCAGTACAAACTAAAGACATACAATGACTTGTTTATACTGCTTTATATACTATACACTGAAATGTATAATATTTATATTCCAATTGATTTATTTTATAATGATAAAGTAAACATGAGAAAGTAAGCAATTTTTCAGTGATCGTGTGCTGTGACACTTCTATATTTATCTGATTTTGTAAGCAAGAAGTTTTTAAGTGAGGTGAAACTTGGGGTACTCAAGACAAATCAGACTCCTGAAAGGAGTACAGTAGTCTGGAAAGTTGAGAGCTCTGTTCTGTTGTAATTTTAAGGTGATGTTTAAGAGTTTGGCAGTAGGTGGCGTATTACTGCTTCACCATATTTGGAAAGAGCTAACCGATAAACATAGATGCTGGTTATTGGTAAGCCGCCTTGTTGGTTATGACTGCCTTGTTCATTTCTGCCATTCTAGCAGTTCTGGAATGCTATGTGATTTATTTATTTCTATGCCAGGAACCTGCTTTAACAGTGTGTGAAAACTGTCACAATCCCTGTCTGTTCTCTTTGTCCGTGAATGTGTCTTGCTTTTCTCATAATTCTACGCAGAACACTTTAATGTTTTCTTAAGTGGATGTTTGTTCTTTGGTAATGTCCCTTTCAGTCATGCTTGAATTAGTTTGTGCTTTACTGTAGCATAATCTGTAATCAGTTGCTTTCATCAGGGAAGATGTCTTTAGAACATACTTAAAACAGGCATTGTGTATGATTTTTTTTAAAGAAATAAAATGCTGGGTTTGTTTAAAAGATAGATATTTGTATGATCCACAGGATTTTCCTAGTGAGGTTATGAATTTTAAGAACATGTATGCAAGTTAAAAGTTGGAGAGGAGCATTTCTTCAACCACTAATTCATTTTGAGTACGATGCTGTGTTGGAAATAACTTGTTCAGATCTGATGGGGATTAAACACAGACTGAATAGCTGATATGCAATGTTTCTTCCTATAGTTGATGATTGTAGTGTTTCCCTTCCCTTCCAACAACAGACAACTAAATTGAGAATCAGGGACCCCTTTGGTGCCAAATTCTCATTTTGACATGCCATGAAGGGAAGAATTGCACATCCTTCCTAAAAATATTAGATTTATTTATCCAGTTTGCTTCAACTGCATTACTCAAGAGAGCGAGTGAAACCAAGTTAGTCCAGACCAGTATGATTTTACTTTGAAATTTCAGAGATGGTCATGCTATTTCTGACTCACAGAATACCCTAAAGGAATATGACCAGGTAAATGGTTTTATTTTGTTTTTAACTCTTATAGCTACCTACTGTATAAAAATCTACTGAAAACATAAATACATACAGATGCATTCTGTTCTGTGACAGAAACAAAGTTAACCTTCTTATGGCAGCATTTCTTTACTTTAAGCAATACAAAGAAATCAAACCCCTTAATATTTGAGTGTCTCTAGTACCAACCACAGTTTATTAATTGGTACCTCGATATCCATGTAAATTATCAATAATTTATTGTGCATGTAATTTTGAAGGGGGGTGTGTGTGTGTGTGTGTGTATATGTGTGTTTGGTGATTAAATTGATGACTGCTCCAATATCGTATAATAGGCCTGATTATTCATATATCTATGAAAGAAATAAAATATTTTTCCTATATTTAGTTTTAAGACTCATGTGTGTGGCTTAAACCCTAGCTATGTGGAAGAGACTCCAATTTTGTGTATGCCGTATTTGCTTTTAAGAATGCTTCCTGGTGTGTTTGATATAAATAAAAATAGGTTTGACTTCAACAAACTTGATTGGATGATTGTGTGACCCACGATCCATGTTGCTCTCAGAGCAGTGTAGTTTTAAATTACTCTTTTTTTTTTTACAGTGCTTTTTAATCTAGAAAGGAAACCTTAGGATAAAAGGTCTGGTTCTTAATCGGAATTTTTAGAATTGTCAACATAGTATTAGCCTGGAGGTAAGATGATGCATGTCTAACATTTGGTTGCAATGATGAATATTATTATAGTGTGTCAAAAGACACCTGTTAATCAGTGAAAGCATGTACAAATTGGGAAGTATCAATTCTTGACAAATAGTAATTGTTGCTGTGAAGTTGGGGCTGGCCGTCTGTTGCCATGGTTTTTGGTTAGCTATTATAAATGGGTAGTGGTGGTGGAAGAGCAACTCCCAGCTTCTGCTGCCTCTCCTCTCCCTCAGATCCCTGTTAAAAATAAAAACTAGATTAGTTCCATCCCTAGGTATCCTCTTTCTAGAATGAAATTCAGGGTGTTTTTTTTTTTTTTCCTTTGACCTTATTTCTGAAGATCATGACTTTCATGTGTGTGCTGCACCTTCTTTACTGGCCAGTCGCCTTTGCATATGAATCCACAACTGAACTATAGTCATGCGGTTCCAGACTGTTAAAATATTTTCAGCATTATAGTACAGACTTCCTGTTTTTAAAGCTTATCTGACCCTCCTGAGGGAAAGATTAATATAGTAATGGTCACATCCTGTGGCTATTGTCATTTTTAAAAAGTCTATTGAATTTTTAAATATGATTGATTCACTAAAAATGTTGAGTGCTCTAGTCACATTGCTGATCTTTCCAGTGCCTTTAATAAACCCAGCAAGTTTTTGTACATATCTGTTTGTTTGGTATTTGCTACATTTGGTATGTCAGGAAAATCTCCCAGTAAAGGATCTGCCCTATTCTGGAGAGATTGTAAAGGAAGCATTTGGCAGTCATTTCCTTTAGCTTGTGAGAATGAGCATGCTTTACATTATAATAGTTTAAACATACCGCAGGCTGTTGATAGAGGCATCATATTTTCCATTTGCAAAGTTCCTTTATATTTAAAATCTTGAGGAGAGATCAGGGTAGCTTTCATTGTTTAAAATTGCATTGATAAAATAGTTGAAAGAAATGCATTAACCTCACTCTTCCCCTTCCTGCTTCTATTTTAATCAGAATTTCATACTTCCAAATGTTTCCTTTTTACTTTAAAAAAAAAAAAACCCGACTAAAGCCAAGTTAGTGCTGACATTGCTCATCCTTTGATTAAAAGCCAATATACGCTATTTAGGTAAAACATTCCTTGACACTTCTTTCATTTTGTCTTGAAAACTGTCTGTCGAGCTGTCTTTTTCTTCTTGTTTTTAAAATGGCATCTTCTAAAATAAAGTACTTTTGTTCAAGAGAAGCTGTAGTTTAAAGCAGAAGGATACTCAACAGGTTGGTGTCTGTCTTTAACTGTATCACAGACTCAGAAGCTTTTTGTTTTTGTTTTCATGTTTTGCGTTTACAGTGTGCCATTTCTTGCTTTGGAGTTTCCCAGAGCAGGCATTTTCAGAAAAAGTTTGTTTAACTTCTATATTTGCAGCTAAGTAGCAAGGGAAACAAACCAGAGGGAGAAATACTATGTAAGTTAATTTCTTTGATTTGCAAACATGATCTTATTTGCTGAAATATCTATCTATCTAGCCTAGTTTGTTTTGTTTTCTTTCTGTGGAAGTTCCAGCTGGGGTTTCAAGTTGTCTTTTCTCACCACTTGCTTTCTAATAACTTGGTCAGATTCCCCCAACTAAATTTATTACATTTAGCAGATACCTAAGTACATAAGGGACTTCATCTTAAACATCCTGCCAAGTCCCTGAGTTCCTCCGCTCATTCATCCATATGACCCTCTTTGTCATTTTAGCCACAACTCTTCACTGAGTGAGAGAGCTCTCTTCCTAACTGTTTTGTCCTTTCAAAGTGCAATTGTCTTGGAACATATATCCAATCTGATCTCCAGTGAATTTTGCACTGTAAGTGGAAGATATACTTTAAAGCGTGCTTCCTCTTAGTAGGACTTCTTAAGGCACCTTGAAGGGTTTGTTTCAAGCTTTAGATCGCTGGCAGAGTTGCATACCTAAGAATATTACCATGGAGAGAGCACTGCACTTTGGAGGGTCATGGCTTGACTCTTGACCTTGTAGAGAACTTTGTAGAAGAAATAATATTCTAGGATGTGTTGTAGATGACTCAGGTACCTCCTCCGCCCCCTTTTTTAAAAATTAAAATGGTTTATTAGAGAAAGACAGGGTTCTTAGTATCCTTGCACATCTCTCTAAGGTACATTTAAGACAGCTGCTAGTCATATTTCATAGGAAAAAGCTCAGATAATGGGGAATAACTTTATCCCCCATTCTCTGAACTGCTGTGTGGGTAGAACTATTGAAATACTTTAATGTATTTGGTTTGTGAAACTGGCTCTAGGACCTGTCTAGACTAGAGGAAAAGGTATGTTACAATATGTTGGCTAACATGCTGCAACTGACACATTTGAATCTGCTCCGTGGACATGTCACAATCATGTGTGAAACTTTGAGTTAAAGCATAATAGGGAACCTAGGCTTTGACTGAAAAGCATAGTATAGCCATGTTCTCGCTTCATACCATTTTAAATCTTAGTTTAGATGAGGCATGAGACTTGAAGATAACACATGTGGTAGCTTGGTTATGTTGATGCGTACTTCCTGGAGTCTGTTGGTATACTATATACTGGTTTTTGTTCATGGATGTGTGTACCTGAAAGCTGGTTACTCAGCATGCTAGTTAGCTACTTTTCTTTGGGTAAATAGCTGCTTATTTGGGCTATTTTTCTTTCAGATTTGGGTTTTTAAAAAAAGGCAGTTGCAGCTGAGAACATGTCTGTAAAGTTTAAGTCTTCAAACTCTGAGATTTATAGCTATACCGTAAGAAAGTAGAAGATTACAATCTTAAATTATAGTGTTCTGGTCAACACATCCATAACTTTGAAACTGGATTAGTTACCATACTTTAAGGGCATAGTGTATTTTGAATTCAGACAACTGCTTAGAATTGTGGGTGAGTGCTTTTAACCGTAGGCGTGAGAGTGTCCGGGGAAGGACCTCAAAAGGTGGACAAGATGGGCAGACTGTTATCGCAGTAACCAAAAATTAGTATTTGATAAAGGCTGGACAACAATTATGGAAATTCTTTGTTTAATTCATTCTTATCTACCTTAACAGAAAGGTCTTTTGCTCCGAATTAAGTTTTAAAACTTAGTACAGATTGAACCTCTCTAATCCAGCACTCCCTGGTCCGGCAACATCTGTGGTCCAGCATAGGCGCTGACTCCATGGGTGCTCTGGGGCTGGAGCACCCATGGGGAAAAATAAGTGGGTGTGGAGCATCCACCAGCACCAGACTCCCCCCTCTACCTCCTCCCCTTCACCTCTTCTGTGCTGGTGGCCCCGCGCTTACCAACTCCTTCCTCCCTCCCCCCATCACTTCCGGATGCCACGAACAGCTGATTCGCAGCATTCAAGCTTTGGGAGGGAGGGAACCTGGGTCTAGCAGCTGGGACCCAGGGTGAGGGGCTGGTGGCTGGGACCTGGGGCTAGTATCGGAACCCCTGAGCAAGGGGCCAGTGGCCAGGCCCCCGGGCGGCAGCATGGTCCCCAGGGAGGGGGCCATACTAGGCACAAAGCCTGAGGGTGCTGTAGCACCTCCCACACCTCTGTTTCCCATGCCTGTGGAGACCCGCTGGCTCTCTGCATTGACCTCCCTTGGTTTAGCAAATTCTCTGGTTTGGCACTGGTCCTGAGGGTGCCGGACTAGGAGGTTCAGCCTGTAGTGTGTAAGATACCTTGTTAGTATCCATAAGCTCTCTGGTGAAAGAACTTTGTCATCTTCTCCTTTCTATGGCAATAATAGGAGTAAGTAATATAATCACTTATTTATATAGGAGATTTCAAAGATACTCAGATGGAATTCATGTACCAGACCGCCCTCACAGTTCTTTGTACACTGTCTGTACATTAGTAATTGTTTCAATACTTCTCACAGGTCCTTAAGCCAAAGGTAATAGCACTTTGCCTGTTAGCTGACAGTTAAAAACTGATACATGATCACTATTGCAAAATGTTTCAAGTTGCATTTTCCTTTCAGTCTTCCCTTTCTCTGAGTTAGGAGATGATGTGAAATCACATTCTGAACACTCCACACAGTCATGATTTTCAAACACTCCATATGTTCCATATTCAAACAGCAGGTGACAGTTATGGCAAGATGAGTGCTTGGAATGTTTAGGAACAGAAAGGTCTAATTGGCTGAAAATGAGGTTAGGATTCACTTGCGCTTCTGGGATTTCTACCAGTCTGGTAAGGCCTTCAGACTATCAAATGGTGTGAAAGTTAATGGTTACTTTCAGGATTTTTGTACTGGGTGTGCAAAGGTATAAGTACAAAGGGAGAGGTATTTTTTCTGTATTCAAAAGCTGAAATGTAAAAAAAAAAAAAACTTCTATTATTTTTAAACTGTAGGAATGCAAGATAGTGACTGGTTTAACATGTGGTCTCTTCCCCACATAATTGACTGCTTTCTAAAAAACGAAATTGTGGAGGCTCATAATCCATAGTCCATAATCCATAATCCACAGGTGCCATCTGGGAATTCTAGGGAGGTAGAAAAATGGCTTCTCTGAAAATTGACTGCTGTGCACTAAATTAAATAAATCCAAAAAGGTATCTTAGTGTGCTAGTTTAGGAACTGCCTCTGTCATACAAGCAATCCTATTAGAGATCTAGCCAAAACACCCTTCCGTCTTGCACCAGAGATGGGACTCTGATAATGTTTTAGCATCTCCCAGATTGTGCTATGGCCTAGGACAAGACCGCGGCTGAAACTGTTAGGCTGATGATACTGTTGAAACTAGGTTCCCCATAGGTATTATTTACAGTGTAAACAAGATCATAGCATATATGTATGCAGCATGCTGTGGCTCAGTCTACACTAGTGGATCGTGCTGCCCCCCCCCCATCCCCCACCTTGTCCTCTTTACCACCCCTGGCTCAGCTCCACTGACAGCGTTATTAGTTTAGACAAGATTCTTCGTAACTTCCCGGCATTTCAGGTTCTCTAAACTTGTTCAGTATATGCACAGCAATACCTAGCTCTTAACAAGACCTGTGAACCCATCTGCCCTCAGCCTTCTTTATACTAAGATCCATTACTGACAACTGGTGAAGAACGTAGGTCACTTCTGGCTCACAAAAACAGGATTGAAAAGAGTTTGCTTCCTACAATAAACAAATAAATAAATAAATAAACTTTTCAACACCCATTGCAAAACGCATGCTGATGTAGTGAGGTCTCTAGTGCTCTTTCTGTGGTTTGGATCTGTTGGCGCTAGCAGCCAAGCCATTTCAAACATTAAAGTCTGCAGTTAACTGCTGTAACGAGTAGTTTTTTTGTCTTGTAATATTTCTGCCTTAGGCTAGCTGTATATTGGGCTTATTTTTAACCATAGATCTCCAATTGTTGTTCTTACCATTGGGGATGTACGAAGTATTAGTACGGGTGAGAATTTTACGCCCCCTCCCCCCAAAAAAAAGAGGGGGGTGGGAATGACCTACAACAATACTGGTGCAGTACCAGCAGTGATGTGAACAATGGAAAAACCCTGGCAAGAGAGCCTGGTGTAGATAAAGTCCTGAAAAAGCCACATTAGTTAAATCAATTTTCAAAATAAGTTGAGCTTAACATGGACATACTGTGTTATGCTTGTTGCCTATATGAGCCAGGCAAAAGAATGTTAAGCCTTCTTTCAGAAGACAGTCAAGATCAAGTTATGCTTGAAAATGGGCTTAACACACTTTGCTTGGTACAGTTCACACTAACCAGACAGTGTGTGAAACTCGTTTTTAAAAGCAAAAACTGGACTGTGTAGGTGTAGAGTGCTTTAAAATGTTAATGGCAAACCTTTTAGTTTTTTATGTTTAAAAACGCATTATTAAAATTTTCTTATGTGATCTATATGATCAAATCAAGTGTTTTCACGATTAGTTTGTCTGCCAAAGCATATATTTATCAGGTAGGTTTTAAACAGCTTCTTTGGAGCAGTTTGCCTGGTGGGTGAAATATTTATGCATACCCGATGCTGGTTAAATTTCTCAGAAGGAATTTTGAAAGCAGTTGTACTATAGATCTTGTGGCCTTGGGGTATATCTGTATTTCATGTTTTTCAAATTTTGTAAAGCTCTCACAAGAGGGTTATGAATTATTTGTGTCCTATGAAGTGTGTCTAGAAAGCAGCACTTTTATAGTCCTTTAAAAATACACTTTATGTCACTCTGCCCTGTTAAGTGCTTGATCTTTCACAAGCTGAAGCACATAGGTGCAGTATACAATGTTAGTGTCCAGAAACCAGCAAAAGTTGGGAAATTGGAAGGTAAGGCTGACTTTCCAGTTAACTCAAGCAATGTGAGAGAGACACACAGAAGACAACACTTATACAATAGCAGAGTTAATGACAGGGTGTCAAAGCCTTATCTTTGAATTTCCTAGCTTTTGTTGGCTTGTGTCACAACCGTAATGTTACTTAAACTAGGTATTCTATTTAATTATAATGCTTATAATAAAGTCAGATGTCGGCTCACTTGGCTGCATGCTTAGGCCTGTAGAATGCGGAGTTGTTTTGCTTGTAACTGCATCCCTTGTCTCCTTTCATTATCTGTTAATGGTACTCAACATGACAGGGTTGTTTTGATAAATGGAGACTCCTGTGAAATCCGGGCTGGATTTTGCATGGATTGGAGTTGTCGTCTTTTTGCACAACACTGGGAAATTATGCAAACTTGGACCAAGGACAGCAAATGGGAAATAATCTATTGCGTGAATCATAGAAACTACAGACTGAAAAGATCTATTTGGTCATCTAGTTCCTCTCCTCCAGGCTAGTGCAAGATTAATGCCCACAGAATATTTTCTAGTGATTTTGTCTAATGTATGAGTGTGATGTTGTTTTTAAAAAAAAAAAAAAATTACAGCAAGCTGTTCTTGTATATATTTTTTTTAAATCCCTGTTTCTCATTTGCAGATCTCCTTCCTTGAATTTTTACACTGTGTAGTTTGAAAAGCAATCTCTTGACTGGTTTAATATATTGTGCCCCTGCCAACTGAGAGAACTAGATTGAATAAAAGCCTTTGGCCTCTATTAGAGAGTGGGTTTGGGGGAATATGAAGAAGAGAGAGAGCACCTACTACAAAATAGTGTTTGGGTTGTTATAAGTTTAATTCTCAGATCAGTTTTTTCACAAATGAAACAGAATTGTCATGGTGAGTGCTCTGATCACTGTACATGATCCTTCGCAAGCAGTTTTATTTGTCCATCTGTAAAATGGAGATAATGCTTCCGTCACTCATAGGGATGTTATGGGCATTGGTCAATTAGTCTGTGAAACTTAATACTTAGAACATAGTTAACTCCTGTCATGCAAAGATCTCTGATGTACAAATGGAAATTACTAGACCCATTTTATAGATGGGGTAACTGAGGCACGGTGAAGTTAAGACTTGTTCCAAGATCCCACAGTAAATCAGTGGCTGAGTCAGGAATACAACCCAATTGTCCTATCTTGCTTTTCTCACTGGACCATGTTATTTCTGTTTTGTTTGGCATCTTTCATGAAAACTGAATCCAAAATGCCTTAAAGGATTTTCCAAGGTGCCTAAGTGATTGGGATTCCTGCACCTAAATCACATACATGCCTTTGAAAATCAGCTAAATGGGACATATTTCATTTAAAAGGAACTTAGCTTTAGCTTACTGCAAGAAAACTCTTTTGGATGTCATTTGAAAGCAAACATTTTCTTAAGTGGGCGCTGGAGAAATAAGCTACTTTCCATGTTTTGCCATGTATCAAGCCATAGTTGGTCAGAAAATTGAAGTGAGAATAAATGCAGTGTGGTTGCTTTGTACTTGTGGATTGATTTCAGCTCTGATGGGTGTGGAGCTATCACAAAGCCACTTGGTTATGAAGTTTATTTTCAAGCAGCACATTTCGCCCTAGGATGGGCTCCTGTTGAGAAGCTAATGTACAATGGATCTTGCAACAGAGCCAACCTTGCACTACATACCACCTTCAATTTGTATTGATCACAGCAGCCTTTCAGGGTGGCAAGGGTGTTATACTTCATCAGCTATTTGTACCTTAGCTGTGTTGGTGGTTTAGGAAGCCATTTCCAGCAAGGACAGAATTTAAAATTGTAAGGTTGTACATTTTTATCTTGAGAGACTTGGATCCTATAGTGATGAACACCATATAAATGCCTATGGAAAAAATACAAATCAGAACACAATGTCCAATATCTGGGGGAAAAACAAGGCCGGGGACAATACTTGACATTCATGGGGACTTGATATAGAAAAAAGGAATCATGAACTTTGGTTTGACATCTTTTTATTTTTTTTTTTTTTGGTGTGTGGGGGTTGTAAAGCAGTACTGAGGTGTATGCGTCAGTCATTTAGTTAAAGATAAAACATCATTACTATATAGCTAAGCCTTTTATTTGTTTGACAGAAAAGATATTGTGTATTGCCACCATTCATGGACTGCATAAACAACTTCTTTTTGGTAGTTGTATATTTTATTCTGAACTAGAGATCTAAAGGGCTGTGCTCCAAAATGAAGTTGGTCATTTCAGGCAGCTGCGCGATTTTATTATTATCGCATTAAGCGGGAGTAGGGGGTGATACTTGAAGCTGGCAGCTAAGTATCACGTTGTTTAAAGCTGCATGGTAGGAGTGTGTATTTATTTCTTCATTATTAGATTAATTTCAATCAAATCAAATTTAAAAGGTGCCTTGCTTAGCAGATGTAGCTTTAGTCTCTTATGAAAAAGGGGAGTGGGGGTTGGAGAGGATTTTAACAAAATGGCTTACTGGTTGAATAAACCATAACAAAATCCTTGTATAGAAATGTCTCTAATGTGACACCAGAGAGGCGTCTCTCTCTTATCCATCCTTGGAACAAATGCTCTGTGTGTGCTTCCCTCCACCCCTCTATTTTTTTAATCTGCATTTTTTCCCACCCCCTGTGTTTTGATCTGCATTTGTAGATGTAAGGAGGTTTGTTTCATTAATATTCCTGGCTGCAGCTCTAGGATGTGAGCTGCTGATCACTCCCAGGGATGCTTTGCCTCTTTAATATCTTGCTTGCAGATGCATTTTCTAGCTGACCACGCTATTAAAGAGCTGCCATCAATCACACAGCTCGGTTCCGGCTGGGCTGAGTGGGGAGGAGGGAAAGCATCAGCCTGAAGGAGAGTAGAGGTGCGTGCTTGCGCGGGTATATGGCCAAAGATGTATGGAGAGCAGCACAAATAGCATGGAGAACTGAGTCGTGAGTGTGTGTGTGAGTGAGTGAGTGAGAGAGAGAGGCAGGCTGAGAGGGTGGCCAGGAAGAGGACAGGCACCACCACCAAAGACAGAACAGAGAGCTGAGTCTGTGTATTGAAGTGTTAGGCATCAAGCATCAAACACTGCCTGAGACTGGAATGTGTGTGTGTTCAGCCTGTTTCGTGGTGTAATTTGCACTGGAGGGATAAGCAGCAGAGGCAGCCTGAGCCTGCTCCCTGTGTGCCTGTGCCTGGCCAGAGCTGCTGCTGCCGGACTCCGCTCCGGGTTTTCCTCTCCACCGCCTGTTGTCTTTTGGAGGCTGTGCTTCTGTCTCTTTTTTTTTTCCTCCTCCTGGTGTCTGGGTTAAAGAAAAGAGACTGGGTCACAGAGGCATGTGGAAGTGTCTGCAGCCGAACAGCTGAGGACTCGGAGCCTGCGAGCGGGGGAGCAGCAGCACAGTGTGCATGTGCTGAGGGGAGCCAACTGCAGCAAGCCAGGGGGTTCTGACTGTACACCCAGGGCGGGCAGGCTCCAACTCGGGCAATGCTGCTCTCTCCTCCGCCTGGCCCAGCTACTCTGCAGTAAAGAGGGGGCCTCCTTTTGTTCACCAAGTGCATTTCTCCTCCCCCCCCGCCTTCCTCCTTTCCCTCCCTATCTTCCCCCTTTCCTACCTGCCTTCCTTCCCTCCCTCTTCTCCCCCATGGGCCTTGCATGGTCCTGCATGTTGTTGGACACCGCAGCAGCCCCAGTCCTGCAGGCTCCGGAGAAGAAACACAAAGTCCGCAGGGGTCAGTGTGTAGCCGCTGCTAGGATTGCAGACAAGTTGTGTTTGTCCGGCTCCTCCAGGAACTGCAAAGCTTAAAAGCCCAAGGCTGGCTGGGTGAGTGTGCAGCGCAAAGGAGGTGGGGGGAGTGGGCTGTCTTGTGTGGCTGCTGAGATGGACAGGAACCTTGCACCCTGTCCTGGCTGAAGTCCTTGGATGCTAGGGTTGCAGCTTTTGACTCCTGTAAGTGGGCTACGGTTGAAGGAAGTCAGACCTGCTGCAGGGCATGTTATGGGTGTGAGTCCAGAGAGTGGGTTTACCCACTGGATTATTTACTGCTTGACTCTGTAACTATAGTTAACGGTACATGAAAGGCACTACACAAAATGAAGTTATATGCTGAGGAGAACGTTGAGATGATCATCCTACTCGCCTTAAAATAGAATAATGATGATAATAAACCACTCTCGCTGTACAACAGAAAACACCTGGATAGATAAACTCTTGACTTTATTCATTTATTTTTGCCTTTTTGGATATTCCAGATTTTCAAGGAAAGTTGGATCAACATGGTATGTGATCTGGTAGCTTTTACTGGCCCAGAATGCACGCTCAGAGTGCTTTAAGGCCACAGGTTCCCCTTCCTCAGGTGAATGTTTTGCTTTGTATGTCTTTAATCTGACAAAGTTAGCTAAACAGAGCAAACATTTTGATTCTAAACTATTCTATGCAAGTGAGGGTGAAGAATGAAGTTTCCTTGCTTAGTTGAAAATCCACTTCCATTCCACTTGCTAAGATGCAGGAGTGTCTTGGAATGCCCTTTAAATTTTAATTGGTACAGTGGTTGGTGTAAGGTTCTTTTATAATGTTTGCTCAAATCCTGTTCTTAGATGAAGTGACAGGGAGACCTGCTTGGCCACTTTCTGTTTCTTGAGAAAGAAACCAGCTCTACTTTGTTTTACAATCCAGTTTTAAGCTTTTCTTGAGTACATGTGGCATTACGCTGCATGGGGTATTGTGTGACTGGATGGCTTCCTTTCAGCCATATGGGGTTCTTTTTTAGTTGTATGTGAATGAAAATGGCAGTTGACAAGGAGACTAATTTTTCATTTAAAATTAGTCAGATTTTTTTAAAAAGACTTGTAAAATAAGTAAAAGTTGAGAACAGAAATGCAACCCTTAATCCGTGGAGTCTAAATTTAAATATTCTGCATTCTAGCAAAGAATTCCTTCTGGGAACTCAAAATTAAAGTAAATAGGATTTAAAACCCTACAGACAGGGCAGAGTTATTTCAATGTAAAGCCATTGATCTGTGGGCAATTAGTTCCAGACTTGCAGCGCAATCTGCATTTTTGTCAGATTTTTGTTCTTAAAGGCACATGTTTGAATAGCTATATTGCCTAGTAAAAAGCACAAGGCAGACATTTTAGATGCTTTACAGCAAGTTGAAGAATTGTGTGGGAGCAACATTTAAAAGCTTTTTTGTTTTTTTCCAACCCTGTAATTTAGTAGTGTTTAAACTATGTTATAAAGATCTCTGGGAGCAGTGAAAGGTGGTTTTGAGTCCAGCACACTCAAGTGCTTATTGTACTCTGGCAGGCTGGATGCTTGGCAGCCAGTTTTTGAAATGTTATTTGATCTGGCTGCATGATAGAATTGACTAGGATTACACCATTTTTTTCCCCCTGTGGCTGTTGAAAGTGATGCATTAGCGAGTGCTGTTCAATAGCATATTTTAAGACTTAAACTGCATGTATTCACTTTAAGCAGTTTCCAGTGAAAGGCAGTTTAGAATTTCTCTTGTCTTGTGGTTAGGATTTATGAATTGAGGCAAGGGTTGACGTAATCTATCCCACTTCCTTTGTGTGTTTTTTATAGTAGATAGTGTTTTTTTGTTTTCCTTTAAATAGCTGTGACTGTTTCTCAAATACTTGCATATCTTCTTTATGCTGTTGGTTTTAGTATAACTAGTCAACTTGTTCCTAAATTATCCTTCTTTAAAGATACTGTTCTTTCAGCTTTCACTGAAGTTCAGCAAATAGCTTGTATATTATGTGGACTAGTTTTTTATTTTAATTAATGTAACTATTAAACAGTTGTTATGTCAGAATGCACTGACTTCCTTCTGCAGTGTAGAGTATCATACACTAGAGGTTGTAAAGAATTGCTTGGTGGATCCTCTGACTCCCTCCTTGCTCATTTTTATTCATGTGGTGGGACAAGACAGCCTTTTGTTTCATAGTATCAGTAGCTAATAGCTCATTTGTGAGAGACCTTTTGTTTTGGTTTGGGGTGGCGGGGGAGGAAAGAAAACAAGAAGCCATGTATTAATAGACTTCTCATAAACCTGCCTGTTTTGGGGTCAAAGGGTTATGCTAGCTATTGTGTTGCTTAAGAGCATGAAGAAGGAACTATGTATTTTTGTAATGTCACAGAAGGTCAGTGGTTTTATACTGTGGATGAATTACTACTGAGGCAAATATTCTACACTGTTAAAGAATCCTTTAAAGCCATATCTGTATAAAGATGGAGAATGCACTACCCTTGAAGTGGAGAGGCGGTATGCAGTTTGGATTAAAAGGGCCGAGTCCTCAACTGGTGTAAATTGTCACAGCTCCATGAACCCAATAGAGTTACCTTAGTTTACATCAGCTGTGGATCTGACTCGGTAACTTAATTTCATTATGGATTATGTTCAGGGTCTAAAGTGATTGCGTAGATTTAGGTGTAGCATGATCTTGTGTGTAGAAACATCGTCTCTGTCTACTGTTAAATTACTTGCTTAGGTTCTTTTAGTAAATTCTAAATGGGGCAATACAACAAGGACATGAGGTTTGTCAGTCATGCCTTAAATATGTTGCCTCTCACAGACAATGCATTGCTTCTTCAGTGAACCCAGTGTGTTTTTTACTAAGGGCTTGTCTACACTTGAAATGCTACAGTGGCACAGCTGCAGCCCTGTCGCTGTAGCACTCCCGTGTAGGTATTACTTGTGTCGATGGGAGGAGTTTTCCCGCTGATATTAGGTAATCCACCTCCCTTGAGAGGTGGTAGCTAAATCTACAGAAGAATTCTTATATCAATCAAATGCTGTCTACACTTGGAGTTAAGTTGGTTTAACTATGCTATTAGGGATGTGGATTTTTCACAACCCTGAGCAATATAGCTGGGTTGACCTAACTTTTTAGTATAGACCCTCTTTCTTTGGTTGGTCAGAGCACACATTAGTTCTTATATTTGGCAGAATGTTCCTGGAACTGAGAGCAGTTTGTGGTGATAATTGTATGTAGGCTGAATCGGAAGCAGGAAGAACAGTCAGTAAAAGCAAATGTGTGAAATCTGTTTATACATACATCTAATGTAGTGCCTTTATCTCAGACCCAATTAACTGATAGCAAATAGAGTGAAAATGCAGGTGGTAGGGCTGAATGTGTAGTGAGGCTGGGTCCATTAACATTTGGGAGAAATAATGAATGTTCATCAAAATACGAAGGGCTTTTACTCATGTGGTGTTCCTAATTTCCCTCCTGTTCACACACGCAATCTTCTCACCAGTGTTTGGTGTTGTAAACCCTGTTCAGATGGCCTATGTGACAGTGATGGTCCAGATACCTCAAGTGGAGGACAAAAGATTGAACCCCCCCCCCCCCAAACAAGCAGTTAAAGCAACTGATTGTATACTGTACTACTGTACTATAAAAATATATTGTCTTTTATGAACCCTTGTGATGTTCTGAACTTGGTTGCCATCATAAGATGTATATAGACTGTGGTTATGAATCTATATGTCTGTGTATGTAGAAAACTGTGTTCATAATCTCTACTACAACTACACCTCACACCAGGGTGTTGAGTAGTTAGCGAGAACAGGCAACTCTAGCCAGGTGTTCAGGTGAAACCAACTTCAAGTAATGATCCACCATCCTGCTCAGGAGAATACAGTGATGGACCAATAGAGTTAATGGAAAGACATTGAGACATCCCTGGCTATCAAGTCAAGAGGGAATTTCCCCACTCTGAATAAACATAAGTCACCATGGACTGGGGGTGGGGTGGGGAGCCCTTTTAAAAACAGGTTTGGGACTGATTTAAGCTTTTTAGATCTAGACATTGAGGGACAGCCTCATAATTGGAGGCTGTCTGTGAAGGCTCAATCCCTCTCCCGTAGCTCAGGGGTATGCTGAGAAATTGATTTAAAGCAATAGATAACTTGCCTTAGAAAAGGGATTTTTATCTAATAAGAGAGCATAAAACCTCAGGCTGCGTTTTTGGGTTTCTCTGTAACCTGTATATTTTTTTTATTTCCCTTACTATTTTATTTTTGAATCTGATTTTTCTAGTAAAGAAACTTTTTTTTTTTCCTGCAATCAGGTCTCTGGTGTGTAAACTATGGAGAGTGGGGGCCAAAGTAGGCTAATAACTCAGGAGTGGGTTTCACATCTTTGCAGTTGATGAACCAGAGGAAAACAGTCCAAGTCTCTGGTAATTAAGAACTCTGGGAGGACTTATTTGAAGAGACTTGGGACTGGAAGGGCCATTGGTGTCACCCTGCAAGGAGTAACTAGCTTGCAAGAGTCAGGGTGAGACCTGGTGCTTGTAGGCTGGCTACTGGGGAATTGAACCATACATGCACAGCACAAAAGCCACTAAGATTTACAGGGCAGGTGGTGACAGGACCCCTTACTGGTCTGGGGAGTCCCCAAAATGCCACAGTGGTGTAGTTGCTGCAGGAGTTGCACCCAGTATCAGCAAACTGAGGTGCGCAGTCCAAACACTTGCTGAACGAACCCTAGCAGATTCAAAAGTGACAGAGCAAAGTACAAGCTTACAATTTATTATTTTCTGTTTATTTTGGGTTAGGGAAAATACAGGAAGGAAGGAGGAAAATGAGCTGGTTAATCACTGGACAAAATGGATAAAAATCAACTTGGGAGCTTGCATTTGGAATATTTCTCTAAGGGGAAATATTTGTATTCCCTAAAGGGAAGTTAGTAGAGGATCTGAGAACTTTGCACATTGAGCCTTTTAAGCAGAAAGAGGAGGGTACAGGTGGAATTGACCCACTGTTGGGACACCAGCCAGGCCTTTATTCTCGGGAGGCAGCTGCTAAGGTAGAGCTAACCAAATTGCAATTCCACAGGGGGCTCATCTGAGGCTATAGCAGTGGCTCTCAAACTTTTTTACTGGTGACCCCTTTCACATAGCAAGCCTCTGAGTGTGACCTCCCTCCCCCTTACTAATTAAAAACACTTTTTCATATATTTAACACCATTATAAATGCTAGAGGCAAAATGGGGTTTAGAGTGGAGGTTGACAGCTCGCGACCCCCCAGGTAATAACCTCACGACCCTCTGAGGGGTCCCAACCCCCAGTTTGAGAACCCCTGGGCTATAGGCAAAATGTCCAATGAGGTTTTCAATAGGCTGGTAACCTGCCTACTTTGCGAGGAGGCTGGCTACATTATCTGAATGCTCATAGTTCACCAGTTCCCTCTGTGGGCCGAGAAGGACATACGTGTTCTCCCACAAATTACTGGGAAAGAATCAGTGTGTCTCAACTTACTGCAGCAAACGGACCTCAGAATATGCTCCCTAGAAGTCCCAATCTCGTAGGTGAGAACAGTACCAGGGATGCCACAGTAACTCAGATACAGTTTTGTAGACCTTCAGTGAAGATGTACCCTTAAGACAATGAAGCCGGAAAATGGATAGTTGCACAGAAGTTATAAGAAGTAAAATTAGTGAAACTTGTCATACCTGGGATATAAAGCCCTATGTAGGGCCACTGTTATTTAATCTTCAGCTCTGATATGTAAATATCACAGGTAACCAGAGGTTGAACCAGGGTCCGTTATTTTCACCAATATTCCATACAAGCAATAAAATATATTGATCTGTTTTAAAAAATAAAATGTGGCCTGCATGTTTGATGAAGGATTTGTCAAAAGCCTCCAGATACAGATATGAACACTGTAAAAAGCATTATTTGCTCCTGACCTATCAAGTTATCCACTAACTTCAAAATGAGTGATAGAAGCGGCAGTGTTCTAAGTCCATAACTTGCTTTGAGCTCTGACAAATTTTTAAATAGTCCCTTACAGGGTAAACTGCTCTTCATTAAATATTAGTTCAAAAGAATCTGATAGCTTGGTAACAAGATGTTCAAGGCACTTAAGGTGCCCTTGTGTTGTGAAGTTATCCATTCTCAATAAGAACTTGTGCTTATATTTCCTAAACCCTGAATGGCTGCATTCTTGTTTAGTTTATACTCTAGAAAACCTACTTTCCAACCCGTCCCTCTTAGAAAAAACACAACCATCTTTCTCAAGTTAATTTATCCTTTCTTAAAAATTGTCAGTTCTTCAACAGGTTTTCTTCCTGCTTCTGAAACACCAAATATTGCTTGTTTGAAAGTCTTTCTAGGAATATACATATTCAAAATTACATATAAAGTGTGTGTATATGTATATATATTGCTGTAGTGTCTGATCTGGTGTCTCACTAAGACTGCAACCATGCCACAGTGGAATAACCATGTTTTGAGGTTCTAATATTGTTCCCTGGCCAGCATGGATGAGACACCCCATCCCCCTGCCCCCAAGAACTCTGCAAGCCACACTAGCCTATAGACAAACATTCTAGTATTTCCTGACGTTTATGAAACATGCAACACTGTTTTATAACATGGATCTTAAGGCAAATATTGGTGCTAGTCCGGAAAACTGTTGGACTCATATGTGACGTACAAACAGTAATGTGAACTGGATCTCATTTATCTTCGCCCTTTTATGTCTCATTGAAATTTATCAGTGAATCCTTTTGTAACAGAGGTTGAATGATAGTAAATGTTAAGTTCTCACTGAAAGAGCTCCCAACAATTAGTATTTGTTCCCAAGTCTGCCTGAGGTAGCAGTTTGAGTTTTGACCCTTGAATGCAAAGCAAGAACAAGTAATGTTGAAAAATGTAAATGATTAAAACAAGCTGGGCTTCTTTTATGCAGCTCTGCCAACAAAAAGCCCTGGTGATTGCACAAACATTTGGTTACTGGGATAAATAATATTTGACTGTGATGTGTGAATTTTGTTTATTATAACTATACATTTCTCATATGACAGCAGGGTTAGAATTCTGGCTGTTCCTACTGTTAGCAAAAGCACGGGGGAAATGAGGGCTGTAAATTTTGCATTAGCAATGTGACGGCACAGTTCCTCAAGGGGGAAATAACAGTGCAAATTTCAGAGGAATGATTCAGTGCGATTAAACTCTTCTGTGAAAATGGATATAATTCAGAGGCAACAATCTAAAGTTCTACACAGCAAACCTGAACTGTTTTAATAGTTAGATAGCTTCAGATTTTCATGTTCCTTTTTCAAAAGTAAGATAAGGTCTACTATGCTATGTAACAGGCAAGGGAAACACAATTTTTCAAAACTAACTAATCCTACTCTAGGTCTGTTGCAGCATTTCCACCTAGTAATGCAGAGCTTTGTTTTAAATTAGTCTGTTACAGATTTATATCCTTTACTAAAACAACAAAAAGACAGCCCTAGTTTGGCATAGTGTAAAACAGACACCTTTTTTTGTTGAGATCAGAATACTCTTGAGAAGTAAAGTTGTAGTTTTTCATAAATATTACATGTTATATAGCGGCACCTGACATCTGGAAAATTGAATACTCTGCAAGAATGTTAAAAATGAAGGCATTTTTAGAGTTTATAACACCAAATAAGTGGTATTTTTTTCCCTCTTGTGTGGAAGGTTTTGGCCTTGGGTTTGAGGGGTGTGTTTTAGCCACTAAATTAAACGTTATTGTCTCTCCCATGATTCATCTAGCTGGTAAAATGATAGCAGCCAAAGGTTACTACATCTGGTATTGAAGTTATGGCTGTGGATTCTTTTGTTCCTGATTAGATTAGGGGACTGAAACCTCCCTAATCAGTTCTAGGAAAATTATATATTTACTTAAAATAGGACCAGCATGTTACTTCCTTTGACCCTGAGAAAGTTCACAGCTTCTTTGTTGTTGTCAGCTCATCTTTTTTCATAGGTACTGTCACTTTGAAAAGTGTAGAAACCCAGCAGAGAGTAGATATTCCCTTCAAGCGCATGTTGGACCTGAGAACTCCTTTATTTGTATTTATCCACAGTGTGAAGATTTTTGGTTTTAGTCTGATGACTAAGAGTTTCCGCAGCAGGTGGTTGTATTACAGTATAAAAGTATTACAGTATAAAAGTGATTGAGCCAAATTGCAACAGGCTACAAACCTCAAGCATTTAAAAAAAAGCACAAAAAACAAACAAAAAAAACCCCTTTCCTTAACTCTGATATAGTAACAATTCCCTGCAGAATTTACTTTTACAAGCAGTCAAAACATACACTGGATTTGCTCCATTTCCTGTTGAAATCTAACAAAGAAGCCAAAAATCAGATTTCCCTTTCCTGATAATAAAGCTATTCCTTGGAGGGTAGAGTAGGGAACAGATTTTTATACAGCAGTTCCCACTGAATAATTGAATGCTTTTAGGTAATCTCTGGTGTGTGTGTTTGACTGTGTGTATGAGGAGGAATGACTCTAAACTGGAAGTTTAATATTAGAATATTGTAATTAGAGCTGGCATACTCAGCCAGCCTATGTTTATAGTTAATGATGTAAAGGAGTTAAGAGCGAGCACCCCAGGTTATTGGATCATTTTAATTCTGATTACCCTTTCATGGTGTAATAAAGTAATTATGAATACTGTATGAACGATTGTTGTATTGTTTCAGCACTCTACTGCTTTCTGTGATTTTTAAAAAGAAATTGCGTTGTTCTTTTGCATTATTTTTCGGTTTTATATATTCAAAGCATATATTATTTTCAACCACACAAGCTAAAGCACATTTAAAAAAGCCAAAATAAATGTTTTTTTAGGCTTCTTGGTTCCTGTTAATATTTCACGTTGTATCTATTGTCTTTATAATAGTACATGCCACCGTTGCTAAGCGAATTTAAGTACATCCTGGTCTAAATTGAAAGAGTGCTCTTTCATGAATGGATATAGTAGGAGTAGCTGTGCACAATCAGTTGTTGGCAGGGAAATTCTTTGCAAATGCATACTGAAAAAACAGAGGCATCTGGAAACAGAGTGTGGGGGAAAAAACTCAGATGCTCCACTGTTGAGAGTGACTTCTGTTTGTGATCAAGCCTGTGACAATCCGTTGGGAAATGCAAACTGAATTTGATTCATGCTTTTGATTTTTAAATGGAACTCAGCCTATGTGGATTTTTGTCTGCAAAATCAGGTGCTTAGCTCTATCTATATGGTGGGATTTGTGTGCACAGCTACTTCTGGGTGCTAAAAGGCAGGTACAATAAATGGTGAACACAATAGCACCTGTACAAGAGACTGGCATTTGGTCTTTCGGCCCTAAAGTTCTCTTCCAAGGAGTATGAACGCTTAATGCACGAGATGAGAATAAGTGTTTAAGATGAAAGTAAATATTTATGGTTTTCTTAAAACATGTTGGTAATGACCAGTATAAATTATGGTAACAAAGCACAAATGGAAGAAGTTTGGGTTTGACTCTACACTAGTGAAGTTTAGCTACTTGCTGTACAGCAATTGGTTGTCTTGTTACCTTTTTTGTTGTACAGAATCATCTTTGGCTGCATGCTGCTTTTCTTTTAAGGACATGCTGTACTACCCAAAATGCCAAAGTTGACTGTGAATCGTTTGTTCTCTACATTGTTTTCCTGTGGGAGTTGAACAGTAGTTAAATTCAACAGTACTTTTTAAAAACACCTGGTGTTTAAATAATACAATCAGCAAAGCCTTGCTCTGTGTTGTACAACAACTCTGTGGTCATTTTGAAGGTAGTTAACGATAGTCTTGACTGGAGATTAGTTGTAATTCTGTACCAGGTTAGGAAGATACTAAAGCTTTGAAGCACGTAGCTCTTTCATACCTCTCATAATTGGTGCATTAGCAATATGTGTAAGGGTATTTGTTAGCATTTTGTAGCTGAAAATCTTTGTGCTTGTCAGCACTCAAACTTGCATTAGTTTCACTAAACTGGTGCAAACTCCAAAGTGGACATACTTATTAGCTTAAAATTAAATTTATAGGAACAAACTGAACTGACATAAGACAGGTCTAAATTGATTTTTAGGATGCCCATGCACTAAGTTGCAACAACTTAACTGAATCGCTTTAAAAGAATAACTGGTTAAAGTGATGCAACTTGGAGTGATCAGGTCTTAGCACATCCTTTTTGTGTCTGCATTGTTTTGGTAGGGAATTGGGACTTTGGAAGAACTGCTGATACAAACACTTTCTGATGTACCCAGAAAATATTAAGCTAAATATGGGACTTCCCACAAGGTGCTTTGCATTGCAGTCATGGACACCACCTTTCAGCTCAAGAGAGTGCTGACCAGGCAAGACATGCTTCATGAACACTGGTGTCATTTTCTTCCAGTCTGACTTGTTAATGCAATGAATTTTGCATGTGGAATGCAGCCAGTAGCTGTTGGTCTTGTGTTTGCTTTTATGAAGCTTCTAGAGAATGCTAACTATTTGTCACAAATAGAGCAACAGTTCATCTAGTGCTGGATGGGTGGCCAAAGGAAATTTACCCCAGAATTATCTGATCAAGACATACTTTTATTTTTAGTTTTTTTAATGGCTTTTAAAGTGTGTGTGGTATATATATTTAATAATCTTGTGGAACACATTACTTAACATTTGTAAACAAAGTGCTTAGTTGGGACTCAACACTGGAAATTTTGTCTTTTGGAAATAATACCTACTCCTTAATGCTGCTACATTGAGTTTTTCACTGGCAATCTGGATTATGTTGTGTATGGATTATTGCACAAATTCAACTGATTTGTGCAAAACCTGGTCAATGCCATAAAAAGATTTTAGCTTGTACCTAGCTGTTCATGAACATTTCCAATGGAGTTAGAGCTTGGCATCCAGTGGCCATCCCATCATATAATACTTTCCCTCATCCCTCTCTCTCCTCATCCCTGGTGATATTCAAATCCTATACATTAAAATATTTATTTGATATTCTCTAAATTTAGTGTAGTTTCAAAGTGAGTTTTTGTGAAATATCTTCTTGTTCTTGCTCGTTCTTAGGGGAGATCACAATTTAATATAAACTATGAATTAGCCAGAAATAATTCTCAACTGAATTTGTACATATTTATCTAATGGGAGAGGTTACATGACTGTTGGAGAAAACAGGCTAATCTGGGCAGTGCTGAGTAGATTTAATTGGGCCTTGATTGCTTGGATAACAGGAATTGGTGATTTTTGTCCTATAGCACATGGAGAGCAGTTCTAAAGACTTGAATTTGAGGTGGATTAGGTTACTGTAGTAAGAGAGAGTTTTGTGATTTTAAGCAAATACCTTGACATTTTTATGCTTGTTTTACCTTTAAAGCTTACATTTAGCAAATGATTGCTTTCTCTGAAGTTTCAATCTTTGAAGATTCTCTTGTACAAATTTAATAAACCATGTCATGTTTTAATAAAGTGCACAGTTTTTTTACTGTCCTATGTAAGTACGAATATAAGTATTTCAATTTGTGTATTTCAGCAAAAAAAGAGCAGAAGAACAATGTTTTTGCTCTATGTATATTCACAGTGTGAAATACGTCCATATTTTGTTCCTCATTTGGAGTTGTGTATATAGTTCCTGGTCCTTTTTGTGCTGACCTACTGTCAACCCAGAGCCTTATATGTTGGACTGGTCATTCAATGACTTCCAATCTCTTAAAAGCATTTCATAGACCTGTTCACAATCCTTCATTGTTAAAATCCATTTTGCAAACAGGACAGAGATTTCATGTTGTACTCCTGAGGGAATATTGTGCCTCTGCATGCATGCAGAATTCATGTCCCCTGCAGATTAATTGGCTTCCCTGCAGAAGAATGACTTCTGATGGGGAAGCAAAGGGAAGATGCAAGAATGGTCACACATCCTGCCCCAGCAGTGCGGGAACATTGTTTTGGATGCCTGGAGCAGCCAGCGGAAAGGTAAATCACTATGGGAGAGGGGGTGAGTGAGCGGGGCTGAGGATGTCCTGGCTGGTGGCTCCTTCCTTGTGCCAGACTCAGCTGCTAGTCACAGCTGGGCTGGAGGCAGGGGAGGACAGGATGACTTCTTTTCCTGCAAGGAGTGGCCAGGGCTGTGTCAGACCCACCCTCAGGAACGTCTCCTGGCAGCAGGAAGTTCTGCCCCCATTGTCGTGGAAGGAGGAGTCACTGTGGGGATCTGCTCTCCCATCTGTCCAATCCCCTTGCATCCAGACCCCCCCATACCAAGACCAACCTCTTAGAGCCCCCACCCCACTCGAACCCCCAATCTGAGTCCATCTCCCCTGCATCTGGACCTCCTGCTGAGCCCCCCTGCACTTGAACCCTCACCTTACGAGCCCCAGTCCCTACACCTGGACCACCCTGATGAGCCCCCTCACCTGGACTTCCACTCCACCAAGCCCCACTCCTCCACTGAGCCTCCCACACTGACCCCCCTGCCAAGCCTTATCCCCCTCACCCCCACCTCTCCCTGGCTGAGTCCCAACCACCTTCATCTGGATCCCCCTTCAGAGTCCCATTTCCCTCTGTACACGGAACTCCCCAACAAGCCCTTGTGCATCCAGACCCCCCTACACCTGGACTCGCTACTGAGCTGCCTGCACCCAGATTGCCCCACACAGAACCCTCTCACCCCACACCTGGATCCCCCCACACTAAGCCTCTTCACATTTGGATCATGCCAGGCTGAGCCTGTTTGCCCCACATCTGGATCGGGAACCAGGGCTGGGTGTACGAGGCTCTGTCGCTCTCTCCCTTGGTACTCTTGGCATGGAGGGGCAGGGCCCTAGAGTGTTCCTGGGGCAAGCCCTGCATTGTGTCATGGTTGAGTGCAGCGTCACTGCCAAGTCCGTGTCTCTGCCAGGTTGGGGATGGCTGCAGAGTGATCTCCCATCTCTGTGCAGCCAGTGGCCCGTGCTCCCCACTGCCACGCTGGAGCCTCCACATTGTTTTATTAACAAATAAAATATGCAGAGTTTTGTAGAATTTTTAGGCACAGAATTCCCTCCGGAGTAATGTCTGATCTCACCTTACAGTTTGTGGGATTTTTTTTGAGAAATTGTCTCTGTTTTGAAACTATTGAATGATTTCACTATGGTACATAGCTTCAGTGTTTCTACATTTAATTGTCCTGGAACAGTAGCCTATAATTATGAAAGTTGAGAGATATATTTCCTTCTAATTTATCGTTTTATAGAATCATTTGTCTTTTAAAATTCTATAGTCTTTTACATATTTTGTGTGAATTTAGTGCCCAATGAAATGAGGGACGAGGAGCACTGGGTAAAACTAGGCATGGTACAGGCCTCACGGTTAATTTCTGGAACACCTCCAGCCTGTCCTGATTATTAGATTTAAGATTGGCTTGAGCAGAGACTGCTCATTGTGTTGGCCACTGTGGTGGTCTTGTGATGTAAGTGTCCACAATGTACTTGAATTCGGCGGCTAAACTCATTTTGCTTGTGGCTTAATGGCAATTTCTACCTACGTGTTCAAAATAATGGTTTATGTCCCAGCTTTGCAAAGTATTGCACTGAGCACCTTACTGGATCAGGCCTGAGTGTATTACCTAACCCACTATGCTCCCTGAACCTGTTCAGCTAGTATGATCGCATTACTAGAATTATTTATCCAAGTTTAATGGAGGGCTTATAACAGGAAATATATTTAATGACTAAAATGTGGCTCTGGAGGCTTAGTAAAGCACTTCCTATAACTACAGATTGAGGTGAAATTTACCACTTGAATCATTTTCTTAGAACTTATTTTCCTGCCACATGACTAGAAATTGTGAATTTATATATGAATTAGCAATGTCCTCTAGATGGTTAACAGGTTGTTAATGCTGCTCTCTGTTGCAGTTTTGGTACTACTAATATAGAAGATTACATACTTCATCACAAGCTACCGACTGCACTACACTCAAATTTTCCTCTGTCAGAGTAAATGCCCCAGTACAGTGATAGAGTAGATTAAACCACCCCCTCGAATTTGCAGCGTAGAGACATGGTTGACCAACTGAGGTTCATGTAGTGCAAGTGTAGACACTGCATAACCTGTGTCAACCATAGCAGTCCTCCAGCAGCTTGTCCCACACCACCCCATTCCCTGTGACAGTGACTGCTCTGGTCGTAATTGTAAACTCCACTGCTCAGAGGCCACAGAGACCAGAAGCCAGTCCCGTTCTCCTTTGTGTGTGTCTGAAATGCCCCTTCCTGATTTCCCACCTTGGTGAGTGCACCTAGCAGCTCACCTTTGTTTTGTGCAACTGCCCAACTGATCATGCCAGCTTCATGCATGCAGACAAGTACTGGATATGTTCTTGCTTGGAGTAGACAGGGAATTATTGGATCTACTGGGCCTGTGGGGAGACAATGCTGTGCAAGCACAGCTACAGACCAGAAGTAAAAACATGGACATCTATGAGCAGACTGCATGGGGGACACAGACAAAGGGGTATGACAGGGGATCAGCAGCAACGCTGTGTGAAAGCGAAGGAACTTCTCCAGGCCTTACACAAGACTAGGGAGTGCAAAAATAGATCTGGTTCTTTGCCACAGACCTGCCATTTGTACACAGAAGTGTATGCCATGCCTGGTGGAGATCCGTAGAGCACTGTGGATACCTTGGAGGAGCCTGAGACAGAAACCCCTGCTGCGAACAGTGAGAAGGAAGGGGCAGATGTGGTAGGGGAATCCTGCCATACCCCAAGACAGGACCTGTTTGAGACTTTGTCACGATTTAGTCGGTTCCACCAGGCAAGCACAGATGAGCCTGATAAAGGGGAAGGTAAGGTAAGTGTGTGCATGCACTTTTTCTTACAATCTTTATATTTAAAGATGGTGCCTGGCCCATCTCCAAGTTAACAAGACACAGGTATAGGACTTGTCATTGTACTACTTGTGGAAGATGAGGTAGGGGTACAGAGATAGAGTTGGCACCTGCTTTTCGTTGTCTGGTTTAGTTGGGAGGTGGGGACCCACAGAACACTTTGATTATGTGCATTGGGATTTCCCTTGTATCCTCCTGAGATATCTCTGTGAAAATTTAATGATGATACTTTGCAATCCTTTCTCAAAGGTTTCTAGGGATAGCAGCCTGATTTCTTTCTCCATAGTAGGAGGTTTTTCCCATTCCATTCTGCGATGAGTTTGGCTAGCACTCTTGCAGTGAATGGGCTAGTGGCCTGTGGGCCCAGGCAGCTTTGTTTGCCAGTAGCAGCTGTGTTCTCTGTGCCTTTGTGATGCTCAGGAATGAGATCAGCTAAAATCACCTCTGCCTTTAGAAGACGGTGCCAGTATTCAGTGATATTACCTGATGTCCGTACCCATGAAGTGTAGAGAGAAATTTTATAGCTTCATGCAACAGATTCCATTTCCTTGCCTCTTCCCAGCAGCCCATACTTACTCCATACTCCAGCTGGGGCTGGAGAGTGATGTTGTGCTGAAGTGCTCCAAAGGCAAAGTGTATATAAGCATTTCTTTTAAAAAATATTTCTTGGAATAAGAGGAGGGAATTTTGAAACTTCTTTCCTTTCTGTTGTAACTGTAAATCCAATGTTACATCTATCTGTTTTTATCAGCAGCTTCTGGTGTCCCAGCCTTGAGGGATGCCCCCTCCATGCTCACAGCATGCCAGACTCTGATGAGAAGGAGAAAAAAAGAGGATGAGTGCGGACGCATTCTGTGAGTTCCTGCAAGATAGTGCTGCATTGGTTCTTGATCAAAGGGCTTGGAGGGCCAATACGGCCAACAGCATGGAGAAAGAGGACAGGAAAAAGACCTCAGAAATCCCAGCAAGACAATGAGTGTGAAATGTACCAGGATGAACCCAAAGGCTGTAGAGCCTTATTGACCCACAACTACAAAATTCCTGCACTCGCAATCTTTTCTAGAGCATGGTTACCACTCCCTGTACCCTCAACATATCACATGGCATCCTGGGGCATATCATTACCCCTATCACTCCATGCTTGGGGAGGAGGGGCAGCAAGGAAATCCACAGCTTCACATACACCAACTGTGGTTCTCACGGGTCATTGTATGTATGGCCACAAGAGATGACATTTGTTTACTCAAATGGACATAAATGTTTACTTCCTTTAAGTTTTCCCCTGTTATGTTAAAAATGTGTGTAACATTGCCTGTGGTTTTTTGCACGTTACTTTTTCCTGCTCAATAAAGTTGTATTTTTGGAAAATCAAATTATCTTTATTAGTTCACAGCAAATATCGAAGAATACACAGTGGGAGTCAAAGCAAACGGTACTTTTAAATGTAATCCAAGCACCACATAATTCCTAACTTTAGAAGAAGATTCACATTTATAAATGTACAGCAAACACTACACAGTTCTTAGCGGCACTCCAAGCTCTAGGCCCAGAGAAGACTCCAGCACAGAACACAATTGTGGCTGACAATTAAAGTGCTCTTCTGATGCCTCTCTCAACCACATAGCTCCGTGGGGGGCTCTTGTCATAGCCCTTGGCTCTGGCTGTTTGAACCCAGCAGACAGCTGCTCTACTTCGACCATAGCATCAGCTTTCCTCTCCCCCTTGCCTCACAGATATTATGCAGGACCCAACAGATGGCTCTAACCATTAGGATATTTTTTAACTGAGCTCCAGTCGAGTAGGTAAACACCACCAGCACCCTTTAGTCTATCAAAAGCACATTCAACGGTCGTTTTGCTGAGCTGGTAGTTGAATCCCTCCTTTGTGCTTTTGAGGTGGCCGATGTATGGCTTCATGAGCCAGGGGAGCAGAGAATAGGTTGGGTCCCACAGCATCACTATTGGCGTTTCAGTGTCATTAGTGGTAATCCACTAGTTGGGAAAGCATGTCCCTGTTAGCAGCTTTCTGAACAATCCTACATTCTTAAAGATGTGAGACTCGTGGATGTTCCCTGATCAGCCCACAATGTCGGTGAAGTGTCCCTGATAATCCACCAGTGCTTGCATAACCATAGAAAAGTAGCCTTTTCTTTTGATGTATTCTGTGACAAGGTGCACTGGTGCCAAAATGACCTTGATAAATTGAAGAGTTGGTCTGAAATCAATATGAAGTTGAATAAAGACAAGTGCAAAGTACTTCACTTAGGAAGGAAAAGTCAACTGCATAACTACGAAATGGAGAATAATTGGCTAGGTGGTAGTCTTTCCTGAAAAGGATCTGGGGGTTTTAGTGGATCACACATTGCCTGAAGTCTTGAGAAAAGAAGACTTGAATCGGGAGCAGATAAGCCTTTAAATATGTTAAGGCCTGTTACAAAGAGGACATTGATCAATTGTTCTTCATGTCCACGGAATGCAGGTCAAGAAGTAATGGGTTTAATCTGCAGCAAGGGAGATTTAGGTTAGATATTAGGAAGAATGTTCTAACTCCAAGGGTAGCTAAACCTGAAATAGGCTTCCAAGGGAGGTTGCAGGATTCCTGTTGTTAAAGGTTTTTAAAAACAATTTAGACAAACATCTGTCAGGGATGGTATAGGTTTACTTGGTCATGCCAGATTGCAGGGGTCGAGACTTAATGACTTCTCAAGGTCCCTTCCACCTCTATGTTAGTGTGATTCTATATGCATGTTGAGTGTTGCCTCACTGTGGTTTGGGAATCCTATTGCTGCAGATCCATCCATTATTTCCTGAACATTGCCAAGGCTCACAGTCCTGTGTAGCATGAGATGAATGGCCCTAATGCTTGCATGACAATGCCTGCCAGTGTGGATTTTCCAATTCCAAAGTGGTTTCCTGCTGACAGGTAGCGATACAGCATTACAAATTTCCAGTGTGTGATCACCACTTACTTCTCCACAATCAAAACAACTCTCATGCTGGTGTCCCCATGCCGGAGGGGTGGAGTGAGCTTGGCACACAGATCTAGGAATGTGGCCATCCAAAAGTCCTGTGTCCATTGCTCGTTGTCCCAGACCTGCATCACAGTGTGATCCTACCAGTCAACTCCCGTTTCTTGGGCCCAGAAGCCAGTCTTGACCCATCTGTAGCTGCCCCATGAATGCTGCCAACAGTCTTGAATTATTTGTATGTTCCTCAGCAAACTGTCCTTGACAAAATATCCATGTCCCCCATTGTTACAGCACTTCCTGTGGGTCTGCAAATAAAGGAGAATCACGCATCCTAAATTTGTAATATTTATGGGAATAATGCAGAGCCCTGTGGACTTGATGCTTTTGTCAGAGATGATGGACTCAAAATTGCCACGTGGGTTTGTGGAATTTGTTTTTTAAAAAGGCACAAAATTATGGGATATGGATGACATTATGAGACGGAAAAATTGCACGCTGAGAAATTGACCCTTAGCTCCCAGAGAGCTCTAGATGAGTCATTTCTATCCCACAATGCATCGCAAGTGTTTCGCAAAAGGCATACTGATACCTACGCATGGTGTGCTGCACTTTACATACTGTCAAACACTGCTGGTGAGTACATGCAGCACCAGCGCAAGGAACCATGCATGCATGTGCCCAAATGATGTACAGATTTTGGGAGCTGTATGCCAACGGTAACTTGCATGAATCACTGTTGGTACTGTATACATGGCCTTGTATGTGTTTTACTTAATGACTATATTTTCAAAGAACAGGAGTACTTATGGCACCTTAGAGACTAACAAATGTATTTGAGCATACACTTTCATGGGCTACAGCCCACTTCATCGGATGCATGCAGTGGAAAATACAGTAAGATGTTTGTGTATATATACACAGAGAACATGAGACAATGGGTATTACCATACACACTCTAAGGAGAGTTATCAGTTAAGGTGAGCCATTACCAGCAGGAGAGAGAGAACTTTTTACAGTGGTAATCAAAATGGTCCATTTGCAGCAGTTGACAAGAAGGTTTGAGAAACAGTGGTAAGGGGGGAATAAACATGTGGAAATAGTTTTACTTTGTGTATCTATCTAGTTTTGCTTTGTGTTACTACACCTCTACCTCAATGTAACACGACCCGATAAAACACAGATTTGGATATAACGCGGTAAAGCAGTGCTCCGGGGGGGCGGGGCTGCGCACTCCGGTGGATCAAAGCAAGTTCAGTATAATGTGGTTTCACCTATAACACAGTAAGATTTTTTGGCTCCCGAGGACAGCATTATATTGGGGTAGAGGTATATTTCCCCATGTTTATTCCCCCCCCTCCACTGTTCCTCATACCTTCTTATCAACTGCTGCAAATAGACCATTTTGATTACCACTACAAAGTTTTTTTTTTTTCTGTCTTGCTGGTAATAGCTCATCTTAACTGATTACTCTGGTTAGAATGTGTATGGGAATACCTGTTGTTTCATGTTCTCGCTGTGTGTGTGTGTGTGTGTGTACACACACATACACACACACACACACACACACACCCCTACTGTATTTTCCACTGCATGCATCTGATGAAATGGGCTGTAGCCCACGAAAGCTTATGCTCAAATACATTTGTTAGTCTCTGAGATGCCACAAGTACTCCTGTTCTTTTTGCGGATACAGATTAACACAGCTGCTACTCTGAAACCTATATTTTCAAAGGTACATCATCTCTTAAGTTCTAACCAGTGACTTAACTGCTTCTGGTAAGAGTGTTGGCAGTGTTGTTTCTGCACAAAACTGTTTTTTTTCCCTCCTTGTCCTGGAAATTTCACACCTATATTTAGCAAATTGTCTAGCAGCTACCAGACATGTGACTGAGATGCAAGGTTGGGAAATGCATTCTGGGGAACTGCTGGGTGAGAAATTATGCCATAGAGCAGGAGTAGTCAATTATTTTTTGTCAAGATCAGTGTTTCTTGGTCAAGGTATAGCCAAGGTCCAGACTCCAGAGAAACATTTTTCACACTGCAATAACAATAATGATAATAAGTAAAAGAGATTTCATGGTCCTTTCAAAAGCATTTGGTGGTCTGGATTTGGTCAATGGTCTACCTATTGACTACATTTGCCATAGAGAAGTCCAGCACCCTGGTATTTATGGTTAACATAGTAACAGGTAAAAGCACAAGCTCATTTAGCTATTTAATGTGCTCTTGATAAAGTATCGAAGGGGGTGTCTGTGTTAGGATTTTTTCCAAAATTTTCCCACTATTTCTTACTCCACTTGTTGCAGTGGTGGAATTGCTAGTGAAAACAGGGCTCCAACCATCTTCCTGCACTTCAGGCTCTGGATTGCCTAGCTTTATTCAGAGCAGGTTTATATCAAATGAACCCTCTGTTTACACAAGCACTCCCCTGTTAGTATCATAGGTGGAGCTGCAGTGGTTGGAAATTTTAGAGACATGGCAGTGGTTGATTAAGGCCTCTTTTGTGGTTCCTTGATTAGTTTTTCAGGTGAAATAAACTGCTCAGCCAACTTCCTGGCAAATGCTGCACTATTTGGTAAAATAAATACAGAAGAGTGGGGACAAAATGCTTTGTCGTAGTAGTTTCTGCCAGGAAAAAACTACAGAATAAAGGAACTAGACTACTTTATGATTCAATCATTGCTTTTTTTTTTTTTTTTAATTTAGTCTAATTATATTTGTAGTTTCATAACACATTCCTGTTAACCCAGTGAGTAGAGTTTAATGGTAGATCAAACTTAGGACTTTGAAACACTCTGGGATTGCTCAAGTACTAAATTAACTTAGCCCTTTCTGTTTCTGAAGTAGTATTCTATATGGTTTACTGTGTATGTGTAAAGACACCTGAAAAGCTGAGATCCTTTGTTCTGGGCAGGTATTCAAAAATAGTTTTATTGCACTTTGTGTTAGAATAGATGTGCCTGCTGCCCATAGCAAATTCTGCTCCCCCATCCTTACACATGCATCCTGTTGTGCAGAGTGCTTGCGGTTGGTTTGTCACCACCTCGTACAGCAATGACTGTTTCAGTGGCACTGTGTTTTATGGTGCATGCAGATTTTGCTGATATTTGTAATAGACTTTTTCAGTTTCTTCCTTGGTGAGTGGCAACACTGAAACAGACTATGCAGAAGGTGCTGTCATACTGAAGGTAAACAAACAAGCTCTTTTGCTAATTCACTTATGATGATCACGTATGTGTTAGGACATTGCTAAAGACAGTTTTGGGCACAATGGCTTTGACTCAGCCTATCTGATTTGATCTTTCGTCCGTGTTCTTAATTGTTTGTCTGGATGGGCATTGCTGAGGTGTATGTTTTCTGTGAGTATATCTTGTCTTACAATCTTGAGACTAAGTATGCATCTACACTGCAAAAAAACAAACCAAAACCCTGGGGCAGTGAGTCTGTTTGGGTCATCTGACACAGGCTTGTGCTGTGGGGCTGAAAATAGCAGTATAGATCTTGCTTGGGCTGAAGCTTGAGTTCTGAAACTCAGCTCTAGGGGATGGTCTCAGAGCCCAAGCGGGAACATCTACACTTCTATTTTTAGTCTGTAGTGCAAGCCCGAGTTAGTGAGAGTGAGCTCTGAGGCTTGCTCGGCCCCAGGTAGTTTTTTGCAGTGAGAACAAGAGCATTTTTAGACATGTTCCCTTACGGAATTCGCTACCAGTCATGATCCTGAATGCTCTGTTTATGCTGGTATGCAAAGCTGTATTGAGAAGATATTTGCTGCTTCTAACTGTTCCTAATTGCTATTAATTTTATTATACAAGATATCATTCTTACCAGTAGAGTCAACACTATATAAATATTGAATGCTTTTAATCTGTGCTGCAAAGGGCACGAAACTAGGAACTAAGAGAGACTGAATAGTGGTCTACCTGCTGTGCTATGTCTGTAGATTCTTGTCAACGGCTTACTGTGAAAGGTTCTGTTTATCAGGTCTAGAACAGGAGGAAATGAGGTCTTTTGGCAAAGACTTAAGAATGGGAGAGTGGAGGTCCAGATCTGCCACAGACTGACACCTTGGGCAAATCTAATCTGTTTTGTGAAGGATTTCTGCAATGCAGGCTGGCTTTACTTTCTATTGCATATAAATTTCTTATACCTCACTCTTCACCCTACTATATATTGTACTTTGGGCGCATGTACAATAAAGTAGTTACAAATAATACAACACAGGATATAGGCACATCCATTGTGCTGTAGTTTTCTATTAGCTGTGCATAATACTTTTCTGCCTCATAAGGGTGTGGAGTCTTGTTTAGTGGATGCTACCAAAACTTTTTAAAATCCTTGGATATTAGGTTCTGTAGAAATGAAGTATGCTGTGTATAGGTTGGCTGCAGGAAGAATTTACTTTGAACCATGAGTATTGGGCTCCTGATACTTTGCTTTTTTTAAAAAGAAACCTTGTATAAATTTGCCATTTGAATAACACTTTTATATTGCATCATAGTGGAAACTGGTTATGTACCTTAAAAGCAAGGATCAAAGGTTATGCTTTTGATAGCAAGGTTTTGTTACGTTATATGCCAGATATTTATGGTACCATATTTCATAAACTCAATAAAAGGCAGTAAGAAATATTACCGTTTGGCATTACGAAATTATGAAGAATATGCTGTCCCAGTTTGCTGAAGGCAGTCTACAGTATAAGGGGAGGAGCAAGTCTCCATTTCACGCATGAATAAGCAGACTTAATCTCATGATTACAACAGTGCTACTGTACTGAGGAAGAGAGGGCTTTGTAGGAGAAAAAATTCTGTTGTCTACTCTGTCATTAACCAAAATAGGCCACTACTCAGAGAAAATGAGACCAATGTCTAAAATTAAAGAGAGCTTCCGTGGGCATAAGTCTCATTAGGGTTGATCTGTATGTGAATGTATTTAAATCAATGGACAACAACAAAAAAGCTTTTTGTATTGCTCATCTAAAAGCAATTTTAGGTCAGTGTTTTTCAGGCATCGGATAGAATTCGAGAGCTGACAGATCTTTTTCTTTTTTAATATTCTGGATTTTTATTGAAGATTTGGTTTAAAAAAAATATCGGGTTAAAATCTTGTATATGTTTCTCTTCATCCCCCAGGACCTGCTTTTTTTCAGACAAGATCTCTTATTTTATTATAGCAGTGCTTGAATGGAAAACATGGTTCAGTGAATGGATCACAGAGGCCTACCTCTGCAGCGCTTCTTCACTTTGAGTAATCCTGATGCCAGTAGTCCATTTATTTTAATGGGACTATTTCTGTGACTGGGGTTGCAGAATTGGGCTCTGTCTTTCAGATGTTTGCAGCTCGCTCTGGGGTTTTCCAAAAGAACTCAATCTAATTTTAGTTTGCATGATTTATTTGATTTTTTTTAAGGTATATCTTTCTGGTATAGTGAGGAGGGGTAGTGAGAGCTGAAAATATTCAACTACTCAGATTTGCACTCTGCATGCAAATACTTCCAGCTGACACCTTAGCATCATAACCATCTTGGTTTTCTCAACTTTTAACATGCAGCTGAAGTCCTATTTACTGGGGAAAATGGGGAGGGGGGGAACACCTAAATATAGTGGGAATGATTAAGTTAGACAAATATTTGTAGCTTTGCCACAGTCTTAGGTGTACCAAAGTCCAATATTTGCTATAGCAATTAGATAAGTCAAACCAAAGCATCAACTATCTAGCCTTTTTAAAGGAGTAGGAGGGTGGAGTACTAGATGTGGTTTCCCTTATGACAGTTACTGTCCCTGTGCTAGTAAATAGCCTTAAAACATCTCTTTGTGGATATTAATTAAAAATCATCTCTAATTACTATAAATAACTTTGCAGACAAACATTGATCTGTGATGTCCTAATGACTTTGTTGTTAGCACATAAAATCCTTCCAAGATTTGGTAGTGCATGTATAAATGATATCCTGCCATTAAAATAAACACACTATATACCTTTTACTTTATTTATTTCTTCCACATTTATTTTAGCAGCTTGATGTAACTGGAATATGAAACATTTAAAATGGGGTTGATTCTAAAAGACTTACATGACTGACTTTGAGGAAATATTCTCTCATTTTCTCTGGTAGCAAAGGTAGCCCATCTACTTAATGCTAGTTGCAGTTGTGTAATAAGGGGTTTGCCATCAGTGTTTTTTTTATTTTCTGCTTTCTCCACTGGCCTGAGTTGATGAGACAATGGAAACTTTTATGTTTTGTCTATATCAATACTCCACAAAACGTTTGACCCAAAGTGTCCGTGTAAAACCATAAACTTTCCATTGTACTCTGTGATTGAGCACTAGAAGGTGGTTTTACAGTCTTGAGAGGGAAGGGTTTGGGGCCTGTGTCTGGTCTGACTTGGGGGTGTGGGCTTTTCACCATCATTCTAGGCCCTCCATCCTAATCTCTTTTCCATGCAACAGTTGTGTTGCAGTATCCACACTGGCAGTTCAGGAGGCCCCTTCTCCTCCACAAGCAATGCTGGTATAAGGCTGTTTGCAAGGGAGTGATGTATTCCTGGCTGATGTACCCCAGTTTCCCTGTGTTCCTGGTGGAGCGTTCTTTGACAGCCTTATAAAGAGGAAAGTTATGACATTTGAAGTAGGGATGCTCTTTCTTTTCTTCAAATGACATTAAATCCCCTTGATGATAATCCTTGTAACAACACCAGCCCTTTGTAGATCACTCAGTGCTATTCTCCCATGAATGGTGTTTTAAAGGGACGGGAACAGTGTGCATTGTTTTAAGAATTTAAAAGGCTTTTTGTTTTTTTAATATTGTTCTGGGATTTACATTGTTTTTATTAACCTGACCTAAACAGTTTTAATCATTCACATAAATCTGAAGGGTTAAGTAGAAAGGAAGTGATATTTGGCTTCACTTTATAGTCCTTAGATCACCACAAATTTCTGTATGATTATTATACAGACCATCAAAGCACTTTTTAAATCAGAATGTGCTTAGAAGCAGCATGGTCTAGTGAACTGGGGCTGGGAGCCAGGAGTTCATGTATTCTAATCCCACAGTTGCTGTGTGGCTTTGATCAAATCATTTACCTAGTCTGTACCCTGGGCTTCTCCGTGTGCAAAATGGGGATAATACTTTACATACCTTACAGGATGCTGAGGCTTATGTCAGTGCTTTAGAGATATTAAAGCACTGTAAATGCAAACTCTTGGATTAATGACCATATGTTTGGAGAAACCAAATCTACTTGTCAGAGTCAAATAGGAAGTTTGTTCATGTGCAAGCGTGTGGGCCTAACGATCACTTTATATGGAAATTAAGCTTTTGCATAATAAAGTTTCTAGCCATTATAGTTGAGAAAATGACCTTCCTTATATAAACCAGTACAGTGTGGTCTTCATGAGCCTGCAGACAGCTTCAGTGCCTCTGCAGTTTCTCATAGCTTTGCCAAATAGTAGCAGACTGAAATTAACAAGTCTAGACAGTTTCCTCACTCCTATTGAGAAACCCTGTGGGGAGCAGAGAAACTTTCAAGGGCCATATATGATTTGATGCTGCTGTTGCTTGACAGGTGCTGGAATTATGAGACTGAGTGAGACTTAGGCATGGGCTGGGGGAGAGTAGAGTAATAGAGAACTTTCCCCTTCCCCATCCCTGCTTCACCCCCACAGTTGCAGCCTCCAGGATATTCTGGAAAAGAGGTAGGATAGTGAAGAGCCTTCTATTGCACTGCAGCCGGGAGGCCTCTGGAATAGGGAAAAGTGACAGAAAACTCCTGACTTCTAGCAGCTAGAGAGGATTGGAGCGTCCAGACAGGATCTAGAGATGGCACTGTTGTGAAAATCCTAATAATCTCCCCACCAATTGCATATTGGGGCTTCTCATCCAGTACTGTCCCTGGACCTTGCTGCTTGGAGTCCCTCACTCTCATCTTCCATATCTACCTCTGTAGCTAATTGATGTCTGGTAAATTGTGCAAACTCCGATTATGTTGCTTTTGTCACAGTGCTTACAATTGCTTCCAGTTGCATGTGTGTGTGTCTCTGGCCCTGGATGTGACTTTCTATCTGGTGCAAAGTGTAGAGAGAAACTAACAAGATATAGAACAAGGAAATGTCTCTTCCTCCCTTTATACTCCTCCTGTAAGCCGTCTTTGATAATAGCCACAAATGGCAGATAAAACTGGCTGAATTCTTTGAGAATATTTGAAGATATTTCAAACATCCTTGAGGAATAAATAATTGGCAACATGTGCTTCTAAAAGCTTATACTCTACAAAAATACAGAACTGTCTAATTGTGTGTAATAAATAGAGATGATTTATTAATTCAATGGAAATTGGGATTTTGTTTGTCAAATGAAATGAACCACCTCCTCTCCCCCCTCATTTCAGTCTCCTAACATGAGAATTGTGTTGAAAAGAGATGGGCTATGTGCAATGACAGTCTGGGTAAGATCGTAAGTCCATCTGTCAAACAGACCCTCGACCTGGATTTCAGAGTGATGGCATAATATCCCAAGTCAGAGCAGATCAATGTGAAGGTGGAATTTGCAGCGGGAGAATGCTGACGTATAGAATAATAGTCTGTGGTTGAAAAAACTCTAGCAGATATGTGCATATTTGTTAAAAAGCATGGTACAGAAAAATGAGATCTACTGCCTTTTTCTCAGGTCAAATTGGGTAAACTGGAGAAGTAATGGAAGAAATAAGGATGTTGCCTGTCATGAGGAAACCTCAACCTTTCCTCCTGAGTGAAGATTCTGTTTCGTGTTGGAGAGTTACTGATGGAGTCAGAGTTCCTATATTCCCTTCTTACACACCGGCCTTTACTCAGAGCCATTGGGGGGATAATTAGCAGGGAGTAGTTTGAAGTGAGCAAACATGGCTTTAATTGTATGCACTCAGAGAGCTCACATAAGCCCCAGGTAACTCTGTCCTGTGCAGTAATTAAAGATCTTTCCAAATGCGAGTGTTTTATTGGCATTAGAGAAGACCGCTGATATGAAAGGCATTTTGTTCTTGAGGAGACATATTGAAACAAAAAGGGCAGTTCTACTGCCCAGCTCCTTTAAATGATATGTTTTATCCAGAGACAAGGTGGGTGAGGTATTATCTTTTATTGAACCTGCTTCTGCTGGTGAGAGAGATGGTTTAGGGCTCTGTTGCATGACAGAATAGCAAGACTCTTCTTATGTGGGAGACTTATAAGAGATGTTCTTCCACCTCACATGGGAAATTTGCTGTCAGGAGCTGTCTTAGAGTGGTCCCATTGGTATCCTTACCCTACATAGGTGACACACCCACAGCCACAATACCACTAACAGGACTACTTATTCGGCCTAGTCATAAGTAAGGAGGAGTTGTATTGGGCACTATACCTCTCATAAACTACAAACTGAAGGCCGACTGTATTAACTATTGCATGACTCCTTGTGTTCTTGCTTTGGGACAGGCCAAGCTGATGCTGTGCCAGGAGATGTCCTTGAACTGCTGGTTGACATGGCTATTTTTTTTAAATAGTTTGATCAATAACTTAGTATTTTAAATTGTTCATACACATCTCCACACTTTGAGACTTTCTGGATGTTCTGTAATTCCAAAAAGAATTGTTCTGTTGTAGAATATATTGTAATAAGTTGATGGGTGTTGCAGGTATATTATAGAAATAATGTGTTAACTAGTTTTCTCCTTCCAGCATTTACAATATATTTAAATATTATGTTTTGTAGAAATTAGTCAGCATCATTACTTCTAATTTACTGTTGCTAAACCATTACCCACACAGTACTTACTACTGACCCATATTCACCTTCAGAACAGCATTTAAGATAAAAAAAAAAAAATCTCTTGATGGATTTTCTGTTAATCAGAGCATCACTTCAATAACAAGTGTTTCTTCAAAATAAAATCAGTCTTCCACATGAAATGTAATTTTTTTTTCCAGCTGACCATCTCAGGGGAACCTCAGAGTAAATCTTGTTTCGCATTGGAATGGAAAGTATATGTATTTGCTTTTAAAAAACACTTAAAGATAGCCGGTAGCCTTAGATTCGCTCTTCCCATCTATGCCCACAGGGATGTGCCCTGTTGGCGATGCACTCTCTTACTCAATAGCCATGACTTCAGGAAAAACTTGAGATCAAAGCAGTGAAATGGGTGAGATTGTATCTTGTCTTTTTATCCAACTCTGCATGCTGGGCTTGCCAGATCATTATTTACAATCCTGATTTTTGTAGCAGTATTTTTCTATCCACAAATTCTAGAATTCCATGATGTTGCACTGCTTCAGGGTCTTTTGTGGTTTTCTTAATTAGATTGCTTAAACTGCCTAAACCTGGGATGTGAAGTCTTTTCTGCAGTCCTGTGGCTGGCAGTGTCTCTTATTCCCAGGTGTTGAGCTATTGCTTATTAGGATGGTAAATTCTCCAGCTTTGATCAACGGCTTGCTTTACACTGATCCCACTAGTGTCTTAAGAGTGAGACACAGGTGTAGCAATCATATTAAAGGCAACTTCAGCACTGTATACAGCCTATCTTGCCAGACTGTGCACTGAAATATACTCTCCAGCCACAGGATTCCAATGCCTTTCTTTGGCACTTCAATTTCATTTCTTCAAATTAAAATTTTTTTTAACAAGTTCAGCATTTCAAGCATGTCCTTTCCCTCTGACCCCAGGTTTTCTGCCTATCTACTCTATAAGATTACGTTCTGTAAGCCTTCTATTTGGGAGTCACACATGAATGGTTCTTTTCCCTGATCAGGAGGGTACTGTGGGAACATGCCTACTCTGTGCTACTCTTACTCAGCTGACGTACTTCCTGGCTTTTAAGAGGGCCAGATGGTCTTCAAGTGATCACCTAATCCTTGGCATCACAAGCCTCAGCTGATAAGTTATAGGTGGGGCTAAGGCTAGCCACGCTGTGATAGACAACTGCAACTCCGGCCTGGTTTCACGCAAACTCCTTGGCGTGGGGTGCACTCAGAAATTAGGTTGATGTACCTATGTCGTTCAGGAGTGTAAAAAATTTCACATCCTGAGTGTCTTGATAAGGTCAGCCTAACTCCATACGTAGATGTGGCTAGGTCAATGGAAGAATTCTGTCGAGGTAGCTACTGCCTCTCGGAGAGAGAGATTTAACTACATTGATGGAAAAATCCCTTCCATTGATGTAGGAAATGTCTACATTACAGCAATATAGTTGTGCTGCTGTAGTAGCTGTAGTGTCTATATGGTCTTGTTTGTTTTCTAGTTTGGAGAGTCACAGGAGGATGCTCATCTCTTGAGGAAAAAAAATAGATTTCATTAAACATGTTAGAGAGCATGGGCTAAGGAAAAGGAAATTAAATACTCTTTCTCCAGAGAAACAGACAGTGAAAGTCTGTTTTCCTCTCATGTTCTCAGGCCTTGAATGGTTAAACTCTGTAATTAAAAGCATCTGTTTTATCCGGGTCTGCTATTCCCAGAGGTACTGAGGAATATTTCTTGCAATGGCATTGAAGGAGCCAGGAAAACCTTCCATGTCTGTGACTAACTTTTCAATTGAGGAATGGTTACCTTGCTCTTATTCTTCATGGCAGACTTAACATCCTTCTTAACTAGAGCCATGTCTACACTACCACTTATATCACGCAGGGGTGTGAAAAAAAATATACACCTTTGAGCGATGTAAGTTTTGCCAGCCTAAGTGGTAGTGTGCACAGCGCTATGTTGGCAGGAGAGCTTCTGTTTGTGGAGGTGGTTTTATTGTTTATTATTAGCTGCATAGAGCAGCTATATGAGCCATCTTACAGAGTCACAGCTGCACTGGTACAGCTGTGCCACAGTAAGCTCGTTAGTGTGGACACAGCCTAAGGCCTTCGAAGCCCCATTTCATTCTGGCCCTGCAAATGTTCCTCTCTCACCTAAGAATGTTCCTATCTGCTGTAAAGAAGACAGCTTCTGTTGTTCCTTCATGGTCCAAGGTTAAACCAATGGCTGCAACGTAGTTGCTTACTGATAGCCAGACAGCTGAAACCTTTTTTCAAGTCCTATAATGAATATTTACCATTGGAAAGAGGGCAGCAGCCAGATTTTTCCTTTCACAGCTGTTAGTACTCCTTTTCACTTGCTGGAGGAAGGAAATGCTGGTAAATAAGACACAGGATGTTTCTGAGCCAGTCTCAACACCTCCTGTTGCTGTTCTGTTGTAGAGTTTCCTGGTTAGAAACGCTATCAGGTCTTCAGAATAAAGGCTCCCCACACTCACCTGAACACTTTTTGCAGAGCGAATTCCCCTTATTGCTGAAGACGAAAGGCATGGTTTACATTCCTCTCGTCATTCATCTGTCAACGCTCTCATTAACTCCTGGACAGCTCCTGACACACACACAATTCTATTCCTTTGTGCATATGCATTATCACAGTCTTCGATTACATGATCATATACTGTTTTTTCCACAGGACCTGTCTCTCATTCACTGCACAAATGGACAGAAATAAGTCTACAAGGGGGAACTATAAATCTGGCCTTTCCTGACTTTGGAGTGCTTTACTGTAAAACCTAAATAATGTTCTTTTAAAAGTTTTTTTGGTATGTAATTGTACATTGGGCAGCTTGAAGCTAAACTCTGTGCTGTGTCCTAGCTAGGCACAAGAGAACAAGTTAATACTGCTGTGAGGGCATTTTTTTGCCTCAGTTTTGAAGGTTTTACAGACTTAGTATTCATATTTTGCATTTCTAGGATGTTTGTTAAAATAATTCCCTTATTTGCTCATGTACTGTAAACATCAATAAACCCATTCATTATTAGACCAATTCCTGTTCTGAGAAGCAACTCTTTAAGACTGTGTAGCTTTTCTCTGGCCTACTAGTGATGACTTGAACAGCCAGTCATGTCTCTTTGAATGTTGGGGAAATCTCGCAAATCCCAGGCTATTAACTTCTTTTGTTTAGGACAGAACTTGGACACACAGACTGTACCATGAAAAATGAAATTAAGGGTAATAACAGGACTTCATATTTACATAGCATCTTTCACCCAGAGGTTTCAAAATGCTTTACAAATACTAATGGATTAAGATTGACCTGTGAGGTAGAATATTATGCTCTCCGTAAAGAGAGGGAAATTGAAGCACAGACGAAGTGGGTATTCACCCACGAAAGCTCATGCTCCAAAACGTCTGTTAGTCTATAAGGTGCCACAGGATTCTTTGCTGCTTTTACAGATCCAGACTAACACAGCTACCCCTCTGATACACGAAATGACTTGTTCAAGTTAACATAAGAAGTCAATGGCAGAGCTGGGAGTGGAACCCTAGCATCCTGACAACCAGTCTTGTGTTTTGCCAAGTGACCTTTTATGCTTCTCAGACCGTCCTCACCCCTCTAGAAAGATGATTGGATAGATGGGAAGCCAAAAAAGGACAATGTAATGCTTGGCACTTACGTTTCTCTTTTATATCTTCCAAGTGCTGATGTGTGAAGCTGCATTTCACAGCCAACAGTTCTCTCCCAGTGGAGTCCTTATTTCTAGCTGGTTAAAGGGAACACAACTGAACTGGTCAGATCAAAGGATATAAAAACAACCTCCTCAATACTGACTTGACAAAATTAGACTCTGGTTCTTTTGCATTCTTTTTAAGCAGGAGTAAAAGACCATGTGTTTGTCCAAATATGTTCAGATTTACTCATCATCGTAATCATAAATAATCTTGGATTTCACTGAGGTTGCTACAGCTATGCACGTGTTTACATTTTATCCATCCCTTGTACTTTACTAAAGAGCAACTCAAGTGGGCACAACCCAAAGGCACATAGTGCTTTTCAATAATTAGACATTTAAGATATTTATGATTATGAATGTACACCACATTTTACAGAACATAGTAATACAGATTGCTTGCCCCAAAGAGCTTACAATCTCTTCTAGAGAGGCCTTCTGAAAGAGCTGATGCTGCTATACTGAGTAGTTACAAGACTTGTGGTAGCCATAAGATTTTGTTTTTATTCAGGTCTGTTTGACACAACTGTTAGGCATGCAAGGTGCATGAGGTAATATCTCATATTGCACCATCTTCTGTTGCTGAGAGAGACAAGCTTTCAAGTTTACACAAAGCTTTTCTTCAGGTCTGGGAAACTTACTCAGAGCTCTGTGTGGCTCTAAAGCTTGTCGCTTTCCAATATAAGAGACTACCTCACCCATCTTGTCTCTCTAATATCATGGGATTGACATGTCTATAACAACACTGCATAAATAATTGTTTGTTGGTATGGTTGTGTAAATTGGACGTATTTTCCCTTTCATTTTTGATATCAGAACATGACTTGAATTGACATCACCATGTTTTCACATTCATAACCTGGTCTTCAGTAATATCTTTCAAAACCTGTTTTTTCCTACTTCACTGCTAGGAAAAAAGCCATCTTACGGCATACTAAAATAATTCTTTAAAAAAAACTCCACCCCTGCCAACTACTTGCACTCCAAGTTTCTGTCTGATAGAGTCTAAATGATAGAAATAATAAACCCAGAGAAATCAAGGTTTAAAATGGCAAAACAGCTTAAACAAGTTTCACGTTATGTGTAGCATCATCACTAGTCCTGCTGTAATGAAGATTTCGCATATGTCTGTATGTTTACAAGCCTCTGTTATAGAACAGTTCGGCTGGTTGGAGAGCCGGGCAATACTATGGTAGGAATATTAAATTTAAGGGGTGAGAAGCAATCGTCAAACTTTTCTTTAGCACTTGCAGCCTTAAATTCATACTTATTTTGCCAAATAGAGAACCTACTGCAGAAGAAGCAAAATTATTTGCAGAAGTCCCTTTTTACCTTATTATCCCTATTCCTGACACAGATGGGGCCAATATTTGTGCTCTGTAACTGGCAATCAGTTGCTAACTGTTTTCAGAAGTGCTGACAAAGTTTGCAGAGATTGGCTTGTATCAGTTAAGAAGACCATATTGGAGAATGGCTTCTTCAGAAATTCTATGCCAGATTCTTCCCAAGTATTGACTTTAGTGGAATTTGGCCCCACAGCAGCTTGTGGGACTAAATTTTCAAAATAGAGTGGGTGTCCAGTTTGAGACACGCTAAAGGGGGGCCTGCGTAACTTGCAGAAAAAGTGATGAGTATCTGGTCTGAAAATCATCTCCCTCTTTAAAATGAAATGCACCCAAAAATCACTAGTCATTCTTGAAAATGTAAGATGCAGGGTTTCAAATGGAGTGAAATCTGTGGAGAAAAGGAGGGAGAAGGAAGGAATCCATGTTTCATTTAAAAAAAAAAAAAAAAAAAAAGGCAGCTTAGTTTCATGTTGAGCCCATGCTGATAATCAGCTTTATAATCAAAGGTGGAATTTTTCAAAATGTAAGATGTTTAGGAGCTACTCCTTTGTGCACTGGAGGCAGGCAGTGTGTTTTTGTTGGAAATTCGGTGCTAATGCTGCATTTTTTGTACTTACCATTCAGCACTTTTTAACCTGCATTTGCCAGTTGCAGTTTAAGATACTCTTCGTTTGGTGTTCAGTCTTGCATTGCTCATATTTTGCAGATGATCTGAAGGGCCTCTAATTTTTCTAAAAACATTGGTTTTTTAAACCTAAGTAAAGAAGCCTTCATCCATTTTGATTTAATCCTTTACACGCCTTACTTTTGAAAGTGTAAACTTTTAATTCCTCCTTGATGAAAAAATTAAGTGAGTTTTATCAAAGGAACTCTAGTTGCATCACATACCTCTTTTAATCTGGCATTTGCTCAACACAGTGGCTTTTTATCTTGCATTATGAGACTAAAAGCTTACAGAAGAATGGTCCTGTTGTGTTTTTTAGGACTGGTAACACGTGACCAATACAAATCTTGTTAAAAGATTTATGTCTGGCTCACTTAAAGAAAAAAAGGATCTCCTCTCTATATTTTTAGTTACTTTGTATGCTTAGTTGCCTTGATATTACTAGCTCATACTATTTCTGTTGGACTTGCTTTCACATTATCTTTAAAACCTGACTCTTTAAGCACATAAACCTCTTAGCTGGAATTAATGTGCAAAGAGGTGGCATGTGTGCCTTTCCTGCTGATAATGATTTCCAGGTGTGTAGATCAAATAACTGGAGAACTCTGTTTACCTCAGTGTTCACTGCAATTTTGCAATGTTAATTTGCAACTGTCCAGATCTGGCTATTACAGCTGATGGGTCTCCAGAGACACAGCAACATCTTGGTGCATAGACCTGGATAGAAGACTGATTTTAAGATGAGCAGAGATGCGTCTTTTCTAACCTGTGCAAAATGTTGAAAAAAGACCAAGTAAACAAATGATACTGGGGATTTATAAAAACTTGGCATCTGTTTTTGCTTCTTAATTTTATTTAATCTATTTTCTTTCTTATGTAGGTCTAGGCCAAATTACACCTACCTGGTTTCACATGAGGCATTATTGTACCAAGATAGTTGCCAAAAACATTAATTTGTATCTAATGAAACTCATTTTGTTCTACCATTTATTTTGAATTGATCAATATTTTTAAAGTGGAATTATTTTCTGGGGCATGGGTATTGTCTGCTACCAGGAGGTCTTGACTTCACACAGCTACAGTCTAGCTAGTTTGCTCAAGTGGGTAACCTTTCCAGTCTGACTGGATCAGGAACAGGATCCAGATTCAAGCTTTTGATACCTATGGATTCCCTAATCGGGAACTCACCTTTTCCTCACAGATGGTGACTTGTAGCCAACATGGCCAGTGCTGATTCTTCACCAGGGGAGTCACCAGAATCTTCCTAATAAATCTCTTCAGTATTTTAATACCCTTACTCCATGATACACAAAGGAGGCTCCCTTCACTACACTACTGATTGAACTACCTCATTATCTCTAGCTTACCTGCATATATATACTTGCCCCTGGAAATTTCCACTACATGCATCTGACGAAGTGGGTATTCACCCACGAAAGCTCATGCTCCAAAACGTCTGTTAGTCTATAAGGTGCCACAGGACTCTTTGCTGCTTTTTCAGATCCAGACTAACACGGCTACCCCTCTGATACTTCACTACACACACTGATTGTTCAGGTCCCTCTCTGCTCTAGGACTGACCACTGCAAATGTAAATGCTGCAGCCAAACATTTGACCATGATTTACACTTCTGTCAATTCAATGTGCCTACATAAGCCAGCCCAGTTGTTTAAACTGGTGCAGTATGTCCATAAATTTATGTACTAGTGCCTTGTGGAACCTGAATTCCAAGCATAGCTTCTTGGAACTTGGCATGGTAGAAGATGCATACTAGACAGCACAATGCATTGTAGATAATATCTGTACTGTTTGTGCCTGTCAGACATATATGTAATAAAATCTTTGTCCCTGTTGACGTTATGGTGTATTAGATTAGTTCTAATGATTGCTTTCAAGTGTTCTTTCCTACCCATGGATCCTGACGTGTTGAGAGGCAAGGTCTATGCCCTAATGTAACAGTATGCAGATGCCACAGTAAAGGTCATCAGCTGCAGTTATATCATTGCAGGGAAGACTTTCATCTTGAGTCTGTTCTCATCATTGCTATCTTCAGGTGATGGTGCTTGAGGAGGTAAGGAGCATGCTGTTGACAAAATATTTTTGCACTTTATTATTCTCCCTCTGTAATCTCTAATGTGGTGTTGCTGAGCTGTTTCCTTCTTGTGTGCTTCCCTCTAGGATCTAGGTATGGAAACAGTCCTAGGGATCTCAGGAGAGGGGAAAGGTAGATGCAGCCACTTCATTGCCAAGCAAGCCCCAGACTCCAGTAAAATATGTATGTTGCTTTATTGGTTGAATGCTATTAAATTCTTAATGTGTGCTTGGGTGTCTGCTAATGTTTCTTTTCTGTGACTTTTTTTCCAGGCACAGAGGTACTGAGTTCTAGAGTTTGTTTTTGATTTTATTTAAAATGTTTAGCCGTTCTTTAATGTAATTTTTAAAAATAAAGATTTAATTAAGCCATCTTGTGTCTTCAGTTACTTGGGGTGGAGAGAGGGGTAGTATTAGGGGAACAGAGGCTAACCTATTGCTTGGCTCTTTGGGCTTGCCTTGAAAATGGGAGCAGCACTGAGCAGAACTGAATATTGTCTCTGCTTCTCTCAGGCCTTCCTGGAACCTGTGTATTCAGGCATTGCCAGGAGACAGCCACTGCTCTGAACTGTCTGTACTGAGAGTGAAGGATGAAGAGGAAGAAGGCAGGACTCCGCTGAGAGACTCAATCTGGCTGCAGCACCTGTACTTTCTGCTTTACTTGCGCTGAAATAGTTCAAATTGAACTTCTCGGGCAGAGGCATTCTTGAGACTTGGCTGGAGTGGGTGCAATTGTAACGGTTCTGGAAACCTGTGACAGATTAGAAATACTGCACTGAGGAAGCATTTCATATACATGGGACACAGCAATGAATGGCAAAATTCTCTAGTTGAGGCAATGTTCTGATCACTGTAGCAGCTGCCTCTAGATCTTTCTTTTCACGGGTGCTTTTGGTGCCAATGTCCCCTCCTGTAATCCTCACAGACCTGTGAACTAATATCCATTTGCAGCTCTGGAGCATTTCTGTTCTAACAAGCATAAGAACGTTTTATTGTTCCTTGAACTTGTAGACAGCTCTCTCTCTTACCAAGAGATAGGAAACAGAACATTTTCCACATGCTTCATTCTATCAAGTGCTCATCCAAACAGATTTTGGCTTGGTTGTCTTGTTAAATATTTATAGCTTTTAGGTAACGAAGGCCTTAGCTGTATCTGTTGTGGCTCTGTTGGAACACCACATCAGCACTTCTATTATAAATTAATATATATATGTTCTTGTTTGAAACTTGTGACATGGGGTCTCTTCCTGGGAAGAAGGTTATTTAAAGAGATACAATCAACATGAGTTTTTGGGAATTGTCTCACCTTTAAAAATCACTCTTATAATTAAAAAAAGAGAAAAATCCTAATCTTTTTTTTTTAATATAAAAATGGTCACAAGGGTTTTCTACTTCCCTGCTATGTTTAAGAATGTATTTTTGAAAGGTCCTGGGAACAGCATCACCAGTCATTTTTGGGCCCAATCCTCCTGCCTCTTTGTTTTCAGTCTCCTGGTGCTGTTTCTGTAAATGCTGTTTGTGTTCTGGGATAGAGCCTGCATGTGACTGCCAGAGCGGTGAAGGATGATATGTCAGATGACCAACAAAATACAATAATAACTTAACACAGAATGCTCCCAGGTGTGCAAAGCAAACGGGGGAAGGGGGAAGATATTTTTCTCTAATCTTTGTCCTAGAAATGTCGCAGGTTACTTTTAACAATAATACACACAAATGCAATCTTTCAAGTTGAGGGTCTCAAAGAAAAAAACACTTTGACAATAAAAGACACCAAGAGATGCTGTTTGTGTGATTAATCTCTTTTCTTTCAAGAGGGTGAAATCTCACAATTTTTACCCCTCCCGCAAACCTTTAAATTTCCACTTTCATTTCCGAATCCTGCAAACACTTATGCCCGTATGTAACCTTTTACTCACAGGAATAGTCCTGTTGACCTCAATGGGACTACAATCATGAATAAAGTTTTGTGTGTGTGCATAAGTGCTTTCAAGATCAGGACTTCGCCTAGGCTGCTCATACACTGCAATGTAAGGTATTCATTTTTTCCCTAGCCTTCCTTGGGGTTTTAATTGCTGTATTACTTCTGCAATGATCCCAGCCTGGCAGTAAGAGTCTGGAATTGAAACCTGGGAAACAAGAACATAGGGTTGGAAAATCATTTTCTAGTCATGTGGCAGTGTTGTTAAAACTGTCTTCACTGTATGCCTTTCATCTAAGGGTTTCAAAGTAATCTTGCAAAGTTAAAGCTCAGACACACTTGTGAGTTAGATAAGTAGCATTTAGCAGATGACTAAACATGGGCACGAGGCTCATTTCCTAAGGTCACTTAGTAAGCCAGTGGCAGAATTGGGAATGAAAAGAGGAGACTCGATAATATTTTCAAAGCACTGAACCACTGGAGTGGCAAGTGTCAGACCATTCTGACTACAGGCAGAAATACTGCAGCCACTTACTCTATATTCCATTCTTATTGTGAGGAATACTTTTATTTTCAATGGATCAGGTATTCAGGTTTTCAAAATGGATTTTAAGCATTTGGACTTCCTGTAAAACACTCTCCCTCCCCTCCTCCCCCCCCCTTGCAGACTTCTGAGAACTCAGAATTGGAAGAGTTTGTGTTTAGTTTACCCTCTTCCTATTAATTTGTGTCACGGTGGGTTGAGCAGTCCTTTGCACTGTACTGTGTATTTTAATGTATAAGAGAAGTGCCAACAAGTTTTTTGATTAAAGTCTAAATAAACACACATGCAAATACATTTGCATGTGCAGTGACAACTCTTTCCAAGAAATTCCTTAAGTTTTTTTTTCTAGGTATATATTTATGGTTTGGCACCACCAAGGTCTGAGTGAAAATTATGCCCTTTAAAATATGCATATGATGGTTTCAAAAGCAAAACAAAATCTAAAAAAGTGGTTGAACTGTATTTTTATTCATGAAAACAGACTGATTCCAAAGGAACGTTTTTGGTGCTCCCAGTAAATGCTTTTTAAAGAAGGCTGCATGAAAAATAATTATCTCTTGCTCCCTCTTTCTAAGGCCAGTTTTGCACAACAAATTTTTGCAGGCATAGCTGTGTCAGGGGTGTGAAGAGAAGTGATGCCTGATGAACACTGCTGTGCCAGTGGAAGCCCCTAGTGTAGATGCAGTTTTACTGGCAAAAGTGTGCTTTTGCCAGCTTAGCTTATTTTCCTTGGGATGCTTGGTGGCGGTGCTGTGGCTGGTAAAAGCTATACCAGCAAAAGTTGTGTTTTGTTGGTGTAAATTGCATCCATATGAGGAGTGTTTTGCCAATGAAGTATACCAATACAGCCATACTGGCAAAGGGTTCTTAGTATAGCTCTTGCCTGACTCTTATCACCTCCTCCTCGTTTCTGAAATGCTGGTGTGATTTGTAAACAACTCTGAAGCTCTTGTTTGGTTAAACAAGGTTTGGGTGTATTTTTAGACTTTCAAGTCTTTGATATCCCAAAGTCTCTTCCTTTCCTAATATCAGTTTAGCAAAGTTTGCTTTTAAATCCCCACTGCATTCAAGCAAGCCTGTCTGTGGCTGTCTGCACTTAAAAAAAACAAAACAAAACAAAACAACAACAAAAGAAGAAAATCTTTTAAGTTCATGCTAGTCTGTTGATGTTGAAAGACCACTGTTAGGGAAGAGTCTGTGTTGCTTTTTTGGTGACAGCCATGTGATTGGTGAGCTGCAATAACGTTTCTTTAGCTACGCATCATGTAACAGTTGTGGTCAGTTTCTGGGATTTTCCAAGCAGCTGGTATCTATAATTGAGTAGGTTTTATGGGCAACATTTGCCTGACTGAGGTTGAACAAATGCTATAGTATAATATGTTAGGTCATTTAAAGTGAATCATACTGATCCAAAAGGGCCCAGCCATTTGAAAAACAACATACCGGGGTTGGGTGAGACTTGACACATTCAGTTTTGGGCTACTGGGGTTTTACTACCATCAGGTACTTACATCTTGTCTGCAAGGAGAGGCTCAGTTTTGTCTTGACTTAGCACTCTTGTGCGTTCCAGCAGCTTATTTGTCTGTGGCTCAAGTAGGCATGCTGACCCCCATTCCTATTGTTTGCGTGCTGTGTATTCCGTTGGATTAAAGGTGAGGCTCTGGTGCTGCTTTTTTATCATAAATTTGTGATGTAATTACACTGAGGGGTCGGAAAGAGTCCTCCCCCATGCTTTCCTATTGTGCATTCTGGATAAGCTTAGTTGCTAGTTAGGCTGAACTCTGGAACATTCTGCAAACTTCAGTGTGACTTTGTGTGCTTTGGGGTATGCTGTATGGTGTCGAGCATGATTAACCAGGATCTCAATCTGTCTTCTGGGAATTCATTCATATCACGGGTTACTCTGTAATGAAACAGGCTCTGAGCAGCATTCCAGAGCGGAACGCCTGTTTCCTTCTTCAGCTTTCCTTTGTGTGTGACAGTGCAGAACAGGGATAAATGGAATTATCTGATCGTGTATATATAACTAATTTGTCTAAACACAGACTGGTGTCATGACTATCAAAATGTTACGTTCCAGTTGTAGCAAGGGTAAAAACATTGTCGCCTGAATTGAAATTTTTTTTTAAACACAAAAACAATTATTTTCTTTTTCTTTGTACACCCCTCTCAGTTGCTGGAATGTGGATGTTCTCTATTAGCTTATACTGTTGTTCTTTGAGCGGTTAGTTTCTCGGAAATTCCCTGTGGATGAGACAGTGACTTGGTATCATGGGGAATTAATACTCTTTGCCCTGTGGTGCTGTAATCTGAGTTTTTCTGTTGTATGACGACAGAAGCAGCTGCTTTGACGGTTGTTGTGTACAGTGGGAGTAAAGCTGCCAGTGAGTAAAATTACTGCAAATCCAAGCCATAGAGCTTGCCAAAAACCACTAAGATTTTCAATGTATTTACTTCTACTGTCCTAATCCAGCTTTAAACATCTGTGTAATTACTGTTTTTGGCAATATACGTGATGTATTAGCACAGTTTACTTTAGGGAACAAAAAACCACGGCACATTATATTTTTGTAATGGTGTTAGTTTTATGGATTCGATATCATCCAAGCATAATTATGTATAAAATGCTAAAAGTGCTTAACCCATTGCAACATCTGTGGCAGATGAATAATGTTAAGTAAGCAGATTAGTTTTGAGCAGTTTGCATGGGGTATGTTCAGTTAAAAGTGTGATTGGGCCACAGCATGGCTTCTGAATGTGGAGTGTTTGTGACTTCTTTAAAAAAGTTGTTAAATATGTGCAATGTATATGTAATCATGTATCTACATACATACGTTATTCTAGAAATTAGATTTTTAAGTTCATTCTTAGTTTTTTCAGTTCTTCTGCCAGACGATTCCATCACCATATGGGATATCCATTTCCATCTTTAAATTGTCGTTCTTTTGTGGTAACTGTGCCAAAAAGATGTTTTTAGAGGGCAGGGGTGCATGTGTGTGTGGGAGAATGTGTTGACATTTATTGCAAAGGCATAAAATATCCAAGGACCTTGAAAGTTGTTTGAATCATTGTTCAGGTAATAAAGGATTAATTTATAGAGCATTTGCTCTGGGGTAACCATGGTTTAATCTTAATTAGGTACTTGCTGGTAGTTCCTGCCTTACCTTACTCTTCTGGATTTCTTCTACACAACTGAAGGTCCTATAACTATTTCCCCTCTCTATCTATCCAGTGATTCTAGGACTACTCTAATGTGGTGGATTTTTTTCATGGAGAAATAAAAACAGATGTATTGTTTCATGGTGATGTCAGTTAATCCTCTCCACATTTTTGAAATTGTGAATTGTTCTCTGTGAGAATACTAGGAAATGTGATCTGTTTGTGGAACGATGTTGAGCAGTGCTTATAAGAGGCTTTCATCGTGTGCCTTTTAACAATACTTAAAATGTAGATGGGCAGCTCCTGCACTAGATTACAGATGGACAAGCAAACTGAGCTAAACTCTGCTTTATGTGAAAGATTGTCCAAGCATGTGTGTGTCCTATAAAAAGCTGATATGAATACATTCTGATTTCATAAACAATAGCCCTGTATGCAGAGACTTATTTTCCTGTGCATACAACAAAACACTTGTACCTTACATATATCACTTATTATTTTCCTCTAGTTTAATCTGACATGAAAAAATGTAACTGTGGCACTGATCCTGCAGTCTTTCCTTGTGGGTAGTCCTTAAATAGGCAGTCCTGTTGAAGTTTCATATCCTCCATTTTTGCGTGTCATACAGAGCTGATATTCTTCGGTGCCTTCTGTCCAGTACGTTACCTCTGATAGTACCTGGCTCAGGTGAACAGCAGCATGTTCTCTCTCTTTGGTAGATAATTTTGCCTTTTCCTGGATTGGTGATAACAGTAGAAAATCCAGCTGTGGGAAGCAGGCCTGACCTGTTCCTTAAGGTAATTTACAATCAACCAGACCAAGTTCGGTTTGTATTCCGTGTATTGCTCACTCTCATTCGGAGTCCAGTCCTTCTACAAAGTGAGTCACATTAAATCACTTGGTTCAAGCCTGGCTCTGGCATAAGCATCCCCCAATAAAGCTGCACCTTCCAATTAGGGCTCAATTTAACCAGTAATCTTAAATGTTGAGACTATTCCTGGTCCCCTCCCGCCCCAGCTGCCTTAGACTGTGTCTATGTAGGATTGCCAGGTGTCCGGTTTTTGACTGCAACGGCTGGTCGAAAAGAGACCCTAGTGACTCCTGTCAGCACCGCTGATGGCTGTTAAAAGTTCGGTTGGTGGTGCAGGCAGGCTTCCTGTGACTCCTGGGAAGCTGCCAGCATCTCCCTCTGGCGGAGAGACGGCCACAGGGGGTTCTGTGCACTGCTCCTGCCCCCAGTGCCAGTTCAGCAGCTCCCATTGGCCAGGAACTGTGGCCAATGGGAGCTGAGGGGGCGGCATCTGCAGTGTGGGCAGCACGCAGAGCCACATGGCTGTCCCTCCACCCAGGAGCCAGAGGGAGATGCTGGCAGTCATGCGGAGCCAGGTATGGAGCCTGCCTGTGCTGCCAAGCGGACTTTTAACAGCCTGCTGCTTCCTGGGAGCTGCCTGAGGTAAGGATGGCCCAGAGCCCATGCCCCGAAGCTCCGCCCATGCCCCAACCACTGCCCCAGCCTGAGCCCCCTCCCACACCCTGAACCCTTCATTTCTGACCCCACCCTGGAGCCTGTATCCCGTCCCGCACTCCAACTCCTGCCTCAGCTTGGAGCCCCCTCCGACAGCCAAACCCCCTGTCCCAGCCTGGAGTGCTCTCCAACATGTCAAACTCCGGCCCCACCCTAGAGCCCGCACCCTCATCTGGAGCCCTCACCCCCTTCTGCACCCCAATCCCCTTCCCCAACCTGGAGCGCTCTCCTGCATTTCAAACCCCTCATCTCCAGCACCACCCTCGAGCCCAGACTCACAGCCGAAGCCCTCACCCCTCTCACACCCCAGTCCCCTGCCCCAGCCCGGTGAAAGTGAGCGAGGGGCAGGGCCTCGGAGAAGGGGCGGGCAGGGGATGGGGCAAGGGTGTACGGTTTTCTGCAAATAAAAAGTTAGCTATGCTGGTGTGAGAGCATCTCACGTTGACAAAGCTCTGTCCACACTAGTGCTTCTGTTAGTGAAACGTAGGTGGGGCAGGCGTGTGTCTCCCCCCCTCCCCATTCCCTGACCAACAGATGTTTTGCTGAAAAAAGAGCTAGTGTAGACATAGCCTTAGTCAAAGGTGAGAAGATGACTTGAATGCTTCAGGAAACGGACAATATAAACACAGATGAATTTGGTAAGAGAAGCTTTTGTTGCTGTCAGGCATGGGCCCTTGAATCCTTACGTGAGATTTTAAATTCTGTTTTCATTCTCACCCGGGATCATGTGTGCAGCTTGATACCTAGGTTCTTTATTTTGAGCAGTTGGAAAAAAACTGGCCTGGTTTGGTTAAGGCTGCTTCTGCCATCTATCTCCCCTTCCCAGATCAGCATGATCTTGGCAGCAGGTGTCTGATTAGCTGGACTTCAGTGGTACTGGCTTAAAAATCCTGTCAGTCAAACACAATTTCCCCAAAATGGATATTTTTCACAATTGAATGAAGAGGAAGGTTCTCACCCTCCAGCAGAGTCTGTAAGGTAACTTAATGCGGAGGGCCATAAACTGTGTCAATATTGAAGAGGTTACGAGGCTGACTTTTTCTAAGTGAAAGATGAGCTTCCGCTCCTGATAGAGGAAGGAAAAGCTGACGAAGCTGCTTTGCAGTCACTTGGCTGTTGAGCATGTAATTTATAAAAGTTGGGGCTAATCCTGATAGAAAATTGCATGCCATCTGCTCCGGGGGAAAATATATAGGTTATCTACAGCTAAGTCTGTCTTAGGGGGCATTTCCCTGCAAGTAGATTCTGCTCTTGTCACTGGGGGAAGAAATGTTATCTCTGTCTATAGAAGTCAGCAAGGACATTACTGACAAATTGTGAAGGTGGAATTTAAAAGGTCATTGGATCTAGCCACATCCCAATTAGAAACTGCCGTATACTTGTGCTGATCACATGCCTTGTTAGAATGGCTTGAGGATTAAACCAGCAGGAAGAAGCGATAGCTCCTTTCTGGTTATCTCGTGGAACTCAGGCCTTATATAAACTATAGCAGCCACCCAAGGCACCTTCAGACCTCTACATTAGGGTATCCCTGCAGTGGTGGCAAGACTTGCTGTTTGTTTTAAGATGTTGCTTTGCTTGTCTCTGTATGAGATTCCATTTGGTATCCTTACCTTTCAGTGTAAGGTAGTGGGTCGTGTAATTGCTTGCTAATTTATATCTAGCATGGATGTTCCCTTCCTCATTTGGCTAAAACCAAAAATAGAACAGTCTGTCTCCTTTTACGATACATCTCTGCTCCGAATCTTGAATCAAAATAGCTTTCTGGTTTTAGAGGAGAGGGAGATGGTGATGGTGTTCTCCTATCCCAGGAATGAGAGAAACAGTAACCAAATTCTAAAAACCAAGTTTTTGCATAGCCTTCTTTTCCCTTGCTATCTGTACTTACCTTCCCTGATTGTGTCCTCGACAGTTTGAGCCAGTGGATAAGGATAACCGCAGATGGATGGGTTTAATGAATCCTGAGAGGCTATGAAAATAAAATTCTGATCTGTGCTCTATGTTCTTATAATAGTCACCAGTGTTTCACCATACAGAAACTGTACTCTCCACTGCCTCTTATCTGAAGAGGCGGCATATCAATATCCTCATGTGCGATAGAGGGTTATTCTTTGGCTTTACAGTTTCTGAGATGCCCCCAGGAACTGTCCAGGTTTGGATTTAAAATGGCTAAATTGGTTTGTTGCCGAAAATAAATCTTATATGGCATCAACCAAGAGTTTATTTTAGCAGTTAACCCAGAGGAATTATCCAAGCTTTCTCAACATAGAGGATATTTATCAGTGTGTTGCTGTAGACCCTTGCCATCATTGATTTCTTTGGTCAATTGACATCTTCATTACTATGCTCTTCTCTTTGGACTTGCATCATATCACCTTGTGTTGGCAGAATGATGGTAACTGCTTTAAGAATTAAAGGAGTTGGAATAATTTCTTACCTGGATGATTGACTCATTCAGGAAATGCCTCAGATTCAAGCCCCAGCCTGAACATGCCAGCGAAAGCATTTTTGTGTTTTTGGGTATTTTCAGTGCTGGGAGTAGTAGTCAATAACAAGAATTTATTGTAGCCTGTTTTAAGAGATTTCAGATGCACAGAACCAGTTTTTCTATTTCTCAAAAAACTTTTAAAAAGTCTGAATGTCCTTTTCTTAATCTTAAGCAGTTTCAGAAGCTTGATGTAAGGGGCATTGCATCTTTTGAGGCTCCTGATTTCATGGTTGCAGTTAGTACCATGGGCTGCGTTTTCAAGCTGGAATAATTTAAAGCTACAGCTGATCCACCAGGGAATATATCTTTTTGGAAACTGTATTTGTCCACCTCAGTTGATCACAGTCTCCTTTAATTACTGGCTTCAAAGGCCATGTATGCACAAGGAAAACTTATGATGATTCACCAGTGTCACAGCTCTGTTAGTGATAGTGATGGAAAGCTCTGTAGTAGGCAGGCCTTGAGTATCTTTATTCCATCTTTTAACCTTGCTATTTTGTTATTTGTCACCAAGAAACCACTAGATAAGTTCTTGGTTACTAGCATCCTGATCTGGGTTTGAATTGGGCAACCTAAATGGGAAAAGTTCTGTATCCCTGAGAACCATCTAGTCCCCTTGACCATAATACTTTTTTATATTTAGTTGGTGTTGGCCTTGATTTAGTTGGCGCTGGTCCTGCTTTGAGCAGGGGATTGAACTAGATGACCTCCTGAGGTCTCTTCCAACTCTAATATTCTATGATCGATATTCAGGGGGAATAGGAATATATTAAAGTGGACAGACACTACCGAGATCCAGAAGCTCCTCCATGGAAGAGGATTCAAGGCAGCAGTGCGGTTGTCTTTGCAAACCCTTTGCACGTCTTTCCAAGCTTTTTAGATTGAGTAACTTTTGTTTGAGGTGCAGCAATTGGTCACAGAGTTCTTAAAGCAATGGTACCGTCTTAATTTGCTTGATTACTTTATATCTAAATGGTATGGATTGCTTTCCATAACCTTGGATTGACAGATTAGATAATACAGAGTTTATCTTTTAATTTTTTGTCTGTCTTGAATCTCTTCCTTGGGAATGTCTCCCTTTGAGTTAGCGTATTTTCAGGAAAATTGTATGACATATGCATAACCGTGACTAGTTCAGATTCCTTCTATTGAACAATTTTAAGAAGTGCTTTTGTGGATACCTCATTTGGTGCAAATTCTCATAGAGGCTTTCCAGAAGAGAGGTTGCCAAAAATTCTAACACTGTTGTTTGTGCTGCTGGCTGTCACTCAGAGATGTAACACACAACCTGTCAGTCCAGATTGTTGGACTGGAGTGGTAGAAAAGGCATTTACTGGTAAATTATTTCTTGGTTCCTAGAAGAGAGAACAGGAGACTAACTATATGTAGTGGTGTTCTGTATTACAGCCTTCCAATTGACTGGTATTAGGTGATGGTGTGATATCTAGGTTTTAGGGAGGAGAGGGAGATTTCTTTTGGGTGGAGGGGTGTGAAATTCTGTGCACTCACTGTCCAGGGCTGGTTTGCAGTTTGAGGATCCTGGCTCATAGCTCTGAGCTATCACATACTATTCACTTGTAAATGCTGTTGAAATAAGTATACTTGCCCAATCCAACCTTGCATTAAAAAAAAAAAGCTAAATGCACAGTCTGTACCCTAGTACTGCTTACAATAATGAAAGGGACAAGATAGGTATGCTTATTTTTTTGTTAAAGAAGAAAAGTAATTGATGAAGAGGAGGTACTGCTATTCATCCTCTACAAAGTCCATTATTGGAAAAACAACCAAACAAAGCGAAAGCTGTATGCTACCTGTGGTGCCTGCGGGAGCAGCTTTGGGCATGTTGCCACCTTATTGTGTGAGCCTGCTGGATCTTGCAAGCTCAGTGTGGTCAGGCTAGTTCAACATGTGAAGGGAAGACTTCCCAACCGATACTTGGGAACTGCAGTAAGGGCAGGAATTGTGGTTGAGTGGATGTGGTATTCTTTATTGTGTCAGCTCTGTTGGATATTGTGCTGCTGAAGGTACTGTTACTCGTTTGAGATGTAAAATGGAAATCATGATCTTTAGTTAAAAATTCCCTGGTACTTGTGAGAATAGGGGCTGGAAATCTTATACCTTGGTCAGATTCAAATACTGGTAATTACATTTTCCCTTCCTAAATCGTATAGTTCCATTTCTGACCTAAAACTCTGCATGCTCTCACACCTACCATGTTCTACTCCAAAGGTAGCTATATTTCAGTGGTGGATTAAATTATCTTTGTACCTAGTTTGTAAGGAGCTTTGAGGATCTTTTGGGGATGAAAGCTGCTGTGTAAACTATCTGCAAGGTGTTTGAAGCTAGCGATTCACTTATCAAACAGCTACTTTAAAGGGCTTCACGTATTTTGCAGTTTTATCTCATGCAAACTTAAATATTTTTGTAGGTTCCTTTTTGATTTTCAGAACTGGAGGGATTGTGAGGGATTTCTGAGTATTAATGTTTCCTCTCTCTTTTTTTTTTTTTTTTTCCTTTCAAGAGCTTCTTTAATACGCTGGGGTTGTTGGAGTGGTCGAATTTTTCCTGGAATTGAGTGAGAAATTCAGAAGACTGAAGCCCAGGCTTACTGTCTACCTTTCACGGAGGCCCAGCCGTGAGAGGACAGAAGAAGGCACGTGGCGAATCATGACAGCTGACAAAGAGAAGGACAAAGACAAAGAGAAGGACAGGGACCGGGACCGGGACAGGGAGCGAGACAAGAGAGAGAAAGTGAGAGAGAGCGAAAACTCCCGTCCTCGTCGGAGCTGCACTTTGGAAGGAGGTGCCAAGAATTACGCTGAAAGTGACCACAGCGAAGATGAGGACAATGACAACAACAGTGCAACTACAGAGGAGTCCACCAAGAAAAATAAAAAGAAGCCGCCAAAGAAGAAATCTCGCTATGAGAGAACCGACAGTGGTGAAATAACGTCCTTCATCACAGAGGATGATGTTGTCTACCGGCCTGGAGGTAAAGAACCCTTAAAAATGTGTTTTCGTGGACTGTAGTTGTGCACTTGCCTTCCCATTTCTTGGCTATCGCGTACAGCACTATGTGCTTGAATTTGTACCCTGTTGGTTTTAGCTGGGACAGTATGTGCTCTCCAGTAGAGGTCATTGCAGAAAGGGGATAAAACACATGCTAACTCTCTTGGTCTCAAGTCCCCTACATTTCCCCAAATTCTGGTTGGGCATGAATTCAAGTCTTTATTTTAAACGAAATACCTGGGGTGACGTGGGGGTGGGTGGCTGGGCGGGTGGGAGAGGTCATCAGGAGCTGGAGCCTGAAGCCCTGCAGCCTGGGCATGGGGCCCAGGAACAGAGCCCAAAGCTCTCTGACTGGAGCCTGCTGTCCTGCCACCTCAGGGCTGAAACCCGAAGCCTGAGTCCCACTGTCCCTAGGAAGGTGGGGAACTCACAGGCTGCCTGCTCCTTCAGCGTTGTGCCCCAGATGTCTCCAGAGGGGAGCAGGGCCCAATCTCTGCTCATGGCCCCAACACCAAGGCAGCACATCCAGGAGCAAGGGGGAGTGGCTGCTGCTTCTCTCTCCCCCAAGCCTCCTCTCTAGTCAGAGCTCAGAAAGTGGCGGCCACAAGAAAAGCCCCTGGCTCCACATTTGAGAAACACTGATCTAGAATGTGAGGTACCTAACCTAAGTTCTTAGGTTGGATTGATGTGAGGAAAGTGACTGGCAGAGCTATTGTGAAATAAGTTATTCTACAATAAGTATTCAGAATAGCTCTGCCTGTGGATGTTCTGTTCTGGAATAAGTGTTTTTTCTTTAGGAAAAATTTAATCTGGTTTGTGAGCAGAGGGATTATTCCTGAATAGCGTGTCTATAGGGGAACTTTTCTGAAATAGCTATTGTAGAATAACTTACTCCACATTATTCAGAGTTGCAGCCGTGTTAGTCTATAGTTAGTTTGTCTGTTAGTCTGCTCAAATAAATTTGTTAGTCTCTAAGGTGCCACAAGTACTCCTGTTCTTTTTACTCCACAGTAGCGATGCCAGTCAATTTCCTGCTGTAGACAAGGCTTTATTCTTCATTGCTACTCCTACCCATAGTGCTCTTTCATGACCCTCTTCACTTTTATCATCTTTCTAAATGCATAACCTCCCAGTGAGGGTAGATTAACGTGTACTAGACCAGTGTTTCTCAGTGCCAGTCCCTGAGATCTCCTGGACACAGTTCAGAAAGGCAGCAAGCTGGTTCATGATATTGAAAACTTGAGACTATCTGCACTGCACTAGACCATGTCAGCTTCCCCCCTCTGCTGACTTGTTCGGTTGCCCATGGGATAAACTTCAAATACCAGTCTTGGCATGTGTGCCTGAAGTTTGCCACTGGGTCACAGCATAAATAATTTTCAAGTTAACCTAGCAAAGTCTCTTTTTCTAGGTGTCTGAGCTGCCCCCAAAATGTGTTATGTTCTTTTTTTTTTGCGGGGGGGAGGCTTCCCCGTTAATAAGGCCCACTGTTTCAGTGGCCAGGGTAGGCAGCAAAGCTATGCTGTGTTGCAGTGTTTCTTTTGAGCTTTCTGCTCCAAATGAGTCCCAGTTCTATATTCTAGCCTGACTGGTGTGCAGTATTTTATCACCTTTCCAGTTACAGGCGTTCAGTTGCAATGTAAACATGCAATTCTCCTTGCTCATTAGGTGGAATTTAGACATCATTTTCTGGTTGGTATGGGGAAGATACCTGGTAGCTATTGCAGTTGTTGTTCGATATTGTGGTCAGGATGCTGTTTCACTGGGCAGTGTACACGGTTAAACACAGTCCCTGCCCCAAATAGGCTGCAATTTTGTAAAGTTAACCTCCTCTAGTAGCTTTGAATATAATTTTGATGCATCTTGAAATGGCGTACCAGGATGGTATTAATGAACATCAAGAAGCCTGTCCTAGGCTAGTGGCAATGTATAAAACAAGTTTGTTCTTTGAGGGAAATGAAAGAGATACAAATGCCCATAACCCCGTTGTGGGCCCTGCTTACTCCTCCTTTTGTATAGCTTGTTACTAGAACTCTGCTGCCAGCCTTATAACCAGTCTTCAGGGAAGCAATATTTATAGCAACTGTGACTATAACAATGAGACTGGAGACCCGGAACCTAGTACCCACTCTGCCACTGTCTTGTTTTTTGATACTAGACAAATCTCTTAATATGTCTGCACTGCAGTTTCCCTCTCAGATTTAAAAAAAAAAAATCAAACGCATACCAGTCTTTATAGAGCTCTTTTAGATCCTTCAATGAAAGGCACTATACTGACACTTAACATTTACTTATTAGCAGTGAATACTGGTACTATCAGCTTTTATTTTTTCTTTCAGGGCAATAATAGGAATAACTTACACTTACGGTGGATTCTTCAGTGTGCCAGCTAATTTAGTCGCTGCAGGATTTCACTTAAATTCTTTCAGAGTTTGATTTTTCCACATTCAGTGCTAACGTAGGAATTTAACTATGACCGTTGTCAGTTAGATTTTTCAGACAACGAAATTCCACGTGGAAGTTTTTTGTGGAGATATTCTCATTTCTGATTGCAGCCATCATTTTGAATAACAATCTCTGTGTTCAGGGTAAAGAATTTTGGAATGCTGAATACCATGAATAACTGCAGTTTTCTCTTTCACCATAAGTGGAATTTATCCTTGTCTCTCCTGTCAAAAGATCTAGCTTAGAGGCTTCACTATTTTTGTCCTGCTTCTCTGTAAAATCATAAGTGTGCTATAGTAACACTGTTGGAGCAAAACAGACACACACTCCAAAAGAAAACCATGGAAACTAATGATGGGAAGCTTGTCGAATTTTCAAATGACATGTTGTCTCTGTGGAACATTAAACTTAATTTTTATAGAAGCAGATGAAATTGGTATAAATTGCATAAGTTGGTGATAGTGTGGATTTGAGTATGATCAACTCCTGGACCAGTTGAGTGATTTATTCTCTTGTAAAGTGGGGTGAAAAATCTGAAAAGTACCATACATACTTGTTCGTAGGATGAATATTTCTGGTAAAAAAGTGACGCATCAAAGAGCAGGGGTCGGCTTATAAACGGATCTACACCAAAATTTGATGATTTTAAACTCTATGGAATCATTGAATTGAATATCTAATATTTTGTCATTTTGTTTACCTGGAGCGTTCACAGGCATGGAGCCCCTCAGCTCCCTGTGGCCGCGGTTTGCTGTTCCTAACCAATGGGAGCTGCGGGAAGTGGCTGGGAACAGCAAACTGTGGCCACTGCGAGCTGAGGGCTCCGTGCCTGTGAACGCTCCAGGTAAACAAAATGTCCAGGCCCACTAGCGGCTTACCCTAACGGGCCAGGAGCCAAAGTTTGCCAACCCCTGAAATACAGGGTCGGCATATGAAAGGGTCGTACAGTTTCTGCTATTTTTACGTATCCATCTTGGGGAGAGTCGGCTTATAAACGAACGGGCTAATGAACGAGTATATATGGTAATTAATGTTAAATTCTTTGTGGTTTTAAGCTGTTTCTGTTTGAAGTCTTTCTTGCCTATGCAAAAGTTGGCACTTTGTTTACTAATTTATTTCCCAACAGCACATCTCATACTTGACAAGTGTGAGAGATCAATTACCGTAATAGTTTTGCTTTCAACAGGCAGGACGTGGAATTTACTAATACTTGATTACTAGTGCAATAACAGCAGGGACCCTGCATAAAGATAAACTTTAGGGCAGTCTAACTTTCAGTGTCATAGGATCAAGACCTCCTAGAGTGTGTTAAGAACAGCTGTTGTGTGGGCGTGGAGGTGCAGTGGGTTAATGCACTGGCTTTTCATTGCTGAAGGTCCTGGCTTAAAATGTAGATAGAAAATCTTTTTGGTCTCTTGTAGTAGTCCATGTTACAGAATTTGGAATGATTAGTAATCTGCTTGTGAGGCTCCCTGTACTGGAATATTAGAGGTATTCCAAGCTTAGGCAGAAATGCATTGGCAGAACAGAAGAATTTAAAACAAAGCTTGCCTGCGCTGTGCTTTGGTCAAACCATTGTCAATCTAGTTTTTGATTATTTTACTCACTTCTAGAAAAGAGAGCTTTGGAATCCACATGTCTGGGAGGTGGGTGGGGACTCTGGATATCAAATCTCCTAGACTGACAATTAAATGTAAAGGTCCATGCCTCTCTCCACACTTATGTATTTGTTTTACATATATGCATGCATACATACGTTATTAACTTGTAAATATATTTGTAAATATTTTAATTGCTGTGAAACATTAAACAGCTGCCACTTCGTGCCACCTCTGCAGTGGAAAGTGACAGCTATTGAAAAGGGCACAACAACACTGCATCCCAGTTAAGTGGGTCTCTTCTAGAGCAGGACGACTTTTAGTCCATTTTAGTGTGCCTGGCTTTCAAAAAAAAGCTGTCCAGCATTGGAGGATCTGGATGGCTGAAAAGCCCTAGGACTGTAATGACTATGGGGAAAGTTTCATTCTGAGCTCACACATCAGTATCCACTGGAGAATAAACCTAGGCAAGAGACCTTATAAATGCTGTGGAAGTGGGGAAAGCTTCAGTGATTGCTCATGCTTTATTCACCACAAGAGAATCCCCTTGGAAGGGAAACCTTATTTATGTACTAGATGTGGCAAAAACTGCAGTTAGGGCTTGTGCCTTATCCGCCAGAGATCACTCAGTGAGGAGAAATGCTATTTATGTACTCAATGTGGGAGAAGCTTCAATCATGGCACAGACGTTTAGAGACATCAGAGAATCCATACATGGTAAGACTTCTGTAAATGATGGCCGAGCATCATTCGGACCTTATTAGGCACCTGAGAGCACACACGGTTGACAACGTGGGAGAATGATCTGCTCCTACAAATAGAAGATACTTAATTGAACATTATTTTTTTTTGGGGGTGGGGGTGGGGGGAATGTTGCAAACAAATTATAAGGGAGCTGGGTGCCCAACTTCTGTTCCCAGCTGAGACGCTGACTCCAGCCAGTGACAGTGGGCAAATCACTAAGCTCTCTGTACCCATTTTCCAGATCCATAAAATGGGTATTCTGCCTCCCTCTCCAGGAAGTTGTCAGGCTTTTCAAATCACTCAAAGAAGGGCAAGATAGTAGTATTGGGTAAAAAGATTTTAGCTTAACTCAATAACATAGTTTGAACTAAAATAACTTTAATAACTTAATCTGAACTAAACTTTCTGTTCAGTAACTAACACAATTGAAGACTCCTGGTATGAAACTTGGTTATTCACTTTCCTTTTTGGCCCTCTGGCTTGCCCCTCTCTCTCTGCTTCATTGACATTCATGGTTAATGGTGAAAAATTACACCACTTCAGGGTTCATTGAGGAGAGGCATGAGCTTAGCAACCATCTTTAAAGGTGATTAGCTGTCTGCAGGATATTATAAATAATGTCTTAACTGGCTTGCTGTCTTAAAAGGTATAGTGATTACTGTATGGTTTTAAAGAAGGCTAAATGCAAATTAAGATTTCATTCTCTAGCTTCTGATTTGCTTCAGTTACATGTAGTAGGAAAAATTCAGAGGCAGTTGGGTTGGTGGTGCAAACTACACAATTGTAAATGGGTGCAAGGGAGTCTAAATTGGTGAAATTTACACAGCAAAGTCCAGGAAGCTGTAAATTAAAGGTATGTGCACTTCAGGTAGCCTAATTTAACTCCAACCCTCCTGTTGGTTGCTTGTAAGAAAAACAATGCATTTGATTTGATTTTATCAAAAAAGTACAGAGAAAGGCAACAAAAATGATTGGGGTATGCAACAGCTTCCCTGTGAAGAGAGATTAAGAAGACTGTGATTATTCGGTATGGAAAAGAGATGACTGAATGGAGATATAGTAGGTCTATAAACTCATGAACAGTGTGGAGAAAGTGAATAGGGAAGTGTTATTTGCCTCTTCACATAACACATGAACCGGGATCACCCAACTAAATTTAATAGGGAGCAGGTTTAAAACAGACATAAGGAAGTACTATTTCACACAACACACAGTCAGCTTATGGAACTTGTTGCCAGGGGATGTTGTGAAGGCCAAAAGTATAACTGGGTTAAAAAAAAATTAGACCTATTCTCCAGGAGTTTATCTGTCAGTGGCTATTAGCCAAGATGGTCAGGGATGCAACCCCATTCTCTGTGTCCCTAATCATCGGATTACTAGAAGTTGGGACTGGATAATATGGTGTGGATCACTCAATACTGTGCCCTGTTCTGTTCATTCCCTTTGAATCATCTGACACTGGCCACTGTTGGAATACAGTGTACTGGGCTAGAGGGACCATTAGTTCTTATCTTATATTCTCCTCAGCCTAGAAGTGCCTGCATTTCACTGGTATTGGATGTAGATAGTTAATAAAATTGCTTGGAATCCTTTTGGAAGAAAGATTAGATAGATAAAAGATGCAGTGTTTTATTGTTGAGAACACGAATGTGTGTCCCTAGTTAATGTTGCATACAGTGTTGCTACGTGCACATCTACGCCATGAGTCTGAATATGTGGCTTAGCCCTTATATTTTCATTTGAAGTTACACAAGCCCATATTGTGTAAACTTGGTTAGCCCTGTAGTATTTTACCCCATGTCTAATATAGTTTCTTTTTTGTCTGGCAGCTTTTGTCCAAATGAATTTGTCATGGTAATAAATGGATTTATTACACAGGCAGTATCCAGATTTGCTTACAGGCTTCATCAGCATGGGCTGTAGTGATGGTATGAGTTAGCTTGATCAAGAAAGTAAATTAATTTCTCTTTCACCCTCTGTACCCAGTCAGATTATTTGGCTTATGTTTCCTTTCATTTACAGTGACGACTGAGTCCATCTATAATACAGCCTTCTACTGTAAGCAGATTCTAACAGTAATCTGCTGTGCAGGCCACATCTCCAGACCATGTCTGCTATTGGAGTAGTCAGTCCTCTTACTGCCTGGCTCTCTGTACAGGAGGACATCCTTATGTGGGAAAACACCCACAGTTCTCTGTTTGGTATCAGCAGCTGAGACACAATAGGACACTTCTCCTGATTTTTTCAGGGCACACTGTCATGTACACCATTGGACAAAATTGTTGATACATGGTTGTGAGCATGATGTTGTTGTGTGGATTTGCTGACCTATATTTAGCAGTTAACCTAGCTATATTTAACAAGTTTCTGTCAGTGGCGCGAGTAAGGCCTAGCTGCTACTTTGTGATGTCAGTCCTTTATCTTGAAAGGAACTGCGTGCCATCCTATCTAGTCTGTTGCAATGTAAGTGTTGCTTCCATGAGTTCATCAATGAATGCTGTATGGTTTGAGTATTGGGGTTTGCTAGCTTTTCTATGGATTTTTTTTTTTTGAGTTAAAATTAACTATAGCTCTCTACTTCTGACCTTGCTAGGGACTATCTGTGTAATGCAAGGTGCTTTTACCTCAAGTCTGTCAACGCCACTCCAGTTCACCATGGAGAAATTGCTCTGAGATTAGAGAGCTGAAAAAGTGGGTCGCTGAAGTTATGCATTGGCCTTTAAGGCATGATAGTCTTTTTTAATAAGAAAACATCTTCCTCTTATTCAAATCTCTATGCCATTTCTCTTCAGTGGTGGTCTTAGACAGAAGAGGGAAGCACCTTTCAAGTTCGAGCTTCAGTGGGAGTAGTTGGAAGAAGAAAATGAAGGCTGTTCTTTATATGTTAAACTAGACCTGAAGTTCTCCTAACTATGTCTTCATGCACAGTCTGTAACACTCCCTTGGAGTGTAAGACCATGTCTACTCTTACTGGGGAGTGACGCTGCTGCAACTGATGTAGCGGGGGTCGATTTAGCGGGTCTTTTGAAGACCCATTATATTGACCGCATAGTGCTCCCAGGTTGACTCCAGTACTCCTCCAGAACGAGAAGGTTAAGGTAAGTCAGTGGGACACTCCAGTAAGTGGATGTAAGCTACTCGACTCAGCTACGTAGCTGGAGTAGCTACGTGGTGTAGACAAGGCAAAGGTTTTCAACTCTAGTTTAGCATCGCCACATTAACTCTGGCTGCGCTCCTGCTGATCTCCTTAGTGAACTCTGTGAAAGGATTGCTCATTTTTCCACCTTTATTTTCAGTGTTTCTCAATCTGTGGTTCACAGAGAAGTGCCTAGTCACATGGTGTTGGCGCTCCTCTTTTTGCTTTCAGCTTTAGCATTAGGCTAATGATGTATTTTTACTTTTTTGTGTAAGCAATTGATATAATTGCTGAATGGATGGAAATGCATGATCACAAATAGACGGGGTTGTGGGAATTTGTGGTTATAAATGAGTGGAAGATGGGGCCGCGCAATTGAAAATGAGTTGAATGGAACACCCTTCACCTTCTTGGTCAGAGGTCCCCAAAATGTGGGGTGCACCCCTCTCTGGGGGATGGGGGAATGTTTAGAGAGGTGTGGAGGGGCCCGGGCCAGCCCCCATGAGGGCGGGAAGAGAGCCCCTCGCTGCCCCCAGCTGTGTCCCCAGCTCCCTGCACCACAACTGGCTCTGTGGGGTTCCGCACCAGCCCCTGGCCTTGGCTACTGGCTGCGGCTCCATTCCTGGCCTCAGACCCAGCCCCAGCCTTTGCCCTCTTACCCCTGTCCACATCCTCCCTTCACTCCCCCTCTCTCCACCTCATAGCCCTGTTCCTGGCTCAGGGTGTGTGTGTGTGGGCGTGACCCTCAAAAGTTTGGGGACCGCTGCTCTAGGTTATGGTTGTCATGAAAGAGTTTGAAGACCTCTGGTTTATCAGCTTCATTCCAGAGGGCAGAGACATGAAAGAAAACTTCAAGGACATTAAGAATAGTGAGATCGTTCTTGTGGATTTGCAGCTGATTCATTAACTTTAAAATTAGCTTTCTTTGGATATCCCAGCAGATTACCTTTGAGTGTACAGTTTGGCTCTGGGTAGGAAAGGATCAGAATTCCTGATCAATCAGATTGCAGAAATTTCTTCGTCAAATTTACTGCTCCATTTGGAACAGAGAGGCTTTGTCTGTCTCCCTGGATCCATGGGTGTTTTTTGGACTTTGTTGAGGGGACCTGTCTATTTCCATAAACCCTTTTCCTACATCTGTCTTGATGAATGGAATAAAACAGAACCAAAATACAAGTATTATAGATTCCACTCCCCACCCACCCCCACCAGCTGATGTACAAGGGGGCATTATTCTTCATAAAGATTAGAACCTGACACACACAGGTTTTTAGAGGGATAGCCGTGTTAGTCTGTATCCACAAAAATAATGAGGAGTCTGGTGGCACCTTAAAGACTGACAGATTTATTTGGGCATAAGCTTTTGTGGGTGAAAAAACCTCACTTTTACCCACAAAAGCTTATGCCCAAATAAATCTGTTAATCTTTAAGGTGCCACTGAATTCCTTATTTTTAGAAGGGTTTTTGTTATTACCAGGTGGACTGTAGTCACGCCACCAATGATAGGGTGCAGGAATGTTGTTTTTGACACCCCCCACTCCTCCAATTGAGGTGGATCCACAGAGAAGCACTTCACTGTAATCATTTGGAAATGAGAGCAGTGTTGTTTGCACTCGCTATCCAGAACCATTAAAAAGGATCTACAAGGATTAAAAGGATTTGTAAGGATCCATTCCAGCAATGATGTCAGTAGTTACATGCAACAGATGCAGTGGAGTAGCAGGAACAAAGGCCTGGTAGCAGTGGCTAAATGTGCTTCTGTGGGACGAATAGTGCCTTTCAGCACTGTCTTTATCCTCCAGGATCTCGAGTAGTGTTGAGCATTCACCCTCAGGGAGGATGTTTTATTAGTAGATGTTCCTTGAATGAAGTGTGTAAGGTCTGAACTCCAGAGTTGTAAACCACTGGAAGCATGGATAATGGAGAGATACCAGTCTTCCTTAGCAGAAGCAAAAATGCATAAAGAAACACATGGCATAAGTTCACTGATTTGCAGGTAAGACTGCAAACTGATGTCTCTTTGTGGTTGTTGATCACAAGAATTGCACTGAAGTATTACCCAACCAGAGCGCTCTCTTTGGTATGTGGAAGATCATGGTTTAAATGAGACATCTCTCTACCATCCAGTTGGTTAAAATATCTGAAAGGAAGGATATTCTCAGCTCAACATCATAGTTCTAATGCCCTAATATAGGTCCAGGCTTCAGAAATGTTATAACGTATCTCTAATGGCCAGAGTGATTTGGAGCCTTTTTTGTTGTCTGAGGGCCAGCCCCCTCGTGTTCTCTTGCAGGAAATAATGACACTTACTGAAATGCCAAACACCACTTCTTATAGTATCTGTGTTCTTTTTTTTTAATCTTTTTTCCCCCAAATACTGATCTGCCCCTTTCCTTGTTAACCTTTAAGAATGGATGTGATTGCAACTCCAGGTGGGAACAAGCCGCCTTTGAAACACTTTGAATGGTACATGTTTGTTTTTAAGTATCTTCCCCTTGCTTAGGTGATGGAAACACAGAGTAAGAATAATATCAGTCTATATCCTGGAAAGTGTCATATCATATTTTTCTGCCTGACTGGAATGTATGTTGCTTAAGACCCGCTGTAATATATCTGGACAAAGGAACATTTATGGCTTCCCTCACAAGATCCAAAATTTTAGGTTATCAGGAGTTTTTACTCTGAGCATTGGCAGTAACACTTGCCTGCTTTTTAAGTGCTTCATAGCTAGCTGGATGAAATGCTTATTTAGTGTAGCTGAAGTTGCTAAAGGAAAAAGAGAGCTCAGCAGATAAGGCACACTCCTCTCAAACGCTGCTTAGAGGGAGAGGGTGGAGCCATCATTGCTAGAGAGTAGGGATGTTGTAATTTGGATCTTTGTTCTTTCTTTTGATAGAGATTACTGCCCGAGACAGATTCATGTTGTTCAACAGATTGTGAGCTTTCCGTATTACAGGTTAGGAAAGACATGATTTTTGAATGCTGCTGCTTCTGATGAGCATGTAGGGAGATACTACGTGTAGTAATAGAATATTCTGTCCCAACTTTAGTAGTAGTTGTGGAGTGTGGAGTATCTGAGCAAGTTTCAGAGAACAAGACAGGACCTTAAACTGTATTTCTGCCATTCAGGATGTTTCAGACCCTCATCTTCTGGGAAATCTCGTGTTGGTCTTATGAACTCTGGGAAATTGCTGTCAACTTATTGCACTTAAATTCAAGTTTTTCCAGATCTTGCTACCAGAGAAGATAGCTTGAGTGAAACAGTTTGAGCACTGACTCCTTTGAGGGCAAGGTGATATGAGTTGAAAGCTTTGGTAAGAGTTCTGTCCCTAGGTGCTGTTTAGGAGCAAGCATAACCCCTTAAGCTATCCTATGGATAGGCATCAGAGAACGAAAGAGACACTGAATTAGCAGGTCAGAAATGTACCCTTGTGAAATGCTGCAGCACAGTTGTCACTAGATGTCTCAAAGTGAGATCTTGCATACTTTTCACGTTGTGGTACATTCTCTGATTATATTTTAAGCAGTCATTTTTCAAAGCCAGTCCTTTGCAGGCTGTGAAATAGTCTGCAGTCCACTGTCGCTCAGACTTGGAGCCTGGAGGTGGTGGTGTATTGCACTAGCACAGTGAGGAAAACAGTAGAAGATGACTGGTAATCTTTTGTTTGAATTTCTAGGCTTGATACTAATGTCTGTCCAATGGACTGCATCAAATAGAATTCCAAACACAGTGGAACCCGACATATATTTACCTAGAATCTAATTGGACTGAGAATTCCTGCAGTTATGTTAAAATCCGCCGCCCTTTTGCTTAGTGAGCAAGGATTTGAACTCCTACTCCTGAGGTTTAGCTTTTGCAGGCTCAATTAATTGTTAAATGTTCCCTTTATTATAATTATATATTATAGTAACTGAGGAAATTGTTGGAACAGTTATTTAATCTGAAATCCTCTACGAGTTTTATAAAAACTCCTATTAAAAGAAAAAATAAAAAGAAACAGGGAGAGGAAACAATTTTGTTTTTAAGTGGTATGGTTGTATTTGAGTTGGAAAACATTAGTTAAATTGAATGCAGGAATTTGGCTTCTGCCTTGACAGCGATTGGCTTGTATTTGACATTGACCCATGTGTTTGTCATTCTTCCAGATATTGCCTTTTATTTATCCTGACAGCTTCACCAGCTGAGAGGCAGATGTGCCAGAATGTATTTATTTTTATATATATATATATTCATTCTAAGGCACTTTAAATATAGGCAAGTGTTTTTAGGTTGGTGAAATTACTTAAAGGCAAGTGTTATGGGGAAAAATACTCGACTGGGAATTTCAATTTGAATCCTGTAGTTGAGCTGTTAGATAAAATGTTATGGGATTATTTACTATGTATCCCATAGGAAATAGTATGTATGTTTTCAGAAGCGATTATTAGAGACTGATAGCCTTCCTCCTCTCAGATTTATGCACCATGGGTCTGATTCTGCATAGGGATATGCATGGGTGGACCCTTATGCCTGCCCAGGTCTCTGCAAGTTTGGAGCTTAAATTTGCCTGTATTCTAACCTGATCTGGTCTCCCTTTCCCTCCTCATTTTGAAGCTTGTATCACTATAAATACTGAAATAGTAGAAATATATCATCTTAATAGTGAAGTATTTAGGGCCAGATTTGCAGCTGCTATGAATCTGCATAACTTCAGGAGCAATGCTTATTTATGCAAGTCGGTGAGCTGACTCTTATTTTTCACATTTATACAGTGCATGTCTAACCAGCTCTAAATATGTATGAACAATCAAATTAAAAATAAAAACAAAAAATCAGATCCCCTTATGATTATCATCTGAGTTACTGTTTTGTTTAAACCTCTGTTAAAACCAGCTGCTCTTAATCCACCTCTTCTTTGAATAAAAAAGAGTAAGATGGGTCTGGGTGAATAGATGGATCTTATAGTGTGCCAGGAAGGTCAACAAAGCACGTGGGCAGAACAGCAAGTTTCCCTTTGAACTTAGTTGAAGCATGTTGAACTTTGTGACATTTCCAAATGCAGTTAAGTTTGTGTTGCTGGAACTATTTACCTTTATGCTTTTTAATATCTAGTGGTTGTAGTTTGCTTTTATTCTCAGCATTTGAAATATTATGGAGAATATGTTAATATAATAGAGCAGATAAGTAATTCTGTGGTGCAAAAATAATCCCACTGTAGATCAAGTGACTAATATTGGCTTCTTACCTGTACGTGTAATATAGGCTCTCTAGTTCCTTTTACAGAGCACATCATTATACTCTAACTTGATGTTTAAATTGAAGACAGAATACAACCAACAGCTGGTTTGAGTTCTCTAATTATATTTCTGTAGTCCTTTTGCAAGGAAGAGCATTGAAGTAATGTTTTTGTATGACCTATTTGCAGAAATAAAATACATAAACTGAATGTGAAAAGGTAAAGATAGTTATTTCATGTTCTCTCTAAATGTGGCAGGCATTGTTCTGTCTTGTTTTTTTTGTAGGGGCCAGCTGTTAATACTTGACAGATGGAGTCCCACTTAAGGCTGATCAATAGAGGTTGATGCTGCAAATGGTTTCTTCTTGCTTTTGTTTGGTTATCTGCACAAATTCTGAAAAATGATAACATGGGGGTGGAGGAAGGGAAAGCAGAGAGGTTGGGAGTTTGTAGGAAGGGCTTTAATGTTAATCCAATATGTCATTTTTCACAGTGTCCGTTTATGTTAATATGTAAAATGAAGATAGCGCTTAATGGATTCTCATAGCAAATGAGTCATGTGCAAGTGCAGAATTTTAGACAAGGTGATCATTCTCTGTGGGCATTAGTCCTCTTCGGTATTTTTAGCCCTGCATGTCCTATCACAGCAAATCAAAAAGATGCACTGTCATTGACTGTTAGAGTGAAATTGGATTAAAAATCATCAGTACGCTGGAAGCTTTGTAAATTTGCATGACATTATACAACGACCGAGTAACACATGCTCTCTACACCAAATAGCTTGCACTCTAAAAATAATATAAGATACCTTGTAAAACGAAAGTATTTTCAGCTTTTGCAGGGTCTAGAGTGAAATTTCACACACAGACCTTTATTGTTGGGTTTTTGGTACATGGCAGCAGCAGCTATAATTGAAAAGCGGTGGTTTAATTACCATAGGTACTCATAGTGCACAGATACCAGGGGTTTTGAAAATTGCATTAGGGAATTACTTTTGCAGCAGATGAACATAGGAAGATTGTAGCTCCTACACAGAATAACACTCATTAATGTGGAATACAGTACATCTTTATAAAACTAGGTAAATGGAAATCTGCTTTAAAAGCACTACTAGGAGTGAGTTTAAAGTATTGTAAAGATGGGGAATTCCTTGAATCTGGCATTTTTCAGGCAGGTTGTTTTTCTCATTGCAGTATTTGTCATGGTCTTTTTGAGACTTTATTGAAGTTGACTATTTAGCTTTAATAGAAAGTTTTGCACCAGTTTTGGTTAGCACATCATTCTGAAATTTCATAGGGAGAGATTAATTTCTTCTCTGTCATCTGTGAATTAATGGAACACCATGCTACCTTGCAGTTGAACTTCAGAATGTAGGTTTTGTAAAATAGTAGTTTTTCAATATATATATAATAAAGAAGAAAGGCAATCGGTGTTGTGTGTTGATTGTAAAAATTCACCTGCAGTTTTGCAAACCAAACACGTTTGTATAAGTGCATCAAAACTAATGCTTTAAACTGACTATAATTAAGTGAAACTGTTGTTCTGTTTTAATTGTTCAAATGGAACGTGAAATGCAATCAGTAAATACAGCTTAAACATTGGAAAGGAAACTATATTTTAAAAATTCAATTTTAACTGTGTCTGCTGAGCTGGTAACACTGGCAAGGTATAAATAATTTAACAGTATTCTTTTAATTGTACTTAAAATAGTTTTCCCCCTGTAATGTGGTCATACCAGCAAAAGACCACTGTGGTGTTGATCCTCCTTTCATCCTAAAAAGGTAGTATTGAGCCAGTGATAACCAGAGGCAACAGGTTTGTCACAATGAGGAGAGGTCTGAGAGTACACATGCAGAAAACCTGCTACAGAGGAAAATATTTGCACTCTATCGAGATAAACAGGCTTGGCTCTGCCCAGCCTTCCTCCTTCATTCAAAAGTCCAAGACATAATGGATGGCTTCACCAAAAGCTTTGCTTCTGGTATTGTGTTGTAACAGGAGTGCTGATCTTACCAAACTGGAAGTCTTTCAAGTTTTGGTCACTCAGGTGTGGAACATTGTATTCTTCTTCGAGTGGTGGTCCCTCGGCGTATTCCATACGTGGGATGCATGTGTGCACCTTGTGCCTGAGTTTGGAATTAGGGCATAAAAAGTGGTGCGGGCGAATGCTGCTCTGGTTCATTTGTGTTGCCGGATGGTCTGAGTTGGAATCTTTGGTGTCCTTGGCTCCTTTTTTACTGCAGCAGTTTTTAGTAATTTTAATAGTCTTTATAGTATATTTTAGCACAGTATAATTAGATAAAATAGTATGATTAGATAAAAAGGCTATGTATGCACGGGAAAAGTGATGTTATCGCTAACAGAGCTGTAACACCGGTGAATCATCATCAGTTTTGGCCTTTGTTTTTTCCCCCCCACCTGGGAACTTTCTCCCCAAGAAGTCTGAGATTACGCCCACGGTCCTGGGGTTCAAAAATTTTCCTGTCTTCGCTCCTTTTCGGTAAGTGACGAACATCAATGCTGCCTGGGTGAGGCTCAGATTTCTACCAAGTCAGCATCTATTGCTCTTTTGCCCCTTGAACTCACGAGAGTCAGGAACTGAGACTCAAAACATCTCACGGAGAAGGCAATGAAGCCCCAATCAAATCTAGGCTGGGGACCTCCTCCCATGGTACATCAGTCTCACCAAGCAGGCCGCACTCCTCTGAGCACAAGAAGAGACTATCCTGACAATGCAGAGGTGTTTTCCCATCCCACCTGCCAGGCTTGGGGAGCAGCTGTTGGTTCTGCCGGAGATAAGGGATCTGGGTTTTTCTTTGGATGAGTCTGAGGCCTTGCAGGAGTCTCTGTGGCATCTGGCAAGAGGTGACATAAAATAGGAGCCACAGAAGATCCAGGTTCTGTCCCATGACCAGATGTGATTGGCCGAGAGAGAAGTGGGTACTCTGTACCCTGGGGAGTGGGGAGTCCTCTGCCAGTTGTGCCACCCTACTGGTAGTGTTTGGGAACTGTGAGAGCCGTACTCTAGACAATCAGGTTTGGTGCACGAGTCTTATTTGACCTTGTCCAGACATCCACAACTGGAGTATTTGGAAAGGGAATGTGAACTGGATCCACTGGTTCCGACTGCTCTAGGAGCAATTCTGTCATTGTCACTGGATGAGGCAGTTAGTCTATTTCTCCATCTCTGGCATGTGACATTAAGCAATATCAAGAGTTCATGCAGGGTGGGTGCAAAGCTACAGATTCAGTTTGAGGAAGTCCAGAAGCCTCAGCGTAGTTCACTAGACATTCTTTAACTTTCTCGTCCAAGTCAAGTATAGATGCCTAGTGTTTTTTGTAATCCTAGTTTTTCATTCATTTTGTTCAAACAGGTGTATACAATAGTAAGACTTTCTTTTAAAAGAATAAATAAAAAAAGCAAAGGCATCCTGTTGAAGCAGAATAATCTGCTATAAGATCAGCATTACAGCAGCTGCACTAATTTGTTCTGCATAGAAGGCATTTCAAAGCCACTTTGAGTTTAAACAATGGCAAAATCTCCCATTTCATTTTAGAAAACAAGTACTACTTAAGCATTTTAGATCCAAATACCTTACTCAAAGCTGCTACATTTGATTGTAAAAATGGCAGGTGCATGGGTACCAAATTGCCAGACAAAAGGGAGAGTAACTGACAATTTACTTGACATAAATGTTCTTTGCAGCACAGCAAGCTTAGAAGGGACAGAGAATGCTGCTATTTTAAGCACAGAATAAAGTGGAAATCTACCCAATCAGAGATTTGAAATCACTGAAGTGATGCATTCATTCACATGTTTGTTCCTGAACACCTGTTTTTGCTCAGGGGTGCTCCAACAATTTGGAAAATGGCACACTCCTTATCCGTTTGCCTAATCAGGTACCTCCATCTATCAGGTGATAGACTGGGGAGATTTAGAATAGATGCGGTACTCATGTAACTTTGTTCCTGAGGATCTCAAAGGGCATTGCAAACCAATCTCTTACAATCCCAATGTAGTTTTTCTTTTTAATAGAAAGGTAAGCTGAGGAGGAGATGCTAAGTGACTCCTGGAGTTGGTGGTACTGTGGAATAGAACCCAAGCGTCCCGATACCTTGTTTCCTGGCATTTATATGAACACTTACATAACAGACCAGAGAGTCATAAAAAGAGTGTTTCTAACCTGTTGAGAATAGATATGCATTTAAAAAATCTTTGTGAGCATTTTATTTACCAATTGTGTATCAATGACTTTTTAAGAGGCATTTTGGAATCTCCGGTCAGTGAAACTCAATGTCCAAAAGTCTACTGCTAAATGCATATCTTTTACATACGTCCCAAACATCCAACGTTTGTCCATGAAAACATGTTCATATTTTCATGTTTGAGAATGTTAAATTTGAAGAAAGCTAAGGACTCTGCCAGACCACACTCTAATTCAGGCAGTTATGTAAATATAAATTACATTATTGTAGCACTTTTCATCCTAAAGGATCCCAAAGCATTTTATAAACTCTGTAAAGAGGAATTGAAATGTGGCTGCTTCTGGTGGGGGAGAATGGCACCTAAATAGATGTTTGGAAAAAGCATATTTCACAGCAGCCGATAGGAGTTTTTGCCAACGACATTGGAACAAATGCCTGCTATCTTCCTTGAAATGTTCCATGGACTTGCTGATATCGATTCAGAGCAAAAAGGACTGACCTTTTAGTGACACAAATACAGTAATTTACACTATCTCTGAAAGAGGAAGTGTTGAGTCAACCCACCTCTTAGGCTAGGTCTACAGTGTGGAGGGATGTTGACCTAAGATATGCAACTTCAGCTACGCGAATAACGTAGTTAAAGTTGGCGTATCTTAGATTGATTTACCTGGCCGCGAGGACGGCGGTGAATCGACCACTGCCGCTTCCCCGTCGACTCTGCTTCTGCCTCTCACCATGGTGGAGTTCCAGAGTCGACAGCAGAGTGATCGGGGATCCATTTTATCACGTCTACACTAGATGCGATAAATTGGATCCCCAACAGATAGATCACTACCCGCTGATGCGGTGGGTAATGTAGACGTACCCTTAGACTTTCAGGAAAGCCAATTAGAATAAGATATTTCTAATCTGATGTTGGGACAGTTTAGACATTTCCCTGTCTTGTACATTTGTAGGAGGGAGGAGACACCCAAAAATGCATCAACAGACCATTCTGGTGTGAATTAGTGACTGAGCATCCTTAACTTTGCTTTTGTCTCTTTGTATTTTCTGGCCCCTGATTGCATTCTGTAGGAAAATCAAAGATGTATCAGAACCAAATACCAGATCAATCTGTACGTTAGTGTTGCAAGGGAAGCTTTATAAAACACTATGGCCATGCATAGAAAGTGCAGAAAAAATAATTGGTGTGGGAAATCATGTAGCTTGATGCTTGAACTGCAGAAAAGTTGCTTTTATAAAATTGGGAACTGCAGACTACAATTAACTGTCATTAATTTTGTTGAATAGAAATATGTTCCATTTACTGTACAATCAGGGGCCAGGCTTGAATGAGTTTAAATAGATGAAATCTAAATTATACTGACAGTCCATTAAACAGCAGCAGAAACCCCTTAAAGAAAATGGATTCACTATGATACTGGTTTATAATAAAATCATTTGCCAAATAAGAACTGCAGCCCAGGCGTCATGAATACTCCTGTGTATTTCAAGTGAGCACTGCAAATTGGTTGAACCATTTATTGCTGAACCAGGGCTCCAGCACATTGTTTTCTGACAAAGAGCCAGCAGTGTTGCTTGAAATCTGCTCGGCAGGAAGTGACACTAAAAGATCAGACCAGCAATTTGTTTGTTGTCAGCCGTATGGGGGAAAGAGGTAACTTTATACCTCCCTACCTGTCACTGCTGATATTTTTCTCTTGAAAACCATGCATAGAATGTTCCCAGAGAATTCTTCTTTGTATTTGTTTCTAAAATTTGGGTTATTAAAGCAGCACACTGTTCATATAGCTGTAGTTAAAGGTCTGTCGGTGTTTCCATTATTGACCTATATTTTAAAGGGTTTGATGAGCTGGCATTATTCACAGAGGTCAGGATTCACTGAACATAGAGAGGATAATTTTCAAACCAGTTGCAAGATATGCTATATTGTAATACTAGCTCTGTGGATGTGTATTTTTTGGGTATTGAATGTTTATCCTCCTTGCTACACAATAAAGCAGTTATAAAGAGTGTGATGTTCTTAATGTACTGTCATTTGATTGTGAACTTGGCTATTGTAGATATTTGTGTCATCCTCATGGCGATTCTATTTATTTATTGTGCTAAGTAAGCAGTAGGTGCTTTCAGAAAGTGTGAAGATTATATCCTTGTCTCAAAGAGTTTATATTGTAAATTTGGTCTTTATTTAACCCTGCCCCCCCACCACTTCAAATTGCATTACATTTGAAACAGTGAAGTAAACCACATCCTTCTAATGAGACTATATTGCTTTGATTTCCAGGACTTCTCAGGAGACTGTACCCTTCTAGGATTCCTCTGACCAGCACTATATTTGTATTGCAGTATTGCCTAGATGCCCCCTTTTTGCTGAGCACTTGACACACACAGACACACCCACCCACACACAAAATAAAAGATGGCCCCTGCCGGAAAGCTTGAGATGAGGGACAACAAGGGTATGTGATAGCTGGGAAGCACAAGGTTGCAGTGAGATGATTGTGATTAGTATAATAAGCAGTGGTCTCAGCACATAAACTGGCTGACCATTATCCCCATTTTTCTTTTACGCTGAAGTTGCTAAGAAGGGTGAATGTTAAAGATCTGACTTAATCTTTTGAGAACATTAGACTTTCAATGCTGTATCTGATGGAAGAGAAAATGAGAGGGGATCTGGACAGTAGGCAGAAACTGGGATGTTGGTGATGGGAAATGTATTTATGTTGGAGCTCAAATTGCTTTCAGCTAGACTTCGAAAGTTAAGGTTGCGACCGTTCAAGTGAAAGCAGGAGGCTGTACACGTTCCATGTCAGTGGCTTTCAAGGTATATATTTTCTGTGGAAGAAAAGTGCAGTGAGGAGAGCCTCGGGCTTTTGTGCTTGGATGATGCAAGTGTTGACTCATACATTAAGTAAAACCTGCAAGGCTCCTTACTCTGATGGTGTTTACTATGTGCAGTACATTATTAAAGGCAGAAAAGCTTCATGTGCTGGGGTTTATATTCTTCCTTTTACAAAGTGCTTCTGAAGCCTATGTGTTCTAGCTCTGATTTTTTTTTAAAGGGTCTTTTAGCATGTAAGCAGTATCCTTTGGAATGGGGACACCTGGGATGGTCACCACAAGCTCAAAAGTATAATGAATCAATGCCATGTGTCATGGCAATGCTTTCTGGCTCCAGAGAGTTGGTGGGGGAGTTTTAACAAACAGTAATTTAATTTATAATGGTTCACATGAAAGAAAGAAGGCTGGTGGCAATAGACAGGCAGTGAATCCCATGGGCCACACCATAGGAATGTTAATCCTCTGCCATTGCAATGATAGTAGGCTATGAAGTCTTTTTTTTTTTTTTTTTCCTGATATAGAATCTGCCAAGTCACCTCCAGCAGACCTGTGGTGGGTAATAGTCTAGATCAAACTGCCTATCTTTACCACATGTCTGAGGAGAATGTCTCCTGCTGTAAGGCTCCCTCCTTGCACTTCGCTGGGAAGATTGATCAGTTTCACAGCCATGGTGCTGGAACTGTGGGATCAATGCCTACAGCCTAGAGGACAGATGTCCCATCGCTGATTAAAGATAAATCAATGGACAGCTTCTCTGGCCCTTTACTGACCAAGTGTAAATGCCTCCCTGAAGGGAGAGGGTAAGCCTTTTTCAAAGAAACAATCCTGGGGCGCAATAGTTTCTCAAACTTTCCTTTTAATGGTGTTGCAGATGTCAGCAGAGAAGACACTTGTACCAATGGTGATGTGGTTGTGTTGTGAGACAGAGAAAGTCGGGAGCAGATGAACAGGCAGAAAATGGAGGGCTGTGAAGACAGACATGGAAGTCTTTAGAATGCAAGGATAGGAATTTTGAACTGGTCCATGAAAAGAACAGGAACTCTGTGGAGTAGTTGCAACTTGGCACCATTGTTGCACGCTTCCCATGATCCTTCTCCATGTAGGAGGTGGATAGAAGCATTCTGTTCGGTATGGCTGGACTGTAGATAGCTAACACTTGAAGAAAAAGATCGCAAGTGTCAGAGAATGACGTGAAGAAGGCAACAGACATGGCGTCAAGTCAGTGGCGTTCATGGGCATTTGTTGCACTATCTTACTCCATTTTGCTTTGCAGCAGATTCTGCTTAGTGAAGTTTTTATGCAGATATATGCATTTCCCTTCTTCAGCTGCCAGGTGTCAGTAGCTGTAACTGTTAGTCCATGTCAAACTATGTCCTGGGACAAAAACCTGGGGATTTATTCAACCTAGAGCTGTTGACATACTAGATTTGAATGGTTTATTTGCTGTTATGGTCCATTTATGGTCCAAAGCACAGGACTTGGTGGTGATGGAGGACTTGATCTATGCAGACATCTGTTGGGAAAATAACACAGCAGGGCACAGATTATTCAACAAGTTCTTGTAATGTATTGGAGACAATTTTTTATTCAAGAAGATGGAGAAAGCTACTAGGGGAGAGACTGTTCTGGATTTGATTTTTGACAAATAGGGAGGAACTGGTTGAGAATTTGAAAGTGGAAGGCAGATTGAGTGAAAGTGTTCATGATTCTGAGGAATGGTGAGGGAGAAGAGCAAAATAAAGACAATGGATTTCAAGAAGGCAGACTTTAAAAAATTGCCAACTGTCTTAGGGGATCTTACCCTGAATTTCCTAAAGAGACATTATTAAGGGCACAAGAACAAACTATTACCCTGCCTAGGAAAGATAGGAAGTATGGCAAGAGACCACCCTGGCTTAACCAGAAGAACTTCAGTGATCTAAAAATCTGAAGAGTTCTGAAAAAAGTGAAAATTAGGTCAAATTGCGAAGGATGAATATGAACAAATAACACGTAGGGACAAAATTAGAAACACCAAGGCACAAAACAAGATCAAATTAGCTAGAGACATAAAGGGTAACAAGAAAACATTCTATAAATATATTAGAAGCAAGAGGAAGACCAAGGACAGGGTAGGTCTGTTACTCAGTGTGGGGGTTAGGGAGAGAGAAATAACAGAAAATATGGAAATGGCAGAGGTTCTTAATGACTTCTTTGTTTTGGTTTTCACCAAGAAGGTTGGTGGTGATTGGATGTCTAACATAGAGAATGTCAGTGAAAATGAGGTAGGATCAGAGGCTAAAATAGGGAAAGAGCAAATTAAAAGTTACTTAGACAAGTTAGTCTTCAAGTAACCAGGGCCTGATGAAATGCATTCTAGAATACTCAAGGAGCTGCCTGAGGAGGTATCTGAGCCATTAGCGATTATCTTTGAAAAGTCATGGGAAGATGAGAGAGATTCCAGAAGACTGGAAAAGGGCAAATATAGTGCCAATCTATAAAAAGGGAAATAGGGACAACCCAGGGAATTGAAGACCAGTCAGCTTATCTTCTATACCTGGGAAGAAAATTAAGAAAATAATTAAGCAAGCTTTCTTTGACAGTGTACAAGCCTTGTGGATGGGGGGAAGTGGTGGATATGATATATCTTGACTTTAGTAAAGCTTTTGGTACTATCTCTCGTGACCTTCTCATAAACAAACTAGGGAAATTCAATCTAGATGGAGATACTACGAGGTGGGTGCAAAACTGGTTGGAAAACCGTTCCCAGAGAGTAGTTATCAGTGGTTCATAGTCATGCTGGAAGGACATAATGAGTGGGGTCCTGCAAGGATCAGTTCTAGGTCCAGTTTTGTTCAATATCTTTATCAATGATTTAAATAATGGCATAGAGAGTACACTTATAAAGTTTGCAGATGAAAACAAGCTGGCAGGGGCTGCAAGTGCTTTGGAGGACAGGATTATAATTCAAGATGATCTGGACAAACTGGAGAAATGGTTTGAAGTAAATAGGATGAAGTTCAATAAGGACAAATGCAAAGTACTCCACTTAGGAAGGAAGTCAATTGCATGCATACAAAACGTGAAATGACTGTCTAGGAAGGAGTACTGCGGAAAGGGATCTGGGAGTCGTAGTGGACCACAAGCTAAATATGAGTTAACAGTGTAACACTATTGCAAAAAAAGCGAACACCATTCTGGGATATATCAAGAGTGTTGTAAGCAAGACATGAGAAGTAATTCTTCCACTCTACTCCAATTGAGGCCTAATCAGTGCGAAGTATTGTGTCCAGTTCTTGGCACCACATTTCAGGAAGGAGGTGGACAAATTGGAGAAAGTCCAGAGAAGAACAACAAAAATGATTAAAGGTCTGGAAGGCATGACCTATGAGGGAAGATTGAAAAAAATTGGGTTTGTTTAGTCTGAAGAGAAGACTGAGGAGGGACATAACAGTTTTCAAGTACATAAAAAGTTGTTACAAGGAGGAGGGAGAATAATTGTTTTTCTTAACCTCCGAGGATAGGACAAGAAGCAGTGGGCTTAAGTTGAAGCAAAGGAGATATAGGTTGACCATTAGGAAAAACTTCGTAATTGTCAGGTTGGTTGAGCACTGGAATAAATTGCCCAGGGAGGTTGTAGAATCTCCATCATTGGAGATTTTTCAGAGCCGGTTGGACAGACACCTGTCAGGGGTGGTCTAGGTAATACTTAATCCTTCCATGAGTGCAGGGGACTGGACTAGATGACCTCTTGAAGTTACTGCTAGTCCTGTGATGCTATGTACATATGTCCATTTAGTGAGATGAATAGCAGTCTGGGCATCAGGCAGGATTCTCTTGGAAATTAAATGGTCTGGATTGTGCCTCACATGACCAGAAGTTGGCAGAACTTCAAACACTTAATAGCAGGATGTATTTAATTTCCTTCTTAGGAAAACAGTTTGTCTTGCCTTTATAATGAGGCAAGGGTGTGTTAGGGTTTCCTGAAGAGGAGGCGGAAAAAATCTAATAGAAACAAGGAAATAGCTGAAATGTGATAGCTGAACCTTTCGCACGATGGCTAACTTGAATTGCTTGGTCGGTTGGTAGCTGCTGATGCAACTGGCAAGAGTAGTGAGCTGACTGTCAAGAAGAGTGCATAGGGGTTCATCATTTCATGATGACAAACGGCTTCAGGCTTCAGTCAGTGATTTACTAGGCAGAGAATAGATTTGCTCAATTTACATAAACCTGCTGATCTGTAAAGGGATTCAGAAGGAAGTAAATTTGCTGTATGAAGAGCCTCCTCTTTATTGTATGATGTGTAGTTCTATCTCCTCTTTTTTGGCTTTCTTTCCTTTTCTGACAAATGGTGGTGTTTGCAGATGGTAAGAAGTGGCAGTAGGCACTTGAACACAAAACTATGCTAGTATTAGAGTGGTGAGAAATGATGAAGCCAACCAATTCAAAAGAAAAGCAGACTGTCTCCACTCATAACATGGCTTGTGCTAAAGCTTTACAACGATCTGAAATCCCTGAAAAATGGTTACAATAACTAGTCCTGGTTAGTGTAAGAATAGATTCTGTTGTAGACTTAGAACAAACTTATTTTATCATCTGTGGATTTTATTCTTTTAGTGATGGAAAGAAAAGAAATGTGGTGCATGACATGTAACCTGGTGGTATCCCCGTTTTAGTCATTTAATATTTGTGATGGGCTTTGAGATCTTTTGAAGGAAGACTTTAAGTGAGAGATTTTATTTATGACACAGATTATTATGACACTCACACTGTTTATGGTCTATTACATACATACATTTTTTTAAAAGCTTAAAATATATATTTGTATAGTTAACGTTGAAAATGTATCTTGTACACCTGATGGATGGATGGAAACTCCTTCATTTGGCACCCATGAGATATTCAGATTCATAATATAAAAATGAATTAGACTTCTTTTAAAATGTGGATTTTAGTTTGTGTATTCTTAACCCAACAGACTAATCTCGTGTGTGAATCTGCCTGCTGCACATTGTCTGTCATGCTGAAAGTCTCTGTTCATTTGTTTTGTTAAAAAAAAAGATTACTACGAATAAGCAGTGGCAGATTTTTCAACGTTAGTAAATTGGCTAATTCCCTCCCAGCCTCATCCCGAGCAACATAAAGTATTTGTCGTCTAAATCATACTGATTTAAATCCATGAGTCACTAACATCATGTTGTGGACACTGAGAGGGAGGAAGGGAGAGAGAGACTGTATATCACTTGTTCTCCCAATGATGATCCACCCCCAATCTGCTCTGTAATATTAGGGCAGTATAAAGAAGGCAAAAGTAATTTAATGCCCTGGGTTTGGTTGGTTGTATGTCCTCCTTTTTTTGTGTTGGAATTATTTCTCTCACTGTGCATAGGTGTTGACATTTATTAAGACTGAATCTCCCCTGGGTGCCTGCAGCCCCTAGTCATGTATTCAGGTCACTTTGTACTTAGGTTCTATCTGCCTGTGTGTTATGCTACCCTTCTGATGTTGGTGTCATTTATAAATAGGATCATTAGTTAAATTTACACCAGATGAATGTTCATCAAGGGGGGAAAAAACTCAGTTGGAACAAGTTTATTCGTTTTTTGTTGGCTTTTTTGACACTGAAACATTTAGGAACCCCCCCCCCCCCCCGGCCACCCAAGATGCTAGGATCTAGACTGGGTTGTCAGAGCCACAAGTATTACTGCTAGAAAATGAACAGGTGCTCCACCACTAAGATACAAGCCTCTCTGTAGACATGCCCTATGGCCTATAATTTGAGAAAACACTGGTTCAAATCACAATAGTGTTTGCAGATGCCTCTTCAGTGAATGATAAAATTTTATACTACAAGAGCAAAACACCTCCCAAATTTTATTTACATTTGTGTAACTTAAACAGCTGGAGCTCATTTTTAGATAACTTGAAAAATAAAGATAGGAAAATATTAGCTTCTTGGCCTGAGTCTTGCATGCCAAATTCCCAGTCCAGAACATCGGAGTCATAAACCCCTGAAGTTAGGAGTTTATAATGGGGATGTCGACTCAAAGCTCTGCTATAATTTTCTTCTCACTTTATCTTATAATGAATTAAGAAGCTGGGTCAGAACAGGGCATTCTTTCAATTTCTGTTGTCAATTGGAGACAAGCTTGACTAATGCTGATAAAATTATGAATTCAGATTGCTCCAGATTCTAATCCCTCTGTGTTTTATGTCTTTCTGTGAAATAAGCAATAGGTTTCATTGCTTTTTTTTTAAAAAAGACAAAGTTGTGCCAAGCTTATTTGACTTTATCAAATGCTGCCACAAAATGATTAAACAGCACAAGTCCTGATGGATAGCAACTGGCGTGATAAAGTGGCCTGTTTTACAAAGCATAGTGTTGCATGTAGGAATTTGGCATATGGATTTACAGGCGTTGGATAAGTCAAGTTACCATGGTTTCTTTATAAACACTCAGCAGGAAGTGACTTTTTGTTCCATAACAAGGCATTACCATGTAAGTAAAAAAGGAAGGCTGCTATGCTGTTTGTGGGGATCCACCAGCCGAGATGCTGGATTATTCCTGTATGAGGGACTATCATTCAGGCAGGATTTAGCCAACCAGAACGTAGTTTGTTCTTTGCACCACTGCTATACAGCTCATCCTTTCTCTCTCCTGCAAATTTATGTTCCTTTTTTCTTCGGTGACTGTAACTTTTGATGCACACTTGGCAGCTAGCAAAGAGACAGTGCTTTAAGAAAAAGGGGTGAAGTGTAGGGGTAGAAAATGCTCCATCCATTCCCTTGTGACTTCAAGGGTTTTTGGGGGGGCTTGAACACCACTTCAGTCGATAAAGCTGTGCCAAGTGCCCCTCATACTTGAGCTCTCATTCTGGCCGGAGTTTGTTGTTGGCAGGCTTCAAACAGTTGCAGTGATTGCTTTTAGCTATTTGAAACCTTACAAATCCTTTAGGAATATGTGTCACAATGAGCAGCATTTGTCAGTTAGGGAGTTTCTTGCAGTGCAAAAGGCAAGGTAACCCTCTGTCTGAGTTAGATACTTTTGTGCTTAGACCTAAACTTGAAGTCTAAGCTCTTTCAGACAGGAACATTGTCCATTCTAGAGGAAAATGCCATCATATGGATTCATGGATTAATAGAACTTAGGAGCCTAATTTTTGCTTTGTTTTCTTTAACTGAACATGCAATTTCAATATCTTGCTGGGTATGCTTGAGTGTTCAAGAGGAATAGGGTGAGATTATTTTCCAATATGCTGTGGCAAGCAGGCACTCGTCTGCCATCGCTGGTTAACTGGGCTGGTTGTGGAAAATTTGATGTTTGATGTTAACTGAATGAGTCTTGCCTTATTGAGGGTACTGGAGAAGGAAAAACTCTGCAAATGGGTTGGTGGATCCAAGACACAACCACATTAAGTTCCTGGTAATAATCCCTTCTTGGATTGATCATTTTTTAAAAATGGAATTTAAGTTTTAGGGGAATGGTGGTTGGCCCAGGACAAAAGGAAATCGTACATGGAAATGTGCAGTAGCAATCTGGGGAAAAGCTAGTTTGGGGAAGTTCAGGATATACAGGGTAAAACTGGTTTATGCTTCAGTTTAAATAGTTGGTCCAAACTTGTTCCTATGTCCCTGCCACACTGGAGGATACTTTCTTTACTCCTTATTTAGGTGTTCCTGGTATGTACAACGCAAGTCCTATGGTCCCATGAAAAGTGTCTTGCTAGGGAGCCCAGTTGGATGGATGGTTTTGTGGTTAAGGCACTGGACTGGCACTTAAGAGATTTAATTCCTGACACAAATGTTCTCTGTGGCCTTGGCAATTTGCTTGATCTCTGGGTGCTGCAGTTTCCTATCTGTGTAATGGAGATATTTACTTTTCACCCCTCACACTTTTGTCCATGTAAACTGTAAACTTTTTAGGACAGGCTTCCTCTTCTGTGTTAGTACAGTTCCTAAAACACTGGGGCTAGTGGACTACTGTGAAGCAACCACTTACCTGCACTGTAAGGGTTAAGGTAACTTGGTCAGAGCCCCTCCTCATTGTAGCCTCCTGCATCAGTTATCCCTTCCCCTGCTTTTTTTCATCTTGTGGAACTCCACTGCCTTTTGCTGTGATACTACTACAGTCTAGCAGTATTGGGTTAGGTTAGTAGCAATTGCATGGTAGACCACCAACTAATGTAGGGACTGGTGTTTAAGAAGGTAGCACTTTTGAAGCATTACGTCACTGCCACATTTTGAATGAGCTGTAAAACCTAGGTCCTCACCAGTTACAGCCATGGCATCTATCACAGAAGTACTAGAGCCTTTGAGCCTGGTGTCTTGCTCAACTTCCAGCTTTGGTAATCATGTTCTATCTCTCTAGATTCTTACTGCAATGTCAGTTGTTTTAAGATACTGATGTTAAGCAGTTGCTGAGTTTTATCTCTGACTTGACTGCTTTTGAGTGGTGGAAGAAGTGATTCCTACTGGAGTGAAGTTAGAATATTGCTGAATAGTGTTTTTAAAGCACTAGATTCTCTGTCAGTTTAAAACATTTATTATGATGATGCATTCATAAGTATAGTCATCTAAGCAGAAACTGCAGTTGTTTTCCCCTCATCTTTTTTCTTGTACTGTTGTTAGGAAATAAGACAGTTGGAGAAAGGCTAGTTCTATTTTGAGCACCTGAAGTTTTACTAAGCTATATATCTTTTGTAGAAGTGTGTAGATTCATGGAGAATCTGAATAATTAGTTGTGTGAGAATATAAGTGAAAAGAGCACTGAGACTACCCATTAAATATTTGCTTGACTTTGTGAGCAACATCTCTGCTTTCTAGCAAGCTGTATGTGGATTTTCCCATTTCTAAGGTCATTATCATTAACCAGGCAATTCTTTCTCCTTTCTGTGCTGTATTTTTCTTTCTAAACCAATGCTTTTGTTGTGATTATTGCTGGGATTGTGTTTGTAACACAACAGATCTCATTTTACAGCAACCTTTTAGTGTCCAGTTGTCAAAAACAAACAAAAATAATTACTCAGCCTCTGTCATGTGAAATGTAATTTGAGAGAGCTCAGTTCTTCCCTGAGGAAAATCTGATTTAGCTTACTGCATTCCAGCTATGATTGGTTGCCTTGGTTTTCTTTTCAATTAGAAAAGAAAATATGTTAGTGTTAAGTTTTTCATAGTGAATTAAACAGAAGAAATTTGATTAGTTTTCTCTCTTGTTTTAGTCTGGTCCATAGGTTATGACCTCCTCATTGTATTAGCTAAATTTAGAAGTCTTGTCTGAGTTTTTGTTTTCTGAACAAAACATTGCATAAAAATTCACTTCGATTTTAATAAACTATTACTTTGTTTAGGATGAAAACTCTAGCTTCTATTTTTAGACCAAGCATAGAAGATTTACATTTTATATAATAAACATTGTGATTCTCTTAGATTATACTGTTTTTTTAATGTGTCCTGTTTTGTGTTCTTACTGTCTGAGGTACAGAAGTTAATTGCCATTATTTTAAATTATTTCTTTTTTAAAGATTGCGTATATATTGAAAGTCGCCGGCCGAACACCCCATACTTTATCTGCAGCATTCAAGACTTCAAATTGGTAAGCAGTGTTTTCCATGTTTTTTCCTAACACAGTGGTGATATTGCATAATCTTTTACTCCCTTTAACCTTTCTCCTGTAGTAATACTTGAGTAACTTTGTCACTACTGAAACAATGAAGTGCCCCGGTACAGGCAGAGCTAGTTGGTTAATTGGGAGAGACAGAGAACTCTTCACAAGGTTTTATAATCTACATAGCTACCTATTGTACTTTGAGTGTTCTAGGGGACATGGTATGGTAGTTTATTGTTTTGCTGGAAAAGCTGATTAAAACATTGTCTAAATCAGGGGTCGGCAACCTTTCAGAAGTGCTGTGCCAAGTCTTCATTTATTCACTTTAATTTAAGGTTTCGAGTGCCAGTAATGTATTTTAACATTTTTAGAAGGGCTCTTTCTATAAGTCTATAATATACATCTAAACTATTGTTGTATGTAAAGTAAATAAGGTTTTAAAAATGTTTAAGAAGCTTCATTTAAATTTAAATTAAAATGCAGAGCTCCCCGGACCGGTGGCAAGGACCCGGGCAATGTGAGTACCACTGAAAATCAGCTTGCGTGCCACAGGTTGCCTACCCCGGTCTAGATACTATACTGTAATGATAAATTCTCTATAAATAAATGCTGAAGATGGAGTTGTGGGCTATCAAGAGTTGTGGTTTGGTAGCCTGTTGGACTACGGGGATACAGGACTGAAGCTGAGATTTAATGACTCCCTCACCATCTCCTCTTAAGGACACTTGTCATGAAAACTGTTAGATTAAAAAAAAAATCATTCAAATCTCCTTTCAAAACCTTCTATCTTAAATTAATTTTTTAATTCGACACGTCACCACAGTAAGAACTTGAGAAAAGTGTGATAGTGTGATTCCTTCCCCCCTCACCCACCAAATCCATAGCTTTGTAACATGAAATAAGTTTAACCAAATCCCTCTGCTAGTTTTAAGTGGGCTACACGCACTTATTATAGTGATACAGTACAGTAGGAAACCTCCACCTTCCTTCTCCAGGTGTTACAGCATAGGTGGCATCTGTTTTTCTCAGGCCTCTGTATACCTAAGAGTAATCAGGGTGAATTAGCTAGAATGAGGTCCTTAACTGAGAATCTCCTTTATTTTAGCGGCTTTGGTGTCACAAATGTTTATATAACTTAAAAGTTAAAGCAATAAATAATTACAGGCCCAAAATGAAATATTACTAGTTTAGATTACCTACCATCTGTTTCTGCTAAAGGTTCTCTTTCCTTTCTCCGGATGCTCCCTTCAACCCCCAGTTAATTTTGCAGGGCTGCAGTATGGGAGAACGTGTTCTCTCCTTTCACCTGTTACATTGATGGCTTTCTTCTTCAATATTTGTCCATGCTAGTTTTCTGTTTTTCCAGAGGTCTCCATTATTCACAGTATCTGTCCTTTCAGGTAATTTTTCACACCCTTCCCTGACTTTTCTGAAGCCTAGCAGCTACCTGTTTCTTGAACTTTGTTATTACTTCCACATTTGCTGCTTTCCTGTGATCTCTAACAAGTACAATACAGTTACACCATGAAAAATACTTAAGTGTAAAAAAAAAAAATGTTGGCTTCTAAGAATGCGTTAAACCCCATTTGTACAATTTTTGCACATTAGCAGGTGCCTTCATGTTTCAGCGGAATCTCTCATGAAATGCCGAATTACAATGTGATAGTTGCCATTCTGGATAGAAGTTCCTGCTGAGTTACAGTAATTGCTTAGGGTATTAACAGCAATAAAAGCTGAAGCTTCTGTTGTCAGTATTGGTCTAGTACAACACATTAAAGCTGTCTGCAAAACAATGTGGGAAGCAAAGTGCAATATATTTTGATCCTTTTTTTAAAAAAACCCAACCCTCAACAACCTCACACGGTGTTTCTTACATTTGTTTTTGTTTTGAGGTTCTGTATGCAGCTCACACTTGCAGGGATTTATAATAGTAGGAATGCAGCTGATTCCTATTTATGGAAGGAATATAGTTGCTGGATGCCTATCCCCTTCACACTGTAGGTTCTTTAATTCCCCTGATGGTTCTGTCAATAAAATCGGGGGCATAATGAACACTTAAAAAGAGACTGATGTTGGTTTTGCTAACAGGAAATGGATCTGCAGTGTTTTTGTCATGGTTGATCTATTTGCTGAGGAAAGGGTAGTGTGTACAGTGGAAAGGACACTTGATCTCTCTGCTATGCCAGATGCCAACAAGAAAACACAATTTTGTTTTGCCCTTAGCAAAACATGTCAAGTGAAGGAAAAAAAAAAGCAACATCTTTGAAATGTCACCAACTAATTAAGTACATTATCTTCTTGGTTATCATAAACTGAATGTGGGTTTGGATGCACAGCTGACAGTTTTTACTTCCTTGTGGTTCAAGCGATTTTGGTGCAATCCAGGCACAGAACTTTTCCCTAGTTACATTTTTACACCCAGAATGGGTGGGGGCGGGGCGGAGAAAGAACCATTGACCATATATGCCAGGTTCAGTCACCGAGACCTCCTTGGGACTGTCACCTGACATGCTGGAATTACCTCTGAGCTTGTTTTCCCTGCCAGCTTGGGACTCCAGAACCCTGTCTTGTTGAGCCAGACACGCTAGCCTGCTGCAACACAGACCCAGGTCTGGTCCATGCCCCCAAAGCTTCAGGCTATAACCAAAACTGCTCAGCAGGTCATCTATCTCCAGCACCCAGACACCCGTTCCCAATGGGATCCAAATAAATCAGTTTTACTCTGTATAAAGCTTATTCAGGGTAAACTCATAAATTGTCCACCCTCCATAACACTGTTAGAGAGAGAGGCACAGCTGTTTGCTCTCCCAGGTATTAATCACTTACTCTGGGTTAATTAATAAACAAAAGTGATTTTATTAAATATAAAAAGTAGGATTTAAGTGATTTTAGGTAATAACAGACAGAACAAAGTAATTCACCAAGCAAAAACTTGCAGGTCTAAGCCTAATACATTAAGAAACTGATTACAGGTAAAATCTCACCCTCAGAGATGTTCTAATATGTTTCTTTCCTGGACTAGACACTTTCCTAGTCTGGGCCCAATCCTTTCCCCAGTACAGTCCTTGTTAGTCCCAGCAGACATCTTAGGTGGAAACCAGGGATATTCTTGTGACTGGCAGCCCCCTTTGTCCTGTTGCACCCCCTTTATAGCTTTTGCACCAGGCAGGAATCATTTGTCTCTCTGGGTCCCACGCCCCGCCCTCCCCAAATGGAAAAGCATCAGGTTTAAGATGGATTCCAGTATCAGGTGACATGTTCACATGTCCTGTGAGACCCCAGCCTCCATTCTTCCAGGGCTGGCCTGCACACATCCAGGAAGGTTTGCAAGTAAACATCATTTACAACCAATTGCCCTAGTCAGTGGGAGCCATCAAGCTTCCAAACCACCACCATTAATGGCCCACACTTTGCATAATTACAGTAGGACCTCAGAGTTACACTTCATATCCCTAGTTTTAGATACAAGAATGATACATTCATACAAAGAGGATGAACACACTTAGTAGATTATAAGCTTTGTAATGGTACCTTACGAGAGTCTTTCTGCATAAAGCCTATTTCAGTTACATTATATTCACACTCATAAGCATATTTCCATAAAACATCATGGAGTGCAACGTCACAATTTGCATTTTACAAATGGTGACAGCGGGGTCCAGAGGTGAAGTAATCTGTCTAAGATGACGACAAGCAGCTTCGCAACGGAGCTGAGACTAGAACCCAAGAGTCTTCATTCCTGATACAGTGCCTAATTCTTCTGTGTCTAATTACATGTAGATAAAATGTACCTCTGGATATGGCTACTGAAATTCCCTTTTCATTCTGAAATCTTAAATTGAAAACAGACTTGGGTCTTCCAATAATAGGTCTTAAATCACCACTGTTCCACCCCCCCGCCCCCAGATTGCCAAGTATGACACCCAGTAATTGCAGTGATATATCCAAACCCTTCTCCTAATTTAAAAAAAAAAAAGAAAAGAAAGAAAAAAAAAGAGAGATGCTAGATATACCCCTAGAATGGCTGAGATCTCATGTTGAAAGACTCCCTTTTCACTTTAATAAAACTTGATCAGGATGACTAATTGTGTAATTAAAACTTTCTTGCCTGTCTCACCTCTGCTAAAATTCAAGTGAATTAGACAAAAAAAGTGGTAGGGGAGAGAGAGAGGATGACAGTCAGCTTGATGGATCTGTATGGACTGAACTGCCATTGCTGCCTCTGCAAAAGCAGCAAAGAATCCTGTGGCACCTTATAGACTAACAGACGTTTTGGAGCATGGGCTTTCGTGGGTGAATACCCACTTCCTCAGATGCATGTAATGGAAATATCCAGGGGCAGGTATATATATGTGTGCTAGCAAGCAAGCTAGAGATAACGAGGTCAGTTCAATCAGGGAGGATGAGGCCTCTGGAAGTGATAGGTTCACATGGCAAGTGTTGCAGATTGTTTCAGAACTGCCTATAGTCTAATCTCTAGATTTTGCTGCCTAGGGGAAAAAAAAAAATCGTCCTCCCTTCACATTCTCTTTCAATCTCCCGCTGTCATAGCATGTACGTTGCTATATTTTCTCACATTAGTATATTGCACTTATATTACAAGTACCTCTGACACTTTAAGATGAATCAAGTCTGCTAAAGGAGATACTAGAAGAACATCTCTTCATTTCCTGAAGAACAGTCCCTGCTCACCAATAGCCATTAGGTCCCAGTGATAAAGCTTTAGTTACTACTTCTGTTCTATTTGTAATCTGTCTCTACTGCTGTGCTGTTCATGATTTTGTTTCACTTCGACATCTACAGTGTTGAGGAGCTGGTTCATTCTCTCCGTAAATTGCTCCTCAAGTGTGAATGAGTCTAGGAGGAGCAGCAGCAGACTTGGTTCCAAAGCTCATTGTTACAGACTTCATTTGAGATCAGAAGCTAACCCTTCACATTTTTCTATGGCACCTGGAAATCATTTGGGGGCTAGAGGAAAGAAAGCAGGAGGAGATGATAAAGCGATTTTGCTTTTCTAGGTACACTGTATTAGAAATTGTCACCGATAACATTTGTGCTCTCCTATGTAAGGCATTTCAATGATGGCTATCTCCTTCAAATAGTCAGTTACAATAAAACTAACTGTAAATGGAATTGTGAAGTAAAGAATGATGTCTGAGATGATCTAAAGATAAACCTGTATCCTCTGGAATAAAAACTCTGGATGAAATCCTGGCCTCATTGAAGTCATTGGCAAAACTGCCATGGACTTCAGTGGCATCAGGAGTCTGCTCTTTCTTCGGGCAACAGCTACTTGAACTTCTAAGAATGATGCTTCCCTCCATAAGCTGAGTATGGTAGTGCCATGGAGTCCATTTTCTTTTTTCTATGTCACTTATAGGACAGTTGGATATCTTTGCTTATGTCATAAGCAACCTGAGTAGCCTCATGGGTTTCAGTGGGACTACTCAATATGCATAAGAGTATCAGTCTGACCCTATTTGTTGGCTGTATAGTGGCTACTAAAGATTAACTTCTAGCAGACAATGCCTCCAATTTAATAGTTTTAGTATCTTTTGTAACATTTTGTTGTTAATCCATACAGTCTCTGATTGGTTCTGCTACTCTCTATCTGTACTCAGGACAGTATCTTTCTTCTATGATATGTTAGTCATGCTGACCTAGAACTGACATTCATAGTCTCATATGATGGTGGAAAACTGGTACAAAAGATGTACTGTAGTCAGTTACTGCTAGCCCAGATATTTGTGTTACACCTATCTAATAACTCAGCACAAAAATAATTTGCTCAAAGGCCTACTCTACATTGGTGGTGCCAGGCATGAATAAAGGTTGCTGTCCTAGCCTGGGGTAGGAACTCACTGAGAGCTAAATTTTCAGGTATAATGGTGACAGACATTGTGCCCTTGCCAAGTGGGAGACGGTATGCCTTGGACTAACATTAGTTAGGAGCTCTTCTCTTAGGGAGCTAGTGCCACGTGACAGCCTTTTCTCTCTGCCATTGCACCACTGCAGAGTGTAATACCAGCTATCACTGTAGGAAGCACATTATCTTTTAAAAAGTACATTTAGGGATTGTTTGTGGTTTAATAACTCTTGAGAGAATGAACATGAACTAAGTATATACAACCGTGTCAAAAACTTAACAGAAATACCAGTTTGTCATGAATTTTTTTGGCCATAACTTACTTTCTTGTTCTGAAATACGTTCTAAACGTGATAAATGACCCTTTAATGAAAAGTCTCAACTTTTTGTTGAAAATTACTTTGAGGAAATTTGTGTTGATCTGAAGGTGGAGGGTGGTTAATAGAATGTTGCTAAGGAAGAAAGGGTTTAACAATATTGCTGGTTTTTCAGTACCAGCATCTCTGTGCCAGTCATGAGTTTAATAAATATTTCACTCAAATTTGCTATGAAAGGCCCACCTTTTTTTTTTTTTTTTCAGAATTTAATTGGATTAAAGTACTGCACTTTAAGGCCAAAGGAAAAAGATGACATTCATGTAACTGTATTTAAGCTTCAATAAAAGTGAAAATTCAGCCACAAATTGCTTAATAAATTCTCAGTATTTATATTTCAAGCTTTGAAAATGGCACAGTTGGTGAACTAAAAAAATTTAACTGCTTGGTGTACATAGTGGTGGTTCACTTTGAGAGCTGTTTTGTTGAGAGCATTAATATACTCAGCTTTTTACTTGGGGGATAAGAAAACTCTCTGTTTATGATCAAATTCAGTATGAATGTAATATCTGATACTGCGCGTCTTTCATTGAAGACTATATCATCATAGGCAGAGGGATTTGATGATCTAATGGGTTTTTCCATCTTTGATTACCATGTTTCTGATGAGAATTTGCATTCCGAGTTAGTCTGAAGTACATACAGAAGGTCCTTCACCAGGAAGGATGGGTTTGAGGTTGAGCGAGGGAACAGAAGACATATTTGTTTAAGAGAATGCTGCCATGGGATTTATGAAGTAGACTTTTCGCTCATTACAAACATGACTTAGAAGTTTGAAACTGGAAATAATTAACCAGTTTTTTCTTCAGTTGAATGAATACACATTGGTAGTTGTTGAAGGGTTGTTTGTGAATGCCAGACTGCGGGAACAGAAGTATTTACCTTTGGGGTAGGGAGGGAAGCACAAAGAAAGACATTAACTTTACAAATTGGTTTTAGGCCTATTGACCATAACGCTCCCTTTCAAATATTCTCTGTATATGTTCTGTGAGGTCTTTACTTTTCGCTTACTGCAAACACCTATTTTAGGACTGCCTCTCAAGGCCCCTTCAAATGCTCTATATTCTGGAGCAGGGTGGGGTGCACATTCCAGCTTTGAAAAACGAGGGCCACTTAGGCATTACAAGAGGACACTTGTACCTCCACTCACTTCGCAACAAATCTTTATGCTACCCAACTACCAAGAATCATGCCTGTTGTGACAAAGTTCCTCCTCTACCTTGGTGGGTCCTGCGCTTATTGGCAGATTTGCTCACCTCAGTGGTCTCCCCCACAGTCTGGATCAACTCCTCTTGAGTCTGATCAGGAGTTGGGAGGTTTGAGGGGAACCCGGGCCCGCCCTCTACTCCGGGTTCCAGCCCAGGACCCTATGGATTTGCAGCTGTCTATAGTGCCTCTTGTAATAGCTGTGTGACAGCTACACCTCCCTGGGCTACTTCCCCAAGGCCTCCTCCAAACACCTTCTTTATCCTCACCACAGTACCTTCCTCCTGGTGTCTGATAACATTTGTACTCCTTAGTCCTCCAGCAGCACACCCTCTCGCTCCCAGCTCCTTGCGTCTCTTGCTCCCAGCTCCTCACATGCACTTCCTCTCCTCTGGCTCCTCCCCATCTGACTGGAGAGAGCTCCTTTTAAAACTCAGGTGCCCTGATTAGCCTGCCTTGATTGGCTGCAGGTGTTCTAATCAGCTTGTCTGCCTTAATTGGTTCTAGCAAGTTCCTGACTACTCTAGTGCAAACCCTGCTCTGGTCACTCAGGGAACAGAAAACTACTCACCCAGTGACCAGTATATTTGCCCTCTACCAGACTCTTGCACCGCCCACCCTCCACCCCAGGCCCCATGGACTTTTTTATCGGGCCCCTGCCCCGTGGACCCAATCGACCCCCTCACCCTTTCACTGCCAGCCGGCTGCATGATCTGCAGTCGGTTCTGTTCCAGACCGCGCCACGGAAACATCTGTACACGCTCGTGCTCCATACCCTTCACTGCCTCACCCTCGTGTCCCGCCCCGATACCAAATGGTGAGACCTCCTGCCACCTCTGGAGGGTGCGGAGCCCCGGTGGGCCAGCTTGTACTCTGCCCTGGTCCCAAGGCCCGCCGGGGATATCAGTTGGCGGCTCCTTCACGGGGCCATGAGCACGGGCGTGTACTTGGCGCGGTTCACCTCTGTCCCTAGCACCTGCCCTTTCTGTGGTGAGAAGGAGACCTTGGCGCACATTTATTTGGAGTGCGCCAGGTTGCGGCCCCTGTTCCGGCTCCTCCTGAATATTTTCTTGCGTTTTTGGTTGCACTTTTCCCCTCACCTTTTTATCTACACGCTCCCCATCCGTGGCCCCACACAGTCGCAGGATCTCCTTCTCAACCTCCTTTTGGCCCTGGCCAAACTGGCCATCTACAACACCAGGGAGAGGAGGTTGGCCGACGGGATTTCCTGCGACTGTAGGGCCTATTTCCGTTCCTCTTTCTGTTCACGCATCCGGGCAGAGTTCCTCTGGGCGGCGTCCACTGGCTCCCTTGATGCCTTCGAGGAGCAGTGGGCCTTGTCCGGGGTTCTCTGCTCAGTGTCCCCATCAGGTTCCCTTCATATAGCCCTATGACCTCACTCCCGGTCCTGTTTTTTCATTAGTTGTCCCCCGTAATTACTTGGTGTCCCAGACCTGTGGGTCCTCCCCTTAGGCTGGGGGGAGGCCCTTTAGAAGTGGGCGGGCTTCCCCTGCCCACCCCCGCTGGATGCCAATAGGACCAGACTCCTGCACCCCACTGGCCTGGGTCTGTCACATTGTATTTTCTAAAAGCTATTAATTTTTTAAAAACATTAAAGTACTGTTGTGATAATCAAGCCTACAAATTTACCCTGAGTATGAGTTTAACTGTGTAAGAAGAGAGTGTAAGTGGAATGGTACAATAACCTACAACAAGAAATGCTAATGGGAAAAGTTGCAAAAGTGAGACACTGACTTAGTACAAACAAAAAGGCAGACTGATATTTTTCAAGGACTGTGTTAAGATGAGTGGTAAATAAGAGGAGTAGAGGACCAGAAGGGAATGGATCAGAAGTGGTGTGTTGCAAATTAGGCCTAATTAGTGGACAAAATAATGAAGGGATGGACTATTGCACTCATTACTCCCTTTTGTGGTTTTTAAAGAAACACTAGTAGAAAAGCTGACTGACATGAACTTCACCATCATGACTGCCATCCTCACCATCTCCTGGGAACCTGGACCATCTGGATCCTAATTCTGAGAAATGTTCTGACCAAATCACAGAGAGGGCCAGATTACTTCATCCCCTCCACTGACTCCAGCTAAATGCCAGCCAGCTGGGATATGAGACTTAATCCCCCCCGCATCCCTTTTCCTCCATGTATCCTTGTTCTTCTGTGCCTTATTTTTTCTTTCCTCTCTCTCTTTTCCTTCTGTATCGTCAGAATCTGGCTTAGCCAGCCAAGACAGTGTGTGTTGCAACGTTGCTGTAAGCTTGTGACCAGCAAGAGACAGCTAAAGGCAATGTCCTAAATAGCCCGATGCTGGTACAAGTTTACCTGGTCTCAGAGTGACTGGGAAGATTGTGTGCTGTCTCTGTTTTCCCCCCAGCAGTCAGATGGCAAATGCAAGTCAAGGTCAGAGACAGAAGCTGCATTTTCTGTCTCTGCTAGTCTTCTCTCTCTCCATCTCCCACTATTTTGCATTAAACCAAGCCTGTGCTAACAGAACCCAAGTTCTAAAGATACCCTCTGCTTTCAGTTTGGACGTAATATGCACCTAAAGTGAGGTGGGTGGGAGGAAATAGGCCAGGTCTTGGGGAATCTTCATTGCTCTCCTCAGAGGATTCATCCTATTGAGTCTTTACCATGGGCCTGATTTTTCAGAGTTGTTGAGCACTCACAGCTCCCACTGACTTGAGTGGGAGTTGTGGTAGCTCAGCGCTTCTGAAAACTGGACCTGTAGGTTCTTAGTATTTGCCTGTTCTGGTATCATATAGTGCAGAGTTGCTTTCTCTAAGCTGATCACATGGAAGTGAGAAGTTGTTCCTGCAGTTCGTGGGCTGTGGCAAATCAATTTCCTTGTGAATGGAATGTCTCATGGAGCTGCAGCTGATTTACTGATTTTGTACTGTGGTATTGGCTTACATTTTTAGGACTGATTTTATTGTTAGGATTCATTTTAATGTTTGGATTTTAAGAAATTGGTTAAACTTTGAGATTTGCGTGAGTGCGTGGTATGAAAAGATATTACAGAGAAACTGAGTACCATCAATTCATTTGCAAGAAAAGTTTCGATTTTTATGTATTTGGTACAGTGAGGAACTAAGGTTCTCCACAGTATGTTTGAATATAAGAACACTTAAGGGAAAATTCAGTTCTGTTTGCATGCAGATTCACCATGGGACATTTGAGGGAGTGGGAGGCAGTTTCTTTAATTAAGCCCCCACCCCCACATGAGAGAGAGAGAGAGAGAATTCCTCCCATGGGAAATACCACACATTTTTAGGAACCAAAACGAGTCGGGAGTCAAGAGCAAGGCAAAACTCAGCATTTTTAAAGGACACCGTTTTAAATCTCAGACCTTATTTTCATTCCTCTGAACCCTGCTCAAAAAGATCAATAGTAGCTAGAAACTGAGAGTGAGTGCAAACTTTCACTTGCACATTTCAGCTGCTGGCAGCCTGCTGAGATCTACCAGTGCCAGGTTCAAAAACCAGCTGCACGTTGTAGGAGCCTTTTAGCTCCTAAAGTTGGTAGGATTTCAAGATGGAGTTAAAAACAGCAGAGAAAATACTTTCAAGACGTTTTTCCTGCTGTGCTTGTTCCCTGACATAACAAATTCTTGGAAGGCAGATAAGCCGTGTGCTGGCCCAGTTAACGCCTCTACTTTTCAGTCAGATTTTGACTTTCATGATATTAGTAAATTTCTATTCCCTTTAGGCAGTTTTTTCTAGCTATTTCTTTCTGTTAGAGTTTTACTGCATTTTCCATTTCTATGTTGCTTACTAACTAGGATTTGCTGAATTGATTGTAAATTTTACTCGTTATATTGATTTCAGCAAACTTTTTGTCTTTCCATTAATTCTGGGTGACTGACTCCCTGCAATTGATTACCTATATTTCTGTTGGCAGCACAGGGCTCTGTATGCTGGAGATTTAAATGTAAACATGTTTGGTAGTCCTCTCACAAACCCTCTCTACTGTGTTTCAAAAGGATTCTATAGGAAGCCCATACATCTTCTGGCAGTTGACACAATGCAGCATAAAGGCAACTTTATTGATTGCTCTTTAAAGACAAGGAGTGTTGCCAAAACCATTCTTGCCTGATCTGAATCAGATCCAGTTGGCAAATCTTCCACCAGGCACCGAGATCTAATAAATTCCACAGGCGCGCACAGATCTAATACAGTGTAATGATAGAGCTGTGGGAGAGAAAAAAATGATTATAGGGTTCCAGACAATATCATTAAATTTCCTTGCTATAATACACCAGATGTCTTCACTAATAGACTATTTTTTGTTAATTTAGCTTTTATGGGATCACATTTGATCGTTTAAGTTTCTTGATGTAAGTGTTGAGTTATAAATTTTAGTGCGTGCATGTGTGTTCACAAAAATGACATCAGAAACTCACAGGTTTTAAGAGCGTATACATGTCCATTTGTAAATACTTGAGCAGAAATTAGATTATTGTAACAGGAACCTTAACTTTTTGATTACTAACTAATAGCCTATTGTGTGTAATGTGTTCTGTTGAAGGAATGGTGGAGGGTGAGGACAGGAAAGCTGAAAGATAGAAATGAAAAATGTTCCATACGAATCCCTTTTTGATCAGACAAGGATGGTTTTTCCAGCTGCCTGCAGTACTAGGTTGTTTAAATACAAATTACATGGCAGTGAAACAGACTTCTTCTCCAAAGCAAAAAGATGTACAGTGTTGTAAAATGGGCTTAAAGTGAACATTTGTTTTCTTTGTAATGGAATGTGCTGCTGTACTGCAGTACATAGTTCATTTTTGTTGCACCTGTGTTTTTTCTCCCTTAGAAGAACAAGATGCCCATGTATTTGAGCTGGATCACTTACAGTGCCCATTTTTAGCCAGTGCTTTTGGTATGCTCTCAAGGCAGCAGTTTTGTTGAAGTGACACATCACAGAATTATAAGAATGCAAAACAGTGCTCACTAGCTATTGTATTTGTGTTAATTCTTCTTTGAGTGCTTGTCCATATGTGTATGGGTATGCATGTGCTCTGTGGACCTGAGACTGGAGAATTCTTGCAAGCAGTGTCCATTGTTCCCCCCTGTGCCCTTTCTCTCCTCATGCTCCTATCTGAGGACATTGAGGGCAGTGTGGGTTGACTGCCTCTCCAGTTCCTTCTGCCATGTGGTCTGAGTCAGAATCTCCAGTGTCTGGAGCATCTCCTTTTTCTTGAGCTTGATCCTGGTCTTCAAACTTGTAAATATTTCCAAGTTTTCTACCATTTTAGATTTATGATATAGTTAGTGTGAATAGTTTTATAAGTGTAATTAATGAATGATAAAGCAGCAAAGGGTCCTGTGGCACCTTATAGACTAACAGATGTATTGGAGCATGAGCTTTCATGGGTGAATACCCACTTCGTCGGATGCATGTAATGAATGATAAGTATCCTCCACCCTAAGGAAACCTTCCCCTTCCTCGGTATGGGAAATACTGGGCTTTAAAAACTGTCTCCTGTCCCTGCTCTTTCGTGGTCAGTGACGATCACCAGCACTGCCTTTGTTGACCCAGAGAAATGTATATCTCCATCAAGTACAATGTCTACTGCTCTTTCTCCAGCCGGAAACAATAGGTGACAGAACACGTCTTAAAAAGCACTTTATGGAGAAAGCCATAGGCCTCACTCAGACCATGACCAGAGTCATTGAGGAGTATGCATTCTAGATGAGATCTGACACATGAGCAGGAAAGAGCACAACCAGGAACCTTTTACCAGAGTTTCCTTGTGAGAACAGGGGGCATTTTCATAAGCACAAGAAGAGGCACTCCTCTGAGCACGTTCCGAAGAGGACAGATCCCTCCTGACCTCTCCAAGTTGGAAGAGCCTTTGCACCCAGTTTGCAAGGATTTAAGATATCCTAAGGACAGTGATAAAAGGTGCATAGCAGCAAGACTTCACCGATATCAGACTCGACACTGGCAATGATTCTGCTGCGGTACTGTCCAGTTTGAGATACCAAGAACCATCAGTGCCATCGAAGAGCACCTGACTGGAGACTTATTCACTGCTGGTACTGCTACATCCCTGTATGGATCTGCCAACCAAGAGCTTTTGCATATCGATTCCAATGGGACAGCCAGACAAGACCTGGGCACTTTTGGGAGAGCGTCAATATATACCACTTCATAGGAGATCTTGGTTCTCCTGGATGAGCAGCGTTTCCTGTTGTCGAGACCTATCCTCACTTTGGAGGTTTTAATCCCATCAGGAGAAATGGGCTATGGGGAAAGAAGTTCGTCCCCAAATTTTGTCTACTAGCCATGGTTTTCCTTCAATAGAACCAATGACATTGCCAATTGAGCTGGATCCGAACCTTTCATCCTTAGGAGAATCATATGTACTGGAGGAACTGTCATTGATTCCACCAAGAGAGAGGAAGCCAGCTAGGCGATCAGGAGCTTCCTGGAACTAGCCTTGTCTGGTGGTTCATCATGCCTTGGGGACCTCCGCAACCCAGCTTTGACCCCTCATACAGGTCCTGTTGGGTCCCATGGGACGAGTGCACATGACACCCTGGGTCTTTGCCATCTAATAGAGAGTCATATCACTTCTTCCCTTCAAGAGTGCAACTAAAACTTCCTCCTGAGCATGTAGAAGAGGAGGGGTATGAGCTGGATCTGCCAGTATTGACGGGGTATCTTCCTTATCTCCTGTTGAGGCAGTTGCTCCAGCGTTGTTGTCTCTTCTGGATGACCAAAAGCAATTCCAGGCACTGCTATGGAGGGTGGTGGAAGAGTTCCAGATCTCTAGAGGAGGTCCAGGACACACAATGTAACCCTGTGGACATTTTGCAAACCGTGGGATTCAGCAGGGCAAGGTCTATATGGCATACACTAGTAACATGCATCTCTACTCTCAAAGGGGCAGAGTTTGTCCTCGCAGAAGGAGTTTGAGTTTTTATTTACCCATACTACACTGAACTCCAAGTATGACTTTCTAAATTATTCAAAGCTTCTAGATTTCAAAGACAAATTGCCACAGGAAAACAGGGCTCAGTTTAGGCCTTTATCGAGGAAAGCAGGCTGAGCAGGCTGGTGGTCAGAACTTTGCTACAGGCTAGACTCGATGCTGCTAGTACAGCAAGATCAATGGCAACTGCCATTGTGATGCACTGGGAACATTACTGTCCCTGGAAAAAGGAAACCGCTCTCAGTGTGAAAGATGCATACTTTCATGTGGACAGTCACCTTTCCCACAGAAGATTCCTCAGGTTTATGGTTGGTCTGAACCACTGTCAATGGAATACTTCTGTTTGGTCTAGTAGCAGCACCCTGGGTCTTCATGAAAGCATTTTGAATAGTAGCAGCAGTAGCACAGTTCAGGCAGGGTGGCTCCACCATCTTCCAGTGGTTAGATGATTGGCTTCTCACATGTGGGGTATGTCTAGAAGTCCTGACATCAACTTTGTTACTGCTCCATCTCCCAGAATCCCTGGGAAAGGGTGTGAAGAAAAGTCTACTCTGCAGAATTTATAAGAGCGACCTTATACTTGGTCAGGATGAGGGCTTTTCCCACTATGGATAGATTTCATGCCCAGAGCAGTCTGATAGGCTGGGTTATATACAACCCTGGAACACCAGTTCAGGTTTGCCCTCACTCTTTTGGGGGCATTTGGTGCCATGTACTTTACATAATGCAGTTAACCAGACTTCACCTCCATTGCCTGTAGTCTTAGTTTCAAACAGTGTATACACCAAACAAACAGAGCATGAAAACCATAGTGACAACTCACATCAAGGTGAGAGCCTCGCTGACTTGGTAGACAGATCATGGACAAGTGTGCATGGGTGTTTCTTTTCTAGCCCTCACTCCCAACAAGATGACTACAGATGCCTCCTTGTTAGGCTGGGAGTTTCACATGGATGGCCACATGGCGCAGGGGACTTGGATGTTGCAGGAAACCAGAATGCACGTAAATGTTCTGAAACTCAGAGCAGTCTGAGAAACCTGCAGAGCTTTTATCAAGTCTTGTCATATCTTAATAATGTCAGATGACAAAACAACTATGTTCTATATAAGCAAGCAGGGAGGGGAAAGATCCATCTCCTTTGGTATAAAAGTGGTCAACTTATGGAACTGGTGTATCAGGAACCACATTACCTATCAGCAGCGTTCCTCCCTAGAGCCCAGAATTTGCTGGTGGACAACTTCAGCAGGCACTTCACTGTTGATCTCAAGAGGGAGTTACACTATTCAGTGGTGAACAGCATCTTCACTCAGTGGGGAATTCCCACTTTGAATCTGTTTGCCAGCCAGACAAACTGGAAGTACGATAGGTACTGCTCCAGGGGAGCTTAAGCGTGCTCCAGAGGCAATGCTCTCCCTTTCCTGGACAGACCACTTGCTACCTTGGATTCTTGTATAAAATTTGACAGATAAGAACACAAAGCATCCTCTGTCCAAATGATCCAGACAATTCTGGTTCCCAGGTTTCCTGTGAATGTCAACCTGTCTGCCTATCAGGGTCTCTTGACTTGAGAGAAAGTCCAGTGCATTTATCCAAGCCTGGATACTCTGCACCTCATGGCAGGTATATGGTTTATGCTCAAGTATGGTCATTGAACATAGGACATTCCTGCTCTGAAGCTGTACATGCTGTTCTTAATAGCTGAAAGGATTCCACCAGAAAATGTTCTAGTCAAGTGAGAGCATTTCTCTGCCTGGGCTCAGCAGAATCATATGTCTCCAGAAACAGCAGATATTTCTCCTTGCTTGAATTACCTCCTTACCCTCAAGATGATGGGTCTTTCCTTTATCTCTCTACTGGTTCACCTGGAGGCACTTAGCATGTGTCACCCTCAGTGGACGGCTACTTTGTCTTTTTACTCACCCAGTAATATCTAAGTTTCTAAAAGACTTTATTAGAACCTTGCCACCAGTAAGGAAGTCAGCCTTTCACTGAGAGCTCTAATTTTGTTCTTTCATCACTCACTAAACCACCTTTTGGACCTCTAACTGTGTTTGATGTCTCACCTGTCAATGCAGGTCACCCCTTTATTGCCATCACCTTGGCCAGAAGGATGGGTGAAATTAATGCCCTAATGGCAGACAATATTCTGTGAAGACAGTCTTGCTACGAAATCAAAATTTACTTAGTTTGCATAAATAAGATTATCCACTTAACTCTGTTCTTTCCAAAGCCCCAGGCTTCCTGCAAGGAGAAAGAGGTCTCATTCCTTTTATAGGAGGTGAACATTGGTATTTTACCTGCAAAGAACAAAACAGAACAAACAGTCACTTAGACTATATGTTGCCATAGTGGAATGAGTCAGAGGACAAGCTGTGTCCTCCCAGAGGGACCTCTAAGTGGATCTCTGGCAGTGTCCTACTTTATCAGTTGGCATGTGATTTCTTTGCCCCCCTCACCTCCCACACACAAGGCTTACTTTACAAGAGCATAGGCAGCCTCAGTAGCAATGTGGAGCTCCCTCCATACATTAACTAGACATTCCACCTTGGTCCAAGTCTTCTCCAGTAACACATCCTTTGAGATGGTGGTTTTACAAGCAGCCATACCACATGCATCCTTGCACCCTCCTTGCTTGTCAGTCACCAACAATGGAATGCTCATAGGGACGAGCACTTGGAGAGCAAAAGAGAGTAAAGGTTATTTACCCTGTTATAACTGGAGAGCTTCAGTATTCCACTAATCACCCTCCTCCTCCTCTGCTCCAGATCATGTCTGGATTTGCTAGTAGAGGAGGAACTGTTGAAGCCTTTGTCCCTAACTACCTCTTATACCCTCCAAGCGGAACATGAGGAGATCAAGGGCACAGGCACAGACCAACAAACACTGCTTCCAAGAATTCTACAAACTCATGCGTATGGAGTGCATGTGTAACCACAGTGGAATATACATAAGGACCACACATCTTGAAGAGCTCTGATTACAATAGGGTAAGTAACTTCCATTTTTCCTGGGATGTTTTCTGTTTAAAAGATTATGTATTACAAAACATTCAGTTGAAAAGCAAGTTCTCTGGTCATTAGTATATGCTGCCTTTTTTTCCCCTTGCCTCCCCCCTCCCTTTAATTACTTAAGAGAGTCCTATCACCTGTAACTGATTTTGCCTGATAAGAGTGATGGGAGCATTGGGTCACTTATAAAGGGCAGAATAGCATACTGTAAATGCTTTCCTTGTTTGCTTTGTTGTAGAGCTGTGGAATGAATGAACGAATACTACAGATTTAAAATCCCAAACAGCCCTTGCTTCTTATTCAGACGGTTGGGGTATGAGAGACACTTGAGTGTGGGTAAATAACTCTTACAGAACTATTTTTATACAGTGGTTACCCTGGAACCTGTCTTCTGTATTTATTTTTGTTCTAGCCCTTTCTGTTGGCTAGGTTATATGATGGGCCTTCGGGAAGGGTGTATTGGATTAATAGAGAGGACTTTGGTTAGGTGTGATCTCATAACAAGATTTAATTTGTATCTATATTTGTTTTATTGCTTTTTGTTCTGTGCCTCTGCCAGTAACTGGCGCTTTCTCTTTTTCAAAAATATTGATGGTAGCAAACCTCAGTTAGCTGTTCGGTTATTTTGTAATGTACGTTAAAAAAACAAGAAGAAAGCACTGAGGGAATTTTTAGTTTGTGGTTCTTTGTCAGCATGGATTAAGCAAGGCAACATGTAGCCCAAGCCTTGCTTTTCTTTTCTGCCCCCATCTCTTTGCCTTGAGGAAGCATTTCTTCACAGACCCATTTAACTGCATGTTGGAACTTTCAGGATGCTACTTCCTAAGTAGTTTTATTGTGTATCAAGAGTAATTCCACTTGGTAATGGGTGTTATCTTGTGGGTAAATTTGAGGGACAGCACTGGAATATGTTACTGCTCTGTTATGGCTTTAATACCTCACATTCATATAACCTGACCATTGAGTAATAATTGTAGAAAGGAGGAAAATGAGGAATGAATTGGACGGTCATACACGAAGATTGTTTATTGCTTCATTATTTGAGAGTGAGGCTTGTTCTGCTCTCCTTGTATAGCCATTCCTTAAGGCCCGCTAGCCTTTGTCATCTCACCCCTATTATTTAAAGGGGAGCAGTTTGTGCTGGAGTATGCTCTAAAATATATCAATTTTCACCAATAACTATTTTGCGAGACTTTTTCTTGCTTTTAGAGTGTATTATTGAGGATATTTGCTTCAAGGGCTGCCTCTTTCACTGCCATCTGCTCCTTTTAATGTAATCCTGCATTGCACTGAAGCCATACTGAATTGGTTGTTTTTACAACAACACATTGCTGTCAAAATGCCATATTTATAACTTTTTTTATTTCAGGACCCAGAGCGGAAAGGATGCTTGTGATGGGAAGAACTCTTATCCAGGCATAGGTTCTATTCAAGCTGGTATTGAGGAGCCTACCTAAATACTTCCTGGCAACCATATGAATCAAAATGCCCTACACGTTGTAGTAAAAATACCAAGCTCACTCATCTATTTTAGCTGATAGATCCCTTTTTGAGCTGAATTGTTCTCATTTAAGGACTTGAGCTCTTATATCTGTGAAATAACTAGTTGAAAAGTCATGTTTCTTCCTACCACAAGTTCTGATTTTTGGAAACTAATTTTCATCATCTGCCTCATCTTTGCCCTCAAGAAGTGAGTCATGTTTCTCAAGCAGTTACCTTCCCCATAAAGTGCCAAACCAGCCGCGAGAGTCAAGACTGAAAACCAAACCTTGGTTTGAACAGGTCATATCTGGCTAAAATCAGGTGATTCCTCTCCTCCTCCTTCTGAGATTCTGGAGAAGAGGTGGGATTTTGGGTTTCCTGTGAGAATGGTCTAGGATCCGCTCAGCCAATGGTATGCCTCTTCCCACTGCCAAACTCCTTATTTCACTCCTTTCTTTACCTCCCCATATAAGTGAACACTTTCTCTTCCGTATCAAGGCCCCTTTATCAGGGTTGAGATCATCGCACACTTCCTCCATATCAGGCCTTCCAAAAGAGTAGACTTGAGGACCTTTGTAAATGACAGGAGATTGAAGATGCATGCTAGTTCTGCATTGGAAGCATCTGAATCAGTTTGTGAAATATCAGGTTCACTATGGAATTAAATATTGATTGCAGTCCTGGAAAGAGGCTTCATTTTGATTGCCCTCAAGGAAGCGTACCTACATATCCACCATCATATAGTCCCATCAGAAGTTACAAGCCTCAAAGCTGAGTCCTTCCTTTTCAATCTTTGTTCTCTGAACCTTCATCAAACTGTTGACTGTGATTACTTACAGGTGAGAGGGAGAATGCAGGATCCTAACTTGGATGAATGGCTCATGCAGTGAAATCCCATTAGCACACCAAGAGAGTTATTGGCAAGATGCTACTGATGCTCTCTTGTGTAGGTCTGTTGGTGGACTAGGGAGAGAAGCTCCCTTCAGCAGTTTCAGAATAACACTTAGCTTGAGTTAGATGTAGGCACAGCCCAAGCAAAACCTTCTAAGTCTTGTATTGACTAGGAAGAATGGTTCATTTTTATCTCCTTTTAGCTAACATGTAACTCTAATGTGAGGTAAAATTCTCACAAAGATAACGCAGTCTGTAGTATTAATGCATTAGAGGGTTGCAGTAAAGACTATGAGGGACTCTAGAGTTTACCTTGACCACGAATGCAATAAAAACTATAAAACTGCCTTGTCTTCACTAGGCTTTTACCTTGTGTTTGTTTCCTTAACCCATTGAAATCTAGTTAAGATGCACCCGAAAAGGATTTCTTCCAACAATGCTCTAGTTTAAAAAGCAAACGAACCATGTGTTTCTCTTGGACATTTTAATCTCCTCTGAAGACCTGTTTCTAGTTCCACATTAGGTATCCTTCCAGCAGGGAGAAATTCTGGAAGCCTTTGTTCTTATTTCTCCAGCAGAATACATCTATCCATGAGTGGGTATGTCTCTAGTAGAATGTGTATCCAGATCCTCCCAGTATATTGGGCCTTTCTTTCATGTTATGGCACCAACCTGTTTCAGCGGTTTGCCACTTCTTAACATTCCGATGAAAATGATTCTACAGGATAGGTAGCCTAGTGGATTATATGGGAGCTGTTTAAAAATGGGTTCTTGTTGGTATCAGTACCTGTGCAGCTCGAACGCCAGGGGCCTCACTGCAACACCACTGCATATTACCACAAGCAAATGTGGTGGGTTTTCTTTTAAAAACTGCCTAAAAGTGTGAGCAAAATACAGTCATTTTAATGGCACATAACAGATTTGAACTGCTGCTGTTGAGGTAAATGCCATTCATAAATGGGTAGTAGTAATGCCAATAATGTGTAAATGGCATTCTGTCAGGAAACTTTCTGTTTTTTTCTTAATCACATTAAAATGAAATACAGTGAAACCTGCCTCAGTGATCATGTCTGCATCAGTACTTCTGATGGGCATTTCAACACCAGTGGAAAATTCAATATGAGACTTTGTACCCCACAGAAAAAATGGTGATATAAGCAAGACTGTTTTAGTCACATACAATGGAACATAGAAATTGCTGTCCTGGATCAGACCGATGGCCAACTGGTCAAATTTCCTGTCCCCAATAGTAACTAGTACTAGATGCTTCAATTGAGAGTTCAAGAAACCCTGCAGTGACAGTGAATAGAATCATAGGACTGGAAGGGACCTCGAAAGCTTGTTTGTTCTCAAGGAAGATTTCCCTAACCCCTACTATTTAGAAGTTGGTTTAGGTATATTGTCACAACAGTAATAGTAGCATTATACAGTGTTTGCGATATTCTAATATTGCCACTATTGCTTTAAAGTGTGTGTGTGTATGTACGTATGTGTAATTTGTTTGCAAAATAAATTTCCCAAGTGTGTATAAAAATAAATCTCAGAGGGTAGCCGTGTTAGTCTGGATCTGTAAAAGCGGCAAAGAGTTCTGTGGCAGCTTATAAAAATAAAAACACTATAATGAGGCTATGGTTCCTCTACAGAGCAGTAAAATACATGGTTTGAAAGCATAACTAATCACGACAGGACCTTATATTTGCATGTATGTTCAACTGAAAGGTAAGGATTAATTTATAAAAACTAAGGCAATAACAAATTATTTCTGCTAAACAAACAAAAGAAAATATGCATCCAAAAATGTAAGAAAAAACAAAATTATAACTAACCACCAAGTTTTTATGCTTTGTTCTCTATTTGCACTAATGTGAGACACAAGGAGGTGAGAGAAGACAGACTTGAGAAAATGCAAGAACAAATAAGAGTCGGCCATCATTACTGATAGCCAAAAGGCACAAGAATATAACGTTTTGTTACCAGTGGGAAATCTGTGACCATAGCACAGTGTGTGTTAATGGATACAACAAAGAGAATAAATCCTGCAGTCTGCCTTTTTATCGTTTGATTCATACCTTTGTTCTAATCTGAAATTCCAGTTGTTTGATGAATGAGTTTAAATTCACTTTTTAGTTTTTTTTCCTTTAAAAACCTCCACATCAAATGGATTTTAGCAGCATGCTGCTGATTTATCATGTTTTGATTTGATTGGGTGCCCCATATAAAATGCTAATAGGCTACACTTTGAATCTGCGCATCGGAGAGAAACTTGCAGTGCTTTTAAAACAGAAAAATGGTGCATTTGCCATACAAAAGGAAACATTATTAGTTGTGATGCAGTTGCCCTTTGTGCCTGTATGTTTACTTGATTGAAGCATCTTGACTGCGATGCTTTCTCCTTGAAGCCTGATTTGAATGGAGTATACAGCTGGATTGCCCCAGGGCCTTGTAACAATTTATAGTCTGGGTGGAAAGGCAGAATTGCATAAAAAGACAGTTGTGAAATGCCGCTAGTGTCCTGTAATAGAAAATCTGTGTATGACGACCTTGGCTGTAAGGGCCTGTGGGATCATTTTGCTGTGATCCAAAGGGTTATAAAACGGAAAGAATTGCATCTCACCTTGGAAAGGGGGTGGGAAATGAAAAGGAAAGCTATTTTTCTGAATTACGCAAGGGTAGCTTCCCTTTTTTTCTTACTGTAACTTAAATGTAAAACCAAGGAACCAGAATTCCTATCAAAATATCTTTTAGGGGCTAATGCTTTTGAATGTATATTTCCTGGGGGTGAGCCACAAATACCGGTGTGTTTAACAGCCTCCTTCAGTTTGTAGATGAATTGGTGTTTTGCTCCTGAATGGCAACTAAATTAATTCCAATCTCACTTTCCCTGGTCATTTGTGAGACTACTTGCCCTTTGCATTTTAATGTGGAAAAAATCCTTGTTAATACAGATGCTGGGTTTCCCCCAGATGTTTTCCTTCTCCTTCAGCCATTTCTTGCCTGTATTTTCTTTTATTACTAAAACCTTTGCTAGAGCAGATGTCCCAGGATTGGTACAAGACTACCCTCATGAAGGCTTAGTCTGCTATTAAGATATGGAGTGGACTTGTTAATAAAAGAGATGAACGGATGAGACATTTGAAGCAGTGTTAAATTATTTAAAATAAAAAAATTAGTCTGCAAATAAGGATTGACTGCTACCTTTAATATGGGGAGTATGAAATGCTACTCTGGTTTCACTGGGGGCAAGTAGGGAAAAAAAATCCCTGTAAAGATTGGGATGGGGGTTATGAAAAAATGGATGAGGAATAACAAAGAATCAGAGGTGACGGTTTAAGGATTGCATGGCAGGAACAGCACAGTGATTAAATTCACTGATGCTGTCATTGAGCTGTAAGGCTGAAGATAACATTCTCTCCCTGTGCTGAAAACAAGAATCAATACAAACTCCTTGACAGGGGCTAAATTATTAAATAGAGCCTTTCTCACAATGTTTCATTATCTGGGATTTACCTCAGCTGGTGATTTGTCAGCAGTGCAGGGAGATTTGCTGGGCATTTTGTATTAAAAATTATTCCAGCTGCATATGAATCCCTTTTGATAATTCCCTGCCTTTTCACAGAGCTTTTGCATAGATATGTGATTCACTTTTGCCAAGATGGCACTTTGAATCCTCTGTTTAATATTGGAACAAAAATAGTGTTATGCAGACAAGGTGGAGTTTTTTCCTTCAGTCTTCTCCCTTCCCTCCCTCTCCTATTGTAACAGGTTGTTGCGATGAAATTCTTACAAGATACCAATTTTGTTTGCTTACCTTTGGCATGTTACGTGAGCTAGATACATTGAATACCTAGAGTTCTGTGTGTTCTTTTAGATGGCAATTCAGAGATGTGGTGTTTGAGGAGAAAGGTACTTGTTTATTCTATGGCCTTTTAAACAGTGGTTAGCCTCTGAAAGTGACTGATAGTGTCACTGAACTTAATGGAAAAATATAGTACCACTTTTTCTTTTGTTGTCGTCTGCCTTTGAAGGTTAAGTATAGAAACCACCAAATTAGAGGAACTAGCCCGGTGTATCTAAACATCTCCCAGCGTTAGGGAGGAGGGGACTCAAAAGAAGTTATCCTCTGCACCTTTTGATGTTGGCTGGAACCTAACATTTCACAAATGGTTTTCCCTAATCCAGAAAAGTGCATTAGTTTAGAGTTTTTCATGTGGAATGTTGGAAGTGCCACTTGTAGCCCTGCAACTAGAAATAATCTTTTGCAGAGTTAAAATTTATTGCATCACAATCACAACAGCATCCCTGGGAAAAGGAAGCAGCATTAACGTTTGGAGGAGGAAGGGGGTTGTAAAATGGATGAGATATCGAGTATTGAGACTAGAGAATTGAGACTGAGAGTTAGGACTATTTTCTTGTGGTTAAACCCCAGCTGCTCCTCCAGTCAGCCCACAGGGCCTAGATTTTTACCATGTGAATCCAGATCTTAAAAATGTAGGGGTACTGTGGAAAAAGTGGTCTTTTAAAAAGAATCCTCATGTGATCACCCTCTTAGCTGTATTGCCTCTTAATGATTTTGCACCACTGGGCATACAGAAGGCCACTGGTTTGTATTTTCAGAGCTGGCTTTTAGCCAACTGATAAATAAAAAGTCCTTTTGGGAGATACTGAGGATTCACCCTCAACCACAACAAAGAAGCTGCATGAGCTCTTTCCACGGGCTCCAGTGAAGAGCTGTAGAAGCCACTCCCACAGCAGAGGAGCCCTTTGCACTGCTGCAGGGGAGGAGCTGCTGGTCTGTTTGTGTGTATGTGCTACACAGATTGTGAACGAGAGATCGTGGTGGACAGTGCATTGAAACTGTGGCTAATGATGGTTGTCCTCTCATTTAAATCAGAAAAATACTCCAATTTTTTTAAAGCTCTTTTGAGAGGACTACTTCTACTTAAAACAAAACATGAATTTTAAGAATTATAGACACTTAAATAAAACTTTTAGCATGAACCACCGTGCTCTTTCTGCGAAATTACAATTGTGTTATTTTACCCACATTCTTGTTTTACCCTATTGAAAACAGAAAAACACAAAACCAAAACAAATTCCATTAAAATCCAAAAAATACTGCCTAGTTATGATGAGCCAAGGACTGAACAACACATTGGGAGGAGACAGAATGCAGAAAAGTAATTAAATCTCATGGTGAAGTACAGTAAGAATTGCTTTTTATCATACTCTGTGATCAAGAGGGAGATATAATCCTATGTACATGAGAACACCTTTAATGGAATAGCAGAGTGCTGATGGTAGCTATTAAACTAGTGCAAATGTATGTGTATCCTTTGGAAAAATCTAATTGTCCACATTCTTAATGATACAAACCCTTTCCTCATGGCAGCAGAGCAGCCCAGAACCTTTTGACTTTCGATTCCCCACTCTTTTTTTTCCATGTATTCCTCCAATGTAAATGTCGTCTTTTCCGACACCTGGTGTTCATATAATTGGCTGTAAAATAAAACAGGAGCTGCTGTCTTGAAAACAAAACAAAGTGTTACTTCTGCTTTTAAAAAAATAAACGGCACATTTGCAGTTTAACAGCTGCTGAGAGCTATTGGAGTTAGAACAAATTTAGCCTTTTCTTTTAGTGTTGAATAGTGAGGGCATCTGTCATGTTTTAATAATGCTTCTGACCTTTAGGATTATTGAAGTTGAAATTTTCTCTCTGGTCATCAGGGGGTACTTGAGCACTGTCAGATTTTTTTTTGTCGGTGTTAAGTCTCCAAAGATACCTTGTTACACTTCATAAATCACTAAAGATAATTCATTAGAGAAATTTGTTTTCCCACTTTCAAATTGGTTTTCTTTATAAGGAAGGTAAAATGTCACTGTGATCACTAAATTCTAGTGTTTTGTTCGTGCTTGGCTGTGTTTTACTGGGAAAGGATCTTCTTGCTGGCTTGCTTCAGTTGGTTCTTCAAAGTAAATCGATAGCTTTTCAGGTGAGAATTATTCATGTGCAGTACAGTGTGTGGATGTGTAAGACATAATAAACATCCCACTGCCAGATACCCAAAAAAGACTCCTCTCCTACCTATGACTTCAGTAGAGAGTAGTGCCGCTTTCCTGTGGTGGTATAGCTGTGAAATTCTGTGTGTGTAGGGGTGATTGGTGGTACAATTTATGTAGTTGATTATTTTTATTATTATAACCATAAAGTTCTAATTGAGGGTGCTTAAGCATAATTTTAAAGTTTCACAATATCAGGAATAATTTAGAACACACAAAATAGATGTACATTTTCAACAATGCTGCAGAAACTGATTAAGACCTACTGGACCATGGTCTGTCATGTTTTCTGAGTGGTGCTGACAACAGTTTTGTCCCATCTGCACTAGCATTTCAACTGTTTCTAACACCTGTTGGAGGTAAAGGCAGGAGAGAGACACCAGCTGCTGACAATGTCAGCCATGTGACACTTTTCTCTAGGGTAGGGTAGGCCAGAGGAAAAGAGAACCTGTCAACCTGAAAGAGTAAGTCATATAGGACCTCAAAGCACATAATAGCTTCTTGTTATAAATAAACTAGATTTGGACGATTGTTCTGTGTGCAGCCAGGTGGTTACCCAAACCAAAAAACCACCCCCCACCCTAATTCCATTTAAGGGTAATTGACCTGGTGCATTTGGCCCAAGTTATGGTTGGGTTCTCATACGAGAGCCTGTGCTTTTCTGCCGAACAGTCTCCCAGTAACCACCCACAAAGTCACCCTGCTGTCGTCCTACAGATCCCTCCTTAAAACTCTTCTCTGTTGTCAGGTGTACGGAAAATTTGACAGTGGCAACTGGGGTACTGCGATAAGTGCTTTTCATTGTTACCTTGTGCTCCCCTGTCCGTTTGTTGCCTTTTATCTTGAACAAGTAAGCTCCTCAGGGCAGGGACTGTCTTAAGTGTTTGCATAGTGCCTAGCACATAGGTGTTACCACAATACGAATAATAAATACTTAGTAATAAAGATGACCAGTCCTTTATTGTGCTGGATAAAACGTTGGATGCCATCTGTGAAGGTCATGGAGAAACCTGGTGAGTGCAAGGAGTGGCAGAATGAGACTGAACGTGGTAGGAATGTAGGGATTAAAGAGCTAGTGCAGAGGCTGTGATATCTTGTGAGTTTGGGTGGGGATGATAGCATTTAAACTCTGGCTTATATCACATAGGTTACAGCTACATGTCAAAAAAAGACCCGGGGCAGTGAGTCTCAGAGCCCTCATCTGTGCCTCGTGGGACTTGAACTACAGGGCTAAAAATAGCGCTGTAGACATTCCCACTCAGGCTCTGTGACCCACCTCTCCTTGCTGGGTTTCAGAACCTGAGCTCCAGTTTGAGTGGTAATGTCTACGCCGCTATTTTTATTCCTGTAGTGAGCCTGAGTCACTTGACCCCGGCTCTGGGACTCGCTGCTGCGTTGTATTTTTTTGCAGTGTAGTCATACCCGTAGAGGCAAACTCTGTCACTCCGGGAAACAGGCAAAGTCAACTCCACCAGGTGACACCCCTACATTCGTCCTCTACAAGTGAAATTTGCTGTGGTGCAGAAGGCTCAGACAAGGCCTGTGTGCAACCTGAGGCTGGTTTTGAGGGCATACAAGGGATTTAAGTGCTTTGTAGGCTGCCTGCTGGCTGGCCTTCTGCAAGTGGTAAAATTCATCTGTAGATGCATAAGCAAGGAGGCCAGATTGTTCTGTACTTGGGAGTTGGGGCAAGCATGGAGTAAGGATGTAATGGATGTACGATTTTGGCTCAATAATCATTGAACACTGAATACCAAACCTTAGAAAATTTAAACTTGTTATTTTGATAAAAGTGATTGATTTTTAAATCAGCCTATATTCATTTTGCGCTGTTTGTTAGAGGGTATTTAAGAGGAAATAACTCCTTAATTAAATTAGTGTTGTATAAATATTTTCCTCTGCTTTCTAAGCAGCATTTCTTTAATACTTGGAAAAAGGTGTTTTGCTACTGTCGTCTTTTTTGCCTAAATATTTCAAGACCAATCAAAATATTGAGAGCTTAAAAAAAAATTTGTGTTATGGGAAACAAATCCTTGATTTTGTTTTACTGTCATCTTATTTTTCTTTCTGCGTATATACAAGCTGTAGTGCTCATCTTTGTAAACCACTCTGTGTTCCAGCCACCTCTTCAGAGTGCTGACACAATTCATGTGAAGGATGATATATGTAACAATAGACTGTCTGCTTTTCTTTTCAAATGAAACTCTCAAAAGAGCGAAATGTCAGGTATAATTACAGCAAGTGGCATAAGCAACCAACCAAATGTAAGGATCCTTCTCAGAAATGAAATGCTGATATGGCTAAAACCATGAAGCAATAAAGATGCAAGCAGGTGTTCTGCTAGAATAATTAGAATTGAATAGCAGGCTGTAATGACAGGGGAAGGAAATTTTTTAAAGCCTCCTTTGGCCTAATGGATAGAGCAATGGATCTGGGGCTTGAGGGATCTGAGTTTTAATCCCAGATTTGCAACCTGTAGGTTGACTTTGGACAAGTCGCTTCCTCTCTCTCTCTTTGCCTCAAGTTCTTCATTTTTGAAATGGTGATAATGATGAGATCTAGGGATGAAAAATGGTATATAAAAGCCAACAATTATTAGATGATGAGAAGGTTTTAAGTTGAAGTTTGAGTAGTATAAAACAATTCTGTGGGTTGTAGGGCAAGAGTACTAAAGTACTAGAGTACTAACGCATCACTAGTGAGACATCTCCCACCCCAACTGTGGATGGCTAAGGGGAAGGTGCAAAGATGGCCATGACTGACTGGAAGTGAAAGTGTGAAATGGGCTTAGAGTTGGCTATGTGATCAGTGACTTGGCAGGAATGCAAGAGAAATTGCTGTAAATGTGTCCATTAAGCACAGACTTGGACTGGAAATGCCCAGCACTGTATATTCTTCATGATACTGTTATTCTTTCCAGTAGATGGACACCTGGTGGAGACAGGAATTTTCTTTCCAGGGCAGGGTTCTCTTCAGTATGATTCCATCCTCAGATTGGCTCCTCAGTGCAGCAGACAAGTTCTACCTGAAGATAAATTCTTTGTTCCTCTCTCTGGGATCTTACCCTAATATTGAATGCCTTGATGGATTCCTTGAAGCCTGTTTTGAATAGAGGTACAAATGGTTCTTGGCTCATCTAGGCCAGACCTGCTAGTGCATTGCAACAAATGACTGTCTGTCTGATGTTGGAGAATAGATGAGGGCAAGCTGTCTGAGGCTTAATGTAGATAAATCTGGAGGGATATTAGTGGGAAGCTGATGGAAAAATGGATAATGGCAAGTTCTGCACACCTGGCTAAGGGAGTACATTCACCATTTGTGACTCAAGTCTGCAGAATTGGAGTTCTGTTTTTAGGGCCAGGCCTCCTTTTAGAAGATTGAATACCTGCTGTAGCTAGAGAAGTGTATTTCCATATACCTTTGGCCAAAACACTGGAACCTCTTCTCTCCCTTGCTGTTACTGTCATCCAGGCCTTCATCGCTTTCAGGCCAAGCAACTGTCATGCATTTTACAGGGGGCTGCACAGTGGGATCACTCAGAAACCCAAAGTAGTGCAGAAGGTAGTGGTCTGCCTGCTGAGCAGTGTATTGCAGAGGGAACAGAGATACTTGGAGAGTTGCCCTAGCTTCAGGTACACTTTTGGTGTGGGTTGAGGGAGTTGGAGGTTCTGGCCATAACACACAAAGCCCAAAATAGTTTCTCTCTCCTAGTGCCAGACTGCCAGAGGCAGGGGTGCTGGAACAATGTGTGTAGTGAGAGTGCTGAGAGCCATTGAAACAAACTGCAAAGCCTGTATATAAAGGAAACACTTCAAGCCAGGGAGTGCTACTAGTACCAGCACCTATGGCCACAAGTGACATAAGCAGAGGCACTCAAACAGCAGCTCAGTTTATGAAAACAAGTCAAGAGGCAGCTGCTGCCAGAACAGCTTCCATGAGATTTCTGTAGTTCTAGGACCTGCTTACTTTCTCGGTCCACCACAGCCTGGGTTGGTTAACCACCTGGACATAATGCAAAGCATATCCTTACTGAGAAGTGTTTAGGAAGGCTGGGGATTCATAAGGGGAGCAGAGAGAAAGGACAATCTGGTATGTCGTGATGTGGATGAGTAGGCGGGTGTTACAGTGTGTGTTGAATAGGGTAGTCTATAAATTGGTATTTGTCTAACTGAAAGCTTGAATAAAAATATTTTGATAATCTTTAGATCTTTTAACTGCTTGTGTCTTGAGAGGTGACTGGAGCTCTAGATGGGCATCAAATAAAAATGAAAAATAAGCTTCCAGAGTTGTTGTTGTTCTGGGACCCGTCTAGTGATCTGATGTAGCAGTGTCCTTGGATGTGTGAGCTGGAGTTGGATTGTCCCACTCATATGGTTGTAAGTTTTTGAAGCCTAGCTAACTGGGCCAGCATAGGAGTCTGATGGAAACAGTAATTCCTCCCTGATGTTGCAGTGCCTTAGTGTTTCTATGCCACATTGTATAGCTAGAGACAATGCTATATGTGTTGATTTGTCATTACAAAGGTTTTATGAAACTGGGGCAAGACAAGAAAGCATGCTTCTTTCACAGCTTGGAATATCATACCCCCAAGTCATGGCTCTAAACCCCCCCTCCCCCGTAATTATCAGGTAAACAATTACCCTTATGTTCTTCCCAGCATCAGACACCTGCTGTATGACTAAGCTGATTGACAATTTACTGCTTGTTACACCAGTGAACTCCAGGTATTTTGAAATTTACTAACAATAAAAGGAATCGCCTGTGCATTGCCAAAGTGCCTCACGTACTTATCGTATCAAGCTTCATTACTTTGAAGATACAGAATGTTTATGAAACACCCCTGGAAGCCTTTCTACCCCCTATGGACTTAAACTAGGTCACACATGGTAGAATTAGACTAGTTGACCTTCCTTCTATACTCCAAATATTTTTCTGTTCAGATCCACTCCTATACTAATGATTTATTTGTATGTCAGGCAGATGGCCAGTCAAACAGTAGGAATTATGCGCATCCATCCTGGATATCAAGTCAGCGTCCTTCATTTTTCCCAGGCTATTTTGTCATTGTCTAGGATAAGTGGGTCTTTTATGGCAGTGGTTTTCAGCCTGTGGTCTGCAGACCCCTAGTGGCTTGCAGACTATGCCGAAGATTTCCAAAGGGGTCCTCACCTCCTTTCAACATTTTTTACGGGTTTGCAAAACAAAAAAGGTTGAAAAACCCCATTTTATGGCTATGATTCATTATTTTCTTCCCATATATTAGGCCTGTGGAAGCCACTGGAAATGCCACAAGTGTCCTAAATTTAACCTGATGTTGTGGACTTCTTTAACATTCTCCTTTCTGATGCTGCATCGTACGATAGGTAGATAACCTCTGAGATGGATCTGCTATTTTATTTCCCTGTGTCAGAAATCTAGTGACCACAGACCCAGATCACCAGGCTCTGACCTCTAATGTTATGAACCAGATTTGATCAGAGTCTCCTGAAGAGAGGATTGTTCTGCTGTCTCAGACAGTTCACCACGAGTTCATTGAGCTTTCAGTCCTGGTTCTCCCAAACTCCAGAGCCATATCTAGAGGAGAGCTACTAGGCACCCTCTTCACTTTTAAAGTTGAGTTTTCAGTGCAATGGGACCATCACCATGCAGTCAGTGTGAAGCGGTTCACCGCTCCAGGCCAATGGGAGCTGCTCGAAGTGGAGTGGGCCGAGGGACGTGCTGGCCGCCGCTTCCAGCAGCTCCCATTGGCCTGGAGCGGCAAACCGCTGCCAGTGGGAGCCGCGATCGGCCAGACCTGCAGACGTGGCAAGTAAACAAACTGGCACAGCCCGCCAGGGGCTTTCCCTACACAAGCGGCGTCCCAAGTTTGGGAAACACTGCCTTATACGATGGTGATATTAGAGATAACTCATCCAATCACCACTGTTACTCTATAGATAATTTGCATGCAGTAATTTCATTGGTTGTATGAGGGAGACTGCACAGATGGTGGATTACTTGGCCCAACTGCCACAGTCGTGCGACAGCACAGTCTTTCATGTGCTGTTCTTGATGGCGAATGAGCATTTTGGGAGGCTTCTTCCCTTTTTATAGCTTAAGTGGCAGGAAATAATCACTCGCTTCACATACTTGAAGGAGGATATTTGTTCAGAAGACCCTGCAGAATAAGTTGTGTGCAGCCTCATTCGCACAACAGTTCTTCCAGGAACTCTCAAGATTCATGAGTAGCGTAAAGCCACATGGCACAGAACTGAAAAGGCAGCCCAGTAGTGCTCCCTTTGATTTGTTTGTAGATTGCTGTATGGCACACACAGCAGTAAACATGAACAGTGTTTGTGGGTTTATGACGTGCAAATCAAAACGGGAAAGAGAGGGTTAAGGGAGGGGTTAAACATAATCTTGCAGAAAAATGAAGATTTATCTTTAATTCGAAGAGCATCTCTTTGGAGAAACACATTACAGCTGTTTACACCCTAGTGGCTGCAAACATGGCCTGAATATTTCATTTATAGAAAGATTCTAGTAATTAAGATAAAATAATATACATGCTTCACTACTGTGAAGCATAAAGACATAATTTATGCTCTGTATCTACTGTAGTTATGATTACTGACCGCAGGCTGTTGAACTTCCTCTTTACGGATTGCCAAAATGCTGTGACTGTATTCAAGGGAATTGTTCTCCATGAGTTTAGAGACTAAAATGGGCCAGCTAACGAGGACCAGCTTCAGTATGTGCTTTCATTGTGTTCATGTTTAAATAAAGCAATTAGGCGCTTTGGTTCTTTGATATATTTAATCCTTAAGGCCCTGTGAAATATAAAGAAGGTACCTAATCTATAATATCACATACTGATACCAACCAAGACATTTAGTGCAAAAACAACATCACTTTTCATAACCTTTCTAATACCAAAGAAATCCATTAACAACATCTATTTGTTTCCAGATGTGGTAATTTTCAGTCCCCCATGTAGTGCAGTGCTTTGCATATTTGTATAGAAAAATTGCTCATAAAGTTAAGAATTCCAGTCCCCTGTGCTGTGTTCACGATCAAAGGAATCATTATGGGCAAGGTAGACTGTGATTGAGTGCAAATCTCCATTATTTGTCAGGCAGTTGACTGTCAAAGTCTTTGAAAATTGAGAGGTTTTCAGTGCTGTTTCTATGTGTGTATTCTTTTGAAAGCACCAAACATTTTTCTAATCTAAGCTTTTGAGTTTTGAAGCAGTTTGGACCTCTAAGCTAAAAACTTCACACTATGAAGTGCAAAATTCCATGAACTGCGGTAAAATACCATCATAAATCTTTCATCTGGAAAGTGCAGCTGTCGTTACTTTCTCTACACTCCTCTGTGTAACCTGCTACTCTGTGTAATTCTGTCTACTACATAATCTTCACCTCTGATTAGGCAGGGCATGTCCCCTGGATGCACTTCCTTCCCACATGTTCTCTGTTTTCAGTGCCCAAGGGTGAGTCGAACAGAGTAGCTGCAGTTGGTGTTAATATTTGCCTTTTGACGCTGAATACAGGAAGGTAATTAAACCGACTGTACTGTTTGTGAACAAACTGGGCCAGGCGTGCAAGCAGCTGGAAGCATGTTGAAGCATGTCTGCGTCTAACTGTATAGTAAATGCATAAAACTCTTCTAATGCCAAGTTGTGCTTGAAAGTTCTCGTACATAAGCATCACAGCATATATAGTATACTCTGTTATTATGCCCAGTGAAAACCTCTCTGCCTGTAATATGTGCGCCATAGCTTTTGTTCATGTAAATGTTCAATAATACCTTGGCATAGCATAGCTCATTGTGTCTAATCATAACTGTTTTGAAGTCAATAGGTGTTGTGTGCACTCAGCACCTTCCAGGTTTAAGCAGCTCCCAGTCTCCTCAGGTTTGGCAGCCTTTCTGCAAGGCTCAAATAAGTAAATTAAATTAAAAGCGTATGGAATTTGAAGGGCCTGTGTAATATAATGAAATAGTACCTTCAGATACACACACTGCTTATGTGGGTGGAGGTGGGATTCAAAGGTGGGATGGAAGGGCAAAATGCAGGAATTGTACAGAGCTCTGTGTTTATGATGTGCCAGATCAAATAAGAACTGAATAAGCTTCTCCCCTCTGTGTTTGTAACAAAGGGAGGTAGTACAAAATCACATGCTGTACAGTCTTAATTTTTATTCAGCTGTTTCTAAATCAAATTCCTTTAGGTATTTTCAAGGCCCGTTTCTTAGAGTGCTAAGCTGATGGCAGGTTTTGAGATTTTTTTATCATGCTGAGAGAATTCTTAACTGGTGGAGGAAAAATATAGTTTAAATGATTAGCTATCTCAAAAATAGCCAAATGGGGTTTTACCAGAGTTTCCTTGATAAAAATTTCTTTTACATCCAAGTAGTAGATAGTATTTTTCTTTGTTTAAAATAGTCTGCCAGAATCGACAATTATGAATAATGGTTGGACACAGAATTTTTAATTAGGTGCCCTGATGCTTTGAAGAAGTCTTTAAAAATTGATTTGCTTAGTTATTATAAATTCTTATGTGCAAAACAATGAAAAAAGTATAAACCTGCAATAATAATACACGGTGGTTTCTGAATCAGCATTCTAAGTTTGGAACGGATTAGCCTTTCTGCCGATGTCTTTCGTAGCTAGGTAACTTAACACAACTATTGCAGGAGGACTGGATTGCTCATGGGACTTGTGATAGGTCACTGAGCATTTTTCTTCTAGGTCACTGGTTTAAGTCATGGTCAGGTTGGTGTAACTGAAAGTCATCAGCACTTGACCGCCCTTGGGCAGCTGAAGCTGTTTGACTCATGGCCTCATGCAGACTTCATTTAATTCCTATGTGTCAGGCTGACTGGATTGACACTTAGCTTCTATGGTCTCACCTTAGAACGTACCTCCCGCCATTCCATGGAGCTAAAGCAGAACGCAGCACCACTCAAGTTTGGCCCCTCCACAGATGAAGCTGAGAGGCCAAATTTGATTGGTGTTTTGACCTAGTGCATGAGGTCACAATGCCACTGAAATTTGGCTTGTCCACCCCTCTGTAGATGGAGTAGATGGGCCAAGCCTGAGTGGCATTGCGACCCCCTGTGCCAGGTCGCAGTGCCACTTGGTTTGGGGGCTCTCTCACATGGGGGGGTCGGCGGCAAACTGTCTTTCAACAAGGACAGGAGGCTTGGGAGTCAGTGTGGGACAGTGCTGCAAAACCCAGGGGCAGGTTGGGAGGTTTGCTTTGGAGGGAGTGATGGTACAGATCATTATCTATAGACAATACATAAAAAATAAGACATCTTGGTGACCCTCAGGACTCCTGTCTATCCTTGTGTTTTGTGTACATTAATGGCGGTTCATTAAACTGCATGGCTCCAACATGCATGCGCGAGTATGTGTGTTTGGGGGAGGCGGCATTCAAGACTTGAGGGGTTTAACCCTCTTGAGTAAATGTTTTTTCCTTTCATCATCCCCCTTCAAGTCATCTTTTTTTTTTTTTTGAGCACTTCCTTTTTATGCCAGGTAAACATGTCCATTTTGTCCTCTAGTGTAGTTATTTCTGGTTTTAGCATCTTCAATATCTAGCTATTTCCAGATGAATGGAGGCCATCTTTCTAATCTGTTGGTTTAGATTAGATTGCAGCCTGTGGACCCTGGCTTCGGGTTTATTTATTTAGTATTGATTTACATATAGATACAAAGAGTAAATATAAAGCCCCATGCTGCTAATGCTAGCTGCTGATGTAGCAGCAGATCTGTCTTAGAAATTCTCTCAACAGCATACTACAGAGTCTGTGCTCATCTTGTTAAAGTTGCTTAAGGCTGCTGCTCTATCTTCTTGCACAATTGTTCTGATTTGTATCACAATAATTATTTACATTGCATTTTTAATTAATGTCATGACATGACCTTGTTTATCAGCCAGTCTCCAAACTCCCCATAATGCATGAAACATGAGTATTGGTGGCTAGTGTGGAAAATTGAGTGTTAGCTGACTTCTTCAAACCATAACTTTTTGAATAAGCAGCATGTGTTGTTTTTTAAAGCCCCTGTTTGTCACCAGTGTAGACCACCATAGTAGTGGTAGCTTAATTTATGTCCTGCTATATAAAATAAAATATCTTGGACTACTAGGTAGCATTTTAACAGCCATGTGGGCACCCAGACTCTGCCCTGGGTTCACAGAGTGAAGTCTCTCCTGACTGTTTATCCATGCAACTCCTGTAACTCTTTGTTAAAAGGGCAAATCCTTTAGTGAGATGTTCAAGGGGCCATATTTCCCTGATATTTAAAAGGCGAGAAATCTATTTAAACTGTACAGTGTATATAATGGCTTCAAACAGCTCCACTGCTAAGCTATGCTGCTTTTAACGTAGGTGATAGATGTTGTGGCTGGTTGTGCTGAGCAATTAGATGTGAACTGTATCCCATATGACCAATGTCAGGAGTACTCTGAATGGTAGCTTCATTTTGGTATTGCCTTTCTTAAGGTTTAAAGTTTAAAAACCTTAATGGAATTCAATTACCAGAGCCTATATTAAATGATTAATTAAATGCATTTGTAATACCATTAGCTGTTAGGTAACTGTTTGTGAATTGTGCTTGACATTGAGTGTATTTGATTTACAATGCGTAACGTGTGCAGTGCAGCAATAGAAATGCTAATGAGGCAGTGTTTTAAGGAGGGTAGCTCTCAATACCTTGTCAGCAGCTTGCTGCCAAATTTACTTCTGTGAAAAAGGCATAATCTGTAATCAAAGTGGAGTTTGTGGAAGCACCAAACATGAGCAAAAAATCCAGTGATCTCAAATAGTGCTTATTGCTTTCTTCAGTAGTGATTTTATTTTATAGCCTTATTAGTGAGTCCCTCGCCCCCTTTTTTTTTAAATATGCAGCTCTTATGACGTTGGGCGGAAGAATGGCTGAGACTTCTCAGCAACATATTTTCCTTTAATTTATGTTTTGTATAATAGCATTGAATGGCACACCATGTGCATAGGTGTATGTACCTGTGCATATGAAAACGAGTTATCTTGTGGTGTAAGGATTTTATCAACACCAGTGTTTGAGATGGCCTTCAGTGGGTATCATTATGGGTAGGTCAGTGAAAACCTCTGCGCAGTGTGCACTCATTGTATATATTAAAAATAAATCGTAAGATAAGAAACGAGAAAATAATAATGAAAATGTTAAAAATGCTATCAAATAACTCATTCCTCCCCCGTGTGTGGAACATGATGTTTAGTTCTGGACATGGATTTAAAAAAAAAGTGGAAATAGGGGGGTTTACAGATGAGTGAGAAACTGTTAGAGGCATAGAAAACAGTCAGTATGGAGACAGACCAAAAAGATTGACCGTTCAGAGGAGAGGTGACATACATAAATTTCAAATTAACGACTTGTGAAGGGAAGTGTAGGTATCGTTATTACTGCCTAGCTCTTGTATAGCGCTTCACAAAAGAGGGGAGTATCAGGCACTTTTTACAGATGGAGAAACTGAGGCACAGAGATGATCTGACCTACCCAAGGTTACCGAGTAGTGAATATTGATGAGAGAGGGTAAAAAGGTGTGTCTGATAATACCAGAGCGAGGTCACATTCTGTGAGATTGAAAGGCAGCAAATTTAAAACTGATAAAAGGAAATAGTATAACAAATTATTAATGGGTAAAACTCATTGCCATTAGATATCACTTAGGTCAAGACATAAGAGGATTTGCAAAAGGATTAGGTATTTATATAGCTAATGAGAACATGCACAGCTACATTAGGTAAGACTACATAAATATACAATTTATTTTGCTTCATAAATCAGCCACTAACCAACAAAGATTTGGAAGAAACTTCTCTTTTGGGCTGATTATTTCATAACATGATATCTTGCACCTTTCTTTGAAGCATCTGGCTCTGACCAGTCAGAAACAGCATATTGGACTGAAAAAAACCCTATTGGTATGGCAACTCCTATGTGTTTATACATTTTGTGTGTGTGTGTGTATATATATATATATATGTGTATACACATGTGTATGTATTTACATATATACACGTATATGTATGTGTATACGTATACATATGTGTATGTATTTACATTCTTTCACGTGATTTATGTGTATGTTAAAGAAACAAAAACTAAAAACACCATCTAACACAGATGGTTTAAACACTGGAGAAGCCCGCTGGTTTTTTAGGAGTCTGTGGGTTTGCCTTCACTGGAGTCGCAGTGTGTGACAGAAGCTTGTGTAGGCATACTGGATTTAGTTTTAACTTAGCTTACTGGTACTAACGAGGCCATGGCAGCATGTTCTTCAAAGTGGGCTGTACATGCCAGCCTAAGATCCTGGGTAATTACTTAGGTGGCTAGCCTGCATTGAAGTGTGCGTTGCTCCATCTTCACTGCATCAGTACCTGAGCTAGCTTAGGTATGTCTATATGAGCTGCAGACACACCCTGTGAATGTAGTGTAAATCTACCCGGTGTTAACTGAGTGTGAAGTACAAAAGGGTATGAGGTAAAAGGCTTCGTAGCAATAGAGTGGATAATGTTGTGGAATAGTGCTTGTTATCTCCCACAAATGAATGACCTCTAGGTAAAGGCATTCTATTTTTCAATGTACGCTTAAGATTTTGATGCCAAAAAGTATTTAAAAAAATAGTAGATATGGTAGATATGCTTTTTCTAGCGCTGAAAGCTATAATTAAACAGGTTTGTTCCTGCATAGCTGTATGCTGTAACAGTGTGGTTAGTGCATGTTTCCGCGTGGCTCATCTGACACCATGCACCACAGAGTGGAATTCAAAGAATATAAAAGGGAAGCAGAGCGGAAAGATACCACAATGGGATTAAATGAGATACTAAGCAATGACCCATGACCTTTGTGAAACAGTTTGCTAGTTTTATATTAAGGAAGCCAGTTTTCTTTTTTTAGTATAGTTTCTTTTTCTTGGCTAAAATGAAGTTCTTTGGTTGGTAATATAAAATTGTACTGAAGTTTAGAGAACGTCAGCACACTTAGGTATCTTTTACTTGTACAAAAACAGGCACGTTGCTAGATTTTGGCTTAGTAAGTGGCTGTGTTTCCAGTAAAGCTGAAAGTTTGTAGGGAAAATACTTCTGTTTAACAAAAGAGATTTCTATTTTATTTTAATTACTTAAAATATTGTAAGTCATGTCTGTCGTTTTCTCCTTGAAAATGTGAATTAAGATGTGTACAACTTTGCGTTGCATGTACTGCTTACATATCGGAAGCACCTAGACACATACAACACCTGGTGTTTGATGTACTGAGTCATATAAACATAACAATGCTCTCAGGTTCTCTTTGTAACTGTGATGCCCCTAGGTGGAAAGGAGGGAAGTAAGGGTTTTACCTTTTTTGGGAGAGAAGCAAATCCTACCAAAGTTCTTGGAAGGATTTTTGCTCTCCTATATCATTCTCCTGATTGATGTGATTATCATCTTAGAAATGTAGGCCCGAAAGAGTGTGTCTACACAGCAAACAAAAACCCACGGCTGGCCTGTGCCAACCCACTCGGGCTGTAAGGCTGTTTCATTGCTGTGTAAACTACCACGCTTTGGCTGAAGCCCAAGTTCTGGGATCCTGCAGGGTGGGAAGGTCCGAGAGTTTGGGTTTGAGCCCAAGCCTGGAAGTCTGTGCAGCAGTGAAACAGCCCCACAGCCTAAGAGCCCTGCAACCCCGAGTTGGCTGGCACAGGCCAGCCGTGGATTTTTCTTTGCTGTGTAGATATACCCAAAGGGACCTCAAGAGGTCATCTCGTCCTGCGCTGAGGCAAGACTAATATGTGACTACAGTTGGTTTGGAAATAATTCAGGCAAGGCACCTACACAGTAATTATCTTCTAGTCACAGTGTAAAGGTCATTTAAAAAAAAAAAGCAGTGAATTTTTCAAAGCAGTGAATTTTCCCCTCTTTGTAATTAAAGGGTATGGTGCTGGGAATAAAGGCTGGAGTCTACATCTAGAAGATGTATTTGTTTTGCCTGCTTCTAGGTTAAACATTTGTCTGTTGCAAAACAGCAGTTAAGCTGTATAGGCAATTTGGCCAGTGTTAAATAACCTAGCAAAGGCCCTAATTATAAAGTAGGTTTCTAATAATAAAAAACTAAATGGGATATAAATTTCAAACCTCTTTTTGGGTGAAAGATTAAATCAAACTAAGCTTATTTTTGAAGTTGAGATTTGTATAATGGAACTCTGAGTTCAAAATACCCATAAACGGATTATAAGTATATTGAAAGCAGTGCTGGCTTGACTGTCCCTTCTCCTCCTCCTCCCCTACCCCCCAATTTGGTTTATCAGCTCTAGTCTGCACTTGTTTTCATGTTACTTACATGCAAGTTCTACACATATGGGAGAATATGCAAATACCGTTTTACCTGGAACAGTAACCTAAAGAGCACATTTCTTGGAACACTTCTGCTCTATTTGGTTTTTGTATACAACAGTATGTGTTTGATGCTTTAATAGCTTTGTACCTTACAGGAACGCTGACCAAGCAAATTAGTTTATTTAAAAAAAAAAACCCTTTGCCTCTATTATCAACATTATGTGTTAGAATTAATAACACTTTCACCGTCCATTTTATTGTTCACTGTTTATGCTGTTTTTCTTTTTAGCATTTTTTCAAGGTTGGACCATGAGACTAGTTCTACTCAGTTTTACTTTTTTTTAGGGTCAGTCTCACTCCAAATGCACATTGTTGTCATTTTGGGTTGTACACTGCAGGGGAATGTATATATGCTGTACAAATGTTCTCTGGGAATCTTCTTTGTTCTCCTTCTCTCCTATGTCCCTAGATCCACCAATATGCACAAGCTGATATTCTGCATAATCAATGCCAGATTTCCCCTGACGTTGAGCGGAATCGCTGACACACACCCACTTCTTCTGTTCATTGGGAACCAAACAGACAGAGAACCCTGCTCTGAAACTAACCAACCCCATTTATGGCAGCAAGCAGTGTGGGGGTGGCTAAAGAGTGAATATGTTCTCACAACAATAACCAGCTCTTTGTGCCTGGTGTTATGTTGATAGTATATTGGAGAGAATTGTCTTTTAGAATACAGAAGAATCCCTATTTTATGTCTAGGGGTTGAGGAGTTAATAAAATCATGAAGTTCATAAAACTGAACACCTCAAAATTATAGTAAGTACGGTGCATAAGTAGCAATATGGTGCACTGCATCAGTTTCTTCTTACTGTTCAACTCTCTGCAAAGTGATTTCCAGGGCACTGAAGGCATTGGAATGAGGAATCAACACCACTTTCACATGCAGTTTTTTCCCATCTGAGGAAAAGAGGTCCATGTAATTGGTTGTTAGTGAGATTGGTGTTCGTAAAACAGTTTGCTGTACTATCTTTGGAGTGCAGAGTTCTCTCTTTGTCGTGATGTGAATTGTTTGGAGTTAACCTTGGATGTCTCATAAGTATTACTTTAACGTATTAAACACAGTCACAATGGACTCTTTGTTCAATGACTGGGATTCCTTGGTGCTTCAATAATACAAATAAATACTGAGCTTCCTATCTCCCTGTGTGAGAGTAGTTGAGTTGGTGGCTCAAAATACATTGAGCTAATCCAGTGCTCCAGTCCCTTAGAAGAACCTCCTACTGATGAAGTTTGAGCTCCTGAACTGTTGATTTAATGCAGCTTTCTTAGGTATAATACTTGTAAGTTCTTTGGGGCAAGGACAGCCTATTTAATGTGGTCTCTCTAATCTTAGCTGTTTGATGTTAGTGAATAGAAAGACGACAAAAGTCTATAGGGGATGCAAGATTTAAGGTAACTGAAGTAGCTTTTTGCTTTAAACAAGAAGGTGTATCTGATTGGAGGATTTATTTTGTCTTGGGAGAATGATTTGCACTGAGAAATGGACATCAGTGCATAATGCCGCTTTAGACTAGGGTCCTTGTGCCTATAGACTATATATACCTCAGATACTTCAGTGGCAGACACTGTAGAGATGTGTGACTGTTAGGTAGTGTGCACAGTACAGATTGTCAGTATAAATTGTTACTCAGGGAGTGTGAATAAGCCACCCTCCTGAGCAACATAAATTATCTTGACCTGAGTGCCGATGTGAATAGTGCTATGTTAGCGGGAGAACTTCTCTCTCTGATATAGCTAGCTACCTTTATTCGTAGGGGCTGGAGTAATGAAGTCAATGGGAGAGCTCTCTCCCACTGCCTTAGAGCAGCTGCAGCAGTAGTACTGCAGGATGCAGCTGTGCCGCTGTAAGCTCTGTAGTGTAACCATTGCATTAAGGACAAGTGGAAGCCTGTTCGCAGTGAAGGTTGCACCCAGCGCCCATTCAAAAAAGATCTCTTTATTGATTAGAAAACCTGGTTTGACCTGAACATTTGCAGATATGTTCTCCTTTGCCTTAAGGGTAAATGAATTTTTATTTGCTTTAGTCATTTAAAAAAAAACTTATTTGAAATTTTGTTTTTATCTCCCCTTCCTTGTTTATACCTACATATTTCCCATAGAATTAATACATTTCCTTGGGACGGTGCTGTTTGAAGAAAATAAGCTGTAATTGTACATGTAGCTGTACTGAGAAGCAGTGCTACATAAGAGATAGGTATTGTTGTTTTATTACCTCACTGTAGCATCAAATGAGTAAGAGGGTCTTTTTGTAGCTAATGGTCAACAGAGCTCTTTCTTCATCTGAAGTTGCAGGAGCCTGTGTCTTGTGAACTTAAAAACTAGTGTTCCAGTTCCATCTCTGCAAGAATTGGGTATGTGTGTCATGGAGAGGGAGCACTTGAGATTGCAGCTATAGTCCCATTTTAAGAGTGATTTTGATTCTCCTTGTAACCCCAAAATAAAGAGAAATCCTTCTGCATTCAAATGTATAGGCTTAAGGCAACAGTAACAATAACAGTATCAGTTGTATAGTTTGTGCACGCATGTCTGTAGGCTGACATTTTCAAAGCAGTGTATGGGATTTGTACACCTCTTATGATGATTTAAACCAGAACCAGTTCTACACAAACTAACACATGCTTTATATATAATACACGTGTCTCTCTGAACAGCAGTGGTTTAAATCTTATAGAAATTCAGATGTAGGATTTTTACACTTAGTGTCATTCTCACCAAACTAAGGGCATGTCTGCATTGCCCCGTATTTCGGACTATGGGAGCATGAATTGCTGTGTGCAGCTAAGTGCTGTGCAGTAACTCTCCTCTGTGGACGAGAACTTAAAGGTTCCCAGGTCCTCTTCAAACAGTACTACTAGGGACCTTTACGTTTGTGCCTACCACGTCCAAACAAGGGAATTACAGTGCAGGATTTTGGGGCATGCTGCTGTTCACATTCCCGTAGTCCAAACTGTGGGCAGCGTGTCCGTGCCCCGAGGAATCTCCATGTCGTGTATGTGTAGATAGAAAAATGGTGTTTTAACTATGTAACCATGCTTATGTAATCTTTAGGAATAGCATGCTCCCAAAGATTGGTGTGTGTGCGTTTGGATGTAGAGAAGTATAAATGTTTGGATTTTGAGGGGGAGAAAGAGGCAAATACAATATTTCATAGATTTCTGAGAGTTAACGACAAACAAGGCCATGAATTAATTTGCACCATACTGAAGTGGCTTCATGAATTCCAGAAGCAGTTTCATCTATTAAAGTTATAGGGAGACGGGGATAGAGAGAATTTTTTGCTGTAAACAATTACAAAATGTCAAGAGGGAGACGTGAAAAAATCCTATATTGTTTTGTCAATAAATTATTATTTCTCCTATATAGATCACAGAAATTGGACTTTACTCTGGAAACAGCAATATTTGATATACCCCAAGCAGCTTATTCCTAGCTCAGCTCACACTTCACTGAATACGCTGATCGATTATCCGCGGCTTAACCAAGCCTTCTCATTTCCTGCCTTCCATTACAGTGCTCAATCAAGCCGACGGTTCTTTGTGGCCTGGCTTGTGCACTGAGATAAGCCATCAAGGCATGTTTCTATTAGAAAAGCTCTTGTAGATGGAACAGTCATTAGATAACACTAACAGGTTTAAAGGTTGCAGTCTTTGTGTTGGTTCAGGTTAAGAGGACAGGAGCCAAAAGGCAGCCTCCTTGAGTTGTTTTATTTGAGCTGCAGGGAAGATTAAATAGCACCATATTTAACACTCTTACTAATATCGTTAATGTCTGTCTTCCTTGCTGAATCCTGAGCACTCTAATTTTTTTGCCAACATTACTATGTTTACTAGGAATAATTTGCATCACCACTCATGTTCATATAGAATTGATGGTGAGCAATATTAATTTCTAAATAAATATGCTGAATACTCTCTAAAAATGCACGTGTTTCAGTTCTAAAGATGACCTTTGTGTTGCCAAGCTGGGTTTTTGGTTTATAAACAGCTGTTTGGTATTTTCATAATTTAGTCAAGAAATCAAGAGTGCAGAAAGTGCTGTCCAGAGGATGCGGTGGTGACCTTGAGGAAGCCTGGAACCAACACATTCAGCCTAAAACAGGAAGAAAATACATGCATGCCACAATCTCTTCACCTTCTGACTTTGATTTTTTTCCAGAGGGTTAATAAAAGTATTCCTGGTTTTCATTTGAAAATAAGCAAGTACTGAAGTAATTTCTCCTACAGCAGGAGAGAGAACGTTGGTAGCAATTCTACACGCAGGAAAAAAAAAAATCAATCCGTGAAGCAAGCAAAATCTACTGCCCCTTGATTAAAGACAGGTCTGTTCTGTGGTGTTATGCATAATTGGAACTGTTTTCTGGAACAAAAAATGATTCCTTTTTGGAGACAAACATTGTCCAAAAGATTGTTAATATATGCAAATAATCCACAATAATAAAATATAATGTCAATTTAAAAACTAGTTTTGTGGGTCAGACCGTCTGCACATTGCAGCATGTAAAGTGTTTCTTTTAAAGGGGGAGGTTATTTTTAAACATCTAAATTCATATGTTAACATCTTACTCTAGAATATATCAGTCGATCTTTTGGTGTAAAGGATTTCAGCTCTGAATAGCAATTTTAAAGGAGGGAGAGATTTTTCTTTTCCTTGTTTTCCACCTTCCAGTTTGTTGCTTTGAAATAGCTACTGCTCACTGAATCCAGCATGTCCATCTGTCATCTCCAATGTACTGTATATTGCTTCCAAAGCTACTTGTGATTTAACATAGTAACTAAATAGGGCAAGTAATGAGAGAAACTGCTTAAACCACTTGGAGAGGATCTGTGGGACATCTGTGACCATTTGCACAATTTGTTAATCATAACCCTGGTAAGATATTCTGACCCTGTGAAAGCTTTACAAGAGATTTGAATATTAACATGCAATAGCTAGGTTTTAAAAAACATCTATGTTAAAAAAAAAAAAAAAAAAAAAAGAGGCTCGCTATTTTTGACTTGTCAAATGAATTTAATGGAACCCAAAAGATACTTGTGCCACTTTTATAGACTATTTAGAATTGTAGTTCATACTCCAGAATAAAGGGATAATTTATTTCACATGGAAATGGATTAAGTGTTTGTGTTGCAAACTGGTTAACAGTAACATGTTTTATTTACAAGCCAGGTATAGTCTTTATTTTCGGTATCTGTGGTTGGAAAAACCTACGTGCTCTTTTATTTTGAAATATTCCAGCAGTAGTTGATAAAATTTTTATATAGTGAAAGAGAGAACCTAAAGGGCAAAGAGAACCTTCTAAATTCAATAAAACGAAACTTAAAAAGAGTTGCCATTCTCAGGATTCATGCTAGTTCTGCATTTCATAAAGATCTGCCTGTCTGTAGCTTTCGTATGACTATCTTTAAAAGATGTATGTCACACTTCGTTAACAAGAGGACATTTGTTCTGGTGTGTGCACATGCTTCCTGAAAAAAAAAAAAGCTGTCACAAAAGTTGGCGTCTTCAGACATCGTGGTACAATCTACTCTGTAACAGACGATAGTTTGACTTGGAAACGTGGCATGCAGTACAGTATGTCTAGGAATTTTGTTGCAAAACTGATATAATTGTAAGGAACAAGATTCTCATAGACATTTTATATTTTCAGTGAGATTGGAAGATCAGATTTAAAAAAAAATTCCCTGCTGGAGAGTAGACATTCAGAACAGTTTTCAAGATTATGCTTTTAAATTAATCGGACAAAAGCGCAATCACTGTAACAAGAGACCTTAAAGGGTAGCTCTGATTTGAAAAATACTTTCTGATATTGGTGGAACAAAGATTGCAGCAGATTAGTATGTCAGCATATTTTTAGTTGCATCATCTGTCTAGGGATTTATATATAACTAGTTATTTGCACATCTCGATTGTAAATAACAATGTGTTTTGTTGTTTCTGCATTCTGCTTGCAGCCCTTGTCCTGCCATGTAGGTGCACTGCATGATGCAGAAGAAGGAACAAGTCAGCATTTTGGAGTAAATTTTCCCCATCCATTTTGAAACATGGTGTCTGTACACTCAGTTCTCGTCTGGCTGACGGGTTAGTCAGCTGGCAGAGTTTCTACCCTGTTCTTTCTTTTAAATTCCATTTCAAGTGCCCGTTTTACTGCTGTAATTCTCCTTTTAGGGGTACAAAGCACAGGAAATTAGTGCTTTGTTTCCATACCCCAAAAGATGTCTGCAAATGTGATTATCCACAGAACTTTGAAACTCTGCTTATGCAACGAAATATTTAATTCCACCTTCTTCCCCACCCCAGTTGCGAAGTTCAAAAAGTGTATTATTTGTGCCTCTGAACTTCATAGAAAGGATAAAAACAGAGAAGAAAAACTTTTTTTTTCTATGTTATAAAAGCCCCTCTAATTTTTTTTTCCCCTTTCTGATTTGCCTCTTCAGGACTATAATTGGAACTATCAATCTAAAGCAGTCAGTACTGTTCCTGAAATCGAGTGGCAGAGTTCAGTGTAGGGCAACTTTTTGTTCAATTAACCCTAGCAGTATCCTTTGAAGACACCGTTGCTGTTTTTTGTTTTTTTTAAAGTAAAACTATTTAATTACTTTAAGGGGATAACCCCACAGTAACCTCTGTTCATGATTGTGCTCTCCTTTGGTAGGCATCATTCCTTCCTCTAACTAATTTTAAAAGTTTCATTGTTAACATAATTTTGATTTTTAAATCTGGGTTACTCCCCTCAGTAAAAAGGTGAGATTCCTTGAGATCAGCTTGATTAACCTCATTGTGCATTAATTAGAAGCCCCATGCCGTCAGCCCAAGAAATGCATGTTTAAATGACTCATTTATTTATTTTAAGAGAGTGTTTCCTCACATGTTACACTGTCTGTCTGAAATACAGGCTCTGCACTGTTCAGGTAACTTGGCAGTATAGTGGTCTTCTAATTTTGTAACAGGTGGGCTCTTTTGTTGGATTCATTTCCAAGTATTTCATAGGTACATGGCTAAGACCACATGGCAAATATATTCTGAGTTCAGGCCACTACCATGTAAACTCTGCTAGGTGCTCTTTGTGTAATAGGGAAATCTAAATGAATCTTGCTACTCAGCCCACAGTTGCACCCTCCCCCCCACTGTGAAATATTTTCCCTTTTTATTATTATTGCAAAGCCAACAATAAGAAAAATTAAAAGCTACAATCAAGGCTTTCAATTTAGGGGGTTACTTTTTTCTTTAAATCAAGCCCACTGAGTCAGTACACCTTTTCCAGAGTCTCTTCAAATGCTGCATCAAAGGGGTTGGAGATTGCTACCTCCTGTGCATAATTCTTGCTGACCTGGATCTCTGTGCCACTTTTTGTTGAAATTGATGAGTCGTGTGAAACTGGCAAGGGGATGCGATGCAGACATACGTTTGTTTTATTAAATTTGGAGGTTTGGATTGTAGGGAAAAAGTAAAACCTAAAAATAAAAGAGAGATTAGTGGGCCTGGAGTGAAAATAACACCAGTAGATGGTATTGGCAAGTATTTTCCAGTTTAAACAGAACTGGAATATCTGCTAGCTCGTGTTACTGTTAGGGTTGCCACAGGCACTCATTATGAAGCCAAATATTTAAGACTTCTGGCTTTCTATGTGTAAAAAGACTGCCAAAATTAATTGCTGTCTAAATGGGGATTTCTCCCTCCCCGCATCTCTACCCAAATCTCTACCATTTTCTTAGTTCTGCTGCTAGTCATTTTCAAATTAGAAGGTGAAGTAAGATGAACCCAGGGAGTGGGCAGACTGTGAGCAGCGGGAATAAGGCTTTACATGAAACCATGGATTTACTGAAAAATAACTAACTCTCTTCCTACCAAAATAACAGACGAGCAACATGTCTTAAAATAAGGTTTATTTATATTGTACTTTGACCTTCTAATAGCACCTTCTCATAGACTTTAAGGTCAGAAGGGGCTATTATAATAATCTAGTCTGCCCTCCTGCACATTGCAGGCCACAGAACCTCGCCCATCCACTCCTGTAATAGACCTGTAACCTCTGACTGAGTTACTGACGTCCTCAAATCATGATTTAAAGACTTCACATTACAGAGAATCCACCATTTACACTAGTTTAAACCTGCAAGTGACCCGTGTCCAACGCTGTATCCAAGGATCTTGGGGTTCTTTATAAATATTAATGAATTAACCCTCCACACCCCTGCTAGAGAAGTAAGTACTATTGACTCTATTTTATGGATCAGAGAACTGAGGGACAGAGAGACATTAAGTAATCTGCCCATGGTTGTACAGGAGATCCATGGCAGAAACTGGAATGGAGCCCCAATCTCCTAGTTCTCTCCGTTAGCCACAAGTCTGTCTTTAACTTGATAAAGTGTAGTGGACCTTTAAGAAATTATCAAAAAAAAAAAAAACCAACACAACAAACAAACAAAAAGTGGCCTCTCCATATCCCCACTTGTGGGATGCCTCCTCCTACAGTGCTGCTAAGCTTTGGTTTTCCAGGTTTCCAGGAAAGCAGTGCCCTTTGGGATTGCAGCAGTATCCCCTCATGGCACTAAATGGTCAGAACTGAGGTTATACGAGGCCATACACTCAACTGCTTTATTTTCTTCTTTTCCATGGTGAGCTTTGCTGTGTGCCTGGAAAATCGTGTGTGTGTGGCATAGGGTTTTTTGCCCTAAACTCTCCTGTTGATTTTCTGTTACAGTTCAAACTCTTAATAATTTAGCTACATTTTAGAACAGTAATTGTAGGTAGTCACAGTTCACATTCCTGGTCCACCTCTGGCTTTTGGTTTTGGACATCACGTCCCATCCAGCTAACACATACTAGGTTTAAATTGCATATTTCAGGCCCCTCCATCTTCCTAGATACTCATATGTCTGCCTCCTGTGCCTTTGGGAAAGGTATTCCTTGGTGGTGGTTCAGCCTGGTGGTCCAGTTTCAGCACAAAAGTACAAGCACACTTGACTCCAAGCCTACCTCTTGAGGGAGGCCTATGAGCCAGGAAGTCCCCAGATCCATCCTTTGTTCGGGTTTCTGTTCCTGTCTGGGAAGTGAGGGGATAGAGAGCAGAAGTCATCAGTGCCAGAACTACCACATACCTTGGGTACCAATTAAAAGGAAAACTCACTGCCACTTCCAGAATGGATGTGCAATTGAATGGGAACCAGGCTCCTGTCAATCTGGTGGTGCTGAGGTGCCAGAAACTTAGATGGTGCCACTTTCCAGATAGGAATTAGCTGGTATGATTTCCTTGGGGCCACAGTCTGTCTGTCTACATGGGAAGCCTTCATCTAATTGGTGTCAAACTCTCCTTGGATCTAGCCTCTTACTGATACTCAGCATTCATTAGTACTTAGTTCTGCTTTTGTGTCCCTCAAACATAAGGGTAAGAGGTTGCTGAGTTTGGTTGGTTCTTTGCACGGGGGGACTTGGTGTTGTTGGAGACAAGGAAGAATAAATATTGCTGTGGCTACCTGGAATGGATAGGCAGATCAGAGGTCTTGTTTCTCGCTTACTTGGTGCCAAACTTGCCTCCAGCTCTTCCTGTAATACCAGACTCATAGACTTTAAGGTCAGAATGGAGCATTGTGATCATCTAGTCTGACTGCCTGCATATTGCAGGCCACAGAACCTCACCCACTCCTGAAATAGACACCTAACCTCTGGCTGAGTTACTGAAGTCTTCAAATCATGATTTAAAGACTTCAAGTTACAGGGAATCCGCCATTTACACGAGTTTCAACCTGCAAGTGACCTGTGCCCCATGCTGCAGAGGAAGGACCTCCCCCCTCAGGTGAGGGGGCCTCTCCCAATCTGACCCATGGCAAAATTCCTTTCCGACTCCAAATATGGTGTCAGTTGGACTCTGATCATATGGGTAAGACCCGCCAGGCAGATACCTGGGAAAGAATTCTCTGTAATAACTGTGCCCTTGCCATCTAGTGTCCTGTCTCCAGCAGTTGGGGATTTTTGCTACTGGCAGTTGCCGATGGCCCACAAGCCATGGTAGGCAGTCCCATCATACCATCCCCTCCATAAACTTATCAAACTCAGTCTTAAAGTCAGTTAGTTTTTTTTGCCACCACTGTTCACCTTGGAAGGCTGTTCCAGAACTTCACTCCTCTGATGAATTTATAGAGAGCAATCCTATTTCCCCTCAGCCTTTTCTTGATTAGGCTAAACAAGCCGAGCTCTTTGACTCTCCTCTCATAAAGTAGGTTTTCCATTTCTTGGATCATCCTAGTAGTCCTTCTCTGCACTGGTTCCAGTTTAATGAATCTTTCTTAAACATTGTTAAGGTTCCTTCCCCACTCTGAACTCTAGGGTACAGATGTAGGAACCCACATGAAAGCCCCCTAAGCTTTTTTTAACAGCTTAGGTTAAAACCTGGTTCTCTGCCACCACCAAGTGCTTTAACAAGAAACGGAGAAAAGACCACTTGGAGTTCCTCTTCCCCCAAAATATCCTCCCCAAGCCCTTACACCCCTTTTCCTGGGTAGGCTTGAGAAATATCCCCCCCAAACCCCTACACCCCTTTCCCTGGGAAGCCTGGGTAATCCCCTCACCAATTAGTCCTGGTGAACACAGATCCTAACCCTTGGATCTTAAAACACTGAAAAATTAATCAGGTTCTTAAAAGAAGAACTTTATTAAAAGAAAAGGTAAACTTCATCTCTGTAAAATCAGGATGGAAAATAATTTTACAGGGTAATCAGATTCAAAGAGCCCAGGGGAATCCCCTCTAGCTTTAGGTTCAAAGTTACAGCAAACAGAGGTAAACCCTCTAGCAAAAAGAACATTTACAAGTTGAGAAAACAAAGATAAAACTAACATGCCTTGCCTGGCTGTTACTTACAAGTTTGAAATATGAGAGACTGGTTCAGAAAGAGTTGGAGAGCCTGGATTGATGTCTGGTCCCTCTTAGTCCCAAGAGCGAACGCCCCCCAAAACAAAGAGCACAAACAAAAGCCTCCTCCCTCACCCAAGATTTGAAAGTATCTTGTCCCCCTTATTGGTCCTTTGGGTCAGGTGTCAGCCAGGTTACCTGAGCTACTTAACCCTTTATAGGTAAAAGGATGTTGGTGCCTCTGGCCAGGAGGGATTTTATAGTATTGTCTACAGGAGGGTTGTTACCCTTCCTTTCTAGTTATGACAAACATGCATCTGAAGAAGTGGGTTTTTTTACCAATGAAAGCTTATGCCCAAGTAAATCTGTTAGTCTTTAAGGTGCCACCGGACTCCTTGTTTTTGTGGATACAGACTAACATGGCTACTCCCTGATACTTTCTTAAACATGGGAGACCAGATTTGCACACAGTATTCCAGATGAAGTCTCACCAGTGTCTTGTATAATGGTACTAACACTTCCCTGGAAATACCTTGCCTTATGCATCCTAGGACTGCATTCGCCTTTTTCACGGCTGCATCACCATGACAGCTCATAGTCATCCTGTGATCAACCAATACAGCCAGATCTTTCTCCTCCTCTGTCACTTCCAACTGAGATGTCCCCAGCTTATAGCAAAATTTCTTGTTGTTAATCCTAAATGCATGACTTTGCACTATTAAATTTCATCCCATTTCTATTACTCTAGTTGACAAAGTCATCCAGATTTTCTTGTATGGTATTCCAGTCCTCCTCAGTATTGGCTATTTACTAACCTTGTGTCATCCGCAAATTTTATTAGCACACTCTCTCATTTTGTGCCAGGGTCAGTAATACAAATGTTAAATAAAATTGTTCACAAGACTAATCCCTGAGGCACTCCACTAGTAACCTCCCTCCAGCCTGACAGTTTTTTTCAGTATGATCCATTGTAGTCACCCCTTTATTAACCAGTTTCTTATCCACCTTTCAACTGTCATATTAATCCCCATCTTCTCTGATTTAACTAATAATTTCCAGTGTGGAACTGTATCAGATGCCTTCCTGAAATCCAGGTAAATTAGACCTACTGCATTTCCTTTGTCTCGAAAAATTCTCCGAAAAGGATTTCAGGCTGGTGTGGCACGATCTACCTTTTGTGAAACCATGTTGTATTTTATCCCAGTTACCATTCACCTCTATGTCCTTAACTACTTTCTCGCTTTCAAAATTTGTTCCAAGACCTAGCATACAATTGAGGTCAAATTTCCTGGATCACATTTTTCCCCTTTCTTAAAACTAGGAACTATATTTGTAATTCTCCGGTCATAGGGTATGATCTCCAGGTTTATGATCTCCTTGCTATTGGGTTTGCAATTTCATGTGCCAGTTCCTTTAATATTCTAGGATAGAGATTATCCAGGCCCCCCAATTTAGTCCTATTAAGCTGTTTGAGTTTGACTTCCCTCGGATGTGGTAATTTCTGTCTCCATATCCTTGTTGTCATTAGCCATCCTGCCACTGCCCCTTAGCCTCATTTAAAAACTGAGGCAAAGTATTTGTTTGGATATCCGTAGAACTCTGTCAAGCTCTCCATCTCTGGTGATGTGGTTCTGTCCAGGCTGACTCACTTCTGTCATTAGCTAAGTTCCAGTTCTGTACTGATGTGATTCAGTGGTGCTTCTCCGTCAGATCTGGAAGATGTAACTCCTGATTAGGACTCCCTGTTCCAGGTGCTGTCAGGATTGGCTTCTGCACCCTCCAGGGTGGCATTAGAGGCTTACCTGGGTAGCTGTTGTGACAGAGGAATTGTAGCTTCTAGGCAGTGCTTACGAAGGGTTTTGCCATGGTGGCAGCATTCCTAGGGCACCAGGGAATGTGTGTGTATGCATACTTGGACAATTAGCTGATTTATGCTTGCATTTGTTAAGACCTAGAGGAAATCTCTGGGCCACTACTTAGGTCATAGATAGAAGAAAATCTTTACTGATACCCTTGCATCTGAGCTCTTCCACTGAAGGGTTTTTCAATACTTGCCACGCCACGACCGTCTTGAAGGCAAACCCTCAGGAGTGAGGTTTTTTGGATCTCATGGGCTGGCAATAAATTGTCCTCTGAACATAGGAGACATGAAAGCACCTTCACTGTTGTCTTTATTGGGGACTAAAGGACAGTGTACTTCCATCAGAAGCCATCCTAGATGTCTCCATTCTAGGCTGTGTACTCACTCACAAGTGAGAAAGTGGTGGCTGGAATCCATAAGCAGCCAAATTCCTTATCAAGTTATAGAGCTGTGGGCCCTATGACAGGCTTTCACATTTGCTTTATCTTTATTCAGAGACCACATAGTACAAATGGTGATGGACAAATATCTCTTAACAAACAGGAGGTTCTCTGATATTCATTGTGTTGGGAGGAGATGGTCCTCTGACACTTGTCTGACTCATTGAACTAATCCTGTGGCTCTTGTGCCTTGCTGGCAAAGAAAGCAGGTCCTTGAGCAAGTTAAGTTGCAGATTACATGAGCGGGAGCAGTCTGTGAAGAAGTTGGATCATCTTGTCCAGTAGGCGAAGATCTCTCTGTCTCTCTCAGGACAAGGTGCCTAGTTCATTCTTATCCATTCCAGCTTGGGCTGGATGAGAGTAATACTTGGAACTCCTGGCTCTCACAAGTACCATCACTAGATAGTCTGCGTTCTAATCCATTCTACTTCTCAATCTGCAGTCTTTTCACCTCATAGCTTGGCTCGTGAGACACTGACTATGATTTAGTATGTTCTGCAAGAGTGTGGATTGTCTTGCTGCAATCCAAGAAAAGCTTTCATGCTGAAGTGTTGTTTCCCCCAGATGGAAACAGTTTTCTCTGTGGGCAGCAAATAGCCTGTCTCCATTTTCTGCCCTCGTTTAATTGATTTTGAGCTACATGTTATTCCCAAGGTATCTTGTTTCAGCCTGTCCTTGTCCTCAATCAGAGAGCACTTACCTGCATTACCAAATGACAACTGTAAAATCGTCAGCCATCCGACTGTTGCAGAATCCTTCAAAGGACTGTTTAATATCTCCACCAGTCAGAAAACCTGTTCCATGTGAGATCTCATTGGGGCTGAGACACAGTTAATGGAGGCACCTTTTGAATTCTCTGTCTTCTGTCTCTCTCACAACAGCATTTTCAATCAGTTAGATCTGCAAGAAAAGTGAGTTGCAGGCTTTGGTGGCTGTTCTCTCCCTCTGCAAACACATTCATGGTCTTCCATAGAGGAGAAGGTTCTCCTTTATTCCATCCAAATTTTTTTACCTTAAGTAGCATCTAGTGTTCCACTCAAAGCGGACCACTAATCTCCCCAAACTACCTTCTTCCCAGTGGGAAACTAGCCTACCTATGCTAGATATTCAGAGGACTTTGAGTTTTGATTTTGGATTGTCCTAAGGTATTTGGGAAATCATCAGAAGTGTTTGCTTCTGCAATCAGTTCATACCTAACCAGATTAGGTGGTGCATTGGCACATTATGCATTTTCTATGGTGTCAGTATCTCAGGTTGTTAGAGCTCACTCTGCCAGGGCTAAGATGGCATTGAGAGCCTGCCTTCATAACATTATCATTGTAGAAATCTGTAGGCCTCCTACCTGAAGCTCTTTTCTCGTATTTACTCAGCACTCTTCTCTTGCCTGGGCATCTGTAGTGGAGGTTTGGTTTGAGAGAGCAGTTCTGCAATCTTTGTTTAATTAAAAATCCTCATGCCTCCTTCTTGGGAGTTGTGGTGCTTGCTAGACCCTACAAATGGGAACATGGAGAGGTCACCTCAAGGACGTTGTAGTCTTGTTCGTTCTTGTTCTGCATCTTCATGCTCCCCATGCACCTTCCCTCTTATCCTGGGAGTTCTACTCTCTGCAGGACGTTGGAGTTTAATCGAAGGAACTGAGGTGGTTAGAGACCATGTGGCCTCTTGTGACCTCTGCTCTGAGCTTTCGGTGTTGTGAGGAGTGGTGGTGAGGAAACAGGAAGCGCTGCTTTCCTAGAGTTTCTAAAGGTTTGCAGTGCTGGGAGAGCACATTTCCCCACCTAGGAATATGCAGAGGCAACTCTTCCAAAGAACTGCAGTTACTGGCTGGTAAGCTTTCTTTCCCTCACTGCTTGCTTGTAACTCATTACCATTAAGAGAATTTATGCACTTGCATTAAGAGGAGAACAAAACCTTTAGACCCACAGTTATCCTTTCTGTCTATGAAATGTTTCTGAGATTTAAAAAGATTGGGCTGACTTAAGGTACTTTCAGAGATGGTGATGGTAGCCAGTGAACCTGGCACATCAGACAAGTCATTTATCTTTTACGTTATTTCTCTAAATCTTTAACAGAAGCACAGATTCTTCTCTAAAGCTTGGGCACATTTTCATTGCAGTTTGTTTTTCTGAGCTGTTTTTATACAGACACATGGTAGTAATAGTGTTTGGAGACCTTTTTTGACACAATGCTGCCACTAGCTGGCCCTTCTATGGTACTACATGTGTTTTTTAACTAGAGGCTTAAAGAGCAGTGTTTAATTGCAAGTTCTGCGTGGTTTTTGATTAAATAAGAATAATAGACATTGTTATAACAGGCTAAAGGGGAGGAGGAACAGCAAGAATGTAGACTAAACAATCCATAAATATTTTTAATCTAAATTTTAAATATTTTAAGGGTGGTCTTGGAACTGGTAGGAGAATTGCAATGTAAAAAATAAACATTCTATGCTTGCAGTTGCCTCATTCTGAAGGAATGTTAATTTCCCTTTAGGCCTTCCTCTGTTTTCTTAAGTGTTCTGGAGTAGCAGCAAGAATTGGCTATTGAGGGATTCAGAGACACATTAAAGCAAAGATTCTATATATGTCATAATTTTCTTTATCTACAAATTATTCTCTTGGTGAGAGGTATTTACATTTTAACTTCCGGTTGATAAGTTGGTAACTGGGGGTTGGATTCATAAATAGAGACATAGCAAGTCAGTGGTTAGATTCTCTGGTGAGCCTCAATCTCTCCCCTTATGAAGAACTTGAATATCCAGAGCTTGCAAATGTTGGGTTTAAAGTGTGACATCTTTGGTGCCAAACAGGAATGTAACAAAGAGCCCTCAACATGATGGGCAAAGCAGTGTCTCATTGGGAAGGCTTGTCGGAAGTCTGCTGTCCAAAAATGGCCCCATTGAGTTTCTATTCTTTTTGCTGCCAGGAAGGAGCTGATTGCAGCTCCTCTGTACCTGGCTAACATTACTTTGGATTTGTTGGAAGTTGATGGGTGAGAAGATTGCTTGAGGGAAGTGAGAGCCCAAGGATGCTGCTGACTCCCCACTTCCAGGGTTGGTGTTCGCTGGTCAAGCAAGCACAGCTAACGTTGCATGGGAGTGGATGTCACTTGTTCTCTTTAGTCTTATTATCTTAGTATCACTGCCCTTGGGGTTTTTTACATTATATTAATATTTTTCTGCTCTTGATTCTCCTTACCTCAGATTTTGTTCAGTGGTACTTGAGTTCTATGCTTTGGAAGGTGAGTGTGGCAGCCATGATCTCAATTCCTTTTCAGTAATGCCTTAGACCTTCTCTTTCAGAGCAAACGGGACCATCTCCTTATGAATGTCAAATGGTACTATCGCCAGTCGGAAGTCCCAGATTCAGTCTACCAGCATTTGGTTCAGGACCGACATAATGAGAACGGTGAGTCATACTCTGTAGTGTCAGTCTTAACTTGCTTTTACATGAACATTTACTAGAGTCAAGGGGTGCTTACTAGTCTGTGGAAAACAAGATCAATGTTTTTGCATAGGGATGTGAGATAAGAATTGTCAGTGTGAACCAGACAGAATGCAGATGAAGTCCTTTAATATCTATGCCTGGGTTCATTTTAGCAGCATATGGGCCCTAACCATAGCTATAATCTGCTGCATTTCAGTTATGATGATTTACTGTACTGTATGTATTAATGTTGTACTTGGAGACAGCAGATGGGTAAAGTTATTGGCATCCCTTGAGGTTTTTTTGGACTATACAAATTAACATTTATGAGATCAAGTTGTGTTAAGGATAAATCATGTAGCCCCTTTTACTCTTGGATGCCTCTGACATACTGTATTAGATCTAAATTCTTGCCGCGGAGTGATTATTTAGCCTTATTCTAACATGTGTTAGTACTCGCTGTCACATAGTACGACAGTTAGGGTTTCACTGGGAGCATTGCTAACTGACTCTTTCCCCTCTCTTCCACCCACCGTTTTTTGGACTAAATAGGAATAGCCACACTGGGTCAGACCAATGGTCCATGTAGCCCAGTGTCCTGTCTTCCGACAGCGGCCGGTGCCAGATGCTTCAAAGGGAATGAACAGAACAGGGCAATTGTCGAGTGCTCCATCCTCTGATGTCTCATCCCAACTGCACAATAATAAACCGCTGATCTTCCTAATAGTGGCAGAGACAGAAATTCTTAAATCTTCCAGGATCATTTTTGCCTGGGCTTCAAGAGAGCCATAAAACTTGATTTCAGTCTTCTGAACTGGAAATTTCCTTGGGGCAGCCTCAAAAACACTGAAAACCTTTGGAGGTGAATTGTGATCCCCCCTCCTCCCTCAATAATAATAATTTAAAAAAATCATGCTGTAAAAGTGGAACACTGCCACTCATATTTAAATATCCAAATAGATTGGCATACAATGGTATAAATCGATGAATATTTTCTTTTTAATGTTAGGAGGGTCGTTTTTTATGTGGCGTAGTAAAATCTGCATGAGTCTAATGATTCACTCTCACTAGTTCAGTTTAAATTTCTAACCCAGGAAATATGGGCACAAAGCCAAAGCCCACATTTTTCATAGCTTTATGCCTTCTATTAAGTAGTATCGTCTGTGCGTATACAAACTATTTTTATGTTAAGTAGGGATTATTAAAGGCATCATTGATGGCTTGATAGTCAAGGTTGCATTTTGGATTTTAACTACCTATTTTAAAACATGAAAACAAATGTTCTTCACAGCCAGTATGACACCACTGACTTTCAGTGCACAGATATTGATCAAAATGATGATGTATAAAATTTTAGAAAACTCCGGCTTGTAAAGCTGTGTAGAACAAACTGTGTAACAGACAGAACAGGTGGGGGTGAGAGGTTACAGAAGAAGGTGCTTGCTATGTAGACAAGGCACTTTCTCCTGCTGTGCCCAAAGGAGCTGTTCCCTTCCTGCACACTTCTTAAGGGGTACCAAGGGAAAGCTCCTGTCAGCAGCCCTTATATAAAATGGGACTAATAGTATTTCCATATCAAATGAGGAGCACAAATCCGTTAATATTTGTGAGTTGCTCAATATTATTGTAGTGAGTGCCACAGAAAACCCTATTTTAAAATTATATTTTTAATGTTGGTATAATCTTAGCATCTGAAGTATGTATGTGTTCAAGACAGTATTAACCTCAGGCTTCAACATACAAAATGCCTGTGAATCTGCAGAGGTAGATGCTTTGGGACTCCGCAGCTAATGTGTTGTTCTCTTTTCACAGACTCTGGACGAGAGCTTGTTATTACAGATCCAGTGATCAAGAATCGAGAGCTCTTTATTTCAGATTATGTTGACACTTATCATGCTGCTGCCCTTAGGTAAGTGACAGAGGACCTGGTGCAGCATCCCACAGCAGGCTTGGCAGGGAGGAAAAATAGCACTGAAAATCTAAGAACAGAGGAGGCGAGCTGTCTTTTGTCCTTTTCTGTTTGGGGAGCATTAGCATACTGCTCAGGCTCCTTCTCACCACATGCAATAATTAACTTGTGTTATCTGTTCTAATTTGAAAAGAAGCTGTGATTCTAAAAATCTCATTTTAATCTTAGCTAATCTATGGTGTTCAGACGATATTGTTTCCCATCATTGCAAATTTAGATTATTGCTAGTTATTATAGAAACGGTACCCTCCCTTCCTCTCTGTTTCATTTCACCATTAACAATAACCTCCCTTTGCAAAATGACTGTTAGTGCAGCCCTGATAAATTGCATTAAAGACTTTTGCTCTGAGGCAGAAATCATTGTAGCTCAGTTGAGAGCTCCATTAAAAGCGAGCTATATAAACAAAGGAGGTAACGGACCCCTGTATTGTTCTCTGTTATCTGCACTTCCCCAGGGCTTGCTGCTCTCTTTGCCCAGTTAGTTTTTAACTTAAGTGGCTCACCTTTGACCATGCAAAGGGAGAGACACCATTACTTACAAATGTTTTCTGATAGAAATACTAAGGCATTATTTTTACTGGCATCCATCGAGTTTTCAACTTGCTGAAGAGTGCATGGATATTGTCAAAATGTGAACGGAATAATCTCCCTGATAATAATGCTCAGATGGTGTTTCAGTAAAACCATCTGGAGACAGTTTCTTTGTTCAAAGCCACTCCTCTGAAGCCCTTTACTTCAAGGCAAATTAGCTGCAACTTGTGCTGTAGGGGAGGTGAAAAAAATCTTTTATTTGACTTATTACAGGATTTTAGATAAACTCAGAACATTCCAGTGGTGTGCTGTAATCTTCCTGAAACTCCAGAGTGGTTTTTGTGTCTCAAGAAAGGTAGCTTTCCCATATGAAATTGACATACTTGGAGAGAATAGCTAGCTAATGTGAGGCAGGCTGGATTGTTGAAACCAGGCTTGTAAATTTAATTGTCATTTTAGACACTGAGAAACTGAAACATGTGTATGGAATTTCCCCTGAGAGTATTGTAGACTCTTCTGTGTTCTCATTCTCTTCCTCCTCTATTTAAAAATAAATAAATAAAATAAAACGCGGAACAAATTGAAGGCAACATGAAACATAAAAGTTCATAAATTAGTTTAAGACAAAAGACTGATGGGATTCAGAAAATATTCACCATGAAAATATTTTAAATGACTCTTTAGACTACACTTCCTGTTGGCTTATTGTTTTATTTTCATTATGGTTTACCTCTTCCATTTGTGGCAATTCTTATATGAATGTTTATCAGTTGTATTTTAAAACTAGCCCTTTTGAAAAATGAAACAGAGCTTCTAGTTACATTTCTAAATGTTGACGTTCAGGCAAGTATTTGTTTGCATAGCAAGGAACTGAGCACATCCTTTCCACTAATTCTCCTCTAGTTAATAGCATTTACTGTGTGCCAGTAATTTTTACAGCTGCCTACAAGACACAAATATAAGGAGTGTCACTTCCCTGATGATTTGACAACCTAAATGACAAAATAGAGAAGACTAGATACATTGGGAAGTCCAGAAAAAAGATTAATTTTAAATTTAATTTAATAAATTGGAACATAACCATGCCCTCCATGCAGATGGCCATCCATGACTACACAGAAAATTGATGACAGAGTAGGAAATAAACCAAGTATCCCAGCTCCCAGTCCACTGCTCTGGTCAATAGAAAACTTTAATTGGAAAGTACTTATGGAACACTATGTAAGTGTATAATAAACACAATTGTCTTTTACTTCTGTAGCAATACTTAGTATTACTTGCGTAAAATTCCATGCTCAAAATATTGTATTGCCTTCGTGTGTCTGGATAAATGCATATTCTTAATTTTAGTTATTTACTGTACAAAGTGAATTGTCTTGGGGCATTATTCAAAGGAAAGTTTAGAAAAATTTGATCTGCCTTAAAATTATTTGATCAAAATTTCCTGTGAAAGATGAAAACAAATACCACCAATTTTTAATTCCCTAGCGCTCTGTTCAAGAAATTAAGATAAAATGAGCAGTGAACAGGATTGTCAATGGTTCAAGAAGGCTACAGGTTTGATTTAAACTGCAGAGGATTTTAACATTGCATTGCAGTCTGACGACATCTGACCAAGAAATAAAATTTTGCTTTGCCTCTGGCTGCAGAAGCTGAGAATTAGGCAATCCTGGTGTCTGATTATGTAACTCGTCCTCACATGAGTAGTCCTGTTGACTTCTTGGAGAATATTCATATGAGTAGAATTGCAGGACTGGTCCCTAGTCATTTTTGTCTTTGCAGTAGCCTATGTGGGTAAAGAGCTTGATGCAGAAAAAAATAGCCATTCTTAGCCACATTTGGTTGATGGAACTTTCAGAAGCGCTTTGCCCATGAAAGGGTTGCAGAAGGAAACCAATTAGTGTCCTGATAAGTTTTCCACTGCAGCCTTTCAAGTGTAAAACATTGTTACTGTCTCTTCAGAGACCAAAAATAGGCAAAAGAGCCCAGAATCCTGTAGGTAAAATAGTGCTTGCCAACCTCAGAGCCATTATGAGGCTTAGTTAATGTTTGTGAAGAGCTTTGCGATCCTTGGATGAAATTAAATGCAGAGTATTATTGTTGTTGTTGTTGTTGTTGTTATTGTGGTCCATCTAGAGGAATGAATGGTCAGTGACTCACAGATGGAAGGAAATGCTTGCTTCTGTTCTTTTAATGTTAAAGATATTTACGCTGCTGAAAAGAAAGATAGTCTTGTGGTTCACTAGTCTGGGTAGTCTCCACTTGCAGGTAAAATACAACTGCAAACGTCTACTGACAAATACCTGTGATAAGTGTAAGTCTCTCTAGTTGATTAGCCATTTCCCTCTGATGCCCTCTTCTGAGCTATCTGATTTACTTCACTGCTGTAAATTGCTGTGCAGTGTTTACAGAATCTTTAAAGCAGCTTCTGTGCACTAAACAGTTTAACAAACCCATGAGCAAGACAGTAGAGAGTGAAACATTTTGCAGCATAATTCCCCTTGTGGCTCTCCTTAATGAGAACAAAAGAAGACTGCTTTGTATAGCAAAATTTATAAAGAAATTTCTTAACTTTTCTATCTTTAAGGAGGTAATGGGAAGCAGGGATTTATACTAGGCGTATTCTATATTAGAGGCCCCTCTGGGCAGAGGGAACAAAACCTTTGCTAGGTGTTATTCCTGATGAAAAAGTAATTGTGGTGTTGTAACTTCTATTGTTTTATATTGTTTACAGTGCAATCTTGCTAAAAATACTTAGCCAATTAGTTTTTGATCTGAAAATTGTCAAAGCGTACTTATGAGGTTGTCTTGAAAATGTGTTAGGTGAAACACCAAGGGTACTCACCAGTCTCATGAGGGTGGTGATTAAGGGTGGTGGTCATTTTACTCACCCATTAAAAAAAAAAAAATCACTTGTCTTAGTTAATGAATAGTAGAATTTTGTACATCAGCTTTAAAGAGTTAGTTATTAAAAAGAAAAAAGAGAGATTAAAGCCAGGGGCTGGAGCAGGGATGTTCAACCTTTTAAACATTACAGTTTGGGGTAGATTTTGTGTTTAAAGGTATATACTGTTCGTTTGTGACTACCCTGGAGAGGGTCCTGACTGAATAAGATTAATGAATGTTTCTCATTTAAGTTAATGGGAGAATTTGCCTGGAAGTCACTGATAGTAGGGTTGGATCTTGCATTATTATGAAGTTTGGGCACCTGCAAGAGCACAATGCATCCCTTGACTGATTTCCAAAGTGGAGTGATGCTTATCTAAATGAATGTTGTCCAGCATGGGATTCTAATACCATTTGTTTTCTTCCTTTCAGAGGGAAGTGTAATATCTCCCATTTCTCTGACATATTTGCTGCTAGAGAGTTTAAAGCCCGAATGGATTCATTTTTCTACATATTGGGCTACAATCCAGAGACAAGGTAAGTGAATCACTCTGGCTAACGGAAAGTTTTACCAGAGATTGGTGTGTTGTAAGAATATGCCAGCTGCTACAGGAAGGCAAAGAATTAAAGCTTGGGATTCAGGTGTGATGTGCACAGAGAAGGGAAAAGGGTGAATCAAGTTTGTGCAGACATGGGGATGCATATAAAAGGCAAAAAGCAATTTATAATCAATAATTCTGACACCAGCAGTGGAAGTGCTGCTGAAGGTTGTGGTTGTGTTATAGCTGGGGGAAGAGAGACTAGGAGAACGGGGAGGGCTGTGATATTTGTGTTCAGAGAAGGATAGAGAAAAGGTTGGAGGAAGGTGTTTATACGGTCCATGTATTAAGTAAAAATAAGAAACAGTGGATTACAAGGCTCCACAGTGTGTGGTGACATTTTAATAACATCCCTTTGGAGAGATAATGAACCTTAAAGCACATTCTTTGAACTTTGGTTAAAATTGAGAGAATGTGAGCGTTAACAGGCATTTGCAAGTCTCTTATTGGGAAAATGCACATTCCCAACAACACCTACAAGTTTTCCTATAAGTAGCGTTGCAATTGTATATTGTTAATTATAAGGTCTCCTGCAAGTGTGGCAGTGCATGGGAGCAGGGTCATCACTGTGGATGTAGATAATTGACTGAATAGAGCTCTTCTGCACAATCCCTACCTCAGATCTACTTGCCAGAACAAATTAGAGGCACAAAACAGAATTTAGCCTGTTTTGAAACAGGTGTACGTCGAGGGAGAAGCTGCATTCAACAATCTTACACGTTCAGCTCCCTGAACCTTTTCTGTGTATCTCCAATCACCTATACAGGATGTCTTAAAACTGATTTTAGTTGATACCTCCATCAGTTATTACAACCAAAACATAGTTACTACTTCATTTAACGTCATTCAAATAGTCCTGTAAACATACACTATGCTCTGCAGACATCAAGTAAGCATATGCCCTTCCCTGCCCTCGGGAGAGAAAAATCTAGGGGTCTAGTCCTGTAAACACTTAGGGCTTGTCTTCACTTCTGGGATAAATTGACCAAAGTTATGCTACTCCAGCTACGTGAATAATGTAACTGGAATCGACGTAGCTTAGGTCGACTTACCCCAGTGTCTTCACTGGGCTGAATCAATGGGAGATGCTCTGCAGTCGATTTAGTGGGTCTTCAGTAGGCCTGCTGAGTCGACACCTGCTGCATCAATTGCAGCAGCCTCGATCTCCCCAGTAGTGAAGAGAAGCCCTTAATTTCAGGAGTAGTAACTCACAACAGTGACTAGTAGCCACTATGCCCTGAGGAAGGATATGCTTTTTTAATACTACATAATTAACTTGTGGAACTCATTGTCACACGATTTTATCGAAGGCAAGTAGGATTTAAATAGGGATAGACATTTACGTGGATAATAAACACACACCCATTGTTACATTAGATTAAAAGTTTATAAGGATATAAATCTTCGTGTTTCAAGGCATAAGCTGAAACTAAGTACCTGCAGTTGGAAAGAAACTCCCCATGTGAGCAGATTATTGAATAATTGTCTGTTGTGTTTCCTGTAGCATCCTCTGGCACTGGCCACTCATCTGAAATAGGTTATCAGACTGGTTTAGCATTTCCTACATGCATAAGGAGTGTTTGCAGCTTTAGGTCTTAAGATATGCATTGTATCCAATCTGCAGTATTGAGCATTGGAAAAAAACATGAAATCCCATCATGTTTGCAGAAACCTTCTAATACGCTATATGTGAAAGTACAGAGAGCTTGTGCATTTCATTTCAGCACAGTGATACGGCAAGGAATGTGTTGTCAGGGCACACCGTGGTGGATGACATTGAAGTGATGTTGTTAACTTAAACATCAAACATCTCTCTCAATTTTCACCTCTTATCGCTTTTTCTTGTCAATTAATATAATTATTTTTTGGGGGGTGTAGGTGGTGAACTATTTTTATTCATATTCAAATTTTCCATTTAATAGCGAATTGCTAGCTTTCCCTGAGAAATGTCTCTTGTGTGACTCTAAGTAGATCACAGCAGTTTCAAACCCCTCTTTTTGTGTAGAGCAAGCAGCTGGTGATGTTCTCATGGCTGTTGGAAAACTGCTGGCACTGAGAGGATGAATGAATAACACCACTGCATTGCACTTTACTTTTTCAAAGCACTATACAAACATACATCAGCTAATTACTCACAATAGCCTGTTTCAAAATGTGTTTTGTCTGGTTGGATCCAGCCAGATTTTTTTTTTAAACACTGGCTTTTCTGAGGATAGTCACTTTTTGCTCAGTGCCTTTTTAGTGCTTTTCTACACTAGAAAAATGGGTTGAAGTTAGGCTGAGTGTTTTGACTGACTGTGCTGTAATCACAACTTTTATTTCCTAGTGTGGATGCATTGCAATGTTTTATCTTGATTGCCCAGGTCAGGGTGTACCTCTCCATCAAGGTAAAGGCATTGCAGAATGTCCATGCTAGGATAAAGGTTACGGGTGTATCAAGATTAGCTAATTAAAAACCCAACTTAACCTTAACACAGTTTTCTGGTGTAGACACTTACATTCAAATGATAAAAGATGCACAGTGTTCTGTTTGGATGCAACTAGAAAGCAGGGTATTTGTGATCTGATTAGGTTCTGGTCATGATGCAGATCTGCACCATACGGTAGTGCTACTTACCTACATGACCATGTGTCTGCCTAACCAATCCAGAGATTTGGAAGACTGTTTTATTATAATTATTGATGTTGAATGTCTTTTGGTTATTTTAATGTAAATCAAAAGTAACATACCTGAGCTGCAGAGTTTGACTTCTGCAAATAGATTTTGTTCTTTGTCATTGGATGCTTTCTGTATAGTATGCTCCCCACACATACATGTATACAGTTAATACATCATCTCTTTTGTCTTACTGAGTTTGTCTCATTTACTACTGAAGACAAGTTTCTTTGTGCTTTTCAAGGACTTTGAGAGACAACTCAGCATATTGAGAATCCAGCTTTTTTCTGATTGCTCTTGGAGAACCAACAGAAGCAAGATAACAAGAAACACGTTCTCATTTATATTTTAGGTACAGCAAGCAGTAAAGCTTTTGCCAGGGTTTATACATCAGACGTGCACTCTAAAAGTATGAAGATGTGCTGTAAAAAAGCTGTCATGGCAGAGGTGTAATTGATGAGCACTCTTGCTTATCAAAGGGTTCTCAACATTTAAAGGAAAGCAAATTTAGTCCTTTATTTTCTCCTTTAAAAACCTGCTGAGCATGGGTTTAGTGGGGGAAAAATTAGGGGCATCTTACTGATGAACAGCTAGTTCCAGTGGTGATTTGTGTTTTTGGAATCTTTGTTCCTTCATGCACTGGGACAAATTTTGTCCTGCAGACATCAGTAAACCATTCCTTGCTCGTTGGTGTTGCACATCAACAGGATTATTATTATCAGAATAAAATATTAGTCTTGAATGTTGGTACTGACATTTTCTATCTTGCTTTGAGCTGTTAAGCAAGTTAGTAAGAAGGTCTGGAATATATTCCTAGCTGTCACTGAACTCATAGTCAACTAGGAAAGGAACGTTTGTGTTATACCAAGCACTTTAACAATCACTCAGCTAAATAAGTATGTACTAGATAAAGAGTGTGTGTGTGTGTGTGTGTGTGTGTGTGTGTGTGTGTGTGTGTGTGAGAGAGAACAACAACCTATGCTCAAAACCATTTTTAGAAGTACTTGTCATAGTTTAGTATCTTCATTCAGAGAAAGGAACTGCTCTGCCATTTTAGTGATACATCATTACACTTCACTTCATAGCAGCACCCCAGTTTGAGATAAAGTAGGACTGAAAGAATTACCTTTTACCATTAGCAGGCAAAGGAAATCAGAGGGCTGCAAAATGTCATTTTTATTTTGAGTTTTGGTTAATAGCTATTAACCCTGTTAAGTTAACGTTAACTCAGGTAACGGTTAAGTTAATCAAAACTTAATAAAACTTGCCACACAATTATATCAGACATTCTGATTTTCAGTGGTCATGTAGAATGGAGCCAGTTTTTCATTTACTTGTGAATTCCAATTCTGCAGTGTAACATCTGCACCTGCATGGAGTTCCACTGAAATCTCTGGCACTCTACAAATTGCAGCATCAGGGCTATGCTTTGCATTATTAAATTGTCACAGTGATGACATCTGATTTTTTCTGTTAATTAAATTTGTGTAAATTATTTGACAATTAAAAATACTTTGTATTTGTTTATATTGATTAGAATTTTAAATATTGCACCAGCATTTCCTTGAATGTTTGTTGTTAAATGAAAAGACCTTCATAAAATACCGTGATTCTTTGTAAATAACCAGACTTAATTTAAACTCACTCCGAGGTGCTAAGGTGCCAGGTAATGGAAGGCATAAAACTGTAGACTTTTAGATTAGATAAGGATGGGAGTGGAAGGAAAGAGTTAACATTAGATTAGAAAGGGAGTTTGAATAAAATGCCACCAGTAAACCTTGCTGTCTCTGTAATGGGCCTCTCTCCCAGGGACTTGGGTTTTGACAGCATGTGCGTTTTGTTTACTTCTGACATCATCCACCCATCTTATAGCTTATCTTTTTCCGCTCCATTTGAACCTGTATGTGCTGTCAGGACGCAGGTCAATGGGATGATAGAATTAGACCTTTGTGGTTTTTTTACATTATATGCAACAAAATAGGTTTAAAACCCTCACAAAAGCTATGGAATTTCAATTGAGAAGCATAAACAGGCAAAGCAAATTGGAACTGATGTACCATTTTACAAAAGTGCTAACTGCACCAGCTTGCATTAAACAGCCATTCTTGGAATTTATGAGCCAGAGTTCAGTTCAGCTTCTGAAAACAAGCAGTGAGGCCCAGGGATGATGATGTCCATGCCACTTTTCTTCCGTTAGCGTAAGTGGTTGCTCACCAGTACGTTACCTTCCATTTAATTCAGCTATTAGTTCTTATCCCAGCCAATAATATAACTCTAAAAATAGAATGTGGAACACAGTGTACGCACATCTCTTGAGGTTTTGAAATGAGTTCGTTTGGTACATGAACTTGTGCATTTAAATTGGTAAAAAGATAAATAGTACTTTGTGTAGGCCCCTTCTCCTTCTTGGTTGTTAAAATACCCAATCTTGTTTTTAGGGTGTGTGGTGTTGCTTAAATACATGCAATCCTAATTCTTGTATACATTAGAATGCAAGCATTCAAGCCCTGCTTACAATAGGGAAACTGAACATTTCCCACCATTAACATCAATTCATATGAACGGGTGTTAGCAACATTAGGAGCTCTAGGATAGGCAGGATATTGGCTGCTAACGTTGTCTTTGTTCCATTTCATCTTAGCCTGCTAGCTAAGATCTAACGGACATGGTTCTAAAAATGCTATCGGCGGTTGAAGAAGCCCTGTCTACACAAAGGTTCCTAATGCTGCTAACATCAGCTCAGCTGAACACCTAATTGATGATAATAGCGATGTCAGGTTTTTTCCAACATTTCTATTGTATACAGATCTTTAGATGCAGTCTAACTACCTTAGTTAGAAGGGAACAGGACTTTAAAGACTCAGATTTGTTCCCAGTTCTGCCAATGACTGTGGGACCTTGGGAAAGTCACTTTACTTCCCCGTGCCTCCATTTCTCCTCTCTAAAAAGTGAATAATGATGCTTAACCATGTTTTTGAAGCACTTAGAGACATGGATGAAAACAGCTATATAAGTGCTCGGTGGTGTGCAGATGCTATCACAATACAAATAATTATAAAAAAATTCTTTTTTAGGATGCAGTTGGGAGGGTTTAAATAAAGTTTAAGGGTCCATAAGCCTTTTGCTGGTCCATCGTATGGGATGAATTTCGTTTTTTATTTGTTGTCCTGTTGTTCTAGCACATGGCTTATGTGAGTGCCGATGAAGGTGACTGCAATATTGTTGTCATGTTGGTCACAGGATATTAGAGACACAAGGTGGATGAGGTAATTTATCTTTTATTGGACCAACTTCTGTTGATAAGAGAGAGAATATTTCGATGTTACACAGAGTTCTTCCTCAGATCTGCCCTGTAAAAGAGCTCTGTGTAAGCTCGAAAACTTGTCTCACCAACAGTAATTGGTCAAATAAAAAATCCTGCGTCACTCACCTTGTGTCTGTAATGAACATGACCGTTGTTTTGATATTCAAAACAGTGGCTGAGGTGTGCATGGGAGAGGGGCTCGGCAGCAGGGGGATTTAATTGGGTGGGATGAGGTGTAGTGCATGGAGCATATATGAAGGAGAGGGAAGAGGAATTTGTCATCTGGGAGAGAGAACTGTGTCACGGGCACTTTCTAGGTAGGCATGTCCACTTGTCTCTCCCATATACCTTGATTCCCTGCACCATCTCACGGTGTTTATGATGCAGTCTGTTGTCCTAGTGGACATGTGCAGGGCCACAGCCTACTACCTGTCTGCCTTTGTATTGTATTGTGCAGATGAGCTCGAGACATTCCACATCCTGGAACAGCCTGCTCCAGACTTTGCCCAAGTTCAGTGGGCAGGTGCACACCTGCTTCCTGCTCAACCCTTCAGACACTTATTATCTGCAACGCTAAATTAGTCAGTGGCTAATCCAAAGAAGAGGGAGCCAGTCTCTCTGTCTTGCTTTGAAGGTGGAGAGTACAGGTGTTTTGTAGAGTTAATTCAATGCGATAAACACATGCATCGTTTCTTTTAGAACTGAACTAGATGTGTGTGTATAAAAGCAACCTTGTGTTAACAGTAGACTTTCTGACTTGCTGATTCTCAACAATATGCAGTTAAAATGTGGAATCACTTCAAGTTCTGCTTGTATTAATCGCTTTGTCCTTCACAGTACTTCTTCCCCTCTGCGGCCTCCACCTATGCAGTGAATATACAGGATCTGCTTTTTAATTCCAGGAGTAAACTGTGTACATTTACTGTAGCTTGTTTTCCCCTCGTTATTTAAAGCTAGTGCAGGAATCTGCAAACCATACGTAGGTCCAGACTCTCTTGAACCTTCATTACTTGGAAACTAGAAATATAAAAGATTAATTTCTGTACAATCAGATATAACAATCACGTGTCTTGAAATGATACTTTGCACAGCATTGTTATGCATCAGGGAACAGAATGATTATCAAGTCTTCAAAGCACAGATTAATTTTAAAACAGAAACAGGGAGAGATTGGAGCATGGTGTATTTAGAGACCCAACATATTTTCTCTTTGCTTGCAGAGCTCTTAGTTTTTATGTGCGTCCACAATTGCTTTGTGATGTTAAGAAGCAAACGAGTATTAGAATAATAAAAATGTTGGGTTGGAGAAACCTTGAGAAGTCATCTAGTCCAACCCTCTGTGCTGAAACAGGACCAGGTATATCTAAACCCGGGGTCGGCAACCTTTCAGAAGTGATATGCCAAGTCTTCATTTATTCACTGTAATTTAAGGTTTCGCGTGCCAGTAATACATTTTACATTTACGGGGCCGGCAGATGGAACCCCGGGCTGAGCAGGGCCAGTGGCCGGGACCCCAGGCTGGCAGCAGGCTGAGCCGCTTAGCCCGCTGCTGCTCTTGGGTTCTGTCCACCAGTCCTGCCAGCTGGGGTCCCCGACCTCGCTCAGCCTGCTGCCGGCCTGGGGTTCAGTCCATCCAGGCAGGCCAGGCTGAGCGGGGCTGGCGGACAGAAGCCCAGGCCAGCAGCAGAGTGCCACTGAAAATCAGCTCGTGTGCCATAGGTTGCTGACTCCTGATCTAAACCATCCCTGACAGGGGTTGGCTGACCTGTTCTTAAAAACCTTCCATGGTGGAAATTCCACAGCCTCCATAGGAACCCTGTTCTAGAGCTTAACTACCCTTAGAGTCAGAACATTTTCATTAATATCTAACCTAAATCTCCCTTGATGAAGATTAAACTGATTAATTCTTGTTCTGCCTTCAGTGGACATGGAGACAATCCATCATCATCCTCTTTATCACGGCCCTTAACATATTTGAAGACTCTTACCAGATCCCCCGCCCTCATTTTCTTTTCTCAAGACTGAAAATATGCCCAGTTTTTTAACCTTTCCTCATAGGTCAACTTTTCTAAACACTTTGGCATTTTTGTTGCTGTGCCCTGCACTCTCTCCAGTTTGTCCATTTTTTCTAAAGTGTGATGCCCAGAATTGGACACACTACTGCAGCTGAAGCATCATCAGTCCGTAGTAGGGTGAGACAAAGTGGAGAATTGGCCTGAAATCACCAAGATGAAATTCAATAAAGACAAGTGCAACGTATGTTAGAAAAAAATCAAATGCACAATCAAATGCAGAAGCTAGGAATGGCCGACAGGATGGATCACTTGATGATTACCTGTTCTGTTCATTCCTTCTGGGGCGCTTGGCATTGGCCACTGTTGGAAGATAGGCTACTGGGCTAAATGGACCTTTGATCTGACTGTTCTTATGTTCTAACTACAACATGGGGACTAACTGGCTAGATGGAAGTATTGCTGAAAAGGTTCTGAGGGTTACAGTGGATCACAGATTAAACATGAGTCAGTGCGATGCTGTTACTAGAAGACTAATATCATTTTAGGATGTTTTAACAGGAGTCTTACATGCAAGACATGAGAGGTAGTTGTCCCACTCTGTTTGGCACTGGTGAGGCTTCAGCTGGAGTACTGTAACCAATGCTGGGCGCCACAGTTTAAGAAAGATAGTCTAGAAGAGAGCAACAAAAATGATAAGTTTTAGAAAACTGGACCTATGCAGAAAGCTTTAAACAACCAACCAACCTGGGCAAGTTTAGTCCTGAGAAAAGAAGACTGAGGGGGGGACCTGATAAATCTTCAAATATGTTAAGAGCCGTTCTGAAGCCGACAATTGATTGATTGTTCTCCATGTCCCCTGAAGGTAGGACAAGAATTAATCAGCTTAATCTACAGCAAGGGACATTTAGGTTAGATATTTATGAAAATGTTCTAACTAAGGGTAGTTAGCTCTAGAACAAGGTTCCAGTAGAGGTTGTGGAAACCCCACCATGGAAAGTTTTTAAGAACAGGTTAAACATCTGTCAGGGGTGGTCTAGGTTTACTTGGTCCTTCCTCAGTGCAAGGGTCTGGACTTAATGACTTCTCGAGTTCCCTTCCACATTTCTATGAGTCTATAAGTTTGTCTTGCATCCTTGTATCTTTGTCTAGATATTTAGTGATGTGACTTTCATTCCATCTCATTATAGATAATCTGATATTTTTCTATGGCATCATTCTATACAGTATGAACAGAGATGTGTTTGTCTTTTTGTTCTCTTCTTTTATACTTCATTTGCTTCTGGTTTTGGAAAATGATGTTGTAGTATCTCGAGCTACAGCTCAATAGAAAATGCAGCATTTTATCGGCCAGTAAGGAATGTTTACTGCAGATAAATTGGGATTCAAATAGTCTGCAAAAATCCCGACTGAATTTGCTTTCTGAACTTTTCAATGTGCTGTTACATTTTCCTGATTGAAGTGCAGTTTTCCATTTCACTTGAGTAGCTAGAGTAAGTCACATCAGACTGGTACAATCTAACTACTTTGGCGAAACTCTGAAAGAATACATTGAAGTGTTGCGGTATGTCGCAGGCAAGGAGGTTATAGATACTCTCATCCTTCTGGTGGTATAACTGCATCTAGAATAGTATATTCACTTCTGTGCGTCTCATTGCCAGAAATTTAGTGTTATATTGGTGGAGGGAAAACCCAGACCTGATTAACATTGAAGGATTTTTAAAAAGGGATTTGAATGAGGAAAAGGTGGTTCTTCACCAACAAGGAGATGGAAGGGGTTACAAGTATAAAGGGAAGAGTGTGAAAAGAATACAGAAAGAAGGAAGATGTGGTTGTAGCACAAATATTGGTGTGTAAGAGGAAAAGCAGAGAGTTAGGTAGGAGTGGAGTTGTACATTCTTCTGTGTGGAGGGCAAGAGTTTGAATTTCATGTGAAAAGCAAAGAGAAGCCCATAGAGATTTTTGAAGAAAAGTGAGTAGGACTGAGAGGAAGATAGTTTTAGAAGTTCTGCGAGGTTTCCTTTTTAATCCAGTTTAAGTCAAGTTGTAAAGACTTTGCTAAATTGTACTTTTTCTTACTGAGCATGACTGGCAAATGTGTATTCATTGCATATATTTCTTCATTTAAATATAGTTATTTTCCCTGCAGCATTAAAGTAGGTGTGGCTTCAGAATATGGGAGTGGCCTTGAATATATTTGATTAGTTGTGTCCATCTCCCGCGGTCCATTCCCCCCGCCCCGTGTCTTACATGATCAAGATGCATCCCCTAAACAAAGATAAGCAGTGGAATATGTAAATATGTGAGCTGGATCTTTTAGCTCTTTAAAAATACATTTGAAATCCCCAGTTTAACGCACGCACAACCATTTAGATTCCATGCCATGCAAGTTGCAAGCACTGTTTAATTTTCATGAAGGTACTGTACCTTTATTATCTATCTTAGGGTTTTATAATGCCACCCATTGTAATAGTATTTGAGAACTTGTCAAGTAAAATAGATTAGCAGTATCAGAGTTTCTGTTGGACTTCGTGGAGTTTTTGGCACTTCTCACTTTTTGGAGTATAAAAATTCTGCTTGGGGTAGTTTAGTGTTTTAGCATTTGAGGACTGGGGATGAAGAAGGGATCAGGTAGAAGGGGATGTTAGTGTTGTGTATGTCCTCCTTGTTATGCTGGAAAGGCTTTGTCACAGTGGAAGGCTTTTGCAGTGTTGCCTAGGGAATTGTGTGGACATCCATAGCATAGAAACGAAGTGAAGGTACGTGGGTGTGTGTGTGGAGAGAAAGAGAAACCTATCCAGGAAATTGCTTATTTTAACTGCAGCGCAGTGATCATGAAGTTATTCAGATATATAGGATGGGATTTGAGGGGGAGCCTAATGAAGGTAGGCACCCAAACCATTGAATTTCATGTGACATGGATACATGTGCTAGCAGAGTACTTCAGAGGTGCAGGTGTTTTGCTGCAGAGTACTGTACATCATCATCATTTATCTTTATCCAATTAAGATAACTATTCAATGGGTAAAAGCAGCAAAGAATCCTGTGGCACCTTATAGACTAACAGACGTTTTGGAGCATGAGGTTTCGTGGGTGAATACCCACTTCATCAGATGCATGTCTTCAATGGGTACAAAGTTGTAAAGAGCTATGGCTGGGATTTTTGAAGGAGCTGTGAAGCCAAATTCTGGCTAATGCAGTTTTGTTCAGCATGACGGTGCAAACTTGCAGTAAAATAAAAAGGACTCAGAGTATGTTCTCTCACAGCTGGAGTGACCCGTGCAAGCTGGTATTTGCATCAGAATAGTTCCATTGATACAGTAACCCTGGTCTGAAAGCCCCATCCTGAATCTGGTAGTGCTAATAGAATGGCTCATAAGAGAGGAATTGAAATAGTTTTGTTTGTAAACATATAGAATTCAAATGAATGCCAAGATATTACTTCCAAATAGAATTCTCTGAGATGTTGTTTAATAACTTATGCCCTTTTCCAGAAGATTCTTCTTAAAAGGAAAATCAAAACCACCTACGTTTAAAATAACATTCAAAGTCTGAGTTACGAGACAAAAGTAAAGAAACTCCTTTTGTCTTTGGCTTCCTTCTTAACTCACTCTGAGTCTGGTTAGTGTTGGGGGCTCAGAATAGTGTCTGGCCCTATGTATATTACAATGCGTAGTGCAGTGGAAGGTATGAAAGGTGAAATGATCACCAAAGTTCTTAATTTACTTGCTTTTGTGCTTCACATCAGAGCCTTAAAATGAGTGCTCGTATTTTGTGTCACTATGTATGTGGCATGGCAGGTGTTTTAAATAAAACAAATCCTCTAGCACATGATAAATCACCAAGCATTTGTAAAAAAGAAATATTGAGGTGGCAATTTAATTACGGCATAGAAAATGCACAAGGAAAGTCATTCCTAGTTGGATATGCACAGAGAGACTCAGTATCTGTTTTTGAATGAGGACAGGGTGATTTCCCACCATACATGTGTGCACAAAAACAGTCCTGCAAGGTGCTGAGTGCCCGCTCCTCCATGATGTCTGTGGGAATTGAGGGGGCTTAGCATCTTATCAAGATAGTGTCATAAACATAGTGTCCTGCTTGTGAATGGGACAATTTACAATAGAACATTGTATGACCTCTTAACCATTGATCACATCTATTCAGTGATCCCAATATTACTTGCAACTCTAAAATGATTATAAAAGTACAATTACACCAACCTGCCTCTGAATAGGCTAGTGTCCTTCTCTCCCTGTATGATTGGCTGTCTCCTATCCAGTTAAAGCTTCTGGAACTCCAGCTCTCTTCCCTATTTGTTAATTTCAACCTCTCCCCTTTCCTCCTCCGGCTCAATGGGGTTTTCTCTGGACTGGCAGAGGAGGACCATCTTGGGATTTCGAACCCAGGGTCGTCATAGAAGAAAGACTTTCTCTCTCTCTCTCATGTCCACCTTCCTTGCCGCCATAAGGAAGTGCTTTTGCTTGACATGTGTCTTGGCCCAAGCAGAATGTGCTCATGTGTCTTTACTGCAATCATGCCCTGTTGTCAGCCATAGAAATGAAGTGGAGAAAGAGGTGGAGCTCTCTGAACTGAATACCCTTTTGCTCTCAGGATGCAGCAACTCAAAATCAATGAGTTGTGCTTATCATCTCTAGTGTTAGCCCTAGTCCAACAATTGCCTTTTTTCTCTATCTGTGCTGTTGCATTCTGAATGTGTGCAATTACATTAATGTACCAGGGCCATTGTGTCTCTGGAGGAGTCGGACAGCCATACAGGAACAATAATTATGATAGTGCCTATGAAAGCGTTCCATCTTTGGTAGAACAATATAAATTGTTTCCCCTTTTATAGCATCCCCTATGAGAGGACCTCCGATCACTTTACAAACAATGGTAATGGGTTCGTTTTAAATACCTGGGTCAATAACTGAACATAATATTATTACCTAGCATGTATGTAGGACTGTATGTATTCAAAGTTCTGTTCAGGTATTAGGTAACTTGAGGATCTTCTTGGCAAGGCAGGTTAAAATGACATGAGCAGAAACTAAAGCAAGCCATGTTCTTGGTGTGGCATGTTCTTTCCTGGACCCTTTAAGTAATCCAGGTTTAGGGAGGCCAAATGGGGAGGCCCCAGACAAGGAATCATTCCTCTAGGACAGTGGTCACCAGCCGGTTGATAGCAATCAACTGGTTGATCCTAGAGGATCTCCCAGTCGAACGCAATATCTGGTGGTGTAGCAGGGCTGCTGTTAAGGCAGGCTCCCTGGCTGCCCTGGCCTCATGCCACTCCAGAAGCAGCCAGCACGGCCCTGCAGCGCTGTGGGTGGGGAGGCAGGGGTCTCTCTCTGCGTACTGCTTCTGCCTGCAAGCATTGGCCAGGAACGGGGAGCTGCGGCCAATGGGAGCTGCAGGGGCAGTGCTAGCAGAGAGGAGCAGCATGCAGAGCCACGTCCTCCCCCCCCGGGCAAATTGGCCCCTTCCAGGAGCAGCATGGTGCCGGGGTAGGCAGGGAGTCTGCCTTAGTGGCAGCCACACTGCACCATCAACCAGAAGCCGCCAGAGGTAAGTGCTGCCCAGTGGCAGGCCATACTCCAGCCCTTAGCCCCCTCTTGGAGCCAGCATCCCATACCTCCTACTGCATCCCAAGCCCCAGCCCTGACCCTCTTCCCAAAGCCAGCACCCTGTACATCCTCCTGCATCCCAACACTCTGCCCCAGCCCAGAGCTCCCTCCTGCACCCAAACTCCCTCCCAGAGCCTGCACCCCAACCTACTGCCCCTGTGCTGACCCCCCTCCCAGAGCCAGCACCTTGTATTCCCTCCTGCTCCCCAACACTGCCCCAGGCTCACTCCAGAGCCTCCTCTCATGCTGCAAACTCCTCAGCCCCAGCCCAGCCCAGAGCCTGCATCCCCTCCTGAACCCCAGTCCGATGAAAGTTAGTGAGGATGGGGGAGAGCAAGCAATTGCGGGAGGAGGGATGGAGTGAGTGGACAGCGGCTTTGGAGAGGGGGTGGGGTAGATCCTGGGTTGCCCTTAAATTCAAAAGGTGATCTTGGGTGTAAAATGGTTGGAGATGGCTGCTCTAGGATCTGTTTCTGGCTCTGCCACAGACTTCCTGTATGACCATGTTAAATCATATGTGTCTGTGCCTCACTTTCTTCATCTGTAAAATGGGGATAATATAAAGACTCTGGAACTTTTCTGAAGGAGTGATGTTTATGGTATATGTGTTCTTTATCCTTTTAAAAATTAAAGCCTCCAAAACATATGCAGGGGCCTGCCAGTCTGAAATGGCAAGTTGTTGAGAATGGCAACTGGATCGATGCCCTGAAACAATACTTGAGAGTAGTGGGAGTGAAATTGAAATGGTTAAGGGGAGGGGCCAGGGTCTTTGTATTTGAAAGCAGTCACCAGGAAAAGACTGTGATGCAGATATTAGGTAATTATCCTTTGCTAGTCTATTATCCAGGAAAGTTTGTTAAAATGATCTTGTTTTAAATATTTGTTGCACTTTTGCTTTGCATCTCAGATCGTTTGACTTTTTTACATGTAATTGAGTTGATGGAATGTAAAAGACTGTTATAGTTTCTTGATTTGAGATAACACAGTAGACTGAGTCTGGGGCAGTTTGTACAAAAATATGCAGTTGGGATTTTTGTATCAGTGTATAGTCTTTTTTAACAAAGTCATGAAATTGTGTAATGAGATGCAGAGATATGTAGTTTTAATTAAGACTCTTCTAAGTGAAATAAACAGTGTAACCCTTGAAGGACATGGTACTGCACCCATTGAAGTCAATATTAAAACTCCTGTTAACTTCAGTAGTGCAGGATTGCAACAGGAAGGACTAGGCTAGACTCCTTGGGACTACAGGTTCAAATTCTCACAGGGTCATCTCAGTCCTTTATTCTTCCAAGGTGTACAGACACTGAGTTTCATGAGGCTCACTGTGTGGGTAAAGCCCTGCTTCAGGGTAAAGCCCTAATAAATGAGTTTTTTTGGGCTTGCTTGGATGATAAAAATGCAGTGGTTCTGTGCCACATTTCCTGAGGAAAACCCTGTTACTTCTTCCTTGGCTGCTGTATAGGGTGCTGTGCTGGTTGATTTCCTGATTGCTGCTGCCCTGTTCCCAAAGGCAGATGCATTCCAGTGATTATTGAAAACGAGTCCTGTTTGTACACAGTGTTAAACGCTGCTTGGATTCCTTTGGGAAGGCCCAAGGTAGAGACGTAGCAGGGGCGAGCGCAAAAGACTTGGGGTCAGGAAATGTAGGTTCTAGTCCTGACTTTGCCACTGAATGTGCTGCATGATCTTAAGCATCTTGTTTAACCTGTGCATGTCTTCCCATCTATGAAATGGGGATAAGAAGTTAGGCTTTGTCTACACTAGAAATTTGTACTGCTTCAGCATATCAGTATAGCAGGGGTGGGGAACCTTTTTTCTATCAGAGGCCATTGACCCACAGAAAAAATCAGTCGCGGGCCACACAACACTGCGTGAGGGGGTTGGGGAAGGTGACGCTGAGGCTCGGGGCTTCTAGCCAGTGGTTTGGAGACTTGCCATGGGCCAGATAAAATGAAGCAGCGGACCGGATCTGGCCTGTGGGCTGTAGGTTCCCCACCCCTGCAGTATAGCTAAAGTGGTACAACCAATCCAAGTGTGGATGCAGGTATGCTACTTTAAAGACATTTTATACAGGTATAGCTATTGCCATCCAGGAAGGGAGTACCAGCATAATTGATTCCACATTAGCTTTACCAGAGCAAGTATTTTGAATAATAAAAGAAAAGCACTTGTAACGGAAATAGTTAAACCTATAAAACTCAAATGTAGACCAGCCCTTGGTCACCTTTGCTAAATGGTGTGAGATCCTCATCAGCAACGGGCTGATATAAGTGCAAAGTATTACTGGTGTTTAATATTGGGATCTCCAGCAAGCTGCATAAAAGTACCTCTGTACTCACGTAATGAAAATGACTTAAGTCTTGAGGCTGAAGCTTGCTACTTTTAATTTCCTGGCAAATCAATGGTAGATTAAAGTGTTCGGAAGCCTAGAAGCCTCTGTTCTTCACATTAGTTAAAATCTAGACTGCAACCATTTTAACTGAGACCATTTTTTAAAACGGAGCAGGAAAACCCAGGGCGAAGGTGTGGATTTCCTCAGCCTTGCTTACATTATCCGTGTGTGGCATGGAAGAGAGACCTTCCCAGCTAAAATTGCCATAAAATGACGAAGAATTAGCTGCTGCTCTTCTGGAGCGGCCCTGTTCCCAGGCGTTGGCGCTCGCAGACCCCCTAGCCACGGCCCCACTTCCCTGCACACTAGCTTGGCGTGCGGGAGCCGCGGACTCTGCTCGCTGCTCGGCTGTATTTACGGAAGCGGCAGGGCTGAGATTGATCGCGCTGTGAGGCGGCGTGTGGACGAGGGAGGGTCACAGCACATGCTCAGTCCTGGCAGTCCGAGGGCGAAGTTTCTGCGTTCTGCGTGCAGGCTTAGGTCATAGCACAAGCTCCGTGAACGCGCTCTGAGGTCTCAGGCTGCATGTGCCTCCATTTTGAGTTGTTAGAGTAGGAAAAGGCAGAGTTTTACCAGTGAGTAGGGGTTCAGGAATACAGCTAAACCCACAAGAGCCTGTTAGTCATGGATGATCCAGTCAGCCCCTGCAGGTAGGCTACAGCACTCTGGCCTCACCTAGAAAATGATGCTTTTTTTGCTTCTGTTTGTGACTTCTGAAAGGTTTATGAAATCATTTCATCGTTATTGCATGCGCCTCAGAACCTTGCAATCCCATCAGCCGTGCTGTACAGCTGTTTGTATGGTGCATGAAAGCAGTGTTCAGACAGAATCGACTGGCTGTGGGATGCATGTAGCAAAATGTTGAAGCTGCGTGGATTGTTCCCCCTCCCCCCATGATGCAGTTTTAATTTTAGTGGCTTTCTCTGCATGCCAAGCCTCAGGCACGTCTGCAGGGAGCTGCAGAGCTAGGATGCAGTCGTGCCTATGTGACTCTTAAGGAAATGTTTGGGCCTGCAAGAGACTGTGTTTAGATAATGTTTCAGGGAGGGTCGTAGATCTGCAGCCATTGGTTGCTTTGGAGGTGGGTGGAGATCGTTGTGATTGAGAACCTGTTTCCCAGGACAAGTGATAGTTCTGGTGATAATTTTTGAAGTATGTGAAAGCCAATAGCATAGTTCTGCTTGCCTGTCACAGCTGTATGCAACAAACGTGTGTCTAAAATGTATAGCTGTATGAGCTATGCCCACATCTGTTGTAGTGGGCCAAAGTAGCATCTGTAAGAATTCAGACTGGATGACCATATAAAATAGATGCCATTTCCCCCCTTCTGTCTCTCCGACCCCCTGCATGTGAATAGGCATAGAAGCTGCTCAAGCAAACCCGATAGATGTGTGGCAGTTGTTTTTTTGAGGTCAGTGCCTAACTAGGGAAAACTGCGAATAAGTTGTCATTGCTGATTATAAAAAGGATTTGGGGCGCTGTGTATGTTAAGCTAAATGAGCAAAAGGAAGCTTGATTCGCAGTGCTGTTTTGCTCAGAGAACCAGCGGAGCTTGTGCAGTGATGTGTGAAATAGTCAGTGCTGGTCTCATAATGACCTCTGTCTAGCCAATTGGATTACAGATATGATGGACTGGACTTTATGCCACTTTACTGTAGTTCTTGATTCAGAATAACGTGTCTGCTGGTTGTTGGAGTATTGAGTTCTAGGGTGACAGGATGGCTCAGAGTGCTTTTAATAGAACGTATACAGCCTTTTACCTGCAGGTTGCCTGTTCAGTTCCAGCCTGTGCTTGACAGTTCAGTGACCTGGAGGTTACTAGTAAGTAAGTATACACATTGCAAACACTGGCATAGCATTGGCTTGGACATCCTGGTTGCCAGTCTCAGCAGAGTCCAATTAGTGAATGAGCCATAACTGTTGAGTTATCCTCTCACCAGGCCAGATCAGTCCAGTGAACACCATAGCTCCTAAAATTTTATGCCTTCATATCTTTGAGTAGTCATTAAGCATGAAATAATTCCGAGGCTGTTTAGCTAGATGTGGGCTGTTGCTGATTTCTGAGTGGCTGGGGTTGTATATTGTACCAATATGGTACATGAGTGATTCTTAATATTCTTTGCTCTTTTATGTGTATAGATAGGGGATATGTTCTTAAAATCTTGCTGAAAAGTTGTGTGTTGGGCTTCCCAAAACACTGTTTTCTAGGTACAGACACATTGGTTAGTGTGAGACCACCCTTGCTTACTCCTGGTGGGTGGGTCCATTGGGTCAGGGGTAAGGTATGTTGGTGAGGTAGTGCTGCATAGTGTTTGTGCCTTTCCTATCCTGGGGATAAACAGGCTTTTGTTCTCCAGGGGTATCTGTCGAGCACCTTTTCCCAGCACTACACGTGTCACAGATCTTTAAAAATGAAAAGATACTGTGTTCTGGCTTAGAAATGAAAGCTCCCTGATATTTATTTTTGAAAAGTATCAGTTTAACTTAAAATAGTGGCGGTGGAAAAAAATTAAAACCCCTCCAGGTCATAACAGAACATATATTTGTCAGACAAAAATATTACATTTGGAAAACAAAAAATATTATTTAAAAAGCATGATATTCTAAACAGTTCAGTCTTTGCTAATCACTTGCACGTGGTAAAATTCTTGTACATAGTATATATTTCTTACATTAGCACCCAGAAGGCCCCTCGCCTTGTGTTGCTGTACAAACAGACTAAGATGGTCTCTGCCCCAGACCGCTTACACATGACTGTTTCCTAGGAATGCTTTATGATGTACCACTGCTGATCTAAAATACTCTCCTCTATTGCTGTGTTTCATTTTGCACAGTTCTTCCACTTTTCTGAGCCCTTGTTTTATCCCTCACTTTGTCTGGCACCATGTGCATACACACTCATGCAGATTTCTAAACTGATTATCCTGTTGTAAGAGGGGAGAGAGCCAATCTAGGATGAACAACATTCCTGTTAGGTTTGTGTCTAGGTGTAGGAGCTGGCATGCTTTGACGGAATGAGCTTGGGACTGGAAGCTAGAAACTCCAAAGAGCCATCTCTGCCACTGACTGAGTGGTCTTGGACAAGTCATTTAACCCCTTGGTGTCTGCTTCCCTTCAGCAAAATGTGGGTGACACTTGTTACACAGTGAGTGAGAGGGTGGTGGTCGTGCAGAACTCCTACATTGCAAAGGTGCCTGGAGGCCTTGCCTAAGATGGGGGCCCGTTATGCTAGGAACTAAACAGATATATAGTAAAGGGCCGTTCCTGCCCCAAAGGCCAGTGTTTGAAAATGTAAGTGTGTGTAGGGCCGAGTGTGCACTGTGTGCCACTGACAGATTTCATTGCCAGGTGGTGGTGTTCTGGATTTTTTTATAGCCTTGGTTCATGTTGAGTTGGTGGCATTTAGTCAGTAAGATTATACCTAAAGCTTTGTTTCTCAGAAAGTTGTAATTTGTTTTTAATTAGAAGTTTTGTCCCTCCACATCAGTGCTGCTGTGCTTACAGTCCCATGTGTCTTGCTTTGTACTTCCCATAGTTCAAGACTTGCATCCCCATTGTCTTCCTTCGGGCCCAGGGAAAGCCTGCTCCGTACCCCCTCAGTGGTCAGAGGGGTTTGCTTTTGGGTGATGCCAGATATCTCCTCTACCATCCAGTTCCTTTGAGGCTGCTGCTATGTCTGCTGCGGTCCCCACTGGCCCAGTGAGCAGGACCAGCGCTGAAAATTTTGTCTCATGCACAGCACGACAGAACTCTGGCAGTAGATCACCAAATCAGCTCTTGGGGACCATGTTATAAGCAATGCAGAATTCAACTGATAAACTGCTCGTGGTTCCAGCTGAGGGAATTATGGTGACCTGCATGTGTGCACTCTCATATTATAGTGGACTTCTGTTTTAGGAAGTGCAGAGATGTTGAACATTGACCGCTTAAAAGTGATACTGATGTAAACACCTTTAACCTGGTATAACTGCATCCACACTAGCGGGTGTTGCTACATTAACTATGTATTTTTCCAGACTGATTGTTATAGCAATACAAAAAACTGTGTACACCGGCTACAAAGATGGCAGAAATCCATACAGAATCTACCATGAAACTAGTCCACTTTTCCAGTCTGTTCATCAGATTGCCCATGTTTGCAGTCCTAATTTTGAAGGGAGTAAAATACCATTTAATATTAAAGAATGGTAAAAGGAAACTACGTAAAATGACTCATAGTTGCAAACAGAATACTAGCAACACAGATAAAGGCAGTCTTAGGCCTGGTCTACACTACACATTTAAACCGAATTTAGCAGCGTTAAACCGATTTAACCCTGCACCCATCCACACAACGAAGCTCTTTATATCGATATAAAGGGCTCTTTAAACTGATTTCTGTACTCCTCCCCAATGAGGGGAGTAGCACTCAAATCGGTATTGCCATGTCGGATTAGGGTTAGTGTGCCCGCAATTGGATAGTATTGGCCTCCGGGAGCTATCCCACAGTGCACCATTTTGACCACTCTGGACAGCAGTCTGGAGTCGGATGTACTGGCCAGGTAGACAGGAAAAGCCCCGCGAACTTTTGATTTTCATTTCCTGTTCACCCAGCGTGGAGAGATCATCAGCACAGGTGACCACGCAGAGCTCATCAGGTAACAGTGCAGTCTCCTGAGAATCGAAAAAGAGCTCGAGCATGGACTGCACGGGAAGTACTGGATCTGATCGCTGTATGAAGAGAGGATTCCGTGCTAACAGAACTCCGTTCCAAAAGATGAAATGAAAAAACATTTGAAAAAATTTCCAAGGCCATGATGCAGAGAGGCCACACCAGGGACTCAGTACAGTGCTGTGTGAAAGTTAAGGAGCTCAGACAAGCCTACCAGAAAACCAAAGAAGCAAACAAAATCCGGCGCAGGGCTGCAAACATGCTGCTTCTATGCTGAGCTGCATGCAGTTCTAGGGGGGTCCGCCACCACTACCCCAGCTCTGTCCGTGGATTCTGAGGTGGGGGTGGTAATCGCAGCCATGGCTGAGGATTCTGTGGATGGGGAAGATGAGGAGGACGAGCTTGCAGAGAGCATGCAGCACTCTGTTCTCCCCAACAGCCAGGAGCTTTTTCTCACCCTGACGGTATTACCCTCCCACCATCCCAAGCAACTATCCCAGACAATGAAGCCATGGAAGGGACCTCTGGTGAGTGTACCTTGTCAATATAAGACATTGTTTAAAAGCAAGCGTTTTTTAATGATTAATTTGCCCTGAGGACTTGGGTTCCATTCACGGCCAGTACAGTTATTGGAAAAGTCTGTTAACATGTCTGGGGATGGAGCGGAAATTCTCCAGGGACATCTTCATGAAGTTCTCCTGGAGGTACTCCAAAAGCCTTTGCAGAAGGTTTCTGGGCAGCGCTGCTTTATTCCGTCCTCCGTGGTAGGACACTTGACCATACCATGCATGTAGCAAGTAATCTGGTATCATTGCATGACAAAGCCTAGCTGCGTATGGTCCCGGTGATTGCTGGTATTCAAGCAACATCCGTTCTTTATCTCGCTGTGTTATCCTCAGGAGAGTGATATCGTTCATGGTAACCTGGTTGAAATTCAGTAATTTAAGTAAGGGGACAGATATGGCCGTTCCTCCTGGGCTTTTTGCCTGTGGCTTAAAAGAAATCCTTCCCTGCAGGTAGCCAAGCGCGGGGATGGGGGGTGCAGGGGTGTCTCTAAAATGTATCTCTTTAAAATACTTCTCTCTCTTTTTTTCCCTCCCTCATGCAGCTGCAAATTTTTCAAGTCTCCCTACACCATCTCGAAGGCTATCTCAGATAAGGCGGCGGAAAAAAAAAGACATGAGAAGAACTGTTTTCAGAAATCATGGAAGAGACCCGCAATGAAAGAGCTCATCTGAATGAGTGGAAGGACGTGGTAGCAAAGTATAGGAAAGATGCCAGTGACCGTGAGGACAGGAGGGGCGAACGTGAGGAGAGGAGAGATGCTCGGGATGAGAGGTGGCGGCAGGAAGATCAGCGGTGGTGGGATGCAACTCTGGGGCTGCTGTGTGATCAAACTGACATGCTCTGGCGTATGGTGGAGCTTCAGGAACGGCAGCAGGATCACAGAGTGCCGCTGCAGCCCCTCTATAAGCACCCTCCCCCCTCACCATGTTCCTTACCCTCCTCACCTGCCAGACGAGTACTCGTGGGGGTAGGCTCCGTGCGCCCGCTCACTCCACCCCCGTGGACAGCCCAACCAAAAGGCTCTCATTATTATGCAATTTTTTTAGTGGCTTTTTCCTTCCCTACTATCCTCCTCCCAAACCCCACCTGGGCTACCTTGTCAGTTCTCTCCCTCTTTTTATAATGAATTAATAAAGAATACTTGATTTTTTAAATGATAGTGACTTTATTTCCTTAAGCAAGCTGTAATTGAAGGGGGTGGGTGGGTTGCTTACAGGGAATGAGTCAATCAAGGGAGGGAGGGTTCATCAAGGGGAAACAAACACAGCAGTCACACTGTACCCTGGCCAGTGATGAAACTGGTTTTGAAAGCTTCTCTAATGCGCACTGCTTCCTGCTGTGCTCTTCTAATCGCCCTGGTGTCTGGCTGTGTATAATCAGTGGCCAGGTGATTTGCCTCAGCCTCCCACCCCGTCTTAAAGGTCTCCCCCTTACTCCCTCAGAGATTGTGGAGCACACAGCAAGCAGCAATAACAATGGGGACATTGGTTTGGCTGAGGTCTGAGTGAGTCAGTACTGTGCGCCAGTGTGCCTTTAAACGGCCAAATGCACATTCTACCACCATTCTGCACTTGCTCAGCCTGTAGTTGAACAGCTCCTGACTACTGTCCAGGCTGCCTGTGTATGGCTTCATGAGCCATGGCATCAAGGGGTAGGCTGGGTCCCCCAGGATAACTACAGGTATTTCAACATCCCCAACTGTTATTCTTCTTCGAGTGATTGCTCACATCCATTCCAGTTAGGTGTGCGCGCCGCGCGTGCACGTTCGTCGGAAACTTTTTACCCTAGCAACTCCAGTGGGCCGGCAGGTCGCCCCCTGGAGTGGCGCCGCCATGGCGCCCAATATATATCCCTGCCGGCCCACCCGCTCCTCAGTTCCTTCTTACCGCCGTGTCGGTCGTTGGAACTGTGGAGCGCGGCATAGCTGTCCTCCACGTCCCTAGCTCTCCTTGTTTTTCTATCGTTATCTCTATTGTAGTTGTTAATTAGACTGTTAGTTAGATAGTAGTAGTTAAGTGTTAAGTAGTTGTAAATAGTTTTTCGCCGGGGGCTTAGCCCTTCCCGGCACCCGGCACCGGGCTCATGCCTGGTTCGCCGGGCTTCAAGCAGTGTGCGGCCTGCAAGAAGCCTATGCCCACGAGCGACCCCCACGACGCGTGCCTGAAGTGCCTGGGGGAATCGCATAGATCCGACAAGTGCCGCATCTGCAAGGCTTTTAAGCCAAGGACTAAGAAGGAGAGGGATCAAAGGCTCCGGACTCTCCTCCTGGAGGCGGCACTTGACCCGGCGGCTTCGCAGGCCGTGATGTCGGCGCCGGCACCGGATCGCACCGGCACCGAGAAGACTCCCCGGCACCGACCTTCTCCGGCACCGGGGACAGAGCCTAGGCCGTCGAAGTCCACTACTCCGGCCAGGCACACCCGAGTGGAGCGCCCGGCCTCAGTATCGGCCGCGGCGCCGCCGGCACCGTCGACTCCGGGCCCGGCGGGTCCGTCGAGTCCGGTGCCGCCAAGCTCCCCCATGACATCTGGGGTTGAGATAGTGGTGCCATCTACACCAGAGGCCTTCGCCTCGGCACGGGACCTCATAGCCCTGACCGAGCCCACGCAGCTACCACCCCCGGTACCTCCGGTGCGGGTTGTGTCCAGAGGCAAGCCTATGATGTCGGCACCGTCCCGGGACTCTCGTTCTCGCTCCAGGTCCCGACGTCAAGGTCGCTCCAGATCCCGCCGCCGCTCGCAGTCCCGGCACTGCTCCCCTCAGCGGTACCGGTCGCACTCGCGGCGCCGGTCGACACCGAGACGATCGCGGTCGGACTCCAGCCGCCGTTACCGGCACCGCGAGTCCAGGAGCCGATCCAGACGTTCGCCGCACCGGTCGACCTCCCGGCGCCGAGCTGGTGGCAGGTCCCGGTCCCGGTCGACCTCCCGGTACCGAACCGGTGGCAGGTCCCGATCCCGGCACCGAAGCGGCGCCCGGTACCGATCCAGATCCCGGCACCGTGGCAGAACTCGGTCCCGCTCCCGGCACCGTTACGACTCCCGGCACCGGTCCCCGGCACCGAGAAGATCGCCCGTGCCGGCCCGCGCGGACCATTACCATCCAGGGTCCGCTCCGCCATGGCCCTCGAGGCAGCCGTCCGTGTCTTCGCTGGCGGACAGTGGCTACGCGCTGGGCACCGACCGGCAGGCGGCGCTGTTCGGCGAGCCTCCACAGCAGGACGCAGCCCCACAGCAATGGGGTTTCTGGACACCCTGGGCGTATCATCAGGCCCAGGGCCCCCAACAGCTCCCTGCTAGGCCGCCGACTGCAGAGCGCAGGGCACCTGAGGCCTCGTTGTCTCGCCCCCCTCCCTCCCCGGATGGGGAGGAAGGATCCAAGCAACAGGACTCCACTTTGGCTCCTGAGGCAGAGGCGAGGGCCGAGGGAGACCCCCCTTTAGACACCCTCTTGCCGGGGGTCTCCTCATCTTCTTCCCCTGATGAAGCGGTGGCTGGGACCTCCTCTAACAGCCCCCCCCCGCTGGACCTCAGGGCGCACCAGGACCTCCTCCGGCGAGTAGCCCAAAACCTGAGTCTACAAGCCGAGGAGGTCTCGGAGGTAGAGGACCCTATTGTCACCATCCTCTCCGCAGACGCTCCCACCAGGGTCGCCCTGCCGTTCATACGGACCATCCAGGCCAACGCCACCACCATCTGGCAGTCCCCGGCCTCCATTCCTCCCACTGCGAAGGGCGTCGAGAGGAAGTACATGGCTCCTTCTAAGGGCTACGAGTACCTCCACGTACACCCGACTCCGTGTTCCCTGGTGGTCCAATCTGTCAATGATAAGGAGCGTCATGGCCAGGAGGCTCCAGCCCCCAAATCCAGGGAGGCTAGGCGGATGGACCTCCTCGGCCGTAAGGTGTACTCGGCGGGGGCGCTGCAACTCAGGGTCTCCAACCAACAGGCCCTGTTAAGTAGATACGCCTTTAACTCCTGGGTGGCAGCAGACAAATTCAAGGAGCTGTTGCCACAAGACGCTCGTCAGGAGTTTGCGGCCATCTTAGAGGAAGGCAAGAGGGTCGCACGCACGTCCTTGCAAGCCTCTCTGGACGCTGCGGATTCGGCTGCCCGTACCCTCGCGTCGGGTGTAACAATGCGTCGCCTCTCCTGGCTGCAGGTTTCCGGCCTTCCGCCGGAGCTCCAGCACACAATACAGGACCTTCCTTTTGAAGGCCAAGGGCTGTTTTCGGATAAGACAGACCCTAGACTAAAGAATCTAAAAGACAACCGCGTCATCATGAGGTCACTGGGGATGCACACTCCAGTGACGCAGCGCAGACCCTTCCGGCCGCAGCAACAGCAACAACAGCGCAGGCCGTATCTCCAGTTCCGCCAGCGGCAGGACCTTAACAGGCGCCGCGGCAGGAACGGAAGGCGCAGGCATTCGGGGAACCAAGGGGGCCAAAACCAAGGCTCCTCTAAGCCCCCGCCTGGTCCCAAGCCTTCATTTTGAAGGTGCGCCCGAGGGCGCAGTAACAGTTTCCCCATTGGATCCTTTCCCCCCGTTTTCCAACCGCCTTTCTTTTTTCCTCCCGGCGTGGTCCCTAATAACATCAGACCGCTGGGTTTTACGCACGGTGCAGTCGGGATACCGCCTGCAGTTTGTTTCATTTCCTCCTCCCCGCCCCCCTTCCTCGTCCCTCTTCAGGGACCCCTCTCACGAGCAATTCCTTCGGCAGGAGGTGCAGACGCTCCTCCGCAAAGGGGCTATAGAGGCGGTGCCGGAGAACGAGAAAGGCAAGGGGTTTTATTCCCGCTACTTTCTGATCCCCAAGGCCAAGGGAGGCCTCAGGCCCATCCTCGACCTGCGAGAGCTCAACAAGTACCTGGTGAAGTTGAAGTTCCGCATGGTTTCCTTGGGGACCATTATCCCATCCCTGGATCCGGGAGACTGGTACGCCGCCCTCGACATGCAGGACGCGTATTTCCACATTGCTATCTGGCCACCCCACAGACGTTTCCTTCGCTTCCTTGTGGGGTCTCTGCATTACCAATTTGCAGTCCTCCCATTTGGCTTGTCCACGGCCCCGAGAGTGTTTACAAAATGCATGGCAGTTGTTGTGGCGCAGCTTCGGCGCAGTCGTATCCACGTGTTCCCGTATCTAGACGATTGGTTGATTCGGGGCACGTCGGAACAACAAGTCTGCAACCATGTCCGTGTGATCACCGACATGTTCGCCACTCTGGGCCTCTTGGTGAACACAGACAAGTCCACCCTGGCCCCCACACAAAGGGTGGAATTCATCGGGGCCGTCCTGGACGCCACTGTGGGCAGGGCCTTGCTGCCATTGCAGCGGTTCCAGGCCTTGTCGGCAATCGTGCAACGACTACAGACAGCCCCCCTGACGTCAGTGAGGACGTGTCTAACCCTGTTAGGCCACATGGCGGCCTGTACTTTCGTGACCAATTACGCTCGGCTCCGCATGAGGCCACTCCAGTTGTGGCTCATCAGTCATTACAGGCCGACAAGACAGCCACTAGATATGTTAATCACGATCCCCCAGAGGGTCTTAGATTCTCTCGGCTGGTGGCTGGACCAGTCAGTGTTGTGTGCGGGTCTCCCCTTCCACCCATCTCAGCCCTCGGTGTCCCTAACAACAGATGCCTCAGATCTCGGCTGGGGGGCCCACGCAGGGACCCTGAGGACGCAGGGCCTGTGGTCCCAAGAGGAGGTGGGGCTACACATCAACATGCGGGAGTTGAGAGCGGTCCGTCTTGCTTGTCAAACGTTCTGTCATCAGCTCCAGGGTCGTTGTGTCGCGGTGTTCACCGACAACACGACGACCATGTATTATATCAACAAGCAGGGCGGCACCAGATCCTCCTCCCTGTGCCACGAGGCGATACGACTCTGGGACTTTTGTGTAGCCCACTCCATTCACCTCATGGCTTCCTTCCTCCCCGGAGTACGGAACACGCTGGCGGATCGATTGAGCAGATCCTTCCTGTCACACGAGTGGTCCCTTCGCCCGGACGTCGCCCTCTCCATCTTCCGGAGGTGGGGTTATCCCCGGGTGGACCTCTTCGCGGCCAAGGGGAACAGGAAGTGCCAAGCGTTCTGCTCCTTTCAGGGCAGGGAACCCGGGTCGATAGCGGATGCCTTCCTCATCCAGTGGTCGACCCACCTGTACTATGCATTTCCCCCATTCCCGTTGGTCCACAGGGTCCTTCTGAAGGTGCGCAGGGACAGGGCTCATATGATCATGGTAGCCCCGGCGTGGCCCAGACAGCACTGGTACCCCATGCTGCTGGACCTGGCCATAGCCGACCCAGTTCCCCTGCCCCTTCATCCGGACCTGATTACCCAGGAGCACGGGACCCTCTGTCACCCGGACCTGCAGTCGCTGCACCTAGCGGCGTGGCTCCTGCGTGGCTGACTGGCTCTGAGCTGCGCTGTTCCACGCCGGTGAGGGAGGTGCTCTTGGGCAGCAGAAAGCCGTCCACAAGGGCGACATATTTGGCCAAATGGAAGCGATTCTCCTATTGGTGCGTGGAGAGAAATCTCCGCCCTATGGAAGTTTCAGTAGCCAACATCTTAGACTACATTTGGTCCCTCAAAGGGCAAGGTCTGGCCATATCGTCGTTACGAGTCCACCTAGCGGCTATCTCCACCTTTCACCCGGGTGCGGACGGTCACTCTGTTTTTTCCCACCCGACGGTGTCTAGATTCCTTAAGGGGCTGGAACGTTTATACCCTAACGTCCGTCCCCCTGCTCCAACCTGGGATCTTAACCTGGTGTTGTCCCGACTCATGGGGGCCCCCTTTGAACCGTTAGCTACTTGCTCCCTGCTTTACCTCTCTTGGAAGACGGCCTTTCTAGTAGCTATCACCTCAGCTAGACGGGTGTCGGAACTCCGGGCTCTTGTGGTAGACCCCCCATACACGGTCTTCCACAAGGACAAGGTGCAGCTGAGACCACACCCTGCTTTTCTCCCCAAGGTGGTCTCAGCCTTCCACGTCAACCAAGAGATATTCCTCCCGGTTTTTTTCCCGAAACCTCACTCCTCAGGCAGGGAGCAGCAGCTCCACTCGCTTGATGTCCGTAGGGCTCTCGCGTTCTACGTGGAGAGGACCAAGCCCTTCCGCAAATCCCCCCAGCTTTTCGTGGCAGTAGCGGATCGCATGAAAGGGCTTCCTATCTCCTCCCAGAGGTTATCCTCTTGGGTAACGTCCTGCATCAGGACCTGCTATGACTTGGCCCACGTCCCTACGGGCCGTGTGACTGCGCATTCTACCAGGGCGCAGGCGTCGTCGCTGGCTTTCCTCGCCCGTGTGCCCATCCAGGAAATCTGTCGGGCAGCGACCTGGTCATCGGTCCACACCTTCGCGTCCCACTACGCCCTGGTCCAGCAGTCAAGAGAGGACGCGGCCTTCGGATCTGCTGTGCTCCATGCCGCGACTTCTCACTCCGACCCCACCGCCTAGGTATGGCTTGGGATTCACCTAACTGGAATGGATGTGAGCAATCACTCGAAGAAGAAAAGACGGTTACTCACCTTTGTAACTGTTGTTCTTCGAGATGTGTTGCTCACATCCATTCCACACCCGCCCTCCTTCCCCACTGTCGGAGTCGCCGGCAAGAAGGAACTGAGGAGCGGGTGGGCCGGCAGGGATATATATTGGGCGCCATGGCGGCGCCACTCCAGGGGGCGACCTGCCGGCCCACTGGAGTTGCTAGGGTAAAAAGTTTCCGACGAACGTGCACGCGCGGCGCGCACACCTAACTGGAATGGATGTGAGCAACACATCTCGAAGAACAACAGTTACAAAGGTGAGTAACCGTCTTTTTTCTGGTCTGGGAAGTAATTCCCTTGCTGCAGCCATTTAAACAGAGTAGTGTTCCTGAAGACACGAGCATCATGAACCCTTCCCGGCCATCCCACACGGATGTTGGTGAAACGTCCCTTGTGATCCACCAGTGCTTGCAGCACTGTGGAAAAGTACCCCTTGCGGTTTATGTAGTGGGTGCCCTGGTGCTCCGGTGCCAAGATTGGGATATGGGTTCCATCTATTGCCCCCCCCCCACCCCCGTTAGGGAATCCCATTGCAGCAACGCTATCCACTATGACCTGCACGTTTCCCAGAGTCACAGCCTTTCGTAGTAGCAACTTAGTGATTGCTTTGGCTGCTTGCATCACAGCAGCCCCCACTGTAGATTTGCCCACTCCAAATTGATTCCCAACTGACCAGTAGCTATCTGGCATTGCAAGCTTCCAGAGGGCTATTGCCACTCGCTTCTCAACTATGAGGGCTGCTCTCATCTTGGTATTCTGGCGCTTCAGGGCAGGGGAAAGCAAGTCACAAAGTTCCATAAAAGTGCCCTTACACATGCGAAAGTTTCTCAGCCACTGGGAATCGTCCCACACCTGCAACACTATGTGGTCACACCAGTCTGTGCTTGTTTCCCTGGCCCAAAATCGGTGTTCAGTGGCTAGAACCTGCCCCATTACCAGCAGGATCTCCAAAGCGCAGGGGCCCGCAGTTGACAGAATTCTGTGTTCATGTCCTCATCACTCCCTTCGCCGCTCTGCCGTAGCCGCTGCCTCCTCGCTTGGCTTTGCAGGTCCCGGTTCAGCATTGACTTCACGAGAATGCATGAGGTGTTTAAAAAGTCCATGATTGCTGTCTTGAGCTCAGCAGGGTCCATGCTTGCCATGGAATGGCATCTGCACAGTTCACCCAGGAAGAAAGGCATGAAACGGTTGGCTGCTGATGCTTTCACGGAGGGAGGGGTGAAGCTGTACCCAGAAGCACCAGCGGCAATGTTTTTTACCCCATCAGGCACTGGGATCTCAACCCAGCATTCCAATGGACGGGGGAGACTGTGGGAAAGATGGGATAGCTACCCACATTGCAACGCTCAGGAAATCGACGCTAGCCTCGGTCCATGGACGCACACCGCCGAATTAGTGTGCTTAGTGTGGCCGCGTGCACTCGAGTTTATACAATCTGTTTTAAAAAAATGGTTTCTGTAAAATTGGAATAATCCTGTAGTCTAGACATACCCTTAGATTAATACTGACAAAAGTTTAAAATCTCAGTTACTTTTAATCATTTATGTTGATGGTTTTATTCTTGCATTTCACTCATTTTTGACAATGTAAATGGATCAGTTAGTTACACTTTTGTTTATAGTTGAGGAGAGTATTTTTAGGACTAAAGCAACTTTCTACCCCAAATGTAAATCTGATTCAGGAATAAACTCAGTCTCTACCAGAACTTCATGTCCTTGGGGATACCCCTAAGAAGAAGCTGTTTTCCCTGCTGGCTCAGGAAACTTTCCAGCTTCTTGCCTCTTCAGAGAGCTGTGTGAATGTGAGATGTTCCTTCTTCCACTTCCTTCATGTCCTGATTCCTGAAGCAGCCAACAGGACAGAACTTGCGCTGAAGATACACTGTTGCTACAGGTTTCCTTATTCCAGCATTAGATTTAGTAATTCCAAAATCCATTCCATTTTTAACTAATCCTGAAACTTTTTATAAATAATAAACCAAAAGTTACTCTTGCATTATTTTGCCAAATGCAAAAAAAGAGTATTAAAATTCAGCATAAACTGTTATCCTTGTTTATAGTCAGCTTCTAGTCACTTTCATTTCCTGGTTCTATCCTGTATGTCAAGAGGAGATTTCTAATAGAGGAAGGGATCTTAAATCTTGCAGAATGAAGACATAACAAGATTCAGTGGCTGGAAGCTGAACATTCAATTTGGTGCAAATTTTTAACAATGATGAAAATTAAGCATTGGAGCAAGTTACCAAGTTATGCAGTGGATTCTCCATCCCTTAAAGTCTTTCAAAACAGGATTGCATGTCTTTCTAATGAAAAGTTGTGTCTCACCCATAACTGTGTGGTGGCTTATGTGAGAGTTCGGACTGATGATCATAATGGGCCCTACTTATCTTAAAATCTGAGAGCTTGTCTACACTACCGTGCAGGGTCAGTCTAAGATATGCAGCTTCACCTGTGTGACTACTTAACCGCAGTGTCAACTGCTGGTGCTCTCCTGTAGACTCCACTTGCGCTCCTCGTTCCAGTGGAGTGCCAAAGTCATTGGGAGAGCGTTCAGCGGTCAATTTATCGCATCTAGTATAGATGCGATAAATTGACCCTCGCTGGATTGATCGCTGCCTGCCGATCTGGCAGTAGTGTAGACAAGCCCTCAAGAGTCCTAATTTTGTATCACTTGAGTTTCCAAGTTTGTGAATGTTTCAGTTTTGTGTTTAGAAAAAAAAAGTGAATTGCAATAATATTACATCTTAATAGAAATTAATCGTTCACAAAAACTCTTCGAATCGCGTTGTTTTGTACATTCATGCTCTGCTCACCACTCCTACATTCACACTATTTTTTTCCAGAGTGAAAATTGGGGCCTTAATCTAGCTGATAGTGTTCATTTTAAGTTTAAATTTTCTAAGGCAAAATAAAGAAACAAACCACCACCAACAACAACAAAAAACCACTGCCATGCGCTGCCTTAAAGTGTTTGAATTTTGGAAGTGCAGTGATGATGACTAGTAAGCCAGTTAGTGCTGAACAGGCAAAAGTGTTCATCAAGCTTTGTGGCTTTGTAGTCTTTTATGTTCTTAAGTGTGTGGGTGGTGTGGTGTGCTCTTTGGGGTGTGGTAAGGAAAATTTTGAATGCTTTTTTATAGATGCACAATACTAAGTAGAAGAGAATGCTATTCTATGAAGCATCTCTTGAATGATATACTGGCTGCATTCCCGGACTCTTGTTAGCCTCTTGTTAAAATTATGTCACTCCTCTGAAGGGAAACGGATAATTTTCCTTTCTCCAATGGAATCTCCCCTCGGGATACTGCAAGCTCATCCATGCCTGAGATTACTTATAAATATTTCTGAAGAGCAATTTTTTTGACTCAAGAATGGACCACCTGTACCAAATGACAAATATTTTCAAAAACTTCTATTCCCTCCTGAGGAATTCCTTCCAGACACGTCTCAGGTTGTACGAATTTAGCACAAATGAACAATCGCCATAGTTCATCATACGAGTTGTCCATCTAGCCTTCTATCTTGTCTGTGATAGTAGCAGTTCAGATGCTTCAGTGAAAGGTGCAAGAAACCCATGTAGAATTTTGCTCCTGTGTTCCGATGCTTTATTTTGTCACTTAGCTAGTTTCTAGCCTTTACTTTACGTTTCACCATGAGTACTAGTATCAATTAATGTAAATTCCAAGTTGCTCTGTTTCTTTGTGTTGATAAACTTCTTCTGGACTCAACTTTGGGTATTTGTGCACTTGCAGGATCTTTTCTTTCCGGACCCAGAGATCTGCTGCTTCTCAGGCTGCCAGAGTTTTTTCTTTGCTTTCTGAAGGTTTTCCTGTGCACTGTGATCTTTCGGATTAGTGATGTGTATATGTTGCACTGGGAAGCAGTTTGTGGTGAGCAAGTGTCTAAAATTATTCCCGGAGACCTCCCAAGAGTAGAGCAAAAAAGATTTTTGGAAAGGTGCATTATGGATGCAGCATTTAAGCCTGCTTGAAGCCCCATTTCTGCCTCAGCTTGGTTAATTACATATCTCAGTATACAGTGATCAGGGAAGATTCTGCCAAACAGGAGAGAGCTTTAATCCTCAAGGGTGGTCTAGGATGCTGTCTTATAAATTGGTTTGGTTCTTTAAAAAAACAAAAACCAAAACAACTTTTTTATTGGCACAAAGGCTCCTAACTGTTGGTAGGAGGCACTGTTCTGGATACCCAAGGAAATTAGTCCTTGAGGGTGCGTCTCAGAGAGGAGATGGTAATAGTGTGGATGGTGACTGCAGCAGAACATAAGTGAGCCTTTGGGTGCATTGTGTGGAGAAATGAGTTGGTGATGTCCACTGGATTAGATACCAAGATCCCCACCGCTCTCTCCATGCTCGTAATCCGGAATAAAAGTATACGATTGTTGCATCGTATGTTTTTCACGTAATGACATTTTAAATTTTTTATTGCTAGATGAGGCAGTATCTGACTAAGCATATCTGTGCAGCATGCGCCTGACTCTTGGCCCCCAAGGTCAGTCCCATGTATTTCCTCTCTTTATTGGCAGAATAGAAACAAGGGAATACTAACTGCCAGGAGCACTAGGTCTAAACATCAGCTTTGAATTTCAGGCTCTCATGTACTTTAATGATGCCAGAAGAATTGGGCAGTGCAGAGAAGTGCTGTACTTGCTTCCTCAAAACTGTATATCACCCCCAGTAGTCCTGACCTGAGCCCTGCACAACACTGACCAACGCTTCAGTTGTGACATGCAGCACCTCTGCTCTTCAGTCCCTGAGCCCTGCCCTCCTAGCTCTTCCATTGCACTTTGGACTCACTCTTCAACACCTCTCCCTATTGCAGTCCCCAGCCCACAACAGTTCTTCTAGGGCAGAGGTGGGCAAATGTGGACTGTGGGACCGTCCTGCTGGCCCCTGAGCTCCTGGCTGGGGAGGCTACCCCCAGCTTGTCCCCTGCTGTCCCCCCTCCCTCACAGCCTCATCTTGCCACACTGCCAGTGCTCTGGCCTGCTGTTCCTGCTGCTCAGAGCCGGGGTTGGATAAGGGTCAGAGGGTCCTGGGTGGGGGGCAGTCAGGGGACAGGGAGCAGGGGTGGTTGGATGGGGCAGAGCGGTCAGGGGATTGGGAACGGGCAATTGGATAGGTGTGGGAGTCCTGGGCAGCCTGTCAGGGGGCAGGGGTGTGGATATGGGGTGGAGTCCTATGGGGGGCGGTCAAGGGGCAAGGGGTCCCGGGGGACGGCGGTCCAGGGACAAGAAGCAGGTGGGGTTGGATGGGTCAGGGATTCTGAGGGGGGTAGTCGGGGCAGGAAGTGTAAGGGGGTGGGGGCCAGGCTGTTTGGGGAGTCACAGCTTTCCCTACCTGGCCCGCCATGCAGTTTTGCAACCCCGATGTGGCCCTTGGGCCAAAGTTTGCCCACCCCGTTCTAGGGCATTTCAGTCCTGGCGTGAACAACTCCCTGCTATTCTGAAACGGCATCGTTTCCGTGAGCAGAAACCATCAGTCTTGACAAATTCTACTAATGGGATGCTGGTTTCTTGCTGCAGATAAATAGATGAGTGACTAAACCAAAAGGGCTAAATTAATTTCTGTGGTGAGCAAAGTTATATACGAACCTAGATCACAAAATAGCCCGACCTGGAAACAAAAAATACCTATTTTTAAAGCTAGTGCATTAAGGCTTTGCACCATCCTGTCTTACCTCCTCTTTTTCGTTCTCATCTTCACCACTTAACTGCTTTCTTTCAAGGGCACTCGTTGGCCTTGAACCCTCGAACCCCCTATTGCGTTAGGATTGAAAGGACAATGCTTTATTCAAGTGAACATCTCCTAGCTGTTCCGAACAAGCCTCTCCTGGATTAGAGACTGCTAGTGCTTTGCCCTGCTCTGCTACGGATACTTCTACCTTTTTGATATTCAGTTGCAGGCTTCCATCTCCTTTCTGTCCAGCCCCTGTTTACTTCATAGAATACAATGTTTCCATGGCAACAGGTTACTTTTCAAAGGGAACATCTTGTCATTATATTTAATCCACTGCAGCTGAAGAGGACTGAAATATTAAGTTGTTGTTGCTATGGCTACTGCTTTGTTACATCAGTTTCTTTTGTGTCAGATTTCATATACTGTATGGGGTCCTTTTTTCCCTTTTCTGTGGAATAAACAGAGAGCCCCTTCGTGTTGTTGTAATTGTGCTCCATTGATATAATTTGGCTTCCAAGTCTACAGTACATTTTCATTTCTGTAGCAAGAGTTTTCTTCCCATTTTCATATCTTTCTTGGGGGGGTGGAAGTTGGCTGAAAAAGTATCTGATAGGAATTATATGTCTCACTGAAGGGCAAAGGTCTTGCGAGCCGTAGGAAGCGCAAAACAGTTAGAAAGAGGCACTCCTCCCCACGCAAAAAAATTGCAGAACAGTTAATCTTCCCTTGCCCCCATCCCATTCCTGTCCCTCAAAAAAAAAATATCTCTTTCCTCTTCCTTCTCATTACTTACCTTTTGGGTCTATGGTATGTACTGAGGAAATTGCAAGAGGAATGACAATAAGGGAAAGAGAACATTATATGGAGAGAAATGCGAATATTGGTGATTGGAGGGCATTTTGGGTTTTCCCATCTAACGTCATACAAATGCAGTTAGGAAAATGGGAGCCAAGATTTGGATTGAATGTACATTGACAGTTATATCTAGGATGCTGGAGCATAATAAATACTGAGAATTTGCATGAAATGTTTTATTGATTAAAGTCAGTGTAAAGCAAATGAAAGCTGTAGCTAGGTGTGGTTAGAATTAACATGAGGTTAAAATAGTATTGATTTCTCTCAGGGGCCTTTGGCTTGTGTTGAAATTACTAGTAGGTTAATAACTACATTTACAGCTTTGTTTAACTGTTTGGTTTTTAACAATATGAAAATATTGTGGGTTCCTGTAACTTGTTTTAAAATGAATACAGAAGAGATGAATCTGAGTTTTTTTGGCTGTTTGTTCTTAATTCAGTGCTTATGACATGGAGGTTTTTACAGTAGGTTTAGCTGCATTTGAACATCATGTGCATAGGCAACAGAAGCACACCCAAATTTGTCCCCTTTAATCCCTTAGTTCCAATTCTGAGTCTCTTCAGATCTTGCTTACCCTGATGACCTGCATGATAGTTTCGCAATATGGTAAAAGCTCTTTTGAGATCACATGATCTCACTTGTGCGCTTAAAACCAGGTCTCCAGCCGTGAGCAGCTAATATATTAACCACTGAACCAGCTGCCCCTTTCCCTCTTTTGGCAGCTGTGGTGGATACGTGTTTCTTTTTTCTTTAGATTTCACTCCAGTTCTCAACTTGAGACCTGGCTCAGAACACACTGCATTTTTCAGATGTAGAAAAGATGTTTTATTTTTCCAAAAGGAAAAATGGAGGCCCAGAAAACGGCTCAGGGAGTTCTCCAGCTTTTTAGTATCTAGTCCAGGAGTCGACAGCCTTTCAGAAGTGGAGTGCCGAGTCTTTCTTTATTCATTCTAATGTAAGGTTTCGCATACCAGTGATACATTTTAACGTTTTTAGAAGGTCTCTTTCTATATGTCTATAATATAAAGCTAAACTATTGTTGTATGTAAAGTAAATAAGGTTTTTAAAATGTTTAAGAAGCTTCATTTAAAATTAAATTAAAACGCAGAGCCCCTCAGACCAGTGGCCAGGAACCAGAAGTGTAAGTGCCACTGAAAATCAACTTGCGTGCCGCAGGTTGCCTACCCTGATCTAGTCCATGGAACATTTATTCTGTTCTGATGTATGCAGTAGTGATATGCAGAATATTCTTCTTTCTAGCTGTTTATGTGCCCCTTGCAGAATGAGCTGAGACACTAAAAACTTTCTGCTGATATGCTGAGGCATTTCTAGGCCTGCAGTTTTTAATACCCCCTTGAGTCCCTCTTGCTAGATCTCTTCCTGGGTACAGAGCCCTAGTGCAGAAAGATGCTCAGGAATGAACGGTGAATTTAGCATCTTGTTTTTCTCACTGCACAGAGCTGTGATAATAAAGGAAGTGGATAATTTACCATAAGTTACAAATTCTCGTTCATCATAGGAGGAAACTTTTTTTAAATAAAAATTGAATTCATTTGAATTCAGCCTCATTTTAAATGGTGGATTTTTAGTTTATGTTGAAGCAAAGAAATGACTGAATTAGAAAATAAATGTGTACCTTGTATTAAAGCTATATCTTTGTGTACGTGCAGATATTCTTAGATTAGAGGAATACATTTTGATAGGTACTTAATCTTTTATGTGGACTAGTAGTTTTAGGAAGCATTTTGGCATTTAACTTTTTGGTGCTTATTTTTGTAGCAGGAAAGACTCATCGGGCTAGTGGTTAAAACATGAGACTGGGATTTCTGATGACTGGTTTCTATTCCTGGCTGTGACAAACTCCCTATGTGTCCTTCATCTTCCTGTGCCTCAATTTTGTCATCTGTAAAATTGGGGTGCATAAAAATTGCCTACTTCACAAATGGAAGTTTAATTTATTGTTTGTAAAATACTTTGAGACCATGGGATGGAAAGTGCTCTAGAAGTGCAAATGGATGCTAAAAAAATTTCCATGATTCTTAGTGTGCTCTTGTCAGTTCGAGTTGGATATTCTTGTTTTAATACAGGTTAGCATTTATTGTCTTGATTTTTGGTTTTAGAATTGAGAGAAATTGTTACTAATTTCTTCATCCTTAATTCACCCCAATGTGCCTATAACGGCCGCTGGGGAACATATGGGTCAGTAACTAACCTCATGTACTTTTGCCATACTTTACAGTGACTAGGTACATGGTTTAAGTCAAGGTTTATGTATTTACTTTTCCCATATGAATCAGATAAAATTATATATATATATATGTGCACACAGTTCTCTTAAATAATTTTCTGGAGTCTGCTCATGACTTAGCATCATTTTAGTGTCTTGCAGTTACTGAGATTTTGTGCTCAAAAGTTTGTATGAATACATTTAAATGGACTGACTGCAGTAATTGTCTCTTTTATATAATGTGTCTAAATGTAATATTTTGAATTATAGAAATTAATACTAAAATAAATAAAATGTATACATATCTATTTATACATATAATAAAATAGTTTTTAAAATAGAGTTCTTGCAGAACTGTCACTCCTTAAGATATTTAAACCTCTTTGGAGTTTGTTGCACTCCTTAATACGTTTTGTTAGGGTCCTGAAGGGCAGTGCAGTATCTCTAGCTGTAGCTGCATTATGCGACCACAAGCACATATGTAAGCAAAGAGCATTTGTTGAGTCTGATTGGTCAGAAAGATTGAGCGCCTGATATTCCAAACAAAGTCAATGGCAGTCAGGGTGCTCAGCTTCTCTGAAAATCATGCCATGTGTGTTAAACTGTTTTGCAAAAGTGTGGCTCCTAAAAGATGGGCTTAGCCGATAAACTATAATTTCAGTGTTGGTAGTGTCTGTCTGCTGGTTATATTTCAAGAAATTTTAGCAAACAAAAGAGGTTGTGAGAGGAGAATAAAGATGCAGATTTACTTTCCCATTTTTTTTCCTCCAGAAGTTTTAAGAAATTATTTCCATGCTGTCAGATTGCTGTGCTGGCTGTATTGTTGCCTTAGAGAATATAAAACTTTCTTCATTCTTGAGCTACTCCAAGTATTTCCGTAATAGCATTAAAGAGAGAGTTGATTTTTCTTCTTTCAACATATGGTGACACTTCGTCTGCAACCAGCAACTGTGTAATTGGTACATACCCCTTTGGAGTAAAAATCTTTGCTGCTCGACTGAGTAAAGGTACTCCACTGGAAACTTGTAGCTTTTACTTGCTTACAAATACCATTGCAGCATGATTGAATGATATGAGTCCCTTCATGCACAATTTTGTAGGAAAGTGCCTTTTTTTGGATAAACCCAGTCAAAACTCATTTGATTTTGTCTAAGACCAGGTACTACTGGTGAAACTGACTTTCTGTTTTGCAGCCATTCCAACAGATGTTCTCATCTGATTTTAGCAAATCAATAATAGTAATTTCTAAAGGTTTCCAGGGCCAGGCTTAGGCAATATTTGGATAGAAGAACATGGTAACTCATAACTGATGGCTCAGTAGGTGACATCCTTTGTATTTTATGTGGGAGGTGTCGTCTTCTGGTTAAAGAATAAGGAGTATGTCCTAATTCCATGTCAGTTTTTTGCAAATGCAGGGTTATCTCTTCTGATGGATAATTGCATTCCACCTAGCACTTATTTATATTTGGATCTACAGTCTGCAAAAGCAGTCCCTCCTCTTCTTCCTGCTCTGTTTTGCAACACCTTTTACTCTTCTGGGAATGCTGTAGGAACTGGATAATAATTTCTTGTGCTCAGTTTACTCTACTGCTCTAAACACTTCAAGAAAAATGTAGCATGAAGTTTTCATTTCAGATACTATTTTTAGGGGATGAAAACGGGCTCAAAAGCTTTCTTAAGGCATGCTAATGTTAACCCAATATAGGATTGCGAGCTGGGGCCTAGCGGGCAGTCCGTATCTCCTGGGTTTCCCTGTTGCAGCAATCAGCCAATGGGGTACTGCTTGTGAGGATGGATCTCATTGGATAGGCCTTGTCCCTGCAACAGGATTTTTGAGTTGGCTGGCTAGGGCACAAGGAAGTTGATACTATCAAACAAGCCACAAGAGGGCTCCTCCCTTCTGTGCCCTCCACTGGAAATTATTATTGGTAATACCATAGCACTTAGAAGCCTTAGTTAGGGACCAGGACTGCGTGGTGCTTGACATTGTACAAACACAGAATAGAAAAAACAGTCCCTGACCCAAAGATCAACTCCTTCCCTTCTCCTCCTCCCCCGATTTCCACCTGGGTAGGTATTGATTTGCAGGTTGGTGTTGCAAACCCATAGAAGTCAGGTGGTTTTGGGGAAGTTTCCTTTTCCCCTAAGACTTAGTAAAAAGCAACAAAGAGTCCTGTGGCACCTTGTAGAAGCTTTCGTGGATGAATACCCACTTTGTCAGGCACTTTCACCCACGAAAGCTTATGCTCCAATAGGTCTGTTAGTCTATAAGGTACCACAGGACTCTTTGTCGCTTTTTACAAGATCCAGACTAACATGGCTACCCCTCTGATACCTAAGACCTTGACAGGTGTCCCCAAGAAGTTACTGTGTTACGGAATTAGTAAAGCTGCAGCCACTTTGCCAGAAATTCCAGATCTGTCTTCATTGGCCTCTTCCATTCACAAAGTTCACTGCTATGTTGAGCGTATCCACTGTTTCTACTTTAATGGTGCATTGTTATTACTGCTTTTCAGCATGCATTGCAAACCTAATAGCAAAAGGGGGTTTGTGTTGGTACAGTATATATGTTATCACATTTTTGTTCCTCGTGTATTAATGTTCTTCTTCAATCAAATAGGCAAAAGGTGTATAGCAAGATCTAGTGATTAGAAATTGAAGCAAGACAAACTCAGAGTCGGAAAAGGTGCAGATTTTTTTTTTTAACAGTGAGGGTAAAGAACCATTGAGAGAACTTACCAAGGGTTCTGGTGGATTCTCTGTCATTAGCAGTTTTTAAATCAAGATTGGATGCTTTTCTAAAAGATAGGGTGTAGTTCAAACAAAATCAGACAAGTCCTGTGTTATAGAGCTGGTCTATAAAGAACCACATTGGACCCTTCTGGTCTTCTATGACTCTGTGTGCAATAATACAAAGTTTTGTTAATTATAAGCTCTACTCACGGATGCTCTTTGTCTTTCATGGTAGGAGGCTGAACAGCACCCAGGGCGAGATCAGAGTTGGACCCAGCCATCAGGTAAAGGATTTGATTGTTTTAATTGTTTGAAATGTTTAACAACGGGTTATAGCAATTGAATTAGCTCAAGGAATATGTACTCAAAATTGTGTGTGTGTGTGTATGTGTATATATATATATATATATATATATATATAAGCATCTAAAATATACATTATTTGATACTTGCACACGAGCATTTCGTTAGAGTTATCTATTACTCCTAGTATCAGCATAGTAAACAGGACTGTTCTTCAGCACGGGCTGTAATTTTAATGACGCTTTTCAGCAAAAAATATTTTTTATATACTACTGTAGGACTGAAGGAATCAGATCTGCTATTGGAAAGTATGGGAAATCAGAAAAAAAGTTCTCATTAAAATTAATACATTTTCAGCTGAATTTGAGTATTAAATTTGCCCAACATTTAAAAAAAAAATTGAACTTAACAGTAACAAAGTTATTTTTCATATGTTTTCAGAGTCTTCTAATCTTACTTCACAGCAGATTAAGATGGTAGCTTGCTGTTTGCTTTATTTAAGACATTTACCTTGTTTTTTAGTTATTTACTGAAGATAAACAAAATGGAGTAATAGTTTGGCTTAGTGTCCCTTAGAAACAGGGAGAGTCATCAAAATCTGCCAGATGCAAGAGAACAAGATTGGAAGGCGAGAGAATTTGATAATCCTCCTGAGCTTTGGTGCCCCAAAGTTAAACTGTGCTCTATATGATTTCTGAATTTAATTTATTTTAAACAACCTTTTGGCATTGGGAGGGTTTTTTGCCCCCCCCCTTTTTTTTTTTGTCCTAGACAGGTAAACTTCAACTCCTACAAGCTGGAAAGAGTTAAATCAATAAACTTACTGTAGCACCAAAGCTAAAATCATTGCTTCAGAAATAGGATTTTAGCCTGTACCAACAACAGCCAGTACAAAGCAGAAGTGAAGGAAAATGGTTTAGTAAGAACGCAACCAAAAGCATGCTATCGTCCACTTGTCTTAATACCTTGTTGGGGTCATTACTTGCTTCCAAGAAGGAAACTATCCCTTTACAACCATGACAGATTTAGAGCTGGTCTGTAGTAACTTTTGAATAGTGTATGTTGACCTGGTTACTGAGAAGTTTCCTGGACAAATATATTGGTGTAGTTTAACAGGGGACTATTGGAAAAAAACAAGCAGAAAGGAGAAAGAATAGCTGAAGATAGGACACTTCTCAGTCAAAACATGAGTTAAGAGTAAATGCCAAGTCAGGAAGGGGTCCAGAGAACACAGGAGATCAAAAGAACACTTTGAATGGTTTGAAAAGGAACAGTCTCTCTCAAATTCAGTCAGACCTGCAAGGGAAAAACAGTGTACTGTAGCCTAGGGCTTAATCTGAGAGAGAAAATTGTGGAACTCTGACCCAGTATAGCTAAAGTCTCCAGGCCTAATCCCTATGGGGTGCTTTGAGAGAGACCAGGAAGAGAAGAGAGTACAGTGAGCCCTGTAATCATCTCAACTCCATTAACAGACATTCTTGAAAACATTATACAGTTTATTATCAATTACCATACAGCACAAAAGCTTTACTCCCTTCCCCACACTCCTTGCTGCCTTGAAACTTTGCAGAAGTTTAAACATAAAGATCTTCTTGCTGATCATGCCCTCTTCGCACATGGACTTACGGTTGTAGTATCGTATTTGCCTTTTATAGGAACTTTATGATGCAGTTGATGTTTGGCCTCCTGACCCTGTGAAGACGGGAGGTTTAGATCTTTGATTCAGAAGCCCTGAGTCCATTCTTTGAGTGCATTGTAAGGTCTGTTGATTGTGAAAGATGAGAGGAAGTGGGAAGCTTGTAAAACCACTGTGGTGCCTCGGTCCTTTCTGGCTGTCATCATACAGAGTGAGGAAGTAGGGATTGCAACATCATAGCATTATGACTGATTGACTGAGACAAAAAACCCGCTGCTGGACGTGGCTTTAGGGAAGGGTAAAAGCTCTTAGTTTGTTCCAGCTTATTTGGGAAAATCTTTCCTGACTGTTGCAGGTAATCTGCTTGTGCAGGAGCATGGACAGCGCTAGAATTAATTTGCTATGTTAGGGCAAATCCTTCTAATGGGGAGTTAAGAGCATTCAGCCCCTTGTAAGACTGGGCCCTTGAGAGAGATTCAGGCTTTGTTATCCATCCAGACTCCTTTTTCATAGATTCCAGTACTAGAATGGACCACTGTGATCATCTAGTCTGACCTTCTTACAACTGCCCCAAACTATTTTCTATCACCCATCTTTTAGAAGAACATCCCATCTTGGTTAAGAAATTGCTAGTGATGGAGAATCCGCCACAACCTTTGATAAGTTGTTCCAATGGTTAATTACCCTCACTCTTAAAAATTTAAGCCTCATTTCCAGTTTGAATTTGTCTAGCTTCACCTCCCATCGGTTGGAATGTGCACCTTTGTCTCCTAGCTTGAAGATCCCACTGTCAAATATTTGTTTCCCATGTCGGTACTTATAGACTGTAATCAAGGCTCCTCATAACCTTCTTTTTGTTAAGCTAAATAGATCCCACTAAAGAACTTGACTCAGTTATTCCTTGTGAAAGCTGAAGAATGTACATTCCGTGTAGCATCCTGGAGTATACTTGGTTTAAAAAACAGCCCCGAAAAAGTGACTAAAGCACGTTACTTTTTAAATTAATAATACTGGCATTACTGTACTTGGTACTTCTGAAGGTACTCTCATCTGAAGCTGTCAGTGCACTTTACAGACGTTCTTCATCTACCCTGTGAGGGGTATTTATGAGCTAGATTTTACAGATGGAAAAACTTGGCACAAAGAAGTGTCATGTGAGGTACCTTCCTGTTTGGTTGCCTGACTTTTGAGACTCTTAATTCCCATGCGCAGCGGTGCAGAGCACCCACCTCTGCCAATAACTTCAGTGGGTGTTGGAGATGCTCAATCTTACGCATGTAAAACTCCAGTTGGGTACCTAAAATAAGTGAATATTTTCAGAAGCATCCTAAGGTTGCTTGTCCAAGGTCAGCATATGTATTGGAGTGTGTTTTCACTAGGAGGAAGAAAAGGTATTTTCTTAACCTGACTTAGCTAACTTGAGGTCCTAGTGAAGAGGCAGTTTGTAGGTTTCACATAGTTTAGCAGATCAAATAAAAGACTAGGCTCTCCTGTAGTCTTTAATTTGACCTGCTAGCACATGTGAAAACAATAAGCTGCTTTGTCTTCTGTAGGATTTTTACCTCAAGTTAGTTAATATGAAGAACGAACCTTTCTTCTCTGACAAAGACACATCCTTATGACAGATCCAGGATTAGAACCTCGGAGTCCTGACTCTGAGCCAGTACTCTAGCCAGTAGACAACAGTGCCTTCTTTTTATTGAGATTATAAGCTTTTGGGGGCAGGAATAGTCTGTGTACGTACAGTACCTAGCACAGTGGAGTCTTGGACCATTACTTGAGCCTCTTGGGCTACTGTAATAAAAATAATAAAGATAAAGTGTGTTTGGTTGCAACAATGCCCTGTTTTAAGATTCACAGAGCTATGTGTGGCATTCTGGTCTGTGAGTAGGGCTTCTAGGCACAGTGGTAATTCAAATACTATGTTATAGTGATAGATGAAAGAAAACAATCAACAAATGTTTACTATATGCTCACTATGCTGCCTACTTCTATTGTCTGGTTTGCTAACAGCTTTTTGACATGACCCATTAAAGAGATTCGTTTTTGGAAACATGATAATGAAGCATGTTGGTCCTAGGGTATGAGAGGATTCTAGTTTAAGTGCCTTGGCTGGTGGAAGCAGGTGCACAGTGAGTATGTCTAATACACATCTCCACTGGCCATGGCGGCTGTAATGTCTGCTTATCCTGCAGCGGCAGAAAATTTCAGTCACAAATCCATTTTCCTAGTGAAGAAGTGAAAAAATACATTTTGAAAAGCAGAAAATGAAAGACATCTGAACCGATGACTTCTAATTACCAGTTGTATATAAATATTACCTTTAAAAAATGTTTAAAATTGTAACTGTAAGAGGTAATTAAAGGCTTAAAAGCTGTTTCCAAAAATGCTCTCCACTATCTTGTCCTATTGCTGCAGATGACTAAAGATGCTGATTGGGTCTCTTGGTACATTTGATGGCAGAGGTCATTTCCCTGAGCTATCTTGCTTTCTGCAAATTTCCTTGGGTCATTTTGGGGTTTTAATGATTTGCTAAGGCCTTATTTGTAAATATCAAACGTGTTTTTATTGAGGAGTTAAAATGAAACAGATACCTCCCTAGGTAGTCATATGTTTGCCTCCTTTCATATTTATGTATTATGTGCATACAGTTTATCCTGCCAAACAGTAGTTAAAATGGTTTCCTTTTAAAAAGTGGAAACAGCTTGTTTTCCCCTTCAACAGAGGTTAAACTATCCCATGTTTGTGAAGGTGTTTTCATTTTTGTACGACAGAGGACGATGCTCACAGTATGAGTTTTAAAAATGGTTTAAAATAACTCTAGGCCATGGTGCTTGCACTGATATGCTTGTGCCTGAAATGTGTATCCTAAAGGCTTCCCTGTAAGTGCAATAGGAGATGGTGCTACCCAGTGATGTGTACCAGCTGATGTTACCGTTTTTCGAAAACGAGAAGAAGCATGATTTTTAATTAAGGCATGGGACTAGGAGCCAGTAGATCTGGGTTTAATTACCGGTACTACCACCAATTTCCCGTGAAACCTTGGGCAAGTCACTTAGCCTGTCATTGCCTTAGTTTCTTCATCAGTGCAATGGGGATGATAACATATCCCTCACAGAGAACTCCTATGTACAGTCTATTAGTGTAATTGTTGTCAACACTGTTTGTTTTAACTCTGTTTCAATTTTTGTAGGCCAAGCTTCCAGACTTGCAGCCATTTCCTTCTCTGGATGGCGACACTGTGACACAACATGAAGAACTTGTGTGGATGCCAGGGGTCAATGACTGTGACCTGCTTATGTACCTCAGGGCAGCAAGGTACATGAAGCCAAGATAACCCAGCTTCCCCAGAGCACTTAAGCTGAAATGTGGGACATGCCTAAGAAGGTTGGGCTAAGGTTGCCCATCGTCCTGTGTAGAGGCGATATTACATTAGAATGTTAAGAAGTTGATTTTTTTTTCTAGGTGGGAGCCATTATCAAGATGTGATGGTGTTAGGCTAGCTCCAAAGCTGTTTTGGGTCACAAAGGAATGTCACAGTGGGCTCTCTCTTTTGGATTGAAAACAAAGTAATTATATGTACAACATATCCCTCAAACCACTGAGGGATAGATAGCTCAGTGGTTTGAGCAGTGGCCTGCTAAACCCAGGGTTGTGAGTTTAATCCTTGAGGGGCCATTTAGGGATCTGGGGCAAAAATCTGGCTGGGGATTGATCTTACTTTGAGCAGAGGGTTGGACTATAGATACCTCATGAGGTCCCTTCCAACCCTGATATTCCATGATTCCATTCCATGATAAATAGTGATGTAATATCTAAAATGTACAGGTCAATTAGGGAAGTAAAAGCTGTGAATAAAATAACCATGACAGTTATTATAAATAACTGTGATAGAATTTCTTCCTGTAGTAAATATTCTTTTGGCAACACTAGGTTTGCCTAGCTACGATTCACCCTAATACTATGAACGATGCCTAGGGAGTCGGATCAAACAATTTAGATCTTTATACATAAAGATCAGGCTCCCAAAATAATGGATCAGGCATTAACTCAGGACGTGTGGATAAATAATCATTTTTAATTTGTAATAAACTAATGACTTGGCACCCTACGGTTAGTTCCAAGACAGCTTGCAGACTTAATTAAACTAAAATTATGATGACAGGTAAGCTGTCTGGGGCAGGACTGCATCCTCATATGAGGTGGTATTCCTAGCACAATGCCGATTGGGCCTCTGGGTGCTACAGTAATGAACAATTAAATTATGCTAATATCATCTTGGAGTGAGTCTTTGAATAATACCTTGAAAATTATCCAGTACTGAAAATAGCCCAATACTGACAGCATGCAGGTGGGCAAAACAGAGCCCTGAAAATGGTGATTTACAATGTAAATAGCATCTGTATATTGCATAATGTGTGCAATTAGAGGATGACTTGTTGCATTTTATTTTTTAACTATAAAGGAGCATGGCAGCTTTTGCAGGGATGTGTGATGGAGGATCCACAGAAGATGGCTGCGTTGCAGCCTCTCGCGATGACACTACGCTCAATGCACTCAACACAGTAAGTATCCAGAAGTGTTGACTCTGTAAAAGAGTTACCTGGTTTTATTTCATTTTAAGGGGCCATCTAATGTATGCAGCACATGGATAACAGATGAATTAACCCTTAACTAGAGCATGTCTGGAGTCATAGCATGATCTCATCAGTAGCCGGGGACTTATTAACTTCATGCTACTCCACACTTCATAGCTGCCTCCTCAATCATCTACAGTTTTCCAAGTGAGTATTTTAGAGAGAGAAATTATTGTTCTGTATTACAATCAGTTCACATGGGTCATCCCAGATTTAATTGTTATCTTGCGACGTTTCCATAAAACATAGGGGATGCTTGACCTAACCATTGGTCCTTTCAATCATCCATTTGGCGCCTAACAAATACCTGGTCTTTCATAAAGGAAGAGAAACCAATAATGCACTCAGTTGCCTATTGTCCAGTTCTTTATATGTGGGGAAGGATCTCCCGACCATTCCACGGTGATCACTTGGAAGCATGTGATTTGATTCTCTCTCTTGTTAACTTATCTTTCATGGCTACAAATGCTGTTAGTGGCCCTCAAAAATATATTGCTCTTCTTAAAATCCAGTTACAGTAGTTGATTCTGTGTTTTTGGTACTGAACAGTACCAGCTGACTCTATATGTAACATAAATATTGCATTTTATTAAGAATAAATTTACTTGTAATTTCATGGAGTGTTCTGTTCATGTTTTAAGGACCAGTCTGAAAAAATTGTCTTGTGTGACTGCCATATTTTTCAATAACTCAGTAAAATCTCATCTAATTCTTCTTTCAAGGCTAAATAATCCTAGTTTTTGGAGTGTCGCCACACAACTGATTAATTTAGTTGACCTTTTATTGAATTTTTTCCATCTCCACTATTTCCTCCTTAACTTGTAATTTTTCTACTCTGAAAAGTGACCAGGATAAAAATGGCACAACTTTACTTATTGGGTCTGTTCCCTATATGTATGCAGAGTTGTATCCGCTGACTTTAGTGACAGATGATGTTTTTATTTGTTTTTTAATATCTGTTCAACCTGCCAAGCAAATCCGATTGGGAATGAGCTGTTATATTGTTTCATTTTGTGCATAATCTACAAGATTATTTTGCTAAATTCCAATCACTCGCACCTAGGAAAGCTCACCAAAGGTAATGGGGCTTGTGCATCTGTAAGTGAGATCCTAATTTGGCCTGCAGAACCTTTAGTACTGGTGATCACATGCAAGATGGAAAAAAAACCCAGCTTGACTCTTAAAGTTATGTCTACGTTGCAATTAGACACATGAAGCTGGCCTGTGCCAGCTGACTTTGGAAGGGCTGTTTAGTGGCAGTGTAGACATTAATGCTCTAGGAGCAGAGCGTCCGGTCTCCAGCTTGAGCTCAAACATCTACACTGCAATTCAACAGCCTTAACCCGAGCCCCGCAAGCCCAAGTCAGCTGGCGTGGGGCTAGCCACTTGTTTGTAATTGTAGTGTAGACATACCCTTGGATCCCAGGTTAAATTTGCAGAGCTGCCAGCTTGAAACCATGTCTGCTGAGTACATTATATGGAATTGTTGAGAGACTATAAACTGGATTTTCCCAATGCAGTTTTTACAGAGCTATTCTTAAAAGTGGAACTATACTTTAAGGGGAAGATTGCCAAACCGGACAGTCGTCCTGACGAGGATATGTTATTCGATTTTTGCTTCTTCCATGTTTAATTCATTTGGGCAGTCTATTTTTAAACTTCTTTGCTGCAGACTGGACCAGCATCTTCATTTAGCAATCCACAATGACTTGTGTCACTGTCCTCAAAAGAATTGTGGGGTCGGAGCCCAAGAGCGTACATGAGAAGTTGAGACTACTTTTGTCCACTGTGCAAGTTAATCTGCTCTCACTAACCAAAAAGAAACGGTTTATTGATACACCGCTATCTTGATATAACACAAATTTGGATATAATGCGGTAAAGCACTGCTCCGGGGGGGCGGGGCTTTGCACTCCCGTGAATCAAAGCAAGTTCAATATAACACGGTTTCACCTATAGTGTGGTAAGATTTTTTGGCTCCCAAGGACAGCATTATATCGAGGTAGAAGTGTACTAGCAAAATTCACCAACATCTATTCTACTTGTGCAGATCATTTAATAGTAAATAACATCAATGCTAACCTGAGGTGCTATGCTGTTAACTTTCATACACTCTGAGAGGCAGGCATTTGCTATGGCTGTCTAATTGCTTGAGTAATTTTCTTTGTAACTATTTAGGCAGTTAACAAGTTTACAAATCATTGGCATGTAGGTGTCAGAAATAGAGCAATAACCATTACAACAGTGAGCTTACTTTTTTGTTTAGAGAACATTCTGCAGTAATATAATAATCAAATCTCTCTCTAACGGTGTTACGATATAGTAGTATTTATATTGGTGTAGTGCCTAGCTGCCTAGCCATAGATCAGGACCCCATTGTGCCTAGGCAATATATAGGGTGATCCTCTTTATACCATCTAGGATGTATTGTTTCTGGTGATTTTATTAAATTGATGAAGCTACTGATCCTACTCATATCTGTCAAACCAAGCCTGTCTATTAAATTTAATTAGCAAATTTTTAACCCACAGCAAGGCATTTCCTTGCTGCTTGTTATTACAGAACTATTTTGCTTAATGTATTGTCTTATAATGGAACCTTACCAAAAATTTCCAAATGTTTTAAACATGTGGAACTTATATTGACTTTCAAAAAGTTGATTTGGGAGAGAATTTTTTCTTTTATAGGGACACTTGGAAGTTAAAAACACGTATTTTTAATATACAGATGTCCTTATCTGTGTTACAATCACTTACTAACCACCATTTAAATATTATATTTTAGTTCTTGGCTTTTTTGCATTTCATTCAGCTTGGGACAGTAAAAGAGTAGTCATTTTCGTTGTCTGGTTTTCATGCAATGTACCGCAGTGCTTCAGTGACTGGATTTAAAACATTCCCCTGCAGCAACACCAAACTAAAAACTTTATTTCTATAATGTTTTGTAAAAGTCTTTCCAAATGAAAAAAAAATTTCACAAAATAAAATAAACCCCACACTTGAATCTAAACTATCTGACTACTTCCCTTTAAGAAGAGCTCTGTGAGGCTTGAAAGCTTCTCTCTCCCACCAACAGAAGTTGGTCCAGTAAAACATATTACCTCTCCCACCTTGTCTCTCTTTAAGAAGTCATGCTTGTTTGACCTTATCATGTCTACTTATTCAAGTACTACACTTAATTAGCCTCCAAGTCCGTTTTAGAATTGAGATAAAGCGTGCTGGACTTCCCATTCCTAAGCTCTTCCATGGCTTCTTTCTTTAAAAAATAGCCAACAAGTTAATAATTTTCCAGTATTCAAGAACAATTGCCATTTTAAGGCTATATTGCACATCCTCGTCCGTCTTTCAGCTATTTTACATTTTATTTCTGTCCTTTCCCTTGGGCTGGATGTCTGGTTCTGGTGGTTTACTGCTCTGAAGCATTTTAAGTTGCTCCATTACTTCCTGTTTAGAAGACTCGAATCTCTTGTTAAGGCCAATAATCACCAAAGAGCTCTTGGAACTGGAATTTTCCTCCTTGTCATCAATAGTAAAAGACTAATGCAGAAAATTCATTTAACTTCTCTCTCCTCTTTAATTACCCTGTTAATCCCTTGGTGGTCTGGAGGGCCTGTGGTTGCACTTAAAAATTTCTTGCATCACAGACTTATGAGTTTGTCTTAATATATTTGGTTGATCTGTTCCTCTTCATTTTTCCCCTTTATATTTTTAATGTGCACCTTATCTAGCATCAGCTGTTTTTACCAGTCTGTTTATGTTGATAGCATAAGATTTCCACTTTGTAAGTCATTTAATAAACCTAATAAACTTATAATTTACTCTTTAATCAAGCTAGTTTTATTCCTTCTTTTTTGCACTATATATTTTTGGTTGCTTTGAGGTGTGTAAACCATCTGTGCCTTTTATATAGTGTCTCGCATATCCCCAAGCTAGATCTTAACACTTTAAGTCTTATTTACTGTTCTGACAGCTGCTAACCATTCCTCATAATTTTTATGTCTAGTCTTTTCAAGTTCATCACTACAGAGCTGCCCTCTTACGATATCTTATTGTGCAGTGGTCACAATTGGCCAGTGAAGTTCTTACATTCACCTTCTGTATTCAGCAATTACTTAAGAACTGCTGCTGCTTGTAGGCATTTTGGTAGAAGTCCTCTGTTCCTGTCTGTCTGGAATTGTCCTCCTCTCTACCACCTTCTCAACCATGCATAGTTCCAGCTAAGTAACTTGGCCTGCACGTGGGCTGGGTAGCACTTCCAGAAGGACTATATATAATAGGCTTGACGTAGGCTGCTGGATTTCTATCATGTTCACTGGTTTATTCGCTCTTGAATCCAGGTACTTGAGGTATATTTTTGGAGCACACTCTGCATAACGGTTACGTGCATCAGGTTTTAGAAGTTCCTGAAGATACCTACATATGATTCATATTTCAGTTTTGTTTCTCTAGATAAAAATACCTTTTTATGCGTGGCAGTTTCCCACTACCTGAAAATGCATTTAATCTGGTTAAAAGTGGACTGTCTAAGTAGCCAAGACCCTGTCTAGAAGGCTGATTTGAGTTACAGCAGACTCCACTTCACCTAGGTGTGTGATGTTCTGAAAACAGCTGTAAGAACTTAACTAGCCATCAAAGACATTGAGACATCAGTGGGTGCATGTCTGAGCCCTAGTCTTTCATCTGGCTGGTGCTGTTGCCTGAGCTGCAAAGAATTTCGTTTTCTTGACATGATGCCATCTTCCCTCCACCTCCTCCAGTGTCTGTCCACTTAGCGCAGGCTTTGGGTTTGCCCAACAAGCTAGTTCTGAGCAGCTGGTGCTGTACTAAGTTGGTTTTTGTTTAGAAATTATGATATGTAGTTTGGAAGATTAATCGAAAAAATTGATATGCTGTATGATTTCTTATTATGGAAATCCAATAAACTTCAGAGCAGCACTTCATATAAATCAGACTTGACAAGCTCCTTTGCTAGTGTTTTATTTATGTAATAACAGAGTGCTGTAGCCCACAGTGTGATTTATTGTTAATTACACCAGATAGAAATGAAGATCAGGGATTATGCCATGCAGCGTATATTTTCTAGTATAACAGCTCCTTCCAGTGATTATTTACTTAATAGCATGGGTAAATTTCAGCTTCCATTCCTTGGTTTTGATGTCAGGTTTTCATGCTGTATTTATAATGCACCTCCCAGCAAATCAAGAGCAGCAGAAGTTTTCATTTGGAGATCATTGACCTCCTAATGCATTTTGGCTGTCACTTTGCGGGGGAGGGGGAAGCCTCCTTCAGAGATTCATCAACAATACTTGCTTTTTAAGTGGTGGGAAATCTCTTGCTACTGCTGTTGAATGAGTAGCATGGGAGAGAGAGTTCTACTGTCCGACTCTTTAAAACTGCACCTCTACCTGATATAACGCTACCCAATACAACACGAATTTGGATATAATGCGGTAAAGCAGCGCTGGGGGGGCGGGCTGCGCACTCTAGCGGATCAAAGCCAGTTCGATATAATGCGGTAAGTTTTTTTGGCTCCTGAGGACAGCGTTATATTGGGGTAGAGGTGTAGTTTAAAAAAAACAACTTGTAAACATGAAGGTTGTGATTAATAGATTAGATCTTTTAGAATGTTAGTCATGTGAAGTGAGAGCATTGATTTTCAGTTCTGGTTGTCAGATCTTGCATCCAGCCACGACATCTTACTCATCTATCTGTGAAATGGGAGACAGTGGAGTATCTTAGATTTGTGTATAGTAGTATGACAACCCCACTTTATTTACCTTGTGAATTGGAGAAATACATGGCTGCGGCTCCTGACTTCTCTTTTGGGTCGATGTGCATGATGAGACATTCAAAGAGCCAGGAGAATTAACAGGAGTTCTTTATATTAATATTGGTGATACTTCGCACTTATATAGCCCTTTTGGTCCAGAGCTTTCCAAAGACCAGTAAGTATCTCAATTTTAAAAGTCGTCTTTATGCAGAAGAGCTGGGACTCGAAATTAGGAATTTTTGGATTCCAGTATTTTCTTGTCCTCTCCAAAGTAATGGCAGAATTTGTAGCTGCTCACTTAAAAATATTCTCCTGCAATGATTCTTTCCAAGTCAGGTCACTTTAATTTAAAACTATTTTAGCACTCTCATTTTGTGTAATTATTAATGAATTCACAGATGAGTAGCCCACTCCAGGAGCACATGAGATGTGGAAAAGGCTTTTGACTGCAGTGGGAAGGGCTAGGAAAAAACTCTTGCAGATGTATCTTCTTATGAATTAGTGATATCAGATTAATGTATATAAGGCCAAACCATTTCACTCACTGTCCTAAGTGCTTGTGAATGTTGGGGAGAGCTAAATAGCTTCTGCTGCCTTCCACACCAGAGAGAGCTGCATTTCAGTGGAGGGTAACTTGATCCAACTTTGTACAGTCAGATTGGCCTACAAGGGACAGAAGTTGCAGTTTCCAAATGAAAAGATGAAGATGAGTGGCCCTGCAGTCCAATCTGATCCTATTCCAAGTTTTCAGTTTGGGATAAACAGTGAAACTAGCCATGTATTTAGGATGCTTATGCCTTCTCTCATCCCATTGCACGCCCATACAAGCACCAGATGCAACATGTTAATTTTGCCAGACCTCTCCTAAAAGTGGGAAATCATATACCTGAACATCCCCTTCTGTTGAGACTGGAAAAATATTTGGAGGAGTGCTTATAGCACTCCTGGTGGATCAGCTCCCCATGTCTACTTTTCATTCTGCCTGCTGAAAAAGCAGTGAAGGCATATGGCAAGATGCACAGATCTGGGCTATCAGGCTACTGTTTGTTGCGTCAGGCAGCTCAGTGTGTTTTTCACATGCCCTTTTTAAAAAAAATATGTTCTGGGAGAAAGTATTAAAATTCTCAGAGTGTCGAAGGGAGAATTGACACTGAATTTGCCTTTATTAGCTCACAAATCAGCAAGCATAAAAGAGCAGATTAACAAGAATGCCAGAAAACATACAGACATAGTCTTAATAAGCACCAAGATTTAAAATTATCCCTCAGCATCAGGAGGACTCATCTCAACTGCTGGATTCATTCCGTCCATATGACTTACAAATCTGAAAGGGTATTTGCCTCCCAACATAATAGGAGGATGAGCCCTTTTCTTAATACCTGGAGCCCTATAAATCACTTCCTTAATTAAAATTCATAAGCAGTAAGTGCACATTGTACAGCCATGTCTAGATACTGCATGTCCATGTAATTTACTTCAATTTAATTTATACTAATGCATTAGGTGTCCTTTCTCATCTTTTCTCTGTGTATTTTGTTAAAAATGCAATAAATTTTTAAGTCGTAAAGAGAGAAACGTGTTTCATGTGAGTGGTTATGCAGAATGGTCGGGGGAAGCAAAATAAAAAAACTTTTTTTATTGTACTGGTAAAGAAGTGACACATTCAGACTAGCAAGCAATAAGCCTCCAGCTCCAATGTATGCATTTCTGAGATGCAGAGCAAAAGTCAACTGTGCATTTCTGTCAAGGGGGTAGTTCCTGGACTGTGGTCCACAGAGCATTTGTTGTTGGTCTGTTGAGATCTCATTGGTCAGGTAATGCAGGCTCCTCATTCTTGCTTTCAGCATCTAACTGGCATCAGGTGAAGCTAAAGTTCCATTAAGTGCTTTCCTGTTAATATTTTTCCATGTAGATTGCCATAGTTGCCACAGGAGTGTTGTGCGGCTGTGAATGGGAGAGAAAGAGGTCTACTGATTGCAGATGGGTTGGCAACTGTCTGAGAGAGAATTGTTGAATTTGAGCCATGCTATCAAACCTCTTTTACGTAACTTAAACCTCTGCCATTTCACAGAACCTTGAGTAGTATTTCCTATTTTCATTTTGCTTTTGGCCCTGATGCTGCTAGGTGCTGAGTGCTCTCAACTCCCCATTAAATTGAACAGCAGTTGAGGGTGTTTAGCACCTTACAGGATCGAGTCCTGTAGTTGAACCCAGCAGGCATAACTGCACGAAAGTAAAGAAAGTTAATTAAATTAAACCACTTGTGGCATGCACCCTAAAAGCGAGTCTGTTCACTTCTCTGTTTGCCTCATTAATGGCTGCTTGATAAATAGCAAATCTTCTATTAAGTTCACCCTCTCCGAAGAAATGAGAGCCACTGTTCATGAGGTTGCCTGAGGTGAGTGCATACAGCTTTGCTCCGCATTAGGAAACTGCGTAGGTCCTTTTACAGGGTACGTTTTGGCTGGAGTTTGAGTAGCATTGTGGAATACACCATCTTTCTAGACAGAATTTGGGTCTCTGAAAGCAGGAAAAACAGATTTTAAAATGTCTGAGAGGATAAATTGCAAATGCATCTGCTGAGCTTGCCAGCTCCACAGCACTATTAAGGAAGGGAGCCTCTTAATGCAGCTGCATTGTTTTCAGAGAAGAAAAACGGCTGAGCAAGAGGCTTAAAACATCTGCACAGAAATGCCTCCCTGCTCTGTGGTTAGGAAGCTGGTGTCCCAGATCTGCCAATCCATGGAAAAATCTCAGTATGGTGAATACTGAACATGAATATAATTTCTAATGCTAGAAAGCCCTGGTGTGTGTGTGTGTGTGTGTGTGAGAGAGAGAGAGAATGTGAATGTGAATTTCTGAGTAGATTCTTCACATAGTGATGGCTGGTTAATTTTTAACTAGTTGAAAACTCCTTTCCGGACTTCAGATTTATACAAAAAAAGAAAGAAAATGCACTTGCTTCAGCCAACGTCCCTTTTCTCATCCTTCTCCCACTGACCTTAATATCATTGTACAGAGCTTTTAAGGGCACCATTCTCAGATTCCAGGACAGGAAATGGTTAATTTACCCATCTGTCCTTATTGTCTCTATTCTCTTAAGTAAGGCCCTGACAAAATTCAGTTTGAGGTTTCTGAGCTGTCCCAGTTCAGGGCATGCGTCAAGGCAGCAGTTGTTTTTGGAAGACCAGATTATTTGAAGCGGGGCAGTACATGTTTTCCCCCTCTGCTTTTTCCTTCAGAAATGCTGCTTGCTGCCTTATGCGGATATGTTCCTATCCACAGCTCAGCCTACCTCAGTGGGAGGTAGGAATTTGCCCCCTGCGTTAAAAACTCAGATTTTATAAGGATTTGCAGCATTGGGACAATAACAGATGTGGGTGGCAGCCAGAAATATAAGATGGCAGAACAGTAGAAGGAAATTTTAAAATGGAAAACATACCCTCTGCCTTTAACAGTGAATCTCAAGGCTTTTGTCATTTGACATGCGTGTTGTTTTTATTTGAGGAGGCTAAAAGCCAGCAGTTCCCTATTTTTTCCTTATTGTAGTTGAGGAGCAATGTACCTATAGTTATTACACCTCCCTCCATGCACCAGTGTACAAGATGAAATGATTACATACTAACATGGGCTGGTTCCTTTTATGAGTAGGATTGTTCAGCATTTCTGTAACACAATATTACATGGCAATATGTCATTGTAAGTGACAAATGTGACAGTGTAATATCAACGTAGGGAAATTCTGTTAGAAGTAAGATGTCACCCAGACAAATTACTGCTTGTTTTAACTTGCCCTTAGACTAGATTTTCTTGTCCATTAACTACAGACAAGGTTGAAAGCCTAAGACAACTATTTAAATATATATTAGCATTTATTATGATTACTAGTTTTCCTTTTGGATGGTTCTTCATCAGCGGTTAGTCTCAGGATTCAAATAAGGTAGCATAACACCCCAGGGGCAATCACTATCTGCCTGGGCATGCCGTTAAAACTAAGGCACAGTTTTATCACTTTGAATCTTCATTCATTCTCATTCTTGCTCTTGAAAAAATATTTATGTGCTGCTGGATTTATTTGTAAGATAATTTTCACAAATTCAGCTAAACTGTTGAACAACTAGTTTAAAAGGCCTGTTTACAGCTGTAAAATGTGACCCAACTTTAAATTACTTTGTAAATATTTTTAGTATATATAAAATGTATGAAAATCTGTTGCAAGAACCTTCCCCAGCACTAATCAGCTTGCCCAGTGACAACAGTTATTTGGTATGTCCAGGGCCGGCTCCAGGCCCCAGTGTGCCAAGCGCGTGCTTGGGGCGGCATGCTGCGGGGGCGCTCTTCCGGTTGCCGGGAGGGCGGCAGGTGGCTCCAGTGGACCTCCCGCAGGCGTGCCTGCGGAGGGTCTGCTGGTCCCCTGGCTCCGATGGAGCTTCCGCAGGCATACCTGCGGGAGGTCCACTGGAGCCGCGGGACCAGCGGACCCTCCGCAGGGACGCCTGCAGCAGGTCCACCGGAGCCGCGGGACCAGTAAGCGGCAGAGCGCCCCCTGCAGCGTGCCTCCGTGCTTAGGGCGGCGAAATGGCTAGAGCCGGCCCTGGGTATGTCATACCAAAGAACCATAAAACCTCTCTACAGTGTCACTTCCCCCTGCTGTTCTGCCTTTGCAATTAACTTAAGTTTCTAGAGTTGTGCTTGTTCCTGATGAATGGTTGTCCCAGTTGTAGTGCATAGGAAATAGTGTATAACCAGGGCATCCATTGTGTCATCTGTATCACTAACATTTAGATTATTATGGTGATTGGAGCTTTGTAGAAACGTTAAATAGATAAGAAATGGGGACAGAAGTAGTGAGACCTCTGCCAAAGAGTGGGAGAGGGAGATTATATTTTCAAGCTTCTACAAGTACCAGAAACTAGAGATTTAAGGAAATAGACCTGGTTCAGTTTTCCTTTGAGCTTCTTGGGAAGCGATTTCTCTGGTCACCTGTTGAGCATTTTTCTATACATCCTGAGTTCTGTTGGCCTGTCAAGCAGCTCATAAGGACCTTATAAATTAGGACATACCAGCTAGAAAGACAGGCATGTTGAACATAACATAAGAACGGCTGTACCAGTTCAGACCAAAGGTCCATCTAGCCCAGTATCCTGTCTGCAGACAGTGGCCAGTGCCAGGTGCCCCAGTGGGAGTGGACCCTAACAGGCAATGATCAAGTGATCTCTCTCCTGCTGTCCATCACCACCCTCCGACAAACAGAGGCTAGGGACACCATTCCTTACCCATCCTGGCTAATAGCCATTAATGGACTTAACCACCATGAATTTATCCAGTTCTCTTTTGAACGCTGTTATAGTTGTAGCGTTCACAGCCTCCTCAGGCAAGGAGTTCCACAAGTTGAGTGTGTGCTGCGTGAAGAAGAAATTCCTTGTATTTGTTTTAAACCTGCTGCCTGTGTTGGCAAAACAAGTCTTTCCATGTGCAGTCTTTCAATATTGGGAGGGTTTTGTGCTGGGTTGGTTTATAAGGTGCGGTTGTCCTCAGGCATTAGAGGGAGTCCCATGTAGTGGTATTGGTGTCTGCATTAGAGAAGGTAGTCTGTTATCCAGGCCAGGCTTTCTGGTGTGTTTGCAGCAGATGGAGAAGAGTTCAGATTTCAAGGAGTGGAAGAGAGCCCTGACATTAAGGAACATGGTATCCTTGGGCACAAGTCTTAGTTCAGTGCCAGATACAGTTAGTGAAAACACACTTCAGCACCTGTGAGTAAAGCACCATGAATAAAGCTGTAAATTTAAAATGCATATTTCATTGTTGTATCATATAAAGTATATTCACCATTGTGTGTGTTCTGCGTGTTTGTGGCGGAGAAAAATTCCATTTTACTGCAGCATATTGACAGATGATTGGCATTTTATGGGGATGATATTTCCAGATACAATTCCTGAAGAGATACTTCATCAAACTGGAATGTTTCAGTCATGTAACCAGGGGAAGCCGTCTGAATTGGGTTTAGCATTAAATTAGGCCCTTAGAATAGAAGAGGTGTCACCAAAAGGCTTTGCCTCACAGTGTAACAGTGTTTCTCTTGTCTCTTTCATTGCTCCGTATCTGCTGTTTCCTCTGTCTTCTTGACCATTGCCGTCTTAAACGTGGCAGTTTTTCAGGGATAACCCTGAGTCTTGACCATTGTCCACTGCGGCAAAAGACAGCCAAACTCATACGAACATTTATTTTTCATCCAAGGCCAACAGCCCAATTTAGCAGCCTAGTGGCCCCTTCATCACTCAACACCACATCCCTGAATTCTAATGCTTTTAAAGGACCTTTTGATCAAAGAAACTAACAATACACTTCTATTGAAACAAGGCATAGATTCTTCTGTAATTCCTCATGTACCCTCCATCCACACAAGGAGAATGATGCTTGTCTGAGGCTGTCTGCGCTACAGTGGTACTGCTGCAGCTACACCACTGCAGTGCTGTAGAATAGACATTTGCTACAGCAACAGAAGGGGGTTGTTCATCGCTGTAGTAAATCCACCCCAGGGCAGAAAGTAGCTAGGTCGATGGAAGAATTCTTCTATTGATCTAGTGGTGTCCATACCAGGATTTAGGTCTGCTTACTTACGTCTCTTAGGGGTGTGCATCTTTCACACCCCTGAGTGATGTAGCTAAGTTGACCTAAGTTTTAGGTGTAGACCAAGCCCGAGAGAGAAATGTGGAGCTGGGGCTGAAATAGGGACTTTATGTAGAATGTTTTCTGTGCTCTAATAGGAAAAAAAATCTTGTTCCCCGTGAGGAACATAGTGAAAGATGTAAAAAGTACATTGGATTGGAGAGATGGTAATTCTTAGCATATACTGTACTTCATGTTTTCAGATTGGTTTATTAATATTAATCAAGGCCTAAAACACCACTGTGAAGTAACAGGGGTGATATTTACTTACTGCCAAATATAGATAGGCCAATCTTCACTTTACAGATGTGAAAACTGAGGCACAGAAGAGTGATGGCACTTGCCCAAGGCCACCAAATGAGTCAGTAAAAGAGCGGACACGTGAACTCAGGAATTCCTGGATTCCAGTACTGTTCTTTTACCACTAGAAAACGCTGCCTCCCTACAGTGATGGACATAGTTTGTGTTATTTGAAAAATCACTGCTACTTTTATTTGACTGTTCTGGGTAGGTTTCAAGTTAGTTTTGCAATATCGTGCCACATTATACTAGCAATATCCCTCCCCCCCCCCCCAAAAAAAAAAACAAAAAAACAAACAAACCCCAAAACCAAACCAAACAGCTCTGAAATATAACGATGGTTTTAATGGACTCCGCTTATTTAACCTTGTAGTATGAATGCAGCCTTACTCAGATAGGCTTTTCGACAGGGATCATAATGACTGTAATTGCAAAAGGATGCCTTGCTGAAGTAGGAGCTGCCAGATGTAATGCCATTCTGATCTAAAAAGGTCACAGTAAAAGGGACATTTAAATTAAGTTATAAATTACAATTGAAGAACAATATTTTGATGTGTGAGACCAGAGATGTCAGAGCGGTGAAATGTAATTCATGGATTCATTACAGAACAGAGGTGCCTGACAGCTGAGCCATGCCAAAAGGAAAATTTATTTGCAATATCACGCAGACAGAAAATGGCAGCTCAGATGAGAAGCTGGAATAGAAACTTGAAACCTTGTGGTAATGTGCAGAGTTTATGCTAATAAGTCTTGCCTGAGATCCAGAGATGTTTAATGACTGTTGTAATATAAATGAGATGCTCGGACGTGTGCACATTTGGAATTTTTCTTTAAATTAAAGTCCAGTGCTTTTCTATAGAAAAGATAACTTCTGCGTTATAAAGTGCATGTACATTCTTGTCTGTTCCCTTCGTTGTATACTGTGTGTAAGCATAAGATTGCTGAGGTCTCAGAATTATTTAGGCAGCAGGATTTGTGCTCAAAACAATTATTCTTTACATGACAGCTGTGGGTAGGGGGACGTGGGGAAAGTAATTTAGTGTTTCTAGCAATACCTTGAAAAGTGCAACCAGAAGTTAATTAAACTGTAGGCAGTCATCATTAGCTAATATTTATATATTCAAGTAGCTTGCCAATAAAGTGCTTATATATATTAAATTACTGAAAGTAATAAGCAGAGAATGATCCATCAGTCGGACTGAGGAAAGTGGATTTAACTCTGGCAATTATATAAAAATATATTTTTCTTTCTGGTTAATAATCTTGCTCCCAGCTCTAATCAAGGCGTTTGCTCCATTAGACGGCCGATATTCTCAGGAGGGTGTAAAATGGTATCTGTGGTCATGTTTGTCTGATTGACCTGACTTTTCTCCCTTCCCCCAAGGGCACAAGGAGTGGGTGGGCTAAGGGGCCCAAATCCCAGCCTTGCCCTGACCTGGTGTAATTGCTCAACCCTTCCTTGCTGGGATGTATGTGATGGAGGAACATCCAGATCAAATTTGAGTAATTTGCAACCTGGTATACTAGGTTGCAACACCACTCAAACATGGGGCGGCCAGGCCGGAACGTAGGCCCCCTCCTTAGCAAAATTCTTATTGCACCCCTGTCTCCCCCACTTTCACGTTGTGGGTCTTGAGATTGTCGTTGGTATGGCAGCTTGGTGCAAAGTTAATTCTGATCCTCTACCCTAGAGTAGTCTGGACTAGTATGTTGGTCTGTTAACTATTCTGTGCTTTTACAACTGGGATGGCTGCCTGTTAGCACAGCCCATTGCTTCTGGTCTTCTCTGGTTATTCTTCTGTCACTAATTGAGTTATTTTAAAGAGAGAAGGAAAATTTGCTGAGTTCCTTCAGGCAAGAGATAGATTCCATCCATGAGTCACGAGGAGGTTTGAGCAGAACACAGCAGGGGGTGGGAGGGAACCCTTGCCATTTTAATCACTACAATTTTTTTTAAAGAGAAAAGGTCATGCTTAGTTTTGTAACATGCGCAGAAACCAGGTACAGACTGTCTGTAGCAACAAATAACTAGCCCTTGCTACTTTCAGTCATGCCTATTCCCAGTGCTGGAGTGCAGGCAAGAAAGAAAATCAATGTGTGCCCAATAGAAAAGACAAAAATGTTGTTTTCAGGCTTCTAAGTGGGTATTGCATGCTCTGGAAAGCTTAGGAAAGAAAAGTGATAAAAACAGTTAAGTCAGAGGTGCTGTTTGGTAGGGTTTAGGCACAGCAGGTCTGGTGTTCTAGTCATATTGCTTGACTTGTGGTTTAAGAAAGATGGACTCAGATCGTTGTTTCACTTGCATGGAAGCAGAGTCATGGGAGCTGTCATTGATGTGGGCAACAGAGGCAGATTTACAAGCCAATGCTCTCTTGTACACTGGGATTTCTTCCTGTAGAAGTGCATTTAAAAGCAGTGTTTTCTGTTAAGCAATCTCGGGTAATGCATGTCCCTGACTTACAACCATGCGAAAGCAGTATTGATGTGTTCATGTTGGTAGCTTGCAGAGATGAGGCATCTGTTGAAGGGAGGTGATGTTGGAGTTTGAGGCATTGTTTTCTGCAGTAATTCTGTGAATATGTGCGCCATTGTCTGTTGCAGTTGTGGTGAAGAGCATTTTCCTTTAACCTTACCATATGTGCCATAGAGCAGGCTGAAAATAAACCATGGGAAAATTCAGCCTAGAATTTTCTTTCTTTATTTCCATGATGTACCCAAAGGCTTTTTTAATCAGAGCACTCTTCTCCATACTGTAACTTATGCTGGTGGTAACACTTCCATCATACAACTAATTAGAGAGACATTTCCAAATACCGTTCTAAAAATTCATTCTATGTGACATACCAGAGGTCTTTGACCAGCAGTGACCTTTTATTTTTACAGGCAACTTAAAACTCTTAACAGAATAGTAATAGTTATATCTCAAATGTCCCACTAGCTAGGCAAAGAGGAGCAAATAACTAAGCAGAGTTCATTTTTCCAAGAGAAGTTTAAGACTTTTACCCATCAGTTTTGAAACTTGTGGGGGCAGATCCTCAGCTGATGATTTCGAAGGAGTTAAGCTGTTTTACACCAACTGCGGTCCATGACATGGGAATGTCCTCTTATCCTGACTGCTGGGAGCAATCAGAGCAGTTCAGGAGGTTTTGTAAAATAATTTCCAAGTCACCCTCAAACAAGTGTTAAGTCTCAATTAGCTGTTGCAGCATGAGAAAGAAAAATGATATTCTTAGTAATGTGCCTTTGTGTTGGAGATAATGGTTTACTGTTGTCCTTGGGAATACCTCTCTTCTCCTTCTGGTACATTTTTTTTAAAAGACACAAAGCAGGCTCCTGGTCAGTCTTCATGTTCCAAAATCCAATATTTTAAAACGTGTTATCTAAATCCATGTTTAGGTATCTAAATAAAGCCCAGATAGTGGATCCATTTTGCACACTGCTTAGCATTAACTCACCTGAGTAATCCTATTGACATTAGTATGACCATGTGAGCAAATGTTCGCTATCGCTTTGTGAGTTAGGGTTCACAATCTGATCCGGAATGGCTAGATTTTCAGAGATGCCGAGTACTCACCAACTTCAGTGCTAGCTGCCCGTGCTCAGCGTTTCCAGAACTCAGGCTGCTTGTTTAGGTGTTGAGATATGGCTGTAGATGCTTAATTTTAGATAATCCATTTTGAAAAATATAGCTGACTTGTGTAACTCAGCAGCTCAGGTATAAAAACCAAAGTTAACTATGGACTAGCAGCCAAAATAAGCTAGCCAAGATATTGTGACTTTTTTTTTAAACTGGTTGCAGTTCATGTGCAGCAATTTTTTCTCCTTTAGTAAAACAGACTGGTGGATGGTGTGTTTGTGCCACTATTGGATTGCTCTTTCTAGACTGTCACTTCATTCTGTGGGTTTTATGACCTGAAAACTGAGACAGTAATACAACACCTGGGAAGGTTTCTCATTCAGGTGTGTTATCTGAAATTTACCTTTTCATGAAGATGATATAGAAGTGACATAAAGAACATAAGAACAGCCATACTGGGTCAGACCAAAGGTCCATCCAGCCCAGTATCCTGTCTGCCAACAGTGGCCAATGCTAGGTGCCCCAGAGGGAGTGAACCTAACAGGCAATGTCAAGTGATCTCTCTCCTGCCATCCATCTCCACCCTCTGACAGACAGACAGGCTAGGGACACCATTCCTTACCCATCCTGGCTAATAGCCATTAGTGGACTCAACCTCCATGAATTTTATCTAGTTCTCTTTTAAACCCTGTTATAGTCCTAGCCTTCACAACCTCCTCAGGCAAGGAGTCCTACAGGTTGACTGTGCGCTGCGTGAAGAACTTCAAAAACTTACCCAATAGACCATAATGGCTCGGGTGAAACGGGTACTGTTTATCCTGTATGATTCGACATCCTTCTGTGGTGCAGTTTAAAAAGCAAACTTGTTTTTTTAAAAGAGCAATACACACACACACACCCAAGAACTATTTAAAACTTGGAAGGCTGGGCCAATTTGACAAAAGCCTGGAACTCAAAGTGAAGACTGATGTTTTGTCCCCAAATCCCACAGATGTGCTTTCTTTTCACAGCTGCATGAGCCGTATATCAAGTTTCAACCTTTGATTTCAGTTTCCCAGCTGTTGCTGACTTTTGCCACAGCCTTAATAGGTTTTAAACATTCTGCTTTGTAAATTGAAAACTTTCCAAAGTTCTGGACCCATGCTGGCTCTTTTATGTCAAGTTTTTCTATTCGGTCAATATCTAGATGTGACAGTGTCCCAGGTCAGTGAGGATACATGTAAGGGTGGAATACTTAGCTATAAATGCCAGCTTAGTAACAGGAAATGCCATCTGAACACCTTGAGTTTATTCCTTCTGTAACTTCAGTGCCCAAGAGCTGTTATAAAGAACATAACGATTGTGGGAGCTATCCAGATCTGGCTTTCAGTGAACATTAGCTCATATGTTGACCTGAGTGTTATGGGTTAGTTATGGTTCACCACTGATCGCATCCAACCAGAAGATTCCTGGTGGTAACATTCCTATTATAAGTACATTAACATACTCATGCCCTTCCTTGAGGACCCGGTAATAGGAGGTGAAGGACCAGCCTCACTCCTGGCATGCACAATAACACGATGGTGCTGGCTTACCCAGTAGTTAGGAATGTTGAGTAGTTCTTCTATACTGCACAAGCTGAGCCGAAAATGTGATAGAAGATATAATGATAGGTAGATAAAAAGAATATAGGAGGACAAAGAAAAGAAAGAGCTAAAGACTAAAAGAGCTCCCTATGATATCCTTACAAGGTATTTTATAGGATCCTGACACTCTGTAATTCGGGCCCAACGTATTATACTCAGATCTTATTTCTGTACCCTAAGAAATTTGTGGATACCCTTATCCTGTACGTTAGTGGATTATGGCACTCTATATATTAATAAGGATTATCTCACTCCAAAAACTACCAACCTAGGCTCTCTTGGTGACTTCCAGGTTTGTGGTATACCGTGTGGTTACCAACAGGTTGCAGACTCCGGATAAACCTGCTCAGTGTTGTGAATAGTTCCTCCCTTTGGTTCCTCAAAGTTCAAGGCCCATTCCTGTCTGTGCCAAAGGCTGCCAGCTTTTATGCTGAATTACTCTTAACTGATTACACTTTTAGCTGTTTAGTGGATTTTACCGGATACAGGCTGGTAGGCTTCTTGCATTTCAGCAAAACTTATTCTATGTATAATTATTAGGAAACACATATCATATGCCTCAACACATCCTAAATTCAAAGGAATTAATACTGATAAAAATATAAGAATAAAATGGATTAATTCAGAAAGAGAAACACATTATTTGATATGGCTGGCTAGATTAGTAGGATATAATAGCTAGCAAAATAATCCTATGAACTACAGATATTACAGTCTCACTGAAGAGCTCATATTTTTGCCTCTTTGGTAGGTTGGTTGGAGGGGGGGGGGTTTCCACCTCTCACCCCACCCACCTAATTATTTGACACATTATTCCTCATTAGGGATCACTATTAAAATACCTGGAGAAATTCTTTATATGTTTCATGTCTGTGGATTGGGTGGGAGAGAGATGAATAGCTGAGGTAACCTCAGGAGCTGTACCATGCCACTGTTGGCTTTCCGTGTGTGTGGTTTTGGGGTTTTTCTTTCTTTTTTGGAGACTGAACTCCTCTTTGCCTCAAAATCGATGGCACAGTCTGACCTAGGAAAACTCAGGTTTTACCCTGTAAAATAACAGTTCAGTTATAACCCAGGCTAATGCTGTCAAAGGAGCTACCACTTCAGGACTGTTTGGTAAGCTATATAATTGTGCTTTGGTCTCAGTCTAGGACCTAGCGTCCTCAAGAAAGGCATTGTCACAGTTAATACCAGGTTGGCTTCTTTCTGTTGGCAGTCTTGGGACTGAAGTAATTGTAGAGAGGTCATCTCTGAAAGATGATTGGACATGGGTGGAGTGATACAGGGATGCTTGGGGAAACGGCAGTGGCATTGAGAATATGGGGTGGAAATGGAGAGGCCTTTGCTTGCGGGATATGCTGAGTAATGAGAGTTCAGAGAGCTGATGCCCTCTGCTGCTATAAAAATAAACCTGAAAGCTTCTGTAGTTAGTTCCTGCTAGTAACTGTGTGATTAAATAACCTTTTTCTTCCCCCCCCCCCTTCTCCTTTGGCTGCTAGTTTTGGTGTGTCTATTACTGCTAATCCAGCTACTTATGCAAGAGAACTAATGCTTGCATCTGTAAGGGCTAGTCTACACTGCAAACTTGCAGCAGCATAGCTACATCTCTCGGGTGGGTGTGAAAAATCCACACTCATGAGAGATTTAGCTATGCCAGCCTAATCCCTAGTGTAGACAGCACTGGGTCCATGTAAGAGCTCTTCTGTCAACCTAGCTGCCACCTCTTGTGGAGGTTGGTTATCTATGCAGATGAGAGGAGAACTGCTGTCAATGTAGGTAGTGTCTACACTGAAGTGCTACAGCAGTGCTGTGCTGCTGTGGTGTTTCAAGTATAGATAAGCCCCTAGCTACCATTTCTCAGGGAGGTGGATTAGCTACAGCGGTGGGAGAATCCCTCCCCACTGTAGTGTGTCCTCACTGAAGTGCTACAGTGGCACAGCTGCTGTAGTGTATTAAGTGTAGACATACCTGTAGTCTCCACACATCACTTCCCTCTCGTCTGTAGGATTGGAGATAATTGGTTTACTGTTGTCCTTGGGAATACCTCTCTTTTCCTTTTGGTACATTTTTCCCCAAAGACATAAAACAGGCTCCTGATTAGTCTCCACGTTCCAAAAATCTAACTTCACTTGCATATAGCACATTATATATTTGTGTCAACTTCCAAATACAGTCCTTGTTGAGGATTGAGTATCAGAGCTTTATCCCTTAAACTCTCTGTTGAAAGTGGGCATTTTTTCAACATTCTCTTGTTATAACTTTTGTTTCTACCAACCATCTGCCTTAGCCAGCTGTATTTATTGGTAGTGGAACGTAGCCCCAGCACACAGCAGGGTCATGCATTGTTGAGAGAGCACTGTCAGGTTAATGATCCCAAGTTCCTTATATGTATTCCTGCAGCTGTCGCCACGAGGTGTTATTTTGCTTCTCCCTACTTTACCTTGTTCTCATCTGTGCAATAAAAATGAGCACAATTTTTTGAAGGAGTAAACTTCACTCTCTCTCTCTCCCCAAAGCACTTGTTACCTCCAAAATGTGAGCTATTCCATTTGATTAGGTAATATGAATAAGATATTACAGCATAAGATACAACCCCTCTGAAGAATGGTTGTTTTGGTGCCTTTTTATTTTCCTTGGAATGTTTCATGTTAGAAGTATTAAAAATGCTAAAGGGAAAATTTACAAGAGACTTCAGAAAGTAGAAGGCAAGACTGCCTATTTTAATGATTTCTATCCTCCTAAAGAAAACTGAGATTATCCTCCAGGTTTTGCAAATTTCTTATTTATTTCTACTGTAGATACAGTAAGTTCAGCAAGGCCCATTCTTATCCCCGCCCCTTACTGTTGGTCCACCTCTGCTTCTGTTTGTTGATATAATTTTCCGTTTTTATTATTCAGCTACATGAAAGTAACTACGATGCTGGAAAAGCCCTGCAGCGCTTGGTGAAGAAGCCTGTGCCCAAACTGATTGAGAAGTGTTGGACTGAAGATGAAGTGGTGAGGAATGATTTATTCTCTTCTGCCATGGAGTCCCAGTTACTTACCACTTTTTTCTGCTCAGAATTCTTGTTTGAGGGGGTGGGATAGTAACCTGTTGCATGGAGTAAAGTTTTTCTGCTCTTTTCCAAATGTGTATCAGTGGCTAGAGCCTCATTAGTTCAAGGAAAAATAATTTCCCAGAAGTATGTCTTTTGAAAGGGTACATGAGAGGATTCCATGGAGGAGATGAGCAACACTAGAGCCCTCAGGCTGTTGGTCCTGCTGCTAACCAGTATCTTCCTCTGACTGGTTGGGCTCCTTGCTTAGCAGTTCCAGTAGGAGGAGGCACAAACAGGGCCCAGGATGTTTGGTTTCATTTTCACTGGTTTTGCCTGCCTCTCTCAGAAGGCTGGAGTGTCAGAGAGTGAGAATCCCATTCTTCAATTAATGTGACTCATGCATGCTCAGTGGTCAAGAATGTTCCAGCTGAGTAGGATTTATTTAAAGGATTGGGGCTGCCACCTTCACGTGAATTGCCGAAATAAGATGACACAGTTGTTGCTGTCTGGAAAGTCATCATCCCATGAACCGGACAGGGATTGTCTGGAAGCTGGTGTGTCTGTGCCTTTTACATCTGTCCGAAAGCTTGAGGACATCTCCCAGTCCCCAAATTGGATTGAATACCCAGAGTATCTAATTCCCAGACTAACATGAGGGTAGGATAGCTCCGCTGCAGTGCAGAACTCCTTCATGAGCTGCCTGGGATTCCTCCGAGCTGTGGGCTTCGGGTCAGTGACTTTAACATTATTTAACTGGCATATTTTCTGTGTCTGTGGTACTTTGTGGCCACCGTGTTGACTGTCGGACTATCCCATAGGTTACTGGCGGGTCTTACACTAGATTTTCTGTTTGGGATGAGATGGAATCACAGATGGGGGCATAAAATTGTGCTCCTGTCATGGACCCATCTTTATCTCCCACAATTTGAGGTTGAGGCTTGTGATCTGTACTAGCTGCCTGTGGGTTCTGGGTGGAGTTTTAGGTGTTGATACTGACCTATAGTTGCACCTGACTGCCTAGTGGAGAGACAGCCTATCTTCCTGAACCATATTGGCTCAAGTTGAGATCAAGAAAGCCCTTGATAGAGCCCCTTTGGTATAAAAGAGAGGGAGCTGCTATCAAGGTAATGGCTCTTGATCTCACACCTTTATTTGGTCAAAAATAGCCTAAATTTGTTGGCATCAGGGCATGATGCAAGGCCTGTCTTTGCATGGAATTTTTCAAGAGGGGGATGCTGTTTGATAGGTCATTAGGGAATCTGGGATGCTTCTCTTCATATTTCCATTGCTGTAAAATTGTTACTGCCATTAAGAGGTTACTACTGGGTTTTGGTTTTATATTTGATTGTGTTTTCAAGGACCCTACAGCTTGGGATAGATGCCTTTTTGTGTTGGTTGTAAATGAAAATAAATTAGAATTAAAATGTCAGGTTTTAAAATTGGCTTACTCTTTATATAGACTTGAGAGTTCAGCTGTTGTGTAATAAACAGTTGTTTAAATTCAGCATTCCCTTGCAGTGTTTGGACTGCAGACACTACAGAATTGCAACCCCTTGCTGTTTGCCAAACTTTGCCGCATAGTGCTAGTGCAAGATACTCTTGACTATGACAAAAGTGAAACTGACTGATCTTTTTTCATCAAGTTGAGAGATGCTGAGAGTACACAATGTAAACAAGGTAAAATAGATCAGATCAGTAACATTTTTTCTTTACTCGATGATGATAAAGACACGTCTGAGGAAAAGCGTGGTTTTAAAATGCGATTTCTAATATGACAATGGCCCTTTAACAAACTGGACAGGTATGATGGGCTTCCTTTGGAAGAGGTAAATGCTACATTTTTCTAGCTAAGAATTGAACTGCATCTTTCATTAAAACAGGAAGTTCAGTTTTGATATTTTATAATTGTAAAACACATTTATCTTCAAACAACTGAAGATTTGGTTGCAGGTTCTAAGGCACACAAGTTCTAATATGTTATATTAGTGTCATTGAGATAAATATCCATGATTATTACTAAGCATCTAAATAAAGAAAAATCTGGGTCTGACACACAAAAAGTGAGAGATAGCATAGCTGAAATGGATTTGAGCCAGAAAAACCTGTTTTTGTGGTGAATATTTACACTTGTTAATTTGTTAAATGGAGTAAATTGTTTTTTAAAAAATCTTGCAGTGGGTAGTGTGTAGTCTTGTTAATCGAATTACTAATTAACCTGGCACTAATGTCATAAAAGAGACCAGATTAATTATTACGGGTGAAATTTTCATAGTCTCTTAACATTTTTGAATTATTCAGACAATGGCTGGAGAGAGATTTTTAAGCTCCAGTTGCTCTGAGAATCTTGCAGAGAGTTATTTCAGTGAATTATGTGCACACTTGCTCTCTCCCCATGTAAACCTTTTTGCCAGAGGTAGGTTAGGTCTAGGCTAGATAAATCTGAGATTAAAGCAGGCGTATTCTGAAATCAAACAAAAGCCCTTTGTGATAAAGGGAATGCCTGAAGCCATGGGGTGAAAGAAGATCATGGGCAATCAAAGGAGGGAAGGAAGTAGAGAACAAGGAGTAAAAAGATTAGAACACAGATTCCTATTAAGGTGTGGGATGATCTTGTCATAACATGGCATTTTCTTTTAAAGTGACCATGTAAATACTTCTGAAGTTCTGCTCCCCTGTTTTCTGCATTTATACTATCCTGCTCTTCCCACACACACGTGTTCCATAGAATGATTAGCTGTGTGCTGCTTTCCTATTTAGAAAAAGATCTCTTTCCCTCCCTCTTCCACTCCCCCTGTTGGTGTTCTCCCCGTGAACTGCAGTATGTCGCAAGTGCCATTGTTGCTGCAGCTTAGGGTTTCGATCAGCAGTCAGCGTTAAATGATGGGAGAGTGGAGCCTTGCAAATAAGAAAAACGGCAAGGTTTATTGAAAAGGGAAACATTACTCCAAAACAGCGAACAGTATGAATACAGAATAACGATCATTAAATCTATAAATCACTGTCCGTCTCAGCTCATTTTATCATATTTGCTCTTGTTCTATTCCATCCAAGTTTCCAGAAACATTTGGCCGGGATCCAGCCTTGGCAGAGACAGAGATCAAACTGTTCTTTTATTTATAGAGAGTTAAACTCCACCTTCTCAACTTCAGTGAGTGTTTGTCTCTGGTGGACTGCTTGCAGAAAGCTCCAGATTAAAACATCTGCGCCAGATCCTTGGGCACTTTGTATGAGAAGAAAGAAACCCCGTGCTACGCTTGGTTTTGCTAGAGTAGGGAAGGGTTCATTCCCACAGAATGTAGGTCACACCTAGAACCGATCAGGGACTTTTTTTTCAGTGAAATGTTTTTTTGTTGGAAAATGTCACTTAAAACAGAAACTTTTCGTGGAAATTTATAGGTTTCAATGAAAATGTTATCAGGAAGGTTTCTCGAGTGCAGGAAGACCCAGCCTAGAATAGCCAGTAGGCCTGAGCTGGGATGTGGAGACCTGGGGTCAAGTCCCTGCTCTGCCTGATCCAGGGCAGGGACAAGTCTCCCACAAGTCTCCTGATCCTGCATCTCCCACAGCCCAGGTCATTACCCAACCCACTGGGCTGTTGACTGTTCCATTTTTCATGAACTATTTCGAAAGGTCTCATTTTTGTTGCGGGGCAGAACGAAACAAATTTCAGAACTTCAAACTCCTGTGGAAAACGGAATTGTTGTTTTCCGGCCACCTCTCGTCAGATCCTTCACAAGTGCATGGCAGTGAACTTCTCTCTATGCCCACCTGGGCAACGAAGGAAACCAGAATAGAAATGTAATCAAAATGTCCCAGGGGCTAGAATGTACTGAGTACAAACCTGCAGTCTTTATTCCTCCCTGAAGCAAAACTCACACTGAAGTCAATGGGAGTCTTGCTTGAGTAAAGGTTGTGGGGTTGAATTAAGTCCATTTCTGTCATGCTGGTTGGCGTAAGCAGTTGATCTTGTTATCAGCATGAGCCTCATAGGATGAGTAGTGCAGCTTCCCGTAGCACATGGTAACACTTACCATGTTAGTGATGCTGTCTGAATAACACATCTTTGTGTTGGAGCTAACTTTTAGCTCTTCTGTGGGCAGTTCCTTGTCCAGAGTTTCAGCCTGCCTCATTAAATGACAGCTTTTTGTAGTCAGTGACTGAATTACCAGTAAGAGCTGCCTACTGCGATTATAATTGATTAAAATAAAGGGTGGAAGTTGTGTTATTTTTACTGCAGATGATGTGGTTACAGAGGTTTAGATCAAATTAAATGGAGGATAAAATTGACCAGTGATTGAATTAAGTGGAAGGCTCTGTAAATAGGAAGATAAAGGTTTTCTTGTTTACCGTCTTGTTTCTAAAACTATGACTATTTTTAATTCTCTTTTTCCAACATGTAAATTAATAGTCATGCTGTCAAAACCACAGTTTTCCATTCTGCCTTATAAAAGTGACTGAATAAACTATTTTACTGTTACATCTATCAGAAGCCTTAACAGCAGCTGTTTCCTATTTCCTGTTTATAAGTGTAGATGCTACACCTGGCAACATAAATCTCCGGCAGTGGCTTTAGTTGCATACCCCTGAAAACAGGGAGCCAAAATACAGTGGCTCCAAGTAGAATCCTCTCTAGAAAGTGTTCAGGAATAAGCAATGCTAATTTTGCTGGGTTGGGACTAGCGTGGGACCAGAACCTTTAACTCAAATCCTAGTGAATTTAAAAAAAAAAATTAATGAAGAGAGTGGAGGGAAATTGCAGTTTAAGCTCCCCTCAGACAACCCCTCTCATGGTCACTGAGTCCAGATCAGACTGAAAACCCAGACTGGAGGCGCGTTTTACAGTTTGGATGCTGTGGAAATTTTTCACAAGAACTGATCTCATGAGATTTCCACCATCTTGGACCAAAATCTGTTGAGAGCAGCTCTTGTGATTTCACTGCCAGTCTGAACTCAAACCTATGCCTGATCCAGATCCTGGCACCACTTTGTTTTCACATTTCTAGTTCAAACCAAAAAGTTTCAAGTAGTTACTGTCTGCAAAGGAGATGGCGTTTATTTTTTGCTTCATTTATTGAACCAGAGATATGACATTTGAGTCAGTTGTGTCCTGTATATTGGGATGGGTGTGGAGTGTAGTCAGTAAATGCTGGCTGTTTTTTGGGTAAGCATCTTTAACAGATTTGCATTTAGATTCCTAGCCTTTATTTTGAGTGTGCTGTTTTCCTTTGACAGGAGCCACCAAAATCCACAGGGCTTACTAAAGAGAGAAATACAAATCAGACCAAAAGAACTGCTAATTTATTAGGTTTTTAATTAAACATGATGAACACATTTTAAATAACACAAAGGCCCCAGGCCAAGCTGCATCTAATCGAAACAGATTAAGTCACCCGTCCACACTCATATAGTTATTAATTCTGTTTGTTTATGCATGCTAGCTGAAGGCAGAGTTCGCTGCTTGTGGTTTATTGCACAGGGGGTGCTCTTGCTGCATGGCACTGGACTGTTAATTAGCATTCAGATGTTGATTATAAAGAACACAGGTGATGCTAATTGAATTCTCTTTAAAATTCAGGGCTTGAGTTTTCCTTGCAAGGTTCAGAGAAATGGGGTTGAACTGCAGCTTTGCAGTATTTGCTGTGCATTTCACCCTTTGCCGCCTTAAAATGCTGAATTCTAAGGATGGAAAATGCCAGGTGTTGCTCAAGGTGAAGGTTTTGTTACTCACTATGCATCACACATGTTTCTGCTGATGACACACTATGACATGCTTGATAACTGTAGCTTTCATCATAAAATATGCTGCCCTTTAAATATTTTACACTGCTTTTGATGTAGTGTAGTTGAGGTAAACAACCTAGATTCAAATAATCTCTTAAATTTATAGCCAAGGATAGTCAATCTTTGCCGGTGATAATCCTTAATTGGTCATGTACATGGTTTTACAACTTCATAAATTTTAAAATATCCACACCTAGCTTCCATTTAAAGCTCATTTGTCACAAATACAAGTGAAAATCCTTCTTCCAAAAATGACAAGACATGGCAAGCTAATTTCCTAACATTTGTGAATATTTGCAATCCAGTGAACAAGGGTGGTTGGTTGAATAATTACTTACACAAAACACACACTTCTTTGCCTGGCTTCTTTGCCTAGGATCATCTCCAAATGCCACTAAATCAGCCCTTTTTGTAATAGCTGCTCAAGAAAATATTGGTTTCATTGTTCATTCCTTTGAAGCCAGGCGTCTCAGATGTGCTGGAAGATAGAGCTGCTTACTGGGGCAAAAATACCATGAATTTTATTTACTGTTTCTGTGGCATCCATAGAAAATGTAATTCATAGCAAAATCGAAGTACAGTCCCCGCAACAGAAGGGAGGAGGAGAGAGGGGGAAGAAATCAGGGGATCTTTGAAAATGAGGCTGGCATTGCAGGTCTGCATTTGAGTGATTGAGTGGACTTGAAATGGTAAAAGATAAGTAAGTCAGTGTTTGTTTTAAATTTTGTATCCACAGAAAAGTAAACATAATTACTTCATGGTGGAGTGAGAGTACCTGTTAGCTGTACTGTTCCTGGACTTCGTATTTGAACCACATTATCTAAATGCTGCCACTTTCCAAATGTATTTTAATCAGCAACAATTGGAAATATATTGAAAACTGAACTTGGAAATAGGAGCCATCACTGGTCAGTAATATCAATCTACAAATTGGTGCAAGACCAAAGCCACCTTAAAAAGACCTCCCTTCCTCCCATCCTACTTTGAGAATAAGAATAGGAATGCATTGTAGAATTCTAAGGACCAATGTAAAAGTCTCCTAGAAAACAGTTCATCATAGTAAGAAAGTAGCTAATGAAAGACCGAATCTCTCTCACAACAGATAGCTAGTATTTGAATGAAGTATTTTAATCTATTTATGTTCAATGCAGTTTCATTTTTTAGGAGGTGTTAAGTATGCAGAAGTTGTGAAAACAGTGAATTGTATAACACAAGACACAGAATTCAGGTGAGCTTGACCAAGTTTAAAGACAGGTTTTATACAAAAGACATAAATCTTTTTGGTTATGATTAACTTGCCTCAGCCTTTGAGCCAAACCCTTCTTTAAAGAGATCAATATTGCGTATGCAGCACAGAGTTTGTCAAGTCTTTTTGGAAACGAGACAGTGAATTAAAAATCAATTATACGTGCAGAAAAGTTTGTGTAGGGCAATCAGTTTTGTCCTTTAGTTTGCAGAAAGATTCCAGTGTTTAATCAGCTGTCAGAATGAATTTTAAGTCTCCAGCAAATGAGGTGGTGCAAAGAGAATGAGGAGGGAGAAAAATGAAAAAAAAAATAAAAATTCAGCATTTCATGTTCAGCAGAGGCTGTCTTCAGGGATAAATCTATAAATCCTGTCAGTGACCTTGGCTTCAAAATGGGTGACTTTACTGCCTTTGCTAATCTTGATCTTTCTACAGCTGCCAGATAAGCTGGCCTTTTCTTAACCATATCATTATTTTGTTTTGTTTTGTTTTAACTGCCATATGTTTCTTGATTCATCATCTCTCTGCCTCATGCAGAATACTTGTATCTATTAAACACTTACCATATTGCTGATCCCTAAAAAAATAATACAACATATTTATATTGGCCGGATGCCACTGTTGAGAGGGTTATTTGTGTGTGGGGACAGGAAGCTAACCTTTAAACTCCAAATCTAACTCTGCTATAAGCTAAATTATTGGTGTTCTGTATAGTCTTTTTAAATCAAGAGAGGTTTTTAATGCAGAGAGAGACACACACACACACAGTGACATTTTTCATCGTTGCCAAGGGGGAAAATCTGCTGCTTGAAAGATTAATAAATACTATTAACAGTTGATTGTTGAAACTGTGTTTTCCATCTCATTTTCAAGGGTGTCCAAAAAATGGAGCTCATTTACTCTTTCTAGCGTTCTCTGTCATCTTTCTGTGTTCATTTAAAAATGAGAGCAAGACACAAGAGGGCTTGAGAGATTGCATTTGTTCTCCCATAGGCAAAGTGGTTATTTTATAAATGAAGAGAGCCAAAAAAACTGTGTAGTTTCTTAGCAACAGAGCTGGAGTCAGTTCAGCGTATGTGTATATAATACATATTCTATGTTATAGAAACATTAGTTGTGAAGCTCCATGGTATCGCAGTTGAAACAAAGACTAGATGACCGAGACTCAGGTAGAAATCCTGTGATGCTGGAAAAGAAGAAGTAGAAACAATGAGAAATAATATGCAGGATGGGCTCTGCAACCTTCTTTCCATTGGCCTCTCCCCATTAAATAGTATTGCTGTCTCCACTACAGTGACAACCTTTTTTCAGTCTGCTTCTGGAATCTATTCTAAATCCAATGCCCTTTTTCATCTCTGCTCTTCTCTGAAAGGAACTGTCTTAGCAGATTGAGTTCCAGCATTAGCACCAGCTATATCTGTGATTGGCTTTCCAGTATTTAACTGATATATAACTGTGTGTGTAAGAAATGGAAAGTGTAGGGAGCATTGTAGTTCTGGTAAGTTCTTTGGAGTTAATAACAGCAGCAAGACTGTAATACTGCTGTCTAGTACCCTATGAAGAAGGCCCTGTCAAATTCACGGCCATGAGAAATGCATCATGGAGCGTGAAATCTGGTCTCCTCCAGTCAAATCTGGTCTTTTGTGTGGTTTTACCCTATGCTATTCAGATTACACAGGGGAGACCAGTGTTTCTCAAATTGGGTCAAAATTTGTACAATTACACCACCATGAAATTTCAGATTTAAATATATGATATTATGAAATTTATGATTTTTAAAATCCTATGCCTCTGAAGTTGACCAAAATGGACCACAAATTTGGTAGGTTCCTACCTATGTGTAGTGTAACCATCCGTCTTTAGTGGTCATGATTAGAGTTTCTGTGTTAAGTACAAGTATATTTTTGTGTCCTAATTTATATTAAAAGGAGTTTTTGTATCAAACATTTTACTTATACATTCTCCATTGCTTGGTTTGTACATTTTCTTAATTTCCAAATGCTGGAATTTAGAGAAACATTAACCTTTCTAAAATCATCCATATCAGTTATTAATATGGTGTTAGATTTTAGAAGGCTCTTAGTTTTAATAATCTACTTTAGTTGTCGCTGTTTTTATTATCCAAGTTGAAAGAAATATAATAAGTAAAGCTACTAACTGGCCTCTGTTTTATTTCTAGTCAGTTTCACTTCCCCTTCACATTCTCTAGAACAGTACATGAATGGCTGGGGCCTAAAGTCACCAATGTCTGGGGTTGCAGATGTTGTGCAAAGTTCTTTACTGGCTTGCAAAACTGTTTGCCATGTAATTTTTAAAATATAAACTTAACGGAAATATTTCTGTTAACCATGTGTTTTATAAAAGTTCTGTTATTATTAATTATTATTATTATTACAGTAAACAGAGAAAATTTAAATGTTGGGCCAAATATTTTTTGTAGGTTTAAAACCTGTGATTGTTAGGGAGGACTGAGTAGAGTTCTGGGTTCTTTTCCTGAGTTTCCCGCTGATTTATTGGGGTGTCACTTCACTGCTTTGGCAAGGTTTCCCCCTCGGTGAAACAAGAAATGTATTTATCTACCTCTCAGGGATATTAGAAGACTTAAGTAATTTGATGTTTGTGGGGCCTAGACCTGGTGCTGGCCTTTCAGTGCTGTTGTAATACAAGCAATGAGTCACAATAAAGTGCTTTACATAAGAAATGGGCTGTAGAAGCACTTACTATTATTTCGGGCTAGCATAGTCAATTTTGATAATTGACAATAGGGTATATGTAGCCTTTCTTTTTTGCTAATTAATTCCAATCTAGTCCAGATCAGTATTTACCAAAAGTGGTTACCATTGTCCTATGTGGAGTTGTCCATCTGTCCACTTCCTATGACACAAGTACGCACAATTCAGAAACCACTATCCATTTATCCTACTAGTGGTTGTTAAACAAAGAAAAAGATGATGATAGAGCAAGTTCATATTGGTCCCTCCAACTTGGCCAGACAGTACTGGAACATTGATAGATCTCTCTCTGCTACTCCTACTGGGACCCATACCATACTTTGTCAGGAATAGTTTTATCCTGCATCCTGGGCATGGAGTTTCTTCACTTCTCAGCTTAGAAGATGCTGGCTACCTCTCACATGACATGCTGTGTAGAAGTGCAGGAGACTACTGCAGCTTGAGTAATCATCTATTCTGAAATGTCACTGAGGAATGGAGGACACTTTCTCTCTGAAGCCATGGGTAGTGATCTTTCCCTGTATTCCATGCCCTCATTGTCTCTTTTTGGTGTACTTGTATTTAGTCTCTCTACCTCACTTTTTCTGTCATGGTGGATGTGTCTCCCATCTCAGTGTATCATCAGCTGGTGGACAGTTCTGTCTTCAATTGCCTGGCTGTCAAAAGACAGGGCCAGACAAAAGGATGTTGCAGTAATCAAGACACGAGATGAGTCTGGGTGAGAGTTTTAGCTGTGTGGATGGAAAGGAAAGGCGTTATCTTAAAATTGTCATATAGAATGAATGAGTAAGGTAAAGCCATAGCCTGGAGTTGAGGACCTAAAGATCGATCTGAGACAAAGATGTCACCCAGCTCAGTATCTATAGATGTGCCATAGATGGATCACACTAATTTAAAGAGATCCCTCACACCTTAAAGGAGCGGGAGCATTGTGATGACATACTGTTAGTCAGTAAGGAAATCCAGGTTAGAAATCACCACTGGGAGTTAGGTATGCAGATTTCCATTGAATTTCAGTGGGAGTTGAATGCTTGTCTCATTCTTTCAAAAACTTCAGCCTTTTAAGATTGCAGGCTTTGAGCATTTGGGTAGTGTGAGGAGGAGAATGCAGTTGAACTGCTTAGACTGACCCAGGTAGGAATTTTTTTTTCCATCCTTCCAATCTATAAACAAAATACAGTGGCCCAATATTGGTGAGAAATATGGAGGCTGACAGCTCAGATTAAATAAGGAAAATCCTGGGGGCTAAGCTCCAGCTGCAGAAGGTTTAGGTCAGGCAGGTTCAGGATGGTTGAAACCAAAACTTCAGATCAGCTGCCAACAACTGTCACATGTGGATACAAAATTAGGAAAATCTGCAGTTGAACAGAATTTAGAAGGGAAGGGGGAAGAGAGAGACAAGGGCAGATTCTGTGTTTTGTGCCATGTGCTAGTTTATCTTCTTTTGCCTTCTGACATTTCCTAATGGATTTTAATTGAAAAAATTATGACTAGTAAGAGGAGATTCTGAAGGCTTCATGCTCTCTAATCTTTCACCTAGTGGCAAGAAATCATGTTTGCAGCAGCCCTTTCTGTACTGAGCCGCAGAAGATTTGCCGTATGGTTCACACTAGCTTAGAAATTCCCATTGAAATAAGATGCTGGTTTAATAATGAAAGGTAGACATCTTCAGAGATTGGGTTAAATAAATAGGAAGTATTTCCATATGCATTAGGGACTACCCATCAAAGAAGACCTCTCAGGGACATGACAGTAATGTGATGGGAGTGGCTTCCAAGGGGAAGAGATACCATGCCAAGTGCAACCATGACATCTTGAGAATGAGTGTGAGACTGAAGAAGAAACAGCACCCAAAATTGTCAGCTCCTTCCTTGTCAAATCATTGTTCTATGGAATCAGATAGTTAAACTGACATGTTTAGTTAGTTCTCATTGAGTCATCAGCAGGAGACACAATACTTTAGGCTCAGGTAAGGCAGTGAGTGAGCCATTGTGTTTAGAAAAGAAAATTGCCTGTCTTCCAGGTTTAAAAGCACATTATACCCCACAGGCTGCTCATAGGCGGCAGAGTCAGTGGGGACATTACACTTGCTTTCTGTATCATTTTCCTTAGCATCACCTGTTTCCAGGGAGCTTCCTTGTTTCATTCACTGAAAGATGAAACCACCTCTCCCTCGTTGTCAGTGGCTTCATTCTCTGCCTTCCTATGATAAACCTCATTATCTGCTGATGATTCATGTAGCTGGAGTTCACTGGGGTAAACTGTGTGGAGAAAAGGGTTCTGCCACATCACCTTCTGCTGATACAAACTCTGACTAAAATAACCTATCACTTCACATTGCATCCTCCAACAGTTGTTTAATTTAGTAACTTATTAATGAAGGCTTTGTTGCACAGATTTTTGCAAGTATTAGGTATTGCGTTCAGCATTGCAATGCCTAACTGATTGAGGAGCCTAAAGCTCATTTTCAAAGGGGATTTAGGTTCCTGAGTGCTGAGCGCAGCAGCACCTAAATGCCTTTAAAAATCTGGGCCTGGAGCTCTCGTGGTTAATAATCATGTATTACTATGGATACATGCAGTACAGTAATGCTGCCTGGGAGCTTGTTGCAGTGCATAGCTCACTCCTGTTTAGTTTCGATGTTTCTGGAGTGGTGGCTTTTGTCTGGAACAGCTCTCCAAAGGCATTTTGGGCAATAAACGGGGTTAGTTGTTTTTATGCTGCATAGGAGCCACAACACTGTCAAGTGCTGAGCATCCGCTCCTAGTGAAAACAGTGAGTGAAGGATGCTCACTGCCTGGCAGGATTAAGCCATATGTGAAATGAGAATGGATGAGAAAAGGTAGAGCAATTTATTCAGAAAATGGATGTGGATCTCACTCCACAATGAGTACCTACTTTTTTGTAATTTGAACAAAAAATTTTGAGCCCCGCCACCCCCATGGTGCTACAGCAGTGGTTGATAAAGATCTGTTGCCAGAGCAGTGCTGATTCTATGGAGATAAATGGGGCTCCATGTAGAAATGCGAAACCAAATTGCGTCCTTGGTCCCATTAGAGACATGGAAGGGAATAGATCCATTTTTGCCAAATAGCAAAGGACAAAAATTATTTGGGAAGTAACGTTTCTGTAGTCTGGCCTCTCAGAGAGAACGTATAAACAGCTAGAAATTTGAAGAAAGAAAATTGACTCCTTAACTGGCTTGTAGAGGATGCAACTGCCTGGATATGAGTCTGGATTAGCGAAGGGCTATTTGCCATCTCTGTGAGGCCCATTATAATAAAGGCTGTTTTGAATTACAGCACATTCCTCTAGCTCAGAGCTTTGTTTTTAATGTTCAGAGAGACATGTTTTTAACTAGTGTTACAATTTTCTAATGGTTATACCAAAAAAAAAAAAAGAAAAGAAAAGAAAGAAGAAAGCAGCTTTGTCTATTGTCACTGGAATTGCTTGTGGTCCTGCCTGACATCTTGTCTGTGGCTTATTTAATACAGACTGATAGCTGCTGCACCGGAAAATGACAAAATGCTTTTTCAAATTGGTATAGTGACATAGTTCTTGCTTAAGGAACTGTGATTACTGTCACAGCATGGATGCTTTGTGCACTTTAGCTCTGAGGACTTTTTTTTTTTTTTTGCACAAATATAAGCAGCATGAATGCCAAGATACACCTCATTTCCAACTTCTGCTTGCATGATAAATTTTATTTTTCTAATCTTCCCCATCAACAGCAGCAATTCTTTTAATCTTTGAGATGACATAAAAATGCATTTTAATGAAGCAAATTATATAGCTTTGTCTTTTTTGTGCATAAATGGGGCGACCATATTCAATTAAGCTGAAAAATGATCATTTGTTCTATTACAGGCTGTAACAGAGCGGGTGAAAAACCATGATCCATCATTGGTTGCTCAGCTTTGTTACTTAAATCACTTGCCATTCTGTCAGTGGCTCTAAATCTTCTATGGGAGCCATTATTTAGTTTAAGTTTGTGGAGGTGTCACTCGGTTGGTAATAGGCTTCTTCTGCAATAGACATGTAGAACCTAAATATTAATCATGTTTTTATCCATCTAAAGTTCCTAATTAGTTAGAAGGATAACAGAGCCTGTAAAGCTAATTACAATCCTATCATAAAAAGAATTTTAGTAGACAGCATAGCAGTTTGATCCCGAGAGGCATGGAGCACCCTCCACTCGTGTTGATGTCATTTGGTGTTGAGTGCTTGCACCTCACAGGGTCAGGTCCTAAGAACATAAGAACGGTCATACTGGGTCAGACCAAAGGTCCATCAGGCTCAGTATCCTGTCCTCTGACAGTGGCCAATGGCAGGTGTCCCAAAGGGAATGAACAGACAGGTTATCATCAAGTAATCCATGCCCTGTCACCCAATCCCAGCTTCTGGCAAACAGAGGCTAGAGATGCCATTCCTGCCCATCCTGGATAATAGCCATCGGTGGACCTATCTCCGTTTTGAACCGTGTTATAGTATTGGCCTTCAACACCCTCTGGCAAGGAGTTTGAGATTGACAGTGCCTTGCGTGAAAAAATACTTTTATAGACCTCTATCATATCCCCCCCTTAGTCACCTCTTTTCCACACTGAAAAGTCCCACTCTTATTAATCTCTCCTCATACAGAAACTGTTTCATACCCCTAACCATTTCTGTTGCCCTTTTCTGAACCTTTTCCAATTCCAATATATCTTTTTTGAGAGGGGCGACCACATCTGCACACGGTATTCAAGGTGTGGACGTACCATGGATTTATACAGAGGCAATATGATATTTTCTATCTTATTATCTATCCCTTTCTTGATGATTCCCAACATTCTGTTCGCTTTTTTGACTGCCGCTGCACATTGAGTGAATGATTTCAGAGAACTGTCCACAGTGATTCCAAGATCTTTCTTGAGTGGTAATAGCTAATTTAGACCCCATCATTGTATATGTATTATTAGGATTATTTTCCAATGTGCATTACTTTGCATTTATCAACATTGAATTTAATCTGTCATATTGTTGTCCAGTCACCCAGTTTTGTGAGATCCTTTTGTAGCTCTTCACAGTCTGCCTGGGACTTAACTATCTTGAGTAGTTACCTAAGTAGAATCCTAAGAGTTCAGGATCATGTAAATGACTTAACATCTGGGCAGATGTGAGGGGGTCTGATTGATCATTGAATCAAATTTCCTTTAAATTTGAGGATGAGAAAATGCTTCCTTAAGAGAATATTTATTGCTGGGCAACGAAGTAATATTGTCTGTGTCCCTGTGGGGGTTTCTGTGGCTATATACATATATATACAGTTAAGTTTGTTTTTCCTCCCTTCTTGTCTGCTATTGTGTAACAGAAGGCATTTTCTTGACCAGCACTTGTGAAAGCTGAACTAAACGCTGCTGCTCCTTGTCCAACACTTCTTTTGTATTTTCATACCATTGTGGTTTTGCATATATTGTGGTATAGACCCAACGTGCACACAGCGCCTGGAATTGTGTGGTTTCACTTCAGCATTTGTTGGCCTCTTGATATCTCACCCTGCTGTCCTTCCATTTGTGCCTGATCCATCGCATGCTTTCTCTTCCTCTTCCCCCTCTATCTCCACTCTACCATATATTCAAAGTATCTTCTTAGATTTATTTAGCTTTTAGGCTACGCTGGGAGATTGATCAGGCAGTAGCTCATGCATTTAGAGGCACCAATAAGCATGACACCATATTACCCTCCACTGAGTTGGAATAATTTCAGGCACTCAGATCAAACATTCCTTTTATTATAAACCAGGAGGGGGGGTGCATATTGCTTCATTTGGTACATATTTTAGAAATGAATTTCTCTCTGGTACAGAACTGGACAATATCGTCCATATCTGGGCAGGCATTTTCAGTCCCCACCCCAAAAAAGCAAGCACATTGGCTTTTTAAGCCCCATCTGCTGATACTCCCTTTCTGCGCTAGATGACTTGCTTATTCTTTCATTGTTACTCCTTTTTCTCCTCTTATTCGTGGGTGACCTTTTCAAATTTGGCACAGTTTTCCCTAAACGAGATGTTTTTATTCAGAGGCCCTTACACAAAAGAACGGGGAACTTATGAATCATCTGCTGTTTTAAAACTTCTTTTATACATTACTGCCAAGCTCACTGAGTGAGCCAACTTCATCCTTGGTAATTGGATGGCTGTGTTGCAGGATTATATCAGTTACTTTGCTGAGATCTTAAATGCTTCCAACAAAAGTATAATGGAATGAAGGGGGCCATGGCGTGGCTTTCTCACTGTGCCATGTTAAGCCCACATGAGAACTCGAATCCTCATGGGACGAGACATACTGGTAAGAATTGGTTTTGCTAGATAATTCTATCCACCTTGGTTGTATCCACCCTGCTTGTGGCTCTGGTGCCTTTGGGCACCAGTCCTGCTCGTGTTTGAAGTCTAGCAAAACTGTCAAAAGAATTCAGTGACCTGAGGAAGAGCTCTGTACAAGTTCAAAAGCTTGTTTCCCTCACCAACAGAAGTTGGTCCCAGGAAAGATATGACCTCACCCACCTTGTCTCTCTAATATCTTGGGACCAACACAACTACAGCAACACTGCATACAACGAATTCAGTGGCAGGATTAAGCTCCCAGAGCAGGGGGAATATCCGTGTTCCGTCTGTTTATTAAAGTACCCGAATTGTCTCTGATCCAGATTTAAACGGGACTTGGAAGAGAGGTTTTAAACTGCAGCTCCGAGTTTCAAGTCCTGAAAGAACTGTTGCTCTCCGGAGTGAGAAGTTCTCCACTCCTCCCCTAAAGTTAAGGAGAAGGCTACCTTTGTGGTTTGGGCCTATGGGCTCTTTCAAAATTGGGATAAATGTATTGCTCGTACTAGCTGTGGCATGGATAGTGCTAGAGCCGAATCCTTCAGGCTGAGATTTTTAAGTGACTAGTGATTCTTGGGCACCTCCATTTTTAGGTGCCCATCTTGAGACCTCTTTAAAGGGGCCTTTTTCTCCCAGACAGTGGGTGCACAGCACCTCCTAATCCTTTAAGGCAGTGCTTCTCAACCAGAAGCTCCCTGGGGGGCCACAAATAGGTTTCAGGGGTCAACCAAGCAGGGCCAGCATTAGACTTGCTGGGGCACAGGGCATAAAGCCAAAGCCCCATCACATGGGGCTGAAGCCGAAGCTTGAGCAACTTAGCTTTGTGGGGGCCCCTAGAATCATAGAATATTAGGGTTGGAAGAGACCTCAGGAAGTCATCGAGTGTAGTCCAATCCCCTGCTCAAGGCAAGACCACCACCAACTAAATCATCCCAGCCAGGCTGGGCCTTAAAAACCTCTAAGGATGGAGATTCCACGCCCTCCCTTGGTAACCCATTCCAGTGCTTCACTACCCTCTCAGTGAAATAGTGTTTCCTAAAATCCAGTTTAAACCTCCCGCACTGCAACTTGAGATCATTGCTCCTTGTGCTGTCATCTGCCATCACTGAGAATAGCCTAGCTCCATCCTCTCTGAAATCCCCCTTCAGGTAGTTGACGGCTGCTATCAAATCCCCCTTCACTCTTTTCTTCTGCAGACTAAATAACCCCAGTTCCCTCAGCCTTTCCTCATAAGTCGTGTGCCCGAGTCCCCTAATAATTTTTGTTGCCCTCCGCTGGACTCTCTCTAATTTGTCCACATCCCTTCTGTAGTGGAGGAACCAAAACTGGACGCAGTACTCCAGGTGTGGCCTCACCAGTGCCGAATAGAGGAGAATAATCACTTCCCTCAATCTGCTGGCAATGCTCTTACTACTACAGCCCAATATGCTGTTGGCTTTCTTGGCAACAAGGGCACACTGCTGACTCATATCCAGCTGCTCGTCCACTGTTATCCCCAGGTCCTTCTCTGTAGAACAGCTGCTTAGCCAGTTTGTCCCCAGCCTGTAACAGTGCCTGGGATTCTTCCTTCCTAAGTGCAGGACTCTGCACTTATCCTTGTTGAACCTCATCAGATTTCTTTGGGCCCAATCCTCCCAATTTGTCTAGGTCACTCTGGGCTCAGTCCCTACCCTCCAGCGTATCCACCTCGCCCCCCTGCCCAGCTTAGTGTCATCTGTGAACATGCTGAGAGTACAGTCCATCCCATCATCCAGATCACTAATAAAGATGTTGAACAAAACCGGCCCCAGGACTGACCCCTGGGGCACTCCGCTTGATAACAGCTGCCAACTAGACATCAAGCCGTTGATCACTACCCTGTGGCATGGGTTCCAGGCAATTGCCCTGCATGCTACCACCTAACGCTGGCCTTGGCTTTTATATGCAGAAAAACAGTTGTGGCACAGGTGGGCCATGGAGTTTTTATAGCATGTTGGGGAGGGGGCCTCAGAAAGAAAAAAGCTGAGAACCCCGCTTTAGGGTGTTTCAAGTTGGGCATCCAAAATCAAGGCACTGAGAATCACTTTTAATACATCTTGGTCTCAGTGTACAAAGCCTAACAGGTGCAGCAAGGGTGGTAGCAGCACCAGTGCAAGTTGCCCACCCTGCCCCATGCTGGTTCTGGAGGGAGATATAGTACAGTCTTCATGGCCTATTCAGATCCTTGACCTCTTTGCTAGGACTATCAACGCTAGCACCAGTTGTGATGTCTTCCTCTCCACTGGGAAATGGGCTGAGACCTCCAGTTCGTTATCCATCAGCCATTAAGTAGCTAGAAGATGGTAATGATTTTGGCCACTGCTGGCCA